>NC_080576.1:98385493-101042167 GCF_029962835.1 Magnolia sinica
TACAGAGTAAGAGAAAGAGTCCATGCTTTCCATAAGAACCCATAATCTCTGCATCTATCCCTTCTGGAGATTTTGCTTTGAGGTGTATAGGTGTGAGCTATACATGTCATTTTCCACATGCGCACATGCACGTCCCAGGAAGGGTGTGGATATATATAGTGTAGTATGTGTGCACCCGAGCACGCTTGCTTGCCATCCATATATAATTTTTTGTCTTTTCAAATTTAAATGCTTTAGTGAGTTTCTTTGACATTCAAATGCTTTAATTTGTTGCAATTTTTCTCTTAATTCTCGTCTGTTTCTAATCCTCATAGAGAAAAAGAAAGATTCCATACTTCCTATAATCTCTGCATCTATCCCTCTCTTTACAAAATTTTTCTTTTTTAAAACTCATGTACAACCAGATCCCTTGAGCTTTTGAGGTACAATCTGGTAGTGCATCTAGAGTTTAAGTTACATGACTTTTGTTGGTGGATCAAGGATCTTTCTGTTGTCTCAATCACTGCACTTGTGAGTTGTAAGTAGTAAAAAAGATAGTGAGATTTATCATTAGGACCCTTCTGTTACCTCAACTACTGCACTTGTGTGAGTTGGAACTAGTAAAAAAGATAGTGAACTGGTCGTGCTTGGCTCTACAATCTTGCAATGTTCTGCAGCTCAATTTCACTCATCATTGAAGTGATAGTAAGCTATTCAGATAATTTCATTTATTTATTTTTTCTTGGCCATCTCTTTAATTAACATCACAAGCACATGCTTGAATGGCAACCGCAGCAAAACCATGCGTGAATACACAATGTGGAATAAAAAAGAAAATTTTAGGGCACAAGAGAGAAATCAGACTCTTTATTAATAGAATATCTACCTCACAAATGCAAATTCTACACTAAGTAAAACCGCAGCTTATACAATAGGGTTACATCCTACTTTCGTGTTAGTATTCCTTGAGGGACTAAAAAGAATAAAACAAAAGAAAATAAAATTAAAAACTAATGGCTAAGCAAAGGGACCCATTGTGTACAATGGGATTACAGGGATGAAGTCAATATACAAAAATCAACCTGGAAGGCCAACCCACAGTGCGAGAACTTCTTTACATTGCTCCCATTGGTGTAGCCCATACGAGTTTTCGATCAGGCTGATCTTTTAAATGTACAGCTCAAATGAGGGTTACCACCTGATGTACAGAGTAGATTTACATATAAAACATGGTGGCCCCAGGAGCATGGATGTTTTCCTTGCTGACCTAAAATAGATGTGGTAGACTATTCTGGCTGTGACATGATATCCCAATCAAAGCAATTTGATTATCAGCGACCAAAAATGGCGGAGCCGGCGGGATGCATGGTTCGGATCATCACACGTATGTTACTCATGTTCCAATAGTTTGGACCTTTTATCATTATATATTTATACATTCGATGCCCAACAATTGAACGGTCAGGTTTGTCCAGTAGCGTGACTTTTGGCCAATATAATAGCGTGATTTGGGCTGTTTGATCCAACTGGAGTGGGCCCTACAACTTGGTTGGTCTAGATTAATCTGTATGTAAGCAACGTGTGCAAAAAACAAGGCGCCATCGTTGCTCGCGGTGCAAGCTCGTAAGGTCAAGCCAAAATGATTTTCTGCCTATCTCACGGCCTTCTTCATGGTTTACCTGACGCGGATTGTATAGCACTGTGGACCCGACCATGATGTATGTGTTTTATCCACATCTTCCATCCATTTTTTTAAAGCTTATTTTAGGGCATGAGCCCAAAATGAAGCAGATCCAAATATCAGGTGGACCACACCACAAGAAAACAGTGGTGATTGAACGTCCACCGTAAAAAAGTTCATAGGGCCCATTGTAATGTTTATTTTCCATATAAAGTGTTGATTGGGTCACACAGACACAGATGATGAAGAGAAAAAACAAATATCAGCTTGATCCAAACTTTTGTGGCCCCCAAAATGTCTTTAATGGTCGGTGTTCAATCACCCCTGTTTCCCGTGATATGATCTATCTAAGATTTGGACCTGCCTCATTTTTTGGATCATGCTTTAAAATGATCTACCAAAATGGATGGGCAGTGTGGATAAAGCACATACATCATGGTCAGGTCCAGGAGCACTATCGAGTGGCAATCGGCCTCCTACTTTTCCATTACGATTCCCAGCACTCACCGTGTGGGCTTGGTTAACGTAAAAGTATAAATTCCTTCTAGTATAGTTTAGTACCACATCGGATATATAGTAAAATTATTTTTACTCTTTCAATAGTTGACATTATTGATGAAATTGTAATAAGAAATTTAACTATTCTTGCAGTTACTATTAAATTGCGTTCATGATTTTAAGAACGCTCTCTGATACCAACTGTAAGAATATTATTAAATTTATTATTATTTTTTATTCACTACCAAAAAATCGAGCACGGATTTAATACATAGCTATAGCCTAAGTTTTCTGTCGCTAAAGCTACTCCCCACCTAAAATATATTAAATATATATTAAATATAAATGGTGCTCTAGGGGATCCATGAGGTCCACTTGAATATATGCATTTGATCTAAGCCGTCCAAAAATTTTGATATATAATTTTAGTGTATGAGCCCAAAAATTATATAGTTTAAATCTCTAAGTGGACCACACCATAAGAAATAATAGAAATTAAATTTATACTGTTAATATATTGTGTGGTCTCCTTATAGATTCGATCTAACTCATTTTTTTTATCAACACTTATAATAATAATTTAAAATTAATGGACAGAGTGGATATATGAAATACATCACAGTGGGCCCCACGGTCCTAAAAACATAAAACGTCCAGGGAGCCGTCCGTTACGCGCCCCTCCAAAACCTTAAAATCCCTTCAAAACCCAAAACGCCCGCCCGCCATTTTCTCCCGCTCGCCCGACGAACCCATCTCTCTATCTCTCTCTCGCACTCAATCTCTCTCTCTCTCTTTCCTTTGCCCTCTCTCGATCTCCCGATCTCCCTCACCCTCTCTCCCTCTCAAGGCGGCATTCTCCTCTCTGTTTTCAAAAACCCATTTTGCTGTAAGAAGGAGAAGAAGAAGGAGAGGGAGAAGAAGACGGAGCACGGTTAGTTTCTTTCTTTCTCCCTCTTTATCTCTTTCTCAAATCTTTCAATCCTTTAATCCGCATTCCCCTCTCCTTGCTTTTGAAATCTAAGGGCCCAATTGGCCGGTTGGATTGGAAGGGATTGGATGTTGTTGGAAGGGATTGGAAGTTAAATCCTGGGATTGGCCGAGCGTGCCAAACAGAGTCAACCACCCATATTGGCCATTTTGGGCATTTCAAATACAGGCCAACCTCACATGGAACGCCCACCATTAGGGCCTGTGGTGATTGAACGCCCACCATTAGGGCCTGTTTGGCCAGGCAGATTAGATGGAATTGGATGGTATTAGAGTGGATTGCACAGATTTCTAGGTAATGATAGTTGCGTCAGTGGATTGGTGCAAGATCTATGGGATTGCTATTTTCGGTCTATTTGGGATGCTCAGCCAATACCGGGATTGAACCAAACACGTCCCAAGCAATTTTGAAGGGATTAGGGGTGGATTGGATGGGATTTAAAGGTAATGATGGTGATGTCAGTGGATTGTCTTAAGATCCTGAAAGGAATTCCAGAATTTTTTTTTGGGGGGTATGTTATATTGTGACATCATTTTGAATTTCTATGTTTTTTTTTTTCAATGTCTTTTATGTTACTGGCACAGGCATTCATATACATTAAAAAATATGATTGAAGTGCTAGACTAGCATGTGCATTTACACCATTTTTTAAATATTGGTGACTCATCCACCACACGTATCATAAAACATGTTAATCCACTGCATTGCATTCATCAGGAATCAAGCAGTGGTATGGAGCTACTGAGATGCATTTAACTTTATTGTACACTGCTACAATGGTTGGTCATAGTGTTTGCAAACATCAACTAACTTTCATTCAACATCTATATATATATATATATATAAAATCTTGAAGGGAATTCCAGAAAATTTGTTGGTTTGTCAGTTTGCGAGATCAATTTGAATGTCTTTTAATTTGGTATAATGTCTGTTATGTTACTGGAACGAGCATTCATATATATTCAGAAATGTGATTGAAGGGCTAGACCAAGTCACTAAGATGTGCATTTCCACCATTTCTTAAATGGCGGTGTTTCATCCACCAAACATGTGCCATAACACATGTTAATTCAACTCACTGCATTTTTCAGGTATCAAGTAGTGGCATGAAGCTACTAAGATGTGCATTGCCATAACACATGTTAATTCCATAGCCTTTGCTCGATTTTTTGGTAGTGTAAATTTTCATGAAGTTCTCAAGACCATTCCTTGAGAACAATATTGCATTGTGATATATCATGTGGCTTTATTATCAGCTTATGATTCGGAATATTTCAGGTGCCCGGATTGTAATGTGAGGTATTTTTTTTTTATTTGGCAGCCATTGGATTTAGGCCTCACAAACTGTAAATAAATATAGAATTTTGGCTCTCAAGTTTACAGTCCCTACATATGGTGTTTTTATGTGAGATGGAAATGAGAAATGGGTCCTGGGAGTTCCATGAAATTTGCGAAGTGTTTGAATCAAATTAACTGTGGGTACAAAACAAAAACTTTGGCTGCAACTATACTTTCTAGCTCATTTAACAGGTTTAGGGCCTGTTGGATGTCCCATGTAACCATTTTGGGATTGAAGGATATCTAAAAAAGTAATGGCCGAAGATTTGTTTCCCCACTTCTATCAGTTTGGAGCAAAGAACTATTGAAAATGTTGCTTATTTAGATTCAGAATTTGGCAAATTCTTGTATGACAGATGAGCATCTGTTCTGCCTCAGATAGTCAGTTTGGAAGATGACTAAATGTGCCCTTAATTTCTTAAGTTTAGGATATGATAGTATGAGAACTCATGTACTTTCCTCAGCATTTGGCCGATATTATTGGAGGAAATTCTCGATATCTGCTGCGCACTGCAGTTCCTGGCTGATTGATGTATTTACTACTGTTCATGTTGCATTGCCATCTTTCATTTTTGTGCTTCTTTTCCTTTTTAATAAATTGTGGGGTATCCATAAACAAGGAACTTTCACACTGTCATCCATACTTTAGTTACTTAGTTTGTTGTCTGCATGGAAGTTTGTTTTTTTGTTTAACCGTTTAATTTCTAGCAAGAGCTGCTTGACTTTCAGGTCCATGTATATAAACCTCTTTGTATTCCTACTCCTTTTTGACTCTAATAAATGTGGTTGGTGTCATGTATTTGTATTTTTATTTTGACTATTGTTAGAAAATGCTTAATAAATGTTTGATCATTTTCTGCATTGTCAAGTTTAATTTCTGCTTGAATTTCTTGGTTATGAGAATCCCATCTTGCAGGCTTTATGGTCTTGATGTACATCTTTGAGACATATCTGGATATACGGCAACATGCATCTCTAAAGCTGCCAATTCTTCCTAAACCTTTGGTTGGAGTGGTCAGTCAAGAAAAAGTTGAGAATTCTCAAGCATTTAGTCTTGATAAAAGGTCTATTTTTATCCATTGAGGATCATTCTGCATCCCATGTGTATGCGCTTGTGATTCAAAAATCTGCTTTAAACATGTTGTCGATCCATTTCAGCGGTTGAATTAGTTTACAGCTTCATCGGTCTTCTTATTACATGAAATTAAATTGGTTATATAGATTGGAATCTCTGGCTGGCTAAGACTAACTTCTTTGAGGTTTATATATTTTAGCAACTTCCACTTTATTCATGGGGCTGTAACCATACTAATGGATACCACAATTTTGTTCTTTGGTGTGCTGCCATGGTTTTGGAAGGTGAGTCAAGAGAATTGTGTCACTGTTATTCTTTTGGCAGAAATTCATTTGCTGTGCTTTTTGGGCTACAGAGATCTGGAGACTTTCTGGTGCACATGGGCCTTAATTCAGAGAATGAAATACTTCACACCCTTGCATTCTTAGGAGGTGTTATGATTTGGTCACGGGTGTGATATAAAATCTTCCAATGGTTCTCAAATATTTAAATTGCACTTCATTTTCAAAAAATTGACTACAGTTTTCATGTCTTGTAGTACCCTTTTTCTTGTATTTGGTGTGGAAACTTGAATTTCATTCACGTAACCATCATGTGATGAAATATCTCATTTTTTTTTCCTCACTGAGTTTGTGAAGTTGAGAAATCTTCTCCTGTAATTTTTTTTTCCTTTTTCTAATGTGGATATATAAAACAATACATGGATATCCATATCCAACTTCACTAGTTAAATAGATTGATTGTATGTCCAACACAGTACATATTGTTATTTATTATCATTAATATATGCGGGATTGCATGTACATGCTAAAGTCAGCAAGGAAGTTCATGCAAGGTCGAAGTCATTTAGCAGGTGGACCATTGCCCCAGCTTGTATGTGTCTTGGTCAAAAAATTAGGATAGTTATGATGTTGCCTATATTGTGTAGTACAGTGTGTGTGTGTGTGTGTACTGACCATCAAAAATATTTATTTGACTTGCATCCGAGCAGTTAATTAAGAGGGGAGAAGAACTAGTCAACTATTGAATTAAAAAGATCCTCCATTCCTTGAACTGCCAATCTTCAAAGAGTATTCATCATCATCATAATAGCCTGGTCCCAACTATTTGGTCTGGCTTTATGAATCCTGTTATGCCAATCATTTGAAATTGGAATTCCCATGGTTGCTTGGAAACTGTATGAAAACTGGCATCCATCTAACTTCAGCTTTCTTTTATCCGGGCTGGGGTCCAGAAAATTAGATACATGCTTATAAATAAGCGAGCCCATTCTTTCTGGTCGCTTGGCAAGGGCATGACTACTGGCTGTCTGCCTGAAATTAGACCTAGATACATGTGCAGAAATATGCATTTTTTTTTGAAGGGTAATAAATATGCAATTCTTCTGGAGATTCTGGAGATTCTCATGATTAGGGGAGATCCATATTTCTTGAGAAGCATCAGTTTCTAATGAGCAAACGACCTTTTGATCACACTATTAATAGATGCCTTTGTCCTTGAAGGATAAAATTATGTGCCATTAACAGATGTCTTTATGCTAAAAGGATAAAATTATGCTTGCAAGGAATCTTTTATGCGATGACTTACCTGATGAGTGGATTTTTAACTCAATGGCCAAATGTATGGCTGTAGTGCTAAATAGTCCCATATGTTTAAATAGTGGCCAAAGGGACTATTGCATTAACAATTTTCCACGAGAAAACAGAGATTTTCAACTAGAATAGAAGACAACAACACATCCTAAACTGTTAAAGAAGTTCTTCATGCCACACATGAAAATTTTGGTGCTTGATATAGGGAAAAGATATAATCAGTCCATATATTTGCAAAATGATTTGTTATGGGCACAATCACTAAGAAGCTGGTAGATAGTTATATTTGTTGCTTTTCTCAATGATGTCCATTAAAATGCTGCAGGTTTCTCATCTGTTCTCTGAACGGTGTCAGATTTGTGAACTTCCTGGTATGAATGATGCATCTTATGCCCATTATATTTCGCAATTGCAGCAAAATGGGCTACTTAAAGGTTTTCTTTGTTATGTGGTCAGGACTTGTTTGTTTCTTCTCTCACTACGATTAAACTGGTTATATCTGATATTGTTGAGCTTGACTTCTTTCAAGGAGTGTTAATTCAGACCCAATTAGATATACTATTGCAAAAGCACGTCATAGAGGAAAGTTTAGACCAAATATATTGAGTTTAAGAGAACCATTGAGAAAATTAACATCTTCCCTTGATGCTAGTGGATATTAACAACAGTAAAATGCCACTTTCAACTACCCATGTGACATTACTGTTCAAATTCGGCCTCCTTTACATTTAAAAAGGAAGTAAGATTAGACATACCCATCTTCTAAACTAGAAACTTTTCCTCAGTTCCTGAGATTTAAGGCTCTCTTAAATATAAATTGATGTTGATGGGTTCTTTCTTGCTATCAGTTTTGTTGGTCTGTAAGGAAAACCTTGGAAGCATATAATGGAAGGTAAGGAAAACCCTCGAGGTCCCTTCTTTGAATCATGAAAAGGTATTTATGCTCTTTTCATTGAGGGGGTAGTTGATTACTCAAGCATGACAGTTATGCGTATTCTTTCAGGTGGATGTTGCATGTGGGAAGATTGGAGCTGCATATTTCAGATTCAAGCATCTGGTATGTCTCTTATCAAGAATGCACATGTATAGTTCATTAAACAGTACATTATGTGATATCGTGTGCATGATATCTATGTTGTAATTTTCCTCATGTATTTTGCTTAAAATCTATGTTTATGCATGATTCTCATGCATTGACATGGATTTGAGCTAAAAAAGATCGAAATAGAAAATTTAAAAAAATATGGGAGATTTTCTTTTATAAAGTAAGTATTTGGGACCAAGTGGTTACGTATTTGCTCCATTAAATTTGCTCGAAATTAATGGAGCAGACCCGGATGTGCGTCGGAGCTATTTGGATGAGCGAGGGTCCCTGGAAGGTGGGAATCGCTGTTATGACCATGATGAAGCTGTCCATTTCCTATGGACAGCATTGGAGGGGCCTGACCATTTGGACAGGCCGTGTTTATGTATTTGATCGAAATTAATGGAGCAGACCCGACTGTGCGTCGGAGCTATTCGGAAGAGCGGGGTTCCCTAGAAAGAGGGAACCGCTATTATGACCATGATGAAGCTGTCCATTTTTTATGGACAGCATTGGAAGAGCCTGGCATTTGTGTTGGATGGCCGTGTTTATATCTGTATTTGCTTTGCAGGGACCATACCCTTAACCTAAACCAAAACCTATGACCTAAAACCTTAACCTATAACCTAAACCTTAACCTTAACCTAAACATAAACCTTAACTTAAAACCTAAAACCTAAACCTAAACCCAAAACCTAAACCTAAACCTTAACCTATTCTCAATTCCCTAAACCTATATCTTATAACCTAAACGTAAACCTAAACTTTAACCTATACCTATAACCTTAACCTAAACCAAAGCATATGACTTAAAACCTTAACCTATAACCTAAACCTCAACATTAACTTAAACCTAAACCTCAACCTAAATATATAACCTTAACCTAAAACTTAAAACCTAAACCTAAACCTAAACCTATAACCTAAATGTATTCTTAAATCTCTAAACTTAAACCTACACCTAATCCTAATCTTAACTCCCTAACCTAAACCTATACCTAAACTTGAAAACCCAAACATAAACCCGATCCTGAACCCAAACCCGATATCCTAAACCTAAACCTTAACCTATTCTCAATTCCCTAAACCTATATCTTATAACCTAAACTTAATCAAATCCCAAAACCTAAACCTTAACTTATACCTATAACCTATAACCTAAACCAAAACCCATGACCTAAAACCTTAACCTATAACCTAAACCTCAACCTTAACTTAAACCTAAACCTTAACCTAAACATATAACCTTAACCTAAAACCTAAAACCTAAACCTAAACCTATAACCTAAATGTATTCTTAATTCCCTAAACTCAAACCTACACCTAATCCTAATCTTAACTCTCTAACCTAAACCTATACCTAAACTTGAAAATCCAAACATAAATCCGATCCCGAACCCAAACCCGATATCCTAAACCTAAACCTTAACCTATACTCAATTCCCTAAAACTATATCTTATAACCTAAACTTAATCAAATCCCAAAACCTAAACCTTAACTTATACCTATAACCTATAACCTAAACCAAAACCCATGACCTAAAACCTTAACCTATAACCTAAACCTCAACCTTAACTTAAACCTAAACCTATAACCTAAACTCAATTCCCTAAACCTAAACCTACACCTAATCCTAAACCTATAGCCTAAACCTTAACCTATAACCTAACCTAAACCTATACTTATAACCTAAAACTATTCCCAAATCCCAAAATCTATTACCTAAACTCATTCTCAAATCCAAAACCTATAACCTAAACCTGAACCCATTATCAAATCCCAAAACCTATAACCTAAACCAAAACCAAAACCTATAACCTAAACCCGAACCCATTCTCAAATCTCAAAACTCAAACCGAAACCTAAACGTAAACCTAAACATATAACCTAAACTCAATTCCCTAAACCTAAACCTACACCTAATCCTAAACCTATAGCCTAAACTCAAATCCCTAAACCTTAACCTATAATCTAACCTAAACCTATACTTATAACCTAAAACTATTTCCAAATCTCAAAACCTATTACCTAAACCCATTCTCAAATCCAAAACCTATAACCTAAACCTGAACCCATTATCAAATCCCAAAACCTATAACCTAAACCAAAACCAAAACCTATAACCTAAATCACCCATTCTCAAATCCCTAAAACCCAAACCGACACCTAAACCTAACCTTAAACCTAAACCTATAACCTAAACTCAATTCCCTAAACCTCAACCTAGACCTGAACCTGAACCTATAGCCTAAACTCAGATCCCTAAACCTTAACCTATAACTTAACCTAAACCTATACTTATAACCTAAAACTATTCCCAAATCCCAAAACCTATTACCTAAACCTAAACCTAAACCTAAACCTATAACCTAAACTCAATTCCCTAAACCTAAACCTACACCTAATCCTAAACCTATAGCCTAAACTCAAATCCCTAAACCTTAACCTATAACCTAACCTAAACCAATACTTATAACCTAAAACTATTTCCAAATCCCAAAACCTATTACCTAAACCCATTCTCAAATCCAAAACCTATAACCTAAACCTGAACCCATTATCAAATCCCAAAACCTATAACCTAAACCAAAACCAAAACCTATAACCAAAACCCGAACCCATTCTCAAATCCCCAAAACCTATAACCTAAACTTAAACATATAACCTAAACCAAAACCTATAACCTAAACTCGAACCCATTCTCAAATCCCAAAACTTATAACCTAAACCTAAACCTAAACTTATAACCTAAACTCAATTCCCTAAACCTAAACCTATACCTAATCCTAATCTCAACTCCCTAACCTAAACCTAAACCTAAACTTGAAAACCTAAACCTAAACCCAATCCCGAACCTGAACCCAATTTCCTAAACCTAAACCATAACCCATTCTCAAATCCAAAAACCTATAACCTAAACCTATAACCTATAACCTAAACCTTAACATAAACCTATAACCTATAACCAAAACATATAACCTAAACCCGAACCCATTCTCAAATCCCTAAACCTATAACCTAAACCTAAACCTTAACCTAAACCTATAACCTATAACCTAAATCAAAACCTATAACCTAAACCAAAACCAAAACCTATAATCTAAACGTGAACTCATTCTCAAATCCCAAAACTTTTAACCTAAACCTAAACCTTAAGATAAACCTATAACCTATAACCTAAACCAAAACCATAACCTAAACCAAAACCATAACCTATAACCTAAACTCGAACCCATTCTCAAATTCAAAAACCTATAACCTAAACCAAAACCTATAACCAAAACCAAAACCAAAACCAAAACCTATAACCTAAACCCGAACCCATTCTCAAATCCCAAAACCTATAACCTAAACCTAAACCGTAACCTAATCCTATAACCTAAACTTAAATCCCTAAACCTTAACCTGTAACCTAACCTAAACCTATACTTATAACCTAAAACTATTTCCAAATCCCAAAACCTATTACCTAAACCTAACCTCTCCCTAAACCTATAACCTAAACTCAATTCCCTAAACCTAAACCTACACCTAATCCTAATTTCAACTCCCTAACCTAAACCTAAACCTAAACTTGAAAACCTAAACCTAAACCCAATCCCGAACCTGAACCCAATTTCCTAAACCGAAACCATAACCCATTCTCAAATCCAAAAACCTATAACCTAAACCTATAACCTCTAACCTAAACCTTAACATAAACCTATAACCTATAACCAAAACATATAACCTAAATCCGAACCCATTCTCAATCCCTAAACCTATAACCTAAACCTAAACCTAAACCTAAACCTTAACCTATAAGCAAAACCTATAACCTAAACCCGAACCCATTCTCAAATCCCAAAACCTATTACCTAAACCAAAACCAAAACCTATAACCTAAGTCCGAACCCATTCTCAAATCCCAAAAACTATAACCTAAACCTAAACATATAACTTAAACCAAAACCTATAACCTAAACCCGAACCCATTCTCAAATTCCAAAACCCAAACCTAAACCTAAACCTAAACATAAAACCCAAACCTAAAATTATTCTCAAATCCCAAAACCTATAACCTAAACCTAACCTTTTCCTAAACCTATAACCTAAACTCAATTCCCTAAACCTTAACCTAGACCTAAACCTAAGCCTATATCCTAAACTCAAATCCCTAAACCTTAACCTATAACCTAACTTAAACCTATACTTATAACCTAAAACTATTCTCAAATCCCAAAACCTATTACATAAACCTAACCTTTCCCTAAACCTATAACCTAAACTCAATTCCCTAAAGTAAAACCTACACCTAATCCTAATCTCAACTCCCTAACCAAAACCTAAACCTAAACTTGAAAACTCAAACTTAAACCCAATCCCGAACCTGAACCCAATTTCCTAAACCTAAACCATAACCCATCCTCAAATCCAAAAACATATAACATATACCTAAACCAAAACCAAAACTTATAACCTAAACTCGAACCCATTCTCAAATCCCAAAACCTATAACCTAAACCAAAACCAAAACCTAAACCAAAACCAAAACTTATAACCTAAGCCCGAACCCATTCTCAAATCTCAAAACCTATAACTTAAACCAAAACCAAAACCTATAACCTAAACGTGAACTCATTCTCAAATCTCAAAACCTTTAACCTAAATCTAAACCGTAACATAAACCTATAACCTATAACCTAAATCAAAACCTATAACCTAAACCAAAACCATAACCTATAACCTAAACTCGAACCCATTCTCAAATTCAAAAACGTATAACCTAAACCAAAACCTATAACCAAAAACAAAACCAAAACTAAAACCTATAACCTAAATCCGAACCCATTCTTAAATCCCAAAACCTATAACCTAAACCTAAACCGTAACCTAATCCTATAACCTAAACTCAAATCCCTAAACCTTAACCTATAACCTAACTTAAACCTATACTTATAACCTAAAATTATTCCCAAATCCCAAAATCTATTACCTAAACCTAACCTTTCCCTAAACCTATAACCTAAACTCAATTCCCTAAAGCATAACCTACACCTAATCCTAATCTCAACTCCCTAACCTAAACCTTAACCTAAACTTGAAAACCCAAACTTAAACCCAATCCCGAACCTGAACCCGATTTCCTAAACCTAAACCATAACCCATCCTCAAATCCAAAAACATATAACGTAAACCAAAACCAAAACCAAAACTTATAACTTAAACCCAAACCCATTCTCAAATCCCAAAACTTATAACCTAAACCAAAACCAAAACCTATAACCTAAGCCCGAACCTATTCTCAAATCTCAAAACTTATAACATAAGCCTAAACCTATAACCTATAATATAAATCAAAACCTAAACCTAAACCTAAAACCTAAACCTATAACCTATAATCTAAATCAAAACCTATTACCTTTCCCTAAAACCTTAACCTAAACCTATAACTTATAACCTAAATCAAAACCAAAACCTATAACCTATAACCTAAATCAAAACATATAACCTATAACCTAAACCAAAACCTATAACCTAAACCTAAACCAAAACAAAAACCTATAGCCTAAACATAAACATATAACCTAAACCAAAACCTATAAGCCCGAACCCATTCTTAAATCCCAAAACCTATAACCTAAACCAAAACCTATAACCTAAACCAAAATCAAAACTAAAACCAAAACCTATAACCTAAACGTGAACTCATTCTCAAATCCCAAAACCTTTAACCTAAACCTAAACCTTAACATAAACCTATAATCTATAACCTAAATCAAAACCTATAACCTAAACCAAAACCATAACTTATAACCTAAATTCGAACCCATTCTCAAATTTAAAAACCTATAACCAAAACCAAAACGTATAACCAAAACCAAAACCAAAACCAAAACCTATAACCTACACCCGAACCCATTCTCAAATCCCAAAACCTATAACGTAAACCTAGACCGTAACCTAATCCTATAACCTAAACTCAAATCCCTAAACCTTAACCTATAACCTAACTTAAACCTATACTTATAACCTAAAACTATTCCCAAATCCTAAAACCTATTACATAAACTTAACCTCTCCGTAAACCTATAACCTAAACTCAATTCCCTAAACCTAAACCTATACCTAATCCTAATCTTAACTCCCTAACCTAAACCTAAACCTAAACTTGAAAACCCAAACTTAAACCCAATCCCGAACCTAAACCCGATTTCCTAAACCTAAACCATAACCCATTCTCAAATCCAAAAACCTATAACCTAGACCTAAACTAAAACCAAAACTTATAACCTAAACCCGAACCCATTCTCAAATCCCAAAACTTATAACCTAAACCAAAACCAAATTCTATAACTTAAACCAGAACCCATTCTCAAATCCCAAAACCCAAACATAAACCTAAACCTAAACATAAAACCTAAACCTAAACTCAAATCCCTAAACCTAAACCTAAACCTAATCCTATAACCTAAACTCAAATCCCTAAACCTTAACATATAACCTAACCTAAACCTATACTTATAACCTAAAACTATTCCCAAATCCCAAAACCTATTACCTAAACCTATAACCTAAACTTAATTCCCTAAACCTAAACCTAGACCTAAACCTAAACCTATAGCCTAAACTCAAATCCCTAAACCTTAACCTATAACCTCACCTAAACGTATACTTATAACCTAAAACTATTCCCAAATCCTAAAACCTATTACCTAAACCTAACCTTTCCCTAAACCATAACCCATTCTCAATTCCCTAAAGCTATAACCTATAACCTAAACTTAAACCTAAACATAAACCTAACCTAAACATATAACCTTTCCTAAAACCTTTAACTTAAACCTAAACTTAAAACCTAAATGTATTCTCAAATCCTTAAACCTAAACCTACACCTAATCCTAATCTCAACTCCCTAACCTAAACCTAAACTTGAAAACCCAAACTTAAACCCGATCCCAAACCCGAACCCGATTTCCTAACCTAAACCTTAACCTAAACCTAAACCAAAACCTATAACCTAAACCTTAACCTATAACCTAAACTTAATTATAACCTATAGCCTAACCTTAACCTAAACCTATAACCTAAACCAAAACCAAACCTAAACCTATAATCATATGGTGAGACTATTTCTTTTGTGTCAATTTCATTCCTCTTTGAGTTTTTTTTTTAATTCATTAAGAAAAAAAAGTGGTTATACGTGATGCACTTCTTTCACTGTCTTTCTTTTCTCCAATGGGCATTCTAATTTACGAATGACATGACTGTTTGTAGGATGATGGAATATACGAAGCTATTGAAATTTCAGGGTGAAGTCGAGCACATTTCTCTAATGAAGTTAAAGATTTGTATTTTCAGCATTATTGTAATTGTAACTGTAATTGATTGTAATTGTAATTAATTGAATGCAGGATTGCAATTGTAATTGAATGAATGAATGATTGTAATTGAATGAATGAATGATTGTACAGGTGGTAATTGAATGAACAGGTGGTAATTGAATGAACAAATGATTTAATTTTCTAATGTACAAAATAGCTACGGATATTGATCGTAGCCACTAGTCAGATAGGTGTAGCCTTTTTAATTTTGGCATATTGCTACGGACTTTCAGCTACAAATAATATCCGTAGCTGTTTGAAGTTTTTGCTACAGATATAATTGCTATGGATTATATCTGTAGCTATTTAACATATAGCTACGGATTAAATCCGGAGCCAATAATCAGACAGGTGTAGCCTTTTAAATTTTGGCCTATTGTTACGGACTTTCAGCTACAAATAATATCCGTAACTGTTTAAGTTTTTTGCTACAGATATAATTGCTAGCCATTTGACTTATGGCTACGGATTATATCCGTAGCTATAGGTTCCAGACCTATCGTTATGGCACCTACGACGACGATCGTGTTACGGACTAGCTACGGACTAAATCCGTAGCCATAGGTCTATGGCTACGGATTTAATCCGTAGCCTTTGCCCGTTTTTTTGGTAGTGATTTTTTATATGTTTTTTATTTTTTCATTTATTTAAACTATAATGTAACAATCTATTTATAGGTCTCAAGTAATTTCTTATTTTTAACTTATTTAAACTACAATTTGTCCTTTCTTTTAAGGAGTTCATTTCTCCGAAAGTACATGAAAAAATAAGCTGGTTTTCTAAATTTATACAACTATTAAAAGTGAAAATAATAGTATATTTTCCTATCATTTTCAAATCATGCATCATAGATTGAAAATCTATGATAAATTAGTCCTAAGGTTAAAATTCTAATATACTTAACTACATTCAATATCACAACTCTCATATATATTATATTTAGGATGGTTTCCTTCTTGCAACTAGAGAACGATTTGCCGCTTAAATATATGTGTGCTAGGTGTGAATGAATTTCACATAAGATATTAACATTCTCTCATTATCTTGAAATAATTAGAAAACATGTAGTCATAACTGTTAGGAGAATTAAGGTTTTTTTTTTTTCTTCTTCTATCACATGCACTCACACACCACACACATGCCCATGCACTCACACCACAATGGGTGCTCGAACCTGTGACCTCATGTTGAAATTCTTGTGAGTCTACCACTGAGTCATAGGGTCCGTGGTAGGAGAATTGAGGATTTAAAAAGTAGAAAATTTTGATTTTTAATTTATCTTATTTCATGTTGTTTATTAGTGTTTGGTCTAGTTTCACATTGCGAAGGGGTTCGAAAATTTAAGCCTTTATGTTAGAATCATTATTTTATTATTTGGATTGGAATCTAAGAGTATGCCATGGGCCAACCTCGTACGTGCATGTGCAGGGATTGTGGTTGTGGGCAAGACGTAGTGTGGTGTGTCTTTGGCTCGACCTATTTTATTTATTTTTTTACATAAGTTGTGTCACGTGCATGTATGTATGGGCAGAGACCCACCATGCACTGACACAACATAAATGAACAAACATGCACTGACATATCATTAATGCGTTGCCCGTAAGCGCCTTGAGCCCCAACGACTACTTCTTATCTATTTGTAAAGGCTTCTCTTTTCTCATTCTAGATATATCAAAGAAATTAATTATCTCATATTTTTTCCTCTAATTTTTCCTTTGGATTTCTCTCTACAAACTTTCCTTTCGGTAAAGCAATAGGAATAAGCTTTTGTTCATTCGTTGGGATTGTGTGTGCACTTGATTGAAGTCATCCATCATGGAGGAGAGTTGTTGTATCATAAGGGCATAATTGTTGGGCCTTAGCACATTGAAGATCTTCCTTATGAGGGCAAATATGTCTTTATGACAATGACTGTAACATGCCTCGACTTTTCGGATAATTATTTTACCATTTCTTGTTAGTGATTTTTGGATTTTCTGCTTTATCTTTTTATTAGATCTAACAATTTAAAAATAGTTTTCTATATAAAATCTTGACCTTTATGGTAACTGTTCTTGAGAATCCTAGAATTATTATTATTATTATTATTATTTTGTAAAAAGAATTTTAAGAGATGGTAACACAAATGATGTTCTATCTTATTACTCTCAAGCAGATTTATGTAATTAAAATCCTACCCCATTATTTGAGGTTAATGAGCCAGTGACATCCTTTGAGCAATCCAAATAGAAGAACAATGATTATCTATGCTTATTGGTTAGATAGCTTAATCAATTCATGAAGAGTATTATCAATGGTTTAGATCAATAATAAATTAAGTATGTTGTGATATATAATATTTATATGTACAGGAGGTGTATATGTATAAGCATTGGTAAGCAAGGTTGTTAGATTGTAATTTCAACGGTAGGTGTTGAGGGTCAAATATTGTATATTAGACCCCAGTTATTACCTGATTTTACAAACATGATATTGTCTAATGGCCTATTTTAATCGCGTTTGTGTTGCAAGGTGTATTTAAGAGTCTGGACTAAAAAATGGTATTAAAAGCATGGATTTAACACTCATAAATCACCAAGGTAAGGGACCGACCCCAGGAGACCTAGATTGAAGAATTTATATACTAAAGATTCGAGAAAATCAAGTGATTGGGTTTAAACGGGCCTAAAAGTCGGTCAGAATGCAAGATCACAGGGTTCCCACCATCCGTTCGGTTCGAAACTTTATATATGGCGTAAGGACCATAAATTAACTATATACGTCGAATTTCAGCCATTGGATCCTTGTCGAAGTGGCCCAATGGACAGATCAAGCCACAAATCTCTGATTTAGGGCCCACTTGATATTTGGATATACTTCAATTTTGGTCTCAACCCCTTAAATAGGGTGACAGAATGAATGGATGGAGTGGATTTCAGATACACATCATAATGAACCCCACATGTGCATCGTGCGTCAGTACGCACGGCAATTGGATGGGCACCGAACATTCAGTCCTATTAACAGATGGTTAACCCGTTTTCCACCCCACAAGACACCAGTGGGCGGGTGCTGGTCATCTGTTCTTTGCTAGTGGGCCCCACTCGTTGCCTGGTTTGATGATCTGGACCATCCATATGCTCCAGGGGGGAGGGGGGAACCCCTCCATGGTGGCCCCATACATACGTAAACACGTGGATCGCCAGACAACGCAGGATGGATGGTGAGTTGATTTTATACAGTGGACTGCACCAAAACTAGACGAAAACCACTCCTTTCCAACTGGTTTTTCGTCAGGAATCCAATGAACGGGGTGGATTTATCAGAAAACATCACTGTAGGGCCCACCAAGCTTCTCAGCGTAAGAAGTTTGCATGTAACGCACGTCCAAGAAAATCGGGACTTCTGGGGCATTGTAGGTGCATGATCACAGTCGGATCTCTGATTCAGACCATCCAGAGGAGAGAAAGGGTGGTCACGACCCTAGTCATGACGTCAGAATAGATTCTTTGATGCTCTTCTTGCCAAAAGTTTCATTCAAACGCAAGAGGTTTGCGCTCTTCTTGCGCACGCGACTGTGCTACGTAAAGAAAGCTTCCTCACGATTTCTGCACCGACTCCAACTGTAAACCGACTTAATCTCGGCTATAAAGAGAGAGGGAGAAGGTGTGTGGAAGGATATCTTGAACATGAGAGAGAAAGAGAGAGAAAAAGTGACGGCTAGCAAGACTTCTTCTTCTCCCTTCTTTTAGTTTTTTCTTTTCTTTAATGTGCTTTTTAAGATTTTTAGCCTCACCATGTCTATGATGGGCTAAACCTCTTAGCTAGGGCTAAGAGTTGAAGCTTGTAGTGTGATGGGATTGGTTTTATGTCTTTGATTCATGCTTTACTGAACTGACTTTGATTATAGTTTGATTATGAGGAATATTTGTAGTTTTTAATGGTTTATTGTGACTTAAATTACAATGGATCTGCGATAGCTTCGGATATGTTCTTTGCATTATAGGGATTGTGAACATGGGAGCCTTGTTGTTCGCCGTCGTCTCATGGGCATGGTTGGGTGACGGAATCCTTCCTAATGTTTATAAATTCCTTAGATTGGATGTGGATTAGCTAAATTCTGTTGTTTGCTTTGTCTCATGGCATGGTTTTGTGATGGAATCAATTCTAATTCTCATACCTCTCATTTTTTGAAAACTAGATCAAAGGAAATTCAGATTTGATTTTTAAGGTTTTATCAAGCATAGATCTCCCTGATTTCTACAAGTGGATCCTTAGCACCCTAGTTTCCCACCTTTGAATTTTACAACTTATAGTTTAAATACATCACAATTCTTCTCTTAAATCCTTCTGATTTAGATCACATCTTACTCTAGTTCTAGTTCTGGTTACTTTCGGAATATGTACAAGGTTCAGTCCCTGTGGATTCAACCTTGGTCTTACCGAGATTATTATTACATCGCAACCCTGTACTTGGGGTGTGAACAAGTTTTTAGTGCTGTTGCCGGGGATTGACGGTTACGTTTTTCTGAGATTAACTCGTTTTAGAATTCAGTTAAGATTAGGGTTTTTTAACTTAGGTTTAGGTTTTTCTGTTTAATTTTTTTTAGAAAGTAACCTAACTTTCTAATTTTGTAGGACTTTGAGATAGACTTTCTAAATTGGTAATCTCTTTCTAATTGTCTATTCTTCTATTTTTAGATTAGGTTTTCTTTTCTATTTTTAGAAATTTTCTATTATAGGATTTCCTTTATTATTATTGTTTTTTTAAGAAACTAACTTACTTTCTATTTTAGAACTTTCTAACTTTATTTTAGAAACTTTCTATTTTTAGAATTTTTCCCTTCTTAGAAACTAGTTTACTTTCTATTTTAGGAACTTTCTAACTTTAGACTTCCTATTTTTAGAAACTGACTTGTTTTGTTTTGTTTTGCAGGTTTTTAACTTAGGAACTTCGAATTTGGTAACTTCTTTCCAATTGTTTTCTCTTTATTTCTAGATTTCTATTTATTTTCTTATTTTTTAGGTTTAGGTTTAGAATCTGAATTGAGGGCTGCGAGTATTTTATGCCCAAGTGGGTTTGTGACAACACTCAACGTCTCTTAACTGAAGGAGGATTGGTTGAGGGGTTGACTATCTATTGCAAGACTAGACACCGCTCAAGATCTCCAGATTTAATTGAAGTAATGGCTGCAAACCAACCTCTTCTACCCCAACCTAGGGTGGAGGACATCTAGGATGAGAATGAGGTGCCTCAAGCACCTCGCCTCTTACTTTGTAAGATTATTTACAACAGGCGGGCATGAGCACGCCCTCGTGCATGATTTTTTTAGAAAATATGGGACACATGAATATCAAGCCAGGGGTGATCCAACTCCTTTCAAAATTTCATGGGCTTGAATCTGAAAATCTGTATCTACACTTGAAAGAGTTTGATGAAATTATAGCCACTTTATACTTTCCTAACGTGTCTGAGGACACGGTCAGGCTGAAACTCTTTCCCTTTTCTTTGAAAGAGAAAGTTAAGACGTGGTTACATTTACTACGTCCTCGATCTATTGGCACATGAAATAACATGAGAAGGGAGTTCATAAAGAAATTTTTTTCATATCATAAAACGAAAACCCTTAGAAAGTTAATCATGAACTTCGCCCAAAAGGAGGATGAAACATTCTTCCAATATTGGGAGCGGTTTAAGGATCTTGTCAGCTCATGCCCACAATACGAATTTGAAATGTGGCGCATTACACACTTTTTCTATGATGGATTGACATCTTCCATGTGCCAATTGGTTGAGACAATGTACAATGGGGAATTCATGAATAAATATGTCGATGATGTGTGGGACTACTTGGATAGACTTGCTGAAAATACACAATCATGGGACAGATACCCAAAATCAAGCACCATGTTTAGGCCGACTCAGTCTAAGGAGAGGGGTGGAATATATCTCTTGAAAGAGGAGGATGATATCAACTCTAAAGTGGCCAATCTCATAAGGAAATTCGAGGCCATGGAATCAAAGAAGGATAAGGGTAAGGAAGTTGTTTGCGGTATTTGTGGTTGTAACAGTCACACAACTGAAAATTGTCCAACTATATCTGCCTTTTAAGAGGTACTGACTGAGCAATCCAATGCCGTAAATAATTACCAAAGACCTTTTAATGGACCCACCTCTAATATGTACAATCCTAGTTGAAGAAATCATCCAAACTTTAATTGGAGGAATGGACAAACTACCACCCCTCAAGGTTTCTTTAATCAAATCCAAAATCAAAGGAAACCTTAAGAGGATCCAGTTTTAAAATACATTCAAGACTAAGAGATGTTTAATCAGAATATGGCACAAGCAATCTGGGAAATCAAATCAGCGATTGAAACACTTGCATCATCTGTCCAAAGGATGGAGTCACAATCGGTAATTGGGGGAAAGGGGATGCTTCCTGCTCAACCTCTCCCCAATCCTAAACCGCAATATGAGATAAGTGACCCCAGCTCTTCAAATCAGATGGATCAAGCTAAGTCTATCACCACTCTTAGGAGTAGGAAGATAATTGACAAAACTATTTCGGTGAGGGCTGAAAAGCCTAAAGACCCGGAAAAGGACAACGATGATAGACATAGCATTGTCCCACAAGAATTAGAACCGGAACTTCAGGACAAGCCGATTGTTCATTTTCCCAATAGTTAGTTGCACCAAAACCTCTCTCTAACTCTCATGACATTCTAGAGGTGTTGAAACAAGTGAAGGTCAATAAAACAAATACCTTAATATGCCAAATTCCTGAAAGACTTGCGCAAGACCAAAAGACGACAAAATATTAAAAAAAAATCTTCTTGATTGAGAAAGTAAGTGCCATCCTAAAGTAAGATGTGCCGCAGAAATTCAAAGATCCCAATAACCCAACCATATCATGTGTGATCGGGAACTATCAAATTAAGCACGCACTTCTTGACTTAGGAGTGAGTGTCAATTTGATTCCCTACTCGGTGTACAAGTAGCTAGAATTAGGTGAATTAAAACCTACCTTAACCACATAACAACTTGTTGATCACTCTGTTCGTGTACCGAAAGAGATAATCAAGGATGTGCTGGTCCAGGTTGACAGATTCTACTACCCTGTAGATTTTATTGTCTTGGATACCGAACCCATCAGTAACATGAGCACTTAGATTCTCGTCATTCTTGGTCGCTCATTCCTTGCCACCTCAAATGCAATCATCAATTGTAGGAATGGTGTTATGAATATGTCTTTTAGGAATATGACATTGGAGTTGAATATCTTTTTCAACATGGGTAGACGGTTAGAGGATGATGACGATTTTCACGACATTAATATGATTGACTCTTTTGTGGAAGATAGAGCGCCTCTGACCTTATCCTTTGATTCTCTAGAGATGTGCCTGGCCTACTCTCATGATTTTGATGATGACATGATTAGGGAGATGGTTGTCATGCTTGATACCGCGCCGGTACTTGAAGTTAACCAGTGGAAGACACAATTTGAAGAGTTGCCCCAAACTGATGTAGTGCCTCTACCGTCTAGCCTCAAGGCACCAAAGCTTGACTTAAAACCATTGCCCTCTGATTTGAAATATGATTACTTAGGTGAAGAAGAGACATACCCAGTGGTGATTTCATTCCACCTTAAGAAAAAATAAGAGAGTATGCTTATTTTTACTCTTGAAGAAGATAAGGGAGTTATTGGGCATATCATCATAGATCTCAATATAATGAATGAACTCCTTTCAACTGAATATTTTGACTCTTTAGAAGATTTCTCAGTACACTTTGTGGATATAAACAATCCCATGATACAAAACATAGTGTATACCTAACAAGACAATACCTCGGAAGTTGTTACTGACCGAGAAAACCCTTATTCTAAAGAATCTCCTCCCCCAGATCCTGAATGTTTACCATTAAAGGAGGAGGAGCTGAAAATTGAATCGAAGGCTGCAACTTCAAAGTGTGTTGAAACTACACCACTTAAAAAATTTCTGAGTTTCATCTACGTGTAGTCTCTGATTCACCATGTTATACTGATATTGAAATTTTTTCTATCACAGGTGAATCGTATATACTTTGGACACCTCAGGAGATTAAGAGGAAACCTTATACTGAGGTTTATAATTTTCTCTGGAAATTTATGCTCCAGAGCATCCAAGCCTATTACAAAAAGGGCTTTTGGATGATCTTGTTGGGAAACCTTCTGAGAAGTTTATCAAGATATTGGCCGGAGGAAGAACCTTTGCAGCATGACTGAGTAGCTCTTCCCTTGATCTCCTAGTCTGATGGAGGTATAGGTAGGTTTACTACTTTCATAGAACTATAGTAGTTTGCTTTGTGCCATTTTAGGTTAGTCGGCTTTACGCCGTTAAGATAGTTTTCTTTTATTGGTTTAACTCTTGTGCCGAGTCACCTTCACGCTATGATCTCTTTGAGAAAAAGTCGCTTAACTTCATCATGAGGTACTACTATCTTTCTATCACTTCTCCTTTACTTTCGTTGTCACATGTGCATTACATGCTTATATATTTTACATTAAGGACAATGTATATTTTAGGTTGAGGATGGGAGATTAGGTTACCTAATTAGTGTTTTCTCAGTCTTGAGCAAAATTTGTGAAAATTTTAAAAAAAAATTTCTGAAAATTCTTGTAAATTTGAAGTGATTTTAAAGGTCATCTTTGATTTAGACGTATAAGATACGTAATGTTGGTAATTTATGACTCTTGGATTTAATTATCTGTTAGATTTCACAGTTAAGTCGAATTGCTAATCCATGATTAGAAGTTTTAAACATTGATTGAGTCATGATTTCACATGTCACTCTTAGCTTACACATTAAGGCTTCAGTTCAATATTGAATTATTAACCTGCTAATCACTAAGCATGGAAGGAACCAACTTGGAGAATTTGTCCATCATGTTCAAAGAAAAAAATACCTAGCTAAAAAACAGTTGTCTTTGAAAAGGGTTGGACGAATGATCTTCACCATGGGTTTGCTTCCAATAGGTGAGGGATCGATTCCCCTCCTTGGCTTTACCTTTAAAAGGTTGACATAGCGTGAACGCCATCAATGAAAAATCAAAAGCTAGAAGAATGAAAAGTTGAATTGTAAGGCAAGTTTTGATTTAGGTTATGGTTATCCTAAATGCTCTTGTAATTATTAATGTTATCATGATAATAAAGAATTAAACCTTTGATTGTGATGAGTTCAGGTTTCACTATACACACATGGAACTCAATGTTTAGAAATTTTCTAATCAATGGATTAATACTTTGAACTTGGCTATGAATTTTATTGTGCACTTGAGACTAAAAGAAAGTAACGCCCACCATTCATGAATCTTAGATTTCTATTGATTGGATTGTTCTTAAAAAATCACTTGGTTATATAGGAATTGTCCCGTAATTCTTAAATTATTTTTCGCATACTTTGCTCGGGACTAGCAAAATGCCAGTTGGGGATTGTGTTGAGGGTCAAATATTGCATATTAAACCCCAGTTATTACCTGATTTTACGAACATGATACTATCTAACGACCTATTTTAATCGTGTTCATGTTGTAAGATGTATTTAGGAGCTTGAACTGAAAAGAGTACATAAATCACCAAGGTAAGGGACGGACCCCAGGGGACCGAGATTAAAGAATTTACACGATAAAGATCTAATAAAATCAAGTGATTGGGTTTAAACGGGCCTGAAAGTCGGCCAAAATGCAAGATCACAGGGTTCCCACCATCCGTTCGGCTTGAAACTTTATATATGGCCTGAGGACCATAAATTAAGCATACTCTGGATCCTTGTGAAAGTGGCCCAATGGATAGATCAGATCACAAATCTCTGATTTGAGGCCTATTTGATATTTGGATATACTTCGATTTTGGTCTCAACCCCTTAAATAGGGTGACAGAACGAATGGACGGAGCAGATTTCGGATACACATCACAGTGGACCCCACATGTACATCATGCGTACAAAGTGCGCACGTGCACTGGACGGGCACCAGACATTCAGTCCGGTAATAGACGGTTGACCCGTTTTCCACCGCACAAGACACCAGCGGGCTGGCGCTGGTCGTCTGTTCTTTGCTAGTGGGCCCCACTCGTCACCTGGTTTGATGATCTGGATCGTCCATATGCTCCAGAGGGTGGGAATGACCCTTGTCATGTGGCTTTTTGACCCCATATACACGTACACACGTGGATCACCAGAAAGGGTAGGATGGATGGCGAGTTGAATTGTTATAATGGACCGCACCAAAACTTGACCAAAACTGCTCCTTTTCGACTGGTTTTTCATCAAGAATCCTGTCACGCCCCGAACTCTGAAACTGGGCTCACAAAATTCCCGATCGCCGAATCTGGCGCCGACAGCCTCCGTAGAACCCCATTCTCGGATCCCGGCACCCATTTACCAGGTTCCGATCCTGTGATACTACAAGGAGGATTTATAATCACCAGTCTGATTCATAATGAGCATAACAAAAGCATAACCCACGAATAATAAACATAAGAACACCACCATAAAATCTACTATGATCAAAAACTTTTTAGTACAATGCGACAGAAAGGGAAAAATACAATGTAACGAAAGAAGCAAGACTCCAGAAGCTCGGCTGTATGCTCCAACTACGGTGAGACTAAGGCTGCGACTGCGTCCTGGTGTCACCTGCATGCATCAATCGTGCATAAGCTTATAGAAAGCTTAGAGGGTGGTGTAAGTATGTGCGCAATATAAGCGTGCTCAAAATGCAAGGTCAGAGTAATGCGAAATCATGGTGATGAGTACATGAATGCAATCAGCCGTACCAAGGCTATACGGTGCAATATATGAATGTCATCGGCCATAACACGGCCATGCGATGCGAGATGCAACTCAGGCATGCCAATCCTCATCATGTATCAGTACAGTTCTCATTCTGGATAATCACCAGGGTTCAATACACTCCAAATTGCACTGTCGCTCTCCTAGCCACACAGTCCAAGTGAGCGTAAGAAACCTCACTATTCGCCTGACCAATAGTCTGCCAATACCTATCTGGCATGTCGATAGCGGACCCATTCGCGAGTTGGTCAAACTCAGCCTAGTATTGCCCCCTACCCTCGGGCGAGTAAGGCCACACTCCTTTCCAACTGACCACGACACAATGGAAGACGCGGCCTCCTGGTATTCGGCCCTCGTGCGCTCATATATCCACTCGGTCTCGACATTGGAGTCATCCTCTGGTACCATCGAGTTTAGGGATTTTCACCCAGGGACATCTATGGCGCCCGTATGCTAGAACCAAATATTTTTGGTATCCAATCCTGCCATCCACGATGTGTCTGTGGAGGCTATGGCCCTGATGTGGCTAGGGCATACAGTAACTACAATCACACAAATGCAAGTGTATGAGTCACACTACCAGTCATGCAACAGTCCTGCGTGTACCATGCACTTATATGGGATAACTTCGCCTATCAGGGAGCCTACAAACAGTCCGCCCGAAGGCATATGCTATGATCGGTCACTCCTCACATCAGGCATGCGTATGATGCGAAGGATCATGAATCATGGACCTATACTATACTAAATATATATAAAGAGATGAGCTCAGATCAAAACGAAGATGGGCCTAAACGGCCTACACATTACAGGTATGGGCCTATTAATGGGCCTTAGGGAGAGTTATAATGCGGACATTTAACCAACATTATCCATTCAATGTGGACGTCAAACCAGCATTGCTCTCAAGGCGTGGCCCGTTACAAAATCAATACATATACCATGGTGGAATTACACTACATTGGGCCTTATGTACATCCTATTGGGCCTTGACCCGTGGGCCTCTAATACATCAAATGGCCTCATACATGGGTCTCACAGATACATATCGAGGTGGGCCTCAATGACGGGCTACAATTGCATCAACATGGGCCCAGTCACACGGGCCTTGCATTCATCAAGTGGGCCACACTAGTGGGCCTTGTATACATTACAATGGGCCTCATAACATGGTCTTAAAAAAATTCTAATTGATTGGACAGGTTGGATGAAATACAAGCATCATGGTGGGGCCCGCTCTAATGGAGGGTGTGGTTTTCAATACATACATAAGTGGGTCCCATGTGGGGCCTACCATAATGTTTATTTTCCATCCATTCCATTGACAAGGTCACTCAGACCTGGGGCCCACAGTAATATTTATTTTCCACCCGACCTGAGCCCCATATAATGTTTAATTGCCATCCAACCATTCATAAGGTCACTAGGACCAGGTAGGGCCCAATGTGATACTTGTTGCAATCCAATCTATTCATATGGTCATGTGGACCTTGAGTAGGCCCCCAATGATATTTATTTGCCATCCAATTATCCATAAGGTCATGTGGACCTTGAGTAGAGCCCACGGTGATATTTGTTTGCCATCCAACTGTTGAGGAGGTCACGTGGACCTGGATAGGGCCCACTGTGATATTTGTTTGCCATCCAACTGTTGAGGAGGTCACGTGGGCCTGGATAGGGCCCACTGTGATATTTGTTTTCCGTCCAACTGTGCCCACTGTAATGTTTATTTGACATTCAACTGACCATAAGGTCACAGTCAGGGGCCCACCTCGATGTGGTCCACAGATCCAGCCCATTCATTGGGTGCGTCCCACTTGGCTGACCGTTCAGACCAAGTTTCAGCTTCATCCAAATTTCAAGTGGGCCCCACCAAGTGTTTTTATATGTTTAGGTATGTTTTCACATAATTTTGGATGGTATGGCCTGCCTGAGTTCCGTTTACAGCTGATTTTTGGGGTGAACGGGTGGTCCGTGGGGACCCACCAAATGCATGGTTTTGATGTCCGAAACGCATCATGTGGGGCCCATAGCTAGGGCCATGAGCCCCAGCCCGGTCACCCGTCCGTCCCCCGCAGGCAGCGCCTGCTGCGTGCGCTGACAGCAGCAGCAACTGCTGTAAGTGTTTGTTTTTTTTTTTTTTGAAAACCAATTTTTCCAGGGTTTTCCTGGGGTAGGGCCCTCATCAGATCGATCCGATCCAGCCACTGGTCCCTGTAGGTTGATACAATCCCATAGAGTCCAATATTGGGATATTTCAGACATACAGAAGCATCAGGGAGGTATTTTAATGGCAATACCACTATTTCCTTTGGTATGGCCGCTTGATTATCAGATTAGTCCAAATTTTTGGTTCAACGGCTGAAATGAACTGGGTAATAGATATACGGTGAGATAAAGAGGAGGGGCCCCGCCACTATGGGCCCTCCATTGATACATCACATACATTAAAATGGGTCCCACAACAAGTGGGTCCTAAAGATCAAGATTTTAACGGTGGATCACCCACCTCTAAGCCTCCTCCTTGCTCCCTTGGCCTCAAATGCTCCTTAGCTTCAACTTTGATGGAGGTTGATGGGGTTTAGATGGTTGAGATGGAAGATGAGAAGGTGGACCACACTTGGGAGGGAGAGGAAAGCTTGGACGTTTGAGAGGCTTGAGTTGCTTGGAGATTTGAGAAATGAGAGAGAGAGAGTGGTGATATGGATGGGTGAGGTGTGATGGGTGATGGGTTGGGTCGAAAATTTTGTAAAGGTGGTATGGTTGTGGTTGAAATTTGAAAAAAGAGGAGTGATGAGGTGGAAAGAGGGTAGACTTTTGAAAAAGGAGGGAATGGGTTGTTGTACTTAAGGTAAGGCTTGCATTAATGGTTGATTGATGGGACTAATTGTAGAGATTCCCTCAAAATCCGCAACGCGCGGTGTTTCTTCAGAATAAACGCAGATCGACATCTACTTACCTGGGTATCGGTTCAGTGCGCAAGTCACGGCGTTGGAACCACGACGACGACGCGGTCGCTATGATACAACTTTCAGATCAAGCCGATGTCGGTGCGCGGAACCTGGCTTAGGATCATGCTTAAATGCCGGATACGGTGTGAAGGTTGCCGAAATTTGACCGGAAGGACCGCCGAAGCCAACGGAACAGGACGGACTAGGACACGGGTCTTACAGCTCTCCCCTCCAATAAAAATTTCATCCTCGAAATTTACATAATCATCGCAACCAGATTAACTCATGATAGAAGAGGAAACAAGGCATCATCATATAAATATCAGAGACAACATACAACATACAACATACAATCAATCATAAAAAAGATAAGGATAGCGCTCTCTAATCTCAGCCTCGCACTCCCAAGACGCCTCATTAATAGAATGGTGACGCCACTGAACCTTCACCAAGGGAATGACCTTGGTTCGGAGGACCTGCTCCTTCCGATCAAAGATACGAACTGATTGCTCGATGTAAGAAGCGTCCTCACGAACCTCCAACGGCTGCCAATCGATAACAGGAATGATGTCTGACCCACACTTCCTTAACATAGAGACATGAAAAACGTCGTGGACGCCAGACAACTGAGATGGTAAGGCAAGCCGATAGGCCACAACGCCAATGCGCTCAGTGATCTCGAAAGGTCCTATGAATCTAGGGGCAAGCTTGCCCTTCGTCCAAATCGAACTACACCCTTCATGGGCGAGACCTTGAGATACACATGGTCCCCTACATCAAACTCCAAGGGACGACGCCGGCGATCAGTAAAACTCTTCTGCCGGCTCTGAGCTGTGCGCATCCTCTGCCTGATGATATCAATAACCTCTGATGTCTCCTGCACAAGCTTAGGACCTAGGAGACGCCGCTCTCCAACCTCGGTCCAACAACTCGGAGATCTGCATAGTCTGCCATATAATGCCTCAAAAGGAGTCATGCCAATGGTCGCCTGATAGCTATTATTGTATGCGAACTCAGCCAATCGCAGATGCTCATCCCAGCTACCACCGAAGTCAATCACGCAGGCCCGAAGCATATCCTCAAGGATCTGGTTGACCCTCTCAGTCTGGCCATCGGTCTGCGGATGATACACGGTATTGAGCTACAAATCAGTGCCCATAGCTCTCTGAAAACTCCTCCAAAACTGAGATGTAAACCTTAGGTCTCGGTCAGAAATGATCGAGACTGGGATGCCGTGCAGTCTCATAATTTCCTCAATGAATAACCTCGCAAGCCGGTCCAAGGGCCAAGTCGCACGAATCGCAAGAAAGTGTGCCGACTTCGTCAGGCGATCCACGACAACCCAGATGGCGTCATGACCGCTCTGAGTCCTCGGCAAACCCATAATGAAATCTATGGATACGTGCTCCCACTTCCACATCGGGATGCTTAACGACTGCAATAGACTAGGGGGTCTCTGATGATCGACCTTGACACGCTGGCATGTGTCACACTCGGCCACGAAACTGGCGATCTGGCGCTTCATCCCTGCCTAAAAATACTGTCGCCTCATATCATGGTACATTTTCGTCGAGACAGGGTGGATAGAAAACCGCGATCGATGTGCCTCAGTCATAAGATCTCTACACAACTCAGGAATATCTGGAACATACAATTGGCTTCTAAAGCGAAGTCCACCATCAGAACCAATCTGCCAATCTATCTGACTCTCAGATGCTGCCTCTGCTCGATAATCCTGTAACGACTCATCTGTCTGCTGAGCCTCGATCACCCTTGCCACAAGAGAGGGTTGAATCGACAGGTTCGAAAGCTGAACGATAGAAGACTGCAGACCAAAATCAAAGTCGTACTCTACTATATCCTCGAGCATCCTTCACTCCTGAATCATCATATGTGCCACCAGGCCTCGTGGCTGATGGCTGAGGGCATCCGCTACCACATTTGCCTTGCCTGGGTGGTACTGGAGGTCAAAATCATAATCCTTCAGAAGCTCCATCCAGCGTCTCTGTCTCATGTTCAGCTCAAACTGAGAAAATAGGTACTTCAAGCTCTTGTGGTCAGAGAAGAGCTCGAACCTAACCCCATAGAGATAGTGTCTCCATACCTTCAGTGCGAAGACAACTGCTGCCAGCTCCAAATCGTGCGTGGGGTAGTTCAGCTCATGAACCTTGAGCTGACGAGATGCAAATACTACAGGTCTACCGTGCTGCATCAGGACAGCACCCAATCCAATACGCGAAGCATCAGTAAATACCACGAATCCATCATTCCCAGAAGGAAGAGTGAGGACAGGAGCAGACGTCAGAAGGTCTTTCAGCTCCATAAATGCTCGCTCACAGGCGTCACTCCAAATAAACTCTACGCCCTTCCGAGTCAACCTGGTCAACGGGACTGTAATACGGGAGAAGCCCTCAATAAAACGTCGATAATATCCCGCTAAACCAAGGAAACTGCGGATCTCGAACGTAGTCGTGGGCTGGCTCCACTGACGCACTGCCTCAACCTTCGAGGGGTCCACTGCGACACCCTCCCTGGTCACCACGTGACTGAGGAATCTCACCTCCTCTTGCCAGAACTCACACTTTTCCAGCTTCGCATATAGCTGGTGGGCACGGAGGGTCTGCAAAGCGATCTCCAGATGCTGCATATGGTCCTCACGGGTCCTCGAATATATCAGAATATCGTCGACGAAGACTACAACAAACTGATCAAGATATGGACGAAAGACCTCGTTCATCAACTGTATGAAGACCGCGGATGCATTGGTCAGTCCAAAGGACATGACCTGAAACTCAAAATGACCATAACGCGACCTGAAAGCTGTCTTCGGGATATCCTCCTCTCGGACACGAATCTGATGATAACTGGAATGCAGGTCCATCTTTGAAAAGAACTGTGTACCCTGCAGCTGATCAAATAAATCGTCTATCCTCGAGAGCGGGTACTTGTTCTTAATTGTGACCCGGTTGAGCTCGCGGTAATCCACGCAGAGCCTCAACGAGCTATCCTTCTTCCTGACAAAGAGTACTGGCGCTCCCCAAGGTGAACTGCTCGGACGAATAAATCTCAACTCACGTAACTCGTCCAATTGACACTGCAGCTCACGCAACTTCATCGGTGCCCTACGGTATGGGGCCTTCGAGATAGGTGCAGTACCGGGCACAAGGTCTATCTGGAACTCAATATGACGGCGCGGAGGCAATCCCGGAATCTCCTGGAACACGTCAAGGAAGTCGCAAACAACCGACCACTGATCAATTCAAATGGCAACAGGCTCCTCAATGGCGCAGGACATCAAGCAAGATAACGGCTCTCCTCGGGACTCTGCAACGAACTGAAAGTGCGGCAAGCCTGGTATGCAGAACGTGACTGTCCTCGCAGAACAATCCAAGATAGCATGGTACTCGGCAAGCCAATCCATGCCCAAGATAACGTCGAAATCTGTCATCGGCAGCACAAATAAGTCAGCGGGTAAAAAGATATCACCGACCAGAACCGGGCAAGATGAGCAGAAACGACCCAATACTGTGGTCCTCCCCAAGGGCGTCGATATGGTCAATCCCTCACTAGTATACTCTGTCGGTAATCCAGTCGATCGGCAGAAATCCTCGGACATGAATGAGTGAGAAGCACCAAAATCAAATAATACTTGGGCGATGCATGAAGAGACAGGAAGTATACCCTCGACGACTCCTCCGGATGACTGCGGGTCCTGCTGAGCCGCGTAGAATCTAGCCTGAGCTGGCTTGGGAGGTGCCTGTCCCTTCTGAGGTCCCTGGTGCTGCTGCTGCCTTTGCGGCGGCCTATACTACTGCCTCTGTTGCTGCTGGGGTCTCGGCGGCTGAGGTGGCTGTAGTCGCTGATGTGCTGGAGGCTGCTGCTGAGGTTGCTGCTGTGCTGGAGGCTACTATAGTGCTCTCGGCGGCTGTAGATGAGGCTGCTATGGCCCTCTCGACTGCTGCAGATGAGGGCGAGGGCACTCAGACAGGCGGTGCCCTGTCTCACCACATCCAAAACAAGTCCCTACAAATGGCTACTGGGGTGGCGCTGGAGGTACTGCTGGGGCTGCTGGTGCTCTAGCAGATGGGTGGCTCCTATACCTCTGTGATCATCGCTACCGTTGGGAGCTACTGGAGGGGGTCTGCCTCTTCTAACCCCTCCTCTGATCTCTATCGGCCTGCGCGCTAGCCCTCCGCACTACTGCCTCATAAATCTAAGCCCTCCGCACTACTGCCTGAAAGGTCGGAAGCTCGTGCCCAATCACACGGCCTCGAAGGCCGTAACGTAAGCCGTTCTCGAAACGGCGGGCCTTCCGCCCCTCATCATCAACCATATACGGCGCGAACCTCGATAGCGCCACAAAACGAGCCGTGTACTGTGCCACGGTCATATCTTCCTGCACCAGAGTCTCGAACTCTAATGCTCTCTGACGTCGAATATGGTCAGGGAAATACTGCTCCTCGAATCGATCTATAAAATCATCCCATATCTAGACGTAGTCAGGTCCTGCGACGCAGGTAACCGAGGTCCACCAGTGCTCGGCCTCGCCCTGAAAAAGAAACACTGCCAACCAAACTTACTGCTCGGTCGTGCATGACATGGTATCGAAGATCTTCTCCATATCGAAGCGCCATCTCTCAGCTGCTGTCGGATCTGGCTCGCCCTGAAAACGTGGAGGATCAAACTGTCAAAACTCTAGAAGTAGGGCACTCGCGCGCTCCTGCTCTGCCTGGGCTGGTGAAACAACCGGGTGTCTGCTCTGCCCCTGAAGTGTAGCCGTCACAGCCTGCAGCATCTGCTGTAACTGGGAAGCACTCATGGATACGGTCGGATCCTTACTGGTCTCTGGTGGAGGAGCAGCATCCTCAGGATGTGCGGTATGAATTTCTGGTAGAGGAGCGACATCCTCAGGTTGGGCAGTAGGAATCTTTGGTGGTGGTGTAGGGATCGTAGGTAGTAGTGCGGGAGCCGCAGGTGGTGGAGCCGGGGTCTCAGGTGGTGGTGCAGGAGTCGATTGGGTCACTCTCTTGTATGCCATGTTCTACAGGAAAGAGCGAAGGTGCCTATCAACTTAAAGACTCGCGAAGGCACGCACATTAAGGATCTGTAATAAAAGATCGCTAGGCTATCCGAACTTAGGACTTAAATCATTCATAGCAGACATGTAATGTTGTTCTTGGTTATTCCCGAGTTATGCTCTTATATCAACTTCTGTCGCGCCCCGAACTCGGAAACCGGGCTCACAAAATTCTCGATCGCCGAATCCGGCGCCGACAGCCTCCGTAGAACCCCATTCTCGGATCCCGGCACCCATTTACCAGGTTCCGATCCTGGGATACTACAAGGAGGATTTATAATCACCAGTCTAATTCATAATGAGCATAACAAAAACATAACCCACGAACAATAAACACAAGAACACCACCACAAAATCCACTATGATCAAAAACTTTTTAGTACAATGCGACAGAAAGGGAAAAATACAATGTAACGAAAGAAGCAAGACTCCAGAAGCTCGCTGCACGCTCCAACTACGGTGAGACTAAGGCTGCGACTGCGTCTTGGCGTCACCTGCACGCATCAATCGTGCATAACTTTATACAAAGTTTAGAGGGTGGTGTAAGTATGTGCGCAATATAAGCGTGCTCAAAATGCAAGGTCAGAGTAATGCGGAATCATGGTGATGAGTACATGAATGCAATCAGCCATACCAAGGCTATGCGGTGCAATATATGAATGTCATCGGCCATAACACGGCCATGCGATGTGAGATGCAACTCAGGCATGCCAATCCTCATCATGTATCAGTACAGTTCTCATTCTAGATAATCACCGGGGTTCAATACACTCCAAATTGCACTGTTACTCTCATAGCCGCACAGTCCAAGTGAGCGTAAGAAACCTCACTATCCGCCTAACCAATAGTCTGCCAATACCTATCCGGCACGTCGATAGCGGACTCATTCGCGAGCTGGTCAAACTCAGCCTAGTTTGCTCCTTACCCTCGAGCGAGTAAGGCCACACTCCTTTCCAACCGACCACGACACAGTGGGAGACGCGGCCTCCTGGTATTTGGCCCTCGTGCGCTCATATATCCACTCGGTCTCGACATTGGAGTCATTCTCTGGAACCATCGGGTTTAGGAATTTTCACCCAGGGAATCTATAGCGCCCGTATGCTAGAACCAAATATTTTCGGTATCCAATCCTGCCATCCACGATGTGTCTGTGGAGGCTATGGCCCTGATGTGGCTAGGGCATACAGTAACTACAATCACACAAATACAAGAGTATGAGTCACACTACCAGTCATGCAACAGTCCTGCGTGTACCATGCACTTATATGGGGCAACTCTGCCTATCAGGGAGCCTACAAACAGTCCGCCCGAAGGCATATGCTATGATCGGTCACTCCTCACATCAGGCATGCGTATGATGCGAATGATCATGAATCATAGACCTATACTATACTAAACATATATAAAGAGATGAGCTCAGATCAAAATGAAGATGGGCCTAGACGGCCTACACATTATAGGTATGGGCCTATTAATGGGCCTTAGGGAGAGTTATAATGCAGACATTTAACCAATATTATCCATTCAATGTGGACGTCAAACCAGCATTGCTCTCAAGGCGTGGCCCGTTACAAAATCAATACATATACCATGGTGGAATTACACTACATTGGGCCTTATGTGCATCCTATTGGGCCTTGACCCGTGGGCCTCTAATACATCAAATGGCTTCATACATGGGTCTCACAGATACATATCGAGGTGGGCCTCAATGACGGGCCATAATTGCATCAACATGGGCCTAGTCACACGGGCCTTGCATTCGTCAAGTGGGCCACACCAGTGGGCCTTGTATACATTAAAATGGGCCTCATAACATGGTCTTAAAAAAATTCCAATTGATTGGACGGGTTGGATGAAATACAAGCATCATGGTGGGGCCCGCTCTAATGGAGGGTGTGGTTTTCAATACATACATAAGTGGGTCCCATGTGGGGCCTACCATAATGTTTATTTTCCATCCATTCCATTGACAAGGTCACTCAGACCTGGGGCCCACAGTAATATTTATTTTCCACCCGACCAGAGCCCAATATAATGTTTAATTGCCATCCAACCATTCATAAGGTCACTTGGACCAGGTAGGGCCCAATGTGATACTTGTTGCAATCCAATCTATTCATATGGTCATGTGGACCTTGAGTAGGCCCCCAATGATATTTATTTGCCATCCAATTTATCCATAAGGTCATGTGGACCTTGAGTAGAGCCCACGGTGATATTTGTTTGCCATCCAACTGTTGAGGAGGTCACGTGGACCTGGATAGGGCCCACTGTGATATTTGTTTGCCATCCAACTGTTGAGGAGGTCACGTGGGCCTGGATAGGGCCCACTGTGATATTTGTTTTCCATCCAACTGTGCCCACTGTAATGTTTATTTGACATTCAACTGACCATAAGGTCACAGTCAGGGGCCCACCGCGATGTGGTCCACAGATCCAGCCCATTCATTGGGTGCGTCCCACTTGGCTGACCGTTCAGACCAAGTTTCAGCTTCATCCAAATTTCAGGTGGGCCCCACCAAGTGTTTTTATATGTTTAGGTATGTTTTCACATAATTTTGGATGGTATGGCCCGCCTGAGTTCCGTTTACAGCTGATTTTTGGAGTGGACGGGTGGTCCGTGGGGACCCACCAAATGCATGGTTTTGATGTCTGAAACGCATCATGTGGGGCCCACAGCTAGGGCCATGAGCCCCAGCCCGGTCGCCCGTCCGTCACCCGTAGGCAGCGCCTGCTGCGTACGCTGACAGCTGCAGCAGCTGCTGTAAGTGTTTGTTTTTTTTTTTTTGAAAACCAATTTTTCCACGGTTTTCCTGGGGTAGGGCCCTCATCAGATCGAGCCGATCCCGCCACTGGTCCCTGTAGGTTGATACAATCCCATAGAGTCCAATATTGGGATATTTCAGACATAAAGGAGCATCAGGGAGGTATTTTAATGGCAATACCACTATTTCCTTTGGTATGGCCAGCTTGATTATCAGATTAGTCCAAATTTTTGGTTCAACGGCTGAAATGAACTAGGTAATGGAATAGACGGTGTGGATTAGTCTCGTACATCAAGGTGGGGCCTGCATGGGCAGCCTACTCCAAAAAGGCCCCTTTTTGGAGTTTTGCTAGCCTGTGAGTACACACCACTATCAGTATACACACTCCATGTTGACCACGCCTGTCCAGCATCCAGTGACGCTGGACGGTGTGGATAAACACATGCATTATGGTGGGTCCCACATGGACGTGGCCCACCAAATATATACATATAATACATATATTATATTATATATATAATACATATTATATTATATATATCATATAAAATATAACATATATATATATATAAAGCATTTGGCCCATCTAAACAGTGGATGGTGTGGATCATCACCTACAATAGGATGGGCCACACCGTCTGATGTAGATGGACGGGTAGATATAACACATATTGGTGGGATCCACACCATTACAAAGGAAGAGAGAGAGAGAGAGAGAGAGAGAGAGAGAAATATACGGTGAGATAAAGAGGAGGGACCCCGCCACTATGGGCCCTCCATTGATACATCACATACATCAAAATGGGTCCCACAACAAGTGGGCCCTAAAGATCAAGATTTCAACGGTGGATCACCCACCTCTAAGCCTCCTCCTTGCTCCCTTGGCCTCAAATGCTCCTTAGCTTCAACTTTGATGGAGGTTGATGGGGTTTAGATGGTTGAGATGGAAGATGAGAAGGTGGACCACACTTGGGAGGGAGAGGAAAGCTTGGACGTTTGAGAGGCTTGAGTTGCTTGGAGATTTGAGAAATGAGAGAGAGAGAGAGAGGATATGGATGGGTGAGGTGTGATGGGTGATGGGTTGGGTTGAAAATTTTGTAAAGGTGGTATGGTTGTGGTTGAAATTTAGAAAAAGAGGAGTGGTGAGGTGAAAAGAGGGTAGACTTTTGAAAAAGGAGGGAATTGGTTGTTGTACTTAAGGTAAGGCTTGCATTAATGGTTGATTGATGGGACTAATTGTAGAGATTCCCTTGAAATCTGCAACGCGCGGTGTTTCTTCAGAATAAACGCAAATCGGCATCTACTTGCCTGGGTATCGGTTCGGTGCGCAAGTCACGGCGTTGGAACCACAGCGACGACGTGGTCGCTATGATACAACTTTCAGATCAAGCCGACGTTGGTGCGCGGAACCTAGCTTAGGATCATGCGCAAACGCCAGATACGGTGCGAAGGTTGCCGAAATTTGACCGGAAGGACCGCGGAAACCAACGGAACAGGACGGACTAGGACACGGGTCTTACAAATCCAATTAACGGGGTGGATTTATCATAAAATGTTACTGTGGGGCCCACCAAGCTTCTAAGTGCAAGAAGTTTGCATGTAATGCACATCCAGGAAAACTGGGACTTCCAGGGCATTGCACGTGCTCGATCACGGTCGGATCTCTAATTTGGACCGTCCAGAGAGAGAAATGGTGGCCACGACCCTATTCATGATGTTAGAACAGGTTCTTTGATGCTCCTCTTGCCAAAAGTTTCATCCAAATGCAAGAAGTTTACGTTCTTCTTGCTTACGCGGCTGTGCTACGTAAAGAAAGCTTCCTCACGACTTCCGCACCGACTCCAGCTACAAACCGACTTAATCTTGGTTATAAAGAGAGAGGGAGAAGGCATGTGGAAGGATAGCTTGAACATGAGAGAGAAAGTGACGGCTAACAAGACTTCTTCTTCCTTCTTTTTAGTTTTTTCTTTTCTTTAATGTGCTTTTTAAGATTTTTAGCCTCATCATGTCTATGATGGGCTAAACCTCTTAGCTAGGGCTAAGAGTTGAAGCTTGTAGTGTAATGGGATTGGTTCTATGTCTTTGATTCATGCTTTACTGAACTGACTTTGATTATAATTTGAATATGAGGAATATTCATAGTTTTTAATGGTTTATTGTGACTTAAATTACAATGGATCTGCGATAGCTTCGGGTATGTTCTTTGCATTATAGGGATTGTGAACATGGGAGCCCTGTTGTTCGTCATCGTCTCATGGGCATGGTTGGGTGACGGAATCTTTCCTAATGTTCATAAATTCCTTAGATTGGATGTGGATTGACTAAATTCTGTTGTTTGTTTTGTCTCATGGGCATGGTTTTGTGATGGAATCAAGTCTATTTCTCATACCTCTCATCTCTTGAAAACTAGATCAAAGAAAGTTTAGATTTGATTTTTAAGGTTTTATCAAGCATAAATATCCCTGATTTCTACAAGTGGATCCTTGGCACCCTAGTTTTCTATCTTTAAATTTTAGAGCTTTTAGTTTAAATACATAATAATTCTTCTCTTAAATCCTTCTAATTTAGATCACATCTTACTCTAGTTCTAGTTCTGGTTACTTTCGAAATACGTACAAGGTTCAATCCCTGTGGATTCGACCTCGGTCTTACCGAGATTATTACTACATCGCAACCCTATACTTGGGGTATGAATAATAGGTTAGGCTAATACTTGAGTGTTGGATAAGATGGATGGATTAGAATCTCGGACAGAAGTATGTATGAATGAATATGGTGATCCCGATGTTAGTTTTCTATGATCAGGTGGTTCAAAACCAAAGTAGATGATTGGATATCTTAATCTGGTGATAAGTAGCTCTTTTAATGGTGGATTTGATGAACTGTTGACAATACTAGAATATATGAGGGCCTAAGCTTATTGTGTTGTGTATGTGTGTGTGTAAATATGCGCACATCTACGAGTATTTTTTTCTAATTTAAAAAATTAATTTACATTAGAGTTTATACATGGATGAGAACTTTACCTACTCATGCATGAAATTTTTTGGATGACTACATTCTACCCCCTTAAAAAAATTAGTCCCTGAAATTTAATATATCTTCGACTATGCTCGAATTGCGTGATCCATTTACGAAAGTGTGGCATGGCATTGGAGTTTCCTCTTGTTACAACTCTCCATTGAGTGTTGGCTTTGCATATTTGAGTGTTAAAGCTTGCTCCTCCTTTAGAAGTGCTATGATGGAAACCCATTCTTGAGTTGGTTGGCATAATAGCTAACCTCCTAGTTTAAGTCATCGTTACTGAGGTTAAGTTTTTAGACCTTGGTTGTCGTGAATGTTTTGGAGATTGTTAGTGCTATTGTTGATCATGTTGTTGAGGCAATAACCAATATTGTCAGGGCAGTCCTTGATATAGGTGCAATGTCTACCAATGTGGTAAAGTTTTCAGTGCTGTTATTGTTAAGGTCTTTCATACAGTTATGGAGAAGCATGGTGCTATAGTTAAGACTCCGAATGTTACAACTACCAGTATGAGTGGTCTGTGATGTCCTATGTTCCTTCACTTGGTCTATTGTGCAACGATTGATGCAATATAGATTCCAACTTTCTTCTTCATCTACTTCTGGTTTCTTCCGAAGTCCTCATAAACCTATTCTATATTTAAAGCTTTTTTCTACTCATTCCACATATATCGAAAGACCTAAAGTCACTATTCTACTGTGAATGGGTCAATACTTTCTCTCTTGACTTTTAAATCCTTAAGGTACTTTTCCTAGAATATTTATTGAGCGGATTAGTTCCAAAGTTTTCTTGATTTAATTCCACCCATCTTTCAACTTAATGGAATTTGGTGGACCTCTAAAGACAGGTGGTCTTAATTGTTAATTGTTTGAAAGTTATGAATACGGGTCTCACATTATTCTACACTTGTCTATCCTCGTTGCGACACCATTAGCTAATGAGGAAGGTTTTAAGTTTATCTTCTCTAGGTATAACCAGAACCCTAGGCCCTGGTTGGTATTGACCCTAAGCTCTTGTTAGCTCTTACTATAATCTTCACTTACGCTCCATGTAAGGCCTATATTTGATCTCAGGTGTAGCCCATGTCTATTGTCCTCAGTGAAATTTATAACTTGAGATGTCTTTGAATTTTTTCATGAATATGTCTTCAAGATAGACTAGTAGAGTTCTTTATTCTCAATCGAGATAGGGCAAGGCTCACATATCTTACCTAAGTCTATTAATATTTATTTATGAAACAAGTAATAGTCCTACTAAGTATTAAAAAAAATTTAATTATGTTCCCAAGTTAAACACGCTTAATGAAGGATGCAAGTGTAACATTAGTTCATCCATTTACATTTGTGGGAACCTCGATGTCTGGCAGTGAGCATTATTTGTTGGTGATGTTAGGTTCTGGTATTGTGGTGCAGCTTCATTGTATGCCTGTGTCGCATCATTCTATGGTGGTGTTGAGTCATCGTATTAATGGAGCGTCTTTATAAGGTTGAGTCTCATTGTTTGCAAGTAGTATAATGGTGTAGACGTGTCCTTAAGTTTATGATCGTAGTGCTTGACCTCTTTGCTTCAGCTACTGATTCTATTGAGGTCTGAGTTATTGTTGCGACTACTGAGGTGGCCTATAGTGTCTTGGGTATGATTCTTGTTATTGTGTTCTTGGATAAGACTATGATGCTCTTACTGGATATGACTAAGGTAGTCTATGGACGGTTGTGGCGCTGAAGAATTATATACAGATGGTGATGATTTCAATGACATGTGGGCTAGATACCAGATAGGTCAGCTGAATGACCTGCATATCCATGACAATTTTTTCTTCAAGAAAAACTAGTTATGCATTCCACAAAGTTCACTTGGAGAGTGCATCATTCATGAGTTACATGGAGGTAACCTCGACAATCACTTAGGGTGAGAAAGTAGTGCAGATGTGTCATACATGTCAAACATCTAAGGGGCAGTCATAGAACATAGGCCTTTATACCTCTTCACATGCACCTGATCACTCTCGAGAGGACTTGTCTATAGACTTCGTGCAAAGTCTTCCTTTGACCTAGTGAGGTATGGATTTGGTATTTATAGTAGTTGACAAGTTATACGAAATGACCCATTTCATTACTTGTAAAAAAAAGGCTTTAAATATGACTCAAGTTGCTAATCTATTTTTCAGAGAGGTTGTGCGACTATATGATGTATGAAAGACTATTACCTAAGATTGTGATACCAAGTTTCTTAATCACTTTTAGAGGAATTTATGGTGGCAATTTGACACAACCTTATAGTTTAGTAATGCTTATCACCCCCCTGACAGATGGACAGAAAAAAGTAATGAATCACATGCTTAGGAACCTCATACGTTTTATCTCTAATGATAAACTCAAGTAGTGGGATATTACTCTTGTTTGGGCAGAGTTTATCTTCAACAATATATAGAATAGGTCCATCAATAAATCCCCATTTGAGGTTATGTATAGTCGAGTTCACAAGCATGCACTCAACTGGTCTTATTGCCTAAGTTACTGGGTGTGAGTGTTGTTAAGGAAAACATGATAAATCGAATCGCAACAGTGCATGCCGATATCCTAAAAAAAGTTACAAGAGTCTAATGCCAAGTATGAGGATAAGGTTAATAAACACAAATGTCATAAGGTCTTTGAAGTATGTAATAACGTGTTAGTTCACCTACATAATGAGAGGTTTCCGACTGAGATGTATAACAAGTTGTGAAATAAGAAGATATTGTTTTGATATTCAGGAAGATCAATTGTAACGCTTATGTTGTTGATCTTCCTAAGGGCTTAGAGATCTCATGGACTTTTAATGTGGCAGATCTATATGAGTATCATGAGTTGATGTAACCCCCCGGATTTTCAAGGGTCGACTAGGAACTCGTCTCCTGAATTCCTGGGTGTCATGTATGCCCTAATGGGCTCCAGAATCCAATGCATTTAGGTTTATTTATAAGCAATGATAGGTTTAGCAAACCATAAGCATGAGAATATCGTAAAATGTAAATATAGGCCATTAAACATGTAAGATATCCAAAATACAGTACCAAAAAAATCCAACCGGGAATTAGACCCACCTAGATAAATATCCCACGATGACTAAGGTCCTGGCCCATGTCCCGTGACCATCCAAACATAAACTAGAAGAAACCGCTGAAGTTTGCGAGTGCATTTACTCCTCGTCGTCATCTGCATCGACATCGTCCAACACGTCCTGCTCCAGGGTACCTGCATCTATATCAAATTCTGGTTGGTGTTTTAGAATACCGTCCTAGAGTGGGAATGAGTAGCTAACTTAGTGGTACCATTAGCAATAAGCATACAAATTATCATGTATAGAATATATTTAATGAATAGTAAACAACATAGAAACCTAGATACCATTGTTAATGCAAATGCATGGTTATGATATGATGCATGCTCCTCACCACCAACACTCCCTCAAGTGACGACATCTCACGTTCGCAATCATCAACACTCCCTCAATTTGAGACCTCGACTGCATAATCGCTACAATAATAGTGCAATGTCGTGAAATATGTTAACCTGGTTGGTTAATTACGTTCATGCATCTAGCAAATTGGGGAAACCAAAATACCCTTAGTGGAGTTACTGCCCTAACTCAATCGCACGGCTCAGGGGTTGTGGTCATGTAACTCTCGGGACCCTTAGCTCTATATGAGGTCGTCAATCCTGAAAAGAAATATAATTATAGATGAAATCAATTTGGATTTAAATGTCCTACTCACGGTCACTGTAGGGAGGTCGTCACCCCATCACAGGCCGACAATACGCGTACAATGTCTCATACTACCGTTCCTGGCTCAAGAGTCTAAGTACTCGATGGACACTGCGGGGAGGTTCGTCACCCCCAGTATAGGCCGACAGCACGAGCATAGTATCTCATACCACCATCCTCGGCTCATGAGTCTTATCGGCCATAGATTACAATTCATAGTGGGTGCAAAGGTCTTAGGGTACTTTGGGTTCATACAGGCATGATCAAACATGGTTAGTATACAAGGATGGCCGACTAAAGAGTCAATATGCCACAAGTTGAACTATAAACTGAACGGCCTGAGACAATTTATAGCTTAACTAGTCGGGCCAGATTTACCCATGAGCTGATCCAACGATGAGATTCCCAAATAATTTCTGGTTATCAACCAATCCATGAGAGTCAAGATGCCCCCACAAGTTGAACTATAAACTGAACGGCCTGAGACAATTTACAGCTTAACTAGTCGGGCCAGATTTACCCATGGGCTAATCCAATGATGAGATTCCCAAATAATTTCTGGTTATCGACCAATCCATGAGAGTCAATATGCCCCCACAAGTTGAACTATAAACTGAACGGCCTGAGACAATTTACAGCTTAACCAGTCGGGCTAGATTTACTCGTGGGCTGATCTAACGATGGGATTCCCAAATAATTTCTGATTATCGACCAATCCATGAGAGTCAATATGCCCCCACAAGTTGAACTATAAACTGAATGGCCTGAGACAATTTACAGCTTAACTAGTCGGGCTAGATTTACCCGTGGGCTGATCCAACGATGGGATTCCCAAATAATTTCTAGTTATCGACCAATCCATGAGAGGACAAGCTCACAGATGGATAACATAAATTCAGGAAATTCATGAATAATTTCACAAATGGCAACAAAATTCAGCATTTTAAGTATATAGATAACAATACACCAATATTCACCAAACTACGAGGATCATGTCCAACATATTCCAACAATTGTAACAAGATAGACAGCAACATGCAAAGCTCTACCCAAATTTATAGATTATCCATATCATAATCCAGCCTATACATCACATGGGCAGTCATATAACAATATGCCAAAGTTTATCTTCCATAGATGAATCATGAAGCACTCAATTCACCCGTACATCGAATATTAAAGCAGGTAACTCAACCAGTCAGCCAATTTACAATATTCCATGCCTTCACCCGAGCATAATTAATCATAAAATCAGGAAATCAACCACCAATCAGCAATTTACAACATTTCATGCCTTCAGTTCAAGCATAATTAACACCTAATCAGGAAATCAACAATCAATCAGCAACATTTTGGAAAAAATTAATTATTTGTACCCTACATGTGCATGCAAATTAACAAGTCACATATTTGGGGGTATTAGGGCTAAACCCCTTCCCATAATTTTAATAATTCCTATTATATTATCCCATTCATGCAATCCAAATGAAATTTTAGCAACATGCACCAACATTGCACCACACACATTCATTAAACCTACGCTAGATGCGATAATCAGCCACTTAAAGGTAATGGTCTGCACCTATTGTTGACCGAAAGCCTTTGCATGCTTCCTAACGTCGATAAGTCTGCAAACTTGTCGTGTTGGGGCCCTGCATTGCAAGAAAATAGCGGTAAGATACATGCATGTAGCTAGAATTAAAGGAAACATGATTTGGAGCCTTATCTTACCTTAGATTGGGCGAAATCTCGCTCCAACGATGATTTGGGTTGGCGTTTTCCGGTAAGAGGGAGGTGCAGGTGCTGGGATTCCCAAATCCTAAGCACCAAGATCAAATGCACACCTAAAAATCCTCTTTCTCTCTCCTGCCTTGCTCTCTCTCTCTCTCAACTGCTGGGGTTTATGGGAGTGAGAGAGAGAGAGCTGGACTTTTATATGTCCAGAATTATTTCAGTTGGCCTTATAGTTTAGTGTAATTTCTCCAATGTCCATGTGGGCCCATTTTTAGTTATTGGGGCTGTCCTGATGGCCCACTGGCCCATCTAATTTATGGAATAAGTGCCCCATGGTCCGATGAAGGGCTAGGCAAAGTTTAACGGTAAATGGATGCGGAGTTTTACTGCGGCGACCCAATTTATGATCAATGGTCACCATTCCACGATCAATGGTCAGATTTTATGGGCAAGGGTAGGGAAATATTTTTAGCCTATGGTGCAAATTTGGGTAGAATATAAAAGGTGAAATGTCCTAATTTCTTGTCCTAAGTGGCGGGGTCATTTGTCTTAAAATTCAGATTTTAGGCCTGCGCTAGGGCGAGTTGCACTTTACAAGTGCTGACTTGACAACATGAATCTTCTATTTCTGGGTGTCGTTTGAGTCTGTTGTCCGCAATGGACCACAAGCCCAGTGAGATGGGCATTACTCTATAATTTCGAAACTAGTGGCCCACCAACGAGTGGTCTAGAGCTGGTTCGGGTAATCAAGGCACTTCTTGAATAAATTGGGTTAGGAGATTTCTTAGGCGCAGTTCTTGAGGTATAGATTAACTAAGTTCAAAGTATGACTTATTTGAAATTAGTGAAAGTGGAGATCTGGTCATGATCACTCTAAATCATCGGTTTTAGGCTAAAAGAGTAACTGGGTTGATTTGGTCCATTAGTCAAGATTCGGGCCTTATTTGACTCGGCTTCGGATAGATCTTTTAATTTAGTTACCATTGTCTTAATTAATCAGTGGTAGATCGGTTAGATTTGAGCCCTATGTGAACAAATCATGGGGATAAACTTGATGTTTAAGTGATCGGTTGGGTTCATTAGTTTTCTACGGTTGACCAATCTTATTTGTACGGTTCTTTATCGGTACCAGTCGCGTATAAGCTCACCTCGAGCGTCAAGGGTCAATAAGTGATGACATGGCTAGTTATAAAAAAGAAAATTTTAAGGATTTTTGGTAATTCAAAATGGCAAAAATTCAGGGTGTTACAATCTACCCCACTTAAAAACAATTTCATCCTCGAAATTGTCTATTGTAAATAGGTAAAAGTATTTTAATTTCGTACGCGTAAGTTACATTGATTTCACATTCATGTGCATGGTGAGGTGCTTACTATCTATGCTAGTCTATCTTATTGTAATCTACCCCCCTTAAAACTTTTTTTACACCCTAATGGTTTAGTACAATTTATTTATTTATCTATTTATTATTATTATTATTATTATTATTATTATTATTATTATTTTAAAAGGTTTAAATTTATGACAACGATTCCCTTCTATCTAGAGTAAAAATATATGGTTTCAATGCTCGACCAAGACGGAGAGACAGTTGTAGTGGGTTTGCACCCCGATACATTGATCATCTACCTGATCAGGGTAGAAGTCTCATTGTATCCCTTCTTAGTCCTAGTGAATCCCGATTTTCTGCTCGGTCAAAGTAGTGAGTCCATTGGTAGTCGTCCAGGATTGACAATTGGGTCAAGCCGCGAATGCTTCGCAGTTGTATACTTCCATAACTCCATAGTCCGATCAACCTAAATGTTTAGAGAATGCCCATCATTAAAAAGTTTAAGCATTATATTTAGAACGTTATCATCCGGGTCTTGGTCAAGGAGAGTTCTTGTTTTAATTCTTGTTTAGATTTGAAATTAATAAATCTTTCACTACGCCTATGGTTAAATGATTATCCTGGAAAGGTTTTTAGGTGCCTAAGGTTTTCTCTCGGCATTACTGTTTCAATCTTATGGTTAGTGGGTTATAAGAAAACCACGCTTTGATTTCGTTAACTTCGAGAGGGAAGGAAGGATTGAGAGTTCTAAAATATTTTGGAGGTTTAGAGTGCTAGCGACATAAGAAAGGCTGCTGAAAAGGAAAGAGGCAGGTCATCTCCTCAACGTGGTACGAACCTTGAATTCACAAGAGAATAAGAAACTCATAACATTTTACTATAGTCCGCCTCTACTATGAACTTATAGAGTATTAAACTGTGAAACTCAATCCTACTCAAGGATCCTAATTTAACTGCATAAAAATAACTTAAACCAAATATATATATATATATATATATATATATATATATATATATATATATATATATATATATATAATGAATTATTTAAATTTATTTCTGCCTAAAATAATAAATAATTCCTAAATGGGTACCAAATGCTAAACCTTAACATGAAAAGACATGACTAGACTATTGGCAATATCGAAGTTGTAGAAATTTTTGGCTTCAACCCTTCTATTATTTAGAACATAATTGTCACCTTTAATTACTATATTATTTTTATAATTTTTATCATAATCTATTATTAATCTTACTTTTATTTCACAAAATTTCATTTCATTTGAAGTTCCATAAAAATTATAAAAATTTAAGAAGCACTAGTTGTCCAAAACCAACGATATTCTATATGATTCCATAATGTCTTTATTCCTTGTAACATTTCCCATAATTTTATTTAGTGAAATACTTCTAAAATTTTATAATAATTTATCATTAAGTTTAAAGTCATCCCACAAAATTTTAGTTCATTTGGAGTTGTAGAAAATTTATTAAAATTCTAGGAGTAACAGTTGTCCAAAATAAAAGAATTTTAGATAGTTGTCAAAGCATCCTAGATTTGACAATATTAAAATTTTTATTTTATTTTTCATTTATTTTTATATGAAACTATACTTATCAAGCTTCAATCTAGATTTTGAATCACTTAAATCAGAGTTATATTGAGGGAGATATGACTTTTTGAAGTTGGTAAAAAAATAAAAATCGCAGAAAATTCAGCGAACTGGTGCCAGCGGCGGTGCGCCGTCAATCTGGCAGTGGCGCCGCCACTCTTTGAAGCCAGAGGTTGCACACCACCAATTTGGCAATGCCGCCATGGCCCTCTGGTGGTCCTGATGGTGGTTTTGCCACTCAATATTTGAAATAAGTGTATTTCTTAATACAGAATGAGTTACTTGACGTGCCATATATAATTTTGGGGTAGGAGAAGCTGATCTATCTTAATAACCTTTATAAAATTTCATAATTTTAATAGTCAAAATTCTATTTTATTTATATTTTTACTATTTATAATAAATTTTAGTTTAATTATAGTTCTTTATCCTTTGAGCTTTAGGATTTGTGTCTAATATGAAAGTGCTTAGAAAAATTTGAAGAATAAAGTGGTGGAAAGTGAGATTTTTAGAAGGAGATAAATTTGAAGGTGGAGTTGAGACTTAAGGATTGGGTTTTGAGAGCTTGGGAACAGAATGGGGTGATGACTTGAGAGTGAAAAGGGTATAAAGGACTAGAAATGGGGTATAAATGAAGTAGAAAGGCCCTAGGTGAAGCCCCTAGGGCTTCTATGTGATTTATGAGAGCAAAGAGGGGTCCCTTCTATAGTTGATCCTTAGGCTAAGACTTCAATGTTCAAATTAGCCGGATGGCTTAGTCCTGGGGTCCTTTAACATCGTTAAGTTCGATCGCTCCCTCCTCAGTCGATAAGGAGTTATGATAGACCCATTGCCCAAGGTCTGGCTTAACTCGAATCATGCTCTGATACCATCTGTAATGCCCTGGGAATTTGGGAGCCGAGTTCCTACTTGGCCCTGAAAATCCGGGGCGTTACAGTTGAGTCTATTGAAAAACTCAGAGATGAGTTCTTTTCAAGTCGAGGGGACTAATATAGAGTGGGTCGCAGACGAAGGCATGACACAATTGGACCAAAAGAAGCCTGAACAGAAGTGCAAGTAGTCCATCCGATTTGGGCCATTCCTACGTAAGGCATGAAGTAATTGGATCACAGGCATGTCCATATCAAAGAAATTCATTCCGGATAGGATGAAATTGTTGTTCGAAGTTTGGATCGTAAATTAGCAGTAACTTTTGATCCGGGCATCGTAATAAAATGCATGACTTATTGATACTTATGTTGCGGGCCATCCGGGGTCAACCGATCCACAAAGTGGGTCATGTCCGTCCGTTCCATGAGAAAATGCACCATTCTGTTTCAAATTTGTAAATTTAATAGAATTTTACTATTTTTTAATCATTTTTATTTTTTTGATATTTCCTATTTCCTTGCAATTTTAGATTTTTTTTTAAAAGTTGCTTTAAATAAGCTGAGAATATTCCGGTAAGGTTTATCAAAACTTTCTATTTTTTTATTTTTATTTTTATTTTTTACAAATTAGGCTTTATAAGAATTTTGCTATTTTAGACAACTTCTAAATGAATTAGGGTTTAGGTTTTCTTTATTAGTGGTGTAATTGAGAAATTATACACACATTATTTAATAAAATATTCAAATTTTCTCTTTTATTTTCTTGTGGAGTTAAGAACTCTCCTTATAGATTTAAAGTTTCAATCACTCGAGGAAGACAATGATCTTCTTCTCAATGTTTCACTCTCTTTGCGTCACCCTTCTTTCTACATCGAGAATAACCATTCTTTTATTATTTGTATGGTGTCATCTTATCTCCGTGACCATTTTGCTTCTCCTCGCCTTCTCCTTTTTCTATGAGTGTGCCTTTTAGGGCTATACATCGAGCCGAGTCGAGTCGAGGTGGGCCAAGCTTGGCTCGACTTGTCCATGCTATATTCGAATTCGAGCTTAAGCTCAACATTAAAGCTTGGCTTATTTGCCAAAGCTGTCGAGTCGAGTTCGAGTCGAGCTAGTGGTTCGAGTCGAATCAAGTTTAGCTCGAGTCGAGCTCGAGCTTGTTCATATCATCATATGTTAACCTAGGCCCCCAACCCGTCCCAAACCCCAACCCGACCCAAGCCAACACCCCCAACCCTACCCAGCACCTGACTCGACCCAACCCAGCCACCCTAACCCGTCCTAAACCCCAACAGGACCCAACCCAACCCACCCCACCCAAACCTATCCCAAAACCCAACCCGACCCAATCTAATCCCGAATCTACAAATTTATACAATAAATTTCCATTCAAATAAATCTACATGTTAATTTTTTTTTAAAAAAAAGTTAAACACTTACTTCGGAGAGATTGGGAGTGGGGGAGAGAGAGAGAGAGAGAGAGAGAGAGAGAGAGAGAGAGAGAGAGAGAGAGAGAGAAATTGGGGCAAGTTGGGATTGGGCATGGCCGTGTTATTACACTCGGCGAGATCGGGAGAAAGAGAGATAGAGAAGGCCGTGTGGGCGCGAGGCAGCATGCTGGTCGGGTGGAGTGTTGGTCGTGGCCGGGCGAGCTTGTGGGCAATGGGTGGGTGGGGTAGAGAAGAAAGGGAAAGGGAAAAGGGAAAGAAGAGGGGTTGGTTAGCTAGGGTTTTTTGTTTTGTTTTTTTTAAAAAAAACTTAAACTTATAACTTAAGTGTGTGTGTGTGTGTGTGTGTGTGTGTGTGTGTATAATATTTAAAATTATTAATCGAGCTTCGAGTCGAGTCGAGTTTGAGTCGAGTCGAGTTGAAATGCCCCTTGGTCGAACTCAGCTGGAACTCGACTCAAGCTTCACAAAAAATGCTTGACTTCACCCGAATCGGCCATTCAAGCCGAGTCAAGCAAGTTTTTCGAGCTAGCTCGACTCGTGAACAGCCCTAGTGCCTTTACATGTATAATCTAGTTGTTAAAATTTTCTACACGTGTGCGCTTATGCTCGTATATACATACATTTATGCTGACATACATATATAGTAATAGATGAATAATCAAGACCACTCAATCAACCACCAATCCAACCGTTGCAATAAATCTTCTTGGTTAAATAATTACCAAACATGCATATCTACCCGTACACACATCCTCTTTGAAATCCAAAACCATTTACCTATAGAAACCTTGTTCACTGATCATAACCAATCAAAAAGTGGGCAATTAGGGCGGTAAGCTATGACCGAACCACATACCACCTTGCAAAAAAAAAAAAAAACAATTCGAAAACTGGTGTTGACTGCGCCTTGACCCAAAACCTAGGAGTTATACTACTACTTTTGTCATCGTCATCTAGATGTGGTGGGGCTCCTCATCCATCGTGATTTGGGGGCCATAAGAATCCCTGATCTGGTCCCTTTTTAGTCCATGATTAAATGAGTTTTGATGAATATGATGAATAGTATGGATTTGTCAAAACTCTATGGTGGACCATGTATTCAATATCCGATTTAAGCCGAGCCGACTCGAGTTCTAGTTGATCCATAATACGGAAACCGTGTTCTTATTAAAGCAGTTAAGGAAGTGGTGAAGAATCCTATCCAAATCTTTCCTCTTTAAGATTCTAGATTCTAAACCAATCCATTTTTTATCGATCATTTTAGGGCATTATCCAAAAAATGAAGCATATCTAAACCATACCATAAGAAATAATGGTGTTGACCGTCCTACCATTAAAAACTTCTTAGGGTGCACCTTAATGTTTCCGTAGTGTTTATTTACCATCCAATCTATTGATGAGGTCACATAAGCCTGGATGAAGGGAAAAAACAAATATAAGCTTGATCCAAAACTTTTGTAGCCAATTAATGGTCAAGCAATGTTGTTTCCAATGGTATGGTACGCCTGATAATTGGATCTGTCATACATCAAGGTGGGCCCTGTGGTAACCCCTTGGTAAGGGCTGCACCATCTTGTGTGAGGCCGGGGTTTCACCTAATCCACTCTCGATTTAGATTGGGTAGTACACAATACCCATGTTGGTGCTGTTTGGTACTGGAAAAGCTTTGTGGGCCCTACCATGATGTATGTGTTGTATCCATATTTTCGGTCTATTTTTCTAGCTCATTATAGGGCATGAGCCCAAAATTAAGTTAGATCTAAATCTCAGGTGGACCACACTACCAGAAATAGAGGTGATTGTACACTTACTGTTAAAATTATGTTCTTTGTGCCTACGGTAATACTTTATTTGTCATCCAACCTATTGGCTAGGTCACACATATATACTTGAATGAAGGGAAAACACAAAATATGAACTTGGTACAAAACTTTTGTAGCTTGAATAAGTTTTTAATGGTGGGTGTTCGATCACAAAAATAAGTTTACCGATGGTGTAGTAGTTCACCTGAGATCTGGAGCTTCCTTATTTTTGGGCTGCCTAAAATTAGCTGGCAAAATGGATGGATGGCATGGATAAAACACATACATTATGATGGGCCCATAAAGCATTTCCAACACCACCTCCATGCAATCCAGTCCATTACATCTTGGTGCAAGAATTATGGCAATTAAATGGTCCTAAACCTTTGAACGAGACCAATTTGTTACGCCGTCATAACTCACAAACCATAAATTACATGATTAGAATCATCAAACGTGCTGCTTTGGAATCATAAGTGCTGCAAAGTGAAATTTGTAAAAATAGATTTTTCAAGATGATGGATGTTTCTTCACTCAATTTAAATTGTTCATTTTTCATGCTACTGATATAATGTTTAAGATCATCAAAATAAATAGCATTATTTTTACACCATGGCTTGTTCCTAATTGTATAAATGAGTGAATGGTGGATCACTCACATGTTGTATTTTAAATTATTTTAAAATAATTTAGTGTTTCAAAATATCCTACGGATGTATCTTTTCACTGAAAGGTTATATCCTTTCAATTTTTATTTTGAAAAGTTGTGTCTTTTGAAACCCAAGGGTCGCACCACTTGGGTTTAAATCTAATAGTCACAACCCCTTGTGAAAGGGTGTCTTCACAAAGTCTATAAATAGACTTCTGATTTTAAGTTTTTAAACGGATTAGAAAAATCAGATTTCCTCTTAAAAATGTGTTCAAGTATTTTCTAGTTCGGGTTAAGACTACAAGTGGTTTAAGCCCATGTACAGTGAGTGCACCGCTGGGACCGGGTCATAGTCGTTGTATCCTGGAGGTCGATTGCTTTGGAAACCTATTGCACTTGGAACGCTGTCCAAGGGGAGTAAATTTGATTTCAAGCCGAGTGACTCACGTCACGCCTCGACTTATACAAATTGATAAGTTTTTTAACTTTCTTATTTTAATTTTATATAATTTAAATAGTTTTTCAAAATCCAATTTCCAACAATCTTGAAATCGAATTTTGGTTTAGAAAACTATTTAAGAATTACGGTTGCATTTATTTGATTGAAATAGCCCAAAATGAAGCCACACCAGCCCGATTTGTGGGCCATGACCCATATAATCTAGAGTTGTCATATCTCACATAATGGTCAAAATCTTATAGATTCTTATTATGTAAGTTCTTTGGACCACATGTATAAAAGTGAAGGTATGCACTGACTAAGTAAGATATACACTGATCTTAATATCCCTGTACAATAAAGATTAACCCATATAATCTGGAACCATCATATACTATCTAATAGTTAGGATCTCATACATATTTGGTATACATATTTTTTGGACCACCTGTACAAATCATCTAAAAGGCTTAAAGTTATGCACTGATGCTATAGCCTATTGATTGTTTTTATGTTTATGTCATTGAGAATGCCAGTCTATCAAACACAATAAGATCAAGTCATATGTGATGTCACACCAAGTAGGTATCCACTAATATTCACCATTTATGTACAATGAGGATTGATCTGCGATGTATATAAAACTAGGATATCAGGGTGGGACACAAGTATTAGGAACTTTTTCAACCACCATGCATGCATAAACAAAGGAGAGCCAGTTTCACATAGAATCTTTAAAATATAAATGATGGGAACCATGTGAACTAATGATGGTACTATACACATGAGCATTATTATACATGTGCAAACCAGAAGTAAAGAACAACATGATTATTTCATGTAATTATAAACTTTCCTAGTCATCCTCCCTCAAGTCGTTACTTGCTTATGCCAAACACACATGATGATCCAAACTGTTCATCTTGGGCTCATTGTTGTTGTTGTTGTTGTTTGTATGTATAAATCTCAACCCGGATTCCAAATTTGTAACGTTGTGAGAATGGATGACAGTTGTGAATGTGGAGGGATCTAATGGCTTCAAGGCCCTAAGATTTTAAAGAGAAAATAAAAGATTTTCTCATTTCTATTTTCATCTCCAAGGTTTTGTACAGTTATGATTATTTTAATGTCTATCCTCTAGTTGTGTCTATTGTTGAACTTTTGCATGGACCAAAATTCTTGATGCTTAATATTCGTTACATACATCAAGTGTGTCCTTTGATGTCATGTTATGGGGTCAAAATGTCATGTTTGGATCTCTGGTTACTATATAATAAGAAACGGTTCATATAAAAATAAAAAATAAAAAATAAAATAAAAAAGAGTAATAATGAACCAATAATCTAATTCCTTGATCAGTGGGAATGAAGTGGACAGTTAGAATCATTTATCCTAATTGCTCGTGGGTTTGTTCTCTTGTAAGTTTGCTTTCCTAGGCAACTTTTTAATACTTTAACAAGAGCACCATGGTTCATACACATGCAATTTATAATTTTATATGCTATATGTCTTTGGATAATCTAATCCGGGCCCAATTTTGATGATCAAGACTATTCAACTAATTTGCTAGGCTATGTATAATGTGTGTTACCAAAATATTCTTCCATTGGACAATCTTACATGTCTAACTTATGAACTGCAAGTGGATGGTTTACTGTCTACTTTATGATAGGAGATTTTGGAAAGATATTTGATGGCGACTGATGGTGGGTAACACAAGAGTGCATGGTCTGAATTGAAAAAAAAATGGGGCCTACTATATCAATGGTGCTAGAACAGATATAACATATCATTTTGATTAAGTGCATGTTAAGGAGTTGATTTTTGTGTGATTGATGTGCATAAAATGAATAGTTAAATTAATGTTGATATTTATAAATGCACTAGAATACACGGTTACATACTAAGGTGTTACTACACATGTTTGTAACATGAATAGTTCATTAGTGGGTTATTCTTTGCATTTATAGTGACCTGAAAATTAAGTTATAACATGAACTGACCATTGGTATGAATGACCTTTATGATAATGAGTGCACACAAGGAATAAATGAGTATGCTATATTGAACTTAATCAAATCAATGACCAAGTCTATCAAACTATGGGTCCACTTATTACTGTGTATCTATAGATAACGTGCATTATTCCTATTGTATCATTACATATATCCTATAGTCTTTGATCCATCCTATGTGGATTTATAATTGATATGTTCAAGTCTTGTATTCATGTGTTACATGTACAAAATATATTGTTTCCATTATAATATGAAACATTAAACAATGTATGACTCTTGATACATAGACACTCAAATATTGTACATATGTGGAAAAGATCTCATTTATAAGGATTTTAAATTGTGGGGGTTATGTACTTAGATGCATTACAAGGGTCCAAAATTATAAATTCATACAAATATTATATTTGCCTATGTGGGATGATTGGGCTGGTGTATTTTTAAAATATTACCTTTTGCATGCCCAATAGATAAAAGGTCTAGATTTTACATGTGTATTACTTTTACGAATATTAAGTACTTAAAACTCATATTAAATGAATAATTGTCTTTCTGGAGTTTCACTTACCATGAAGCAAATGGTGACTTGAGTTTCTCAAATTGACTAGTAGTAAATATGCATTAATTCAATATTAATTCCATCCGATCATGTGCCAATCTAAGATATGTGTAAGTCAATTCATATGACGGTTCCTACGAAAGATTTTTCTTAATAGATATATCAGGTGGGCCATAGATATATCTATCAAGGCTAAATATGAAATTGTGGGGGTGCACTCAGATGCATAAACCACTTAACGCATGGAATTCAACTTTAGTCAATATGTATTTGATAAATGAGTTAACATAAAATTGAAGATTTATACTAAGAAAAATATATGTTGAATGTTATGGATCAATATACACATGTTTTACGTTGATATGTATGTCTTTGAGACAAAGTGTCTGGAATTAAACATATTGAATGTTTTAATGATCAAATTGGTAGCCATCAAATGAATGGTAGAAAGAAAATTATTAGTGGTTTGAATTCAAAGATGATTGTTGGATCAATGAGATTTTTAGGCTATATTCTATTCTCATTAGAGGCTAGATTTGGACATTTGAGATTGGTATTCATATGAGACTATAAGTTTATGTAATGAACTGTGTTGTTTTATCATCAACAAATGTATCTAATGTTCAAACTTATGCGCATTGAGCTTATTGTTCGATCCATTGATCAAGATACTTGATAATGAACTTGGACATTTCTCCTCCATATTCAGTTGCCAAATATTCATTGATTGTATTGAATTCTAATCACTGATATTGATAAATTGGTCAACCTTTCATGTGTTAGGGAACATATGATAATATGATAATATTGCGATATGATTATAAGAAGTTATACTCTATTTTAGTTGTCATATGTCTATGCATGACAGATTACTCCAGCTTCTTTATACTGCAGATACAATAAGTTCAATTGACTTGACCACCAGTTGGTTGAATGGTGGGCTAGTGAAGTTAGTTGAATAGTAAGAGTACATTCGAGGCTAAGAAAGTTGGTTGTATTCGAAACCGGTAATACAACAACTATCATAATAAAAGTAATGCTCAGTATCTGTTACTTGATGGAGTCATAATTATTGACTCTGTGAGGTTGGAAATGAGTTCAGTATGCTTTGACTTAAGATATGAATAATCAAAGAGGCTGCAACTGACTGTCAAAGACTTGATTGAGGAGTAAAAGGAGGAATCAGCTTAGGCAGAGGCTCATTTATAAGTAGCTAATTGGTGAGGCAATAGCTTGCCAATACGATAATCCCTATCTGATCTGAAAGGATGATTAGCTACAATGGGACTAAGACATGACCAAACTCGTATGAGAAAGAAGCCTGATGGAACAATGACGGGTGGAGGTAAAAAGCCTACGGGTCATAAATCCTCCGACCAAGTGACTATCTAAAAGATTAGTCAATGATACATCGAAGTGAATGGGGCTGAGCCTAATATATGAGCTACCAGTGTTGGCAACCCAACCTATACGAGTAGAGATCCTATTAGATAGGTTCAATGGGTAAACAACAAGACATGAGGTAGACGATTGCACTGATGTAAATGAGCCCCTTCTATGGTGTACAGTGCGAGCAGCAACGCAGAAGGATGAGTTTTTAGAACTCTTAATGAATCCATAGCCATATATTTGGTGGTGTATACAATTGTTACATACACTTGATGGAATTCACCTATATGGGTGTGGAGGTGGAGGCCGCTTCCTATGAGAATCTAGGCGAATTCTCTAGAGCACTCATGAAATCCAGGTAATGGTGTATGGCCGAAACGCACCGAACCGCAGAATCACTTGTAGCGGAAAAGTTGTGTGAGTGGCATGTACTTGCGATCTACATCAAAAGGAATCAGGTTTAAGACTATGGTGTCACCTGATTCCTGTAGACCTGTCATGTTTACTCTAATGTCGGTTCAAGTCTATGGTGACACCGACACCATTGCACAACTCTTTTATCTTAACCTGAAATGTCAAAAATTTTGAAACATGTGGGGGATTATTGTATTTTAAATTATTTTAAAATAATTTAGTGTTTCAAAATATCCTATAGATGTATCTTTTCACTGAAAGGTTATATCCTTTCAATTTTTGTTTTGAAAAGTTGTGTCTTTTGAAGCCCAAGGGTCGCACCACTTGGGTTTAAATCTAATGGTCACAACCCTTTGTGAAAGGGTGTCTTCACAAAGTCTATAAATAGACTTCTGATTTTAAGTTTTTAAACAGATTAGAAAAATCAGATTTCCTCTTAAAAATGTGTTCAAGTATTTTCTAGTTCGAGTTAAAACTACAAGTGGTTCGAGCCCATGTACAGTGAGTGCACCGCTGGGACCGGGTCATAGTCGTTGTATCCTGGAGGTCGATTGCTCTAGAAACCTGTTGCACTTGGGACGCTATCCAAGGGGAGCAAATTCGATTTCAAGCCGAGTGACTCACGTCACGCCTCGACTTATACAAATTGATAAGTTTTTTAACTTTCTTATTTTAATTTTATATAATTTAAATAGTTTTCCAAAATCCAATTTCCAACATCACACGTACTACACTGCACTGTCTCTACCACCTCTACTTAACTGAACTAAAGACATTAGCAAAATCCTTTATTAATAAGAATCAGGATCTTCTGTTTGCCACAAACAGGATTTTCTTCTTTGTTGCAATGTAATTGGGCCACATCATCACATGATGCATTTAATGCAGCAACACCAACAACTTCAGTGATAATTATGTGGACCAATGACAATACAGGAAAATAGAAAAATCCTGTTTGTAACAAGCAGAGGATCCTGACTCCATTAATAAATAGAAAGGCAAATAGTTGTCAGCGCCATGCATCCATCTAAGTTTACCTGTCCAAGTGGCCTCATGTGCCGAGTTCAGACAAGGTCTTTGTGAGGCCATCATAATACAAGTGTTTTATTCACATCGTTAATCCATTTTTCCATATTATTTTTGGGCATGAGCCCAGGAAATTAGTAAGTAGACCCAAGGCTCAAGTGGACCACGTAAAACCTGTAGGAAGCACTAAGGCTCACTATAATATTTATTTGCCACCCAACTTGTTCACAAGGTCACATGTACCACCTAGATGAAGGGGAAACATGAATATCAACTTGATCAAAACTCTTATGTCTCCCAGGAAGTTTTCAATGATATGCATTCAATCCCCACCATGTAGTTCACTTGAACCTTGGTTCTCCTTTATTTTTGGGCTCATACTCTAAAATGATGTCAAAAAATGGATGGGTGAAATGGATTAAATATATACATCACGGTGGGCCCCACATGGGCAGGACACAATCCACATCCATTTCACAATGGTCAACCCATCAGGTGGGACACACATATACACTGTAGACCATTGGCATTTTATATGCCATATTCCAATATTGTTCTCATGCAAATTTGTCCCTCCTGACAGGACTGATCTTTTGGGTGAAGTAATCTACGTAAAAGGCCCACCTAATGCACGGCTTGTAGGCCCCTGACATGTGACTGAAAGTTTGCATATGTGGCCACATGAGAAGGTGTCTACGGAATTACCAAAGCTCCTATCCTAACGTTGACATATCAGCTTGGAAACCAGGATCTGTGTAGAGGACACTTCATTTATACATTAATACTCTCTCCTCTCTCCCCTTGCTATGCTTTCCTAGTTTCTTGGTAATATCTACGGAAATGTCATCACCGCTCGTTCAGCAACTGGGTCCACTCCTTATCACCGACGGTTCAGATTCAAATGCTTACCTTATTTTATTTTAATTTTTTTAAAAGCAGATGGTTGTTAGGTTCACCTACCCAATGGCCGCGAGCATGTTTAAGGGGCCATCTACATGCCACCAAATCTGCCAACATTGTACACGGCTGCAAGATCCGAGCCATCCATCAATCGTTACACAGAGCAGATGCCTTTGGCTGAAAGTCGCGACATGTCCACGCGCGGATTACGTGTGTTACAGTTTAGGAAACAAATGGATGGTCATTAAAAACTCAGCCAAGGTCAGCCCAGAAAAGACCAAAATGATATGATTTGAGGTTTTAATAATACAATTTTTTTAAAAAAAAAATTTGTGCTTTTCCAAACGGTGCACACGGTTCGGTACTGTTCTGAGGTGAAACCAGAATCTAACTGTTACCAATAATTCCGGGAAAACTAGGACCAGAACCAGCAATTTGCACCCTAGAACCAAGTAGGGACCCCACCGGAAAAGGTTCCAGTTCAGTTATATGGTTCCAGGCTTTTTATAATCCAGCCCTATTGCATGGTTTTTTTTTTTAATTATTATATAATCCTAATGTAGAGAGGGTCATGGATAATTTCATGGCCAAGATGGACCAGAAAAGACCCGGTTGGATACGAAGATGATCCGGAGCATCAGAATTGAAAATGGACGTATCTCGCAAATCGGAATAAGTTATCAGACGTGAAATATATGATTTTGGGGTAGGATGAGCTACTTTAGCCACCCAACATCGCTATGCTGGGTTATGCAAGCCAGAGTCATTTCTGTTTTAATTCCATTTTTACTATAAATAGTAAGTTTTAATTTGATTATAACTCTTCATCTGTTGGGCTTTATAAATTGCGCCCAACATGAAAAGTACTTAGAATAATTAGGAGAACAATGTGGTGAAGCCAAATAGTACACTTACTATTTTTGGCTGAAAACCTTTCGCACTGGTAGACATCACGACGGGCTATAACTATTTATAGTAAGTTAGGAATTTTAGAAGTTTTAGTTGTAGTTTGATTCTGAAATTTATTTCAGTGCTTAGTATTCATGTGAACTCATTTATTCCATCCATCAATCAATTTTTAATTTTATAGAATATTATTTCTATTTTCATTCTTTTTCCTCGTGGATTCAAAAAGTCTTGCTGAGGAATTCGGAGAAACTTCATGGATTCGAAGTAGTTATCCTTGGGGAAGACGGTGAACCTGACCACGCTCATCCCCTGCACCGGCACACACCCACGCACTTGGGTGTTTGCCCGTGTGGATGTACGTGCCTCCTTTCGGACGTGCAACGGATAAAATGTAGTGTGAAAGACAAACGAGGGCTTCCAAAGTCATCTATTTGTGGGTGTCTCAAGAAGACCAGAGAATATCATGGATTCTTTCATAGGACTTGGTCTCCTGGATTTGTCTTTTAATTTTCCATTCGAACTTTCCAATGCTTCTTCTTTGTCTTAACCAGACAGAGACCGATGAACTTGTGAGAGTATTCTTCTCAGCCATCCTGGGAGAAAAATGCTCATATAAACCTGCATTCAGTCGATCTTAATACAGGATTTTCGAGGATGGAGTCGCTTCTTTCGTGGATAAGGAATTATCTTGTGATAGTTTTGTTGGTAACTGCATGCAATTTAGCAGGCAAGTAGAGCATCTTTGATGAAGTGAGTCAGACATGTATTTGGGATGATACAGGCCGTTCATCACGTGGGTGCCACAACGATCAAGAATCAAGAGGGTTGTTTTACCAGGAGGGGCGCATGTGTCTGTTGAGTGAGACATCCACGCCGTGAAAATAGTAGGTCCCACCATGAAGATACATCTACGAAAATGAGGCTGTCCACTCACTAGGTGGGCTACATCTGAATGTTGAGACCAGCTGTTAGTTTCTATTGATTCTAAACGTGTCGCCCATCCGATGAGTGGACCCATGATTTTTGTGTTTGACGACAGTCATGGTGTGGCCTACCACTTTCATGGTTTGGATGTTTTACACAAATGGCGTGTTCGTGGGAAAGATTGCCTATAGCTGTGATCAGTTCTTCTGTTGAATATATACGGCAGGTCATTCTTTTTCTAACTGTTCATTTTTCACGTACACATGCGGGCCGCCTGACCAGATCCGACGGGTCTATTTTTTCGGGCCAGAGCATGTTGGTAGTGGCCCCCAACTGATGATTGGACCAGATTTTTCACACGTGCTACGAAGGTACAGCTAAAGATGAGTTGCTTTAATGGATGGTTTTCTCTGGTTGCAGATTGCTATGACCCTTTGGATCCAGACGGAAGTATTACTATAACGTTCGATATTTATCAATGGAGACCCGACGGCTACGAGGTCAGTATCATTTACATCAGACTACATTTTAGATCTGTTTTTTTCTGGCTGAGATGCCACTTTCAAGTCATTTCCAGCTTTTTGATGTACTAACTTCTGGCCCAGCTGATTAGTGGACCAGCCTGATTTTAGGGTCAGGTGATTTACAAGGTGGAGCCGCCCGATGGATACTGTATGTTCCACACGTGTGCCACGTTGGCGCATGTGAAGGCATGTAACTAGTATGGGGCACACACACACACGTGGTGGACTAACAAATCTGATGTTTATATGAGCATTGATTGTACTTGAACATGGCTGGTTTTTATATGTGACAAGGATACATACCCGAAATTTAGAAAATCACACGATTTTGCTTTAATTTTTCATGATTTTATCAGGAATTGTCGTGATTTTAATGAAATAAATATTTAAATGTTCAACTTTGTTCATTTTTACCCATTTTTTAATTTTTAAAATTATTTGTATCATATACTTCCTAGAATTTTATTTTCAGAGGGATTTTATTATTCCTTCCTTAGATATTGCATTGTACATCCCATATGGGATTTCTTCCAAATCAATAAAAATAACCTTATATGAATTATGGACTAGTAGAAAATTAGATCTAAGTAATTTTAGAATATTTGAGTCTAATGCACAAGATAAAATTGAAGATCAAAATAGAACTAAATTTGACCATAAAACTATTAAATGCATTTTTATAGGATATTCTTGTTGGTCTAAAGGCTATAAGTTTATAATACATCATCCAAATGAATCCATAAGACTGATAGAAAGTAGATATATCATTATGATGAAGAAAATTTAGACCCCAATGCCCAAAATAAAATGTTAGAATTATTTAAAAAAATTTAAAGATTTTAAAAAAAATAAAGCAAGAAGACATAATAATACCGCATCAACTTAAAGAAGATGCTATATATAACTAGAATATTAAGATAGAGAAATCCATCATAGTATATAAAGGGTTTTTATACATTAATAAAGAATCATTAGAATCAAATTTTATAAATTATAAAGAAGTAATGAAATCCAATGATGTGATTGAATAGTAAAAAAGCAATAAATGAAGAGATATAATTAGTTATTAAAAATAAAGTATGTGAAGAATTAGTAGAAATATCGAACAGTAGATAGATAAGCCAAAAGGTCCAAATAGGTATTGAAAAAAAAAAGATGGTTAATAGGAAAAAAGAAGAAACTATATTAGTGGTTAAAGGATATATATCCAACTAGAAGAAATAGACTACAATAAAATATACTCTCTTATAACCATATATATTCACATCCGTTGGAATCTTAAATGGCTATAGTAGCTCATTTAAATATAGAGTCACACCAAATAATGTCAAAACAGCCTTCCTAAATGAAGAAGGAAGACATTTATATAAAACGACTTGAAGAATAGATATCAAATGGATACAAAGATAAAGTACGTCATTTGAAAAAAAAAAATCTTAGTGTGATCTAAAACAATCATTTGCCCAATGATTTTTAACCTTTCGCAATATTGTCACAAAGTATGGTTTTATTCATAATACATATATACGTTCATTGAGAATTTCTTTGTTATCTTATGACTATATGTTAATAAATTTTTTTTTATTAATGAGTAATAAATTAAGTAAAATAGTTGAAATTACTTAAAACGCAGCTTGAATAAAAAGGCATTAAAGAAGTTTCTTGTGTTCTAAAAATTCTAAATAGATAGAGATAGAGGAAAAAAAAACTAAATTATTTATCTCAGGAATTAATCATATATATATATATATATATATATATATATATATATATATATATATAGATGAAGTTGTCTAAAAATATGACACACTAATGATAAAGAAATGAATAAAATAAAAAAACAAACCCTATGCACAGGCTATAGGTGATATAATGTATATGATGGTATGCACTAGACCTAACTTAAGCTTTGCACCTGACGTGGTTAGTAGACATCAAAACAATCTAAAGATTGCTCATCAGTTGACAGTTAAACACATTATGCAATATATTCAGATAACCAAAAATTAAAAATTATATTATTAAGATGATTAGTTGCCAGTTAAAGGCTATACTACTGATGTTGCCTTTGTAGTGATATAAATGATAAAAATATTCACTACAGACTACTTATTCATCTTACTTGCTTGAATTAAAGGATTCGTGAGTGACTTAAAGTTAAATGAAACTCTTGAACAATCAATTCATATTTATTGCGACAATCAAGCTACAGTTAAAAATGTTATGTACGGGATGCTGACCATAATGGTCAAGTGGGAGATGTTGACACGTGGGTGGTAAATTTGTTGCACTCATGGGATTTAAACACTTAACCTTCCGCTCTAATACTAAGTCAAATCACCACTTTTTCTAAAAGCTCGAGCTATTAAATGATGATGTATTAATGTATATCAAGGGACTTTAACACGACATAATACCTATTTGAAGAGAAAACCAATTGTTGTTGATGATCAGTACTTAATGGCAACATTTGTTTCCTCACTAGGCAACACCATTGTTCTTCATTTTACCATCTCTTCTCTTCCCACTGCCTGTGAGGAAATGAGTAATGACCATTAAATAACTAAATAAGGCTTGATTATTTTTTTTCCTTTGATTCTAGAACGCTGCTAAGATGACTTGCTCGCGGCCACTAGCTGACATGCGAATGTGGCACACTAGAGGGGGTAATGGGATGGACGGGTTTGGGCTAGACCAAGCTAGGCCTCCCAATCTGACAATTAAAAGCCAAGGTCCAAAATTTTAGTGGGTCATGGTATAAAAAAAATAGCTTCCTTCCTTGATTTGCATCTCTCAATGCTATGGTCCACTAGAGTTTTGGATCAGGGTAAAAATTGGTCCTTGGGATTTCATGGGGCACCACATCACATGAACTGTTCAGATTTTGAGCCCATGACACGTGCGAAAGTGCATAGGTGAATCATCGAGACAACTCGATACCTGGTCCGACTCAACACAATTCGAACAGAATCACTCGGTTTATGAGAGTTACATAACCAAAACGTATTTGCAGGCAATGGTCACAGTTCAAAACTTCTATCAGTACCGCCACGTGGAGAAACCTGGTTGGAAGCTAGGATGGACATGGACCCAAAATGAAGTAATCTGGACTATGACCGGTGCTCTTGCCCTCCGACAAGGGAACTGCTCAGCCTTCAATGTCCAAACAGCACACTCGTGCAAAAGAGATCCAGTCATCGTTGATCTCATGCCAGAAGCTCTTCCAGAAAACCGTACGGAGAACTGTTGTCGTGGTGGCCTTGTTTCAGCTTGGGGCATCGACCGTCGGAGATCCTTGTCATCTTTTGAGATGCTCATCGGCAACTTGGGTGGGCCCAGAAGCTATATGCCTGAGAATCTCACGTTCTTGGGACCCGGCCCCGGTTACACTTGCGGCCCACTTGCGGACTTCCCACCTACAGTGTTTTCATCTACTGATGTTAGAAGAGAAATGCAGGTTTTCAGTAAGAGCTCTTTCCCTCGTAATAAAACCTTGCTGCATGGAAACACACGAACGTGAATAATGCTACAATTCTCTCAGAGCACTATTAAGTTATAGTGCTCTTAGTTACATTGGTTTATTTGGACAATCCAATCAATCAATCTGAACTGTCTATTAAGTTCAAAACACATTTGATGGGCTCTCATGAAAAAATCACACTGATCGCGATGATCCAATTCATCCTTGATTTGGACTTATTTTTTATATATAGTTGTCCTTGTTTTTCTCTAAGCAATGGATGGGATGGTCCCTAACAAATAGATGGATTACAGTGTTGCATACACCTTTTTTTGTTGAGATCAACTGTCCATATTTAAGGCCATTGATCAAATGGTTAATATTGTCAGATTACTGTGATCTTTTTTATGGTGGCCCATGAATTGTGTGTTGGAACTAATGAACAGTACAGATCAATCGACTCAACTATCTAAGTGTCCCAGTGCAACTAGGAGCACTATAACTTTTAGTGCTATGAGAGCACTGAAGCATTTCTCATCAAAATATGCCTTAGCAGCGCCCATGAAAATATATTAGGAATGGATTTTTCTAACTTCCCCACCTTCATGTGCACCTTTCCTATGTCCCCAATTATTTTAATGGCATAAGTTGTGAGCTATTGCCGATCCAAACCATTCATTCACTCATAAAACTAAACTAGGAGCAAGCCTGCAAAAATCATATCAATCAGGTGATCCGGACAGTCGGGACAGTTCAACAATCAATCCAGACCGTCCATTAGGTCACCCTTCACGGTCACTATGTTTGATGGTATCACTCATTGAATTTCCATTAAGTAGGAAGTGTTGAGTGTACCAAACGCAATTTATGAACGTTTTGTGATGGCAGGGACATGGAAATCAACGTGTACTTACTCTAATTTCCTGGCGAACAAGGTTCCCATATGCTGTGTTTCGCTTTCCACATTTTACAACTCCGACGTCACACCATGCCCTACCTGCAGCTGTGGGTGCCGTCTAGCTGACAAAAACACACTCTCTTGCATTAGGTGAGTCCATCGCCGTTAATATCATCCAATCCCCCCTTATAGACCATTGGGTGGGACCAATATATCCAAGAGGTTGATCCGATGGAATCTTGCAAATCTGGCATGGGCAACCCGTCATAGATTCAGTTGGCTAAAGTAGCTTCAGCTCTCCCAAAATCATATATGATACCTCAAAAAACTCCAATTTGCGAGATACGATTGTTTTAAGGTTCTAATAGTTCAGATCATTTCTGCCTCTGATGGAGCCTTCTCTAAGTCCATCTTTACCATGAAAGTGTATGCGACCCTCCGATCAGGCCTTCTCTAGTCCATCTGTGCCACGAAAGTGTCGTCTGTGACCCGCTCTACATCATCACAAGTGCATCTTCTTTTGATTTTATCGTTCATCATTGATGTTTTTTTTCTCTCCAATTACAGTAACGAATTCTCAACGTCATTGTCTACCGAGCTGGACCATTTGGTGCGGTGCACGGACCACATGTGCCCGGTGCGGGTCCATTGGCACATAAAAAACAATTATAAAGAGTACTGGAGGGTGAAATTAACAGTATCCAATTACAACTTCGGCACCAACTACACTGATTGGAATGTTGTTGTCCAGCATCCTGGGTTTGGTCAGTCTATTGAATATTACAGCTTCAACGGTACAACCCTCGGCACTATAGCAGATACTGGTGAGTATGATCCACTACTAAATTGAATGAACTAGGCCGCTCGTAGCACTAATAACATGTAAATTGCAGGGATTGCAATTGGACATGTGGAAAGTCCGATCTGGACCTTCCATTAGGCCTGGATCACACTCCATGGGCAACCATTTAAAAATGGCACCAATCATATATACGGTTCTAGGCATCTGTTGAAAATTTAGCTATTCATTTGGTGGGCCTTATGCTTATGCTCCAATGGATAAAGCTGATTTTGTGACTTTTCTCAGTTTAAAATGGACCATTGTTGCATTATCTTCGTGGCTGTCTATCCGTGGGCCGCAAGGAGATATTCAGGGCATGATCCATCCACATTTAGGCCCAATAGAGCAAGATGGTGGATCAATGAACCATGGGCGCCCCACATCTACGACCTTTAAACCTGAGCATATATTACCAGAGCATGTGGTGCATATCCTTGGGTTGAGGATTATATAATTACTTTGATTTCTTATCAACTTGATTTGAATCTTTTTCTGGTACTGATCAATTCCTTGTTTTGCAACTTTAGATATGAGTTAGTGTTTCGTGTCCAGCTAGACCATCCATCTAGTGGGTCCTATTGTTAGATGGTTTTGTTTAGAGACTGCATACACCACCAAGCTCCGTGGGTTGAATTGGATAATGCCATCGCTTGTACCAAGTTTGACATAGGCAAGATTCGATGATATTTGATTGGAAGGTAAGCCTCTGTCAAAGATATGTATACTCAGCCGAACAATTTTCAAACACGTTTTATAGGGACCTATATCTGACATCGGTCAGTCATCCAATTAAATCTCGTTATGTGGTGTTTATGCCGAGTCAGGGCAATACCCATTAGGATTCCTTGTAGGTTAAGCTTAACCTACAATGCGATGTGTGGAACGGATCATGATGTGCGTATCATCAACATGTTTACCCCGTTGTGTTCTCCTTGGCTCTCAAAAATCAGGCTAATCCAAAACTCAAGTGAGTTGCATTGTAGTAACAGAGACACCCACCATTAAAAACTTCCCAAAGTGTATGAGGGGGCGACGTTGTTTTTTATATGCTATCAAATAATGTGCCCTACTGGGATGAATAAGACCCAAATTTTCAATGGGCCTGATTTTTGGGCGCCAATGAGAACTCGAGTGAGTCCACATAATAGGTTGATTGGATGTCATGTTCACATCATGGTGGGCCCCACACATTGCGTTATAGGTTAAGCTTAACCTACAAAGCTTTGTGGACGATCTAGCCTCTCTTGTCTAATTAACATTCACAGCCAACAGAGGAACCTAGATATTTGAACTGGTTGCTTAAAATGGAGAGTTAAAAGAACTTCCAAGACGAAAATTTTGTGGTTTGTATCATCTGTTTGGTGCCATTTCCATCCATGGCCATCCAAGCATGGACCCACTAAATGAATACACAGCCCACCAGATGAAAACACCCTTCTCATGATCCATCATGCTAGGTGAAGAGTCTGCAAGTGGGCCTCTTTTAATCATCTTAAGTCATGACCTTGTAAATTATTATTGCACTTGTAACGCAGGCGAGCGGTTAGCCGATGAAGTGGCTCTCTTTTGGGGTCTAACTTTCTACAATGATGTGCTTCTACAAGCCGTTGAAGATCAGCCAGGATCAGTGACGACGGAGATACTCTTGCACAAGGATTTGAATACATTTACGCTTGAGAACGGGTGGGCCTTCCCTCGAAGGGTCTATTTCAACGGTGAAAACTGTGAAATGCCGATGCCAGACAATTTTCCGGGCCTACCTAACTCTAGCTCCAATCATGGCTATGGAATTTTACCCCTCATTCTAGCCCTTTTTTTGAGTTTCAAGATACTACTTTGGTTGTGACATGGAGTGTAAAAGGCAAGTGTATTTAGATAATCTTGTAAAGAGTTTTGAGTGATTTTTTATTACCTTGTTGTTGGAATTGTTGAAGTGATAAATTCCCTTGATATACATTGATACACCACACTCTGACAGCTTAAGCTTTTGGAGTGAATGGTTGTTTGACATGGTATCAGAGCGGAAGGTCCTATGTTCGAATCTCGAGAGCAGCAAATATGCCTCGCTAATATATTATTCTCCCATAGGGGGTCAGGAAAATCAGGTCCAGCCCAGGGACCCGGAAATTAAGCCCAGCCTATTTATGGTGTGAGTGTCCCTCCACCTTCGTCAATATGTTCCCGTGTGGAGTTCTCACCTCGCACGTGCGGGAGGGTGTTGAAGTGATAAATTCCCTTGCTGGATCCAAAACTTCTGTGGCCCCCAAGAAGTTTTTAATGATGGGCATTCAATAACCACTGTTTCATATGGTGTGGTCCATATGAGATTTTTGGATGTCTTATTTTTGGGCTCATGACATAAAATGATGTAGAAAAATGGACGGACAGCGTGGATAAGACACATACATCATGGTGGGGCCCATAAAGCAACGAGTAACCAGCTTGGTACCGGAGGGGTCATTACCGAATTCGAGTCGGCGGTCTACAAGACAATTTGGATAATTCTTGAAAAAAAAAAATGATTTCAGCCTGCATTCCATCATGTGGTTCGATAAATGGACAATCTAAATCATTTATGGTAAAGTAGGTTTGATCATACACGTGAATTGTACACAAGGTAGCCCCTCTGGCTCTACATGCCTCTAGGGAATCACTTGGATTAGATGATGCTAGTCACCCATACATGGCCAATAAAATGGATGCTCCAAATCATTTATGAAAAAAAAAAAGAGTTTGATCATTGATTTAGATTGCTCATGTTCTCTCTTGCAGATGGTTCCTATTTCCTCTCAAGAACTATTTTGATATGATGATTTTCACCATTGAGCGGGGGCCAACAAAGTGGAGGATTGTTTATGACAACATACCATCTAATTATGGATTTGAGGGTCAATCTTATGAGGCCCACCTCTACTATTGTCCATCATGTGGGCCCCCAATCCTTTATTCATTGGTGTACAAATTTACTCTAAAAGATAAAAATCAGTGATAGTGCACATTTGTTTGATTATTGCAAGCAGTACTGTTTTAAATATCAATTATATTATTCATAATACCGCCAATCTTATCAATACCACTAAGTCAGCAATAGTTTAAAATATTTTTAAATGACAATATTATCGATTTCAGCAATGTTTTAAAAACAATCCTCTATGAAAGTTTTCCAATATTGGTGATATTATTGATACTATCTCCAATACTAGCGATAATATCTTCAATTATCTTCAATGCATGCAAGGAGAACATTTGTAAATAGACAAAAATTAATAGAAAATTGAAAAAAAAAATTAAAATTTTATTTCTCAAGTAATTTTGATTACTCTTGATTTTTATTAAATCGAAGTTTGGATTTAGAAAAAAATAATAATAATCTTTGCTTGTAGTGAAGATAAGTCAGAACTCAAAAGTTAAAAAAAAAAAAAAAAAACCATAAGTTGCAGGCACATAAGTTGCCGTTGCAAACATGTTTACCATACTAAAGTGTCCGTCTATATATATATATATATAACTTAACATAAGTTAAAAAGTAACTTCTTTGGTGGTATCTAAACAGGGCTTAAATGACCGCACTTAATAAGAAAATTAAAATACCGGGATATTAAAAAGAGATATCAAACCCAGCTGATTGGCCTATAAGTTGCAGTCCACTCAGCATATAATTTCCAACCATTAATGTGTGCATCATCTAACCCTTAACATGTGTGCAACATCCAAACCATCTATCAGTTGTTCGCGTCATAATAATAATATATAATCTTATGCAAAAAACATTAACATTCGTTCAGTGGTCCACATTTGTTTATTTATTTATTTATTTATTAATAGCTAGAGAGTGTTTTCTATAATGTGATCCACCTGATGAGTAGATGGTGCTGATTTTCACCCTAAGTGATATCATGGTGGCGCCAACCTATTGGAAAGATTGGATGTCTCCTGCACTTGAAAGGTTGGAAGTTATCAGCTGGGTGAACCACAAATCATGGTATACTGGTTGAGTACATTGCAGGTGCTTGGATTTCGAACCTCCTTTAATCCGTCTTTATTTTCTACACTTTAGGGGTGGAGGTGCTTGGTTTTCGAATTTCCTCCCACACATCTTTACTCGTTACACTTTAAAAGTGGAGGTGTTTGTTTTCGAATCTCCTTTCACCCATCTTTACCTTTTATACTTGAAAAGTGGTTGACTCGGTGAGTTACTTAGCCAAGTGGCATCGAGTCAACTTGGCAAGTCTCTCACAAACTCAGCCGAGTCAAGCTCACGAATTGACTTTTTCAGTGAGTTGGCTTAAAATCCTGTTGAGTTGAGTCGACTCGGATGAGTTTTAAGTCGAGTCAGCAAGTTTTATAACTATTATGTCCACATCTTTGGCCTGCCACACCACAGGGACCAATGGAGAGGTCCCACCAACAATAGATGTTTCTGTGGACACACCATTGTGTATGCAGTCCATCCAACCCGTTCATCAAGTGTGCCTTAAAAGGATGAAGGAATGTTACCAATGAAAATGATCAGTTTATGAGAGGTTAAACCTAAATGTTTTCTTATCTGTTTTCAATTGCTTCCAAATGTGCCACATTTGCCAATGTTCTAGATGAGTCATTGTCCATCTCTGGTTATACCCCACGTGCCTTATGTGCTGCCATCCATCTTCTCTTGCACCTTACATGTATTAATGTGTCACATCTGTCACTGTACATCTTCTCTTACGCTCCACAGGTACCACCATTTATCTTCTTTTGCACCACAAGTGCATAGCATCCTAATGCACTAATGCATCACATATGCTATTGCCTATCTTTAATAGTTACAAATATACCACATCCACCAATGGTGCCAATGTGCACTAGTTCTGCCATCAAACTCCAAGTGCCCACATGTGTAAATCTTTCCACACATGTATGCCACGTATACCACATGAGCAAAGTCTATCTTCAAGCATTTCACATTTGGTACATACTTCAAATTAAAAAAATAAAATCAAAATCAAAATCAAAATCAAAATCAAACAACAAGTTTAAAAATAGATATTAAATTTCTAAGGAAAAAAAAAAAAAAACTAATGTTTCCTTTCTAATATTCTACTGAAAAAAGGCTTACATTATTTCCTTTTTTCGCTTTCCATGAATCCAAACGAGCTACAAGAAGATGAAATCATCTACGTTGAAGTAAAATCATCTGACTTGTGTGGGTCCCAACATACTATCTCAAAATTCATGCCATTTCAACAAAAAAAAAAAAGGGAACTCCCAACCCAAAATGTTGGGGGATCCAATGGGTACATGGCCCGGTTCCAGGTACAGGAACTCAAAAATCGTACCAGGACCCGACCCAAAAGGACGTGGGGCCTGAGCAATCTGGGTTGGGAAGAGTGGGACCTGGCCCAATACGGATCCTGGTGAGGACGAGTCACCATTTTCAGAAAAAGTAATGCTGCAGAGGTGATTTGTCCTAATCCACCTCCTTTGCTCTGTGTACGGAGGCAGCGGCTGCCACATAAATCCCTATGGGGCCATGTTTTCGTGAAATCCACTCTATTTCATCATTTTCAACGGGTCATTCTATGACCTTTTTTTCTTCTTCTTTTCTTTTTTGGTTAGCTTGTTAGTACACCCACCATGTGAGTTCACACTTCACTGTTAGCCACCCCCACCAAGGAATCGATGCCAAGACCTCAATGTCGAAACGAGGTATCTTTCACTTAATCTACCCCTTGTGCTATGGATATGGGTGTATCATTCTAAGGCTTGATGTTAGAAATCAGGCCCATCCAAATTCAAGTGAGCCACACCATTAAAATCTTCTTGGGACCCACCTAAGTCTTGGATGAAGCAGATGTTTGGTTTTTTTTTCTTTTATCCTCCTTCATGTAGTCACCTTACAAATGAGTTGTTGGGTTGTGTAAACATTACAGTTGTCCACCTGAGTTTGCCTATTCCCATGTTTGCCTGTGCTATCGTCTACTTGAGTTTTGGATCTCTAATACCACATTTGCCTAAGATGTGGTCCACCTAATTTTTGAATCAGCGTGATTTGAAAACTTACCTTCTAAAATGGTATTGCTCAGGTGGACTGATGATTTCACGTGGACTGCTGATCTAGAGCGGGTCACGGATACTTTCACGTCCAAGATGGACCAGAGAAGGCCTGATTGGAGGTAGAAGCCATCAAGATTGTCAAAACCTTAAAACAAGCATATCTCGCAAACCGGAATGAGTTACTCGATCTACCATATATGATTTTGGGGTAGGACAAGCTACTTTAGCCAACCAACCTAGCATATGCCGAATTTGCGAGATTCCATCAGATTGACAGTCAAAAATCAATTTTATTTCCATTTTTACTATTTATAATAAGTTTTAGTTTGATTATAACTATTTATGGTTTAAGCCTAGGAGTTGTGTCCACCGTGAAAAGTGTTTAGTAAAGTTAGGAGAACAACAGGGTTAAGAAACATAGGACACTATAAAGAGTAAATTTACTATTTATAATAAGTTATGAATTTTAGGGAGTTTTAATTGTAGTTTAATTCCGAAACTTCTTCCAAGGCTTGGTATCCCTATGTAAAGGGTGGTAGACTCGTTTATTTCATCAATCAATCAAATTACGAATTTTATATATTTTATTTTCTATTTTTCTTGCTTTTTTCCTCGTAGATTCGAGAAGTTTCTATGAAGAGACCAAAGAAGCTTCATAGATTCAGAGTAGTTATCCTTGAGGAAGATGGTGATCGACCTCATCATGTTCATCCTTGCATCAACCACCATGGATCACTTGGCTATAGGAATTCTATAAGGTGGGCATTATTGATCAACAGTCTAGATTACCCTATGAGTTGGATAGTGTGTGGAGAGTACCACTAAGTAATCACTTTAAGCTGATTTATATGTACTAAACAAATAGATCATAGTCAACCTTTTTGTTCCTAACATTGTGGCTTCATCAAGTTGGGCATCTACTGCATGATGGACGGATCAGATCTCAAATTCATTAGCTACTTTGGCACAGGAGGTGGCATGTAGATGGATCTCTTTACCTGTAACAAATATTTATGCTAACATGTGTAATTTATTTTAAGTATTAACAAACTGCAGCCTTTGTGGTTTAGTGATCAAACCGCAGGTCGCTAAAAAAACCATCCGATGGTTGAGACATTGGACCGTAAACATGTGCCATGCATTAACTTAAAGTAAACCAATTGTGGAACTCAATTGTCTCTGGCCCAAATTTTAGATTAGTTGACTAAACCTAACTTGTGGTTCGAGGATGCTTCTTCGATGAAATAAGACAAATGGATATTATTCATTTTTAGCCATCCAATAAATGTCCATCGATCCATCAGTCGTGAAACCGAATGAACCTAATGTTTGGTTCATGATGTATTTAAAATCCATGCATAGTTCCAACAGTTTGATTTGAATTACTTGTATGCGAGCGAGCTATGAGCTGATGAAGTATTTTCCAAGGCTAAGTCACTTCACATGTAGATATGAATCTCAAACTATAGATGTGGAAAAATACCAATAACGAGATGATATATAACTCCACACTGATATGTAAAGAAAAAATACTTTTTTTTAATTTCAATTGATTGCAACGTGAACACTTACATTAGGCGTCTACAGAGACAAGGAATTTAAACATGAAAACATGAATACAAATCTCCATAAAATCTCTTCATTGATTAAGGCATAAAATCTCTTCATTGATTAAGGCCATATCACCTCCACTGATTGAGGCCTTATCACCAACCTCATCACCTCCACTAATTAAGACCTTATCACCTCCACTGATTGAGGCCTTATCACTAATCTCGACACCTCCACTGATTAAGGCCTTATCACCTCCACTAATTGAGGCTTTATCACCAACCTTATCACCTCCACTGATTGAGGCCTTATCACTTCCACTAATTAAGGCCTTATCACCTCCACTGATTGAGGCGACAGTTGTTGAGTTGTGACGTGTGCTAATATCCTCCCGCAAACTATGCCGGGGTTGGAGGCAAAGTTTGGTTCGGAAATAATGAAGGGCGAACTTTGACATTGGCTTAGTAAAGAGGTCTGCAACTTGGTTAGCAATGGAGATATATCGAGTGATAAGTAAACCAAGCGCAACGCGTTCACGCACAAAATGATAATCCAAGTCGATGTGTTTACTTCGTGCATGGAACACAGGATTAATTGTCATATGAAGAGCACTAAGGTTGTCGCAGTAGAGTATGGAAGGAGAAGCCATTGGAATGCGGAGATCTTTGAGAATGAAGGTCATCAATGTGAGTTCAGCGGTTGTGTTAGCTATGGCTCGGTACTCTGCTTCGGTGCTTGATCGAGAAATTGTATGTTACTTCTTTGCACACCAAGAGATAAGATTTCCTCCAAGGTAGGTACAGTAGCCAGTAGTGGAACGTCTTGTAATAGGATACTCTGCCCAATCTGCATCTGAAAAAGCAAACAGATTAAGTGTAGTGTTTGAAGAAAAATGTAGTCATATGTCAATAGTTCCTTTGACATATCGTATGATACGTCGAACCATTTTCAAATGTGCCAAAGTAGGAGCATGCATGAATTGAGATACATAGTTAACACTAAATGAAAGATCAAGGCGTGTTAGTGTGAGGTACTGTAATGCTCCAACAAGTCCGCGATAGTATAACTAGGGTCTTCCATAAGAGTTTCAGTTGATGAGGTTTTTATCTTAGCTTCGAGAGGTGTATTCATGGGCTTGCAATCTACCATATTAGATCGTTCAAGTATGGTAAGAGCATAGTGTGACTGAGACAGATGAAGACCATTGGAAGTTGGGGAGATTTCTATGCCAAGAAAATGATGAATTGGTCCCAAGTCTTTCATTGCGAATTCACTGCTCAGGAGTTGAATGAAATTTGTAACAAGTAATGGAGCGGATCCTGTGAGCAGTATATCATCTACATAAAGAAGCAAAATTAGTGTCCCATAATCAGAATGAAAAATAAATACGGAAGGATCTGCTAGACTGCAAAAGAACCCGTATTTAAGGAGAAAGGTATTGAATCGATCAAACCAAGCATGAGGTGCTTGTTTTAAACCATAGAGAGCTCTTTGGAGTTTGCAAACATATGTCGGGTGTTGAGAATTTGTCAGTCCTGGAGGTTGTTGCATATATATATCTTCAAAGATTAGACCATGCCGGAATGCATTTTTTACGTCTATCTGACGAATAGGCCACCGCTGAACAAGAGCTATAGTAATGATCATGCAAATTATTCCCGATTTGATAACTGGAGAAAATATTTCAGTGTAGTCTACACCATCAATTTGATGATAGCCTTTTGCAACAAGACGAGCCTTGAGTCGATCTAAAGAACCGTCTGGTTTGAGTTTTGATTTAATACCCATTTAGGTCCAATAATGTGCATGTTAGATATGCGAGGAACAAGTTTCCAGGTCTGGTTTTGATGTAATGCCGCAAGTTCCTCATGCATGGCAGCTTTCCACCCAGGATGTGCCAAGGCAGATCTAATATTGTGTGGCTCACGAGGTACACTGATAGATGTGATTGTAATTAAAGCATACTTTGGATTGGGTTTTATCACACCCAGTTTAGACCGAGTGACCATAGAATGAGATATTAGTGTGAAGAAACTGGAGTAAAGTGAGATAACTCTGATGGTTCAAACATGAGTTGTGGAAGCGACGCTGGTTAAGACTCATGCGGTGGAGGTGTTTCAGGTAGTGCCGAACAATGATTGTGGGTAGGCATATCGGAAGTCTCTAAAAGGGAGGATGGAAAATCTGGTAGGTCAATGGAACCAGGATGGTGGGATGGTGGGGTTGGATGATGGATATCTGTTCCTGGTAAGGGACTCAAACAAGGTGGTGTTGAAGATGCGAAAGAAGGTTCAACAGGGAAGCGCATGTTAGTGTGTGGTTACCAAGAATCAAAAATGCTAATGACCTGTGGCTTAGTAGATGTGATGCGAGAAGTGTTAACAATCTTATAAGGAAAGACTAACTCATCAAAAACAATATGCCGAGAAATAAAAAAAAATTTCTTGAAGGATGAAAGCACTTGTATCCCTTGTGTTTATTACTGTAGCCTACAAAAATACAGAGAATTATTTTTGGATCAAACTTGTGACGTCGTGTGTCCCAAGTGTAAGGAAAACATTTAGAGCCAAAGGTACGAAGTGAAGAGTAAATAGGATGAGCTCCATGCAGCGCAAAATATGGGATTTCAAAATTAAAGGCAAATGTAGGCAGTCGATTCATAAGGTAGACAGCTGTAGTGAAAGCTTCTACCCATAAAAATAAAGGAGCACCACAATGAAATAACATAGTCATACCTAGCTCTGGTTGCCACTAATCTAGTGAAGAAAATTTAAGTCATTCTCGGGTCAAGATACATACATAGTCGCTATTTTGTAGATAATTTCTCTTTGTACGTAGAATCTATGCAGAAGGTTGTCCATGCACTCTCATAATACACTACCTTATGCTGAAAAGAGAAAGGACAAATAGAAAAACTAACAAGATTTCCTTTAATTTCTTCTTGTTCAAAACCTTTACTCTAAGCTCTTTTTATAATATTCAATTAATTCATTATAGAAACGATCATAGCAATTAAACCTGCTGCAAAAATAGTCCTTGCGATTAAACCGATAGTAAAAATTGTTAGAATTAAACATGTTGCAAAAACGGCCGTTGCAATTAAACTAATTAAGAGAACGGTGGATGCCAGCAAACCCACTACAATGAGATGGGCCATTTGGGATGAGATATTACATGTTTACCAGGTTGAATTGTCCCAATACGGGCTGAGTCAAGCCAGAGCCAGCTTGGTGGGGCTGGCCTCTGAAATAGATGTCTAAGTAGAAACCTTGAGACAGATCCAAGCCGTCGAGTATGTGGGCTCATGCACTAGAAACCTTGAGACAGATCCAAGCCATCGAGTACGTGGGCTCATAACAGCAGAAATCTTGAGACAGATCCAAGCCGTCGAGTACGTGGGCTCATAACAGTGGAAACTTCGAGACAGATCCAAGCAGTCGCCTTTCAGCCTAGATCCAAATCCCCCCATGCATTCTAGTATTTATAAACGAAGTCCTGCATTTTGAAGGTCGGTTAGGTACACCCCTCTGTTTACGGTAGCTTGAAGAAAGAGACAAAAGGCAACAATCATTAGCAACTGTTAGAATATTTACATACCATTTCCAGCCTTATGGAAGGATGAGATCTCATACGCATGCTTCGTATTTACACGCATGCTTGCATCTTTATGTGTATGGCTTTACACGTGTCTGGTACTAGCAAAGGGAGCAGGTAAACAGGTGTAAAGTCGTGTGATGGTAGTTGGTGACAACCGTGCTAAAAAAGTGTACAGGAAAAGGACCAGGCCCTCCTCCGGCCTTTTTGGGCAAAACTCAACCTCGTAACAGGTGGGTCCCACGATTATATATGTATTATATCCATACTGTCCATTCATTTTTTCAGATCATTTTAATGTATGACTCAAAAGATGAGAGAGATCCAAAACCCAAGTAAACCACACCATAAAAAAAGTAGTGAAGACTGAATGCCTACTATTGAAAACTTACTGTGGGCTACAGAAGTTTTGGATATACCTCAGTTTCGGACTCATGTTTTAAATTGATGTAAAAAAATAAATGCACGGCGTAGATAAAATACAAGCATTATGGTTGGCACAGAGTTCATGTGAGTCTCTTTTCAAAATCCTAACTTATTTAGCACTGTTTATACATGCATTTTAAGTAACTAAATGGGTCTGGCGCTACTCAGCCGCCGTGTAGGATGGCGCATGTGTGATCTATCTCAGCCATTCATCAGGTAGCGTGAACTGGCAAGGTGCCATGTACCAAAAAATCAAGGTATTGCAATCATCAAGTTAGCTACACATCTAAATTGAAATCGGATGGTCATGAATTATTTCTATAGTCAATAGCATATTCACAGCTTGATTTTATGAATAGATTGGATGGTATATAGAAACCACAGTGGGATCCAAAGTCAAGTAATGGAGGCCATCCAATCCTAAGTCATCATTAAAGCGGGGTCTACCTAAATTTTGAACTGACCTAATTTTCACAATCTAATGAAAACATAAGGCAATGCACCTGATGGACGGAGTGGATCCAATACATATTAGGCCCCACGTGTCACTCAACTAGTATCAGGCATCTGACCAAGTCAGATTGGATTGGGCCCAACTCGATCCAACCTGAAATCTAAATAAGCTAATCCGAACTCGATCCGATCCGGGACCGAGTTCGGGACACCTGACTCGAACCGATCCACTGTGCAATTGTCCTGACCCGAACCGAGTCCGACTCGGTCAGGAAAACTGAGTCAGATCGGGTTAGGTACAATTCGCATCGGATTAAATTTGTGGTCAAACTATGACGTATGTGTTATATCTAAACCGTCCATCCATTTGCAGAGTTCGTCTTAAGGCTTGAACCGAAAAATAAGACAGATATAAAGATCAGTTGGCTTACACTAAAGAAATAGTGCGGGATTGAACGTTTACCATTGAAATCTTTTTGGAGATCATGGAAGTTTCGGAGTAATATGAAATTCATTTTTCCTCTTCATCCATATATTTTTAACCTTAATAACAGATTAGATGAAAAATAAATGTTATGGTGGGCCCTACAAATTTTTTAACGGTGAAAATCATTATTCTCGCTGCTCTTTGTGGTGTGGTCCAGTTGATCGTTGGATATGATTGTTTTTTTTATATAATGCTCCGAAATGATCTCAAAATATGGATGAACGTTGTGGATATAATAAATACACAACTGTGGGGCCCATGTAACTTTGATCCCATTCGAGCCGTTCGTACAATTCAGAGCTTGAGGACTGTCTCTACTCCTCTTTGCACGACACGCGTATTGACGCCTACGAGTTATAGCCTATGACGCGGATTAGATACTGACGCATGATAACGGGTTGAGTTGGCGTGCGTCACCAAGTTCCGTGGGCCCCACTATGATGTGTGTTATATCCACACCGTTCATCCATTTTTAGATATCATTTTAGGGAATGAACCAAAGAATGAGGTAAATAAAAATCTGTAGTGGACCACACTAAAGAAAACAGCGGGAAAAGTGATTCGCACCATTGAAACTATCCTAAGGCCCACCATAATGTTTATTTGAAATCCAACCTGTTCAAAAGTTAAAAAAGACTTGAAATAAGAGATAACACCAATATCAGCTTGATCTAAAACTTTCGTGGCCTTTAGAAATTTTCAATGGTGGGCGTCACTGTCCCACTTTTTTCTGTTCTGGGGTCCACTGGAGCTTTGGATTTAACCCGTTCTTTGGGTATTGCCCTAAGGTGATCTCTCCAGATGGATGGAAGGTGTGGATATAAAACATACATTATGGTGGGGCCCACGCAACTTATTGACGTAACTTCACTATTCAGTAGCTAGTCTCGCTACTCGACCTGTCACTGTCTCACTGAGCAACACGCAACCGCAAGTGGTTGACGGCACGTATCTTAGTAAACTCTAGCTGGGCAACCGTGAATGCATGTGGTTTATCCACATTGTCCATTCATTTTTTTTTCATATCATATTCTAGTCGTTGAACTCAAAATTGATCCATATCCAAAGATCAAGTGGACCATACCATAGGAAATAATAGAAGTATTAATTTCCACCATTAAATCACACCAGATCGAATCGGATCAGTCCAGATTGGATCCAAACAGATCGGATTTCACTTCGGTTTGGTTGGATTTGCTACTTACCCGAATCCGATCTGAATACCGTTCGGATCTACTCGCTCCTACCCGATTCTAACCGATCCAAGCCATCAATTCTGTTCGAATCAGGGCGAATCGTGTTGGATCCGCCGAATCAGTCCATCTTGCACACCTCTAACGCCCATCAATGCAGCCACGTAGCCAAGCTAGCACGCTTCCTGGATCCCACCAGACTACCTTTAAGTTTCTTAGGGCTGTTTGGTTCGCATGAATAAATGACATAGATTTGTATTAGATAGATTAACACTTGTTGCAAAGTGGTTATATGTCAGAAATATGATGGTATTTGGGGCATCCAATCTTATATTTGGGATAAAATTCTTGTAATAAGAAAAATATTGGATTTTGTTTAATCCCATTTGGTAGACCATTGAATCGTAACCAATGAACCATATGCATAATTGATGTCAATCACTTGTCTACGTATATAATTAGAATGTCACGTGTAAAAGACGTATATAAATGAATGGTATAGCTAAAACACATGCATTAATGTGGGGGAGCACGTGTGTAGTGGATTTCAAAATCTATATAAATTCTGCATGGGACCAAATATAATTGCAAGTTGCAACCCACCCAATCCAATCTAATACATGTGCAAAACGCCCTCTCATTATTTTCAAAGGCATGTAAGATTATTTGCAAAATGAATTGAAGGCTCTACATGTGAAAGTATAAAATCTAAGGCTCATAGATGTATTTAATGAGGTTTTTTAATTCATAAATTTTAACTGTCCATTTCTTTTATGTTTGCATCGCTCCTAAAATCTTTGGCCGAAAAAATGCATGTAATAAGGCATACTCATTTTTTATTTTTATTTTACACACTCACACACTCACGTGGTAGTGGAATTTCACCACGTATGGGTCCTCGAACCCTTGACCAGCTGTTGAAACTCTTGAGCGTCTTGAGCAAGTGTACGGACATACTTATTGGGTGATTGGATCATTGGAAGATGACCTATATATTCAAAGGCTGAAGTGCCAACGTAGCTTTGTAATAATTGAAATTTATTTAAGCAAACCTCCTAGACAAAAGTTCCTAAAATAGAAAACAGTAGTGAACCTCAGGTAATAGGTATAATGGGCATGCCATGGACTAACTGAATGCCAAATGGGTGGCAATTTCAGTACATCATTTAGGGGCCGTTTGGCACCATGGATTCGAGGGGATTTGAGGGGGTTTCAAATCCCCTAGTTGTTTGGCAGTATAAAGTAACTGGGGGTTTCAAATCCCCTCTTTGAGGGGGTTTGAAATCCACGGTGACAGCTTGGATTACACCTAAAATCATTTCAATAGTTGCAGGTGTAACATGCGTGTCACTATACTATCATTATATTGGGCATATGGCCCACTAATGATGATTAACACCGTGCAAACATTGTCCATATAAATCAGCATCGTCCAAACATGGTCCATGTAAATCAACGATTAAAAGTCGTTGGTTAGTCACTCAAACATGATCTTGTCCTTGTGGCCCATCCGAGTTTTGAAATTTCATCGTTTTCGGGCAAAGCATATATTTCAGCGGGCTTATCACAACCATTGTGTCAAAAATTACATATCTCACTAGATATTAAAGTTGATTTAGTAATTAAATTCAAACCCTTGTAAATATACCATGCATAGCTACTTTTGGATTAAAACTGATTTACACTCAAGGGTGCCAAACACACCAGGAGGATTTCAAATCCAGGGGGTTTCAAATCTTGGAGGTTCCGAATCCATGCACTCAAACAGGCTCTTAGTCTTTTACCATGACTCCAAAAAGCAAGTTGCCCCAACTTTCAGGTTGGCAACCCAAGGTTTAGAAAATTTATTGAAATATATACATTCCAATACATTCTAAATACAAGCTCCTAATCAATAGATTTAGATTCCAATGCATTCTAATTCCAAGCTTTTAAACACAAAGTTGAAATCGCCTTAATTCTAGTGTAACTATAATTTGAATTCCAATATGTTCTAAATACAAGCTTTCAAAGTAGACATAAGGCACAATTACCCGTAGGTACAAGGAGAGTTTTGGATTTTTCAACAATACGGTAATTGGATGTATAGCTCATTGATTGTTGGGATTTATTGTTATTATTATTTTTTTACACTACCATTTGAAAAGATAATTGCTTATGTTTGAATACATTAAGAGGTAGGTGGGTGTTCTTGGATATAAGCTAAAAGGTATGAATTTATATGTCAAAAGCCCTTAAAAATTAAAGAAAAGCAAATGAACAAATAAAAAATAAAAATAAAATAAAATTTAAAATGATTAAAAAATAGTGAAACCAAGTGAGCAGTTATTGGACAACAACAGTAAGCCATGGCCCAACATGTTGTTTGTATGACATCTACTCCATCCATCAGGTGCACTCGATTCTAGGACCTGGGATCAAAAATTCTATCGATCAACAACGCCATGGGTGGGCCACATCACATGGAACAATGAAGATAGGATGCCAACGGTAAGTTTGGGGGGGTGGGTGGGGAGAGGGGAGGGTCACCATGTTGTGTGCTTTCATCAATGAATGGTCAATATAAAAATCAGCCACTTTAAAAGTCAGATAAGCCACACCACATGATCTTACAGGCTAAGGTACAATCTTACATTTACACCCATTGGTTTTGGAGCAGATTAGATGTTACTCGGCCCACTATTACATCCATGCCCCTCCGTTTTTTCAGCGCATTTAAGGACATTATCCTAAAACTTAAGCATATCCAAATTTAAAGTGGACAACACTAACAAAAGTGGTGAATAATCATTATATATATATATATATATTGATGTAGAGCGGGTCGCAGACAGTTTCATGGCCAAGATGGATCAGAAAAGGCCCGGTCGACGACAGAAGTGATCCGGACGATCGGACCTTAGATCGGGCGTATCTTGCAATCCGGAATGAGTTATCTGACGTAAAATATATGATTTTGGGGTAGAACGAGCTACTTTAGCCAACCAACCCCGCTATGCCAGGTTGCGCAACCCGGAATTGCGAAAAACCCCTTGATCGATGGTCGTTTCCCTGTTTTAATTTCATTTTTACTATAAATAGTAAGTTTTAGTTTGATTATAACTCTTCATCCGTCGGGCTTTAGGAGTTGCGCCCAACTTGAAAAGAGCTTAGAATAATTAGGAGAACAGTTTGGTGAAGCCAAATAGGACACTTACTATTTTTAGCCGAAAACCTTGCGCACTAGTAGACATCACGACCGTCTATAAATAGTAAGTTTACTATTTATAGTAAGTCGCAGATTCTAGGAGTTTGAGTTGCAGTTTAATTCTAATTTCTTTCCTATTGTTTGGTACTTTTATTTAAAGGGTTGTGAACTCGTTTTTAATTATTCATCAATCAATTTCGAATTTATTAGAATTTATTTCTATTTTCTGCTTTCTTTCCTCGTGGATTCGAGAAGTCTCTGTGAGGAGTCCAGAGAAGTTCCGTGGATTCGGAATAGTTATCCTCTTAAGGAAGATGGTGCTCGACCTCATGTCCTCCCCTGCGTGAGTCCAGAGAAGTTCCGTGGATTAGGAATAGTTATCCTCTTGAGGAAGACGATGCTCGACCTCACATCCTCCCCTGCGTCATATATATAGGCCACAAAAGTTTTGAATCAAGCTGACTTTGTATTTTCCCTTAATGCAGGTCTAGTTGACCTGATCAATGGGTTGGATGGAAAATACAAATTAAGGATTTGCTTATGGTGGGCCCTGGGAAGTTTTTAATAGAGGGCATTCAATCACCACTGTTTCCTGTGGTGTGGTCCAATTGAGATTTGGATCTGCTTAATTTTTGGGATCACACCTCAAATGGGCTGAAAAAACAGATGGACTGCGAGGATATACAACACATCATTAAGGCAGGCCCCACGGTGAGGGTAACACCCACCACGATGTTAGCCGGGTAACACCGAATCCATTCCCCAAATCCGTTCCCCATTGGTTTGGCCACAAAAGAAAATCATGAGGCCATCAATTGTATGTAGGGTGAAAATAAGGTTTCAGACTAGCTCAGATTGGGTACCATCCTTGCCAGTTGTAGTTAAAGATGGACGGTCCTGTCAGGGCTCCCCGGAGTTTACAATTTTATATTTGTTTCATCCAAGCTGTTCATTTATTTTGAAAGATCATTTTAGTATATGTTTTTAACAATGAGGCATATTGAAGGCTTGAGTAGACCACACCACAAGAAGCAGTGACGACAATGAACCCATCGTTAAAGCCTTCCATGTTGCTTATTTTCCTTCCAACTTATTCAAGAGGTTACATGGAAAACGAAGGGAAAAAATAAATATCAGCCTGATCCAAAAGTATTATGCCCCTAATGTAGAGAGGGTCGCGAACACTTTCATGTCAAAGATGGATCAAAGAAGGCTCGATCAGAAGCAGAAGTTATCAAGACCGTCAAAACCTTAAAACAGGCATATCTCGCAAATCGGAATGAGTTACTCGACGTACCATATGATTTTGGGGTAGGACGAGCTACTTTAGCCAACCAACCTGGCATGCCGAATTTGCGAGACTCCATCATATGGATGATCGAATTCCATGTTTATTTTCGTTTTTACTATTTTTAATAAGTTTTAGTTTGATTATAACTCTTCATCCGTTGGGCTTTAAGAGTTGTGTCCAACGTGAAAAGTGATTAAAATAAGTAGGAGAATAACGTGGTTAAGTCACATAGGACACTTACTATAAAAAGTAAATTTACTATTTATAGTAAGTTACGAATTTCTAGGAGTTTTAGTTATAGCTTGCTTCTGATTTCTCTTATATTGCTTGGTATCCCTATTTAAAGGGTCGTGAACTCGTTTATTTAATTCATTAATCAATTTCAAATTTATTAGAATTTATTTCTATTTTCTTGCTTTCTTTTCACGTGGATTCGAAAAGTCTCTATGAGGACTCCAGAGAAGCTCTGTGGATTGGAGTAGTTATCCTTGAGGAAGATAGTGATCGGCCTCATCACGTTCATCCCTGTGTCAATTGGTATTAGAGCGAGGACTCCCCTCGGGCCAATGGCAAACAACGAAGGTATGAACTAAAATCTTGTGGACGGTAATTTAGGGATTCGTTATCTTTCGGAAAGAATGGAAACTTTCCACCGGGAGAGTCAGTTGACCATGTAAGGGCTGTAAGCAACCCTCAACTGTATTATGGATGCGCTAATTCCACCCTAAGCTCAAGGCGATGCTTAACCGCTTGTGGTCGTTGTACGAAACAATCCCGATTTCCACAAAGCACCCACCGATAATGGTGAATCGTAGGCCACCACCATGAACATGAGGAAGTCATTGTACATGCCAAAGGTAGAGATAAATTTACAACGACATAATATCTTTCGAACAATGTGCACTGCATACTAAAAAGTCTGTAATGTGATCATCAATGTTAGGAGCGATGAGAATTTCGTGTCGAAAATAATGGTGAAAAAGTTACAACTAAAAACAGAAAGGCACCCATCTCCATACTCCATTGGATGGATCAAGGAGATCAACAAAACATAGGTAACCGAACAATGTCATATATCCTTTTCCATTAGTAAATGTTATAAGGATGAAGTAATGTATGACGTGGTCGACATGGAAACTTGCCACATGTTACTTAGTCAACCCTGGTAAAATAATATTAATACTACACATAGGGATCGGGATAGCGTATTTATATTTATCTTTGCCCCTATAGGAAGGAAAAACCAACCCAAGACTTCTAAAGTTGAGGGACAGTCTCTCACAATTGAACAAGCTTTTATTAAACAATCTGAGAAAACAGGAGATATATATGTATTAGTTAAAAAGAAATAATATATGGAGCCTGTGAACATCCTAGGGGATTTGAAGCCAATTGATGAGGGTCAAATATTGCATATTAGACCCCGGTTATTACCTGATTTTACAAGCATGATACCGTTTAACGCCCTATTTTAATCGTGTTTGTGATGCAATGTGTATTTAGGAGCCTGGACTGAAAAATGGTACTAAAAGCATGGATTTAACACTCATAAATCACCAAGGCAAGGGACAGAATCCAAGGGACCGAGATTGAAGAATTTACACGCCCGAAATTTGAGAAAATCCAGTATTTCATGCTTAAGAGGCCTGAAATTCGTCCAGAATGTAAGATCACAGGGTTCCCACCATCCGTTCGGTTCGAAACTTTATATCTGGCCCAAGGACCGCAAATTAACTGTAAAGGTCAAATTTCAGCTCTTAGATCCCTGTGGAAGTGACTCAACGGACAGATTAGCCTATAAACCATCGATTTTGGGCCTACTTGATCTCTGGATATGCTTCAAACTTAGGCTCGACCCCTTAAATTAGCTGGAAGAACGGATGGATGGATCGAATTTCTCATTAACATCATAGTGGACCCCACATTGCGTGGAGTGTGCATAGTGCGCATGTGTAGCAGCTATGCACTGCAACTCCAAGATGGTCAAACCGCCTTGGACCCGTCCCTCCTTCAAAAATGGCAATTGTCGTTTTCGCTGTTGCAAAAATGGGCGGACGACATTCGCTTGAGGAACGTTGTGGGCCACCATCAGGTCTCACACGAACAATCCAAGCCGTCCATCATGAAGATGAACTCGAGAGGGTCAAAAAATGTTACATGTGCAACTGTGCACACGCACATGCCCCCTACAACAGTCAAAAATAGATGGGCGGTGGGACGACTTGCAGCCAGCGTAGATGGGCCGCATCAACGACAATCCAAATTGTCCATCTTCAACCAAAATTCCACCACAAAGCTGATGGACGGTGTGGATTTCTCAACTGATTCTGATCATGGCCCCACCAACAGCACAGCACAAGAAGTTGCGCAGGCCCTGTTACGCACGTCCGAAAGATTCGGCCACCGTGAGATCTTGTGGCCCACTATCATTGACTGATAGTCGATCTGGACCGTCCATATGAAATCCAAGGAGGGGTCGACCATGGCCAAGATGTCAAATTCCAAGAACATACTGCTCATGTCCCGCAAACTTCATCAAAACGCAAGTCAATTTGCGTTGTTTTTACACTGCGAGCGAATGTTGTATTTGCTGCATAAAGAGCTGCGAAAGCTCTCCCAGCCACCGCCTCTAGCACACACGCCTCCACTGACTCCTTTGGTTCTATATAAAGGAGAGGAGAAGAGAAGGAAGAATCATCCAATGCTTGGACGTCTGAGAAGAGAGAGAGAGAGTTCTGAATTTGCTTATTTTTACTGTTTTTCTGTTGATTCTTGAGAGAGCTAGCCTAGTCATGTCAGGCTAAACCTCGTACCTAGGGCAAAGAGGTGAAGCTTGTGGCATGATGGGTAGTGTTCTACTGGCTTGATTCATGTTATGAACTAATTTTGATTATAGTTTGATTATTAAGAATGCCTTTAGTTTTTAATAGTTTATTATAACTTAAATTACAATAGATCTGCGTTGGCTTTAAGTATTTCCTTTCCCTTATTTTGATTGTGAAGATAGGAAGCCCTGTTGTTCACCATTGCCTCTTGGACATGGTTAGATGATGGAATCCTTCCTAACATTCATACATCTTTCAACTTGGTTGTGGTTGGTTTAATTTTGTTGTTTACTTTGTCTCATGGGCATGGTTTTGTGATGGAATCAACTCTAATTCTCATACCTCTCATCTCTTTGAAAACTAGATCAAAGGAAGTTTAGATTGAGTTTTAGTGATATATCTTCCAACTGGACGAAGATGGGACTCGAAGTCCAGTTGAGTTTATGAATCAAGCGTAGATCTCTATGATCTCTACAAGTAGATCATTTGAATCCCTAGTTTCCCACCTTTGAATTCTACAAGTTTTAGAGTAATATTTTACTATTATTCCTTCATATTCACTTGATTTAGATTTCATCTTCTTCTAGTTCTAGTTCTGGTTACTTTCAGATTACGTACAAGGTTAAGTCCTTGTGGATTCACCCTCGGTTTTACCGAGATTATTACTACATCGCAACCCTATACTTGGAGTGTGAACAAGTTTTTGGCGCCGTTGCCGAGGATTGAGGGTTACGTTTTTCTGAAATTGACTAGTTTTAAAATTAGGTTAAGATTAGGGTTTTCTAACTTTAGGTTTAGGTTTTTCAAATTTTTAGAAACTAACCTAACTTTCTTGTTTTGTAGGATTTTGAGATAGAAACTTCCAATTTGGTAATCTCTTTCTAATTTTTTTACTTTTTCTATTTTTAGAACTAGGGTTTTATTTTTAGAAATTTTCTAATTCTTGGACTTCTTTTACTTTTAGAAACTAATTTACTTTCTAATTTAGGTTTAGAACTTTCCTAATTTGTTTTTAAAAACTTTCTATTTTTCCTTTTTAGAAATTTTTCTTTTTTCTTTAGAAACTAGTTTACTTTTTATTTTAAGTTTTAGGAACTTTCTATTTTTAGAAACTGACTTGTTTTGTTTTGTTTTGCAAGATCTTAATTTAGGAACTTCTCATTTGGTAACGTCTTTCCAACTCCTCTCTCTTTCTATTCATAGATTTCTATTCTTTTCCCTCTTTAGGTTAGGTTTAGAATCTGAACTGAGGGTTATGAGTATTTCATGCCCAAGTGGGTTCGTGACAACACTCGACATCTCTTGAATGAAGGAGGATTGGTTGAGGGGTTGACTATCCATCGCAGGACTAGACACCGTTCAAGATCCCCTGAGTTAATTGAAGTGATGGCTGAAAACCAACCTCTTCTACCCCAACCTAGGGTGGATGATATCCAGGATGAGAATGAGGTGCATCAAGCACCCCCACATCGTACTTTATGAGATTATTTACAACCGGCGGGGGTGAGTACGCCCTCATGCATGATTTTTCCCGAGAATGCAGGACATATGGATATCAAGCCAGAGGTGATCCAACTCCTTCCTAAATTTCATGGGTTTGAGTCAGAAAATCTATATTTATATCTGAAAGAGTTTGATGAGATCATAGCTACTTTATACTTTCCTAACGTGTCTAATGACATGGTCAGGTTGAAACTCTTTCTCTTTTCTTTGAAAAAGAAAACTAAGATGTGGTTACATTCACTACATCCTCAATCTATTGGCAGATGGAATGACATGACAAGGGAGTTTATAAAGAAATTTTTCCCATATTATAAGATGAACACCCTTAGAAAGTCGATCATGAACTTCGTCCAAAGGGAAGATGAAACATTCTTCCAATGTTGGGAGCGGTTCAAGGATCTTGTCAGTTCATGCCCACAACATGGTTTTGAAACGTGGTGCATCACGAACTTTTTCTATGATGGACTGACATCTCTCATGTGCCAATTAGTCGAGACGATGTGTAATGGGGAGTTTATGAATAAAGGTGTCGATGAGGTGTGGGACTACTTTGATAAGCTTGTTGAGAACACACAATCATGGGACATCTCCCCTAGACCAATTACTACGTCTAGGTCGACTCATTCCAAGTAGAGGAGAGGAATGTATCTCTTAAAAGAGGATGATGATATCAATGCTAAAGTGGCTAATCTTACCAGGAAACTTGAGGCCATAGAATTAAAGAAGGAAAAGGCCAAGGAAACTATTTGTGGTATTTATGCTTGCAACATTCACACAACTAAAAATTGTCCAACTATTTCTGCCTTTCAAGAGGTACTGAATGAGCAATCCAATGTCGTAAGCAATTATCAAAGACCTTTCAATGGGCCCACCTTTAACACATACAATCCTGGTTGGAGAAATCATCCAAACTTCAATTGGAGGAATGAACAAACCGCTACACCTCAAGGTTTCTTAAATCAAATTCCAATTCAAGAGAAACTTTAAGAAGATTTGGTTCTAAAACACTTTCAAAAGCAAGAGCTTTTCAATCAGGGTATGCTACAAGCCTTTCATGACCTTACAAAAGTGATACAAGGACTTAAGGCTGAAAATACAATTGGAAACAAGGGGAGCTTCCCAGCTCAACCTTTCCCAATCCTAAACCGTAATATGAAGTTAGCGACCCAAGCTCTTCAAATCAGATGGAGCAAGCTAAATTCATCACCACTATTAGCAGTGGGAAGATCATTGACAAAACCATTCCGGTTAGGACTGAAAAGCCTAAGGACCCGAAAGTGGAAAAAGAAGATAGATCTAGTCATGACCCACCAGAGTTAAAACCGAAACCTCAATGGAAGCCGGTTACTCCATTTCCCCAACGATTGGTTGCACCAAAATCTCTCTCTAACTTTCAGGATATTCTAGAGGTGTTGAAACAAGTGAATGTCAACATTCCTCTACTTGATGCCGTGAAACAAATACCTTCATATGTCAAATTCCTGAAAGACTTATGTACGACCAAAAGATAGAAAAATATTCAAAAGAAAATCTTCCTGACTGAGAAAGTGAGTGCCATCTTAAAGCAAGATGTGTCGTAGAAATTCAAAGATCCCGATAGCCCAACCATTTCATGTGTAATCGGGGACTATCGAATTGAGTATGCACTTCTTGACTTAGGAGCGAGCGTCAATCTGATTCCCTACTCGGTATACAAACAGTTAGGTTTATGTGAATTAAAACCCACCCTAACCACACTACAACTTGTTGATCGCTCTGTTCGTGTATCAAGAGGGATAATTGAGGATGTGTTGGTCCAGGTTGACCAATTTTACTACCCTCTAGATTTTATCATCCTGGATACCGAACCCATCGATAACATGAGCACTCAGATTCCCGTCATTCTTGGGCGCCCATTCCTTGCCACCTCAGATGCATTTATCAATTGCAGGAATGGTGTCATGAGTATGTTTTTCGAGAATATGACATTAGAAATGAATATTTTTTTCAACACAGGCAGACGGTCAGAGGATGATGACGATCTCCACGATATTAACATGATTGACACTTTCGTGGAAGATAGGACACCCTTTACCTTATCCTCTGACCCTCTAGAGACGTGTCTGGCCCACTCCCATGATTTTGATGATGACATGATTAGGGAGACGTGTGTCATGCTTGATGTTGCGTCGGTACTTGAAGTTAACCGGTGGAGGCCATAATTTGAAGAGTTGCCCCAAACTGATAAAGTGCCTCTACCGTTTAACCTCAAGCCATCGAAGCTTGACTTAAAACATTTATCCTCTGATTTGAAACATGCATATTTAGGTCAAGATGAGACATACCCGGTGGTGATTTCTGCCCACCATGAGAAAAAATAAGAGAGTATGCTCATATCTACTCTCATTGAACATAAAGAAGCCCTTAGATGGACGACTGCGGACCTCAAGGGAATTGACCCCTCGATTTGTACTCACCGCATTTATCTTGAGGATAATGCGAAAATCGCTCGGCAATCATAACATAGACTAAATCCAAACATGAAGGAAGTGGTTTAGGCCGAGGTTCTTAAACTATTGGATGTGGGTATCATATACCCTATATCCGATAGTCAATGGGTGAGTCCAACTCAAGTGGTTCCTAAGAAGTCCGGAATCACCATCGTAGCCAATGCCAATAATGAACTCGTGCTAATTAGAGTTACTACTAGTTGGAGAATGTGCATTGACTATAGGAAGTTGAATACCGTCACGAGGAAGGACCACTTTCCTTTACCCTTCATTAATCAGATCTTGGAAAGGTTAGTTGGTCATTCCTATTATTGTTTCCTTGACGAGTATTCGGGCTACAATCAGATAGAGATCACCCATGAAGATCAAGAAAAGACTACGTTTACATGTCCTTACAGCACCTTTGCTTACCGAAGAATGTCATTCAGACTACGTAATGCCCCTGCTACCTTTCAGCGATGTATGATGAGTATCTTTTCTGACATGGTGGGGCAATATTTAGAGGTCTTCATGGACGATTTATCTTTCTTCGGTCCATCTTTCAGCGAGTGCTTAGAAAGTCTTAAATATGTGTTGAAAAGATGTGAAGAAAAGAACTTGGTACTTAATTGGGAGAAGTGTCATTTCATGGTTCATAAGGAAATTGTCCTTGGAAATATTATCTCATCCAAAGGAATCGAGGTGGATAAGGCAAAAATCGATCTTATCTCAAACCTACCTCCGCCTAAGAACATACGGGACGTGCGATCCTTTTTAGGACACGTCGGGTTTTACAGAAGGTTCATAAAGAACTTTAGTCTCATCCCTCGTCATCTATGTAATTTACTTCAAAAGGATGTACCATACGAGTTGACTGAGCGATGTTAGGAAGCTTTTACTAAGCTTAAAGTCATGTTGACCAGTGCACCTATCATACAGCCACCTGACTGGAGCATTCCTTTTGAACTGATGTACGACGCGTCTGATCATGCTCTTCTAGGCCAGAGAAAATATAAGAAACCCTACATTATTCATTATGCGAGTAAGACTCTAAATCTTACCCAAGTGAACTACTCGACTACGAAAAAGAAACTCTTGGCCGTAGTGTTCGCTTTGGACAAATTTAGGTCCTACTTGATCGGATCCAAGATCATTATTTACACAGATCACACGGCGCTCAAGTATCTTCTATCTAAGAATGATGTTAAGCCCCACTTGATAAGATGGGTCCTCCTACTCCAGGAATTTGACTTAGAAATAAAAGATAAAAATGGAGTAGAGAACGTAATGGCTGACCATCTTTCTTGCCTTGATCTCTCTGATTCCCTTGAGACGACACATATCAATGACATGTTCCCTGGCGAATAGTTGTTCAGAGTCTCTCATTCACCTTGGTTCGCTGATATTACTAATTATGTTACCACAGGTTTTATACCAACAAATTAGACTGCGCAACATACGAAGAAATTTTTTACCGATGTGCACAACTTTTTTTGGGACGATCCATATTTGTTTAAATAATGTCCAGACCAAATCTTAAGGAAATGTGTGCCAGACATGAGCATCAGAGTGACATCTCCTTCTGTCACTCACAGGCTTGTGGTGGTCACTTTTCTGCTAAAAAGACTACGGCAAAGATTCTGTAGTGTGGCTTTTACTGGCCCACTATGTTCAAGGACACTCATGAGTTTTGTAATGCTTGTGAGCATTATCAGAAATTGGGAGCGTTGTCTCGTCGAAATATGATGCCCTTAAATCCTATTCTTATCATAGAGGCATTTGATTGTTGGGGCATCGATTTCATGGGACCATTCCCCCAATCTTTTAAAAATCTATATATTTTGCTCGCCATAAACTATGTCACTAAATGGGTCGAAGCAATTCCGTGTCGTAATAATGACCATCGCACGATCATTAAATTCCTAAAAGATAACATCCTTTCCCGATTAGGAATGTCTCGAGCCATCATTAGTGATGGGGGCTCATACTTTTATAATAAATCATTCAAGAGTTTAGTGAAGAAATATGGTGTCTCTTATAAGGCGAGCACCCCATACCACCCACAAACAAGTGGGCAAGCTGAGATTTTCAATAGAAAATCAAACATATCTTAGAAAAGACGGTTAACCCTGACCGTAAGGATTGGTCAATCCGATTGACCAATGCTTTATGGGCTTACCGTACTGCATTTAAGACTCTTATTGGAATGTCTCCCTTTAGACTCGTCTATGGGAAGGCCTGCCACTTGCCTGTGGAATTGGAACATAAAGCCTACTAGGCGATCAAAAATATGAATTTCAATCTGGACAATGTTAACTCGCTACGCAAACTTCAATTAAATGAACTTAAAGAAATCTGGAACGATGCGTACGAGAACTCGAGAATTTATAAGGACAAGATGAAAGCTTTTTATGGCCAACACATTCTGCGAAAATCTTTCACGCCTGGTTAGAAAGTTCTTTTGTATAATTCTCGATTACATCTCTTTCTGGGTAAGTTTTGATCTCGTTGGACCAACCCTTTTACCGTTATCAATGTTTATCCTCATGGGGCTATCGAGATTCGGAATCCAGACAATGGTAATGAGTTTAAAGTGAATGGACATCGACTAAAGCCATTTGTTGAGAAATTTGATGTAGAGGACATGTCCTTTCCTCTGACTGATCCTATTTAGCAGGACTAATCTCCTAGTCTGATGGAGGTATATATAGGTTTACTGCTTTCATAGGACTATAGTAGTTGTTTTATGTTGTTCTAGTTTAGTCGATTTTATATAGGGCTGTGCATCGAGCCAAGTCGAGTCGAGGTGGGCCAAGCTTGGCTTAGCTTATCCGTGCTCTTCTCGAGTTCGAGCTCGAGCTCGAGCTCGGCCTCGAGCTTACTATGGAAGCTTGGCTTGTTTGTCAAAACTTTCGAGTCGAGCTCAATGTGAGCTAATGGATCGAGTCGAGACGAGCTTACCTCGAGTCGAGTCGAGCTTGCTCCCAACCTGACCCAACCCGCAACCCGCACCTGACTTAACCCAGTAATCCGACCCAACCCCAAAATCAAATATTTAATTAATAATACACACACAAACACACACACACACACACACACACACACACACATATATATAATATTAGATAAAACCATAGATGGTACTTTGTTGTTGATACTGAGAGGGAGAGAGTAGTACTTTGTTGTTGATACTGAGAGAGAGAGAGAGGAGAGCTCAAGTGAGTGTAGGCTGTACGGCTAAATCAAGCCGGGTAGACGTCGAGTCAAGCTCAGGTGAGTGACCGAGTGGAGAGAGAGAGAGAGAGAGAGAGAGAGAGAGAGAGAGAGAGAGAGAACATGGTGGGTTAGGTAAGGAAAGGAAATGGTATAAGAGAGACGGACGGGTACGATAGGGTTTATGTTTTAATTTTTTTAATATTTAAATATAATATAATATACATTAATATATAATAATAATAATAATATATTCAAGTCGAGCCAAGCTCGAGCTCAAGCTTCGAGCCAAGTCGAGTTCGAGTCGAGTCGAGTCAAACCCCACTATATTTAAATTTGGCTTGTTTTCAAAATGAGTTGGGTCATATAAAGCTTCGCTCACCTTGATTCATCGTTCGAGTCGAGTTAAGTCGAGCTAAATCGAGCTAAGCCGAGCGAGCTTTTCGAGCTAGCTTGGCTCATGTACAGCCCTAGTTTTATGCCATTAGATTAGTTTGCTTTCTACATTGTTTTAGGATAGTTTTCTTTCGTTGATTTCACTCTTGTGGTGACCTACTTTCATGCTGAGATCTTTATGGGAAAAGCCTCTTAATTCTTCTAGTCAGGTACTATCTTTCCATCTTTCTCCTTTACTTTCATTGTCCCATGTACATTGCATGCTTATTTCTTTTTACATTGAGGACAATATATATTTTAAGTTAGGGGTGGGAGATTAGGTTACCTAATCAGTATTTTCTTGGTTCTGATCAAAAATTGTGAAAATTTTTATAAATTTTTCTGAAAATTCTTGTGAATTCGAAGTGATTTTGGAAGATAGTCGTGATTTAAAAAGTATATAATACGGAGTGTTGGAGATTTACGTCTCTTAGATTTAGTTATCTGATAGATTCCACAGTTGAGTTTGAATTATCAATCCATGATTAGAAGTTGTAAACATTGATTGAATCATGATTTCACATGTCACATCTCGCTTACACATTAAGGTTTCAGTTCGATATGAAGTATTAACTTGGTAATCACTAAGCATGAAAGGAACCAGCCTGAGAAATTTTACCATTATGCTTATAAAGAAAGATTGAAAAGGTTGGGCGAATGGTCTTCACCATAGGTTGCTCCCTATAGGTGAAGGTTCGATTCCTTAAGCTTGACATTCGGAAAGGGTTGGGCAAATGGTCTTCACCATAGGTTTGCTCCCTATAGGTGAGGATTTGATTCCCTTCCTTAGCGTTATTTTTAATGGAAAAATTAAAAGATGGTAAAATGAAAGGATAATCTGTGAGGCAAGTTTTGGTTTAGGTTTTGGTTGTCATGAATTCTCTTGTTGGTTACCAATGATATCATGAAATGACGAATTAAATCTTAATGTTGATAAGCCGAGATTACACTATACACCCATGGATCTTAATGTTTAGAATTTTTTTAATTAATGGATTAATACTTTGAACTTGATTACGAAGTCTACCGTGTGCTTGAGTTTAAAAGAAAGTAATGCCCAACATTCATGAATCATAGAATTCTAGTATCAAGATTGTTTTTCAAAAATCACTCGAGTTTATATAAATTGTCTTGTAATTCTCAACTTATTTTTCGTATACTTTGATCGAGACTAGCAAAATGCTGGTTGGGAGTTGTGATGAGGGTCAAATATTACATATTAGACCCCAGTTATTACCTGATTTTACGAGCATGATACCATTTAATGCCATATTTTAATCGTGTTTGTGATGCAAGGTGTATTTAGGAGCCTAGACTGAAAAAGGGTACTAAAAGCATGGATTTAATACTCATAAATCACCAAGGCAAGAGAGGGACTCCATGGGAACAAGATCGAAGAATTTATGCACCCGAGATTAGAGAAAATCCAGTATTTCACGCTAAAGAGGCCTGAAATTCGTCCAGAATGTAAGATCACAAGGTTCTCACTATCCGTTTGGTTCAAAATTTTATCTCTGGCTTGAGGACCATAAATTAACCGTACATGTTGAATTTCAGCTATTGGATCCCTGTGGAAGTGACCCAACGAATAGATCAGCCAATAAACCATCGATTTTAGGCCCACTTGATCTCTGGATATGATTTAAACTTGGGCTCAACCCCTTAAATTAGCTGGAAGAACGGACGGATGGAGCGGATTTCTCATTAACATCACAGTGGACCCCACACTATGTGGAGTGTGCATAGTGTGCATGTGCACCAGCTGTGCACTACTACTCCAAGACGGTCAAACTGCCTTGGACCCATCCCTCTTTCAAAAACGGCAATGGCCGTTTTCGCTGTTGCAAAAACGGGCGGACGACGTTCGCTTGAGAAACGTTGTGGGCCACCATTAGATCCCACACGAACAATCAAAGCCATCCATCATGAATATTAGATCGATCGGGTCAAAAAAAAGTTGACCATGTGCAACCATGCACACACACATGCCCGTTACAACGGTCACAAAAAGATGGGCTGCAGTGGGATGACTTGCAGCCAGCGTAGATGGGCCGCATCAAAGACAATCCAAATTGTCCATCTTCAACCTAAATTCCACCACAAAGCTGATGGACGGTGTGGATTTCTCAACCGACGCTGATCATGGGCCCCACCAACAGCACAGCGCAAGAAGTTGCGCAGGCCCTGTTGCGCACGTCCGAAAGATCCGGCCACCGTGGGATCTTGTGGCCCACTATCGTGGATCTGATGGTTGATCTAGACCGTCCATATGAAACCCAAGGAGGGGTCAACCATTGCCAAGATGTCAGATTCCATGGACATACCGCTCATGTCCCGCAAACTTCATCAAAACGCAAGTCAATTTGTGTTGTTTTCCTCTGCGAGCGAATGTTGTATTTATTGCGTAAAGAGCTGCGAAAGCTCTCCCAGCCACTGCCTCTGGCACACACGCCTCCACCGACTCCTTTGGTTCTATATAAAGGAGAGGAGAAGAGAAGGAAGAATCATCCAATGCTTGAACGTCTAAGAAGAGAGAGAGAGAGAGAGTTCCGAATTTGCTTGTTTTTACTGTTTTTCTATTGATTCTTGAGAGAGCTAGCCTAGTCATGTCAGGCTAAACCTCTTAGCTAGGGCTAAGAGGTGAAGCTTGTGGCGTGATGGGTAGTGTTCTATGGGCTTGATTTATGTTATGAACTGATTTTGATTATAGTTTGATTATTAGAAATGCCTTTAGTTTTTAATGATTTGTTATAACTTAAATTACAATAGATCTGCAATAGCTTTGAGTATTTCCTTTCCCTTATTTTGATTGTGAAGATAGGAAGCCCTGTTGTTCACCATTGCCTCTTGGACATGGTTGGATGATGGAATCCTTTGTAACATTCATACATCTTTCGGCTTGCTTGTGGATTGGTTTAATTCTGTTATTTACTTTGTCACATGGGCATGGTTTTGTGATGGAATCAACTCTAATTCTCATGCCTCTCATCTCTTTGAAAACTAGATCAAAGGAAGTTCCAATTGAGTTTTAGTGATATATCTTCCAACTAGATGAAGATGGGACTCGAAGTCCAGTTGAGTTTATGAATCAAGCGTAGATCTCCCTGATCTCTATAAGTGGATCTTCTGAATCCCTAGTTTCCCACCTTTGAATTCTACAAGTTTTAGAGTAATATTTCACCATTATTCATTCACATTCACTTGATTTAGATTTCATTTTTTTCTAGTTCTAGTTCTGGTTACTTTCAGATTACATACAAGGTTCAATTCCTGTGGAATCGACCTCGGTCTTACTGAGATTATTACTACATCACAATCCTATATTGGGGGTGTGAACACCAATGTTGTAGGAGTTCAAAGCGATTGTGCTCGATGAACTCCCTAATAATTGTCTCTCATACGAGATATACAAAACCACATTGATCTTGTCATAGAGATAAGTCCGCCTAATTGCCCACATTATCAGAAAGAATGTGAGATCTTAAAGGCAGAAGTGAAGGAATTGATCCATACTACCCAAGTCGATGAAAGCATGAGTACATGTATTGTGTCAACTCAAGAGCCTTATGCCAAGTACAAAAAAGTGGCTAATAAACATCAACATCAAAAGTTAACCTCAGAATCATAAATCAAGTCTTTTGAATAACTCGAAGGCGAGTTTTTTCCAAGCAGATGGGTTTGATGTAGAACATGTCATAGATATATTCCTAGCATGGTTAGACCAAAAGAAAGCGGACCGTAAATTGATCATAAATTTTGATCCGGGTATTGTTACGGCACACCAGATCGAGTATTATGAACCGAAGCAACACGAGAACTCAAGGATGAGATCTTTTAAAGTAGAGGGGACTAATGTAGACAGGGTCGCGGACACTTTTATGTCTAAGATGGATCAGAGAAGGTTCGATCAGAGGCAAAAGTCATCAAAACTGTCAAAACCTTAAAACAGACATATCTCACAAATCGAAATGAGTTACTCAACGTACTATATGATTTTGGCATAGGACGAGCTACTTTAGCCAACCAACTTGGCACGCCGAATTTGTGAGATTCCATCATATGGACGGTCGAATTCCATGTTTATTTTTGTTTTTACTATTTTTAGTAAGTTTTAGTTCTATTATAACTCTTCATTCGTTGGGCTTTAGGAGTTGTGCCCAACATGAAAAGTGATTAGAATAAGTAGAAAAATAACATGGTTAAGTCATATAGGACACTTACTATAAAAATTAAATTTACTATTTACAGTAAGTTACAAATTTCTAGGATTTTTAATTATAGTTTGCTTCCGATTTCTCTCTTATTGCTTGGTATCCCTATTGAAAGGGTTGTGAACTCGTTTATTTGATTCATTAATCAATTTTGAATTTATTCGAATTTATTTTTATTTTCTTACTTTCTTTTCTCGTGAATTCGAGAAGTCTTTATTAGGAGTCTAGAGAAGCTTCGTGAATTTGGAGTCGTTATCCTTGAGGAAGACGGTGATCGACCTCATCACGTTCATCCCTACGTCAGCCCCTGGGAGGTTTCCGGCCGTAGGCATATGATACTCATTATTTCCACTTGAGCTATGGATCTACTCATTTTTTGTCTTATCACTTAAAATGATTTTTCAAACTGAAAAGTAAAACAACATGGAGAAAATACATGCATCACGGTGGCTTCACATAGGCCATCCGTTTCAGACGTAATTGGATTGAGAATTTGGATCTTCTTTTGTTTTTTTTTTTTTTTTTTGAGGGGGGGTGGGGGAGTTGTTAGTATACACCCAGTACACACACTCCGCTATTAGCCACCCCCACTGGGACCGATCCCAAGACCTCAAGTGTTGAAACGTAGTATCTCCACTCGGTCTACCAGTTGAGATATGGATGAGGGTGTAATTCGGGCCCTGACTTGTAGAAAAACTTGTTCATTGTAATTAGTATCAAATGTGATTGGACTTGCATCATCCTGTACTGCATTTAATGCAACGTTGACAATGTTAATAATAATGTGAACCAGTTCTAACGTGAATTTAATGTAGTAGTGCTGACAACCTCAGTAATGACGTGGACCAATCAAGGTATAGGAAAACAGAAAAACATGTTTATTACGAGCAAAGGATATGGATTCAAACAGGTGTTGTAGGCAATTTGAGTGCATAAAGAAAGAGTATGATGGTTATTACCGAGGCCCTAATAGATGGTACACGTGGCATTACTGCAGGTAGCCCCTGGAATTTTCCAATCAATTGGTGGTACGAAGAGGAAGGTAGCACGTGGGAAACACATTAATTGATTCAGACCATTGGTTAATAGTTTAGACCACTCTCCACCATGCTAGACGTACATGGATCCAAACTGGTCAATGGTTTAGACTAATCTAGACCACCCATGTAAAGGTACACTAAGGGCGTGTTTGGCCAGACCGATCCCATTGGATTTGGAGGGATGGAATGGAATTTAAGGTAATAATGGTGGTGCAAGTGGATGTCGTCTAAACCCATGGGATGGAAGAATTCCAGGATGATGGAGTGCATGCTTGGGATGGCGGTTGGATTTGGTGTCGACCGTGGATTTGCAGCCGGGCATGTTTGGAGTAGACCTCTGCCGTATCTAACACCCGTGCATTTCATCCGCTATGTGGGCCCCACCATGATGTTTGTGTCTCATCCATGCCGTCCATCTATTTGCTGGATGAGTCGCTGTGATCTTCCTTTGTTTTTGGAGTGTCTAGTCGTTGTAGATTTTTACCATCTTTGTATCGGTTTAGACTCCCATGATAGTTTATCACCGTCTAAGAGTGACACTGACTCGTCCAAGTTAATTCTTGTATGGACATCCAGACCGTCAAGGTTATGGGGCACATTGTTGGAGTGTACAACTATGATAGTGTACAGTGGAAGAGGCATTGCCTTTTTTTTAATGGTGGTGAACGGTCACAGGAACTCAGATGAGGTGTGGGGTATAACAGTGTATATATTTTTTTCTTTTTTCTTTTTTCTTTTTTTCCTATTTATTTCTTAAACTGATGTAGGGAATGGAGAAAACGGTGGGACGGATTCACCGAATCCGATCAAAATCCCACGCAGCGTTTACGAGGGCGGCACCATCGCCCGTACAAACACTGGCCAAACAGCCAGTGGGATGGACGAGTCTAGATAATCGCAGAAAATCGACAAATATCCCATATCTAGCGCCCGGCCAAACACGCCCTAATGGTACATATGGGTCACTGACGATGGACGCTGATTGTTTACTCCCCCTACCAGGACCTAGCTAGAGACGAACGATCCTGGCAGGGGCTCTGTGGGGCCGACCCTGATGTTTGTGTTTAATCCCTGCCATACATTAATTTTGACAGGATCTTAGGACATTAGACCAAAAAAGATGAATCACACCATGGGAAGAGTGAGGATTGAATACCCAAATCCGCTTCCACTGACAAAAAGACCATGAGGCCTGTAAGCATTGGCTAAAAGAATGGCATGAGCACTCCAAACATTGTCCATGTAAATCAATGGGTTAGTCACTAGTTTGTGATCCTATGCTTATAGCACATCCACAGCTTGGAATTTCATTATTTTCGATTAAATATATATTTCAATGGATTTATTACAATTGTTATGTCAAACATCACAATCGTACACTAGTCAAGGATATTAAAGTTCATTTAGTGTAAGTGCATAGCTACTTTTGAATTACAGAGTTCTTAAATCTAAGATGCCAAACCAAGTATTTCGAATCCAGCCCAAAGATACTGTTTGGATTGGCATTAAAATCAAACCATTTTTTTAAAACTTTTATTACACACGCACACACACCCCACACACGCCATAGTGGGATTTCACCACCTATGGATACTCGAACCCTTGACCGGGTGTTGAAACTCCTGAGAGCCTACAACCTGAGCAAGAGTAAGGATCCAAAAATCAAACAATTTGCACATATTTGTTCGGCTATAAATAATGATAATAATAACAATAATCTTTAAAAATGCTCTACCTTTACATTTGGAGGTGTTGAAATTTTGAAACATTTTTTCCTTCCAATTTTACCAATTAAAATGCAATATCTTACCATTTTAATATATAAAGGCAAAGGCAAACATTTTGCGATAATATCTTAAACATCTTTGCAATGTAGACGGAATACTTCCTCTATTTTACCCCACAATCCAAACAAGACCACAGAGTTGGAAGATTGGACCATAGAAAACTACCACCAGACCAGTTGGGAGTTTCTGAAATGACATGGCCCAGATATGTGATCGGTTGGAGTCCAAAATTGAAGTTGATTTTAGCCAGACTAAAAAGTCCCAGCTGTTCATGTTGATCGGACACTGCTAACAAAACCATGTAGAGGAAATTCAGAGAGAGGCACTCCCCCAATTGCATTCAATGGATCCTCAAATCATCCAAAGCTCTTGGGGCCCACCTGTCAATCCCACACAGAATAATAAAGATGCTTTCAATCTGGAAGATTTTTCCAACACCCAACAAGAAGAAGAAGAAACGGATGTAACATTTTCATTTCTCCAAAACTTTCCTTGGCGAAAATCCTACTTCCCACCAAATATCTAAACCTTGTAACAGACCCCATTTCAGACCTCGTCTGACCCAAAAAAAAAAAAAGATATGGTAAATACAAGTGCACCGTAGATACAAATACTTCCACACTCACCCACCATCTCTTGCTTTCAGTGCCATGCTAATGTAGGCCATGCATACCCTAACTCACCTGATATTTCCAAAACCTGCAACTGCAGACCAAACCCCCCCAAATTGCCTTTATTCCAAGCCCCTTTTGATTTCCCACTTCAATCAATCTCTTTCCCTCGGTACCACCATGTGGCCTTTTTCCCATGTCGTAGAGCCCACTATTCAATGGCCCGTGATGATGAACAATGCAGGTGGGGACAGGATTGTGGATTCTTAAGAGAGAAGATAAGAAGGCTAGCCAGCCAACCTGCCTGCTCAAGGCATACATAGGAGGGGGCCCCACCAATCCAGCATTCCCACATTGGCAAGCGTCCCCACCGGAAAGAATAAAACAATTTGCCAATTCCCATCCATTCATCCACCCCCCACTGCTTCACATGTGCTGGGCATTGCAGAGTAGCTGCAGGTGCTGCGGCAGGCCATCTGAGCGGAACCCTGCCACACTGCCGCTGCCGCCACCGCCACCCTCGTCATAACTGCTGGGATGGTGCTGCTGTGGCTGCCTCTTTGATCTGGATGGAGATGACGATGGGAAGGCAAAGGGCTGCTGTGGGGCAGGCGAGTACTTGGTGGCTCCGAGCAGCTCCAGAGAAGATGGTGATGGGGGGATGGCAGCCTGTGTGCAGGGAACAAGGGAAGGAGAGTCGTGTCTCCCATTTTGCCTCTTTGGGGGGAGCGATGAGGGGTAGCCCGGGGGCAGGTATTGAGCCATCTGAGCGACCCACATCTGTTGTTGTTGCTGTTGCTGCTGCTTCACTGAGCCTCCTCCATGGCCCACCTGTGGCCCATAAAATGGATTGCCCATATACTGGGGCAGCTGCAGTTGCACCTGAAAACACCAACCAAACAGCAAACATCATGCATCCATAGATAGCATCGCGAGCAAAAAAGCAACAAAAAGTTGATAATACAAGGGGGACGACTCTTCACACCCACCAAAAGTACATTTCTTCCCCCACACTGGCTCCCCCATTAGCATGTAAGCGGGACCCGTGTGCAATTCGTGCATGCAAATGAAAACAGGCGGGCCCATTGCTCATACCAAACGAGGAACACTAGCTCTAGCTCTCAACAGAAATATGTTGGAGACATGGACGGACAAGATCTGTGCTGCTCATTTGACAGGCCCGACATATAAAAGCCATGCACTATAAGTATTGTTCCTAGCAACAACAAACAAGCACTCACAGACAATACCAATCACACAGACGCATCGACCACACATAGGTCCAGCATGATGTGTGCACGACATCCAATACATCCATCATGTGAACCCTGTTGTCTTCTCCTTGGATGCCAAAATCAGGCCGATCAAAAACTCACACTTGGTGCATTTTAGAATTGCCTGATTTTTGGGTATGCATTCATCTTGGTGGGGCATGTCTTCTGAACGACCCCAGTCAGGCTGGAGGGTTTGGGCATCCCCATCCTAAGTGTCCCCTGTAGTGTGACTCTGTTATATATATATATATACACACACACGGAAACGCTCACCTGCGAACCAGTTCGTACCTGTTACATACGAACTTTTTTGAGAACCCATCATACGTGATGTGGATCCAAAATCTGAACCGTTCATGTGAAGCAGCACCTCGTGAAACCCCCAGGACCAAGTTTTACTTTGATCTAGAACTTTGTTGGGCCATGAAAAATTAAAACAGTTTCCTCCCTTGATTTGCATTTCTCTTTGCTATGGCCCACCAGAATTTTAGATCAGGGTGAAAATTTCTCATGTGAGGTTTCATGGGATTCCGCATCACATGGAGATTAGACACCCATGACACGTGTGCAAAGGTGGCACGTGCGTAGGTGCACAAGGGAGCATGACTCTATATATATATATATATATATATTAGTCTCAAGTCCAACAAGTTCGACCACAAGTTACAGACCACCCGGTGGATAACTTCCAACCTTTAATATACATGCAATTATATGAAATCCACTCGAATCATTGTATGCCACACCAAAATTTAGTCTTGGGGCTGAAAAATCAGGCCCATTAGTAATTCGGGTGGGCACACCAAGGGAAATAGTTTGAAAGTGGGCACCACTCTGTACACTGTTTCCAATCGTGTGGTCCACCAGAATAACGGATGGAGCTGGTTTTCAAGCCCTAGGGCTAACAGTCGGCCATGCGCCTGGTGGTTGGAGCAGATTTAGGAAACAAATCACGGAGGGGCCCACCCCATCTGACTGACCCCTTTGCTCACACCAGAAGCCATTTATGAGGAGACCAGTTCTCACACGCACACACGTTTAGGCTCGGATGATCATAGTCAAGATTGAGCAGAGAAACAACTAGGTCCAATCATCATTTTGAAACATCTATGTGATAGATCCCACTATATTGCTTATGATTCCAATAAGATGTGCATACATTTGTGTGTGTGTGTGTGTTAGAGAGAGAGAAATGATTCAGCCCAAACGTTTTTACCATGATTATGGTGAAAACGCTGTGAGCCCCACCATGACACATTGATGAAATCCACTCCAACAGTCAGGTGCATCACCCTTGTCGTCAGGTGCATCACTCTTGTTTAGCCGTGGGCCCTAAAAACACGTCAATTCATGACTCAGGTGGGCCACACGACAGGAACAACAGAAAAGGTGATGCCTACCAATGATCGCCAATGGGACCCACCATAGTTTTAGAATGGCTTGGTCTCCATGGCATCCCTTTATCTAAGGCAAATGCTTTGAATGAATGGTTGGATTGCACTATAGCACAGCAGGCTCTCCACAAAACCAAGGGTGGGCATCCCTTCTCAACGTTTCCCCTGTAGTTTGGCACACCTAAGCCAAGGATAGGCATGATATTTGGGCCATGAGCCATGGCACAGATGGTCAGAGTGGATGCCATCAATACATCATGGTAGGGCCCATAGAAAATGTTTTCACTGTAGATTTGAGGAAAACATTTCCATTGAATCATTTCCCTATTTGTGTATGTAGGAAAGTCATTGTGCAAGAATCACACCGATCGAATGATCCTAGCCCTTTGAATGGGGCCAATTTATTACAACCATCTGTTTTTTGAGCCATAGAATGCATGGTTAGAATTAGAATCATCAAACATGAGTGCTACCTTGGAATCCTAAGCAATAGAAAGTGGGATTTATCAGATAGATAGTACAAGTTATTGATCTGATTTTTAGGATAATCTGATTGGCGTTATTTTTGCACAATGGCTTCCACCTGGTTGTATGAATGAGTAGACAGTCCAAATCAATGGTTGGTCATCCCATTGTGTCAATTAAAAGCTTTGGGGATGTTACTAACCCTCCCATGAAGGTGGGGAGGATAGCATATGATGCATATACATATGTGAAAAGCTCATCCAACCAGGTGGACAACAAGTTACTGCTCAACCAGTGGATAAGTTTCAAACTGCCATGTGTATACGTGACATCAATCTATCAAGTACATTGGGCTCACTACGAGGATCATCTACTGCAAAAATCAGCCCAATTCACTCATTAGGTGGGCCAGAACATAGTAACTAATGGATAGCCAATAATATAATATGAAATGCAAGTGAAGGAGCAGATCAAACTAATTTCTGTGTAAGGTGATCCTCATGGTGGGCCAGCTAACCTTTTGGATGGGTTGGATGTTGCACACATATGGCAAGATGGAAATTATCTAGTTGTTGGACAGTAGATTAGTTGTCCAACCAGTTGGATGCAAACATATGTGTTTTGACATATGTCCAGATTGCGAGCCATATCTGACATTTTTCCCATAATCATTATGATGTTGTGACATTTTGAACATGGGATTTCAAGGAGACCAACATGATTTACGCAACCCATGAAAACAGAGGAAAGAGAAAAGACCTGTTGTGCTGCTGCTGCTGCGGCCGCTGCTAGCTGTTCGGGATAGGCAGAGGAATAACGAGCATGTGGGAGGGAGAAAGGCATGACCGGATGTTGGACGAGTGGATGCAAGTAAGGAACCTGAAGCTGAGCCGTGGATTCCAGCCCATTGTTACTTGACTCAAGGCCAGCCGACAAGGACAGAAAATCACAACTCTGCCAAGAGACAAAATTCATTAGCACACGAAAGCTGCGTCACTGAGAGGAATTCTCTCAGGTCCTTATGATCAGGACATGAATAGTGCCAGCGCATGCTCAGTGGTTCAGTGATCCAGACCTTTTCAATCAAGATGGGCCCCACACCGTGCAAGGCATTGAGCAAAAATAAAAATAAATCCACTGGATTGAAATATCATAACCCTTTAATTACTCATCCCATCAGATTTAACTGTCTGGATTAATAGACCATGCATCCTGCCTGCACAAAATAGGTGCTTCATGACATTGTTCAAGTCCAATGCATCGGGGGCCCAATAATTCCATTTTGAAAGAATGCTGATTGTCCATTCAAAATATCATTATCGGAGCACATATGATCCAGCTCCAAAACTGACATGATGGTACATATCTACTGACAGGCCCTACAACATCCATGTCAGTGAATTTTGACCTATTTTGTGCTGTGTTAGTGAAAGGTTTAAAAATAAAATGAAAATAAAAAAGAAAAATGCAGTGTACCAGTAGACCCAAAAACATATATGGATTCATCAATTTCTATAACCATGAGAAGATTACCTGCTTCTGCTGGGCATAGACCCCGGACGAGGTTGAAGATTGCTGATCTTGCAGGAACCTGTTATCCTGTCGAATCCCAATTCTTGCTTCGTGTGATGAATTTCTCTCAGCCACCAAAGAGTTTGCACCAGCAGACAGAATGTTATTCAGGCCATTTTTAAGCATGATAACACCAGACCTTGCTCCTTCCTTTGGTTTTGGATGATTGTCCGGAAGAGCGCACCTGCTCTTCTTCTCTGTGCTTTGGTAGGCACAGATGAGCCGGCTTATGTGCATGTGAGTTGCACATCGTTTCCATGACTGACTCTTTTTAACTGTAACTGGAGGAAGCTGCACAGTGAATGCATCACCAACTCAAAACGGATGAAAACAAGTGGCAAATTTCCAGCAAGCTCAACTCGGTTACTTGTGAAAGATTGAGGGGGGCCCATTTGGATGCACCCTCCAAGGGGGCGTTTGAGGCCTAAATGCTGCTTTGATTCAAACAGCAATTGATGTTGTGCATTTGGATGCACTTTGCAACCCTCATCTCATCTCCTACTCGAAAAAATAGCAGGTTTGAAAATCAATCAAATTGATTTTTTGCCGAGTTGGCCAAAATAGCAGGCTTGAAAACCCCCTTTTTGAGAAACCCCTTTTGACAAAGTGCATCCAAATAGGCCCTAAGCTAGAAAGTGTAAAAGAACAAGTATAATTGACACACCATAGTACAGCTGATGGGATGGGTTAAAGTGGCCTAGGGACTGAATGTCTTTTGCAAGATGATTGCTAGAGTACAAAATGTTCTAAATGTGATTTTGGGTCTTTCTTTATGTATGTAGTATAATAGGGGATCAAATCAAATGTTGCATTCTAATGGATGAAATGGTGTCACCCGAGCATTCCCCGCCTGCATCTGTCAGGATTTGTATGAATTTGGGTGAGCCATCAAACAAAGTTGTCATCTAGAGAGATAGAATAATCAAATGGTGATTGAATTTGAGTGATGATTTTCCTAACAAAAGAACAACATAGTTGTTAATCAAATGGTGATTGAATTTGAGTGATGATTTTCCAAACAAAAGAACAACATACTTGTTAAGCACACCCAGAATACCACATCCAAATATCATGTGCACTCTATGGGGCATGGGTACGTGTATGAAATCAACCAACTCATATGATGTTTTGGCTGACCACGGGATGAACGGTCCAGGTGACTTGTACATGTGCAGCATGTCCCAATGGAGTGCGTGCAATATTTGCATGTGACATTAGCATTCTGCTAGGCATAGTAGTTCAGGATAATGAAATGAAATTTCGATGACCCACAAGGTGAGAATGGAGAAGGTTTAAACTCGAGACTGGGCTGTGCAAGTAGAGCAGTGCTTTCACCACAGGACCTGGTGAATTGGTGACCAGTATACTTACTTTTAAGACATCTGCAACTGAGTTTCAGTTCAGAAGACCATTTCTCACTTGGAGACAAAGTATAAGGCCCATGCTTCAAACCGCCACGGTTCAACAGAGGAGTCACAGTCACAATGCAAAAATCATATGCATCTGCACTACATTGTACAAATGTAGAGAGTTGTCTATTTAACCAATAAATCATCATGTGTACAAAATCATCTATTTAATAATAATAATAAACTGTCAAAAGTATAAAATCATCCATTTGATAAAAGAAAATCTACTAACATTTCCTTAGCATATGGATGTTAAGCTATCAAATTATTCATTTTTGGTAATTTACTCAAGATTGTAGTTTGATTGGCCACGCTATTATATCACAGATAAAAATATCCATAAGATGCATGTCAGAACTGAGGCACAAACACCAAAAGCTGGTGTGCAATAATATCTGATGGTGGTCCATAACACAAGCCATTTCTTCCGTCTTCTTTTTTTCTTTCTATTTTCACATTCTTTCCCCCTCGATGAAATAAAACCTGATATAAACACAAACTAGAAGAAAAAGTATTATTGTTTTTTAGGCCAATATGCTTTACCTTTACAGCCAAAACATCATTTCCAGTTATAACAGGTACTGTTGCGCCAGTTGCAGAATCTGGCCAAGCTGCAGCTTGCACTGAAGATGACCTGATAGAAGTAAATTTATACAAGTCACGATTCCAAGATCAATGGAATCTGCCACTAGAAGAAAGTAGTGGAAACTTTAAAAAGAAAAGATGAGACAGGAAATTTACCTTGTTAAGTTACGATGACCATTGGACAACCCATTAAGCATACCATGCCGTAAATCTGGAGAACCAACTAATTAGAATGACAAAGCAGACTGTGCTAGATGAAAATTAGCATGTCATGTAATTACCTTCCATGGACGTAAGACGTTCACTGCTTTCAGTGCTTTCCTTGGTGGCTGGTGCTTCCTGTTTAATTGCAACAGATACGGCCTAAAAAAACAAAACATGTTCACCAATTTTAGATAACAGAAGTTTTTTAACCAAAATGTTCACCAATATTAAATAAAGAAAAATTTTTAACCAAAATTTACATCTGGAAGTTCAATTGAAACTGAATTGCAATAGCCAATTTTTAATTCGAAAAGAAATGACTGAAATGGGTCTGTCACCATCCTAATTCATAAGGACAACATAATCCTTTAAATGCAATTCCATGCATTTCTAGTTGAATGTGGCAAAATGGAAATTCCAATGTGGTACTAATCTCTCGTTATGGATCAAGTGGGGACATCCCCACTTTGTCCATTTCCACTTTGTTGAATTGAATTATTGCAATTCAACCCCACTTGTCCATTTCCACTTTGTTGAATTGAATTATTGCAATTCAACCCCATTTGTCCATTTCCACTTTTTTGAATTGAATTATTGCAAGTCAACCCCACTTTATCCATTTCCAGTTTGTTGAATTGAATTATTGCAATTCAACCAAATTCAGCATCCAAGCATGGATGCTATGCATTTCAACTTGCAAAGAAAAGATGTGTCAAAATCCAACATAAGCCCATACCGGCAATGTCCCATTCTCCTCTGGTTTTCTCAGTGGAAGAGCTTCAGGTTGAATTGTCTGTAATAATCTGCAGTGAAAGAGCATCAAGAAGAAAAAGAGATTAGCAGACTATTGCTCCCTGCTAAGTAACAGTAAAAAACAGTGATGACAAAGAAAAACAGTATAAAGAAACTACCTACCCATTTCCAAGGCATGATTCGGATGAAATTTGCATCGGGATTGACAAGTTCACAGCACCACTCAAATTCGTCTTTTCCTTATATTCATTCTCAGGCAAGGAACCATTCCTTTGGAGATCAGCTTGAGCCGGGCTATTCAACTCCAGATCTAATTTCTGGATCCCTGCAAATACAGGCCCCTCTGGAACAGTGGGTTTAGTCACGGCTTCAGCTTTTACAGTTACTTCAGGCAATTCTTCCTGGCATGAAGAAAGATTGGTAGGAGTTGTGGCGGTAGGGGCATACGGAACTTCCGTGCTCTCCTCTTTAGAAACTGCAGGAATCAGGTAAGTTATTCAGCTAAAAATGCCAGCAAATAAACAAAAAATGAGGTTTTCAATTCAGTGCAGCAGCACTCCTTATCATGAGCCCCCACAAAAACTGGACATGACACAACAGTCCATATGCCAATCAAGCCATTCATTGGGTGACTCTGGCCAGTGTTCATTGTAGAAAAAACTCGTCAATGGGGTGATAGTAACCATCTGATCACTGCCCTACAAATGGATGGAACAAAAGACACTAGCAAACATCAGATGGGGGTCCACCCACATCTGATGAATGGTCCACCCACCAAGATAAATAAGTTCATCCAATATATGCGATTTGCAGATGGGGGTCTATCAATGGTGGGACCAACCTGATGAACAATCTGAATCATGGGTTGTTGCCACATGTCCGAGTTGTATTTATCCAACAAAAAATAGAAAGAATGAACAGAAAGGAATGATGAGTATGAATGCATATGTGCCTTCTGAGGGGGGCAGGGAGTTCTCTGCTGTATCTGGCAAGGGCGAATGTTCTTCTTTGTCTGTCATCCTCTCCACCTTACAGGTAGCCAGTTTGCTGTCAGGGAATATTCCAGCCAAAGCATATAAGGCCTCCGCAACTTCTTCCTCATCTTTCGTAATTGAGATGGGCTGCTTTGAAGGCCTGTCCAAGCTCCCTTGCTTCTTCAGGAACAACCCACAAAAGCCATCAGTCATAAGGGGAGATGAAAAAAAAGGAAAAAAAAAAAAGATTACAGAAAAGAAAACACCCAAATATAATTTCTTATGAACAAACCATGTTATGCTTGGATCTTCTCGTGCCATTAACAAGGGGAGCTTCAGTTCTGTTGGAAGCATGATGAACCTTCTTTGCATCGGGCATAGGTGGAGAGATGGATTCACGGTTGCGCTTGCTCATAGCTGTTAAGAAGAAAACCGAGTTCTCCCATATTAGATATAAGATCAGAGATTCTTGCAGGAACCATCACAGTACCACAATCCTTGTGTTATTTAGAACAGAGAAACTCACAAAATGAATCCTGTAAGGATATTCAGAGAAGAGAATTCAGATTTCTCCAGCATAACACACGTTTGCTAGATCTGGGCCATTCGTTGGGCAGACCCCACTGTGAACATGCCCTGGCTAAAAAATCCTGACTGGTCTACCCATCAGATGGGGACCAAGATGCAGAGTAATGATAGACCCTTAGAATAAATTGACCAACAGACCACACTTAAAATACAATGTGGTCCACCTAATGAGCAGACCAGCTTGGTTTTTTGGCTAAGCATGTTCACTCTAGGAAAACCTCATTAACAGCCCAGATCACTCACATGTGTGAGCCACATGTACAGCAAATTATCCTTTAATTACAAGGTCAATCCCCATGATTGGATAAACTTCTGAAACAATTCAGCATGATATAGTAGTTACTCCTATGCACGTGTACATGCATAGCCATCCACATGAGCCCACATGCCAACATGGCATGCCCGGAGATCATGTCCAAGTCAGAGAACCTGTGGGGCCCACTATCTAGATGACCTGGCCCAAAAATCTGTCCATTGATCTGGTGGGCCACACCATATAGAAACAAGGCAATTAAAGTGAAGCTGGCCAATGGTCCACATTCCAAGCAGATGTGACCCACCAGATCAGTGGAGCTGCCTGATCTTCAGGCCAAACCATCTAAATGGTGGGGACAATCTATTGCATGGCTTGGATGATCCCTCACACGGGCCAGAAGGTTGGCTAAGCATGTTCATAAGCATATGCTTGGTATCAGCGAACCTCGTATTTATATAATTAAAGAAATCTATAGTATCTTCGAGATATCTCTAGTTCACCCAGTAGGAAATCTAAAAGAACCAGATTCATGAGAGAGAGAGAGAGAGAGAGAGAGAGAGAGAGACCAAAGATTCTCAAAAGAAGAACAATAAAAATCAAAGGAACTAAAAATTCTAAGCATCCGAATCATTCAAAGAAGAATCTTATTAAAGAACTCAAAATTCAAAAAGAAAAGAAAAGAAAAGAAAAATGAGGAGAATGGCATCAAAGCCCAAATTCAAGAAGAAAAGAAGGGAATGGGAAATGGGAACATCTTCATTTCCTCATACCTGATCTCAATTTCCGCGGAACAGAAGCAGGATCCACAGTACTGCAATCCTCGAAGGCCTGAAAAATCCACAAAGAGAGAGAGAGAGAGAGAGAGAGAGAGAGAGAGAGAGATTTTAGCCAGGTAAAATAGACTAATCTACTCTGACATCCAATCGCAAGGATGGGAACCCACCTTCCCATTGAGCTTAAATCTCCTATCACCGCTAGTACTCGGCAAGCGGAGCTCCTCTTCACCTTCAGATCCACCACCACCACCCATCTCACTGTCTTCGTTGCTGGAGCTCGCTCTACAGCTCACCCTCAAACCTCTGACCCTCTCTTTCTTTGATCTCTCCGAAAAGTCCAGGTTGTTGCACCCATTCAATGCTGCGGAAAAAAGTAAAGAAAAGGACACAAACAACAGAAAAGGATAAGGACAGTAGATGCATTATCCAAACTCCCAAACAAATGAAAATAAATAGATACAAACAAAAAGATTGGGCTTCTTTCGTTAATTCAACGAGGATGGAGAGGAGTCTGTCTGGTAATTTTTCTTCAGATCGATTACAGCAAAAGGAAATGGGCTTACATCCAGATGCCTTGAGCCGTCGCTGCTTGGCGGGCGAGAACCGACTCCCTCCACGCTTCAATTCACGAGCTTTGTCCATTTCAGTGATACTGACATCGACCGAAAATGGCTTCCACGGCCGAAACTGATCGAACCCAAGTCAGTATAGCTCCGGAATTTCGAAGTCCTTCAAAAATCAAAAGGACCCAAATAATCAGATAGACAGAAAAATATCTTTCTTTTTTCTTTTGTTTTTATTTCCTATCTTCTTGTTTTCCAATGCTGAAATCTACGGAACGTATATCAAATTCCCTCCAAAATCAAAAGGACCCAAATAATCAGAGATGGACAGAAAAAGATCACTATGTCTTTTTTTTTTATCTTTGGCACTGTGATGCTTGTTTTCTATCTAAAGACTCAAAAAGCAGGGGAAATCAGAAGAAAGGAGAGAGAGAGAGAGAGAGAGAGAGAGAGAGAGAGGGCGAGATGGGCGGATAGAGTTAAATGAGAAGAATCGTAAGAAGGGTATTTTTGGGAGTTTCCGCCGAAAAAACAGCAGAAAAGAAAAAAACGGAGAAAAGGGCTGTTTTTGGGTTTCCCAAAGAAAGAAAAGAAAAATCCATTAAAAACCATTTTCCTCTCTCTCTCTCTCTCTCTCTCTATCTCAGTCCAAAGACTTCAAAGGATTGTTTATTCGTTTGGGGACCGAAAAGAGAGCAGAAAAGAGCAAAAGAAGAAGCCAACGAGAAGGGGTGACAAAAGGAAAAGGCGAATTCGTCGGTATTTTCAGAAGAATCAGGTTCTTCACGAACTAAAAGCAGGCATAGAGATAGACAGAGAGAGAGAGAGAGAGAGAGAGAGAGAGAGAGAGATTGCAGCAGCCAAAAGCCTCACGAGAAGAACATGAAAAAGCTCAAACCCGTGAAAAAAATAATCCATGGAAAATCAACCAGATCTCTCTGAATTAAAAAAGAAAAAAGAAAACCATTAAATCCTCGAATCTCCAAAACCAAAAACCACATCCCATCTTCCTTCATATCTTCAAATCTCTACCAAATTCCATTGAAAGCAATATCAAACATCAAAAAGAAAAATCACCATCTCCTCCCCTGTCTTAGAGCTTCAACTATCCATCAGCCAAACACGAAAAAAAACAAGAACGCATTTCAAAATCAGTAGAATAAAACAGAAAAATCAACACTCAGATGAAGAATAAAATAAAAACTCTCGCGAATCCTCTATATCAACAACCTCAAATCTACAAAAATATAAGGAAAAAAAAAAAAAATCTTCAAATCTTAAAAACTTATCTTGAAAATCCCAAAAAATCGCTCATCTGCAACCTTTCTTGAATCAAAGCACCCCACGAGATTACGAAAAATAACTCAATTTGCAAATTCGTCTTGAAAACAAATAAATCAAACAGTAAATCCAACGCCCAGATGAAAAGGAGAAACTCCCAAACACCATTCAAAAGCTCTGTCTCTGTAACCTTTCCCAAGCAGCTGCGCCACAGAAATCCAGAAAAAGGAGAATCAAAGAGAAAACCAAGATATCAAATCCAAAAACCAACCTCGAAAACAACGGAATCAAAGAGAAACCAACACCCAGAAAGGAAAAAACAAAAAACAAAAAATCCCTTGAATCATTCAAAGATACTGATGAAACAAAGAAGAAAATGTCTTCGAATCCAAAAACCAATCTCAAAAACACTAACATAAACCCAAGAAAAAACTCCCAGATGAAAATCATCCTTTTCAATACTTCAGGGGAAAAAAAAAAAGCTCATCACCATTACCTTTGCTGAATTGAAAAACAGTAACACCAAAAATCTACGAAAGGAGAAGAAAAAAAGACCACGAATCCCAAAAATCACCTTGAAAACAAGAAATTTTTACCAAAAAAAAAAACCAACATCCAAATGAAGAAAAAACCCGCGAATCCTTGAAAACGCCACCTCTGTTAGCTCTCATGAAAAAGAGAGCCAAAAAAGCAAAATCTACACAAAGGAGAAACGAACGACCTCAAATCCCAAAACCCACCTCGAAAATCATAAAATATTACCAAAAAAAAATACCAACACCCAAATGAGAGAGAGAGCCACAAATCCTTCAAAAACACCACCTCTGTAAACTCTCTTGAAATAAAACTCCTAAAAATCTACAGAAATAAGACCTGAAATTCCAAAACGAACCTGAAAAATCACAATACAGAAAACCCAACACCAAAATGAGAAAAAAGACACCCAAATTCTTGAAAAACACCACCACCTCTGCAGACTCTCTTGAAACAGAGCAACCCGAAAAAGGACTTGCAAGAAAAAAGAGAAGAAAGAGACCTTAAATTCCAAAACCAATCAAGAAGACAGACATTCCGATTGAATTCGAAGCTCTTCCGATCCCACCCTTCGATCCAATCACTCCAAAAGACGGAAAAATCGAAGCTTCGGTCCTGCAAAATCGCCTTTAAAAGCATTACAAAATTGGCCTCCCTCTCTCTCCTCCCTGCTTTCTTCTCTCCTTCGCCGCTTTTATATCCGCACGAAAAGCCCCACTCTCACTTCATCGCAGAACCAACGGTCCAGATGCACTGATTCTTATTATATCAACCGTTCGATCCGCTAACGTCCCCTCTGTCTGCCACGTCGGACAACCCGCTTTGTTCGGTTGCTGAAGCTGCCAGCGTGGATTCCATTCCACGTAAGCTTCCCCTCTCTCTCTCTCTCTCTCTCTCTCTCTCTCTCTCTCCATGACTCTATTTAAAGATGATTCCCGGGCCGAGTATAAGTGTCGAATACTCGGGCCTTGAGTTGGTAGTGCATGGTCCACGTGGCAGTGTGGGACCCATTTAACTGGTGGGTGATCAAGAACGTTGATTTGATGGGGCCCACAGTATCTGGAACAAGCCCAAAATTGCTACATGGCCTTCTTTTAAGTTCAGTGGGACAGCTGCTGTATATTTATTTACCGTCTATTTCCAAGCCAGTCGATCCAACGGTTAGGATTTCCCCCGTTAGGGAGGATGGTGGGGCATGATACATCCAATGTGGGGCCATCAGATCAACAGCAACCATGTCCCACTCTTTGAAACCAGAGGATCATATTGCTGAGATTAACGGTGTAGATCTTCTGATTTTTCATAGGCCATTGGATGATCGCCTTTAAAAGATGTCCCTAGTCTCTATGCGCTGTAGGCGGTTGGCGGACCTGCCGACTTTCATAAGCGAGTAACCGAACTTGATCAACGGTTGCAAGCCTGAGGCAAGATGAAGGGCGGAGATTTGTACACGTGGTGCGTGCACCGCCCGTTATCGGACAGCGGATCGTCTGGCCTCGCTTTTACGTTATCCCCTGCAAAGCAGTGTCATTCCTCCACATCCCCTTTTCTGTTTCTTTCCTCATTTGAAGGACGGTAACTGACGGAGTACGGATTTAATTGGTCCCTCAGGGGCAACCATGAGATGCCGATTGCGTGTGAGTTACTCAGTATGCTATAGGATATTCTGTGGGGCCCACTGCGATGTATGTATCTTATCCACACCGTTCATCCATTTTATCAACTCATTTTAAAGGATGAGACTAGAATCGAAGCATACCCAAAGCTCAAGTGGACCATACCATAGTAAACGGTGGGCGATAATGATATCTACGGTTGAAGCCTTTGTAGGCCCACAGGCTTACAGTAACGTCTATTTGTATTCCCACTCATTCATAAGGTCACGCGGATAGGGTTCAAAGGCAAACACGAATATCAACTCGATATAAAGTTTACGTGTATACGAGGAGTTTTCATATAATGTGGTGCAGGCTTTGAATATGCTTCAAATTTGGGTTCATGCCTTAAAAATCAGTGGGCACTACAAAGTTTACTCAATACATACTGCGTGGGATGCAGATTACATGCTAAGAAATAACTTGAATGTGCTTTGTGGGCCCCACAATAATGTATGCATTTTATCCATGCTATTTATTTCATGGCATGAGCCAAAAAATGAGATAGATCCAAATCCCATGGGACCACACCATAAGAAATAGTTGTGATTGAATGTGATGCCCAAAAATGCAGGGATTGAATAGACCTTGATCTCCCGATATTCTAGGTATAACATTTTACTCTTTGGAACCATGATTTACTTATATGGTTACCAATCATATCATAAATATGCACAATAGGTATATCATCATTATCGCAAGTACACAAAAACAAAAGTCTCAAAAATGCATCCATACATTCAAATAAGTCATAGAGCCCACCCAGTTAGAGACTCAATATACAAGTCCAAAATTGTAATGTAATGTGTATCTCTATCTTCAAAAGGAACAAAAGAAAACCCCATTTATCTGAAGGCGTCAAGCTACAACTGGTTGTCCGCGTATTGAAAATACGAGAACTCCTCGGTGGAGTCCACATACTCCTCAACAGGTGTATCCTCCTCTAGGGCACCTGTATCGACGAAATCGTCTGCTTAGTATTTTAAAATACTGTCCCAAGTGAGAGTGAGTGGTCAACTCAATGCTCCTAGTTACCAAAGTTTCACATGTTATCAAATAGATATAGGCATAGGAGATGATAGCATTTCAAAACAAACAAACCATATCTCTAATTCCTTAAATGCATGAATGACATGAAATGCAAATGCATGACTCGAGATAAACAATACTAATATCGAACCACATCAACACTATCGCTAGCGAGGACGTTAACATATGCGCAATGGTTAGCCAGCGGCACAACCCGATAAATATTATAGAATGCATGATTTAGCATATATTTATTAATATTCAGGTCAAACCACCAATTGGCGAAGCAAAAATACCGCCCATCAAATCACAAGTCTCTATCCGGATTATGTGGTTCGTTGCGGCACTAAGCGGCTTCTCGCCAGTATCCCTTGATCTACTTTGGGTTTCATTACCCCTAAGTCCATTTAACTTAATTGGATTCGTAGTATGGTTAATCACCCTGGGACAATCACAACTAGGGCAAAGGTCATCACTTGACCCAACTGTGAAGAAGGCACACCACCCATATCATCATCATGACATGGTCATGACATTCATCGGTGCTCTACAATCACTACAGGGAGGTTCATTACCTAATGTTTTACCAATATGGGGGGCTCGTCACCCAATGTCTTGTTCATTTGATAGGCCCATCGTCCCGGCGTATGCCAACAAATCGGATACGGTGTCCCATGCCACCATGTCCGCCTCTCGAATCTAGTCAGATCATATCGTGCTAATGGTTATAAATGAAGCCCATTTACTATTAACAATGTATCTCGAATTCCATATTGTGTCATACAATCATACATCATATAGGTGATCGAGCTACGCAAAGGATTGATCTGATTGTCCAAGAAGTACCCTAGACAAACCGGCATTAGGTGCAAGCATTCCATGTAGTCTGACTACTGTCGATTGCCTGAGTTTTGCCTCGGTTAGCCACATGAGTCTGAGATGGCCCATTTTGGCACACATCCCTTGTTTCAAGGTTTAGCAAGGCTCGATCTCCATTTACCATAGCCTAATTTATGTAATGTAACTAATCGGGGGTACGTTATCATACAGACATTAACAGGGATTTCAGATGTAGTGTGAATGAAACGATACAAGTCAAGGCAATCTTAATAACATATCATAAGTAATCATAGCCAAGTCTACAAAAGATTTCATAAACCATGCCCAAAATTATAAACACATCAAATGTCATTTGAAATCCTTGATTAACATTAAGAATAAAAATCAAATAATGATAAGATACAACCGTAAAAATGATTATGAATTTGGTCACACATATTAGTTACCAATACTAATCATACAAAATTCTTTAGGGTAAAGCATGTAGGCCATGTTATAAGTAAGGATTTCTACTAAATTCAAGAGAATCATAGTCTATCACCCTTAAAGGTTGATAAATGGAAACCTAGGGGATACTCCACAACTTGTGTGCTTCGCTTGACTTAAATCGCTTCTAGGATTAGGGTTTAGAGAAGGACCATAGAAACCTAAACAATTACACAAGCCTTTTGTAAGGTTTGAAAAAAAAAATAACCCTAAGGGGTTCTTTAGCACCATGGATTTGGGGGGTTTTGAGGGGATTTCTAATCCCCTAGTTGTTTACTAGCATAAAGTAACTAGGGGTTTCAAATCCCCTCAAAGAGGGGGTTTGAATTCAACGGTGAGAGCTTGGATTACACCTAAAATCCTTTCAATAGTTGCATATGTAACATGTGTGTCACCATACTATTATTCTATTGGGCACATGGCCCACTAATGATATCCAAAAACAATTAGATTATCAATCACATCACTATAATTACTTTAATATGATGATCAGCACTGTCCAAACATTGTCCATGTAAATCAACGGCTAAAAACTCACTGGTTAGTCACTCGGGCATGATCTTATGCTCGTGGCCCATCCGAGACTTGGAATTTCATCATTTTCGGGTAAAGCATATATTTTAATGGGCTTATTACAATCATTGTGTCAAACATTACATACATCACTAAATTAGAGATATTAAAGTTGAATTAGTAATTAAATTCAAACCCCTGTAAATATACGATACATAGCTAATTTTGGATTAAAGTTTATTCCCAATCCAGGGTGCCAAACACAATGGGAGAATTTCAAATCCAAGGGGTTTCAAATCCAGGCGGTTCCAAATCCATGCTCCCAAATAGGCCCTAAAGATCTATATTGGGTATTGTGGCTCAAAGTTTACCTTCAATCGCTGATGACGAAGATCTGACGAAGGATCCGGTTGTGACTAGATCGTCGATCGAAGGGGAGAAAGGCAAACCCTTACAATCGGTCTCTCTCACTCTCTTTCTCTTCTTCTTTCTCCTCTTTCTCTCTCTCAACTACAAGGCTAGTGCACAAATTCTTATGAAGAGAGGGGGTGTGAAAGGAAATGGTATTTGTAGTGTCAGAATGTGCACAAATTCCCCTAATGACCCTTCATTCATTATGTTAATCCTAAGGGAGGTTGTTTCCACCTAGTGGGATCCATTGGGAGGTGTACGGGTCAATCTAGGCCATAGGATAAGTGTCACACTAGGATTTCAATATTTGAACACAACCATTTGATGATTGGACATGACGATCAATGGATAAGGTCCTAATCCAATTCAACGGTCACCGCTGCTCAATCAGGGTCGCGACTATATGAATATGTGTTGAAAAATTTCCTAAGTCGGTGTCTTAAGTTTGATCATGATCCAACAGTTCGAAAGTCACAACTTCGGCAAGGAGCGTAGGTAATTACTTACTCTTACCCAGGTGGTAGACTCCCAGGAGTTTCAACACCGGGTCAAGGGTTCGAGTACCCACCAGTGGTGAAATCCCACGGCGTGCATGTGTGAGCGTGTATGTGTGCGGTGTGTGTGTGTGTGTGTGCGTGTGTAAAAAAAAAAAGTTCGGGTTATCAACTAAGGCACTCACACATCCCATGCGCTCGGTTTGTGGGCTAAACTTGAGCGATCTAAAGTGTCATCTTAGATCAACGTCCACGATGGATATCAAGGCCCACAAGATATACGTTAATCTATGGTTTCAAGTTTAGCAAACCTATATCGCGTAGTTTAAATCTAATTTGGTTAATTGGGGCATTTATGGAATAAGCTAACTCTCGAGACTTCTCGTGGGTGTTAACTAGTGTTGGACTTGCCTAGGTTCACGACAATACTCATCACGATTAGTAAAAAGAGGTATTCGACTCTAATTTTCCTAAATCTAGCGGGCACTTAGTTGGACTAGTATATTCCTTTGACAGTTCCGCTCATGTAAATACTGGGGTTCCTGTATGAAATTTTACATAACATTATATTAAATGCCCACCATTAAAAACTTCTTGGGAGCATAAGTTTTGGATAAAGCTAGTATCTATGCTTTCTCTTCATTGATATGTGTTTGGCTTAATCAACAAGTTGGTTGGAAAATAAACATTATAGTAGGTTCTATGAAGCAGGGGCATGACAAAAAAATAAAAAAAATAAAAAAAAAAATCAATTTTTTGTGCTCTTGCTATGATTAAACTTCTTGTGGCCCCCAAGAAGCTTTAATGGTGGGCATTCAATCACACTATTTTCCTCGGGTGTGGCCCCCTTGAAATTTGGATCTACCTCTCTTTTTGGCTCATGTGCTAATGGATGAACGACATGGATAAAATAAAGGCCTCATTAGGCACCCTGGATTTGGAATATCTAAATTGAAAATCTCCTAGCTTTGAAATACCTTGGATTCATAATTCCTCGGCTGGGTCTAACACCCTTGATTCAAAATCCTCCATAACCCAAAAATAACTATGCCACATAAATTATATAGTATATTTATAGAGCTTTGAATTTAATTACTAACTCAACTTTAATATCCCTAATCAATGTAAATATGTGATGTTTGACATCATAATTATAATAAGTTTATTTAAATATATACTTTGGTTTTTTTTTAAAAAAAAAAGCTGAAATTTCAAGCATCAAATGGGCTATAAGCATAGGATCACAATCAAACAACTAACCAACATTTTTAACCATTGATTTACATGGCCAATATTTGGATTGCTTGGATCATTCTATTGATGTAATTTTAGTGATGCAATTGATAATCTAATTGTTTTGGAATATCATCAATGGGTCACATGTACAATAAATTAGTAGCCTAGTGACACATATGTTGCACATGCGACTCTCTTACCTTTAAAAATGAGAAAACATATAAGATGATTAGTAATCCAAGTAAAAGAGAGGGATTACAAAACTCACCAAAAGTGAGGATTTGAAATCCCCTAGGTTTAGAATACCCTCTAAACTACCTTGCCAAACAACCGATAGATTTGGGATACTCTCAAATCCCCTGAAATTGTGGTGCCAAATGACCTCAAAGATCCAAATGGATAGATGGTGTAAGTAAAACTATAATGCCCTGAAAATTGGGGGTCGTGCATACGCTCAGCTCCCAAGTTCCTGGGTGTCACTTATAACAAATTTTACTAATTTGCGTTTAATCAGGCTTAAATTACGCAGTGTGAAATTCCTTGGAACATGAAGTACAATCACAACTAATCTACTGAAATGGAAGAGGTCAACATATATAGGTCCAAAAGAATATAAAAGGGTCGCACAAGGCGTTGCCCGACAGAATTACAAAAATATGTCCAAAAAGAATGATAAGTTGATTTCACCACTCAGCGATCCACAATAGGCTGCTAATCTATGGCGAACCGCCCATCAGCTGGAAGCAAGACAGCTCGTCCTCCTCGTCAATGTCATCACCGCTCGGCTCCTCGAACTCATCGCTACCTGCAGCTACTAAAGAGTCTGGTTGGTGTTTTAAAACACCGTCCCAGAGTGGGAGTGAGTGATCAACTCAGTAGGTGCTATTAGTCTTAAGTCGTAACAAGCATCAACTATATTATGAATTTAATGAAAGACAATCATTCAGAAACACATAAGCCCTCGCCACAACACTCCCTCGAGCGACTCCGTCTAACCATCGCATATGACCAACACTCTCTCAGAGCGACCTCGACTGCCGAGTCGCCAACCTAGCTAGTGCAATGCGATGATAATGTTAGCCAAGTTCTTAGTTAATTCCATTCATCTAGTAGGTTAGGAAAACTAATACACCCCACGTATCAATGCCTTTAACTAGTTGTGATGCCAAGGCCCCTCAATGCGCGAGGCTAGGGCACCACGATCCTTGATCCCGTCGGATTCTCCATCCCCGACTTCAGGCACATGGGGAGTGCTGAGAACTGGGATCGCTCACGGTCACTACGGGGAGGTTCGTCACCCCAGCGTAGGCCGATAGCTCGGATACAGTGCCTCATTCCACCATGCCCGCCTCACGAGGCAGTGAACCAGTTTTCAATTTGATTATCAATAGGTTACAACGGTTGTAGGGTGTTCCAGGTTCCATACATATGTGAGCATACAGGGTTAACGAACAAGGTTGGTCAGCTAGTAGGCTACACCGTATGAGTTCAGACAAATACGTGATGGACGACATGGGGTAGGAGCGACCCATGTAGTCTAACTACTGTCGTCCACACGCACTCGCCCAAATCCATAGGTTTGGCCTCAAGACGGTCCTATCAAAGGAGCCGCCTTTGTTCTCCTCATATTCCTAACCAACCCAAGGGTTTGGGTGGTGATCCATAACATGCCAACTAATAGGGTTATCAACTAGCATAATCATTATCATGTTCACATACATCTCAACATATGATTTCAATACTCCTAACAAGCAAGCTACAATATCATGAACAAGGTGCATGTAAGTGGTGTGGATTAAGGAGGAAGTTAAGCACTTCCTACATCTCACAGGATCAAATACATAAGAGTAATGAATCATACATACTAGGAAGCAACACATATGAGAGGAATCAAACAAACATGAGCATGTAATCATCTATATACCAAATCATGTGAGAGGCAAGATCAACATTAAATGAGAACTAAACATGCAAATCCACACAATTTCAACAACATACCATTCCTAGGTTTCCTCTAGATTCTTCAATACAACATCCTAAACAAACAAAATCATTAAACTCCTACTATAATTGGTGTTAGGCCACCTAAGGATAATAGTCTGCACCTTCGGATCGTTGGAGGCTTGAAAAATGACTTAGGAAGGTTAAGACCCGTGTCCTAATCCGTACTGTTCCGTTAGCTTCCGCGGTCCTTCCGGTCAAATTCCGGCAACCTTCGCACCGTATTCGGTATTTGCGCACGATCCTAAGCCAGGTCCCGCGCACCGACGTCGGCTTAGTCTGAAAGTTATATCAGAGCGACCGCGTCGTCGCCGCGGTTCCAACGCCGTGACTTGCGCATTGAACCGATACCCAGGCAAGAAGATGCCGATCTGCGTTTATTCAGAAGAAACACCGCGCGTTGCGGATTTCGAGAGAATCTCTACTATTAGTCCCATCAATCAACCATCAAAGCACCCCATACCTCAAGTACATCAACCCATCACCACCTTTTACAAAAGTCCACCATTCTTTCCACCTCACCACTCCTCTTTTCCAAATTTCAACAACAACCATACCTCTTTTTACCATTTTCAACCCAAACCATCCCCCATCACTCCATCACCCATCTCCTTCTCTCTCTCTCTCTCCCTTACAAGTCTCTCTCTCATTCAAACTCTCCCATAGCAAGTCCCATACGTATGGTCTTCCCATGGTGAGAGAATTTTATTTGTGAGGTCCACCTTTCCCACCCCTTCATCTCTCATCTCAACCATCCATTTCTCATCTTCCACCATCAAAGGGTAGCCCAAGGAGCCAAGGAAGCCAAGGGAGCAAGAAGATCAAGCGGTGGGTGTTTGGATAGGATAGATTTTGATGCTTTTAAGTTGGGCCAAGTGAGGCCAACCGATCAATGGTTTGGATCTCACTTTGGACCCTAAGATGTGGCCGATGGCCCACTTGGATCATCATGATCATTCCATGATGGGGCCATTCTCCATGGACCCCATCATGATGTTTATTTTCTGGTATGTTTAGGGTCATCTAGACCGTTTAATTTGGTGGAGAAGGGATCTCCACCGTTGGATTTAATTTTAATGGGCCACATAAAATGAGACCCACTTGATGTATGATTTAGTGCAAGGGAGGGCCCATAGTGCCGGGGTCCCTCCATCACACGGTCTCACTCTCTATCTCTCGCTCCTTTGTTTTATTTTATTTTATTTTATGATGTTAATGAGATTGTGTGGCCCACTTGAATGGACCCCACCATGTAGTAAGCATTTTATTTGAGTGGGGCCCACCTTATGAGTATAGTACCCACGCCATTCATCAGTGGTGGCCCACCTGAATAGGCCCACCTCAAATTTCAAGACCGTCCAGCGTCCCTGGACGCTGGACGTTTAAATGGGAAAAAAACACAAATATCATCTTTGTCCCAAGCCTTGGGGTGGTGCACTTGTGTAGACCCCACCTTGATGCATGTATTAAATCCATACCATCCATTCCCTTCCCAAGCTCTTTTTAGCCGTTGACCTGGAAGATGGGATCCATCAGACCTTCAGGCGGGCCATACCGTGGCAAATGGAGGTTTGCACCATTGAAACCTTTCCTAATCCTTTTATATGCTGAAACAGGCCCAATATTGGGCTTGTTTTGACTGTCGCGAGGCATGGGGAGTCTTTGGACGGAGCAGATCTGCAAGAGGTGGACCCCACCTGCAAAATCTGTAAAAAAAAAAAACGAAATCAAAAAAAAAAAAAAAAACAAAACAACAGCCGCAGCTGCTGCTGCTGTGTCAGTAGCGCAGCAGCGCTGCCTGCGCATTGCAGCGGGCGGACGGCCTGGCCGCCGTACAGCCTCCCACGGCTGTAGCCGTGGGCCCCACCTTGATGTTGCATGTCATCCAACCCGTTCATGAGGTGGGTCCCTCCCCTAAGAGGGCCCACTCAAAATATCAGCTCAATCCGAAACTTAGGTGGCCCACACGAAGGGAAATAGTGAGGTTGAGCGTCTACCATTGAAACTACTGCTCTGGGCCACAGAAGTTTTGGATCCGGCCGAAATTTGTTCTCCCAATTCTTTTGGGCCCGCGGGTCAATATCAATGGGTTGGATGAAATATAAACGTTATGGTGGGCCCCACATGGAGCCCACAGCGATGTATGTGTTTTACCTCCACCGTCCGCCTGGACGGTGGAGCCCACTGTGTACGTGTGTGCGTGTGTTGCTGCGTGCGTGTGTGTGCTGGCGTGTGTATATATATATATTTATATATAATATTATATTACATATAATATATATTATATGTATAGATATAATGTTATATTATATATATAATATCATATGTTATATATATATATATAATATTGTATTATGTATAATATATGTTATATATATATATATAATGTTATATTAAATATAATATTATATGTTTTATATATATATATATATGTGTGTGTGTGTGTGTATATATTATATTATATATAATTTATTGATGGTGGGAGGCCCACCTCAGTACTTGTGACCCATGGTTGAGGCCCACTTTGATGTATATAAAAGGGCCATGGGTCGAGGCCCATTCAATGTATTAGGGGCCCATGGGTCGAGGCCCATTTGATGTAATGGGGCCAATGAGTTGAGGCCCATTTGATGTGCACATGGGGCCCAATTGGTGAGGCCCATTTGATACATATAAGGCCCAGGTGAGTAGACCCATTTGATGTACATATGGAGCCCAACTGTCGAGGCCCATTTGACACGTGAAAGGCCCATAAGCTTAGGCCTATTTGATATGTTCTGAAGCCCTGGGTTATAGCCCATTGCAATGTACATAAGGCCCATTGGTGTGGCCCACTTAATGAATATAAGGCCCATATGACTTGGCTAATTTGATGTATTTAAGGGCCCAATGGATGTACCTAAGGTCCATTGCAATGTATGATCCCAAATAACTTATGAAATGATATTTGTGGCAGTTGTGCCTTGGGAGCAATGTTGGTTTGACGTCCACATTGTAAGTGTAGTGTGGTTAAATGTCCGCATTATGACTTTCCCTTGAGCCCAGTAGGCCCATATGTGTAATATGTTTGCCGTATTGGCCCGTCTTCATTATGAGCATGTTACTCCCCATGTGACATTTTTAATTCCTTTATTCATTTTCATATGCATCATACGTATGCTTGATATGAGAAATGTAGATCATAGCATAAGCCGGGGCAGATTGTTTAGGGGCTCCGTACAGGGTGTTGCCCTACATGAGCGCACGATACGTGCGAGATTGCATGAGTGAATAGTGTGATTCATGCATTCGCATTGTGTGGTATAGTTCCACGCCCTAGCGACATCGGGCCGTAGCCTCCACGGACGTATCGTGGTTGGCGGGATTGGATACTGAAATCTTTCTACATGGGGTGCGATAGATATCCTGGGTGAAAGTCCCTAAACCCTTATGGTACCAGGAGGTTGCTCCAACGTCTGCACCGAGTGGATGCATGAGCGCCGATGCCGATTACCACTGTGTTGCGTCTCCCACGTGTCGTGGTCGGTTGGAAGGGGGTGCGGCCTTACCCGCCCGAGAGTAGGGGGCAATGCTAGGCTGAGTCTGACCAGCTCGAGGAATGGGTCCGCTATTGACGAGCCGAGCCCGATATTGGCAGGCGGATAGTGAGGTCTTTTCCACTCACCTTATTGCGCGCGATGGGGCGGCAATCTGGCTTGGAGTGTACTAGACCCCGGTGATATTCCAGATTTGAGCCGTATTGACATGTGGACTTAGATGAGGATTTGTATGCTTGACTTGCATTTTGCATTGCATGGCCTTGGTATGGCCGACATCATTCTTTGCACCGCATGGCCTTGTACGGCTAATGGGATTCTTAGCATTCATCGGCATGTTCCACATTACTCTGTATTGCATGACTACATTATCACCTTGAGCATACACTTTCACCACCTCTAAGCTTTACATAAGCTTATGCATGACCGTTGGTGACGGTGGATCGCAGCAGCGCGGAGGCTTGGACGCGTGGTGATCTTCTTTTGGAGTTTTGGTCTATCTTCATTGTATTTCCCTTATGCTCATTGTACTTGTAAAGTTTTTGATTATAGTGGAAATGTGATGGAGTTTTTGGTTGTTGTTTGTGGGTTATGCCTTTGGTTATGCTTATTACGAATCAAACGGATGTTAAAAATCCTCCTTGTAGCATCCCAGGATCGGAACCTGGCGAATGGGTGCTGGGAGCCGAGAAGGCCACCTAAGGATAATAGTCTGCACCTTCGGATCGTTGGAGGCTTGAAAAATGACCTAGGAAGGTGGGTCTTTGAGGTCGAACAACTGGAATCCCTAAAGCAACAATTTGCATGTTAGAGTTTCAAGCAAATCCTTCCTCAACTCAAGGTTTTCAATAAAAGGGATAAGAGCTTTTACCTAGACGATTAACAGAGTGAATGAGTGGTTGTGGTAGAGGGTTTCCTTCTTGGAGAAGAGGTAGGGAGATGCAAGATCGGTTTCCTTGGGCCCCACCTCGGTCTAGGGTTCACCTTTCTCACCTTCACTCTCTCTTTCTTCTCCTTGCTCTCTCTTTACTCCCTTTACTCTCTCCCTCTCTCTCTTTCTCCCCTTTGAAGATGAAAAATCATATGGGAAGAGCGGTGCCCCAAATGAGGCCCTTTTATAATGCCAGATTTAGTGCCAATGGCCCCAAGTGTTGGATTTTTACTATACTAACCTTGTGGGAGGGTTTTTCTACCCTCTAGGGCCCACTATGGGGTGTACAAGTCAATATACACCATAAGATAGTTAGCCCTAATGATGATCTATGTATGGATATCATCGGCCCGCCATTTGGATGCGCCGATCGACAGATATGATGAAAAGTCTGTTCAACAGTCGCTGATGGTCGATCGGGGCCGCGGCTATACGGATATGAGCAGAATAATATCCTCACTCCGCGAGTGAAGTTTGGTCGTAAACCGACGGTCTGAAATTCTCAACTTTGCATAAGAGTAGATGACCCAATTCACTTAAGTTTTAGCTCCTTTCTTTGGGGTATTTGCGCTTCTCATGCACTCGTCCTTTGGCTCAAGTTGAGCGGTTCTGGACAGTACCCAGGTCCAATTCCTACAATGGATGCCAAGCCTAGTAAGACGGACATTATTCTATAGTTTTTGGAACTAATGGCCTACCAACGGGCGGTCTAGAGCTTGTTCAGAGAATCGGGGCATTTCTAAAATGAATTTGGTGGTGAGATTTTTCGTGGGCAATTATTAGGGTTGTGATTAACTATGTTCATAGTGTGGCCCATTTATAACTAGTGAAAGTGGAGATTTGGTCATGATTACTCTGAACCGTCGGTTTTAGGCTAAAGGAATAATGGGGTTGATTTGGTCTATTAGTCAAGATCCAACGGATTTGTCGACTTCCTACGGTTGATTAATCGGACTTGTGCGGTTCTTTACTGGTACCAGCCATGTATAAGTAACATTGAGTGCTAATGGTCAGTAAGTGATATTATAAGCTAATTATAGAAGAAAATTTCAAGAATTTTTGAAAATCCAAAATAGTAAAAAATCCAGGATGTTGCAATCTACCCTCCTTAAAAATAATTTCATCCCCGAAATTGCCTAAGGGTAGTAAGTAAAGGTTTTATTATTTCATTTGCCTAGGTTTGTTGATTTCAAGTTTATATGCATGGTAGGGTGTATACTATCTATGCTAGGCTGGCTCATTTTAGTCTACCCCCCTTAAAACTTTTTCACCCTGATGGTTTACTAAAATTTATTAACTTATCTATTTATTTTTAAAGATTTAGATTCATAGCGACGGTTTTCCTCTATCTAGAGTAAAAATATTTATTTTCAATGTTAGACCAATACGGAGAGACGGTTGTAGTGGGCTTGAACCCGATACGTCGATCATCTACCTGACCAGGGTAGAAGGCTCATCGTATCCCTTCTTCATCCTGGTAGATCATGGTCTTCTGCTCAGTCAAAGCAATGAGTTTATTGGTAGTCGAACAGGATTGAGAATTGAGTCAAGCCGCAAATGCTTCGCTTGTGTATACTTCCGTAATTTCGTAGTTCGATCAATATAAATGTTTAGGGAACGACCATTATAGAAAAGTTTAAATCTCCTATTTATAAAGTTGTCCTTTGGGTCTTGGTCCGAGAGAGTTCTTATTTTAATTCTTGTCTAACTTAGTGATTTAAATCTCCCACGGTGCTTATGGTTAAATGATTATCCTAAAAAGGTTTCTAATAGTATAAAATCTTATATGTATATCATCATTTCGATCTCATGTCTAGTGGGTTAGGAGCAGACTGCACTTCAGTTTCCTAAACTTCGAGAGGGAAGAAAAAATCGAAAGTTCTAAGGTATTTCAGAGGTTTGAAGTGCTAATGACGCTAAGAAGGATGCAGAAAAGGAAAGACGAAGAATGTCATCTTCTCAATGTGGTACGAACCTTAAATCTTTAACAGAATAGGAAAACTTGACATATTTTACCATAGTCCGCCTTTAATACAAACTTTCAGAGCCTTAAACTATGAAACCCAATCCTACTCGAGGGTCCTAATTCGATTGCGTTGAAAACTGCTTAAAATAAAAAAATATATAAAAATTAGTCTAATCATAGGATGATTCCTAGTATTCTTAGAAATAAACATTCTTATCTTTCACTGCACATTTGGTTTCTACTGCAGACCTGTTTAAATTTAATCCATTATAACCTATTTTGCGTTTACAACAAACTCATTAATAGATTCAACTTGTTGTTTAGTTTCTGCTTTTAGAAATGTTTCTAACACCCATAGCTTGTCCTGGAACTTACTTATCAGCTCCTATTTTAGCAGAATCTTCACCAGTCAACCATCCGACCAACAGTTAATTCCTAAGGTAGTTCAACAGGAAACTAATAATTCAAACCTAAATCTGTCCACACTCAACCATCTGTCTTCATGACTGATCTGTTTCCTAGCCACTTCCACACCCAACATTGGTACCAAAATCTGGCATTGAATGTCCATGGCTACAAAGTATCTTTAATTGTGGACAACACAATATTCAGATGGGGATGTGTGTATGGAATCACAGTTTATTTATTTTCATTTAAAGCAACATCACCTATCTATGATGAAGCACATTAGATGAATGGATTGGGTGGCAGATAAAGACCATGGTAGGCCTGGTATATAATTAACAGTGGATGTTCCTTCTCAACTATTCCATGGGATGGCCCATTTGAGTTTTAAATGATCATATTCTAATTCAATGGTTGCCTTTGGAAGAAAGAAAAGAAGAAGAAAGGATTGTAGTAATGAGTTTTTGATGATGGGTTTGGAGAAGAAGAAAAGATAGGTTTGGAGATGTTGAGTGAGATGAATTTGGAGATGAGTTTAAGAAAATGGATTTGAGGAATGGAAGTTGAGAAATGTTTAGGAAATGAGATTTGAGAAGGGTTGGAATGGGTTTTGAGAAAATGAAATTTGTGATAGGTTAGAGTGAAGAGGATTGATGTTAGGTTTTGAGAGTAAATGGGTGAATGGAGTGGGATTGAGAATGGGTGTTGAGATGGGATGGATCTTGTAAAGGAGAAGAAGATGGGTTTGAAGTGGGTTTTGTGGATAAGAGAGTGAGAGGGTTGAAGTGGGATTTGAAGAATGAATTTGGGAGTTGTAAAGAAGAAGAAGATGGGTTTGAAGAAGATCTAAAATGGGAGAGTGAGAGAGGGGGGAAATGTGTGTTGAGGGTTTTGGAGAAGTTTTAGAAGGGATAAATGTAGTGGAAATAGAGGAAATGGGTTCTAAGCATCCCTAAATAGTAAGAAAGGTGGGCCCCACACGTGTATGTGTTGCAAGGGGGGAGGACCAAGTTTTTGGGGTCCGGGCGTAGGCTACGCCGGCTGGGCGTAGGCACGTCGGGCCACTGGAAGGTTGGGCGTAGGCTACGCCGGCTGGGTGTAGGCTACGCCGAGACCTGCTTGGGTTCCCTTGTTTTATGATTTCCCGAGCGCCGGTAAAGCCCTCAGAAAATTACCATATATGATTTTGGGATAGAAGACACTAATATATGCATTGGACTAAGTGGTTTCGCGAGATTTCTCTCGGTTAGGGGCCAAAATTAGATTTCTTCTTCTTTTTCACTATTTTCAATAAATTTTTGTTCACCCCTAACTCTTTATCCCTAAATGGGTTGAAACTATTAAATTTGGTTCGATATCAACTCATTCGGTCTAGGACGATGGTTTCGACCGTCTAATCTTTCAATTTTTAGGTCGCTCCTAACAATGTACGAGGGGAATTAAGGAACAGAGTGATGACAGGTGAAGAGTTTAAAGAGGTAGGTTGAAAAGAGGAATTTAGACTTAGGGCCTGTTTAGCCAGTGGCATTAAGTTGTATTAAATAGGATTGCAATGTTAATCCCAACTCGAGATTGGGAATGACATGTCTGGAATGAGTGTGGGATGGGATAAAATTTAATTTTATAGGCTTTGCAAAATGAGCCTTGTGTTGGAAGGTATAATATGGGATTTTCAAATCCCATGATGATGAATTTTCAAGTGTAATTTGAAAGAAATTCCTGAGATTTACCTTTAATGGCATACATCCCAAACCTGGTATTGGAAAACATGGGATACAGACAATCTAGAAATAATACCTTACACATGTATTTATTGCTACTCTTACAATTCCATTCACCTTAGTCCCACCCAATGCAGTTGGTCAAACGGGCCCTTAGGGATTAGGTGGACTGGATTAGCTAAATTTCCTACTTAGTTAAATTGAGTCTTGCCGTCAAGTTCCCAAATTCTTGTCCGAGAACGGGCCGAGGCACTATAGGACTCTCGGATCCCCTTCTCTAGCGTTACTACTCCCTCTCGTTACCGAACCCTAATACCTTGGAAGTCTCACCTTACGTCTAAGACTGGCGGTTCAAGGACTGGGATGGTTCCTAGCATTTCATGTTTTCTATTGCGTTTCTTCTCAAGTCAGCGGACGCGTTAGTGAGTTCATGACCCATGGCTAAATTGATTACAAACTATCGCTCTGATACCATCTTGTAATGCCCTGAAAATTGGAGGTCGTGCATACGCTCAGCTCCCAAGTTCCCGGGTGTCACTTATAACAAATTTTACTAATTTGCGTTTAATTAGGCTTAAATTGCGCAGTGTGGAATTCCTTGGAACATGAAGTACAATCACAACTAGTCTACTAAAATGGAAGAGGTCAACATATACAGGTCCAAAAGAATATGAAAGGGTCACGAAAGACATTGCCTGACAGAATTATAAAAATATGTCCAAAAAGAATGATAAGCTGAGTTCACCACTCAGCGATCCACAATAGGCTGCTAATCTATGGCGAACCGCCCATCAGCTGGAAGCAGGACAGCTCGTCCTCCTCGTCAATGCCAGCATTGCTCGGCTCCTCGAACTCATCGCTACCTGCAGCTACTAAAGAGTCTAGTTGATGTTTTAAAACAGTCCCAGAGTGGGAGTGAGTAATCAACTCAGCAGGTGCTATTAGTCTTAAGTTGTAACAAACATCGATTATATTATGAATTTAATGAAAGATAATCATTCTGAAACACCTAACTAATCTTGTTAATGCATTTGCATGATAGATGATATGATGCATGCTCTCGCCACAACACTCCCTCAAGCGACTCCGTTTAATGATCGCATATGACCAACACTCCCTCAGAGCGACCTCGACTACCGAGTCGCCAACCTAGCTAGTGCAATGCGATGATAATGTCAGTCAAGTTCTTAGTTAATTTCATTCATCCAACTGGTTAGGGAAACTGATACACCCCACGTATCAATGTCCTTAACTGGATGGGAGGCTAATGCCCCCCAATGTGTGAGGTCGAGGCCCCGTGGTCCTTGATCCCGTTGGGTTCCCCATCCCCGACCTTAAGCACATGGGGAGTGCCGAGAGAAAGGGATCGCTCGCGGTCACTATGGGGAGGCGTGACACCCCAGCGTAGGCCGACAGCTCGAACACAGCGTCCCATTCCACCATGCTCGGCTCACGAGGCAGTGGACCAGTTTTCAATTTGATTATCAATGGGCTACAACGGTTGTATACAGGGTTAACGAACAAGGTTGGTCAGCCAGTAGGCTAGGCCGCATGAGTTCAGACAAGTACGTGACGGACGGTATCGGGTACGAGCGACCCATGTAGTCTAACTACTGTCGCCCACATGCACTCACCCAAATCCATGGGTTTGGCCTCAAGATGGTCCCATCAACGGGCCCGCCTTCGCTTTCCTTGTATTCTTGACCAACCCAAGGGTTTGGGTGGTGATCCATAACATGCCAACTAACAGGGTTATCAACTAGCATAATCATCATCATGTTCACATACATCTCAACATATGATTCAAATACTCCTAACAAGCAAGCTACAACATCATGAACAAGGTGCATGTGAGTGGTGTGGATTAGGGAGGAAGTTAAGCACTTCCTACACCTCACAGGATCAAATACATAAGAGTAATGAATCATACACACTAGGAAGCAACACATATGAGAGGAATCAAACAAACATGAGCATGTAATCATCCATATACCAAATCATATGAGAGGCAAGATCAACATCAAATGAGAACTAAACATGCAAATCCACACAATTCCAACAACATACCATTCCTAGGTTTCCTCTAGATTCTTCAATACAACATCCCAAACAAACAAAATCATTAAACTCCTATTATAATTGGTGCTAAGCCACCTAAGGATAATAGTCCGCACCTTCGGATCGTTGGAGGCTTGAAAAATGACTTAGGAAGGTGGATCTTTGGGGTCGAACGACCGGGATCCCTAAAGCAACCATTTGCATGTTAGAGTTTCAAGCAAATCCTTCCTCAACTCAAGGTTTTCAAGAAAAGGGATGAGGGCTTTTACCTAGACGATCAACGGAGCGAATGAGTGGTTGTGGTGGAGGGTTTCCTTCTTGGAGAAGAGGTAGGGAGATGCAAGATCGGTTTCCTTGGGCCCCACCTCGGTCTAGGGTCCACCTTTCTCACCTTCACTCTCTCTTTCTTCTCCTTGCTCTCTCTTTACTCCCTTTACTCTCTCTCTCTTTCTCTCTTTCTCCCCTTTGAAGATGGAAAATCGTATGGGAAGAGGGGTGCACCAAATGAGGCCCTTTTATAATGCCAGATTTGGTGCCAATGGCCCCAAGTGTTGGGTTTTTACTATACTAACCCTATGGGAGGGTTTTTCTAGCCTCTAGGGCCCACTATGGGGTGTACAAGTCAATATACACCGTAAGATAGTTAGCCCTAATGATGATCTACGTATGGATATGATCGGCCCGCCATTTGGATGCGCCGATCGACAGATATGATGAGAAGTCTGTTCAACGGTCGCCGATGGTCGATCGGGGCCGCGGCTATACGGATATGAGCAGGAAAATATCCTCACTCCATGTGTGAAGTTTGGTTGTAAACCGACGGTCCGAAATCCTCAACTTGGCATAAGAGTGGATGACCCAATTTATTTAAGTTTCAGCTCCTTTCTTTGGGGTATTTGCGCTTCTCATGCACTCATTCTTTGGCTCAAGTTGAGCAGTTCTGGGCAGTGCCCAGGTCCGACTCCCACAATAGACGCCAAGCCCAGTAAGATGGACATTATTCTATAGTTTTTGGAACTAGTGGCCCACCAATGGGCGGTCTAGAGCTTGTTCGGAGAATCGGGGCATTTCTGAAATGAATTTGGTGGTGAAATTTTTCATGGTCAATTATTAGGGTTTGGATTAACTATGTTCATAGTGTGGCCCATTTATAACTAGTGAAAGTGGAGATTTGGTCATGATTACTCTGAATCGTCGGTTTTAGGCTAAAGGAGTAACGGGGTTGATTTGGTCCATTAGTCAAGATCTAGGCAGATTCGTTGGCTTCCTACAGTTGATTAATCGGACTTGTGTGATTCTTTACTGGTACCAGCTGTGTACAACTAACATTAAATGCTAATGGTCAGTAAGTGATATTATAAGCTAATTATAAAAGAAAATTTCAAGGATTTTTGGAAATCCAAAATAGTGAAAAATCCAGGATGTTACAAAAACACAAACATCATTGTGGGGCCCATAAAGCACCATCCAGTGGTGACATCACTGCTGGCACTACTTCATTGTTGGTAGTATCAATATGCAATCCGAACCTATGAGGAGCCGTGTAATTAAGATGCAAATTGTGCAGCAAGGAGCTCACCAAGCTATAGTGTGGTGTAGAAATTTTGTAGGGCCCACTATGATGTATGCATTTTATTCATATTGTCCATTGATTTTTCTAGCTCATTGTGGGTCATCAGCCTAGAATTGAAGCATATATGAGGAGCTGAATACATTATTATATGGGTCATGTTGTGATGTATGTATGTTTTGTTTAGTCTATTCATCCATCGGTTGCCTCAAATAATTTTAGAACATCATGAACCCAAAGTTTAAGCATATGGAAAGCTCAAGTGGAACCTTCCGCAAAACACAATGGGCATAATAATGCCTATTGTTGAAACCTTCCCAAGGTCCATGCATAGTGATATTTGTCATCCAACCTATTCATAAGATAACTTAGGCCATAACTAAGGAAAAAAATAAATATCAGCTTGATCCAAATTTTATTTAACCCTTACAAAAATTTCAACAATAGTCATTCAATTCTCACTCTTTCAACAACTTGGCAGAATAAGCATCCATGAAACAAAAAACTCCATGGTAGGTTGCCATTATATATATATATATATATATATATATATATAGAGAGAGAGAGAGAGAGAGAGAGAGGAGTGCTCACTTGCACACCTTCTTACATGATCACCCATGCGCACGTTTGCACACATGTCATGGGCACAAAATCTGAACAATCCACATGATGTGGCACACCTTAAAACCCTATGGGCCCAACTTTCAACCTGATACAAAAATCTGGGCCAGTAAGGTTTCAAGGGGTGCCGCATCACGTGGACCGTCGGATTTTGTGCCCATAACACGTGTGGAAAGGTGAGCATTTATATATATATATATATATATATAGGGAAATGGTACTACGAGGTCAAGTTGTGTGGGCCCTACCGTGATGTATGTCAAACATCTACTCCATCAATCATATGCACCATTCCATGGTGGGCCACGAGCTTAAAAATCAAGTTAATTCGTGACTTGGGTGGGCCACACCACATACAATAGTTGAGAAGGGTTACCCTCCCATTAAAACATTCATAATCATTTATTGGGCCCACCGAGATGTGGTTCACAAATCTAGACCATCCATTGTGTGTGTCCCACTTAGATGAGGGGTCAAACCAGGTTTCAGCTGCATCCAAAATTCAGGTGGTTCCCCACCAAGTGCTTTTATATGTTTTAGGCATGTCTTCACATGGTTTTAAATGGTATGGCTCACCTGAGTTCCGTATACGACTGATTTTTTGATATCCCATAACCTAAAAGGGAACCATCAAATGCACGGTGTTGATGATCGACATACATCACGGTGGGGCCCACACAGCTCGACCTCATGGGAAGTTCCCATGATGTCAGCCTCATAGTACCATTTCCCATATATATATATATATATATATATATATATATATATATATTGGGTTAGCTTGTTAGTACACACCCATGTCAGTGCACACACTCCATGTTATGTTTTATGCATATTTGTGCTGCAAGGTGAATCTGAGAGCTTGGATTAAAAATAATGCTAAAAGCATGGATTTAGTGCTCAAGAATAACCAAGGCAAAGGAGAGATCTTAAGAGACCAAGAACGGAGAATTCTCATGCCAAAGTTCCAAGGAAACCAAGTACAAAGGATGAAGAAAAGATTAGCAAAAGCGCAAGTTAAACAGCAGAAAAATAAGGCATTTCGGTGCCACCTAAGCCAACTTCGATGCCACCTAAAGTGCACAAAACAGTCTAGTAAGAAAACAACTTAATTCGGTGCCACCTAAGATTAATTCGATACCACCGAAGTCAGCTTCGGTGCCACCTAAGCCAATTTCGGTGCCACCTAAGTACTCTTCACATACAATTTCAGATGCGATAAAATGCATTTTCGATGCCACCGAAATCGCACAGAGTATAACACGGTTTCTACGTAAATTGCGTAAATAGAGTTTGTTTTGCGAAAGTAACCGAGCTAGGCTATAAATAGAGGTTTCCTACGGACTTTTAAAGATACCTAGGGTTTTTTTTTAAGGATATCTAGGGTTTTTAGAGAGCATTCAAGGGCAAGATCTAGGATTTTTTTTAGGATTTTTAGATCTTTACAAGTTCTTTTTAGATCTTTATTAATTTATTTTCTTACTCTCTTGTTGCTTTTCTATTTTGTAATTTAATTATGTTTTTCTAATTTTCTCTAGCCCAAGCTAGAATGGAAACACATTGGTTTAATGATTTTATAAATTATGATGATTGATTGTTTTTAATGATGAGATGAATGGTGTATGTATGTTATTAATTAACTAGGGTTAGGTTTTTTATCCTCATGTGAGATCCATATGTTTCCATCATGTGAGATCCATATTGATGGATAAACTTAACCTGGATTATTAGATTTCTTAGATGGGAGATGTTCTCAACTTACTACATTTCTTTAATTCATTATCTTATGGATATGGATGCTTAAAATCACTGACGCTTGAGAATATATATTAATGATGCTAACCCATGATTCTCTAATCTTTATTATCATTTATTAAAAATATCTAAACTGTCTTATTTTTCGATTAAGCCGACCATAGTGCTTGGATCCTAATTGTATTATCAAAGTCATCATAATTTATTGATCATTAACTTATGTGTGAAACTTTGAAGCTTGGGTGTTGTTTTTAATTTAATTGAATTCCATTTAAAAGCCATACTTTCAAAACTTTTAAAATCATCTTTCAAAATCGTTGCATCTATTTAGTCTCCATACTTAGTTTTACATTTGATTTTCTCATTCTCATAAATCATCTCCTTGTGAGATCGACGTTGTATTCACAGGATATTACTTACGAACCTCTGCGAACGCGATTTTTTCTAGGATGAAGTTTTTTGCACTAGTAGCCTAGGTGGGGTTAAGCGTGATGTTATGATAAATTCATCTCGTTCATCTGTTTTATGATATCATTTTAGGATATAAGACTGAAAATGAACTGAATTCAAGACTTAAATAGGCCACACGAGAGAAAACAACGGGGATTAAACAACCAACCCTAAACATTTCTATGATCATAAAAATTTTGTATCCGGCCAAGTTTTTTGTGTTTTAAGCTCATCCCAGTGGTTACCTTGCAAACAGTTATAAACATCAAAATGGAGCCGATGAAGGTCTCAACGGTAGGCGTTTCTTTCCGGCGCATTAGTGTCAAATTCTTTGGCAGGAAATCCGCTTTAGTGTAGATTTACCATGGGCCCACCTTGATGTATGCATTCTATATCCACACCGCGCATCCATTTTTATATATTATTTTAGGATATGAATCCGAAACTGAAGTAGATCCAATTCTCAGGTGGATCATATCATAAGAAATTGTATTGATTGACAATTAATGGGTCACATAAGTTTTGATCAAGCCGATAAAAAAAAAAATCACTTCATCTAAGTATATATGACCTTACTAACATGTTGGATGAAAAATAAGCATTATGTAAACATTATTGTAGCCTAGGAAGTATTTAATAGTAAAGCATTCAATCACCACTGTTTCTAATAGTATGGTCCACCTGAGCTTTAGATCTTCTTCATTTTTGGGTTCATGTCCTAAAATGATCTTCTAAAACGGATGGAGGGCGTGGATATGAAATACAAAAATCAAGTTGAGCCTGACTTATAACAACCATACTGTCTTCTTTGATGTAATCCACTTCCGTTCATGTCGGAAGCGGAATGGCAGGTGTGCCACAAGCCACCGACTTTGGTAGTATGTTACCCTTAACAAGTTCTGTGGGTCATACCATAATGTGAGTGTTAAATCCACATCACCCATTCATTTGGCAAGATCATTTTAGGGCATACTCTAAAATAAGATAGATTTAAATCTAAAGTTGACCACAATATAAAAAAAACGGTGGGGATTTAATGCTTATCATTGAGAATTTTTTGGGGCCCACAAAAGTTTTGGATTAGGCTGATATTTGTTTTACCCCTTCGTAATGATCTATGTGACATTATGAACCGGTTGGATGGAAAATAAACATCATGGTGGGCCCTAGGAATGTTTCAATGGTGGCATAATTGTCCCCACCACTTTCTCTGGTGTGGTTCATTTAAGCGGTGGATTTCCATAAAGTTTTGGGCTCATGTTCTGAAATGATCTTTCCATATGGATAGACGGTATAGATACAAAGAATACATCTGGGTGGGGCTCACAGAACTTTGTAATGGCATCATCCATTTTGCAATTTTCTAAAGTGCTCGAACAGTTGGAATACAAGACACGTCTCGACATTATATTAAGCTTGCATACGCTCGACCGCATATTACCATTTCCCATATATATTCATATAGGGCGCGGACTGGATACTAACAGGGTTAGTAGCCAAATCACTATTGAAGTGACGTCACCAAGCTCTATGGACCCCACCATGATGCATGTATTGTATCCATACCGTCCAACCATTTTTAAAGATCGTTTTATGGCATTACAAAGAGATTGAGATAGATCTAAAGTTTAAGTGGACCCCACCATGGAAAATAGTGGGGATAGTGACATCCACCGTTCAAAACTTCTAAGGGGCCACAATAGTTTCCAATGAAGCTGATATTTTTGTTTTCACTTCATCTATCTCTATGTTAATTTATGAATAGGATGGATCTTAAAAACACATCACTATGGGCCCTATAAATGTTTCAACGGTGGGGGTGAGGGCTCCCACGGTTTTCTATGGTGGTTCCACTTGAAATTTACATCTATCTCATTCTCTTTGTAACGCCATAAAACGATCTCTAAAAATGGTTGGACGGTATGGATATAACACATGCATCATAGTGAGGTCTACAGAGCTTGGTGACATCACTTCAGTAGCGATTTGGCTACTGACCTTGTCAGTATCCAATCCGCGCCCATATATATATATATACATATATATATATACATATATATATATATATATATATATATATATATATATATATGGGAAAAGGTTCTATACGGTCGAGCTCATGCGAACTCCCCATGAGGTCGAGCTGTGTGGGCCCCACTTTGGTGTTAATGTAAAATCAATCTTGACCATCATGTGTGTCATCCCATGCTAGACTTAGGAACTGAAAATCAACTCCATCCATGGCTCAAGTGGACTGCACAAGGAAATAGTGTGCAAAAAAGCTCACCTTTCAAAATGATTCGTTTGATGAGGAATACTTAAATCAAGTGTCGGCCTGATTTTTGAGTTCCGCGCCTAACCTTTGGTGTGGCATCTAATAGTTTGAGTGGATTCTACGTACTCATGACTTTGAGTCTTGTAAAAATCAAAGGTAATTGACTCTCCTTCTACTAATCTATTGGTATGGCCTACCTGAATCAAAAGTCAATCTGATATTATGCCTCAAGATGCAGAATGAGATTACACATTTGATGGTCGAGTGGATCTCACACGCATATCATGACATCACGATGGGCCCAATAAAAATAAGGTTGCACGTTCCTCTTCGGCCACTTCTTCTTCTTTGTTACAAGAAAAAAAAGGGCCACATTAAAATTTAAAAAGAAGAAAAAAAGAGGGTGGATTAAGTGCGGCCCTTACTCATGCCACGCAATTCGTCCCTACCCATGTGGCTCACTTTGATGTATCTATTGTATATCCACACTGTCCATTTGTTTTTTCAACTCATTTTAGAACACTAATCCAAAAATGAAGCAGTTATAAATCTCGAGTGGTCCACACAATAGGAAATATTTGATATTGAACTTTTACTATTAAAAATTTCTTAGGGCCCATAGTGGTCACAAAGAACTTGACGAAGGAAAATAAAAATAAAAAACAAATTTAAGCTTGACACGGAACTTTTGGCCCACAAAAAGTTTTTAATGGCCAATCACCACTGTTTTTGTGGTGTGGTCCACCTAAGATCTGTATCTACTTCATTTTTCGAATCACGTCCTATAATGAGATGAAAATATAGATGCAGGGCACGTATATACAATACCTTATCAAGGTAGGCCCTAAGGTTAGGGATGTACAGTGCTGCCTGTAGATAGGCCCCACCAAAAGCCAGTCCCTTTTTGGTTTTTGGAATACGCACATTTTCTCTCATAATCGGAAGAAGTTTAACAGGACGGGAGAAAGCCAACCTTGATTTTTAATATGGCCCACCGTATCATGTATGTAAGATACACTCCAACCATCACTTGTGTAATCTTATTGTTGGTCTAGAGCCAAAATATAAGGCAGACTTGTAATTCAAGTGAACCACACCAATGGAACAATTGAGGGAGAGACGTTCGCCTTTGATTTTTACGGGACTCAATTATGAGTATGTGAAATCCACTCCAACTATTAGATGGGACATAAAAGGATAGGTGTGGGACCCAAAAATTAGATCCATGAGTGATTCAAGTGGGCCTCATCAAACAAACCATTTTGGATGGTGAGCTTTTTTAGCACACTGTTTCGAATTATGTGGTCCACCTGAATTACCAATGGGGTTTATTTTCAGTCCTTAAGTATAACATAGGGTGACACACCTGATGGTTAGGTGAATTTCACATTAACACCACAATAGGGTCCACCCAAGTCCATGATTATTTTAAAAGATTTGTTTGGCATTAATTAGCATTAATTAATTTGAACTAGTTGGACGGTCCAGCTAATTGTGTGTGAGCATCTCTCTCTATGTGTGTGTGTATACACACCTATATGTATATATGTATGTGCAGGCATACTCACCTACTTACGTACTCACCTTTGCATGAGCGTCTAATCCAAGTGGTCCATGTGATGCGGCATCTCATGAAACCCTAATGGACCATTTTTTTACCTTGATCTAAAACTTTGGTCGGCCATATCAAAAAGAGATACAAATCAAGGGAAGACACTGTTTTCTTTTTTCACGGCCCACCAAAGTTTTGGATCAAAGTAAAATTTGGGCCCTAAGATTTCGATGGGGTGTTGCATCACGTAACTGTTTGGATTTTAGTCTCACATTATGTGTGATGAGCTCTCAAATAAGCTCTCAAAAAGTTCTCACGGGTTAAGTGAGAACCAGTGGGCATTTGAGGATTTGGATATATATATATATATATATATATATATATATATATATATATATATGTGTGTGTGTGTGTGTGTGTGTGTGTGTGTGTGTGTGTGTGGAAAAGGTGCTATGCATGAGGTCGAGCTGTGTGGGCCCCCCCGTGATGCGTGTTGACCATTAATACTGTGCATTTGATGGGTACCCTCTAAATTATGGGATATCCCAAAAATCAGACGTATACAGAACTCAGGTGAGCCATACCATCTAAAATCATGTGAAACATCTAACTGTGATGCATTTAAAGGGTACTATGCACTCGACCTCACGAGTTCGTCCCATGAGGTCGAGCTGTGTGGGCTCCACCGTGATGCATTTCGAACATCTTACCCATCAGTCAGATGCACCATTCCATCATGGGCCTGGTCGCAAAAATTAAGTCAATTCGTGACTTGTGTGGGCCACACCACATACATAAGTGGGGAGGGGCCGTGCACCATTAAAACATTCATAATCAGTTTTTTGGGCCCACCGAGATGTGGTTTGCAAATCCAGCCCATCCATTATGTGTGTCCCACTTGCATGAGGGTTCAGACCAAGTTTCAACAACATTCAAAACTCAGGTGGGCCCCACCAAGTGCTTTTATATGGTTTAATGGTGTTTCACATGATTTTAGATGGTATGGCTACCTGAGTTCCGTATACGGCTGATTTTTGGGATATCCCATAATTTAGAGGGTACCTATCAAATGCACAGTGTTGATGGTCAACACGCATCACGGTAGGGCCCACACAGCTCAACCTCATGGGAGCTAATAGGGAGGTTGAGCGCATAGTACCTTTTCTATATATATATATATATATATATATATATATATATATATATATATATTATTATATGAAAACTTGTAGGACCCACCATGATGTACATGTTTTATCTATGCCGTCCAATCATTTTAATAAATTATTTTAGGCCATGAGCCATAAAAGAGACAAATTAATAGCTCAAGTGGACCACACTACATGAAGGAATGGAGATTGAATTCCCACCATTGAAAACTTCCTTAACACCACCGTAATGGTTATTTGCCCCCAACCTTTTTATAAGGCCATGAAGGGAAAACATAAATATCAACTTTATACAAAAAGAAAAAAACCTTCAGTGTCTCCTAAGAAGTTTTCAATGGTAAATTTTCAATCTCCACGGGTTGTCGTGGTGTGGTCCACTTAAGCATTCAATTTGTGTTTTTTACTCATAGTCTTAAATGATTTGTCAAAAAGAATGGTTTGCATGATAAAACATAAATGTCATGGTGGGCCCCACGAATCATAGAACCATCCGACTCTAGCTAGGTCATACCCAATCTGCACCATGTCAAGGTGGGCCCTACGAAGCATAGACCATCCGTCTCTATCTAGGTCACCCAATCTTCACCATGTTAGGACATGACCCCAAAATTAAGGAAGGCTCAAAACTTATGTTGGCCAAGTTTAAGCAGAGCGGTGCACCGTTATACAGATGAAGGCTCACGTGATTCCACACTTTGGTAGGCCCGCGGTTTACCAGGTTAAAACGTCTTTTAATATTGTAGTTAGGAAATGGTTTATACGCCTAAAACACTGACATTGTGAAGAATATCCAATCACGAGGAAAGCAGCGATGTTTGTACTTAAAAAACGCGCATCTGCAGGACAAAATAGGGAAGTTCCACATACGTGCCATAATGGGATAGTCTTACCAGATCTTAGACATTCAATAGTTTTTCAAAAATTAAATATACATAATATAAAAATTTCAACTGTTAATACTATCATAAAGACAACGTATTCATGAAAAATCAGAAATTCCAACCAACAATAAATTTTTAATTTTTAAAAATAAATAATTTCTAAAATATATATATTATTTTTGTTTCTAAATCATGATTAACGGTCGTGATTATGAAAAAGTTTGTCATTATGGTACATGTGAGGATATTTCCTCTGGCGCTTGCATGCGCGCATGTGCAACTAGTGGTTGTCTTCTGAAGAGAAGGGCCTGACGATTATTTCAAGGATCGGCAAAAACTCGACGATTATTTTATTGCTTTGGTTGATTTGAGAGGATTGATTCTCCTGTATCTCCGCGTGGCTTGAGTCATGTTAGCGGCATGACTGTTTTCTGTCTCAAGCCCTCCTCAGTGCAATCGAGTGCACATAATTTCCGTACTCTCCTCTCATACTTGAAAAAATGTACATGTTTGATAAAGATCCTATCCGTTAATCTTGTCATAAATACTGTTTCAATTCCATTGCATGAATAGTATTCGTATAAATGAGCCACAATATAATAGATTGATGGTTAGAATACTGATCAATGGTCCATACGCCATCTTGAAAAACCAAGATAGGCTTTTTCCCTGAATTTTACCCAGGCCATCTAAGCCATCGGTCCTGATGAGCGGTTGGGATAATTCATACGTGGGTCGTTCGGCATGTGTGAGGTCGAGTACAATAAAGTGAACCAACACATTTCTACCCCCTTTAAATGGAGAAATTTACCACTGTAGACAGTACCTTTTATCCAGTGGTTTTTATGAAAGAATACAAACTTAAGTTACCAACTTAGGGCCCGTTTGGCCGGGTGGATGGGAAGGGATTGAATGATATTAGGGTGGATGGCATGGATTTCAAGGTAACGATGGTGTTATCAGTGGATTGTCTTAAGATCCACGGGATTGCTATATCCGGGATTTCTATATCAAATCTGTTTGGCACGCGGGCCAATCCCAGGATTAAACCTTCCCACCCCTTCCAATCCCTTGAACCAAACACGTCCCACGCAAATTTGAACGGATTAAGGTAGATTGGATGAGATTTAAAGGTAATGATGGTGTTGTCAGTGGATTGTCTCAAGACCCATGTGATTGCTATATCCGGGATCAGGTCACCCAGTCTGTTTGGCACGCCTGGCCAATCCTAGGATTTAACTTCCAATCCCTTCCAATACTATCCAATCCCTTCCAATTCGCCTGGCCAAACGGGCCCTTAGAGTAGCACGCCTGGACAGCGAATTTGAGGACGAAAATACACATGCTTTTTAAGTAAGCCCGTCTATGGCTACGGATTTGGCGGCCCTCTATCGCTACGAATTTTTACCGTAGCCGATCTGGCAGCCGACCCCGACAGTGGGATAGGACATTGAATCGAGGTCGACTAGACCAGCGGGACAGTGACTCGGGGTCGACCGAATCAGTGGGATGTGGCTTTTTAAGGCAAAATCAAATGGTTAACATCATCTTCTTAATGTAATTTTTGAGTTATTCTCCATAATTAATTATCCATGCACCACTCATGTTTTTTTTTTATTATTTATTTTTATTTTTAAATTAGCCATTTTCTTCGATTTTGGAATGAGAAAACTAGTTTGGTTCCATGTCTCTAAATTCAGATTGATCATATAATCCTAACCATCCAATTGATGGTATCAAGTGGAGGGCTATAGTAAAATAGCCAGTGCTCCAAAATCCGACTATTAATATCACAATGTGATATTTGGGTTTCAGCAATTGTGCATGCATTATGTAGCTATCAAATTCCTATGTTGGTTGTCTCATTTTGAAGTGGTTATACTGAAAAATCTACATCCCTGATAACCCATGAGTACATAAGCAATGTTAACATGTAGTTGGTGATTAAGGTGGAAGATTGCAACATTTTGTATTGAATGCATTTGTACTAGCACCTTTTACCTGGATAAAATGATGGTCCGTCTCGATGTGTTTTGTCCTTATTCTACAGCTAAGATATGGATGCAAGTTGATGATCCATCTCAATTTGTTTTGTCCTTTCTCTATACATGAGATATTGATGCAAATAGTCACATCTTTATCGAACATGTCAGATTGGTTAATGGCCCGTCCTGCAACCTTAACGACAAAACTAATTTGCTCAAGAAAACTCAGTTTAACTGTATGCTTTAAAGTCATTGTCATATCTTGAATATCTTATTGTAATTTGAGGAGCATGCATGAACTAATTAACCACTCTATTTATCTAACCGAGGAATTGCTTATTGGTTGGTGGTGAGATAAGAATCTTTTCATTTCTTACCAAACAATTCCGAGCAAAAATTCTTCAATTTTCGAATATAAACATTATATCTAGGCTATTGTTTATTGTTTATTGGTACGTTCTCGAGTCATCATTCCTGTTGGATTATCATAAACAAAACCCATATGCTAAATGATATCGAAAATGGAGTTTTTGCAAAAATCGAAAGAGAATTTAACCACTTTTGTAGAAAATCTTGGGTTCTTCGATTTTCTATTTCACAATAAAAGTATATTGAGATCATACTTTTAAAATACAAATTCGACTCAAACCCTGTCAAGTTAAGTCAACTAAAACAAAAACTTAGGCAAGTTTCTTGAAAACTCACACTAGTTAAATTGAGCAGGGCAAACATGAAATTCAGCTGGGCAAACTGTAATTTGAGCGGGGCAAGCATGAAATTGAGCGGGGAAAACATGAAATTGAGTTGATCAAACTGAAAATTGAGCAGGGCAAACATGAAATTGAGCGGGGCAAACATGAAATTCAGCGGGGCAAACTGGAAATTGAGTGGGGCAAACTGAAAATTGAGTGGGGCAAACATGAAATTAAGCAGGGCAAACATGAATTCAGTGGGGCAAATATGAAATTTAGCTGGGAAAACTGAAAATTGAGCGGGGCAAATAAGAAATTGAGCGGGGCAAACTGGAATTTGAGTGGGGCAAATATGAAATTGAGTGGGGCAAACAAGAACTTGAGCGGGGCAAACTGGAATTTGAGCGGGGCAAACTGGAGTTGATAAAAAGAGTGTGGGAGTAGGAATTGAATGGTCCTTCGCTTGTAGTTTCTGTTCAAGTTCTTTTCCCAGTGAGGATCATCTTCTAATCCCAAGATTTGAGGAGCAGATTGAAACTATGCATCCAGAATTATGGAGGAGGAGATTAAATGGCACCAACACTCTAGGGCTATTTGGCTCAAGGAAGGAGATAAAAATACTAAATACTTCCATGGTGTAGTCAGTGCTAGAGGCAGGAGTAATTCAATCTACTCCTAGTAGGATATTGTCTCAACAGTAGTTAACTTCTACTCCTCTCTCCTCTTAAGATGAGAGTTTTGATAAACCTACCATTGATGATCTTGACTTTTCTCAAATCTCCTCGGAAGATAGCTTCCCTTGAGACACCCTTTCTTTTTGAGGAAATCAAGGCAGCTGTCTTTGACTTGGCCAGGGATAAGGACACTAGCCCTGATGGTTACCTGCGGTCTTCTTTCAACATTTCTGTAACAACTCGTCCAACCAGTACAGTGTCCTGGGGTGTCCACGTAGGATTTTTCGCAGGACCGATTATTCAAACCATGCGTGGTGAGGTACCACAAGCAAATCAATCTAGGATTAGCCCATTAGAATAAGCCGGTCGGGTCATGACAGGACCCGGTGCGGGCCGGCTAGCCAGATGGCTCATTTGCCCTTAGCGACAGCCCGTATGGGCTACACAGTGACACAGGAAGGTCAGAAAATTCTAAAAATAAAGGGAACCATAAATCTCACTGGGCTTGTGGACCATGGTGGACCACGGACCCAGAGGACACCTAGAAGTGGGATCTGACACTGACTAAATGCACCCCACCAATGCCAGGACCGAAATCTGGCACTTGCAAATGAAACCGACATACCAGGCTATCCAACCGTCGGATCTCTTCCACATTTACGGTGGAGGTCTAATGAATTTTTCTACACCCGTCCACCAACTCTGGGACCCGATCGTGGAACGGTGACCGTTGATTACAAATTAGACCCGTACGACCAAACCCCAGATCCGATCGTCCCCAAATTTTGCATGGCTCTTCATCGGGCCATGAAGCATCTATCCTAGAAATTTCATAGCCAAAGGGCCGCTCAGGGCCGTTTAAAGATCAGAACCGTTGACTCAAACCCCACAACCGTCCATCCGTTTGTTCTTAAATTTTACACAGGCCCTAATCGGACCATAGGGTACCTACCCACCAAATTTGGTGGCCAAAGGAGTATTAGAGCCACACCAACCCCAAAAGTGAGTCCTAGTATGCTATTTTAGAAATTTGAGGAAACTTAGGGCTAAAAGGCCCAAGTCTAGGGAATAAACCCTAACTCCCATAACTCTCTCTCAATTGCTACAACCACCAAGAGAGAGAGAGTGAAGGAGAGTAAAGGGAAGAAAGAGAGAGGGAGGGAGATTCAAGGTGGACCCTAGATCGAGGTGGGGACTAAGGAAGCCGATCTTGCATCTCCCTATCCTTTTTCCAAAGGGAAAACCCAACACTACAACCCCAAGGATCGTCCGTTGATCGTCTAGGTAAGTTCCTTCATTCTTTTTTGCTTGAAACCCTTGTGTAGAGGAGAGACTTACATGAGATTCTAACATACAAATGTATGCTTTAGAGATTCCGGCAATTTGATCCCAAAATCCCCATTTCTACGTCGTTCCCAAGCCTTCAATGAATCCGAAGGTGTGGACTATTACTCTTAGGTGGCTTAACACCAATTTTAGTACAAGCTTAATGATTTTGATTGCTTGGATTTTGTATTTGAAACTCTAGAGAAAACCCTAGGAGTTATATGTTCGTTGGAATTGTATGGATGCGCATGTTAGCTCTCAAATTTGTGTTGATCTTGTCTCTCACATGATTTGATGTATGGATGATAGTATGCCCATGTTTGCTTGATTCTTTTCCTCACATGTGGTGTTTCATTGTGTATATGATTTATTACCCTTGTGCACATGATTTCTTAAGACGGAGGAAGTGTTTAACCTTCTCACAAACCCACACATTCACACACACCTTAGTTATTGACAATTGCTTATTTGCTCGTATGAATATCCATTTTTGTATGGTTGAAACGCAAGAGAATATGATATTATTATGCTTGATGATACTTGGGTAGTAGTCACGCTATAGATCCCCTCACCCTCCTTGGGTTGGTCAGGAATTTGAGAAGAGACGGTAGTCCCATCGGTTGAACTATGTATGGCTAGATTCATGGGTTGCGGTGGGTGTGTTCGGGTGGCTGTAGTTCGACTACATGGGTCCTTGGTGCCCAATGTCACTCGTCACATGCTCGCCCGACTCGTGCGGTTTAGTCCACTGTCTGACCAACTTTGTTTGTTAACCCTATTTGCTCGCACATGTATGGAACCTGGAACACCCCACAACCGTTGTAGCTCATTAGTAACCCACCTGAAATTGGTCCACAGCCTCGTGAGCCGGGCATGGTGGAATGGGACACTGTGTCCGAGCTGTCGGCCTACGCTGGGGTACCGCGCCTCCCCGTTGTGACCACGAGCGATCCCTTTCTCTCTGCACTCCTTATGTGCTTGAAGTCGGGAATGAGGAACCCGACGGGATCATGGACCGTAGGGTCTCGGCCTCACGCATTGGGAGGTCTTGGCCTCGCAACTAGTTTAGGGCATTGATACATGGGGTGTACCAGAATCTCCAACCTGCTGGATGAAAGGACCTAACTAACAACTCTGTTAACACGAATGCATTGCATCGTATTGGCTCGGGTGGCGACTCGGCAGTCGAGGTCGCACTGAGGGAGTGTTGTCATACGCGATCGTTAGATGGAGTCGCTTGAGGGAGCGTTGTGGTGAAGGCATACATCATATCATCCTGCATACATGCGCATTAATAAGACTAGTTAGATGTTCATGATTGACTGCCTTTCATTAAGATCTTATTATAATTGATGCCTGCGATAACTTATGATTAATAGCACCCACTGAGTTGATCACTCACTCCCACTCTGGGACGGTGTTTTAAAACACCAACCAGACCCATTCATAGATGCAGGTGACTCAGGACTGGAGGAGCCTGGCGAGACGAGCTTGGACGAGGAGGACAAGCTATCATACTTCAAGTTGATGGAGGGTTCTCCGCCAGCTTGATTAGCGGGATTGGATCACCGAGTGGGGGGCTCAGTCCTATTCTTTTGGACTTGCTATTCTTTTGAGATTTTGTTGGGTAGCGTCATATGCGCCCCATTTATACTTTTGGACATGTATATGAATGTATGTTTGTTTTTAGCTCATTTCAGTAGGCTGGTGTGGTTATGTTTCATGCTCTAGGAACTTCCAGGCTGCGCAACTAAACCTGATTAAACGCATTAATGAAATCGGTTAAAAGTGATTCTCGGGAACTCGGGAGTCGAGCGTATGTGCGACCCCCAATTTTCAGGGTGTTACAAGTTGGTATCAGAGCAATAGTTTGGATTCAATTGGGCCATGGGTCATGAACTCACAAACGCGTCCGCTTACTTGAGAGGTTACGCAATAGAAACCATAAAACAATTAGGAACCACCCCATTCCCAAACAAGGAGTTGGGGACTTAACGGCACGAAACGATTCAATTAATTAGGAAATCCCGTCCCACACTCATTCCAGGCATGTCATTCCCAATCTCGAGTTGGGATTAACATGGTCATCCTAATTAGTACAACTTAAGGTCACATGCCAAGCAGGCCATAGATCGAAATTCTTTTTCCAATATATCTTCTTAAGATATTCACCGTCATCGCTCTATTCTCAAACTTCCCTCGTAAATTGTTAGAAACGAGCCTTAGACTGAAAGATTTGACCGTAGGAGCCCTCGTCCAAGTCTAAATGAACTGATGTTGGGCCGAGCATGTTAGTTCCGACCCGTTTGGGGGTTATTAGGTAAGCGCAAATGAAATTTTACCAAAAATAGAGAGGAAGGAGGAAAAATCAGATTTTCAATCCTAATTGGGAAGAATCACACGAAACCAGTAGGGTCGTTGCGTAGATCAGCTCCTCCTACCTCAAAATCATATATGGTACCTCTCGGGGGGGCCGCACCAGCACCCCGAAAAGGGGGTTCAAAGTGGACCCTGCCAATCAGCGTGGCCACCTAGCCGAGCCGGCGAGCTCACCCTGCCAGCGGCGTGCCCACCCCGCCGATCCAGTGTGCTCGCCCCGAGAGTGGCATGCCCACCCCGCCACACGTCCAGCGGAGCGCGTGGCCCCCGCCGAACCGATGTGGTCACCCCGCCGGGCCACCTCCTTGACCCTACTTGTAAATTTTTAAAATTTGGGCGGGTCCCACTACCTTGTACACTTAAGGGATCCTCTCTCTCTCTCTCTCTCATACCCCACAAAACCTCAAATCTCTCAACTCCCTTCCTATTTCCCTTCCTTCAACAACTCAATCCTCTTCAAAAAAAAAAACTCATCACTAACAACCTCCAATTTCTACATCTCCTCTCAACACTCCATCAATCCCTTCATTTATTCCATCCCCCACCCTCAAACCCTTCTTGAAAAACTCATTCCCACAACTCTTTACCTCCTCAATCCCATCACCACATTCCATCTCTCCAACCCATCTTCTTCCACTTTACCAATCTCCACTCTAATCTCTCATTCATTCATTTACTCCAAACCCCATTTCCCAACTCCCATCCCCAACACCATCTCAAGGTCCATTCTCAAATACAACCTCAAAAACCCCATCCTCAAACTCATTTATTCAAGTTCATTTCTCCTTCAAATTCATACCCAACCCACATTCATTTATCCATCCACAAACCCATCCTCAAAACCCAAGCTACAACCGATTCTAAAGACCCATTCCCCTTTTCCTAGTGTGATGGCATTCTTTGCCACCATTGTCTCATTCTTCACTATTCCGGTGATCCTTTCCCTCATGGGAAAGAAAAGGGCGGCTCCTGAGGGAGCGGGGCCGAGCCAAGAGCGACAAAGTAAGGCGAGGGCTGATCCGAAGGGAAGGGCAAGCTCAGAGGTCTGATCCAAGAGGCGGAATGATTCCCAAAGAGATAAAGCGCTCGTTGCAGATCTGGAAAATTTTCGCGTGCGCCAAGTCGCCTTTGAAGCCTCCGTGGAAGGACATTTGCTAGGTAACCACCCCTTACTCAACCGGCTTATGAAGAAGGATTGGGGCCCTATGTTTTATGGAAGCGAGAAGGCCGACGTGGGGTAGGCCAGGGCATTCTACACTCGAATTAGAAACCCTAAATTTGAGCCCCTGGGATTTGACATATTAGTACGTGGCGAAAACATCCACTTGGGGGTTGAAGAATTTGCTAAATTTATGGGAGTGCCATTAGGGGAGGTGCAAATCGATGAGAAGGAATTGGAATCGGGTCAAGCCCGTGATGTGCGCACTCGCCTCTTGTGCGGTCAAGCTGCCCAATGGACGCGGGATGTCCGCCTGTACGCAACGTCCCTGGCCCCCGAATTTCGAATACTCCACCGCATTGCAACCCACAATATATACTCGAGGCTGAAGAACCGAAATGAATGTTCCCGTTACATGGTGGAGTTCTTGTATCAGGTGGGCCTGGAAGCGAATGTGTGCGCTCCTAGCATCGTGCTCTACCAAATTGTGAAGGCCGCAAGCTCAGTACGGAAGGACGTGGCTCTCCCATTTGGCTGATTGACCTGCTACATAGCTAGACAGTATGGGATAGGTGGATCAGATGGGGACCCCGTACCCACGAAAATCATGGGGGACAAGATGCTGAACTCCATGGGATTGGGACCCAAACAGAAACAGGCCCACATCGACAAGTACGAGGATGCAGACGAAGGGGAAGAAGAGGGTGACGAGAGTAACGAAGGCGAGGATGAGGATGAGGAAGAAGCTGAAGGGGCAGAAGGAGCTGACGAGATCGAGGAAGCTGGCAGGGAGCCACTTACCATTCCAGACATACAGGAGCGCTTGGATGCGCTCAAGGTAGAGGTGACAGAAATCAAAGAAACCCAAGCGAGGAACCAAGCGAAGCAGGAGAAGTGGAACAAGAAGATATATCGGGCCATAAAGACGCTGATCTGCTGTAGCAAAGGGGAAGAAGCACCCCCACTTTCGCCTGACTCAGACGAGTAGCCCCACGACCTTACTGATAAGTAGTAGTTGTTATTAGCCGATTAAGCCAATAAAAAATAAAAAAAATCTCATGTACCAGGAGATAGTTAGGGCCCTTGCTTGACTAGACTGTACCTTCCTTTTTGTTTGGTGTGATTAGTAGTGCTTGTAGTCCATGCTGTAACATGTAATTGGCCATAGCTATGGCATTTTGAAATTTATGTGAATGTATGGATTGCCTCAGAAATTTCTTTTGCCATGAAAATGCCTGTATGCGAGTCGCCTATGTGCACAGATGAATTGTATATGGATCTTGCATATGTACGCATAAACTGGGTATGAGCGATGTTTTGGTACCTAACCTATACAATGACGTTTTTCTTCAGGAATGCCTCCGCAACCGGAGGGTCGATACATCCGCCTTCTTCACGGCTGCTTAGTCGAAAGGGACCTCCTCCCTGATGATCCACAAGGCCCCCTAGGTGGGAATGGATCTCAGAATACGGATAGCACTACCCAAGAGGTGGCCCCGAGTGCTCCGCCACTGCAGGCCGCGGCATCTGTACCTCATTTACCGCCGGTTATGGATCGAGTAGACCAGATATTGCTTCTCATGTAACAGCAGCAACAGATGATGGTCACTAATATGCAACAACAACAGCAGATGATGGCCACTATGATGGGGGCCATGGCCCAGAACATGGGTATGCCGCAACCGGTGCAACCCGGGCTAATCGCACCCGTAAACAACGTGAGCAACCTATTTGAGCGGTTCCAGTGGTACAGACCACCTACGTTCGCAAGCACCCACCACCCCGAGGAAGTGGAGTACTGGCTCAATCGGGTCACCAAAATGCTTAGGCCTCTCCATTGTACTGAGGCTGAGAGCGTTGAGCTCCTTTCCTACCTCTTTGAGAAGGAGGCAGACTTGTGGTGGGAAAGTGTTCTCCGCTCCATCCCTGAGGGCCACGTATGGACGTGGGAGGCGTTCGAGGCCCGCTTCAATGAAAAGTACCTCCCTCAGACGTACCAACATGAGAGAAAAAATGAATTCCTCCGCCTCCAACAAGGGGGCATGACAGTAGCGCAATACGAAAACCGATTCACAGAATTGTCGCGCTATGCTTCCGATATGATTGCCAGCAAGACGATTAAGATGAGGTGATTTTTGGCAGGGATGAGGAGCGGTATTCGCTCTAAGATATGTTGTGCTAACATTAGGAAATATGCCGAGCATGTCGAGATGTCCATAAGGGCGGAGCAGGATGAGGAGCGGGTCGCCTGAAACCGTTCACAGTTAGGGCCACGGAACAGGGTGGAGGGACCGTTCTCCTCTTTTGCAGGAAAAAGGGCGCGCCCTAGCTCACCGCCCCGACTAGCCGCCGCACCTGCCCCTTCTACACGACCGACCCAGATATGTACTTATTGCAGGAGAGCAGGACACTCCGAGCCTTACTGTTTTACAAGGATGAGAGACCTCGGCTTCACACCGCCACAGCGCAATATTAGGCCCCCACAGTAGGCCTTGCAGATCCCGCCCCTTTGAGCAATGGGACCTAGCCAGTAGTCTCATCGTCCACCACCACCTCAGGTTAGGCCACCACAACGACCCATGCACCGGTCGAACTTCCCACAGCAGGCTCGGGTGCATGCCCTAGCAGTCGAGGGCCAAGATGCGGCAGTCCCTACTCCTACGGCCTTTGAGGTGACGGCCCACATTAGGTACTCCCATATTCCTTTTGGTGCACACCGGGTCCACTGCTTCTCTTATATCTCATGCAACTGTCAAGCATCTGGGACTACGCCCTATCCCCTTTGTGGGGATAAAGATCATTGCAGCCGCCGATATTTTCTCAGAAGCGATGAAGATATGCTATGATTGCCCCATCGACTTGGGATGCAAGGTGGCACACGTGGATTTGATAGTGACCAAAATCTTCCATTATGACGTCATCCTGGGCATGGACTGGTTGACAGTGATGAAGACAGAAATCGATTGTGATACAATGACAGTGAAGATACACGAGGACGACGGCACTTCCCTCACATTTTCAGTCTAAGTCAGCTATGAACGCAGGATTTTGTGTTATGCTTCATTGGAGGACGGATATAATGGACCCTCGGTAACATTTACACCCGTGGTCTGAGATTTTGAGGACATATTTAAAGCTATACCTGGGCTTCCTCCTCGACATGAGATACACTTCACAATCGATCTAACTCCGTGTGCCAAACCCATCTCGTTGCCTACTTACCATATGCCCCCATGTGAGATGGAAGAGTCACGGTCTCGGATCGACGATTTGCTGGGGTCAGGCTTTATCCGACCCAGTGTATCCCCGTGGGGAGCCCCAGTCCTCTTTGTAAAGAAAAAGGATGGCTCTTTACGACTATGTATGGATTACAGAAGATTGAACCAAGTAACAGTTCAAAAAAAATATCCACTGCCCAGAATTGATGATCTATTCGACCAGTTGAGGGGTGCTCAATACTTCTCAAAGATTGATATACAATCAGGGTATCATCAGCTGTGAGTGAGGGATGAGGATATACAGAAAACGGCTTTTAGAACCTGCTTTGGCCATTATGAATTCCTAGTTATGTCATTCGGGCTCACTAATGCACCGACGGTATTCATGGATCTCATGAATAGGCTCTTCAGGCCATTCTTATACAGATTCGTCATCCTATTCATCGAGGACATACTGATCTATTCTAAGAGCCGTGAAGAACATGAAGAGCATTTGAGAGCAGTCTTGAAAACACTTAGGAAGAATCGACTGTATGCGCAATTCAGGAAATGCGACTTCTGGAAGGAGGAGGTCAAATTTCTAGGTTATTTAGTGTCTAAGGAAGGGATATCTGTGGATCTCGCCAAGGTGGCGGCAGTACATGATTGGAAGCAACCAAAGTCAGTTACGGAAGTATGAAGTTTCCTTGGTTTTGCAAGCTATTACCGCAGATTCATTAGAGACTTCTCGAAGATAACCTGGCCGCTATCCCAGCTAACTCGGAAGGACCTCAAATTTACCTGGAATGAAAAGGCAGAGGCGGCTTTCCAAGAGTTGAAGGACAAACTGACGTCGGCACCTGTGCTTGTGCTACCCGAGCAAGGGGTCAAGTACACCGTCTATACTAACGCCTCTCATGTGGGCTTGGGTTGTGTACTCATGCAAAATGACAGGGCAATTGCGTATGCGTCTCGACAGTTAAGGAAGCATGAGTAGAACTACTCTACACATGACCTCAAGCTTGCGGCAGTAGTTTTTGCATTGAAGATATGGAGGCACTATCTCTATGGTAAGGAGTTTGAGCTCTTCTCTGATCATAAGAGCCTCAAATACATCTTCACCCAGAAGGACCTGAATATGAGATTGTTGCTGGATGGAGATGTTGAAAGACTTCAATTTCGATGTCTCATATCATCCTGGCAAGGCCAACTTAGTGGTAGACGCCTTGAGTCGCAAGATGATAATTGAATTTGTGGCCCCGCTAATGGTGAGAGAGTGGGACATGGTGGAGTTCATTCGGGACTTCGACATGAAGCTAACAGTGGAGGAACCATACGAGTTCATAGCCCACATTCAAGCCCAGCCAATGATTGACAGTAAAATCATTGAAGCCTAAGAGGGCGATGAGCTATTGAAGAAATGAGGGAAGGGACAAAGAACGATGGGAAGTCCGAATGGAGAGTCGGCACCGATCGGGGATTGCGGTACCGAGGCCGCCTTTGTGTTCCAAACCTTCAGGGACTACGAGAAGAAGTTCTAAATGCCGTCCACAACTCTAAGTTGGCGATGTGTCCCAGTAGTACAAAGATGTACCTAGATCTAAAGCGAACCTATTGGTGGGATAATATGAAGAAGGAAATAGCAGAATATGTATCCCGATGCCTCACCTGTCAACAAGTTAAGGCAGAACACCGCCGACCACCGGGCCTGTTGCAGCCTATGCCTATAGTAGAATGGAAGTGGGACTTCATATCTATGAACTTCATTGCCGGGTTACCCAAGACTAGAAAGGGGCACGACTCGATATGGGTGATTGTGGATAGGCTAACCAAATCAGCCCACTTCCTGCCGATCAAGACTTCTAGCTCCACCGACAACTTGGCTAAGCTGTATATCAAGGAGATAGTGTGGCTCCATGGCGTCCCATTGGAGATTGTGTCGGACCGGGATACTTGATTCACGTCGATCTTCTGGACCCGCATTCAAGAAGCTATGGGAGTGAAACTGAAGTTTAGCACCGCCTTCCACCCACAAATAGATATGCAAACCGAACGGGTGAACCAGATTTTGGAAGACATGTTGCGTGCTTGTGTTCTGGACTTCCAGGAGAGTTGGGACGATTGCCTCTCATATGCAGAGTTTGCCTATAACAATAGCTTCCAAGCTAACATCGGTATGACACCTTACGAGGCCTTGTATGGGCGTCCATGCCGAGCCCCGCATTGTTGGGAGGAAATTGGCGAGAAGAGTTTGCTAGGACTGGAGCTGGTGCGGATCACGACCGAAAGGATTAGAATTATCCAGCGCCACCTCTTGACAGCACAAAGCAGGCAGAAAAGCTATGCCGACTCAAGGCGAAGGGATTTTGAATTTGAAGCTGGGGACCACGTATTTCTCAAGATCTTTCCAATAAAGGGTGTTTTACGCTTTGGCAAGAAGGGAAAGCTCGTGCCACGGTTCATCGGGCCATTCCAGATTTTGGACCGTGTGGGTGCGGTTGCCTATCGCTTGGCCCTACCCACGCCTCTAGCCGGAGTGCATAACGTCTTCCATGTATCAATGTTGAAGAAATACGTCCCCGATCCTTCGCATATCATTAGGTAGGAACATGTGAAACTTAAGGAAAATGCCACATACGTTCTTCGACCCACTTGAATACTTGATAGGAAGGAACAGGTCCTACGCAATAAGGTCATCCCGTTAGTCAAGGTACTATGTACCCATCACAATGAAGAAGAGGCCACTTGGGAGACGGAAGTAGAAGTCCGCAAGCATTACCCAACCCTGCTTCAGCAATACGAACACGTACAAATTTTGAGGACAAAATTTATTTGTAAGGGGGGTAGATTGTAATAACCCGTCCAACCAGTACAGTGTCTTGGGGTGTCCACGTATGATTTTTTGCAAGACCGATTATTCAAACCATGCACGGTTTGGTACCACAAGCAAATCAATCTAGGATTAGCCCATTAGAATAAGCCGGTCGGGTCATGACAGGACTCGGTGCGGGCCGGCTAGGCAGATGGCTCATTTGCCCTTAGCGATAGCCCGTATGGGCTACACCATGACACAGAAAGGTCAGAAAATTCTAAAAATAAAGGGAACCATAAATCTCACTGGGCTTGTGGACCATCGTGGACCACGGACCCAGCGGACACCCAGAAGTGGGATCTGGCACTGACTAAATGCACCCCACCAATGCCAGGACCGAAATTTGGCGTTTACAAATGAAACCGAGATACCAAGCTATCCAACCGTCGGATCTCTTCGTCATTTATGGTGGAGGTTTAATGAATTTTTCTACACCCGTCCACCAACTCTGGGACCCGATAGTGGAACGGTGACCGTCAATCACAAATCAGACCCGTACGACCAAACCCCAGATCCGATCGTCCCCAAATTTTACATGGCCCTTCATCGGGCCATAAAACATCTATACTAGAAATTTCATAGCCAGAGGGCCACCAAAACCACTCCAATCACCAGAATGGACCCCTGAGGACCGTTTAAAGATCAAACCGTTGACTCAAACCCCACAACCATCCATCCGTTTGTTCCCAAATTTTACACGGGCCCTAATCGGGACATAAGGCACCTACCCACCAAATTTGGTGGCCAAAGGAGTATTAGGGCAACACCAACCCCAAAAGTGAGTCCTAGTAGGCTATTTTGGAAATTTGAGGAAACTTAGGGCCAAAAGGCCCAAGTCTAGGGAATAAACCCTAACTCCCATAACTCTCTCTTAATTGCTACAACCACCAAGAGAGAAAGAGAGTGAAGGAGAGTGAAGGAAAGAAAGAGAGAGGGAGGGAGATTCAAGCTGGACCCTAGATCGAGGTAGGGACTAAGGAAGCCGATCTTGCATCTCCCTATCCTTTTTCCAAAGGAAAAATCCAGCACTACAACCCCAAGGATCGTCTGTTGATCGTCTAGGTAAGATCTTTCATTCTTTTTTGCTTGAAACCCTTGTGTAGAGGAGAGACTTACATGAGATTCTAACATACAAATGTATGCTTTAAGGATTCCGGCAATTCGATCCCAAAATCTCCATTTTTAGGTCGTTCCCAAGCCTCCAACGAATCCGAAGGTGCGGACTATTACTCTTAGGTAGCCTAGCACCAATTTTAGTACGAGCTTAATGATTTTGATTGCTTGGATTTTGTATTTGAAACTCTAGAGAAAACCCTAGGAGTTATATGTTCGTTGGAATTGTATGGATGCGCATGTTAGCTCTCAAATTTATGTTGATCTTGTCTCTCACATGATTTGATGTATGGATGAAGTATGCCTATGCTTGCTTGATTCTTTTCCTCACATGTGGTGTTTCATTGTGTGTATGATTTATTACCCTTGTGTACATGATTTCTTGAGACGGAGGAAGTGTTTAACCTTCTTACAAACCCACACATTCACACGCACCTTAGTTATTGACAATTGCTTATTTGCTCGTATGAATATCCATTTTTGTATGGTTGAAATGCATGAGAATATGATATTATTATGCTTGATGATACTTGGGTAGTAGTCATGCCATGGATCTCCTCACCCTCCTTGGGTTGGTCAGGAATTTTAGAAGAGACGGTAGTCCCATCGGCTGGACTATGTTTGGCTAGATTCGTGGGTTGAGGCGGGTGTGTTCGGGTGGCTGTAGTTCAACTACATGGGTCCTTGGTGCCCGATGTTACTCGCCACATGCTCGCCCGACTCGTGCGGTCTAGTCCACTGTCTGACCAACTTTGTTTGTTAACCCTGTTTGCTCGCACATGTATGGAACCTGGAACACCCCACAACCTTTGTAACTCATTAGTAACCCACCTGAAATTGGTCCACAGCCTCGTGAGCCGGGCATGGTGGAATGGGACACTGTGTCCGAGCTGTCGGCCTACGCTGGGGTACCGCGCCTCCCCGTTATGACCGCGAGCGATCCTTTTCTCTCGGTACTCCTCATGTGCTTGAAGTCGGGGATGAGGAACCCGACGGGATCACGGACCGTGGGGTCTCGGCCTCACACATTGGGGGGTCTTGGCCTCGCAACTAGTTTAGGGCATTGATACGTGGGGTGTTCCAGAATCCCCAATCTGCTGGATGAAAGGACCTAACTAACAACTCGGTTAATACGAATGCATTGCATCGCATTAGCTAGGGTGGCGACTCGGCAGTCGAGGTCGCACTGAGGGAGTGTTGTCATATGCGATGGTTAGATGGAGTCGCTTGAGGGAGAGTTGTGATGAAGGCATACATCATATCATCCTGCATACATGCATATTAATAAGACTAGTTAGATGTTCATGATTGACTACCTTTCATTAAGATCTTATTATAATTGATGCCTGCGATAACTTATGATTAATAGCACCCACTGAGTTGATCACTCACTCCCACTCTGGGACGGTGTTTTAAAACATCAACCAGACCCATTCATAGATGCAGGTGACTCAGGACTGGAGGAGCCTGGCGAGACGAGCTTGGACGAGGAGGACAAGCTATCATACTTCTAGTTGATGGAGGGTTCTCCGCCAGCTTGATTGGCGGGATTGGATCACTGAGCAGGGGGCTCAGTCCTATTCTTTTGGACTTGCTATTCTTTTGAGATTTTATTGGGTAGCGTCATATGCGCCTCATTTATACTTTTAGACATGTATATGAATGTATGTTTATTTTTCGCTCATTTCAGTAGGCTGGTGTGGTTATGTTTCATGCTCCAGGAACTTCCAGGCTGCGCAACTAAACCTGATTAAACGCATTAATGAAATCTGTTAAAAGTGATTCTTGGGAACTCGAGAGTCGAGCGTATGTGCGACCCCCAATTTTCAGGGTGTTACAAGTTGGTATCAGAGCAATAGTTTGGATTCAATTGGGCCATGGGTCATGAACTCACAAACGCATCTGCTGACTTGAGAGGTTACGCAATAGAAACCATAAAAACATTAGGAACCACCCCATTCCCAGACAAGGAGTTGGGGACTTAACGGCACGGAACGATTCAATTAATTAGGAAATCCCGTCCCACACTCATTCCAGGCATGTCATTCCCAATCTCGAGTTGGGATTAACATGGTCATTCTAATTAGTACAACTTAAGGTCACTTGCCAAGCAGGCCATAGATCGAAATTCTTTTCCCAATATATCTTCTTAAGATATTCACCGTCATCGCTCTATTCTCAAACTTCCCCCGTATATTGTTAGAAATGAGCCTTAGACTGAAAGATTTGACCGTAGGAGCCCTCGTCCAAGTCTAAATGAACTGATGTTAGGCCGAGCATGCTAGTTCCGACCCGTTTGGGGGTTATTAGGTAAGCGCAAATGAAATTTTACCAAAAATAGAGAGGAAAGAGGAAAAATCATATTTTCAATCCTAACTAGGAAGAATCACATGAAACCTGTAGGGTCGTTGCGTAGATCAGCTCCTCCTACCCCAAAATCATATATGGTACCTCTTGGGGGGGCCGCACCAGCTCCCCGAAAAGGGGGTTCAAAGTGGACCCTGCCAATTGGCATGGCCACCCCCCGAGCTGGCGAGCTCACCCTGCCAGCGGCGTGCCCACCCTGCCGATCAGCGTGCTAGCCCCGCCAGCGGCGTGCCCACCCCGCCACATGTCTAGCGGAGCGCGTGGCCCCCGCCGAACCGGTGTGGTCACCCCGCCGGGCCACCTCCTTGACCCTACTTGTAAATTTTTAAAATTTGGGCGGGTCCCACTACCTTGTACACTTAAGGGATCCTCTCTCTCTCTCTCTCTCTCTCTCTCTCTCTCTCATACCTCACAAAACCTCAAATCTCTCAACTCCCTTCCTATTTCCCTTCCTTCAACAACTCAACCCTCTTAAAAAAAAAAACACATCACTAACAACCTCCAATTTCTACATCTCCTCTCAACACTCCATCAATCCCTTCATTTATTCCATCCCCCACCCTCAAGCCCTTTTTGAAAAACTCATTCCCATAACTCTTTACCTCCTCAATCCCATCACCACATTCCATCTCTCCAACCCATCTTCTTCCACTTCAACAACCTCCACTCTAATCTCTCATTCATTCATTTACTCCAAACCCCATTTCTTAACTCCCATCCCCAACACCATCTCAAGGTCCATTCTCAAATACAACCTCAAAAACCCCATCCTCAAACCCATTTATTCAAGTTCATTTCTCCTTCAAATTCATACCTAACCCACATTCATCTATCCATCCACAAACCCATCCTCAAAACCCAAGCTACAATCAATTCTAAAGACCCATTCCCCTTTTCCTAGTGTGATGGCATTCTTTGCCACCATTGTCTCATTCTTCACTATTCTAGTGATCCTTTCCCTCATGGGAAAGAAAAGGGCGGCTCATGAGGGAGCGGGGCCGAGCCAAGAGCGACGAAGTAAGGCGAGGGCCGATCCGAAGGGAAGGGCAAGCTCAGAGGTTCGATCCAAGAGGCGGAATGATTCCCAAAGAGATGAAGCGCTAATTGCAGATCTGAGAAATTTCTGCGTGCGCCAAGTCGCCTTTGAAGCCTCCGTGGAAGGACATTTGCTAGGTAACCACCCCTTACTCAACCGGCTTATGAAGAAGGATTGGGGCCCTATGTTTTATGGAAGCGAGAAGGCGGACGTGGGGCAGGCCAGGGCATTCTACACTCGAATTAGAAACCCCAAATTCGAGCCCCTGGGATTTGACATATTAGTACGTGGCGAAAACATCCACTTGGGGGTTGAAGAATTTGCTGAATTTATAGGAGTGCCATTAGGGGAGGTGCAAATTGATGAGAAGGAATTGGAATCGGGTCAAGCCCGTGATGTGCGCACTCGCCTCTTGTGCGGTTAAGCTGCCCAATGGACACGGGATGTCCACCTGTACGCAACGTCCCTGGCCCCCGAATTTCGGATACTCCACTACATTGCAACCCACAATATATACCCGAGGTTGAAGAACCGCATCGCTGTTATTTATAAATTTTTATTAAAAACAAAATTTTCCAATTTCTCACAAAATTGAGCTACGGATTATAACTGTAGCTATTGGCGGGCAAACATGAAATTATGGCAAAATGAAAATTTGAGGCAAGCATGAAATTAGGGAAATAATAAATTGGAATTAAAAATAAAATTAGAGGGAAACATGAAATTTAGCGGGAAAATGAAATTAGGAAAAAAATTGGCGGGGCAAACATAAATTGGTGGGGAAAATGAAATTGCAGGAAAAGAATTAGGGGAAAGAAATGAGGGGAAAAGAATTGAGGGGAAACCTGAATTTGAGTGGGCAAATATGAATTATGGGAAAAACAAACCGAGCGGGGCAAACGGAATTGTAAAGGGGGGATAAGGAATTTGTGGATAGGAATTGGAGGTTTCAATATTTGGGAAATTTTCAGAAACAATTTGAACCATTTAAAAAAATTTGGAAGGGGATTAAAGGCACCAAGGATTTGTAATTCGAAGGAGATAAATCTAAATACTTCCCAGGTTTAAGGGGAGTTTAATCTTGGATGGGAAATTAACCAAATTTTAAACCCTAACCTTAAATGGTCTTAATAACATTTAAATCTAATATTCCTGAGTTGTCCTGGATTTTTCGAGACTACCCTCTGGGAATGGGCCACGGATAAACACTAGCCCATGTTCTCGGTCTTTCAAATTTCGAAAACCAATGATTTGGATTCCATTTTTCAAGATATTCCCTTGGGAAACCCAAGAAAATAATCAGTTGACCCAAACCGGGGAATGGCCTGCTGGCCGGCTTTCACATTGACCCAAAGGTCGAACAATGGGTTCTACACGTCACCGGGACCGGCATTACACATGGACCGGACCCAAGGACCAAACCCCAAATGGGATGAACACTTAAAGCCCCGACTCCATTGCTAGCACAACCGCTCGACTTTAAACAAACGGGGCTATAAATCCTCCAACCGGTCTTTAAATTTACCGCCCTGGACCACGGGACCAACAAATTGGCCCACCAAATGACCACGCCCCAAATTTTGCATGGTCTTCTGGGCCAAACCAATGCACATCAGAAATTTCATGCCAAACCCTGAAAGAACGGAAAGGATAAAAAAACCATCCAAGTCCTTCGGTTTACACCATTTAACCCCTTTTGGCCAAAGGACCACACCAACCCCAAAAGGGTTTAGCCAAACCAAATTATCGTACCCGAATTGGAAACTTAGGTAAAACTTAGCTAAACCCAAATTAAAGTACCCAAAGAGAAGGAGGAAAAGGGGACCCAAAGGGGTTAACCTTTGACTTTATGGGCCAAAGCTTCCCTTTTATTCAGGAAAACCCAAAGGGCTTAACCAAGGATGCTTGGATACTTAGCTTAAATTCCCTTTTTCCCCTTTGTTGGGAATACCATGTTTCTTAAGGTTGTTGACATTGATTTATCCCACCATTTTATCAGTTCTAAAAGTTGACCCTTTATTAAACCTAGCAAACCAAGAAAGTTTGAATTTTATGTGATTTGCTTTTTGAAAGATTTTGTTCTGAGAAAATTTTAGTGATCATGTTTGCTTTTGAAAATGACTCTGCTTGCTTCATCATTATCCTTTCAATTAATATCATCTTTATCAGGCAGCCTCCACCCTCTTCGACAGTTTCCCAATTTTCTTGGATTTCTGTTGTCTGGTATTTTAGAAATTCCTCTCCTTTTTTCCAGGAAGGGATTACATGTAACGTATGTCGTTTGTCTCCCCTTTGCCTTGCGATTTTCTGACCCATTGCTGGGGGAATCTAGATCTAGGACTGGTTGTTGTTCGATTTGCTCCAATGTTTGGCCAATTCACGACACCCCATCGGGGTTCATCCACTTGAAAGGCCTAACCATTGTACAAGCTGCAATGATGGGGACTGTAAGCGCAAGTTGTAGCCCTTGTAAAATTGAGCCTGGGATGTTGTGGGAATGAAACCCGCTAAGCGTCCCTATTGGTACTTGGCCTCACGTTTAAGATGGACTGTTGACCATGCTCAATCTTGGGACGGGTTACCAACTTAAGAATGGGTTTCCTGCAAAGTTTGGAAAGGGGGGATCCTATCCCAACCTCATACAGTTACCGTTGATTGCTGAGGCTGGGGGCTATCTTCTGATCATCGATTTTGTTTAACGATGTAGGATTTATGATTTTATGCTTATAAATCTTGTATATTGTAGTGATTTCTGATTTGCCCCTTTCATTATGGTCTTTAAAAAGAGACTCGATGTGACAGTGGACTCCCACGGGGGTTAAACGGTTTTCATAGTTGTCAAGTTGGAAGGGCTCAACGGGTTGGTGCCGAGAGGACGTACAACCATTTTGGACACTTGTACAATTTTGGGGTACTCTATTGGCGCTTTCTTAATTTAGGACCCTCATCTTCCCAGGTTTTATTAACCAGAAATTCAGTCCTAGAACCTTAGGGGTAGAACGGGAGTTCTCCATAATCGATTACGTATCCACTAATTTCGAATGGGTACAGCGAGATTTGCGACCTTCAGTTACAAGTGGCAATGTAATGGCATTGGAAAACACCATTCCCAAAAGAGGGCAAGGCCAGAAAATTAGTTTAAACCCTCCGAAACTAGATTAACCGAATCGTTGGGTTACAGGTCTCCCAATTATGTCTTGGGCACTCGCTGAAAATTCTTTAACAATAATTGGCATGCACGGCCGGTCGCCCACTCAAACCCGTGACATCCAATGTTAGAGTGGAGTCGAACTAGGACTGTGGTTGGGGGCCGAAATAGGTCCGCTTGGGTTTGTAAGAAATAAATTTAAAAATATGATTATAAGGGGAAATCATTTTCCCTTAAACAAAGAGGCCTTGGTAATCCTCCTTCCTAAATATAATAGTCCCCGCGCACCAAACAACTGGATTCAATCCCCCAACCTCCACCCCCTCAACCACCCCCACCCCCGAAGGGTCTCGCCCGAGTGGCCACCCACCCACACTCCCCACTTTCCCCCCACTCCGCCCAAATTTCCCGCGGTCCTCCCCTTAGGTCCCTATTTCCCTCATCTTCAAATCACTCTTCTCCTTAATTCTTTCTCTTATCATCCCCCTCTAAAAAAACTTCCAACCCATTCTATTCCCTTCATTCCCTCCTTGACCCACCTCAACCCTTCTTATTTCCTCCCTCAACTAAATCCCCACACCCCCCAAACCTTAAAACCTTCAAATTTACTCCTCAACCCATCCAATTACCCAAATTTAACCCTCCCCAATTCCTCATTTTCCTTTACCCAAACCCTTAACTCATAAACCATTGGCCATCAATACCATCAAACCCCCTAAACCAAGGATTACCATTTAAACATAACCAATTAGGCAAACCCATTCCAAACCCAAATTTACCCCAGGATTCATTATTGAAATGCCTCACGGGGTGTTCCGGGCAATTAGAAGAGGCCGAAAGGGGGAAAGTCAACCAGTCACCAGGGCCGAGCCAAGGCGCAGCGTCCGAAATTTGTTCCCAAAATCCCTTTGCAAATTGGGAAACGCATTCCCTTTAAGGTGGGTTTGTTGAGGAAGGCCAGGGAACGATTTGCCTGAGCCTTGACCAAATTGATGAAGCGAGTGGCGAAGGCATCTTTTAGAACCTAATTTAGGGGTGGTGCAAATTGGGGAAAACCATGGGGAAGGGAATTCAAAATTTTTATTGGGGATCCCGAAGGATGGGAACGGTCAGCTCCGCATCCACCGGTCAATGATAAGGCCATGCGGGGGCAACCACGAAAGGGTTCAGAAGACCGAATCCGTTCCATTGACCGACGTCCAATGGGCCGGCATGGACCAAGGAGGGAAGTGGCCCAAGATGGCAGGTAACCCGCCACTGGCGGGAGGGTTGATGGGGCCCCCAGACAATTGGAAGGTATTGATTGGGACCCAAAAATAAAATCTGGCGGGATGACCAGGATTGGGGCCTAAGGGACCCCTTTGGTGCATCGAAAGGGTGACCATTAACATCAAGGCCTATGCCATTTTGAAAATATCCAAGGGAAGAACCAAGGATACAAGCAATAAAGGCCCATCTCCTTGCACAATAGAAGCCTTCATTTCCATCTGATAGCAACCCCTTAAATAACCAACCAAATAACTTGTTTCAGGCCCTAAGGCCTCCCAAAAGGCCCCATTTCTCGATCCAATTTAACAATTCCCGGTTAGATGGTTTTACCATTATTATAACTCATTTTCCAGAATCCAGTTAGCCCTTGCAGAGATGTATAATAAACCTTTTGGACTAAGGGCCTGCCATATTTTGGCCAACCTATGCCCTTTTCAAATTATGAAACCCTTTATCCTCGAAACCCTTCCAACCACAACCCCACGAAGGATGGTCCTTCCGGGTAATGCTTGCCCCATTGTCTCACTTACCCCGGTTTGGGAGTTTTCCTCCATGGAACAAAAAGGGGCCGTTTCATGAATCCCCAATGAACAATGCCTGGCCCAATACAGGGCCCCTGACGCCAACGAGCAGGAAGGTCCTATGGGGTCCCGAGGCCCGAAAAGCAGCCGGAATGGAATTTGCGTTTGCCAAGTATTTGCCCGAGGAACATTGATGTCCACTTAAACCAGGGGATGGAGGGCCCATTTGAGGGGCCAGTTGGCAGGGAGGGTACCGGCAATGGCCCACCGGGAATTTGAAAAAAATGGCCCCCTCCAGGGGGGAAACCCGGGAGCCCCAAAAGGGATCAAATTTGGGAAAAATTTTTTTGGGCGGAGCCAAATTTGGGCTCTTTCCCTTTTTAAAGGGGGCGGGAGGGTGGAAAGTTTCCCTCCAAAAAAGGGGGGCCCCCCCAAAAAAGGGGGCCCCCCCGGAAGCCCAAAGGGGAAAAACCCCCCGGGATTGGGAGACCAAAATTTCGGCCCTTTTTGGGGGAAAAGGAAGGGGAAAGGCCCAAGGACTTGCACACGCTGACACACAAATTCAGGACGAAAATACCCCTCTTTTCACTGTGCCCTTTCCACTGATGTTTCCGTTGTGTTCACCCCTTTCCACTGCTGCTTCCGTTTCTTTCACCCCCTTTCCTCACTCCGTTTCCAGTAAGAAAGATAAAACATCATTGTGGGGCCCGCTTCCTTAACAGCATTGGATTGCATCCTCCCTGTACATCAACATTTTATCTTCTTCTGAAAATGGTCAGTCTAATGAAGAAAGCACGCACCACAGGTATATTTTAAGCTTGCATATGGGCTTTTGGTGTATACATAATCCGATGAAAATGGAGGGGTATTACATAATCCGATGAACATGATGTATTATAAAATAAAACATCATTGTGGGGCATAGCAAGCGTAATCAGATTGCGTGTTGAGAAATTTTCATGTGGTGTGGTCCATTTGAACATTGGATGCGTTTAGATTTTTGGGCTCAAGCCATGAAATTATCTGTTAAGTTTGCCCTACTGATTTTCTAGTTTGCCCCGCTCAATTTCATGTTTCCCCCACTAATTTTCCAGTTTGCCCCTCTGAATTTCATATTTCCCTACTGATTTTCTAGTTCGCCCCACTTATTTTCTAGTTTGCCCCGCTCATTTTCATGTTTGCCCCGCTCATTTTCTAGTTTTCCCTGCTCATTTTCTAGTTTGCCCCCTCAAATTCGTGTTTGCCCCGCTGATTTTTAGTTTGCCTCGCTCAATTTCATGCTTGCACCGCTGAATTTCTAGTTTGCCTCGCTAATTTTCTAGTTTGCCTTGCTCAATTTCATATTTTCCCCACTGAATTCCATCGTTTATAGTTGAAAAGAAGAGTCATAAGAGGTTTTTCAATTAAGCGAGGGAAGCATGAAAATTCAGCGACGCAACCTATAAATTGAACGAGGTAAACTAGAAATTCAACGAGAGAAGATCGAAAGTTCAGCGAGACAAACTAGAAATAGGGTGAGGCAAACCAGAAATTAAGCGAGGGAAAAATGAAATCAATCGAGGGAAGTTCGAATTTGAGTGAGGCAAAAGAAATAACTGAGCGAGGGAAGCATGAAAATTTAGTGACGCAACCTAGATTTTGAACGAGGCAAACTAGAGATTCAGCGAGGGAAGAGCGAAAATTGAGCGAGGTAAACTATATATTGAGCGAGGCAAACTGAAAATTGAGCGAGGAAAGCTAAAATTGAGTGTAGCAAACTGAAAATTAAGCGTGGCAAGCTAGAAATTGAGCAACACAAACATGAAATTGAGTGAGACAAAAATGAAATTCATCAAGGCGAACATGAAATTTATCAATGCAAACATTAAATTGAGCGAGCCTAGCTTGAAATTGAGCTAGACAAACATTAAATTGAATGAAAATACCCCCCTTTTTCACTGCCCTTTCCACTACTGCTTTAACTGCCGTTTCTTTCACCCCCTATCCTCAAACCATTTCCAGTAAGAAAGATAAAAAACCCCTTTTCTGGGCCCCCCTTCCTTATTAGCATTTTGTCTTCTTCTGAAAATGGTCGGTCCAGTGAAGAAAGCACGCACCATAGGTATATTTTAAACTCAATTGGGCCCACATTGAATGTACGTAGTATATCCACATCGTCCATCTGTTTTTCCATCTAATTTAAGGGATTGAGCCCCAAATTGAAGCATATTAAAAGATCAAGTGGATCATACCACGGGAAACAATGGGGACAATGATTTCCACCGTTGAAACCATAGTAGAACCAACAGGCCCAACAGTGATGTTCGTTTATTATTAAACTTGTTCATAAGACCATAGTAGGCCCAATAGTGATGTTTGTTTGGTGCACTGGTTCGTCCGATAATCTTCTTTCGGGCTGTTGGGTTCGAATAGGTGGGTTTTTGTGCTGATCCGGCTCTAATGGGCTGTAAGTCAGGTTGTAGGGTTTTGGGTTTAAGGTTTGGATTAGGGTTTTGGGTTCGAATTAGATTTTTGATTAAGGTTTAGGGTTTGGGTTATTAGTCATGGTCCGGATTGTCCTTGCCTTTTCAGGATATTAGCTTAAGTGGGGGTGTCTACAATCCTGTTTGAGGTTCAATTGATTTTGTTTTGAACTTCATTAGTGATGCAAGAAAGTTTGTGTAACATCCTTGATTTTCACTATTTTGGATTTCCAAAAATCCATCAATTTTTCTTTTTATTTTTATTGTATTTAATTGACCTAAATATTACTTAATGACCATTAGCACTCAATGTCAGTTTATACAGGGTGTACCAGTGAAGAACTGCACAAGTCCAGTTAATCATGTAACATCCCGTCCAACCAGAATAGTGTACTGAGGTGTCCTCATAGGATTTACCGCAGAACTGTTCGTTTAAACTACTCATGGTTTGATGCCATAACTAAATTAAGTTAGGATTAGCCCATTAGAGTAGACCAGTCGGGTTGTGATTGGGCCAAGTGCGAGCCGTCAAGCCAAATGGCCATTTACACTTGGCAGCAGCCCGTGCGGGATATACCGCGACATAGGAAGGTCAGAAAATTATAAAAATTGAGGGGAGCATAGATCTCACTGGGTTTGGGGACCATCGCGGACCACGGACCCAGTGGACACCCAGAAGTATAATCTGGCACTTGCCAGATGCGCCCCACTAATGCCAAAATTAGAATCTGGCACGTGTAAATAAAACTGAAATGTAAGACATTTCAGCCATCAAATTTTTTCATAATTTATGATGAGGGTCTAATGTATTTTTCTACACCCGCCCACAAAATCTGGGTCCCGATCGTGGCACGGTGACCGTTGATCGCGAATCAGACCCGTGCGACCAAACCCCATATCGGATCATTCCCAAATTTTGCATGGCCCTTCATCGGGCCAAGGAACACCTATCCTATAAATTTCATGGTCAGAGGGCCACCAGAACTACCTCGATTCTCCAAGCGAGATCTAGACCGCTCGTTGGTGGACCACTAGATCCAAAACTATAGAATAATGTCCATCCCATTGGGCTTGACGTCCATCACGGGAATCGGACCTGGGTACAGTCCAAAACTGGTCAACTTGAGCTGAAAGATGAGTGCATGAGAAATGCAAATACCCTAAAGGAAGGAGTTGAAACTTAAGTGAATTGAGTCGTCCATTCTTATGCAAAGTTGAGGATTTCGGACCGTTGGTTTGCAACCAAACCTTACCCATGGAGTAAGGATATTTCCCTGCTCAAATCCTTATAGCCGCGGCCCTGATCGACTATCGGTGACCGTTGAACAGACTTCTTATCATATCTGTTGATCGGCGTATCCAAATGGTGGGCCGATCATATACATATGTAGATCATCATTAGGGCCAATTATCCAACGGTGGGTGTCGACTCCTACGCCCCATAGTGGGCCCTAGAGCTTAGAAAGACCCTCTCATAGGTCTAGTATAGTAAAAACCCAACACTTGGGGCCATTGTCACCAAATCTGACATTATAAAAGGGCCTCATTTGGGGCACCCCTCTCTCATACGAATTTGCCCTAGGGAACAAAGGGAGAGAAGAGAGAAAAGGGAGAAGAGAAAGAGGAGAAAGGACGAGAAAGAGAGAGGAAGAAGAAGGGAAAGGAGTATGTGGTAGGAGGTGGGGCCCAAGGAAGCTCAACCTTACAAACTCTCTACCCATTCTCCAAGGAAACCTCCACAAACCCACCCATGCCAAGAAGCGGAGGTATGAATGGTATATTTCCCTTCAATAGAGCAACTTATTGTAGATTTTTAGGTATTAATGTTGTCTTTCTTGATTTTGATTTAGGAAATGATGGTTTTACCCAAATCCCCAAACCCTAAGATCTCAAAGAATGAAAATCTTCCCTTAAGGTGCGGACTATTATCCTTAGGTGACCTAACACCAATTTTAATACGAGATTAGTGATTTTGATTGCTTGGATGTTATTTTTGAAAGCCTAGGAAATCCTAAGAATTGTATGTTGGTTGAAATGGTATGGATTTGTATGTTTGACTCTCTCTCTCTCATGATGTCGTTTATGTTTCTCACATGATTCGATGTATGGATGATCATATGCTCATGTCGTGTTGATTTTTATACATTATTGCATCATATTTTGTATGATTTCATTGCTCTTGTGTATATGATTTCTCAACATGAAGGAAGTGTTAACTTCCTCAATAACCCACACCACACACATACACTTTATTTATAATATTAATGATTTGCTTGTAGGAAAATTTGAATTATATGTTGAGTAACATGAGATCACGGTGTTGAATATGCTTGGTGCGGCATTGGTAGTTGGCATGCTATAAGTCACTATTCCTACCCTTGGGTTGGTCAGGAACATGAGGAGAGCGAAGGTGGTTCCATTGGTAGGACCACCTTGAGGCTAAACCCATGGGTTTAGACGAGTATGTGTGGGCGGCAGTAGTAAGGCTACATGGGTCACTTGTACCCGATGTCGTTCCGCCACATACTTACCTGAGCTCGTGCAGTTTAGTCCACTGGCTGACCCAACTAGTTTGTTAACCTTGTTTGCTCACATATGTATGGAAACTGGAACACCCCACCACCGTTGTAGCCCATCGATACCGGATGAAATATTGATCCACAGTCTCGTGAGCCGGGCATGGTGGAATGAGACACTATGTCCAAGCTGTCGGCCTACACTGGGGTGACGCGCCTCCCCGTAGTGACTGCGAGCGACCCCACATTCAGCACCCCCCATGTGCTTGAAGTCGGGGATGGGGGAAACCTGACGGGGTCAAGGATCGCGAGGTCTCGGCCTCATACATTGGGAGGTCTTGGCCTCGCAACTAGTTCAGGGCATTTGATACGTGGGGTGTATCAGATTCCCAAATCTGCTGGATGAATGGACTTAACTAAGAACCCGGTTAACATCATCATTGTATGGCATTAGCTAGGTTGGCGACTCGGCAGTCGAGGTCGCACTGAGAGAGTGTTGGCATTGGCGATCGTTAGATGTTGTCGCATGAGGGAGTGTTGTGGTGAGGGCATACATCATATCATCCTGCATGCATGCACATTAACAAGACTAGATAGATGTTTATGATTGCTTGCTTTTTATTAAATTCTTATTATAATTGATGCTTGTTGCAACTTAAGGTTAATAGTACCCACTGAGTTGATCACTCACTCCCACTCTGGGACGGTGTTTTAAAACACCAACCAGACCCGTTCATAGATGCAAGTGATTCAGACTTTGTGGAGCCTGACGATGCGAGCCTTGAGGAGGAGGACCGGTTCTCTTCTTTCAGCTGATGAACGGGTCTTCATCGGACCTGTAGATGGCACGTTGGATCACCGTGTAGAGGGCTCAGCTTTATTCTTTTTTGTCATATTATTCTTTTTGTGAATTTGTTAGGCGTCACCTTGTGCTCCCGTTTGTATCCTTTTAGGTATGTATATATAAGTATAATTGATTTTCTTTTATTTCAGTAGACTTGTGTGGTTGTGCTTCATGTTCCAGGAAGTTCCAGAATGCGCATTTAGACTGGATTAATCGCATATTAATGAAAACTGGATATAAGTGACCCCGGGAACTCGGGAGTCAAGCGCATGCACGACCCCCGATTTTCAGGGTGTTACAGTTTGGTTATCCAACGGGATACCACGTGTGGTCCCCTAGCTGGTAGATTGAAGAGCACAAGGATTTCATGTTTGCCCCACTCAATTTCACGTTTGCCCCGCTCAACTTCATGTTTGCCCCGTTGAAATTCATGTTTCCCTCGTTGAATTTCGTGTTTGCCCCGCTTGATTTCATGTTTGCCCCTGAATTTCAAGTTTCCCTCACTGAATTTTTAGGTTGCCTCGCTGAATTTCAAGTTTCCCCCGCTGAATTTCTAGGTTGCCCCGCTGAATTTCATGTTTGCCTCACTTAATTTCATGTTTGCCCCACATGAATTTCATGTTTACCCCACATGAATTTCATGTTTACCCTGCTGAATTTCAAGTTTCCCCCGCTGAATTTCATGTTTGCCCCACTGTATTTCAAGTTTACCCCGCTCAATTTCATGTTTTTCCCATTAAATTTCATGTTTGCCCTGCTAAAATTCATGTTTGCCCCACTTAATTTCTAGGTTGCCTTGCTGAATTTCTAGGTTGCCTCACTCAATTTCTTGGTTGCCTCGCTCAATTCCTATGTTGCCTCGCTCAATTCATTGGTTACCTCGCTGAATTTGTAGTTTGTTTAGCACAATTCTTAGGTTGCCTCGCTAAATTCTTAGGTTGCCTCGCTGAATTTCTAAGCTCTCTCGCTGAATTTCTAGATTGCCTCGCTCAATTTGTAGTTTGCCTTGCTCAATTCCTAGGTTGCCTTGCTCAATTTGTAGTTTGACTCGCTGAATTTCTACGTTGCCTCGCTCAATACCTAGGTTGCCTCGCTTAATTCCTAGGTTGCCTCACTGAATTTCTAGGTTCCCTTGCTGAATTTATAGGTTCCCTCACTTCATTTGTAGTTTGCCTCGCTCAATTCCTAAGTTGCCTCGCTCATTTCCCAGTTTGCCCCGCCGAATTTCTACGTTGCCTCGCTCAATTTGTAGTTTGCCTCGCTCAATTCTTAGGTTGCCTCGCTCAATTTGTATTTTGCCTCGCTCAATTCAAGGTTCCCTCGCTCAATTCCTAGGTTCCCTCGCTCAATTTCTACGTTGTCTCGCTCAAGTCCTAGGTTGCCTCGCTCAATTCTAAAAGGCATTCCAAAGTTGAAGTAATAATCACTATTCACTAAGACAGGTTTTCATCATATAGCCAAATCTTTCTGACAGACACAGTTGAGCTGGCAGAAAAAATGATTCAGAATATTGGCAAGATAACCATACATTCTTGTTTTGATACTAATCCAAATGGTAACACATCAACTAGTTTCTCAAATACAAGAGGTTCTCACGAGTTGAATTCTTTTCTGTAGAAAATCAAGCAATAAAAGCCATCTTCAAATGAAAGTTAGTGCCTTAATATCTGGCGAGCCATGAAAATGAAGGTCATTCGGCTGTTCTGTAAAGCCAACAACACTATCTCATCTTAAAGAACTGCATCTTTTTATTTTATTTATTATTATTTTTACCTTCTTCCCATTAGATCATGTTTGGAAACCATGGATTCAGTGCTAAATAGTAGAAAAAGAAAATAAATTTCCTTTGATGTAACTATTTTTTTTGTTTTTTTTTTTTTTTGTTACACCTAGATCCATAGCTTAACTAGCAGACTGAGTGGAGATACCTTGTTTCAACACTTGAGGTCTTGCCATCAATCCCTAATGGGGGTGGCTAACATGGAGTGTGTGTACTAACATGGGTGTGTACTAATAAGCTAACCCAAAAAATAAAAAATAAAAATTGTTTTCTTTGGATAGCAAGGTAATCCGTAGCCATAGGAAGCCGCTAGATTGGGGTGGCCCCGCTGAACGGGGCAGTGGCAAGGGCGTAGCCAGTTCAGTGGTCCGCCCCCGAATTGGATCTACAGGTACGTATTATGTTATCTATAGCTACGGATATAATCCGTAGCTATAGAGGGCCGCCACATCCTTAGCCCTAGACAGGCTTACTTAAGAAGCAGGGGTATTTTCATCCTCAAATTCGCTGTCCACACGTGCTAGTCTAAGTTGGTAACTTAAGTTTGTATTCCTTCATAAAAACCACTGGATAAAAGGTATTGTCTACAGTGGTAAATTTCTCTCCTTAGATATTTCATGATGGAGATTGACGTGGTGGAGATATTCGTGCATACGCTGGCAGAGCGTGGATACATACCAATGCACTCAGCCATAGTACTTATCTCATAAACGTATCTAATATCAATACTGTTTAAACAGTAGGCCTCACTTCAAATGGAAAAATTCAAAAAAAGGATAATTGATTTTAGTTTATTAACCAACAATTAATGGAAGCTTCTTTTTGTTGAATTTAAACCGTTGAATATCTTTCTTTCAATCCATCCAACAAATGGATAATTATGATTAATTATTCAGTTTAATTTTTTTTGTAGATTATATTCCACATTTTTTATGGTTTTGATTGAAATACATAGATGCAATGTTCAGACTCGCTGCGTGCGTGCGTACGAGTTATTACACTCAACTACAGCCTCTAATCAATTCTACTCGGTTTCTGTTGATATAGCGGCGTTTTCTGCGAAGGATATTTACGAGGAATGGTAACTGCAGCCTCCTCACACGTGGAAACGCGGTGCGCGTGTGTAATATCTGAGCCTTTTATCAGGCCATCCCCATAGCGTAGATGCATGTGTCAAAAATCAGGATGATCTGATGATCGGGTGGGCCGCGCGTGCACATAGAGTTTCAGAATCTAACGGTGGCAAATGGTCCTGATGCAGATGGGGCACATCTCTAACGCATATTGATTGAGCAATCCTGGCCTTCAATTATTGGACATTCATTAATTGGAGTGGGGCTGCTGAAGCTTTTTATTTCAAACGTCCATTTTATTCCACCAATCGTAATCTCAGGACCAATCCACGTTGGACCAGGCATTTTGGATGGTTCAGATGGACGGAGATATATGCCACTTTTATGAGCGTGAGTACGGATGATGGTAGTCTGCAAATGTATCAAATAACTCCCTTTCCTTTTTCCGTCGGACAAGCAGAAAGTACGAGCGGTGGGCCATGTTCATTGTTCTGTTGGGAAGCGGATTGGCTGGTGTATATAACTGGTGTATTGACGTCAGCAAGTTCTGGGTCTCATCATGAGGTATGTTTTATATCCAAACCGTCCACCCATTTGACGAGCTCGTCTTAAGGCTTGAACCGAAAAATAAGACAGATCTAAAGGTCAATTGAACCACACTGCAAAAAGCAGTGGTGTATTGAACGTCTACCATTGAAACCCTAAATCCTTTTGGAGGTCACAGAAGTTTCAAATAAATATGAAATTTGTTTTTCCTCTTCATTCACGTATTTTTTACCTTTTTAACAGATTGGATGGAAAATAAACGTTATGGTGGGCCCTACGAATTTTTTAACGGTGAAAATCATCATCCTCGCTGCTATTTTTGGTGTGGTCTGTTTGGGATTTGGATATGATTCATTTTTTGTCTAATGCTCTAAAATGATCTCGAAAAAATGGATGAACGGTGTGGATATAATAAATACATCATTGTGGGGCCCATGTAACTTTGATCTCCTTTGAACCGTTCGTTAAACTCGGGGCTCGAGGAGCGTTGGCGCTCGTCTTCGCACGACACGTATCTACATCAGCTATATAGCTGGTGTGCGGTACACCAGCCAATCCGCTTCCGTTCGGTTGGTGGGCTGGTGCCCCAACATGTCTCGTAAAAGATTATCCTAGCCGTCCGTCCAATTAATGATTTGATTAGACAACGAAAGCCAATGGTCCAAATTTGATAATGGCCATGGATGATTTTTGGTGGTCCAGTGTGTGGGCCAGGAGAATCGATGGTCCATATTAATTACAATAGACAAGGTCCCATCATTGATATGGACGTTCTACCATGTAAGGCCAACCTTTGGTGGCCCATCCTTGTTACAAAGCAATTTGATCATATCGTTTTAACCGATTAATTAATGGCCTGGAGAATGGATGGCCCTTATTGATTCTACTAGAAAAGATCTCAATGGACCATCCATCAGGTGCGGCCTGCAATGGATGGCCCATCCATCTCAAATACCACTGCTATTGGATGATCCTAACTATTTCATTAATAGCTTAGAAAATGGAATTGAGTATATGAAAAAGATGGGATATTTCATCTAGACCATCTAGTTTGTGAAGCCCACCTTTGATGGCCCACCCTCTAAAAAAATACTTTGAGGTGATAATCCTGACAATTTGATCAATGGAGGTGTACTATTAATGCCGATTATGTTAGAAAAGGTCCAATAATTGATCTGGACCATTCATCATGTGTGGCCCACCCTTTGGTACCATTCCTTTCTAAAAAGTCACTTGGATAATTAATCCTAACCATTTGAGTAATGCCTAGGAGAATAGAGGGTCCAATTAATTATACTAGAGAATGTTTAAATCATTGGCCATGTTCATAGGTCATGTGCAATCTACCTTTGGTGGCCCATCTTTCTTAAAAATTACTTTGAGCGGATGATCCTAGCCATGTGATCAATGGCTTGGAAAATAGGAGCAGTTTGGTTATACTAAAAATGAATTGATCATTAATTTAGACCATCCATCATGAGCAACCACCTTTATGGCCTATTTTTCTAAAAAATTAATTTGATTTGATGATATAACCATCTGATCAATTACTTGGAGATGGTGAATTTTGATTATATTGTAAAATACCCTATCATTGCTCTAAACTATCCTTCTTGTATGCCCCACTTTCTATTTTCTAATCTTCTTAAAAAAATGATCAGATGATCCCAAACATTTGATCAATGATTAAGAAAATGGACGATAAACATTCATTATACTAAAAAAGGTCTAAACATTAATTAAATGATCCTAACCATTTAATAAGCCATGAGTAAGGACCCAAACATCGACTAGATGATCCTAACCATTTGATAAATAGATGGTTCCTATTGATGACATTAAAAAGGTGGGACCATTGATTTAGACCGATCCTCGTGCCGGCCTACCTTTGATAGCCCATCCATATCAAGAATTAATTTTGTTGGGTTATCCTAAATGAACTATGACTTAAAAGAGTGGATGGTCTATATTGACTAATGTCATGAGAGTTCCACACATTGATTTTGACCATCCAATATATAGGCCACCTTTAATGCGGATTTAAAAGGGATTTATCGAGAAAACCATTTCCTTTGTCTTTACTTTCCACTAAAAATTAAACTCACAAACAATGAAATTGTCATTTTATTGTATTTCCTATCTAAATATTTTTCGAGTTCTCAAATGGACTTTAAAATTAATTTATTTTTAGATTCATTACACATCAAAAAAATGAGTTTTCCAAATTAATTTCTCTACCAATTAGTGAAACATGCACATATTCTATGCCTTTTATGTGTGGATTGTTGGGAAGCACGGAAGGTGAGCCCTCAAGATCTGACGGTCTACACGAGTAAGCTAAGATGGACAGACTATAGCGCACACAGTATCTCTCTGTATACTCTCGGTGTATCGTATATCTTAATGTGTGAGAGAGCGCATGCCTTTTTATAGGAAAAGAGGGAGAGATCGGATGAGATAGAATGAAACCATATTATCCGGTCAAATCCCTATCTCTTATCATATTTCAAATTCAAAGTTGAATTTAAAATCTCAGCCGAATGGAAAAGACTGGAAAAAGCCTAAACATGTGGGACCCACCCACTAATGATTGCTCACCAGTGGGCCCCATTGGCTTACGTCCAACATGAATATGATGCCATGAAAATCATACCTCAAATCAGCATCATGTTCATCAATGGCTCACATAAGCGCCGTGCAATGTTCATCAATGACATTGTTTAAGGGTGGGTTTGGTTGTAATAAAATCTCATCAAATTTCATCATATTCCATGATTAATCGGTCTAATTTGGTACTATTTTATTGCAACCAAATGCAATCTAATTGTAATTATATATTAGAAATCACGAATTTCCATTATCAAAATTATTTTTAATTGTGATCGACTACCATTATAACCTACGCTTCCTTCTCTCTCAGTAACTGACACTCGTGTAGCACCACTCTTTTCCCGTCTCTCCTCCTCTCTCTTCCCTTCTTTCTCTTGCATGCACTGTACCTCCTACTTGCAAATTAACTAAAATGAGATGAACATTTTCAAGAAACATCCAAACATGTTCCTAAATATAAGTTAAATTAAATTCAATTCTTTAGGTAGATTTAATCAACCAGCATAATATTTAAAACCCACACAATCTTTTGAAACCACAAATTGTTAATGGAACATTCTATGCAGAACTTGTGATAAATAAATAAATTGCGTGACATATTCTAAGTGTTTGCACCATATGAAGCATTAAAAAGTATATGAAGCATTGAAATGTATCTTTCTCATTAAGGCGTGGGGCTGGGCTCCATTGATAATTTATCACTACTTCAACATAGGTAGTCAAATTACCAACACAGCCTAGAAAATACACGAGAAAGACGATGGTCCTTTTATTTATTTATTTATTTATTTTTGTGTTTTTCGCCCTTGTAATATGTACCATTCACAGTCCTTTTAATGGCTATTAGTTGGATGGTTAGCATTGCTTGATTAATAAGATTTTATGGATATGTTCCATTCATGGTGTCCTTAAAATTTTAATGGCCTGGATGACCATGAGTGCGACATTTGAGGAGGATGAGTCACCTCCAATTTTCAAATTGATGATGAAATATCAATAATGCAACACCTAATGGCCACATCCTTTCTCTCAAAGAAGACAAGCTCACAAGGAAACTTTCCATGATTCTCAAATGAGACCCTGGTCCCCATCATCAAAGAGATGCTTTTAAAAAAAGACCTTTCAATCAAGCTTTTGTTATGAGATTAGCTTGAAGACCATTACTACTAACAATGAACCTTGGGTTGAGGCATTAAAGGATAAATACATTAAAAGAAGAAAATGAAGATACACTATAATTGATGTTCTCTTTAAAGATGTTTTTAGGATTTTTAGAAACTGTCCAGAAAATCATTAATTTATGGTATTTCAAGAATTCTAATAATTTTTCTAAAGATTAGAAAGGAATAAAAATTACTAAAAATTAGTGAAAATTTTATAAAAATCAATTATTAACTAGGAGTGGCAAATGCATTGTAAGTTACAGATATGTTAAAACTGAAAATTTTTGCAATCATAAAGTGATAACGTTGAATTGGGAATCACTTGACTAGTATGGGGAAAATTACTCATAGCAAAAGAGGAGTTACTCAACTCTTACCTCTACTAGGAATTTATAGGAAATAATATTTTTTAACTAAAAAATGAATATCTTCTTATTCCATGGTAGGTCCTTATATATACCAAATACACCAACCCTTCGTGATTAAATTTAATAATTTTATACAAATTGGTTACAACAACCCATGAGTCCCATTGTATTATTATTACATAATAATAATAATAAAAATAAAAAACAACTTCCAAAATCATGCCAAATGCGTTCTCAAGAAATACTTCAATTTCAAACTCTTTTCTTTTTAATTCATGCGACATGGCCCTAAAATCCATGCATCATGAATGCTTTTGGGCCAAAAATAATGGACTGCATTTCCAAGCATTGCCTTGATTGATGGGTTGCCCTTTCACCTTGAATTTGGTTGAACAAGTATATATTAATGAGGTCCACAATAACTAATGTTTTCTCTAAAACCCTAATTCCTTCTTATAAATAAATTATATAGAATAAAAAAAAGATTTGATCGTCCCACCTTCTAGGGACGCTTGGTTGTCAGAATTTTAAAAAAAAAATAAAATGAGAAAGAAAGATAGAGAAACATCTCTCCTCCACCATATGTCCACACATGTGGAGCCTTGTTTGAGAGTGGCTCTGTGCGCATGTCATGCCAAGCCTTACCTTAACTTCCTAGGCTGGAAGACCATGTTAACTAACATGCGATCGGCAAACCATAAATTTGAAGTAAGATCTTATCCTTTGATTTATTTCTCCTTTTAGGGTTAGATTCTATCCATATGAGGATTATATAGTTTCTAAATTTTGAAATTTGAAAAGTTTCATGTTTTTTGTAATTTTCAAAAAATCACCAAAATTATAACCAACAAACACTATCAATGGGAAGTTGGGAGATGGCCACACTGGTCACCAATTGTAGGGAGCTCCTTCAAAGCCTGACTACATGGGACATCACTCACACCCACAGGAAAGGTAGCATTGTAAAGAATGCCCTTGCAAGTATAAAGCCAGGTTTTGTCTTTACTTGGGTTGATAAACCACCTCAAACTATCTCAGGATCTGTTTTTTGAAAAAAAAAAAGGGGTTAAAATTACACTGGCCATGGGCCAATGTGATGTATTTTTGCCATCAAAATTGTTTATTATATGTGTCAATTAAGAAAACTCCTAAGACACTAAAATTAACTTAAGCCAGAACTAATGTGGGCCACAATAAAGGAAATAATCTGTGAGAAAACACCCATTATAAAGTTATGGATTTTCGCTGCTCGATATATATATATATATATATATATATATATATATATATATATATATATATATATATATATAAATATATATATATATATATATATATATATATATATATATATATATATATATGTATATTTGTATTTTTGTATTTTTGTATTTTTGTTGTTGTAATTAACTTATATTGTTATTTACTGACCTTTAAGACTCGACATTAGCCTATACGTGGTAGTTACTAGTAAAGAATCGCATAAATTTAATTAATTAATTGTAGGATGCTAATGAATCCGCCCGATTAATTAAATCTCGAGTTTAGCTTCGTGATTTATTCATATAGGGTCCAAATCTAGTTGACTTATCACTGACTAATCAAGATAGCCAAAACTAAATAAAGACCTACCTAAATCCGAGACAACTAGAGTCGAATCTTAATTAACAAATTAAATTGACCCAGTTACTCTTTTAGCCTAAGAACCAATGGTTTTTAGGATTGAATCACCATTTTCGCTAATTGCGAATAAGTTACACTATAAACTTAGCTAATTCAAACCCTAATAATCGTGCCCAAGAAATCTCTCTATCCAATTCATTTCGAAAATATCATGATTATCCAAATAAGCTCTAAACAACTTGTTAGTGAGTCACTAAACACAAGATTATAAAAAGACGTTCGTCTTAGCGAGCTTGACATCTATCGCGGGATGTCGAGCGGATATTGTAACTCAAATCGCTCAACTTAGGTTCGCAATCCAAGCGCATGAGATGTGCAAATACCCTCAGAAGTCATCAGGAACTTAAGTTATTTGTCCATATATAATCTTTACCAAAGTTGTGTCTTTCAGACCATTAAATTGTGACAAAATTTAGGGCACCAACCTAAATTAATATCTTACGCATATCCATATAACCGCAACTTTGATCAATGATTGGTAACCGTTGAACTGACTTCTAATAATAATTGTCGACTAATGCATCCAAATGGTTGGCCAAGCATAGCCTTGCATAGATCATCACTAGAGCCAATTAACATATGACATAGATCGACCTATATATATCTTAGTGGGCCCCAACAATGAGAAACAACTTGCCATAGGGTTATATTAGCAAAAACCCTATCATTATAGCCATTTGTAACCTTTCTGACACTATATACACCCATATTTGGGGAGCCCCCTTTCCCATACGAATTTGTTCTAGAAATTCAGGAGAAAGAGAGAAAGGAAGAAATAAAGGGAGAGAAAAAGAGAGAGAGGTGGGTGATTGTGATTTATTTGGTTGGTCGATCATGTAGGTTATAAAAGGATGGGTAAATGGGTGATCACATACCTTGATCACGAGTGTGGTGGATGGTAGGGTAGGGAAAATGTACGAATATGCGGTGGATGGTGGCACATGCATATAAAAAAATTTAAGTTATTACAACGTGCGTTTTTACTAGGTTCACACTTGAAAACTTAGAATTAGAGTCTATATACTCCGGTATCGATTTTCAGGGCGTGACACCTATCCTTGAATACCACAACGGCCCACCTGAATCACAAAACATCTAGAATCTTGGTAGGTCTTTTGTATCGATTGGACGAAGGATCTAATGAAAAAGATTATACATACACAATAGAATCGGCCCCCATGCTAATTAACAAAGGCATTCCTTGTCAATATGTTGCCTGCATTATAGCTCATGTGAGTTTTGGGCTAGTTTGATTTTTGGGCTCTGGAGTTTTCTAAAGTGATGCATCTTATGGAGGGGTTGGATTCACGGAAAATTTTAATTGGACCCCACACTACCTATTAGTATAAAGTGCACCCCATAATTTAAATGATGACCTACAAACAAATGGTTAATAACTTGACTAGTAGTTAAATACAAAATTTAGTTTAGAAGGAATATCTACTGCAACGGTGCATTTGTTGCACTTTTTATTCTTGTCTTTTAAAAAAGATTTATATGATATTATGTTATTATAAATAGTTAATATAAATTTTTTTTTTTTATTTTTTTGAAATCATATATTTTTTTAGGACTTTTATTTAACTAAAATTCTTCTAAATTTACACTACAAAATTACCCTAAGGGCCAACAATTGTAAGAATTCTATAAGGTGGACTTAATTGATCAACAATCTAAATCTCCCTAATGGGTTGAATATCATGATCAAGCATACTAATGAACCCACTTAAGTTGTGATTAATATATAACCATGTAAGGGGTGGTGCGCTACAATTGTGTTACACGCACATTGTTTTGTTTTGAGTAGAATTACTATATTCATGTAGAGGAAAAGAAGTTTTCATGAGTTTCAAACTCCTCACCCTCAATAACCATAAAAACAGAGCTTGGTGTCTAAGCCTACCCACATCAAAAGCATTTTCTACCCATCTTAATGCTTCTCTAAGCATGTAGGGCGTCAACATTCACCTTGTTAATACTACTATGGAGTGGGCCCCTCCACACGCATGAACACAACCACACTCATGTGTGGAATGCATTTATCTAATGAAACCGATGAAAACATGGACCCCACTTATTAAGATAAGTCTTAATTTAAAAATTACACTGAAATGACAATCTTTTTAATCCGTTAGTAAGTATCTATCAATGATACAAATATCCAAGCCATCCATTGGTTGGGTGCCACCAACTAGGTAGACCATACCAAAACAAATGCTGGTATCTTTGGGTACAAATGGGGCCATGGTTTCTATATACAGGATATTAATCTATTGGGCCCACTACGGTTAGAAAATAAATATGCAATTGTCCACATTCAACCAAAAAGCCAAATATTGGATGACTTTGATCTTATAACTTTGAAGCATTTTCAATGCAGCCTGACGTGACTCAACATTTAATAATTGCGACTGAAAGTAATAAAAATGAATAACGCCTCCATTTTCTAATAACTCGCCTTGAGAAGGCAAGTGACTCAGTTTGAGACAACACGAGTGGCATCAAGTCAATTGAGTCTGCGAGTCTTCCTGTGTTGGAACTGAGTCACACCTAGGACTGAGTTTCCTATGACTAGGCTTGAAATCCCACCAAGTTCAACTGGGCTGTGTTTACGATGACTCGGCTCGAAATCTCACTGAGTTGACTCAGCTGAGTTTTTTATATGAGTATTTGAAATTTTACCGAGTCGAGTTAACTCGCTTGAGTCTCAAGTTGAGTCAGCTAGTTTTAGAAGCAGGGGCATTTGAACTACGTGCACTCTCCACACCTCAAGTATCACCAGGACATCTCCCCCTTATATTGGCTGACTCGGTTCCAGTCGGTTTAGTTCTGTAGACACAGACGCTTAGACAATGGTCCTGTAGGGCCCACAATCTGTCTAAAAGACCAAAAAAAATAAAATTGCTAAAATGGAACTTAAGTGGGCCACAACATTGAATAATGAATGGAGGCGGATTGCGTGGTGTGCCACAGGCCACCAACCTCCATGATGTGTTGATGTCATCAACTTTTGTGGGGCCCATTATATTGCATGTGTTATATCCACACCGTCTATCAATTTTTCGAGATCATTGTATGGCATTTCTCCAAAAATGAGGTAGCTCAAGCTCAAGTGGACCACACCACAGAAAGTAGTGGAGACAATGATTTTCACCTTTGAAGCTTTCTTAGGGCCCATCCTAATGTTTATTTGCCATCTAACCTGTTCATAACGTCATACAGACATGGATGAAGAGAAAAACATAAATATAAGCTTGATTCAATATTTCTTCAGCGCGCTAGATGATTTCAATGGAAGGCGTTCAATCTGTACTGGTTTTTGTACTGTGGTTCACTTGAGCTTTGGACCTCCAATTTTTTGATCTATACCTTTAAATGATATCGCAAAATGGATAGACGGTGTGGATATAAGACATATATCATGTTAGTGACCATAGAACTTGGTGACGTCAACATACCACTGAGGTCGCATACGACGCACTCCCCTTCAGAATGAAGGATGCCTGCAATAGAAAAATATTATATTGTGTGTGGGCTAACCATGGTTATGTATGCCATCCAACCGTTCATAAGGTTCGTCCTCACCAAGATAAATGGACATCCAAAAAGACAAGCTAATCAAAAACTCAGGTGGGCCACCTAAATTTTGGGCCGGCCAGATTTTTGGCTTTTTTTCTTCATGGTGAGGCACACAATGGATGGTATGGATGCCACATGCACAGCACACGTTGTGCTGGGCCCACAAACAGCTAAATAGTACGGTAAATGTATTATAGCATGGACTATGATTAGTAAATCATGGGCTTGACTCTCCATTTGCCTTGCACCCCTTTGAAAAGAGTCCGGATCCTCTGTTATCAGGTCAACCGAGAAATCCTGAAACCCTAATTCTCATTGGTCCACGTCATCACTCACTAAAAAAATTAAAAAATTAAAAAACAGCTTCGGACGCCAAACCATTAGGGTAACAGGAATTCTCTCTTGACCTGATAACAGATGATCCCGACCTTTGAAAATGGTGGTGACTCATCTTCCCCACAAGTGGCATGATGTACAACAATATAAGACAATCCAAATTGTGGGGCCCAACATCCATGCAGTACATCTCTAATGTCATGAAATCTTAACCATTCAATTAATTGCTAGAAAATGGGTGATTAAGAGAAAAAATGAAATTTGAAATAGAAAATCAGATGGTTAATATCAATTTCTTTAGTGAAATTTCTTATTATGCTTCATCCACATTTTATCCTTAATTTGGATAGCCTTATGGTCGTACAAGTATGATAGGTGTATGGTTGAAGATTCACCACCATTTTCTAAATGCGAAACCCTTATTTATATGATCTTGAAATTTTAGACTCCATCTTTTATCAAGTGGCACGCTCATTAATAGGCACATATCATTAATAGGCTGTGATTGTAGGTTTGTCATCTCACGGTACCAATATAAAATTAGGCTAAAAGTGAGCTATAATTGGGAAACTTTCAATATCACATTTTATATTGTAATCGTATTAATAATATATCCATGCATTGGGATATTTTCAAAATATTTTTGTTATAAATTCCTCATTATCATCCACATATATTATATGTATCAATGGTATCATTGATATTGCATTTTCTTTGGTTCCCTTTTGAAAATTTTAGAAATTTTACAAAAGGAAAAAAAATAAAAAATAAAAAAAAATTCTCTTTAGTTTTCTGGTCATAACTACCTGGCTAAGGGAATATTGAACAATATTTTTTATTTGTTTGGAGAAAAAAGGAAAATTTTGATACGGAAATCAAGAAAAAAAAACGCATTATACCAAAAATTCAATTGGTGGCCTTTTACTAATTTAAATTGTTTTCTCTTTAAATTTTTTAAAATATGTGGAATGAAGTTAATAATTTATGGTTTTGCATATTTTGCATGCTCAAGTATAAATTTTGAGTTCCAATTTTTTAATTTGAGAAAATTAAGAAATTTTAGGAAAGGTCTTAAATTTTTATAAATTCACCCATTTAACTTGTATTTAAAGTGTAGAAAAATTATGTGAGAGTGATTGTCTGGAGGTTGTTCTATAGATTGACAAAAAATTTTGAAATTTTTGTAAAAAATATCGATAAATAAATAAATAATTGATTAAAACTTTCATTGTTCGTTTGTTATTTATTCCTTATATTTATGTATTTGTGAGCCTATGTTGTTCTTAACATCAACTATAGTTATTGATTTATTTTTAAAAATAAATTTATTTCTTAAAATTTATAAAATAACAATTAAAAAATATTTTAAATAAATGCACAATGCATTGCAGGATTGGTGCAGAGAAGGACATGATGAGGTCGATCACCATCTTCCTCAGGGAATAACTACTCCGAATTCACAGAGCTCTCTAGACTCCTTATAGAGCTTCATTGAATTCATGAAAGATAAAAGTAGGAATAATTCCTAATAAATTTAAAATAATTTGATTGATGATTAAAAAAAAAATGAAATTACAACCCTTTAAATAATGAGCTCAAACTTAGGATGGATTTTTAGACTTAGACTCTAACCCAAGCACTCTAAAAATGTGACTTACTATAAATAGTAAACTTACAATTTATAGGCATCCTTTATTCTTACTAGACTTCATAATTTTCGGCCAAAAATAGTGTCCAATTTGACCTAACGAGTTATTTTCCTAACTTTTCTAAACCCTTTTAATGTTGAGCGTGACTTCTACAACTCAAAGGATCAAAAGTTACACTCTAACTAAAACTTATTATTTATAGTAGAAATGAAAATAAATGAGACTTTTGCCCATTGATATAATGGAATCTCACAAATCCAACATGGCAACCTGGCATAGAAAGTTTGGTTGCTTAAGTAGGTTCTCCTACCCAAAATCACAAATAATATGTCGAAAAACTCATCCCAATTTGCGAGATATGACTGATTTGAGCTTCTAACGGTCTGGATCATTTCTGCCTACAATCAGGCCTTCTTTGGTCCATCTTTGCTATGAAAGTGTCTGCGACCTGCTCTACATCAAGAATAGATTTGGCTTTTGAACATACTAGTTATATTTTCATATATGTTTAGTATGAATTGGATTTAATGAACTGATTCTGAATATAGTTGCATCACTTATGAAAGACAATATATAGTTTAAGACTCTAAACTTATTATGTACACTTTTTTTTTTTTTTTTTAAATCTTTTGAATTCTAGGTGTGGATTAATAACTTTTTAAACATTTTTTGAAGTTTCATTAAAAATTAGACAAAATTTTCAATGGTTTAAAAAACTAGCAATACATTATCTAATACATTTCTCGTATCTAAGGAGTATGATACATGCATCATTACTGGTGTTGAAAATACTATTAATAGGGACAAATAGAATTATCTAGACCATTGTTCTGTTATGTCCAATGTAGATGGACCATTCCCAAAAATCACTTCATATTGAGAATAGGTGAGATCCCCTGCTTGTAAAAAAAAAAAAAAAACCTTGTTCATATTTGTATTGGTAAAGTTGATGTGTATGGATTTTGTTGGTAAGCTATATCATCACCAAAATCCATTTTTAACCTTTGCCTATTTGGACCATGTGGTGAACATTTGAGCCATGAATAAGGTGGATCTAACTTTATAGATGACCCTTCACTCATTCAACATTGAGTTGAGTTAGGACTCACCCAATTCGATGCCCAACTGGTCGAAGTCGAGGGTGTTCCATGGTATCAAATTGAATTGTGTACAACTTGTTAGAGTTGCGACTTGAAAATCTAATATGTATGTTAATCCACTAGCCATGTGAATGCAATAGAGTCGATCTTAGTCATTGATCATGATGAGCACCCATCCATATGGGCAATGTGATATGCCATAACCAATGTTGTATCGCCTTAATAGTATATGTCTGTGTAGGTTATATGAGGAGTGACTTCTCGATTAGTCCTGAAGAATTTATTGTACATGATGATTGTTGATTGGGGAGGGTTATGTTTCATGAATCTTAGTACCCCGTTAAGCCATAGTTGTTACAGATACTTAGGACATATTTGTACACATCATATTATGAGATATATGATCATTTGTATGAGGGGACTAACTTCGATCAAGATAAACGTTCTCCATCATTAAGAGTTGACTCAACGTCAACTGTGCCTTTGCTTATATCCTACACAAGATATGAATATAAGTATGTCATGGATAGACTTCTGGTGTTGGATATTTGAAAACTTGCATTAGAGGACTGTAACATCCCGTCCAATCGGTACAGTGTCCTGAGCCGTCCATGTAGGATTTTTCCGCAGGATCGAACATTTGGAACGTTCGTGGCAGGGATGCCATGAGCTAATTAATTTAGGATTAGCCCATTTACCTACACCGGGCAGGCCATGACAGGACCAAGTGTGGGCTGTCAAGCCGGATGACCATTTACACTGAGCTACAGTCCGTTCGGGCTGTACCGCGACGCCGGAAGGTCAGAAAAATTTAGAAATTTATGGGATCATAGGTCTCACTGGGCTTGTAGACCATCGCGGACCGCGGGCCCAGCAGACACTCGGAAGTGGGATCTGGCACTGGCTTAATGCACCTCAACCACGCCAGGACCAAAATCTGGCGCTTGCAAATGGAACCAAGATTCTAGGTTATCCGACCGTTGGGTCTTTTCCATATTTACCGTGGGGGCCTAATGGATTTTCCTATACCTGTCCACCGACTCTGGGACCCGATCATGGGCCGTACACCGTCGATCACAAATCGGACCCGTGCGGCCAAACTCCTGGCCCGATCGTCCCCAAACTTTGCGTGGCCCTTCATCGGGCCATGAAGCACCCATCTTAAAAACTTCATAGCCTGAGGTTCCCTGAACATGAAACATGAACACACGAGTCTGCTGAAATGAAGAGATCTCACATATACATATACGAGTCCAAAATATGAAAGGGTCGCGCATGGCGTTGCCCCACCAAAATAACAAAAGAATATGATGTCCAAAAGAATGGGGCTAAGCCCATAACCCAGCCATCCAAACCCGCTCCTCAAGCTGGCGGCGATCCCTCCATCAGCTGAAAGTAAGACAGCTCGACCTCCTCGTCTAGGCTCGGCTCTCCAGGCTCCTCCAATCCTGAGTCACCTGCATCTATGCAAGGGTCTGGTTGGTATTTTAAAACACCGCCCCAGAGTGGGAGTGAGTGATCAACTCAGTGGGTGCTATTAGCCATAAGTTGTAACAAGCATTAATTTGCAATAAGAATTTAATGAAAAGCACAGAATCATAAGCATCTGTCTAGTCTTTTTAATGCGTATGCGTGCAGGATGATATGATGGATGCCCTCGCCACAACACTCCCTCGTGCGACGCCATCTAACGATCGCCAATGCCAACACTCCCTAAATGCGACCTCGACTGCCAAGTCGCAAACCTAACTAATGCGATGCGATGCAGCCGTGTTAGCCAAGTAATTAGTTAGGTTCATTCATCCAGCAGGTTAGGGGAATCAGGTACACCCCATTTATTATTGCCCTAAACTGGTTGCAAGACCTAGACCCCCCAATGCGTGAGGCCGAGGCCACGCGGTCCGTGATCCCGTTGGGTTCCTCATTCCCGACTTCAAGCACATGAGGAGTGCCAAGAGAAGGGATCGCTCGCGGTCACTACGGGGAGGCGCGGTACCCCAACATAGGCCGACAGCTCGGACACAGTATCCCATTCCACCATGCCCGGCTCACGAGACTGTGGACCGATTTCAAGTGGGTTATTGTTGGGCTACGATGGTTATGGGGTGTCCCAGTTTCCATACAAGTGTGAGCAAACAGGGTTAACAATCATGGTTAGCCAAATAGTGGGCCAGACCGCACGAGTCCAGGCAAGCGCATGGCGGAACTACATCGGGAGCAAGCAACCCATGTAGTCTAACTACAGCCGCCCACACACACACTTGTCCAAAACTGTGGGTTTAGCCTCAAGGCGGTCCTACCAACGAGACCGCCTTAGCTTTCCTCGTTTCCTTGGCCAACCCTAGGGTTTAAATGGTTGTCCACTACATGTCAACGGACAGGAGCATCAACAGACAAATTAGTAATCATGTTCACTCACCTCAATCAATAAATCATACTCGTCAAATAAGCAAGTTCTTACAATTCATTAGCAATGGTGCAAGTGTTGTGGGTGTTGGTGAGGAAGTTGCTCACTTCCTACATTTCATAGGAAACATCAACATGGGAATAGATAAGGCACATAATGTGAGCAATCCACAGTTCATCCAACAAGCGATAATCAAGATTCAACAAGTCATGTGAAGAGAATCAAATAGAACATGCAATTCCATACCATTAAAATAGGCATGATTTCCTAGGTTTTCCCTACACCCTCTAAACTCATCAATCAAACAATCATAATCATTAAACTCATATTGAAATTAGTGCTAGGCCACCTAGGAGTAATAGTCCGCACCTATGGCTCGATGGAGACTCGGAAAACGCCTTAGGAATGAGGGCCTTTGGGTAGAACGGTCGGAATCCCTAAATCAAGCTATTGCATGTTAGAATTTCAACCCTAAACCACAATTCCACTCGAATTTCAAGGAAGATGGCGAAAAACTCACCTAGGCAACCCACGGATAGTTGTTGCAGCTAAGGAAAGGAGTTTTCTCCTTGCAAGAGTAGTAAACGTTGGAAGGGTTGGCTTTCTTGGGGCCCACTTTAATCTAGGGTCCACCTTAATCTCCTCCTTCTCTCTCTCTTCTCCTCTTTACTCTCCCTTACTCTCTTTCTCTCTTGGTAGTTGTAGCTAATGGGAGAGAGATTTATGAGGGATAGGGCTTATTCCCTGGACTTGGGCCTTATGGCCTTAAGTTCCCTTAAATTCCCATATTAGCCTACTAAGGGACATTTTCGGGGTTGGCGTGGCTCCAGTGCTCCTTTGGCCACCAAATTCGGTGGGTAGGTGCCTCATGGCCCATCTAGGGCCCACGTAAAATTTGGGAATAAACGGATAGACGAAAATGGGGTTTGAGTCAAAGGCTTTGATCTTTAAACGGCCCTGTGGGGTCCATTTTAGTGATTTGAGTAATCCTGGTGGTCCTCAGGCTATGAAGTTTTTAAGATGGGTGCTTCATGGCCCGATGAAGGGCCACACAAAGTTTGGGGACGATCGGGCCAGGGGTTTGGCCGCACGGGTCCGATTTGTGATCGACGGTGTACGGCCCACGATCGGGTCTCAGAGTTGGTGGACAGGTGTAGGAAAATCCATTAGGCCCCCACGGTAAATATGGAAAAGACCCAACGGTCGGATAACCTAGAATCTTGGTTCCATTTGCAAGCGCCAGATTTTGGTCCTGGCGTGGTTGAGGTGCTTTAAGCCAGTGCCAGATCCCACTTCTGAGTGTCTGCTGGGCCCGCGGTCCGCGATGGTCTACAAGCCCAGTGAGACCTATGATCCTCTAAATTTCTAAATTTTTCTGACCTTCCGGCGTCGCGGTACAGCTCGGACGGACTGTAGCTCAGTGTAAATGGTCATCCGGCTTGACAGCCCACACTTGGTCTTGTCATGGCCTGCCTGGTGTAGGTAAATGGGCTAATCCTAAATTAATTAGCTCATGGCATCCCTGCCACGAACGTTCCAAATGTTCGATCCTGTGAAAAAATCCTACGTGGACGCCTCAGGACACTGTACCGATTGGACGGGATGTTACAATCTACCCCCCTTACAAATAAATTTTGTCCTCGAAATTCGTACCTGATCATATTGTTGAAGCAGGGATGGCTAATGCTTGCGGATTTCTGCTTCCGTCTCCCAAGTGGCCTCTTCTTCATCGTGATGGGTCCATAGTACCTTAACCAACGAGATGACCTTATTGCGCAGGACTTGCTCCTTCCTATCAAGTATACGAGTGGGTCGAAGAACGTATGTGGCATTTTCCTTGAGCTCCACATGTTCCCACTTGATGATGTGCGAGGGATCTGGGACATATTTCTTCAACATGGAAATATGAAAGACGTTATGCACTCCGGCTAGAGGTGTGGGAAGGGCCAAGCGATAGGCGACCGCTCCCACAGGGTCCAAAATCTGAAAAGGCCCGATGAACCGTGGCGTAAGCTTTCCTTTCTTGCCGAAGTGCAACACACCCTTCATTAGGGAGATCTTGAGAAATACATGGTCCCCAGCTTCAAATTCCAAGTCTCTCCGCCTTATGTCGGCATAGCTTTTCTGTCTGCTTTGAGCCGTCAAGAGGCGGCGCCGGATAATTCCAATCTTTTCAGTCGTGATCCGTACCAGGTCCGGCCCGAGCAAACCCTTCTCGCCAATTTCCTCCCAACAATGCGGAGCTCGGCATGGACGCCCATACAAGGCCTCGTATGGTGCCAGTCCGATGCTAGCTTGGAAGCTATTGTTGTAGGCGAACTCGGCATATGGGAGGCAATCGTCCCAACTCTCCTGGAAGTCCAGAACACAAGCGTGCAGCATGTCTTCCAAAATCTGGTTTACCCGCTCGGTCTGCCCATCTGTTTGTGGGTGGAAAGCGGTACTAAACTTCAGTTTTGCTCCCATAGCTTCTTGAATACGGGTCCAAAAAATCGACATGAAACGAGCATCCCGGTCCGACACAATCTCCAATGGGACGCCATGGAGCCGCACTATTTCCTTGATATACAGCTTAGCCAAGTCGTCAGCGGAACTGGAAGTCTTGATTGGCAGGAAGTGGGCTGATTTGGTTAGCCTGTCCACAATCACCCATATCGAGTCGTGCCCCTTTCTAGTCTTGGGTAAACCGGCAATGAAGTCCATGGATATGAAGTCCCACTTCCATTCCGTTATAGGCATGGGTTGCAATAGGCCCGGTGGTCGGCGGTGTTCGGCCTTAACTTGTTGACAGGTGAGGCATCGGGATACATACTTTGCTATTTCCTTCTTCATGTTATCCCACCAATAGTTCGCTTTAGGTCCCGGTACATCTTTGTACTACTAGGATGCATCGCCAACTTGGAATTGTGGGCGGCATTTAGAACCTCTTCTCGCAATCCTTAGAGGTTTGGAACACAAAGGCGGCCACGGTACGCAATCCCCCGTCGATGCCGACCCTCCATTCAGACTTATCATCATTCTTTGCCCCTTCCCTCATCTTCCTCAATAGCTCGTCGCTCTCTTAGACTTCAATGATTTTACTGTCAATCATTGGCTGGGCTTGAATGTGGGCTATGAATTCGTATGGTTCTTCCACCGTTAGCTTCATGTCGAAGTCCCGAACGAACTCCACCATGTCCCACTCTCTCACCATTAGCAGGGCCGTAAATTCAATTGCCTTCTTGCGACTTAAGGCATCTGCCTCCAAGTTGGCCTTGCCAGGATGATATGAGACATCAAACTTGAAGTCTTTCAACGTCTCCATCTAGCGACGCTGTCTCATATTGAGGTCCTTCTGGGTGAAGATGTATTTGAGGCTCTTATGATCGGAGAAGAGCTCAAACTCCTCACCATAGAGATAGTGCCTCCATATCTTCAACGCGAAAACTACCGCCGCAAGCTCGAGGTCATGCGTAGGGTAGTTCTCCTCATACTTCCTTAACTGCCGAGATGCATACGCAATTGCCCTGTCTTTTTGCATGAGTACACAGCCCAAACCCACATGAGAGGCGTCGGTATATACGGTGTACTTGACTCCTTGCTCAGGTAGTACAAGCACGGGTGCTGACGTCAGCTTGTCCTTCAACTCTTGGAAAGCCGCCTCCGCCTTTTCACTCCAGGCAAATTTGAGATCCTTCCGGGTTAGCTAGGATAGCGACTGGGCTATCTTCGAGAAATCCCTAATGAATCTGCGGTAATAGCTTGCAAGACCAAGGAAGCTTCGCACCTCCGTAACCGATTTCGGTTGTTTCTAACCTTGTACCGCCGCCACCTTGGCGAGATCGACCGATATCCCTTCCTTAGACACAACATGTCCCAGAAACTTGACCTCCTCCTTCCAGAAGGCGCATTTTCTAAACTGCGCAAATAGTTGATTTTTCTCTAAGGTTTCGAAGACTGCTCTTAAATGCTCCCCATGCTCTTCACGGCTCTTTGAATAGATTAATATGTCATCGATAAACACGATAACAAATCTGTATAGGAAGAGCCTAAGGACTCTGTTCATGAGGTCCATAAAGACCGCTGGAGCATTGGTGAGTCCAAACTGCATAACTAGAAACTCGTAATGGCCAAAGTAGGTTCTGAAAGCCGTTTTCTGAATATCTTCGTCCCTAACTCGTAACTGATGGTACCCTGACTTTAGATCGATCTTGGAGAAATATTGAGCACCCCTCAATTGGTCGAACAAATCGTCGATTCTAGGCAACGGATATTTGTTCTGAACCGTCATTTGGTTCAGCCTCCTGTAATCCACACATAGTCGCAAAGAGCTGTCCTTCTTCTTAACGAATAGGACTGGGGCTCCCCATAGCGACACGCTGGGTCTGATGAAGCCCGACTCTAGTAAGTCGTCGATTTGAGTCCGCAATTCTTCCATCTCACATGGAGGCATGCGGTAAGTCGGCAAGGAGATGGGCTTGGCTCCAGGGACTAGGTCGATCGTGAAGTCTATCTCACGTCGAGGTGGTAGTCCAGGAATGTTTTTGAATGCATCCCAAAAATCCTGGACCACGGGTGTGTCCGTTATCGAGGGCCCAGAATATCCGTCCTCCAATGATGCATAACACGAAATCCTACGTTCGTAGCTGACCTGTACCGGGAACGTGAGGGAAGAGCCGTCATCCTCAAATATCTTCACTGTTTTGGCATCGCAATCGATTTCTGCTTTCATCATTGTCAACCAATCCATGCCCAGGATGACATCGTAGTGGAAGATTTTGGTCACTATCAAATCCACGTGAGCTACCTTGCATCCCAAGTCAATAGGGCAACCACAACATATCCTTGTCGCCTCTGTAAAGGTGCCGACGGCCGCAATAATCTTTACCCCCACGAAGGGACTAGGGCGTAGCCCCAAATGCTTGACTGTTGCATGAGATATGAGGGAAGCAGTGGACCCGGTGTCCACTAAAAGGAATATGGGAGTACCTTGAATGTGGGCCGTCACCTCAAAGGCCGTAGGAGTGGGGATAGCCGCATCTTTGCCCTCAATTGCTAGGGCATGCACCCGAGCCTGTTGTGGAAAATTTGGCCATTGCATGGGCCGTTGTGGCGGTCTACCCTGAGGTGGTGGTGGGCGTCGAAACTGATGATTTGGCCCCATTGCCCGCAGGGGCGGAATCTGCAGGGCCGGCTGTGGAGGCCTAATGTTGCGTTGAGGCGGAGTGAACCCGAGGTCTCTCATCCTCGTAAAACAGTAGGGCTCGGAATGTCCCACCCTTCGGCAATAAGTACATGTCTGGGCCGGTCGCGCAGAAGGAGTTGGTGCGGCGGCCAGTCGGGGTGGTGAGTCAGGACGAGCCCTTTTTCCTGTAGAAGAGGAGGACGGTCCGTCCACCCTATTTCGTGGCCCCAACTGTGAGCGGCTTCGGGCGACCCGCTCCTCATCTTGCTCCGCTCTAATGGACATCTCGACAAGCTCGGCGTATGTCCTGAGGTTGACGCAGCATATTTTGGAGCGAATACCGCTCCTCAACCCTGCCGTGAACCGCCTCATCTTGATTGCTTCGTTTGAAATCATCTCGGAAGCATAACGGGAGAGTTCCGTAAAGCGGTTCTCGTATTGGGCCACACTCATCCCCCCTTGTTGGAGGCGGAGAAATTCATTGTCCCTCTCGTGCTGATACGATTGAGGGATATACTTTTCCCTAAAGCGGGACTCGAATGCTTCCCACGTCCATGTATGGTTCTCGGGGATGGATCGGAGGATACTCTCCCACCATAAGTCCGCCTCCCTTTCAAGGAGATATGAGACGAGCTCCACATTTTCGGACTCAGAACAGTGAAGAGGCCGCAACAACTTGGTGACTCGGTTGAGCCAATGTTCCGCCTCCTCTGGGCGGTGAGTGCCAGGAAATGTAGGAGGCCTGTGTCTCTGGAACCGCTCATAGAGGTTGCTCGTATGGGTCACGGGAGCGGCTAGGCCGGGCGCTTCGGGTGGCGGCATGCCCAAGTTTTGGGCTATGGCTCCCATCATAGTGACCATCATTTGCTGTTGTTGCTGCATACTAGCGGCCATCATTTGTTGCTGTTGTTGCATAAGGAGCAACATCTGGTCCATTCGATCCATGGCCGGGGGTGGAGGAGGCACAGGTGACGCAGCTCGAGGTGGCGGTGCATCTGGAGCCGGCTCTTGAGTAGTACTACCCGTATTTTGGGAACCACTAGCCCCTTGCGTGCCTTGTTGATCGTCGGGGATTTGGTCCCTCTCGACCAAACCACCGTGAGGAAGGCGGACGTATCGACCCTCCGGCCGAGGAGGCATTCCCTGTAAAATATCCTTGGATGGGTTAGATGCTAAAACATCGCCCATGCCTAGTTTACGCGCAGATATACAAGATTCATATACAATCCTGGTGCGTGTAGGCATGATTCATATGAGCATTTACATGGCAATAAGAGATTTTTCGAGGCAATCCATAATTCATATTGATTCCAAAATGCCATGAGTATGGCCAAATACATGTTGCAGCATGGATTACACAGATTACTAGTCATGCTAAATAGAAAGAAAGTACAAGCTAATTGAAACAAACTCCTAAGCATCCATCAGTACATAAGATTAGATTTCAAACAACTTAAATCTAACTACTAATCATTAGTAGCGCCGTGTTGCTACTCGTCTGAGTCGGGCGAAAGTGACGGCGCTTCTTCCCCTTTGCTGCAGCAAATCAAAGCCTTAATGGCCCGATACATCTTCTTATTCCACTTTTCCTGCTTCACTTGATTGGCCTCGATCCTCGCTTGATTCTCCTCGATTATAGCCATCCTCGAGTCGAGTGCCTCCAAGCGCCCAACTACGTCTGGAGCGGCAAGAGATCCACCGCCAACTCCTTCAGCTCCCCCAGCTTCACTCTCGCCTTCATCTTCATCATCGCTCTCATCGCCCTCATCGCTATCCTCTTCTTCTTCGGCAGCATCCCCATACCGATCGATGCGGGCAAGTTGCCCGCTCCCGATGTCGTTCCGCCATGCGCTTGCCTGGACTCGTGCGGTCTGGCCCACTATTTGGCTAACCACGATTGTTAACCCTGTTTGCTCACACTTGTATGGAAACTGGGACACCCCATAACCATCGTAGCCCAACAATAACCCACTTGAAATCGATCCACAGCCTCGTGAGCCGAGCATGGTGGAATGGGACACTGTGTCCGAGCTGTCGGCCTATGCTGGGGTACCGTGCCTCCCCGTAGTGACCGCGAGCGGTCTCTTCTCTTGGCACTCCTCATGTGCTTGAAGTCGGGGATGAGGAACCCGACGGGATCACGGACCGCGTGGCCTCGGCCTCACGCATTGGGGGTTCTAGGTCTCGCAACCAGTTTAGGGCAATAATAAATGAGGTGTACCTGATTCCCCAAACCTGCTGGATGAATGAACCTAACTAATTACTTGGCTAACACGGCTGCATCGCATCGCATTAATTAGGTTTGCGACTCGGCAGTCGAGGTCGCATTGAGGGAGTGTTGGCATTGGCGATCGTTAGATGGCGTCGCACGAGGGAGTGTTGTGGCGAGGGCATCCATCATATTATCCTACACGCATACGCATTAAAAAGACTAGACAGATGCTTATGATTGTGTGCTTTTCATTAAATTCTTATTGCAAATTAATGCTTGTTACAACTTATGGCTAATAGCACCCACTGAGTTGATCACTCACTCCCACTCTGGGGCGGTGTTTTAAAACACCAACCAGACCCTTGCATAGATGCAGGTGACTCAGGATTGGAGGAGCCTGGAGATCCGAGCCTAGATGAGGAGGTCGAGCTGTCTTACTTTCAGCTGATGGAGGGATCGCCGCCAGCTTGAGGAGCGGGTTTGGATGGCTGGGTTATGGGCTCAGCCCCATTCTTTTGGACATCATATTCTTTTGTTATTTTGGTGGGGCAACGCCATGCGCGACCCTTTCATATTTTGGACTTGTATATGTATATGTGAGATCTCTTCATTTCAGCAGACTCGTGTGTTCATGTTTCATGTTCAGGGAACCTCAGGCTGCGTAACTCAAACAGATTAAACGCACATCAATGAATATATGTTAATAGTGACTCTCAGGAACTCGGGAGTCGGGCGGATGAGCGACCCCCGATTTTCAGGGTGTTACAAGGACTATGTTGAAGTCATTAGTTTAGGAGTTCATTAGCCTAGACTATAATTAATTCTATTAAAGTTTGAAGTTGTATAAAAAATGATTAATCCTTAGACATGAAAACATATAAAGGTCATGATCTTGGTTGGATGGCTTTAGCTCAATTTATGAGACAGTTTAGAGGCCATTAAAAGTGGGTGATATTAGATACATCCATCAATGTTCGTTAATTCTTATAGTAGCCAACGTGGGATTCACTAAATTTACGTAGCGACATTATATAGCTACATCCGAATGGAGCAGGAAAGTGATTTTTTTACTAAGCCTGGTATTTAAAGAGATTTTAAATGAGTTTTTAAGGGTTTTCAAAAATTTTATTTTAACTACTAAAATTGTTTTGATCACACTTGATGATTAAATGACCCATATATGATGGGCTACTACTTAATCAACATAAACTCTAGATCTAGTAGTAGATGGCCATGATAGTGAAAGAATTTGATCATGACTACTTGTATCGATAAGACTGTTCAATGGGCTTTCTTTACAGTAGAGTACACCGAAGTTCGTATAATAGCATAGCACCATACTTGTGTGTACTCCTAGCAAGGTATTATCTGAACGAGGAGCAGCAAAGCATCAAAGAGCCCTCAACATTCCCCTGGGTGTCACTATGAGAGAGAGAGAGAGAGAGAGAGAGAGAGAGAGAGAGAGGTGTGCTCCATTCCATCTTCCTTCCACATTCTTCTCCTCTAGTTTTAATATGCATCCAGCGGCTCTCTAACCTCCTTCACTTGAGATAGATCAGAAAGAAACATCTTAGCATGGATGATCAGTATGAGTAAAATCAGAGAAAAATCACATCATGATTCGATCATGAAATAGTACATTTTAATCCATTTATCATAAATTTAAACTTGAAAAAAATCTGACATTACCATTGTAGGAAAGTCATAGAGAATAAAGAAATAATTTTTATTTTTATTTTTATATTAAAAAAAATTAAATTTTACTGCATTTCTAACCTAAAATCTAATTCAACTGAATCTGAGTCAACTAAGACTAGATATGTCTGACTCTTTCAAGTCTTGAAATCACTTCACGAACCACAGCCAAAGATGGCAACAGGTTGGGTACCAACCTAGCACAACATTTATGGTGGGGCTATGTTTTTTTTTTTTTTTTATAACACACACACACCCACATAGTTGGATTTCACCGCCTATGGGTAACGAACCCAAGACCTAGTGTTGAAACTCCTCGGACTCTACCGCCGGGGTAAGGACTCGAAGCGCTAATCCCATCCACCACATCACTTGGACAAGATATATAAATCTCACTGGGACATCTTAAATGGTAGCCCTAGGCCTTTTGGCCACCCTCTAGCTTTGGTCCTAATTACTAGGATGGGTTGGGTTACACCTGGGCTCAAGTTATCATTTCTATATATCCAAACCGTTGAATGGGATTAGGGCGGGCGGATGGGCTCACCCAGCTGGATGGCTTGCGATCCCCAATTCACATGATCATGGTTAGACCCAATGGGACATCGGACCTGACCTAAAAAGGTCCATGATCTGAATTTGGGTCCTTTTGATTAAGCCCTGAACACAGGATCAATAACTAAGGAAGTTGTATGATATAATTGGTCCACATACTTGCATAACGCACACGTTTCCAATCCTGACAAGTGGGACCAAAGTCTAGGAAATCCAGACCGTTCATCTGTTGAGTCCTACCATAGATTGGAAGTTATCAGAAACTAATAGAACCTTTTGCGGTATAATCCATCAGAAAGGTTAAGATTGTTCTATCGGGGGAAGTTTTGTAGTATAATCGATCCACGAGGAGAACAAGAGACAACCAATGGTCAGTGACAAATCCACTCCGTACATTTGTTTTGAATGATAAAAATAGTTCAAGATTGTAGAAATCAAGCATATCCAAAGCTCAGGTGGGCCACACCAACGAAACAGTGGGAACAGAAACATCCACTGTTGAAAGCATCCTGGAGCTGAGTATGTTGTTTATATACCATCCAAACCGTTCATAGGGTTATTAAAACTCAGATAAATTGTAGGAACAAATATCATCTTGGTACAAAACTTCTGTCAACCCCAGGCGTTCAGTCCTCACTTTTCGTGTGGTTTGGCCCACATGAGTTTCGATCTGCCTAATTTTAGAATCCTGTTCTATTGTGGTCTTTCATAACACATGGACGGAGTGGATTTGTCAAGAACATTTCTGTGGGCCCCACACAGCCCCGGGCATACGAATATCTCTGTGCCCGGGGTCATAGGCAATCCGCTCCGAGCGGAAAGATGATACGGTCGATCCGGATGAACCAGAACGTGTTACATCCATCTAAACACGGGACATGTGGAAAGGATATATTTTGATCAGGGCTGTCCATCTGATCTGATCTATCATGGATAGCTCATATTTCGAAAATCACACTAAATAAAGAATCATTCTCATCACATTTTCCAATTTCACTCGATGAATGTTTGACCATTAACTAGTTTCATCTCATGGTGTATCTTTGAAAGATACCTTTCAATGTAATGAAAAATCGGATATTTTTCACATCTGAGAACACTGTTCATCACAAGGGGAAACGAGATGAACGGACCCGATTGCTTGATCACCCTGTAACTTGCAATGTGGAGAAATGGCTCTACCGTATTCCCGTTGTATCGTTTCTACCGTATCATCTCCCTTGCGGAGGTGGGAAAGGGTTAGGTGTTACCGTATAATAGTTTAGTGGGGACGCGGACTGCGTCCTACCCTGGCCCACCGTGATGTAAGTGTTTTATCCACGCCGTTCATCGTTTTTCTCGGATTATTTGAAGGTATGAACCAAAAAATAAGGCAGGTAAAGGGATTAAATGGACCACAAGGTGGGTATTGAACTTCCGTCATTAAAAACTTCTTGGGAGCTGGAGAAGTTTCCGATCAAGCTGATATTTTTGTTTTAACTTCATCCACGTCTACATGATCTTATTAATAGTTTGGATCATAAAAAAAAAACATCACGGTGGCCATTAGAAAGGTTTCAACGGTGGGTGTCATTATCACTGTAGCTTCCTTTGGTGTGGTCCACTGTAGCTGTCGACCTGCTTCAATTTCTGGATCATACCTTAAAAATGATATGAGGAGAAATTTACGACTGTGGACCCCACCTTTTATCCAGTGGTTCTTACGAAGCAATACAAACTTAATATACGCACTTGGACCTCCTCGTACGGACACCGAATTTGAGGACGAAAATACCCCTGCCTTCCTATGGCTGGCGTGCAGAGACGAGCGCTGACGGACCGTCCGGCGATGGGAACTCAAGTGGGGCCCACTGTGATGTTTGTGAGAAATCCTCCCCGTCTAAGTTCATTCATAGGGTCACAAAGACCTGGATGAAGAGGAAAAACAAATTTCATAATGATCCAAAACTTCTGTAACTCCTAAAAGGGTTTCAAGGGTAGACGTTCAATTCCCCACTGCCTTTTAGAGTGTGGTCCACTTGATAGTTAGATCTATCTTATTTTTCATCTCAAGCCTTAATATGAGCTCGCCAAATAGATGGACGGTTTGGATATAACACAAACCTCATGATGGGACCCACAAAAGCAATACAGTGAAAAAAAAAGAAGAGAGAACAGACTGCCGCGGCACTGCCGCAGATTCGGAGGCAGTGCCGCCGAGATGGAATTCACTTAATATAAATGTTTTGTAAATATTTATACATTTAAATAAATTATAAATTATATTATGTATATATATATATATATATATATATATATATATATATATATATATATATATATATATATATATATATATATATATATGGGGAAAAGGTACTATGCGCTCAACCTCACGAATCCGTCCCATGAGGTCGGGCTGTGTGGGCCCCACCGTGATGCGTTTCGAACATCTAACCCATCAGTCAAATGCACCATTCCATCGTGGGCCTAGTTCTCAAAAATCAAGTCAATCCATGACTTTTGTGGGCCACACCACATACATAAGTGGGGAGGGGCCGTGCACCATTAAAACATTCATAATCAGTTTTTTGGGCCCACAGAGATGTGGTTTGCAAATCCAGCCCATCCATTATGTGTGTCCCACTTGCATGAGGGTTCAGACCAAGTTTCAGCAACATTCAAAACTCAGGTGGGCCCCACCAAGTGCTTTTATATGTTTTAACGGTGTTTCACATGATTTTAGATGGTATGGCCCACCTGAGTTCCGTATATGGCTGATTTTTGGGATATCCCATAATTTAGAGGGTACCCATCAAATGCACGGTGTTGATGGTCGACACGCATCACGGTGGGGCCCACACAACTCAACCTCACGAAAGCTAATTGTGAGGTCGAGTGCATAGTACCTTTTCCCTGTATAAGTATATAAAAATATTTTTCTATCTTTTAATTCATTTCTTTGTCTATTTATTTAACAAGCATATCTCCTAGGCTAGAATGATTTACTTAATGTACCATATATGATTTTGGGGTAGGAGAAACTAATTTAGCCAACAAACATAGTTATTTTCTAAGATCCATAAGTATTTCCTCAAGCACCATTACACTACCATAAAGAGAAATATCAGTACAGACTATACAACTAATGCAACAGCTACCTAAGGATAGCCTATCATGCTTAAAAGGCTAAATAGATCACCAAACATGTTAAAAAGGCTTATATGACATAGTATCAAATGTATCCTCAAACATGTTTATAGAATGGAAGTTCCATGGAAGCTTTATTCATGTATTCTCAGCCCTGCATTTGGCCCTTGAGTTAAATTTTCAGAAATTGCTATTCTAATGGATTCTACAATTGGTTAAAACAATTAGAATAATGAGAGTTATTATTTGAGGTGTAAACTTAGGTAACAAAAAGCTTCTCAGTTGGGTTTCTTTCTCAAGGTCCTTTCAAACACCAAGTGAATTTGGAAAGTGACCACAACTACATATTCAACTAAATGCTAAGGTTTGCACATAACTAGCATTTCTAAGTTAGGTTTGTATAGTTCAAACGCCAGCTAATGATATGAACAATTTGTGGCATTCAAGCTGCAACGAAGCAATCCAGACCAGTTTCAAGCTCTTTAAAAATGATCGAGGCAAACATGAAAAAGAGCAGGGCAAGCATGAAAAAGAGTGGGGCAAACATGAAAAAGAGCGGGGCAAGCATGAAAATTAGCGGGGCAAACAAGAAAATCAGCAGGGCAAGCATGAAAATGAGCGGGGCAAGCATGAAAATGAGCGGGGGAAACTAGAAAATCAGCGGGGCAAACTAAAATATGAGCGGGACAAACTAAAAAAACAGCGGGGTAAACTGAAATATGAGCAGGGCAAACTAGAAAAATAGCGGGGTTAAATGAAATATGAGCAGGGCAAACTAGAAAAACAGCAGGGCAAACTAAATTATGAGCGGGGCAAACTAGAAAAACAATGGGGCAAACTGAAATTTGAGCAGGGCAAACTAGAAAAACAGCGGGGCAAACTGAAGTATGTGCGGGGCAAACTAGAAAAACAGCGGGGCAAACTGAAATATGAGCGGGGTAAACTACAAAAACAGCGGTGCAAATTGAAGAATGAGCGGGGCAAACTAGAAAAATAGTGGGGCAAACTGAAGTATGAGCAGGGCAAACTAGAAAAACAGTGGGTCAAACTGAAATATGAGCAAGGCAAACTAGAAAATCAGCGGGGGAAACTAGAAAATCAGTGGAGGAAACATGAGAAAGTGGTTGGGGATGATATTCATAAGGCAGCGTGTTTCTTCATGGAAGGAGGTTAGATGCATAGAGCGTTTACGGCATCGTTGATCAGTCTTCTCCCAAAGAATCCAGCCGCTATAGGGTTTGTAGACTACTGGCCGATTAGCCTTTGCAATGTTATTTACAAAATCTTCTCAAAGATCCTAGCTTCCCGCTTGAGTAAGATCCTCACTAAGCTTATTTCTATGGAGCAAAGGGCTTTTGTGAAAGGCAGGTCTATTACAGAGAATGTTGCTATGACGCTTGAGGCAATGCGCAACATTGATAGGAAAGCTAGAGGCAGCAATCTCATTCTCAAGCTTGACCTTGAGAAAGCCTATGATAGGGTGGATTGAGTTTTTCTCAAGAAGGTGATGAAGCAATTTGGTTTTAGTGACAGATGGATTTCCTTAATGGAGGTATGATGGGGAAATTGCTGGTTCTCGGTCCTTTTCAATGGGGAGCCTACTGTGAAGTTAAACGTTGATGGCTAGGCTCTGTTAGATCCTCTCATGTGTAGTTTACAGGTTGTTTTCCTATTTTTTGGGCTTCGGTGTTTGGGGAGGCCGTGGCAGGTGATCCTCTTGATTGGCTTCCCTGATCTTGGTATGGGTTGCCTCTCTCATATGGTGCTGGAAAAACAGAGCTTGTGATCCAATTGGGTGAGACAACTGGCCAGACAAGGTCCTTGTCGTAGTTTGCTGTTGAGAAGCTGCTGCCTCCTTCGTCTTCTGTTTCAGTCTCTACTTCAGTCTATCTTCTCTACTTCTTCTAATGGATGCTGCTTATGTGTTGTTGTGGTGGGCCTTCCCTTGGAGGTGTTGTCGCTAAGGTTGGTTTAGGGTCTTGGATGTAAGATCATAGTAGCAGACTATGGTCTATGATCAGAAGTTGGGAGGGTTGGATGGGAAGGTGTTGCCTATTTGAGTCAGTGGTATAGGCTGTTGATTGGTTTGTATAAGTAGAATATTATAGGTAGGGAGAGTGGTCTCTTCGGCCCATGGGATTTTAAGAAGGTCGAAGAGTGGAAGAGTCGGATTTGCCTCCTTGTTGTTGGTGAGTGAGGTTGTGTTTTCCTGGTAGTGTTTATGCCCATTGAGGGGCAGCTTGGCACGTTCTTTCTCATTTCTCTTTCTCTTAATAGCAGATATGATAGGTGATGCCCGATGTTTTTTGTGGAGCCCACCCAAAAATATTCCTTGTACATCGTCTGTTCATTTATCAAAAGTTTTAGGGGCATCGCCCTCCTTTTAGAAAAAAAGCGGGGAAAACATGAAAATGAGCTGGGGAAACATGAAAATGAGCGGGGTAAGCATGAAAAATAAGCGGGGCAATCATGAAAATGAGCGGGGCAGGCATGAAAATGAGCGGGGAAAATTGAAATATGAGCTGGGCAAACTGAAATATGAGCGGGGCAAACTAGAAAATTAATGGGGCAAACTTGAAAATGAGAGAAAATTCACTAGAGAGAGAGAAGAGGGTTTCATCAGCTAAAAATCGAAGATAGCGAAGAAAAATCCCTCAATTTCGAGAGAAAATGAAAATAAATCAAAGCTCATGTAAAGAAAATACATGGAAAACGCCAACAGAGAGAGAGAAGAGGGTTTGGGGCTTCGGGGCTTTGAGGAGCAGCAGGAGGGAGAACAAGAGTTGAGGGTTTGGGGCGAGAGAACGGTTTGGGATTTGAGGTCGAGCACGGATTATGAGAGACATTTGGAGGAAGTTCGGATGCTAGGTGGGGCCCACTGTGATGTTTGTGAGGAATCTACATCGTCCATCCATGATTTGGACTGGTCTGTTCAGTCTCATTTTCTCAAAGAAAAGATCATTACTCTTAAAGAAAAGATGTTCAAAGTTTCAAATTCATCAGCAAAATCAGATAATTTGTCCCGCTCATATTTCAGTTTGCACCGCTGTTTTTCTTGTTTACCCCGCTCATATTTCAGTTTGCCCTGCTGTTTTTCTAGTTTGCCCTGCTCATATTTCAGTTTGCCCCGCTCATACTTTAGTTTGCCCCGCTGACTTTCGAGTTTGCCCTGCTCATATTTAAGTTTGCTCCGTTGTTTTTCTAGTTTGGCCCGCTGCTTTTCATGTTTCCCTCACTGATTTTCTAGTTTGCCTCGCTGCTTTTCATGTTTCCCCCACTGATTTTCTAGTTTGCCCCGCTGTTTTTCTAGTTTGCCCCGCTCATATTTCAGTTTCCCTCGCTGATTTTCATATTTCCCCTGCTGATTTTCATGTTTCTCCCGTTGACTTTCTAGTTTGCCCCGCTCATATTTCAGTTTGCCTCGTTGTTTTTCTAGTTTACCCCGCTGCTTTTCATGTTTCCCCCGCTAATTTTCTAGTTTGCCCCACTGCTTTTTATGTTTCCCCCGCTGATTTTCTAGTTTGCCCCACTGTTTTTCTAGTTTGCCCCACTCATATTTCAGTTTGCCCCACTACTTTTCATGTTTCCCCCACTGATTTTTTAGTTTCCCCCGCTGATTTTCTAGTTTGCCCCGCTCATATTTCAGTTTGCCCCGTTGATTTTCTAGTTTGCCCCGCTACTTTTCATGTTTCCCCCGCTGATTTTCTAGTTTGCCCCGCTCATATTTCAGTTTGTCTCACTGTTTTTCTAGTTTGCCACGCTACTTTTCATGTTTCCCCCGCTGATTTTCTAGTTCACGCCGCTCTTTTTCATGTTTGCCCCGCTTTTTTTCATGCTTGCCTCGCTCATTTTCATGTTTGGCCTGCTCATTTTCATGTTTGGCCTGCTAATTTTCATGCTTGCCCTCTCATTTTCATGTTTGCCCCGCTCATTTTCATGTTTGCCCCGCCGAATCTCATGCTTGCCCCACTAAATTAGCTTCTCCTACCCCAAAATCATATATGGTACGTTAAGCAAATCATTCTAGTTTGAATCCTTACTCTTGCTCAGGTGGTAGACTCTTAAGAGTTTCAACACCCGATCAAGCGTTCGAGTATCCATAGGTGGTGAAATTCCACTAGTGTGAGTGTGTGGGGGTGTGTGTGCGTGTGTGAAAAAAAAACAAATCATTCTAGTTTAGGAGATATGCTTGTTGAATACATGGACAAAGAAATGAATTAAAAGATAAAAAAAATATTTTTATATACTTATATATATATATATATTTATATAATTACGTATTAGAGAAAAATGTAAGGGAGAAAGAGTTTTCCCAGTAAAAATAAAAAATAAAATCTGCCAGACTGCCGCGGCAGTCTGTGTTATTTTTTTCCTTTTTTTTTTGTATTGCTTTTGTGGGTCCCATCATGAGGCCTGTGTTATATCCAAACCGTCCATCTATTTGGCGAGCTCATATTAAGGCTTGAGACGGAAAATAAGATAGATCTAACTATCAAGTGGACCACATTGTAAAAGGCAGTGGGGAATTGAACATCTACCATTGAAACCCTTTTAGGGGTTATAGAAGTTTTGGATCATTATAAAATTTGTTTTTCCTCTTCATCTAGGTCTTTGTGACCCTATGAATGAACTTAGACGGGGAGGATTTCTCGCAAACATCACTGTGGGCTCCACCTGAGTTTCTAATGGTTGACACTCATTCAACATTGTTTCCTGTAATGTGGTACACTTGAGACTTGGATATACCTCATTTTTGGTCTCATACCATAAAATGATCTGGAAAAATATATGGATGGCATGGATGAAAAGCAAACATCATGGTGGGGCCCACATACCACTGACGATTCGCCATTGGCGGATGGCAGGAGGCGTACCCAATCCGTTTCCGTGAAAGAGAGGGGTATTTTCATCCTGGAATTTGTCATCCGTACAAAAAGGTCCAACTGGGTATGTTAAGTTTGTATTGTTTCAAGAATATCCAATGGATAAAAGGTGGGGCCCACAGTCGTAAATTTCTCTGATATGAGAAAAGCAATGAGCAGCGTGGATAAAATACTTACATCACCGTGGTCCCCACAAAGCCCTACCCGGCGGGGGTAGGACGCAATCCGCATCCGTTTAGTGGGTGTTATCCTTATCGTGGGGCCCACCTGATGAATTCTTATACGAGCGCGGATTGGATACTGACAAGGTCAGTAGCCAAATGGCTAGTGAAGTGACGTCACAAGCTCTGTGGACCCCACCATGATGCATGTGTTTTATCCATACCGTCTAACCACTTTTAGAGATCGTTTTATGGCATTCCAAAGAGAACTAGATTGATCCAAAGTTCAAGTGCACCCCACCATAGAAATAGTGGGTACAGTGACATCCATCGTTCAAAACTTCTTACGGGCCACGGTAGTTTCCGATAAAGCTGATATCTTTGTTTTCACTTCATCTATCTCTATGTTAACTTATGAATAGGATAGATCTCAAAAATACATCACTATTGGCCCTATAAATGTTTCAACGGTGGGTGTGACGGCTCCCATGGTTTTCTGTGGTGGGTCCACTTGAAATTTAGATCCATCTCATTCTCTTTGTAATGCCATAAAACAATCTCTACAAATGATTGGATAGTGTGGATACAACACATGCATCATGGTGGGGTCCACAGAGCTTGGTGACGTCACTTCAGTAGCCATTTGGCTACTGACCTTGTCGGTATCCAATCCGCGACCTCTCCATCCACGGCGTCGATCCGTTTCTTCAGTCCATTTTACGAAGCGGTCCCAAAACTTATGAAGATCCAAATCGGAGTTGGACTACAACACAGGAAATATTGTTGTTTGAGTGCCTCTACATTAAAATTTTCAAAGGGCCATCATAATGTTTATTTAAATTCCAACCTGTTGATAATGTCAAAAAAATTTGGATGAAAGTAAAATACAAAAATCAGATTTATCCAAAACTTTTGAAGCCCACAAAAAGTTTTTAATAATTATTTGCCGCTGTTTTTAGTGGTGTGATCCAAATGAGATTTGGATTTTTTAAAGTTTGAGATCATATGTTAAAATAAGATGCAAAAACAGATGGACAGTGTGGATATACAAAATACACATCAAGATGGGTCCTACACGCTTAGGGTAACATTCACCGACGTGTTACCTGAGTAACAGTTAATCCGCTCATAATGGGTGGAACCGCTCCAGACAGACCCGGTTCGCACGGGACCGGATTAGCTGTTACCCGGTAACAGCGCAGTGGGTGTTACTCTTACCGTGGGGCTCACCTTTATGATTTTTCGTATATCCACGCCGTTCATCTGTTTCTTCAAACCATTTTAGGAGGTTATCCCCAAAATCATGTATATTAAAATCTTGAGTGGATCACACAACAGGGAAGTTTTGATTGAGTGCCTCATCATTGAAAATTCCTAAGAGTTCAAAGTAAGTTTTTTTTAATGTTTATTTGCAATCCAACCTGTTGATAATGTTAAGAAGATCTTGATAAATAGAAAATGAAATGATCAGATTGATCCAAAACTTTTGTGGCCCATAAAAAGTTTTTAATTGTAATTCATCACTGTTTTTAATTGTATGACCCACCTGAGATTTGGATCTTCTTAAGGTTTGGGATATCTACCTAAAATGATAATAAAAAACAAATGGATGATGTCGATATACAAAAAAATACATCGTAGTGGAGCCCACAGGGTTATGGTAACACCCACTAAGCTATTATGTAACAGCTAATCCACTCCCGACCGGTACCTATTCGTAAAACAAAAAACTTTTATACTCTATAGAGCGCCCCGGATGATACGCAGGCACTTAGAATTACTTTAAAAAGTGCCTACTTGGGATACGAGTAATTTAAATTAAACTGTCCAAATTATAGTTTTCAATTTAAATGTATGATGAACAAAAAATTAAATTTTTGCAACAAAGGATTATTAAATTACTTGACATTTATTGAACAGCTAAAAATGAAAATCATCCAACGGTCCTCCAACAAACAAGTTTGGACGGATCAGCGGTTAGAATTGTTCAACCTATCTTATTTTGCGACTGTGACATAAAATAGTTATCCTTTGTTTTATTTAATAGATTCGACATATACATATCTCAATGCCTGCGACCACCCCGGACTGATAAATAGCGGATTAGGCCTCAGGCGTTTTCCTGACCGTGGGGGCCACTTAATATATGAGTTGTATATCCACACCATCCATCAGTTTTTTCAGATCATTTCAGGATATGCTACCAAAAATGAAATAGATTCAAATCTTGGATGGACCACACCATAGGAAGCAGTGGTGATTAACAATTAAAAACTTCGGAGGGGGCAGTAACAATTTTGGATATTTGTGTTTTTACCTCATCAAGGTCTTTTGACCTTATCAAAGGGCTAGGAAGTTTTCAATGGTGGGAGTGGTCATGAAAATAAACATCACGGTGGGCTGTAGGAAGTTTTCAATGGTGGGCATACAATGACCACGTAAATGCAGTGAATGACCATTAAAAGATTTTTGTAATCTACAAAAGTTTTGGATCAAGCTAACATTTGTAGTGTCCTTTCATCCAGTTTCGGTGGACCTTATCACCAGGTTGGATGGAAAATAAACATTACATGTCTGCTTACAGTGGGCCTTAGAGAAGTTTTTAATGGTCAGCGTTCAATCATCACTGTTTCTAGTGATGTGGTCCACCTGAGATTTAGATATGCTTAATTTTAGGAAATGTATCTTGATATCCTTAATTTTAGGGAATGTATCCTAAAATTGGGTGTAAAAACGGAAGATGGTAACACCCACCAAGCTATTAACCGTATAACACCTAATCTAGGCCCGGTGGGAAGCGGATCAAGTACTGAGTAGCGTACCGAGTAAACTATGTGGGGTCCATCGTGATTTATATATTTTATCTACTCCTTAAATCCATTTTAATAGATAAATTTATGGGTTGACACCAAAAATGAAGCATATTCAAAGCTCAAATGGACCACACCACGGGAAACAGTGTGAGTTGAATGTCTACTGTTGAAAATTTCTTGAGGCCCACTAAATTTTTGGATCAACCTTATATTTGTGTTTTACCTTCATACATATTTTTGTGATCTTATAAACATATTGGATGACAAATAAAAATCACTGTGGGGCCTAGCAAGGTTACATCGTGGAAATCATTATTCTCGCTGTTTCATGTGGTATGGTCTACTTGAGCTTTGTATATGCTTCAATTTTTGTCTCAACCCCTTAAATGATCTGAAAAAACGGATGGACGGTATGGATTAACTAAATACATTTACAGTGAGCCCAACAGAATTTACTCAGTACGATAGGAGCATACGAGTAACTCAGTACGCAATCCGATTTCGGCCCGGTGCAGGCAATCAGCGTCCCGCCGCCGGATTGGGATTTCGGATTCGGTAGTGACACCTCCACTACCAAGGTCTGGAAAAGCTACTCGAGCTCTACCTTAATGTATGAATTTTACCTATCCAGTACATTAATATTTCTAGCTCATTCTAGGGCGTGATCCCAAAAATAAGTAGATCCAAATTTCAAGTGGACCACACCACAGAAAATAGTGGTGATTGAACACCCACAGTAAAGAACTTCTCCACGGCGCAAAAGTTTTGGATCAATCTTAACTTTGTATTTCCCTTCATCCAAGCTCATGTAACCTAATCAACAATTTAGATGACAAGTAAACATTACAGCAGTCCCTAGGAAGGTTTTAATGGTGGGTGTTCAATCACAACTCTTTCCTATGGTGTAGTCCACCTGAGATTTCAGTATGGCTGATTTTTTACCTCATGCCCTAAAATAAGCTGATAAAATGGATAGGCGGAGTGGATAATATGCAAATATCAATTCTAAACCCCACATCATGAACCAGTACTGAGATCTCCATACCGCACAGGTCAATACTGGGTCCACCATGAATGTATGTGGTTTATATCCACTCCTTTCATCCATTTTTTAAGTATCTCATAAGGGTTAAACCCAAAATTTAAGTATCTCTAATACTCAAGTGGACCACACCACACTAAACAGTGGTAAGCATGATTTCTATTGTTGAAACCTTCCGAGGGTCCATGGCGGAGAAATTGACCACTGTAAACTCCACCTTTTACCCGGCGTCCTTTGAACACGCACCCAAACTTTACTTTCCCAGGGTAAATCATTCTGTACGGACACACTATTAGCAGACAAAAATACTCTTGTATTCACGGTGGTTATAACCGTAGCCATAGGTATTTAGCCACCGTAAATATAAGAGTATTTTCGTCAGCAAATAGTATGTCCGTACAGAATGGTTTACTTTGGAAAAATAAAGTTTGGGAGCATTTTGAAAAGACGCCGGGTAAAAGGTGGTGTTTACGGTGGTCAATTTCTCATCTATGGTGATGTTTATTTGTCATCCAATGTGTCCGTGAGATCACACAGACATGGATGAAGGTAAAACACAAATATCACATTGATCCAAAACTTCTGATAACTTTTGTTACCTACCAGAATTTTTTTAATAGTAGATGTTTAATTCACACTATTTCCTTGGTGCGGTCCACTTGGGCTTTGGCTATGTTTCATTTTTAGTCTCAAGTGCTAAAATTATCTAGTAAAATGAATGGAAGGAGTGGATAAAATACATAATTTATAGTGGGCCCTTCAGAGTTTACTGAGTCGGAATGCAATCTGCTTGCCACTACGGAGCCAGAGTTCTGTCAACTACCCTTTTGCCCACTTATATTTAAGGGCATGAGCGAGCTCAGGGGGACCACACCACAGAAAAGTGAGCATTGAATGCCTATTATTAAAAACTTGAATGCCTGTTATTAAAAACTTCATAGACCCCGTGATGTTTTATTTTCCATTCAACCTATTCATAAGGTCACAAAGTCCTTGATAAAGGCAAAACAGAAACATAAGCTTCCCCCAAAACTTCCGTGGCCCTAAGAAATTTTCAATGGTGGTAGTTCATTCCCCATCGTTTTATGTGCAGTGGTCCATTTGAGCTTTAGATTTGCTTCATTTTTTATTTTTTATTTTTAAATCTCATGCTATAAAATGAACTGAAAAAAGGGATAGATAGCAGGGATAAAAACAAATACACTAGAGTAGGCCCTACAAATAAAGCCAGACATGAATCAAGCTAGCTTAGTTAACTCGGCTTGAAAAAGCTTGACCCCACTTGACTCAAAAATGGATTCAAGCTAAGTTGAGCTACTTTTTTGAGCTTGAAAAATTTTCAAGCCTATTCCAAGCTACCGTGAGCCCAGCTCGACTTGGCTTGAAGTCTAGTCCGAATTGACTCGATTCGATTCAGCTGGACTCAGCTTGAAATATATCTTAATTATATAATAATAATAATAATAATTATTATTATTATTATTGTTATGGGAAAAGTGGTCCTGCTCAGCTTGGCGAAATCACGGCAATGTCGGTGTAGCCGAACCTGGACCCTAAAAGAGGTACGAAAAGCACTCTCCACCGAGCCAACAAGCACACATCTGGAATCCGAGCAGGTCGTGTAAGGGGTTAGTATAACGTAGATATTGATAGATCAAGTGCCTCGCTACTAAGTTCTTTTGTAGAGCTTTTACATCAACCTGCAACCTAGAAAAAGTCTATATATATATATATATATATATATATATATATATATATATATATATATATATATCTTCATCTATCTTCAAGTAGCTATAATGTCTTAAATTTTCACTATTTGGATTTTAAAAAAATTAAAAATTTTTCATTATAATTAGCTTATGTTATCACTTATTGACCCTTAACATTCGATGTTAGTTTATATGTGAGGGTTACCAATAAAGAATCACACGAATTTGGTTAATTAGTCGTAAAAAGCTAACGAATTCACCTGATCACTTAAACCTCGAGTCTAACCCATGATTTATTCATCTAGAGCCCTAAATCTATTTGACATATCACTGACTAAACAAGACAGTCGTAACTAAATAAAGACCTACTTAAAATTGAGACAACTAGGGGTCAAATTAACAAACCAAACTGACCCAGTTACTCTTTTATCCTAAAAACCAACGATTTAGGGTGATTAGGATCGGATCGCTAGCTATTTTCGCTCGTTGCGAATAGGCCACACCACTCACTTAGATCATTCAAACCCTAATTATCACGCACAAGAAATCTCGCTACCTAATTCCTTTCAGAAATACCCTGATTATCTGAATAAACTCTATACCGCTCGTTAGGGAGGCTACTAAACTCAAGACTATAGAAAGACGTTTGTCTTAGCGGGTTTGGCGTCTATCGCGAGACATCGAGCCGAGATTGCATTTCGAATAACTCAACTTGAACTCGCAAGGTCAGCTCATGAGATATGTGAATATTACTGAAATTAATCAAGAACTTAAGTTAATTGTCTATATTTGATCTTTGTTAAAGTTATGACTTTCAGACCATTAAATCGTGACCAAATTTAAGGCAACAAACTAACTTAATACCATGCACATATCCATATATCCGCGGCCCCGATCAACTATCGATGACTGTCAAACTGACTTCTTATCATACCCATCAATCGACATATCCAAATGATGAGTCAATCGTATCCATATATAGAACATCACTAGGGCCAACTATCCTATGATGTATATAGACCCCTATACCTCATAATGGACCCCAAAAGTTAGAAACACTCTTCCATAGGGCTAGTACAATGAAAACCTAGCCCTTAAGGACATTTTACTATTTCTAGTGCCATAAATAGAGCATTTGTTCATGATGGGTTCCCTTCGATCAAAGCCCTGACCTCGACCATTTTCTTCCGCCGAATCCACCCCACTCGCCATTGAGGTAAGAAACGAAAGCTACTTCTGTAACAACCCAAGATTTTGATGTATATGTATACATGTGCATGCATGCACACTGCATTTATCTAATCATACATGCATAAATCTATCCATTCATTCATGCATTGATATATATATGCACTTATGTAAATTTTTACAAGGTGACCATTGATATGTGTGGTATATCTGCTTACTTTTAGCCATTGATTTTTATAATTAATGAATATATGACTCCGTGCATATATAAATAAATATATTTATGTATATGTACACTTTTGCCTATAATACATGCAAAATTGATTGTTCACTAATAAAATCACCCAATTCTAATAGTTAAGCATACCTTAAACTAACTCAATCATCCACCTTCATGTGATCAACATATGTGACTAACCGCTTGTCTATCCATTCTTATAATCATATGTTTAGTCACTTAATCAATAATCTAAACCGTTCATTTGATAAATTATCAGATGAATCCATCTTAACCCACTTCATATTTATTCATTTGTAAAAATGATTGTTCATTAACCCATTAATATGATTAGGTTTTTAACTGTCTAACTATTTTACATGCATCCAATCATCTAACAATATATAACATTTATATACTCCAATTAGATCATCTAAATATCAAAGTAAACTATCAATTTCATTGCTCATAGGGTGAAATTTTAATCAAATGGTTAGTTTTAATAGGAGAAGCCTATGCCGTCACATGGGACCATAGAGAAGAGGAAACCATTAAAATTTATTTCTAACTACCATTGAGGATCATAGATCTAGTTTGTGCTCATTGGATAGAGCACGACAAGCTAAGGTGGGGGCATCAAGTTTCGTCCCAATCAAACAATCCAATATTAAGGTACAATGACTTACATATAAAATTTAAAAAAAAAAACAAAACAAGAAGAAGGAATTAAGATACCAGTGGCGTTTCAAAATAACCACCTTTTCAGAACTAATAAAATAAAAATAAAAAAATACAAATATAACTCCCATACATTTGTGCCATATCTTACATTCGTCACCCTAAACATCACCACATTGTAATTGATTTACAAAACCCACCACACACTGATCGCACCACACATCGATGCATACTTGCACCCTTCAATTTATATAAGATGTGGCCATTAATATGGATTGATTTGTTAGTGTAAGCCATTAAATTAAGTTGTATTATTTTGGGCTGTGTGTGTGCGCGCGTGCGCACTCCCTTTACTTGTACACTTAAAACCATCCGTTCATGCATTGACTAGCTCAAATCTAGATATAGATCACACACTAAACTCACCCGTTCATTCATCGTACAAGGTATGTGATCATCTATTCATCCATCCATTTTTAAATTTTAGTTCAATTTATTAATCAATAATATAGACCATTAACCCAACGATTTATTTAACTGATTAAAAAAAAAAAAACTTTCACTAAGGTACATATGAAAGTAACCATACATTAACCTATACATCAAATTGGACTCATAACCGTTTAATTAATTACTTATATCTCAACCATCCAACCATACATCGTACTTCTTTTCGCCAACCGAGCCACCCAAACACAAATTAAACCATCCACTTGTAACTTGTGGAATATATACTTCAAATATAATTGTTAGTTTTCATATGAGTCACACACACTCGCTATGTGAGATCAAGAATGAGTAAGAGTCATTGAAACTATTTTTGCCACCTTAGGATGATCATATGACAATATTAAGCTTATTGGATAGAGTATGTCGAGTGTAAGTTGGACATCAAGTTTCATTCCGATTCGATGGTCTAATATTGAGATATTCGCGATTTAAATTCGTGTACGAGAGTAGCTAAGAGAAACCTAACGTCCCGAGACTCTGTACGCTCAAACAACTTATAACCTTTAAAAAAGAGAGAGAGAGAAAAAAAAATAAAAACAACCAGCTCACCGAGATTCTCTACCTAATTAATATCTCTTCCCACATTCTCCACCTTTCTTTCCTTTCCGTGTAGTGGGTCCCAGACCCATTGCATCTGGACCACCCATCATCATAGTGGGCCCTACAGTCATTGAATCTTAGCCATCCTCATCTCATTGTTATGGGACCCACCACATTTAGGGTTGTCCACTTGGATGGATCCCAAGAAAGTTTCAATGTAAGTTTTTCCTAACCGTTCTTTAGGATATGGGACCCACTAAAGTTTTGGTGGATCCCACCTAGCCATTTTCGCAAGAGAGCAAGCAAAAGGATTAAGCAAGTAATCCACGACTCTCACTTCTCCTCATTTTCCTCCTTCAAAATAGGGATAGCCTCATCATTACAATGATGTGCCATGGGAGATGAATCACCCATCCATCAGACCATGATCAATATTTCAACTACCACCATAAATTACGGTTGCATTATGAGTAAATAAATAAATAAATAATAAGACAACAAAAAAAGAAGCAAAAGATAGAGAGAATTTTTTAGTACAATGGTGAGTTTAAGCATGGGTCTAGCGTGCAATGGCAGGGCTCATCCAACAACCTAAGACCAGGTGGGTGATCCAATCTCAGATGTGAACTTTTTAGATACTTATATATATATATATATATATATATATATCATGACATAGAATTTGGAGTCAGGTCTGACCAACTCAGGTATTGAATTTTCGGGCGTGACAACTTCCCGACGTAGGTTTTTCTATATTGAATTGCATGAATCTCACCTAATTCATTCGAAATTGGTGTAGGAATCGTTTTTCCCAAAACCCTAATCCTACGAGCTCAAAAATTGGAAATCCCTTCTTAAGGTACGGATCATTATTTCTATATTATTATTTATCGACCATTGAGGGTCTCAGTTAATGATTCTTGATTGTAAATGGTTTAATGCATGCTAACATATCTATATTTTGATTATAATTGCAAATCGTGCTATTACTTACTTATCGATGCTTACATATTCGATGAAATGCCTGAATGAGTAAATTGCTAGATTTATTATTCATACTAAATTTTCTTGTTATGGTCTGATAGATAGATAGTCTTTGATTGATATTTAGAACTGCTTAGGATGTTGAGTTAGTTGACAAATCGTCAAATTCAGGGGTGGCTCGAGTTAGGTTGGCCACCCTAAGCTTGTTCGATTGACTAGGGTCAAACAAGGATGACCGACAGTAACTGGACTACGCGAGATGCTTGCATCCAATGCTGGTTGCACTAGGGTTCTCCCAAGTCAATCAAATTTGTCTAATGGCTGACTGATCATGTATGTTCATAATGTATGTGTAACACCCTGCATCTTTGGTACACGGGTGTTACCATTAAAACTTAATTATATTAATGTCAGCATGAACCTGACTCAAGACAATAGGAACAACCCTCGCCCTTCTTTAGGTCGCCCAATGACCCATTAAGACTTGGATGAGTACTTGAAGACCTCTTAGTGAGCAATGGGGACACTCGCTAACGACCCTGACTCTCGGATCACCATCTTAAGATCCGCAATAATCTATGGATCAATTCAACCATTGAATTAAAGATCCAACCACAAACTCCATAACGAATAGGAGTGCCTGGGATCAGAAAGATGGCCCACATCTACAATCCTGATTAAGGTGGACCCTATAAGTGAGTAAACGAATGGATGGGTGTCCAAGTGTACGCATATAGTAACGTGCATGATGTATGAATGACGATATTAGGATGTTCAACACACAGATGGTTGGGCTTGAGCACATCAGTGACTCTGAGACCCCTTTTTGACCATTTATACCTGGGCCCAGAAGGATCTGACCCTCAGATTGGTAGGAATTCGTGAATAAGCGCTCCAATCACCACACATAGGCCACTCGAACGTTGGACCGGCCTGACCCCTGGCCCGATGCCTCAGATGGGACCCCCCCAAAGAGGATGGACAATGTGGATTTGAGAAATACACCATCATGGACGCCATCATGGGTTGCATGTGTACCATAGTAGGGATGCACCGCGATGCACCGGTCCAAGGAATTGGTCAAACACGCCTTGACCCGATAAAAATTAAAAAAAAGAGAGAAATTCTCCCTCAATTTCCATCCTGTGAAGAATTCAAACAAGACCGTTCGCTGTGACGAAAGTGGCCCACCATCACACTACCCTGCGTAAATCTGAGCCGCCCATTGGACAGAGCTCGACCGAACGACCAGAACTGTGTCTCTCCTCGAAACCATGCTCACCCACGTGCACACGAAGTAGGCCTTGACTAGAAGCATATGATGGCTCCCTCCCAAAAACGGTAACTTTGGGGGCTACCACAAGGGCAATCTACGTTAGTCCCCTCCTCTCCATTCCAACCGTCCTTCTGAGCTATGATCTGCACCTTTCCTTCACTTCCAAGAACGGGCAGACACCCGACTGTGGAGCAGAAAGGCATAGGAGACATTTCCACTTCGGGAAAGTCTTGTTGGTGCGATCCAGGCCTCCTGCCATGCCACGTGGAGTAATCTCTACCATTCCTTGTAGGGCAGCAATGGCTCCCTCAAGGGAGCCTTCCATCTCCTAAGAAGACCTTGGAGGTAGAATATCTTGTGGGTTATTGCACTTGAACGAGATGCAAGTTGGAGAGTGGGCCCTTAACACTGATCACAGGCCCCATCTGATCCATCCAGATGGATTAGATTGTCATTTTAACTAGTCAACAAGAAAACGCCATTGCAGGTGGCATCATCTTCCCTGTTAAAATGGAAAACACACCATCATGACGTGGGCCCCATTTTAAGATCAAAGTTGCTTTTTTGGTGGGCCACGGTGATGGAAATTCATCCCTCACAACAGATCGGACCCAAGCACGCAAGGAAGGAGAGAAGAAAACATGAATAGGGCCACACCAATCTCGGTCGTCCATTAAAACAATTATGGCTGCCCTACATCTATAAATAGGGTCATTTGCCTCAGGATTCCCACTGAGTAATCAGGAGAAAAGAAAGGGAGAGAGAGGGGAAATAGGAGAGGATAAAGGGAGAATGAACTTGGTGCCACACTGCACCAAGTCGACCCATTCAGCTCGGATCGAGTTGGGTCAGTGCAGACCAGTATCGCCACTGCAAGAGAGAAAGAGAAAGAGAAATCTGAGAGAGAGAGAGAGGGCGCATAGGCGAGAACTCTGTGCCGCACTGCACCAAGTTGACTCGATCAGTTCAGATCGAGTTGGGTCAATGCAGACTAGAAATGTCATTGCCAGGGAGGAAAGAAGAGGGTGAAGCAGAGGTAGAGAAGAGGGAGAAAGGCGGGACATTTAGGCATGCTGTTTATCAAATCCGCATCGACGGATCGTCGGACTGAGCTCCTGGACTATTCGAACCCAGTCTCAGCAAAGCCAAGGGAAGGCGAATAGGAGAAGGAAGGAGAAAGGAAGAAGGACGGTCTAGATCCTGTTCGACCGTCTGAGTTAACCACGCCAGGTGACTTAGCTCGCTATTTGGATCCAGTAGCAGGTGCGACTGTTCGCCCCTCCTTCCATCAGCGACCTTCAAACGGATGAGTCGAACTTAGTCCAGGCACTCAGAAGGCCTTCCACCAGGTTTGAGTTCAGCAACCCACACGCCAACAACAAGGCTACTCTGGTCGGACTGAGTTCTGACTCAGTGTCGCCATCCATCTCAGCCATTACTCGGACTGGATGACCTGATGACTTAGCTTCAGGACAAGCCATCTAGACACAGTCGAGTTGAACATGCCGTCCAGTAACTGAGTCAACAACTCAGTATTCCTCCCACTTGTGGGCTGATCGCTGACTGAGTGTGGGCCTAATAAACTCCAGCTACACTAGTCCTAGGCCTTCTTGTTGCTGGATTAAAGGAAAGCCCAAAATAAATCAGGCCTTGAAAGCTATGAGCCCAAGTCCATCGGGTTGGATCCAAGGGTCTAAATGAAACAAGCTGAACTAAGCTTGTAAGTAAACAAGTTGCTGCAATCATCTTTAGAATTCCTGTCAATTGAGCTATCAATCTCAACTCTTAGTCGCTTGAATTGAAAATGACCCTAGGTGTTCAATTAAGCGGCATTGAACTGTGGACTGGGACTGTCCCAGTTAATCAAGGGAACTCAGATTACTCTAGAGAATAAATTATATAAGGGAGCCTGACTCGAGAGGTGATGACTTTTCTCCTTAAGCTTTCCATCTCCAAGTTAGTACAAGGATAGTTTCCATTTATATTATGATTACTAGCTTAGAATTTTGATCACTTGCACTAAAATACCAAATCATATTAGTTGGCTTACATTGACCCGTGATTGATAATTTGCAAACCATGTTCATATGAAATAAACATTAAACTCTACTTGCTAGATTCCAATTTTTGTTGGTAGCTCGTAAGTTATGTTCACATGCGATGATCGTTAAACCCTACATTTTGAGTTTCACTTTAATTGTTAGTTTATTCTTTGATTTCATAATCTTTAGTAATAGTTCAAATTCTATTAACAACACATAACTTATATGTTGTATTCGCACACCTCCACATATCAATGATTTGTTTGCAAGGCGCTTATAGAATCAAAATCTTTACATTAAATAGGAGAATCTCCACTTATGTATGAGAGTCCATACTTAGGGTGTAACGAGACAGATTACGTTAAGAATAGACCATTGACTTGGAGGTTATTTTGGTGGTGAATTATTAATAGGGTTTACCATCCACAAGATGTTCTCGCCTACGTAGCCTTAGGATGAATTATTTACTCCCCTGATTTAACGTTACCCTACCATCTGGATTTACTATTTATGTCGTACATCCTTTTGCCGCACTGATTCACTTTTAACCGAAGATTTGGCATTTGCCCTTGCGGCTTCGACGGTTCATTCCCATTCAACCATGTGATGGTAAAATTTTTCCCTTCATCGAATTTGATTGGCCACTTGTTGATGTGTTTTATTAAGCATCCTAAGGTGATAAACTCATGGGCCAGGGATGGTGGTCATGAGACACTATGTTTGAGTCGCCGACCTACACTGGATGACGAACTCCCCGTAGTGACCTTTGAGCTTCAGTAAACTAGCTGGTTGTAAATGGAATAATAACGGTTTGACTAATCATGCATTTATAACATACAGGTGATGACGGGTGGCTAATTTTGGATGTTGTAGCATGTGCCCTTAGTCGTGCTATCGTTTCGTTAGAATCGGTGAGTTTGACACTACACATGTACGGGATGTACTTTTGCCGGTGACCAGCCACATGCATGGGTTTCACTCAAAAGTCAACTGGATGAGCATCCCTAGTTGATGTGCACTCATATATCCATGCATTAATTAAGACTACATTTTATATTATTTTGTATGCCTTGTTATGTTTTTAACTACACTTGTCTAAGGCGGTGGTTTGTAATCTTGAAGGAAATTCACACTGAGTTGGCCACTCATTCATCGAATATTCAACCATACAAAGAATGCAGGTTTAGGTGGGGACGACTATGGTACAGGTCCCGATGTCGTGACAGAAGGATTGGAGGAGGGATATTACGAGGAAGAGCCGCATCAGGAGGCGACAGAATATTATGGACTTAATCAGTAGCTGCAGTATTTCTTTCCTAGTTTGACTTGATACTTTGAAACTTTGAGTTTTGTACTTAAGGTCCCCAGCTGAGTAGACCTGAATTTTAATATTCGGTTATGTGATACTATCTACATTTGGTTTATGCTATCACACTCTAATCTTGATATATTGCCCGTTTATCTGATTAATTAATTAACACTCAGGTTTTTAGGAAACGAGTTCTATTATCGAATTCTGAAAATCGGGCCGTGATAGTATGATAAGACTAAATGAAATTTAGGATATCCCATTCTCATTGAACGAGTCTACTTATAACTATTAGCGGTATGATTTATTAAACTTATGAGCTGAGCATGGTGTACGAGACACCATGTCCGAGTTGTTGGCCTACGATGGGGTGATGAACCTCCTTGTAGTGACCAATGAGCAATCATGAAGGCTACGAGCTTACTATATCATAAATAGAATGGATGTCGTGATTGCACCACAATTGCGTTTGGGTGATGACTCTGGCATCAATTGTGGTCGTCTTTCACCATGTCGATGAGATGACTAACCCTATGTCATTCGGATCCTTTAAGATCGGTCGAGGCCAGTGTTAGTCCCGCATTGGTGATTGTCTGCCTCTAAGTGCAGAGGTTCGTAAGTAATAGCCTGTGAATAGAGGGTCGATCCTACAGAGAGATGATTTATGAGAATGAGAAAATCAAATGCAAAACTAAGTAATGGAAACTAAATAGATTAAATGATTTTGAAAGTTTTAAAGGTATGAAATTCAATTAAATTAAAACAACACCCAAGCTTCAAAGTTCCACACATATGTTAATGATTAATAAATTATAATGACTTTAATAACACAATTAGGATCCGAGCACTATGGTTAGCCTAATCGAAAAATAAAACAATTTAAGTATTTTTAATAAATGACATAAAAGATTAGAGAATCATATATTAACATTATTAATATATATTCTTAAGCGCCAGTGATTTTAAACATTCAATATCCATGAGATAATGAATCAAATAATGTAGCAGCTTGATAACATCTCCCATCTAAGAAATCTAATTGGTCTAGGTTATGCCTATCCTTCAATATAGATCTCATATGATGGAAACATATGGATCTCACATGAGGATCAAAAACCTAAACCAAAATAATTGATAACATGCATACATCATTCATTTTATCATTAAAAACAATCAATATTCATAATTTATAAAATCATTAAACCAATGTGCTTCCCTTCTATCTTGGGCTAAAGGGAACTAGAAAAACATAACTAAATTGAAAAATAGAAAAGAAACAAGAAAGCAATAAAATAAATCAATAAAGATCTAAAAAGAACTTGTAAAGATCTAAAAACCATAGATCTTACCATTGAATGCTCTGAATGATACTTAGGAATGCCCTCGGAAGCTCTATTTATAAGTGGAAAACTCCTTCCTTCAAACCGATTTGAAAAGTCCAGATACCGTCTCAAATTTTCTCACTTCGCGTAAGCTTTGTATAAACCCTTCGATGACATCGAACTGCTTTCGATATCATCTAAGACTGGCTTCGATGTCATCAAACTGGTTTCGATATCATTGAATACTGTATCTGATTTGTCGAGCAACCAAACTTGATTTTCTTGTCATTCTTCGATGTCATCGAAGACTAGCTACGATGTCATTGAACCTAGTTTGATGTCATTTAAGCTTAGATCCTTCGAATTTCTGTACTAATTTTGCACTTCCTTCTTTTTCCACTTGATTTTCTTGACTCTTGGTGTATTGAAATATTCAATCTTGGTCTCCAAATGTCCATTCTTTTGCCTTGGTGATTCTTGAGCATTAAATCCACACTTTTAACAGTGTTTTCACATTAAGCTCTCAAGTTCACCTTGCAACACAAACACGAGTAAAACATAACAGTAAACACTATAATGTTCATAAAACCAAGATATAGATGGGGAGAAATATGTAATATTTGACACTCAACAATTGGCTAGGGAGTTGTTGTTTGGGTAATGAACCCAAAAATGGATCAAGGGACATGAGCGAGAAGCCGCTACTGTCGCCTCGAGCCTTGTGATCTAATTGAGACCATGATAAAATGGTGGTATCCTAACTTCCCCAATAATTTAGATGAATGAAATTTAATAACCACTTGTCTAACATACTCATCAATCGCATTACATTAGATATGCTATTGTAATTGAGCGGCGGAGTTCCTTGTGAAAGAGTATTGACATTTACAAAATAGGTGTTGAAGTCGCTTATGAGGGAGTGTTGGATTGTAAGACTATGCATCATGCCAAAATTTTATACGTGCATTTAACAAAAGTATTTGGAAGTGATTGTTTACCTGTTTATCATTATCTGCGTTGATTGTGTTGATGACATGTGTAACTTAAAATTAATGGAACCACTGAGTTATCTACTTACTCTCACCTGAGATGGTGTTTTAAAACACCAACCAGATGATATTGTTGATGCATGTGCTATCAGGGCCTCTAATAGGTAGGCTTGATTCGGCTCGTACTTTTATCATGATGTCATGGTGGTATCAGACGAAATTGGAAAACCTTACTTTTATTTAAATTTTGTGCATGTATATATTAGAATCTTTGACTGGGCATGCTTTATTATTATTTAAATTTTGTGCATGTATATGTTAGAATCTTTGACTGGGCATGCTTTATTATTAATTTTGTTGTATTATCTTTGTGACTTGTATAATTTTTATTTTGGATGATCATTACTATTGAAATTGTACTTTAACTGTTAACCCTATATTTATAGATTTTGATTATCTCTACTTTGCTTTAGATCTGCTAAGTTGAATTGTAATACTCTGATTATTTACGTATGGAATGAATATAAATCTGAATGATGTCATGCGTGCATTTTTATTTGGTTCACACTCGAAAACTCAAGATCAAAGTCTCCACACTTGAGTGCTGATTTTCGGAGTGTAATAGTGGCCTTATCAAGAAGTTGGATGGCAAATAGACATCATGATAGGCCTTAAGAAGTTTTTGATGATAGAAATTCAATTACCACCAGTTTCTTCTTCTGGTGTGGTCCACCTGATATTCACGTAGCTTCATTTTTAAACTCATGTCCTAAAATAATATGTGAAAATGGATGGACAGTGTGGATATATAATAAACCCATCAAGCAGGCCCACATTCAGCACCGCACCAAATCCACTCCCATTTAAAAAAGGTTAGGTTTGCATGGGTTAGAGATCTCCATTGGCGGATTCGCTGGACCGGCCAATTAAATACTCATCTTATTCAGCGTACCTGGGTCCACCTATTCCACCTACGAAATCGGATTTCGCACCGAGTTGATCTGTTATCTTTTATTGCACGAAATCGGATTGCGTACTGAGTTACTCAGTACGCTTTTATCGTACTGAGTAAACTCAGTTGGGCCCACTGTTAATGTATGTGGTTTATCCACACCGTCCATCCATTTTTACTGATAATTTTAGGGGTTGATACCAAAATTGAAGTGAATCTAAAGCTCTAGTTGACCATTACACAGGAAACAGTGTGGAATAATGATTTCCACCGCTGAAACCTTCCCAGGGTCCAAATTAATTTTTATTTGTCATCCAACCTGTTCATAAGATCACAAAGACATGTATAAAGAGAAGCCACAAACATCAGCTTGATCTAAAACTTCTTCGGCCTCCAAAAAATTTTCAATGGTAGAGGTTCAATCAAACTGTTTCCTGTAGTGTGGTCCACTTGAGATTTTAATTTGCTTCATTTTTGGGATATAGTCCTAAAATTATCTTTTAACATAGATTAACGGAGTGGATAAAATAAATAAATAACAGTGGACCCCACACAGTTTATTCAGTACGCTAAGGGTACTGAGTTACTCAGTACACAATCCGCTTCCTTATTGCACTGAGTACGCTCTGAGCCTGTGAATGTATGTGGTTTATCCACGCTGTCCATCCATTTTTCTCCACGCTGTACATCCATTTTTCTATATCATTTTGGGGGATGAACCGAAAATGAAAGCATGTCCAACGCTCAAGTGAACCACATCGTATGAGACAGTAGAAATAATTTCCACCGTTGAAATCCTTTTGGGCCCACAGTGATGTTTATTTCTCATGCTTGATCCAAAATTTTTGGGGCTCTTCAACGGTAAACGTTCAATTCACACTGTTTCTATTGTGTGGTTGACTTGACTTTGAATATGCTTCATTTTTTAATTCAATCCCTAAAATTATCTGATAAATGAGATGGACGGAGTGGATAAAAATACATAAATCATAGTGGACCCCACGGAGTTTACTCAGTACGAAATCGGCTTCGAGTAGTACCTCCCTTCAGATGTTCTTAAGGGGGTACTGTATGTCCCGGGTGACTAATTCCGGCCCATTTTTGGGGCGTTTGCACCGCATGCGCCTAAAATCCATCTCAACGAGATCTACGGGTGCGCGGATTGGGTACTACCCCCACTGCTAGAGATGTTCTGCGACGAATATGTTTTATCCACGCTGTCTATCTATTTTGACATATCATTCTAGTGCACAAGCCCAAAAGGCAGATAGATTGAAGGCTTAAGTTGACCACACCACAGGAAGCAACAGTAACAATGAGGCCTACCATCGAAACCTTCCTAGGGCCCACCGTGATGTTTATTTGCCGTTGAAACTGTTCGTAACGTCAGATAGACCTTGATGAAGGGAAAATATAAATATCGGCTTGATCTGAAAGTTCTGTGGCCCCTAAGAGGTTTTCAATAGAAGGGGTTCAATTCCCACTATTTCCTTTGGTGTGGTCTACTTGAGCATTTGGATCTGCCTCCTTTTGGGCCTTATTTACTAAAATGATACGTCAAAATGGATGGACGGCATGGATAAAACACATACATTAAGGTTGGCCCCATGGAGCCCCTGCCAGGACCATCTGTGGGAGGATAGTACCCAAGCCGCGTCCGACCTACGGTGCCAATATGAATAGAAAAGGAAGTAATAGAGAACCACTTACATCGTACCCGTGTCAGGAAAAACAGTTGATCGCGACCGTCCACCTAATAGGGTCTGCCTCCGATTGTCCACACGGTTCCATAACCGCTCTTATCCGAAAATCACTTTGTTTGTGACCGTCCATTTCGAGGCCGTTGGATGTGAAGAATCATACGGACCGGCTATCCCTAGAAGGCTCAACTGGTGAACCGTCCCGGTGCTTTTGTTAGAGTACTGTGCCCGGTACCATTAACCATATGGGGCGAGTTACCACCGCTTGAGTGTATCTTAAATTATGATCTGAACCGTTTATGCTTTGGATTCCATGCTACAGGGGCCACGGTAAGAAACATCTGTGAAACAGGTGATTGTTCGTGAAGATAAATATTTAATGGCTCTTATTCAATTTCAAAATTTAAAAGGTCAGGATCATTGAATATGCAATCTCAGGTGGAAACCGGGACGCATCAACGGTCGTAAGGCTCTGTTATGGTGAGATTTGATTGGTCCAGCTTAACGTTAAATACATACTCGTCAAATTACCGTGGCCTATTTATGTCACACGTGGCCCAATCCAATCTTACCACATAAGGCCCCCACCAAACTCGGTGTTTTACTGGAGACATGGATTGCATGGCGATTCTGCGACTATGAGGGTTGGTGGTGGTAACCTAATATGGTGGGATTGAATTGGAAGATGGCATTAGTCAAGCATGTATTGATTAAGTCCCAATTTCACCTGATGTAGACTAGGTAGTTAGGCTTATATTTACTCTAGAGATGATGTAGTGGCATGGTGAAATAAAATAGGTGGGTCGTATGTTGTCGGAGATGATCATGAAACTTTTTAAAGTTATCATGGGAGCCTAGACTAAGCTCATCTTTAAAGGCACACGGCCCTCCAATCACATCTTACCATGTCACTACATCATTGGTGGGCCTTGATGGCACTTGATTTGTAACCGGATTCGGTTATGAGGCAGGGTGCCTTGTACCTGAACAAAATCACCCCATCGGTGCGTATTAGGGCAACTTTGATACATGTGTTGTAAATCTATGTGATTTATTTGTCTTTTTATCAACATTTTAATCTTGAGAAGTTGCATAAGCAAATCTTAAGATAAATTAAACAAACGAAAGATAAATGCAAACAAAACATGTATAGAAACACATAATTTTACACAAGAAAATTCTAATAGTTAAAAATCACGGCATAATGCGACGATCAATTTATCATGAAAAAGAAATACAAGAAATAAATGAACTTAGAAATATGAAAATCTTACTTTCAACATTTTCAAACCCTAGAGATGACTTAGCTCTCATTTTTTACCCTAATTCTGCATTATACCCATATATATAATATTACACTTGGAATGAGAAATAAAACTGCACAAGTGTGCAAAACTGTGTGCACTGTTGATCTAACCATCGACCAAGATTGATCGAGCTAATACGTTTGAGCGATCGAACATAGATAAATTATACGGTAGGCAAACAAGAGAATCTAAATTTTTTTGATTAATCGATTAGCCCAGTCAATCCATCAATGACCCCTATTTCAACATAGATTAAAGACACCTGATTTCAACATTTAGGACATGGTTAAAAAAATGAAGTAGATCTAAATTTCACCTAGTCCACGCTACAAGAAACAGTGGCCATTGCACGCCCAACATTAAAGACTTCGTAGGCCCCATTGCATTTAATTCCTTTTGTGCCATAAAGTTTAGATTTGGATTTACTTTATTTTTGGAATTATATTATAAAATGAGTCAGAAAAAGTGATGGACGGTATGGATATATAACATATACATCAAGGTGGGCCCCACGTTGTGGGAAATACTCACTAGTATTACCAGGTAACATCCAAGTCACTCCCATCCCATCCAGACTTTCAGGCCACGTATACAGTAGAGGGAGATAGAGTAGGCTTTATCAAAGAATCTCTCCTAGAGATACGGAATTCCATTAAACGTGGGCCATAGACTGGTGAACCAAACTGTTGATATGATAGGAGCCACCCTGGTAGGGTAGACCTAAAAAATATTAGAAATTGGAAGGTTTTAAATGGATAAGCCTTCAATGATAAGAGGTCTATAGGTGACTGTTAACAAGAAAACAGAGCAATAGCCCGTCAAAATTAGAGCTGGGCACGGGACGACTTAACTCGCTGGCTCAACTCGTGACCTGAGCTAAATGGGTGAGTCGGTCCGAGCCGAGTAAGCTTCGCCCAATCCGAAATCAAACTGAGTCAAGCCCGAATTACCTAGTAATTCGATCCGGTTATACTTGACTCGATTTGAAATCTGACTCGACTCAAGTTCAGGTACACATACCACCACCACCACCACCCTCCTCCTCCCTTTCTCTCTCCACTCCTTCCCTCCCTCATCTATCCATCCGACTCAGTGCTAACTCGACCCAACTCAATACTTCTAACCGAGTGGAACTCGGTCCAGATCAGTCTAAGCCGGACCAGACTTGGATCGGGTCAGGCATGCTTGACTCGATATCAAGCCGGAACGAGTTCGGTTTAGGCCTATTTCAAAATAGGATCTAACTAGGTCCGGCTCGACCGGATGCCCAGCTCTAAATTAACAGAAACCCCCATTGACTCAACCATCCAATCCCAACCGTCCAATCAGAAACTTTCGATAACAAATGTTTGACATTGTTTATTTTACACTGTTAGCCTGTAGGCCATCCCCGGAACAATTGGTGGCTCCCACCTATCTGATGTAGGCGTCAGAAACATGGGACCCACCTATCTCTAGTCTGCCAAACATGGACGAGATATTTTACGGGTCCTGGTCAGAAGTAAACGTACACTTTTGGTGTTTATAACCTGTCACATCTAATGAATGGCCCAGAATTCTTCATATGTTGACTTGCATTATACAAATAATATTTTTTGGGGAGAACCGTACATGTACAGCCAGCGGTTGTTCCACAACTTATGGTGCACTGTTCTCTTTCCTGCCAATATACCAGGACAGAGAATGAAACGCCACACCGTGATCATGGAAAATCAGGCTGATCTTTTCACTGGATGGGGCACACCTATTTGTCAAATGAGGCCGTCGGTTGTCTATCAACTCCAACGGTGTATCCCACCGGTACGTCAAATAAGGCCATCTGTTGTCTATTCATTCCAACACGTGTCTCACCTGATGAGTGGATCGGGCTGATTTTTATGCTAGGTGATCTTCATGCAGGGGCCCATTGTTTTCATGGTTCAGATGGTCTACACGAGTGGCAAGTTGGCAGAAAAGATGGTGCAAACCACAATTGTGGTATGTTGCAAACAGGTGAACAGTTGTTTAATTTTGGATGGTTGGGTAAAGAGGGATGGAAATGGGCCTGACTGGCCCAGCCATTTTCATGGGCCTGACAAGTAATTGAGATGGGCCTTGCTTCAAAATGTAGAGGCCCAATATGTTGGACGTACCATGAGGAAAACCTAGCGTAAAAATCAGCCCCGTCCCACTGAAAACAATGTATAGTCATTGATAAATAGAAAAAAAAAAAAAACGAGTGTGGTCCATTCATTGAGTGGATGTGGCTATTTTTTGAAGCTAATCCTCATCCTGGGTTTAACCTATTGGACGGATTGGATGTCTCATACCCATGAAAATTTGTAAGTTATCCATTGGGTGGATCAGAACTTTTTTGTCCAACCAGATGTAGTGGAGACCATCTTTATTATCTTTTACCATCTTCGTTTTCACACAACGCCTTCCAAGAGTAGTGAGAATGAATGTACTTATCAGATTCTAGAAATATAAAAGCTTATTAACACATTGAATTATCCATATAAACAAATGTCTTGGATTTACCCACTTCTCTGCTTTTCATTCATGTGCACAAGTTGCTCCTCCCACATTCGGCATCAAGAATTCACATGTAGTCCCTCACTACATCCAATAGATCTTGTTTTAGTCCTCCACTAAGGATAGTAAGGGTGAGAGAGAGAGAGAGCCCAACCTTAGTATGGTCTAGTCTTGCTTAGCCAGACTCGAAGCTTCTTGAACCACTTAAGTTTAAATATGAGCCTTTCAATATAGTCTTGCGACACTACCATTCATCCAACTGTTCAAGCTTTAATCAATTCCATCAAACCAGAATATTAGCATTGTACAATATTCATTCTCTTCTCAACTCTCTTGCTCTTCACATATATCAGCATTATATCGCATTTCATCATTTTCTTAAATCTAATTGGCATGGGTATGCTCGAAAACTTATCGATATAATCGGATCCTATCTACTAGAAACCTTGGCTAGTTAGCCGTCATTTTGGCATATACATTGTATTCCATCGTTTTTCCGCATCTGACTAGTAAGCATGTGCTTGAGACCTGTCGATATAATCAAAGAAGGTCCACTAGAACCCTTAGTTGGTTGGTCGTCGTTTTGTCGTAAGCATTAATATATCATCAAGCATTCCATATATATATATATATATATATATATATATATATATATATATATATATATATATATATATATATATATATATATACACACACTTTTTCTTTTTATAGAACGTATGCTCGATGACTTGCTGATATAATCGAATCATACCTATAAAAAATTCTGATCGATCAATCACCACCGCCATTGCATTGCATTGCATTTTTTGCATACAAGAACTAGTCTCATTTCTCATAAATTAGTGTAATCTTGTGAAGTAAAGATCATATGTACGTGCAGGCAAAGTGGGTATCTAACATATTCCCTCTTTGTAATTGCGGTCCCTTACTTAGAATCTCTGTAACATAAACTCATAAGACATCTGGGGGTTAAAATTTTTTGGGTTATTAATATTAAGCATTTTTACGGGGTTTAACCAGCTTTAAGATCATAATAATTGATTAATGATGACTCTAGTCAAATATAACACCCTTTTATGACAAACAAGACCCTCGAGCGAGGCAACCGGTAGAAAGTGAGAATCGATCTCCCATCCTGTCAGGAAATCTGCTCTCTAGCATCCACATACATCGATCTTCCGCCTCCTGTACACTTTCAAATGGTAAGAAAGATGTGAGTCCGAATATATGTATGGAGGTGGGGACCAAGTATGCCTTATACAGACACAGTGGCTGTGGCACTCATCATAGAGTTCTCCCACTTGCTTATATATCCTCAATCTTTTTATTCCAGAAAAAAATAATTCTTCATGTAACTCTATTCAAGCATTATTAATGATATTGCATGCTCTACAAAATTGTGCATACTCATTATAGCATGTGTTTCGCTATGATGGGCATACAATTGATTCGAAGTGATTATTGCATTGCAAGATAGAAACATATCATGTGACATGATGGGTGGTATTTGATTGAGTGATAGGCTTATTTAAGTATTTAAGTATGCTCGCTTGCCGCAGTCCAGTAATCTAACAACTTTTAAATATGCTTTGTATGATCTACCTATCTACAATTAGGTAGTCAGGCCCACACTACTTTCAGCAGTGCAGCGACATGGTGAGAAAGTTGGTGGTTGTTGTTAGAGATGAACATGGACCGTTTTTTTTTTTTTTTTTTAATGATTTCAGTAGGCATGAGACATGGACTGAGCCCCAGCGAACGGCCCCACCAATTACATCTTGCTATATTTCCACGCACCAACAAAACCTTGCTTATCGGGGCGTGGGTTAGGTTTTGCCAGGGTAACACGTTAGTGGGTGTTGTCTGCCCACCTTGACATATTTGTTGTAGATCCACGCGGTCCATCGGTTTTTATACATTTTTTGACACGGTCTTAAAAATGAAATAGATCAAAATTTCAAGTGGACCATATCACAAGAAACAGTGGTTATTGAAAGCCCACCGTTAAAGACTCCCAAGGCCTATTGTAATGTTTATTTAAGGTCACACAAATTAATATCAACTTGGTCCAAAACTTTTGTGATCCCCAAGAAATTCTTAATGGTTAGGATTCATATCCCACTGTATCGTGGTGTTTAGATTTAGATCTACTTCATTTTTAAGTGGAAAAAGTGATGGACGGTATGGATATATAACATGGACATCAAGGTGGCCCCGGTCAAGGAAACACTTGCTAACATATTACTGGGGTAACACCTAATCCGTCTGCGAGATTCGCTACTGAAGAGACGTCACCAGTTCCGATGGCCCCACCATGATGTATGTGTTGTATCCACACCGTTCATTCATTTGGAGAGGTCATTTTAGGGCAGACCCAATGCTCAAGTGGACCCACCATAGAAAAAATTAGGGATTGAACGCTTACCAATAAAAACTTCTTGGGGATTATAGAAGTTTTCATTTATGTTTTTCATTCGGCCGTATCTGTGTTAACTTATTAACAGGCTGGATCTTAAAAAAACATCATGGTGGGCCTTAGGAAGTTTTAAAAGATGGGTGTCACCATTACTGATATTTTCTGTTGTGGGCTCCACTTGAGCTTTGGATGTACGTCATTATTTGGCTAATGCCCTAAAATGATTTCTCCAAAATGCATGGACGGTGTGGATGCAAGAGATACATCAAAGTGGGGCCACAGAACATGATGTCACTTCACTAGCGAATCTAGCTACTGATACTATCCGTAGCTAATTTACGCACGGGTCTATCAGGTCACGCACACAGTGGAGGGAGATAGAGCCAGGCCCTATCAAATAACTCACCTCAGTGATGCAGAATTCCATTAAAGTGGGCCTTTGGTGATCCAAACTGTTAATATGATAGGACCCACCCTGGGTGAAGTATACCTATAAAATATTAGAAATTGGAAGATCTTAAATGGCTAAGCCTTCAATGATCAGAGGCCCAAAGATAGACGGTTAACGAGAAAACAGAGCAATGGTCAGTCAAAATGTCCAAAGATCAAAAGATGGAATTTCCCATCTCCATTGACGGTGTGATCTGTCAGACTCGGTAATTTGGATCGTTGAACCATGAGCCCCACATGCATGGAATCCTGGCCGTCAGAATGGGCTAATAAAAGAAAGCAGCTCCATTAAATATCTCGTCCATGTACGGCAGACTAGAGATAGGTGGGTCCCATGTGTCTACTGCCAACATCTGATAGGTGGGTCCCACTAATTGTTCCAGAGGTGGCCTACAAGATGACGCTGTAAAATAAACAATGTCGAATATTTGTTATCAAGAGTTTCTGATTGGACGGTTGAGATTAGATAGTCGGGTCATCGGAATTTGTGTTATATGATCTGTCCCATCGAATGAGTGACCCAGAATTCTACCATGTGTACACTTACATTGTACAAATGATATTTTGGGAATAACCGTGCAAGTTTTGCCGACGGCAGTACCCTGCCATCTTTCCTTCCATTGTAACACTTGCAGAAAATCAGGACAGTGAGAATGATAGGATACCACACCATGAAAATCGAGCTCGGATTAGATGTGGACCTTACCGTAGGGTTACTGTGGGACCCACCTTGATGTATGTGTTATGTAGAGCAGTCTCTCCGTTTTTTCATATCATTTTAGTGTATTATTCCAAAAATGAAGTAGACCCAATTATCAAGTGGACCATACCGTAAGAAACAGTGGTGATTGACCATTATTGGGCCACAATAATTTTGGATAAAGCTGATGTTTATTTATTTTTTCCATTCTTCCAGGCTTACGTGACTTTATCAACAGATTGGATGGTAAGAAGTTTTTAATGGTAGGACGGTTAATCATCCTAGGCTGCTTACATGAACTGAGTTAGTTCGGTTAGCTCGCTCAACTCGATTCGAAAAAGCTCAATTCGGCTCAGTTTGTAACTAAGTTTCAGCCGAGTCGGGCTGATTTTTTGAGCTTGAAAAAATTTTGAACCAAGTTCTAGCTTGCCCAAACTCAACTCAACTTAGATCGAATTAGTTCGGTTAACTCAGTTACTTGATATTGGTGCTGCTCACCAAGTGTTCGATGAAATGACTCAATGAAGCGTCAGCCGGTGGCAAGGAAGGTATGTATATGAAACAAATATTTTTTTTTTTCTTAATTTTGATGTTGCTTAAAAGGTGTTTGATAAAATATTTGTAAACAGATGTTGTACATATAGTAAGAAATTAAGAATACATTCCGTGTGTTTGTAAAAATGCCGCACAAGCTTGAACTTACGTAGAACTTAGCTCGAACTTGCCCGTGCTGCTGGCTAAATTGAGCCGAGCCGAGCTGGCCAGTCAGAGTCAAGGATCGAGCCAAGCTGAGTTTGAGCCGGGATCAGCTAGTGGCCGAGCCAAGTCGAACTCTCGGTTCAACTCGTGTACACCTCTAGGTCCACCTGATAATCAGATCTGGTTCAATTTTAATATCCTAAAATGATTGGAAAGATATATGAACAGCATGGGTACATAATACATACATCAAGATGGGCTCCACGTGAGGTTACCGACTTAGGTGAGGCCGGGGTCTCACCTAATCCGCTCTCATGAAAATCATGCTTATGGTCCACACCAGTATGTCGAATCAGGCCATCAGTTGTCTGTTCATCCAACGGTGTGTCCCACCTGTAAGTCAAATCAGGCCGTCAGTTGAATGTTCATTCCAACAGTGTGTCCCACCTGATAAGTGGATGGGACTGTTTTTTGTTCGAGGTGATCTTCATGGGCCCCAATGTTTTCATGGTTCAGATGGCCTACACGAGTTGCATGTTGGTAGAAAAGATGGGAAGCGGATTGGCTGGTGTACCACACAGCAGCTGTATAGCTGCTGTAGGTACACGTCGTGCGAGCATTGATGCTCCTCAAGCTGCTGTAGGCCCACTTGTTTTCATGGGACAGATGGCATGGCCTACACGAGTGGTATGTTGGCAGAAAAGATGGTGCATACCACAAATGGTACAGATGCCAACAGGTGAACAGTTCCACTGTTGGCATCTGGGAGGGCTGGAAGTGGGCCTGACTGGGCCAATCCACTTTCATGGGCCTGATAAGTAATTGGGATGGGGCTAGCTTCAGAATACAGAGAGGCCCAATATGTTAGCGTGCCATGAGGACAACCTATATATATATATATATATATATATATATATATATATATATATATATAAACAGCCCCATTCCATAGAAAACAATGTATAGTCAATGTGGTTGTGGCTGATTTTCAGACTAAATGACTGGATGTGGCTGATTTTCACATAAGGTGATCCTCATCATGTGGCCAACCTATTGGATGGATTGGATACCAATGAAAAGTTGCGTGTTATCCACTAGATGGATCAAAAATTTGGATACCAATAGAAGCCTATCTAGCTTTAGTGGTAGCCTTTCAGATTTTATGTGATATTAGAGGAGATTTTCAAGAAAAAAAGTATTTATGAGATTTTAGAAATATAAATGTTTTTAATAGATTTTATGGGATATTAGAGGAGATTTTCAAGATGAAAATATTTATGAGATTTTAGAAATATAAATGTTTAATTATATTTGCATTTGAATATTACTCATATAAACAAATGAGTTGGATTTTATCTGCCACTCTTTTGACATTTTTCTCTCTTCCCTCCATCAGATATAGGGGTTTTTTTTTTTTGGACTAATTGGAATGATACGTGGGATGCCCAATCATAGGTTCGAATCATTCATGAAAGTAAGAGTAATAATAGCATACACTAATGTTGCTATTTGAATTTGAAATGTTCATAATAATTTTACAAAAATATACATGATTACAAATTCTTTTTAAATATATTTGCATTTGATTAATTGACAAAACAAATAAAAGCCCAAGCAAGTGCACTCTAGAGAATTTGAAATGTTCATAATAATTTTAGGAAAACATACATTACAAATTCTTTTTAAATTATATTTGCATTTGATTAATTGACAAAACAAATAAAAGCCCAAGCAAGTGCACTTTAGAGCTTTTTGGTTTGGTTGGTTTGATATAATTACATATATTTTCTTTCAAATCAGCATTATATGCACACATCGAACCACGCGTTTAATCAATTTTAATGATACATGCACACTGATTGATATATATATATATATATCAATCAGTGTGTGTGTATTCTTTTATGCACACCATTCATTCATTTTAGGACATGGGCCCAAAAATGAGAAATATTTAAAGATCAAGTGGATATTACATAAATCAGTGGAGTTTGAATGCTAACCAGTTAAATGTTCTTACATGGTGTGGTTCACACGAGCGTTGGATCTGTCTCATGTTTCTATATGCATATGGCCAAATGAACAAAATTGTGGTATTAAGTTGTATTAGGATTGCATTACTAATCTCACTTTTGAAATTGGGAATGACATGTTTAAGAGCGTAAGATGATTAAAATTAACTTTGTAGGATTTGAAAAATGAACCTTATGTTAGAAAGTGTGTGATGGAATTACTAATCCGATGATAGATTTTTGCTTCATTCAGGTTCAATCCAAATGTAATTTGAAAGTAAATTTTCAAATTTATTTTAATGCATACATTCCAAACATAGTATTAGAAAACATGTGACAAAAAAATATGTGACAATATTTTTTTGTCACATGTTTTCTAATACTATGTTTGGAATGTATGCATTAAAATAAATTTGAAAATTTACTTTCAAATTACATTTGGATTGAACCTGAATGAAGCAAAAATCTATCATCCATGGATTAATCCTATCTCATACTTTTCAACACAAGGCTCATTTTTCAAAGCTTACAAAGTTAATTTTAATTTCATCTAATACTCTTTCCAAACATGCCATTCCCAATTTCAAAGTGGGAAATCCCATTTAACACAACTTAATACCACGGTCCAAACAAGCCCTTATATCATTGTGTGACCCCACATCCATCTCATTTTCCACACCTAAAAAGCCTGCTGTCAAGCATCCTTCCATTGCAAATTCCTCTGATTTGCAACTCGTTTTCTGTACCTAAAAGCTGCTGTCATGCAGCAATCCTTCCATCACAAATTCCTCTATGGTAGAGAATCCCTTCCATCAAGCATCATTCCATTACAAATTCCTCTGATTTGCAACTCATTTTCCGTACCTAAAAGCTGCTTTCATGCAGCATTCCTTCCATCACAAATTCCTCCACGTTAGAGAATCCCTTCCATCACAAATTCCTCTGCATGTAGCAATTAATGCTAAAAAAAATATAAACTATGGAGTAGACTCAGATATTCAACTCAAGTGCAATTAAAAAAAAAATCTAGACTTAGACCGGATGTGTGAGCTACCTGAACTAAATTGAATCCATGTTTGGGTCTGTCCGGTAGGTTGGCCCCACCACGACGATTAAAATGAGGCCCATCACACATCATACATATAATGGTGGGGGCATTTTTGTACAGGGCAATCCTCGCCGTAAGGCCCACCTATTGGACGTGGTGGATGTCACGCATACATGACAGGTTGGAAGTTATATATTCGATTAACGGTAACTAGTGGTCCAATTGGTTGGATGTGAGCAATGTATATCAAAAAGCACTGAGTTCTTAGAAAAATTAAACCAATATAAATTTTAGATTTAAGAGCATCTTAATCAATGTATGATGATGATCTACAGTCAGATGATTGACCCAAGAGTCCAACCATGGATGGCCCAGATGCAAAGGATGTGCAGAATCGACTTGTTTGAGAATTAGAATTAAAATTCAAAAAGATAAAACCCACCGAAACAAAAGGCCCCAAACGCTCAAAAACAGAATTGAAAATGGTGTCAAGAAAGACAACCTCAGATGTTCAAAAATTTCAGAACTTCAGAGAAAGCCCTTCAATCCTCTCCCTTCAGAATATGCAGATTCGACTTGTTTGAGAATTAGAATTAAAATTCAAAAGAGATAAAACTCACCGAAACAAAATGCCCTAAACGCCCAAAAACAGAACTGAAAATGGTGTCAAGAAAGACAACCTCAAATCTTCAAAAAATTCAGAACTTGAGAGAAAATTCCATTCAATCCTCTCCTTCAGGAAAGCGAAGATGCTTCCCTTCTGGCAATGGCATACCCTTCAACCGTAAAACGCTCGGCGATACAGACAGACCTACAACCACCTCCTCTCCTTCCATCTCACCATCACCATTGTAGATGAACCGAGTGTGCCGGCCCACAAACTCAGGCAATCCTTTCTTCTCCTTGACGCACATTAATCTCAGCCCTTGGCATAATTCATTGATCGAATCTCCCTCTACTTCTCCTCCTTCGTAATCTTCTTCTCCTTCTCCTTTCGAATCTCCCTCTCCTTCTCCTTCGTATTCTTCTCCTCCTTCTCCTTTCAAACTCATACTGGCCTCAACAGACCAGGCAGAAGCCTCTTCGTCTTTATCGAGCGGTTTTTCGGATTTGCCCGGTGAGTCAAACTGTAATGCCAGAGTGATCAGGCTCTCCTGAGATTTGTGACTTTCTTGTTTTGAACCGTCGATCAGATGATCAATCTGAAAAGAAAAATTAAAAGCAGAAATACCCAGATGAGGAAATACAATTTGAAGGTGAAAGAGCCAGCCGCCGCTCATCATGTGGGGCCTACTGTGGGATGTTCAATGACCCAAAAAGAAAGAGGAGGGTGGATGATTCTCACCATTGATTTGAGAGAAAAATGGACTGTTTGATTCAATGCTCATATCAAACTACTAGGATCATCCAATCCATCCGGTTCTGAGATGTGGGCCCCACCGTGGATTCCCCTGGCTCAAAAGTGGGGTGCCCAAGTGATGCTGGACGGTTAAAACAATCTTCTCTGTTCTCAGGCCACCTCCATTTCAGTCGACAGGATATTGACTTGGGACCCACCTTGGATTTTCCCAGGGCTCATCATCTAATTCTCAAATGTAACAGCTAAAATAATCTGAACAACCTATTTTTGGTGGCCAATCCATATTCATGATGGGGCCCACATAATGATCGGACTGGATCGACGTACCAGTAAGGGTTGCGCCAAGTACTCATCTTATTTCTCAAGAAAACAGGGAAGAAAGAAGCTGTGTATTGGGTGGAATGCAGACCTCTGTTATATTGGAATTTTCATGGGCCACCGGCATTGTGACGATCTGCGACACATTAGCATCTCCACGATCCAAAAGATTCGAAATGAGCGGCGTGTTGGCTGGTGTTGGAGCGAGAATACCCATGGGCGAATTCAATAAGCCTTCGAAAGGGGGGAACGGGGGTGCATCGAAAGAAAGTTTCGAAATCTCTGCCTCTTCCTCAACCATCTGCAAGAGGGTTTTAACCTGGCCACGTAACAGCACCTCACCCGATCCTGGTGTCTGTTTGGCTTCACAGCTGTTCTTTGCCACTGAATTGGGTGTTTTCAAGCTTCCCATCGCAATCCCTATGATTGGTGAATCATTCGTGATGTCGAAAAGTGCCGACCGATCGCATTTCCCTTTTCTTGATCTTGAAAAAACCTTCTCAGATTCTTCCTTCTTCCCTGCACAAAAGAAAAAAAGAAACCAAGATGGTGAGATTCAAATCTCTGAGAATTTCAGTAATCCAATCTTTTTGGCGGAAAGAAAAAAACGACTTACTCGAATTGGGTATGTTGCTTGTTGCAGTCAAGGTCTGGGATCTTGTGACCGGCCTGGTTGAGGAAGGCGTTTCCATCGCGGAAAGACGATCGGACGGCTGCGAATGGAAGATGGAAGAAGGAAATATGAAAATCGATGGAAAGAGATGGGAGATGAAGGCTTGCGATGGGAGATTTTGATCGGCTGACGGGCTGTATGCCACAGAGAGAGAGAGAGAGAGAGAGAGAGAGAGAGAGATTTCCTTTCTTGGGAGCACATGCCTTTGGGTTTTAAAAGATTTGAATGCGAGTACAACGGTAATATGACCGTTTGAGTTGCGGGATTCGTGGAGCTCACCTTGGAAAGCTAAGAGCGATTTGCCCGAGGACTTGAAGCGTCGAATCGTCGCTCATGGAAACGGATTGGCTACTGGCTGGTGGTCGGTGCCCTGTGGGCCCTACCATATGATGTATATGTTACATCCATGCCGTCCATATATTTTTATAGATCATTTTATATTATAAGATTCAAAATGAGGTATATACGAATCTCAAGTGTACCACATTACAGGAAAGAGCGTTGAATGAACGTCGACCATTAAAAACTTTTCTGGGGGCCATAAAAGTTTTGGATTAAGATGATCTTTCTTTTTTCCCTTTATCTGGGTCTGCATGACCTAATCAACAGATTGGATGTCAAATAAACAGTACAGCGGTCCTTAGGAGGATTTTAATGGTGGATATCGCATCACTATTGTTTTCCTGTGGTGTGGTCCACCTGGGATTTATATTCATCTCATTTTTGGGATAAATCTCTCATCTATAAAAATGAATGAACGGAATGGATGAAACACGTACATCATGGTGGGGCCTACAGAGCACTAACCACTAGCCACAGGGCTGGCGGCAGTGGGAGCAGCCGATCCGTTTCCGTCGCACATGCGCCAACACAGATCACACGTGTGAGAACCAGACCAGTCATTGGTTGGATATGGTCCTGATCATACTGTGTCCCAAACATCAGGCTGATACACTAATAAAATGGGCCATGTCATGTTATGAAAGTGCATCGTTATAAATAAAATCATCAACGGTCCATATTCATTGTGACGTTTAGGCCCAACTGCGAAGTGGATCAGCTTCTATTATGGTCAGGTATGAACATGGTGATTGGTGACCCCACCTGATACGGACGCAGATTAGCTGCGACCCAGGATCCAGCCAGGTGTGTGTAACGCTGACTGTGGGGCCCACCTCAATGTATGTGTTGTATATCCACACCGTTCATCCGTTTTCTTAGTATATTTTAGGGCATGATCCTGAAGATGAAGCGTATAAAAGTCTCAGGTGGACCACACCAGAGGAAACAATGGTCTCTCAGGTCCACCGTCCACCGTAATGTTTATTTGCCATCCAACATGTTGATATGGTCACATGGACCCGGATGAAGGGAAAACAGAAATAGCAAGTTGATCCAAAACTTCTGTGATCCAAAAAGCTTTTAGCGGTGGAAATTCAATCCTGCTGTGTGGTCCACTGAGATTTGTATCTGCATTCCTTTTGGGACCATGCCCTAAAGTAGGCTGGATGGACAGGGTAGATATACAATGCATACGTTGAGGTGGGCCCAACGGTTAGGCTCGCATCCACATGGATGGATCCAGCTAATCCGCGGACCCCTGATACACGGCTCAGATCTCGCATAAAAGTGTCCGCGCATTCACATTCATGATCTATCCTCGCGCATGCCGCTTTGGCATTTCTCAGGATTTTTGCACGGGCTGCAACGTCAATACGCGATTCGGACCGGAGACGTCTACAACACCGGTTTCACCCAGCGTTGTACACCACCCAACTACTGTGGGGCCCACCATGTTGTATATATGACATCCAATCCGTCCATCATCTGATCAACCTTACTTTCACCGTACTTACAATATATTAGCTGGTAACATATAGGCTACACCAATGGGACAATATAAAATTGCGCTTAAGAGCACTTAGTTCGTGTGGCCCACCTGAATTTTTAATTAGGCTGAATTTTTATATTTTACGTTAAATCCTGTGATTCACACGTAGTGAACAGGTTTGATGAAATATATACACCACGGTGGCTCCACATGTAGACATATGGTACGCGTCTGTTCCCCCCGTGGTGGCGCACAGGAGCTATGATTGGTCAAGAGATGGAGTGGAAGTGCCGGTGTACAGGAGTGGAGGTAGCTCGGTCAGCTAGCTTGGCTCAACTCGGAAAAGCTTGACCCCCAAGTATGCAAAAAAATAAAAATAAAGCTGAGTTCAAGCTTGCCCAAGCTTGACTCGAATTCAAACCTCAACTTGAAACAACTTGGATCGTATCGGCTTGGTGACTCGAATATTTTGATATTGATGCTACTCGTCGAGTGTTCGATGAAATGGCTAAATGAAGTGTTATTTCGAGTGAATACATTTTCCGCAGGAACGGCCAGTGGCGAGGAAGGAATTGATATGAAACAAATTACAAAAAAAAAAAAAAACCTTTATATTATAAAGCTATCATTATATCTTGATTTTAATGTTGTCCGCCGAGTGTTTGATGAAATGCTCATAAATTGTCGCCAATGTTTTGTATTATGTGGGAATTTAAAGATGCACTCTATGTGTTTGAGAAAATATAGTACATGTTTGAACTTGACTTGAATTGGCCCTAGTTGTTGATTGAACTGAGCTGAGCTGGCCAGTCAGGCCTAAGAACTGAGCTGAGCCGAGCCGACTCGAGTTGTGTACAGCTATAATGATTCCAGACTTAGGGTGTTAAGGATGCAGTTTGGCTAGTGACGCCACTAGTGGTTGATGCTTCGTGAGCCTTACCATGATGTATGTGTTTTATCCATGAAAACGGTAGTGATTGAATGTCCACCATTAAAAACATCCTAAGCCCACTATAATATTTATTTGACATCCCACCTGTTGATTAGGCCATATAGCCATTATATAAAGGGAAAAAACAAGTAAGCTTCATCCAAAACTTTTTTAACAGTGATCTATTAATCAACATTGTTTCCTACAATCTAGTCCACTAGAGATTTCGAACTACCTTATTTTTGGATTCATACTATAAAATGATATGGATGAATAGCATGGATGAAACACATACATTATGGTGGGGCTCACAGAGCACTAACTACCAATCATTGGTAGGTTTACTAGCCAATCCACGTCTGGGTGTCATTGGGTCGGGTTGGTGCATGGGCTTCAGGGTTAGCCCGCCATGGCTAGGCTTGGGTTTAAATTTCAGCCCGTTTATAAATCAGGCTGGGTTTGAACTAAGATGTAAGGAAGGCCCTCCGCCCACCCGGTCTGGCTACTGGAGTTTAAAAATGCAATTTGGCTATAGGATTGTGGGTTAGGGTGGGCTCCACCATGATTTTTTTTTGTGAAATTCATCTCACCACCAGGTGGATCACCTTATATTAGGCCTAGGGTCCAAAAATCAGCCCCATCCATGTTTTATATGGATCGGGTACACTGTTTCAAACAGTATACACAACAACACTTACCCTCAAAACTGTTTCCCTACATGGCCCAGTTGAATAATTTATGGACTCCAGGCCTAAGTTTCAGTGTGATATCTAATGGTTGTTGGAGTGAATTTTATATAATCATAACGGTAGGCCTTGTAAATATCGAGGTGAACGTCTCTCTCCCAAATATAATCATAACGGTCCCCTTGAACCATGGGTCATTGAGTTTTTTTTTTTTTTTTTTTTCACGGATATAATTTAGGGTTACACATTCAATGGTCAGAATTGATCTCACATATACATTATGGCGGGTCCTCTAAAAGATAAATGATATGGCACCTCACGAGAGTTACTTGCGTACACAATGCAGACAGACGGTGTGGTCTCGCCATATATTTTCATATATTTTTGGGAAAGCCGATAATGGCTTGTGGTACCTCTACCATGGTGTTGATATAAAATCCAACCCGACAATAAGGTGTGCCACACCATGTTAGGCTCATCGTCCCAAAATTCAGCCCCATCAGTAATTCAATTGTACCACACGATTTGAAACAGTATATAGGATCATTACCCTCTGAACTATTTTCCTTAGAATGGCCCACCTAAGTCAATTGGCCGTGACTTTTGTTCCTTATGACTAAATGCTTGTGTGTCATATAATGGTTAGAGTAGATTTTATATAATCATCGTGGTTGTCCATGTAAGAATCAAGGGAGACATTTCTCTTGCAACTGTTTCCTTTGGTGTTGCCGCATGAATCACACGTTAGTATGATTTTTTTCATCTTTGGCCTAACATGGGATTTCACATCTGAGTAGATCTTACATACATATCATGGTGGACCCATAGAAAAAAATCAAGGGTTTGCCTTGTTTTTTTTTTTCAAAAAGCTTTAATAGTTGTGAGAGGTACACCCACCACGATTTTTTTACCCGGCCATGTTAATATGTAGGTAGAATCCACTCTAATCATTAGATATGTAATTTTATGCTATGACCATGTGAAAGAAAAATCGAGATGACCCAAGATTAAGGTGGGCCACGCTGAGGGAAACAATTGGGAGAGATCGTCCACCCTTAATATTTACTAGGCTCACCATAATGATTATATAAAATTCACTCCAACCATTATATACCACACCGAAGCTTAGGCCTGAAGGCCAGACATCAGCCCCATCCATTATTCAGGTGAGTCACATAAAGAAAAGTGGTTTGGAGGATAAGTGTTGCCTTGTACATGATTTCTAATGGTGTGAAACATGAAGGGGCTGATTTTTTAGCATTGGGCCTAACATTGTGTGACGCACTTGGTCGTGGGGGTGGATTTCACATAGGCACCCTGGTGGGGCCTACCTGAGCCGGTAATCCCATCCAATGTACTTTCTTGTTAAAGAAATACTTAAAATACATTGCTTCCTTTTCAGCATTCCACACATCTCTCTCTCTAACCTCCAACCATGATTCCCATCTCTCTTTGGCTCTCTCTCTCTCTTCCGTCCAACCCACTCCTCCCATCTCTCTCCCTCACCAGACTTACCACCATTGCAGCAACAACATGCTTGGTCATTGCAGCAGGTTGGACTCTCTCTCTCTCTCTCTCTCTCTCTCTCTCTACTGCAGGGCCCACCAAATGAATGGATCAGAAATCATAATTGAACAAGCTAGAGGTAACTGTGAGCCTACCAAAACGTGCCTTTATTTTACAAAAAAAATATTTGGGCATCGGCTAAGCCCTATATTACCATTTCAGGATGGGCTCGAGATGGGCTTGTACATAGCTTGGCCCTGCCCTAACCCGGGCCATGGACACCCCTATTCTGGACATTTTTAAAAAACCATATGAATTAGTTTTGAGGGGCGTGGGGGCAGCTTTGATGGATCCCTGACCATGGGCCCACTGTGATATCTGTGACTTACATTCATGCGGTTAGTCTATTTTAAGCTCATTTTAGTGAATGATCCAAAAAATGAAGTAGATCCAAATCTTAGGTAGACCACACAATAGAAAATAATGGTGATTGAATACCCACCATTAAAAACTTCTTAGGGCTACTGGAATGTTTATTTGGCATCCAACTTGATGATAAGGTCACAAAGACCTGCATGAAGGGACCACACAAATATCAGCTTGATCTGAAATTTGTGTGGCGCACATAAATATCAGTTTGATACAAAATTTTTGTGGCCCACAATAATCTTTTATGCTCAAGCACCTTTGTTTCCTGTGGAGTGGTCCACCTGAGATTTGAATAAGCTTCATTTTTGGGATCATTATCTAAAATGAACTGTCAAAATGGATGGACGGCATGGATGTAAGGCACATAGATTACAGTAGGCTCCACAGTCAAGGATCCACCAAAGCAAGCCGCGCCCAAGGGACGCACCTTATGGACGGAGTGGATGTATCACATACAACGTGGTCGGCCCATATTATTGTTGTAGTTGGTGTTTTGAGGATTCATGTCCGCCTAATTCAAGGCCATTCTCGCCCCAAGTGACAACCCAGTATAACTGGGTAAGATCTGGATCATTCATCTGATACAGCACGTCCTATATATGAGAAAAGAAAAAGAAAAGAAAAGGTTAGGCCGAAGTCGAGAGGCGCATGAGAGGAAAAAAATGCATTTGTAAGGAAAGACATGACCAATGGCCCATATTCAACGTACAAGTGTGGCCCATCTGCTGAGTGAGCCTTCTTAATTTCTTGGCCGTGTCATGATCACCGCATCTGCCACCTGAGAATCCCATATAGATATTTTAACTGTATGATTTCTGAGTGGATTTGGATCACTGACTATGTACTTTCTGTTGTGCAGCATGCTTTGATTCTGCTAATTTATTGTACAGAAAAGTCCATGTTCTGTTCTACCTAAGTTATTTTCAATTCGACCAAAAAAAAGAGAATTTTTAGGTTGTTTGCTGCGAAGCTTTGGTCGATTTGATTCGATTTGCTCTATGTGGAGGTTATGTTTGGTCCGACTGGATCTTTTACGTAGAGTTGAGCTGTTGAGGGTTAAATATTACATGTTAGACCCCAGTTATTACTTGGTTTTATGTACATGATAATGCTTAATGTTCTATTTTAATTATGTTTGTGTTGCAAGGTGAATTTAAAAACTTAGATTGAAAAAGATACTAAAAGCATGAATTTGATGTTCAAGAATCACCAAGGCAAGTTATGAATCTTAAAAGATTAAGATTGAAGAATTCACGTACTAAAGATCCAAGGAAACCAAGTGATTGAAGACAACGAGCATGAAAATCGTTCTGAATTTAAGATCACATGGTTTCTACCATCCGTTTGGCACGAAATCTTATATCTGGCCTAAGTATTATAAAGTAACTGTACATGTAAAATTGCAGCCCTTAGATCTTTGTACAAGTGGTCCAATGGAAAGGTCAACCATAAATCCTTGATCTTGGGGCCCACCTGAGGAATGGAAGTATATCCATTTTTCACCTAACCCCTTAATACTAGATGAGAATCTAGACAAACGAAGTAGATTTTCTCTAACCATCAAGGTGGGCCCCACTTCATGGCCGGTGTACACAGCAGGAGAGGGCCGCTGTGTACCGAACCTGCAAAGGCGGTCAAACATCGCTGACCCATGTCCCTTTCGCAAACGGATTCTTTCCGTTTTCTCCTTCTCGCGTTAACTGCGGACGGCTGTCTGCTGGACGACTAGTGGGCCATCAATATGGACTCAGATGAATTATCTAAACTGTCCATTCGAACCGGAAGGTGGGGTTTATCGAGACCTAGGTGTTTTTTAATCTGGGACACGCCAGACAGTGGCTGTTAACTCGCTGAACGTTAGATTCTTCGCTGCACGATCGATCAAGTGGACCGCATCAAAAGCAATACAAAACTGCCCATCTCCGACTGAAATTATTCCAAAAATCCAATGGACGGATTTGATTCTTCAATCTTCATAGAATGTGGGCCCCACTGGTTACGTAAATTCCGGTTTCCGCATGTGTTATGCACGTAACAGCGTCCAGAGAAAACCGGACGTTCCGGGCTGTTGTGCGATCATGGTCAGGATCATTGATCGGATCAATGATCCTGACCGTCCAAAGTCATGAGAAGTGGGTCTCGACTCCGTCCATGGAGCCAGATCAGAAGATTGGGATGATCATCCGTCCCAAAACTCGATCCGATGCAGGTTGGTTTATGTGTTTTCGCTGCGCAGGAGGGGTGCGTAAATAAAGTCGGCTGCCTCAAACGCAAACCGACCTATGGACATCTCCTATAAAGGAAGGAGGATGTGTGGAAGGTGAAGGGAGGACGTGAACAAGAAGAGAGAGAGAGAGAGAGCGTGGAGCAGCCGTCTTCAAAGAGTTTTTCCTCCCATTTTCTAGTTTTTCTTAGTTAGTTTTTATTAAGAGATTTTAGTTTAATCATGTTTATGGTTGACTAAACCTCTTAGGTAGGGCCAAGAGGTGAAGCTTGTAGCGTGATGTGAATTTTTCTATTGCTTTGATTCATGTTTAAGTTGAACTATCTTTGATTCTAGTTTGATTATAAGGAATATTTGCAGTTTCTTAATGGTTTGTTGTGACTTGAATTACAATGAATCTGCGATAACTTTGAGTATGTCCTTTTCATTATCGAGGTTGTGAATTTAGGAAACCCTGTTGTTCACCATTGTCCCTAGGCATGGTTGGATGATGGAATCCTTCCTAACTCTCACACTCATCTGAGATTGGTTGTAAATTGGTAAAATTCTATTGTTTTCTTTGTCTCATAAGCATGGTTTAGTGATGGAGTCACTTCTAGTTCTCACACCTCTCATCCATTGAGAACTAGATCAAAGGACGTTCAAAATTGATTTTTAATGAATTAATTTCCAATTGGATGAAGATGGGACTCTGATTCTAGTTGTGTTCGTGAATCAAGCATAGATCTCCCTGATCTTTACAAGTGGATCCTTAGAAACCCTAGTTTCCCACTTTTGAATTTCGCAAGTTTTTCATTATGTTTTTCACAATTATTATCTCACTTTTTTAGATTTAGATTACATATTCTTCTAGTTCTAATTCTAGTTACTTTCAAAATACGTACAATTTTCAATTCCTGTGGATTCGACCCGGTTTTACTGAGATTATTGCTACATTGCGACCATACACTTGGGGTTGTGAACATGAGAAAATCGAGTTATTTAAGTCTCAAGTGTGATTAAGGTTTAATATTATCATACTTACGAGTTTTTACTTTAAGGACGAGGATTTTTCACTAGGTGAGTGGGGTTTCCAATACTTGTTAGGATTTGGGAAAGGTTTTTTAAGGTGTTGTACATTGCAAGAGGAAATCAGGTACATCTGTAATCGAAGAAGGTGGGTGAGTTTATAAACTCTTAAGGTTTTGATTATAATGAATTTTTGTCACTTTTTATCGTGATTTTTTCCTCATAAGGATTTTTCATGTAAAAATATCATTGTGTTTTGTGTGCAATTGTTTTATTGGTTATTTTGCCTTTTTTTAAAAAATTATTATTCTATCTTCGTTATATGTGCTTTTGCAAAGTTTGCAAATCAACAGTGGTGAATTAGATTCGAATTTATAATCCCTAAGGTTGATATAGGTTTATTGGGGGGTTTGAATCTCAACAAAGTTGTATCAAAGAGTTAGGTATAAGATGTTCAGGAATTCAACGAATATATTAGGATCAAAATTCAATGATTAGAACAATTTTAGTTTGTGGCAATTGAAGATAAATGATATTCTAGTCTCACAAGGGTTAAGCAATGTGTTGTTGGAAATGAAACCGGAGAAGATATCAAACGATGACTGAAGCAACATCGGGGAGAATGCTATGAACACCATCCATTTATGTTTGTTGGATGAGGTCATGTACAATGTCCTGAATGAGGAATCTCCCCTGAAAATGTGGAAGAGGTTAGAAGACCTATATACATGTCGAACTCCTTCACAAATAAGTTGTTTATAAAGAAATAACTTTTCGAGCTAAAATTGAAGGAATGATCGGATTAGCACATGAATATGTTTATAAAGGTGTGTAGCAAGTTGGTAAAGCTTGAGGAGATGATTAAGGAAGAACCCAAAGCAATGCTACTTTTGGCATCGATTCCCACATCATACGATCATCTCATCAATACTTTACTATATGGAAAGAATATAGTGAAGCTAGAAGCTACGACTCCCGTCTTTAACGAGATGAGGAAGAAGTTGATCAGTGATGATGAATCTTAGGCAGAATGGTTAGTCGCGAAAGGGGATTAAGGATGTGGGCGATCCGTGGAGTGATCTTGGTCTGACTAGAAGAATAAGTTTATATCAAAGTCGAAAGCAAAAGGCATATGCTTCTATTACTACTGTTAGCATCGCTTCCCACATCATATGATTATCTCATCAATACTCTACTATATGGAAAGAATATAGTGAAGCTGGAAGAGATCATCGCGACTCTCGTCTCCAACGAAATGAGGAAGATGTCGAGTGATGGTGAATCTCATGTGGAATGATTAGTTACAAAATGGGGTCAAGGACGTGGGCGATCTTGGTCTGGCAAGAAGAAAAAGTCTATATTGAAGTCGAATGCAAATAACATATGTTTCTATTGTGGCATAAAGAGGCAATTCAAGAGAGACTGCTAGAAACAGAATGATGACCTGGAAGCCAAATAAAAAGGAAACACAGGTGAATCAGCCAGTGTTTTGGAAGGGAGCCTAGAGGGAGACCTTCTTTCGGTCTCTTCAGACACATGGATTCTAAATTTAGGATTTTCATATCACATGTGCCCGAACACGACTTGGTTCCATTCTTACAAATCTTATGACAGTGGAAGTGTTCTGATGGAAAATAGCGTATCATGCAAGGCCATCAGAATATGTACCATCAAGGTAAAGATGTTTAATTGAGTCATTTAGACTTTAAGTGATGTCGGGCATGTCCCATATTTGAAGAAAAACTTAATATTCTTAGGGGTTTTAGATACGACCGGTTGCACGTTCATCGCAATAAGTGGTGCATTAAAGGTTACTAGAGGTGCAATGGTGTTGATAAAATAATAAAAGACCAGAAATTTGCACAAGTTGATAATGAGCATTGTTATAGGTGAGGCCACTACCACCTCACACACAGAATCCGGCATAGATGACATAAATCGAGTGAAGGCATCATTTGGTAAATTGAAAACTTGAAAGGGGATGGAGGGTAAGTTCTTCAATAAACCCCCTTTATCTATCTATTTATATATTTTCTTGTGAGTTCTATTAGAGGTATCAATGGATTGGCTAGCCAAGCTCTATCCAATCCCGAACTATATTGTCCAAAAAAGTCCATCCCAACATAGTTACACTAGGCAGGAGTCCGAACCAGAGAGGAAGAGGTATGCTACCATCGACAACAACTCTAGTTTTTTTTTTTTTTTTATTTGTTGCTAAGAAATTACATCAACGCCATTGATGATTTGGCATGCATCATGATCCACTATTAAATTTCGAACAACTTCTTGAATCCATAAGTGTAGAGGCTAGCGAGGAGGTCGAACACAAATCCCCATCTGGTGGATACTATGGATGGCCTCTACTCTAGGGAACAACGCAAACACCCAGGTGTCGACATCAGCGGGGCTGCTATGATACAAGATTTGACTTATTATATGTAGTGGATTAAGCATCTTATAGTCAAGAATAAGATGAAGGATATTATTTTCTCTTGGGTTTGAAATCCAAATTTAACTCAGCACAATAAATAATACCATAAAATCCATCATAAATGAATGCGTGGGTGGTTTTGATACCAACTATATGACTGACCTACAGAATATATATAGAATTGTTAATTCATCAATTAGGAAATCACAAAAAGTCGTAGATGTAAACGAGTACTTTTAAAAAAAACAAAAAATTCCATTCGCACTCACACCCCATGCACATCCACAACCTCACACCATAGTGGATTTTCACCACAACGGGTACTCGAACCCATGACCCAGTGTTGAAACTCTTGTAAGTCTACCATTGGGGCATGAGTAAGGACCCAATGTGTGCTTGAATGGTGGCAAATTGTTTGAATGAGAATTGATGAACTTAGTTGTTTGCACCTTATTCATTTGTAAATGAAAAGAACAAGACTAGCATTTATAGATGAGACACTTGGCATAATTCAACTCATCATAACCATTTCTCATTCAAGCTCGTAGTAGTTCAACTCATTATAACTATTTGTCCTTTAAAAGTCTCCACACCAAATAGAATCCATGTCTTTTTAAAGCACTCTAGATACGTAAAAGAGTCCAAGCGCATGCACCTTCTTTTATGTATCTGAACCGATCGCAACTACTGTGAGGCCCACTACTGTGCTTAATCCGGATATCTAATGGTCAAATCATCTGAACCCTTGATCACTTGGGGCCCACATAATAGAAGTCTTACAACCCACTCATCAGAGGGCCCCAGCCGTCAACTTATAATAGTGTTACCTCATCACCCGAGGATATACCATAGATTCTATGGAAATTTTCTCAAAACATTATCCAACAGATGGACCTAGCTTGATGGGCTCAGACTGCACATCTAACCTACTGAACTGAGCACAATCCTATGTTCAGTCTGGATTCAGCTAGTATGTAGGCTTCACATCTTTTACTATCAGGCCAAGGTTGAAGCTAGCATACGACACCGCTCAGGTCTTAATGTGATGCCGAAAGATAACAAGGCGTGACTTTGTCTTAGCCTACTATCGGTCTCAGAACAAAAAGGGAAAGGGTAATGCCACCATCTCCAAACACATATTTCATAACAATACAAGTTGATTTTAAAAAGAAAAAGAAAAGGTAAAAGTAAAATCGAATGATCAATCCAAGCCGTCCAATTTTCATATCATTATCTCAAACCCATTTATTTCATAGCAAAATACGAGTTGATATAACAGATAGCAGTACAAATAGTCCAATAAAACTCAATAGCCTTTCATTCAATGATCCAAACAAGCAAAAGGAAACACCAACGTAGTGAAGACGACCTGCCAACACACTATTGCAAAGGATAGTCCCTTTAAGCAGCTCTAAAAGCTTATTTAATAAGGCCACTCGCCAACACACTGCTACAGATATATCCTGCATTCTGCATAGGAAATGAAAATGAGCATCTTAGATACACCATCCATGTAAGAAAAAAGAAGATTATAGAAAATGGTTCATCTCATTTTCCTGTAACCAAAAGAACTTAGGTTTTATGTGTTTCATTAAAGTATGCTTACTCAGCTTCTATCAGGTGTCTAAAATCATTCAACAATGGATTTTTCTAACACATTGCTGAACGACATCAGGCCCACTAAACGAATGACATGGATCCTTCAAAGTGCCCCCATTGTTGAAATTCTAACTTTTATTTATTTATTTTGTTACATCTGGAAATTAAAATAAACCTGGATATGGAAGAAAGCAAAGAACATAGAATCAAGGTTCTTTGATAGAAACTTGGGTTCTTTTAGGTTGGTTTTTGGTTGCACCAAAAAAAAGAAGACTAGTACAAATTCATTAAAAAAGGAGAGGGAGAGATTCCCAAAATACAACGGAGGCTGCTCAAGCCCCGCTACAACTAGAGGACCGCAGAGACAAGTGGGCCCATATCCCTCTTAGCAAATGAAATGTTTAGCCCTTTAGAAAGGGCACTAATTTCCCTTAGAATGTGAGCAAAAGCTATCGCAATGCTAAAAACATCAGTAATTCACGATAAAACCCTTTGAAAATTTTGCATCAAATTAGACTGATTAATCATGAAATTTCATGATATTTAATGCATCTAAGTGAACCTTAATTTCTTGCTTTTTTATTATTATTAATCTCAGTTATCATGTATTAGATGAATGAAGAAACACTAAATATTGGAAAATACATGGTCTGAGTTCTTGAACTAAGGGTAGTGGCAATGGGTTCATTTAGTTTATTTTCTTTATCTTTATTCGAGGATATCTAAAAAGAGCTATGGTAATTCAAAAACTTACAGTAAGGATCAATCTTCCACTTCTGGTTATCTCCTCCAGACCACTTCCAAATCCCAACTATGGTGCTGTCATGTGATGGTCCACTCACTTCATTGAAAGCATCCAAGTTCAGGGCGATGTTGTTAACCATCCTTATAGCATTGAAACCGTCGCCTGCCCCATACTCCGTCCACAAGATTGATTGGTCAAGAACATATGGGTTGTGTGGGCTAAGTTGAGCCTGCAATGGTTTTTCAATCACAGGCAGGAAAGGGAAAAAAAAAAAAAAAGCTTAAGATGTGCGTCGATTAAAGTTCTAATAATCGAAATATCAAGAAAGAAGCAGATATTCTTACCTCTATTGAACCACCAAAAAAAGAAAAAAAAAAAAAGGAAAAAGAAAAAAAAAAGGATGGTGTTTTCAATAAAATTTCTTGAAAATAGTTTTTTGATGACTGGTCTAAATATAAATATAATTTTAAGAAATAATAATATTATATGTATGTAGTCATCATGTATGTGCCAAATTACAAAGAAAACAAAGGATACAAGATCCATTGAGGCAGAGGAACTACCAGCCTCTCTCATCACATGCTTAAAAGGATACATCAAGAGATGATGCTAAATGATTTAATCTTAGAAACTATGAAAGAATCTCCAATTTCCAACACTATACTGGAAGCCCACACCCTGTCATTTCTTGATTCACCCATCATGAATGGTTCGGAAAGAGTTTCCTTAACAAGTTTCAATCTAACCCATCAAGATATTGATTCACATTATTCGATAATTATATAAGAAGGAAAAAAAACCATTCTTTTGTGCTGAAGTTTCTGTCTTTCAAATATAGGTATTAGCTCAAAATGTTCTTTTGCAAGTAGGAAAAAAGGGCAAAAGAAACAGATCAAAACTTTTAAGGTTGGCGTGGTTTGCCTTTTTTCTTTCTTTTTAATGGTACTGGATTGCAGCTTTTTCGACCTAAATATAAATCAACCTGTGATTTGGAAGATTAATAAAAGGATGGCAAAGTAGAAAGGAAAACTCTTTCCATCACTGATAAACTCTAATGCTACTAGTTTCTTACTGACTGATAAGATCTTCAAATGCCTAGTAACCTAGAAAAACTCCAATGAGTTACTTGATCTGACATGGATCAAATGGTAAATCTTTCATGGTCTATTTCCATGGTATGCTAAAACAAGTAGTAAGCATTATGTGTTAAAGGGCTTAAATGGACGTTACACAAAAAATGGCCTGTAATGGCTATAACGGATCCGAAACTGATTTTTTTTTTAAAAAGGCCGTAACTGCCATTATAAGGTTGTTATAGCCCCTAATCTAACAGTAATGGTGGTGGATCCCACCATTATAAGGCTGTAATAGCTCGTAATTCTTTTATATACTCAGAGAAATACAGCGGCCATTTGAATCCTTATCCCCTGGACATGCTATGTAGAGTAGGGAGCACGAGGTTCGTTCATCTGGTGTGGATCCCACCATGTACATGTCATGGCCCTAAATAGTGCCGATCCAGTCATTAAGAAAACTTAAAAAAAATGACGAGAGGTTCACATCTAAAATGCACATGGCGCCCACCTGATGACCGGACTAGCCTGATTTTGAGGCTACCGGACATAGACAGTGCCTCCCACTTGATGAAAACCCTCATCTTGCATGAATTCTGTATTAGAAAATGAGGGAAGAGTATGATTGGGATGGCTTTTCTGCATGTAGCCAAAGCCCTCCTCATACTCCAAAATGTAGAAATGATTGAAATTGAAATAAAGAGAATAAACTTACAGGGAGGGTATCCCCGATGGAATGCTTTAAGGCTAGACCAGTAGCCTTATTGATGAGAGAAAAGCTAGGTAAGCCCGAAGCATCCTTCACCCTCGTGCTGTATTTCAAGTCCTTTATCCAATGCTGTAACACAAACCCAATAAATAAATAAGATTTTATAAAAAATATAAATGAAAAATATTAAGAATGTCTTATTTCTCGTACATTCTTCCTTTTATTTTTAGATCTCATTAGGTGGCGTTTGATTGTAATTAGATTTGATTAGCGTGTGATTGATTGTAATCTTCTATTTTTTCATTCTCAATTTTTTTTAAAAAAAAAACCAAAATACTGTAATAGAAATAAAACTTTAAAATGACCCATATACAACAAAAACACGATTGCATTTAAGGATTTTTTTTTTTTTTTCATAAGCTGCATATGGTTTGGTCTATGGACCAAAAAACTGTTACTCTTAAAATATGTCTCCAAAATTGATACACGGGCCTTCTACATCCTGGATAGCTTTTGACACACACCCACGGCTCACATACTCACACACCCAGCCACACCACATGGGCACTTGATCCTTGATCTTGGTGTTGAAGCAGAGCCTGTCTACTACTGAGCCATGGAATGAGAACCATAGTTTTATCTTATTCTATGTCCAATACCCATTGGAACTTGTTACATGGGGCCACTGATGGTGTGGCTCACTGTGTTCTTTACGAAAAATTTGAGCAATCCACCGTTTCCTCATATGATTTTAAGGCTTGGGTCCAAAAAATGATTCAGATCCAAAGTTCAAGTGGGCCACATGAAAGCTAACAGTGCATATTAAACCAATGCCCTTCAAACTGTCATGGGACCACAAAAATTTAGATCATAAGAAAACCTGGTGGTAACGTTCAGCGTACCAGGAAGGACATTCTGAATGGTTGGAAATGGTGGGCCAAATGAACAGGAAATAGTGAGGATGTAACTCCCACCGTTGAAACATTCGTGGGGCCATAGGATGTTACTCAGAAATCCATCCCATCCATCTATTTTGTCATCTCATTTTAGGGCCATAGGATGTTACTCAGAAGAGTGTGGTACGGTGCATAGGTAATGCTGGTATTTTAAAATATACACATAAGGGTGCTAACAGCCGCTAACAGCGAGCAGAATAAACTTGTAGAAAGTAGGCGGTTAAAAGTCTATGTCACAACAGTAGGCGTTTCTTGGAAAAAAATCCCTGATAAACAATGAAAGAAAAGAAGATATGGAAAAAAAGAAACATTGCATGAGAAATATCCAATGTCAAAATAATAATAATAAAAATTCCCAGTTTTTCAAATTTTCAGGAGCAAGGAAAAAAACAAAAAAGAAAAAAAAAAAAATCGAAAGTTTTCACGACCCAAAATCCAGATTAAATTGAGAAATAAAAATACAAAGCCAAAAAGCAAAATGAGAAACAATGCCTGGAGCTCGTCAGTTGGATCGGCCTTAGCAAGAACAACCATCCCATCTCTCACACTAAGTGAGTAATCTTTCTTCCCCCTGCAGGAAACTCTAACAGTTGCCATCTTTGCCCTCTGAGCCTAGCTTGCTTCTATCTTTGATGGTGGATTTCTACGTGCTGTGTTTTTGGCAAGGATGGATGCAGTTGTGGGGATATATATACGAATGGTTATTTTCTTAAAACCGTTTGGTTTTATAAACATTTACGGAAACACACCCGCTTCAAAATATTTAAAGTAACCCCTCTGATGTTTGCGGATCAAAAAAAGAATTTTTGTCTGTAACACCTTTCGTTTTCACTGTTCTATCCGAACGGGAAGGTGGTGGGCGTGGGCGTTCGTAATAGTAAGTTCGGTGTATTTTATGTTTGTGTGTGATCGACAGGGTTTATCCATTTTGCCATCTCAATTTAGATCATGAGCCCAAAAATGAGGCAGATCTGAATCGCAGGTGGGCCATAAGAAGGTTTCAATGATGGAAAATCTTTGGACCCTAAAATGAATCTGCTTGGTGTGTTCCACTTGGGCATTTTATTTGCCTCCCTTTTTGGTTTATGCCCTAATTAAAATGATTTGAAAAAATGGATGGACGGTATTGATTTTTCACAAACACTATGTAGCCCCGCGTACCTTCTAACCCAAGGGAACCTAAGTAGATGCGACGCTGGCCTCACACAACATGTGCGTCTCTGACAGTGGGGCCCACCTTAATGCATGTATTGTATATTCACCCTGTCCAATGTTTTGATGAGATCACGCATATATAGCTGGACCAAGGAAGAAAAAACCAGCTTGACACAATTTTTTGTCACACCGACGTTTTTAATAATCAATCAACACTGTTCCTGTATTTAATTAATTTGGTCTATTTGAGATTTGAGTTAGCTTTGTTTTTGGGCACATGCCTTAAAATGATTTGGAAAACTAGAACGATTGTGTAGATATACAATATTGTTGTGTAGATGCCTTGCATTTTGCATATCATGGTCGACCGTGTGACTCACTGTGATTTTCATGGTCGACTGTAGGATCAACCATGTGGGCGTGACTGTCGGATTTTGCGATTTTATGTGAAATAAGGAATTTAAACCTGACTTTTTCATTAGGACTTAAGGGCTTATTAAAAGCTAATACAAGTATTTTCTCAAAGGACTAAAGTTGGCTAAGGGAGAGGGTTTTCTACACTTGTGAAGTGATTTGGGAAGGATTTATTAAGAGATCAAGAGGTTTTTTAGAGGTGTGCATTATAAGGGGAGATCGGGTACATCTGTAATCGAAGAAGGTGAGTTTGCACAACTCTAAAGTTTTGATTATGGTAGGTTTCTATCGTGTTGTGCCATGGTTTTTTCCCGCTAGGAGTTTTCCACATAAAATATCATCGTGTTTGTGATTGTTTACTTTTGATTTGGTTATCCTACATCATTATATTGTTCTATCTTTATCGTACTTTTGCAAGGGGAACGGATTGGCGATGGTATTAGAACTAAATGTCTAACACCTAGGGTTTGATCCCAATTTATTGTTGGCTCGATTTACATCATTGTGGTGTGATATAGAGCGGGTTCACTCACAACAAAGTAGTATTAGAGAGTCAAGTTGAACGTTTGGGTTTGAACGAAGATGTTAGGATTAAAATTGATATATAGAAGTTTGATGGGAAGAACAATTTTAGTTTATGGCAGTAGATGGTCAATGACATTCTAGTTTCACAAGGGTTGTGCAAGGCGTTGTTGGAAACAAAACTGAAGAAGATGTCGGTTGATGACTAGAACAATCTCAAGGAGAAAATTATGAGCATCATCTGTTTATGTTTGTCAGATGAGGTTATGTATAATGTTTTGGATGAGTAATCTCCCCTGATGATGTGAACAAAGCTAGAAGACCTGTACATGTCAAAGTTTTTCAAAAATAAGTTGTTTTTGAATAAATACCTTTTCGGGCTGAATTGAAGGAAAGATTAGATCTCCGGGAGCACATGAACTTGTTTACAAAGTTATGTAGCGAGTTGGTAATGCTCGAAGAGATGGTCAATGAAGAAAATAAAGTGGTGTGATTTTTAGCATCACTTTCCTCATCATACGACCATCTTGCCACTACTCAGTTATATGGGAAGAATATATTGAAACTTAAAAAATTCATTACAATGCTCGTTTCCAACAAGATGAGGAAGAAATCAAGTGATAATGACACTCTGGTAGAAGAGTTAATTGCGAAAGAGTGTCAAGGACGTGGGCGATCCGCGGAGCGATCTTGGTCAGATAAGAAGAAAAAGTCTAGATCGAAGTCGAAGGCAAATGGCGGATGCTTCTATTCCAACATTAAGGGGCACTTTAAGAAAAACTACCAGAAATGGAAGGATGAAGTGAAAAGAAAAGACAAAGAAAAAGGGAACACAAGTGAATCAATGAATGTAGTAGAAGAGAATTTAGAAGAAGACCTCTTCTCAATCTCCTCAGGTATGAGTCATCTCTCAGACACTTAGATTCTAGATTCAGGATATTTGTATCACATGTGCTTAGATAGGACTTAGTTCAATTCCTTCCAGTCCTATGATGGTGGAAATATTCTGATGGGAAATGATGCAGCACGTAAGGCCATTAGAATAGGGACTATCAAGGTAATGATGTTTGACAGATTCATTCAGACTCTTTGTGATGTCTGGCATGTCCCATATTTGAAGAAAAATTTAATATCCTTGAGAGTTTTAGATACGAACGGTTGCACATTCACCGCATCTAGTGGTGTATTAAATGTCACCAAAGGTGCAATGTTGTTGATAAAGGGACATAAGATTAGAAATATGTACAAGTTAGTTGGGAGCACAATTATGGGTGAGGCTAGTACCACCTCACACGTAGAATCTAGCGCAGATGATACAAATTTGTGGTATATGCGGTTATCGCATATGAGTGAGATGGGCATGATCGAACTCCACAAATGAAATCTGTTGAAGGGATTTAAGGCATGCTATATGAATTTTTGTGAGCATTGCATCCTAGGCAAATAACATAGAGTATGACCCACTTGAGTATTGACCTGTTTCGTTTTTGGGTTCATGCCCTAAAATTATCTTTAAAAAACAAATTGACGGAATGGATTTTTAGCAAATACCATGGTGGCCCATCTAGCATCTGCCTCTTTGGGAGCACAGTAAATGCGACCTTGGCCTTACCCAACACAGTGTAGCTCTGACAGTGTGTCGACCTTGATGCATGTACTGTATTATATCCATGCCATCCAACATTTTGATAAGGTCACGCTTAGTTGTCTAAAGGAAAAATAAATAAAAAATCAGCTTGATTCAAAAATTTTGTGGCCCACAAAAAGTTTCTATTGGTTAATTACTATTATTTTCTTTGTTTTGGTCTACCTAAAATTGGATTGACTTGGTATGTGCCTTAAAATGATTTGCAAAATAGGAATGGACCACTTGGATATACAATATGTAAATCAAGGTGGACCTTACAATGAGGGCAGCATTGAGTCAGGTGAAATAGGAGCCACACCTAATCCACTCACCCTCCCTATCTTGGCGCGATATGACTGTCAATGGCATATTTTGATATGTTCGGAATGGACGCGGATTTCTTAGGATAGCCTTTGGTAGAGGTGGGCATCGAGTCGAGTCAGACCGGATTGGGTCCAACTCGACTTGATCCGAATTTTCAAGAACCTGACCCGAACTCGATCCGATTCGGGACCGAGTTCAGCAAGGTTGAATCGATCCGATTGTTGAGGGTCGAATATTGCATAGCAGACCCCGATTACTGCCTGATTTTACATACACGATAATGCCTAATATTATAATTTAATCGTGTTTTGGTTGTAGGATGTAATAAGGAGCTTTGATGAAAAAGAGATTAAAAGCATGGATTTAACGCTCCGAAGTCACCAGAGCAAGGAATGGACTTCAGGGGACCGAGATCGATGGATATACACGCCAGAGATCCGAGAAAATTGAGAAACTGAAGCTCAAGTGGCCTGAAAGTTAGTCAGAATGCAAGATCACAGGGTTTCCACCATCCACTCGGCTCGAAACTTCATACATGGCCTAAGGACCATAAATTAACCGTACACGTCAAATTTCAGCCATTAGATCCTCGTGGAAGTGGCCCAACAGAGAGATCAGAGGGCGCTAGCCATTAAAGAGCATCTTGGCAATCCATAAGCGATTAAGACTCAAACTTAGGCGTTAGAAAGAGCATGAAAAATAACAAATCCTAGTGAAATTTTGTGTCATTTGCATGGTGCAATCAGGAGATACTGACGGCAGAAGATATAACAAAAGAGAAGGGCAAATCTGTAAATAGATGTGTCATGCATGGCATACTTGAAGCAAATTGTATTTTTAACGGTGAATGTTGTCCATACATTGGTTAAGCGTGTAGCCCACCCTAAAGTCAAATCTGCTTTAAACTAGAGGCCATGGGCCAACACTACATACAGGAGCTGATGGAGGGAGTGGATTCTAGGACAGGTATCACAGTGGACCCCACCAGTTTTTGGCGCAGTTGCCGGGGACTGACGGTTACGTTTTTCTGAAATTAATTAGTTTTAGAATTAGGTTAGGATTAGGATTTTACTAACTTTAGGTTAAAGGTTTTTATTTTATTTTATTTTTAGAAACTATTATTTTATTTTTAGAAACTAACTTGTTTCCATGTTTTGTAGGATCCTGACATGAGTTCCTAAATTGGTAATTCCTTCTTAATTTCTCTACTTTTTCTACTTTTAAAATTAGGGTTTAAATTTTAGAAATCTTCTAATTCTAGTATTTTCCTATTTGTAGGAAATAGTTTATTTTTAGAAATTTTTCTCTTTTGTTTTTAGAAACTAGGTTAGTTATTTCCCTTTTTAGAAATTAACTTCCTATTTTTATTTTTAGTAACTTTCTAATTGTAGAATTTTAGTTTAGAAACTAACCTTCCTATTTTGTAAGCCTTTAAGATAGAAATTTCTAATTCGGTAAGCTCCTTCTCTACTTTCTATTTTTCAGTTCTCTTTTAGTAATTTACTTTCTAGTTTAGGATTTTCCTAATTTATTTTAGAAATTTTCACTTTCTTTTAGGAATTCCTTCTTTTAGAAATCAGTTTACTGCTATCTTTCCTTTAAAGGATTGTTCTTCTCTTTTTAGAATCTGACTTGTTTGTTTTCTTTTGCAGGTCCTTAACTTAGGGGCTTCAATTTGGTAATTTCTTTCCAACTCTCCCTCTCTTTCTTTTTAGATTTTCTTTTCCTTTCTTAGGATTAGGCTTTGAATTTGATTGAGGGCTGCGAGTGTTTCATGCCCAAGTGGGCCCGTGACAACACTCAACGTCTCTTGACTGAAGGAGGAATGGTTGATGGGTTGACTATCCATCGCAGGACTAGACACCGCTCGAAATCCCCTGAGTTAACTGAAGTTATGGCTGAAGACCAACCTCCTCTACTTCCACCCAGGGTGGAGGATACCCAAGATGAGAATGAGGTGCATCAGGCACCCCCGCCTCGTACTTTACGAGATTATCTACAACCAGCGGGAGTGAGTACGCCCTCATGCATGATTTTCCCTGAAAACACAGGACAAATGGACATCAAGCCAGGAGTTATCCAACTCCTTCCCAAATTCTATGGACTTGAATCAGAAAGTCCATATTTACATTTGAAAGAGTTCGATGAGATTATAGCTACATTATGTTTTCCTAATGTATCTGAGGATACAATCAGGCTGAAACTCTTTCCTTTTTCCTTAAAAGAGAAAGCTAAGACGTGGTTACATTCACTGCGTCCTAGATCCATTGGCACATGGAACGACATGCAGAGGGAATTCATAAAAAAATTCTTCCCACATCATAAAACGATTACTCTCAAAAAGGCAATCATGAACTTTGCCCAAAAGGAAGATGAAACATTCTTCCAATGTTGGGAAAGGTTCAAAGATTTGGTCAGTTCATGCCCACAACACAGATTTGAAACGTGGCGCATTACAAATTTTTTCTATGATGGACTGACATCTTCCATGCGCCAAATGGTCGAGACAATGTGTAATGGAGAGTTCATTAATAAAGATGTTGACGAGGTATGGGATTACCTCGATAGTCTTGCTGAAAAAATACAATCATGGGACTATTACCCAAAGTCGAACACCACGTCTAGGCCAACTCAATTAAAGGAGAAAAGTGGATTATATCTCTTGAAAGAAGAGGATGATCTCAAGTGTAAAGTGACTACGCTCATAAGGAAAGTTGAGGCCATGGAAGGAAAGAAAGATAAGGTTAATGAAAATTGTTTGCGGCATCTGTGATTGCAACATTCATACAACTGAAAATTGTCCTACAATACCCGCCTTTCGAGGAGTGTTGAATGAACAAGCCAATGCCGTAAACAACTATCAAAGACCTTTTACTGGACCTAACTCCAATACGTACAATCCTGGTTGGAAAAATCGTCCAAATTTTAGTTGGAGGAATGGACAAACGGCTACCCCTCAAGGTTTCTTCAATCAAAATCCAAACCAAGTGAAACCTCAAGAGGAACCAGTTCAAAATTCCATACAAGAGCTGGCTCAGGTAATGCGGGGAATTACAGATTTTATGCAAAAGATAGATTCTCGTATGACGGTTATAGAAAAGGGGATGCTTCTTGCACAACCTCTCCCCAATCCTAAACCACAGTACGAGATTAACGATCCCAGCTCTTCAAATCAGATGGGGCACATTAAATCCATCACTACTCTTAGGAGTGGAAAGATCATTGATAAACTCTTCCGGTTAGGCCCAAAAAGCCTCAAGAACCAGAAGAAGACAAAAATGATGGATCTAGTGATGCCGCACAAAAATTAGAACCCGAACTTCTAGAGAAGCCAGTTGCTCCGTTCCCCCAACGGTTGGTTTCACCAAAACCTCTCTCTAACTCTCAGGATATCCTAGAGGTGTTGAAACAAGTGAAAGTCAACATTCCTCTACTTGATGTCGTGAAATAGATTCCTTCATATGCCAAATTTCTGAAAGACTTATGCACGACCAAAAGACGGCAAAGTATTCAAAAGAAAATTTTCTTGACTAAGAAAGTGAGTGCCATCCTAAAGCAAGACGTGCCGCAGAAATTCAAAGATCCCGGTAGCCCAACTATATCATGTGTAATCGGGAACCATCGAATTGATCACGTACTTCTTGACTTAGGAGCGAGCGTCAATCTGATTCCCTACTCGGTATACAAACAGTTAGGTTTGGGTGAATTAAAACCCACCCTAACCACACTACAACTTGCTGATCGCTCTGTTCGTGTACCAAGAGGGATAATTGAGGATGTATTGGTCCAAGTTGATAGATTTTACTACTCTGTAGATTTTATCATCCTGGACACCGAACCCATCAATAACATAAGCACTCAGATCCCCGTCATTCTTGGCCGCCCATTCCTTGCCACTTCAAATGCAATTATCAATTGCAGGAATGGTGTCATGACTATGTCTTTTGGGAATATGACATTGTAATCAAATATCTTTTTCAATAACGGCAGAAACTTAGAGAAGGATGACGATTTCCACGACATTAACATGATTGACTCTTTAGTGGAAGATACGACACATCTAACCTTATCCTCTGACTCTCTAGAGACGTGCTTGGCCCACTCTCATGATTTTGATGATGACATGATTAGGGAGACGTGTGTCTTGCTTGATACTGCACAGGTACTTGAAGTTAACCGGTGGAAGCCACAATTTGAGGAATTGCCACAAACCGATGTAATGCGTCTACCGTCTAACCTTAAGCCGCCGAAGCTTGACCTAAAACCTTTGCCCTCTGATTTGAAATATGCCTATTTAGGTTAAGATGAGACATACCCGATGGTGATCTCTGCCCACTTGGAGAAAGAACAGGAGAGTATGCTCATATCTACTCTCACTGAGCATAAAGGAGCCCTGGGATGGACGATAGCGGACCTCAAAGGAATCAATCCCTCGATTTGTACTCACTGCATATATCTTGAGGATAATGCAAAAACTGCTTGGCAACCACAACGTAGACTAAATCCAAACATGAAGGACGTGGTTAAGGCCGAAGTTCTTAAACTATTGAACGTGGGTATCATATACCCTATATCTAATAGTCAATGGGTGAGTCCAACTCAAGTGGTCCCTAAGAAGTCCGGAATCACCATCGTAGCCAATGCTAATAATGAACTCGTGCCAACTAGAATCATTACTGGTTGGAGAATGTACATTGACTACAGGAAGTTGAATACCGTCACGAGGAAAGACCACCTTCCTTTACCATTCAATGATCAGATCCTGGAAAGGTTAGCTGGTCATTTCTATTACAGTTTCCTTGACGAGTATTCGGACTACAACTAGATAGAGATAACCCCTGAAGACCAGAAAAAGACCACATTTACATGTCCCTACGGCACCTTTGCCTACCGAAGAATGCCATTTGGACTATATAATGCCCCTGCCACCTTTCAGCGATGTATGCTTAGTATCTTTTCTGATATGGTGGGGCAATATCTAGAGGTCTTCATGGACGATTTCTCTGTTTACGGTCCATCTTTCAGCAAGTGCTTGGTAAGTCTTAAATGTGTGCTGAAAAGATGTGAAGAAAAGAACTTGGTACTTAATTGGGAGAAGTGTCATTTCATGGTTTAGAAGGAAATTGTCCTTGGGCATATCATCTCGTCCAAGGGAATCGAGGTAGATAAGGCAAAAATCGATCTTATCTCTAACCTACCTCCACCCAAGAACATCAGAGACGTGCGATCCTTCTTAGGACACGTAGGATTTTACAGGCGATTCATAAAAGACTTTAGTCTCCTCTCTCGTCCTTTATGTAATCTTCTTCAAAAGGATGCTCCATACGAGTGGACTGAGCAATGCCAGGAAGCTTTCACCAAGCTTAAGGGCACGTTAACCACTGCACTTATCATGCAGCCACCCGACTGGAGCCTTCCTTTTGAGCTTATGTGCGACGCTTCTGATTATGCTCTTGGGGCGGTCCTAGGCCAGAGAAAAGATAAGAGGCCCTACGTCATTCATTACGCAAGTAGAACTTTCAATTCTGCCCAGGTGAACTACTCGACTACGGAAAAGGAACTCTTAGCTGTAGTGTTCACCTTGGACAAATTTAGGTCCTACTTGATCGGATCCAAGATCATTATCTACACAGATCATGCAGCACTTAAGTATCTTCTTTCTAAGAATGATTCTAAGCCCCGTTTGATACGATGGATCCTTCTACTTCAAGAATTTGATTTGAAAATTAAAGATAAAAAGGGAGTAGAGAACGTAGTGGCCGATCACCTTTCTCGCCTTAATACCTCTGATTTCCTTGAGGTGACCCATATCAATGATATGTTCCCTGATGAACAACTGTTCAGAGTCTCCCATTCTCCTTAGTTCGTTGATATTGCTAATTATCTTGCCACAAGTTCCATACCGACACAGTGAACTGCGCAAGATAAGAAGAAATTCTTCACCGAGGTGCGTAACTTTTTCTGGGATGATCCTTATTTATTTAAATATTGCCCAGACCAAATCCTAAGGAGATATGTACCAGACGATGAGCATCAGAGCGTTATCTCCTTCTGTCATTCACAGGCCTGTGGTGGTCACTTTTCTGCTAAAAAGACCACGGCCAAGATTCTGCAGTGTGGCTTTTACTGGCCCACTATGTTTAGGGACACTCATGAGTTTTGCAAAGCTTGTGAGCGTTGTCAGAAATTGGGAGTATTGTCCCGTCGAAATATGATGCCTTTGAATCCCATCCTTATCATTGAAGCATTTGATTGCTGGGGCATCGATTTCATGGGACCATTCCCCCAATCGTTTGGAAATCTGTACATTTTGCTCACTGTGGATTATGTCACTAAATGGGTCGAAGCGATTCCGTGTCGAACTAATGACCATCGCACGGTCATTAAATTCCTAAAAGAAAACATCCTTTCTCGATTCGGAACGCCTCGAGCTATCATTAGTGATGAGGGCTCACACTTTTGTAATAAACCATTTGAGAGCTTAATGAAGAAATACGGTATCTCTCATAGGGTGAGCACCCCATATCACCCACAGACAAGTGGGCAAGCTGAAATTTCTAATAGGAAAATTAAACACATTTTGGAGAAAACGGTTAACCCTGATCGTAAGGATTGATCAATCCGATTGACCGATGCCTTATGGGCATACCGTACTGCCTTTAAAACCCCTATTGGAATGTCTCCCTTTAGACTTGTCGATAGGAAAGCTTGTCACTTGCCTATGGAGCTGGAACATAAAGCGTACTGGGTGATCAAAAATCTTACTTTCAATCTGGACAACGCTGGCTCGCTACGCAAACTTCAATTGAATGAACTGGAGGAAATCCAGAATGATGCGTACGATAATTTAAGAATTTACAAGGACAAGATGAAAGCATTTCATGACCAACACATTTTGCGAAAATCATTCACGCCTGGTCAGAAGGTCCTTTTGTACAATTCTCGATTACATCTCTTTCCGGGTAAGCTTCGATCTCGTTGGACCGGCCCTTACATTGTTGTTACTGTTTTTCCTCATGGGGCCGTTGAGATAAGGGATCCCGACAATGGCAAGGAGTTTAAAGTCAATGGACATCGATTGAAACCATTTGTCGAGAAATTTGATTCAGAGGACATGTCCATGACTGATCCTGTGTACCAGGATTGATCTCCTAGTCCGATGGAGGTATAGGTAGGTTTATCACTTTCATAGGACTAGGGTAGTTTGCTTCTACTGTATATGATAGTTTGCTTATACTCTATTGAGTTTTGACTCTTCATTTCGTTTTTATCATTAGTTAATTCAATGTTTGTAGGTAACATTACTACAAACACTCACGAGACTACAACTCGTCCACTAGGGGCAACCTAGGGGTTTAAAGGCTTGTTGCATACGCTAAATGCAATCAAGAGCACCTACGAAAGTAGTATAGGTAGGATTTTATTTTTGTTATTTTTGTGTTGCTTTCTCTCTCGTGCTGACCGACGCCCATGCTGCGATCTATTGGAAAGTGTCTCTCGATTCATCATCCAGGTACTATCTTCCCATCACTTCATATTCACTTTTCGTTGTCCCAAGTGCATTGCACGCTCATATCTTTTACATTGAGGACAATGTAGATTTTAGGTTGGGGGTGAGAGATTAGGTGACCTAATCAGCATTTTCTTGGTCTTGAACAAAAGTTGTGAAAATTTTTAATTTTTTTGGACTTTCTTGTGAATTCGAAGGGATTTTGACAGCCATCTAAGGCACTTGGAATTTCAAGATACATGATGTTGGAAATTTAAGATGCTTGGATTCAGTATCTATTGGATTGCATAATTAAGTTGAATTGTTAATCCAGAATTAGAAGTTGTACACTTTGATTGAGTTATGATCTCACATGTCACATCTCGCTTTCACATTAAGGTTTCAGTTTGATATTGAAGGATTTACTTAGTACTCACTAAGCATGAAAGGAACCGGCCTGAGAAAATTGAAAGGATTGGGTGAATAATCTTCACCATAGGTTTGCTCCCTATAGGTGAAGGTTCAATTTCCCAAAGTAGCCGGCGGAAAGGGGTGGGCAATGGTCTTCATCATAGGTTTGCTCCCTATAGGTGAAGATTTGATTCCTCCCCTTGGCGGTATTTTAATGAATAAATATATATATATATATATATATATATATATATATATATCAAAGGTCGATTAATGAAAAGATGATCCGTGAGGAAAGTTTTAGTTATTATGAATTATCTTAGTGTTTACCGATAATATCATGAAATTAAGAAGTGAACCTTAATGATAAGCCGAGATTACACGATACACCCATGGAACTCAATATTTAAAATTGTTCTGATTAATGGATTAATACTTTGAACTCGACTATGAAGTTATCATGCGCTCAAGTCTAGGAGATAGTAATGCCCAACATTCATGAATCATAGAATTCTAGGATCTGGATTGTTTTTCAAAAATCATTCGATTTTATAGAAATTGTCCTGTAATTCTCAACTTATTTTCCGCATAATTTGTTCGGGACTAGCAAAATGCTGATTGGGAGTTGTGTTGAGGGTCGAATATTGCATAACAGACCCCGATTACTGCCCGATTTTACATACACGATAATGCCTAATATTATAATTTAATCGTGTTTTTGTTGTAGGATGTAATAAGGAGCTTTGATTGAAAAAGAGTATTAAAAGCATGGATTTAACGCTCCGAAGTCACCAGAGTAAGGAATGGACTCCATGGGACCGAGATCGATGGATATACACGCCAGAGATTCGAGAAAATTGAGAAACTGAAGCTCAAGTGGCCTAAAAGTTAGTCAGAATGCAAGATCATAGGGTTTCCACCATCCACTCGGCTCGAAACTTCATACATGGCCTGAGGACCATAAATTAACCGTACACGTCAAATTTTAGCCATTAGATCCTCGTGGAAGTGGCCCAACAGAGAGATCAGAGGGCGCTAGCCATTAAAGAGCATCTTGGCAATCCATAAGCGATTAAGGCTCAAACTTAGGCGTTAGAAAGAGCATGAAAATCCTAGTGAAATTTTGTGTCATTTGCATGGTGCAATCAGGAGATACTGACGGCAGAAGATATAACAAAAGAGAAGGGCAAATCTGTAAATAGATGTGTCATGCATGGCATACTTGAAGCAAATTGTATTTTTAACGGTGAATGTTGTCCATACATCGGTTAAGCGTGTGGCCCACCCTGAAGTTAGATCTGCTTTAAACTAGAGACCATGGGCCAACACTACGTACAGGAGCTGATGGAGGTAGTGGATTTCTAGGACAGGCATCACAGTGGACCCCACCAGTTTTTTGCGCAAAATGTCCAAACAAAGACTTTCGCACGTCCAGTGACGGACGTGCTCTCACCGGCTAATCACAGTGGGCCACATCCATCGCCCAAACGGACGATCTGAACCATCTATTTTCTCCATAGGTTGGCCAAGACCCTGTCCAATGTCTTCTTCTGTTCCCATGCGCGCGCACACATGTAACTCATGATCAAATGCAAGACGGACGACTAGAAGATCTGGTACCATGGGCCGCATCAAACTCGAGACAAATCAGGCTGTCCCGAACGGTTTTCCGAGGAGAACGCAATGGACGTGGTGGATTTCTCGTCTGATATTGATTTTGGACCCCACCAACGTCACAGCACGAGTCGCGCAGGCTCTGTTTCGCAACAGAAACTGCGGTCGAATGTTGTGGGCCACCCTTTGCATTGATCAGTCCGATCTGGACCATCCAGTGGACTCCAAAGGGCCCTATAACCATCGCCTAGGTGGCAGAATCCCAGAAGGCATTGAGAAGACGATTTCCAACCGTCTAAATGCGGGTCGGACGGCGGAGTGAAAAAGCCTATGGACCACACTGTAATCACTCAAGAACCGTCCTTGCCCGACTAGTTTCTCGCCACGCTTCCAATGAACGGAGTAGATTTCTCTGTTAACTTCAATAATAGGCCCCACCAATCAATCAGCGCAAACACAGTAAAGAATTACGCCTGCGTAAGAAAACTTACGCATGAAGTTTTTTTCAGCCGACCCTCACAACTACAAAAGGAAGAGAGAGTGAGGGAGAGAGGCATTCAATTCCAGGAGGAAGATTGAAGATTGGAACGTGAAGACAGGGAGAAGAGAGGAGAAGTTTTTTTCTTTACTTTAATTTCTTTGCTGTGTTTTTTTTTCTCTTTCTCTTGTTTATTTGTTTATTTTAGCCCATTCATGTGTGGCTAAACCCCTTAGCTAGGGCTAAGAGGTGAAGCCTGTAGCGAGATGGGAGATTCTATTTTGGTGCCTTTAATTTAAATTCATGAACTGAATTTGATTTTAGTTGATTATTAAAGGAATACTTTTCTTAGTCTTTAATGATCTGTTGTAACTGAAATTACGATGGGTTTGCAATGGCTTTGAGTATTTCTTTCTCCTTTTTATGTTTATGAAGTCAGGAAGCCCTATTGTTCATCATTGTTCCATGGGCATGGTCGGATGACAGTACCCTTCCTGATCTTCATACATTATTGGTTGGTTGGTAATTAGTTTAATTCTGTTGTTTACTTTGTCTCCTGGGCATGGTTTGGTAATGGAATCTATTCTAATTCATATACCTTTCATCTCTTGAAAATTATATCAAAGGAAGTCCAGTTGATTTCCATGATTTTTGAAGCACGCATAATATCTCCCTGATCTCTACAAGTGGATCCTCTGAATCCCTAGTTTCCTTCCTTTGAATTCCTTAAGTTATTAGATAATTATTCCACAAATTATTCCTTAAATTCTATTTGGTTTAGATCACATCTTAGTCTAGTTCTTGTTCTACTTGGTTTCAGATAACGTACAGGTATCAGTCCCTTGGGATTCGACCTTGGTCTTACCGAGTTTATTACTACATCACAACCCTATACTTGGGGAGTGAACACCGATCCAAATCCTTACTGGCCAGACCCGGACCGAGTCCGACTCGGTCTGGGAAACTGAGTTGAGTCGGATCGAGTTGAGTCTAGGGAGAGAGAGGGAGAGAAATGAGGAGAGAAAGAAGAGGATGTGGGAAACCAGGAGACAAAGAAGGAGAGAAAGGAGGAGAGAAGGACAGTGAGGAGGGAAATCGAGAGAGAAAGAGAGAGAAAGGAGGAGAGATGGGTGGGTGTGGTGCCTCCTTCAAGTAGAGAAAAACGGGTTAGGGTTCATTCGGATTTCGGATCGGATCAGTCCGGATTGACCACGATCCTTACTCAATCCGATGTACGATCGGATCTGAGTGGTCCTACTCGATCCGCCCCGATCCAGGCCTTCAATTCGGTTCGGATCGGGTCAGATTCGCCGGATCAGGTCAGATTCTGTTCGGCTCTAGCCTTTGGCATGTAGTTCCTGCGCATGAAGTTGTTGCGCTCGAAACCAATGTGGGGCTCACTTTGATGTTTGTAAGAAATCCACCCCGTCCATCCACTTTTATAGCACATTTTAGAACTTGAGAAAAAAAGTGAGCAGGATGAAATACTCAAGTGGGACGCATTAAAGGAAAAGGTGGGTAAGGAAATTCCTACTGTTGAAACCTCCCTGGGGTTGACTGTAATGTTATATGACATTCATACAGTACATAACATTATTCTTAATGGGATTAACTGAAAATACAAATATTCAAAACTTAAGTGGCCCGACGAATATTTAAGCTGTTAATGTTCAATTCTCACATTTTCGGCACACTTGAGTTTTAAATCCGGCTCATTTTTAACCCCATATCCTAAAATGATCTCAAGGAATGGATGGACGGGTGGATTCTTCACAAACATCACGGTTAGCCCCATCTAGGTTCCGATAGCAGTGACTTATTTGGAAAGGCTGGCAGGAAATCCATGTCCTTTCGGAATGTACCTTCATTTAAAATATTAATTTTAGTAGGCCCGATCCCTGCCCATTAATTGCGTGGCAGGGAACGTGATTTTCGAATAACCGGACTGGCACACCGCACGTGGACGACGTGGTATTTATGAGAAGCGGTGCAGAGACGCAGATTCCCAGTGAGCCCACATGGACGTTTTTGGGAAATCAACCTTATCTCATATCATTGTAGAATATTGGCCACGATTGCTTCAAGAGATTTTAACCGTGGGTGTTCCATCTCCATTGTTTCGTGTCATTTAGCCAACTGTAGCTTTTGATTAATTTTATTTTTAGGGCCATGTCCTAATATAATCCTTCAAAACGTATGGACGGTGTGGATGTACGTGGTGTGTGAAAAAAAACAGCCCGCTTGACAAGAGTAGAGGGGCGAAGATGAAGGAAACGAAAGAAAATGGGATTCACGTGTTATTTTATTTTATTTTTCCTCCGCTGGGTTTTGTGCAGAATAATGCTGTCCGTGGGGTTTTATATCTTTTAGGATATGTTGGAATCCGTATGATGAGTAGGCGGAGGTTTTTAAAATTTTGAGTGGCCGGGGTTTTCACGTGTACAATGTCGGCCGCCGATTAGGTGAGAGTGGCTCAATCAAGAGAGTGAGGCCCTTATTGTGGGCCCAACTTGAATATGTATGCTGTATCCGTGCCGTCTATCCGTTTTATCAGATTATTTTATGATATTATCTAAATAAAATGAAGCAGATTCAATCATCAGGTGGAGATTATTTTATGAAATTTTCTAAAGAAAATGAAGTAGATTCAATCATCAGGTGGACTAAACCATAGGAAACAGTGGTGATTGAACTGGCTACCATTAAAACATCTTAATGAGTACTTTATTGTTTAGTAGTATTTATTTTCAATCTAATCTGTTGATAAGGACACATAAGCCTGGATGAAGGGAAAAAATAAATATCAAATTGATCTAAAATATTTGTGGAGCATTAATGGTCAATCATCACTGTTTCCTATGCTCTGGTACAGCTAGTGATTGAATCAGCTTATTTTTTTATTTTTATTTTTATTTTTATAGTACTCTGAAATTATCTGGAACAAATGATGGACGGCGTGGATACATACTAAACACATAAATGTAGGGCCCACGCTAAGGGCCGCACAATCTTGGATGATTTGGACATCTCACCTAATCCACTCCCGGTAATGTCGGTGGCATACGGACGGTGGGGATATCGGATTGCGTACTGAACGCTCCTATCGTACTGATCGAGTAAACTCAGTTGGAACTACCTTGAATGTATGTGGCATATCCACGCCGTACATCTGTTTTTTCATCTAATTTAAGTGGTTGAGCCTAAATTTGAAGCATATCCAAAGATCAAGTGAGTTACTCGGTAAACTCTTATCATATTAAGTACACTGAGTGCGATAGAAATTGGACCACATAGTTTACTTAGTACGCGCAATGAGTTACAACGTAATTTCGACGATGGGTACTTCAGAGGATATAACTCAGTATGCTTTCATCGCATCGAGTAAACCCAGTTGGGCCTACTCTGAATGTATGTTGTTTATCCATGCCGTCCAATGTTGAAAACTTTGTATAAATTGGATATGCATGGTCCAATGTTGAAAGCTTCATAGTTTACTCAGTATGCTTCCACTTTATAGAAATTGGATATGCGTGGTCCAATGTTGAAAACTTCATAGTTTACTCAGAATGCTTCCACTTCGTAGAAATTGAATTGCGTGCTGAGTTAGTTAGTATGCTCTTATTGTACCGAGTAAACTGAGTTAGGCCCCCCTTGAATGTATGTAGTCTATCTACACTGGCTCTCCGTTTTTCCATTTGATTTTAAGGGTTGATACCAAAATTGAAGCATATCCAAAGATTTATGTGTATAATATCAGGAAAAACGGCAGGGATAATGATTTCCACCATTGCAACCTTTCTAAGCCCCACAATGATGTTTATTTGTCATCCAACCTGTTCATAAGATTATATAGCCATGGATGAAGGGAAAATACAAATATAAGCTTAATCCAAAACATCTGCACTGATGTCAACAAATTCTATGGGTCTGATCATGGGGTATGTGTTATATCCAAATCGTCCATCCATTTGGGGAGCTCGTCTTAAGGATTGAGATGAAAAATAAGACAGATCTAACCATCAAGTGCACCACACTGAAAAAAGTAGTGCGGGATTGAACGTCTACCATTGAAACCCCTTTTGAGGTCATAGAAGTTTTGGATCAATTTGAAATTTGTTTTTCCTCTTAATTTAGGTCTTTGTGACCTTATGAATAGATTGGATGGAAAATAAACGTTATGGTGGGCCCTACAAATTGTTTAACAGTGAAAATTATTATCTCTGCTGCTATTTGTGGTGTGGTCCAGATGATCTTCGAATATGATTCATTTTTTGGATAATGCTCTATAATTATCTTTAAAAATATATGAACGGTGTGGATATAATAAATACATCACTGTGGGGCCTGTATAACATTGATCTCCTTTGAACCGTTCGTACAACTCAGAGCTCGAGGAGCGCCAGTACTCGTCTTCTCACAACACGTACCTATAGCAGTTATATAGTTGGTATGTGGTACACCATCAAATCCTCTTCTGTAACTCAATAGGCTCTTTTACTGTATTTGGTAAACCCTGTTGGGGCCCACCGTGAATCCATGTGGTTCATCCACGCTGTCCATTCGTTTTTCCAGATCATTTTAGTGGTTGAATCCAAAATTGATACATATCCAAAGCTCAAGTGGACCATACCACAGGAAAAAGTAGAAGTATTGATTTTCACCATTGAAAAATTTATGAGGCCTCAGTTATATTTTTTTGTCATCCAACCTGTTCACAAGATAAATATACGTGATAAATATTCATAAGAATCACTCCGGATCGGATCGGATCCATTTGGTTTGGATTTCGGTTCGGATCGGTCCTAATTGACCACAATTTGAATCCGATCGAATGAATGGTCAAATCTGACCGATCCAACTCGAACCACACTGATCCAGACCTTCGGTTTGGTTCGGATGGAATCAAATCCGCCGGATCGGGTTGTGACCAGCTCTCGTTGTGAGAGGTACACCCACCATGATTTTTTTACCTGGCCACACTAATATGTAGGTAAAATCCACTCTAATCATTACATATGTAATTCTATGCTATGACCATGTGAAAGAAAAATTGAGATGGCCCAAGATTAAGGTAGGCCACGCTAAGGGAAGCAATTGGCAGAGATGCCCACCCTTAATATTTACTAGGCTCACCGTAATGATTATATAAAATTCACTCCAACCATTATATACCACACCAAAGCTTAGGCTCGACAGCCAGACATCAGCCCCATCCATTATTCAGGTGAGTCACATAAAGGGAAGTGGTTTGGAGGATGAGTGTTGCCTTGTACATGATTTCTAATCGTGTGAAACATGCAGGGGCTGATTTTTTAGCATTAGGCCTAACATTGGGTGACACACTTGGTCCTGGGGGTGGATTTCACATAGACACCCTGGTGGGGCCCACCTGAGCCGATAATCCCATCCGATGTACTTTCTTATTAAAAGAAATACTAAAATACATTGCTTCCTTTTCAGCATTCCACACATCTCTCTCTAACCTCTAACCATGATTCCCATCTCTCTTTGCCTCTCTGTCTTACGTCCGACCCACTCCTCCCATCTCTCTCCCTCACCAACTGACCACGCCCTTTCCCTTACCACCATTGCAGCAACAACATGCTTGGTCATTGCAGCAGGTTGTACTCTCTCTCTCTCTCTCTCTCTCTCTACTGCAGGGCCCACCAAATGAATGGATCAGAAATCATAAGCGAACAAGCTGGAGGTAACCGTGAGCCTACCAAAACGTTCCTTTATTTTACAAAAAAATATTTGGGCTTGGGCGGAGCCCTATATTACAATTTCAGGATGGGCTTGAGCTGGGCTTGGACATAGCCTGGCCCGGCCCTAACCCGGGCTATTGACACCCCCTATTCTGGACATTGTTTTTTAAAAACCATATGGATTAGTTTTGAGGGACTTCGGGCCAGCTTTGCTGGATCCCTGACTATGGCCCACTGTGATATATGCTCCTTACATTCATGCGGTCAGTCTATTTTAATACCTCATTTTAGTGAATGATCCAAAAAATGAAGCAGATCCAAATCTTAGGTGGACCACACTATAGAAAATAATGGTGATTGAATGCCCACCATTAAAAACTTCTTGGGGCCATTGGAATGTTTATTTGGCATCCAACCTGATGATAAGGACACAAAGACCTGGACGAAGGGACCACACATATATCAGCTTGATCCCAAATTTTTGTGGCTCGCATAAATATCAGTTTGATCCAAAAATTTTGTGTCCCACAGTAACTTTTTATGGTCAATCACCTTTGTGTCCTGTGGTGTGGTCCAATTGAGATTTGGGTCAGCTTCATTTTCAGGATCATGCCCTATAATGAACTGTCAAAATGGATGGATGGCGTGGATGTAAGGCACATAGATCACGGTAGGCCCCACAGTCAAGGATCTACCGAAGAAAGGCGCGCCTAAGGAGCGCACCTTATGGACGAAGAGGATGTACCACATACAACGTGGTGGGCCCATAGAGCTTTACTGTTGTACTTGGTGTTGAGGATTCATGTCAGCCTGATTAAAGGCCATTCTCGCTCAAGTGATAACGCAGTATAATTGTGCAAGATCTGGACCATTGATCAGGTGGAGCACGTCCTAGAAGAAAATTAAAAAAAACAAAAAAAAAAAAAAGGTAAGGCCGAAGTCGAGAGGCGCATGAGAAAAAAATGCATTTGTAAGGAAATGCATGACCAACGGCCAATATTCAACGTACAAGTGTGGCATAACTGCTGAGTGGGCCTTCTTGATTCCTTGGCCGTGTCATGATCACCGCATCCGCCACCTGAGAAGCCATTATAGATATTTTAACTGTATGATTTCCAAGTGGATTTGGATCACTGATTATGTACTCACTGTTTTTTTTTTTTTTTCCGAAAGATGAAGGATATTATTAAGAAAGAGGCAAAAAACAAAGAGAGGCAACTGAGAAAGCAGCCTACTGTTACAACCCTATGAAGAAAAAGTCTTGACCATGAAAGTCTTTAACATTGGAGGCCCACTCTATCATTAGACGCTTAGCCTTTGTTACCACAGAACCCGTCGAATTAGAAATATTCCTGAAAACTCTACTATTTCTCTCCCCCCACACCGACCACTAGACTGCAAGAACAGACATTCACCAGATCGTCGTCGTCTTTGCCTTGCCAATATGCACTCCGTGCCACGCTTGAAGGAACCGGCTAACCTCCCCCAGGCTGCACCAACATAAATTGAAACCATTTAATATCTCTGCCCAGATCAGGCGAACGAAATGACAGTGAAGCAGCAGATGGTTCACCGTCTCTTCAGGCCGCATGCAGCATATACATATATTGGGGAGGACCATTCCTTTCTTCCTCAGATTATCCACTGTGAGAATTTTCTTTTTCCCTGCTAGCCATCCAAACATTAGGATTTTTTTTTTTTTTGTGGGGGGGGGGGGGAGGGGGGATTATGCTTGGGAGTGGACTTCAGTTTGTGCATTTGATTATAGAGAGACCGAACCGAGAAAGAAGACGATGTGTCCGGTTTCTAGAAGATTGAATCCTGGGACGAGAGAGAGGGGGCTGCAATATAGAGACATTCCAAGAGACCCATAAAATTCGGGTTCTCCCAGTCTTGGAGGCGTTTTCTACACGTCACATTCCAAATGATTCTACCACCCTTTTCATAGAAATGATCAGCAACATATGAATTCTTGGACTCAGCTATTCGGTAGGAGAAAGGGAATCTGTTTCTAAGCGTTTGTTCTCATATCCAGATATCATCCCAAAACCGAATTTTAGAACCATTGCCAAGAACAAAACCAACACATGGAAGAATTACCCGCTTCATATTCATGATTCCTTTCCAGATATGTGATACTTTGTGGGATGGTAATTCTTTAGTCCACTAGCCACCATGGGAAGTACCACATTTTTCTTTAATAATAGAGCTTCAGAGGCAGTCTTGTTCAGTCCCAAGCCTCCAGATCCACTTGCCAAGGAGAGCATTATTCATCACTTTAAGATCTTTGACCCCAACTCCCCCATCCGACAGATGGAAACATACCTCTGACCACTTCAGGAGATGAAAATTTTTCCCAACTTCCTTACCTTGCCATAGAAAATCCCGCCTAACTTTGTCTATTAATTCCCTAACCGAAGTCAGACAGTTGAGGAGGGACGTAAAATAAATCGGGAGATTGGAGAGAGCTGCTTTGATTAACGTAAGACGACCTCCTAATGAGAGATATCGACTCTTCCACTTGGAAAGATACAACTGAAATCTAGCTATAACTTTGTCCCATAGAGTTTTAGGAGGTTTTCCGACACACAATGGCAAGCCCACGAATGAAGCAGGAAGAAAATCAGCTTTGCAGCCGAAAAGATGAGCAAAACCTTCAACTTCTGCTCTGTCCATATTGATCCCAAAAATTTTAGATTTGTTCAAATTCACCTTCAAGCCGGAGACCGCTTGGAAACAAAGAAGAGTAGTTTGCAAATTGAGGACCATCTCTGGCAATGCTTTGGAGAAACTAAGGGAGTCCGCATATCGAATGTGCATAATAGGCCTTGACATACCATTTATGTCGATCCCTCGTAAGATGCCCTCCTCTTGCCTTTTTAGGAGCATGCGAGACAAGGCCTCACCCACAATCAGAAAAGGGAAGGGGGAAAGAGGATCTCCTTGTCTTAAACCTCTGGAACTTTTGAAAAAGCCTTTTAGAGAACCGTTCAAAAGGATGGAGAAATGAGCTGATTCAGTACACTCCCTTATCTAAGCTCTCCACTTGTCCCCAAACCCCATGCGCTGCAACATATACTGCAAGAAACCCTAGTCTACGTAGTCGTAAGCTTTTTCGATATCTAGTTACAGACGATGTGTTTTTGGCCCGATCTAGCGCTAACATCTAGAATTTCATAGCACAGAGAGCTGCATCGATGATCTTTCTACCTACTATGAAGGTGCACTGATTATCTGAAATGAGTTTCCCTATAACCTTTGCCAGAATCTTATAAGGCCCTCCTAACAAGCTTATAGGCCTGAAATCTTTTGGGGACACTGCACCTGACATCTTCGGAATCAAAGCTATAAAAGACGCCCCTAAGCTGGTTGAAATCCTGCTTCTTTTATGGAACTCATTGAACCAGTCTATGACATCTGATTGGATCACCTCCCAAAACTGCGCATAGAAAGCGATAGGGAATCCATTTGGGCCCGGCGCCTTGTCTGTCCCTAAAGAATCAATGGCTCGTTTAATTTCTTCTCCTGAGAAAGGACCTTCCAGAAGAATCGCCTCCTCCTTTGTAATTGAATTAAAACCGATACCATCTATCTTGGGTCTACGCCAATCTTCTCCCTTAAGAAGGGATGTGAAGTAAGATATCATCTCCTCCGCAATCTCCTCCTTGTCTTCTAACAGGACCCCGTTCACCAATATGCTAGAGATTCTGTTGTTTATTGCATGCAAACTTGCCATCTTGTGGAAGAAACGTGTATTTCTATCTCCTTCTTTCAACCATTTCAGACGAGCCTTTTGTTTCCAAGATATTTCTATTTGAAGAATTTTGTTGGCAATGGCTTGAATTATCTGCACACTTCTGGCCTGAGAATCTGGAGCTAAGATTTGAGAATAGACCTGCACATCAATGGCTGACAGTTCAACTAACAGGTCTTCTGACTCCTGATTCTTGTTTTGCAACTCATTCCGGTACCACTGCTTTAATTCAATTTTCAGCATCTTTAATTTTGAGGATAGCCTAAAATCTGCACAACCATTAACTTTGAAACCTGTCCACCAATCAGCGACCTTTTTTGAGAACCCTGAGATTTTGAGCCAAGATAAATCAAAATGGAAAGGCTTAGGGCCCAATTCTGTTCTTCAACGTCTAAGCATATAGGGCAGTGATCGGATGTGGTCCTGGGGAGGCTAAGTTGAGAGGTTAGAGGGAATCAGTATATCCAATCTGTAGAGAGAAGGAATTGATCTAGTCTACACATCATAAGGACCGCTCTCCCATTTGACCAGGTAAATCTAGCCCCAAGTAGGGGAAGGTCCACCAACTCCTCTTCTTCTATCCAACAGGAAAAGGATTTCATAGCTGTGGATACTGATTTTCCGTGGCATTTTTCATCAATATTTCTAATGGTGTTAAAGTCCCCTACCATACAACAAGGTCCTGAAAATTTCTGCCTGGAGGCTGAGAGTTCCTTCTAAAAGGAATCCCTGTCACCATCCTGAACTAGCCCATATACTGAGAGGAAAAGACATGTAAAAACAGAAGATATGTGATGGAGAACAACCGAAACTGAACAATTACCATTCTAAGTATTGAGAACCTGCCAAGTAGACGACTTCCAAGCTAAAAGGATCCCTCCTGCACTGCTAACGGAGTTTTTAGCCACCCATTTTGCATCTATAGCCTTCCAAAGAGATCCCATCAAACTGTCATCGAACATGGATACCTTGGTTTCCTAAAGACATAATATTCGGATTGTATCTGTCACATGTCCTTTATTATCCTTCTTTTCTATTTAGACCCCACTCCCCTCACATTCCAGGAAATCAGCTTCATTTGGATACAAAATTTCCCCGAATACCCTGTAACACTAACCTTTTCGGAGGAGTTTCTGGAAATCTCTGCCCTAACAGTAAGCTCTGCAACTCCCTATTTGGATGTGGTGATTGCAATTCCCTTTTGGTACGAGAAGATGATCTGCACCCTCTGTGAAATTTCTGATCTGGTAATGGTCTTCCACTGGCCTTGACACATTGAAATAGAGCTGTAAAATCCTTTGGACAATCGCCAAAGGATAGGCCGAGTAACCTACCCACATGCCCTATAGCATCTCTGATCCATTTCTTATTATGGATCTTGTCTATCAGATCTAATTTGTTCGATCCTATAGTCTGATGCGAATCTTCTTCAATTATAGTCTGATCACCTCCCACCCTAGCCTGTAAGGGTTCAACTTCAAGAATCTCTAAGTCTAAATGTTCTTGAAATTGCTCGAGAAGACCTTGATCTGACCATTCACGAGCTGAGGATGGGGAGGAATATCGAACCGATGATACGTTGTCGGAATAGTAAGACCCCTGGTCGATCTCTAATGTTTTGGTTCTCGGAATCATCGTCCTCTGCCTGGAACTAGAAGAAACGAAAAAATGGTGCAGTTGGTATTGACTGTCGAGCGATGTAGGGATCTCGTGGGCAGCAAGATGGATGATGAGGGCATCTGATGGAGCTAATTGAATTGAATTATAATTTTTATCTATCGTCGGGGTTGCAGGAATAAGGATGTTAAGGTTAAAAAACCTTTTTTCTGATAGCTTGGGCTCGTAGGAGTTGAGACTCGATTGGCTATGTGAACCCGATATCCACTTATCCGATCGTTGAGAGTCATCGGGTTGGGAGCCCGAAGTGAAGTCAGGTCCCAGATCCGAGTTGAGATCTAAAGTCGCAAGACATCCGCCTTGTGTGATAGACACGGCTCTCGGGACAAGAGCGCTACGTGTTTCAATCTGGTCTTCTAAGCTTTTCGACGGACGGTTGACGTGGGCCTCGAGATAAGCGTCAGGCATGCTTGTCGAACGATTCACGGAGGAGGTGCCATGTGTCCCATGCATGCTTTTGATGCAGAGACGGGCGTTGCTCTCGTTTCCACCTATCTGCTGAGAAGACTTGTTACTGACAACAACATTCAAAGTCGACTGCGAAGGGACTAACACCGGTTCCGGTGTTCTGCAGGAGAATTGAAGCGATTCTCCTCCATGCTCCGCTCTGGTCGAAACCTCCATCCCAAAGACAAGAGGAGGTTCTCTAACACGCCAAAGATCTCCCCACCTTGGACATGGAGAGTTTTTGTATTCCTGTCGAATGGGGAGGGGAATCACCCTATCTTCGACTACATCATGAATCTGAGTCGGGAGAGGGTCTCCCTTCTTCCTACAAATCCTCATCCTGGCCACTGCCATTTCTTCACCTATTTTAGTTTTTTGATCGAGTTCCACTAACGGGCCCAGCAGATTCGTCACTAAAGTGAAGAAATCATCATACCAGAGTTTGAGCGGAATCCCCCAAATGAGAATCCAAACTTCCTCGTAACCAAAAATCGAGAACTCGTCCCAACTGAAAGCAGCGCTTACATGCCCATCCATGTGTATTGCCCTTACCATGATGAGAATGTCTGTTTTCAGCCTTGGTGTGAGTTTTACCCACAGATCATTGTATCCTATAGGTCTAATAGAATATTGGGAGGCTCGACTTTGAATCTTGAATAATCAACATCTTCCTCATTTTCTTTCCTCCTCTTCCACCAAAATGGATTCTTCCTCCTCATTTTCAGGCATAAACAGTGATCTAAGCTGTTTCCCTCTCGATGATGAAGTTTATCCCCCATTGCATTATTGGCCTGACCTTGACCCTTATTATTTTGGGGTCATATCTAGTATTCAAAGTTTGCCTCAAGATAATTAACTGAACCTTGTGAAGCTATTTTATAGGTTAATCTGAAACTTATTATTTCGGGGTCAATATCTAGTATTCAAAGTTTGCCTCGAGATAATTAACTAAACCTTGTGACTATTTTATAGGTTAATCGGTATCTTCTTTTTATAAAGCAAAATCAACTTCGAATCTTTCTTATTTATTTTCTTTCCTCCTCCTCTTCCACCAAATGGTCAGTCAATTTGTATGACCATGTAGAGAAACTTTTTTAGGATTTCTTATATTTCAATAGATTTCTTTTGAATTGTTTAATCATTTGGATTAGTTATATAACTACGTCGGACAGAAATTTCAAACATAGGGCTCTCTCTAACTTGTAAAAAGCTCTCTAACTTGGATAAACTCAAACTAGGCCTGCTTCTTATTTCTCTTCTTCTTCTTTTTTGAGAAATGCACTTGGATTATTCTGCATCAAAGTAGCTTATCCAATTCGAACCCTTCCCAAATAATATTATGGATATTTTGTGTACAAAAATTGATGTGACCATGTAAAGAACCTTTTTTAGGATTTCTCATATTTCAATAGATTTCTTTTGAATTGATTAATCATTTGGATCAGTTACATAACTACGTCGTATAGAAATTTCAAACATAGGGAAAAAGCTCTCTAACTTGTAAAAAGCACTCTAACTTGGATAAACTCAACTAGGCCTGCTTCTTATTTCTCTTCTTCTGTTTGTTTTTTGAGAATGCACTTGGATTATTCTGCATCAGAGTAGCTCATCCAATTCGAACCCTTCCCAAATAATATTATGGATATTTTGTGTACAAAAATTGATGTGATGCAACGTCCATAAAGGCCCATCAGTCTTAATTAAGATATTCACCATTTTCACCTTAACTTTCTTAATCACCATTTTCACGAATCAAACGGATGGGATCTTCCAAACAAAGGGTGTGAGTGAAATTTGATCAGTTAGCCCAGATGGGAACCAATAAAAAAGGATTGTGCATGACTGATTTGTATTCCCAATTTACTTTAACTGAGTTGAGAATTGAAACAGTTTTTGAAGGAATTGAAATTCAAACAATATCTCATTTGTTTCCATGATAATTAAATTTAAAAGAAAAAACAAAAGAAAATCCCCCAAATGCCCATAAAACAGAACTGAAGATGCATGAAAATGGTGTCAAGAAAGACACAAACACAGATGTTCAAAACAAATCCAAACCATCAGAGAAAATTCCCTTCAATCTTCTTCTTCTTCTTCAGGAAAGCGAAGATGCTTCCCTTCTGGAGTCGGCATACCCTTCAACCGTAGAATGCCTGGTGACGCAGACAGACTCATGACCACCTCCTCTCCTTCGATCTCACCATCGCTGTTGTAGATGAACCGAGTATGCCGGCCCACAAACTCAAGCAATCCTCTCTTCTCCTCAACACACATTAATCTCAGCCCGTGGCATAACTCGTCGATTAATTCTCCCTCTTCTTCTGCTCCTTCATCATAATCATCTTCTCCTTCATCTCCTTTTGAACTCGCATTGGCCTGAACAGACCAGACAGAAGCATCGTCGTCTTCGTCAGGCAGTTTTTGTCCATGACAGCTCCCTTCGTATGTCAGAGCCGATGAGATTGTAGATGAAACAGAGTTTTCAGATTTTCCAGGGGAGTCGAACTGTAATGCCCGAGTAACCAGACTATCCTCAGATTCACTAGTTTCTTGTTTTAAACAGTTGATCGGATGACTGATCTGAAAAAAGAAAATCAGAAATACCCAGGTGAGGAAAGAGTACCAGATGAAAATAAAATGAGGCCGATGTGGGCCCCATTTGATGATGGACAGGAAAAAATCTTGTTATTGTTCCCAAACCACCTGAATTACAGAGGGACAGTGTGTCAAAGGCCCACATCCAATGCTTGAATTAAACCAACCTAGTTTTTGGGCCAACATTCATTCATGGTGGGACCCACATGATGAGCGGACTGGATCTCTTGAGAAGTGTCATCCCAATTTTACTCTTATTTCTCAAGAAAACAGGGGAAGAAAGAGGCTGGAAATTGCCTAGAATGAGACCTCGATTATCTTGGAAACTTCATGGGCCACCGGCATTGTGACGATCGGCAACGCAATGACATCTCCACCGTCCAAAGGATTCGAAATGAGTGGTGTGTTGGCCGGCGTCGGAGCTAGAATCCCTGCAGGCGAATCCAGAAGGCCTTGAAAATGAGGGAAAGGACGCACATCGAAAGAGAGTTTCGAAACCTCCGCCTCTTCTTCAACCTTCTGCAAGAGGGTTTTAACCTGCCCACGCAACAGCACCTCGCCCGATCCTGGTGTTCGTTTGGCTTGATCGCTGTTCTTGGCTACGGAATTGGGGGTTTTTAAGCTTCCCATCGCAAGCCCAACAATCGGCGAATCATTCGTGATATCAAAAAGAGCCGATCGATCGCATTTCCCTTTTCTCGATCTCGAAATAACCTTATCAGATTCTTCCTTCTTCCCTGCGTAGAAGGAAAGAGAAAGCAAGATGGTGAAAATTGAAATCTATTGCAGGAATCATTCGATGTTTTCGGCGGAAAGGGAAAAAAAAAAAAAATACTTACTCGAATTGGGTATGTTGTTCGATCCAGTCATGGTCTGGGATCTTGTGACTCGTCTTGTGGAAGATGGCGTTTCCATCGATCCTAAGAACAGAGACGATCGGACGTTTGTGATTAGAAGATGGAAGAAAGAAAGGTGGAAATCGATGAAAAGAGATGGGGAGATTCAGAAGGCTTGTAATGGGAGCTGTTAGTCTCAGAGAGAGATGTTCTTTCTTGCGAGCAGAGGCGTTTGCTTTTTTAAAAGATTTGAATTGGATTGAAGATACAACGGTAATATGACCGTTAGAGCATGCGGGATTTCGTGGGGCCTTGGTTTGCAAGGATTTTCGCGTGTTACTACGAGCGATTTGCGCGAGTAGGTATTAAAATAGTTGAATCGCGGAACATGTGCCAACAATGACACGTGTTTGATCAGAACCAATAATTACTTGTATTTGATCCTTATTATACCATGTTTCAAATATTAAAGTGATCCACTAACCAAGAAATCCATAATCATACGATGATAATATATAGTTATAAGGAAAATCATCAACAGTCTATATTCAATTAGAAGTGTGGACCCAAATGATGACTGGATCAGATTATATTATGGACATGATATGTACACCTTTTTCTCACCTATTATACGGACCATGTCTCGCACAAAACTGTGTCGCTCCAGTGTTGTGCCGCGCACTCGGCTTTATAATCTACTCGCGAATGTCAGTCGAATATTTCATGTTAATGCTCCGAGGGAGTACGTGTCGTGCGAAGACGAGCGCTGACGCTCCTCCATCTCCGAGCTGTACGAACGGTTCAAAGGACATCAAAGTTACATGGCCCCCAAAATGATGTATTTATTATATCCAAACCGTTCATATATTTTTCAAGATCATTTTAAATAACAAGCCTAAAAATTAATCATATCCAAAGCTCAACCACACCACAAATAGCAGCGGAGATAATGTTATTCACCGTTAAAACATTCAGATGGCCCACCATAACGTTTATTTTCCATCCAATCTGTTCATAAGGTAAAAATACCTGGATGAAGAGGAAAAACAAATATAATATTCATCCAAAACTTCTTTTGACCCCAAAAGGATTTCAATGGTAGACGTTCAATCCTCCAATACTTTTTTCAGTGTGGTCCATTTGATATTTATATCTATCTGATTGTTTGGCTTGAGACTTAAGACGAGTTATCCAAATGGATGGAGGGTTTGGATACAATACATACCTCATGATGGGACCCACAGAACTTGCTGACGTCACCACAGCAGCTACACCGCTTCGATCGAGCGATAAATGTCGGAAACGAATTGGCTACTCCCCCTGCCACCAGCCCGGTAGCTGATGGTCGGTGCTCTGTGGGGCCCTCTATGATGTATGTCTTTCATCATTCCGTTCATACATTTTTACAGATCATGTTAGGGCTTGATACCAAAAATGAGAGGGATATAAATCTCACGTCGATCACACCACAGGAAAACAATAGTGATTGGATATCCACCATTAAAATCCTCCTAAGGCCCAATGTATTGTTTATTTGACATCCAATCTGTTGATTAGGTCATATAGGCCCAGATGAAGGGAAAAAAACAAAGATAAGCTTGATCCAAAACTTTTATAGCCCCCAAAAGGTTTTTAATGGTCGACACACATTCAATACTGTTTCCTGTAATGTGGTCTACTTGAGATTGGGATATAACTCATTTTTTGTTTCATTGCATAAAATGATCTGAAAAACTAGATGGACGGAATGGATGAAACACATACATCATGGTGGGTCCCACAGAGCACCGACCACCAACCATTGGCCGGTGGCAGGGGGAGTAAGTAGCCAATCCGTTTCCTATAAGTCGGGTCTATCTGGGCTGAGCCAGGTTCAATCAGGCTAAAGTGGTTTGAGCCCTGGCTCGATCCAAAAAATTGTTCGAGCCATAAATGGTAGGGGTTAAGCTAATAGGTTTAAGCCCACCCAAAGCTGGGTTGGGTTCACCTGGTCCAGCCGCTACTCGGCTTGAACAAGGTTGGGCTGGCCCAGCCCAGCTAGACTTCAAATGCACGGCTATTACAGTTCTCTATTGGGCAAGCAATGGATCAAGCAATTGTAACCATCCAAATGTTGAGTATGAAATCTATGGTTAAAATAAAAAATTCGTGCGGGTCCTAATTCAGTGGCCAAAATTGGAAGGTTTCCATCATGTTCTCGATGGAGCATTCACCACCGTCCAATTAAATTAGTAGATGCATGCTCCGTAAATAGTCTCATCCCCAATTATAAATTTAAGATTTACCGGTACAATTTCTTTAATGGGCCCACATGGGGACTTCATTAGGTGCGAGGACTGGGTATTAACCCCACCGGGACTTAGCCAGAGATGGACGGTCCTGTCAGGGGCTATGTGGGGCCACATGATGTATGTATTTAAAACATCATTTTAAGTGATGAGCTCAGTTCGAATACTGAAGTGGACCACACCACAGGAAACACTAGGGATTGAATGCCTAATGGTGAAAACCTGTCGGTGCTGCACAAGTTTTCGGTCAAGCTAATATTTATATTTTCCTTTTTATTTCGTTTGTGTGACCTTATGAACAGTTGGATGGAAAATAAACATCACAGGAAGCCCTATGAATGTTTCAACTGTGGATGATGGTCCACTCAACCTTGCATCTGTCTCCTTTTGAGCTCATGTCTTAAAATGATTTTCCAAATTGAATGAACCGCTTGAATAAAACAAATATAACAGGATGAGGACTTAGCTAAGTACACCCCGTCGAAACCTTCCTAGGGCCCACCTTGATGTTTATTTGGTTATACAGAACTGGACCAACAGAAAACATAAATGGATGGACGGCATTAGATCTGCCTCGTTTTTAAGCTTCATCCAAAACCTCTGTGGACACGTATTCCATCCCACTATTTCCTGTGATTTAGTCAACTTCAGCATTAGATCTGCCTCGTTTTGAGCTCATGCCTTAAAATTATATGTCAAAATGGATGGACGGCATGGACAAAACACATGCATTACGGTGGTAGGCCCACACTGCCAGGGCCGTCCGTATCTAGGTTTGTCCTGGTGGCGTGCGGTTTAGGTGAAACCCCGGATCCACCAAGGTGGGTGGGAACCCTTATTGTGGGGCTCACAGTGATGTATGTTCCCTAAATCTAGACTGTCCAACCATTTTAAAAATTAACTGAGCTTCATTTTTTTGGAACATGCCCTTAAATGAGCTTTCAAAACGGATGGACGGTGTGGATGTAGTCACAAACGTCACAGTGGGCCCCACGGTCAGAGTCCCACCCATCTTGGTGGATCCAGGGTCTCACGTAATATCTTCCAGTTCTGGTGGGGGTAGAACCCGATCCGCTTCCACCCTGGCGGGGGTTTACTCAACGTGACTTGACCTTCCTGAACTGTTATTTTCAGAGGAAAATTTTTCTGTGTGCTCTAGCGGTGTATGGCCATCCATACACACGCACGGACCCCATCTGCTGTGTAAGTAGCATCACTTCAAACCTGCCGTAGCCTGAAAATTACAGTGAAGCCGCTTGGTGGCCAACAAATGGAAGGTTATAAACAGGGCTTCAAATTCAACCAAAAATTAAAAAAAAAATAAAAAAATCTACTAATAAGAGATTAGGACCGTCCAATCAAGCCAACTAGGGGATCAGGACACATCTATGTTAGGCCGGACTGAATGGATAGTCGCATGAGTATGCCACGTCTCCAGCGCCGAGATCGCTTAGATGACACACATCTGCGAGCATGCCAAGTTAGTACTGTATCCAATCCATTCATCAGATGCGACTAAGCAGATGAAATCTGCCGCTCGTCATAGGGGCACCAGTTTACATAACAAATGAACAGCTGAGAAAAAGTCGGCTGAAGTTTTCTTACCCGTCCACATTGTGGTCCACCTTCCGAATGGATCATAATTATTGCTGAGAGAACATCTAAAAAAGGTAAGACCTACTTGATGGACGGCTTGGATTCTGCACCTTGGCTAACCTGGTAAGTGGTACCTGGGATGGCGTGTATACATTGCTCCGTGTGAGAGGTTGTACTACACTCCAGTTTTCATTTTGTAGATGTGGGTCCATGGTTCAGTGATCCAAGCCGATCATGTGATTAATAAGATTATTTACCATTTAAAAAAAAGGAAAAAAACCCTCGGACTGGTTAATCCTATGGTCTTTTCTTCTTGATTAATGTCAACCGCCTGATGTATTTTCTATCTTAACCGTCTATTTACTGGCTGCCAGCCCAAGAATCAGGATTTCCAGGCTGGAAAATTCTCGATGCATGGGCCAGGTCTTCTAAAACAATATTTGGAATAGGCCTACAGGCCCATAAAGTAAGGCCAATCATATCAACCCTTTATATTACTGAAAAGTGGACCACATACGTACACATTTAAAACATTAGTGGAATGGACAAAAATCATAAGAGTAGGCACACAGACCCATAAACAAAGGCAATCCACTTATTAGGTGGGCCACACACGCATCACAATAATGGATGGTAGGAAATAGACGCTTGAATGCCTCAGTAGCATGTAAGATCAAAGGAAGGAGTTCGGAAGGGCGAAGCAATGACGATTCCAGAGACAGATACAGTTGTCCAGCACCGAATCTCGAGCGTCCTTTTACTCTACAGCTGGCCATCGCTTTTGCCGCCTCAGCGATCCCTCTCTACAGGCTTCCACCAAATTCGTGTGGGCCCTCCAACTTCATAAGAATTCGTGTGGGGCCCACCCTCCCAACTAAAGCAGCAACACGACGAGCATGTTTGGTGCACGTGTGGGCCCATTACATCCCATCATGCGGACAAGCCCTGCCAACTTCCGTTGATAGTAGGGCTGTTCACGAGTCAAGCTAGCTCGGAAAACTCGCTCGACTCGGCTCAAGTCAACTCGAATTGACTCGGTTGGAATGGCAGATTCCGGCCACGTCAAGCTAATTATTTGAAGCTCGAGTTGAATTTGAGCCGAGTTCGATCAGGGGGCATTTCAACTTGACTTGACTTGAACTCGACTTGACTCGAGCTCGATTGGACTTGATTAATAAATATATTAAAGTTATGGGGAATGCGGAAAAAGCTGAAGTAGGATCTCTTTGCTTTCACCCCAATAATAAAGAGTTTGATGTTGGTGTTGACGATCTCTTGAATTTAAAATGGTATGTTGTATGGAGCACTCACATGAATAGACATATCCTTCTTGAATATGTTGTGAGCTACAAGTCCTCAAATCATCTACAGGGTAATGGAAACTGCGCTTTTGTCTGAACAGCAACAATACAGGTTGGTCTCACTTTTTTGTGGTCCCAAGTCTGTTCAAAATCCTATCCATTGGAAAGTATGGCCTTGATGATGGATAATTCAGAATATACAATTGAGAATGCTTTTGGCCCATTGTTCTTTTATCATAGGGCTCACACAGGTAGGTTTTCTGGACTGCTGAAAGATGAACCACACCCTGTTTTGATTGCGGGGCCAAACTAAAAATAAATTTCGCTTGGTGGAGCGTCATGTAAAATGCATCTTTAAATTTATTTATTTTTTATTTCGTCTCTCTTCTGAATCAATGGAGGAATATCAAGAACAGAATCTATTACTCTCTCACCCAACAAGCTCGAGCTTGAGTTGAGATAAACTCAACTCGACTCGAACCACTAACTCGACTCAAACTCGACTTGACAACTTTAGCAAACAAGTCAAGCTTCATTCAATGTTGAGCTTGAGACTGAGCTCGAGCTCGAGTACAACATGGACAAGCCAAGCCGAGCTTGGCCCACCTCGACTCGTCCCGGCTTGATGCCCACCCGTAGTTTATAGCATGCTAAGCAGATTTTCGCGGAGGGCTGAAGAGTCGTCCGCGCATTCACCTACGTGGCAAGTGCGACATTGATCTGTATTCACGCGACGGGCCCCACCTGATGAACGGTTCTGATTCGAACAACCTGACACGTGCTGCGAGTCACCTCTTCGGCCTTTGAGAAACGTGGAAATGTGAGTGAGTGCTACTTACATGTGCAGCGCTGCCATGATTAAGATTCAACTCAATCTTTCCATTCCCACGATCACGAGTCATGTGCACACCGAGAGTCTGACTCGCGGTAACTGACAGCTGCTTGGGACAAACATACATGAGATCCACCCCGTCCATCAGCTGGTTAGTCACATTTTCACCATGGATTCTAAAATTCATTCAAATCAAAGAATTATATGGGCCACACGAAACTGAACGGTGTTAAATGATGCCTAAAACTCTAAATTAAATAATTACGCTTATTTAATTATCAGACCATCGGATTGTTGGTCCTTTATTGGACAGTTAAAAATGAAATATATATTCCACGGTCGTATTTCAGGAAACGAATCTCCAAGGAGGAGAGGTTCAGATTGACCCGCGATTTAATAGTTTAATTGATTTAATGCATGCACGTGTACAACTTTTGAGCGCCAGATTATCAAGCGCTTGCGGAGCCACAAGAACTTCACATCTGCAGAAACGGATAGGCTACTCCCCCTGCCACCAGCGCGGTGGCTGGTGGTCGGTGCTATGTGGGCCCCACCATGATGTATGTGCTTCATCCATTCCGTTCATCCAATTTTACAGGTCATTTTAAGGCTTTTCCACAAAAATTAGAAAGATATAAATCAGGTGAACTACACCACAGGAAAACAATAGTGATTGGATATCCACCATTAAAATCGTCCTAAGGCCCACTGTACTGTTTATTTGACATCCAATCTGTTGATTAGGTCATACAGACCTAGATGAAGGGAAAAAAAAAAAAGATCAGCCTGATCCAAAACTTTTAACGCCCTAAAAAAGTTTTTAATGATCGACGTTCATTAAACACTTTTTCCTGTAATGTGGTCCACTTGAGATTGGGATATACTAATTTTTGGTTTCACATGGTAAAATGATCTATTTTTATAGATGTACGGCATGGATGAAACACATACATCATGGTGGGGCCCACAGAGCACCGACCATCAGCCATTGGCTGGTGGCAGGTGGAGTAGCCAATCCGTTTCCACCAAATATGCAACACGTGGCAACTCGTGCTAACATGACTGCATGACTTTGTGCCAAGTATCACAAAATGTATCAGGACGTCAATACTGTCCTCATGAGGCCCATGAATCGGATCTCACCGTTTATGGTGGGGCCCACCGTCGACCTTTATAACATGTACCGCTGTTGTTTCACTTTCCGAGGCTTCTAATCGTAGCCCGCTGATGAAGGGTCAAGATCTTTTTAGTCACCAAAATGACTGACGAGATGATGCGAATCACTATACATATCCAATGCATCAGGACCCTGCAACTCCCCACCTTATAATTGGTGGTGGCCGGGCAGGTGAGGCGGGACATGAGCCTGGCCCACTACGTCTACCTGTAACGTCCTGCGCCCGCCTGACAGAATCGGTCCAGGCAGGGACTCTGTGAGTCCCACTGTGATGTATGCGTTTTATCAAGCCATTCATCCATTTTTTTCCATACTATTTTAAGCTATAAGCCCAAAAATAAGGAAGATCTAAAGATCAGGTGGACCACAAAGTTGTGATTGAACACCCACCGTTAAAAAATTCTTGAGGGTCACAGAAGTTTTCGATCAAGCTAACATTTTTGTTTTCCATTCAATTAGGTTTATGTGATCTTATGAACAGATTGGATGGAAAATAAACATCACGGTGGGCCTGGGAAGGTTTGAACGGTGGGCATCATTACCACTGCTGCTTCCTATGGTATGGTCCACTTGAGATTGGATTTTCCTTATCTTTTGTCTCATAGGCTAAATTGATCTGAAAAAATGGATGAACGGTATGGATAAAACCCATACATCACGGTGGACACCACAGAACCCCTGCCGGGACCGATTTCTATACAGGGGGCGTAGCCAATTCGACAGACGATGTTATCAGTCAACTAAAAGGGGAAGTGCAGGTAAGCATGACTCGAGCCGTACATTCAAGCTTAGCCACTTGGGTCTGTGTTTATCTTATTTGCATGGCACGGAACAACGAATGCAATCCGAGGAGAAGTCTAGCATACTTGGGATTTCAGTTTGTCCGTTAAAGGCCCTCCGTTAATGGATCCAGACCGTTGGATCTCATCAAAGATGGACCATTCCGAAAAATCTCCTTGATTAAATACTCCTAACCCTTTGTTAATGATCTGCAGGCACCTGAAGACAGTCCACGGAGCTGGAAAACATGTAGATGATGGTTTCACAGTAGGTCCCATCGTATCAACGGTCTGGATCACTAAATGATATGCCCTGCGGGCACGGATGGAAAACCCCAGCATAATATGAATATCCTCGGTCGAGGACAAATAGTTCCTTTTCAATTCCCCAGGTAACCACAAGTGTTGCGTGTATATACTGCGAAAGTTAGAATTGGTGCAACGCTCCTGTGATAGTTCATCACCATTTTGAAAATGATGGTGACTCATCCTCTTCACGTGTGGAACACATGTGCATCTATCCAGACCATCCAAAATGTGGGACACGTTGTGGATAGAGCCTATATCTCCAAAATACCTATATCAAGCAATGGTAATATCCAATTAATTGCTTTTAACTGGCTAAAAGAAAAAAAGATGAGTGGTCCAAATTCGAAAAAATCAGATGGTTGGGATCATCTTATCAGTCTAAATTTTGGGTTATGGTCCATCCAGACTTATCTGGGCCAGTGAATTGGACAGTCTGAATACAGCGCATCTATACCATGCTAAGGCCAAAGAGTAACCACTATCTTTTAAATCGTTCTTAACGATGGACGCGGTCACGCGGACTGTGGATCGAGCCGCGACGATATACCGTATCGTTATGACTCCTGTGGGGTCCACGGTAATGTATATGTTTTATCCACGCCGTCCATCCGTTTTTCAGCTCATTTTAGTGCATGAGTTCGAAATTTAAACATATCCAAAGCTCAGGTGGACCACACGAAAGAAAACAGTGGATAATGACGTCAACCGTTGAAACCTTCTTATAGCCGACAGTGATGTTTCTTTGTCATCGAAACTGTTCATAAGGTCAAAAAGACATGGATGAAGGGAAAATACAAATATTAGCTTTATCAAAAACTTCTGTAGCCCACAAGAAGTTTCCAACGCAAGCCGTCAATTCCCACTTTTTCCTGTGGTGTGGTCCCCTTAAGTTTCGAATATATTTAAATTTTTGTCATCTGGAAAAACCAATAGACGGCGTGGATTAAACAAGTACATCACGGTGGGCCTTACAGTCTTCAAACCATGTTAAAGGGTGGTGAACGCCTCACTACACAATCCGCGTCCCCAAGCTATCATAGATGCTTCGCCCACTGACTTCTCTGAAAGCGGATACGTGGGACCTCCAGCTCTAAAATGAGCTGGCAAAAACAGATGGACGGCGTGGATATAGATACAACACCATACATCGAGGTGGGCCCCACAGTCAGGGTCGCACCCACCCGGCTGGATCCAGGGTCGCACGTATTACGCGTCCCTCCTATAAATGAAGCACGCCCTCTCCTTGTTTTCTTCGCAAGAAAGACCTGTTTGAGACGTTTCTGTCCTTCTTCGCACGTGTCTTCCCTTCTCTTTCATGGCTTTCTCGAGAGCTGTCGTGGCTTTCCTTCTGCTAACTCTCTTTTCTCTGAGTCTTGTAGAAGCGCGTCATGGGTTCGAATTCCACTCGGTACAGATCCAACCTATGTTAGAATTTCTTTTCTTTCTTTCTTTCTTTAATTCTTTTACTGTTTCATGACATTAAATCTCGTCCGTTGAATGTATTGTTTTGCAGTTAATGGCTAGTGGGGCAGAAAGGAACCTCCTCCAGCGCATAGGTATATGTGCCTTGCAAGCATATGTTTCTTTATAGCGACTAATCACAGACGTCCATGAGATTTGCGCCATTCATTGGTTGCGGGCCATCTCATGGATGAGCTTGCCCAAAAAAATCAGGCTGGTCTATAAATGGACGCAACTGGGTTATATTCTAACTTACACGCATGGCCCACCTGACGAGTGAGCAGTCTCGATTTTATTTTTTTACCATCGGAAGTGGTTCCCATCTGATGAGTGGCCCGCACTGTCTAACAGACCGCACAGCACTTAATATTTTCTAGGCTGGCATAACGTTTTCCGTCCGAAACTGCTTTAAATTGATTAGAGGAAAACTTTCGTAGTCTTCCAGAGCATGGTCATCCGTACACATGCACTTACAGATTCCTAGAGACGTGGCATGCGTGCAATTTTCAGAAGCCATCCGTCTGATGGGTCCTGTTCGTGGTCAATGGCCTATAAAAATTACTCTCTATCGGACATTGGATTGATGAAGCTGATGGTTAGGATTATCCAATTTGGTGTGGTCCTCCTCTGATATTCAGAGGAGTGGCAACGGAAGCCGTCTTTTTAGTGACTTGGATTGGTTACGGCCCATACTTAAACGGCACTTACTACATGTAGAAATTTAATTTGATGGCAGGCTGTTGTTATAACATATTTCAAAAAAAATGAACCAGATTCAAATTTTATGTGGACATACAACGAAAAACATTTGTGACCAATCATTAAAAACTTTCTTATGGACCACGAAAGTTTTAGATCAATTTAATAATTATGTGGTCCCAATTTATCCAAGTCTTTGTAACCTTATCAATAGACCGGATGGCAAATAAACATTTCTGTAGGCCTCATGAAATTTTTAATGATAGGTCTATCACAAGTAGTGTTGTTCATCGATCCGAACACCCTTGCAATGAATTTGATAAATGGTCAAGCCGGTTCAGCACCACAAGTCACCCTCAGACTCCGGGGAGCTGGGTCTATTAACCATTGATTGGGGTGAGTCGTGGCGGCTTTGAGTCAGATGAATGAAATGAGGAGGGTTGATTATATAGAGAGTGAGGATGATGAGTGATCATGTCTACATTTTATGCAGATTGTGGGACAGCATGTGGTGTGAGGTGCAGCTTGTCATCGAGGCCGAGGCTTTGTAAGAGGGCATGTGGGACATGCTGTGCTAGGTGCAACTGTGTGCCACCAGGCACGTCGGGCAACCAGGAAAAGTGTCCCTGCTATTATAACCTCACCACTCATGGCAACAAACGCAAGTGTCCTTGAAATCCTAGTCTCTTTATACAAGGCCTTCTTGAGTTTGTGTAAAAGAAAGAAAGAATTAAAAAAATCATGTGAACGTTTGAACTATCATGTTGAAGGAAATAATGGGATGTGAATAAGAGACTTAAAGAGTGAAAAATAGAGCATGTCTTAAATGGAAGCTAAGTTCCTTTATTACTTTTGCAGCGCCTTTGTTATTTTTGTGTTAAAACTAAGCTCCTCTCTCTCTCTCTCTCTCTCTCTCTCTCTCTCTCTCTATATATATATATATGTAGAGAGAGAGAGTGGAGGTGGGTCGGTGGGTGGGTGGGTGGGTGGGTGTTAATGGGTCTGCCTATTATCTGCATGGGGCTCCTCTCTCTCATTCTCTGTGTGTGTGTGTGTGTGTGTGTGTGTGGAGGAGTGGATGTGTATCAATGGGTTTGCCTAGTGTCGGTCCTAGTCCCCAAAGCCCAGGTGGCCTAAACAGGCTACAAAGGCCTTGGTCCTCGACCAGCCCCTAGACCTCTAGGGCTAGGCCAGGGCCATCCCTTTTAAGGAATATATAATTAAAAGTCTGAAATAAATTAAATCTAAAAAATAAGTACTATTCCCTCCATTCTTGACAATTCCCATCATATAAATGTCTTTGATAATATAACATGACCATCAATTCAAAAAAGTGCCTTTAAACTACAAATAAAAGTTGAATAGAAACTTAAATTGTTGGACCTAGCCAACAGGCTTATCTAAGCCATACATCGCCCTAGCCCAGCTTAGCTCAAACTCCAGGTGGCCCAGCCCTAGCGATAAGTAGGGGCAGCAATGGGCCACCCCTAGTGATGAGTAGGGGGCAGCCATGAGTTGGGTTAGGCATCGAAAGTCCAACACTTCCCACTCAACGGGTCAAGAATTCTTGCCCGAGCCAAGCGTATGGTGTGACCTGATCTATTAAACGAGCCAAAGCTCTGTATCCCAAACCCAACCCTAGTTTAAGGATGGAATATGAGTCTAAAAATATGTGCAAATGGGTCTAATTAGCACACTTACATACTTGACTAGTTCTATAGTACAACAGCTTATACAATAATTTATGGTACACCCAGCAGATAACTTCCACCTATGATCTTCATACTGCATCCAATTAATTCTTCCAATAGATTGTCGTATGCAGAAGTCAACCCCTTCCACACATCAGGCCGGGTACATCTTTAAAACTAATTTATAACTATAGATAAATAATAAAATACAGGTGTGCTTTACTTGGGAGGCGGTTTGGCTAGTGACGCTGCCACTAGCCAGGTGGCTAGTGGTCGGTGCTACGTGGGCTCCACCATGATGTATGTGTTTTATCCACGCTATCCATTCGGATCATTCTAGGGCTTGATACTAAAAAGGAGGCAGATCTAAAACTCATGTGGAGTACACCACTGGAAAACAATAGTGACTGAATGTCCACCATTAAAAACCTCCTGGGGCCCACTGTAATGTTTATTTGACATCCAACTTGTTGATTAGGTAGTACAGACCTGGATGAAGGGAAAAATGAAACATCAGGTTGATCCAAAACTTTTGTGGCTCGCTGGAAGTTTTTAACGGTGGGCGTTAAATGATCTACAAAAATGGACGGATGGCATGGATGAAATACATACATCATGGTGGGCCCACATAGCACGACCATTAGCCATTGGCTAGTCACCGTACTCAGAAAACCTTTTGGATCAGTGAAAGCCTCCATGAAAGCTGGGAAGTCATCTGAACAGGTGGTCCATATGTATAGGGAGGACTGGTCGACCTCATGGGAACTTCCTGTGAGGTCAAGCTGTGTGAGCCCACCGTGACGTATGTTGAACATCAACACCATTAGCCAGATACACTATTCCATGGTGAGCTATGGGCTTAAAAATCAAGTCAATCCATGACTTGAATGGGCCACACCATATACAACAGTTGAGAGGGGTTACCCTCCCGTTAAAACATTCATAATTATTTACTGGGCCCACTAAGATGTGGTTCATAAATCCAGCCCATCCATTGTGTTTGTCACACTTAGATGAGGGGTCAGGCCAAATTTCAGCCGCATCCAAAACTCAAGTGGGACCCACCAAGTGCTTTTATATGTTTTAGGCATGTCTTCACATATTTTTAGATGATATGGCCCACCTGAGTTCCGTATACGGCTGATTTTTTAGAAATCCCACAACACCAGTTTTGGTTCTTCTCAGTATTGACAAGCTGTTTGAGGTTGAGTGTGATGTCTCTTATATCGGAATTGGAGGAGTCTTATCATAAGAAAGCAGGCTAGTAACCTTCTACAGCAAGAAGCTTAATTAGCGAAGCCCAAAATAAGTGGTCAACATATGATCTTGAGTTGTACCCAGTTGTTCAAGCGTTGCGATATTGGCGGCATTATCTGATTTAGAGAAAATTTATTTTCTACATTGATCATTAAACCTTAAAGTTTATTAATAGTCAGAACGTGAATCATGTGCATGCTAGATGGGTTGCATTTTTGCAGGAATTCACGTTCATTTTGAAGCACAAGTCAATGTAGCAAAATAAGGTAGTTGATGCACTTAGCCATCGTGCATCACTACTTCTAACAATGAGCAATAAGGTGGTAAGTTTCAACTATTTCAAGGAGTTATATGTCGAAGATGAGAAATTTAAGGATGAAATGGATGAGGCGCCAAGTGGGTCATCCCAATGACATATGTTATGGGAAAATCTGACCAAACTCAATAGAGGTCGATGAGCCAAGTAAGGCCTCGGATTGATAATTGTATGTCCGCTCCGACCTCGTCATAACGATCTAAACTGGGTTTCCAAGTCCTATTATAAAGCTTTAGGACCAACCTAGATTCAAGAAGAGGCTATTACATGCCTTGTCCGACCACCGCAACTAGACCCTTATCGGCAGACAACTAAAGCCAACTTGATCATGGGGTCGAAGTGTGAGGGTCGGCTCGGACGAAGGAGCCTTCAATGATCACGCTGAGGAATCAACTCCAATAACGCATGTCTGAAGCGATATCCCGCGCACGATCTACTGCTAACAGCCAACATCAGTGCGCCCTCCATTCTTACTCAACGGCAAGGATTGTGCTGAGATTGACGGGCACGTTCATCTCAAGAAAAAGGTATAAATAGGGGACTCATTTGGATAGGCAGGTACATAAGATTAACACCCTAAGCCCCATCTACACTACTTAGACCCAGATCCCTAGCTTTACTTTAGCATCGGAAGGTCCCCTGTTCTAGCCAGGGTCTCCTTTACTCTTCTCCTGTGCAGGCTTACAGGGCTCGGCGCGAGTGCTTGGAGCTCGGCGAGGGTGATCCAGATTTCTGCATCAACAACCTACATATGCAAGATAGTTTTCTCTTCGAAAGGAATCGACCGTGCATCCCTCAAAGTTCTTTGAGGGAGCACGTTATTCAAGAGCTACATGGAGGTGGCCTTGGTGGACAACTTAGGTGAGACAAGAGACTCTTGTTGAGGAGCGGTATTATTGACCACAATTGGTTCGTGACGTGGGTAAAGCAGTGCAACACTATCATGTTTGTCAAACCTCTAAGGGGCAATCTCAGATGCGGGCCTCTACACCCCGTTACCTATTCTTGACGGCCCTTGAGAGGACTTATTTATGGACTTCGTGCTTACTCTCCCACGAACACATTATAGCATGAATTTGGTGTTCGTAGTGGTAGATCATTTTTCAAAGATGACATACTTTATCCCATGTAAGAATACCATCGATACAACATACATACAAATCTATTATTTAGAGAGGTCACGCAGCTACATGGGGTTCCCAAGACCATTACTTCTAACTATGACATGAAGTTCATTAGCCACTTCTAGCGGACTTTGTGGAATTGGTTCGATACACAACTTCAGTTCAGCAGTGCCCACCACCCACAGACTGATGGGTAGACTGAATTTGTAAATTGCACGTTGAGAAGCCTCCTTCGATGTATTTCAGGTGACAAACTAAAGCAATGGGATTTGGCATTGTCTCAAGCGGAGTTTGTATTCAACAACATGGTGAAGCACTCGACAGGAAAGTCTATATTATAGATTGTTTATGGTCGAATGTTCCGCCACACACTTAACTTGGTCCCTTTACCCAAGCTCCCGGGCATGAGTGTTGCAATAGAACATATGGCGGATTGAATTGTGGGCATTTATGAGGATGTGGAAGCCAAGTTGCATGCCTCGAACGACAAGTACAAGGAGCAAGCCCACAAGCATCAACGACAAAAGGTGTTCGAGGTGGGCGACCATGTTATGGTTCATCTATGCAATGAGAGATTTCCGACCGAAACCTATAACAAGTGAAGCACAAGAAGATTGAACCAGTATTATCCTCCGAAAGATCAACGACAATGCTTATATTGTTGATCTTCCAAATGACATGGAGATCTCGCATACTTTCACCATCGCGGACCTAACCGAGACCATGAACCGAAGTCTTTTGAAGTGAAGGGGGTTGATGTAGAGCAGGTCGTGGACACTTTCATGGCCAAGATGGACCAGAAAAGGCCCAATTAAAGGTGAAGGTAATCAGGACCGTTAGTACATTAAAACAGACATATCTCACAAACCGAAATGAGTTTTTTCGACATATCATATATGATTTTGGAGTAGGAAAAGCTACTTTAGCCAACCAACCCAGCTAGGTCGGATTGCCCGTGCTAGATTTGCAAGATTCCATTAAATCGATGGTCGAAAGTCTATTTTATTTCCATTTTTACTATAAATAGTAAGTTTTAATTTGATCTTTTGATCCTTTGAGTTTTAGGAGTCATACGATAACGCCCTGAAATTCGACACTCGACTACATAAACTCCGATCCCGAATTCCCAAGTGTTAACCAAATGAAAATGCCCATACGACCTCGTTTAGATTCACATTCATTTCACACACAAGCAATCAAAATAGCATAATTTAAATTAGTAGATCCAAATCGGAAGATTATACGAGCCACAATATACATACCCAAGATGATTAAAGTGTAAATTTTTCAATTTGGTCCAATCCTCTAAAACATAATAGCGGTGGCACAAGCCAATCTAAGCCTACATGTAACACCCTGAAAATCGGGGGTCGTGCATACGCTCGATTCCCAAGTTCTCGGGGTCACTTATAATCGGTTTTCATTAATATGCGATTAATCCAGGTTTAAAGGCGCAGCATGGAATTACTTGAAACATGAAGCACGATCACAACTAGTCTGCTGAAATGAAAATAGATCATTATATACATGTCCAAAAGGATATAAAAAGGGTCGCATCAGGCGTTGCCCAACAAAATCACAAAAGGAATATCATGTCCAAAAGAATAGGGCTGAGTCCACAACTCAGCGATCCAAATCCTGTCTACTAGGCCGACGGGGAACCATCCATCAGCTGAAAGTAAGAGAACTCGTCCTCCTCCTCGAGGCTCGCATCACCAGGCTCCACGAAATCTGTATCACCTGCATCTATGAATGGGTCTGGTTGGTGTTTTAAAACACCGTCCCAGAGTGGGAGTGAGTGATCAACTCAGTGGGTGCTATTAGCCATAAGTTGTAACAAGCATCAATTATAATAAGAATTTAATGAAAAGCAATCAATCATAAACATCTATCTAGTCTTGTTAATGCGCATGCATGCAGGATGATATGATGTATGCCCTCGCCACAACACTCCCTCGAGCGACTCCATCTAACGATCGCGTATGACAACACTCCCTCAGTGCGACCTCGACTGCCGAGTCGCCAACCTAGCTAATGTCATGCAATGATGATGTTAACCGGGTTCTTAGTTAAGTCCATTCATCCAGCAGATTTGAGAATCTGATACACCCCACGTATCAAATGCCCTGAACTAGTTGCGAGGCCAAGACCCCCCAATGTGTGAGGCCGAGACCCCGCGATCCTTGACGCCATCGGGTTTCCCCCATCCCCGACTTCGAGCACATGGGGGGTGCTAAATGTGGGGTCACTATGGGGAGGCGCGTCACCCCAACGTAGGCCGACAGCTTGGATATAGTGTCCCATTCCACCATGCCCGGCTCATGAGACTGTGGATCAATATTTCATCCAGTATCGATGGGCTACAACGGTGGTGGGGTGTTCCAGTTTTCATACATATGTGAGCAAACAAGGTTAACAAACTAGGTGGGTCAGCCAGTGGACTAAACCGCACGAGCCCAGGCAAGTATGTGGCGGAACGACATCGGGTACAAGCGACCCATGTAGCCTAACTACTGCCGCCCACACGTACTCGTCCAAACCCACAAGTCCAACCCTAACGGAGTCCTACCGATGAGACTACCGTCTCGCCTCATGTTCCTGACCAACCCAAGGGTAGGAATAGTGACTCATAGCATGCCAACTACCAATGTAACATCAAGCATATTCAACACCATGTTCTCATGTTGCTCAACATACAATTCAAATTTCTCTAGCAAGCAAACTATTAATATCATGAATAAGGTGTATGTGTGTGGTGTGGGTTGGTGAGGAAGTTAAGCACTTCCTACACCTCAAGGGATCAAATACATAAGAGCAAATGAATCATACACAATATGAAGCAACACATATGAGAAAAAGAAATCAACCAAACATGAGCATGTAATCATCCATACACTAAATCATGAGAGAGGCAAGATTAACATTAAAGAGAAATAAACATGCAATTCATACAATTCCAACAACGTGTCATCCCTAGGTTCCTTTAGATTCTTCCATACAACATACCAAGCAAACAAAATCATTAAACTCCAACTATAATTGGTGCTAGGCCACCTAAGGATAATAGTCCGCACCTATGGATCGTTGAGATCTTAGAAAACGACCTAGAAACGCCAAACTCGATGTTGATCGGCCGGAATCCTAAGACAATGCACTTGCATGTTAGGATTTCATACAAATCCTAGCTCAACACAAAAGATTACAAAAAGGATGGGTGCTTACCTCCCCAATCGGATGAAAATCACTTGTATTTGTGGATGTGGGATTTCTTGAGCAAAGGGAAGAGGGGTTTCTAGATCTCACCTCCCTTGGGCCCACCTTTCTCTCCCTTCTTCCTTCTCTCCTTCTCTCTTTCTCCTCTTTCTCTTCTCCCTTTTTTCTCTTCTCTCCTTCCTTCTCTAGGGCAAATTCGTATGGGGAGAGGGATGCCCCAAATGAGGCCCTTTTATAATGCCAGATTTGGTGCCAATGGCCCCAAGTGTTGGGTTTTACCATACTAACCTTATGGGAGGGATTTTTCTAGCCTCTAGGGCCTACTATGGGGTATACAAGTCAATATACACCGTAGAATAGCTATCCCTAATGATGATCTACGTATGGATATGATCGGCTCGCCATTGGGATGCGCCGATCGACAGATATGATGAGAAGTCTGTTCAACGGTCACCGATAGTCGATCAGGGCTGCGGCTATACGGATATGACCAGAAAAATATCCTTACTCCATAGGTAAAGTTTGGTCGCAAACCGACGGTCCGAAATCCTCAACTTTACATAAGAGTGGACGACTCAATTCACTTAAGTTCCAACTCCTTCCTTTAGGGTATTTGCACTTCTCATGCACTCGTCCTTCGGCTCAAGTTGACCGGTTCTGGACCGTACCCAGGTCCGATTCCCGCGATGGTCGTCAAGCCCAATGAGACGGACATTATTCTATAGTTTTGGAACTAGTGGTCCACCAACGAGCGGTCTAGAGCTTGTTTGGATAACCGGGGCAGTTCTGGTGGCCCTCTGACCATGAAACTTATAGGATAGGTGCTCCATGGCCCGATGAAGGGCCATGCAAAATTTGGGGATGATCAGATATGGGGTTTGGTCGCACGGGTCTGATTCGCGATCAACGGTCACCGTGCCACGATCGGGACCCAGATTTTGTGGGCGGGCGTAGAAAAATACATTAGACCTTTACCGTAAATCTGGAAGAAATCCGACAGCTGAAATGCCTGAAATCTCAATTTTATTTACCAGTGCCAGATTCCAATTCTGGCATTGGTGGGTTGCATTTGGCAAGTGCCGATGGGACGGCCTGAATAGTTTATTTCTGGGTGTCCATTGGGTCCGTGGTCCGCGATGGACCACAAGCCCAGTGAGATCTTCAGTTCCCTAAATTTTTAGATTTTTCTGACCCTCCTCGGTCGCTGGGTGGCCCACATAGGTTGTCGTTAAGTGTAAACGGGCCATCTGGCTTGACTTCGGTTAGATCTTTGGGTCCAATGTGAGTGGATCATGGGGCTAAACTTGATGTTCAGGTGATCGGGCGGATTCGTTGGCTTCTTACAGTTGATTAAATGGACTTGTGCGGTTCTTTACTGGTTCTACCCGTGTTTAAACTATTATTGAGTGCTAATGGCCATTAAGTGATATTATAAGTTAATTAATAAAAAAATTCAAGGATTTTTTTGGAAATTTAAAACAGTGAAAATCCAGGATGTTACAATCTACCACTTCTAAGGTCTCGCTAGTACTTACATCAATAATATTGTCTGGTTGGTGTTTTAAAACACTGTCTTAGGTATGAGTAATTAGCTAACTCAGTGATTCTATTAGTTCTAAGCTACACATGTTATCGACTCAATCATCACAGTTAATGATAAACAAAATATCAAGCATTTACTAAATACTCTTGTTAAATTCATGAATGGAATTATGGAATAATGATGTATCTCAATAAACGACTTCAACGCCTATTTCATAAATGAAATTATACATCCTTCTTATAATCCAACACTCCCTCATAAGCAACTTCCATGCCTATTTCATAAATGACAACACTCCCTCACAAGCGACTATGTAACGCCCGAAAATCGGGGGTTGAGCAAGAGCCCAACTTCCGAGTTCCAACACATCACTTATGCAATATAGATAATGATGATTAAATGTTGACCATATTAGTGTATTAAACATGAATGAGATTATACCAAAACAACATATCATACTCCAGACAACTGAATTACGCAAACGGAAGACTGTGATAAGTATATAAAACATATAAGTGACTGTAAGACTCCTGAGTATGATCATGTTACCAGGTCAATTAAGTACATATAAAATTTTCAAAATATACAAAATATGTAATGTCATCTAGTCACATCCCAGTAATCCCTGTCGATCAGAACAGGGCCTACATAGACCCACCTGATAATTGCATGTAGGAGAACTCCTCGTTATCATAAAAGTCTGACTCCGCTACGTAAGCGTCGCCATCATCTGCAACTACAACAGGGTCTGGTTGGTGTTTAAAGCACCATCTCAGAACGTGGGAGTGAGTGATCAACTCAGTGGAGCTATAAAGCAAAGGTTAACATGTTATCAATTCAGTCAAGCAGTAATGATAAAGCAGTACAACAATCATGTCCTAAGTACTCTTGTTAATGCAAGGATGGGATGCGATAATGATGTATGCCCTCGCCTACACTCCCTCTGCGGCATCATCTCACGGTCGCGCATGCAACACTCCCGCTGTGCTCAACTCCAACGCCAAAGGCACATGCAATGCGGTGCATGTGCGTGATTAGCCAAGTTCTTAGATAAGCATATTCATACAGTAGGATTAGAAATCTAAGGCACCTCCCTTTATATCATTGACCCAAACAATGATCTATTTATGGTCGTTAATCCTAGTTAATCATATACGATAGGTAATTCTAGGTCGCTACGGAGAGGCTCGTCACCATCAGTGCAAGCCTAGTTTATACTCGAGGTTACTACGGAAAGGTTCATCACCTTAACGTAGTCCTAGTGTATACTCGAAGTCACTACGAGCTCGTCACCTGATCGTAAGCCAACAGCTCGAATACAGTGTCCCATACCACCATATTCGGCTCACGAGTTTGGGTTGCTCACTGGTCACTACGGGGAAGCTCGTCGCCCTAGTGTAGGCCGATAGCTCGACCACGATGTCCCGTACCACCATGCCTAGCTCATGAGTCTTAGTGGATCGAGGTACCAAGGTTAAACGGGGCTTTCACTAGTAAGTTGGTACCTTAGATTCAAGCAGTAGTGTCCATACATGGTGAATATACATTAGGCCAATTGGGTTGCTTGACAAGCTCGACTAGTTCGAGCGTACGTCGAGCTGATCGACATGGAGCGCGTAAGCATTCCGCGTGGCCTAACCACTGTCGACAAGCAGCGTACGACTCAGATTCATCGTGCGTACCATTGTGGTTAAACAGTTCGGCCATCGATCGTAAACCATTACCGAATGTCTGGATTACATCATAGCCCCAATCATTCTCAACATAATAAGCATCCATGTTTCATAGTCAAGATAGCATGCAGCAACCAATTCAAATGTAAATCTCATATAAACATTTTAACGATCACATAGAGAACATGTTAACATACATAGGCATTCATCCATAAAGCACGTGGTGGTAAGATAAGTCCCATAAAGGAAATTGTAACTATAGATAAGGTCATTGAGAATCCCATTTCAATGCCCTTATTACATGCATTTTCAATAAGCATTTCCTTATTCAAGCATTTTATCAAACACTTAGGCTACACATATCACACATATGTAATAAATTAGTAAAACACATATTACGGCAAATCCTTTCACATAAGAGTGGCCACATGCACAACAATCATGTATTTACAATCATAATCCTAGCGAGCACAAATCCAAATTATATATTCATTTAAACATTTCAACAAACACATGAAATGCATTATAAATCAACATAGTTTATATATAGGCATACTATACGAAAAACCTCGTATCTAAGCACGTGCGATAACAATCAAGCCAGTCATAAATTATTACTGACATTGAAAGCTTTGAAAACCATAACATAAACATTTATAGTCCGCATCTTTCGTCGGCAAACTCATAACAAACTCAGTTTAAACATTAATTCCTCGCCTACAGCACAACGATAACCTATAGCATGAAATAGGTTAGTTATTTCACCATTTACTCTATTTGAATCCCTAAAACAGATTAGGGTTAGGATTTCTTACTTGAAAACGGAATCGAAAACGCCAGTATAGCGACACAGAAGCGGTGGTTAAGCATGTGGAGTGGTAAGGAAGGATCCCAGGAACAGTCTCCCACTTTCTCTCTCACTTTTCTCTCTTTCCTTCTCTCTTTGCTCTCTTCTCTCTCCTAGGGTTTACAAATTCATATGAAGTGAGAGAGGGGTGGGTTTAGGTGTTTATATAGGCCCTGGACTGATGTAAATGGCCCCAAGGCCATGGTATACTTAGGTTATAGCCAAAAATTAGATGTTTCGGTCCAACGGAGCACATCTGGAGGCCCCTTTTCTACGTACAGTCCGGAGTAAGTCCTCTAACATTGGATCTAGGTCCAGTTAAGTTTTTGGTCCAATTGGATTTACAAATCGACCGCGGAGGACCAGTTTCAGTTCAACGGTCATCAACACTCGATGAGGGCCACAAGTACATCGACATGTGATGGAAATTTTTCCTAATCCAAGGGTGTAGTTGGATCAGAATTTGACGGTCTAAAACCTTAGATTTGACCTGCAAGTGAACGACTCAATTCACTTAAGTTTCGGTTCGTTTCGTAAGGATATTCGCGTTTCTCACACACTTTGCTCCGGGCTCAAGTTGTGCGTTTTTGGATACTATCTGGACTTGATTTCTGAGATGGTTGTCAAGTCCAGTAAGGCGGTCACAACCGTATAGTTCCGCGGTAATCGGACTTTCGACGCGCGGTCTAGGTCCGATATGACATTTCAAGATGCTCCCGAGAGCAACTGGGTTTTGAAATTGATCCTAGGTTTTTAGGTAATGTAGCGTTAATGATTTTACTGGTTTTGGGTCTTGCAGTTCGTATTTAAAGTTGTCCAAGCTAATTCAACAGGTGATTTGGTTTAACACTTAATTAATCTTCGTCTAATTTCTAAAGGATTCAATCCTTAGTGATTTCTACCTGAGGTGGTACTTGAGTCTTTCTACGAATTTTTCCGAGACGTTACAGACGACTCCAACGCTAAATCACAACATATCTTAGGGTATGCATGATTAGCCAAGTGATTATTAATACCAATTCATATGCCAGATTGGCAAAGATAGGATACCGACATTATATCACGAGTCCACATTCAGATCACATGGCTCGTTGTAGATAGCGGCCATCACTAGTATCCCTTTATCCAAATTTAGGTATCACTAGTTTATCTCACAAATTAACAATTCCAAAGGTATGGCATGATACCCAAATGTATGATAATCAACTTTGTATGAGTCGTCACTCAAACACCGAGTATGATCACTCAGTTTCAAGGTGCGAGCTTATCACATGAAATTAAATCATCACAAAAGAAATGGCTCATCACCCAATTTCATTCACACCCGGGTCATTCGAACGATACTCTGGCATTGGTTTGGTAATTTAACGGGGGTCATTTGAACACTGATTTATCACCTCTATTAGTACCCACTGGTCACTATGGGAAGGCTTGTCCCCCAACATAGGCCAACAACTCGGACATGGTGTCCCATTAGAGGTGGGCATGTCTGACCCGATTTGGTGGATCCGACTCGATCAGGCCTAATCCGATCCGAAAACCCGATCCGAAAGGATCTGGACCGATCCGATCCGGAGTGAGTAGTCGGGTTCCCTACAAAACCCAATAATCTCCTTCTCTGATACCCTATTCTCCACCTGCTTAAGAGAGAGAAACGAGAGTTCATGGGGAAGTATGAAACTGGAATTGGTGTTGTTGGAGGCGATTTTTTTTCTGGGATTTGAATTTCTTCAGCGGATCTTTCTCACCATCATCTACGCGTGTTGGCGATTTAAAGCAACTAAAAATAGCCAAACAGAAAGCCATGGATATCCGGGATTTTCTTTTCACCTGAAAAAGAGAAATGATGAAGTGGCGTTTGGAGTCGTTGTTTCCATGTTTTTATACTGATAATAGTCGGAGGGGTTTCTTACGAAGCAAGCTACCAGTAACTCTCTTTTTCTTTAAAGTTATTTGTAGTGTTAGGCATGCAGTTCTTTTGGAAATGGTGGTGACCCTTATACATTACACGTGGTGGCCTATTACCTCTTTATTAGAATTTGGTTCCATTTTATCAACAAGATATTTGTTGAGGGGCCCCTCTTTGAGATTACACTAAATTTTCTATTATCTTTTTTTTCTTGAAGTTTTTCATATCCAGATGCATATTTTCTACCAGTCATTTTAAATATTAACAAGTTAACACAAATAAGGAATAATAATAATAAATAAACAAAAGCTAATTGATATAAATAATAAATTGAAATATAAATTCTTGAACAATAGAACCTGATGAATCCTAGATTTGTTGAAGCAGCAACAACCAACGGATTAAGACTCTTAGAAGCTGATTTGCCGATTATTTGAGAAGTTGTTTTGTAGATATTGTTTAGCAAAAAATTAGAAAATACTTTGAGATTGAGAAGCTATTTTGCTCCGCACCCACAGGGGCGGCTCAACATTTTTGGGGGCCTTAGGGAAGTCATAAAAATGAGGCTTTTTAGAAAACTGAAGTTAGAATTTAATTTAGAAAAATGACATTAGAATTTAATTTCTTGAGAACTTAATTAGCAATAAAGTAGGTAGTTGTGGTCCTAGGTTTTAGGAGAAGAATTTATTGGAAATGATGATATTGTTTTGAAAAGCGACGATAGAGTTAGACTGTTATTATTGATAGTGCTAGTTTCTAGGATTTGTTTTTTATTTTTAATTTCAAATTTGTAAACTAATTTTTAGATGTTCCTATTTTGTAGGCCTGTCAATAAGTTTTATTTCAAAAATTTTAGGCTTTTTTTATCTTCTTAATTTTAATTTTTCTATAATATAGGACCTTCATAATTAAGAAATTTTAATTTTGCTATAATATAGGGCCTTCATAATTAGGGGGCCTTAGGCGATTGCCTCACTTGCCTACCCCTTAGAGCCGCCCCTACAGTACATGTAGCCTACACTGCAGCGTACGTAGCGTGTATCGTTGGTAGCATAGTTGGTAGCATACGCTACCAGCTACTCTCTTTTTCTTTAAATTTATTTGCAGTGTTACGCATGCAGTTCTTTTGGAAATGGTGGTGACTCTTATACATCACACGTTGTGGTACTTTACGTCAATTCGGACCATCCAAATTGTGGTCCCCATCGTGTTTACTCTTCATCCATATAGTTACACCCATCGGACAATCCTAACCATTTGATTTTGGGCCTAAAACTATATAGATGGAGAGACTTTAGGTTTTCTAACTAGTATTAAACTTACACAATAAAAAAAAGTTTATAACTTAAAACATATTTCGAAAAGGGTTTTGAAGTCCCTACCCGGCTCTAGCGATGTTGCTTCCAGCCCCAAAAGGGGAATTTTCGATTCTCTCAATCTAGACATCTGTTTGAAACAAGATTTTAGGGGTCTGATCGGCCATGTTAGAGGATCCTATGGGTGGTGTTTCAAATGCATTGGATCAATAACAAAGGAAAACTAAGTATTTCCTCAATCTAATGTCTGTGCTACTGTAGGCCTTCCGATTTGCGACTTTTGCTTGATTTGGAAGAGATTAAAGGCATGTTTATTATTATTAATGTCATTTAGTTATATTTATTTTAATTTTATTGATAAAATGATTGATATATGTTATGTTATCTTCTTTTTTTTTCATTTTTTCCCTATTTAGTTGCCATTTTTTTTCATTTTCTTCTCTGTTTGTTTGCTTTTTTTTTTCTTTCATATTTCTCCCTCTTAGGGATGCCGATTTTGTAAAATAAGCTTGTTTGACAAGCATTGGTTGTGTATGGCCACTGTTTTAGTGTTCTACATGGAAATGGCCCACCTATAGACCTATTTTACATGAAAATGGCCCCTAATTATAGGCATGTTTTTCTTTTATCCCTTTTTTATATTATTTTAATTAAAAAATAAAAGTATCATATAGCTTACACTACACGCTATAGAGGGCCGAACACTACGCTATACACTACACACTATTTAAAACACTGATAAGATCTTAGCTGTACATCTGGTTGGTAATCATTTTCAAATTTTCCTCTCTGAAAATCAGATTGTCTTTAAAGATTTTATGAACCTCGATGGCGAAGTAATCTGATGTCCAATCTGATCCGACTCGGTTTTCCTAACTGAGTCGGACTCAGATTAGTTCAGGCCAGCAGGGGTTTGAATCAGTTCGAGTCAGATGACCCGAACTTGGTACCAGATTAGTCCGAGTTCGGGTTGGGCCATGTAAAATCCAAACCGAGTCAAGTTGGACCCAATCCGATCCGACTCAGTCCGATGCTCAGCTCTATGTCCCATACCACCATGCTCGACTCATAAGTCTTAGTGGGATTGTATCGCACTAACAGTTATAAATGGACTCATTCATTCGGAACAAGGTATCTTAGATTCTATTTAGTCGCGTCATACATTGTGAACATAAATGATCAGTCGGCTAGTGGACTAATTTGATTGACTAGGGAGAAACCTGGCATAACCGGCACTGGGTGCAACCATCCCGTGTAGTCCATCTATTGTTGGTCCTCCATGTTCAACCCGAGTCAATCGAACATGCCTAGGATGGGCGACCAAACTCGAGCCACCCCTTGGTTTGGGTGATTTACCAACTGACCCAACATCGTAAGTAATTCTAAATGTAACTAAGGGCTAACAATTCGTTAAGGAATCATGATAAGATTTCATATGAAGCCTAAATTTAACAACAAAATCACTCAAGGATTTTATCAAACATGTAAGCATCAATGACGCAACACAATCGCATAGGTATTTCATCAAACATGTGATCATCAATAATACAAAACAACCACATATACACTTCATCGAACATGTAAGCATCAATGGAACAACATATTCAATAATTTAGGCATTTTATTAAACATGTGAGCATCTATAAACAGGCAATAATACATGTTGCTATCAAATTGAAATGTGAACATGCTAGCATTCATCAACTTATATATAAACAACAAAATCATTAACTGGGACCCTCAAGGGTCGATAAATGGAAACTTAGGAATAATGGTTTACACAATGTGACAATCTGCCTGACTCACGACGCTCATAGAGTTAGAGTGTTAGGGGAAGATTGTCGAGAACCTAAGTAAGTATGAAAGCTTGTAAGATTTGAAAGGAATTAGCTACAAGACCTATACCTACAAATATGACTCAATACTTACCTTCAATCATCGTTGAATCGACATTGATGAAGAGCAATGTTATTATAGAGGGGATGAGAGGGTAAAGGTGTACAAATCCCCACACTTCCAAGCTCTCTCTCTCTCTCTCTCTCTCTCTCTCTCTCTCTCTTCTCCTTCTCTTTCTCTTCTCTCTTCAAAGTTAGAGCTCAAAACTCATATGGGGAGAAGGGGTGCCCAAATGAAGGCCTTATATAGTTTTAAAAGTAATGCAAATAACCCTAAGGGCTAGGTTTTCATTATTCCAGCCCTATGGGAGGGTGTTTCTAACCTCTGGGGCCCACTATGAGATGTACAAGTCGATATACACCTTATGATAGTTGGCCCTAGTGGTAATATATGTATGGATACGATCGGCTTGCCATTTGGATGCACCGATCAATGGGTATGATTAGAAGTAAATTCAATGGTCACCAATGGTTGATCAGGGCCATGATTATATGGATATGTGCAGGGTATTAACTTAGGTTATTTCTCTAAATTTGTTCATGATTTAACGGTCCAAAAGCCACAACTTGGGCAAAGACCGGATATAAAGAATTAACCTAAGTTCTTGATTAATTTCAAGAATATTCGCACATCTCATGCACTGAAATTGCAACTCCAAATTGAGCGATTCTAAACACTATCACAGCTCGCCACCTGCAATGAAAGTCGAGCTGGGCAAGACGGACATTATTCTATAGTTTCAAGACTAGTAGCCAACTAACGAGCGATTTAGAGCTTATTCAGATAATCATGGCATTTCTAAAATGAATTAGGTAGGGAGATTTCTTTTGCGCAATTATTAAAGTTGGATTATTGAAGTTCATAGTGTGGCCTACTCGCAATTAGCAAAAATAGCGATTCAGTATAATCACTATAAATCGTCGGTTCTTATGGTAAAATGATAATTGGGTCACTTTGGTTTGTTAATTAAGATCTGACCCCTAATTGTCTCGGTTTTGGGATAATCTTTATTTAATTGCGGTTATCTTAAATAGTCAATGATAGGTCGGCTAGATTTGGGCCCTATGTGAACAAACCACGAGGCTAAACTTGATATTTAAATGATCGGATGGATTCATTGGCTTCCTACGGTTAATTAATCAGATTTATATAGTTCTTTACTTGTACCACCCACGTATAAGCTCACCTTGAGCATTAAGGCCAGTAAGTGACAAATAGGCTAGTTATATCAAAAAATTTCAAAGTTTTTTGAAAATCTAAAATGGTGAAAATCCATAACATTACATATGCCCAACATGAAAAGGGCTTAGAAAAATTAGGAGAATAACGTGGTTAGGCCAAATTAGACACTTACTACTTTTGATCGAAAACCATGAAGTCTAGTAGGAATGGTGACTGTCTAGTAAGTTTATTATTTATAGTAAGTCACATTTTTAGGGTGTTTGAATCTAAAAGTCCATCCTAGGTTTAAGCTCATTATTTGTAAAAGGGTTCTAATTTCATTTTTATCATTAATCAATTTATTTCAAATTATTAAAAATTATTTTGGTTTTCATCCCTTGTGGATTCGAGGAATCTCTCTAAGGAGTCCAAAGAAGCTCCATGGGTTCAGAATAATTATCCCTGAGGAAGACAATGATCGACCTCATCACGTCCTTCTCTACGTCATAAGGCAACGTGCCCACTAAGTTTATAAGAGACCCATTGAGAGAATATATCTTATCACAAATGTGGCGATAATCTTCTCAGTGAGGTCCTCTCTCACAGTCCTTTTAAATGGGATATCTTCCCAGAGATGTTCGAAAAGGTTGTAGCATTCCAGAAGATTTCGAAGATCAGAAGATCGGACCGGTGTCCAAGCGAACTCAGCTACTGTTTGGACCTAGATCAGGAGAAACGGGCACATCATTCGAGTTAGGTCTATAACAATGCCCCGATTGTAATGAAAAGAACGGGCAACATATTCAAAGAAGGATAGGATCTGCTCAATAACTGATTAGTGTCGAACAAGTTTCAACCACTCATCAAGAAGATCGGAAGAGTTAAAGAGATTACCTAGAGGCCATACTGGGTGATCTGATCTGACAATAATGGTCCCATCAGAGCCAAAAGAATGACAGATCTTAACCCGAAAAATCTAGCCCATTATCGATAACTGATCCAGAATAAATGTCAATTACCACTCTAACGGTTAGGAACTGAGTGATCTAGACCAAGTTGCTTAGATGGACGGTCAGGATGGGTCTCAAAGAAGGATGCTCCTTTGGGTAGTGCGAGTCAAATAGGGGAGCATTTACATATAGGAGTGGAAATTTGAGATCCGACACCCGTAGACTTTTTAGAGATCTTCCTGATTGAGAGTTTCCAAATCTTCGTAAGAGACTTTCTTCGTTAGAAAGTAAGTGACTTAAGTGCAAAGGATTCAGAAGCAACAAGGAAACCCTACCGAGGGTTTCACCGTCTCGACAATTTATAAAATGAGCAATCGAAAAAGAGCTTGAGGCCCCATGCCACACATCAACTTATCTTTTAATAATCTTTTCTTTTCTTAGCATAGCTTATCTTAGTTTAAGCTAGCATCTAGCAACTCTCACTATAGTACCTTAGGAGTAGAAATAATCTTTCTCCAACCTTAAGTTGTAGATCGTAATCATCTAAGTTCCAATTTGGTTTATCACATCCGCCTTAATTCGTCGGTTCCATTAATAAGCGTATCAAGTATTTATCCATTTTCTTTCATTTATTCATTTGGGTTGTCTCACACATTACCGATTATAATAAACATCATTTTACAATATCTAATTAAATAGACAATATATTACCTTATTTAATTTGATTGGGTATCTTTGTTCATTTGAGAATTGTTTTAAACTTAAATTGTTAGTGAAAGAACAAGTCTTTAAATTCATAGAGTCACATTTATTGTCACAAGTAAAAAAGAACTCATTCGAAGGATTGCCCTCCTTTCTTTTTACTAGTCGCCTGAATGGAGCCCAATTTTAGTGAACGAGAGGACTCTGAATCTCTGATCCTAGTCTCCAAGCTGCCTGTCTCAAAAAAGGGGACACCAACCATTCAGTCAACCCTTGAGTTAAGTAGACTTTGGCACACCCGCACATCCTACTCGCATATACATGTGCAAAATCTAGACCATCAATCACACGAGTAGTTCAATTTAATTGAAGTGAGTACAACAGGTCCTATGGTGATATATGTGACTTATAAATGACTTTCATCCATTTCGTGGGCTCATTTTAACTCAAAATTGAGTTAGATGGCCCATACGAAAGGGATCGGTGTTAAATCATGATGAAAACTCTAACTTCAAGTGGTGTGGTCCAAATGAGTTTATTAAACGTATTGCCAATCAATTATTATGCAAATTTAATTATCGGATGATCGAGTTGGTGAACCTTTAATGGACGGTTAAAAATGAACTTACATTATACCAGTCCTATTTCAGTGAACAAGTCGCCAAGAAGAGCTTAAGGGGTCGTTTGGCACCATGGATTGGAGGGGATTTGAGGGGCTTTCAAATCCCCTGGTTGTTTGGAAGCATAAATAAATGGGGATTTCAAATCTGAGGGTGTTCCAATCCCCTCTTTAAGAGGGTTTGTAATCCATGGTGAGAGTTTGGATTACACCTAAAATTATTTCAATAGTTGCAGGTGTAACATGTGTGTCACTATACACTATCCCTCGTAAACACCGCCCGTAGCCCAATCCTGGGATGCAAGTTTTTACCGCTATGTGTTGCCCATCGAAATATCAATGAGATATCCACTCCCTCCATCATTTTCACCAGCCTACGTTCAGGCATGACCTTGTTTTGAGGCAGATAGAAAACAGTGAGTAGGGCACACCACAAGAAGCAGTGGAGATGCAAATCCATTTATTTGTAATGGTCCAAACACACTGTTGTATATCCCATGGGTTATTGCAAACCCATGGGATCAGCGGACAAATGCTGACACCACCATCATTACCTTAAAATCCATTCCATCCCTCATAATCCCATGGGATCGGCCCAGCCAAACACGCCCTAAGAGGGTTTGTAATCCATGGTGAGAGTTTGGATTACACCTAAAATTATTTCAATAGTTGCAGGTGTAACATGTGTGTCACTATACACTATCATTTTATTGGGTACATGGCCCACTAATGATGATCAGCACCATCCAAACATTGTCCATGTAAATTAGCATTGTCCAAACATTGTCCATGTAAATCAACAATTAAAAATCGTTGGTTAGTCACTCAGACATGATCTTGTGCTTGTCTATCCAAACATTGTCCATGTAAATCAACGATTTGGTTAGTCACTCAGATATGATCCTATGCTTGTGGCCTATCCAAGATTTGGAATTTCATCATTTTCGGGCAAAGCATATATTTCAGTGGGCTTATCACAACCATTGTGTCAAAAATTATATATCTCACTAATTAGAGATATTAAAGTTGATTTAGTAATTAAATTCAAACTCCTGTAAATATACCATGGATAAGTACTTTTAACTAAAGTTGATTCACACTACAGGTGCCAAACACACTGGGAGGATTACAAATCCAAGGGTTTCTAATCCCAGGTTCCGAATCCAAGGGATCCAAGTCCATGCTCCCAAACAGGCCCTAACATTGTTCCACAATTCAATAGTGGAAGCGGATTGGCTGGTGTACCTCACACCATTTATATAGCTGCTTATATTGACGTGAGCGAGTTTTGTGGATCTTATCATGAGGTAAGGTATGTGTTATATCCCAATACTTTCATCTTAATATCACAATCTTCTGGTTTGCTCTTAATAATCTTGTAAATTCTAGAGCGAAGCTCCTCTTACGTAGTCTCGAGACGTAACGTAATTTATTTTGAAGTTCCACCCGTGTACAAGTATCGCTTGTTTTCAAATTCTAACTCCCCGCCAAAAGAGCACATGATTCTCATAGCCATTATCTGAAAACTAATAAAATGACACATTATCAGTTAATCGTAAAACAATGGAAGCTTTCTATAAGACAAAACTCGATTAAATAATGAAGGACCGACAACTCAGTTTCTATTATAGATAAGGATGATAAAGAGCTTAAGGAAATAAACAGTAAGCTACGCGTTTATATTCCAAATAAACAACTAGATCTTATACGGATTAGGCCTTCGTCGTTAACGAATGATTTGAAGTGGTGCTAGTTTAATTTTGTTTGTGACGCTATCTATCATGACATTGAGTGAGGGAAGCTTTATTAGTTTGAGCAGGACACACATGACATTCAGCAGGGTAAACTGAAAATTGAGTGGGCCAAACTAGAAATTCAGCGGAGCAAACATGAAATTCAGCGGGGGTAACATGAAATTCAGCGGGGCACACATGAAATTTAGCAGGGCAAACTAGAAATTGAACGGGAAAAACATGAAATACAGCGGGGCAAACATGAAAATCAACGGGGCAAACAAGAAATTGAGCGGGGCAAACTGGAAATTGAGCGAGGCAAATATGAAATTCAGCGGGGGTAACATGAAATTTAGCGGGGCACATATGAAATTTAGTGGGGCAAACTAGAAATTGAACGAGAAAAACATGAAATTTAACGGGGTAAACATGAAAATCAGTGGGGTAAATCATCAATTTGAATGGGGCAAACAAGAAATTTAGCGGGGCAAACTGAAAATTGAGGGGGGCAAACATGAAATTCAGCGGGGGTAACATGAAATTCAGCGGGGCACACATGAAATTCAGCGGGGCAAACTGGAAATTGAACAGGGAAAACATGAAATTCAGCAGGGCAAACATGAAATCAGCGGGGCAAATGATCAATTTGAGAGTGGCAAACAAGAAATTCAGCAGGGCAAACAAAAAATTGAGCAGGGCAAACATGAAATTCAACGGGACAAATCATCAATTTAAGCGAGGAAAACAAGAAATTCAGCGAGGTAAACTAAAAATTGAGCAAGGCAAACATGAAATTCAGTGGGGTAAAATGAAATTGAGAGGGGCAGACATGAAATTCAGCGGGCAAACTGAAGATTGAGCGGGGCAAAAATGAAATTCAGCGGGGCAAGCAAGAAATTGAGCGGGGCAAACTGGAAATTGAGCGGGGCAAAGATGAAATTCAGCGGGGGAAACATCAAATTCAGCAGGGGGAAACATTAATCGAGTGAGCATAGCATGATATTGATGTGGGCAAACGATATTTCGAGCGAGCATAGCCTAGCATGAAATGGGCAAACATTAAATAGGCGAGCATATCATGATATTGAGCGGAGCAAACATTAAATCGAGCGAGCATAGCATGATATTGAGTGGGGCAAACATTAAATCGAGTGAGCCTTGCATGATATTGAATGAGCGAACTGAAAATTGAGCGAGCATAGGATAATATTGAGCTGGACAAACATTAAATCGAGCGGGCATACCATGATATTGAGCGGGGCAAACATTAAAATTGAGCGATCCTAGCATGAAATTTATTGCGGCAAACATTAAATTGACCTTATCTGCCATGAAACTAAGCTGAGCAAAAATTAAATTGAGTGATCCTAGCATGATATTTATTGAGACAAACATTAAATTGACCTTATCTACCATGAAATTAAGCTGGGCAAACATTAAATTGAGCGATCTTAGCATGAAATTGAGCAAGGTAAACATGGAATTCAGTGAGCCTAGTAACAGGTCAAGTGAGCCCTAACATAGAATTGAGTGAGCTTCAAATTGAATTGAGCGAGTTTGACATGGATTCAATCGATCAACGCATAAAATTAACTAAGCCTAACGCATAAAATTGACTAAGCCTAACACATGGAATTGACCAAACTTCGGATGCAATGCCATTGTACGAGTGTAGCTTTTTTTTAAATATCTGTATCACTGACTACTGTAGTACCGGTCAAATGCAAGTTGAAGAGAGGTGCTTTGGAGTGAGGGAATATTTTGAACCTTTTCAAGGAGATGTAACTAGTTCGGCGGATTTCACATAACCCTAGCCAAGATGAAATATGGAAAATGTAGAATAACTATATCTAGATGGATATCTAGATGCTTCACAGAGATTTCAGTTAGGAAAACGAGAAGAAAACCCTTGTACTTCACTTCTTCGTTCGAAGAGAGTGTAGGGGAAGCACCTGTTTTTTTCGTTAAGGGGAGTGAAAGCAACGCTGAAAAGCAGCAGCAGTGAAAAGAGTATGCAAAAAGGAGGGGTCTTTTCTTGAGAAATTTAGGAAAAGCATATCTAAGACTCAATTAGAGCTAGGCAAAACAGACCCGATCCGACCCGATTAGAATCGATCCGACGGTCTGGATTGGTGCTGATCGGGTAGCCCCATCCAGATCCGAAATCTTTTCGGGTCGAATTCGGATTGGCCCTGATTTGACCCGAAAACTGATCCGAATGGATCCGGACAGATCCAATCCTACCCGATCCGGAGTAGTTCTTTTGATACTTCTACCTTTTCCTGTGGTATGGTCCGCTTGAGCTTTGGATATACATCAATTTTGGGTTCAACTAGTAAAATGATATGCAAAAAATGAATGGACGGCGTGGATACATCACATGCATTCAAGGTGGGCCCCAGCTGAGATTGCTGTGTACAATAGCAAAATGATTTGCTGTGTACCGCACACTACACACAGCTACTACATAGCTGGCTTTCAACCTAAGTGTAGGTACGTATCGTGCCAAGACGATGCTACTCTATTCAAAGGAGATCAACGTTATATGGCCCCATAGTGATGTTTTTATTATATCTACACCGTTCACATATATTTACAGATTAATTTAGAGCATTATACAAAAAAAGGTGACCCAAAAAGGGTTTCAATGATAGACGTTTAATAATCACTGCTTCTTTCAGTGTGGCCCACTTAATAGTTAGATCTATCTTATTTTTCATCTCAAGCCATAAAATAAGCTCAAAAAATGGATGGACGGTTTTGATATAACACATGTACCATGATCAGACCCACCTAACTTGCTAACGTGACGTCAATACCGTGTACTACCAATGCACGGGACAGTCCCACTGACGCCATTCACAGCTGTAAACAACTTTAACTTTTAAACGTCGAGCGTTGTACGAACGGTTCAAACGAATTCAACATGGGCCCCACAATGATGTATTTATTATATCCATACCGTTTAACTATTTTTCATGATCATTTTAGAGCATTCGGTAAAAAAATGAATCATATCTGAAGCTCAAATGGACCACACTGAAAATAACAACGAGGATAATGATTTTCACCGTTAAAAAATCTGATCAGTATCGTACCTAATCCGATCCGACTCGGTTTCCCTGGCCGAGTCGGACTCGGTTCGGGTCAGGCCAACAAGGTGTCGGATCTGATCGGATGGCATGTCCCAGATCCGGCCCCGGATCGAAATGAGTTCGGGTCAGCGTATTTAGATCTCGGACAGAATCGGGTTAGGCACAATCCGATCCGACTCGGTCCGATGCCCACCTCTATGCACGTTAAGTTTGTTTTGCTCCAAAAAAACTGCTGGATAAAAGGTGGGGTCCACGATCACAAATTTCTCGACAGATGGCTGGTGTACCTCACACCATTTATATAGCTGCTTATATTGACGTGAGCGAGTTTTTGTGGATCTTATCATGAGGTAAGGTATGTGTTATATCCAAACCATCCATTCATTTAGCGAGCTCGTCTTAAGGCTTGAGACGGAAAAGGAAAGACAGATATAACTATCAAGTCGACCACACCGTAAAAACCAGTGGGGGTTGCACGTATACCATTGAAACCCTTTTTGGGGTGACAGAAGTTTTGGATCAATATGAAATTTGTTTTTCCTCTTCATTCAGGTATTTTTGACCTTATGAATATATTGGATGTAAAATAAAAGTTACGGTGGACCCTACAAATTGTTTAATGGTGAAAATCATAATCTCCGCTGCTATTTATGGTGTCGTCCAGATGATCTTTGGATATGATTCATTTTTTTGTATAATGCTCTAAAATGAACTCTAAAAATAGATGAACGGTGTAGATATAATAAATACATCACTGTGGGGCCCATGTAACTTTGATCTCCTTTGAACCGTTCGTACAACTCGGAGTTCGAGGAGCGTCAGTGCTCGTCTTCGCGCGACACGTAACTATAGCAGCTATATAGCTGGTGTCTGGTACACCAGTCAATCCGCTTCCTGCGTGGTGCAGGGATCGTATGTGGGACCCACCATGCTGTATGTGTTGCATCCATGCCGTCCATCTATTTTTACAGATCAATTTACAGTATGAGACCCAAAATGAGATATATCTCAATCTCAAGTGGACCACATTACAGGAAACAGTGTTGAATGAGCGTCGACCATTAAATATATTTTGGGGGTCATAAAAGTTTTGGATCAAGCTGATTTTTGTTTTTTCCATTCATCTTGGCCTGTATGACCTAATCAACATACACTACAGTGGGCCTTAGGAGTATTTTAATGGTGGATATCTAATCACTATTTTTTCATATGGTGTGGTGCACCTGAGATTTATATCCCTCTAATTTTTGGCATAAAGACATAAAATGATCCGTAAATGGATGAACGGAATGGATGAAACATATACATCATGGTGAGGCCCAAAAGGCACCGACCATCAGCCACGGGGCTGGTGGCAGGGGGAGTAGCTAAACCGTTTCTATAGCTGGCGGGAGGTACACCAGCCAATCCGCTTCCTTCAATAGTGGTTTAAGTGCATGACACGTGTATAAACTTCTGAGCAATCAAGCGCTTGCATAGTATCAAATGGCTTCATATCCAGTGTATGCCTGACCAGATATCCGACACGTGGCAACTCCTGCTACACAGACTGCATAGCTTGGGCCAAGCACCATAAAATGTATGAGGACGTCAATAGGGTTCACATGAGGCCCATGATTCGGATCTCACCGTTTATAGTGGGGCCCACCGTCGACCTTTATAACCTATACCGTTGTTGTCTCACTTTCCGAGCCTTCTAATCGTAGCCCACTGATGAAGGGTCAAGATCTTTCACTCAAGGGTGGCCTATCAGATCACCGAAATGAACGACTGGATGTGGGGCCCACTCAAACGAAACAGTGCATTGGGATGCGAATCACTATACACATCCACTCCATCAGGACCCTCAAACTACCCACCTTATAATTGGTGGTGGCCCACAATGTCTACCTGCAAACAGAGAAACGTTGTTTTCACGTACGAATACGATGCGAGTCTGTGGAACCACGGACCCGACCCGAGGAGAAGTGTAGCATACTTGGGTTTCCAGTCTGTGCTTTAAAGGCCCACCATTAATGGATCCAGACCGCTGGATCTCATTAAGGATGGACCATTCCGACAAATCTCCTCCATAAAATACTCCTAACCCTTTGTTTATGGTCTGCAGGCACCTGAAGAAAGTCCACAGAGCTGGAAGACTTTTGGGTCATGGTTTCATAGTGGGTCCCATCGTTTCAATGGTCTGGATCATCAAACGATGTGCCCTGTGGGCACAGACTGAAAACCCGAGCATAATATGAATATCCTCGGACGAGGACAAAATAGAACTATTTTAATTTCTTACGTACCTAAAAGTGGTGCGTGCGTAGGTGCTACACGCCTGTGCCAGTTCATCACCATTTTGAAAATGATGGTGGCTCATCCGGGTCACATGTGAAACCCATATACATCTATCCAGACCATCCAAAATGTGGGACACGTTGTAGATGGAGCCTATATCTCCAAAATCAGCCATATCAAGTAATGATAACCATCCAATTAATCGCTATTAAATGGATGGTTAAAAGAAAAAGGGTAAGTGGTCGAAATTCGACAAAATCAGATGGCCGAGATCATCTTATCAGTCTAACTTTAGCGTTAGGTCCGTCCACCCACAGCTGGGCTAGTGAATTGGACTGTGTGAAAACAACGCAACCATACAATGGTAAGGCTAAAGAGTCACCGCCATCTTTTAAATGGTTCAAAACTCAGACGCGAATTGTGTAGGGCGGCGCTCGCCGCCCTTTGCCGTGGCGTGAAGGCTCCCTGGGGTCCACCATGATGGTTTTATAAGCAGTCCATTAGCTTTTCAGTTCATTGTAGGGCATGGATCCTCCATTGAAGCATATCCAATGCCCAGGTCACGGCTTTGATAAAGGGAAAATACAAGTATTACATTGATTCAAAACCTAGGTGGCTCTCAAGAACTTCTGCAGGTTAGGAGTTTATTAATACTCACTTTCTATTGTGGTGTGTTCCAATTGATATTTAGATCTCAGTTGATATAGGCAATAACATGTGAAGGCTCAGATCCAAAGTTTATCCAGATGATCAATGATCTCTATAGCTAAGATCTTTGAACCTCGCAAAGACACCTTGACCCATAGCTCAACTGGTAGATTGAGCGGAGATACCTCGTTTCAACACTTAAGGTCATGGGATCGATGAAAAATGAAAAGGTTAAGCATCCTTTTACCGCCAGTGTCAATCGTGGATTCCAAGTAAGAAAAGGTTAAGTATCTTTTTACCACCCGTGTGAAACACAGTTTCTATTTTGCCAAACTGTACCATTTCAAAGAGGATTCAAAAAACTTTTAATAAATACTAAACTTTAGATATCTAAAAGATAAACTGAAAATAAAATAAAAAAGGTAGAAAATTGGTTTTGGAATAAAAATACGAAAAAGAACACAATTTTTTATTACTCCTTTCTATCATGTTTTCTAATACAGAAGTTTCTCAAAAGAGACAACTCTAGATTAGGTGGTCAATACAGAGGATTCCAATGTACCGACTGGAGAAAGATAGATAAAAAATATAACCTTATCTTTGAAGTTGAAGGATAGATAATAATAAAAAATATGGCCTTAGCTTTAAAGTTGAAATATACTATGAGATTTAAGTAATAAAAGAGACCAAGGAATCTTTACTCTTGCTCAGGTGGTAGACTGTTAGGAGTTTCAACACTCCGTCAAGGGTTCGAGTATCCATAAGTGGTGAAATTCCACTAGTGTGACTGTGTGGGGGTGTGCATGCGTGTGGTAAATAAATAAATAAAAATAAAAAATAAAAAATAAAAGGATCGAGAGAACAGAGTCTCTGTACTATCTCTGTCGTTGGCTATATCCATGGTTCTCTCTCTCTGTGTTATGAAGGCAAGAGCACCTTTTTATAGGTATTTCAGGGGTAGGTTCTGTTGGTCACAAGCATCAAGCTTGGATGCATAGTTAGGTTCGTGCAATCCATCTCATTCCACGAGTCATGGATGGGCATGGATGATAGTGCGGATCACGGTATGAATGATGGCAATGATCATGGTATGGTATGGATGATGACATGGATGACAACATGGATCATGGCATGGGTGATGCTCGTGCAAGCTGAGCTGATGTGTCAGCGAGCGAATGGATGATCAGAACCCTCAAGAAATGTCAAATTTTGATTTTTTGCGCAACACAAAGATGGCGCTGGCGCCGCCGTGTTTGGGCAAAACCCAGTACTCAGTACGATGTTGGGCTAACCCTAGCTCAATAAAGACCGTTGGTCAGCTTTCTTTAATTATTTTAAGCGTTTTAAACTGAGGGCTCACCCAAATTACAAAGCCAAATAATCATGTTTTTATTATGGGGTGTCTACAGTATTATACTTTAAAATGAGCTTTACATCACGGTTAGAGTTGTACATGAACAGAGTTAGCTCGGTTAACTCGATCGACTCAACTCGAAAAAGCTCAATTCGGCTCGGTTCAAAACTGAATTCAAGCCGAGTCGAGCTGATTTTTGGAACTCGAAAAAATTTCGGCAACTCGGGTATTTTTTGATATATTAACTATTATTGCTCACCAATTGTATGATGAAACGACTCAATGAAGTGGTGTTTCGAGTGCATACATTCTCTGTAGGTTCAGCAGGTAGGGATAAAGTTATGATACGAAACAAATCACTAAAAAAAAAAATTTACACAATAAAACTACCCTTGTATTTTAATTTTGATGTTTCATATCAAGTGTTTGATGAAATATCTGCAAATTGATGGTACTGTTTTGCATAGTGTGAGATATTGAAGGTGCGTTACATGTGTTTGAGAAAATGTCGGCTCGAACTCGCCCAAGCTGCTGAGTCGAGGTGATGAGTAAAGCTCGAGGACCATGCTAACCCGAGTCCGAACTGGTCTCAGCTACTGGACGAGCCAAATCGAGCTGTGCCAAGCTCGACTCGGTTCGAATCGTCTACAGCACTATTTATTCACGGTGGGCCCGACAGAATCTTCGCACTACGGTAAAGGGCGGTGAGTGCCTCACTACAGGATCGACCTCCCTAAAATATCAGCAATCGGATGACTGTGACCAAGGGCACAGATATTCCCGTGCCTTTGGATGTGTGCAGCCCACAGAGATGTTTGTCACAAATCCACTCCGTTCATCTGTTTTGCAAGACTACATTAGTACAGAAATCTAACAATCAGACAGATCCAAAACTAATGTGGGCCATACTACACAGAAAAGTGGAGATTAAATGCCTGGTGGCGACAGAAGTTTCCATGACTATGATATTTCTGCATACAGTTTATCTGAGTGTTTATAAACCTATGAATGGTTTGGATGGCATATAAATATCATGGTCAACTCCAGCAAGGTTTCAATGATGGACGTTTCCGTTCCCACTGTTTCGTTTGGTGTGGGCCACCTGAGTTTTAGATCTGCCTGATTTCTATATTTCTGTCTTATCGTGCTGTTTGAAAACAGATGGACGGAGTGAATCTGTCACAGACATCCTGTGGGCCCCACAAAACCCCGGGCACAGAAATATATCTGTGCCCAGGGTCACACGCAATCCGTTTCCAAAATATCACAGATGCTTATTCTCTTGTCTTCTCTGAAAGCGGATACGTGGGACCTGGCTCCAGCTCTAACATGAGCTGGCAAAAACAGATGGACGGCGTGGATATAGATACAACATCATACATCGAGGTGGGCCCCACAGTCAGGGGCGCACCCACCCGGCTGGATCCAGGGTCGCACGTATTCTGCGTCCCTCCTATAAATGAAGAACGCCCTCTCTTTGTTTTCTTCGCAAGAAAGACCTGTTTGAGACGTTTCTGTCCTTCTTCGCACGTGTCTTTTGCTTCTCTTTCATGGCTTTCTCGAGAGCGATTGTAGCTTTCCTTCTGCTAACTCTGTTTTCTCTGAGTCTTGTACAAGCACGTCATGGGTTCGAATCCCACTCGGTACAGATCCAACCTATCTTAGAATTTCTTTTTCTTTCTTTCTTTTATTGTTTAATAAAACTAAATCTCGTCCGTTGGATGTATTGTTTTGCAGTTGATGGCTAGTGGGGCAGAGAGGAACCTCCTCCAGCGGATAGGTATATGTGCCTTGCATTGCAAGCATATGTTTCGTTATGGCGATTAATCACAGACGTCCATGATATTGCAGGCGGCTGCTCTATAAATGGACGCAACTGGGTTATATTCTAACTTACATGCATGGTCCACCTGACGAGCGAGCAGTCTCGATTTTTTTACCATAAGAAGTGGTCCCCACCTGATGAGTGGCCCAGATCCAGATCACATGTGATATGTTGTCACGTGTGGAGCAGATCGTGTAGTCATCTCACCTGGGACATTAAATAGTCATTTTGTATATATGTTTATTGAGTAGTTTCTCTGGCATGGGTTACGTAGCCTACAAAATGACTATTTTGCCCTATGGGCGGATCGCGTAGTCATCTCGGACATTAAATAGGTGGGCCCCACTTCTCTGTTTAGGGATTTGCTCACTACATGTGTACCGGCTGGTACCCCGGAATCTGTGGGTGGTACCTGACCGTGGGGCCCACCTTGATGTATGAATTATATATCTACGCCGTCCACAAGTTTTTCCAACTCATTTTATGGCATGAGCCAAAAAATGAAGCAAGCATAAATCTCAAGTTGACCACACGATATAAAATAGTGTCATCAAACGCCTACTATTTAAAACTTCCGAAGCCACTGTATTGTGTATTTGCCATCCATCCCGTTGATAAGGTCCTGGATGAAGAGAAAACAAAGATATCACTTTCATAAAATGGGCTGGCAAAACGGATGGACGGCTTAGATATATAACACATACTTCGAGGTGGCCCAAAGGTAAGGCTTCAGCGGTACCGGCCAAGTCGCGCCCGGACAGGTGCATAAGTTGGAATCCGCCACGTGGCGACAAAACATACCCGCCGCCGGAAGCGGATTGGAAACGGATTGGCTACGCCCCCTGCCACCAGCCCCGTGGCTGATGGTCGGTGCACTATGGGCCCCACCATGATGTATTTGTTTAATCCATTCCATTCATCCATTTTTAAAGATCATTTTAGGACTTGATCCAAAATATTAGATGGATATAAATCTCAGTTGGACTACACCACAGGAAAACAATAGTGATTAGATATCCACAATTAAAATCCTCCTAAGGCCCAATGTACTATTTATTTGAAATCTAATCTGTTGATTAGGTATTAAAGGTCGAGATGAATAGAAAAAACAAAGATCAGATTGATCCAAAGCTTTTATGGCCTCCAAAAGTTTTTAATGGTAGACGCTCATTCAACCCTGTTTCCTTTAATGTGCTCCGGTTGAGATTTTTCTATAACTCGGTTTCTGTCTCATACCATGAAATGATCGGGAAAAATAGAAGGACGGAATGGATGAAATAAATACATTATGTAGGGCCATGGAGCACCGAGTGGCAGGGCGAGTAGCCAATCCGTGGCTGGTATATCACACACCACCTATATAGCTGGTGTTGGTGCGTTACGTGCAAAGACGGGAAACGAATCGGCTACTCCCCCTGCCACCAGCTCCGTGGCTGGTGGTCGGTGCCCTATGGCCCCATCATGATGTATGTGTTTCATCTATTCCGATTCATCTATTTTTAAAAATTATTTTATGGCTTTATACCAAAAATTATATGTATATAAATCTCAAGTGAACCACACCACATGAAAACAATAGTGATTGGATATCCATCATTACTATCCTCCTAAGGCTCGTTATATTGAAAAAACAAAGATCAGCTTGATCCAAAACTTTTATGCCCCCAAAATGTTTTTAATGGTCGACCCGCATTCAACACTGTTTCTTATAATGTGGTCCACTTGGGATTTGAATGTACCTCATTTTTTGGACTCATAACATAAAATTACCTATAAAAATAGATAGACAGCATGGATGAAACACATACATCATGGTGGGGCCCACATAGCACCGACCATCAGCCATTGGCAGGTGTCAGGGGGAGTAGCCAATCCGTTTCCCAGGGGGCGGATTAGATACTGACAACGTAAGTAGCAAAATCGCTACTGAAGTGACGTCACCAAGCTACGTGGACCCCACTATGGTGCATGTATTGTATTCCTACTGGCCATTCACTTGGAGAGATCGTTTTATGACATGAGAAAAAGAATGAGATAAATATAAAGTTCAAATGGACCCCACCATAGAAAACAGTGGGGACAGTGACATCCACCGTTCCAAACTTCTCAGGGGCCACAGAAGTTTCCGATCAAGTTTATATTTTTTTTTCACTTCATATATCTCTATTTTAATTTATGAATATGTTGGATCCAAAAAATACATCATGGTGGGCCCTATAAATGTTTCAACGGTGGGTGTGACTGATCCCACGGTTTTCTGTGGTGCGTCCACTTGAGATCTATCTCATTCTTTTTATTATGTCATAAAATGATCTCTACAAATGGTTGGACAGTATTGATACAATGCATACATCATGATGGGTCCACAGAGCTTGATGACGTCACTTCAGTAGTATGTAAGTATCAAATCCGTGCTTGCAAAGACGAGCGCTGACGCTCCTCGGGCTCCGAGTTGTACGAACGGTTTAAAGGAGATCAAAGTTACATAGCCCGCAATTATGTATTTATTATATCCACACCGTTCATCCATCTTTAGATATCATTTTAGAGTACCATCCAAAAAATTAATCATATTTAAATATCAACCAGACCATATCACAAATAGCAGCCAAGATAATGATTTTCACCATTAAAATTTTCATAGGGCTCACCATGATGTTTATTTTCCATCGAATCTGTTCACAGCGTAACAAAGACCTGGATGAAGAGGGATAAAAAAAATAAAATCATATTGATCCAAAACTTCCGTGAAATGGCAGACGTTCAATCCCCACTACTTTTTTCAGTGTGGTCCACTTGATTGTTAGATCTGTTTTCTATTTCTCAAGCCTTACTATAAGCTCGCAAAATGGACGGACGGTTTGGATATAACACATTCATCGTGATGAGATCCACAGGACTTGCTGACGTGAATACAACAGCTATATAGATGTGTGGTACACCAGCCAATCCGCTTCCCCCGCCGCCTCGTCAGTGGTTCCCACAAAAGTCATTGAATCAGACCACCGACATGTCTAATTTTCACTGTCCCCTGTCTTCATACTCGGAAACCCACCTAATGAGTGCAACGGTCTCATTTCGCCGCCAGCACTGATCACGCATGTCTAGCAAACGGAAACGGATTGGCTACTTTCCCTGACACCAGCCAATGGCTGGTGGTCGGTGCTCTGTGGGCCATCCATGCTGTTCATCTATTTTTAGATATCATTTTACAGTATGAGACAAAAATGAGGTATATCCCAATCTCAAGTGGACCTCAGGAAACAGTGTTCAGTGAGCGTTGACCATTAAAAACATCCTGGGGGCCATAAAAGCTTTGGATCAAGCCGATTTTTGTTTTTTCCCTTCATCTGGGCCTGTGTGACCTAATCAATAGATTGGATATCAAATAAACAGTATAATGGGCCTTAGGAGGATTTTAATGGTGGATATCCAATCACTATTGTTTTCATGTGGTGTGGACCACCTGAGATTTATATACCTCTAATTTTTTTGGATCAAGCCTAAAATGATCTTTAAAAATGGATGAACGAAATGGATGAAGCACATACATCAAGCTAGGGCCCACAGAGCACTGACCACTTGCCACGGGGATGGTGGCAGGGGGAGTAGCCAATCCGTTTCCCTAGCAAACCGCGCGGCCGTTATAATGTTTTAAAGGCTAGCATAACGTCTTCCCTACGAAACTGCCATTAAAATGTTTGGAGAAAAACTTTCCTACTCTTATAGAGTTTGATCGTCCGTGCGCATGCACTTAGAAAATTCTTAGAGTAGGAAAGTTTTCAGAAGCCATCCGTCTGATGGGTACCGTTCGTGGTCAATGGTCAATAAAAATTACACTCTATCGGCCATTGAATTGATGAAACTGATGGCTAGGATTATCCAATTTGGTGTGATCCTGTCCCGATATATAGAGGAGTGGTAATTAGAAGCTGTTTTTTTAGTAGATTTGGAATAGTTACGACCCATATCTATACGGCATAGGAACACACGTGAAATTTTGATTTGACAGCAGGCTGTTTTTGGAACATGATTTTTTAAAAAAAAAAAAATTCAAATTTTAGGTGAACCATACAATAGAAAATAGTAGTGATTGACCATTAAAAATTTATTATAAGCTACGAAAGTTTTAGATCAATTTAATAATTATGTAGTCCTTTCATCTGAGTCTTTGTGACCTTATCAATAGATAGGATGGCAAATAAACATTTATGTGTGCCCCATGAAAATTTTAATGGTAGGTATTCCATCATCATAGATGTTCCTATGATATAATGAAGCCCAATTTCCTACAAGTAGTGTTGTTCATCGATCCGAACACGCTTGCAATGAATTTGATAAATGGCCAAGTCGGTTCAGCACCACAAGCAACCCTCAGACTCCAGCTAGCTGGGGTCTATTAACCATTGACTAGGGCGAGTTGTCGTGGCGGCTTTGAGTCAGATGAATGGAATGAGGAGGGGGTGATTAGAGAGTGAGAATGATGAGTGATCATGTCTACATTTTAAGCAGATTGTGGGACAGCATGTGGTGTGAGGTGCAGTTTGTCATCGAGGCCGAGGCTTTGCAAGAGGGCATGTGGTACATGCTGTGGGAGGTGCAACTGTGTGCCACCAGGCACGTCGGGCAACCATGAGAAGTGTCCCTGCTACGCCAACCTCACCACTCGTGGCAACAAACGCAAATGTCCTTGAAATCTTATTCTCTTTGTACAAGGACTTCTCGAGTTTTGTGTGTATAAAAAAACTTGGATGGACGTTTGAACTATCATCATGTTGATGGAAATAATGGGATGTTAATAAGAGACTTTTTACTTAAAAGAGTCTCTGAAAACTAGAGCTGCATGTCTTAAATGTAAGCAAAGTTCTTTTCTTACTTTTGTAGGGAAACGGATTGGCTACTCCCCGACACCAGCCAATGGCTGGTGGTCGATGATCTGTGGGGCCCTACATGATGTATGTGTTTCATCCATTCCGTCCATCTATTTTTACAGATCATTTTACATTATGAGACCAAAAATGAGCTATATCCCAATCTCAGTTGGACCACATTACAGGAAACATTGTTTAATTAGCATCGACCATTAAAAATATTTTGGGGGCCATAAAAGTTTTGGATCAAGCTGATTTTTGTTTTTTACCTTCATCTTGGCCTTTATGACCTAATCAACAGATTGGATGTCAAATAAACAGTACAGTGGGCCTTAGGAGGATTTTAATGGTAGATATCCAATCATTATTTTTTTTCATGTGGTGTGGTCCACCTGAGACATATATCCCTCTAATTTTTAATATCAAACCCTAAAATGATCTTTAAAAATAGATGAACGGAATGGATGAAACAAATACATCATAGTAGGGCCCACGGAGCACCGACCATCAGCCCCGGGGCTGGTGTAGGGGGAGTAGCCAATCCGTTTCCCTTTTGTAGAGCCTTTGTTACTTGTGTGGTAAGCTAAGCCTCTCACTCTCTCTCTTTCTAGGGCTGGACTAGGGCCAACCCTTTTAAGGATTATATAATTAAAAGTTTGAAATAAATTAAATTAAATTTAAAAAAAAAAAAAATCAGTATCCCCTCCATTGTTGACACTTTTCCAATCATATAATATGAACTTCATGCCTTTCTAGAGAATTAAATTTTACATTATAATGTGTCAAATAAGGTTATTCATCAACCAAGCATATATCTATGAAATTATCCATCATATGGATTTAAAAAAGTGCATCATTGACCATTAAAGTGGGGTTCACACTTTGAATAGTCTAAGAGTGCTTGTGTATCATCCATCACACTTTACCAGAGTATTAAAGTTCTTCATAATAGCATGTACACTAGTATATGGACTCTATAATCTATGTTACAAATATCCACGCACCATATAAAATACACCACGGAAGGAGGCCAGGTATTCATCATTAGCCCGAGCCCAGCCCAACGCGAACACCGGGCTAGATTTCAAGCCCTAGCAGGTGCATGTTTAGTGATCCAAACCCTTCAGATCACCCAAGATAATTGGGCAGCCATGCCCATTCCCACCCCTAAGATAGAGACCAATGGACTAGGCAAAATGACTAGATTGGTCTTGACCTAGGAGTAACCTAAACCCAATTTGCTTAAGCTGGTAACGTCTTCTGGCTCTAGCCTGACGACCGTTTATTTACTGTGGCCCAAACCTGCTCCATGAGTAGATCCATTGCCACCCTTAATGGCCAATGAGTTATATAGAGAGATTCTAAAAATATATCTAACCATTTTCTTTGGGGCCAAGAGACACATATCTACATGCTGAAAGGCTTGGATCTATAGCATGGGTGACCTTTCTTAATATATATATATATATATATATATATATATATATATATATATAGGGCTCTATACTGACCTTCCCGTTACAAGTTAGCTCGGTTTGTGTCCAGCTCACTAGTGCACACCACTCACTTTAGATGGGTTTTCATTCAACATTTATGTCCGTTGATTTTTAATGATTGACTATTTTAATTTTGACCGTCAATATCAATTAACATTCGCTAATCTAGTGGTTGGAAATTATTTAAGAGCCATCTAGATTACAGCCAACAATTTTAACCCTTTCGTTTGGTTAATTACATTGCAGGAGCACAATCTTTTTAAGTAGAAACTCTCTTACTATACTATTTCACTATAATAACCTAAATACTCACTTTTACTTCACAACTCTTATCATATCTTTAATTATAAACTCTTATCACCTCTCTTAATTAACTAACAGCCCTTTTTACAGTTTTTTTTTTTTTTTTTTAAAGGCAAATCCTAGACAATGGACCCCAATCAGCATGCTTCTCAGATGTCCACCACAAGTGGAAGGTCATGTTTGAGTGCAAGCAAGAGGAGCAACTACAGCATCGCATAGAGTAATACCTGCCACTAATCTGTTGGGACTGGGACCCCACACCTAAAAGTCAGGCCAGTATTATGAAATTTTAAACCAAATTAGACTGATTAAGCATGAAATATTGTGAAATTTCATGATATTTGGTGTAACCAAACACAGCATCGCATAATTCCAATGATTTTTCTCTGTCAATCTGCTTCTTGCTTCTTTTTTCCCCAACGGCCAATATTTTAGATGCATTTGATACAAACAGCATTTTGTTGCTAACCATTTCGAGGATGGGTTGTTGGTGAGAATTTCGTGCGACTGGTTGCATGTGGGGTCCACTGCGGTGCATGTGTGTGGCATCTAAATCATCTGGCAAGCTCACCCCCACGATGAAATGGGACACCCCAAATAAATTATTATTATTATTTTTTTTTTTTAAAGGCCTATCCGCTCATTAAATGGGCGTAATGGACAACAACCGAAACGGCTTCAAATCTACTTGTTGGCCCACCTGATCATTGGATCAGCCTGAATTTTGGGGCATTTTCACCGTGGAGCGACCCTTCTGCGTTGATGGGGTCCCATAAACATGCCATGGTGGGTCCCAAATGCACCTAGTTGTACACCTCATTACAGAGGACGCAGATATGGAGCACATTTTCACATCGTAACGGTGGCAGTGGGCCAGACCAGTTATGGGACCCTGTAGAGCCTGGGTGGACCAAGGACCAGCCTGAGCCAATGACAAATGGTCCAGCCTGTTGGTCCAGTTCAATCATCAAGTGACCCACCATTGTACAAAAAGAATGGACATTCTAAAGACGCTTGCCTGCTAATCCCATTCACCATACCTGTGTGATATAAAGACACTTCTTCGATACAGGTCATCTTTCAATGATCTATACCATTTATATGATAGAATTGGCTGTGGATGGAGAATAACCAGGAAAAATAAAAATAAAAATTGAACAATTTCAAGCCTCTGATCATTTATATCTTTTCCAAGAAATGCTACAGCAATTCGCGCCAATTGCCTGTTAAGGGTTGCACTCCAATCGAGCCACATGCACGATGGCTCTCTTCTCGGCAACAAGCCATGAATTTCATCTGGATGGGAGAGTTTAGTAAGAACCATGCAACAACGACTTGTGTTGCCGTTGTCACATCTTGTAAAATCCACTCCGTCCTTCCGTTGCCCCAAATCATTTTTGGTCTTGAGTGTAAACCAAGCAAATACAGAATCAAGTGAGCCCATTGGAGTTTTTATCAGGAAGACATTTGCTTCTTTTTTCCTTCATCAACTCATCTTAGGAACAAGTTGGATCGAATATAAACATCACAGTGGGTCCCATGAAAAGGTTTCAGCAGTGAGAATCCATGTTCCCACTGTTTCCTTTACTGTGGCCCACTTGAGTTTTGGATGTACTTGATTTTTAGGCTCACATCCTAACATGATCTGGCACAAATGATGGACAGAGATACACAACCGTGGGCCCATAAAGCTTTCTTGTTGCACTAGCACCCTTCTGGATGCGGATTGCATGAGGCAGGGCACTGCACACACCCCATATAGAAATGATGTGTCACCAAATAAATGGCACGTGGCAGACATGAGACCGGGCAAAATCGTTATTTCGCGCAGGAGAATCTTTACTTCTCACGACCCCATCTGCCATACGCACACGGCGGTTTTCATTAGAGACATGTCATTGCCACACAGGATGCTTACAGCATTGCTGCATGCCATCCACCTCCAGCCTGACCTTGTAGAGCCAGGTTAGTGCCTTTTCAGCATTAGGCAGGGCATAGGGGACTAGAGCTGGGCTAGGGCCAACCATGGCTCAGCCTTAGCACAAGGCCATTTGCACCCCTAGACATGGTTTACTAAACCATGGCAACTCACTATGGTATACTTCCACGTACACACAAACCATCTAAATTTTGTGGCACATACATGCACACCAATCAAGAACATCCAATATGTGGACCCCTTTATGGATGGGGTAGATATCACATATGGATGTCATGCCAAACGGATTCAAATCTGATTCTATTTTTGTAACAAAACATTTATTACCTTTTGCAGTTATTATTGTAAAAACAAGAGACTGCACTCACCTTTAAATCTTAGGCTTAGGGCTTGGCAATCAAAGATCATCACGGGCTTGAGCTCCTGGCCGGCCCAGCTCATTGACACCTGAAAAGGGAATTGTCACAAAAAGAAAAAGAAAGAAAGAAATAACGTAGAGTGAGTTTGATTGCACTAAATATTAGGGCTGCAACTTGGGTTTGGGTCAATTTGAACCCGACTGACCCAACCTGAGTTCAAGTCAGGTTGGGTTGGGTTGTTAGGGTCCTCGGGTTGGAAAACTCTTCAGTTGATTAGGTTGGGTTGGGAGTAATCACATGTATTTGTGTTGGGTTGGATCGGGTCAGTTTAGGGTTAAGTAGGTTGGGTTGGGAGTAATCATATGTATTTGTGTTGGGTTGGATCAGGTCAGTTTAGGGTTAAGTACACAAGAACCTGGGTTGGGTTAGGGTTGGAAATCAGGTGAGGTTGGGTTGCAAGTTGGGTCTTCTTGAGGGCAGGTCAGGTTAAGGTCAACCCTCAACTTGACTCAACCTGCCCAAGTTGCACCCTTATCCAATATCATAAAACTAAATGATATTTCATTATTAATCGGACTAATTTGGTAGAAATTTTCATGAAATTTGGTGCAACCAAACACACCTGAAAGAAAGAAAGAAAGAATAAAATTATAAATAAAATGAAGAAAATGAAAAAAGAATTCTCACTAGGAAACCGACTATTGGGACAAAGGGAAACTTTGGGTCATCTGGGACGTGGATTGTATCCAGCAGTCGTTGGATGCACCTCGTCCAACAACACCAATGAAAAAGTGCAAAGTGCGCACGTAAGGCATGGAACCCATGGTGAAGAAGTAAAGATTCCCTGCACAAAAGGATGATTTTGCCCTTTTCACTGTGGGTCCTATGCCCGACATGCACATATGGTGCTTTTTCATTCGCATTAGACTAAGTACAACCAATGCCCTGCTGCACAATATGAATCCGCTCATTTGGCTCAATGGAAACCATGTCTTATGGAATTTGTTTCCTATTAGGCTGTTTTTCACTTTTGGATTCATGGAAACCAATGGAAACACCTTGTCCATGAAAGGAATTTCCTCCAAAAAGACAATAGGCTCCTTTTTTTTCTTTTTCATAGAGCTGGTTTGTCGTTTCAATGGCAAGTGTAATGGCTATTTTCTTTGAAATTATAGAAGATCCCAATCAGTAATTGTCTTTCCTCTACGATTAAAACGTAAACTCTTGATTATGTAGAGTTATAATCCCATCATCCAAACATGATAAAGAGAATCCCTTTCCAGCTATTCAGAAGGCATTCTTTTCATTCCTTAAAGCATGTTCAAAGGAAAAATGGGCAAAAGAATTTCTTTAAAAATCATTTCTGGGTCCCTCTATTTTTAATTAATTACTGAATGATTACTAAATTGTTCATGGAATAATGCGTTCTTAAATTCAGGCGAATTTTATAACTATGATGCAACAAAATTTGAACATGCCTTCTTTATAAAATTTTCAACAAAATTTGAACATGCCTTCTTTATAAAATTTTCAACAAAAAATTCCCATTGAGTAGCAAATAGAAGAAGCAAAATAAAACATCCAGACAGTAGTTCAAAGGAAAGGGGGAATAGAAGAAGAAAAGAAAAGAAAAGAACTACCAATACATGGACGCATGTTTTGGGACCCCAATGGAGCATGTGGGCTTGACTTTGGCTGTCTCCTCAGTATTTACCTCATGAAACAAGATGGTTCACTAATCCCACGTGCATGTATAGCCGGAGACCCCTACGTGCAACTCCACATGTGCTAAACACGGTAAACATGTGGAACATACATGCTGTCCATCAGGTGGGGGCCCACCAAGTAGATGCCCTGGCCTAAAAATCTAACCGATCCATTAATTGGGCAGGCCACAGAACAAGTGGACACTTTGCCTGATGAGTTGACTGACCTGACTTTTCCAGCAAGAGCAATCCACACAGTGCAGCCAACTGATGGACAGCTCGAATGTTCCACACATACACCACATTGGAACATGAGCAAGTGTTCACGGCGGATATCACGTGTTTGGGATTAGCAAACATCTAGAAACAAGACATTCAAAAAATCCTAGCTCTTGAAACATTGGTACGCCCCATGGTCTCATGATCAGACAGAACACAAACAGGAAGTAAGACATCCACACGGTGTGCAAAATAGCATCATGGCTTTGTCTTACCCAATAGATTTGAAATCCCGGATGTATCAGCATGTCCACGATGCCGATCTCTTCATGAGTGGCTTCATCTGTTTGTCCTCCTCGAGCGATATCATTCCCAAATGAGATGGATCTTCAAGCATCATCTTTGCAACCAAGTAGCCTGCAATGGACCATGTTTGGAACTTCCGGGCCTGCTTCCCAACGAACCGCCCAAGCTTTCCATCATAGTATTCTGGCCAGCTATCTTTCAACAACCGGGTTTCAGCGAGTTCAATGGCACGCCTTGCAATTTGTGGGCGTCCCGTCTTGATGCATGCAGCAGTAAGAAGCCAAAGGAGCACTAAATACACAACAATCACGTAAGAAATTAAGTGACTTGCTCAAAAGTAATGGAAAATTTCAATTTTCAATAGTAAAATGCATTCAGTTGAAGGTTTATCCATCAATGGAAGATGAAAACTTTTTACGCCCATTGAAAACATAAATTTATCAGCCCTGATTTTCCAAGAAGGGTCATTTTCATGGTGAAGCCTACCATTTTAATGGTGTTGATGTCCTAGACAAGTAGCATGCTGGTGGGAAAAGATGGCACCGTTGCCTGTCTATGATCAGTCCTCAAATTTGCATCCCGGGACAGTCCATACTCATTATCATAATTTGGAAACCCAGTCACCTGATGTTGGAATGCATATCCTTCTAGTCTTTCTTCGGTAATGCTTCTTTTAATGCTCATTGTTATTGTGTATGCATGGAATGGATATGTTTGGGACGGATTTGTTGGGATACTTCATTGAGGTCTTTGTCTCCCTAGAGAATGAAGTAAGACAAGTTCGATGTGAAATACATTGTAAGGCCTAACTTGTTTGGTTCTTCATAGACCTATAATGTTGTCATGGCTAACAAATAAGTTAGGATAGTATAATCCATAGGCCATTGTACATGGTGTGACTGTTGTGCATATAGTGAACATTGTCCTCACACATGTAGGTGTGCACATGTGTACACATTGACTAAATCTAGAAAGTGAAGATGTATCTATCTAGTTTAGTATTAGCTTGCACTTCCTATGCTTGTTACACTTAAGACTTGAGAGAACCTACGGTCTTTGTGGGAATTTGATCGATTGCTTTGATTCACCAATATGTGAGCCTCTTATATGGATCTCGCCAAGTTCGATGGTCAATCATGTTCTCATGGGGATTAGGATCCTCACAAAATAATCTACAACCCTTATGGGTTTAGCCTTATATTAGGAATCAGAATGATTGATAAACTTGGCCTGCCATCGTTTTGATTAAACAATTGATTCAAAATCACCATATGCATTGTTTTCTAAAATCAACAGTTCATATTTGTTTTTAGATGATCAATCATGGTTGTGAGATAGGACCGGCCTAAGATACTAGTGCTTAAGACAGTATGAAAACGTCCAAACTTGGATAGGTTTGACTCAGCCAAAGTTTTTATGTGGTTATGCAAGTATACTATGGTTGTTGCTAGCAGTTATGTAACCTACAAGAATTTCCCTAGAGAGACCTATGATAAGGAAAGCTCGGTGGTAAAGGCTTAGAAATCTATAGATACATGAGAGTATCCTAGGAAGCCAGACAGTCCCACACCCTAGGCAAGCTTTCCTTGGCATAGAGAGCAAAACCCTAGATGGTCGGTTCAAGAGAAGAATGAGAGAGGGGCAAGAACTGACCGTCTTCCATTCTCTATAAAAGGTATGCTTTAAGATCACGTTAATTCATGCATGCCTAGAAGTTGATCTGATATGATTTATTTGATTTGTTTCACTTCTACCATACGTAAATGCTTTCACCTGACTCTACACGATGTTGAAGAAGATCGAAGCACAGACTCGATTCTATATTTATGGAGCATAAAAGAATTATATAGATATGAAATTCATGAAATAACATGTAACAAATTGGAAAAGGGGTGCACTCCAATGGTACCAGGACCACCATAAGCTTACAGTGGCACCAGGCATATGTGGGCCCACGTGATGCATTGACACCATCCAACATGTCTATCAGATGCATTACATGAGAAAACCCTACAACCCAAAACTCAACCCTATCCAAACTAAGTTGGGCCAAAATAAAGGGAACAAGTTAGGAGGGAATGCCCACCCTTGAATTTAACAAAGGCCCATCTGAACGGGCTTGATTATATATAAACAACACAATGAACGCACCATGTTAAGCAAAGATAAGCATACCCTCTCAATATGTCCTTTGTGTTGTGGCCTGTCTAAGTTTTGGATGGACCGAGTTTTGGGCTCCGGGGGTTTTCTGAGGTGACGCGTCTTGTGGATGGGTTGGATTCTGTGAAAACATCGCTGGGCCCCACATCTGCTTGGTACCACAGTAAGCTTATAATGGTTTCGTTACCATTGAAGCACGCCCCATTGGAGAACTAGTAGCGCATAGTACATTAAGAGACTCAATAACAAAAGATGCCCCTCTATTTGAAAACAGTGTCCAAAATATACCTTATTTCCTATTTACACTGGTTAAACTAAAGTCTACAAAGCATGGAACGATGATTTGTACGGTCAGATGTGACTCATATGTGTTAACTCAAACTCAGTCAAGTCCAATCCAATTTGGCACCATGAGTTAGAATTGAAAATAAGGTGTGACTACCTGACTCGGCTGAGTCACCCAACTTGACTTGAGACCTAACGTGTTGAGCTAACTCTCCGAGTCCTAAAACCTTGCTTGCTAGTGACCCAACTCAAAGTTCAAGGGGGTGGGTAGATTCGGTATGTTTGGTGTCAGGTTGATGAGTTTTCCAATGCTGCACAAATCTTACGCACATGTTGTGTTTCCTCATGCAGGTTGTGTTCCAATAGTATTTCTTGTTGTTGTTGTTGTTAAAGGTTTCTCTTAAGTACTACCATTCTAACAAATGATGTTTCTGTAGCAAGTATTTTCTTTTTGCTCTCCAAATTGCTTCTTAAGTCCAATCAACCAGCAAGAAAAGATTCCTAAAGTAAAAAATAAAAAACTAGGAAACTAGGAATATAAGAAGCAATCTTTTACAAAATTTCCAATCTTGGGTCACATTTCAACAACCACCAAATCTTCATACAGCATTTAGAACAAAATCTTTCAAAGGGGCAGAATGCTTCACAATCATTCCAAGAGGTATGTCCATCGTCCTAGTGCCCCATTGGAACCTCAGCAAGAATTGACAAGATCATGGGATTCATGAAAGGAACCTTCTACCAGAGCAATTTGAGACCCATCACTATGCGTCTCTCACTCATGCTTCGTGCCACTAAAGGCAGGACCATGCTCATGGGGGGGATGAGTATATAGGCCTGTGGAGAACAAGCAAACTTGATGAATGTACTAAATCAAAGATGACCTTAAGCTTGTCATAAAAAGTAACCACTGCTACGATTTGGTACTAAACTGCCTACTAAAGGTGAGAATGGTATCAATATGAACCAGAGTTATACGAGGAATTTTGGGAACCCTGAGAAATTGCTTGGATTTCCTCCAAATCGATCCAACACATACTTCTCAAAGCCTAAATATAGGTCCGTTCCTTTGAGCATCAAGCGCACATTTCAATATTGTCCATTTAGGAGAAAGGTAAAGAATCATGGGCAATGTAAATGAAGAGCACAAGGACACAATTGTTTAGGTAACTAAGATTCTGTTACTAGTTCAGTAACATCTACAATGACAAAGGAGAGAGTTCTAAAGGATTTTTTTCATGTTTCAAGACCGCCACCCATGGTCCCAGAACTGCCCCATATGAGGAATTTTATTGGTAGAAAATGCCCCCATGAGGAATAGCGCACAATAACATGTTACTCATAATAACATATTGCTCACAAAGATAGAGATTCAAGCATACATACACAAACATAAACGGGCACAAGAACACATGCAAGCACTCATGCCGCATAAGCATATATACATGCAGACATACATGATACATACATACATACATATATAGATATATATGAGAGAGAGAGAAGGGGCAGGGGGATCGTTGATCTTTACCGGGCCAAGATCCGCCATTGTGGTAGCTCCACCTAGTATTTTTTGGGTCACAGCCTGTTTCGATCTGCCACTCATGACCTTCTATGGCCGGATAACAAACCTTTAGAGGCATTTCGCCAACCAACTCTTGCCAACGTGCTTCAATAAGATCCATAATGGCTGCAGATTGCTCAGGGGTCGCCATAGATGATAAAATAGCAATACAATTACCCAAGCAGAACCAACGGACATCCATCCTTGCAGGACTAACATTTCCGATAAAGTAACCACCACGAGTCGGCATAAAATCAAATACCCAATAGGGAAGAGAATCGGGAATCACATTGAATTTGTTGACTGCAGTATGAGAGTATTCCTCTGTCTTATACCTATAAATATCATTAAGCTGCTGAAAATCAAGCCAAAAATAATTTCGCATGTGATAGCTCAAGGCGTGGAGCCGTTTAGTTATGCGCTCTACAAACTCCTTCCCCTCGTCATCCTGCTTTAGCAAAAGCAATGCACATCTTAGAGCCATGAAAAAAAGTGCTTGTATTTCAATAGGATACCCATAAACGCCCTGCAAAAGTGAATAAACCGTACAATTAGGTCATGTGTGGATACATGGAATCCAAGGCAAAAGAAAGGAAGCAACCATAATTATCCAATAACGATTTCTATGAGAACTATTGAAACATGGATTCCAATTTTGAGTTCCTGTTTGGGTAGCAAGTGGATTCCAACTCTCTCTCTCACATACACACACAAGGAAAACTCTGAAGAGACATCAGAAGAATAACCCACACCAATAGGGACTAAAAATTAAGGCAAAAGGTGATAGAGAGTTGAGTCTTGCCATTGATCTACATCCAGCATGCATTATGTTTTTTTTACTTGATAAAATGCAGAGAAAACAGCCAACTTCCGAGAGATTTCAGTCAAATACAGTTTGATCAAAAAGCACCAGCAGGTAGTTCTAGAGCCCAAAACAATTTCTTGTAAGATTTTCCCATAACCATGGCTTTCCGTGGTTTCAAATTCCCTAGTTGCGCCCCCCCGCAGCCAGTGTTCTAGTCTGTGATTGGATGCAGCACTGACTTGAAGTCTTGAACAACAATGACTACATCCATCAATCAAATGCAAAATGGCAAAATCATGGTCACCTTCAAGTCCAACTTGCAATTGGATTCCTTTCGAGTCCAACTTGATAGGAACGTAATTGAGAGTTGAAGCCTAGTCTTGCAACGTGAATGCTAAAAAAGGTATCTGCAATCTTGTCCTTTCCATGTAATCAACTAATTGTTGTAATTCAGTTCAATAGTGAATCCAAACATTGCCTATGTGTACAAGAGCAAACCTTATTCAGTAAACCCTAAGAAAGTTCATGTTGGACCCTTTGCTATTGGTGCAACCTGGTTATCGATTCAATGAGATGGTGATACCTGAATCACAAAAATAGCCAAGTACACCCACAGGCGGTGTTCGAAATATCGGTATTGCGTTACGTATCGTATCATTGGGATATAAATACGTATCAGTTATTGCACGGGATATAGCGTCTGTAACGGGTAATTTATTGCACTTTTTGCGAAACATTGGGGAAACATTGGGGAAATGATTGAATTTTCATTGAAACTTCAGGAATTGTTAAAAAATACCTTAATACACTTTTAAATCATAACATCTCAAAAAAAAAAAAAAGGTGCACATAATAGGTTTCCTTTATGCGCTATCTGACTGAACTAATGCAACTATATTCAAATTGAATGCATAACATTTAGAGTGTATGTGATGATCATTTCATCAAACTCTTCCAAATACTTCGAAATTAGTCTCAATTGACAGCTAGTTTAAGGGAATTCTGATATCTATATATATATATATATATATATATATATAATTTTTAATTAACAAATGATTTTTATTTTTCAAAATTTGGTAAGGACTTAACAAATCAGTAAATCAGCCCTCATACATGCTTGACTTCATGTTTGGAGTGCAACATTGTAAGCAATTTGGGAGAAATTGGGGAAATTTTGAATTTTTCCCAATTTTCCTCAAATTGGACCACCTACACTCAATTTTCAAAATTAGAGTGTATGTGATGATCATTTCATCAAATACTCTTAAATACTTTGAAATTAGTCTCAATTGAGAGTTGGTTGAAGGAAAATTTTGAAAAAAACATGGAGAACATGAACAACCAATGGATATTGAAATCAAAGCTCCAACTCCATGATTTTTCATGCAAAACATGAAGAACCAATGGATTTGTAAGCATTTAACACTGATTTAACATAATTTAAACAAAAAAAAAAAAGGATTGGAAATTGAAAATGCTCACCAGATCGAACATGTGGGGATATATCCGCACTACCTTTGCGTTTCGTATCGCACAAGTGGGATACAAGATATATCGTATGATATATTGGCCGATACCGTCGATATTTAAAACATTGCTCACGAGAATGTTTGAGTTGAGAGGAAGAAGCAACTTGATTGAAACTGAAATTCCCCCTTACATTCACATACTTAGAAATGTGGAATACCTAACCTTGAAGATAATTCCTATGAATTTTTAATGAAAATTGGAAATCCCCCAACTATTAGATTGATTTCAAATCAATCTATAATTTATTTAATATAACAAAAATCCCATCAACAAAGATTTCGCATAAAAAATCAAAAACAACTTTATCAAACCCTGAAAATCTGCAATCAGATCTTCTACATCAGCCTCCCTATCTTCCACAAATGGCAAATGTGATCTCTAACATTTAAGACCCCAAATTTTACAACAAACAACTCAAAATCAGCACACGTCCCTACAGTGAGCCGTGGGCCTAAATTGTTCCCCTGGGGTTGGAAAGAGATCGACTCCAAGTTGGACACTTTATACAAGTAGTAGAGAAATGGATCTAATCTTTTCAAGTCGTCACCCATGAATCATGTGCATTTCTGATAGGGCTTGTTCTTCCATTCCACCAAGTATTGCTTTTATTGACCCCGTTGAGTGTCAATAGTCTTTGTGTGTAACACTTGTTCATCTTTTTTCTTCTTTTTCTATGAGAGTTGTTTAACCATATTGACAATGACTTCATCTTGCACATCAGACACCCCACCCTGGTACTCGAACAAATCCGGCACATTGAAAATTGGCGAGATATCTAAGTCATCCGGCAACTCGATCTCATAGGTTTTGTCACCCAACTCCCTCTTGACTCAGCATGGATCAATTTTCTTAGACTTGAGCTTGTTGTAATTTCCCTTCAAAAACCTTTCTTTGTGGAGATAAATAATAACCAAGTCACCTTCTTTATATATCTTCTCTGTCAATGTTCATTCGCGGCTTCTCAGTACTTTCCAAAAAGTCTTAGATGTGCTTGGTGAAAGCATCAGCACTTTGCTCACTTGATCTTGTACTAAGGTAAGCACATGATGTGGACTTCTCCCATTTGCGATCTCGAATGGGGATTTCCCAATGGTTCAATTGACTGAGTTGTTGTAGGCAAACTTAGCTTGGGAGAACCACTAAGATACATTGTTAGCTACAATACTTGAGAGGTTACTAAGGTTCTTGTTGACTATGTTAGTTTGGCCATCTGTTTGAGGATGAATGCACTACTGAACTGAAGTTTAGTCCCCAACCACTTCCATAAATTGCGCCCGAAGTATCTAAGAAACTTTGTACCATGGTCCAAAGTTATCGATTTCAGTACCCTACGAAGTTGCACAATCTCCATGAAGAATATGTTGGCAATGCATAGCATCCATCATCCTTCGTCATTGAATGGAGTAGGCTATCTTCGAAAAAACAGTCCACCACATCAAAAAATCGAATCTACTCCATCATAAGACTAAAGAAGACCTAAAATGAAGTCCATAAAAATGTCCCCCCATGGTCTGACTGGAATAGAAAGTGGCATACAAAGGCCATTGTTCTATACATGACCTTTGGAGACTTGGCATCGACAACATCGAGTTATGAACCGTTCAACATCACAGTGCATACAAGGCTACTTGTGTTTTTCCTCCGTAATGACCAATGTTTTATCTCTTCTAAAATGTCCACTAGTTCTCCATATAGCTAAAATAGAATCTTCTTCCGCGACAATCCTTTAGAAATGCATAAGCGGGAACCCTTAAATTAATATCCATCGTGTGAGATGAATTCACGTTTTGGATCATGGATATCCACACATATGTCGAGCACATTGCCAAAAATAGGGTCCTTGTATTGTTCTTTTAGTGCCTCAAATCCCATGCCACTTTATTTTGACTTCCAACTTTGATACACAAAAAGAAAGCATATTCTTGTAAAAAAAGCCATCTACTTCGCATGACGAGTACTCGACTTCTTCTGGGAGTTGAGATATCTCTATGCCTCATTATCCAAGTATAGAATGAATTCCTGATGAATCAGGTAATGCCTCCAATGTCATATTGCCCGGAACATTGCATAGAACTTGAGATCATATGTGGAGTAGTTCTTCCCTGCATCATTAAGTTTCTCGCTAAAGAAAGTGATCGGCTTTCCTCCTTGACTTAGCACTACGCCAATGCCAACATTTGAAGCATCACTTTCCACTTCAAAGACTTTATTGAAGTCTAGAAGTGGAAGAATTGGAGTTTCTATCATTTTCCTTTTTTAATGGTACCGAAGCTTTGGTTCACCACTTTAATCCATTCAAACTTGCCTCCGCACATGCAATCGTGGAAGGTACAATAATTATTCCAAAATTTTGAATATCTCCAGTAAAATGTTGCCAAGTCGTGGAAAGAACTGGCCTCCAAAAGGGTTCATCGAGTGGGCCACTCCATAATGGCCTTGATTTTCTTATGGTAAACCTTGATCCCGTCTAGAACTAACCAAAAACTCAACACTATCGACAAAGAACAAGCACTTTATCAAGCTAAGATATAGTCTCTTCCTCAGTACTACATTAAATATTTTCCATAAGTGGTCAATGTGAACATATGAATTAGGACTAAAAATAAGAACATCATCAAAATAAACAACTAAGAACGTCCCCATGAAGGGGTGGAGTACCTCTATCATGAGCCTCATAAAAAATATTTGGCATATTTGGAAAGCCTAATGGCATCAAAAGCCACTCGTACAACCCATCTTGTCTTAAACGCGGTCTTCCACTCATCCCTGGGCCAAATACAAATATGATGATATTCGCTCTTGAGGTCGATCTTTGAAAAGATCTTTACTTCGTAAACATGTCTAGTATATCATTCAATTGTTGGTACTTGATATTAATAAGGGTTTATTGCATGATTGTCCACACATCCTCCAAAATGCACCTTTCCTAGGGGATGATAATGCAAGAATAGCACATAATGACATGTTTTCCATAATTAAACCCTTCCCAGTAACAAATTGGTGGAGTTCAGCATGTTCGGCTAGACTCATTCAGTAGTGCGCAAGGTATGGGAGGCTCAAACCCGGCACTAAATCAATGTGGTGTTGAATGTTCATAAGAGGATGTCCAATTGGGAGTTCTTCAGGAACCGAATATTCATATTCATGTAGCAGCTCTTTCATAGTAGGGGGAACATCTAACTATTTTATGTCTTCTTTAGCAACCAAGACATAAATGACGCACATCTCCTTGCTTTTCTCTTCAAACCTTTATACGCCAAGTGATTTTTTACCCTCCTCTTTATCAAATTTGGATGTCAGAAGATGTTTCATTAGGTGTAATGTGATATTAACACCATCCTTGACGAATGAATAGGTGTGTGTCCAAGTTAAAATACTCCATATCTCTATCCCAAAGCTACAGTCTTCCCAATGAAATGTGGCATGCATCTGTGGGAATAGCGTCACACCACACCTCATCCATGTACTCAGATCCAGTAAAGAAGGAAACTAAGCACCTAAAGTTAACGGAGACTTCACCCCCTTTCTTAAACCAAGGAATCTGGTATGAACATGGATGCATGTATTTTTTTAAATTTATCCACCATTTCTTGTGAAACAAATGTTTTCATTGCTCTCCTCGTCTATCAGAATCATGCATATCTTCCCACCAAAAGTGTGAGTGGTAAGGAAGATCTTGTGTCGCAACCATCGTCCCTCATCAATCACTTGAGGCATTGATAACATAGTCTGTTGGATAACCAACGTTTCACTCCTATCACCATACACATTTGCTACATCTTTCCTAAGATGCGTCACATGCTCACATTTCTTCATATTTTGTGTCATCTTCAGCTTTCATACGATCGGGAGTGCCTTCAACATATTCTCCTTCATCAACACATTCACTTTAACTAAGGATTGACGTTCAGCACATTAAAAAGAGTAATGTCCCGACTACCCACCCTTAAAGCATGAGAAAGGAGTGTTTTTTTACCCTGTCTTGGATGCACTAGCTGTCTAGCCCCTTATCCATAATCACCTCCCCCGGGTTGAGGTTTAACTTCATTGCTAGATATTGGCCATTATTCCTCGACCCATAGGAGATCCTATGGTCACTTTACATGAGAAGTTAGCATGTTGCCCCATCGTCGATGACAATGCTTGTGAATCAGCAAATCGTCTCCCAAGTCCCCAATTAGTTATCTCCTTGGCTTTTAATGCAAATGTGTATGTATTGAACATCTTAAATACATCTTTGAAAGCCAATTCATCTCTTATGTCCAGATTAAGACCGTTAAGATATCTTGAATTTTTTTTTCTTCATACTCACGAAACCTTGCTAGTAATGTTAATGTATTGAACTCCTTGGTGTATTCATTTACTAATTTGTTCCTCTGACATAAACTGCGAGGTCTTTGATAGAGGTCAGGGGCATAAGTCGCGGGTAGGAACTTACTTTTTAACACCCTTTTCATCTTTTTTACTCTCCTTGATGGATTCATTTTGCTTGGAGATCGTCCCACCATGCTAACGCATGAGCGAAAAACTTCATAGCTATTTCACGTTCACAAGCCGGGGCTGACGGTTATTGGTTAGGACCTTGGTAGGAACTTTCCTCTACTTGTCCTTTGATCTCCCGATTCCCTCCATGCCAAAGCTCTCCCACTTGATTAGTGAGATTGTCTACCATTTGCATTAGTTGAACTACTTGCTCTATGAGTACACAAATCAATAAGGTTACTTGCACAAATTCTTCATGAATCACCCCCTTGAAGCCATTATTAGGAGATGATGTAGAGTTGAAAATCCCCAAAGGTGACTTGCTCTGATGCCTAAATGATGAAACTAGTTATTGATTCAATGAGATGTTGATACCCGAATCGCAAGAATGGACAAGAGTAAAATCACAAGAATGCTTGAGTAGAGAGGAATGAGCAACTTTATTAAAATTGAAATTTCTTCTTACAACGACTTAAACAAAAACTAATAAACTTAGAAATGTGGAATGCCTACCTCCTCCACCAACACCCCTTTTATAGACCCTAAAGATAATCCCTATGAATCTTTAATAAAAATCCCCAACTATTTTATTAATTTCAAATTAATCTTAATTGATTTCAAATCAATCTATAATTTATTTATGATGATAAAAATATCATCAACAAAAATTTGGCCTAAAATAACAAAAACAAATCTACTAAAATACCCCAAAATCTTCAATCGTATCTTCCACATCAGCACTCTTATCTTCCACAAATGGAAAATGTGATCTCTAACATCTAGGGCCCAAATTTTGCATCAGGAAACCCAAAATCAGCACATGTTGGGCCCTATGGTGGGTTGTGGGCCTATAACAACTATAAAAAGAACACCTTCACCTCTTTAACATTCCTTAAGTGTTCAATAGAAGCCTCTCCTAAAAGACCCGAGGAATTCATCTCTTCTACCTTTTACAACCCAAGAATTAGTGGTGGTGGCACAAACACCATTTCTAACTAGAGCACCCGGTTGCCTCCAAAATTTTGCCCAAACCCCTCAACTGATTGAGAAAGGGAAAAAAAAAACAACTTTGCTAATAAAGTTGAACATTTAGTAAACTGAGGGTGTTTGCAATACAGGATTAACTAGAAAGATTCTGCCTGCAGAAATAACAACTTTTTTAAAAGGTGCCAAACATGTGCAGTATTTTCACAAATTGGGTTCCATTGCAACTTCTAACTCCTAGATAACCATAGGAATTCAACATAATTGCATCCCAAAACAAAGTCAGAAAGAAGTTTTGTACTTTTTTTCATATTGATAATCGACAATTCTTTAATAAGAAGAACAAACAAACTACGATCACATGACAAGCTTACATAAGGAGGATAAAACCGATATAGATATCCCTTACTTGAGGAACTTACATGAGGAGGATAAAACCGATATAGATAGCCCTTGAGGAACTAGCAACATCATTGGCCTGGCCTCATCACGAATATCTGACGCCATGTTTGGATACTAGAGATTTCGTGCCAGACAATGGAAAAGGAAAAGGCTTTTTTCCTTTGATCTGACCATTTTTGCTGTTTGGATAGCAAAGGAAAGGATGGATTCTACAAAGCAATCATCACATTTTTTCCATAATTTGAATTCTTGGCACAAGAAACCAGGTGAATTGTGAGAGAAATATGATATTTCCACTTGCTATCCAACAAGAACTCTAAAATTGGAATCCATGATCCAATAGTGCTCATAGAAATTATCATTAGATATTTATTACTTTTTTTGTTCTTTTCCTTGAATTCCGCATATCCAAACATGCCCTAAAAGAAAAGACGGTTGTTTTGTACAAATCCTCAATCTCAATAAAGTATGAGTTAATTTTCATGATCCCAAGCTTCTTTTATCCTCAAATACTGACATTGGTGAATCGCCTTCAAATAAAGGATATGATTAGAGTCACAATATCACCAAATAATGACCAAAAGAGCTCACAACTCTACTTCATTAGAGAATCTTGACCAAAGAGGGTCCTGATAAGCAAGAAGGAGCTTTCCAAAGTCCTATAATTACATTGTTTGCAAGAAGCGAAGTAAATACATCAGAGGGGAATAGATTGCCCAATGTAAATGGAAAGTCAGCAAATGCCTTCCTTTGCAAGAGCATCCACCATCTCTTTACACTCACGAGGAACAAAGTCAAAAAGAAGAATCAAAGTTTCTACTAAGCTCCCAAATGTCCTCAATCATATTTTCCAACCTCCAAGACATCATCTTTGATGCCCATGACAACGCTTTACAGGAATCACCTTCCACAATATCTTACCTAAGAGAATATGTAAATGTAAACATTTTAACATCAGCAACAAGAGCTTTAATTTAGGCTTCATTTGAATCTTTTACACCAATAGGCCTGAAAAAACCCAACTATGTGTGATCTCTAATGTCTTGAATAACAATAATAGCTCCTGCCTGAATTCATCCATTGAACTGATTTTAAGCACTCCTGCCAAAGGTATACTCCATTTGATCACCAGTACCGGCAATCTAATTCTATTTTCCGTTACAAGTCTCCAACTGTATAAACATCTCAAACAGAAACATCCCCCAAACTAATTTCTCAGTGTCTTGTGACATGATTGTGATTTTGGTCATTCCTGAATCCCGACAAATTTGAGAAGAGATCACCCATCAAAAAGAAAAAAGAAAATCCTTAGGGCCTCTTTGGGGGTCACCTAAAATCAATTGAATGCAAATTTGATAATCTGACTTCATTTTTTTATTGAAGGTCCGCTGCTCAAATACCTCTTTCGATGAATTGAGTTAGGTCTTTCATGCAGAACACTCAGGCTCTCATGTTCAAGTTTTTTTGGTAGTTGAGCTAGTTTCCATTTGGCATCTTGCTAGGAGCTCACCAACACCACAATAATAGTGTCAGCACCTATCAGTAGTTCTTCAACTGGCCCTTGGTCGGTCAGAAGTGGACTATTGTCTTTGGCCCACCAAAAGTCCATACAGTGCAGATTTATTAATAAGGACCACATTGTCCCACAAATATCTTTACAATGGACAGCTCAGATCACTCACACATGCCGCACGTTAACACCTCCAACACAAAATCAAACTCCCGATCTTAGGTAGGCAGATCCTCACCATTCCTCCAATACCAATTGAACCAGAATTGCCAAACAAACTCCTAATGAAATTGAGAGTTCCATGATATTGATACAACCTGCTGTCTGATTGGACCAGTTTATCTTCTTGCCATTCACATCTGTTGTGTATCATGATATTCATAGCCTCGTCCCATCTCCCAACTATTTGGGGTCAGCAAAACTTATGATGGGCCAATTCACGTTGCATGTGAACACCACAACTTCAAAAGGATAAACATACATTATCATTGGCTCTACCTTCATAGTTAAATAACAAGAATCCGACAACTTTCAACAGCATTTCAAACGACCACAATGACTTGGTGAGATTTCAAACCAAGATGCTGGGAAACTCGGTCCTCAGCCTGACTCGACCACAACTTGGGACAACTTGTCGAGTCGACTTTACACAACTCACAATGACTTGAGCCAAGTCACTCGGTGAATCAGGTCCGAACGTTAATCAAACTGTAAATGGGAGAGGGAGGGAATCAATCCCACAACCTTTGACATGGGAAGAAATGAACCTAACTACTGCATCATTCAATGTTTAGTTGTTAGTTTTCGTATCTTGTATAACTTGTACTTATTTTAGACATGTTTAAAACCTATCCCTGTTCTTATTTTTAATATATAATTATTAAATATCAAGTCGAATCAGGTCGAGTCTTCGAGTCAAAGACAACCTGACCAGGTTGAACATTGAATTGAGTTGAATTTCAGGTTTTCAAACTACAGTTTATACAAGTTCATTACAGAGGCTGCATATTCATGTACATGGCATCATAGGGAATGATTATTTCCTCATTTTCCAACAATCATAAAAATAAAAGAAAAAAAAAATGCGCAATGAGGGGAAAAAAAAAAACGTCATGAGAATATAACCAAATATCTCGTCCTTTCTCTTTTTATTCTTGCTTTTTAAATTAGATTCATTCATCTTTATTGGATTGGTATGTCACATGTGCCTTAAAAATGCCAAAACTAGTTACGCGAAAAACTAAACTAATGAGCATATGGCAAACCAAGTACAAGCGCATGATAAACCAAGGTATAAAACTATACATGCATCAAAATTAAAATAACATCAAAATACAGATAAATGAAGACAGACACTAAAGGCTAATAATTCAAATTCATGCCCAAAAGCAAGATGGGTGGAAGAAATATAAAAAGAAGAAAGAAAAACAGGAACTCACCATTCTTCGGTCAATCATAGAGCACCCATCCGCACAAAGCAAGGTGGGGAATGTATCAAACCCCTCTGACAGACATAATGCCAATATAAGGCGCATACCCTTTTGGCATTCAGGCATTTCTGCTAAGGAAGAGTCTCCTGTAGATTTCGTATATGCACGAAGCAAGATAATCCACCAAAACCCAGAATCAACAGGAGCAACTCTTCCTATCGCAGTCTCTCCGAAATCCGCAATTAAAGTTTCATAATTCCGAATAGGATCATGGAAGACTTTAAAACTAGCGGGCATGACTCCTTCTCCTAGTTTGAAGCGGTCGATCTTTTTCTCCCCTGATTGAAGGCGAAGGGTTTTCAGAAGAAAATTCTTAACTATTTCTGGCTCTCCATTCATCAAAAATGCCAAGGCACTTGGGACGAAGTCTCGTACAAACACCTACCCAAATCAAAGAAACAACCATCAAATATACTATTTCTAAAACTCTCCATGAATTGCAGCTCCTTAAGGAAGAATCATTCTTATGCATGGACTATGAAGAGAGAAATAACATAAAAAAAGCATCAAGTGCATGCAAAACAGCACCAGCAATACATTGTATAAATATAATCCATGGCCCATTTAAGGGATGTAGAACTTGAAATACAAGAGAAACTAATATGGGCCCCTCATTATCACTGGTTTAACCATGTAGCAGAGACATGAAGTGTGCCATTTCATGGCCGTTCTTCACTAACACAACAGAACCCATAACATATTTTTATCAAGAGAAATTCTATATGGAGCGCTTCATAGTTCCAGTGATTGAAATCATTGATCTGGTGGACCACCACATGAATGAATATAGGCAAATTTTTCATATTCATTGAAATCAAGTGATTGAAATCATTGATCTAGTAATTGAAATAAAGAGAGATGCTATATGGAACACTCCATATGAGTTCTAGTGATTGAAATCATTGATCTGGTGGGCCACCACATGTGTATATAAGCAAAAAATTCGTAATGATTGGATAATTCTTGCCATCAAATTTCTTGAGTTTTGTCCATTGGATGTCAACCAATGCTTCTTGTTTGAGTGAACAGTTCCTTTCTCATGCCATTGGTTGGATGACTACTACAGTCCAATGACTTTTGCAGCATTTCTCATCCATGTGATGGCCCACATAATCAATGGTCCTGATAACCACACGGTGACATGTACACCAGAGATAATTTGGTGCACAACTCCAGGAACTCCATTAAGCAGGCACACCACAGCATCAGCATTCCATGTTTGTCTAATATACATAGGGAAGAAAATAAATATACCTGATTATAGTTAAGGGCTTCTTCAGAATGGTCCAGTGCAGCAATCGTTCCAACTGGCTGGCCACGGAAGTACACCAATGAATGCCTGATAGCTTCCCATGCTTCAGCAACCATGGGATGAGGTTCAAAGCAATGTTGAGAAATAGGTGTGCTCACATTTGACCTTCTACCAGGAGAAAATATGTTCTCAAGATGGTCCACAATCCGGTAGTGCTCAGCATTCCTAGAAGAATGGCGAGGCGATAAAGGAATGGACAGCTCACTGAGGGACCCATCGAATGATCTTTGCCGTTCTATGGTCAGAATCCTGGGCTTATCCGCCAGCCTCGAGAAGTCGCATTCTTCAATCTCAGCTATACATAGTGGATCAAGAGTCCTCATAAATGTACCCGGAGATGCATCCATCGAAGCAGTAGGCATACCCGAAATTCTCCAAGAACAATTTTGTTACGTTCCGAAGCTTCAAAATCTGCATCTAACCGAGGACAATTAGAAACATAAAAGAACAAAACATGGGAGTCCCTATGTAACTAGGACACTCCATTTTCTTAAAAAAGACCGTGACCACACACCCCATGTTGTACAATCGTGCTGGACACATGTCGACGGTGCTATTCGGGGGGAAAAGGAGCGTTAGTCTATCTCTTACTATTGCATTTTAGAGATATCCATTATACTATTTGTCCTTCTAATGACTTTCTGATTAGCTGTGCATTCATGAAGAAATGTTTATATACTAGAACATTTCAATATCACCATATTTCTATATCGTATTCCCTCCTATCAGAGACCACATCGGCACATCCCCGCATCAAACACCGACACATTTCTACATGCAAAGTTACAAAGATGATTAAAAACCCAAAACTAGAAGTAACTTAGAAAAGCCATTCGCAACCCAAGCAGGTCATAGAAGCCTTGTGCTTTTTTACATTTGTTAGGAGACTAACTCTCTCATGCTCTCTAAATTAAAAGATTTTAAGGATACCATATCAACACAAATACTAGTACTGCATATTGTATCGATGCTACTGCATTCTGCTTATGATTTTCTGAGCTTGTATCGATGATGTGGGTGTGATTCCCAAACACTTGCATCTATGTCTTGGATTCTGAGAGATGGAACATCAAATTCCCTTTACATGTACCCGAATCCGTTTACTCTCACCCGTATCTAGGAATAAAAGCTACAACAATTATAAATATCACTTTGAAGGTTCTCTTTCCACATGTTTTCACAACATTTACTAAAGAGGAATTACAATACGCCGGCCTGAATTGACGGCTTTTTCATTGAGGCCAGAATCATTTTCAAGTGTTGCCTTTCATAGATCTAGATTGTTCATTTGGGGGCCAATGGACCAAAAGCCATCTTGATGGAATAATCCCATTCATTAGATCTACGGACTTCTTCTGCCGCCAATGGATGATAAGATATTTTTTATTTTTAACAATCCATTCTCAGGCTAAAATTTAGCTGACAGGGTAGTTTTTTCTCTTTTTTTTTCATTTTTTTTTGTTTAGTATCGTCTATTTATTTAGGGCCCACCAGATGAACAATCTGGATCACTAACAGATGGGGCCCATATGAAATGACAGCATGGACAAAAATGCCAGCAACCCTGTCCTAGTCAGTCATAAACATAATTCCATGACGGCTAACCTAATTAAATTGCAGTGCACCAATTCCTTGAATGGTGACCTGCACTCAAACCGGACCCATACCACAATGGTCCAAGATTCAAACCATTCATCAGCACCGTCGATCAACCAACTTCCGCAAACCACATGGATTAGACAATCCTATCCATCCAAGCAGTGGGCCCCAGGATTCCAATCTAACACCCCCAATCATGGATTGCCGATTCATCCAAGTCGACTCAGACCATCCCACAAGTCAACCTCTCTCCCCCCCGACTCGACTCAAGACCTGACGAGTCCCGTCCAAGATGGAGCAGAAAACCAAGAACCCAACCAGTCAGTTTTCTCTACCGCAGCCAATCCCTGGTGGGGCCCACTCGCCGAATGTTACAGATCATGAACCGCTGTGCCACAAGGCCCATTTGTTCAAATACAACAAATCCATAAACCCATTATCTAATATAAGTAACAAAACACTACCGAATTACAGAATCAAAATCAATCCAAATTCTCTGAAAATTCAAACAAGAAAACATGAAGACATTCAAGAACTCAAACTGATACACTAACACCATTCCGCCTCTAATTCGACATCCAAACATCGAAAAAAAAAATGCGTATTTCAATCACAATTCACATAAAACAACAAACCAAACACACCTAAAAAACGATCGAAAAATGCGAAATTTGCAACGCTAAGTTCTACAAATGTAAGACTGTATAAACTATATATAGCTCTTCAGAATTCTGATATTGGGTGGGTGGGTGGGGGTGTACAAAGCACTCACCTAGAGAGCTGGGGTGCGCAGGTTAGTTATCCTGCGCCCCCTTCGAGCAATGCAGATGGAAACATGTCCCACTGGCAACAGGCGTTCTGTGTGAAGCTGTTGTCATCTAATCATAGATGAGGAGGCAGCTGGGTGGTAACCGGTTACTACCGGTTTCCGAATGGGGTGACCGGCTGTGACCGGTGGGCGTGTGTCTGTTTTCTACGAGAGAATCGAGGAGATTTGGAATATCCTCCACGAGCCTGTCGCCTCACCTCCAAATTTTAGAAAAAAATAAAAAAATGTAGGGTCCTGATGCAACGGTTGGTACAAGTGGGACCCACTTTTAGGTGATGCAGAACGTTGAATTGGTGGGCCCCACTTGAATGCGGATGCGTCTGAAAACATTGAGATCGGAGTATCCTGGACATCTGAGCTCTGGCATCGTATCTTTTTTCGACCGTTTCTTTGTAGGCCACAGATCAAAGCGTCGTAATCATCCGAGCTATGAGAATTTTATGGATACCCCATCTACGTTAGTTTAAATCATTTCAACGGTCTGGATCACCTAACCGTGGCCCCCTTTTCAATTTTCCAAACTAAAATGATCTCTGCAAGAGCACTATCATGTATAGACAAGCACACAAACTTCTGCACACGTGGGATGCGTGTACACCAATCCAAACCGTCCAAATCGTGGGATCCTATGCAGATGAAATACTCTATTTAAATTAGGTCGGTTGGATCCAAACCGTCCATTGAGTTTCCCATATTTAACTTCAATTTTATAGCCAAAAATTCGTTCAAATTAGGTTTTGATTGTGATGGATTGATAATGGGCCCCACCACCTGAATGCTTATGCCATGCGGAATTAGCTGTCTCCCTTGATATGGATGGCCATACCTTGTTACGCCCATCCACACGCAATCACACATGTTAATGGTACACGTGTGCCATATCCCAGCTACCCTCTTGGTCGGGACTGAAGCTGATTAAGTGTTACTCGGGCAATCAACCGTAATGGATGATTCCCTGACCGTATGGCCCACCTTGATGTATGTGTTGTATATCCACACCGTCCATCAGTTTTTACACCTCATTTTATGGCACGGTACAAAAAATGAAGCAGATCCAAATCTCAAGTGGGCCCCAATCACACCGTTTCCTGCTGTGTGGTCTGATACACACGTGTGCTTGCGTGTGCATGAATATGCGGCGTGTGCTTGAGATGTAATGGAGCACTTCTTTAAATGTTGGCGACTCATCCGATACGCACGTGGGATGAGTTAAAGGCCTCTATAATACTGGCACGTGTGCTTGCTTGTGCATGTGCGGCGCTCCAAACTACTGGAGAAAAAAATTGATACTCTGAAAGAGGGTGATGGATGATACAGGGCCACTTAAAAAACCGAAGTCATGCGTACCATTTTATATATATTAGACTAAAAATTAATGATTATATAATATCAGATTGGTGTGGACATTTATTGAACGGTTAATAATAAAAAATACCTCACAGGTGTCCAAAATCAGATATTAGGCCTGTCCATACAATCACAATTTTTTTATTGTAATATAAAAAGGGTTTTTTCCATAATTAGAGGGTTTAATTAGGGTTAATATGTGCCACGTGTACAATTTCTAAGTGCCTGCGTATCAACCGTCATACGCCGCCAAAGTATCAAAACTCACTAAACCAAAGACGGGTGTGGTTGTCGGTTGACGTTTTCTTTTTGTATTGTGCTGCGTTGTGACGGTGCTATCTACAGTGATAGTTCACCAACATTTTAAAATGCTGGTGACTCATCTATATACACGTGGGATAAGTTCTTGGCCGTCTATTCAATTCATGAGGATATTATGGATGGTCCAAGGAACTGAACTTACACTGATCAAACAATATTAACCAATTTAGAGGATGGCCCAGCAATCCAAACAGAATGGTAGATCAGATGGTTAAGATCATTAGAAGATTTTATTTTTATTCTTTTTTTTTGGTCTATGTCCCTATCCGTAGTGGGATCAGTGGATTTGATGGTGTGGATTGGCATACATGTGTTCCAGTTGTGAGTGCATGAGTGGCTACTATTTAATGAAATGTGGGTGAACTATCACCACAGTCGACTCTAAAATCGAGGGAACACTTCCCAATCGGCCACGTGGATCACGTGATCGTAGACGCGGATTAGATACTGACAGGTTGAGCAGCGAGAAGAGTCGCTACTGAAGTGACGTCACCAAGTTCTGTGGGACCCACCATGATGTATGTATTGTATCCACACCAGCCATCCATTTGGAGAGATAATTTCAGGGCATGAGACAAAGAATGAGTTATATCCAAATCTGGAGTGGACCCCACCACAGAAAACAGTGGGAAGAGTGACGACCACCGTTGAAACATTCCTAAGGTCCAATATGATGTTTATCTGAGATCCAACGTGTTCATAAGTTAAGACAGACATGAAAGAAGGGAAAACACAAATTTAAGCTTGATCGAAAACTTTCGTGGCCCTTAGAAATTTTAAATGGTGGACGTCACTCTATCCACTGTTTTCTATGGTGGGGTCCATTCGAGTTTTGGATCTGACTCATCCTCTGGATCATATCCTAAATCGATATCTCCAAATGGATGGACGGTGTGGATACAACACATACATCATGGTGGGTCCCACAGAACTTGGTGACGTCACTTCAGTAGCGAGTGTCGCTACTCAACCTGTCAGTAGTTAATCCGCATCCCGTGATCGTCAGCGGCCATGCAAACGTCCTAGTCCAACCAGGTCGTAATACGTACAGTACAGTTCTACAAGATGTACGGCCTTAGATCTATGCAAGTGGGGCCCACTGTTTATTATTGATCCAAGCCGTTGGGACTTACCATGGATGGTACATCCATCAAAAAAGCCAAAATGTGGGGCCCACTTGCACTTCCCGTGTGAATTGTTTCTCAGCCGTGAAACTTTTTTTAAGGGATTCAATTTTTTTTCGTTTTGCGAAAAAATAGAAAACAAAAATAACTTTGTATTTGAAAAATAGCCCACATTAAATAGAAGAGTCCAGCAGGACTTTCTCATTGCTTTTTATGTCTTTTTCATTTAAGACTTTAATAATAAATGACAAAAGCATGGGTCTTATTTGGTTTCTAATTTTTATTTTTTTATTTTTGGAAATAAGATTTTCAGTTATTCTCATGAAAATGAGTTTGGTTATGTCTTTTTCCTAGTTTTTTTTTTTTTCGAAGGGCCCATTTTCTCAGCCGTTCAAGGAAATTATTTCCTCAAAAGTGAGAAACAATTCGTGAGAACGAGAAGCTGCGTGGGGCCCACACAGATTCTCGTGAGAAATCCACTCCGTCCATCCGTTTTGTAGGATCACAATAGGACGGCACTCCCAAAATCAGGCAGATCCAAAACTCCTTTGGGCCACACCACATGAAACAGTAGGAACGGATACATCCACCGTTGAAACCTTCCTGTAGACGACCATGATGTTTATATGCTATCCAAACCGTTTATGGGGTTACTATACAGAGTAAAACTGTAGGAACAAACATCGTCTTGATACAAAACTTCAGTGGCCCCGCAAAGTTTCCATTGGTGGGCGCTCAATCGCCACTGTGGTGTGGCCCACAGCAGCTTTGAATCTGCTTGATTTTTATATTTCTATCCTGTTGTGGTATTTCAAAACTGATGGACGGAGTGGATTTGTTAAGGACATCTCTGTGAGACCCACACAGCTTCTGACTACTGAAATTTCACAGGCAATCCGCGTTTACGAGAGCCCATCCTTCTCTCTACGCCCCTCCATTGCAATTGACTTCTCATCCCTCCTCTAATCTCAAAGGTGGATCCCACATGATAGACGGCCTAAATCACTAATCATACCTTTTTCCTATATCATAACATTACAAAGGATAGTTCGGATTTTTTGGGCGAGTAGGACAATCAAAGGTGAGCTTCACGTGATGTACAATGATTAGTCCTTTTTATTGTTTTTGATATGGATCGTCCATTTCCTAGTAATGGGTCCAAGGGTTAGGATGATGTGATCAAAGTGACTTTTTATGGCCCACGGGCAATCAAAGGTGACCTTGCCTTTCTCATCCATTGACAAAGCGGTTAACATCATCATAGCAGAGTAATTCTTGGGAAAGATTGGCAATCAAAGATATTGGAGTCTTTTCTATCATATTTAAAAATAAAAAAATTAGTCCATTTTTGTAATCATGGCAGGGTGGCTAAGATGATGTAGTTAAAGTGACTTTATGATGAATGAGCAATAAAAGTGGGCCCCACAAGATGTATTGTAAAGATCAATGATCAAAACTTTCGGAACATTTTAGTTGCATAGCCACTAGTTAGTTGGTTGGTTAGGATCATCAAGTTATAGCCACTTTTGAAAAACATATGCAATCAAGGGTGGGCCACACATTTGGATCCTTACTCTTGCTTCGATGGTAGACTCTCTGGAGTTTCAACACCGGTCAAGGGTTCCAGTATCCATTGGTGGTGAAATCCCACTACGGCGTGAGTGTGTGGGGGTATGTGCGTTAAATAAATAAATCAAGGGTGGGCCACACATTATAGGAGATAGAGATTTTCACTAGAGGTGGGCATCGAGTCGAGTCGAACCAGATTAAGTCCAACTCAACTCGATCCAGTTTTTGCAAGTACCTGAACCGAACTTGATCCGATTCGAGACCGAGTCCAATAGGGCTAACTCGATCCAAACCGATTCCTTGCTAACTCGATCCGAATCGATTCCTTGCTAGCCTGTCGCGAACCGAGTCCGACTCGGTTAGGGAAACCGAGTCGGATCGAGTTGACTCTCTCCGATCGATTCGAATTATGCTAAGTCAAGCCAAGCAGGAGACTCTGGTGCTAGGAAGAAAACGGGAAGAAAATCGGGAGAGAAAGGAGGAGAGAGAATGAGAGAAGGGAAATTGGGAGAGAAAGAAGGAGAGAAAGGAGGGAATGAGAGGAAGTCGGCTCGGGTAGGGTTAGGGTTCGGGTAGAGGAAGGGTAAAAGTTTTTTTTTTAAAAAAAAATTGACTTTATACTACCCGATTCCGGTCCGATCCTGACCGGATCGAATCGGATCGAGTTACTACATGGTCCGAACTCGACTCGGTTTGGCATCAAATCCAAGTGGGTCTACTCAATCCGACCTGACCCTGGCTTTCGGTTCCGGCCGGATCCGACCGGTTCGGTCGAGTCGAATCCGACGAGTTGGGTAGGATCCTGCCCACTTCTAATTTTCAGCTTCTCTAATATAAATAAAATCAAGTCATCTTAGCAATTGATCCAATGGTTTAGAATCATCCAATCAAAGTGCTTTCAGAGAGAAGGGAATCTAATTCAATACACATGATGGATGGCTTAGATTAATGACCAAAACATTTTTCCACTGACTAATCAGGACTAAACTTGTGTTTATCAGTGCTTACATTTGTGTAGATCATAATTTAGGCCAGTCCATGCATCATATGGCCCACTTGATGAATTAATTGCCAAGCCTCAGCCAGCTCTTTGACCATCCCACTGAGTTTCCAATTGACTAGGCTCAAAATCGAGTCGACTCGTCTGAGTTTCAAGTCCACTAACCATGTTTAAAACTTTTTTTTTTTGTTAGCATGTCAGTACACCCACTGTCAGTTCACACTTCGCTGTTAGCCACCCCCACTAGGGAATCGATAGGAGGACCTCAGTGTTGAAATGAGGTATCTTTCACTCAGTCTACCACTTGAGTTATGGATCTGGGTGTAACCATGTTTAAAACTATATGCACAGCAACATTCTACAAGTGGGGCCCATTGTTCTTTCCAACTTGGACCATCCAAGTTAGGCCCATAATATCAATGTTATGAATTGCCAACTCCTGGCTTCCTTGAGGTCTATAAATGTAATTGCCAAGAAATTACAGGATTTGCTGAGGTTTTCTTTCCCATGCATGCAGAAGATATTGGATGCCTTAGAAAACTAACCAGACTAGCTTTAAATATTTAAATATTTATTAGTTCGCTAAATACTTTAAATTTAATCATTAAACTAACTTGGGTTATTTAATTATGGTCTGGATGGTCCATCTGCTGATCTGTGGACATATATGACACATATCAACAACAACAACAACAACAACAATAACAATAACAATAATAATAACAACAACAATAGCAATAACAATAACAACAATAGCAATAACAATAACAACAACAGCAACAATAATAATGATAAACCATAGCCAACAATGTGTAATCTATGGTCAGGAAGAGCAAACCATGGACCCACATTACGGAAGTGGACGCACGTCGAAGTCGTATGATCCAGTGATTCCTCATCAATCAAAATTTTTATGAAATAATTAAAAGCAAATAAACACAAGTTCTGTTGTACAAAATAATACATGACTTGAAATTGCCTGGAATCCCTAGCTCTCTTCAGTCAAAAATGGAAAAGACATCTCTGAAACCCCATTTAAACTAGAGCAGCATCTCTGCAATCTGTATCGCATTAAGGGCAGCTCCCTTGCGAATCTGATCGCCACAAACGAATATGTCCAACCTGTTCAGGAATTGCCACTTCTTTTAGTACAAATGCCTGGAGATTGCTGATATAATAATTGGACGGTTGTTACGAATCTTACCCAAGATTTCCGTCTTGGGACACATCACGACGTATCCTACCCACTGCAACATCATCTTTGTTCGATACCTGTAATCAACACAGCAAACATTTTAAAACAACTCACATGCACAAAGATTACTTTCCATAATGGATAGAGCAATCTAACAATGATGAAGAAAAATCAAAGGAATGGGACAGCGAATTCAGGAATTATCCTTGGGCAAGGAAAAAAGGCCTCAGAAGAAGGGACGGATGAGGCCAAGGACAGCAAGGGCCAGAGGGACGGACGTGGGACAGACAGCAAGAAGGAGCGGGTGCCAGAGAATTCTTTTACCCATGTGAACCCCCTGCCAAGGCTGCAAGAGATCATGAATTTTCCATGGCATCACCCATTTCATCTCAAATAGGCTTATGAATCTCCACCAAATTTCATGAGCCCATCTGCAATGCATGAACCATTGATCCACCATTTCCTCACCACAAAGAGGATACAAACATTGGGAATTATCTTTTTTGAATGATAGGGAGTGATCAAATTTCTACTAAAATGATAATCGAAAGAACTTTATCCCTTCCCACAATCCAAGCGATAGCTACCACCCCAGCAGCATGGTTTTAAATAGAGGTTTTGATATATAGCAACCTCCCTTCTGGCTCAAAGACAAATAACACCCTCCCTCGTGCATTTTTCCAAATAACACCTTCCATTTTTCATATCGGTCAAAAACAACCCTGTGGTTAACATCCATTGGCAAAACGTGACAGGACCATGTGAAAGCTGTTATAGCAAAACATGATAGAACCATGTGAAAGCCGTTACAGTTGACTGCTGACCATGGAAAAAGAACTGTTTACGCTTGGCTTGGGGATGGTAGGATTTGGGTTAGGATCTGGGAGGAAAGAGGAGAGGTTAGGATTGGGATTTTGGGATTTTTGAGGGGGGTAATATTGTCATTTTTAAAAATATTTTGCTAACCTCAGCATGGTTAGTTTTTTTCCATCCAAAAATTTAACAGCAGCATGGCTTTTGACCATATTTGGGGGGGAAAAAAAAGGGTATGATTTGGAAAAATGCAAGGGTGGTTATGTCTTTGGGCCAAAGGGGACGGCTGTTATGTGTCAAAACCTCTTTTAAATGTCATCCAATACGACTCAGTATCACCCAAGCCGTATTGGTTTCAATGGGTACTAGGAAAAGGTATGGCCTGGTCCACTACGACATGTATCGATTTCGCTCAAGCATGGATTTTGATAAGGAATCAAGCACATGTCAGGCTTGATGTATGGCCTGGATGCATTCCAGATGCATCATTTCTCTACGGCTTCAAAAAGAACACCTCCTCAACTAAGAGCCTGTATTGATCACTTGCCAAATTCCACATTGTTATCATGTGACAGACGTCCATCTCAATTTCAATGCATCCCCCGTCAGAATTCACCAATCCAACCATTGAACTGTATGCAACTCGTTCAACTGTCCCAACTGTCCATCATCGGTAGATGTATCAGATGATCCATTAGTCCCTTCTAATGGCGCAGTGGTTAACCGTTCTTCAGTTTGAATAGATCCTTTATTTGATCCACTCATTGAACCATCAACAAATCAATATGTGGTTCCATCAAGCAATCTGATGGTGGATTCCTCTCGGATTGCCACGCTTTTTGCAAACACGTCATTCTTGGGATCTCCAAATACAAGGGATTGAGATCCTTTCTGTCACAGTGCCTTCAAGTACTCCATGCATGTTTTGAACTTCTCTACAGCTTCTTCGAAACTACTTCTCAAAAATTTCCTCCTTGAGTGATATCCTATCATTCTTGATTTTTCTACTATCCTTCCAAGTCTTCTCTATTGATTCTCTTGCTATATTATGCCTTGTTATATTGTCTTCCTTGGCTTCAGCAGCAGTTAATGGTGAAGGCTCCATCAGATCGGCTCGATCATCCTCTGACTCCAGATTATCGTGCGTTGTTCTTTTGCCTCCTTTCAAACCATGCTCATTGTTGAGTCTTGCATTTAGCTGAGAGTCTTTGCTGTGGCTAAACCGGTCCTCGTTGAGATCTGATGGACACATATCCAACCTCTGAATTGTCTGCAACCCCTTAAATTATCCCAACAGTCCATCCATCCGTAGAGGTATGATGTATCAGATGATCCATTAGTCCCTCCTAATGGTGCATCTGTTAACCGTTCTTCACTTTGAATTGAGCCTTCATCTGATCCACACATTGACCATCAACAAATCAATCTGTGGTTCCATCAAGCAATCCAATGGTGGATTCCTCTGAGATCGCTAATGCTTTTTGCAAGCACATCTTTCTTGGGAACTCCAAATACAAGGGATTGAGATCCCTTGTGTTGCAGTTCCCTCAAGTACTCCATGCAAATTCTTGATTTCTCTATTATCCTCAATTGTCTTCTCAACCCTATTTTCTTTTACTGATATTTCTTTAGAATATAGTGTTTCTAAACAACCAGTATATAAATTATTGCTCACTTTCGTGACACCAAAAAAGGTATTAATATGGAACATAATAAAGCTCATAGGAAGAGAGGTAACAATCGTGACGATTGGAAGCTCGGTGGTAATGATCAGGGTTACTCTTATGGGAGCTGTACAAAGTGTAGTGATAGGAATTCAGGTCAGAATAGACATAAAAATAGCACACCTCAACAACATCTTAGCGATAAAGAAAGGACTGGTTCATGACAGGTTAAAGGTTGAAACTTGGGATTTTCTGAAATTTTGGAAATTTTCAGAATATGGAGTTTTAGAAGATTTTTTGTGATCTTTGGAATTCTGAAATTTCTGGAAATTTTTGGAGTCTGGAATTCCAGATTTCTAGAATTCTGGAAAATTTTGGTTCTGAAATTCCTGAGGATTCTGGAATTACAATCTAGAGTTCCTGAAGAATCTGGAACCTGGAATTTTGGAGTACTTCTCTGGAGATTGGGAAATATAAATTTGGAGAAATCAAAGGAATTGGATACTTTTGGATTAGAATTTCGCAAAATTGGGAAATTAGGGTTTAGCAATTTGGGAACTTAGGACCTGTTTGGATTTGGAAGAAAATAGAAGAAAAGAAAGGAAAATGAAAAAACTTTTCCCATGAGTGGACGTTTTTTTCTTTTTTTTTTCTTTTCTTTTTTTTATTTTTTACATACACTCACACCACATGGGCACTCAAACCCATGACCTCAGCGTTGAAACACAGTCTGTCTACCACTGAGCCATGGAATCATTATACTTTCCTTTTGCTTTCCTTTGTTTTCCCTCAATCCAAACATGTCCATTGGGAATTTGAAAACAATAATAATAATAGTAATAATACAGGCTTCGCTTCCTAATGGGGAGAAGTTGAAGAAACTAGGATGTCGAGATGGATAAAACTGGGGAAAAAAGAAATAAAAGAACTAAGAAACAAAAAGGAATGGAAATTTTCTTTGATACCAAATTTGATTCATCCAAATTGTATCTACATACCATTGACAAAGATTGCACTTGATAACGAAACCCAGTAAATCGATCACGCAACACATGTAATGAGATCACCCAAGTAACTAATGCTACAGATGGAGCAACGCATGCTCAAAGAAGCAAAACATGCCTTTTAAATCATTGAAAACAAGAGTTATATTCACATCATAATTTATTAAATCCATACATGTGGCTCTAACTCTATAGCCATGAGTACATATTTGCTAATTAAATGCAAATAAAGTAACTAGAAATCCTACTGGTTATGAATTGAATAAAGAAAGCACGAAAATAACTTTTTTCAGAGGTAACACGAAAGAAATAACTCTATTGGCTAAAATCTTCCTAGAATATCTCTAAAACAACTGATGGAGAGTCCAACTTTCCTAAAATTCATCTCTAAGACATCTAGCTAAGGTCTCTTTTCCTTCTATATATCTCTTGACAGCTCATGGATATGGACTGCTTATAGACCACCGTATTTGCATAGTAGGTTGTGTGATTGCCTAAAAGACACCTTTCTAGCCTCGTAGCTTGTATTAGTAGGTTGTGCAATTGCCTAAAAGACACCTTTCTAGCCTCGTAGCTTGTATAGAGTCTGTTTGTAATCAGATTTCCTTCCATATCATCCTTAATGTCTTGTACACCAACCATATAACTATGCAACACTCTATGGTTGCTTTACAAAACTAAACATAGCAAACAACTGATATCTAGCACTATCTAATGCTGTTTTAGATATTCAATGCCAACTAAAACTCCAATTCCAATTGGACTTCCATCTACATCAGTCACATAGACTGTGATACACAACCATATGGGTTTTCTTCTGAAAGATGACGGCTTTTTCTTAAAACCATATGGGTATTCCCTGCTGTATGGTTGATTATACAACTGAATAAATATACGGTTGCACATACCAGACTCAGAACTGAAAACTAACGGATATATACAACAATAAATACTTTCCAAGTGCACTTGTGGGGCCCACAGTCCAATTGGCCCCACTTATTAAGGAATCTAACACACATGAGGCCTGACGTGTGGCCTGGATGCATGACATTAATTCCAAGTGAACCATAGAGCCACTAGAAGCAAAGATTTCTTTCTCCTCTTGACATCCATGGGACCACCTTTCTGGATGCAAGGATATCAAGGCTGGTATTAACCACACCACATATCAAATGCTTTTAGATGTGTTCTACTTCTCATCTTCAACAAGGACCAAAATCAAATACTTTTATGCGTGTTCTACTTCTCACCCTCAAAAGAGACTTATGTTGTCATCAAGAGGGGGGATATCAAAGCCAGCATTGACAACACTCCATATGTCAACAAATCAAATGCTCTTTTATCTTCTACTTCCCATTTTCAACAAAGACCTAAATCATGTGCTTTAATGTGTGTTGTACTTCTCAACCTCAACAAACTAAGTTGTTGTCAAGAGGGGATAAGCCTAGAAATCTAGAAACCATGGGGGAAAAAAGCATCACTTCTATCAATGTTTAGGCTACCTCAATATTATATAACAGATATAAAATTCATATCAAATGCTTTTACATGCCTTCTGCTGATCATCCTCATCAAGGACCTTAAGTTGTCACCCAAGGCTGGCAATGGATGAACTCGGCTGAATATGCCCAAAACCTGCCATTCCAAATCAGACCTTGAGACCTTTCGAAGCCAGACAGTTGTCAGCCCCAAATAACCCTAGAAATCTAACGATCTACATAAACGGAACTGCAATCAGACCTTATTGTAATCAATTACCTCATTCACTTTATGTTTATTACCTTACATGGAACTCTCCAACTCTTCATCATAATGGATAAAAAAGAACCTTCAGCACTAAGCAACCAATGCCATAAACAATTGATCCTCTCCTTGGATGTCCATATGCAATGTCATAGCTTTAGTTTGCAGGAGAGGTATTCAACTTCCATTTAGTCTTTACCACCACCTGACATATCTGTCTCTTGCATTCTCCTTTACTTTTCATCTATAATTAAATTCAGGGTCAACTATATGCATATATGAGATCTCCCACTTCCCCATGTGTGCAGGAGAAATAGCGGGGACAAGGCTACAATGACAATGACAATGATGATACATGTGAGAAATGATAGCAGATACCTACATGCATACATACATACATAGATGGAGGGAGAGAGACTAGAGAGAGAGAGTGAACCTCCAGAGGAGTCGGGAAGTGATTGGAAGCCCGATCATCAATAACAACTACACCAGCAGAACTCTTGAGAATTTGTCTCGCAGTATCCTGATAAAATCAACAAAGAAAATGAATAGGAAAAAAGAATTAAGAATGACAGAGGGCCATCAGATAAGAAATTTGTGTTATAAAATTTAAGAACAAAATAATTAACAGAGTAAAATTCTCTCTATTAGATCTTTTTCTATTGATATTTTTATTCAATCTTTAGTTGACAAGTGAAGACTAGAATCCAAATTAAATTTCCTGAAGAATTCATTTTCAATTCAAGTAAAACTCACTAAAGAAGTTTTTCCATTTCCATGAACTTTTCATTAGCATCTTCATTTAGATATTAATGGTCTATGTGAACATCTATGCTCTATTTTAAGGTTTCCAATTCCAACCCACTTCCTTTACTAGCATTTAAATTTAAATACAGTCTTTCGCACTCAATCTATCTATTGCAATAGTGATGATAATTCCTAATGTCCTTTTTCTAAAGCTTACCAGTCCAAAAATAAGATAGTTTGAAATGCAGTCTGCTGTCAAATACACCATTCCAAGCCTTTGTAGAGGTTTACAAATCCCACACTATGTAAGGCAGCCCATGTAAAAGTAACCACATGTGCCAACCTGACACAACTGTGTGAGATTTAATATAATCCATCCACTGAGTGGGTCCTTGTAGTGCCCAATCTAAAAGTTAGGCTGGTCCGCTTATCAGGCTGACACAAATTTTCAAAACAAATAGACGGCCAAAGAAAACATGGCCAACTTTTTAAAAGCTCTTTGTTTATTCAAACACTGCCTACCTAATCAGTGGATGGGCCTGATTTTGGGACAGGGCATCTACACGACAAGACCTGCCTAATTAGCGGCTTAGATGTAGCAGTTGCACATATCTTCCAGGTTGGCACATGTGATGCCATTTAGATGGGTTGCCATACACAAGTGTACGGAGTTAGCAAAGTTCCTTTTTATAAGCCATCTTGGTATTCTTAATGGAACTCTATTTACTAGACAACTTTCATCAGCAGAAAAGGGACAAACGGATAGTAATATGCATGTGCATGGACTTAATTGTTTGATGTCCACTCAAAATTAAAATAAGAATGCACACAAAAAACAATGGTGAATGCACACAAAAATAAGAATGCACACAAAAAACAAATCTGGTGCGACTTCTTTTCCCGTTTCAATGTCAGTGGGTGTCTCCCTAGCACTGCTCCCTCTATGTTAGCATATTGGCATGGTTTTAACTTAGGTGGTTCTTCAACCCATATCTGGAGGGTGGCTATTCTAGCCATTTGGTGGGCTGTCTGGAAGGAGAGAAATGATCGCTGTTTCAATGATGTTCACAGCTCAGCCCAATCAGTGGGTTCTTTTGCCAAGTTTTTGTTGATCGAATGGGCTTCCTATGTAATGGGTCTAAAGGACTTTAATTTCCTTTTTTTTAGGTTTGTAGTTTCTTGGCTTGCTATCTCAGCAGCCCCGCTCTGTAAGTTTCTTTCTTTTTAATGCATCCCCATTACCTTTATAAATAAAAAAATTTAAAAAAAATAAAAACTAAAAAAAAACAATGGTGAATGCGAAAAAGCCTAGGAATAATCGACAAATCAAATAGGGAACAATCACTTACAATCGGTTTGTATGGTACAAACCATTTCTTATGCCTTCTGAATTTTATTTTCCACTTTTTTCCTTCAAAATATAGGATATTTTTCCAGAGAAATATACTTGGAAAAATGGGTCATCGAATAAGCTAACATATGACCAGCTGTAGATGATCGGTTCTCATTTCTCAATCAAATACAAGAGGGGGGGAAATGTGAACTAAAACCACATACAACAGAAAAACAATTCAGAAACTAGATCAGAATAAAAAGATAGAGATTGTATCCCTATTACATGCATATCTAACATTGGAGCCTTTTTTTTAAAAGGGTCATTTGAACCTTTTTTACAAAGGTGAATCTTCAAAAACTGCCTGTTTGGATTGGGGATTACCATGGTAATTCAACGGAAAGTGCCATTATTGTGATTTTACCACCGCGAAACCAAAGACGGTAATCGTGAATCAATTGCATATAAAAGGAATTTGTAATCATTGCGCTTTTCAACTGTATTAGCATGAAAATCTTGAATCCAAACCAGCCCAAAGTGTTTGGATTTGATAATTTCACAGTAATAATATTGAAAAGTGCCATCATTACCATTTTATGCCGATATACCAAACACAACAATTGTCGGTCAAATACAGATGTATGCAGGAGACAGGTAAAAGAATTGTACTCATTGCACTTTTCTAATACATTACCATGGTAATCCTCAATCCAAACAGACCCTTAATGTTTTTTGTCACCAGAGTTTTCTATATAATGGTGCATTTCAACTACCACACATTCTAGTGAGAGTAAGTAGATAGTACTTAAGGAAGAATATTTATGAAAAATGCTCCCAACTAAGACTGCAACTAGTCTAGGTGGCCCAAGCTGAACCCAATTCCAGCACGCTTTCACGGATGCACAGAACCCAGGATGAGCTTTCAGGTTCACTAAATAAATGGGCTGGGCCTACCTCGAGTCTGCCTTTAGGCCAATAATTCAGCCTAGGCAAGACTTACTTATTTAACAGTAATAGGCTGAGCATTTTCCTAGTGTGCCCAGGCCATCCTGATGAATTCCTCAGATTATCAGCGCACTGGGGCTTGGATCAGGTCTTTAGCTCATGGGATGGACATGGACACGATCTGCAAGGCTTAGCCCAGCCCAAATGCAACATACCGGCAACAGCAACAAGCAACTATCTTCGAAAGGAATTACGTCATCTAGGAGCAACTCCATAATCCACACTATACTTCCTTTCTCAAAATGACAATTGACTGTTTCCTTGAGATGAGAAAGGTATAAAAGAATCTAAGGGAGAGGCAACAAAGATCTAACAGGAAGTGACCCTCCGGTCGCTCCACCTTTACTAAAGAGCCCACTACCTTCTTTTTTTCTTTTTTTCTTTTTTAGTTAGACTCTCTTGTTTAACACTTCACCACATTACCTCATCAAGTGGCTTCTCAAATTGGAGATTCACGGACTCAGCATGTGCACGCATCACAGGTACTCGTATGCATGTGGCAGTCACCTTGACATTCTCGTCATTCTACAAAACATATTAAAGAGCAGACTTATTTATGGCTTCTCACAATCAAGAGAACTTGAAATGAAAAATAGAAAATAAAACATGAAACAGTTCAGATTCAAAGAAAAACATTCATCAAAAGTTACCCAGATTTTCCGCGTCTCTTTCACTAATTTCATCTCCTCCTCATTATAGCCATTTGAGAGGACTGGTGCATTGTGAGAGAACAGATTAAATGCATACTGCATCAATTGCACATATTATAACATGAATCTTGATGTACCAAATTAGGTATAATACAAAATAAAGCAAAGGCAGGCACCATTTTTTTTTAGTTCGCCCAAGCAATGGTATAAATGGGTGCCGCCTACAGTTACTAAGCCATTGATCTGGTGGGTGGCCCCACCACTGGATTGGAATGTGATAATATACATCACCCTATCATAGCCTCCCAATGAAAATGGACAATTACAACCAATGGTCCACATTTAACAAGCACCTAATTGGATGTGTAAGATCACACCGTGGCAGAGATTTTGCCATATTCTCCATCTGCCATGCAGTGTACCATATGAATGTTATGGACACCAAAAGATGTGCCCACATGTACAGTTATACTTTGGAAGCTAGATCAAGCATTATATATTTCCTCAGATAAAGTATAGCTTCACATGGATTCAGTCATCCACATAACAACCACTTTGAAACTAGCAGATGCACCTGTTGCTTGAATATTTTACATGTTGGCTGCTTGCCCTCTAAAACCTACAACAAAGAAATATAATTTCCATAAGGATACTATTTATATAGATGGGCCTTAATATATCAGGTATAATGAATTTTTTTTTGAAAGATAACAATTTCATAATATCAGGTATAATAAATGGCAAGATGGAAAATATGAAAACATAAGAAAACCTCGCGAGTCTGCAGTTCAAGCTCTTCCATTGCTGCAGCACCAGCACCACTAGCTGCCTGATATGTGCTGACAACCATTCGCACTACCTGACACATGCAACATATCAATAGCCTCGGTGGCATTAGATTCTAAACATTCTGGATGCATAAATCATGCAACCACACAATTATAGAGTCATCCACTTGATGAAAGTGTGCGAAAACCAACTGCAAACCAGACAGTATAAAGACTGCAAGCATTTGAGTTCACCCACAATCATAGACAGGAAACCATACCTGCACATGCATGCATGTGAACTTCAGGAGGAAAATGCCTAATTGAACATGACTTTTGCCCACAAGCTATGAGAACACATCACAAACATATACGAAACCTGGACCACTCAATTGACTGAGCCACACCATATATGGGCCATGCTCCAAAATCAGGCTGGCTGGGCAATCCTAATAATTTTAGAAAAGAAGTCTGGCCACGACCCATCTTTTGCCAAGTTCCGGTCAAATGGGTAGAATTGTCGACTGGGCATGTTTTTTTCTTCAGGAAACAGTCCATAAATGATGGGGGCCAATGGACGACTGATCCATATGTTGAATATGTAACAGTTCACCCTGTTTGAGAGAACTTGAGTGGAATAACATGTGCAGAAGCATTCCTCAAATTTCAGATGGGTTGAGAGAAACCAAAAGCAATTGTATACCTTGGCATGACGGTGGAGAGGGGTGGCAGCCATCAAGCATATAATAGTGGAGCAATTGGGATTTGCAATGAGAGCCCCCTTACCAGAGCCAAGCCTAATGTCAGCCATAGCCTGAGGATTGACCTCTGGGATGACAAGCGGCACACCTGGTTCCATCCGGAAGGCTGAGCTGTTATCAACAACGACACAACCACGGGAAACCGCAATGGGCCCAAACTCCTTGCTTATGGATCCACCGGCGCTGAATAGGGCAATGTCAATGTCATCAAAGCTGTCATTGTTGAGCTCCTCAATGACATACTCCTTTTCCTCGAAGGAGAGGCGTTTGCCGGCAGATCGTTTGCTTGCTAGCATACGGATGCTTCGATAGGGGAAATCGCGATCAGATAGGACGCTAAGGAACTCCTGGCCAACGGCACCAGTAACACCTACGACAGCCAGAGAAGGACCAGCTTCATTGAGACCCATCCATACAACAAAACTCCGGTTGCGGCCATTGCTGCTGCTTCTTCTTCCCCAAGAAAAAGTGCTGCTGGTGATAGGGTGGGGATAAGCAGCAGCCCGCATTTTTCTATTTCGCACTTGTTGGGGTTGGGGAGCACCTCGCTTTATAGCTGACCTGCAGAGAAAGAGGAAAAATGTCGCTGATTAGTAAAGAGAAAAGGCCACATCAATACATTGGAAAAAGGCTTCTCAAAAAAATTATTTCAGGAAAAGTTGTAAGGATAAGTTATGGGGTTTTCATGAAATGCCATCCATTTTTACGCATAATACCACCCCAAAAATATTGCTTTAGATATCAGCACCCAAAATTTGATGGGTCCATGAGGTATCCCGTATCGGTATCGGTTGGCGTAACGGTGACCTCCAAAACCGATACGGATACGGGGGCGTAACGGTGATACGGGGGCGTAACGGCCCGTAACGGTGCAAAAATTTTTTTTTGTCAAAAAAATATGAAAAAATATGGATTAAATCCGGAATATTCTAAGCATTCCAAATATGCATTCATTTATAAATTGGAACATGTTTATGGTGGTGTAACGGTCCACTCTTTGGTGAGAAGTTGTATCGGACTATCTGATGAATTTATGAACCAAATAACCTGAATTTGACTACAAAATTCATATATTTAATTTTCTAACTATCTATTATCAATGATAGATATATTAGAATGAATGTAATATGAAAATATCTTACATTTAGGTGTTTGCAATTATTTTTGAGGGCCAAAATTCATGCGTAAATAGAAAAAAATATAAAATGGCACCCCAAATATGTAAAATGCACATTAACATGTTCTACTATGATTAACACATCATATTACATCATTAAAACAGCAAAAGAATCATTAAAAAATGATTTTTCGAATTTTCAAAAAAAGGGCCGAAATAAATGCGTAAATAGAAAAAAATATTAAAAAAATATAAAATGGCACCCCAAATATGTAAATTGCACATTAACATGTTCTACTATGATTAACACATCATATGACATCATTAAAACAGCAAAAGAATCATTAAAAAATGATTTTTATAATTTTCAAAAAAATGTCCGAAATAAATGCGTAAATATAAAAAAATATAAAATGGCACCCCAAATCTGTAAAATGCACATTAACATGTTCTACTATGATTAACACATCATATGATGTCATTAAAACAGCAAAAGAATCATTAAAAAATGATTTTTCGAATTTTCAAAAAAAGGGCCAAAATAAATGCGTAAATAGAAAAAATATAAAAAATATATAAAATGGCACCCCAAATCTGTAAAATGCACATTAACATGTTCTACTATGATTAACACATCATATGATGTCATTAAAACAGCAAAAGAATCATTAAAAAATGATTTTTCGAATTTTCAAAAAAAGGGCCAAAATAAATGCGTAAATAGAAAAAAATATTAAAAAATTATAAAATGGCACCCCAAATCTGTAAAATGTACATTAACATGTTCTACTATGATTAACACATCATATGATATCATTAAAACAGCAAAAGAATCATTAAAAATGATTTTTCGAATTTTCAAAAAAGGGCCAAAATAAATGCGTAAATAGAAAAAAATATTAAAAATATAAAATGGCACCCCAGATCTGTAAAATGCACATTAACATGTTGTAGTATGATTATCACATCAAATGGCATGATTAAAACAGCAAAACAACCATTAAAATTTGATTTTTCGAATTTTAAAAAAAGGGGCCAAAATTCATGCGTAAATAGAAAAAAATATTAAAAAATTATTAAATGGCACCCCAAATCTGTAAAATGTACATTAACATGTTCTACTATGATTAACACATCATATGACATGATTAAAACAGCAAAACATATTAAAAAAAGTATAAATACCTATTTTTGACGAATTTCTGAAAAATGGCCCACCGAGCTTTGATTCAAAAAAATTTGTGATATAATGTGTTTTTATCTCAAATACCTAGCTAAGGTTGGTCGAAATTAGTAGTAGAAGGAGTGAAAAACAGTTTGGAAACAAAAGGTTTCAAAAAAACAGCAAAAAACGAGCTAAAAATGAAAAAAAAAAAAGTTACCGTTTCGGGCCCGTAACGGCCCGTTACGGCCGTTACACCCCGTAACGGGCCCGTATCGGCCGATACGGGTACAAAAAATCGTATCGGCCGATACGGCCCCGAAACGGGTAACGGTTCGCACCGTTACCGTTACGTATCGGCCGATACGGCCGATACGTAACCGATTCGCACACCCCCGTCCATCTATGTAACCACTTCCCATCAAATCCAAGTCCTGTCCATTAGTTTATTTCTGAAAGTGACGAAAATACCCCTAAGAAGTGGTCATATCTTTGCATATATTGATGGAAGGATCAATCCATATCATTGTCCACCAAGGTATTTAATAATGATAACGATGACTGTAACGCCCAATGCCATTACCATTATGGTGCAGACCATAACGGCCATTACAGCCTTCTTTTTTTCAAAAAAAAAAAAAAACCTGTTTTGGGCCCGTTACGGACTGTTACAAGCCATTTTTCCATTACGGCCCCATAATGCACAACAGTTACCGCCACTACCATTACTAACCGTTTTTTATTACGTTGTTGTCCACCTACTCTTGAATGTCCTAGATTGTTGTCCACCATCTTGGAAAGGTCTAAATCGTTGTCCACGTACTTTTGAACGGTCAATATAGCTATCCAACTACATTTGAACAGTCCAAATTGCTAGCCACCTGTGCTGAATGGTCTATATCGCTGTTTGCTATCTTGGAACAGTACAAATCATTGTGCACACCGGTCCAGATCATGTCCAAGGCTACCACTTCTTAGAGGCATTTTCTTCATTCTTAAAGATAAGCTAACGACCGTTACCTAGATTTGACAGAACGAGGTAAAATAAAGAGACCTCTAAAAATGCGGGTGGTTACATCTAAAAAAATTATTTTTGGTGGTTCTATCTAATTGGTAAAAAAATAGGAGGCATTTCATAAAAATCCCGGAAGTTAATTTGAGTAGCAATTAGGATACGTTATTTTCAGTTTCCTTGTTTGGTTGGACTCTTTATCAAAAGAATCTATATATTGTATGTGTGTTTTTTTAAAGACGAAGCAATATTGTTAGCGCCAAATAGCCAAACGATAAGAAACAAAACATAGAAAGAAAGAGAAAACAAAAAACAACGGGCAAGAAAGGAAAATAAGAAACCAAAAACTTCAACAAAAATGGATCACTCGACACCCAATTTAAAACCCCACCCGCCGACCCACTCTGGTTATGGAAGCAATGATTATTTCTTTCCAACCAGATTAACCATAACATGGCAAGCAAGACCAATCTCCATCTAGATCTACCAAGTTCCCCTAAAGAGGTCTAAAACTTGAGATTTGGAGAATGCTGGATCACAATACTCTCGCAAAAAAACAGTGAATGAAGAGGCCATCCACAGACTCCTTGGCACACAAGCATAGAAGGCAAACATTGGGAAGAACCATCAACCTCTTCCGCAAGTTATTAGTTGTAATAATCATGTTTCTCCCGGCAAGCCAAGCAAAGACGTACATTTTTGGAGGAGCCCTGTAGGACCACGCAAAGTATGATGACAATCTCCCTCATTCTTGAACCGAGATAAACACTTGTCGAGGAAGCGGACTGAGAATTTGCCTAAAATCCCAAAATGCCAAAGGAGCAAATCATCAATTCTCAGATACATCAAGATTCCCTACAATCAAGAAAGAAGGTTGAGCAAGTCATGGGGTTAAAAATCATTCAAGGCCCTACTGGAAGGGGGAACCCAAACGCCTCTAGAGAAACCCCCATTAAAGCAACTACAGAAATACCTGCCATAGGGTAGAGGCCAGCCAAGGCAAGGAAAGACAATCTAGGTTAGGAATCCCTACACCAGATATCATCCCAAAGCCTCACCTTAAAGCCCTCCCCCAAGGCAAAGCTACAGCCAACCTGCACCTCAGGGGACATCCTCGTAACCGCCTTCGAAAGGAAGCACGATATAAGGATGAGCCTCTGATCCATCACCCATGGGGGAGGAGCCATACTTGGCCTCTACGACTGTCCTCCACAAACTAGAGACTTTCACCCCAAAATGCCAAAACCCACTTACCCAGCAAAATTGAATTAACAAGCTCCAAGCAACTAATCCCAGCCTTGAGCCATATCCCCCCCGACTGCACACCTCTTTCAAATTCAATAAATAGAACATAACTTTAGAGGCACCTCATTGCCAAAGGAAATGATGAGGACATCGTGCACACGCACGCCCGCACACCACCACCCCTACGCACGTACATACGCAGAAGGAGGACCCCACCATCGATCTGGCTCGATGACGACGTCCAGGGAGGGCCTCCTAGCTAGAAGTCAAGTTTTGGTTCAGAAAAGTGGCCCGATAGTCAAGAAAAGCCCACCATGAGATCTCATGATCGTGGCCCACTCGTCGGATTGGTTTTATATTTTAAGTTTTGCTTATTGTTATTATTTAGAACATCGTGAACGCTTTAGATTTTCTTGTTTGGTTTTTATTTTAGTTTACTTCATCGCCAAGTAATAGGTGTCGCACATGGTGCGAGTTTTTGGGTATAGGGTTCTCCCTATAAATAGGCACCCCTTGTAGTTCTTTTCATTGATTGAAGTTAATAAAAAAATTCCTGCTTTATTTTTCTGCTCTCTTCGTGAGTTGTGGAAGAATTCAAAAGTGGGTGTGAAGCCCTCCCTTTTCGAAGGGCTAACTACCGTGGTGCGAAGCCACATCGATCCCAATTCACCCCCATCTTCCATCATCTTTTTTTCCATCTTCCCTCACCATCCGTACTTCGAATTTGTCCTTTTGTTGCATCAGATTTCTTCATTACAGCAGGTTTCCAGATTTCGGCCCGCAGGCGAGCTGAAACTTCGGCGGAGCACCACGCACAAACCGTACATCGGATCGAGCTGAAATTTGGAGGTTTTGGAGTCCATCCCTGGCCGACCAGGGCCAAGGTGGCCTTTTTCTGAATAGTGGGCTCCACACACGTGCGGCCGGGATCACACACACGTCCATCTGGACCATTGTTGTTGTCCACACGCGGGATCATCTTTTGGTTCAGGTTTTTATCTTCTTTTATCCTCTCATAGCCGTTTTTTCATGAATCCTAACCCTATATTACATGATCCCTAATTGATTTGCCCCTTTTTATCACCTTAGGGTTCCTTGAATTGAAATTAGGGAATCCCTTGGATTAGGGACTGATTTTTATGCATGAGTAGTTGATTTTATTTCCCTTTGACATTGTTTGGTTTATAATTTTATTGGTCCAGTTTTAGCCTGCCTGGATTCACATAGATTCCCCTTTAATTGAATGTTTGGATTTTCATGTGGGATGTGGAAGTTGTGTGATTGTTTCTGAATTGGTGTGATCTAAGCCTGCAATCTTGCATAACATAACTTTAGAGGCACCTCATTGCCAAAGGAAATCCCTTCTCAATTTATCAATAAGCTCAATAATCGTTTTAGGGCACCAAAACAAGGACATGAAATAGAGAGGGAGATTTGAAAAGGAAGACGTAATCAATGTCACCCTCTCCCCAAGGGAGAGCAATTTGCTCCTTTCGAAGGCGGTTACGAGGATGCCATGAAATTCGCTTTTAGAAAGATTGATATCAACACCCGAAACAACCACAAATCATATGATCGCAAGCCTCACATTTGACACCATCAATTCCTCCGACTCACAGAAAAGAATGGTACCATCCACAAACTAAGATGACTAATTGACAAAGGAAAATTTTAAACCTTAAAGCTCCTCAGCCTGCCCTCTAGAAAGCATCTTGCTAAGGGCTTCAAATACAATTACAAAAAGGAAAGGGGAGGGTCCCCTGCTTAACGCCATGGGAAGCTTTAAAAAAAAAACAAAATAAAATAAAATAAAAACAAAAGGAGACCCATTAATTAGAATTAAGAATGTAGTTGAAGACATGCAACATCGGATCCAACATCTCCACTTCTCCCTAAAGCCCATCTGCCTCATCAAATAATCCAAAAAAGACCAATTAACATGATCAAATGCCTTTTCCAATTTCAGCTTACAAACCACACCCTAATTACCCAACCTATGGCACAAGTCCAAAAATTCATGGGCAATCAAAGCACAATTAATGATATATCTACCAGATATGAAAGCACTTTGATAAGGCGAAACGACCTTGGGAAGAATTGCCCAAATTCTCTAGCTAAGGATTTTAACGATAATTTTATACAGGCTCCCCAAGAGACTAATAGGTCTAAAATTCCTCAAACATTCAGCCACATCAAGCTTGGAGATGAGGGCCATAAAAGTGTAACAAATGCCAATGAGAAGTCATCAGGCTTGAGGGCTCTATCCCTTCTTAAGTCCCAAACAGCCATTTAATCTCTTCGAGATAAATAGGCATCTCCATATAAAGAGCATCCTCCAAAGACAGACAATCAAAATCCAAATTATCAAGATTGGGTCTATCTTAGCCCTCATCCGAAAACAAATCAGAATAGAACTTAATAACAGCATCATGGATAGGGCATTTCTCAACTATCTTAACACCATTAACCTTGAGAGCAGAGATCCAATTGGCCCGAGCACGGATATTGGCCATCCCATAGAAGAATTTGGTATTCCTATCTCCTCCTTTAAACCAAACAGCCCGTAACCACTGATGCCACTTTATCGCTTTCTCTAATAGAACGATAAACAGAATATAATTTATCTTTAAAAAAATTATCCTCTTCAGAGAGCAAGCCATATGTGTTGATGATTATAACATTAAAGAACCTCGCAATGAGAGCCATGCACTCTCATTCTCTCATTGCTGGTCCACAACCCAAATAAAGGAGGGTCATGTCAGCTCGGTAGTCAGCGTGAAACCTTGGCCACAACTTCTACTCATGAATCCTGATAATCCAAATTCTAACATTTCAAGCAAGTGGAATGGAGGTTTTAGGATTCACATAGCTGAACCCATTTAGTTGGGGATGAGGCTTAGATGATGATAACAATGACTGCAATGATAAAGATATCTCTCCCCCATGTTTTATAGAGAACCGAAATGCTCCCTCTTCCTTTTAAATTACAGGGTATCAGAGCCTACAAGTTGTGAAGTCAAAGATCTCTCTTTTCTTCTAGTACTTGTCTCTCCATTCTTGTTTACATATGCTAATACTATTTTTCAAAATCAGAAGAGAGGGGAGATCCCATCAGCAATTTGCGTGGTGTTTATAGGATTTGCATAGCTGACCCCATTTAGCTGGGAATGAGGTTTAGATGATGGTAACAATGACTGCAATGATAAAGATATCTCTCTCCCATGTTTTATGGAGAACTGAAATGCTCCCTCTTCCTCTTAATTTACAAGGTATCGGAGCCTGCAAGTTGTGAAGTCAAAGATCTCTCTTTTCTTCTAGTAATTGTCTCTCCATTCTTGTTTACATATGCTAATACTATTTTTTTCAAAATCAGAAGGGAGGGGAGATCCCATCAGCAATTTGTGTGTTGTTTAGCACCATGCACCTGATTTTCTACACTCTGCTTTCAGTGATTGGAGCTATGGCATTCTACATTCTGAGTCTGGTATTTAGTGCCTTGTACTGTGCACTCTATGTTCTACATTTACCGCTTTGCGTTGCTCTGGTGTTCAAAGCTCCACACTCGCATCCAGTGTTTATTGCTCTGCACTCTGCTTCTGGTGCTTGGAGCACTGCTTAAATGTGCTTTGTTTCACATATGGAACCCCATTTAGTGTTTAGTGCTTCAACTATTGGAATTAGATGTGCTGTATTCCATGATTGGTGACTTGGCATTTGGTTCTTTGAAAGTGGTAGATAAAATTTTGCCGATTCATGCCAATGTTTCGGTGTTTTAGACAATAGGTGTTTGGTACTTCCATGTTTGGTGTTTAGCATATCCATCCCTAGTGTTTTGGTGTAAGTTTTGATGTTTGGTGTTCATGATTAGAAGCGTTAAACCCCATCAAGGAACCCTATCTGGCAGTTGGTTGTCCGGCATTTGGTTTTGATTAGGAATGGGGGACCCCATTTGGTATCTGGTTTTTGGCTTCTGCTTATGGGTGGTGGACCTAATCTAGTACACGATTTCTATTTAAGGGTGGTCAACCTTCTTTATGGTTCTTTTTAGGGGCAGCAGGTCTCATCTGGATCTGGTGTCTATTTACGAGCTGCCTGATAGCTAATGTTCATTTAAGGATTGTGGAACCCATCTGGTGTCTAGTTTCTGTTTTGGTTCATTTGATGTCTGATCCATGATTAGTGGTGTGAATCCCAACTATCAGAGTTCCATGCAATCAGCCCCGAATCCCATCTCGAAGTTCCACACAACCTTCTACCTCTAACCAATTTGCCTACAGAAAAACCCATTTCAGAGAGCATGATCTGTCCCAAAAAGATTTGTTGCTTCCCTTGAACCAAACCAACCAGAGACCAGCTAGAAGAACAAGCCACCAAAAAGTTCTCATTTTCCTGTCTCCCGCAAGGTGCCACAAAAAATAATAATAATAATAATAATAATAATAATAATAATAATAATAATAATAAGCAACACCAAAGAGACAAAAGAACTTCGACCAAATCTTCCACTTTGTGGTGCGTGAATAAGTAATCTGCTAATGCCACATCCCAGAGACACAATGCACCTGCTCGGGATTATTAAGTTCTCCATTCCTTAAATGACTAATTGTGAGTGCCTCGTCTTTCTAACTAACCACACAAAAGCCAAAATAAGCAGCCGAATATTTCCATATATAACAGATGGGGTCTAACACATTAGAACAGAAGGTCACATGAATAGACAAATAAAAGGGTTTGACAGAGAGATGCCCCGATTTATCCGAGTCCCATGCCCATCTATTGATGCAGGACGGATGGCCTAGCCTAGAATGATGCAATGAGATCATCAACGGATTAACTATAAAAATTTAAAGCACAAAATAATGCTAATCTGTTATGAGAGGAATTTTCGGGAGATATTTCTGTTCTTTAGAGTCGTTAGAAGATCTGGATTAAATAAGTCTTTTGTAACGTTATTGTAATTGTTGCTTATTTATCCCCTCTTTTTTAGCTCTTTTTGTTAAAAGATTTCCCTGTATAAAAATAAATAAATAAATAAAATCTGGAGGAAAGTGATAGACCTGGATCTTCTTCGTTGGCCTATGGTTGTATGAACTAAAATAATGGACGAAATAAAGGTTCTCTTCGAGGGGAACCGTCCCTCCAGACACCTCTGTAAAGAGTTGATAGCAAAAGTCCTCACATTCCACTTCCTCCAGATATCTTTTTTTACATGGAAATCTTAAACAAAAAGAGCCTTTTATAAAAAAGGGATAAACAAGCAACAGTTATCGCAACGTTAGAAAAGACTTATTCAATCCAGATCTTCTAACGACTCTAAAGAACGAAAATATCTCCCGAAAATTCCTCTCATAACAATCCTCCCCCCTTAAAAGTAACATTGTCCTCAAGGTTAAAAGTGGGGAATCTTTCCTTGACAGAAGTGAAGGTTTCCCAGGTCGCTTCTTCAGGTGAACAATTTCGTCATTGGATCAATAGTTCAGTAACGGCTTTGTTATTCCTTTTTACCATGTGACGATTTAAAACCCATTTCGGTTCCTTGGTTAAGAAGTCTTCAAGCAACAAGGTAGGTGGGATCGTCTATAAACGAACAGTCGGTCCTATTCTTCGTTTGAGCTGAGACACATGAAATATTGGGTGAACCTTAGACCCTTCATTCAAGTCGAGTTTGTAAGCAACTACGCCAATCCGATGAAAAACTTGATAAGGGCCATAGTACCTTGACGATAGCTTCATAGAACGACGTTGAGCGACCGTGCTTTGACGATAGGGTTGTAGCTTAAGATAAACCCAGTCTCCTTCCTTAAACTCACGATCGATTCGACGAGCATCGGCAAATTTCTTCATACAATCCTGAGCCTTAATGAGGTTATCTTTGAGAAGTTGAAGAATGAGCTATGAAGTGGGCGTATTACAAAAGTGCAAGCTGTGGATACTGAGTTATAGCAAAGAGATGTCATTCTTCAACTTCTCAAAGATAACCTCATTAAGGCTCGAGATCGTATGAAGAAATTTGCCGATGCTCGTCGAACCGATCGTGAGTTCAAGGAAGGAGACTGGGTTTATCTTAAGCTACAGTCATATCATCAAAGTACGGTCGCTCAACGTCATTCTATGAAGCTATCATCAAGGTACTATGCCCCTTATCAAGTTCTGCAACGGATTAGTGTAGTTGCTTACAAACTCGACTTGCCTGAAGGGTCTAAGGTTCACCCAGTATTTCATGTGTCTCAGCTCAAACGAAGAATAGGACCAGCTATTCCTTTACAGACGACCCCACCTACCTTACTGCTTGAAGACTTCTTAACCAAGGAACCAGAATGGGTTTTAAATCGTCGCATGGTAAAAAGGAATAACAAAGCTATTACTAAACTATTGATCCAATGGCGAAATTGTCCACCTGAAGAAGTGACCTGGGAAACCTTCACTTCTGTCAAGGAACGATTCCCCACTTTTAACCTTGAGGACAAGGTTACTTTTAAGGGGGAAGGATTGTTATGAGAGGAATTTTCGAGAGATATTTCCGTTCTTTAGAGTCGTTAGAAGATCTGGATTGAATAAGTCTTTTGTAACGTTGTTGTAATTGTTGCTTGTTTATCCCCTTTTTAAGCGAACTGGCAATCTCCTAATAGTGGCCATCAAGAAGAGCGAGCAATTGCATGATATCTGAGAGCGCCTGTTGAACATTAATGTTTTCTGGGGCTTCAGAAGCTCGTGAATCAGCCATTTCATCTGGCTCTGATACCAAAGTGATAGACCTGGATCTTCTTCGTCGGCCTATGGTTGTATGAACTAAAATAATGGACGAAATAAAGGTTATCTTCGAGGGGAACCATCCCTCCAGACACCTCTGTAAAGAGTTGATAGCAAAAGTCCTCCCATTATGTTATAAGAGGAATTTTCAGGAAATATCTCCCGAAAATTCCTCTCATAACATAATCAATTACAAGCTTAATGAATTCAAGTATTTAACTATGCTCAGATTCAAAACTAAATCACAATCGAAGGAGTTTGATTGGGAGCCCATACAAAATTCTGGCCAAAATTCTATCCTCCCGTCTGTCGAAAGTCATAGGCAATCTCATTTCGCCAAATCAAAATGCTTTCATTAAAGGTCATCAGATATCGGATGGTGCGCTGATCACTAATGAAATTCTCCACTCCTGCCACAAGAATCATTCCGAAGGAGTTTTCTGTAAGCTAGATATTGCAAAGGCTTACGATCACGTCGACTGGGGTTTTCTTCTTTACATGCTTACCCGTATGGGCTTCGGGGCTAAGTGGAGAAAATGGATCGCAGCTTGTATTGGCTCCGCTCATTTCTCAGTAATCATCAACGGATCTCCCAAAGGATTCTTTAAAAGCTCTAGAGGTCTTCGCCAAGGGGACTCCCTGTCTCCTCTCCTCTTTCTAATAGTTGGGGAGGCCCTTTCCAAGATGTTGATCAATGGGCAGGATCATGGCATGCTTCGTGGCATAGCGATGCCTGGGATGACGCATCCTATCACGCATATTCAGTTCGCTAACGACACATTAATCTTCTCTGAGGCCTCAGCCCATTATATTGAAAATCTTCGCACGGCGTTGTGATGTTTTGAAGCCGTATCAGGCCTCAGGATCAATATGGGAAAATCCAAGTTGCTTGGGATCAATGTCTCTCCTGAAACGCTGCAGTCTTTTGTCAATATTCTTGGTTGCCACATCCAATCATTCCCTTCGTCGTTCATCGGCCTCCCTCTCTCAGTGGGCGCCCCTCCGAAATTTATGTGGGACAGGGTTATCAGTAAGTTTCATAAATCTTTGGCCATTTGGAAATGCTGTTATCTGACTCTGGGCGGTCGGTTAACTCTGATCAAAGCAGCTCTCACGAACCTGCCACTGTATTTCAGGTCTCTATTTGAATGTCCTGCCAAGGTTTTAAAGTCCATCGACAAGATCAGAAGAGATTTTTTATGGTACGGAAAGGATAATCAGAAGAAATTCCATTTACTGGATTGGAACGATGTCTGTAAAGGGTTTAAGGAAGGTGGCGCCAACGTCAAAAATCTCAAATTCATGAACAAGGCCCAGTTAGGGAAATGGTCTTGGAGGCTAGGAGTAGAAAAAAATGCCCTGTGGTCTTTAATTATTAAAGGGAAATATGGCACCTCCCCAGGGGACTGGTGGTCTAAGGATTCCTCATTTTGTAAGGCGTCTCATATCTGGAAAGGGATTCTGCGGGCTAAATTTTATGTTTGTCAGACTTGTTGTTTCGACTTGGGCAATGGAGAGTCTATTTGCTTTTGGGAAGATTTATGGGTGGGAGAAGAGGTCCTCAAGATCTAGTTCCCTAGTATTTACCATCTGGCCCCCGACAAGAATGTTTTTATCAGCAGATGTTTCTCTATCTCGCCTGCTCAAGTGGTCTGGGATATCAGATGCAACAGGAATCTAAATGACAGCGAAGCATCGGAGTATATCTCTTCAGGACTGCCTATCCAAAACCATGCCTATCCTCAATCAGCCCGACAGACTTGTTTGGAGGCTTGAAAAATCAGGAACCTTCTCAGTCAGGTCCCTCTACTCATTCATATATGCTACGTCGATTTCAACCCATGACGCCTCCCCTTTTATTTGGAAATATCAGGCGCCTCCAAAGTTCATATGCTTTGCCTGGCTGGTGGGTCGTAATAGAATCTTAACCATAGATAACCTTTCCAAGAGAGGTATGCAGATAGTTAATGTGTGTCTCTGTTGCATGCGGGAGGCTAAATCTGTGAATCATTTGTTGGTTCACTGCTCGTTCATATCCCATATCTGGGAGGAGTTCTGTCAGGCTTTCTCCATCAATTGGTGCGTTCCGGAGTCAGCTTCTAACCTCCTATCCTCCTGGCATGGTCTCAGATTGGATAAGAAGAGATCTCTCATATGGCGCATGGCCATTCTGGCTATCTGGTGGTCCGTCTGGGAAGAGAGGAATGAAAGATGCTTTAATGGCACTTCTTCTGCAGCTAGGACAGTGGGTTCTAGGGCTAAGAAAATGTTGATCGAATGGGCCAGTAATCTTATCAAGTTGCACTCTTATGATTTTTCATTTCTAGGTTTTTAGAGGCCTTTTTCTGCTATCTCAGCAGTCAGGGTTCTCTTTCCTTGTTGTTTTGTTGTTTCCTCTATTTTGTCCCTTTTACTCCTTTAATGAAATCGTTGCTTTTACCCAAAAAAAAACAAAAACAAAAACAAACTAAATCACAACCCGTCAGTTAGATCTTATAAAACATTATTAGATAGTACCTATGGAGGGTAGGACTTCCATCTAGTATAGGAATTAGTCTAATTCTAAAGGGAATCTCTTCATTTGTTTAAGGATTTAAGAACTAAGGTTTTGAAATTTGGGGGTTTAGGAAAATTTTGGGTTTTGAGAAATTAGGGGATTTTGGGGAAATTAGGGTTTGAGGTTTTAGAGATTTAGGGTTAGGTTGAGGGTGAAAGGATTGGAGAACGGAAAACAAACAACGGAAGTAGGGTTTGTTTGTTGATGGAGAAAGAAGAAAACAAAACTTGGATTTAAGAGAGAGAGAGAAATACCCTTTGATTTAAGAGAATGAGAAAAAATGATAACTTGGATTCACCCCATGGCATCACACCAATTACTCCAACCACGGGAGATTTGCTTCATCTCAAAGCAAAGAGAAAGAAGAACTTTTTCCATATGTTCAATAATAGGCTAGGGTGCGGACGTCCAAGCCTTTATGGTCTCATAAAAGACTTTTTACAAAAAAACACTCTCAGATAAAAAGTTTCACATAAAGACGCTCAATAAAATAAAATTTGTTCCAAACTCTCTAAACTCAGCAAAAATATAAGTTAAACCAAAAATAACAAACATATAAACAACTAAATAAATTAAACTATTTCGTGGCCCACGATCAAGATGTCCAATAACGATAATCCAACTGTCATAATTGTCCAACCAAGTAGCCTACATGAATCTTCCCAGTGTAGGGCATTCAAAGATGCATAATCATGCATGTGGGGTCTTCAATGGGCTAGGCACTCAAATTGGGCCTACAAGGCCCCATGTATGCATCACCTAGCCATAAAGAAACGGGAACTCTCATCCTCCTTTGGTATATTCTGACTGGCGCTCAGATGTCCTCATCAATCACTCTCATTCGCAGCATGTGGTTTTGAATTTATATAAAATAAAAATTAAAAATTAAAAAAAAAAAAACCAATGGTGTTGTTATTTGTTGTTGAAATCCTATTTGACTAGCTGATACTTTCCGTGGGTTTTTTTAAAATTATTTTTGTGGTTTCAAGTTGGCAAACCCCTTTAATCGCTTGCATCAATTTTGGTATCACAACAAGTACCTTCTTCGCAAAGTAAAACTAGGTTTGATCCAACAAACGGATCTACAGTTAATCAGCCTAGCATTTGATTATATAGTCACAATGGTGAATGAAGGTAGGTCTGCCGATTAAACAAAATCTAGCCATCAGCATAAACAAGATCAGGGGACCGTAATATGGGGTTTGTGTGAGAAGTTCAATCAAATTACACAATACATGATGCAGCAAGAAGTGGATTAGGTGAGAGATGGTTGTAGTAGAGTGACAAATCTGGCTGAAACCAACAAGGACAAAAGCATTTGTAGATCTAGCAAATTTTCATAGAAACAATTGAAGGTACAATTCATGATCTTGATTGTGATCGGCTTTTTCTAAAGAGGAAATTGCAATCAGTTGTAAAGGCCTTTCTTCTTGAACTAAATGGTTCTATGCATCCAGAGATGTCCGTGGACTTGCTAGCAGCGGAGAGCAGTTTTTTTCAATGTAACGCCCAGATCATAACCAAGTAAAGCTTGTACCAATGAGGTCAAGAGGACACACAATCCTAAGGTGGATCCAACTTCAACCAGCAAGAGAAACAAAGTGAAATATAAGATTTAACTTCGCAGAGCATAAAAGAACTGCTCAGCCAGAAGTTTTTGCCACACACACACAATCTTCTTTTGAAGATTCAGAATTTCGCCCAAGGGAGCTGAAATGTGCAGAGTTATATGGAGGAATTCTGCGAGTTTTTGATGTGGGGATGAGGTGTATTATATAGATGAAACATGCCATTATGTCATAATGATCAATGAGATAATGGAGAAAAAAAATCGTTTGACATCAAGATCCTAGGAATCTGCAGAAACTCAGGAAGAACATTTCTTTATCGAATGAGCTCAAGAAGGACATTCTAAATAGATTAAACTGATTCGTAGCCAAAAAGAAGGACATTGAGGAAAAGGATTTGATATCGAAACTTCTAATAGCAAAAGGAAATTGGGCTGTAACAAGTGCTCACGATTTAATCATGATTTGCATGCGTCCATTCAGGAGGATAATTGCAGGTGTTAACGTAGAGAAGGTAATTAGAAAGGTGAAGAGTAGATATAAGAAGGCACCTTAGATCTTCTTGAAAAGTGAGTCTCTCATAATTAGTCAAAGCTTAATTATTATTATTTTTTAATTAGTCAAAGTTTAATTATCACCGGACACGATCAACAAGAAAATCCTTTTCGCGCATGATGCCTATTACAAGGGAAGACATATAGCATGACCATGGTTAATGCAAGTTGGGACAATTTTGCATCAAAGGAGTTGTTGGAGAAGCTCAATTGAAGTGTTATTAGGTGAACATGGCTAAATGCATGGTTTGAAGAGAGAGAATGGATTGAACAACAGACCACTTTTGTAATTTATAGTGTCTGTGGATCTGTGGATGATCATCTTCAACTATCTGATCGTTGACATATCAAATGGACAATAAACGATAAGATGGTCGATGGTGTCGGTCTAATTAGCAAAATTAGATGGTTAATGTCAATCAACCAAGGTAAGCTCTAGGATACATTGCTGCACAATTTAGAGAGTTTAGATGCCAAATGTATGCTGGATGAGACAGCAATATCTAGAAATATAGTAAAATAGTCATGGTCCAAATTTCGAGCACAAAACCAGATTATTGCCATCTTCTTTATGTACATTTTTTCGGCTAGCCCCATCGACAAATGGATCAGCTATATGGACATTTTGGGTTTCCATACAACTCTACCATGTGTCCTGTTGAAGAGTCAAGATCAATTCTAAAATGGTGCACTGTTATGAGAGTCTAGCAACCAATCACTAACGGCTGGTTTTTATGCTAACTTAGCACACAACCTCATTTTTTTCCTGAATGCAAATTGCCTAGTGACCAGACTCTGTGGGGCCCACCATGATGTATGTGTTTTATCCAGGCCGTCTATCTGTTTTGACAGCTCATTCTAGTGCATGAGGCAAATCCAAAGCTCAAGTGGACCACACCACAGGAATTAGTAGAAATTGAACGCCTATCGCTGAAAACTTCTTGGGGGCCACATAAGTTTTAGATCAAGCTGATATTTGTGTTTTCCCTTTATCCAAGTCTATGTAACCTCATGAACAGGTTGGATGGAAAATAAACATCATGGTGGGCCCTAGGAAGGTTTCAATGGTGGGCATCATTATCCCCATTAATTCTTGTAGTATGGTCCACTTGAGCTTTGGATCTACCTCATGTTTGGGCTCATGCCCTAAAATGAGCTGGCAAAATGGATGGATGGCGTGGATAAAACACATGCATCATGATAAGCCCCAAAGAGTCAGGTCACCAGGCAATCCGCGTCCATTTTTCCTACAATCATATCACATTTAGCGTACAACTAACCAGTAAAAAGGTTGGCCCACCATTGAAAATTGTTGTATTAACAAGTCCACTGAATTATAGAGCAAATTGAAAATTGAACTAAATAAGCCTATACTAATGAACAGAGAAATTTGAATAGCATCGAACTATGAATTACGAATCCAAACTCGAATTGGTTGAGCTGCAATTTGGGCAACTATGTGTTGGCTGGACAGGGATAGGGTACTACCCCTGCTTGTCACGAGCTCGGAATAAGCAGGGCTCTGAGGGGCACACCATGATGTATGGTTTTATCCACACCGTCCATCCATTTTACCATATTATTTTAGGGTATAATCCCAAAAATGAGGCAGACCCAATGCTTAAGTGGACCACACAGTGGGGATTTAATGCCCACTAATAAAAGTTTCTTAGGAGCCGCAGAAGTCTTGATCAACAGTGGTATTTGTGTTTTCCCTTCATCCAGGTCTATGTGACCTTATGAACAGGTTGGATGGCAAATAAACATAACCGTGAGCACCATTATCACCATAACTTTCTGTGGTGTGGTCCACTTGAGTCTTGGATCTGCCTCATTTTTTAACTTTTACCTAAAATGATATGTCAAAATGGATGGACGGTGTGGATAAAACCCATACATCACGGTGGGCCTCTTAGAGCCCTGCCTGTTCCGAGCTCGGGACAGACAGGGATAGTAACCAATCCTTTAATTTGAGTTAACTTGTGCCACGTATACAGTCTCTGCGTGCCTGAGTATCATCCACAGAGCATCAAGTAACTCCCCTTTCGGCAATTTGCTCGAGGAAATGCCTTTCGCATTTATCTTTTTCTGGACGCAAAATGCAGACCATGGAGAGAGAGAGAGAGAGAGAGAGAGAGAGAGAGAGATAGGTACCTGATAATGATGGGAAGACCTCGGAAGAGTCAGGCGTCAGGGTCGAACCGGCGCCTGAGAGAGGGAGAGCGTCGTGAGATGAGAGCGTCAAGACGGGTGGGGTTTAGGGCTTTACTAGGAAAACGCTTATTACAGACCCTACGCTTGGGAAACGGATTGGCTGGTGTACCCCACACCAGCTTTATAGCTGGGGACGCGGATTGCGTCCTACCCCTGATCCCACCGTTGTGTAAGTATTTTATCCAAACTGTTCATCGCTTTTCTCGCATCATTTTAAAGTGTAATCCTAAAAATTAAGCAGGTCCACAGCTCCAGTGGACCACACCAAAGGAAGCTGCAGTGATAAGGATATCTACCATTGAAACCTTTCTAAGGGCTACCGTGATGTTTTTTACCTATTAATAAGATCATGTAGACGTGGATGAAGGGAAAAAACAAATATCATCTTGATCCGAAACTTTTCCAGCTCCCAAGAAGTTTTTAATGGTGGACATTCAATCCCCACTTTGTGGTCCATTTAAGCATATACCTGCTTCATTTTTTGGATAATTCCTTAAAATGATATTAGAAAACCTATGAACGGCGTGGATAAAAATTTTACATCACAGTGGGCCCCACATAGCCCTGCCCGGACGAGGGGCGGGGGTAGGACGCAATCCGCGTGTCGTGCGAAGACGAGCGCCGACGCTCCTCAAGCTACGAGTTGTACGAACGGGTCGAAGTAGATCAAATTTACATGGCCCACGATGATGTATTTATTATATCCACACCATTCATCCATTTTTCGAGATCATTTTAGAGTACTAGACAAATAATTAATTATATCTAGATATCAAATGGACCACACCAAAAATAGCAGCGAGTATAGTGATTTTCACCGTTAAAAATTTGTAAGGCCCACCATAACGTTTATTTTCCATCCAATCTGTTAATAAGGTCACAAATACATGGATGAAGAGTAAAAACAAATTTCATATTGATCCAAAACTTCTATGATCCCAAAATGGTTTCAATGATAGACGTTAAATCCCCCACTGCTTTTTTGCAGTGTGGTCCAATTGATATTTATATCTGTCTTATTTTTCGTTTGAAGGCTTAATATGGGCTCACCAAATGGATAGACGGTTGGGTTATAACACATAACTTATTATGTGACCCATAAAACTTGGTAGTGTCAGTACATCAGCTATATAACTGCTGTGTGTGGTACATCAGCCAATCCGCTTCCTTGCACACATACCCACGGGATCACTTTAAAGGGATTTTGCGTCGCATAGACCCAACGTACTACCCACATTTTTTCATTGGACGCGAAGAAGACGTTAATTACCAAAGTAGAGTATAGTCGTATGGACGAACCCAGAAAGACAAAAATATCCCTGCTTTTTCCAACCGTTTATCCTAACAAGCAAAGGTATTTTCGTCAAAAAACCAGCGTCCGTACCCTAACAGTCGCCTTTGGTTAGATAAGTTTCCGAGCGGCGATCAAAATAAGGGCGTTGTACAGACTCGCCTACAGTGCTAATTTTTTCCGCTTTAAATTAAAGGCTTTTTGGCGTTTTTATCATTGCAATATACGATAAAAACTCACACTATAACTTCCTTTTACTGGAAGTTACGTACGGCCACAGCGGTGTTTTTTAAGAAATCTATATGTTCATCCGTTTTTTTAGGACATGGACTTGAAATTGAGTCAGATCCAAAACTTAGGAAAATGCTTAACATTGAAGCCTTCTTGAGGTCGACCTTCGCATTTATTTGACATTAGAATGTACTAATTATTATATGCTGAGCTTTTTTTTAAAAAGGCAGATCAAATGTAACACTCCATGCTTTTCAATACGCAGACGTTGTTAAAATGACTTAATTTAGTACAAATGCAAACTCCATTATTCTAAACATTCACCCTCACTCTACCCTAGATCTAACCATTAAGGATAATCTTCGCCCGTAGATCAAGTCATCCATCTGTCATCCTTCAAGATGGACCATCATACCAATCACACCACAAGAGAGGTCTATTTTAGGGCTTCAATCACTTTGATAGATAAATCAAACCATCCATTATCAATATCAAACGCTAACTCCATTATTCTAAACATTCACCCTCACTCTACCCTAGATCCAACCATTAAGGATAATCTTCGCCCGTAGATCAAGTCATCCATCTGTCATCTTTCAAGATAGACCATCACACCAATCACACCACACGAGAGGTCTATTTTAGGGCTTCAATTACTCTGATAGATAGATCAAACCATCCATTGTCAATATCAAAAGCTGGATCATCAAAACCCACCGTTCATCCAACCAACCACCTTTTGTAAGACGACTTGGATACTTAGTAAATAATATAGTTATCGAACTTTGGAGGTATCGGTGTAAGTGTATATGGATTAGCCTAGGAACGTTTCAGGATGTTAAAAATCAAGTGTGGACATGATGTGACAATTGAATCGACAGGTATTACTAGATGGAACGTTGAATCATCAGATGAGGCCCGCTTGGGTTATGGATCTGCCTCATAGTCAGATTGGTAGCCTATCCAAAGCTGTTGGGGCTGATGGACGGACTGGATTTCTTGTAAACAACATTGTGGACCCCACATGAGAGTGCATGTGCACATGGAATGCAAACACCCGCGGTGCATTGGACTAGAAAACCCGATCAAACAGCTTTAACCCGACTTCCATTCGAAAAAGAGAGATTTCTCTCTTCTTTTTCTCCCGTCCGCAACGAACGAATGGACGACGCCCGTTTGGGTTGGGCTGTGGCCCACCATGATCACCTGATTGGACGATCCAAACCGCTCATCATGTTTAGGGAGAGGGCTCGACCAAACCCCATTCAGTTTTGCACATCGTCACACGTGTTCACACAATATCCGCTATAAATAGGGTTGTGTTAGAACTGTGTTGCCAAAAACAGAAACTGTGACAGTGCTAAGCTAGCAATCCACATGCGATGGCTCGTGCAACATCTCATCCCTCCGTTTGGTGAAATCGGAGCCCTCCATGCTAGGGTTTTCCCCAGTTGCAACGTAGGTTTCTCTCCTACCACCACCGCGTGTTGAAAACCAAAACCGTTAATAGGGTATTAATGACCGCTCATTTTGTGGCCCCCACAATGATCATGGGACCTATCCACACCATCCATAAGCCTCTAATTACGAGATCACCCATCAAATCCAAATCCGTTATTAATTGGGAGGCCATCTTCCTCGTCTAGCCGAAAGACTCAACATCCTCTAGTGGGCCCCATTCTCATATCAAAAGCGTCCATTTGGTGGCCTGTAGCACCAGATGACCCTCTATATCAATAGATCCTATCCATACATTCAAAACAGCCTTTAATTAGTCGATCTTTTCCAACTGAGTTCATAATGAATTTAATAAATAACTTGACTAACTCCTTGATTAGTTGCTTCAGGCTCTCAAAAATAGGATTAACGTGGCTTATATAAGCTCCCTTTTTAGGGCAGTCATTGTTCAAAGAAGGAGAGCCACAGAGAGAGAGAGAGAGAGAGAGAGAGAGAGAGAGAGAGAGTGTCTGTGTGTGTGTGTGTGTTGAGAGCGCCGCTCTCTTCCTACCTCACCACGTCGGGTTGGATTGAGTTCCAACTCGGTCTGTACCCTTTTAGGGGAAGGAAGGGGAAGAAAGAAGAGAGAAAGGAGAGGAAGGCAGGGAGAGAAAGAAAGACACGAGAGTGAGAGAGAGAGAGAGAGAGAGAGAGAGAGTGGTAGAGAAGAAGAAGGTGGAGAGAATGAGAGCAGGAGACGGGAAGAGAAATGAGAGAGTGGAATAAGGGAAATAGATAGAGAAAAAGAGAGGACATTGTCCTCTTTCTTCTTGTCGTCCGCTGCCGCGTCAGGCCACTATCAGAGCCTGGGTTGAGTCCAGGGCCCTTTGGTCCTGTTAGCGGAATGAGGAAAATAAAAGAGAGAAAGAGGGAGTCTCAGGTTGCTGGTGCACCGAGTGAAGCAACTCGGGCTGAGTTGCCGCCCGACGAGGTTGGCTCAAATGCCACTTAAGTCCAGACATTGCTGGACATTCCAAAAATATATAATAATAAAAGAAAAGTAGAAGAAAAAAGAAAGAAAGAAAGGTGTTCACTCCCCAGGTGCAGGGTTGTGATGTAGTAATAAACTCGGTGAGACCGAGGTCGAATCCCAAGGGACTGATACTTGTACGTTACCTGAAACTAGGTAAAAATAGAACTAGCCTAAGATGAAATCTAAATCGAATGGAATTTAGGGAATAATTGTGAAATAATTATGTAAAACTTAAGAGAAATCAGAGATAAGAAACTAGGGATTCAGAAGATCCACTTGTAGAAATCAGGGAGATCTTATGCCTGCTTCAAGAATCATAGAAATTAAACTGAACTTCCTCTGATATAACTTTAAAGAGATGAAAGGTATATGAATTAGAATGGATTCCATCACCGAACCATGCTCAGGAGACAAAGCAAACAACAGAATTAAACTAATTACAAACCAATCAACATGCTATGAAGGTTAGGAAGGGTACCGTCATCCTACCATCCCAGGAGACGATGGTGAACAACAAGGCTTCTTGACATCATAAACATAAAAGAAAAGGGACATGCTCAAAGCTATCGCAGATCCATTGTAATTTCAGTCATAACAGACCATTAAAAATAAAAAACATTCCCGATAATCAAACCATTATCAAATTCAGTTCGTAAATTAAAACTAAATTAAAGACATAAAGTAGAGTCTCCCATCTCACTACAAGCTTCACCTCTTAGCCCTAGCTAAGAGGTTTAGCCTATAAACATAATTAGGCTAATCTCTTAAACAAAATAAAATAAACAAGGAAAAAAAAAAAAAAAGAGAACAACTCTACTCTCTGTCTCTCTCTCCTCAGTGCTCCACGTCCAATCCCCAAGCTCTCCAGATTCAATCCCCTTCTCTATCTATTCTCGTTCTTTTATAAGCATAAAAAGGCAGTGGAGAGGAGATTTTCGCACAAAGAGGTGGTGAGAAATTCGGATTCGTGCATAAGTCTACGCAGCAGAAGGCGGTTGTTGTGCGTAAAGACTTTTCGCAGCCAAGAAAACAGCGCCACAATTCCCCATTTTCCTTACTTTCTTTCCAAAGATCAACGTCCCCTAGGATGTTTTTTGGAAGACCTTCATGATGGACAGTTCAGATCACTGGTCGGACTTACGAATAGTGGGCCAAGTCAGCCGTGAAATCCGAACAGTGTTCTGTTGCGAAAACAGGGCTGATCCTTACTCCGTCGCTTTGGCGGGCCCCTGATCGCATCAAAAGTGAAATCTAATCCATCCATTAGATTTGTAACAAAATTTTAGTTGAATATGGGCGGTTTTAGGTTGTCATTAACGTGGCCCAAATAATTAATCACGCTGCAACTATTTTGAACGTTGCAGGGTTGTCCGTTCGAGACCGTTAAAATCAGCACGTGTGCTTGCATGAATGAAAAAAAGTCAGCATGTTTTTGACTAGTTTGATCCCCTCTTTATGATGGACGGCTTGGATTATTCTCATGGGTCATGATGGAGGCCCACTGCAGATCAAATGGCGCCCCTGTTTCACGCCAGAAGAAACGGAAGTTTCTGTTTTTGAACGAGAGTCGGTGGGGCCCATGAACAATGTCAAAAAGTAAATCCACTCCGTTCATTCGACTCATGGCGAAAAACCAATTAGAAATGTATACTTTTTCTTGATTTTAGTGCGGCCCACTGTATCAAATATTTCCACCGTCTATCCTGCGTTTAATCGCTTTCTTCCTGTGTGTACGTGCATGAAACCGAAAGGAAAGCTAGGATGGGGTTGTTCCCACCCACAGGAGAGTACGGACGGTTCGGATCTTTTAAATGGATGATGGGTGGGCCCCATTACCCAAAAACGGTTGGGCAGCTTACGAAGGAAGAAGGAAATTTCCTTCTTTCTTTTTTTTCTCGGTTAGAGACGGTCAAACTGTCTCTGCCTTTTCTGTGCACGGCTAGTGCACTTGTACACTATGCACACTCGTCTCATATGGGGTCCACATATGATGTTTGTGAAAAATCTGCACCGTCCATCTGTTGAATCATCAAATTTAAGGGGTTGAAGCCAAAGTTGAAGCATATCCCAATATTAGGTGGGCCCAGAATCAACTATTTGTGGGCTGATCTGACAGTTGTGCCACTTCCAGAGGTATTCAATGGCTGAAATTTTACGTGTACGGTTAATTTATGGCCCTCAGGCCATGTATGAAGTTTCGAGCCGAACAGATGATGAAAACCCAGTGATCTTGCATTTTGGCTGACTTTCAGGCCGCTTGAGCTTCAGTTTCTCAATTTTCGCGGATCCCTGGCCTGTAATTCCGTCGATCTTGGTCCCCTGGAGTCCGTTCGTTGCCTTTGGTGTCATCAGAGCGTTAAATCTATGCTTTATCATCCTTTTTCAGTCTAAGCTCGTAAGTACACTCTGCATCACAAACACGATTAAATCAGCCATTAAACAGTATTATGCTTGTAGATCCCGGTAATAACTGGGGTATAATATGCAATATTTGACACTCAACAAAAGGAGAAGAGAAGAAGAAGAAGAAGAAGAAGAGAGAGAGAGAGAGAGAGAGAGAGAGAGAGAGAGAGTGAGTGAGAGTGAGTGTACCGAATTTCACTATTAAAGGTTTTAAATCAGGTTAACCTCTGGCCTTTACAGCCCTACACAAGGACTCTAAAGTTTATGCCCTACTCAAGAGCAAGGGTCATACACAAGCACCTAAATTTATGTCCTACACAATGACAATAGTGTAAGTGCCATGTTTTCTAGCTCTTATGATTGCCAAAATTTGTAATGCCAAAACCCCTTGGAATCTATATATTGTTTAGTTCATCTTCTTATTCAAGATCATGTAATTCAAGTATAAGTTTAAGATGTTCCAATTCAAGATTCAAACATCACAAGTATAAGAGATATACAAGTTCAAGTACAACATCAAGTGATAGTTCAAGATTTCAAAGCTTTAACTATGTCAGGACAAAGTGCTTTGCTTTGGAATTCAAAGCTCAAGGTGAAATATATGTCACAAGGACTTCAAGTTCAAGCTTCGAAATACTTCAAATTAAAGCTTCAAAGTAAGTCAAGATATCAAGCTTCGTATATTTCAAGATCAACTATCAACCGAAGCAAATGATGATTCAATATTCAAATTTCACTTATAAGGTATATAAGACCCTATATTGACCATGGGTTAGGTCATATTGATTGCATACTTAAATTGGGTCACTATATACTTCTATAGATTCTTTCTCGACTAGTCTTAGCCTATATTCGACTAGTTCTAGTACTAGCTCGACCAGTTCAAAAAATTTATCGATCAGTCCAAGGTTTGTTACTAATTTTCGAATTTTTTTTTGGATCCTTGACCAGTCCTGGAGACTGCTCGACCAGTTGAGTGAACAGTGCTCGACTCAAAGTCCAGCAACTAAATTGGGTCTCACACGACCAGTCGAGAGCAGGGTTTGACCAGTCGTGCAGGCCACTCGACCAGTTGAGCAAGCCACTCAACTAGTCGTGGAACGGTCTTATCTTATCACGCTCGAAATTTCAAAATTTTGTTGGTCCTTCGACCAGTCGAGCTGTCCTCTGGGCCAGTCGAGTGAACAGTTTCTGCACTTATAAATAGAGTACGATTTTCAGAGTTTTTTTATTCAATTTAAGCAAAATTAATACACCACTCTGAGAGATAAGTTAGTGATATTCTTAAGCTATTTAGTGCTCATTTAATATTCTCTTTAATTTAGCTTTTTGTATTTGATTTTGAGATTCTGCATTCCAATCTTATTTGAAGAAGAGATTTTAGTTTTCCCCTTTCTTAGAATTAAAATCAAATTAAGCAAGCCCAAGGTGATTTAATATAAAATTCAATTAGAACTTAGAACATTTTCATAAGTAAGTGTGGACATTGAACATCTATTCCGATTTGGTTCTGCCAGGCTTCATCAAAGGAGAATATCCAAATAAGTATTTTACATTTCTGTAAATCTATTTTATTTTTTTTTAGATTGTGCCAGGAAAAATCTCTTTCTTTTTGGTTTGTCTAAGGTGATCCAAAAAACTCAGAGTGTAAGGTTTTTTAATTGTGTGAGCCTACTCGAAGGACACAATTATGAAGGTTTTAGGTAAACCTTGAAAAGCCTATTGCATAGTGAACGCCAATATCCACTATGTGAGGATATTAGGAGTGGAGTAGTTGTGTGGCTGTTTTTCTAAATAGCCAATATCCACTATATGAGGATATTGAGAGTGGTGTACACATAAGCGAACCACTATAATTTATGGTCTTGTGGTGGTTGATTGATTGTGACATTGTGTGAATGTTGTAATTTTTTTTTAAGCATTTGTGGAGAATATTGTAATATCTTTTATGCAAGTGTGGGAATGCTGTAAAAGCTTAGTTATTTTCTTTGCTATTTTTATTATTTATTCTTCTTTATCGGTTTGAGATTTCGATACACAGACCGTTCTAGGAATCAGGTTGTCCTACCATAAACCATTAGTTTTTGGTGTAAAGTTGTCCTTAAACAACATCTGTATCAACCTCTCAATACTTGTATATTTGAGGTTGTTATTCATTTATGCTTTGTGGGATTGTTTAATATTATCTTTATTTATATTTGTTTAATTCCGCATTTAATTTTTTAAATTGACATAGTCTTATCTCCCCATCCCCCCCCCCCCCCCCCAAGGACTCTTAGCTCGGCCTTTTCAAATGGTCATAGTCCCGAACCCAACATTTTAGGCCACACAAGCCAAGGTCCTAATCCGGAACTTGGATTTAGGCCACACAAGCCAAGGTCCTAATCTGAACATGAGTGAGTTTGGGATACAAACTCTTGCACTCCAACCTATACAAGGAAGGAGTACAAACCAAACTCTTACACTTGACACTCACTTGTCTGATTGAGTCCCTTTTGATGCTCCTCTTGGGTCACTTGATCTCTGCTATCCCGTGCTTCAATCAACTTCTCGATGCTCCCCCGATCATGTTGTCAATGCTTCGCCAAGGCCTCAGTTCCATGATCAATTGCCTTTCATATGATGTTCTTCAAGATTACCAAGGTGATAGGAGTGGGCCGAATCTCTTACAACTAATGTATAGTTGTTTATCATAGGGGATTCAACTAAATGTGTAACACCCCGGTTCTCGAAACCCGAGTACACTGCTCGTTTTCCAAAAACCTGAGTGTTAACCTTTAACGGTGGCTCAACTTTCATGTACATTTTTTTTTCTTTTATTACAGTTAGTAATTTAGCGAAATAAAAACAAATCAAGTATAAGAGGGAGTCCAAATATACATAACTCAATTTTCAAGTGGTTGCCCGAAAGCTTATGCAAGACAGTGTCTTAAGTCTTTAAGATACATAAAAGTATAAACTAAACATGAAAGAAATCTGGAATGGAGAGCCACAAGATCATCTAAGTTCTCAAACTCCCCATAAGCACCCATATACGCATCATCCGCGTCTCCTGCACACTAAATATGGTTTGATAGCGTCAATGGCTATCCCAGTGAGGTATAACCCCTAAGAATTATCAAGACACCAAGATAACTAAGCACAGTTTATTAGGAATAGTTTATAATGAACATTTCAAAATAATCATTATAATAATAAGATAGAGTTTATCAAATACGCATGTATTGAATAAATTTCACCAAGACATTCTTGTTTAGATGCATGAATGCATGCACGTGCTTACAGACCCGGGGATGCCCATCCAGCTGGCAAAAGGCCACCCAAGGAAAACTAGCCATCTGGAAAAGACTATGCAAAGAGGACATCCGAGGTGGCCTAACTTTGTAGAAGAGTACTCTATGTATGTCCAAGGAAAACTAGACATCCGAAAAAGTCTACGCGAAAAGGACAGCCCATGGTAGTTGAATGCACACAACAAAAACTTAAGATCACCAAGTAAAATACTCTATGGTACAGCCCGTAGTGACCCAATAAAACCCCGCGTCTTGTATCGACCACCCGGTAAAGTCCACATGCCATGAAATGCATGATTAGCCCAACCATTATTATTTCAGTTACAACCAACCAATATATGAAAGCTTAAATGTTGCTATGAGGGTTCGTCACCCAGGATATATAGGGAATCTACAGATATGATGTTTTAAAGGAGATCTCTTTAATTAGTGGCCAAATATATTTCAAGAGTGAAACATACCATCATAGGGTTATACTAAAATCCTTCATCAAAGCCACATAGGCCTAAATGGTCAACAAGATGGTAAATCCACGACAAGGACTCCATTTAATCTATTAGACAAAGTGGCCACTAGTTCGAGGACTTCCAAGCAATCCATCGAGTAATTACATATGACAAATTAAATTACGTGTAACATTGATATCGCACATGCATATCTAAAGCGTTCATCTTAAATAAGAATAGAGGTATTTAAATTGAATCGCATGTTCAAATAATTGAATTTAAATCCAATCCATCAATCATCTATAAAGGACCCAGATCAATAAGAGCAATTCACCATAATAAGAAATCAATGTGATAAATTAACAAAAAATGAATAAACAAAGTTAACTATTAAGATGTAGAAAAGCTTGAAGGGTCATCCTCACCTTTTGTGTGGGCACACCTCTCACTTCTTGCTGAACACTTAACCTCAAGTATGAGGCACCACAAATCTAATCCAACTTAAGTTGGTTTTTAATCCACTTCATACAAACATAGATATACCCGAAGGATTTAGATTCCACAATTAATTATGAATTTAAGGATTAACCAACCGAACTTAACATTACGTAATGAATCAAAGTTAACTTACCTAGCCCAACTTAGTTAACTCAGTATTAAACAATTGGAAACTGGTTTTGACATACCTTGACTTGTCGCAATAGGGCTTGAATCCGATCATGAATCTGAGCTTTTAAACCATCAACTGGGACATCGTAGCAATTTTGCTGCATCCAGATTAGCCCCAAACCCCCATACTCGGTAAACTCAACCGAGTCAACTCGGTAAAGACGAAGAAAACTGTAATCTTCTTCTTCTTCCTCTTTCCTTCAATTTCTTCTCTTCCTTCTATTTTAAATTTTTTAGTTTTCTCTTTCTTTTTCCTCCTAATTAGTCACGTCCAAAGGTGGGTGTTTAGGCTACAGAATTAGGCCGGGTCAGCCCGACTCAGTTGAGTCGACTCGGAATGAAATGCCCGAATGAACTCTCTCTTTTATTCTTCTTCCATCATTTTTCTTATTTCCTCTCTCTCTCTCTCTCTCTCTCTCTCTCTCTCTCTCTCTCTGTGTGTGTGTTTCCTTTCAACACGTATTCAACAAAACTCAACTCGATCTCAGTGAGTTAACTTTACTCGACAGTGAGTCAAGTTCTAACACTCAACTTCTTCTCTGATTCTCCTTCTTCTTTCTTTCTTTTTGTTGGAAGGCCTGAGATACAGGACTCAACGTAGGCAAGACACGCAGGACTCGAACCAAGTCACAATTCAAACCAGCTGAAATGAGTCTGACTCGGTGCGATAGAACCAAATTTGGCTCTTTATTTCTTTTCTTTCCTTTATGATCATCTTATTTCTTTTCCCCATTTCCTTCTGCTTTCTTCTTCCTTCTCTAGAACTCTAGAACGAGTCTGGGTCAGTAATGACCAACACCATGGTCTGGCCGAACATAGGTCGAGTCGCTGGCTTGCCATCGACCCAGTAACACGTGATCTCCCCTCTCATTTTTTGTTTTCTTTCTTCTTCTTTATTTCTCCTCTTCCTAAACAGCCATGGAGTCTAGACCAACCCACACTCTCCTATATCCGACTTCGGAACTTGGTCCTAGCCCGTGACTCGATCCAGACACGAGACTCGTTCTGAGCCACCCAAAGTAGTAAGAAAATGGCACCCGCACCCCACATTCTTTTGTATTTTTCAAATTTTGGGATGGGTTACCCTAAAAGAAGAGTTATTTATAGTACCTTTAAACCTACTTCTAGAATCGTCGAACACGACTAATCTGGAGATTAGTTGCAGGTTTCTAATCCACGCTAATCGGCAACTCTTTTTAACTATAATCATTGATTTCACCTTGATTAACTTGCACGGCCTAAATACACTTCCATTTATGACTTCTTGACATGTTGGCCCACATAATGATCGGTTTTGATCGGGTTTTAAGGGCCCAAGGCTTATGTGCGGTTTTCCCAGTTTATCGAGGAAAATGACCCATTGTCCATGGTAGATTTTGGACGAGGGGTTTATCCCGTGATCTGAGGCATATGGGTGGTATGGATGAGTCCACTGGGCACTGTGGGGTCCATATTTCGAACGAACAATCATGATTTCTTAATGGTGCAAGAGCTCTTCTAGTTCCGCCCTAATATCTCGCACCGACGAGATTCTCGCACAAGAACTCATAGCCAAAGCGATGGAGGCTCCTGAAGCCCTATATTCGACGCTTGTGATGGATTGGAAAACTTTCGGAAGCTCTTGAATGGCTGAGATGGATCCATGCTTAAAGAGGAAAGATACCTTCTGCCTTTTTGCCAGCTGTAAGGAAATTCTAAAACATGGTGGAAATGAAGGGGTGAGATGACTTGGAACGGAAGGTTTGGATAAGCAGAGCCAAGCTGACTCAGATCGCCAGGTTAGCAGAAAAACAGATGTGATTTCCGTTTTCGGTAAAACTCCCAGCATAGCTCTGTTTGCGCCCCACGTTGTGCACACACACGAATGTATTTACGTGTGGGATAGCAATGGTTTGGTCGGCTTCGGGTGCTCTGTGAGATGGATCGGGCAAGCCGATCACGAAGGTGGGCCACAGATCACGTCAGTAACAGAAAGTTTCCATTTTCGGAAACTATTCTCGTGCATGCTCATATTGCGCACGGTACTGAGTGTATTCACGTGCACGAAAATGTGTGAAATCCTAGGGTTTGGTCATATTTGTGCACCCTATGAGATGGACAGTTTAGATCATCCAAACATGACCGGATAGTGGGTCCTGATTTAACCCAAAACGGAACAGTTCGTTTAAGCAGAAAACCAAGAAAAGAGAGAATTCTCTCCTTTCTAGTAAAATGCCGGTCAACCTCCATTTGACCAGCGTTGAGGTCCCGTAGGTGTATCCTTTTTCAATGTACACACATAATGAATGTGGGGCCCACGGTGATATTTTATTGAATCTACATCGCCAATCCCACACTGCACTCTTCACGGGTCATCAGACCAATTTTCCAGTAGATCCATCCGTCAGATGGGCCATAAATTTAGGTTTTGGCCCTTTAATTGTAGATTTTTGTTGATCCGATGGTTTGATCATTTTGAAATTGGATATGAATGGTAAAAAAAAAAAAAAGAATCCAAGGAACCACTTAATTAGGGTTCAATGGCTAGATTATAGATCAAATGGCCTATTACATATGCGTAATATTAAATATCATTTTTACGTTGTTTCTAATATCATTGTTATTATATTTTTAATTATAAGTTATTTATATTTAATCTGATGGTTCTCTCTTTTGGCCATGTTTTATAGGTTTATCAAAAATAAATTACTCATTTATATTTAGATGTATATAATTATTATCATTATTCTCTACATTATTTACATGGGTCACACTCCGATCAACGCCATCTATTCATTGGGCTTTAATTTGAAGGATTAGATCATTTTAATTTTGTAAGTGGACCATAATACATGGGTCTTAACATTCAGTTATTGATTTATTTAAATTAACAGTTATATATGAAATTTTTGTTATTCTAACTATTAAATTTTAATGGTGGGTTGAGATTTATCAAATGATAGTGAATAAAGTAGGTTATTTGTACCTTTACACAAATGTACTAATATAGTTTATAATAGTAACACCCGAGCACTGGAAAGTACAGGGTGTTACAAGATGGGTCTCCTATAAGAGTTGGACAATGATTTACCAAGAATGCTTAAGTCCAATATCTAGGAAATGAAGGAGTTCAAGCACATCTCAATGTTAAGGTTGGAATCCTTATTAAAGTTGTAATCTCAAAGGAGATGGCTTAGAACTCAATGGAATAGAGGCTTTGGATGAGATATTTGCATATGGAATCACCCTACCTTCTATTGCTCCAAAAACCCATAAAAATGCCCAGGAATTGACTGCCTTTTATAAAAAGCTTGAGCTCTAGCGGTAAAAAAACGAGCAAAAAATGGCATGTTTGATGACATCGAACACGCTAGATGTCATCGAAGATCAATCTTTCGATGTCAAGGAAGGGGTTCGATGTCATTAAGAAAATCCAGATAATATGATGTTTTCTTATTGTACATGGCCTGTTCGATGTCATCGAACGTGTTAGATGTCATCGAAGATCAATCTTTCGATGTCATCGAGAAAATCCAAACAATATGATATTTTCTTGCTAGACATATCTGGACCATTTTTCGATGTCATCGAAGGTCTTCAATGTCATTGAACATCATGGCTTCGATGTCATTAAAGTCTTATCGAAAACTATTGTTTTTTATATCTTTTGCACAACAATTTCACACATCTTATTGCCTTCTTTATCATGTTTTTCTTGTTCTCTTAAGGTTAAGGGATAATCAAATTAATATACCTAATTGGGTCAAGATCATCTAGAGGCTATATGGTTGTTTTGTGTTGAGGGTTAGGGTCATCAAGGCATCTCTTTTACCTGTATGTGCTCGTTGATGCTTTTGCTCCGCTTATGTCTTCGGTCTTTACTTTCTAAAGGCTCAACCAACTACATGACACAATGGCTCACATGATTGACAGACCAAGGTACAAAAGTGAGTGCACTAACACTTGGGTTTTTGGTGGTTACTGAGTCGACTCGACTAAATTTGAGTCCAGTCGGGTCGAGTTAGGCCCGATCTAGCTAGAGTTCCAACAGGAAGAGAGATAAAGAGAGGAAGAGGGTAAGAAAGAGAAAGAAGGAAGAATAACGGGAGCTTGGGTGTGGTTATTGCCAAGTCGAGTTTGAGTCGACTCTCTGATTAACTCAGCTACTCGAGTCGACTTAGTAAGGTTGCGTTGAGCTTCCATCATCGCTGAAGTGTTGGTGGTGGTCGGCTTGTCTAGCAACATATTTGTTAGATTGGGCCGATTTGAGTCCCCAACTGGCTGTGTTAATTAGATTGATCCAATTGGGTAATTTCAACTCAGTTATTAAATTAGAAATTTGTTGGTCATTTTTTATCATATGTACTTCGAAAATTTTATGATATAAGGTCGAACCTAATTTGAGCTGCTTCACACACGTAAACCCTATGATGTTGTAAACTCACATCTTAAGGTGAGGACTCACCCTTTGAGTTTTCCACTTAAATTCGTCAATCCAGACATAGATGATGCTTTGATTTCTCTCATTTAGTATCTCATAAGTTACCTAATTGAGTTACTTATCTTACTATGCGAATATGTTAATCTGTTGCGCAATTGATTCCTGTGTTAGATAATGGACATGTCTCTTTAATTTTAGCGAGTATAAATGATTTAATGTTCACGTGCTATTTCCAGTTGTACAATTTGCTAATTAATTAGGTGTTTGCTACTTGTGATTATTTGATGGATTGAATGGAACTTGTTGCGGACTTACCATCTTACGGTCTATATTTGACCTACGCGGCTTTGATTGTATATTTTCTATATATGACTTAGATCGCATATTTGACCTGCATAGCTTTGATCACATATTTTCCTTACATGGCTTGGGCCGCATATTTGCCCTACGCGGCTTGGATGACATATCTGCCCTTCACAGCTTTGATAGGATATTGGCACCCTCTGTGGCTTTGTTGGTTGTATTCGCATAACTTGTTAATTTTCAGGTCATTATGTGGAGTTCATTATGATTTTCGGGTGGAGCTAAAGTTCGTAAATCGATTTTCTAGCCATCTTGCGGAATTTAGTCGTATTGTGATTTCTAAGTGTAGTTGAAGTCCGCTTATCGATTTTCTAGTCATCTTGCGATGTTCACATATGATATGATTTCCGAGTGGTTTAGAGATTTGAATTTTGATTTTTTTTCATCTTACGGAGTTAAGTCGTATCGTGAATTTCAGGTGGAGCTGAAGTTCAGTTATCGATCTTCTATCCATCTTGTGGTGTTTACATACGATATGATTTTCGAATGTTAATTTTCTATTCATCTTGCGGAGTTCATACAATTTTCGAATGACGCCGAAGTTCCGATGCTGATTCCGTCTTCATCTCGCCGTATTTATTCGTGTTGTGATTTCCAAGTGGAGTCGAAGTTCGCTTATCGATTATATAGCCATTTTGCGATGTTCACATACGATATGATTTTCAGGTGAAGTAGATGTTTGAATGTTGATTTTCTAGCCATCATGCGGAGTTTAGTCGTATTGTGATTTCCGGGTGGAGCTGAAGTTCACTTATCAATTTTATAGCCATCTTACGGTATTCACATACGATACGATTTCCAGGTGGTTTAGAAATTTAAATGTTGATTTTCTATTCATAATACGGAGTTCAATCGTATTGTGATTTCCAAGTGGAGTTGAAGTTCGCTTATCAATTTTATAGCTATCGTGCGGTGTTTACGTGCGATATGATTTCCGAGTGAAATAAAAGGTCGTATGCTGATTATTTGACTATTTGGACATATTCACTTGTATTGCAATTGCTGTTACATTTTCTTAATAATGATATTATGTTTATTGGCTTCATTTATGAGTATATAATCATGATTTTGAATTGCGTTATTTAATATATATTTTCTCATGTCTTGTGATCCATACTGGATTATGAATGATGAGTGTGTAATCTTATATAGTACTTCTCACTGCGATAGCCATTGACACTATGAAAACATATCAGTTGATGCAGGTGTAAAGGGAGCCGACGTTATTCACTTGGTTGCTGGAGCAGATCGGGTAGCTGAGGAGCTAGACAAGGTCCCCATGGCCCATATTGAGTTCCGTCATTGGATGGTAGTTTTTTGTTTTTGTTTCATAAACTTTTGTCAATTGGGTTGTATAAGTCCTGCATGGGCACTACATTTGGATCTTTGGTTATGAATGAAAAGTTTTTATTCAATGCATAGTTTACTTCGCATATAATTGCTACTAACTCTGATTAATAATAAGATTGTTTAAACTTGGAGAGAAAATTTAAAGGCTAACAATCGGGTTTCAAAAATCGACGAGTTATATCAAATAATCAAGTGGTCCACACCCTCTAACTTCCATTTAATAGTCCATAATTTACCCACTACCGAGACTTTTTACGGCCCACCTACCACTCAGATCCACCTTGTTTTTGGTCCAATGATATAAAGGGAGATGGGAAAACTAATGGACGATATCGACCAGTGAAGTTAATATAGGTGGACACCATTCCAACCTTCTAAAGGCCCTGCTAAATTTAGGGCTAAAGTTGTAATAAAAGAACTAAGGGTAGCAGTCTCAAGATTGATTGAGACTCCAAGGAACCCATGGTGTGAGTATGTTTCGTTCCTCTCTCTCTAACCTCTTCGTGACTCCTTTGTGAAAAGACCATAGTAACCTCAACATACTTTTAGCTCATCCTACGGAGTTGTGTAGTAGATTCGGCATCGTGTGATTTATCCCGACTCGGGATTGTGTAGTGTGCATACAACACCAACTGAAGCAAGTACTGTGAGCTACTAGAAAATCTACGTGGCCCCACCATGATGTATGTGTTTTATGTGCACCATTCATCCATTTTCCCTGCTCATTTTAGGGTTCCAAAAAACAAGACATATCCAAATCTCATGTGGATGACGCCATAAGAATAATGATGATTGAACACCCACCATTAAAAACCTCCAAAGGCTCACTATAATGTTTATCTGCCATCCAACTTATTATTAGGTCACACAGACTATGGTGAAGTTAAATAAAAATATCAGCTGGATCCAAAACTTCTATAGCCCATCAAGTAATTTTTAATGTTGGGCGTTCAATCACCAATTGTCTCCCATGGAGTGGTTCACCTTATATTTGGATTTGCTTTATTTTTTGGCTCATGCCTTAAAACGAGCCGACAAAATTGATGAACAACATGGATAAACATATACATCATGGTAGGGCTCACAAAACTTTTACACTACCCAAGTCAGTCCACCGACATAGCACGGCGTGCCATTGTCAAATGTGGGCTTATGGTGAGAGGAAAATCCTCCCACGGAAAATAAAGGTATTTTTTTTTCTTTTTTCTTTTTTTTACACATGCACTGACACTTGACACACACACCCATGCACTAACACCATAGTGGGATTTCACCATAATGACCTTGTGTTGAAACTCTTGTGAGTCTACCACCAAGGCCTGAATAAGGACGTCACGATGCACATGGTGCAAAAATAAAGTTTTCGTCCTATGGGGCCATGTGTGATAGCGCATGTGGTGCCATTTCATCGATAACAATAGCTACCACGAACAACTTCTCACCATTGTGCATGATTATGTGGGATATTTGGATGCCTATAACTTTCTAAAGTGATAAACAACTTTATAATTGAAAGTGACATATAGTTGTAACTTGTTTTCATGTTGTATGTCTCTTTGTGAAATAGTATTTTGAATTCAGACCATATAAAAAAGCTCAATATAAGATATGTCATTGAGTTAGGCTTATATGGATAAATTTTCGAACTGATTTTTAGTCTAAACAAATTATCAAGTGAGCTATAAAAATGAGCATACATATTCAAATGACCAACAACTACTTAATATAAGCAACAACTAAATATATATTATAGCAGTAATAGTGATGGGGCATTTTAACTTCACATAATTATTTTCCAGCAATGGATAGCTCTGTATGTCGGAGATATGTAAAGATATTTTAAATGAAGTCAGGAATATTTAAAATTTTGAAGATACGAATGCTTACCCTACAATTAAGATTTCATTCACAAATGTCACTGGGTGATTTATGTGCATGTAAAGCCTAAAACCTTAATGTTGGCACTTTCTCTCTCCTTAAAGCCCAAAGTATCCACCAGCGATGGCTAGGTTCCCACCGGGACTACTTTCACAAATAGAAATCAATTAGAATTTTCATGAGATCCACTGAATCTATTGAATAGGTTGTCCCATTCTAACAATTGAACCCAAGTTTCACGGGTTGCAATCAAGGAAGATGTTTTTGACAAAGTCTTTAGCAGGTGGTTAATGCGTTGAAAACTATATAGGGCCCACCATAATGTTTTTGAGAAATCCATCTCATCCATCCATTTTGTGAGATCATTCTAATACTGGAGAGAAAATTTAAACATGATCCAAGATTCAAGTGGGCCGCATTAAAGGAAGATGTGGGTAGGGAAATTCCTATCGTTTAAACCTCCCTGGGTTCGGCAGTGATGTTTACACACCATCTATACCGTTCACAACGTCATTCGTATTGGGATGAACCGAGAACACAAATATTAGCCTGATTTAAAACTTTTGTTACACCATGATTATTTAAACGGTGGTCACTAAATATACATTGTTTCATCTCATACGGACCACTTCGGTTTTGGATACACCTCCTTTTTATCGCATGTACTGAAATGACCTCTCAAAATGGATGAACAGCGTGGATTTATCACTAATATCTTGGTGGGACCCACCTCGCATCCCAGCGGAAGAACTTCCTGTAAAAGCCTTCCACTGCGTCATTCGGAGAGTTAGAGAATATGTAGAAGAGCCATGCTGAAAATGGAAACTCGATCTCTTAAACGCGCGCATAAGAGCGCCTTTATCTAGACCATCTGTCTTATCTGACTGTTGATAGCAAGGTTCGCATATAATGACGTGCAAACGGGCGCGTAGCTGAGCATTTCTCTCTCTATATATATAAAATATAACTTTGCTATTAACTACCCGAGCACATCACATGGACTGTCCTGAACCCAAGTAGTCCTGATTTCTAACAGTGGTGCAAGATGTAAAATCCAAAAATGACCCAATTTCTTAACAAGTCAAGTAAATGGCACTTGGACCCATTAAAATGAGGTTGAATCAATCAAATACCCACTGGTCTAAGTACCCATTGACAGCCCTACTGGATAGAACCCATGTGAATGGGCTCAATGGTGCGCACGAGGTTCCTACACGTTTCTAATTTAAAACCTATCCTACAGACATTGCAAAGCATTCCAATGCAAATTGCACGCAACCCTATCATAGGTGGGGCCACCTGTGATGCTTGTGAGAAAACCACCCCTTCCAGACAGCCAAAACTTAAGTGGGCCCATGACAAGAAAGGTGAGGAGGGAAATGCTACCGTTAAAACCTTTCCAAGGTCCACCATGATGTTTACGTGCCATCCAAATCATTCACAAGGTCATCACCACTTGAATGAACTAAAAACACACAAATTTTAGCCTAATTCAAAACATCTATGGCCCGAGGAATGTTTCAACAGTGGGTGTTCAACCACCATTTTTTCTTATTGCAGGTCACTTGAGTTTTTGTATCTACCTTATTTCTGGACTCATGTCCTCACATGTGCTCAACAAAATGGATGAACAGGGTGCATTTCTCACAAAATATCCTGGTCGCCTTATCTATTAACTAAAACATGGTGCTTGGACTCAATTGAACCCAACCCAATTGGACTCAGAGCCTGAATTATCTGATTATAGACCCCGAACCCAACCCATTGATAACCCTTTTTTTTACACACGCATTCACCCCCCACACACACTCATGCACTCACACCACTCGGATTTCACCACAATGGGTACTTAAACCAATGACCTCGTGTTGAAACTCTCGGCATAAGTAGGGACCTGATTAACAACCCAACTTGATAAGTTCAAATTTGAATATGAAAATCCCAGTTGGTATCGTTGTCACCCATATGAATCATCTAATGGATTCAATGCAGACTGCTTTTATGCAAGTATCTGATGTGGCAAATCGCATGATGCGGAAGAGCATGCATGGTTCTCTTGACTAGTCCTATTAAACCACTCCCATACTTTGTAGAGTCCAATATAATGTGGGTATGAAACCCACACGAGTATAAAACCCACATTGTCAATATGTTCATGGCAAAAAAAAAAAAAAACTCTTTCCTAAACCTAAGTCGTTGAGGTTGGCTACAATACATGATCAATGTAAAATAAAGTTAAAAGCTTTTTCCAAATGCACTTAGCCCACTTCAAATTTAGTTTGGTTTCTCACCATCGCTTCATCGACACTTGATGAATGGGTTGTGTGGAAGATCGGCACTACACGAGCTTCTACCTTTGTCTTGCTGCCTCTCATCTTACACCATGGTGTTTCTGCACACCTAATAAGCTATTGGCTCGTTTGTCACTTTGGATTTGGAGGTAAATTGGTGTAATTCAAATCTAAGTAGCTAATATTTGTGCTTGGCGGTCCCAATAAATTTTGAGGTATTTCAAATACATTCTCTATTATTATTATTATTTTATTTTTTGTGTTTTGAACTATCAACAAGATACTCTGTTCATGATGGAATTGAAATGAAATGCCTTTTTTGTTTTGCTCATTTTAAATGCAAGAGAATTGCACGTATAACAAAAGCATCACTGATCTATTATTCCAAAGCACATGTGGTATACCGATGATACCTCAAAGCAATTCAATTATTGACTGCAACACTAAAATTATATTAATAGAATGATCCAAACCATTTAAATGTTGGTTATATAAATGGACAGTAAACTACTTAATTGTAATCCTTGCATTTATGGCCTTTCCAAGGCTTTAATTTTTAATTTTTTTGGGGCCAAAGTATATATTTCAATGGGCTTATTACAATCATTCTATCAAATATCACACACACGCGCACACACGGAAATTTAGAATATGAAAACTAATTTAGTTGATCAAGTCTAAGTTCTATACTAATTTTAATGCATTCTAAATTCAAGCTCTTAAATCAAAGATTTGTATTCCAGTGCATTTCAACTAAACACGATTGATGATTTTAAATCATATTGATTTCAATGTAATGGTGATTTGGATTCCAATGCATTCTATAGCTAAGCTCCTAAACAGGACATATGGTGTTTTAGAAGGTCGCAACTTATTTTTGCTTGATGCGAGTGAATTTAAATGGGAGGAGTTGGGATAGGAATTGGCTTTGATAATGTAGAGAGTGAGATGCTAGTCATTTTATCTTGTTGGCATGTGAGACAAATAATAGAGAAGAGCATAGAGAAAAATAGAAAAAAATTCCATCCAAAGTAGAGACAAAAAGAGGAAAGAAGAAAACATTGAAGGTATTTTTTGGAAAAAAAATAAAACAATAAATTTAGAAAGGAATTGGACTCCTTCATTTAATGATCTTGCAATATTTATAGCTCTTGGGCCTGGTGGGGCAAAAATGACCCGAGCCTAAATCCAACTAAAACTTGATTGGGCTCCTGATGTTGAGTGGGCCTCCTGATGCTCACATTAGGATGGGTGTGGATTGGGTACTGCCCCCAACAGAGTGGATGAGATTTCCTGCGAAAGACTTTCGCAGGAAGTTTCTATGCAAGGATGCTGGGTAGGGCACACTGAGATGTATGTTTGTGAAAAATCCACTATGTTCATCCATATTGAGCGTTCATTTGAGGACATGTGACCAAAAATGATGTATATCTAAAACTTCGCTGAAACATTCTTGTGGTCATAAAATTTTTGTGTCAGGAATTTTTTTTTAATTTTTTTTTGTATTTTTCACTTCATCCCAGTGGTAATGAGCTTATAAACGGTTGGGATGGCATATAAACATCAAGGTGGAGCACAAGAAGGTTTTAACGGTAAGAATTTCTCTCCCCAATTTTCCCTCTCGTGTGGCTTACTTTAGTTTTGGATCCACCTCATTTTTAGTCTTGTCCTAAAATGAGCTCTCAAAATGGATAAATGGGGTGGATATCTCACAAACATCTCTGTGGGCCCCACACAAGCATCCTTAGCAGGGAACTTACTGCCAAGGCTTTTGCAGGAAATCCTGTGTCCCACCTAGGGGTGTACACGAACCGAGCTAGCTCGGTTAGCTCGCTCGACTCGACTCGAAGAAGCTCGATTTGACTCGGTTCGAAGCTGAGTTCGAGCCGAGTCAAGCTGATTTTTTGAGCTCGAAAATGAGTTTGAGTAGGCCCCAACTTGACTTGACTCGGATTGAATTCAGCTCAAATCGAACCAGTTCGGTGACTCAGTTACTTTGCCATTGATGTTGCTCACCAACTGTTTGATAAAATGACTCAATGAAATGTGGCTGGTGGCAAGGAAGGTATGTACGTGAAATAAATACCATTTTTCTTGGTTTTTATGTTCCTTAGAATGTGTTTGATAAAATACTTGTAAAACTATTGCCTTTATTTGTAAAACAGTGGGATTTTAAAGTTGCAGTTCAGGTGTTTGTGGAAATGCCTCAATGACGAACTTGACTCGATCTTGGCTCAAACTCGGCCCAAGCTAGCTTGAGCAGCTAACTGAACCAAGCCGAGCTGGCCGGTCAGGCTCGAGGACCAAGCTGAGCCGAGTTCGAGCTGAGGTTAGCTAGTGGCTAAGCCAAGTCGAGCTGAGGCCTGCTCGACTTGGTTCGGCTTGATGTACACCCCTAGTCCCACCAAAGCATAGCAAGAGACTGTGTTGGCTACTCCCTGCCACTCGCCAATGACTAGTGGTTGGTGCTATGTAGGCCCCACCATGATGTATGTGTTTCATTCATGCTGTCCACCCATTATTCCATATTATTTTATGGTATGATCCCAAAAATGAGGTTGATCCAAATCTCAAGTTGACTACACATTGTTAAAAACTTCTTATGGCCCACAAAAAATTTGGATCAAACTGATCATCCAAGTCTTTATTACCTAATCAATAGGTTAGATGTCAAATAACCATTATAGTGGGCCCTTCGGGATTTTTAACGGTAGACGTTCAATCGCTACTGTTTTCCCATGGTGTGGTTCACCTGAGATTTAGATCCACCTCATTTTTGGGATCAATGCTAAAATTATCTTTCAAAATGGATGTACGGTGTGGATAAAATATATACATCATGGTGGGGTCCACATATCACCTACTACTACCCACCAGGCTGGTTGCAGCCAAACTAGCCAAACCGCGTCCTAGGCAGGGGTTCTGTGGACCCCACCATGATGTATGTGTTTTATCCACTTTGTCCATCCATTTAGAAGGATCATTTTAGGGCATCGGCAGATACAAGGCTTACGTGGACTCTGCTGTAGGAAGTAGTTCCATTTAAAACCTCTTGGGAGCAACAGAAGTTGTGAATGAGGCAGATGTGCATGTTTAACCATCATCCAAGTCTCTCTGGCCTATCAACAACAGGTTAGATGGCAAATAAATATCACGGTGGGCCTCAGGAAGGTCTTCAACCTTCTATCTGCCTCCATTTTGGACTTGCCCTAAAATGACCTTCCAAAATGGATGGACGGAGTGGATAGAACACATACATTAGAGTGGGTCCCACATATCACCTGCGAGGACCGTCTTCCTCTGGCTAGGTCCCCACGGCCATTATTGAAATCTTCGATGGGCTACTGATCTTTTGGTTCCAGATGATGTTTATGTTTTCGGTTCATCCTGGTACGGGTAATCTTATGAACGGTTGGGATGGCACACTAATATCACATGCCCCACGCGCGCGTTTAATCCCCCACCGTTCCCTATAACTTGTCCGATTTGAGTTTTGGATCTGTCTCATTATTGGTCACGTGTCCAAAAAATGGCCGTCGAAACTGATGGACGGAGTGCACGTCACACGTACACCACAGGGGCCCCCACAGTACTTCTGGCAACAGCGACTCCCTTGCCCCTGAGTCCCTGACCATTTAGTCCCTCCACTCATGCCACTGATGACTGAACGCGCGGATGAGGCAACAGTACTCATGGCACGTGAGCGCACGCGAGAAAGATCTAGGCCACTGATAATTTAAGGCAAGGGCGCTGGCAAGAGGGAAGGGTCGGAAACAAACGACGAATATATGGAGTGAACCAGCCTGATTTCCCGGGGGAGGCGGATTAGATACTGATCAAGTGATGTTGCCGAGTTATGTGGGCCCCATCATGATGTATTTGTTGTATCCAGGCCGTCCATTCATTTGGAGAGATCATTTTAGGGAAAGAGACAGAATGATTAAAATCTAAACCTCCAGTGGATCCCACCATGGAAAACAGTGGTGAGTGTGACACTCACCGTTAAAAATTTCTAAAGGCCACAAATGTTTTCGATCATGCTGATATTTGTGTTTTTCCTTCTTTCATGTATTTGTTTAATTGTGAACAAGTTAAATTTCAAATAAAAATCATGTTGGGCCTTAGGAAGGTTTTAACTGTAGGCATCAATCTTTCCACTGTTTTATTTGTGTTTTTCCTTCTTTCATGTATTTGTTTAATTGTGAACAGGTTAGATTTCAAATAAAAATCATGTTGGGCCTTAGGAAGGTTTTAAGGGTGGGCAATAATCTTTCCACTGTTTTATTTGTGTTTTTCCTTCTTTCATGTATTTGTTTAATTGTGAATAGGTTGGATTTTAAATAAAAATTATGTTGGGCCTTAGGAAGGTTTTAACGGTGGGCATCAATCTTTCCACTGTTTTCTGCAGTGGGGTCCACTAAAGCTTTGGGTCTGCCTCATTCTTTGCTCATGACATCCACTGTTTTCTGTGGTGAGGTCCACTAAAGCTTTGGGTTTGCCTCATTCTTTACTTACGAGATCCCCCAAATGGATGGACGGTGTAGATACAATATATACATCATATGGGCCCACGGAACTTAGTGACGTCACTTCAGTAGCAAGTCTCGCTACTCAACCTGCGAGGCAATTTCCATCGCGGGCCCCACATGAGCTGTTTGGATACCTCACGCCGCAGCTTACTCGCACGTGTCCTGCTCGCGCTCCAATTTCTCAAACGCTGAAACGAACCAAGCGAGTAGGGGTGTCAATGGGCCCGGTCGGGCCTGAAAAGCAGAGTTTTAAATAATCCTGGCCTGAGGACCTGCCCGAAACAGTTCAAAATCCGGGCCCAGACCTGACCCAGGCCCGGCCTGTTGACACCCCTACTAGCGAGGGAGGAAAATCAAGCAAAACCCTACAAAAGCCCTCCTTTTTCTTGGCACTCCCGTTTCCCATCTCTCCACGGAAGGAAGATGCAGAATCTCGAAACAACAACAGCAGAAAAGCTTCCCACAAAGAAGAGAAAACGAAGAAACAGCAACCACAACAAAAACAACAACGACGAAGACGACGGTCACAACAACAGCAACAACCATAACGACATACCTACAACGACGCATCATGCTACTCTTTCTCCAAAAAAAGCAGCAGCAGCTGAAGAAAGAGAAGAGGGAGGACGCCCAGAGAAAATCCTCACAACACGACCCGGCGTAGACTGGAAAAATCTCGACTTCATCCTCTCTCTTCAGAGCAAAGAAATCAATCTCCAGAGGTCTTTATCTATCTATCTATCTATCTCTGTTGCATTTCCTCGAACACCTTTTCTGCAAGAGAGAAGCAATCGATACAACTATTATATAAACCGGACCACTGGAAGTTCGCACCTGAACTGGCCATCAAGACATCCCTGCTCGGTGGTTATACTCGATGTGGTGTATTATGATCTTAAAAGGAAGGATACGATACATAATTTTGATTATTGGGTTTTCAATTCTGACAAGTGGGAACGCATGCTTTTGTAATCATGACCATTGTTCTGTGGCGCCTCACTGCTGTTGGACCATGCCCCGAAAATCTCCTGTATTGGTAGGTCTTAGCCACCGATATTTGGACTTATTTTTCACAGTTGAATGTGGCCCTGTTGCTATATTTCTCTTCTCAATCATTTATTTTGTAGGCCATAAATTGAAAAGTTACGGCCATACTATTTTTGTATATGGTCCATCCATGGTGGGATGTAACAGAACAATGGCTGGATTACTGAAGCATGAGCCTACTCGTCAGAATTGGAAACCCACATATTTCGCAAAGCTTTTGCTCGCAGATCTTATAATTTCTTCGTGTTCCAAACGCATGCCACCATGCTCATGCAATGCAATCACAACTCCCCATGCGAAATACAACAAGAACCAAAGAGTTAACACTAGCAAGATATGTAAAATACTAACTTACTGGTGTTGGTTTCACGTCTCAACAGGCTCTACCTACAAGGTTCACACATCAGAAAACCAAGCTAAGAACTCTTTAATCTGCAAAGAACTACATAGAATGCCTGGTGAAGGTGGTTAGAACATATTTTGTCCTGCTACGGGCAAGGAGAGCGATTTGTTCTACTCTACTTTCTTTCTAGTGAGGGTTACAACTTACAACTACATATTTATAGCTGGAAAACTAAAATGTAGACACTTTAAACAACGAACCTAGACACTTTATTTTAACTAATGAACCTAGACACTCTATCTTAAACAATGATTGTAGACACTTTTATTTAAACAATGAATCTAGAGGCTTTAAATGAACCTAGATAGTTTATTTTAAACCATGAATCTATACACTTTACAATGAACCTAGACATTAAAACATTAATTACACAACAAGAAACCTAACACATTTGTAAAATATCTTCTTTGTTAATGATCCAATCATGGGTAGGCTTGTGGGTCCCCCATGTAGATCATCCACCAATTCAGCCATCAATCTCAGATTAGACTCTTTTGAGTCTTCTTGTTGCTCTTAAAATGATCCAAGAACTCCATCACTAATGCCGTCACTCGATCTATCTCGTCATCAGTCTCCCTTCTTAAGAAGAACTCGACCTCGAGTTTGCTTTGTCCTTCTCTTCTAGTACTTCAACAATCTGCTGCTCTCTCTTGTAGGGCATAAGGATCTTCTATGTTGAAAACATCATAAGTCTTCACATGATCAAATAGCTTCACCTTGTAGGCATTGTCATTAATCTTCTTTAGAATACGATAATGCCCAATTTTCTCTGCTTTAAGCTTGTTAAAAGTGCCCACGGGAAACCTCTCTTGTCAAAGAAAGACCTAAGCCCAGTCTCCCTCATAAAAAATCAACAACTCGCAACTTCCTTATTCTTGGCATTGTTAGCTTGTAGTTGTGTTCGCATCTTGTTATGCATTGCTTGAATGTTTTGAGCCATCTCTTTGGCATCCTCATTCACCTTTCCAAGATTATGGATTGGTACAAGTTCCAAAATATTAGTTAGACTGGCTCAATACACCAATTTCAAAATGGCTCATTTTGCGTGGACCTGTTGCCTGAGTTGTTGTAGGTGAATTATGCACGAGGCAACATGAGGTCCCATTGTCTTGAACGATGGCCCACCAAACTATGAAGCAAGTTACTAAAGCTTCTGTTAACAACTTTGCTCTGTTCATCTGTACGTGGGCGATAGGCAATGTTGAAGTGCAGGTCTATTCCTAATCTCTGCTACAAAGTGTGCCAAAAGTGGCTCATGAATCTAGTGTCTCTGTCGGAATTAATGGTCTTTGGTAGACCATGCTATCAAATCACCTCTTGGAAATGAAGGTTGGGCACATATGAAGCATTGAAAGTCTTTTTACAAGGAGAAGTATGCCATTTTAAAGAACCTCTCAACAACCACAAAAACATTGATCTAGCATGAAATCCATGCTGACATCCTCTCATAGTGCCTCGAGAACAATGAGTGGAGTATGAAGGCCGCTATTATGTGCATGACCTTTGGTCATCTGGCAAATATGACAATGTAGTACAAACTGGAGTCACATCCCGACAAAATCTGGGCAAAAAATAATCCCATTCCACTAAAGCAATTGTCTTGTTGCAACCAAAGTGACCTGACAAAGCACCTGCATGTAGTTCCATAACAAGAACCATGCTTTCAGAGAAGTAATGGTCCGAATCTTATTTGAACTGCGAGCTTGCAGAGGGAGCAATTTGGGATGCATAGTTGCGCATCCCTATATAGAAACCCATCTTGTATGAGAGACTCTCCTAGCTATCCTTGCTGCACATCTAACCAAATCTGCCAGAAGTCTAAATCCTCTCGATACATTTAGGAAAATATACCAAACTGCCAGAAGTCTAAATCCTCTCGATACACTTAGGAAAATATATCAAACCCAACTACAAGCACTAGTAAACTAGCCAATAATGCCACTCTCCAACGTAATGCATCAACAACCTTTTTGTGTCTATCGGACTTTTGCTTCAAAGAGAACATGAATTATTGCAAATAAGAAATCCACTTGCCATGCTTGTGGTTCATTTTATGTTGTCCATTATATATTTCAACGCCTCATAATTGGAGTATAAGATAAACTCCCTCTGAATTAGATAACGTCGCCAATGTTGTAGGGTATAGATGATGGCGTAAAACTCGATATCATAAGTGGAACTGAGTCCTAGCTTTATTGAGCTTCTCGCTAAAATATGCAATAGGCCTTCCATCTTGGCTTAATACTGCACCTATGCTGACATGTGATGCATTTGTGTCGCACCCCAAAATCTATCACCTGAGTATAGTAACCCTGGTGTCAAGTTCGAGGGGGTGAGATAGATATAGTATGAATATTAAACATTCACATTCATTCACCACATACTATGACAAAATAAAACTATAATTACATCATCTTCCACGATTAAAATATTCAAGTTTAATAAATCAATCATTACTCTCGAAACTACTTACTCCTTAACCAACTGATTAAATAATCAATCTACTATGGTTTGATTACAATGATTTTGAACTTTGGAGAAACAAAAACTATAAAAGGTAACAAGTCTAACATCCTTCCTCCTCTGGAATGCTCTCCTCTAACTCCGAACCTGATATGGAATATTTCCAAAGGGTGAGCTACAAATCCCAGTGAGATGGTCTCGTCCAGTTTATCACATATAATAATAATTTTGAAATCACATAAAACAAATATTTTCAAAAGGACTTTTCAAGATTCAAATAAAAGACCTTATTACTCATGCTTTTAGATATATGCATGCTATGCAGGATATGGCAGAATACAATAATCGTCACCATATGGTTAACTAATAGAATCACCAGAATTATTTTAATTAGGTTGGCCAACACTTTTCAATGCAACACCTAGCTTGGCAATGGTAATATTTTGCATATATACTCACCCATCTAAAGTGAACTTTTGGCCTGACAATGGGAACCTTTTATATGATGCTCACTCATCCAAAGGGCTCATTGGTGAGGAACCATTAAACATGATCGGGCAAAAATATCTCTTTATCGAACCTAGCAGCGGGAACCTTTTGCATTCCTGACATGCTCACCCGCTCAAAGGGTCCATGATAGAGATCCAAGAGATTCAATATTCCATTAAGATTTCCTGAAACCGTATACTTTCTAATATGCATCATGTTTACCAAACCCAGCATAGTTTCCAACATCATCACATATAATTTTCCAAAGAACAAAATTGGGTATCTAGCACAATGACATTGAATTTTTAGCAATAAATCCAACATTTAAAAATAAATCCAACATTTAAAAATAAAACCAATGAATCTGAACTTTAGGAAAATTACGCAAAAAGCCCAAAAAAATATGATTTTTGACTCATAATGTGGAATTTTGAGTATCGCACATTATAAGATAGGATTTCATGTGATCAGGTATACGAAACTTGGAATTCCCGTGCTCGGCGGTGCTTGATCTGATTAGGATTATAAAATTAATATATATATTTTTCAGAAGCAATGGGAAAATATTTATATTAAAAAAAAATTATAAAAATAATATTTTGATCCTTTGTTTCAAGAAATTTCACGAAAGATCGCTCAGGTTGCATAGTTACACAATCTGGGCACCGAATCTCCAATTTTCGAGCATACAAAATGTCGATCTCCAATATATTCATCTAAAAGTTCTAGAAAACTTGGGGTTTTTATGGAATTCCCTGATCCAAACGTAGTTTAACTAAAATTTCGGAGTTCTTAAAACAAAATAAAAAATTCTTAATTCTAAAACAGAATTAAAAGGCAACAATGTATAAGTTTGATTATTGCACAGGTTTCTGCAAAATAAATTATAAACTAACAAAATATACAACAATTAATCTAACACGTGAGAAAAAGCATGAGACCACTCAATGATCTAAATTGTTGAATCAACTTCTAACTCAGACCCAACTCGGTGTACATGACTTTTGTGAACAACGTGCACGCGAGGCTGCTCCACTCTCACGCTCGCTAGACTGCCCTCTCTCACGCACGCTAGACTGGTTGCTGAACTTCTCCCGAATGCTCTACACTCATGACCCTAATCCACTTATAACGCTACCACTGACTCCACTTCCCTGGCTCTAAATTTCTTGTTACAAGATGACCCTTCGAACTCTTGTTGGATGGTTCTAGCAACGTGAATTTTTCACATGCCGCCTCTTTTGGTTTGGGTGATTTAGATACGTGTGGTTTATTTTGGGTTTGGAAGCCGTTCATCATACGTACTGATGGTCCACACAATGGATGGTTTGGATTCTAAGATAAACGGTCTTCGATGGTTGTTTTAAATTCAAGAGTTTGGGCTGTTCAGTTCGCGCTGGATGGGTTTGATTGGTCGGGCTTGGGAAATTTATTAGCGATTGCACTTGCTGGATGGTTCAGATTGATGAGTAGATGAAGATCAGAATGTGGTTTGGATGGTCCAGATTGGTGGGTCACTGACCCCCACTATGACATGTCTCTTTCCTGCTGTAACTGTTGAAGAAGGAGAAGAAGTCAGAGATTGTGTAACGACGTGTGTCTGGAGAAGACACTTAGTTTGGGTTCTCGCAATGGCGTGTATTGTTATGATACCTTACTAGACAAACAACTGTAGATGCTTAAGTTCACATGAGTAACGTTTTGAGCTTGGAAAGATGTCCATTTGTCATACATTTTGATGGTTCAAACGATGGACGATTTAGATCTTGGTTGGTTGACCTTGAGTGGTTCCTTTAAAATCAACGATCTGGATGATTTGATTCATTATTGGATAGTTCTAATGATTGGGCAATCTCATTGGAAGGTTGGTCATGGGTCAAGCTTTTGGAATGGTTGATTCTTGGGACATCGATGAAAGCTGATGGCTGAGGTTTCCTGGTTGGACGGTCTAGATGCTGAGCTATGGACGTCTCTTAATGGGCTTATGTAAAAAAATAATAATTTCTACAATGGCGTGTGCTACTGCACCAACTCACGCCTCTCTACTGCTAAACGGTACCAATTGTTTCCTTGGTCTTGGTTTGCATGTGTAAATGGTCTGAATCAAAGATTGCACACTGCCCCTAGGATCATATATAAGGGTAGTCCTAATGGATGGTTTAGATTGACGAAAGAATGGTTCATAGCAAGTATTTTTGATTGGATGGTTATAAGAGGTTGATTTTGAAATGTACGGTCGAGAGATTTTGGAAATGGGCAACAAGCGGTCCATAGGGTCCATTGATGTGTAAAGAATTCAATGTCATTGTTCGCAATATTACTGATTTTATTGAAATATCCCCAATATTATCCTTATCTCCAGCTTAATGATATCGACAACATTGGCAGTCATACCCATGACATCGGTAGTCTTAGAAATTCTAGGTATCGAAGATGTATCACTAAGTATCGCCAATATTTTTGAATGTGTAAATTCCAGGTGTTGTTTGTATCGCCCATAGTTTCTACTTGTTAATTCCAGGGGTCGTTTGTATCGTTAGTGTATCGACGATATTTCAGTAATATTGCCGATGTATTGACATCTTAAAAAACTATTTATTAAAAAACATTCCATTTTATTTGTTGTTTTTTTTTAATTTTCATGGACACATGGTTATATGCGGTGTTCAAATTGTTGATGATAACATCAATCATATCACAATATTATCGCCATCCCAACATGGGCGATATCGAGACCACAGTCTTTCATTTCCTTCCGGCTATCGACGATTTCTCAACGAAATATCGTGTGTTGTCGCTATTCTGAAATATCAGTAGATGTTTGGATGGAAGTTTGGATGAATAGATGGGATGGTTGGACTGGTTTCTTATGACAACAAATGCTTTTAGGCCCCCATTAAATGAAAACTTATTATGTATGCATTCTTTTTGCAATTTTTTTTTTTTTTTGGTCATTCTCAAATATGTGTATTTTAACATCTCCTGAAGTTTCACCGAAAAAATCCACCATTTTCCCCATGTTTCCTCACATTTCCGGTTATTGACGATATCAATATTGTTTTCATATCCCCGGCTAACTAAACTTGTTGCGATACCAATACTTTGAACACTGGTTAACGTATGGTTAGTTTTGTAGATCAATTGCCACATTGTAATCTTCAGGGTGATAGATATAGAGTGGAGGGTGCGAATGCATGTATGGAAATTTTTTTTTAGTTTTAGAAAATTATGTAACCAAAAAATTCTTCCTGGAAAGTTTGTGGACTTTGGAAATAGGTCGAAACTTGGTCATATGCAAAAAGTAATATGGTAGATTCGTTGGGGAAAATATGAGGATCGTAACGATGGTTTCTCTTTAATGTTTGAGTGGGCCATCTAACCGATTTAGTGAAAAGTTTCAATGGACGATCATATAGCTTAATCTAGTAATGAAGAGTTTTTCCAACGACTAATTTAATGAATGATCGAGAATACTAGGTTGTACAGGTTCATAATGTTATGTGTGTATACGAGTGCTCCTTTGTGTATTATTACCTCCAAGCACAGAAAAATAATTTATTCTCGACAAAAAATTTATTCGCTAAAAATGTACAGGTTATTACAATTCATATATACATGAAATACCTTTTCGAAATCCGGTAGTACTAAAATCGGAGCTTCCAAAAATTTCTTCATAATTACCCTAAAGCTATCATCCGCTTCTTTTGTTCAAGTGAACAGACCTTACGCAGTTCGTTATTGGTGCCATGATAGTGCTGGAACTTTTTTATTTAAAATTTATTATTATTTATGAATCGGCGATAGAAAGATGTCAACCCATGGAAACTTTGCACCCCTTGCATGCTGGAAGGGGTAGGCCATTCCTGGACAACCATCACTTTCTATCAATTGTAATTCCTACCGCCGACACCATATGACTGAAGAATGTTACTCGATCGGTCACACAATTGCACTTCTTGACATTGGCATACATTTTCTCACTCCTTGGAATCCCGTATACTTCTTGACGGTGTTGCATATGAATATGCTCATTCGAGCTGTATGGTATGAATATGCTCGTTCGAGCTGTATAGTAATATATCATCAAAGAAAACTACGACAAACTTGTCAATGAATGGTCTAAGCATCTAGTTCATTGCTCGCATGAAAATGCTTGGTGCATTTGACAAACCAAATGGCATGACAAGCCACTCATAAAGCCCTTCGCGTGTCTTAAACGATGTTTTCTGTTCATCTCCTGGGCAGATTCTATTCTAGTGGTAACTACTTCTCAGATTTATTTTAGAGAATCCTTTGCACCAATCAACATATCAAGCATGTTGTCCAACCATGGAATGAGGAAACTGTATTAAGTTGTTTACTAAGCATGATCTTATTGATGACCCTACTATCCATGCACATCCTTCGCGATCTGTCCTTCTTAGTTGTTAAGAGGGCCGAAGCAGCACAGGGACTCATGCCCTCTCCTATGTAACCACGATCCAACAACTCTCTAACTTGCCAGTTGAGCTCCTCATGCTCTTTTGGGCTTATTTATAGGCTAGTTTATTGGGCAAACTAGCCTTGGGACAAGATCAATTTGGCGCTGTATGTCCTATATATGTGGCAATCCAATGTGCGAGTCTTAGTAAAAACATTTGCAAATTCCCTCATCATAAGCTTCATTACATTTGTCACTTCTATACCGCTCACTGTATCCTTCCTAATGATGGCAAATACTATCCCACTCTCTTCCATCTCTGATTTAAACCGTGGAAATTTATGTCTCTTAATAAATTGGGTTCTGCGGATTCATTCTCTCTAGTAGGACCTAGTATGGCTTTCAGATCATCTTTTCAAAAGGTGAAAGTGTTCTTCTAGCCTTGATGTACAACACTCTAGTCAAACTATCATGGTCTACCCACCAAGATGTGACACACGTCCATTGGTGCAATGTTGCACCGAGCATTATCATAATACTTTCTGGAAAAAAAATGAAACAAGTGCACGGGCAGAAATTGTTATCTCATTTGTTTCAAAATAAAAAAAGAGAAACTGTTATCTCATTACCTTTGTTAGACCAAGAAAGGTCGATGACTCGATATAGCGTATAACGCTTCTCTTTAGGGATATGAAGCTTGTTGATCATCTCTTGGGCCACGACATTTTCACAGCCGCTTTTGTCAATGATCATGCGGCGACAACATCTGTTAACCATGCATACACAACCAATCCTCATCCTTCAGAGCCTCAGGTGTTAATAGACTCTTTCGGACCACCAATGACTGACCCGAATCAGCATAAATAATGTCTTTTGCATCTTCCGCTCCCACTTTGTTATCATAAAAAAGATCATCCAAGTCATTAGCATGTGCTGCCCCATCACTATCGTCGCTTGTGTGCAAAGTTCTTGCAATGTGCACCTCCCTCTTTCTACATTCATACGAAATATGCCCCTCTCCGTATTCAAAGCAGTGGACAATAGCCTTGCTTTTCTCTTTATCGTCAATCTTGGCACCACGTTGTCCACCCGGAGTCGTGCAGTTGGTCTTGGGTTGAGCTCATTTGAGCCTAGTGCGCTGCATTGCATTTTTGGTATGACCGTCCTTACCAACCAACCCCTTGTCAGTTTGGTTACTTGACGATCCAACCCTTCCAAAGGTCCTCTTTTGGAAAATTTTGACGGCCAATGCGCTTTGGTCAGCCTTTATAACTATCCACAATGGACAACCAAAGCCTCTTGCATAGTCGGCTTTAACTTGCGAAGATAACACGCAACCAATCACCCTTTGTCTTCGTTCATGTTATTCCTTGCAGCCAAGTTGGGAAATTCTTCTATGCAATTATCAACATTTTGATATCCTTGATGTAGAGATGGAAGTTGTTGATATAGGGCTTGCACATATTCAGTGGAAGAAAATATCCCTTCATTTGACGCTTCATCCCCTCCCATGAAGTGATTAGATTTTCACCCATCCAAGGTCTTGATTTTTTAAGTTGTTCCCATCGAGCACTGTACAGATGTATGACCTTCCAACTTAATGGCGACCAGCTTCACATGTTTATGATTGGCTAATTCTTTGTATTAAAAAACCTTCTCCTTAACATTCAACCAATCCAAAAACTCTTTCCATTTCATAACACCGCTATACTCCGGGATGTCTAATTTAACATCCAATTCTCTTTTCTCTCTTCTTTAATATACATCCGCTCTACAATCTGAGGTCCTCTTAACTGGTTATCTATCACAAAACTCTTTATAAAAGTCTCCTCTATCTGATTCATCATTAAAATTATTATAATGAACCAATAGTTTCATGGGCGTTGGGCTAAGATCTTCACTTGTCTCCTTAACCCTTATATTTCCACAACATGGGGGTCGAGCAGATTGGGATTGGCTTCTCCTTCATCATGTTTACCTTTATCCCCTGCTCTGCGAGGAGGCATAATGACGAAAGAATTGATCCAAATCATCATCGGATCAAGATCGGGAGGCTTTAATACCAAGTGATGCAGTTACAACTCCCCAATGTGAAATATAACAAGAGCCAAAGAGTTAACACAAGCAAGATATATAGAATGTTGTCTTACCGATGTTGATTTCATGTCTCAACAGGCTCTACCAACAAGGTTCACATACCAGAAAACCAAGCTAAGAACTCTTGAATATGCAAAGAACTACGTGATTCCATTCTACTTTCTTTCTAGAAAGGGTTACATATTTATAACTGGAAAACTAGAATTATTATTATTATTATTATTATTATTTTGTATAACACAAACGGAAAACTAGAATCTAGACAACTTTAAATAATGAACCTAGACACTTTATTTTAAATAATGAATACAAACACTTCATTTTAAACAATGGATCTAGACACTTTATCTTAAACAATGAATCAAGACAGCTTATTTTATGGGCTTGGCACATGGCAGGTTTTAATATTAAAAATGGGGGTCAATGGCACATCTCTCTTCCAGCGGTGTGGTGGGTGACATGGGCGGAGAGGAATAGATGTTGCTTCCAAAACACGTCCCTTGCTTTAGAGACAGTGAAGGCCAAAGTCCTGGCTCTTGTCTCTGAGTGGAGCACGCTTATCAATCCCATGGGATGATTCTTCTTGCTGTTTTCTTTCCCTTTTCCTTTTCTTTGTATTCTTTTCTCGCCAGCTGTTGCTGGTGAACCTTTAATAAAATTTTCGCCAATCTTCAAAAAAAAAAAAGTTTATTTTAAATGATGAATCTAGATACTTTACAATGAACTTGGACACTTATAACATTAATTACATAATAAGATACCTGCCACAAATTCCTAAAATATCTTCTTTGAGTAATGATCCAATTATGGGGTGGTCTTCTGGGTCCCCCAAATAGATCATCCACCGATCCAGCTGTCCAATCTTAGATCACTCTTTTGAACCTTGTTTTTGCTCTCATAATGATCCAGAAACTCCTTTGCTAATGGCATCAGTCAATTTATTTTATTATCATAATAGGAGAAAAGCATTGATTTTTTTTTTTTTTTTGGGGGGACAGATGCATTGATATTTTTGGTAGAGTATTGGTAGAGTATGATCATTTGATGATTTGTACACATGCATTGCATTGTACACGTGGCATGCATGTACATCATCATCATCAAAGCATTGTCTTGGCTTATTTGGTGTTGGGTTTATGAATCTTGTTTCACCATGCAACACATCTACCTCAATCTAAACAACCCAAATCACGGGCTCCATTGCAGGTGTTTGACTTTGTTAAATGAGATTGTTTGGCTGATGCCAACTTCCAAGCAATGGATGCCTTTAATAAAAAAAAAAGCAATGGACATTTGTTGCTGGATTTGCTCAGCTAAACCCTTTTTATATTTATATTTTAACTGCCCCTTTTAATACAGTCAACTGCATGGTCAATATCATCAATTAGGGGTGGGTTTTTTGGACTCCGAATGATCTACAATGGTCCCCATGATTTATATGGTTTAGATTGAGGGACACGTGTGCCACATACAAAGGCAGTGTGCATTCACATGAGTCATTCATTCTGCCCCTGTATCCAACATCTTCTCAAACAGCCTTTTAACATGTGGCATACATGTGCCTCAGATCAATCTGTCCTACCTTGGCCTCACTTTAGATGGACATAGCCTCAAGCTCGGATCAATTGGGCAATCCTAACCTCCCACTAGTGGATATTGGCTTGTTGTAGTTCAACTGTTGACCATCTTTCATTTCACCATTCATGAAGGCTGCAAATGGGACAGTTTGGTTCATCTGTTCAGTGGGGTCCTTACTCATGGTTTAGTGGTAGACTCACAAGAGTTTCAACACTAAGGTCATGGGTTCGAGTACCCATTGTGGTGTGTGTGGGTGTGAGGGTGTGTGCGTTAAAAAGAAAAGAAAAGAAAAAGGTTCATCTGTTCAATGCTATTTTAGTACTATGTGCCATCCATAACCTGTACCATGATTTGAATGGCCTGGGTCAAGTACATTTATTTATAGTCATCTCTGACAGTATCTTGTAACTACTCTTCCCATAGTTCATGCATTTCTCCACTTACTCAGTTTATTTTATTTTTTGTTTATTATTGTAGGAAAGTTGAACTTGCTTTCGATTTTGTCAACTCTGATGCTCACAATAGAACCTGCAACTATTACAATCCCCAGTGTGAATCTGTGCAGTCGTCGCGCTTAATTCCCTTTCTCAATGATTGGATACAGTCGCTATTAATTTCTCCCGACAAGAAAATTCCCATCAAAGGGAAAGATATAGATCCTTGTTTGGATTCTCGATGCTGGGTTGTTTTCAAATTCTGCTTAGAGCAATCGTCTTCAGCTCTGAGCTTTTCGCCAAACCTTCTTCGTGCAGTTTCTCGCGTAATAAAAGATGCGTCATCAATCGAAGAGCAGCAGTTGTTTGGTCTGGTTTCCGATTGCTTTTTCCTTTTATTCTCATCACATGGCCTATCGTTCAATGCCAATGTCGATGTTTGGGCTTCTGCTTCTGCTGCAGCTCTTGATCTTGTGCACAAGATTTTCTCTGACAGTTTTAATCTGTCTGGTTGTAATGTGGGTGTCTTTCTTCGCCTTTCGTATTCAGTGCTCGAGCCTTTTGCTAATTTTTTGCGGGTCCACCCGAGTCCTAAAAATGTGTTTCCTGTCGTTGTAGACAGACTTCTTGAGCCATTGTTGACAATGCTGGTTTTGTTGGACCATTCGAGCAATGGAAGCAAAGGCGACTCAGCGGGGGGTTTCTTGAAAGTTGGGGAAGACATTTTGTTGAATGGGTTATTCCACTCGGCACATATTGATGGGTTCTTATGCATACGAAGTTCGGAGAAGTATGTCAAGTCGGAAGTGCTTATAAAGGGGGCTAAAGAATCGAAAGCGGTTGTTAAAAGCTATCATAAGCATTTATTTCATAAATTAGAACAGTTCGTGGCTGAGAAAAAGATGCTGGTGTTGGGTGGATTAGGACAGTTGCTGCTTTTGTTTGTTAGCAGAGTAAAAAAGCAGAAAGGAACTATGTCTTCTGTTGGTACGGAGGCAACGAGCAAGGCAGGGGTTTTGGGGCGATCAGAAAGTGTGGATAAGCAGTCTACTTCTGAAATATCTGTCAGGAAGCAGAGTTTGGTCTTAGAAGAAGCTCTTTCTTCTAGTAGAATGGATGAGGCAACAAGTAACTCGGTCTTTGATGTCTTTGTGCAGTTTATGGAGCCTCTGGTGTTTGATGTTAAAAGGTCTTCTGGAAGATGGTCCAAAGTGGGAGATTGTTCTGAATCGGTATTATTCGGCGCTCAACGCACTCTTAAATCTGTCAACAAGATACTCTCCAGTTTTATGCATGAAAAATTATATGTCAGGACGGAGGATACATCTGAAGGAGCCAATCATAATTTCTTGAAGGAGGTCTATGACACAATCATTGCATTTTCCACCGAAATGCATGTACACTGGTTATCGGCATTAAAGAAAGATGATGGGAGGTGTACTGAGATGCTACTATGGATAGCTAAGGAGGTTATTGTTGCTGTTGGGTATTTCTTAGAGATTGAATATGAGGTCATTGGGAATGATTTGGTTGGCTTGTGGCATATGATGCTTTCATACCTGGCTATTGATCTGTCTCTAGTGGATGCACAACATGTCATTCAGGAGGTTCTCCACCTTGGATGCCAGTTGGTTAATGTCTACAGTGAGCTTCGCCAGGTGGGTAGAGTGTTTTCCTGCTAATTGATGATTTACATGTTTGATATCATAACATTAAGGCTGTGCTTGATTGCACATAAGAATTGAATTACAAATAATCAGTTCGATGCAGAGGAAATGACCATATCATAGCTGCATTTGCTAGTGTTCGTAATGAGGAAGTTGCGCTGAAATAGCAGTGCATTCTCTTCCAAGTCCAATTTGATATTGCCGTGATTGCAACTTGGAGCCAAGGCCCTCTCTATGGATGGAAGGAATGTTTTACAATTTGGTCATTTCCACTTTATTGAGCTCATTGTTGCAAATCAATTCAATAGTGCAACAAAATGGAGTGCAAAGTAGCTGCCATGTGAAAATAGATTGATTGAAGAACTTTAGTGCACATTTTGTGGTTAATAGAAATGAGTTACCTCATTCTAGAATTTTCTTGTTCTTTTAGCTCAGTACAAGTACTATTTTTTCCAAATATTGAAGTTAGTCCAATGAGCTTTACTGCATCGTTATTACATGCCGGTGGGTACTCATGAATTGTGGGTGCTATTTTTGCAATGCATGTGGTCCTCGTCACAGTCAAGTGACTATCTATATTCTTGGTTGATTAATTTTAATGGCCGGCCGTATGGCCGTTACAGCCTCGTTTGTTTGTTTGTTTTTTTTTTAATTTTAAAGTAATGAGATTGTATTAAAAAACAAGCAGAAGAGAAAAAACAAGAGGGGCTGCTGAGATAGCAGAAGCAAGAAAAAAAAAACTGAAGCAAACTAGAACCTAAAAAGAGAAAATTAAATTTTTTAAGAGAGGGCACAACAGAGGCCCATTCGATAAGCAGCTGCTTTGCTCTCGAACCGACAGTTTGAGCCGAAGCCTGCACATTGTTGAAGCATCTGCCGTTACGGCCTTGTAACGGTCATGATTTTTTGTAAAGGGAGAAACTATATCGGCACCATATCAGATCATTATGGCTGTTACAGGCCTGTTAGGGGCCATTTTTTCAGAAAGGTTTACAGCCACTATCGCGTAACAGGTCCCACCATGGGCATCATGTAACTTTTTTTGAATACCATGTGTACAACAGATGCATCTTAAAAAAGACTGTACAACAGATGTGTTTATGATAAATGAAACACATGATGTAATGACATTCAGCCAGCTTTTCGCAATCACTTACACAGATGTAAGCTTTTGTGCATGGTCAAATTACAGCATATGAACATGTATCAAGCTGTTAGTTTTGGACAGAGATTGAATGACTGACAATGAATGGAAGGTTGGTGAATTTTTGCCACCCAATATTTGTCCTGGATACTGCTATGATACCTTCACTGTGCTTTGGACACTCTGTGAGCTCTTTGTATTCATCCTATCGATTGAGGGCAAAATGTCAAATATTATTCATTGGCTTAAGCAAGAATACCCTTGGCATACCATGGTGGATTTCGTGGACCATTTGCTGGAGCTGGTTGGTTGTTAGCCAATCTCCTGTTTTCATTAGGAATGCAGTGATATAGCTGGCTAATTGGCTAACCTAGTACTTGGGCCATGGCTGATGGCTTCTAGTCTTGGTCCTCTAACCATTCATTGTCTTAAGAGGGATTATGCGATCTTCCCTTGGGTCTTCAAGGCCACATGGTTCAGTTACCCAGACCAATCGATCCAATGTGCCCAGCAGTGAATGGCAGGTGTCCAAGAAGTATCCTTGATGGGGCAATCCAAGCCCTTCTGATGGTGGTTTTCAGATAGATGGTCAAGAAAATAACCACAGCAATTCAATGACAAAGCCAAAGATTGGATGACTATTATCCTCCAAATTGGGGGATGTTTGTGCCATTTTCCATCCATGGTGGGTACCATCAAACAAAAGTCTGGATCACCAAACCATGGGCCTACTCATACACACACACACACACACACATATATCCTCTAGTAGAGGATCATCTAATGCTCTTTGATTTGATGGCTTGTTCATTTGCGGGTGCCATGGGTGTTTGAGGAATGAGGTTTGCATCATGTGCAATGTTTGCAATATCGATAATATCGGCCGATATTATCAGTATCGCAGGTCAACGATACAAAATCCATAGGGAATATCATTGGAAAGGGCAGATTCTTGCGTATCGATGCTAATATCGCAATGTATTATTATGTATCGCAACGTATCGACGATATCTCGTGGCATTGCGATATATCAACATTTTTTTTTTCTTCTAAAGGGTTGTACCATGTATTGATGATATTTCTCGATATCGACAGATATCATTGACACTTTCCAGGAACCAATGTTTTAAATATCGATGATATCGGCCAATATATCCCACGATATATCCTATACCCCACCCGTGCTATACAAAACGCATAGGTAATGCCGATATATTCCACACGTTTGATTTGATGAGCAATTTCAATTTCCAATCCTTTTTTGTTGAAATCATGTTAAATAAATGTCAAGTTGTTACATATCCATTGTTTCTTCATCTTTTACATGAAAAATGATGGAGTTGGAGATTTGATTTCGATATCCATTGGTTCTTCATGTTCTCCATTTTTTTTTTCGAAATTTTCCTTGAACCAGCTGTCAATTGAGACTAATTTCTAAGTATTTAGGAGTATTTGATGAAATGATCATCACTTACACTATTATTTCAAAATTTGAGTGTAGGTGGTCCGATTTGGGGAACATTGAGGAAAATTTGAAATTTCCCCAATTTCTCCCAAATTGCTTGCAATGTTGCACTCCAAACATGAAATCAAGCATGTATGAGGGTTGATCTACTGATTCGTTCACTCCTTGTCAATCTTTCGAAAATAAAAATCATTTTTTAATAAAAAATTATTAAAATATTATTATTATTATTTTCAAAATTTCCTTTCAACCAACTGTCAATTGAGACATATTTCAAACTATTTCAGAGTGTTTGATGAAATGATCATCACATACACTCTAAATGTTATGCTTTCAATTTGAATATAATTGAATTAGTTCGGTCAGACAACACATAGCTTAGGACCCTATAAAAGGAAACCTATCATGCGGACTTCTTTTTTAAGATGTTATGATTTAAAAGTGTATATTAAGGTCTTTTTTAACAATCATTGAAGTTTTATTGAAAAATTCAACCATTTTCCCAATGTTTTCCCCATGTTTCCCAAAAAGTGCGATAAATTACATGATACAAATGATATATCCCATGCGATAATCGATACGTATCTGTATCCCAAGGATGTGATACATAACGCGATACCGATATTTCGAACACTGCCAGGAACCACAAATGGACCTTTAAAAAACCTTCGAAATCTAAAATTTTCTCCAATTTTCTCTAGTGTTCTCTCTTCTAAGCTGTTTGTGGGTGGATTTTGGTCCACCCCTTGCTTGGATTTTGGAGAAAAACCCACATTTGAAATCAAAATTAAGAATTTCTTGCATATGAGGCCGTTTCTCATTCGATGAGTTATTTTGTATTCTGATCCTTTTTTTTTTTTTTAAAAAATCATATAAAATCAGTGTGAAATCATAAGAAATTCTTGATTATTCATGTTTTGAATAGAAAATCAAGGATTTCAATATTCAATTTCGAGATTTGAGTGTAGGTGGCCCGATTTGGGGGAAATTAGAAAAGATTCAAAATTTCTCCAATTTCTCCCAAATTGCTTGTAATCTTACACTTTAAACATGAAATCAAAAATTTATGAGGCCCGATCTACTTATTTATTAAGTTCTTGTCAAATTTCAGAAAAAAATTATTTTTAATTAAAAATAATAAAAAATTTCACTTCTAGCAGTGGCCAATTGAGTTCAATTTCAAAATTTCACTTCTAGCAGCGGCTTGATCTAAATTTATTTATTTTTTCAAAATTTCACTTCCAGCAGCGGCTTGATCTACATTTATTTATTTTTTCAAAATTTCACTTATAACAGCAGCCAATTGAGTCCAATTTCAAAATATTTAGGAGTATTGATCATACATGGTCTAATTTCGAGATTTGAGTATAGGTGGCCCAATTTGTGAGAAATTGGGAAAAATTCAAAATTTCCCCAATTTCTCCCAAATTGCTTGCAATTTTGCACTCCAAACATGAAATCAAACTTGTATGAGGCCTGATCTACTGATTTGTTAGTTTTGTCAAATTTTGAAAAAAATATTTTTTAAATTAAAATTATTAAAAAATATATATTTTTTCAAAATTTCACTTGTAGCAGCGGTTAATTGAGTCTATTTTCAAAGTATTTAGGAGTCTTTGATGAATTGATCATCACATACACTCTAATTTCTAGATTTGAGCGTAGGTGGCCCGATTTGGGGGAAAATTTGAAATATCCCAAATTTCTCCCAAATTGCTTGCAATCTTGCTTTTGAATGAATTGGTTGTGTTTTCATACATGTCTTCTTACATTTATAAATGTTATGAATTCAATTTGAATATAGTTGGATTAGTTCAGTCAGACAATGCATAACTTAGGGTCCTATACAAAGGAAACCTATTTATGTGCATTTGTTTTGAAATGTTATGATCTCAAAGTCTGTATGAAGGTCTTTTTGAATATTCCCTGAAGTTTCATTGAAAAATTCAACCAATTTCCCAATGTTTCCCCATGTTTTCCAAAAAGTGCGATACATTACCCAATACAAACGATATATCCTATGTGATAACTGACACGCATCTGTATCCCAAGGGTGCGATACGTAATGCGATACTGATACTGTGAACATTGATCGAGTGTGCTACTCTCATGTTGGGATTGAGTTCTAGGTGGAATTTTACTCGTCATTTTTTCAGATTATTAAAGTTTTCTTCAGTCACAATCATATAAAAACCAAGCAATATAGATTGAAAACATTCATTGTGAAACAGTTTTATGTTGAAAAGAGGTAACTGGACTACACTGTTGAACTCCTTTAACCAGATATTGTAGCAAACTTGAAAATCGAGGCGCCAGAAACTCCTTAGAAATTTGCCTTTCAGCCAGTTTTCTGCCCCAGTTATGTTTTAATGATCTTCTTTGTTTTTTGGTTCTCCATATTTTCTTTCATTTTTTTGTTTTGTTTAAGAGATGTTCCATTTGGTTCGGCTTGATGTATTGCTCTCATATGCATGCTAATAATGTAGGTTAACAACCCCATTTTTGCACTGTGTAAAGCCGCAAGGTTGTTGATATACCCGACTGATGATGGTGAAATGGATTATTCAAGATTTGCACCCTCTACACCTTGTTTGTCCCCTGAGACACGTGTAAAAGCAGTTGCAACGTTGTTGTGCTCACAAGAGTTCAGACTTGCCATTTCCACTGCAATCAAATCCATACCAGAAGGGCAAGCAAGGGGATGCATACGGCAGTTAAAAACGGACATCACCGAATCTTTGGAATGGATGAAAATTAGTTGCTCGATCACTGTTGGAAAAGAACCGGCAGAAACAAATAGAAGTAGCAGCGGTGTGCTGGATTTAAGCTTGCGAGCTGAACTTCTAGGAAAAGGTTTATCTGAACTGTACACACTTATACTAGATTCTTCAACTGTCACAACTGGCAACAGCATTCTTGTTGGAAAATCAATAAAGGACCTGATGGCCACAATACAGGTGAGCTTGAGTAGTCTGGTGCAAAACCAATCAGACAATCTCAATGAGTTTGTTTTTGCCATTACAGGCAGGAGACTTTCCACTCAAAAGATGCCTGAGTGTGAAACCCATTCGATGATGGCAGAATGTCACATATCCTTTGTTTTTGTGTTTTTCTTTCGCATTTACATGTCCTGCAGAAGCTTATACCGGCAGTCAATTAGCCTCATGCCACCAGATTTGTCAAAAAGGGCATCTGCAGCAATGGGGGATTTATTTACAGCATATTCCGGAAAGGATTGGATAGAGAGGACTGACTGGGTTGATGGAGGATATTTTTCATGGATAATCAAGCCGTCCACTTCTCTTATTGCCATTATACAGTCTATTTCGGACATTTTTCTTCAGGACAATTTTTCAGGCTATGGACCCTTGGTTTATACACTTCATGCTATGGCCTGCCAGAGGCTTGTTGATTTGAATAGGCAGATAAAAGCTTTCGAGTTCTTACAGGAGAGACATGCACGGGTTGCCCAAATACAGTTGCTGGATGATGCTGGCTTACGTGTGTCACGCAAAGGAATAAAAAAGTGGGGAAAACATATCTTAAACTCAAAGCAAGAGGCAGCGGATCTTACGAGTTTCATAACAGGCTATCTAGCATTAATGTTTACAAAGAAACAGTCTACATCTGTTAATGGTGATTCCATTGGCATGAGTGAAGCGACACTGGGTACCTGTGAAGATGATGCGTGGGATTTTGGTGTTTCGTCTGTGAATGAGAAGTCACTGCCTACCGCAATTTGGTGGTTGCTGTGCCAAAACACCGATGTTTGGTGTCCTCATGCAACTAAAAAGAATTTGAAGAAGTTCCTTTCACTTCTGTTCTATCATTGCTTGTCCTCTGTGAGTAGTTTTGGTAGTCGTGGAGAGCCGAATAAAGAAGAACCTGGCTGCCTGAGGAAAGTTACACCGCACTATATTTCACTAGAACTTCTTGGCGACACTGCACTCTATGAAGAAACAGTAAGAAACTAAGAATGTATTATGAATTTTTTGTTTCTTTCTCTTCCTCTCATTCTTGCGATCATCTGATTCTCAGATCTCTGCCAAGCGTGCCCGCACACACACCGATTCACCTGCAACTTTACACATAGTCACAGGTTCCAGCCTGCCACGTGTGGGAGATCTGAGATGTACGTGAGGTGGGCTGCACCGTACAGATGACCTGGCAAAGTAAGGCTTGTCCAGTTGTCCACTCATCTGGCAGTTCACAAATGTATGTTGAATGTGGCCATTGACAATTTTTTAGAACTTTCTATTGTTTTCATAGACGTGTTGCTTGAATGAAGTGGGATGGACTGATATTTGGGCCATTCCGTTTACGTGATAGGGCTCACCTGATGCATGTCTCACAGTCTCAGATGTTCCACACTTGTGCACGTTGGCACGTGCAGCAAGTGTTGGCCTAGCAAAGCTCTAATTCTGGATTCTCTCTGCTCTCTGCTTCTTCCATAGTTGCAGGTGTCTCCTGTGTGGCTGATATTTGCCAAATTTTTAATGCATCATGTGATGTTTATATCATCTCCTTTCCTAGTTTCTTTGCAGGAATTTGACATCAAGGTTTTGCCGCATTCTGAAGAAATCGTTCTCACCTCTCTTTTTCCTGTCCTCTTCAAGCGATGTTGATTTTAATTCCTTGCCTGATTGGTCTGAGGTTTTAAGTATGCTTGAGAAAGCATCAGCAGTTGGTAGTACAAATGATACCAAACCCCATTCTGATGGTTGTTTAATGATGGAACTGGACCCCCTTCCACCGAATCGGCTTACTCTGGAAATCACAGCTTGTCAAAGTTTGCTTAATATCTTATGTTGGATGCCGCAAGGATATACAAATTCTCAATCTTTTGTGGTTTATGCAACTTATATTCTCAATATTGAAAGGTGAGTTTGGTTCTTCTCTTGAACTTTTTATTTCTTAGTACATGTTGTCTTGTACATTCCCCAAGAAGCTAATGTTTAGGCTGACACACTTGCTGAAGAAGGGTTTCTCAATCTTGTCTGTACAAGGTCTTGTATATTTCTTTTAGTAAAGCTTTTTGTCAGCTATTAAAAAAGTGGCAGCTAGACTTTTTCATTAAAGAAAAGAAGAGCCGAGGAGCTCTACAAGCTATACAAAAGCAGATAATCAGAAATCATCCAACAAAGAGGGTAGAATCAGACCCCCATGACGAGGCAAAAGAAGTCCTTATAACTGTGGATAACTTTTAAAGCCTGCTCCCAAGAAATAGCCAGTTTGTGCCTCTCTCGAAGACCTGCCAAGGTCTGGAAGCATTGTGGAAGACTGTTATTCCACTCTTTCCAAGCTTGCCAAAAGACAAACCCACCATGGAGTTCTCCTTTTTTCCTTTGCAATTTCCCTTCTGGGCTGAGAGGTAGCTAGAAATGGTCTTTGGCATCACCCATTGGATCTCACAGAGCCGAGTTAACTCACCAAATACCCTCCACAAAATCACAATGAATGAAAAGATGATTGACTGATTCACCATCTTTAAGGCAGCAGATACATCCATTAGGGTACCCAATTCCTGCTCCTCAATAGATTGACAGTAAGCACATAGATGCATTCATTAGGGTATCCAATTCCTGCTGCTCAAGAGATCGATGGTAAGCACTGTATCTCCCCCAACAAGCCAGCCAAAGCAGTTACCACTGGAGGGGCAGGGATGCTCCAAATGAATGCTGACAGAGTTTGCATCACCATGTTTTGAACGGTGATAAGGTTCACATACAGAGATTTGACAAAAAAAGTTTTGTTGTTAGTTGGAGTCCATCTCCATGTGTCTCTCACACCCTCTCTAATGTGTCAAACCAAACAAGAAACTCGGCGTAATTGTGAAGTCCGCAATTTCCTCATTGGAGAGATCCCTATGAATCAAGGAGACCAAATCCCTTGGCCCCCTGTTCCGCAGAAAACATGTGACGGCGGGTATCCCTTTCAGAAATTATTGAATGAAGGCAAGGAAACCTTTTGACTGAATGACCTTGACGCATTCCAGACATCCTCCCAAAACCTTAATTGCACACCATAACCCAAAATGCCTTCTACTGACACAGCAAAATCAGCTTTGATTTCCTTGACACCTTTCCATATATTAGGAAGCCCAACAAAGAGGAGATTCTAGGATACAGCTGCCCTTCTCCCTTCCATGCTTGCACCGAATCATCCTCCCCCATAATCCTTCCTTTTCCATTCCAAAACACCAAAGCCATATTCATCAGTTATGCACTGCATTCTGATATTGTGTTTGCATCGGTCTATTGTTACTATAATTTATTTTTGAGATTTTTACATATAAATATGTAGAATACACTATTTTTTTGATTAGTGGTGAAACTTTTATTGATAAGCAGCAAAGAAATACAACAGAAAAAAAACATATAAAGCACAGGTAGTCAATGACTCTGCAAGACGAATAAAAATAAAATCAAATCGACTGCATGGGAAGCCTCTTAAGAATCACTGACAACCTCTGTAGGCCTTGAGACCCATAACTCATTGCAATTTACCCCTTCCTTGACAAGCCTGTCTGCCTAGTCATTCGCTGATCGATGCGTATGATGCATTAATGACACCAGGGGAGCAGCAATATCTCTAGCCTCGTCCAAGTACCCTGCAACCCTCCAAGGGTAATTCCCAGATATCAGCCTTCTACTGATACAAAATGAATCCCCTTCCACCATCAAGGGCCTCCACCTATTCATTGCTGCCAATTTCAGCCCATGGAGTAACGCTGCTGCTTCAGCAGAATCGGAATCATTGAAATCAGATGGTCCAGAGAACACGACCAGAGCTTCCTCGATGCTATTTCTGATGGCACCTCCAGTGCCAGTAGGGCCTGGGTTCCCGATTGAGCAGCTGTCAAAATTAAGCTTAAAGTGGCTTTCTGGAGGGTGCTGCCATCTTATCAACAACTTGGCTGACCTCTTATCGCTACCTATAGCTTCATCCCATTTTGTGTACAGGAGAGAAATTGGGATGGATTTTAACTCCTTCACTTGTTTACCCCAAACCATGTGAGGGAGGAGATCTTATTGAATAACACAGAATTTCTAGCATCATGGAAAATCCTTGTATTTTGTTCCAGCCACAAACACCAAATCAGAGCCTTCATTTTGAGCTTCCACATAATTCTGTGTATGCTGCTCCATGCCTTCTTCCAGCTTGCTTGCAAACAGGTCTGGTTGACTCAGGCTTTACATTCCGAATTTGGCCTTAACCGCTGACCAGATTTTGCAGCCTTAAGTACAATATACTATTAAAAACAATATTTCATTACTTTAAATATTTGTGATTATGGCTTTTAGAAGTCACAATTCTGAGTCTTTTGACAACCTGTATCTTTATCCAGTGTTGAGATGTATCCTTGTCCAAGGTACACAACTTTCCAGATAAATAAACATGGCTAGTTCATGACTGGTTGAGAAAAAAAAAGGATGTTTGCACACCTTGTGTGCACCCTTCTCCACTCTCAGAACACATGCCAATCTGACTAGTGTGGTACATCTGACAGGGGCATGATGTGGCCTGCACCATGAAGATGACCATAGACTGAAATCAGGCCATCTGGTCATCGTGCAGGCCACATATTTAAACAATGCAGTCTCATACTCGTTAAATTAGCTGGTAGAGACAGTATAGTGTGTGAGTGATCCAGGGTTCAATCTCTGGTAATGTTACCTTTAAAAAAGAAAAAAAAGTAGGCTGTTGGTAAGTATTTTTAAGCTGTCCTCTTCTTGTATTGGGCTGGCCCATCTGATGAGTGGACTAGCCTGATTTTTGTGCATGGGGGCTACAATATGCACTGATCAGGTCATGCACCAGTAAGATTCCCACATGCTTGCAAAGTTGGCAGTTCTGGGGCTAGCAAACCTAAAGAATAAAAATCACACACACACACGCATTGAAAGATGATGATTTTATTAGATTAAAGGCTGAAGCCTAAAGAATACAAATCTATTTTTAATGAAAGATCTAGATATTACAAATCAGACCAAAACGGGAAAGGAGCTACTTTCGCCTATTACATTTGATGCTATCACCCATCCCATTACATTTAACTTGGCCCTATTGAACACCTCCAAAATCTGCCCACTCCAATTCTTGAAACATCGACTGTTCCTTTTTGACCAAAGGAACCAGATTCTGGCCAGCATGGAAAGCCTCCAGATTGCCTTCCCAACCTTAACCCGACCTCCCCCATGCCAAGCCAAAAGAAAATGCTCTCTGACAAAATCATTTATTGTTGGCAGAAGAAACAAATATAAAAATCAACTCTTGGATCTATTGGTAAATATGGACCCGGAAACATATCCTCTGTCTTTCAAGTAATTTAAATCATGTATCCATCTTAAAGGGCAGAACAACTTCTCCATAACATTCACCAGCAATTTTCTTTTCCAGATCCTTCTTTCGTTCTTTTATATTTCTTCATGCTAATGGAGAAAGAAATCTCAGAAAACGATGAATGGGTTGGTTGCCTTTGAGAATGAAAGCTTTTAACTGATGCAGCACCGATGACTGATGATGTGGTCTACTAGCAGCTATTTACCTTTTGATAACGAGTCAGTGATTTGTCCTGCCAAATCAACTTTCTTCCATTCTTGACTCTACTAATTTTGTTGTTCTTGACATTTTTATACATGTTTTTTGCCTGTTTGCCGAAGCTCTGTTGAAGCATTATCTGGATTATTTTTTTGTAGTTCTATGTCATGTGAACTGTCCTTTTTTTTGAGAGATGAAATAAACTTTATTAGGGTCGAAGCCAAAGAAGCAACAAGAATCAAAGAAAAGAAAAACTATACAAACCCACCCAGCTGCCTACCCACATCAAACTACAAAAAAAACCACACAGAGAAGGCCTAAGAAAACCCCGCCCTGAAAAGTCTCCCCTATGCAGGCCTTAAAGAGACCCATTCTGAAATACAAACTAATACCAAACTAACAAAGAAAATAAAAACTATACAAACCCCACCCAGCAGCCTACCCACAGCCGACTACAAAAAACAACCACACAGAGAAGGCAAAAGAAAACCCTGCCCCTGAAAAATCTCCCCTATCCAGGCCTTAAAGAGACCCACTCCGAAATACAAACTAGGACCCAACTAAGGACTCCCCAAGCTAAATGATTCTCGTTTCTAAAAGTGCTGCACTTTCTTTTGAACCAAATCAACCAAAGAAACAGCAGAAGTGCCAATTTCCACTGCGAGCCCCTAAGGAGCCCCCATCACCCCCATACCAAGCTCCGAACAAGGATTCAGTCAACCCTGGCATCACCCTGGAAATGCTCACCTCTCTAAGAATTCCAGACCAAACAACCCTGGTGAACGCACAGTGAATGAACTGATTAATCAAGATAGTGATTATTAATGACATCTAAGGGTGTGTTTGGTTGCACAAAATACCATGAAGTTTTCAGGATACCTTACACCAAATTAGACTGGTTAATCATGTAATTTCATGATATTTGGTGCAACCAAACACACCCTAAATCATTAATATCTTCAGTAAATTGTTTTTGTTTTAAACTTCTGTCCTTTCTTGATCCGTGGCTTCACTCAATCAGTTACAATATTTATTTCCAACTGGTCACAATGTGCACTTTAATTTATGCTAGACGGTACCTTAGGTAGTTTACTCTACCCTATAATTTTCTCAAAGTGCGAAGTCGTGCTTGTATTAGTATTACCTTATACTCATGACCCATGTATTGTCTCCTTATCCAGGCCACTTAGAACATCTAACCTCTAATTTGTTCTCTAGGTAAATAAAGAGAGAATATAAAAAAGGAAATATCAAAGTTGCTATTTAGATCCCTGAATTTCATCTGTAATGTTGGATCTTGTGCAGCTGTAGCATCAGACATCTTGTCCCTGAAAGCCTCGTCAAACTAGTGCCAGTTCTCAAAATCTCCCTCAAAAGCTTTAAATATTTAGGGGAAATAAGATTCCTGCAGCTAGAGTGAGCCACAACAAAAGTTTGTGGGCCCCACACCAAATTTGCCTGGGTTCACCCAATTACTTGAGTATTTGAAGAGAACATAGGTTAGGGTTTAGGCTTGTTGTTTGGGGTTGGGTTGGCTTAGATTTTGGGTTGATTTAGGTTGGTACTTGCAAATTCCCACAACAACAATGGAAAATGAGACCCCCTTTTCAACGATTAATCGAGGCAATGGTCAGGGTTTCACAGGAGGTGGCGTGTCTACATGCACAAAGCTGTGCTAGGTTTCCTCCATCCCGAGCTTGGATCAATGAGGCTATCTCACCTAACATCAGTCATCACCCATGCAACCTTGAGGAACTCTAAGAAACTGATGCAAGACATGAAAATTAAATATGATACGCAAGATTTTAGGCTTTAGATCATACTAATTTAGAAACAATCACAAAAATTCCATATCCCACATAAAGTCAAGCATTCAATAAGGGGAATCTACGAGAGTCCAAGCCTACACATGTTAGGGTTGGATCAATTAAAAATTGTAGACCAAACAGTGCTCAAAGGAGAGTAGATTCATCCACACATGCAAAAGATTATTCCCCAATCCAAGGGATTCACATGTTTTAATTCGGGAAAACCTATGGTTGCAAAAGTGGAATAGAATTTGGGATTTAGGATTATCTAAGGTTAGGGTTACGGAAATAAGGTGAGAGAGGAGTGAAATAGAGGAGAGAGAGAACCCGAGATATTCCACACATGTGGATAGCGGCTGGGTCCAGACGCACGTGCGTGGGATTCTGCCCGCATGTGTGTGGGGCCCACGAACCCAAAAAGGGAAAGCTTGGGTCTAGTCGGCCAGGGGTGGGCCACCCACACACCAAATCTCAGGCCGATCGGACGTCCGGTTTATGCACAGTGCTCCGCTGAAGTTTTGGCCCTCCTGCAGGGCCTGATTCTGCAAATCTGCTCTAGTTTAAGGATTGACTGCAAAAGGGGGTGGATTTGGAGAGTGGATGGATGTGGGAGATGATGAATATAGAGGGTATGAGGTGGGGCGATTTGGGATGGGTGTGGCTTCGCACCTTTCGAAGAAGGGAGGGTTTCACACCCAATTAGATTTTCACAACTCAGAGAATTAGAGAAGCAGAAAAACGCAGAATTTTATTCATAATCTTTAATGAGAAAAAACCTACAAGGGGTTGCCTATTTATAAGAAAACCCTATATCCCAAAAGCCGCGCCATGTGCGCACACTATTACTTAGAGACGAAGTAACAAAAATAACAACTAATCAATGCAATCTAAATTATTCATGATGTTTCTAATAACGATAATAGCCAAAATCCAAAGTCCTAGATTATATAGGGTAGTGGGCCACGATCATGAGATCCAATGGTGGGATCCACATGATGATCGGGTCCACTCCAAGGAACCATAACACAATCATCTAACTAGGAGGCCCTCCATGGATGTCGTCATCGATCCAGATCGATGGTGGGGCCCTCCTCCTTGCATACGTCCGTAGGGGTGCGTGCGTGTGCGCGTGATGTCCCCATCAGAAACCCACCAAATGTTCATTGCAAAAGAATGGTAGTGTATAAACAAATGGTTGACGGTTTCCTCATTCCTCATGCATAAGCATCAGCCATTTGTACTAAACATCACTATGTTTTTCAAGTGTTCGATGGTGAGAACACCATCTTTGCCAACTAACCGCCCAAACATTGTTTCTAGTGGTATTTCTATTATTAGTCAATGGTCTTGAAATAGTTGTTTATGTGGATAGCTTTCTAGTGATATGGGAACTATGGTTCTATCAGTCCATATACTTTCCTTGGGAAATATGCAAGTCAAAATTTTGTTATCGTAAATGTTAGTTTATTGGTGTCTCTACGTGAAATCATTGTAGATGAAAATTTCTCATGCATCACAATCCAAGGTGTGCCCACCAAATGGGCTGTTCGGACTAGTGATAGAACATAAATGATGCACCATAATATCATGCGAGTTGCATTGTATATCTAGCCAACTTCATGCTGATCCTTGATTTGAGGATCTTCATTGTCATCTTTGTTATCACATATGTTTCTTATTCTACACATATACTAGGGACAGCTGCGAGAATGAATATCATAAAAGAAAAACCACAAAAATACATGCGTTAACAGGCAAGAGATCCACTTCAGTTAGATCTGTGATAATTTTACTATCTGCGTATTATGTCAATGCTAATGGGTCTTGAAAGTACATGGTATTTGAAAGTCTTTCTTTCTAATTTTTCTTTTTAAATCCTTTCATTGTAAGAATCCAGTGCTCTTTGTTTCCAGGCTTGTGGTTACCAGTTTGTTAAGTTGCCAAGGTGAATTATTTGCTGGCAGTCATTATGAGTTCTTCAAATTATTTGTGTCTTGTCGGCGGGCCTTGAGATATCTAGCAATGGCTTCAGATGAGGGGAAGCTGGAGGACAGGCAATCCTCACTTACAGAGATACTGTTTGGGAGTACGTTTTCTGCTTTATGGCTTTTGAAATCAGTCTCTGAGGTGGTTGGATTGTTGCATTCATTTTCTGGAGAGGAGCATTGTAGGCAGGTGAAAGATATGATCTTCTCATTGATGGATCATACCTCGAATATATTTTTAACATTGAATGAAGGCCAAATGAGTGTCGCAATCCAGTCCCAAGCATACAAACAAAGCCTTAGTGAAGAATTACCTATTCAGAACCAGGGGAATGAGCAGGATAACGTAATTGCAGCTGATCTGGATTCCAATTCTTCTGAACGTTTTAATGCCTGGAAATGCTTGGAACTTGTTGCGGAAACTTTGAAGGAGCAAGCAAGAAGCCTACTTGATACTAAGTTCATAGGTGGCATAAATGCAAGTAATTGGAACAAACTATCTTCCTTGATCTCTTGTTTCCAAGGTTTCTTATGGGGCATTGCTTCTGCCTTAAATGAAGCAGATGAGGCAAAAGGACACTCACCCAAATGGAGCCTTGGCAATGTTTCTGAATTTATTCTCTGTATAAATGTGTTTGAGGATTTCGTAAATGTTTGCTTGAACACGTTGCTTGTAGATGAAAGTTCAGCATCCGAGAGTTTATGTGCTTCTTGTAGACTCCCTGATATTGATTGCATGAACAAAGCCTTGAGCTTGCAGGCGACTTCAAGGACCACAGTCAAAAGTTCTGGTGGTGAAGATGAGATTTCTCCTGGAAAACAGCCAGACATGGGCATGGCAGATGGAATGGATGACCACTCCGCATCTGATGCAGAGAATGAAAATGCCACAAATTCAGGAATTAAATTTACTAGAACTTTTAGCTCAAACAAACAAAGGTTGAAGTCAGTGCTCACAAAGTGTGCTGTAAATGTTCTGAGTGAGGCTCACAAGATTGATTTATTTGAGTTACAACATTTGAACAGGCCTTTTTTGCGAATATTGTTGAAAGGTGAACATCCTGAAGTAGCGTTTTCACTCGGACAGCTCTTCACCACATCTTCAGCTATTCTTAGGCTGAAGCATCTAATATCCTCCCCAAAGGTATTGAAACTGCAGATTGACTGCAACAAATGTGTGTCAACCTCAATGGTTATTCTTATTGGAACTTCGCATTTTGTTCTATCGGAGTTTGCAGAAATGGTTGGGAGGCCACACCCATTCTCTTTGGTTTGGTTAGGTGGCATCATAAAATATCTGGAGGTTTTAGGTAGTTACTTTCCTTTAACCAATCCTGTCTTAACTAGAAATGTGTATTCCAAGCTGATAGATGTTCATTTAAGGGCCATAGGGAGATGTATTTCGTTACAAGGCAAATCAGCGACTCTAGCATCACATGAGATAGAATCAAGCACCAAGACACTTCAAGCTCAAGAAGGATCATCTGACAATTGTGCACCCTCTCTTGGTCACAGGCACTACAGCATCAATGAATTTAAAGCTAGGCTTAGGTTGTCGTTTAAAATGTTCATCAGAAAACCCTTGGAGTTGCATCTTTTATCAGCAGTACAAGCTTTAGAAAGAGCCTTGGTCGGGGCGCAGGAAGGCTGCAATATGATGTATGGAATACATACTGGTGGTATAGATGGTGGAGAGGTTTCTTCTATGGTTGCGGCTGGAATCGACTGCTTGGATTTGGTTCTGGAATCTGTCTCAGGTACTTTAGATTATTAAAACTTGAGATTTGCTGAAGCAATTCACATGGGGAGAGATTGAAGAGGTGAATCAAGGCAAGGTGCCAACTCGTCACATGTGTGAGTGATCCTTGAGCATGCCTGGTCCGCTCTGCTGGGCCATTCACATCTAATATAGGGGGTTGGTGATTTTCTTTTTGACCATCCATTTTTCTCATACGACTGTGGCCCACCTGCTGAGTGGATTGGCCTGATTTTGGGCCAGGGCATGTCTTGGCCCTCCCAATGATTGGCCTTATCTCTCACATGAGTGCGATGTTGGCAATGGCATGCATGCCACAATTTGCCTCTTCATTTTCTCCATGCTAATTGTTGTACCATTTTTATTATGCGTTTTTTCATATTTCTGTGTCAATAATTGGGAATTTGCTATATCAGCAGCCTCCTCCCTTGTTGTTTTTTTTCTTCTTTCTATTTAATATAATCTCGTTATCTTTAAAAAAAAATAAAGAAAAAAATTGGGAATTTGCTCTGTTACCTTTCAAGTAAAAAAGAAGGGAATTTGCAAAAACTGCCAAAAAAAATCGAGCCCTCGTTAAAACAGAAGGGAATTTGTAGATACCCACATTGAAGCTGACGCCAGTTTATGACTTGGAAGGTTTTTATTTATTTATTTTTATTTTTTTAATTTTTAAATGAAACGACAAAAATCCCTCTCCCCCTAAACTCCTCCGCCTCTGCAAGCCCAAAAACGCTCTCTTGTTTCACCAGAAGAAGAAAAGAAGAAGAAGAAGAAGAAGAAACAGGTGGTTATTTGCAAATACCCTATTATTGAGGTGGAATACCTTTCAAATGAAATGAAAAAAATGCCCCTCCCCCTAAATTCCTGTCTCTGCAAGCCCAAAGACGCTCTCTTGTTTTCCCAGAAGAAGAAGAAGAAGAAGAAGAAGAAACAGGTGGTTATTTGCAAATACCCCATTATTGAGGTGGAAATCTGTAAAAAGAAGAAGATATGAACAATCATACCTTTCAAAAAAAAGAAGGAAAAAAGAAAAGAAAAATAAATATTAACAATCGCAGTAAATAGGCTATTCAGTGTGGCAAGGATTGGGTATGAAAGATCGTACAAATCTAAACTCTCAGGATACGAAGAAGAAGAGGAAGTTAATGGTGTGGTTGTTTGCAAGAAATTAACGATGTGGGTACTGATTTTATGTAAAATTGTAAATTGCTAATATGAAAATACCCTATTATTGATATGGAAATCTGCAAAAAGAAGAAGAAATTAACTATCGTAATAAATGGGCTATTCAGTATTGCAAGGATCAGGTACGAAAGATCCTACAAATGTAAACTCTTAGGATACGGACAGGCAAGGATCATTGCTACTCATATGCAAATATCCTATTATTGAAGTGGAAATATGTAAAAATCATTTTTTCTTGCAACTGTTTACCTCATTCAGAGCAGTGATGGTATTTACTTTCTTGACAAAATAAATGTTGTTACTCTGAGACTATGGTACCAATAAATATTGTTACTCTGGAACTATGATACCTTGGTATTGATAAAGCTATTCAGTATGGATGATCGGGTATGAAAGATCCTATAAATCTGAACTCTCAGGATACGGATAGGCAAAGGATCATTGCTATTAATAAGTATGATCATGTTAATTTGACAAGTTGGGTCTGTAGTGTATGGTTGACTATAATCCTTCATAACTGATAGGTCTAGAGTTCTCAGCTCAAGTAGAGCTGGAGTTCAAGTCACACTGAAGGGGGATCTCTTATCCTGAGTCTCTGAGTATCTGACCTGGATGCTCCTGTTTTTTGAAGGATCTGACTATTATAGCTCCGAAATAGTGATCAACTAAAGAGTCCATGTCCAGTACTTTCTGAAAAGAAAAGTTTCATACCACTTTCTAAAGCTAAAAGGAGTTTTCGATATCAGTCATGTGGAGGAGACTTATCGGCATCTTGTGACTCAACTAGTGTGGTTGTACGCATGGAGTGTTTACATTGTGGATCATATAGTTCTGGTTTCCTTGTATATATTTCTATTTCGGCTTCAGCCTTTGTTAATAAAATACATCCCATGCTAAAAAAAAAGAAGATTTTAAGTGACCATTTCATCATATACAATGTGATTGAAGAGTTGCAATTTGTGTATCATTTACAATTTTGTGTTACTTGAACCATATTGGAAATTGGTTTTTCTGATTCTAGACATACTTCCCAGGACACAGGCGTCTGAATATTGTTAAAAGACACATCCAAAGCTTGATTTCTGCTTTATTCAACATAGTTTTGCATCTCCAGAGTCCTCTTATCTTCTCTCAAGGGGAGTTGAACCATAATAAAGGTGAAACAAATCCTGATTCGGGCTCAGTTGTTCTTATGTGTGTTGAGGTACTAACTAAAGTTGCTGGGAGAAATTCTCTGTTTCAAATGGCACCATACCATGTGGGTCAGGCTTTGCATCTACCCACAACTCTTTTCAGACATTTCTGCCAGCTCACAGCTTCACCAGATAGATCTCATTCTATGGTGTTCAACGCCAAAGAAGAAGTGCGACATGTGACGGGCATGCATCTGAATATTGTAGATCGTCAGTTTTCCATAGATCTATATGCTGCATGCTGCAAATTATTGTATACAATTCTGAGGCATCAGAAAAGGTACTTATTATTTTCCCTCCTTTTCTTTCTTATTTATTTGTAAAGAAGATACAGGATGCACATACACCTTATGTTTAGTACATGATTTTAAGCTAATACTTCTGGTGGAAATTTCTATTCATGGGAATCTCGAGAAACTATTTTTTTGTTCTATATACACAGGTAGTTCAATTGTTGAAAATTGCCGTTTGGGATACATAAGTTGTATGTATTGGCATCTACTAGTTGATTATGGAAAAAGTTCAAAAACACCTCTTTCAATGTGATTCGCTCATGTTCTATTTACATGTTCAGACTTTTTGTGTATTGTGTTAAGACTTAAGATACAAGTTTTGATACAATTACAGTATGTGTATTTGTGCATTTACACATTGAATTTTCCATAATTACCAGGTCCGGGAACATTGCGCCACTTTTGTTTGTTACTGTGGTTGGGTGCTCACTTGTGGTTTATATTTTTTTTTAGGTGCCTAGAGAATCTAAGTGGGTTCAGTTCACAATTAGTTCAGTCATTTCACAGAAATTGTCTGATTTGCTGATAACTTCTATTCCTTCCAGGCTTTACTTTATGAGGAATGATTCTAATTTCTGTTGTATTCTGACATTCAAAGTACCTCTCTCACATTCAGTGGAATGTTAGATCTGGATGATTTTGGATATCATAGCTTACTGTCAATGGTCAGTGCTTACAAAGACAGTTAGTGGTAATGGCCTACACTTTGATGTGTGTTTGCAAATACTTCTCAGTACCAATGTTTTCTATATCATCATCGCGTAATGTATCACACCCTTGGGATACGGATACATATCATTTATCGCATGGGATATATCGGTTGTATCAAGTAATGTATCGCTGTTGTTGGGAAACATGGGGAAATTGGTTGAATTTTTCAATGAAACTTTAGGGATTGTTTAAAAAGAGACATAAATACACTTAGAAATCAAAACATCACAAAAAATAAGTTAACATAATTGGTTTCCTTTGTATGGGGTCCTAATCTAGCGCTAACTGATGCAAGCATATTCAAAGTCTATTAATATAATTTATAAATGTAAGAAAGCATATATGGAAACACAAGCAATACATTCAATAGCAAAAGAAGAAGTAGAAAACTAGAAATATACCTATGAATAATGTGTGTGGCTGTGGCTTAGACCCACATAGATCATCATAGAGGCTCAAAATCATCATCTTCATCTGGACGAGTTTGGGCATAGTACTGCTGCTCCACAAACCAACAATATTATGCCCAGGACATGGTAGAATGATACCAGTGAAGATACTCTCTAACACAACGCTGGTACTCATCCTCTTCGATTTGAGAAAAATTGGGAAAATTTTGATTTTTCTCCAATTTTCTGCAAATCGGCACATCTTTCCCCAAATCCGAAAATTAGAGTGTATGTAATGATGATTTCATCAAATACCTGCCACTGGGTTGAATTGGAATTTTGAAAAAAAAATATTTTTAAACATTTTAAATTATTTTTTATTAAAATTTTTTTTTTCTAAAAAAATCCCAAATTACCAAGAATCACTAGATCGAGTTACATACATGTTTGATTTTGTATTTGGACATATTTGCGAGAAATTGGAAAATTTCGATTTTCCCAATTTTCCGTAACTTGGCCCATCTCCCCCAAATCTTGAAATCGAAGTTCAAATCCATGATTTTTCATGCAGTACATGAGAAACTTGGATATGTGACCATTTGATACTAATTTAATTTGATTTACAACAAAAAAATGGATCGAAAATCTAAAAGGCTCATTGGATCGAACATGTGGGATATGTCGAAACTACTAGTACATTTCATACTGCATAGGTGAGATACAAGATATATAGTGGAATATATCGACCGATATCGTTGATACTGAAAGCATTGTTTAGTACTCATCATGGTAAATGCGACATACATGCATTCCAAGGTAGACTTTTAAAATCATGGTTCCCATTTTGTTGTTAATGGATCATGACCTAAAAATCACACTGATTAGATGATCATTACCACCTTATTTCACTTGTTGAATTTGGACCATACTACTATATTTTCATTTGACCATTTGGTGGCCTCTAGATATTTAAGATCCTGTGATCAATGCCATAGTCATCCCATGCTATATCACAATGGTTGCACAATTTTGATGTCTCGATTCCTTTACATGCATGTGTACCATGGGTGCTTTACCACAATATGATACTCTGGCAAAAGCACATTGGAGTCTAGCTCAGTAGTAATAATAATCTGAGGTAGACTTGGATTTCGAATAGGCCATATGTTGGAAAGTGAGAAGTGCCAACAAACCCCTCGTGCAAATTTCAAACATCATATTGCAGAATTAGAACACATCCTAGCTTCAAGTTATTACCTATACCAACTTTGAATTTCTCATCGCCAGGTAGACTAAGATGGTGTAGAGTTAGAGAAGAATTGTTTTTACCTTGGAGTTGTGAAGTGTGCTAGCGACTACCTGCAATGTGTAATAGGTTGATAACCAAAGAGGTTTGCTTCTTAATGCAAGAGCATTTTCACATCGGGCTTGAGTGAGGTGGCCTGTGGGATGCAGGGGCACACTCGGGGTGGGCAACCCATGAGAGGTGGGTGGCTTGTGTGAGGCGGAACCCATGTGATGTGGGGCCCACGATGGGGGTTCGACCGAGGACCTAACCCATGGAATGTGAGGCCTGGGCTATGAGATAAAGGGATTGATTCGCCATGCTCTAACAGTTCAAGCTTTTAGAGCAAGTGGTTAGTTGTCCTGAATCAAAGGCTACCAGAGCAAGAGATCTAGTGTTCGAGACTCCTCACTGCGGCTCGTGTGAGGTGTGCCCCACCCGTATGAGGCAGAATGATGTAGGACAATTAACCACTTGCTCTAAAAGCTCGAACTGATAGAGCATGGCGAATCAATCCCTTTATCTCATAGCCCAGGCCCCAAATCCATGGGTTAGGTCCTCGGCCGAACTCTCCTCATGAGCCCCAAATTCATGAGTTCCACCACCTCGTGGGTCCCAAATCTATGGGCTTCGCCTCACACGAGTCACCCGCCTCACACAAGCCCCAAATCCATGGGTTATGCAGGCCACCCACCCCGAGTATGCCCCTGCATCCCACAGGCCACCCCACTTGAGTTCGGTGTGAAAATGCCCCCCCATTAATCACTCCCGGTGAGGAGTATCGAACACGAGACCTCCTGCCCTGATACCAATTTGATACATGACAATTAACCACTTGCTCTAAAAGCTCTAACTAATAGAGCATGTCGAATCAATTCCTTTATCTTATAGCCCAGGTTCCAAATCCATGGGTTAGGTCTTTGGCCGAACTCTCCTCGTGGGCCCCAAATCCATGGGTTTTGCCCCCTCGTGGGCCCCAAATCTATAGGCTTTGCCTCACATGGGCCCCAAATGTATGGGTTATGCGGGCCACCCACCCCGAGTGTGCCCCTGCATCCCACATGCCACCACACTCGAGCCCGGTGTGAAAATGCCCCCGCATTACGGAACCTATGTGATGTGGGGCCCATGAGGGGGGGTTTGGCTGAGGACATAGCCCATGGGATATGGGGCCTGGGCTATGAGATAAAGGGATTGAATCACCACACTCTATTAGTTCGAGCTTTTAGAGCAAATAGTTAGTTGTCCTGTATTAAAGATTAATGCAGGGCCACATCGGGCTCGATTTGGGTTGCTTGTGAGATGCAGGGCCACACTCGGGGTGCGCAGCCTATGTGAGGTGGGTGGCTCATGTGAGGCGGAACCTATGTGATGTGGGGCCCACGAGGGGGGTTCGGCCGAGGACCTAACCCATGGGATGTGGGGCCTGGGCTATGAGATAAAGGGATTGATTCGCTACGCTCTATCGGTTCTAGCTTTTAGAACAAGTGCTTAGTTGTACTGTTTGAATTATCTCTGATATTATCGAAATATCTCTGATATTATCGTTATCTCTAGCTTGGTGATACCAATAACACCGGTAGCGATACCGATAACACCGGTAGTATTAGAAATTCTAGACATCAGCAATGTATCCCTAAGTATTGCCAATGTATCGATATTGCTAATATTTTCAATTGTGTAAATTCCTGGCGTCTCTTGTACTGCCAATGTATCGATATCACCAATGTATCGCCAATATTTTCGACAATGTAATGAGCTTGTGTTACAAGTGTATCGGTGATATTTCAATAATATCACCAATGTAGAGATCACAAAAAGTTTGTTTATTAAAAAAATTTATCCATTTCAAACTTTTTTATAAGCATATTGTTGTATGCACTTTTCAATTTGTCGTTGCTAATATTTGATAATATCTCAATATTATCGTTATCACATATTTGATAATATCTCAATATTATCGTTATCACATATTTGATAATATCTCAATAACACAACATGCTCGATATTAAGACCACGGTCTTTCATTTTCTTTCCAGTTGTTGATGATTTCTTGGCAAAATATTGTGAGTTATTAATATTCTGCAATATCGGTGGATGTTTGGATGGTTAAATAGGATCGATGGGATGGTTAGACTGTTTCTTATGATGACACATACTTTTAAGCCCCCATTAAATTGAAACTTATTGTGTATATATTCCTTTTGCAAATTTTTTATTTCTAAATATGCAAATATGTGTACTTTAGCATCTCTTGAAGTTTCTTTGAAAATTCTACCATTATCCCTTGTTTTTGTGCATTTCTAGTTATCAGCGATATTATCGACGATATCAATATTGTTTCTGTATCCCTGACAAATGAAACTTGTAGCGATACCAATACTTTGAACACTGGTTAGTTGTCTTGCATGAAAGTGGTATTAGAGCGGGGGGTATCATGTTTGAGACTCCTCACCGGGAGTGATTAATGCATGGGCATTTTCACATCGGGCTCGAGTGGGGTGGCATGTGGGATGCAGGGGCACACTCGGGGTGATGGCCCGTGAGAGGTGGGTGACTCATGTGAGGCGGAACCCATGTGATGTGGGGCCCACAAGGGGGGTTCGACCGAGGACCTAACCCATGAGATAAAGGGATTGATTCGCCATGCTCTATTAGTTTGAGCTTTTAGAGCAAGTGGTTAGTTGTCCCGCATTTCTCCATCATGGAATGCCATGTTTTGGATCACACATTAAAACTTGTTTTTAGTTTGATGCTCTACAGATTTGAGCTCATTCTAATTGGGTATTATTTTTTCCTAGCCCACTTTCTATCTACATACTGAATCAATGGTCAAGTCTGACTTTGATCACCTCTCCCTGACCCGGCATTTCAATCAGCATTTGAATGCTTTGTCTTATCTGTCCTTCCATAGTTTTAGAATAGTAAATTTTTAAAACTTTAATTGAAAATCTGAAACTATAATTTCTCTTTTTAAAAAAAAAAGAAACGAAAACCATAATGCATTTTGATGGTATTGCATTTTGATCCATTGTATGGAAGTTAATTTTCATTTGGTTCATATGTTCCACAGTTTTAAGCGGTTTCAACCAGACATCATTCAGTTCAAAAATAAATGTACTCTCTGTTTCCGCATTCCAGTCAATGTAAAAACTTTTAGTCTTGAGACATGGTTTGTTATTTTTAGTGATTCTGTCATTTTCTTATTGCGATTTATCAGTGCACTGTTGTTTTTCTTCAGTATTTACCTTCGCACTTTGATCGCATGTGAATTAGATTTTGCTTCTTTTCTATTCTATAGAATTGGGTGATTATTTTCCAGCATTTCAATTTTCTGTAAAACTGAGTACTAAGCTCTGTTTTCCAAATTTGATTTGTACAATATAGCGAGTCGGAACGATGCATCGCTCTGCTTGAAGATTCAGTGCGCATTCTCCTTTATTGTTTGGAGGCGGTGGATGCCGGTTTTGTTAGCAAAAAGGGTTATTTTGTTTGGCAACTACAAGAAGGAATAAAGTGTGCTAGCTTTCTAAGGAGGATTTACGAAGAGGTTTGTTATGCTAGAAACATTCCACATCACGTGAAATGCTTCTTCCTTGTTTACAAATCTTTAACATGAATCCCTTTTCTTGGTGTTGTTAAAGAATACTATTAATTTAGGTTTGGTGGGTTATGCCTGTATTTTACATTTTGCTTAACATTGGATTAACTTTATTACCCCTATTCCAATTTTGGATGCTTGGCCTTTCCATATCTTGAAGTCCTCGTTTCTCAATCATGTCATGATAATGATTCTAATGCTTTTAATGCTCTTTGTGTGTGCGCGTGCGTGTGCACCTGCGTGCAAGAATGAATCAATGAAATATTCATAGGTCAATCCTTGCATGAATATTTAAGTATCCAATTAGTCCAACATTGATTCCTTCATATGTGTCAATTGGGCAAATACGTCGATGGCAAGGTATTCTTTAACAGTAAAGGTGGCTGTAACGGCCACCACCATTACCTTTACGATACGGGCTGTAACGGCCGTTGCAATCTCTCTCTCTCTCTCTCTCTCTCTCTCTCTCTCTCTGTTTTATTGAAAAAAAAACCCTGAAAAACCTATATCAGCCTCGTAATGAACTGTTATGAGCCATTATGGCCTTTACGGGGGGCGTAACGGTTGTTGGTCTTTTTTTTTTTTTTTTCCTGTAACGGCCGTTAAGGCCATTATGACCCCGTAATGTGTAATGGTTGACACCATTACCTTAACGTAATTGCCTTTACGGCCGTAACGGCACCCCATGGTCCATAGTGGCTAGGATGGATAACTTGTATACAAAAACTAGCATTTCACCCTACCAATCCTTCAGGACCCAAATAACTCAATTTTCTCCCATGTACTATTTGTGTCAATGGATTAGTTCTATCCAAAACTAGAGATAAAGGGTCGTGCGTGGGCGGGTGTGGGTGGTGGAGCAGGCAGATTTTGTTCCTTTATTGACGAGTTCTCACTTCATCGCCTTCATCTAAGATGATTCCTGTTCTCACTTCATCAAAGATGTCAAGGTCTTTGGTGCAATCTTGGATTCTGAAGCATGAAAATCTCCTGTTTTTCCTTTATCTGGCAGTGGGTGGGTGTGGGTGTGTTCCCCTCACTGCCTTCTCAGTAATTCTTGTTGGTGAAACAGGCAGATTTATTCCTTTATTGTCGAGTTCTCACTTCATCATCTTCATCTAAGATGATTCCTCATGATCAAAGATGTCAAGGTCTTTGTGCAATCTTGGATTCCGAACCATGAAAATCTCGTTCTTACTTCCTCCTTCAGTTGGTGGGTGGGTGGCTATGTGTGGGTGTGTTCCTCTCACTGCCTTCTCAGTAGTTCTTGTTGGTGGAGCAGGCAGATTTGTTCCTTTATTGATGAGTTCTCACTTAATCTTCATCTAAGATAATTCCTCATGATCAAAGATGTCAAGTTCTTCATGCAATCTTGGATTCTCAAGCATGACAATGTGTTGTTCCTACTTCCTTGAGCTGGTGCTATGTAAATTCCGTTTTCAGAATCACCACTTGTCTTGCAGCTTACGGTCATTGCCAAAAGCGTTTGCCGTTGCATGTATGCCCATATGGGATATTTTCTTGCCAAAGATGTATTTGCATCTCCTTCTAGGATCACCTGTACCAATTCTTGATGACTGAATCTCATATTTGCTTTGCTGGATTTATACTTAAGAAGTGCTCCATGTTGCAGGTCTTGCTTTGAGCTTCTGTCGTTCTCTACCACAGTCATTTTGGTTGACACTGGAATTAGAGTAACAAAGTTTATTAAGCTTTCTTGTTTATCATTGATTTCACCAGAAGCTTTTGCTTCTTTCATTTTTCCAATCATCAGGATTTCTCGCTTGCTTATTGCTAAGTTTGTTATATTCATAAGAAAAAAAATGGTTGTGAGTTGAAAGATACTTTTGCATTATTTCTTTCTTCAGAACAAATGATTACATGCAGCCTCGTCTTTCTGCCAACATGTGGTGTAGGAAATCAGATTTGCGCAATTGGTGTCCCCCACAGAAGATCATTGGGCATAAAAATCAGTCTGGCCCAATAATTAGGTGTGCAACATGTGTACATTGGTCCAAAGCATTAGCTGTCAATTAATTTGATGGTTTGGCCCTCCTGATAAGTGGGTAGCTTGATTTTGTGCGAGGTGGTTTTCATAGTATGGCCCATCTATTGCTATGATATTCTATACATTTGGTAAGTGGTAGGAAAGGCAGTGACACAGGAATGATTGAATTTGATTTTATCAGGCTAGTATAAGGTAGCATGAGAAGTTTGTCTGAGGCTCCTTGTGGTCGGTAAACAACTTCGAACTCCTGTGGGAGATCGCCGCAGTCTTGAGGGGGGACGTCAAAGGGGAATCAACAGTGGGAGCAAGATACACAACGCCAACATAGGGAGCTATCATGATCTCATTTGAGGCTACATGTTCGTGCCAAGTCCAGAAGGGGGAGATCGAGGAGGAGAACCAAAGGTCCATCGGGTGGCTGGCCAATTGGGAAGATTGGTGGTGCGAGAGAAAGTCTTCATACCAGTGGAGAAAGGGGTGTCAATCAGAATCGAAGGAAGGAGAGGGTTGATGCTCTGTGCATTGCTGATCATTTGTCAAAGGGGCAAAGTGCTAGAAATAGCAAACCTAGAGGAGAAACCAACAATATGATCGGGGGAGAGGTAAAAAGGTTTTCACGACGGGAATGGGTAGCAAAAGGGAAGAGACCGGTAGTAGCGGCATGTCAATCGCCTGGTAAAGGGAATCAATGCTTGGGGTTTATGGAGAAGCGAGCTCTGGAGGTTGTGCAGGGACTGGGGAGGATGCGTCGGGGCTTGGGATTGGGCCAGGGGAGAAAGCTCTGGTCCTATTCCAGTTCTCCCCACCCTTTTCATTGAAAATTATCTGATGGGGTGGATGGAGCTCAACTTCCAGCGGGTTTTGGTAGGCTTGCAGTTGTCTCAGAGGTGGTTATGCGGTGAAGGAAAGATACATGGGAGCTTCGAGGTTTTGCCTTTGTTAGGTTGGAAAAAGGCAGAGGAGGTGCTTGGTGTGATCATCGCTAAATGGCCATAAATATGATGGGATGAAACTTTAAGTCCAACGGGTGAAGTATGGCCCGGACTCTGTCAATCATCAGATTCCTAGGAAGGAGGAGAGAGAAGGGAAAGCAAGGGGTTGCTCTGATCAGTAACTCCTCTGGTGTTGGGGAGGAGGATAGTGAGAGAAGGGACCCCTTTCAGGGACACTATCTTGCAGAAGCAGGGGGAGGTAGGTGCTGAGAAATTTGGAGAGTTTGAGTGGGAGAATTAGGGGAAGACACCAAATGAAGGAAATTCAAAAGATGTCGGAAGGAAAGTGGGGGGAGAGGTTAGATGGATTTGGAAGGAGGAAGTGGGGGAAAAGCTGTTGGTGAGGTTTCATCCAGCTATAATAGCAAATCACTCACTTTTCGGTTGTAAAGGCGGGATCTCTTCCTTCTTATTTGGGACTTCCTCTATGTGTTGGGAAGCTGGCTACTCATTTATGGGACAAGGTGATTGAACGGATTGAAGGCATTCTATCAAAGTGGAGAAGTCGCCACCTCTCCCTTGGAGGTAGATTATCTCTTATCAAATCGACGTTCTCTAGCATGCCACTATACTTTGAATCTCTATTCAAATGGCCATCTCAAGTTTGGAAGAGACTAGGCAAGCTTAGGAGAGATTTCCTTTGGAAAGGCGCTGAAGAAGGTAACAAATTTCATCTTTTGAGGTGGGAAGAAGTTTGCAAATCTATTGAATGAGGGATGGGCTAGTTTGAAAAATATCTTAAGCATGAATAAGGCTCTCCTTGGGAAATGGCTTTGGCGCCTTGGCACGGAGGAAGGGCAACCATAGAGAGAAGTGATCGCTTCCAAATACAGGCTCCAAGTGGTGTGATGGGAAACTAAGGAATCCACCCCTAGGGCATCTAACACTTGGAGGTCAATCATGGCCCTCAAGCTGGAGTTTAAAAAGGGGATATCCTTTTCTATCAGTGATGGGACTTGAGTTAGTATTTGGAATGGTGTGTGGTGCGGCGACATTCCACTAGCTCTTATTTTTCCCAATTTGGCTTGTGTCGCTTCTTGTCCAAACATTATTGCGGCAGACTGTTTTATCCACGAATGGGTCTAACATCGTTTGGTGCCGAAAGGGAGTTGTTAGATCATGAGTTGGAAGAGCTTATTTGCCTATTTGACATGCTCCGTCCTATCTTGCCTTCAGGGGATAAGGATGAGATGATTTGGAATGCTAACAACTTGGGGCGATTCACGGTGAAATCATTCTATAACATGATTCGTCTCTAAATAGGGGGAGGGGATGCCGGGCATGCCTTTAATTTTTGGCACTATCCCATTCCCCCTAAAGCTGCGGCTTTTACTTGGCTTATGGGAAGGAAGAAGGTCCTCACAATTGACAATCTCCAAAAGAGGGCAATGGTAATTCCAAATAGATGCTATCTTTGCAAATAAGATGAGGAGACTATCAATCATCTCGTTATATCTTGCCCGAGATGTTCGGCAGAATTGGGTGCAGTCTGAGATGAAGAACCTGGATATAGTGCGTGAGTTCGGCTAGTTTTTCTGTGTTGATCAACGACTCCCCTAAAGGTATTTATTTTTATTTATTTATTTTATTTTTATAAAAGCTCTAGGGGGTTGTGCCAAGGGGACCTGCTCTCTACTCTCCTCGTTGTAGTGGTTGCCGAAGCTCTTGGGAGAATGCTGGAAAGGGGGCAGCAAAACGACTTGTTTTGGGGATTTAGTGTGGGAAGATGATCCACTTCGATCTCTTCTGTAGTACGCGGATGCTACGCTTCTTTTTTGCGATGCTGATGGAGAAAAGATGGGTAACTTGCGGGCAATTATCTGCTTGTTTGAGGTCATTTAGGGTTTAAAGGTCAACATTACGAAAAAACATCATGTTGGGCATTCATCTTTCTAGGGAGGAGGTTTCAAGGCTTTCAAGTGTGTTTGGATGTGAGGTGGGCTCTTTCCCTTCTTCCTATCTTGGTTTGCCATTGTGTATTGTCAAACCGACGAAGCATCTTTGGGATGTAGTTATTGAAAGATTTGAAAGAAAATTATCAAGGCAGAAATGCCGTTACCTTTCTCTTGGGGGGCATATTACTATAATTAAAGCGATCCTCTCAAATTTGCCAGTTCATGTCTCTATTCTAGTGTCCTAAGTCCATGCTAGCTAAGTTGGATAGGTTGCAGTGCAAGTTTCTTTGGCAAGGGTTGGAAGGTGGTTCAAAATTCCATTCGTTAAAATGGGTAGAAGTTTGTAAATCTTTTGAAGAGGGCAGTGCTGGTATTAAAATTTTTGAGGTGATGAATATGGTGTTATTAGGTAAATGGCTATGGAGGTTTGGGTTGGAAGAGATTTTCATTATGGAGGCCTATGATTGCTTTTAAATATTGTTGCGAGCTTGGGGGTTGGGGCACCAAAAAATCTTCCATGTATAGATTTCAAATCAAGCAACTTGCAATGTGGAGAGGTATTTTAGCCGTCAAATCAAGCTTTCAAATTGGGGTTGGTTTTCGCCTTGGGAATGGGGAGAGGATTCGTTTTTGGGAAGATGTTGTGGGTAATGTACCGCTGAAAATCCTGTTCTGTAACTTAGCTCACTTATCACCGGATCATAATATTCTCGTGGCACATCATGCTTCAACTTATGGGTCTTCGGTCATTTGGGCTCCTTACAACCTCTCATTCGGACGAAGAAACAATGGAGTTAGTCTTGCTTCTTGCTCTTATTCAATTACATAACCCGATCAGTGGGGAAGTGACCATATGATGTGGAAAAAGGAGCCGTCAGGGCAATTTTCAGTAAGATCTTTTTATGCTTTGCTCAGTAAGTCTGATGCGGACGAGGAAGCTAAGAACACCAAGTTCGTTTGATCCTATGTGTCCCCTCCTAAAGTTGCAACCTTCTGTTGGCTTGCCAGGAGAGGAAGAGTATTAACGGTAGATAATCTTCAAAAAAGAAGGATGTGTCTTCCCAATGTGTGTTTGTTATGCATGGCTGACTCTGAATCGCAATCACCTAATTTTCCATTGTCCATTTACATACAAAATGTGGGCCGACGCCCTATCCAGATTCAAGGTCTAGTGGGTTATGCTGCGATCCTTAGGTGATATGTTAATGGCTTGGCACGGTGTTTCCATCGAAAAGGAGTTATAGGGCTTGTGGCGGTTGTGTTTGGTGGCCGGTCTGTGGGCAATTTGGGAGGAGACAAATGGAAGATGCTTCCGGAATATCAGTCATAGTGTTGATTGGGTTGTTGGAAGATCATGGGGCTTTCTCCTGGAGTGGGGTTAACGTTTTGTGGGTTATAGGGGCTTTTTGTTTTTCTATATTTCGTGATTGGTGGGCTGTTTTTGTTTCTTATATTATGTGTTGCCTTTTGGTGCCTTTCTAATAAAATTTCAGTGACTTCTCCAAAAAAAAGAAGAAGAAAAAAGGTCTCATGTAGAAACTGTAATTGGAGTAAGTACTAGCAGAAACATGCATACAAATTGCTGACTCCAGTCAGTGATTTTGACCTAAACTGATAAGAAAAGATGGAAGGATGGAGAATAGAAGGATGGAAGGATAGGTGGTTTGAGAGTGATTCAAGGGCTCTCTCTTCTCATCCTTGAATCAGCATTTTAGAGGAGAACATCAATTATGGTGTTCCTTAATTCTATAGACTTTGGCATACTGTACATCATTGAAAAGCCTGTAGACCTGCCTTATCTATTCACCCAAATTGACCAAATACCTCTACTAACCAGTGGCATCCACTCTTGACCAAAATCCCATGCTAGTCTAAGAGGTGGATCACAAGATCTCAACTATTAGATATTCATCATGTGCAATAAAACAATTTAACAGTTAAAAGCAAAAGATCAACGGTTAAAACCTTCGGTTAGACCTTTAAAACCTTTGAAGCACCAAGTTTAGCAAGAATCCCACATGATGGATGGTCCGATCAGTAAGATCTAACCCACAAGTAAGTTCCATGAGGTAAGCCGTGGATCCCATGTTGGAACATTGTGGGCTCCTTATACTGTATCCTAATGCATGCACCCAACCACACCCAAACGTCAGTCATTTATGTAACCTCTCAGGGTGAGCTAAGCACATAACACTCTGACCATGGAGTCCCAACATGACTTCAGATTTAAGGACTAGTCATAGGTAGTGCATAATCAAGTCGATCCGATCTGGGCATGATGGCTCTCCTGGCCCAACGACTTTATGCGATCCTCCAATGCAAGTGCTTACCTAGGTCCAACCACAAGAACCTGCATACCATGAACACTTACACTCCTATGTGGGGTAGAGCCTTGGCACCAGCTTATTGAGCCCGATGGTGGAGACATTCCATCTGAACTCGTTGTCGGTTCCCTCACATAGGATACCTTGATTGCCCAATCCTGCTACTTTGGTCATGGAATTTAGTGTAGTGAGATCCATGAAACACAACTCTCCCTTGGCCAGTGACTGTTGTCTTCAAACTCATATTCCCCTGGGACAACAGTGGAACCCCTCCCTTATCCCATACATTACAGATAGTTCAGGCTCACACACATTTAATTATGCATCCATGACCAAGACAAGCACACATGGTCATCAACATACATGATTATTGCAATCATCATTGGGTTTCCAGTGTCCTCTATAACAGTTGAGTGATTGTATCAATGTTGAAACACTTGTAAAACTATTCAAATGATTTTCAACTTGCTCTGATCCCAAAGTTGATGCAAGGACAGATTTAGAATTTATTTGAGAGATTTTCTTAAACATCTCATGAATAAACTATTGCTTGTATTAAGTACTAGCAGAAACATGCAGAAAAGTAACAAGATCCCTCATCAATATTTCTGACATGAACTAATAAGAAAAGATGAATGATGGGTGGGTGGGAAGGATTGGTGGTTTGCAGTTTGAAATCTCTTCAAATTTCCGAATCGATAGCTTGTATGGAGTCTCACCACAGGTTTGATGGAATCTCTCCACCAAAACTCGAATGATCTCTCTCCGAGAAAATTTCAGCCATCTGAATAAGCTTGGAACAGAACTTCAATGATAAACTTCTCATAGAGAAAGCCACACATGCTTTTGTTTTTGATAGATAGAAAATCATTGACGTGATTACATAGATACAGATTTTGTCATAAACCTTCTAATACTAGGAAAGCTAAAACTGTGCAACAATCCGACACAAATAGAAACTAATGAAATTAGGCCTTCTGAGAAAATGCTAACTACAACAAGAGTACTTTAGCACTCCTAATAGTACTGTATTGTATGAGATAACTAAACAGAATGGTACAGTAAGTTTTCAGTTTATGAACATGATTTTGGTGCCCTGAATTACTTTTTTAAATTGCTAGTAATTCTCTACTCTTGTTATTTATTTATTTATTTATTTTTTACAGATAAGACAGCAGAAGGACATCCTTGGGAGGTATTCTTTTCATTTTCTCTCGAATTACATATCGATTTATTCAGGATATGGCCCTCTTAAAACAGGAATCAGAAGGTTGGTCTCTCTTTGCTATTTAATTTCATTATGACTATCTCAAGAGCTTGAATCTTATTACTTTTATCAGAAGCTTTCTTCACTTGGGTAAAACTTTTCCAAATAGTGCTGACATCTGAATTTCATGATGGCAGAGAAATAGATGAAGCTCTGAGACCAGGTCTGTATGCTTTAATCGATTCATGTTCAGCAGATGATCTTCAACAACTTCATGTTGTATTGGGAGGTAAGCAACTTGTAAACTGATGTGGATAAGAGGAAAACATATGATGCTTTATCGAGGTTTGCTCAGCCCGACAAACTAAACAGTCAGTGCCCACCTAGTGATACAAAATCTTTTGTACGGTGGGCTACATGGTGGACGAAAAAACCTTCCAAGTCCAATGATCTTACCTTCTCTGACTGGGCCCTATTACATGTGGACCATTGGATGTTACTGTACACTTTCATCGGTTGGCTAGGATCATCTGATAGATCTCATGATGGGGCCCACCTTTTAAATTACTTAAAGGTGGACATATATCTATACCATTGTTTGGATGAACAAGAAAACGTCAATTTTTTTAATCGGGCATTGTATATACCTATACAAATTGTGGCAGGATAGATTTGGAATAATATATTCTTGCTGGAGCTTATTGCTTCTTTTTGTTTTGTAGAGGGTCCTTGCAGAAGCACTCTTGCGACTTTACAGCATGATTACAAATTGAATTTCCAATACCAAGGAAAAGTCTGATAGAGTTCTTTTCATTACTATTCGAGTTTGAAATCAAGATGGTCCTTTTTGGCCAGTGTCATGGCCTAACACAATGGAAGGACCTCAGATTGTCGAAGTTCACTTTGGATGGCATGCTCCAGCCTCAGATTCGGGGCGGGCCATTTTTTACACCCAAAGCAAAAAAAGGTTAGGCTGCCCATACCATTCCTCCTTTTCGACTTCATTTGCACTTGTTTGTCTTATCCAAGCACGCATCGTCCCATGGGCCCCACATGTAGAGATGGTTAGATGATTGGAATTATCCAACTGGGTGCTAATGTGGATGGGCCATGGTCCAAAAAATACTCCCAAGTGGATGACTGTGACCATAGAATGGAGTTGAATGTGGAGAGTTAGGTGTTTTTTCCCTTCCTTTTAGACAAAAGGGCTATAATATACAATCAAATGGACAAATCAATGTCCAGGACCAGCTATGGAGGCATGATTTTTGAACCACGGTCTATCTGCATTTAGCACCCACTAGGTGGATGACCCATCGGCAATGCATGCTGGACAAGGATGAGCTGTGGCTCCGCACATAACAGACTTGGAATGATTTTGACAAACAGAGTCTCTCGGAGATCAAATCGTTCTGGTTGTTTGCTACAAAGATCAAGTTAATTGAAGAGATGGACCATTAATGAGGAAAGTATAGCATGGAGGGGTTCTATCTGTTACAGTAAAAGCTTAGAACTGGTTAATCCTCGCAATTTTGTATCTGTACAATAAACATAAATATCTTTGCTTATGAATGCTGTTAAATATACACACACCCTTCATCTCTTCCAAATTAAAATCAATCTTGTTGGCATTGTAAACATGTGTTTTTGATTGTTACGGCATACCACATGAATTGTTTGGACAATAGGAAGAGTCAATTGCAATTGAGACGCAGGTGAAAGATGAAGTTTGGAGATGCACTAGCTAAAAGATTGGTCTGGTTCGCTCATTGGATGGGTCACCCAACAATGAGAAAAAGAAAGGATGGCTAATAAATGATGACCGTTTATATCCCGTGACCTAGCTGTCAAGGAGGTTAAGCTGGACTTCTGGCTAGGGCACATTCACAGTTTGCGCTAGCTGATCTCTGACCAGAGGTTGGTTCGCTCGTGCCCAAGCCGGGCCAATGCATTTCCATTCTGTGGGCCACGAATGCCCAGTAATTATGCTAAAAGAATGATCCTGACCTTTTACATATAGAATTGAATGCCTTTCATTTGGAATTTTCTTTTCAGTGGTCCATATTTAAATATATACATTGGTGGGAAGATTTACCTGTGTATAGTTGCTCCCAGTTGATGGATGGTTCGAATTATTGGACCATCTCTAATGTGGACCACGTTGGGACTACATGCTGGTGGGCCTGACTGGCTGCATAGGCATATGGATGTGCCCAAGGAGTGTAGGTTTGGCCTGATAACCATTTCATTCAGCTTATTCCCAACACTAACGACTCATTGCCTAGATTATGTTAGGTTTTTTTTTTTCTTTTGTTGTTGTTGTTGTTGTTGTTTTGGTTCGATTATTGTTTTTTTTTTGTTCCATGGATTGATTGGAATCCGCTCATGCTGAGAGGATTATTCTGACCATTGAGATTTATAGTCAGACTAGAACCATTCAAAGACAACGGTTCACAGTCAACTTCACAAATCAATGGTTGGAATTATCGTTTCAGCATTGTATTGAACATGTGGCCAATCTGTGATGATGCCAAGGAGATGGATGGTCCAGATTGTCCAACCAGCTATGCTTGTGGATGAGCCTTGAGAACTTGAAGACTTCATTTCTATCAATTTAATTGAAGGGTGTACATGAATGGGATGTTAGAAGCATGGGGCCCATTTTGTGGCCCACATGAAAAGAATCAAATCATGATTTCATCGGCAGTAAGTAGTGAAAACAACATTCCAACGGATATGATCTTGGGAGGCCTATCCAAATCCTTGATTTCTTCAGATTCCACTGCTGCCTCCGCATCTCATCATCTGATCAACGAAAACGATCGCTTGAGCAAGTTGTTGAGTGGCTGTTTCTCATGGGCCCTACACAACACGTCCTTCACCGTGTACCTCATCTGTTCCAATCAACCAATGATAACAAAGCTTCTTCTTTCCTGAAAACCATGGGAGGATCTGGGCCACTCATTAGGAGGGCCCCACCATGAACATGTCTGGCCCCAAAATGAAGATGGCCTATTCATGAATCGCCTAACAAACGGAATACATGGGTGGATTGGGCCACGGCATGTTATGGTGGCCATCGTAACTGATGAGTGACCTGTATCTCACACACGTATGCCACATTGGCACGTGTGTTTGGAAGAAGATTAAGAAGAAACAATACCTTTCCTAAATGGCCTTTAGAGTAAGGAAGAGGTCTTTGATGCTGAGGAGAAGAGGGAGGAGATTTTCTATTCATTTCTTCCACAGATAATCTCCTCCTTGTCTGACTTCTGGTGGTCATGCCCATGGACCCCACACCTTCACCACTCAATACATGTGGTAGGCTCGATTCCTGATCGTCCATCACACAACAATGCAATGAATCTTTACACGAAATATCTCTCTTAAGCATGCTGATGATCGTTTTCATCCGTTTGAAACTCATGCCCATCAGCACGTGTTAATGGTAGTGACCCAGATGAAGTCGCAGATGGATGGTTAGAAGTGTCCATTTTCTGGTGCTAACATGAATATTTTGATCATCAGTTAGATGGGCAGTTGAAATTGATAGTCAGAATTATTCTTTTCACATGATCGCCTTATAACCAATCCATGATAGCACCCAGCAAATGGACGGTTCCAATGCACGAAGAGCATGAGTGGCAACACAAATCAGTCATTTCACTTAAATTGGACCGTTGATCATCTTGAAAGAAATCCAACTTACCAAGAACAATATGGTGGCACAATGCTTGACGACTTCGAGGTTCATCCGAACATCGTCGAGGCTCCTGTTGAGGCTCACTTAAAAAAGATTGAATAACGAATGGTGGATCGAAAAATGGATATGCTTCAATGGACGGCTGAGGTTAGCTCTTACCTGTGCTTCTGTTGCCCAAGCTCGAAGTAGGCGGCCAAGGTCGACATCTAAGAGAAAGTTAAGAGGAAATGCTTGCTCAGAATGTGTGAAACATGAAAATTTCAATGCAATCTTAAATGGGTTTGATTAGGACCCACATAATAATCAATCCAGACCATCAATTGATTGGCCACTTCATGTGTGGGGCCAGTGTCCAGATATTGCACTGATCGAATGGTTTGAAATTTGAACCACCCTGCAACAAACACTTTGATTGGCTAAATTGTCAACCCTTGTAGAATAAGACCCAACAGACTGACATGTGGGCCCCAGTCTATTTGGACCAATCAAAGTGCTTGTGGGCCCTTCTTTTTAATTTACTGTTGGTCTTAACTTTGGAACGTAACGATATGATGGTGAATCAAATGGTTATGAAACTTCCATCAATGCGATTTCTGTTTTATGATTCATCCAAGAGGTGGCCCACTTGGACAATCTCTTGCAACAATCTGACCGTTCAAAGGGACTAAACCATTCAGCAAAGAGTATTCTATGTATAATCAGCTCCCAAAACCAGGTTTCATGGGACAAACCATGCTCTTAAGTGCCAAGAGAGAGAGAGAGAGAGAGAGAGAGAGAGAGAGAGAGAGAGCTACCAAATTACCTTAAGATTTCCAGCTCTCCTACCAAACTTGTGAGAGAGAACATCCAATGAATCAATCATGCCGATGGGCTTTGGAGATGGCCGCCCAACGTCGGCAAACGCCTCCCGAATCCGAGCAGAATCAAACCTCAGAATGTTATGTCCAGCCCATATTCTCCCTGAAAAGAAAAAAAAAGAAAAAAAAATTGGCCCACAAAATCCTACTAAAATCAATCTCACTCATTGAATCATTTAACCATGATTGAATTGTACATGAAAATTTTGGTTCACAATACCATTTAACATGTCGAATATCCGGTCTGCCACATCTTCAAATGTTGGAGCAGCCGCAACAACACTACGCGTGATCCCGTCCAATCGCCCCGACCTGGGTGGGACACATGACAAGTCCCTGGGCCTTATGAGGGTGCAATAGCTCTCAAGCTCGACGAGCTTCCGTGGGCATACTAGTATTGCACCAAACTCCAACATCCAACGCCGCTGACCAGTTCGGAGGGGCATTGTTGTTTCAACATCGAAGAAAACAATCTCATTGCGGCTGTCGCTACAACTGGGACCAACCGTTTTCATATCTAAACTGAAATCGAAGAAAACTTAAACCGAAACCGGCGATTGTGGCGTGTGTTTGTGCATTTGTGCAATAGGTAGAAGTTATAAATGGAGGTGGAAGGAAGAAGAATCCATGCAGGAGTTGGATTGTCTTGTAATTCAAGTCAAATGGGGTTAGGGAGAAAGGGAGGCTTTGGCTTGTGGGTGTGGTTGTATGGGAGAGTAGGCTAGCCCATGTCCAAGACTACAAGAAAACACTTGTTGTAAGACAGGAATATCACAAGAACCATCATCAGATGCAACCCTTCGGATTGTTTTTTATTATTATTATTTTTGGTTACTTTGTCGTCTATCCTTCCTTTCTAGGAAGGAGATCTATGCTTTTTGGAGTCCAGATATCCACTACAAAAGCTTTGTAGGTTTAGCTCTTATCTTATAACGCGGTATGTGGGGCCCACCATGATGTGTGAATGACATCCAATCCGTCCACATTGTGAACCCCGTCATTTTCTCTCCACCACCCAAAAATTAGGGCGATCCAATACTCGGGTGGGCCACAACACGTAAGATCATGCCTCACACTTCTAAAGTCAGGTCGGTTGGCCCACCTGAGTTATGGAATGCCCTGATCTGAGCTTTTTGGGGGTGAGCATTCATCCTGGTGGGGTCATCTTATTAATTGAACAGTGGGCTCCACACATAATCTGTAGGGTTTTTAACGGTGGAAGTCCCTATCCCACTGCTTCTTTTGGTGGGGCCCACTTCGAGTTTTGGAGCAGGCAGCTTTGTACTGGTTCCAGACCGTCCATTGGATGGGGAAACTATCCATGGAAGACTGAAAAAAATTACACACGTGTAACAATCGTAGCTGGCTGACTTTTTCCATCGAAGTTCTGTTTGGTTGCATGAAAGGAAAGGAATATATGTTAGGAATGGGGGTTTGCTCAAATACTTACTGACCTGTTGCAACACGATACATCGGGGACTCTAGCCATTGAATGTGGATCATCTACCAATGATCGAAGCCGTTTATGCCACGAGTCTCACTTTGTACGGTGGAAAGACAACAAATAAAAGGATCTCAATTGGATTATTTCAACCCTTTGATAAGTTGGCATCTTTGTTTTTAACCTGGGAGGTCACCACAACCTTCTTGTAATCATATTCAATCATAGAGTTCTTTCGGTCATCCTTATCTACAGGGAGCCCCTTCCAATTAAGGGATTTTGACCGTACTGGCATCCTTGTATGTTAAAATTCTTGAAAGATACTCGACCTTCCAAATATTAATAGCCTTCTTACATGTCTTGAGAAATTTTTTAGACCAGATTACCCTTATCTTTGGTTTAGTAGTTGTATTGTTTTTTTTAGTGAATAAGAACTTACCTCATGTTTATGTGAGAAAGTGACATGGACGGAAGCCTTTTGGGCGTGGGTAAGGCCCAACTCGTGGGGCCCGCATTGATGTATGTGTATAATCCATGCCGCCCATCCTTTTGGCCGTGTCATTTTAGGGCTAGGGCCTGAATATTAACCTGATGCAGAGCTTATGTCGGCCACATGATAGAAAATAATGGTGACAATGACACCCATCGTTGAAACTTTCTAGGATCATTGTGATGTTTGTTAGAAGTGAACATTGCCCAAGTCAGGACTTTTTGGGCCCATGGCGAGCTGGCCGACAAGGCGGACGGAACGGATCACCCCATCATGGGCCTCGACTCTTATTATTTAAAAATAATTAAATTATTAATTACATCAACCTGACAACCACGGCCTTTAATATATTACAACCACGACCCTTACGTACATTACAACCACGACACTTAACATGTTATATGGGTATGGGTCGTGGTTGTAATGTTGTAAGGGTCAAGGTTGTTACGTTATATAGGTCGTGGACGTCATGTTATATAGGTCGTGGTTATCATATTATATGGGTATGGGTCATGGTTGTCATGTTATATGGGTCATGGTTATCATGTTATATGAGTATGGGTCATGGTCGTCATGTTATATAGGTCGTGGTTGTAATGTTGTAACGTCCTGAAAATCGGGGGTCGAGTAGGAGCCCAACTCTCGAGTTCCAATGCATCACTTATGCAACATAGATAATGATGATTAAATGTTGTCCATATTAGTGCATTAAACATAAGTGAGATTATACCAAAACAATATATCATACTCCAGAGATATTTAAAATTTCGCAAGCGGAAGACTATGGAAAGTATATAAAGCATATAAGTCATTGTAAGTCTCATGAGTATGATTATGTTATCAGGTCCATTAATTACATGTAAAATTTCAAAATATACAAAATGTGTAATGTCATTTAGTCAGCATCCCAGTAATCCCCGGCGATCAGAACAGGGCTTACATAGACCCGCCTGATAACTGCAGGTAAGAGAACTCCTCCTCGTTATCATAAAAATCAGGCTGCGCCTCGCAAGCATCGCCATCATCTGCAACTAAACCAGAGTCTGGTTGGTGTTTAAAACACTGTCCCAGAACGTGGGAGTGAGTGATCAACTCAGTGGAGCTATAAAGCAAAGGTTAACATATTATCAATTCAGTCAAGTAGTAATGACAAAGCAATACAACAAGCAATCCTAGGTACTCTGGTTAATGCAAATATGATATGATATAATGATGCATGCCCTCGCGTGCACTCCCTCTGCGATAGCATCTCACGATCGCGGCATGCAACACTCCCGCTGTACTCAACTCCAACGCCAAAGGCATATGCAATGCGGTGCATGTGCGTGATTAGCCAAGTTTTTAATTAAGCATATTTATACAGCAGGATTGGGAAGCTAAGGTGCCTCCCTTTATATCATTGACCCAAATATTGATCCATCTAGGGTCGTCAATTCTAGTTAATCACATACGAAGAACAGTTCCAGATTGCTACGGAGCGGCTCGTCACCTCAGCGCAGGATTGGTTTATACTCGAGGTCACTAAGGAAAGGCTCGTCACCTTAGCGTAGTCCTGAGGTATACTCGTGGTCACTACGGGCTCGTCACCTGATCGTAGGCCGACAGCTCGAATACAGTGTCTCATACACCACCATATTCGGCTCATGAGTTTGGGTTGCTCACTGGTCACTATGGGGAGGCTCGTCACCCCAGCTGAACACCCTGAAAATCGGGGGTCGTGCATACGCTCGACTCCCGAGTTCCCGGGGTCACTTATAATCGATTTTCATTAATATGTGATTAATCCAGGTTAAAAGGCGCAGCATGGAATTACTTGAAACATGAAGCACGATCACAACTAGTCTGCTGAAATGAAAATAGATCATTTATACTTATATATACATGCCTAAAAGAATACAAACGGACGCACAAGGTGACGCCCAACAAATTCACAAAAGAATAATATGTCAAAAAAGAATAAAGCTGAGCCCTCTGCGCGGCGATCCAACGACGGGTCCCACTCATCAACTGGAAGTAAGAGAACTCTTCCTCCTCCTCGAGGCTCGCATCGCTAGGCTCCATGAAATCTGTATCACCTGCATCTATGAACGGGTCTGGTTGGTGTTTTAAAACACCGTCCCAGAGTGGGAGTGAGTGATCAACTCAGTGGGTGCTATTAGCCTTAAGTCGCAACAAGCATCAATTATAATAAGAATTTAATGAAAAGCAATCAATCATAAACATCTATCTAGTCTTGTTAATGTGCATGGATGCAGGATGATATGATGTATGCCCTCACCACAACGCTCCCTCGTGCGACAACATCTAACGATCGCCAATGCAACACTCCCTCAGTGCGACCTCGACTGCCGAGTCGCCAACCTAGCTAATGCCATGCAATGATGATGTTAACCAGGTTCTTGGTTAAGTCCATTCATCCAGCAGATTTGGGAATCTGATACACCCCACGTATCAAATGCCCTGAACTAGTTGCGAGGCCAAGACCCCCCAATGTGTGAGGCCGAGACCCCGCGATCCTTGACCCCGTCGGGTTTCCCCCATCCCTGACTTCAAGCACATGGGGGTGCTGAATGTGGGGTCGCTTGCGGTCACTACAGGGAGGCGCGTCACCCCAGCGTAGGCCGACAGCTCGGACACAGTGTCCCATTCCACCATGCCCGGCTCACGAGGCTGTAGACCGATTTCAAGTGGGTTGTTGTTGGGCTACAATGGTTGTGAGGAGTCCCAGGTTCCATACAAATGTGAGCAAACAGGGTTAACAATCGTGGTTGGCCAGACAGTAGACCAGACCGCACGAGTCCAGGCAAGCGCATGGCGGAACGACATCGGGTGCAAGCAACCCACGTAGTCTAACTACAGTCGACCACACACACTCGCTCAAATCCGTGGGTTTAGCCTCAAGGCGGTCCTACCAACTAGACCACCTTAGCTTTCCTCATTTCCTTGGCCAACCCTAGGGTTTGAATGGTGGTCCACAACATGTCAACGGACAGGGGTATCAACAGGCAAGATCGTAATCATGTTCTCTTACCTCAATCATATAAATCATACTCGTCTAATAAGCAAGTTCACACAATTTATTAGCAATGGTGCATGTGTTGTGTGTGTTAGTGAGGAAGTTGCTCACTTCCTACAACTCATAGAAACAACAACATGAGAATTGATAAGGCAACATATACTATAAGGCATTATCATATGAGCAATCCAACAAGTCATCCACAAGCAAAAATCAAAGTTCAACAAGTCATATGAGAAGCAAGAATAGCATCATGTGAGGAAATCAAATGACACATACAATTTCATACCATTAAAATAGACATATAATTTCTAGGTTTCCTCTACACTCTCTAAATGCATCAACCAAGCAATCATAATCATTAAACTCATATTGAAATTGGTGCTAGGCCACCTAGGAGTAATAGTCCGCACCTTAAGAGGAGATTTCCATTCTTTGAGATCTTAGGGTTTGGGGATTTGGGTAAAACCACCATTTCCTAAATCAAAATCAAGAAGACAACATTAATGCCTATAAATCTACACTAAGTTGCTCTATGGAAGGAAAATATGCCATTCTTACCTCCTCTTCTTGGCATGGGTGGGTTTGGTGGAGGTTTCTTTGGAGAATGGGTAGAGAGTTTGCAAGTTTGAGCTTCCTTGGGCCCCACCTCCTACCACATACTCTTTTCCTTTCTTCTTCCTCTCTCTTTCTCCTCCTTTCTCTCTTTTCTCTCTTCTCTCTTTCCTTTCTCTAGGGCAAATTCGTATGGGGAGAGGGGTGCCCCAAATGAGGCCTTTATATAGTCTCAGGTTTGGTGTAAATGGCCCTAAGGGATGGGTTTTCACTATATTAGACCTATGAGAGGGTCTTTCTAGCCTCTAGGGCCCACTATGGGGTGTACAAGTCAATATACACCGTAGGATAGCTAGCCCTAATGATGATCTACGTATGAATATGATCGGCCCGCCATTTGGATGCGCCGATCGACAGATATGATAAGAAGTCTGTTCAACGGTCACCGATAGTCAATCAGGGCCGCGGCTATACGGATATGAGAAGGGAAATATCCTTACTCCATGGGTAAAGTTTGGTCGCAAACCGACGGTCCGAAATCCTCAACTTTGCATAAGAATGGACAACTCAATTCACTTAAGTTCCAACTCCTTCCTTTAGGGTATTTGCACTTCTCATGCACTCGTCCTTTGGCTCAAGTTGACCGATTCTGGGCAGTACCCAGGTCCGATTCCCGCGATGGACGCCAAGCCCAATGAGACGGACATTATTCTACAGTTTTGGAACTAGTGGTCCACCAACGAGCGGTCTAGAGCTTGTTTAGATAACTAAGGTAGTTCTGGTAGTCCTCTAGCCATGAAACTTATAGGATAGGTGCTTCATGGCCCGATGAAGGGCCATGCAAAATTTGGGGATGATCGGATATGGGGTTTGGTCGCACGGGTCTGATTTGCGATCAACGGTCACCGCGCCACGATCGGAACCCAGATTTTGTGGGCGGGTGTAGAAAAATACATTAGACCCTCATCATAAATTATGAAGAAATCTGATGGCTGAAATATTTTACATTTCAGTTTTATTTTCACGTGCCAGATTCCAATTTTTGGCATTGGTGGGGCGCATCTGGCAAGTGCCAGATTACACTTCTGGGTGTCCGCTGGGTCCGTGGTCCGCGATGGTCCCCGAGCCCAGTGAGATCTATGATCCCTTGAATTTTTATAATTTTCTGACCTTCCCGTGTCGCGGTATAGCCCGCACGGGCTGTCGTTAAGTGTAAACGGCTATCTGGCTTGGAGGCCCGCACCAGGTTTTATCAAGGCCCGTCTAGTCTATTCAATTGGGCTAATCTTGGTCTAATTTATTTGTGATACCTCACTATGAGTGACTTAAATGAACAGTCCTGTGGCAAATCTTACGTAGACGCCCCAGGACACTGTTCTAGTTAGGTGGGACGTTACACTACACCTGATGTTCAAGTGATTGGGCGGATTCATCGGCTTTTTACGGCTGATTAATTGGACTAGTGCGGTTCTTTACTGGTACACTCTTGTATAAACTATCATTGAGTGCCAATGATCATTAAGTGATGTTATAAGTTAATTAAATAAAATAAAAAAAATTTAAGAATTTTTGAAAATCCAAAATAGTGAAAATCGAGGATGTTACACCAGCGTAGGCCGACAGCTCGACCACGGTATCCCATACACCACTATGTCCGGCTCATGAGTCTTATCGGATCGAGGTACCAAGGTTAAACGGAATTTTCACTGGTAAGTTGGTACCTCAAATTCAAGCAGTAACGTCCATGCATGGTAAACATATATTAGGCCAATCGGGTTGCTTGACAAGCTCGACTGGTACGATCGTACGTTGAATTAATCGACATGGAGTGTGTAAGCATTCTGGGTGGCTTAACCACTGTCATCAAATGACGTACGACTCGGATTCATCGAACGCATCCGTCGTGGCTAAAACAGTTCAACCACCGGTTGTAAACCATTACTGATTGCCTGGACTACATCGTAGCCCCAATCACACTCCAACCAATAGCATTGACATGTAATAATCTAAGACAACATTGATAGCCAAATCCAAACATAGATCTCAGTTGAGCATTTTAACAACCACATAATACATATGTTACCACACATAGGCGTTTCATCTGTAAAACACATAGTAGTCAGATAGGTTACACACAGGAAACTATAACTATGTGTAAGGGAATTGAGAAACCTATCTCAATACCCTCTATAAGTACATTACATCAAGCATTTTCTCATTTAGGTATTTTATCAAACACTTAGACTACACATATTACATATGTATGTAATATATTAGTCATAACATATATTATAACAAGTCCTTTCACAAAGGAGTTGTCACAAGTACAACCATCATATATTTACAATTAATAATCATGGCAAACACAAATCCGAATTCCATATTCAGTCAGACATTTCAACAAACACATGGAATACATTTAAAATCAATATAGTTTACATATATGCGTAATAAACGAAAAACATCATATCTAAGCGTATGTGATAGCATTCAAGTCAGACATAAATCATTGCTGACATTGAAAGCCTTGAAAACCATAATATAAACGTTCATAGTCTGCACCTTTCACCGGTAAACTCGTAACGAACTCAGTTTAAACACTAAGTCCTCGCCTACGGCACAACGACAACCTATAGCATGAAATATGTTAGCTATTTCACCATTTACTCTATTTGAATCCCTAAAACAGATTAGGGTTATGATTTCTTACCCGAAAATTGAATTGGAGTTGCTAGTATAGCAATACGGAAGCGGTGGTTAAGCACGTGGAGTGGTGGGATCGAATCCCGGGAACAATCCCTAACTCTCTCTCTCTCTCTCTCTCTTCTCCTTACTTTCTTCTTCTCTTTTCTCTTTTCTCTCTCCTAGGGTTTGAAATTCGTATGGCAAGGGAGAGAGAGAGTTTAAGGCCCTTATATAGGCCTAGAACTGATGTAAATGGCCCCAGGGCCATGGTATACTTAGGTTATAGCCCAAAGTCGGTTGTTTTGGCTCAACGGGGCACATCTGGAGGCCCCTTTTATGCGTATGGTCCGGAGTAAGTCCCCCGACATTGGATCTAGGTCAAGTTAAGTTTTCGGTCTAATTGGACTTATAGATCGACCGCGGAGGATCAGTTTCAGTTCAACGGTCATCGACACTCGATCAGGGCCACAAGTACATTGACATATGTTGGGTAATTTCCCTGATCCGAGGGTGTATTTGGGTCATAATCTGACAGTTTGAAAATATAGATTTGGCCTGTAAGGGAACGGCTCAATTCACTTAAGTTTCAGTTCATTTCATAAAGCTATTCGCGTTTCTCACACCCTTCACTCCGGGCTCCAATTGTGCGTTTCTGGATATTATTAGGACTTGATTTCCAAAATGGTTGTCAAGCCCAATAAGACAGTCATTAGTGTATAGTTTCGCGGTAATCAGACTTTCGACGCGCGGTTCAAGTCCGATACGGAGTTTCAATGTGCTCCCGAGAGCAACTAGGCTTTGGAGTTTGATCCTAGGTTTTTAGGCAATGTAGTGTCAGCGGTTCTACTCATTTTGGGTCTTGCGATTCGTATTTAGAGTTGTTAGTGCTAATTTCATAGGTGATCTAGTTTAACTCTTAGTTAATTCTCATCTAATTTTTAAAGGATTTGGTCCTTAGTGATTTCTGCCTGAGGTGGTCCTCGGGTCTTTATACGAATTTTTCCGAGACGTTACAAATGTGATAAGGGTCGACGTTGTTATGTTATAGGGTCGTGGTCATCATGTTATATGGGTCTAGGTTGTCATGCTATATAGGTCACGGTTGTCATGTTATATGAGTCATGGTTATCATGTTATATGGGTCGAGGTTGTCATATAACGTGTGAAGGTCGTGCTTATATGTCATGGTCTGTACTAGATGAAACATTTCATATGCGTTAGGTGTTGTGATCAAATACATGTCAAACCCCGACAAGCAACATTGAGAGACAGTTAATGTCTACTTTGTTACATACGAGGTACGATTGACTATATTTTTTCATTCAGAAAATCTGAGGAGAAACTGGTAGGCTATGTGGATGCCGATTATGCTGGTAATATGGGTGCACATCAAATCGGTAGAACCATGGAACCGGATCGGAACTGATCAAACGGTCTGGTTTGGTCTGGTTCTAGAGTGCACCGGTTTCGATTCTAAAAATCAAAGAACCGTTTATATCGATTCGGTTCTGATTTAGGAGTATGTAGAACCGAACTGAACCGTGGAACCAAACCTGGAACCGAAGTAAGAACCGAACCTACATTTTTTTTTTAAAAAAACAAAACCCTAAGTCTACCCGACCTTGCTGCATGCGTGCGGCTGCCCCTACCCTCCCTCATCTCTCTGTTGTCGGTCCTCTCTCTCTCTCTCGCAGCCGCACTGCCGATGGCCCTCTCTCTCTCTCTCGCCGGCCCCTGATCTCTCTTGCTGCTCCTCTCTCTCTCACTGCTCCTCTCTCCATCATCGATCCTCTCTCTCTCTCTCTCTGCTCCTCTATCTCTCCACACACCACAACCGTGGAACCGGTCTGGAACCGAACCTGTTTTCACGGTCCGGTTTCGGTTCGGTTCTAGGGTGCTAATGGTCCCGTTCCGATTCCGAAAATCTTAGAACCATATGGAATGGTTCAGTTTCGATTTCACCCCAAAACTGGATCGAACCGACTCGTGTGCTCCCCTAGCTAGTAACATGGATAACGGAAGTTTGACTTCCGATTACTCGTTTATACTAGTGGGTGAAGTGATCAGTTGGATGTCAAGGCTTAAGTATGTGATTGTTCTTTCCACAATCGAAGCCGAGTATATGGCGGTGATAAAAGCATTCAAGGAAGTGGTCTGGTTGAGAGGTATGATGAATGAGTTAGAACTTCAATAGGAAGCCGTGCCTGTGTATTGTGATAATGAAAGTACGATCAATTTGACAAAAAAAAAACTCAGTTTATCATCTGCACACTAAACACATTAATGTACGTCATCACTTTATTCGACAAATGTTAGAGGAAGACATTGTCACTCTTGAAAAGATTCACACCATTGTCCTCCAGAGAAGTTCAGATTTTGGTTGACTTATTTGGGCTTGACGAATGATGAATGAAGATGGAATGCACGCATGAAGTAATGACGAAGTTATGATGAAGATTGGAGATTGTGATCACAACTTGGATCAGTAGAGACTTTTAGATTGTAAGTCACAGTGGAAATTGTTGATCAATGTGCCTTCAATATGAAGAAATTCAGAGTCTTCATTTCATTGACAACCTAGTCAATCGATTAAGAAAATCCTGAATAAATCAGTTTAGTCTTTGAACAATTTTAAACATGTTCGATCGATAAAAAAATCTAAATTCAACCGTTCGAAATATTTTAGAAAAAGGAGAAGATATCTTGTAGGAGAACTTTGATGGCTAGAGAGCTAGGTCTCCTCTTTGTTTTCGGAAAAGGAGAAGACATCATGTTGGAAAACTTTGATAAGTGTTAATAATAGGCTCACTCGAAGAGCCCTAGGCACTGTTTGTTTGTTTTTTTATTTTTATTTTTATTTATTTGAAATAAAAATTGAGATTTCTTCTTCTTCTTTTTTTTTTTTTTTTTCTTTTACTCCTGTGCCTGTGTGAGAGAGATCCGAATTCCTTGATCTTCCAGTGGGTCTTTCTGTTTGGTCATCTCATTGCCACTGGTGCGTATTCACTTGATATATAATACTTTGTGGGTCATCATCATCCTGCTGTGTGTGTTGGTACTTCCCGGCAGTTGGGCGTTATGAACTAATTTGCTAGTAAAAGCTTTTACTGGTCTCAGCCACCACATTTCCATACTTTTGACTATGTTGATTTTCTTTCATTTTAAATTATGTAGAAATTTGTTTATTTTGTGCCCGCGAAATCAATGGTTATTATGAAAAATAGCCATGGACCCATGGTTCCCATGTCAAAAGGCAAATGTCCATCCTTTAGATATTAGGATTGTCCAATCCAACTTTAGGTTATGCCCCATGTAAATGTGACCCACCATTTAGACAGCTATTAATGTGACGTACATCTATGCTTTTATACAGTGCATGCATTTTATTATACATGTAATCGTAACCGGAAACGGATCGGCTACTCACCCTGCCACCGGCCAATGGCTAGTGGTCGGTGCTCCGTGGGCCCCACCATGATGTGTGTGTTTCATCCATGCCGTCCACCCATTCTTTTGGATTATTTTATGGCATGAGACCAAAAATGAGGTTGATCCAAATCTCAAGTAGACTGCATCGTGTTAATTGAATGGCCACCATTAAAAATTCTTGGGGGCCACAAAAGTTTTGGATCAAGCTATATATATATATATCCCCTTCAAGTCCGTATGACTTAATCAACAGATTAGATGTCAAATAACCACTATAGTGGGACCTAGAAGGTTTTTAATGGTGGACATTCAATTACAACTGTTTTCCCATTGTGTGGTCCCCCTGAGATTTAGATCTACATAAATTTTGGCATCAAGACCTAAAATTATATTTTAAAATGGATGGACGGCGCGGATTAAAAAAAACATCATGGTGGGTCCAGAGAGCACCGACCACTAGCCACGTGGCTTTTGATAGCGTCACAAGCCAAACCGCCTCCATCCGATCCTACCCAAGTAGGACGCGGATTTCCTGCCAAATCCTTCAGCATAAGTTCCTCCGCAAGGATACTGGGTGGGACCCACTGCTATGTTTTTTAGAAATCCACTCCGTCAATCCGTTTTTTGAGCTCATTTCATGACATGAAACAAAAAATCAGGAGAATTCAAAACTTAAGGGGTCACACGAGAGGGAAAATTAGGAAAATAAATTCCTACCTTTGAAACCTTTCTAGTGTCCAACTTGATGTTTATATGTCATCCAAACTGCTTATAAAGTTATTCCCACTCGGATGAAGTGAAAACACAACAAATTTAGGCTGATACGAAACTTTTAAGGTCAGTATAATGTTTCAACGGTGTTAGCTGAAAACCCATTGTTTCCTATCGTGCAACCCACTTTAGTTTTGAATCCTCCTGAATTTTAGTCGCATGTCACGAAATGAGCTCGCAGAACGGATGGACGGAGTGGATTTCTCACAAACATAGCAGTGGGTCCCACCCAGCATCCTTGCGCAGAGACTTACGGCCAAAAAAGGCTTTCTCAGAAATCCGCGTGTCACACGTGTAGCTGCCTGCGTAAGACACACATGCATTCGTGTCTACACTCCATTTGGGACGCGGATTAAGACTTCCAATTGAAATGACGTCACTGAGTTCAGTGGGCCCCACCATGATGCATGTTTTTTTGTATCAATACCGTCCATCCATTTGGAGATCATTTTAGGGCATGAATTAAAAGAATTGAGTCAGATCGAAAGCTTAAGTAGACCTATCACAGAAAAGAGTTAGGAGAGTGACGCCTACCATTAAAACTTCCAAAGGGCCGCGAAAGTTTTCGATCAAGCAGATATTTGTGTTTTTCCTTCTTTCATGCATGTGTTAACTTGTGAATAGGTTGGATCTAAAATAAACTTTACGGTGGACCTTAAGACGGTTTCAACAGTGGCCGCCACTCTCCTAACCATTTTCTGTGATGGGTCTACTCCTGCTTTGGATCTGCCTCGTTCTTTGTCTATGCCATAAGATGATCCCTCCAAACGAATTAACGGTGTGAATAAAAAACATACATCATGGTGGGACCCACAAAACTTAGTGACATCATCTCAGTTGCGAGTCTCGCTGCTCAACATAGCTACCGACATACCGAGTAGAGTAACAAGAATCGCTGCAGAACTGACGTCACTAAGTTTTGTAGGTCCCACCATGATTTATGTTTTGTATCCACACGGTCCATTCATTTGGAGAGATAATTTTAGTGCATGATCCGAAGAATGAGACAGATCCAAATCTATAGTGGACCCCACCATAGAAGACTGTGGAGAGAGTGACGCTCACCATTGAAACCTTTATAAGGTCCAACGTAATGTTTATTTGACATTGAACCTGTTCATAGTTTAACATAGGCATTAAAGAAGGGAAAAGACAAATATCAGATTGATAGAAAACTTTCGTGGCGTTTAGAAGTTTTTAATGGTGAGCGTCACTCTCTCCACTGTTTTCTGTGGTGGGGTCCACTCAAGCTTGGTATCTGACTCAGTCTTTGGCTCATTCCTTAAAATCGTCTCTTCAAATGGATGAACGGTGTGGATACAAAACATATATCATGGTGGGACCCACATAACTTGGTGACGTCACTTCATTAGCGAGTCTCGCTGCTCAGCGTGTGAGTATCTAATCCGCAAATGCATTGAATCTAAGTCGGTGGAACTTGAATTGAAGGGGAGAAAACCGATTCCTCTCTTCCGTGGTTTGAAAGTCAAAGAAGAATACTCCATGTTATTAGAGCACTCTAAATTATAGTGCTCCTAGTTGTATTAGGAAACTTAGACAATTCGATCCATTGATCTAGACCATCGGTTAGGCGTTGTGCACATTTCATGTGCTACTGTACAAATATCACATTGATTTGCGAAATATTAACCATAAGATGGATGACATTTAATATAGACAGTCCAGATTGTTCAAAAATATCTCCAATCAACAAATTGATCCATCTAATTCTTAGGGGCTATCATGGATTTGTTATGAACCTAAAGAATCACTTTCGTTAGGCAACTGTAACAATTCCATCAATGGCTTGGAAAAGGATGGCCGTCAAAAATAAGGCCAAATCATGAACAGTTGGATCATCAGACCAGAGTGATCTTTGCATGGTAGCCTATGAGATGTGTTCTGGAGTTAATGGACAGTTCAGATCAATCGACCAGAGTATCTATGGGTTCCAGTGCAGTTAGAATTTCTCAAAATGTGAGAAATGCTTGGGCGTTCTTTGCTCCTTGTCGCATGGATTAACTTGATGGGCCACAAAACAAAAAATAGAGAGGAAAAGAGTACCTTTGAATTTTTTAGGTGGCCCACCATATTGTTTACGTGAAATCTATTTCATCCATTAATTGCCTTGCAGAGGTTAATGCATGGAAACCAAACAATATTAGACCATATCTGATGTATGTGGATCACACCAAGTGAGGTGATTTTGATAGTAGGTGTCCCATACATGGTTTCTACTCATGTGGCCCACTAGAATTATAGATGTGACTGATGTTGGAGCAATACACCTAAATTATTATCTTGACCCTAGTGGAATTTACTTACATGTCAAGAAGGGCCCACCTCCAATTGATCCAGAATTAGTTGGGACGTCGGCCTAGGATGAATACATGACGTGATGTCCATCAGCTACCTAGCATCTCGTTGGTGCTGGTGGGCCCAACAATGATGTATATGTTTAATCTAAGCTGTTCATCTATTTTGCTCACTAAATGTACGGCATGATTCAAAAAATGAGCCAGATCCAAATATCAAGTGTACCGTGCCATAAGAAAAATTGCTGAAAAGCCCATCATTAAAAAATTCTTGCGGGCCAACTAAGTTTTGGATAATGCTGATATTTGTTTTTTTCCTTCATTCAAGTCTGTTTGGCCTAATCAATAGGTTGGATGGCATATACTGTACGTTTAATCATCATTATTTTCACGTGTGGTCTACTTTAAATTTAAATCTTACGCATTTTTGGAAGTATGTCATAAATTGAGTTATAAAAATGGATGGATAACTTAGATTAAGTATATATCACTAACACAAACAAGCAGCAAGGTGGTTAGTCACTGAGGGAGTTTCTACGCCGAGGTCTTGGTACAAGGGGGTGGCTGAGGGAGTTTCTACGCCGAGGTCTTGGTACAAGGGGGTGGCTGACAGTGGGGTGTACTAACAAGCTAACCAAAAATCCAAAAAGCTATGAGAGAGTCGGCAACGCATCCAAGGCATCCCAACCATTACTGAGTCAGCTAGGGTCGGCTAACCTTGATGTTTATTTGAAATCAGCTCCATCTATAAGGTGTGTGGTAATAATTTAGTCATAGAGATAAAAGATCAGCCACATTTATAATGTTAGTGGGTCACATGAGTTAAAATAGTGTAGGATATGTCCAATATCCGAACAATTTCACTTGGTGTGATCCATATGAATCACAAATCTACCTGCTTTTTAAGAGATACTACAAAATTCCTGTTACAGACCTAATGATCGGACGGGATTCTATAAATGCATTATTGTGGGGGTTAATCTCAGCCCACCCTTTTTTTTTTACTTGTGTAATTGTATTGGTTTTGCACAAAATATCTCCTGAGCAACTGTGCGTAGACAGTGGAACTCTCCATCACGGAGAATTAGAGATGTTAATGTGACAGCCGACTACTGCTCCTACTTAAATTGGGCCACGTGGACTCCCCATCGATCAATCCGGGCAGTCCATTAGGTCCAACACATACTACCATGAGCTACGGTGCATAAATCACAACATCTAGAAAATTCTTGGCTTCCAATCAGTGTTTAGAATATACAACAATTTGAGCCGTCCATTTGTTGGGGACCATAATTGATTATTTATATTGTTCTGAAGCATCTCTTGCAATCCTAATCATCCAATCTGCCAATTATAAAACGAACGGCTACGAAAAGAAGGACAACTTCAGAGTGTTTTGAACCGTCTGGTTGGTCTTTTTTTTTAATCGTTTCCTAAATGTGAGATAGACCTAAAGAACGGTTAGGATTGATCGATTAGGCCGTTCAGATGTCCCTACACAACTGAGAGCGCAATTAACTTACGGAACTCTTAGAGTACTAGATTATTATCATTATTTTGTAGATTTGGGAAAGAAAAGCACTCCATATATAGATTCTGTAGGAGAACTGACAGTGGGAGTACTAACAAGCAAAAAAGATCAAAAATCTCATCCTCGGTGAGGAGAACCGCCCAGCCACGTTTAGAGTGTTGCTAACTCCCCACGCGTGTAGAGTCCTGACAAACCACATGCAGGCACACATGCTGATATGAAACTTGTGCAAGATCGGATCTTTCAATATAGTTGGAAATGATACTAATATCTAATTATAAGGAACTCAATTTTAAAAGCAGGTCACGATCTAAAATAGTTGTTAAAATTATTCTTAACCGTCCATTTAATTTCGGTCTACTGGGGGCCAAATGCGGTATTAAATAGCCTTAATTTAGGTTATATGAGCTAAAAAGTGTATCCCACCTAATGAAAATCTCCCATCAATTACATCTATTCCATATTGGCTCGTGTGGACAGGCAGACCTGCCACACGCGCGTAGAATTAGCAAACTTCATTTTCAGATTAAAAAAATCTGCCAATGCTACTCGCGAGAGCAGGGTTTTGGAATCGTACTTGCTGCACACGTGCCAACTCTCCGCGAGTATGAATGATCCAAGACATTCATCACGTCGAGGACGCAACGTATATGTAGTGGAGAGAAAATAAGGCCGCCCGATAAGTGGGCCATGCTAATACAAGAAGAACCATCAGAAAGTTCTTTTAACGAAAGATCCACGTCCAACGCCTCACGTGAGGCCTACATGATGATCTCACGAGCCCGATTGCAAGGCACATCACCTCTCACACGTGATACATTTTCAGTTTCTACATTCCCACGTGTGTACAATAAAAAGACTCCAAATCCTACTCTCGCAAGTAGCTTTTGTCAATCCCCTGCCCTTACTATAAAATCCAACCGCCTGTTAGAGGGAGCAGTAAAAGAAATCGCGAACATGGGGTTGTTCTTCCCTGAAGAGCAAGGGTGGACAGGCCAGAACCTACTCGCAATCCTAGCCGTCGTTGTCCTCTTCTTTTCCATCTCCCATCACATGGGGTGGTTCTTCCCTGAAAGAAGAGGCCCACGGTGGAATCAAGGGTGGACAGGCCAGACCCAACTCGCAATCCTAGCCATTGTTTTCCTCTTCTTATTCATCTCCAATTACATGCAGCGCATGCACCAGACCATGATCAACTTCCAGCCTCTGTTCTATCTCATCCCCGTCCTTCTGATCTTCATCGTACGGTCCATGTCAGTGAATGGACGGTTCGGGTTCAGTATCCCGCAGCCGGAACACGACTCGTTCCACCGGGCTGGAAGCTCGCCGTGGGGTGTGGCAGCGGTGTTAGTGTTGGTGCTGGTGATGATCTCCTACCAGTCTTCCCTTCCCTCGCAGTGGTTTCGACCACTTTGGAAGTCGGATTAACGGCCTTGATTTGATTATCATGTTGATTAGGAGTTTTTAGCTTGCTTGGGGTGTATGTATATATTGTGATATTATCTCTAATACGTATGCTTGTCTCACACGTTGGGTAAGTGCTAGTATGGCATGGTTATGAGATCTTGGCCGTTGATCTTGCCGGCCCCATATTATGTGTGGGCCGTGCAAGTGTTGGACGGTAGATAAATGCTATGTAGTCGCAGGCATTTCAATACACATGCTTTATGCGTTTTTGATGAATTGGACTGCCGGATATGTATGCTAGGAAAATTTGGTGTGGAGCTAGTGTGATTATCAGCCTGGATTTCATATGCATGGAAATTGACACGTGTGGGGATTTTATGTGCGTTAACTGGGGATGGGCATTTGCAACTATCGTTCCTCGTACGTGTGAGGATTGCTCTTTGTTATTTATGTACTAGAGGTTTTATCAGTTTTATCAATTTTCGGGGTGGGCTCAGGACCAACCATTTTTGGGCTCGAGCTTGGGCAAGCTGTGCTAGCAATGCGGTGATTGTGTTGCTGGGTCGAGACTTGCCCGGTGGAAACTGGGCCCATTGCCCATGACATAGATGTTGGATGTCCAAGCAATAGAGAGAAATTCAAGCACACAGGAAACACGAGATTTTACATGGAAAATTCTTGCAGGAAAAAAAATCACAACACAGAGTGATGATCAATTCACTATAATACGAAAAAGGTTATAACAGATGAAATAACTTACAGCAGAAACCCTACCTTTCTGTCGGAACCCTCGAGTATTTGTGTTAGGCTCCAAAACTCTCGATTTGGTTTTAACGTTCTAACTCTAATTGCACTTACCATGATATTTATACTATTGTATAAAATTAGAAAATAAAACCTGCACTTTAACACACATCGTCGATCGGTATGTAATGAACCGACTCACAAACCCCTGGTCGAACCAAAAGCATTTACATACCGACTCACAAACCCGTAGTCGAACCAAAAACATACAAAAGTGGAGAGCGTGCAATGTGAGAATCCACTCCTAATTTGGTCAAATCAAATAGACACAGGTCGAATTGAAACATGGCTTTTCTACCCTAGATTAAAGGCACTTAATTAACAATCTCTATTATGACTCTGCCAAAATTGCGAATTTGTGACGGACCAAATCCGTCGTAAAAATAAATAAACGACGAATTTGATGTCGCTGGTTCGTCTTTTTTTTTGCGACGGATAAAATCCGTCGTTAATCTGCGACGGATAAGGTCCATTACATATTAGCGACAGATACGATCCATCGTAAAAAGTAAAAAAATCGTCGCTAAAATTCGAAAAAACCTACGCAAAAGTTGCATTAAAAATATTGGCGACGATAAAAAATTCGTCGCTGGTTACTGTCTTTTTTTTTGCGACAGATAAACTCCGTCGTTAATCTGCGACGGATAAGGTCCATTGCATATTAGTGACAGATACGATCCATCGTAAAAAGTAAAAAATTCGTCGCTAAAATTCGAAAAAACCCACGCAAAAGTTGCATTAAAAATATTGGCGACGAATAAGGTCCGTCGCTAATTTGTGTAGAGCGATCGCAGATGTTCTGGTTCAGAAATTAGCGACGGATTTTGTCCGTCGCTAAAATATCTAAAAAAAATATACTGAAATTATTTATTTATTATTATTTTTTTTTGAATCTTACACCTGATAGGCATTCAAAAAATAATTTAGACAATTGTTTAATAAGAATCCCATTCACAAAATTGGTAACAACTCAATTAAATAAAGAGGAAATAACCCAAGTAGGGCTAACTCAAACAACAATTCCCATAGTTTCAAGTTGGACGTGAAACATGGAATTGCAAAGAGAGTTTGGTTGTCGCTATGTCTCACCTCCACTATGGTCAACACCAATGGTTGATAGAGCATGGTACATGCCTTAAAAAAGTTGGATACTAAAGAAGATGGCATGACTTCAGAAAATAAATACTAACATTAGGATAATTAGAAATTTGGGAGATGCTTAATAATAAACTTTAGCTCATTCAGGAGCTAGTACTCGGTGAATCCTCAAATTAAACCTATATAAATTATAGAAATAATCAAAGACCCTATAAAGTTCTTCCATACCTCAAATGTCATATCGTGGGAAGAAGGTGCCCATTCTTCAGCAATGCGTTTCTCCAAAGATTCTTCATCAGCATTCGGAGGGACCCGGATGTCAAAACCTGCCTCTGCTTCAGATGGCTGTAGATTCATGACAAAACCCTGCTCAAAGAAAGTAGTCATTGGTGAAAACATTAGAAAATACCACATAATAACTTACAATCTACTTCATCGATGCATTATATAAGAAACTTCTATTATTGCATAAGGTCTACATGTTTTGAAAGCAGCAGAACCTGCTCATGCCTACAGCTAGATTACAATATTAATAAAAGCCACGAACCGAAGTTCCTATGTACAGAGGATGAACCTAATGCTAAGCCTCTGAAGGATTCAAAAATAAATCATAACCCCACATGAGAACATGGAAACAACAAGAGGAATGAATAGTAAATCGTAAGGGGTGATTCTTCAAATCAACATCCATTAAACATATGTTAGCAAAGCAAAAAGGAACTGTGAACCCTATTTCAAGGAATACCAAAAGCTCACAGTCATCTATAAGTTGTAGCTCCCTATTTCGTGCAAAAACATAAAGAAACGTAAGAAAAATAGGTTAAATCTTTAGGGTCAACGACAAACCCACTCTACTTGAACAGCCCGCATGAAACATTCTTGTGATGCTAAGAAATTCAAAGGCTACAAATGTTCATGTTGGACTGAAAAAGTGCCGCCCCTAACCCTTAAGAAACCTTTAATGTCATATGCAAGATCACAAACTGGCTATATGCCTATACGTCCCACATATTTTTTCCCCTTTTTATTTTAGGCTTTCCTCGAGCCTCTTTGGTTCGGTCTTTCTTGTTTTTTGTTTTCAGAGTTACGAGCTGTGGTTTAGTTGCAAGCTGGTGTTGTGTCTAGCCTTTTTTTTTTTTTTTTCCTTTTGCCAGTTGTTGTTCGCTTCTTTCTTTGAGTAAATTTTGACTTTTTCCTTCTTTTTTTATTCAAGTAACATGACAAGTAGAAAGTGAGTATTGATTTACAATCACCGGATACTTCTGCTTTTTCTTGTAACATGACATGTAGAAAGTGAGTAATGGTTTCCTATCACTAGATACTAGCTAAGCTTAACACCATGAATATGTCAAGTGTGTAGGACATTCAATCCATGCATGAGGTGGGCCCACCATGAATATCATCAGATAAAAAATCACATTGGCCTACTCATAAGATTGGATACTGTGTATAAAAGCAATGGACAACAGAACTGCCCACAAGCAACTGTGTGGCCTGCCTGGTGCATGAGAATGAACTTCCTGTGACAACATGACACCATGTCAAAAGAATAGCAACACACGAAAACCCTCATGCTATAATTTGAAAACAAAATCCAAATAGGAAGTGAGAAGAGAAACCACATAAAGGAAATGGACTCCCATGCCACCATCTGCACATCCATCTCCCATTTACATGTGTGTCATCAAGGCTTCAAAAAATTCCAGGTATTATCCAATAGGAAGTAGATCAACCAGGACAAGTCAAAATCACACCGAAAACGATAATAGAGAGGGAAGAAGAGACTACAAAACTCCTTGGAAGGATAGCCAACCTTACAAGGTATCAAAAATGGATGTGGCTGCTATATTTTGCACAAAAGTTAGCTTCAAACAGCCAAGCAATTCACTGTCCTTTGCCTAAGATGTAGCATCAGCATACCGAGCGTAAAAATCCATCAGCAGTGCACAATGTATCAATTTAAAGAAAATTGCAACTTTGGAAACATCCATAAAACAATGTATCAATTATGTTGAGGCCCATCACATAAAACATTTTGGGTCATTGAAAAGGACTTGATCTGGTGGCTTGACTCCCAACATATCCTGTTATGATACATCAAGGAAGTACTTTAGTACAGATTTCACTTGATGAGTAGTTCCTATCTGGTGCCGGCATGCTTGAAAATTCAAAATGGTCTAGTTCCTATCTGGTGCTGACAACCGTTCCTATCTTTACTATTTGCAATGCCGGCCCGCTGCATACATTTTCAACAAATTCAATTCATATGAAAATTAGCAATTATACAAAAACAAAAATCAGTGAAAGGAGACTTGCCTACATATGGTCAAGCCATAAAATAAGGCCAAAAAGAGCTGCACCAGCAGACAACTTCCTAAAATCAGCTCCCCAGTCCTTGTCTACCATCCTGCATCATGTAAAAGATCACAAGGTGTCCATAAGACAAGCCAATGTGCATTTAATACTACTTAAGGCTTTGATTTCCACCATGCTTCTTGAATAACAGATGTATGGGTCTTTATATATTAAGCCTATTCACAGGATCTGCTATGGTTGAAATACAACCTCTAAAAGAGGACTCAGTTGATATAAATTATTTAGAGACAGTTTGCTGAAGTACCATCTACTTATAACTACATGGTGCTGTAGAGCCGTACAGCTATGAAAATATCCAAAAGAAAAACTATGGTTATATATTTCCATTCTAACAGATCTAATTGAACCTGGGGGGCGTGAGGTCCACCATTGAACCTCCATAGTACAGATATCCACAAGGACAGCTTGTTTGGCAAGCAATGCATCAATGGAATTCTTTCATCAATGAACCTGTATCTTTGGACATAAAATGTAACGTCTCGAAAAAATCCGTACTAAGACCCGAGTACCACCTCAGACAGAAATCCTTAATGAGCTAATCCTTTAGAAATTAGATGAAAATTAATTAAATAATAAACTAAATTAATCGGTGAATTATCTTGAACCACTATCTATACGAACTGCAAGACCCAAAACCATTAGAATCGCTAATTCAACATTACCTAAAGACCTAGGAGCAATCTCAAAATCCAATTGCTCTCGGGAGCACATTGAAACTCCGTATCGGACCTGGACTACGTGTCGAAAGTCCGATTACTGCTAAACTATAAGGTTATGACCGCCATACTGGGCTTGACAAGCATCATGGGAATCAAACTCAAATAGTATCTAGAAACGCACAACTTAAGCCTTGAGCAAAGTGTGTGAGAAACGCGAATATCTTTAGAAAATGAATTTAAACTTAAGTACATTGGACGATTCACTTGCGGCCAAAATTGAAGGTTTCAGACCATCGGTTTCTAACCAAACTTTACTCTTGGATCAGGAAAATTTTCCTACACATGTCAGTATACTTGTGGCCCTGATCAAGTGACGATGATCGTTGAACTGAAACAGGTCTTCCGCGGTTGATCTACAAATCCGATTGGACCAAAACCTTAACCTGGCTTAGATCCATGGTCAGAAAATTTATTCCATGACTTAAGTGAGAAATGGGCCTCCAAATGAGTCTCATTTGTCCGAAACAAACATCCTTTAGCTATAACCTAATATACCATGGCCCTGGGGCCATTGATATCAGTTCTGGGCCTATATAATGCCCTTAAACCACCCCTCTCTCATTCTATACGAATTCTCTAACCCTAGGAGAGAGAAGAGAGGAAAGATGAAAAAAGAGTGAGGAGAAGAGAGAGAGATCTGTGGGTTGTTGCTGGGATTCACTCCCACCACCCCACGGGCTGAATCATCTCTCCCGTTTTGCTACGCCGTCGATTCCAAGTACGATTTAGGTAAGAAATCCTAACCCTAATCTCGATTTAAGGATTCAAATAGAGGAAACGATGAAATAACTAACCTATTTCGTGATTTAGGTAGCCGTTGTGCTGTAGACGGAAGCATAGTGTATGAACCGAGTTTGTAACGAGCAAACCGACGAAAGGTGCGGACTATAATGCTTAGGTTATGGTTTTCAAGGCTTTTAATGTCAGCAATGATTTATATCTGACTTGATTGCTGCCATATGATCTTAGTTATGATGTATCTGATTAACTATACATGTGTGTGTACTATGTGAATATAAACTACATTCTATGTGTTTGTTGAAATGTTTGAATGAAAGTGAAATTATGATTTATGCTCGCCATGCCTATTAACCTAGAATACATGTACGTTATTTGTGTGACAACTCCTTGAATGAGGAAGTGTTTGATATATTGATTCCAACAAGGGTGTTGAGATAAGATTCTCAAATACCTTGTCTACAGTTATAATTTCCTTCATGTAATATAAATTGATACTACGTGATTTATGGTTGAAATGCATATGTATGATAATATGTCTAATGTGTTCGATAAAATGCTCGAATGGGAATTATATTTGAATTGTCTGTTAAATGCTGTTATGAATATCACATATATCCACATGCTGCGTTCGAGTATGTTTGGGACTACCACCTAGTTCAGGCAATCGGTAATGACTCTTGATTGAGTGACCGAACTAGTTCGCCACATTAGATGCGTTCAATGAATCTGAGCCGTACACTGATTGTCGACAGTGGTTAGGCCACGCGGAGAACTTACGTGCTTCATGTCGATCAATTCAACGTGCGCTCGTACCAAGCACATTTGTCAATTAACTCAATTGGTGTATTGTGTGCTTACCATGTATGGACACTACTGCTTAAATCTAAGGTATCACTTACCAATATAAAGCCCGTTTAACCATGTACCAAGATCCGTTAAGACTTATGAGCTGGACATGGTGGTGTATAGGACACGGTGGTCGAGCTGTCGGCCTGCGCTGGGGTAACGAGCCTCCCCGTAGTGACCAGTGAGTAACCTAAACTCGTGAGCCGAATATGGTGGTGTATGGGACACCGTATTCGAGCTGTCGGCCTACGTTCAGGTGACGAGCCTCCCGTAGTGACCTCGAGTATAAATTTAGGCTTATGCTGAGATAACGAGCCTCTCCGTAGTGACCTCGAGTGTAAACTCGTGAACTTACCTATCCACTGCTTTTCATCAGGGGTAATGCCCTATAATTTGCCTATCGTATGTGATTAACTAGGATTGACGACCCTAGAGGGATCATTGTTTGGGTAAGTAATATAAAGGGAGGTACCTTAGCTTCCCTAATCTGATGTATGAATAAGCCTAATAAAATACTTGGCTAACACGACCATGCACCGTATTGCATGTACTTTGGCGAGGAAGCGCATGTCTAGAGAGTTTGCCATGTACGATCGTAAGATGATGTCGTTGAGGGAGTGCAGGCGAGGGCATGCATCATTACGTATATCATTCCTGCATTAATAAGAGTACTTAGGATATGATTGTTGTATTGCTTTATCATTACTGCTTGATTGAATTGATAACATGTTAACCTTTGCCTTATAGTACCACTGAGTTAATTACTCACTCTTACTCTGGGACGGTGTTTTAAAACACTAACCAGACTCTGATTTAGATGCAGGATATGCCGAGGCTTTCGTGATGGAGCCGGACTTCTTCGACGAGGAGTTCTCTTACGTTCAGCTCTCAGGCGGGTCTGGGTAGACCTAGAGCTGCGATCGCGGGGATTACATGGACACTGGATTAGTTGAACATTTACTTTGTGACATTTTGTGTATTTTGAAACAACCTATATATATATATTCAGCCCAGCTACATGATCATACTCTGGAGGTTATTAAACACGTACCTATACTTTATATATTAAATTCAGTCTTCCGCTTGCCTAATTACATTGACTCTAGAGTATGATATGTTGATTTGGTGTAATCCCACTCATGTTTAATGCACTAATATGGACAACATTTAATCATCATTATTTATGTTGCATAAGTGATACGTTGGAACTCGGGAGTTGAGCTTTGCTCGACCTCCAATTTTCGGAGCATTACATAAAAAAATCAAACAAAAAAATAAAACAGAGTAAAAAAGAAGTTAGACATGATGTTTGTAAAAAAAAAAGAATTTGATAATGATAATGATTTTGGTGTAGTGCACCTTCGACTTCAACCTGCTTGCACCCAATTCAATGTGATTGTTGAGGCGGAAAAATAGAAAATGAATCACTTAAAGATAGGCTTAAGGCGTGTTACGATGTCGCTATCTTTAAGGTGATATTCGCACCCTACTGGTGATTAAACTAATTTGCAAGGGGGTTACAACAAATCCGCCTCCAAGATACAATAAGCCTCTTCTCCAAGACCGGAGAAATGTGGGTTTCGGCCTGCAAAACCGAAAAATCGCACCCCGAACACACTTTTATAGCGTACAACCCTGACTTCTGTGTTGTTACAATTTACCCCCTGAAAACTGTTTGTAATTTACCGCCTGAAAAACTATTTGCAGTTTAGCACCTGAAAACTATATTTTTTCAAAGAACATCCAAAAAGAAAATGGAGAAGAAGAAGAAGATGGAAAAGAGATTATTGCAAAATTATGAATTCAGATTGACCCAAAGATGGGTTTATATAGAATCACAAGAGATACCTAAGGCCCTTTTCATGAAAAGACATCTTCTTCCATGGTGTCTTTTCATCAATGGTGGTGTCTTTCCAACAATGGCATCCCTCCATTTCAAGTTCAAAAGATGCTCCTTTTACCAAGAGGCATCACCATTCACACCAATAATTACCAAAGCCACAACCCTTCTTTTCCAATTTTCTTTTCTTCTTATTTTGAAAAAACCCAACAATCCCCCACTATTTTTTAAAATACAATGTCAGGGTATGTAAGGAAAATATGTGCATAGGAGAAGGTATCTTATAGACTTAAACCTTCACTTAGTGTAAACAAATCAAAGTTGAATCAGAATCCTTAGTGCCTATGGTCTTGAACTAAGTATTCTATATGACACAACCGGACATGTTACACACACATATATTTTAATTATCATGTATTCTAAAATTATAGCACATTAACGACCTTGTGCTTTGTCGTGGATTCATGAATTCATGAGAGTAGCTAAAAACTCTCGAACATTAGGAAACGGCCCCACTTCCAATACTCATATAGGCGAGTTTTTATGAATGCCCCTGTAATTATAGCACCCTTGAAAGAACTCATTAAGAGCAGCAGCTCATCCTCCTTTTTATCATTACAGGTACCCAGCACTGTACATACATCCAAGAATGAGACAGATAGAAAACGTACGGTGCTGCTTCAACCACTTCCTATGAGGTACTTTGCCTATTAAACCTATTAACTTAGGTTGGGTTTCCCTCATCCGATGTCTGTGAAATTGGCTTAAGTCTCATTCCTCTTGATGTTCTACTGACAACATCCCTTGCCAGTCCCTTGGTGAACGGGTCCGCTAGATTCTGAATAGATTATACATATTGTATTGTTATAACACCGTCACCAAGTAATTGTCGCACAAAATTATGCCTTAGACTGATATGCCTAGATTTTTCATTATAAGCCTTGTTATATGCTTTTGATAGTGTCACTTCACTATCACAGTAGATAGAGACCAGTAGTAAAGGCTTTACCAATAATGGTATTTCTAATAACAGATTTCTTAACCATTCCGTCTCTTTACTACTAGCTGCCAAAGCTATGAATTCAGATTCCATGGTAGAGAGAGATATGCAAGTTTGCTTCTTGGATCCCCAAGAAATGGCAACTCCTCCAAGTGTAAAAATCCATCCACTAGTAGACTTAGATTCATTAGAATTAGTGACCCAACTTGCATCACTATACCCTTCAAGTACACTAGGGTAACCAGAAAAATGTAAATCATAGTTAATAGTTTTTCTCAAATATCTGAGTACTCTAGAAACAACATTCCAATGATCTAAATTTGGATTACTTGTAAATCTACTCAATTTACCTACTGCAAAAGCAATATCAGGTCGAGTAGAAATCACGGCATACATAAGACTGCCAATCACTTTGGAATACTCTAACTGAGATACACTACGACCTTCATTTTTAATTAACTTGATATTAGAATCCAATGTGATTGTTGAGGCGGAAAATAAAAAATGAATCACTTAAAGATAGGTTTAAGGCGCGTTACGATGTCGCTATCTTTAAGGCAATATTCGTACCCTACTAGTAATTAAACCAATTTGCAAGACGGTTACAACAAATCCGCCTCCAGGATACAATAAGTCTCTTCTCCAAGATCGGAGAAATGTGGGTTTTGGCCTGCAAAACCAAAAAATCGCATCCCGAACACACTTTTATAGCGTACAACCCTAACTTCTGTGCTGTTACAATTTACCCCCTGAAAACTGTTTGTAATTTACTGCCTGAAAAACTATTTGCAGTTTAACACCTGAAAATTGTATTTTTCTAAAGAACATCCAAAACGAAAATGGAGAAGAAGAAGAAGATGGAGAAGAGATTGTTGGAAATTGTGAATTCGGATTGATCCAAAGATAGGCATGTATAGAATCACAAGAGATGCTTAAGGCCCTTTTCATAAAAAAATATCTTCTTCCATGGTGTCTTTTCATCAATGTTGGTGTCTTTCCAACAATGGCATCCCTCCATTTCAAATTTAAAAGATGCTCCCTTTACCAAGAGGCATCACCATTCACACCAACAATCACCAAAGCCACAACCCTTCTTTTCCATTTTTCTTTTCTTCTTATTTTGAAAAAACCCAACATTCAACACTTGGGTTCTTGATTCCAGTAGACAGAAGGAAGAGCACAAGCACTACCTGAGCTCTTACATTTTCAGAAAGTGGAACTTTAACAAGCTTCCAAAGCAAGCTCACTTAAACAATGAAATGGACAACTAAACAATTACACAAAAACAAAAATCATAATGTACATCCTCAAAAGGGTAATAATGCTGAGATTGACTCCTCAGTCTTAATGGGTTAAGACATAGCATGTAAATGATAATGACAGATATCAAACAAGAAGTATCACCTTTCTTTTGTCTGTTTTAGGCAAACGATTCTGGCCAACTACCTTCCAAAGTTCTGACTCAAAACTAGCTGTTGGCAAGTTTTTTAGGCTTTCAAGATCATCTATAGACAACACATCTTCTAACTCCTTCCTGCATGGGTGCGGGCACACACAAACAAATGGAGCTAGATCATCTTTTACCTGAATATATGTACAGAAAAGGAGGAAAGCCGAACCTCAATTTCAAACAAGTAGGCTTCCCTTTCCTCATGTTTAGATTTCAGAATATCAGACAGCATACCTATATCCCTGAAATATGAATAAACGCTGGACATATGTGATTCTTGCTCAAAATTATTTGTGCCAAATAGCCATAGTTTCAAAGAAAATATAAGCTTAAAGAACCAAAGAACCAGTGTCATTATACAACAGATTGATTTGAACCAGCATGTGGCTTAGCAAGAGGCAAAAACCAGCACAATCAGATTGTCAAAGCTGTCTAATCATAATGATTGTTGGCCGACTACCTAACCACAATGTGGCTCAGCATATCAACAATCTGATCACCATGCATGTTTGCCATTTCTAAGGTAGACGATAAATTTTGAAGGATTTCGGCACAGTTTACAACATTTCATACTAACTGAAGCTATGGATAGCGACAGAGTCATCTTATAATGTTAAATGAAACACAAAGCATGAGCACAAAAATGAGACAGATCCAAAATTCAACCTGAATTTCAGTATGTAAAAAGCTAGAAACAGCTTAGCAATTTCCAAGGACTCAACTGAGTTTCTAAAACAAAAATCAACTAAATGGAAATGAAATCTGCAGATTCAACTGGAAATCGTACGGACTGAAAAACAATTCAGGGGAGTGAAGATAAATTGACATAGATTTAAAAAAAAAAAAAAAAAAAAAAAAACCCTAGTACACAGTGATCACGACCATCAGTTTGGTGCTACACCATGTGGATGGGCCATACTTACAAACAATCAAGGTCATTGGACTGTGGTAAGTACCATCCTATCAATAGCTTGAAAAAGAGATGGCTCATTCAAAACAGAGCAATCATCCACATTTCAACAAGTAAAATTCACAACAATGGCATGGTCAGAGTCATTCAATCAATGCCATGTTTAGCTTTGTGGGGCCGTCCACATGGTGACCACAAAGTCCACAGTCCTGCACACATGCATGAGCAAAGAGAATTCCGTCATTCCGTTGAATGCAGAGGCATTCTGCTAATTCACTCAGGCACTTACTTTTCGATGGTACTATTAAGTGAAATAAGAGATGATATTCTCAAATGAGAAAAATTGTGTTAATTAGGACTGCATTTGGAAGCACTACCTAAATCAAATTGCAATAGTTTCGTAGAAGAGAATTGAGAAATTTGTAACTAATTTATTGGAACTCTTTTGTGAGGAAGTAGCCTTCAAATTGTAGTTGGATTCCTTCCAATACACAAGTCACATGATTGCACTACAGAAGCTACTTCAATAATTTTGAATGATTGCACTTGAACTGTACATGCGGAGATGGTCCTCGAGCATTAGTGGAGTCCCAATGTGGAATGGACCATGCTTAAGTGGGAACATCCTACCCATGCATCCAATTTTTGGGACTTTTCCTATTGGATGTAGACTGCTACGTACGTATTTTCTACTAACCATTTGTTGAACATTGATCGGGCGAATTTTCCCCTGGTTGTAATTCACTGAAATGATGTAATTATTCTCTAATGAATTTGAGGATTCCATCTTGCAATCTAATATTATATGGTACAATATCATTGGCTAATCATTAATCAATGGATTTAAAATGGATGGTTAAGAAATAAAATACAGCAACAATCCACATTGAATGGAGAAAAAGGGTGAAAGTATGAAGTGTTTGGATCTTCCAACAAGAAGCTTTTTAGGGCATCCATTCATGCAAGCCCATTGGACCAATGGTCCAATTCACAGATCATGGATCCTAGATGAATCGTGTGCTTGGCAAGCCACGTGTACTCATTCCGAGGCGCTGTACTCCACAATTCCTCAACATGAGGGAGCACAAAGTGAAATTAAACATGGTTGGCAGCTTGATATATATGTTCGTATAGGTTTTATATATCTTGGACATTAAAATCCAAAGACACAAAAACACTCTTAGATTAGGCCATCCATAGCCTTGTACTCTCATATTTGCTTTCTTGCACTACTTATCTTCTTGAGAACATTTTTTATGGGCTGTCAATATTTAGAGATTTGTTCAACACTTTGAAGTACAAATCTTCAAGTTGAAGTATGGATCTATAAGCTGTTGTATCTTAAAGATAACTTACCATCTTCCTCCCTTTGTAGTTGCCGTAATATCAAGCAAGGGAAAGCAAATTTAAACTTATCTTGAAATATTGATTATTCAAAACCTGAACTACCGACGTTTTCATCCCAAATTTCTCCACAGTACATACATTTTCCAATATATTCATAAGTAGAAATGATGAATATATATATATATATATATATATATATATATATAAAAGCACTTGGTGGCGCGCACCTGAAATTTGGATGCATCTGAAACTTGGTCTGACCCCTCGTCCAAGTGGGAGACATAATGGATGGGGTGGATTTTTGAACCACATCTCGGTGGGCCCAACAAGTGATTATGAATTTTTTAATGGAGGGTAACCCCTCTCAACTTTTGTACGTGGTGTGGGCCACACAAGTCACGGATCGACTTGCTTTTTAAGCCCCAGGCCCACCAAAAAATGGTGCATATGACTGATGGGGTAGATGTTCGACATGCATCACTGTGGGCCCAAACAACTCGACCTCATGGGAAGTTCCCATGAGCTCTACCGCATGTATACACACACACACGTATATGTACACACATACACACATGTGTGTGTGTGAGATATGCAATTTGCTCATCCATCTATCCTCGCTGTTTGATTTCATATCTCAAAAGCAGTAGCCACACCTGCACTAAAATAATCAATGGTCAAGTGGAATTGACCAACGTTCCAATTTGATGCCTGTTTGTGGCCTAAGTACTAATGGTCGGATTGACGCCCACAACACTCATGCAGGCACGGAAAGTCTTGATAGGACTACGGTTCCACCCGATTTTTAAGATTGAACACACATACTGATATCACTATCTTATGAACGTTCCAGATCCTGCACGCATGTCCACGTTGGCACGATTGATGCATTTGAGATTGGACTCTTGAACCATGCTGTTTACATGCCATCCCCAACGGACGCAACGCACTTCCAGCATGCATGCCACAGCAGTTATATCACAAACCAAGCATGGTAGCCTCACAAAGCCCACCACTATAAAAAGACGTGCATATGTGCCAAGTAGCTACCACGACACTCTTAAAATGGCACACGTGCGTGAAGTCATAGTGTTGGCCACACTGCTGTTGTCATCGATGTGGACCGTTGATTTGGTGAAGGGCATGGATGACTCCCAATGTGCATTAGAATGCCAGGATAAATGGTCGGACTGTCTGCGTCTTCGACGTAAAAGTGTTCATGATTGTGGTATGGATTGGTGGGCGTGCGTGGGCAACTGTCCCCCTGACTCAGCAAGGAGAGTTCCGTAGCTATATTGAAATGCATGATGCATTTTCATACTACCATGTACTTGAAACTACTGTGAGAAGGTCAGCCATGGAAGCTGTTATATTAAATAAATAAAGTTACCACCTTTTTAAGTATTTATTGTGGCAATGTAATAATATAATTTGTTTTGTTTGTGGGGCCTATGTGTTGACTCACGTGAAAGAAAGGTGGATATTGGTTAGTAGGGTCCACTATATATTGAGTGTCCTTGTATAAACTCGGTCCACTATATATTGAGTGTCCTTGTATAAACTTTATGCGAAATAGTAAAGTATCGTGCTATGCATCGTGTATGAAGATCTGATAAGCATAATAACGTGGGCTCCTTGGTATTCGGCACCTTACTTACCTCTTTTGAATTGAGGCTAAAGTCCTTTTCTTTTCTTTTAATCCCTTAACTCATGTCTTGTATATCCACACCATCCATCCATTTTTACAAGCTCATTTTAAGACATGGGCCCAAAACTGAAGCAAATCCAAGTCTTAAGTGGACCACACCATGAGAAACAGTGGAGATAATGATGTCCAACGTTGAAACCTTCCTAGGGCCCACCGGTGATGTTTATTTTCCATCTAACCTGTTGATAAGGTCAAACAGACCTAATGAAGGGAAGATACAAAAAATCAGCTTAATCCAAACTTTTGTGGCCAACAAGAAGTTTTTAATGGTCAATCACTGCTGCTTCTCGTGGTGTGGTCCACCTGAGATTTGTATCTGTTTCAATTTTTGGTACACTTCGTAAAATGACCTGAAAAAAAACGGATGGACGGCGAGGATATACAACAAACTACATCAAGGTGGTCCCATGGTCCTGACCTGACTGAATCCGCGCCCATTCCGTTACAGCAGCATCGGATGACATACATGTTGGAGATCTGAGCCATTCATCAAGGTATACGGTGAACATGCTATATACCAAAAATCAGGGGAGGGAACTAGTGAAGTGAGCCAGACATATATGTTTGATATGGACCATGGACTGCCGACTTTGTTTCTAACCGTGGATTTTTCTACCTTACCTGATAAATGGCTTGGATCTTCGACACTTGACCAGATCCAAGAGAAGCCTGCCAGCGTAGCCCATGTATAGACCAGAGCTAACCGATGGATAGTGTGATTAGGTGTACTAGTGAACACCACTAAGTTGTGATACATCTAAAATCATGTAAGGATTGAAATTACGAAATTCATGTGGAGCTTTAAGGAGATGAGTTCGGTTGGGCTCAAACTCCTCAACCATTTAAAACTATATAAATAGGGTTGGGTCTCCTATCCTCCATGCAACAGAAGCTTCATTCCCATATCCCAATGCTTAAGCTTAAAAATTAAGCCTAAAGCCTTTGGTATTAATTTTGCCCTGGTTGTCGAGATCAAAGGTGCAACCCTATGGTTAAAAAGTTTAGAAGACATGGGTTTCAAGATTCATAAAAGGTTCAAAGGTGTGTACTTGAGAAACCTGTTTGAGTTATCAACCAGGGCCACGCCACTAAATATGAGTGAATCCTTTGGGAGGAGTAATAGCGGATGAACGCATCCAAGGGCACATTTTATCTTGACCTAAACTATGAATTGGCCATTGCAGATATAGTACCCAAACGGCTGAGCGAAGATTATAATGCCTGTGGTGGGCCATTATGGTGGGCTACTTTGGATCATCGATTATGGTGGGCAACTTTAGATATTGGTTGTACATAATGCAAGACCTTAGATGTGGACCATCTATCACATAAGGTTGCACTTTTATGTGGACCATACATCATGTGAGGCCAACTTTATCCATTATGTGGGCCCATCTTTGATGTCAACCATCCATCAAGTGGCCCAATCTTTAATATCCACCACCCATCATGCGTTTCCCACCTTTGAAATGGATTATTCATCAGGTGGGGCCCACTTGATATGGATAGTCCATCATCCGGGACCACACCTTGATGTGGACCATCCATCATGTGGGGCCACCTTTGATGTGAACCATGCATTATGTGGGCTCACTTTAATGTGGACCATTCATCATATCAGCTTCACCTTCAATGAGTTTCGTTCATCATGTGTGCACACCATTTATGTCAACTTTCCATTATGTGGCCCGCCTTCAATATCCACCATTCATCATGTGGTGTCACTTTTGATGTGGATTGTCCATTAGGTGAGGTCACTTGATTTGGACCATCCATCATGTGGAGCCTTACTCTTGATGTCGACCATTCATCATATGGGACCCACCTTTGATGTTTACTGTCCATTATGTGGGCCCACCTTAATATGGATCACTCATCATGTGGGGCCCCACCTTTAGTATGGGTTGTGATACCAAGACCTCAAGTGTTGAAACAAGGTATCTCCACTCAATCTGCCAGCTGAGCTATGGATATGGGTGTTAGAGAGAGAGGGAGATTGCAAAAAGATATCACGGGATTTTTATTATTTAAAAAACTAATAAAAGCCTTAACCTCTGCCCGTTTAAACCCAAAAAGTTTTAAAATTAAGAAAAAGTGAATCCTCCCCCATTTTTGGAATTAGAGCATATTTACTACTTTCTATATAAATAAACTATATAATTGGACATTTACCAAACAATCTAAATTTTATTTTTAAAACTAAATTAATAAATTTTAATTGTAGAAATTCCAAATGGGCCTTTAAAAAATTATTTTACTTTATATTTGTGTTTAAGGTACATTTGAATCAAATACCGATTATAAAACGAACGGCTACAAAAATAAGGACAACCTGAGTGTTTTGAACCGTCTGGTTGGTGTATTTTTTTAATCTTTTCCAATAGGAAATGTGAGATAAAACTAAAGAACGGTTAGGATTGATCGATTTGGCCGTTCACATGTCCTTATACAACTGAGAGAACAATTAACTTACGGTGCTCTTGGAGTACTGGATTATTATTATTATTTCATTGATTCGGGAAAGAAAGCACTCAAGAATTAGAATCTATTCTAACAGAATTAATACCAAGTCGAACCTCATCCTCGAAGAGAAGAACCGCCCGGCCGCTTTTAGTGTGTTGCTAACTCCCCACGCGTATAGAGTCCTGACAAACCACATGCAGCCACACGTGCTGTTATGAAACTTGTACAAGATCGGATCTTTCAATATAGTTGGAAATGATACTTATATCTAATTGCTTATATATAAAGAATAAATGCAGATCACGATCTAAAACAGTTGTTAAAATTATTCTTAGCCGTCCATTTATTTTCAGTCTGGGGGCTAAATGGGTATTAAATAGCCTTAATTTAGGTTATATGAGCTAAAAAGTGTATCCCACCTAATGAAAATCTCCCATAAATTACATCTATTCCATATTGGCTCGTGTGGATAGGCAGACCTGCCACACGCGCGTAGAATTAGCAAACTTCATCTTTCAGATTAAAAAAAATCTGCGAATACTACTCGCGAGAGCAAGATTTTGGAATCGTACTCGCTACACAAGTGCCAACTCTCCGCGAGTATGAATGATCCAAGACATTCATCACGTCGACGACGCAACTTATATGTAGTGGAGGGAAAATAAGCCCTCCCATTAAATGGGCCATGCTAGTACAAGAAGGACCATCAGCAAGTTCTTTTAACGAAAGATCCACGTCCGAAGCCCCACATGAGGCCTACATGATAATCCCACGAGCCCGATTGCAAGGCACATTACCTCTCACACGCGCTACACTTTCAGTTTCTACATTCCCACGTGTGTACAATAAAAAGGACTCCAAATCCTACTCTCGCAAGTAGCTTTTGTCAATCCACTGCCCTTACTATAAAATCCAACCGCTTGTTAAAGGAACCGGTAAAAGAAATCACAAACATGGGGTGGTTCTTCCCTGAAAGAAGAGGGCCAACGTGGAAACAAGGGTGGAAAGGCCAGACCCTATCTTCCCTGGCCCCACCTCCAGGTCCCCTACTCGCAATCCTAGCCATTGTTCTTCTCTTCTTGTCCATCTCCCATTACATGCACCTCAAGGAAGACATGCACCATACCATGATCAACTTCCAGCTTCTACTCTATCTCATCCCCGTCCTTCTGATCTTCATCGTACGGTCCATGTCAGTGAATGGACGGATCGTGTTCGGTATCCCGCGGCCCGATCACGACTCGATCCACCGAGCCGGGAGCTCGCCGTGGGGTGTGGCAGCGGTGGTGGTGGTGCTGCTGGTGATGATCTCCTACCAGTCTTTCTTTCACTCGCAGTGGTTTCGACCACTTTGGAGGTCATATTAACGGCCTTGATTTGATTATCATGTTGATTAGGAGTTTTTAGCTTGGTTGGGGTGTATGTATATGTTGTGATATTATCTCTAATATGTATGCTTGTGTCGCACGTTGGGTACGTGCTAGTATGGCACGCTTGTGAGATCTTGGCCGTTGATCTTGCCGGCTCCATATTATGTGTGCGCCTCAGCCCGACGAATAAGAGCCCAATCTTTAGGTGGGCCGTGCAAGTGTTGGACGGTTGTTAAAGGATATGAACTCGCCGGCATTTCAATACACATGCTTTATGTATTCGATGAATTGGGACTGCCGGATATGTGTGCTAGGAAAATTTGGTGTGGAGGCAGTGTGATTATCGGCCTGGATTTCATATGCATGGAAATTGACACGTGTGGGGCTTTTCTGTGCGTAAACTGGGGATGGGCATTTGCAATTATCGTTCCTCGTACGTGTGAAGATTGCTCTTTGTTATTTATGTACGGGAGGTTATATAAATTTTATCAATTTTCGGGTGGGCCGAGGACCGATCTTTTTTTGGGCTCGGGCTACGGCAAGCTGTGCTGGCAATGCGGTGCTTGTGTTGCCAAGTCTAGACTCGCCTGGTAGAAACCTGGCCCATTGCCCAAGACATAGATGTTGGTTTGGTTGTCGAAGTAACCTCAAATCAAATCAAACAAGCAATAGAGAAATTTAAAAAAAAAATCAAGTACATAAAAAAAAAAAAATTTACATGGAAAATTTTTGCAAGAAAAAAATTATGGCACAAATGATCAATCCACTATAATTAGAAAAAGGTTATAAGAGATGAAAATAACTTATAGCATAAACCCTACCTTTCCCTAAGAACCCCCAAGTGTTCATGTTAGGCTCTAAAACCTTCGATTTGGTGTTAACGTTCTAACCACAATTGCACTTAACAAGATATTTATACTCCTGTACAAGATTAGGGAATAAAACCCACACTTACGCATATCGTCGATTGAAATGAAATGAACCGACTCACAAACCCTCGGTCGAACCAAAAACATACAAAAGCAGACAATGTGCAACTTGAGAATCCACTCCTAATTCGGTCAAATCAAATGGACATCGATCGAACCGAAACATGGCTTCTATACACTAGATTAAAGGCACTCAATCAATAATCTCCACCGTGACTTTAATCCTCCAGCTCTACTACTCTAAGCTGCTACCACCATCTCTAATCATCTTCAAGGTAACAATATCATTCACTACAAAAAGAAAAAAAGGCAAAAAAAAAAAAAAGGCTTCTAGCCTTAGTTCAAAATTGTGGCTATAAAGGTTAAAAATTGATGCTAAAACCTTTAGCCTCAATTTTGCCACAATTATCCAAACTAAGGTTGGAATCTCAATGGCTAAAGGCTTTAGCCTCAGTTTTAGCAATCGTGGCTAAAATGGCTTTCATAGCCTCAATTCTTCAAGTGAAATTAAAAGAACATTTTTAACTTCAATTGTCTCAAAATGAGGTTAAATCAAAATTTTAGCTTCTATTGTTTCCAATTGAGACTAAATCCAAATTTTTGCCTCAGTTGCCTCTAATTGAAACTAAATCTATTTTTAACCTTTGTTCTCAATAACCAATGCTAAAACCTTTAATTAGCCACAGGAGTTGTAGCCTCAGTTTAAATAACTGAGGCAAAACTGAGACTAAATATGGATTTAGCTTTTGTTGGCATCAACGGAGGTTAAATTCACTTTTCAACATTAATTCTTTACAACTGAGTGTAAATAATTTATTTTAAACCATTCATAAATCTGTGCATAGTCATTCATTCATTCATTCAATCAAATACAAACATTCATTTTAATCCATTCATAAAAGTTCAAAACCAACAAAAAAGTTATTGGGAACTACTTTGATTAGATGAATCTAGCCATTTTGATCAGTAGCCATTGATCAAATGGCTTGCATTTTTGCTGTCAATTATGTGGGTGGAGAAAAACATGAGAATCACAACTACTTTTCAAATTGAAATCTTAATTTCTATTTGGAATAGAAATCTGGAAAAAGAAAAAAAGAAAAAAACCATTTAAAGGGCCCATTCAAACATGGTATTAGCTCCTGCTTGTTGCTTCCCTTATTGATAGCTCCGTATCAAAATCCAAATCCGCACCTTGTATCCAATCCACAGCAACCCCAATCAGCTCCTGCTTGCTGTTTCCTTCATTGATAGCTCCATAGCATCTGGCATGAGAATCATACCAATCCAGAAATCAAAATTTATTTTAAAGAAAAAAGTGTCAACAGCCCGGTATCAGCCCATTACGGGGCTAATCGGTCCGCCACGGCTCTGTATTGGCCTGTTCTTTTCTTTTCTTTTTTCAAAACGAGTTCTGTATCATGTAACTGTTGGGTTGTAAACCCAATCCTTTGCTGACGAGTGGCTGCAGCCACCTCAAAACAGAAAATAAACTTTTAAAAAGAAACAGTGATATGCTGCTGTGTTAGAATCGTGTTCAAACGGAGATGAATACACGGTGCTGTTATAGGCTTTTCTTGTTACGTGAAAAGACTAATCTATCCCTGTCCAGATACATCCCAGGGGCAGCTAGAGAAAGAAAAAAATCTAGAAAAAATCTACTGTATATCTTCTCTTAGCTAGCAGAGTAAACTTAGAAAAAAAATCTCAACAGCTAGAAAGATCACACAGCTAGGAATCTAATTTTAGAAAGGAAATCCAATCTCACAGCTAGCAAAGCTAGCTCAGACGATGCTCATACGGTTTTGGATTTGCACAAATCCATCACCGCTTCCAACACTCCCCTTCAAACCAAAACTGGCTTCATTCCGAGCATCGTTCTTAGTCGTTTGAATGCATCTGTCGGCAATGCCTTTGTGAAAATATCCGCCACCTGTTCCGTAGTATGACAATACTCTAATTTCATCGTTTTCTGCTTCACATGATCTCTCGAAAAATGGTCGGGTATCAATGTGTTTGCTTCTTCCATGCTGCACCGGATTTTTAGCTAGCTCGATTGCCGACTTGTTATCCACATATATGACTGTGGATTCTTCCTGCGGATGCTTCAGCTCCTTTAGCAGGTTTCTCAACCAAATTCCTTCACAGACGGTGGACGATGCTGCCATGTACTCTGCTTCACATGTGGACAGGGCGACCACACTCTGCTTCTTCGAATTCCATGTGAATATTGTCGACCCAAGATAGAAAACATAGCCTGTGGTGCTTTTTCTTTCATCTTGATCACCACCCCAATCACTATCAGAGTATCCATACAACATCGCATCATCATTGTACGGATAAAAAAGACCAAACTCAATAGTCCCTTTGATATACCTCAGTACTCGTTTTGCAGCTAGCCAGTGTGATTCTTTTGGGGCTTCCATATACCGGCTTAGAAGCCCAACACTGTAGACTATATCTGGCCTAGTGATTGTGAGGTACCTTAAGCTTCCGATTAGGCTCTTGAATAGGGTTGAGTCGACGTTTTTTCCTTCTCCATCTTTCGTGAGCTTCAGGCCTGTTGTAATAGGTGTATTTACCGCTTTACAGTCGATCATCTGAAACCTCTCAAGGAGATCCTTTGTGTACTTCTTCTGGGATATGTGAATGCCGCCGACTTGTTGCTTCACCTCAATGCCCAAGAAGAAAGACATCAATCCACCATCAGTCATTTCGAACTCTTTGAACATAGCCAGCTTGAATTCTTCAAACATCGCCTGACTGTTTCCAGTGAACAACAGATCATCAACATATAAACAAGCGATAAGCATATCACCATGGGCATTCTTCTTTGTGTAGACGGCATGCTCATATGGACATTTGACGAAACCATTCTCTTGAAGATAACCGTCGATCCGTGCATTCCAAGCACGGGGAGCTTGCTTCAACCCATACAGGGCTTTCTTCAGCCGATACACCTTGTGTTCCTCCCCTTGCACGACAAAGCCTTCAGGCTGGTCAACGTATACTTCTTCTTCAAGTACCCCATTTAAGAATGCAGATTTCACATCCAGTTGGTAAATCATCCAACTGTGATGAGCTGCAAGGGAGATTATCATTCTTACAGTGTCAAGGCGAGCAACTGGGGCAAAAACTTCTTCATAGTCTACCCCATATTTCTGTTTATAACCTTTTGCTACGAGCCTTGCTTTATATCGTTCGATCTTACCATCAGCATTCCGCTTGATTTTGTACACCCATTTGAGACCAATGGTCTTCTGGCTTTTGGGGAGTGAGGTCAACACCCATGTTTGATTCTTCTCGATGGCATGAATCTCTTCTTCCATAGCCTTTCTCCAACATTCTTCATTCACAGCCTCCTCAAATGTGAGAGGCTCATGGTCCGCATACAGGCAGAGTAAATTTACTTCCTCAATTTCTGCATAGATGTCGTTGAGGCTTCTCATTTTAATAAGAGCCTAGGGTGAAGGAGAATTGGATAAAGAAGTACTGGCTGAATTTTGATTTGATGAAGTACTTCTAGGGGAGATGGAACGTACTCTTAGACTTCTGCGTTCCGAAGGGGGTGATGTGGGTGTCTGCTCCTGATTCGCATGCCTCTCTTCTTCATATTCTTCAGCCTCAACCTAATTTTCTTTGTCCAAATCTTCTTGGTTCCACTTTCAGGATTCTTCCTTGTAGAACACTACATCTCTACTTATCATCACCTTAATGGTTAGTGGGTTATAGAGCTTGTATGCCTTTGACTCTTCACTGTAGCCGATGAAGATGCACTTCTCGCCACGATCATCAAGCTTTTTTCTTCTCGCTTCTGGAACTTGAGCGTAGGCGACACACCCAAAGATCTTAAGGTGTGTCACGCTCGGCTTGTATCCACTCCATGCTTCTTGCGGTGTCTGGAATCTGACACTCTTGGTTGGACACCTATTGAGCAGATAGGCAGTACATGCAACTGCCTCTGCCCAGAAACTTTGGCAGACTTTTCTCCTTCAGCATGGTCCTCGTCATATCGAGGATGGTGCGGTTTTTTCGTTCCGCAATTCCATTTTGTTGTGGCGTGTACGCTGCAGTGTGTTGTTGCTTAATGCCATGTTCCCTGCAATATTCTCGAAAAACATTTGAGGTGTACTCCCCACCTCTGTCAGATCGGAGAGTTTTGATTTTAAGACCACTTTCTTTTTCAACAAGGGCCTTAAAATTTTTAAAAATAGTAAAAGCAGCAGACTTCTCTTTAATTACATACACCCACAATTTTCTACTGAAATCGTCAATGAAGGTAATAAAGTATTTATTACCTCCAAGGGAGATTGGCTCTAATGGTCCACAGATGTCAGTGTGAACCAACTGCAACGGTTCTCTTGCTCTTCGGGATACTCCACTCGGAAAGGAGTTTCTTTGTTGTTTCCCAAGTGTGCACGCCTCACACACATGTTCTGAAGCTTCAATAGTAGGCAAACCATGCACCATGCTTGATGAGGACAAAAGTTTTAGGCCACTGAAATTTAGATGGCCAAAGCGAAGATGCCACATCCAGGAATCATTCTTTGCTTTTCCATAAAAACACTTCTCAAGCATTGTGTTTATATGGAGAGGAAACATACGGTTCTTTGCCATCTAGACTTTTACAATCAAACGTCCATGCAAATCTCTAATGGAAAGAGAAGAGTTCTCCATGTGTATGACATACCCTTTTTCGAGGAGTTGTCCGAGACTCAGTATGTTACTCTTCATGTTAGGCACATAGTATACATTGGAGATATAGTTTGGAACACCATTCTTCTGAAAGATTTGGATTTTACCTTTACCTTTCACAGGTGTTTTTGATGAGTCTCCAAACGTTACATCGCCATGAACTCCTTCTGTGAGTTCCACAAAGAGTTTCTTGTCGCCGCACATGTGATTACTTGCACCCGTGTCGAGATACCATACGTCCTGCTGATCACTACCTTTCTCTTGTGCAAGGAGAAGTGTGGAGCTTTCTTGTTCATGTCCTGATGCTTCGGCATAGTTGGATCGCTCGTCTTGATTCATCGGCTTGCTCCAACAATCAGATGCATAGTGGCCAAGCTTGTTGCAATTATAGCATTGGATGTTCTTTGTACTTCCCCGTCCACGCATAGATCTACCTCTACCATTTCCTCTTCCATGGAAATTGGTATTTTTCTGTTGGTTTTGGGCATGACTTTGTTGGTATCCGCGCCCTCTGCCTCTTGCGCGATTGTTAGCAAACCGTCCACCACGTTGTGAACTTCCACGTCCACCATTGCTATCATTCAGAGTCAATCTTGACTCCAAAGCTTGTTCCATCGGCATGGAACTGGCATTCTTCTGCATTCGTTGTTCATGAACTTGCAACGATCCCATCAACTCCTCAATGGAGAGTTTCTCAATATCTTTTGATTCTTCGATCGCCACAACCACATGCTCAAACTTGGTTGTGAGGGATCGAAGTATCTTTTCAATAACTCGGACATCTTCAATCTTTTCACCATTTCTTTTCAAATTATTGACAGTTACAAGCAAACGCGAAAAATAATCAGTAACATTCTCACCTTCCTTCATGTGAGTTGCTTCGAACTCGGCTCTCAATGTTTGAAGGCGAACCCGCTTCACTCGATCTACACCCTTGAAGATGGTGCCAAGGGTATCCCATGCTTGCTTGCTTGATGTTGCTTCGGCAATCTTTTCGAAGGTGGATTCATCCAAGCCTTGATAGAGGAGAAACAAAGCCTTATTGTCTCTCTTCCTTTGATTTTTGAGAGCAGTCTTTTCTTCGTTGGTGAAGGCAGCTTCTTCTTCCATAGTGGGTTCTTCATACCCATCGGTGACGATCTCCCATAGTTCTTGCGACCCGAACAACGCCTTCATTTGGATGCACCATTTTTCATAGTTGTCCTTTGACAACTTAGGAACCTGCGGCTGGATGGTGCTTGCCATCTTTGCTGAAACAGTCGAGTTGTGGAAAATTCTTGGCCTTTTGCTATCTGATTGTTTTGAAAAAAAACAGCAATCTGATTTTTTTTCTGAAAAAACTGCGGCTGCAATCTGATGTTTTTTTCAAAACAGTTTTTTTCTGCTCTGTCTGCTGCAATCTGATTTTTTTTCAAAACAGTTTTTTTTGAAGACCTGCGGCTGGAATCTGATTTCTTTTGAAAAAAAGCTAATTTTTTTGAAAACCGGGAGTGCAGGATCTGCCTCTTGCTGATGAGGCCCAAGGATCGTCGGCTCTGATACCACTTTGTTGGGTTGTAAACCCAATCCTTTGCTGACGAGTGGCTGCAGCCACCTCAAAACAGAAAATAAACTTTTAAAAAGAAACAGTGATATGCTGCTGTGTTAGAATCGTGTTCAAACGGAGATGAATACACGGTGTTGTTATAGGCTTTTCTTGTTACGTGAAAAGACTAATCTATCCCTGTCCAGATACATCCCAGGGGCAGCTAGAGAAAGAAAAAAATCTAGAAAAAATCTACTGTATATCTTCTCTTAGCTAGCAGAGTAAACTTAGAAAAAAAATCTCAACAGCTAGAAAGATCACACAGCTAGGAATCTAATTTTAGAAAGGAAATCCAATCTCACAGCTAGCAAAGCTAGCTCAGACGATGCTCATACGGTTTTGGATTTGCACAAATCCATCACCGCTTCCAACAGTAACAGGCACTGCCATTACTGTTAGGTAACGTAACCATATTCTAATACATTGGTTTCCAAGCATAAATCTTACTTCTTGTGAACTGAGCCGAGTTCGAGGTCAGCTAGTAGCCAAGCCGAGTCAAGCTGAGGCCAGCTCGACTCGATGTACACCCCTATTCACAGTATCAATTTGTTGCCTTCCTCACTCAAAGCAGCTCAAAAGTGTTTATCAAGTAACTGCGTAGATAAAAATTAAGCTAAATAGATTGGAAAAAAAATATTTTCTAAGGCACATAAAAAAGTTTTCTAAGGCATATTTTGGATAGGAAGAATCCAAAATGTGGATATGGCAAACCTACATGGAAAACTAGAAACATGGAAAAGAATCCAACGTGGTAGTGGGTTAGGATACATCCAACGTGGGTCCAACCTTATGGATGACGAAGATCTCTCAAATGTAAGCCATATCAGCACACCAGATGAATTTATGGTTGACATTTGTAGCATCACTAGCCATTTTCTGCATGAACCCATTAATGCAGCCATTGCTAGCAAGAATGTCTGAAAGTCAGATATCACTGCAAACCACAATCATATTCAGATACACTTGGCAACATGATCATGGTTTTAAAGACATCATAAATGAACAATAATTAGTGATTCTCGCATTAAGATCATTTCAACTCAAGAAAATTCAAATCTTCTATATAAATGAGATATATGGAGAGAGAGAGAGAGAGAGAGAGAGAGAGAGAGAGAGAGAGAGAGAGAGAGAGAGAGAGAGAGAGAGAGAGAGAGAGAGAGAGGCCTCACATACTTTGAGATTTATCAAACGCTTCAGCCTAGTGCGTTTAAAAATGGAGATAGAATTATCAGTTTTATAATCCAAACCCAATGCCATAAAGTCTAAATGGAGTCTTACATTTTCATCAACAAGATCAGGTTGGTAATATGTATTATATTTTATTTTATTTTATTTTTAAAAAAAAAGAAGAAAAACAAAGAAGGAAATCAGACCTAAAGGGTTTCATCTTAAGCAATTTGAACAACACGTGATGGAGCAACCAATTTCCATGAGGACATGTGGCGTGAAAATCGAACTGTGGATATAAAGGCTGTAGGAAATAAAAATTCCAACAAAATTCACATTCTTCCATCAAAATCGTGTTAATTAGGACTGTATTTGGAAGCACTACCTAAATCAAATTGCAATAGTTTCGTAGAAAAGAATTGAGAAATTTGTAACTAATTTATTGGAACTCTTTTGTGAGGAAGTAGCCTTCAAATTGCAGTTGTATTCCTTCCAATACACAAGTCACATGATTGCACTATAGAAGCTACTCCAATAATTTTGAATGATTGCACTTGAACTGTACATGCGGAGATGGTCCGTGATTTGGAGCATTAGTGGAGTCCCAATGTGGAATGGACCATGCTTAAGTAGGAACATCCTACCATCCAATTTTTGGGACTTTTCCTATTGGATGTAGACTGCTACGTATTTTCTACTAGCCAAATGTTCACCATTGATTGGGCGAATTGTCCCCTGGTTGTAATTCATTGAAATGATGTAATTATTCTCTAATGAATTTGAGGATTCCATCTTGAAATCTAATATTATATGGTACAATATCATTGGCTAATCATTAATCAATTGACTTAAAATGGATGGTTAAGAAATAAAATATACAGCAACAATCCACATTGAATGGAGAAAAAGGGTGAAAGTTTGAAGTGTTTGGATCTTCCAACAAGAAGCTTTTTAGGGCATCCGTTCATGCAAGCCCATTGGACCAATGGTCCAATTCATAGATCATGGATCCTAGATGAATCGTGTGCTTGGCAAGCCACGCGAACTCATTCCGAAGCCCTGTACTACACAATTCCTCAACATGAGGGAGCACAAAGTGAAATTAAACATGGTTGGCAGCTTGATATAAATGTTGGTATAGGTTTTATATATCTTGGACATTAAAATCCAAAGACACAAAAACACTCTTAGATTAGGCCATCCATAGCCTCGTACTCTCATATTTGCTTTCTTGCACTACTTGTTTTCTTGAGAACATTTTTTATGGGCTTTTCAGTGTCAATATTTAGAGATTTGTTCAACACTTTGAAGTACAAATCTTCAAGTTGAAGTATGGATCTATAAGTTATTGTATGTTTTTTTCTTTTTTTCTTTTATTTTTACACATGCACACACACCCCACACACTCATGCTGGTGAAATTTCACCACCTACGGGTACTCGAACCCTTGACCAGGAGTTGAAACTCCTGAGAGTCTACCACCCAAGCAAGAGTAAAGACCCTATGAGTTATTGTATCTTAAAGATAACTTACCATCTTCCATCCTTTGTAGTTACCATAATATCGAGAAAGGGAAAGCAAATTTAAACTTATCTTGAAATATTGACTATTCAAAACCTGAACTACCGACGTTTTCATCTCAAATTTCTTCATCTCCTCCATCACCTAGTACATACATTTTCCAATATATTCATACGTAGAAATGATGAATATATATATATATAATATATTTATATAATATATATATATATATATATATATATATATATATATATATATATATATATATGGAAAAGGTTTTATGCAGTTGAGCTCGTGGGAACTTCCCATGAGGTTGAGTTGTGTGCGTGTCGAACAGTGTCGAACATCAACACTGTTCATTTAATGGGTCCCCTTTAAATTATGGGATAACCCAAAAATCAGCTGTATATGGAACTCAGGTGGGCCGTACCATCTAAAATTATGTGAAGACATGCCTAAAACATATAAAAGCACTTGGTGGGGCCCACATGAAATTTGGATGCATCTGAAACTTAGTCTGACCCCTCATCCAAGTGGGACACACATAATGGATGGGGTGGATTTTTTAACCACATCTCGGGGGCCCAACAAGTGATTATGAATTTTTTAATGGAGGGTAACCCTTCTCAACTTTTGCATGTGGTGTGGCCCAAACAAGTGACGGAATTACTTGATTTTTGAGCCCCATTCCCATCATGGAATGGTGCATCTGACTGATGGGGTAGATGTTCGACAGGCATCACAGTGGGGCCCACACAACTCAACCTCATGGGAAGTTCTCATGAGCTCGACCGCATATATATACACACACACACGTGTGTGTGTTTATGTGTGAGATATGTAATTTGTTCATCCATCTATCCTCGCTGTTAGATTTCATATCTCAAAAGCAGTCGGGCTGGTATGGTCGTCTGCTTAGCCACACCTCCACTAAAATAATCAATGGTTAAGAGGAATATTTGACCATCGTTCCAATTTGATGCCTGTTTGTGGCCTAAGTACTAATGGTCGGATTGACGCCCACAACACTCATGCAGGCACGGAAAGTCTTGATAGGACTACGGTTCCACCCGGTTTTTTAAGATTCAACACACATACTGATAAGTGATATCACTATCTTATGAACGTTCCAGATCCTGCACGCATGTCCACGTTGGCACGATTGATGCATTTGAGATTGGACTCTCGAACCATGCTGTTTACATGCCATCCCCAACGGACGCAACGCACTTCCAGCATGCATGCCACAGCAGTTATATCACAGACCCAGCATGGTAGCCTCACAGAGCCTACCACTATAAAAATACGTGCATATGTGCCAAGTAGCTACCACGACACTCTTAAAATGGCACACTTGCGTGAAGTCATAGTGTTGGCCACACTGCTGTTGTCATCGATGTGGACCGTTGATTTGGTGAAGGGCATGGATGACTCCCAATGTGGATTAGAATGCCAGGATAAATGGTTGGACTGTCTGCGTCATCAACGTAAAAGTGTTCACGATTGTGGTATGGATTGGTGGGCGTGCGTGAGCAACTGTCCCCCTGACTCAGCAGGGAGAGTTCCGTAGCTATATTGAAATGCATGATGCATTTTCTTACTACCATGTACTTAAAACTACTGTGAGAAGGTCGGCCATTGAAGCTGTTATATTAAATAAATAAAGTTACCACCTTTTTAAGTATTTATTGTGGCAATAATATAATTTGTTTTGTTTGTGGGGCCTATGTGTTGACCCACCTGAAAGAAAGGTGGATATTGGTTAGTAGGGTCCACTATATATTGAGTGTCCCTTGTATAAACTTTACGTGAATAGCAAAGTATTGTGATATGCATCGAGTATAAAGATTAGATAAACTAGATAGGATACTTTACTGAGACGCTATCGCTGTAGGCTTGATGCTGTAGTATCCTGCACCTTATACTCTTAGAGAAGCACTAGGATAGGAATGAAGCTTATGTTGTATGTAGGATTGGGAACCCTAAACTCCTCCTTAAGGCTCCACACAAATTTAGTAATTTCAGTCCTCACATGATTATAAATGTATCACAACTTAGTGGCATTCCCTGGTACACCTGATCACACTATCCAACCCTTAGGACAATCTAGACCGTTGATCAATAAGGCCCACCATATAGAATTCATACACCTTAATCATGATCATTGACACCCCAATAAGGGTTTTAGAATAATGGATGGTGAAACCTCACATCAACCTTGATTGTGATCATCCTATCAGATGATTTAGGGGCCACATTGGATCCACAGTAGGCTCTCCTGTCGTAGTGCCTTAATTGATCATTGGCGGGCCCACCCTAAGTCACCAAGGAATTTGCACCAGATATTGAGGAAAATTTCAGTGTAACAAAATTACAAGCGTCGTCTATTGTTTCACCTTATTACCTTGCAACTGTTTCATGTGGAGATCAACCCATCGAGTTTGTGAATATGTGATTCTAATGAGGCAGGAGGAATAGGTACTTGTCCATAATAGCTTGATAATAAACTCAACAGCTTGATCGAAGAAAGGTTCAAATAGTTCAAAAACTCAAAAAATCAACTTGATATTTAATAATTAAATTAATATTATATATATATATATATATATATATATATATATATATATATATATATATACGGAAACGCTCACCTGCGAACCAGTTCGTACGTACTATGTACGAACTGTTTTGAGAACCCATTATACGTGGTGTGGATCCAAAATCTGAACCGTTCATGTGAAGAATCACCTCGTGAAACCCCCCGGGCCCAAGTTTTACTTTGATCTAAAACTTTGATGGGCTATGAAAATGAAAACATTTTCCTCCCTTGATTTGCATTTATCTTTGCCATGGCCCACCAGAATTTTAGATCGAGGTGAAAATTTGTCACATAGGGTTTCATGGGATTCCGCATCACATGGACCGTTCAGATTAGACACCCATGGCACGTGTGCAAAGGTGCGCATGTGCGTAGGTGCGCAGGGGAGCATGACTCTATCTATCTATCTATATATATATATATATATATATATATATATATATATATATATATATATATATATATATATATATATATATATATATATATATATATATATATAGATAAAATATAAAAATAATAAAGAAGATACATGCATGGTTGTTGGCACGTTGGCAAGAGATGTTACTCCATCTCCTGGAGGTCTCAGGTCAAGCGACTTGCTTTGAATCATGTTGAGTTGAGTTGAGACCTAGTTATGTCTGCAATTGAGTTTTATAGTGACTCAGCTCAAAATTCTTGTAGTCAAAATTCTTCTGCGTAGTTTGAGAATGCCTGTATCATATCCTTGAGAAATCAACTAAAACATCAATGCAAAATACAATGTAGATTTTGAAAAATATTTCATTTTACTAATGAGAATGTGTACTTCTTTGAGCCAGTAGTTGTTGTAAAACAATTGGATGAGATGGGCTCCAAGGAAATAGGGAATTTTTTCTGGAGGTTCTCGTTGGAAGACCATCTTCGTGATAAGATGGCAATGCTGCCACACTACAATTTTAGCTATTTACTATATATTTAGTTGTTTGCTATCCAGGCCAACTGAGCTTCCAAACACACCCAAAATGGTATCTAGTCCAGTTTCTTATTCATGCCAATCTTTTTAATTTTGTGAATGAGGTTCTTATTAAAGAATCTTGTGATTATTTTTTATTATTATTATTATTTTTAGATGACTATTAGGTGCAATAGATTCAGAAAACAACAAATATAATGCTATTTTTTTATTTGCATATTTTAACGACGGACCAAATTCTTTGCTAATTTCTAACAAGTAGAAAATCAACGACGGATTTGAAGTCCGTCGTTTTTCCTAATAGCAGCAACGGACTGTATCCGTCGCCAAAGTTTTTGGAAGGGAGGTTGTTACAGTTTAGGGACGGACCTTTTATTTTTTGCGACGGACAAACCGTCGCAATTGCGCGATGGATCCTGCCTTCGTTTAATTTTTGCAACGCAATAAACGCGATTGACCAAGTCCGTCATTAATTGCGATTTACAAATTCGTGATGTTGACGCAATTAGGACTCTTTTTTTAAAAACTTTGGAATACTACAGTGCTTGATACACAGCTAGGGGTGTACATCGAGTTGAACCAAGCCAAGCTGGACTCAACTTGAACACCAACTAACCTCAGCTCGGCTCAGTCCTCGAGTCTAACTGGCTAGCTTTGCTCGGTTCGGTTAGCAGCTTGGGCTAAGTTCGAGCCAAGATCAAGCCAAGTTCGCCATTGAGGCATTTCTACAAACACCTAAACTGCAACTTCAAAATCCCACTGTTTTACAAACAGAGACAATGGTTATACAAGTATTTTCTCAAACACCTTCTAAGTAACATAAAAAACAAAAAACAAAAAAAAAACAAAAAAAAAAAAAAACCAAAGAACAAAAAGGTATTAGTTTCATGCACAAACCTTCCTTGCCACCAGCCAAACCTTCCTTGCCACCGGCCACATTTCGTTGAGTCATTTTATCAAATAGTTGGTGAGCAACATCAATGGCAAAGTAACTGAGTCATCGAACTGGTTCGATCTGAGTTCGATTCGAGCTGGATTTGATCCGAGTCGAGTCGAGTCGAGCTGGGGCCTGCTCGAACTTGGCTTGAACTCGTTTTCGAGCTCAAAAAATCAGCTCGATTCAACTCGAACTCAACTTTAAACCGAGTCGAATCGAGGTTTTTCGAGTCGAGTCGAGCAAGCTAACCAAGCTAGCTCAGTTCGTGTACACCCCTATACACAGCCACTAAGATGTTGTAAGTGTTGCAAACACCAACTTGAATTAAACGGACTAAATTGTGAAACTCATTCGAGCATCACAAAATATGATTGGTTCAAAAATACTAAAATCAGATTGATTGATGATTTTTGTAATAGGACCATTGAATATTTTTTATTTAACCATCCAACAATTTAAGATACTTCATCTACTAGAGTCAAATCATTTGGTGGACATTACCTACGTATGGATTAACCAAAATCAAACGATACAAACAGGGATTAAATCAACCTTGACAATGGCAATTGTTTTGAATAAATCAAGATTTAATTTTCTAAATTTAAAAGAATAAAAGACTTTTAAGCCTCAGTTCCTTCTTAATCAAGGCTAAAAGATAACTTTTATCCTTGGTAACCATGGTGAAAAGCTAACTTTTAGTCTTGATTCATTGGCAACCATAATAAAAAAAAGCACACTTTTAGCCGCAGTTCCTTCCTAATCAAGGCGAAAAGCTGACTTTTATCCTTGGTTTCTTGGCAACCATGGCGAAAAGCTGATTTTTAGCCTCGATTCCTATGCAATCATGGCCAAAAAGTGAACTTTTAGCTTTAGATCCTAAGCAAACAATGCATTTTAAAACAAAAAAAAAATTTTGAAATTTTAGCATCAATTCCTTGGCAACTTTTAGCCTCCGTTGTTTAGAAACTTAAGTGAAAAGTGGACTTTTAGCCTCTGTTCCTTTGTAATTGAGAAAAGAGAGAGAGAGAGAGAGAGAGAGAGAGAGAGAGAGACTTTTAGCCTCAATTCCTTAACAAATGAGGCAAAAAGAAAATTTTTAGCCTCAGTTTCTTTAAGCAAGGTGAAAAAGCAAAATTTTATCCACAATTCCTTAGCAACCGAGGTGGAAAGTGGAGTTTTAGCTTCAGTTCCTTTACAACTGAGGTTAAAAGTGAACTTTTAGCCTTAGGTCTTTAACAATCATTGGCTAAAAAGCACATTTAGCCTTGGGCCATTTGGCACCATGGATTTGGGAGGATTTTCTGGTGGTTTTAAATCCCCTTGTTGTTTGGTAGCATAAAGTAACCGAGGGTTTCAAATCTAGGAGGTTTCAAATCCCCTCAAAGAGGGGGTTTGAAATCCACCGCGAGAGCTTGGATTACACCTAAAATCATTTCAATACTTGCATGTGTAACATGTATGTCACCATACTATCATTCTACTGGGCACATGGCCCACTAATTATATCCAAAAACAATTAGATTATCAATGACATCATCATTAATTACCTTAATATGATGATCAGCACCATCCAAACATTGTCAATGTAAATCAACGGTTAAAATAGTTTGTTAGTCACTTGGACAAGATCTTGTGCTCGTGGCCCATCCGAGACTTGGAATTTCATCATTTTCAGACAAAGCATATATTTCAGCAAGCTTATTACAACCATTGTGTCAAACACTACATACGATATTAATTAGAACTATTAAAGTTGATTTAGTAATTAAATTCAAACCCCCGTAAATATACCATGCATAGCTACTTTTGGATTAAAGTTGATTCCCAATCCAGTGTGCCAAACACACTAGGAGGATTTCAAATCCAGGGGGTTCTAGATCCACACTCCCAAGCAGGCTTTTTGAACCCAAATCAACAAATCCATAGCTAAAAAGTTGCTTTCTTGTATTCAGGTGAGCCCACGGCCATGACCTGGCTAAGCCGATTCAAAACACACCATCTCCATTGGCCCACATTGATGTACATGTAACATCCACTCCGTTCACCGGGTTTTACGCCGATTCCAGGCATTGACATAGAGAAAATAAGCTAGATCCTAAACTTATGTGGCCAAATCACATGGAACGATGGGAATAGGCCAGGCATTAGGTTTGTGTGACGGATCACCACAGTTTTTATCTCTCATCAAACCCGTTAATCAAGTTTACATCACAATGATGAAATGAAGATACAAAAGTGGGCCTGATCCAAATTTCAGGCACGCCACACCTTATGAAATTAAAGGTTTTACAAAGTGATTTTAAAATTTTACCAGTGGATTGGGCCATAGGACCTTTCTATCTGGATGATCTTCTACATGTACGGTTCAAATAAGTTCTCAAACCTTATGGATGGATTGGATTTACATATACAACATGGTGGCACACAAACACTGCCTAAAACTAGTGTTCCTGTAGCGTGCTGCTTACGTGCAATCCGCAACGTGACGCCGCACATTTCGGGCGTGCATGCAATGGCGGTTACATCACCACGTCGGCATGGCAGCCTCTTAAGGCCCACCACTATAAAACGTGCGAATGTGTCCAGTAGCTCCCGCAACAAGCTAAACGATCACCAATGACACACGTGCGTGAAGCCATCTTGCTAGCCACACTGCTGGTGTTATCGATTTGGACCGTTGGTTCGGTGAGGAAAGTGCGGGCCTATTCTGAAACTTTTTTTGAATGTCAGGAAGCTTGCCAGAGGAAACATGACAATTGCATGAAATACCACCGCAGATCTCCTGTTAGATGTGACGATGAGTGGTGGAGATGCATGGAGAAGTGTGCCCCTTCGCCACATTGAAATGCACGAGGCATTTTCTTTTAGAGAAAATTATCACTGTAGACCCCACCTTTTATCCGGCGTCTTTTACAAAGAATCCAAACCTTAACTTCCCAACTTAGACTTTACACGTACGGACAGAGTCGCCTGGGGGCAACTTTGGTAGGGCTGTACATTAAGCCGAGTCGAGTTGAGGTGGGCCAAGCTTAGCTTAACTCGTTCATGCTATACTTGAGTTCAAGCTCGAGCTCGAGCTCGAGCTCGCCCTCGAGCTCAACATTGAAGCTTGGCTTGTTGAGGTGGGCCAAGCTTAGCTTGATTCGTTCATGCTATACTTGAGTTCAAGCTCGAGCTCGAGCTCGCCCTCGAGCTCAACATTGAAGCTTGGCTTGTTTGCCAAAGCTTTCGAGTCGAGCTCGTGGTTTGAGTCGAGTTGAGTTTATCTTGGTAGGGTAAGGGAAAGAAAAAGAGGGAATGGGGACAGGTAAGGTCGGGTAGGATTTTTTAATAAAAACTTTTAAGTCTTAACTTCTTTTTTTAAAAAAAAAAAACTTAAATATACATATATTATATATATTTAATATTAATATAATATATAATATATATTATTAAAGTATATTACTCGAGCCGAGTCAAGCTTGAGCTCGAGCTCGAGCTTCGAGTCGAGTCGAGTTCGACTCGAGTTGAGTTGAAATACAACATGGTCGAACTTGGCTTGAACTCAACTCGAGCTTTAGTAAACAAGCTTGACTCACCTTGAGTCGGCCTTTCAAGCCGAGTCAATCCGAGCTGAGTTGAGCCGAGTCCAGCGAGCTTTTTGAGCTAGCTTGACTCGGTGGTGCCTCCGCTCTGCCAAGGACACCACAAAACTGAAAAGCTTGGGGGCCAACCGTCAACCACACCTCTCATCCATAATGGCTACAAGAGGTAAAGGCGCATGGGGGGCCAGCTCTGGCCTCACCTTTCCCAATGGACATTCCTCATGTTGCAAAAGGCCTAAACACTGATCAACCCCATAGATACCCCAGCCAGGAAAATTTTTCAGGACCACAATGGCTGCTTGGCCAAGACAATATTATAGGGCTCATTTAGGAGTATAAAGTGCAACCGAAACGCCAATGAGTTGCTCAACATATCTATAAAAAAAATTATACCCTGAGTGGGTCGACCGAAATTATGAGTTCACCAAAGTTTTCAGGTTCTCCAAGTTTACCATGTTATCGGGAGACAATGAGACTTCCACCATTGAACATATTACCTAATTCACCATGCAATGTGGTGAGACGTCCCATAATGACTTCCTAAAGCTTAGATTATTCGAGAATTCTTTAATAGGGACTACTTTCATGTTGTAAATAAACCTACCAACCAACACTGTCCAAACCTAGACTAAGATGGAAGAGAAATTTCATATGTAGTTCCATCATACAGAGCCTAAAGTATCTATGGCCAACCTTTCCAGGGTAATTAGCATAAGGTCACACTTTAATGTGGGCCATACATCAAGTGAGGCCCACTCCATCCATCATGTGGGCCCACCTTAATGTGGATCATTCATCATGTGGGCCCACCTTTGATGTCAATTGTCCATCCGGTGGACCAAATCTTTAATATCCACAACCCATCATGTGGTTCCCCACCTTTGAAATAGATCGTTCATTAGGTAGGTTCCACTTGATATGGATAGTCCATCATGTGGGACCACTTTAATGTGGACCATCCATCATGTGGGGCCACCTTTGATGTGAACTGTGCATTATGTGGGCTCACTTTAATGTGGATCATTCGTCATATCAGCTCCACCTTCAATATGGATTGTTCATCATGTGTGCACACCTTTTATGTCAACTTTCCATTATGTGGCCCCCCTTCAATATCCACCATCCATCATGTGGTCTCACTTTTGATAGGGATTGTTCATTAGGTGTGGTCACTTGGTTTATACCATCTATCATGTGGAGCCATACTCTGATGTCAACCATCCACCATATGGGACCCACTTTTGACGTTTACCGTCCATTATGTGGGCCCACCTTGATGTGGATCATCCATCGTGTGGAGCCCTACCTTCAATATGGGTTGTTCATCTTGTAGGCCACTTGTGAGAGGGAATGAGAGGAAGCCGTAAATGAGAGCAAAAGAGAGGGAGATTGCAAAAAGATATCACAAGATTTTTATTATTTTAAAAAATTAATAAAAGCCTCAAATTCTATCCGTTTAAATTCAAAAAGTTCTCAAATTAAGAAAAAGTGAACTCTCCCCAGATTTTGGAATTAGAGCCTATTTACTACTTTTTATATAAATAAGCTACATAATTAAACATTTACCAAACAATTTAAAATTTTATTTTTAAAAATAGATTAATAAATTTTTAATTGGCGAGATGCCAAAGGACCCATTAAAAAATTATTTTACTTGTATATCTGTCTTTAAGATATTTGAATTAAACCCAAATTTGTACAGTTTATGCGGTGTTCATGGTATTTCAGTTAAAAGAACTTTAAAGTGTCATATATCAACCACTCCCCCAAGTTCAAAGACACTTGATAATGTCCTAATTACTTCTTGTTTGGTATAAAACCTTCATATGATGGTAAGGGAAGTTAAAATTCGAATTCATGATGGACCAAATCCGTTGCATGATCCGTCGTCGCTGTTAGCTGCGCCGCACAAACTAAATGACGGATGGGATCTGCCGCAAATCTGTAACGGTTTAAGTCCGTCGCTAAAATTAAAAATCCATCAAGTCATAAGCCTGCCTGAATTATTCCTCATTATAAAATTTGACAACAAATATAGTCCATTGCTAAAATGTCTGCAAATAAAAATAAAACAATGTGATTTGTTGTTTTTTGAATCTGTTGCACTTGATAGTCATCCAAAAAAAATAAAAATTCACAAGATTCTTTAATAGCCAAAGGACTCAAAAGCACCAATATAATGCAGTAGAAGATGACATTAGAAAATTCCTCAAATTAAGAAAACATTTATAACTTGAAATTCTTCCCTTATTCATTTGGAAATGGAAAAGTGTGAGCATCTTTTCTTTAACCCCATTTGGCTCACCGCCGAAACATTTTCTCCACAACCACCCAGTGCATGAAGCTCAACCATGGCCCGAGTTCTCATCCACGGCCAAATAAGCAAAAGAGTATTTTGTTTAAACCAAAAAAACACTTGTTTCCACGAATCGGGACAAGTCTTGTTCAACCAATACGAGTTTTCAGGTGTAATTCTTAGAGAGAGAGAGAGAGAGAGAGAGAGAGAGTGATGGCCACTTGAGAGAGTAAATTTGCATCTTATATGAACAGGGTTGACATGTTTGCCAGCCGACATGTCAGTAGAAATCATGGCTTCACTAATCTGCAACAAGAAAGAAAAAGACTGCACATGTCAATCAAATAAAGAAAATTTTGTTTTGAGTATCTTTTCCAAAAACCGTAGAACCGCATATTTGTTTTCCATCAATATGGCTAGCTTTTTGAAGCTGCATCTCCAACTGCATTTCTAAGGTGTTTGATATGTTGGTTGAATGTCATAACTACGGCTCCATATCTGTAAAAGGTAACTGGCCAAATTAAGAAGAGAGGCTATGGATATAAAGCTAGACAGAAAACATAAAAAGAAAAATATAAGCCAAAACTAAAACTTAAAAATGAGGGCAAGGCAGCTACATTACTCGCACTCTAGCCATTCCTCGTCATTGATGTGTGCTCTGAAGGAGAGTGCCAGTGGCACTGTTGTAGTAAATATTGAATTCCATTAACATGAATTGATCCCGCCCCATTCCTAGTCAACCTCTTGCCCTTTCTTTGAATAATTTATTTTATTGTCCTTTGATCTCTGTATTAATTTCAGATGACGCATTGCCATTAGTGCAACAGTTATAAAGGTCTCATCACCAATCTCACTAACCAAGACCATTGACAAGCTTGTAAAGAAAGCATCAAAAATCCCAAGACCAACTTGTTCTGAAATTCCACCGGAAATTGTTTAAAAAAAAAAAAAAAAAATCAAACTGAATCCTTTAGAAAGAAAAGATGCTACACCTGATGATTAAGATGCTACACCGTTTTCACAGGACTACTACACAAGAGGCATGTTGGTGGGAAAGATGAAACAACACCACTAGTTAATCTGGCATGTTGGTGGGAAAGATGAAATGACACCACAAGTTAATATTCTTGGCTTGTAAGTGATCATTTCGCCATCCTAAAAATATACATATTTTCAACTATAATAACAGATTTTACCTTGACATACTCTGCACAAGGAAAAGCCATTGATCAGACAATTAAAGTTGTCAAATACATATAAATGTATAAAATGGTCCACCCAAGAAGACTCAACTAGATGGAATATACAGTGGTCTCATCCAACCATGCAACGACTTGCAAGTGTCAAACTGGAGGACCAGTAGCATGGTTTCATCCACAAAGGGTCTTGGTTAAAGCATTTCTTCAAACAATTATCGTGCAGATTTCTATGTTAAAAAGAATTAAACACTTTCGTCTTCCTTACAATGTATGGATACAATCTGGCTGAAAAAAAAAATGTCAGACTGAGACTATAAAACATGAGCCGTTTAAGCAAATGGGGCTGGCTTGGTTTAACTCAGTCTAACCCAACCTGCCGAGATATACATGTAAATAAGTACCGCTCATCAATCCTGGGCTTGCTTTGTTGTTGAAAATCTGTGAAATATTGGGTTTTAAATCATAACGACTCTTATCTTTTAGAAATGGGTGTGGGGCCAGGCATCAGGTGACGCTTCAAGCTCGGGTCTGGATTTTGAGCCCAATCAGTAAATGTGTCAAGCCCACCTAGATTACCAGTGAAGGTGGCCAAGGGTTGAAAGAAATGGACAGCGGTCCAACAACAATAACAATCCGATGATAGGTCGTACACATGTTTAAAGACTTCGACAGATCTAATGTAAGTGGTCCAAACTGACTCAGACTTGTTAAGACCCGGTCCAGTTCAATACCATGAGTCACCGCTGATTTTGGTGAATCTCCACTCGACTCGGAACGGAACAAGTCAATCCGAATAACAGTCTTTTAACTTCGGTCCCACAATTTGAGTGGAGGCGATTAACGATGAATGCATGCCACATGCAAAGTGGTTGGGCGAACATGGTTTGAACGGTGGTGATTGACATAAAATGTAATGAGGAAGTGCAGATGTATAGTTCATGCTAGGGTTATCATATAACTAGGGCTAGGCATGAAAGGACTCGACTTGGCAGACTCGACTCAAACCTGACTCGATCCAAACCGAGTGGGTGAGTCGATCTAAACCGAGTAGACTTCATCCAATCTGAATTCAAACCAAGTCGAGTTCAGGTCACCCGGTAACTTGACTCAACCCGAAATCCAACTTCGTACTAAATTGGCATGATTCGAAACTTGACTCATGCATGCGCAGGCATGTGTGTGTGTTTATACACACTTAAATTGACGGTTCAAATTTGAGGTGCCGCGTAGTTGATAGAGAGGCTGCAATTCTGGAAAGTGCACCTAGGTATTGAGTTGTGATTTCAACCCTTGGATACCCATTGTACCCGACCCGACTCAATGCAGACTTGACCTGACTTAGTACTTGTGATCGGGTTGGACTCAGTCTGGATTAGTCTAGGCCAGACTTGGACTTGGATAGGGTTGGGCATGCTGGACTCAGTACTGAGTCGGGTCGAATTCGAGTCAGGTCTATTTCAAAACCGGATCAAGTTAGGTCAACTCTAACTCGGTCTAACTCAACTCGATGCCCAACTCTACATATAACACTATGGTGGAAATGAGCCGGGTTAGCCTGTCTGACGTTCAAGCTTGACCTACATTGAGCCAGACATGGGTGAAATACTAGGCCAAATAGCAGGGGCACACCTGAAGTTCAAGCCCGCTTATTTATTGGACCGAGATAGGATTGTATCTAAGAGCCCGTCAGCCCAGCCCAGCCCATTTAAGATTTCAAAGGAATATTTGTCAATATAATGCATGACTAGGCATACTACATACCTAATGAACAACTAAGATCTGAAACAAAGATGGTGACCAAGAGCCGAACTCAGCCACGGGCTTGGGCCTATTTACTTCGTCACATCACAAGCCTAGGTTTTAGTTCGCGGGCCGGGCTTGACACACCTCGGCTGCCAGAAGTCCTGTATGGTGTGCTCTGATGGATGGTCCCGATGGAGAGATGACTCTATCATCATCTTTACGAATTCTTCCCAACTTGTGTGAATTATCATGAAAGACCAAGTGGACCAATGGAGTCGATGGGTCCACCGAAGATTAACAGTCCATTCGCAGGCCCTTATTTCAATGGGTGTGCTTATCTGGTCAGGGTGGTTTGTGGCCATATGCAGCCCATATTGAGGTCCTACTATCCAATTGCCTGCATTTATCATAGGTTGGCCATTGACTACACGTCAGAGAAGGACGTCTTGGCCATCCAACCTGGAGAAAAACAAAAAATACTTTGACGAGTAGAAGTGGAAAGTTGAAATTTTTTAGCGGAAAAACATTTTAGAAAATACGTCAGGAATCAGCCTCAATGTAGAGGGGTCATTGCCTAAATATCATGGCTAGGACAATCTTAGCCATCCAATTTCGTTAAAACATAATTTAAAAAAATACCTCAATCTCAAATATCATCGATAGGACAATCTGAGCCATTCAATTTGGTTAAAACATTAAATTAAAAAATATATATATAACAAAAAAAAAAAAAAACTCAATCTCAAATATCGTTGATAGGACAATCTTAGCCATCCAATTTGGTGAATACATTTTAAATTTAAAAAAAAAAAAAAAAAAAAAACTCAATCTCAAATATAATCGATAGGACAATCTTAGCCATCCAATTTGGTGAAAACTATACACACACGCACACCCCTCAAAATCTCAAATATCATTGATGGGACAATCTTAGCCGTCCAATTTGGTGAAAACATAATAATATCCGGTGAGAAACGTAAAGGTAAAACCGCACAATTATCTCAATGTGACTGGGCCATAGCCTAAATATCATTCAAGATAACCTTAGCCATCCAATTTATTGAAATAGCAAAAAACAAAATTGGGTGCCTTAGAACCAATCAACCGTCTTAACCACGTTGCTAAGTTTATTATTTAAATATTAAAAATAAATGGCCCATGTCAAGCTACGGCCGATAAGATCAGAGGACAGTGGGCCCCACTTCTAGATGATCTGTCTCAAAGTCAAGTCAACTAACTTGCCTAATTCAACAAACATATCTCCATCACCAGACCCACTTGTCTGATTTTGGGTCTGTGATCATGGGACCCACAAATTGGACGGTTTAACAGCTACACCATTCATCTGATGGGGTTCCCCATTGGAGGATACCAAAAGAACTTTCAGATTGAATATTTCAACACTTTAATTATACAGAGGTTAGATGACCGTCCATATTCACAAGTGTACTTTTTTTAATTCATCACATGGCAATAAAGCACACGTGTGCAAGATCACAGCCATCAATCAGCTGACATCTCTGCTTTTACAACTTTTGTGAAAAATCAAGCCCATCTGTTTATAAGTTGTTGTCCAAAAAGGATGCATGGTTAAGATGAATCAAGCAATGGTCCATATTCCATTTATGGATCAGTCTAATTATTGATGCAATGCTTCCACGCAGTGAGGATCACCTGATGAGAGGATCCGATCTTTCACACGTTTTACTACTTACCACGTGCGATGCTAGTGCATGGAAAAAAATACTTGCTATGGTGCACTGAGCGTGCCGTACTCTTTGGATATTGAAAGTTGCAACTACGACCAGACGAGAAATATGACCAGACTAAAAAAAATCCAAAGTATAATCTTTGAGTGCACTTTGAAAGTATTATAAGTTGTAGATCAGATCCACTCGCCATGGAATTCCCACCGTTCAGAAGTCATGTCTAAAAAATCATGCGGATCTGATTATTAAATAAGCCGCATGTAGAAATAGAATTTGGACCGTTAGTCAATTGAACTAACTTTTCATGTGGTTTGTACATGTGGGCCCACTTGGTCCAGCGTTCTGTCCTGACTTTTGATTCTTGGGATCTACCCAGTGGGATGGCCTGATGAGTGCCTCCAGTTGCTCACACGTGTGCTTCACCTCCACACGACGATAATATGCATGGATGAAGAATGTGATTTTTCACGTGTTTCTTCCGAAGCGGATTGCGTACTGAGTAAACTATGTGGGGCCCACCGTAATTCATGCATTGTATCAACTCCGTCCATCCGTTTTATCATATAACTTTAGTGCTTTAAACCAAAAATTAATCATATCCATAGATAAAATGGATCACGCCACCTGAAACAGTGTGAATTGAAATCTACCGTTGAAAAGTTATTGGGGGCCCACAGAAGTTTTAGATCAAAATTATATTTGTGTTTTCCCTCCATCCATGCCTTTGTGATCTTATGAACAGTTTGGATGACAAAAAAATATCACTGGGGGCGTTAGAAATGTTTCAATGGTGGAAATCAATACTTCCACTGTTTCCTTTGGTATGGTCTACTTGAGCTTTTGATATACTATAATTTTGGGCTCAACCCCTAAAATGATCTGGAAAAACGGATGGACGGTGTGGATAAACCACATGAATTTGTAACAGGCCCAACAGAGTAACTCAGTACACAATCCGATTTCTGTTTCTTATGCTTGTTATGAAAAAGGGAAATCTCACTAAAATACTTCCTAACTATTGTGAAATTTCAAATTCCATTCCTTTCTGAAAAAAGGTTTTCAAAAAGGTTACTTCCCAGTGGATATAATTATCATCCCACTTCCTTTTTGTAATAGTTACCTGCTAGCAAATGGGTCGGTGGTTGGGCCCCACCATGATGTCTATGTAAAATATATTTCAATCACGTGAAGTTATGGTTCAAAAATCAGCTCTATTTATTATTCAAGTTGACCACTTGATTTGCCCTCCAGAGTATTTCTTACCATGTCGGCACCAAATAATGGATGAGTATGATTTTTAGGCCACAAGATTAACTTTTTATGTGGAATATAATTTTGAAGTGGATTTCATATGATTATTATGATGGGCCTTGTAAAAATTAAGGGTGAACATTTCTCTTAACTATTTCTTTTGATGTGGCCCACCAAAATCACATTTCAACGTTATATTTTGTCTATAGACCTAATATGAGACTTAATATCTAATGGCCGGTAGATCTTACATAAACATCACTGTGGTCCCATCAAAATCAAAAGGGATGCCCAATATAGTTCTTCTTTTTTATATAAATAATTTTTGTTAAGTTGGATAACAACGTTGGACTTTATTTTTAGCAAGGCCCGCCATGATGTGTATGCCAAATCTACTCCAATCATTAGGGGCATGATCTCGATTTAGCATTGGAGCAAAAAAAGAAAAAATACGCTAACTTAAGAGTCAACCATTAGATGTCACATCAAAATTTAGGCCTCAAGCCCAAACATAAGGTTTATCTTTGATTCAGGTGGGCCATACCAATGGAAACAGCTTGGAGGGTGATCATGTTTTCAATTTTGTGTTGGACCTAAATACAGATGAGTCAATTTTGGGTGATTTTATGTAAATATCATGGTGGCCCTCTCTTTCTGTCACACTACTCAACCATTAAAGAAATGTACCCAAGGTATCTCTGAAAAATATTTCAAAAAAGTCACATGAATATAATTTTCATATTAATTAGATAGTTCTTATAAAAAAAATTTAAAATAAAAATAAAGAAAGGAAATAGGAGTGCTAATTCCAAATGCCCCATCTTCATGCGCCAAACATAAAAGCACTCCGTGCACTAACGTGGCACATTCGTGTCAGATCTAGAACGTTCAGGCGAAATATTAATAATAAAAAATATCCACTCGGTTCATCTATCATGATGTATGTGTTATACTGTACAGTGAGCATAAACACTTTCACATGATAGACGGAGTGGATTTTACATATACAACATGGTTGGCCTTTGGAGTGGATTTTTCATATAGAACATGGTGGGCGCATAGAGATTGGGTGTTTTATATTCAAAATTTGTAGGAATATGTGTTTTGGAAAACTAATATGAATCCTAGTTCACTAGCCAATTAGATAGGTCTAACCTCAATTGTAAATCATGATAACTATGTGAAGTTCACTAGCCAATTAGATAGGTCTAACCTCAATTGTAAATCATGATAACTATGGGTTTCACATGAACAATTTAATATACCTTAATGATTACCGTCACCTTCATTGTAAATCATGATAACTATAGGTTCCACATGAACAATTTAATATACCTTAATGATTACTGTCACCTACAATTTTTATGGACGTGAGTTGATTCAGGAGTGATTCCTCTAATAGATCTTAGAAACTTGATATTAGATATGGTAGTCAATGACTTAGGAGAATTGTTATCTATAAATCTCAATTTGAAACATGATCCTGATAGATACATGGGACACCTATAGACATTTTATGATAAGATGTTGGTCATCCCATATGAGGGGATTTACTTAGGTCAATATGGATAATCTCCTTCATTAGGGAGTTCATCTGGCATCAGTACACACGTTCGCCCTTAACCCATTGGAGTGTGATTCTGCCATACATGCAGAATTTATGCTAGATCACTGGGACATTTATGTCAATTAAATTGAGACCAAGTCACGAGTATAGAGGCTCATTGGTCGAGATCAAATGATCATGATGATTGAAACATGATGTTGCGTGAAAGATTATTAATCTTTAAACCTCAGATGTGTAAGGGTCATGATCTTAACTATATGACTTTGGCTCTTCCTATAATACTATCGTGTGGGCATTAAAAGTAGACATGTATAGACATTTCCATTAAGACTCATTTATTCTTGCATGGGCCAGCAAGGGATTCATTGGGTTTTACTTAGGGACTTGCATATGGTTAAATTTAATTAGATCATATACTCATCAAGTAATTTTTCTTTAAGCCCAACACTTGAGATGTTTTGATCAACGTTTTAAAGATTTTCAAATATTGCTTTTATCACACTTGATGATCTAATAGCCCAGATCTAATAGTCCATTATTTGATCAACATGAAATTTAAATCTCTGGTAGATTAGCCTGATGTAGTGACAATCTGAAGTGCGGGGTTGCAAAGTAGTATATACTCAGTAAGACCAAGGTCAATCCGTAGGGACTGAATTTGTTAGAAACACTGTTAAAAACAACTTAAATCTAAAATTAGTATTTCAATTAGATTAAAAAGATTAAAATAATAGTAAATGACAACTAATGATCCAGGGATCCGCAATTAATAAACCATTAATGTTAATTCATAAATTTAACTTGATCACTCAATTAGAATTGAATAAGGATTCATTCTAATCAGAATATAGAGCAATTAATTCAATATAATATACATAATAAACATATATGAATCTTAATTAATTGATCTCTCATAAAGATTTAAGTAATTAATCATAAGGAATACAAAGCATCTATTATACCTGGAGTTAACGATAGATCAAGGAATTTTACAAGTCAAAACTTTTATCAATAATAGGAACTCAATTAAAACAATCTCAATTCAACTATAAAAACCAATAGCATTTAAATAAAAATGAATTAATATTAAGAATCTATTAAAAGGTTCACCTCTTAGCCTTAGTTAATGGATTAGCTAAGCATAGCTAACATCTTAAAATGAAAAACAGAAAAAACTAAAAACCAAACTAAAACTGAAGATTGGGGAAAAAAGAAGGTACCGAAGATGCTTTGCTCTCTCTCTCTCTCTCTCTCTCTCTCTCTCTCTCTCTCAACCTTAGATTGTTGCTTATTTACGTCCTAAAAGCCTCTTTAAATAAAAAATAATATATAAAAAAAAAATCCATTGACTTGAGAACTTACGCACACCGTCGAAGAAACCTTTCGATTGATCGAGTGTCATCGAAGTCCATTTGATCAAATCAAGGTCACGTTTGATCAAATCGAAAACAACAAAACCAACCTAACAACTATTTTTGAATTTTCATAATTTTCTCGATCGAATCAAAGATACCAAAAATAGTCCAGCAAGCTTTTTGAAAATTCTAAATTTTCTCAATCGTTCGACTTCAATCGAAGGTCGCTTGATCAAATCAAACATACTATCCATTACATCAAAAATTGTTGATTTTTTTCACTTAGAGTTCAGTGCACTTGATCTTCAACCTTCCATCGAAGTACTTATTTCCTTTTGATATTCAATTGCTCAATTCTTCATCATGCTTCATCTTCATCTTCTTCTAGGCTTTAAATCTTTGTTTTAGTTCAAATTCATACTAGACATCCAAATTCTCCTGCACATTAAAAACCAATCCAATTAGTCCATTTTAGCATTCTTATGCAAGGAAAAATGATGCAAAACAGAGAATAAATATGTAATATTTAGCACTTAATACATAACAATAGTAGGATTAGATCTTGCAATATGGGAAAGCACCCTCTTTTTGTCATCCATATAAATCCCCAAAGGCTTTTTAGCATTAAATGCATGGCTAAGTACATGCATGGATGAGATGAATTGACAAACTTCATTCATAATAGGTTACGGATATTAGAGCACTATATTGGATGCACCCATGAAACCCTAATCCCGCCTTATATATATGACCCCATCCGGCAAATGTAGTAGAGAGCCAGGGATGTCCCTTCCCTTAGATGTCATTAAGATGAGGAGAGAGAGGGGGAGAGAGTAGATAGTTGTAGGAGATCATCTCCATCTCCATCCTTCTATCTTCTTTCTTCTAAATGTGTGATCGTGTGGTCCACCTTAGTGAACAATGTGAATGGACTTTAACACCAACAAGGGGATCTAATGAGGACCTTTTCAACTTTTTGTACTAGGATAAATCCAGGAGAGACCTCCTAGATTAAAGGAGCGGCATTGACTTAAACATCTCTATGTCGTAACCATTTGTAAACAAGTAAGGTCTAACCATTCTTCATTTAAATTCCTTGAAAATATAATATGATCATATACGGGTGATCTTTGAGGATATTATGGATTTTGATTAATGGAGAAAAAGTTTGACTCCACCGCATACTCTATTAAAACCCTCGTAATCCTCTACAACGCCCATTTTACGCATATCATGAAACAAAGATTCTTAGTACCACTATATATAAAATCCACTCAATCCATCAGGTTTAATACTCAATTCTAGACTTCAATAATATAAATTAGTAATATCGGCAACTCGTGTGAGCCACACCAAGGAGAATAATCATAATAGGATGCCAACCATAGGTTTGTATGTGGATTCACCATTATGTGTATCTTTCATCAAACCCATTAATCAAGTTTAATGAGGATGAAGTGAAAATACAAAAAAAAAAAAAAAAAAAAAAAAAAAATGGTTGAAAACTCATGCGGACCATACCGCATGAACTTCAAGGTTTTAAGAGAAACTTTACATTGTTTCCATTAGTATGGCTCATTAAAGTATTTGTATTATTCTAATTGTTTGCATGTACCATGCAAATAAGGTTTTCCATTGAATAGGCTGAGAGAATTTACACATACAGTATAGTTTATCTACAGATTAGGTGCTTTATCTAGCAAACCCCAAGTATCTTACACCAAACTCCTCTAGGATGGAGGAGAGACACAAGAGTTGCATGGAATGCTTTAATATATAATAAGAACTCAAAATAGTATACTTTCTCATAATGAGAGGCCGGGCCCCTCCTCTTTATATGCACTTAAGAACTTTCTAGTTAATTGATATAGATGGCTAAGATGGTGCACTTACTGGACATGTGTACCCTAAAAAGCTAATCTGGTCTTGTTTATTAGAAGTAATTAAGTCATTAATGACCCATTGTACCAAATAGAGTGAAGTCATTGATGACTTAGTTTAATTATTAATTGTGAATGGAAACTTAGACAAATATATGTTGAGGAGGTTGTAGTATATTCATCTATGAGAGTCTCTCTAGTAGGCCTTCAAGAAAGAATAAAATGAGTAGGGTGCGCATCATAAATAAAGAAGAGTTGTGGTACACAATCCTGAGTACCCTTTCTTTTCACACATGCACTCACAACATATTGGTTTTTCACCACAATGGGTATTCGAATCCGTGACCCCGTGTTAAAACTCTTGTGAATCTACCACTGAGGAATAAGGACCCCGCAATCCTGAGTACCCTAAATTCCATAACCACTCCATTAGATTTAGGCCATGTAGGATTAGTTTGCAGTTATCCCATGTGTAGACAATTGACCATGGGTTGGGATGGCTCGATATCCACCATTGGGTATCTATGCCTCTCGCATAAGAGAGTGTGGTTTGCATCTGCATGGACCAGTTCGCATTAGATCATCCACCGAGAGGTCCTTCAAGCATAGTTCAAAAGCGAAAGCTTGACTCAATCCAATGTCTAGCTAGGTCAGGTCGACTTAAAGACTCAACTTGATATTTAGTAATTAAATTAATAAGAACATTTAAGAAATAATACCTATTTAATAATCAACAAGTATAAGAATTGCAAAAATTATCATAGAAGAAGTACAAGCTTGTTGGTGAAATTGTTTGACCCTCTTAAACTTATTTTATTTTATTATGGAAAGCAATCATTCAGCTAGTGACTCAAGTTGAGTCATGCTCAATCACATCAAGTTGACTGCATCAGCAAGCCAACTAGACGTGCCTGGCTGGGTCTCAACTGAATCACATGTATCACCCGACTTATATTGTTTACACACTGTGGAGGCCGCCTACAATATATTCTATCTTATTTCTTATTTGGATCAGCAGTAAAATAGGGGAAGCATTAATTTAACTTACGTTACTAAGATATTTGAACTTGCTTGGAAAGAGATGGTACAATGGCAAAGGGTTTTGCATTTTTCTTTCTTACCTTAAATAAGAGAGTAAAAGCTATTATTTAAAACATAAAATGATGGGGGGAAAGCTTTAAATGACAAAATTGGAGGATTCCATTTGTAAAACTCATTCCTAAACACTTTCAAATACAAATGCAGGGCACTTTTCAGGACTTTTTTCTAGCAAAACAAACAAGCATAAATGATTTGTTTTCCCTTTGAATACCACCAAATAAGTTACTTTTCCTACTTATAACAGTAGATAAATAAGTTTAATTTAACATCAATTATAAGTAACACTTTACCTAAAAGTACTTTACTTCAACATGGTCCATATCTCAAGTGGTAAACTGAGTGAAAGATATCTCGTTTCAACACTGAGGTCTTGGTATGGATTCCCCTATGGGGGTGGCTAACAGTGAAGTGTGAACTAACCGTATGTGTACTAACAAGCTAACTGAAAAGAAAAAGGAAAAAATCAAAAAAAAAAACTTGATAAGGAAATTGAGATAAGCTACTTGAGGCATAAGTAGCTTATCTTAAGTAACTTCATATCCAAACATCCCCTTGATAATAGCTACATGTGTGGATGGCCTCCCGTTGAAAAATATATTAAGGAGTCATATTTGTTGCTCCCGAAATTTATATAGTAGACATTCTGCTCTAATGTTATATGAAACAATTAATTTCTCTAAAAGCTCGATAAGTTAGAAAATGGAGTATTAATGTATATGAATGGACTTTAACATCCATCAACATTCCAACCATTGCTTTATAAATTATAGCTCATCCCACCACTCACCATGGCCCAATTTGTCTAACAATCATACAATCTTGGCCATTCAATTGGCTCTCTATCTGCTTCTCATATATACATGTTAATTTTTAGGAGCTGATCCAATGCATCACGAGATCTAAGATGTGCTTCCATCACATCCAATAATAAATGGATCCGCAAGAAAAATACACAGATTGATTGGATATTCCTAATTACAACTGAACTAGTAGTATAAACAAAGACTAAAAGACAAAAAAGTGAGCAATGGCTGACATTTAATGACAGGGATATCTCTGATTAAATGGTTAGGAGTAAGGTCCAATCAAGGTGACATTTGGAAAGTAGCCAATCAATGGTGGAGGCCAAACGTTGAGCAGTATGGATCTCAGCCACGTGTTTCACACGTGCGATAAACAATGAAATCTAGTGTCCCGCAACAGCAATCGGCAAGCGGGTTTATTTTTTCCATTTTAGTATTATTAAATTCGGTCAACGTATTAGGTGGTTCGCTGTTACCATCAATGGATAAATCTAATCCGCAAAAATGCTCGGGCCAATGATATGTCTTATCTTTGGATTTTTGAGTTCGGCCGCGGATTGGGTACTACCCCCACCAGGAACTACCTAGTTAGAGATAGATAGTCCTTTCAGGGTCTCTGTAGGGGCATACTGTGATATATGTATTTTATTCAAGCCGTCCATCCATTTTGAAAAATTATTTTATGAAATAAGTTAAAGATGGAGGCAGATCAAAGGCTTGAGTGAACCACACCAAAGGAAGCAGTGGTGATTGAATGACTACAGTTGAAAACCTCTTGGGGCTGGTTTTAGATCATTCTGATATTTATTTATTTTTTTCCCTTTATCCAGGTTTATGTGAATTTTTAGATCAAGCTGATATATTTATTTATTTTTTTCCCTTTATCCATGATCACGTGACCTTATCAATAGGTTGGATAGCCAATAAATATCACTCGTGGGACCTAGGAAGGTTTTAATATGGCGGGATCATTGTCACCACTGCTTCTTTTGATGGGGTTTACTAAGCCTTAGATCTAGTGGGGTTTGCTAAGCCTTAGATCTGCCTCCTTTTTGGGTTAATGCGCTAAAATAATTGGATGGATGGCCTGGATAAAACATATATATCACAGTGGGCCCTACAGAGTCCCTGACAGGACCACCCGACTCTAGCTACACCCCGTGGACGCGGACTTACTTCCCGCACAAGGATGCTAGGTGGGGCCACTGAAATGTAGGTGATAAATCCATTCCGTCCATCCGTTTTGCAAGATCATTTTTAGTACTTGCCATTAAAAAATAATAATAATAAATAAGGTGGATAAAACATTAAGGGGGGAAAGAAGGAAACTTGGGAAAGAAACTCTCATCGTTGAAACCTTCCTAGGCTACACCTTGATATTTGCATGCTTGATGAAGTGAAATCACCCAAATTATAGCATGATACAAAACTTTTATAGCCATAAGAATGCTTCAACGGCGCTCACTGAATTTCCACTGTTTCCTCTTGTATAGCACACATGAGTGTTAGATATACCTCATTTTTAGTCGCACATCCTAAAATAATCTCATAAAATGATCTCGTAAAACAGATGGATGGGATGTTTTCTCAAAAACATCTCTGTGGACCCCACCCAGCGCCGTTGCACAGGAACTTCCGCCTCCGGTCCCGGTGGGGGTAGTACCCAATCCGCACCCTCTGTGTTCATACAACTGGGGCCCATTGCTATTCGATCGGAACATTTGATCTGGTGAACTTGAGGACTGGGACATCCTACTGATCCAATTTCTGGCAATTTCTCTAAATGTGGAGTAGCAGCATTTTTTTTTCTTAAGTATCTATTTTCAGGCTAGTGATCAAAGGGTTAGCATTGTCCCATTGTGATTTGGGGCATGTCCATTCATGGTGGGCCCACTGAATAAAAGGTCTAGATCACCATACATGAGCCCATTTATATACACTTCAAATCTAGATGTAGTGCACACCGAGGTTCATATACTTCATTTATGTTCCTTATCTAATCCAACCGTCTCCATCAATGGTCACATGGAACATCATTTATCTTCTTTTTCTAGATGTTTTTATATCATTGTTCCTAAGGTGAGAAGGGACCACCGTTCATTTATTTTTCGGCTAGTAGAAAAGTGCACACACACACTGTTTCAAACATTTTCCGAATTTTGAAAATTCACGATTTTTCAGGAAAAATTAATTAAATGACAATATCAAGAGATTTTTAAAATTTTCGGCATGTTTTAAATCTTATTTAATTCATTATACAATTATATATTTAGATTTTAAAATTATTTATTACAAATAAATTTTATTTTTCATGAGATTTTCCTATGATATCTAGAGAAAAAGGCTTAAATTTTGAAAAGCTCCTGGGAATGATATTGTCACTATACATGCATGTTGAGTTGTACATGAGTCGAGTCGAGTTAGCTTGGTCAGCTCACTCGACTTGACATGGAAGAGCTTGACTCATCTCAGCTCGAAATTGGATTCGGAAGAAGTCGAGCTAGTTTTGGAGCTCACCGAGTTTGAGCTTGCCTGAGCTTGAATCAACTCGGATTGAATCGTCTTGGTGACTCAATTATTTTGATATTGAGATTGAATCGACTAATAGCGAGGAAGGAATGGATATGAAAAAAATCCCAAACAAACAAACAAAAACTTGATATTATAAGACTACCCTCATATATTGATTTTAATGTTGCTCGCCAAGTGTTTGATGATATATATATATATATATATATATATATATATATATATAAAGTGTTGTAATTGTTTTGTATTATGTGAGAAATTAAAGATGCATTATACATGTTTGAGAAAATATCACATAGGCTTGAACTGGCCTAAGCTGCTGACCGAACCAAGCCAAACCGGCCGTCAGGCTCAAGGACCGAGCCGAGCCAAGTTCAACCTGGGGTTAGATACTAGCCTAATCGAATTGTGCCAAGCTCGACTCGGTTTAACTCATGTACAGCTCTACATGCATGCAATAATAATGTGTAGGTTAGGTAAGATGTAAGTCATTAACTAGGTCGCCATCGCCATCACCACCAGGTATGTGTCTTGGACCAAATTTAAATAGTCTAATGTTGCCTACATTGTGCAAGTACTGCTATATTTATTTTTCTTTCAGTAGCCCCCATTTGGATCAGCTAAAGGACTTATTTTATAGGTGTCACCAATACGTATAGCAGTTTTGTTAGGTTTATCATATGAAAGCGTAAGTCTTTATCAGAGGATTATTCACGTGATAAGGCCTCTTCTCTCATCTTTCTATTTTTCTCTTTCTTTTTTCTTTTTCTTTTTGCTTTTTTCTTTTTATAATTCAATAATTGCCTAGTCTTCTCCCTTTTAATTAAAGCTGTGGAATAATCTACTTTGATGTATATAAAATATATATTTTTTATTAACTGAACTATTCAAACAAAAATATCCACATATACTAGCAACAAGGTTAAGTAACTTTTACAGATTTTATGATCAGATGCCTGCACTCTTAAGTGTCGCTTGATGACGGGCAGGATATTGAACGAAATGATCCTGTAAGAGTCCCGATAAATTCTGCAATTTCTTCCAGAAGTAGAAGATTATTCGTCTACTTCTCATGATATTGAGGAATAGCTGGAAAGGCATTTCAAGAATTAATTTGATTCTATCTCTGTTCATTCCGTTTGAAGAAAAGAAGGATTCCAAAGTATTGGTCATTTTTAATGGTTGAATCTCCGTATAAACTTGCACCTTTGCAGTACTTCCTAACATCATGCAAGTCCCTACAAGTAAAGAGGAGGGTTATTATTAAATTTAAAAATTCAGCATGTGTGTGTGTGTGTGTGTTTGTGTGTGTGATGTAGGGCAAGTCGCGGACAGTTTCATGGCCAAGATGGATCAGAAAAGGCCCGGTCGATGATAGAAGTGATCCGGACTGTCGGACATTAGATTGAGCGTATCTCACAATCCAGAACAAGTTATCGGGTAAAATATATGATTTTGGGGTGGAACAAGCTACTTTAGCCAACCAACCTTGCTATGCCGGGTTGCACAAACCGGATTTGCAAAATACTCCTGGATCAACAGTAGTTTTCTTATTTTAATTCCGTTTTTACTATAAATAGTAAGTTTTAGTTTAATTATAACTCTTCATCCGTTGAGCTTTAGGAGTTGTGCCCAACGTGAAAAGAGCTTAGAAAAATTAGGAGACTAACTTGGTGAAGCCAAATAGGAAACTTACTATTTTTAGCCTAAAACCTTACGTACTAGTGGACATTATGACCGTCTATAAATAGTAAGTTTACTATTTATAGTAAGTTACGAATTCTAAAAGTTTTAGCTGTAATTTGCTTCTGATTTCTCTCTTATTGCTTGGCATCCCTATTTGAAGGGTTGTGAACTCATATATTTCATCGATTAATCAATTTCGAATTTTATACAATTTATTTTTTATTTTACTTGCTTTCTTTCTCATGGATTCGAGAAGCCTCTGTAAGGAGTCCAGAGAAGTTCTGTGGATTCGGAATAATTATCCTTGAGGAAGACGGTGCTCGACCTCATCACGTTCATCCCTGCGTTAGTTATGTGTGTGAAATAACAAAGGAGAGGGCAACTAAATCACAATCCATCTTGAAAGGACTTTAGCTTTAATATTTACCTCCACAAGAGGTGAATTGTCTAACCGTAGGCTCGAAGATGCGCACAATATGCTTGGGTTTGTGGTTTATACCATAGTTAGCAATAATTCATTTCAAACTTTGTATTATTAAAATAAAAAATTTGTATAATTAGCTAAATATTCAAAACTTTCTATCTTACATAGGAATATCAATTTCATTTTAGGGCAAACCAAATTAAACATGTTTTGCATGTTTGATTCAAAAATCTTTTGAAAGAGATTTAACAAGATAAAGAAAAGAAAGGTTAGTGGTTGCTAGCCATGAATAGATCGAGTAGAAGACGAAATTTTTTTAACGAGAATAAGCATAATATATCGAAAATTTGTGCACTCATGTAGATCCATGAATGTGTATCCTAGTATACATCTCAAATTGAAAATCGAGCTTATAGGAGAAGGACACATGAACTTGCACACATCTATTCACACTGAGACCATACACCAAGTAAATATTTAAGACCCAATATATCATTACCTATTTGATTAGTTAACAAACCAACTGTTGAAATAGTCACTCATCACCGGATCATGACACGTGATCATTCATTTCAATTTTTAGACTACCCAATCATAGTAAACTAATTTCAGGATTATCCCATCTGCTCGTATGTATATTCATCCTTGATTCTAATCCATTCATCTTACCTACTACCCTATTATACGAGTCTATTTAACAACTCCAATTGTACACACATGCTCATACACTCCTTTTACACATTTCAAGCCTTTTTATTATCTCACACTTGATCTATCATTGATCAGAACCGTTAAAAAGACTCATCATGGATCTATTTAGCTATCAAATCGTTCAATTTAAATATGGACCATTCCATCATCATCAAATTATTAAAGATTCGATTTGAGTCGTCTATATCCGATCATCTCAATTCTAACCATTCATTCATCAAACACATTATCCAGATCATTTATCAATGGTTGGTGACCCTTTCACACTATTGTCTAACATACGGCACACCTAAGCTTTCGGATCTACCTCATTTTTTAGCCCATGCCCTTATATGATTTAACAAAACTAATGAGTAGAGTGGATGTTACGTAAACATCACAAGTGGGGCCTAAAAAAATAAATCAAAACCCACAACATGCGTTGCAATTGTGAAAAGAAAACAGGATCCCTCTCCCTTGAAATCTCGTCACTCCTTCATTATCCATCATTTGTGGGACCACCCAAGTAATCCGGACCATCCATCACTTGTGCATATACAGGTGTTGTTTTCACTTCATTTTAATTTGAAAACATATTGTTACAGAATTTTTCATTCACAGGCTTTTTGGCGTTTTCTTTTTATTGAAATTTTTTTTGCTGTTTTTAATGATCAAAACCTTAAAAATAAACATGAACATTTCCCCTGTTATTTTTCATCCTAAAGGTTTTTTTTCCACTAACTCTCACTCTCTCAGCAATTTTTTTATTCAAATCTCGAGAGATTTTCACTAGGGGTGTGCATGAACCGAGTTAGCTCGGTTAGCTCGCTCGACTCGACTCGAAAAAGCTCAAGTCAACTCGATTTGAAACTGAGTTCGAGCTGATTTTTTTAGCTCGGAAAAATTTCGAGCCGAGTTCGAGCTTGCCCGAGCTCGACTCGACTTGGATCAAACCCCAACTCGAATCGAACACGGATCGAACCAGTTCGATGACTTTGTTATTTTGACATGGATGTTGCTCAGCAAGTATTTGATGAAATGACTCAACGAAGTGTCGACTAGTGGCGAGGAAGATATGAATATGAAACAAATACCCTTGTATCTTGATTTTTATGTTGTTTGCTAAGTGTTTGATGAAATACATGTAAATGGATGCTGCTGCTATACATGCTGTGAAAAATTGAAGGGGCACTCCATGTGTTTGAGAAAATGCCGCAGAGGCTCGATCTTGGCTCGAACTGGCCCGAGCTAGCCAGTCAGGCTCGAGGACCAAGTCGAGTTCGAGCAAAGGTCAACTAGTGGTCGAGTCGAGTCAAGCTGTGCCAAGCTCAACTTGGTTCGACTCGTGTACACCCCTGATTTTCACATATTGAGGTTTTTCCTAAGACATTATGGCGAAAATCTCATTGAAAAAGAACCGTTAAATCTTAGTCATGATATTAATAGGATAATATCTTCTGATAGGTTATTTGCAAAAGTGGTACAAGCATTAAAATCTGGGGGACATTTATCACAGTGGTCCAAGTCTAATTGTTTAGAGCATATGTTTGGTAGACCCCAACCTGAATAAATCATGAATCCTAACCTTCCAATTTGTCTCCTAGCAATAGGGTAGTCAACAAGAGAAGTACATGCAACCACCCACATTCAACTCTAAATTGAGCCTATATTTGTGTCACACCCCAAACTCAGAAACTGAGCACACAAAATTTCTGATCGCCGAATTCGGCGCCGACAGCCTCCGTAGTACCCCATCCTCGGCTCTTGGCACCCATATACCAGGTTCCAATCCTGGGATCCTAAAAGGAGAATTTTAATCATGAATTCATTTCATAATAAGCATGACCAAAGGCATAACTCACTAACAATAAGCAGAACTCCATTACAAAATTCACTATGATAAAAAACTTTAAGATACAATGCGTAAAAAGGGAAATACAATGATAATAGTAACAAAACTCCAGAAGCTCTGAAGCACGCTCCTACTCCTGCTCAGCTACGGTCTAGCATCACCTTCACACATCAATTGTGCATAAGCTTATAGAAAGCTTAGAGGGTGGTGAAAGTGTGTGCGCAATATAAGCGTGCTCAGAATGCAATATCGGAGTAATACAGAATATACTGATAAGTCCATGAATGCAATCAGCCGTAACAAGGCTACGTGATGTAAGGCATGAATGCTATCGGCCACACCAAGATCATGCAATGCAAGGCATGAATGCTATCAGCCGCACCAAGGCCATCCAATGCAAGGCCTACATAACCAATGTCATGTGCAAGATGCAGCTCAAGCATATCAATCCAGCTCATCTCTAGAGCATGATATATCAATACAGTTCTCTCTAAATAATCACTGGGGTCTAATACACTGTACACCACATTGTCGCCCTACACTGGACGCACAACCATGCTAACGAAAGAGACGCCACTATCCGTCTAGCCAATAGTTAACTAATATCTATCTGATATGTCAATAGCGAACCCATTTACAAGCCGGTCATACTCAGCCTAGCAATTGCCCCCTACCCTCGGGCAAGTAAGGTCACACCCCCTTCCAACTGACCACAACACGGTAGAAGATGTAGCATCCTGGTATTTGGCCCTCGTACGCTCAGGTATCCACTCTATCTCGACGTTGGAGCGTCATCCGATAATGTCAAGTTTAGGGACTTTCACCCAGGGACATCCTTCCCACCCCATGTAAAAAGAAGATTTTCGGTGTCCAAACCTGTCATCCACAATATGCCTATGGAGGCTATGGCCCTGATAACGCTAGGGCGTACAGCAATCACAACACACAATGCAATATGCATGAGTCACATAGTCCAATCATGCATCAATCCTGCGCATACCGTGTGCTCATGTGGGACGACTCCGCCTATCAGGGAGTCCCATAAACAACCTGCCCTATGGCATATGCAATGGTCAACCACATCTCATAACAATCATGCAAATGATGCGTATGGGCATATATCATGATGTTATGCTGTCACATACTCATAATCGGTACCGATAACCGACCTATATACAAGGCGGGGTCCATAGATGAACAGCCAATCTAAACAATAATATAAAGATCGACCCTCGACTGTGGATTTACCAAATCCGATAGCATAGATCCATCCGTCTACGACGATGATGAACTCTCCTCATATCAAAGTTGGGCCTAGATGGCCTACTTATAAACCTAAGGATCCGGAAAGGGTTCCTTCTTCATGCTATTATATAGCTCGCTAGATGCCCTAAGGGGCCCAGATGAGTCCTACACGGACTCCAAGATTAAAAAGAAATAATCCTACAAGCAACCAATGGGGGCCCAACATTTTCGGTTAACACAATACGAATAGATGGACCATGCAAACATCAATGGGGCCCAATGATTTGGGTAAACCCACTTAGAGAATGATGAGAATGGGCCTGATAAGGCCTAAGGAAAGGTCACAATGTGGACATTTAACCATTCTTGCCCATCAACGTGGACATTTAACCAACATTGCTCCCAAGGAGTGGCCCACATAGAGCCTAACATATAGTAGGCTCATGGCTTCACATAAGGGCCCAAAACACATCCCATTGGGCCTCACACACAAAGGCCTCATACACATCATAATGGGCCTCATCATATGGACCATATATACATCACATTGGGCCGCACACAAGAGCCACACATACATCATATCGAGCCTCACTCATGGGCCACACATATACAACACATCAAGGTAGGCCCTGCACATTCCAAATGGGCCCCATCAGACGGATAGTTTGGGTCAAACACGTCCATCTCGTGGGGCCCACGTCCCATGTGGACGGTGTGGATATACATCATAGGGGCCTCGCAGATGCACGATGTGGATTTAACACATATATCACGGTGGGCCGCGGACGGATAGCATGTATATAAAATACATATATCAAGGTGGACCACACATAGATGGATGGCGTGGTTTACAACACATCATCAAGGCAGGGGCCCACACAGTCCAAAATGGACGGACAGCGTGGATGTAAGCCACATACATCACAGTCGACTCCATACAGCACCGTTCGAATGGACGGTGTGAATATAGAATGCATACATCAAGGTGGGCCCCACCCCACACGTGCAGCATGTGTGGTTGGGTCCCACCGTCCTACCAAGAAAAATAGACGGACAGTGTGGATTAAATCCATACATCACGGTGCATCCCATAGCAGCACCGTCTAGATGGACAATGTGGGGACAGAATACATACATCAAGGTGGGTCCCACCCCCACATGTGCCACGTGTGCGGGGTGGGCCCACGTCCAAACAGGTGGACGATGTGCATAAAACACATACATCTCGTTGGCCCACAAAGCTTGCTGACGTCAATCAGCATATGGACGGCAAGGTTATAGAATACATACAGCAAGGTGGGTCCCATCCCACACCTGGAGCACGTGTGGGGTGGGCCCCACACATCCAAGTGTTGCTAGCCGTCTAACAGATGAACGACTCAGATGCAACACATGCATGAAGTGGGTCCACACATGTGGGACCCACCAGCAACTTGAACAAGCTGATATTTATGTTTTCTCTTCATCTGGGCTTGTCCAGACGGATAGGCCAGCGGGCCTGCCGCTGGAAAATCCAGTAATAGCGGGTCCAACATATGGACGGCATGGATATAATACATCATGGTGGGCCACACACATTCATCATCACATATGGGCCATCATATATCATCACCAAAAGAAAAGGAAGAGAGAGAGAGAGAGAGAGAGAGAGAGAGAGAGAGAGAGAGAGGGAGGGAGGAAGGAGAAAAGTGTGATGGAGGGACCCCACCACTATGGGTCCCTCATTACATGCATCATACACCATACACCATACATCAACATAAAAAAGAAATCTGGACAGAAACATAACATAAAAATCTGAGGTGGGGACACCATCCCCACCATGCAAATCAAGGGTCTAGATGACCCTTAAAAGCATGAATTAGAATAGAAATCATCATGGTGAGGGTCCATGGAGATAGATTAGAGTAGAAATCATCATGGTGGGGTCCATGGAGAATGGACCCACCATGGGTCATGCATGCAAGAAGATGGGCCAAGGGCCATATCAAGGAGGAGGATCTCCACCATGGATTGGTAGGTCTTTCAAGTCCCCAAGCAAATGAAAGAAAGGGGATGAAATCTAGCTCTGAAGTATACCCACCTTCAAATCTAGGGCTTCTTCTTCCACCAATGGCTTCCAATGATCCAAGGGGACAAGATTCAATGGTTGAGATGGCTCTTAATGGTTGGATTGGGAAGATTAGGGAGAGGAAGTGGCTGAAATTTTTTTGGGAGTCCATGGCTTCTTTCTTACTAACAATGGAGGAAATGGGAAATGAATGAGAGAGGAGAGAGATAAGAGAGAGAGGGAGTAGCTTAGGTAGGCAATGAGTGGTTTGGAGAAGAGGTGTGGCTAAGGTCATTATGACTTGTGTAAGAGGCATGCTCTAATGGGGAAGAGAAAGGGATCATGGGCTAAGGGCTAGGGTGGATAGGGTAGGGTGAAGTCATCCTCATAATGGCCTAGAGAAATGTGTCATGGGTTAGGTGGGTCTCGTAACATGCGGTCCATGGCCATGATCATGCACGACCAACATCTTATGATTTAGATGTTGGATTGGCGCACGAGATGCAGCATTGGAACCGCAGCGACGGCACGGTCGCAATGGCATAGATCTCAGGCTGGGTCGACTCGGGTTTACAAGATGCGACTTAAGGTCATGCGCAAATGCAATCTACGGGTCGCGGGTCGTCAGAATTTGATCGAGAGGACCGCGGGATCCTACAGAACGGAATGAACACTAGGACGCGGGCCTAACAATTGGTGGATAGGATCTTGAGATATCTTGTAAGCATTTTCATCAATGGTATGCCACAATAAGGGTTTTGATGGGTACTACAGTACTACACTAGGGCTGGTTTCCACCTTGAAATTGCATCTTTCAAAATGATGTGGGTCATTAATAATGTTGGGGAACCATGGAAGCATGCAGAGATGAATCAAACAAAGTTATCCAATCGCACAACCAAGTCCAAACACAAACAGATCGCATTTTACGTAGAAAATTCCTTATGAAAAAAAACCACGGCCCATAACGACAATAATACACTATGAAAGAAAAAAAATTACAAGTAATGGAGATTACCGATTCAAACAATCCTCAAATCTCCCTCACAAACCAAGCTTTGCCCTTGAAACCCTTATGAACGAGTTTAAAAAAACTTAGAATACCTCTCTTACTTTCCAAATCCAGATTACACCCAATATATATAGCATAAAATCGTAACACAATCGGAATACGAAACAAATCCTTCACTTACGCAATTTTGCATGTGCACTCAATGTCACCTTCGATGGGACTTCGATGGCATTGACGATCTGTCGACAGCATCGAACACTTTCAATGGCATCAAGAAAACATCAAAACATTCCAATGATCAGACATGAATTTTTTGAATTTTTCCACTGGCATCAACATCTGCTCGAAAGCATTGACAGACTTTGGTGTTTACTAATTTAAGACATCAACAACCTATAAGAAACATTTATTAAATGAATGAGTGATTGCGCATGAAGACATCAAAAAATTAATTTTCTTTTGAATGACATTAAAAGATGTGGAAGATGCTCCAGAATAATAAACCGAATGAAGCTTAGTGAATTTCTTATGGAACAGCATCATCAGTTAATGACTGGACCAGGAGAGTTCATTGGGAATCAGTCTATACGTATAGACACCCTGCAGGAAATTTTAAATATTTGACTATCACTATCTGTCCAAATGAGTGGATTAGGTGAGGCACAGGTAGTAGCTTAGTGGGTCAGGTCTTGATGATGGGCCCACCTTGATGTATGTGTTGTAATCTATGCAGTCCATCAGTTTTTACTGATCACTTTAGGGCATGGTATCGAAAAAATGAAGTATATCCAAATCTCAAGAAAACCACAATAGGAATTGAACGCTCACCATTAAAAACTTCTTGTGGCCCACAAAAGTTTTGGGTCAAGTTGATATTTGTGTGTTTCCTTTGTTCAGGTCTGTGTGACCTTATCAACAAGTTAAATGGAAAATAAACATTAGGGTGGGGGCTAGGAATTTTTTAATCACAGGTGTTTCTTGTGGTATGGTCCACTTGAGATTTGGACCTGCTTCATTTTTTGGACCATAGTTATTGACAAAAGACCCACACCCAAGTTCTCTAACTCCGTTGTTTCGGTTATGATTTTTCTACCCACAGAGGTAAAGGAAAGGTCTTTCCCTTTTGGGCCGGTTCTGTGTGAGGAGGGATTCAAACCCACGACAACATGGTTCGTAGCCATGTGCTCTAATCCTTTTAGCTCAGGCATACTTTGCTAGGATCTTATAGTCTAAGGAAATTTTGGATATGATCCACTAACGGGTCCAATAGATCAATGGTCTGGATCTGAAATGGAGCCCTCATGTGTACCAACTGGACGTCCGAGTAGGCTCTCCAGGGAGGATTATTCACTTCCTTTAATTTGAATGTGAACCGGATATTACATTTCTCCTCAGTTAGCATGTTATCAATCTACGGGGTTCCAATTGTCCAATGGAAGAGATATTTGGCGAATGGTCCATCAGCCATGGGGCCTACTAGATCAACGGTATGGATCGCCTACTCTTTGTCTGTCTCATTGCAATTTTAGGAAGGAGGAAATGGAGAGTGGACAACGATTTTCAGATTGTACAAGTGTAGCCCCATGGTTCAATGATCCAAACCGCTCATCTGCCACACACCACATTGCATGGACAACACCCCATAAATCTCCTCGAAATGGTAATCCCAGCCTTTGAATTAGTCACCTGAAATTCAACAATGATCCAAGTTCAATTGAAAAAAGGCCCCCAAATTGGTGGCTAGGATCTAACGATGTAGGAGAACATATGGGTATGTTCCATTCAATTTGGATGAATCACGTCAATGGTCTGGATGTAGAACCATGGGCCCCACTTGTACAAATGAGAGAGATGGGGTAGAAGAACGGGTCATCCTCCGTAGATCGAGACGTGCGCCGCGTGTGGTGGAAAACACACATTCCTCGGCCAATACCTTCTTACAGGAAACAGACCAAACATCGCAGCCACCTTAAGATTAGAAAGGCGTTTTTGTGGAAAATCTATTCAGAAAATCAAATTTAACCAAACACATCCTCTCCATAAACGGAAATTCCCTTCAAATGCTTTCTGCGAGGGACGAAGTTACGAAATTGCCCTTGTTATTGTTTTTTTCTTTAAAAAGTAAGTAAGTCGAAAAAGTGTAGGGCCTGTGATGTGTATGGAATCCAAACCGTCCAAAATATGTGCCCTAGGATGGTGATCAACTGAAATAAAAATCTGGCTGATCTGATCATCATATGGGCTATGTATGAATTTGGATGGTCTATAATAATTTTAATGGTGTAACCTATCTTACAATTGGATCAGCAATATATATGCTCCCATGAGAAGTGGTGATGAAACTTCAAAGGTAATTTTTTGGCTTGATTTAAAAAACTAATAAACCTTTCACTTTGTTATGGCTTACTAAACTCTTTGATTAAGCCAAAAAGTTAGCTTTTGGTGTTCATGAGGTGAGTCATTTAGTGGACCATCCTAATTGTGTGCCCGCATCACGTGTCAAAAGTTCTCATGAAAATTGTCGTTGAAAATCAATTCTCACACACAAATAGATATACATCTACACATAGAGTCATCATAATGAGGTTAATCGGTTGAATAAATTGGATGTTGTACACATTTCATGTGAGCCCCACAATTCTTGACTGCATTGTTAGGAAATGGCTTCTCAAAGTGATTCCCTTACACCAATGGTAGCATAAGATGGAGACTTAGTTGTTAGATCTTGCCAAATGAGTCTCACGTCATTGGAAGAGAGTCACCCGCTTTCACTCGCTTAAGAAGAAGTTTAGAGGAACACTCTCATTCAAAACAAGATCCACACTATAAGTTGTGTGGTAGTAATGGAACCTAACTTCCTTCTTGCAATACCTCTATGTGCTATATGTGTTTGTGCTCCAGATTCTATCTTTTGGTCATGGGTTCCTGCTAGAGTTGTACATGAACCATGTTAGCTCGGTTAACTTGCTTGAGCTGATTTTTGGAGCTCAAAATAATTTTGAGCCAGGTTCAAGCTTGTTTGGGCTTGAATCGACTCGGATCAAACCTCAACTTAAACTGACCTCGGATTGAACCAGTTCAGTGACTCAATTATTTTGATATTGATGTTGCTCACCAAATGTTCGATGAAATGACTGAACGAAATGTTGTTTCAGGTGCATACATTCTCCGCGGGATCAGCTAGTGGTGGGGAAGGTATGAATATGAAACAAATCGTTATTAAAAAAATATTATATTGTAAAACTATCCTTGTATCTTGATTTTAATGTTGACTACTGAGTATTTAATGAAATACTTGTAAACTACTGTTGTTGTTTTGCATAATGTGAGAAATTGATGGTGCGTCCTCCATGTGTTTGAGAAAATGCCGCGCAAGCTTAAACTCAACTCGAACTGTCCCAATCTACTAACTAAACCAAGCCGAGCTGTGGCACAGCTTGGTTCGACTCATGTACAGCTCTAGTTCCTATGTATTATATAAGAATATTGTTATAAATGTCATCAATGGTAAAAGACAATAGTTCCAAAACTGTTAGATAAAAGCCTGCTTAGGAAGATTAAAAGGTTACTTGGGATGATGAAATAGTACTTTTGAAACTACCCTATCACCCTATCTTCCAATGGGTGGGGCTCACTTGGACGACTCACTTACCGGTTTTAAAAATAGAAATAACTTTGGGCATTTTTATTATCTCACCCATGGAGTGCCTCTCACGTAATTGAAGCCACGATATCCTTTGTGATAAAATCTTGATTTCTGAAGATTTTTACAGTAAAATTCCTGTTAGAAACTTTTGGAAAAAGAAAAAGCTGAAATGGATGTCACATTCAATGGACTACTAAATTAGTTGCCCTGTACTATCCAACCGATGGCCCACGCATCTGGGCGCGGATTAGATATTGACAGGTTGAGTAGCGAGTGGGCTACTAAAGTGACATCACCAAGTTCTGTGGGCTTGTAACGTCTTAGAAAAATCCGTATAAGGATCCAAGTACCACCTTAGGCAGAAATCATCCAGGACTAGAACCTTTAAAAATTAGGTTAAGATTAGTAAGTGCTAAACTAGAGTACTTGTGAAATTAGCACTAATCACTTTTTATATGATCTGTAAGACCCGAAACGTGTAAAGTCATTGACGCTACATTACCCTGAAATCTAGAATCCATCCCTAAACCCGGTTGCTCTCGGGAGCACACCGAAACTCCGTATTGGACCTGGACCGCACGTCGAAGGTCCGATAACCGCAAAACTATATGGCTATGACCGCATTATTGGACTTAACAATCCCCTCAGAAATCAAGTCTTAATTGTGTCTAAAAATGCACAACTTAAGCCCGGAGCAAAGTGTGTGAGAAACATGAATATCTTTAGAAATGAAATCCGAATTTAAGTAAACTGAGTCATGTCGCTTGCGGGCCAAATATAAGGATTCAGACCGTCAGAATTTGACCCAAATACACCCTCGGATCAGGAAAAATTTTTCATACATGGCAATGTACTTGTGGCCCTGATCGAGTGACGGTGACCGTTGAACTGAAACTGGTCCGCCACGGTCGATCTGTAAACCCGATCAGAGCAAAAACTCAGCCTGACCTAGATCCAATGTTAGGGAGCTTAAGTCCGACCGCACGCAGAAAAGGGGGCTCCAGAAGTGCTCCGTTGGATCGGAACGGCCGATCTTTGGACACAACCTAAGTATACCATGGCCCCAGGGCCAATCCCATCAATTCTGGGCCTATATAAGGGCCTTAAACCCTCTCTCTTATATTCCATACGAATTTTAAACCCTAAGAAAGAGAGGAGAGGAAAAGGAAAGGAAAGAGAGAGAAAGAGAGTGAGAGAGTTGAAGATTCATCTTGGGATTTGATCCCGTAACTCCACGCACTTAGCCACCCTATCTGTATCACAGATCCGGCGTTTCCAACAACGTACTTGGGTAAGAAAACCTCACCCTAATCTATTTTAGGGTCTCAAATAGTGTAAAGCGTGAAATAGCTAACCTATTTCATACTGCAAGTTGTCGTTGTGCCGTAGACAAAGACTCGATATACAAACTGAGTTCAATACTTATTTATCAGTGTAAGGTGCGGATTATAAACGTTTAGGTTATGGTTTTCAAGGCTTTTAATGTCGGTTAATGATTTATTACTGACGTAGGTGCTATTTCACATGCCAAATGCGATGGTAGTTTCGCGTTTCAGATATATATGAACTATATTGAGTTTAGTGTATTCCATGTATTCGTATAAAGGATCGTATATGTATGAAATTTGAAAGTGTGTTTGTCATGATTAATTGTCGTATATTTATACTAGTTGTATGTGTAACAACTCCTTGGTGAAAGGATTTGCCCCAATACATGTTATGGCCAACATACGTCATGTATGTTAAAAAATATAGTCTAAGTATTTGTAAAAATATCTGAATGAACTAGTAGTTAGTAAATTGTACTTTATATGATTGTTGAGATATGATTCTCAACTACCTTAATTATGTGTATGATTTCCTCCATGTATTTTATACTATAGTGTCTGTTTAGGTATAGAATGTATATGTGTGAATTCATGTTTAAGTTGTATTCCCTAATATGCTCAAATGCTTATATGAATTGAATTATGGATTCATTGCTTCCTTGATTTTCTTATATGATTATCTGTTGAAATTAAATACGCTTGGGACTATGATATAGTCCAGGCAATCAGTAACAGGCCCTGATTTTGGTGACTGAGGTTGTTTTCGCCCCACAGGACGTGTTCGATGAGTCCCAGTTGTACTTCGGTTGTCGACAGTGGTTAGGCCACACGGAGTGCTCGTGCACTTCAAGTCGATCAATTCGATGTGTGCTCGTACCAGTCGAGCTCGTCAAGTAACCCGATTGATCCGATGTATGTTCACCATATATGGACGCTACTGCTTGAACCTAAGGTACCAACTTACCACTGAAAATCCCTTTAACCTTGGTACTTCGATCCGCTAAGACTCATGAGCCGGGCATGGTGGTATGGGATACCGTGGTCGAGCTGTTGGCCTACGCTGGGGCGACGAGCCTCCCCGTAGTGTCCAGTGAGCAACACAGTCTCGTGAGCCGAATACGGTAGTATGGGACACTGTATTCGAGCTGTCGGCCTACACTGATAAGGTGACGAGCCCTTTGTAGTAACCTTGAGCATACTCTAAGACCGCGTAGAGGCGACGAGCCTTTACGTAGCAACAAGAGTACATGCTAGGCCTGCACTGATAAGGTGACGAGCCCTTTACAGTGACCTAGAACCGTAACATCGTATGAGATTTACTAGGACTGACTACCCTAGAATAGATCATCATTTGAGAATTGATATAAGGGAGGTACGTTAGCTTCCCAATCCTGTTGTATGAAAAGGGTCTAATAAGAAACTCGGTAATCATGTTCATGCACCGCATTACGTGTCTATTTGGCGTAGCAGGTCAAGCACTGAGGAAGGGTTGCATGCCACGATCGTGAGATGAAGTCGCTAAGGGAGAATAGGCGAGGGCATGCATCATTATTTCATATCATTCTTACATTAATTAGAGTATTTAGGAATGTTTGAATGTGCTGCTTTATCATTACTGCTTGACTGAATTGATAACATGTTAATATTTGCTTTATAGCTCCACTGAGTTAATCACTCATTCTCACGTTACGGGACGGTGTTTTAAATACCAACCAGACCATATTGTAGTTTCAGGTGATGGCGCAGCCTGCGAGGTGGAGCTAGATTTTGAGGATGATGAGGAGGCATTCTCATACATACAGTATTCACATAGATCGTTTTGAATCGATGGGGCTTCAGGGCTAATACTTTGTAGTAGACCACCATATCTTGACATTTTGTATTTTGAAACAATACTTGTAATTATTCGACCTAGTAACATGATCATACTTGGGAGACTCACAATCACTTACATACTTTATATACTTATCACAGTCTTCCGCTTGCGTAATGTAACTGTCTCTAGAGTATGATATGTCGTTTTGGTATAATCACATTCATGTTAAATACACTAATATGGACAACATTTAATCATCATTATATATATTGCATAAGTGATGCGTTGGAACTCGGGAGTTGGGCCTATGCTCGACCCCCGATTTTCAGGGCGTTACAGTGCCCCACTATGATGTATGTGTTGTATCTACACCGTTCATCCATTTTGAGATATCATTTTAGGGTATGAGCCAAAGAATGAGATAGATAAAAATCTGTAGTGGAACCCACCACAGAAAACAATGGGGAGAGTGATTCCCACCGTTGAAACTATCCTAAGGCCCACCATAATGTTTATTTGAAATCCAACCTATTCAAAAATTAAAAACGACATGAAAGAAGGGAAAACACAAATATCAGCTAAAACTTTTGTGGCCTTTAGAAGTTTTTAATGGTGGAAGTCACTGTCCTCGGTATTTTCTGTGCTGGGTCCACTGGAGCTTTGGATTTAACTCATTCCTTAGATATTTCCCTAAGATGGTCTCTCTAAATGAATGGAAGGATACAAAACATAAATCATGGTGGGGCCAGTGGAACTTGGTGACGTGACTTCGGTAGCGAGTTTGGCTACTCAACTTGTCGGTATCTAATCTGCGCCCCACGCATGCCAATCTGTGAACTTATCATTAGAGCCCTCTGCGTTATGCTCTATTGTAAAGACCTCCGGTAGAGTAATAATCATATGTGCCACCTTGGTTCTTTCGAAATTTTACTGCAAAATTCTTCTTAAATTTCTCATTCTACCATTTTTAAAAATTTCTAAGCTGTTGAGGAATTATACAATAAGAATTCTTTCTTTTTTTCTTTAGAGTCTATTTAATTAGCTGTAAATGTGTAATGTACGTAAATAATGGTAAATAAGTAATGATAATTTCAGTATTTCAATTTAGCAGATATTTTTTGTTAGTATATATTTTGAAAAGAGACTCCAATTACATGGAAGCGGATTGGTTGGTGTACCATACACCAGATATATAGCTAGTGTAGATTCATCTCATGCGAAGACGAGCGTCGACGCTCCTCCATATCTGAGTTGTAAGAACGGTTTAAAGGAGATCAAAGTTACATAGGCCCCACAATAATGTATTTATTATATCCATACCGTTCATCCATTTTTCAAGGTCACTTTAGAGCATTAGGCCAAAGATGAATCATATCCAAAGCTCAAATGGACCACACCAAAAATAGCAGCGAGGATAACGATTTTTACTATTAAAAAATTCATCAGGCCCACCATAACGTTTATTTTCCATCCAATCTATTGATAAGGTCACAAATACATGGATGAAGAGGAAAAACAAATTTCATACTGATCTGAAACTTCCATAGCCCCCAAAAGGGTTTCAATGGTAGACATTCAGTCCCCCACTGCTTTTTGCAATATGGTCGACTTGATCTTTAGATCTGTCTTAGTTTTCAGCTCAAGCCTTAAGACGAGCTTGCCAAATGGATGAACATTTTGGATATAACACGTACCTCATGATAGGATCCACAGAACTTGCTGATGTCAATACACCAGCTATATAGCTGGTGTGTGGTACACCCGCTAATCCGCTTCCCAATTACATTAGGTAAACTCTGTGGGCCTCATAATGATGCATGTGTTTTATCCATGCCGTTCATTCATTTTGTTGGATCATTTTCAGGCATGAGTCTAAAAATAAGTCAAATGCAAAACTTCTACAACCCTTCAGAGGTTTTCAATAGTAAACATTCAATTCTCACTTATTTCTATGGTGTAGCCCATATGAGCTTTGGATCAACTCCGTCTCTCTGATCATGCTCTTAAATGATATGAGAAAATGAATATAAGACATGGGTATAAAACATATATCATGATGGCCCCACATGGGTTTTATCCACATTTCCAAACTAAACAAGCCTTGAAAAGATTGAGGTAATATGCAGCCTGAGTACCATTAGCTAATGAGTGAACGGTGCTTTACGTATGTGTATGTGACATTGACTCGGCCAAAAAGTAAGTCTCATTGCCGAGATTTTCTTTCATGGAAATCGAGAAAATCGTACACATCAAGTGGGCTACCCTTGAAATCAACAGATGGATGTAGATCAACCAATAATGATGAATGGTCCTGATTTTTAAGCCAGGTGATCTCTATGTTGGGATCCATCTCTTCCACGGCTCAGATGTCTTTCATACGTGAAACATTAGCTGAAAAACGGTGCGGTATGATAAATGTTGCACTCCATAAAGCAGCAAACCTGTACAGAAGGATGCAGGTGCATACGCGGAAAACCATGTCTTGGATCTTTAAATATTGCAATGAATGCTGGGATTACAGGGGTGTACATCCGGTCGAACCGAGTCGAGTTGGCCCCAGCTGGACTCGGCTCGGCCACTAGCTGACCTCAGCTTGAACTTGGCTCAGCTTGGTACTCGAGCCTGGTTCGCCAGCACAGCTCGGTTCAGTCAGCAGCTCGGGGCCAATTTGAGATGAGTTCAAGCCGAGTTCATCTATGCAACAATTCTACAAACACCTGGATTGCAGGTTAAAAAAACTCACTGTATGTAAAATAGTAGCAAAGGTTTTTCAAGTATTTTACCAAACACCTTCTAAGCAACATAAAAATCAAGGAAAAAATTATATTTGTTTCATATATATACACTCCTTACCACCGGCCACACTTCGTTGAGTCATTTCACCAAACATTTGGTGAGCAACATCAATATCAAAGTAACCGAGTCACCAAGCTGGTTCGATCCAAGTTCAATTAGAGTTGTGTTTGATCTGAGTCGAGTCAAGCTGGGGCCAACTTGAACTCTACTCGAACTCATTTTCGAGCTCAAAAAATCAACTCAACTCGGCTCGAACTCAGCTTCGAACCAAGTTGAATCGAGCTTTATTGAGTCCAGTCGAGCAAGCTAACCAAGCTAGCTCGGTTCATATGCACCTTTAGTTGAGATGTTGTTTTTTTAGGTGAGATGTTGTTTTTGGATGCACAAACAGGGTTGTCCATGTTCACATCTTGTGTTTGGATGACACTTGCAATACCACATGGATGTAGAAGTGATAACCTATTGCACACGTGCCTAGAGCTATACACGAGTAGGGCTTGGCTAGCTCAGCTCAGCTCAGTCCTCGAGCCTGACTTGGCACCTCGGCCAGCTCGATCAACAACTTAGGTTAACTCAAGCCAAGTTCGAGCTAAGCTTGAGCTTAATCTTTTGAGCCGAGTTCGAGTACAAGCATCCTAGTTGCGTTCGAGTTTAGGTTTTATAAGTTTATACACACACACACACACACACACAAAATATTTATCTAAGTCAATCCCATTTGAGTTGAATTAATTCGAATCAAGTTATGTTCGAGTCAAGTTCCGAGCCAACTTAGTCAAGTTCAGTCTATCTTAAACTTGAAATTTTTACGAGTTTAAAAAATCAATTCAACTCGGCTCAAACTCAGTTTCAAGCCGAGTTGAGTCAAGCTTTTCCAAATAGAGTCAAGTAAACTAAGCTAACTCAGTTCGTGTACACTACGTATGTAAGTCCTAAGGGCCCGTTTGGCCAGGTGGATTGGAAGGGATTGAATGGTACTAGGGTGGATGGCATGGATTTCTAGGTAATGATGATGTTCAGTGGATTGTCTTTAGATCCATGGGATTGCTCTATCCCCGGATTGCTATATCAAGTTTGCTTGGTACGCCCAACCAATCATGGGATTAAACCTTTCCATCCCTTCCAATCCCTCGAGCCAAACACATCCCAGGCAAATTTAAACGGACTAGGGTGGATTGGATGGGATTTAAAGGTAATGATGGTGTTGTCGGTGGATTGTCTTAAGATCCATGGGATTGGGATCATATCACCGACTCTGTTTGGCACGCCCGGCTAGTCCCGGGATTTAACTTGCAGTCCCTTCCAATACCATCCAATCCCTTCCAATCCGACCGGCCAAACGGGCCCTAAAAGATAATCATTCTCTCTTCTGAAATCTATGCCGTTACGTTGCGCGTTTGCCCGTGTATGTACAGCTGCATTTCATGTCCAAGGTGGGCACCATGACATTCGATTTCCTTGGACAGCCCTATCCAATGGACACTAATGTCCTAGTGACAATGGTATCCAGATCATCGTGTCATGGAGATCCGTGTTTGAAGTACATCCTTCCATACATCGAAAACGTGACTCCCTTCCCGTCAACGCTCACATGGGACCGCAACTGAAGCATGTGGGTCCCACCACTCTTCTCAGAACTGTCGGAACGTCTATTTTGGTAGTCCGCAGGAACACCAAACTAACCCAAATGGCCAGGCTACGTGTACAGTACGCGAGGAAGATACTAGAATGACAGCCTACAACCAATTTTTATACTCGGCCACACTCATTTTTGGTATACATGCATACATATATAACCATCAGGACCGTTCAAATCTCGGTTTTAAATATGATAGATATCAATACTTGTCGAATGGTCCTAACCATCCAATTGATGAGGACCATGATTTAGCCGGTCAGGATTAACGTTCATGCTTGCCACGTGTATGGTGGATATGTGAACTTCACACTGCAATTTATTTCATGAACAACGGTCCGTGCTCATGGTTGCAGACCGACACGTGGAAAGTCCATCACATGCGACGATTCCCACCATTTCATCACAGCCTGCAGCATTTATTGTTTATGAAAAACCAAGTCCAATAAACAATTTGAACCATCCGCATGGTGGGACGACCAGAGATTGCAAATCTTATTTTATAATCACTTTGATCTGACATTGTCTAGCCTTTCAATCTATTACTTAGAAAATGGATGGTTATTATAAAAAAATGCTAACTTTTGAATGGCTGAGATCATGTGATATGTGATGATGATTGCGTCGTGGCCCCTGGAATCCGAACCAAGCATGATGACCGTTCACATAGATTGATGGACTGCCCTGTGCAGTTAGATGCACTAAAACTGCAATTTTTAAGGTTTTTAGTCTTTAAATCTACACTCTTAATGGCTGTATTGCCATGACCGGTGATGTCAAAGATCCGTGGCTCCTGCCAAGTGCTTTCGCGGGAGTAAGTTGGGCCCCACTGTGATGTTTTTAGGAAATCCAATCCGTTCATCCATTTTGTCCGTTCATTTTAGAACAAGAATCAAAAAATGAAGCGGGATCCAATACTCAAGTGAGCCGTCCTAAAGGAAAACAGGGTTATGAAAATTCTCCTGGAGTCAACTAGGGGTGTACATTGCTTCGAACCGAGTCGAGCTGGCCACAGCTCGACTCAACTCGGCGACTAGCTGACCTCAGCTTGAACTCGGCTTGGCTCAGTTTGGCTAACAGCTTGGACCAATTTAAGTCAAGATCGAGCCAAGTTCGTCTGTGCAACATTGTCTCTGTAGCATTTTCATAAACATATGGACTGCACGTCCAAAATCCCACCTTTGTTTACTGGTTTGAAATGATTTTTTTTTTTTTTGAATGAATCTACTAGTTGTTTTCTTCTTCCTTTTACCATAGCTTCAACACAGCAATAGAGTCTGCACAGACAAACATACATCCAATCCATATATATATTTCCAATCCACCTAAGTCTGGTACATAAAACATCTATGTGAACTCACAGTCAGGCAAGATCAGTGGGGCAATGAGCGACCACACATACAGCCTTGCAGTGACCCACTCCATGCAAATTCAGGCCCACACTAAAGTCTAACTAATGTTGATCAATTGTGAGCTACCTAAATTCGAGCTGCTCCACCCCATGAGAAGCATGGCTGAGTACATGCTCTACCTCGAGAGAAACATGGCTGAGTACATACCTTCCTTGCCACTAGCCACACTCATTGAGTCATTTCATCAAACACTTGGTGAGCAACATCAATATCAAAGTACATTGAGTCATTTCATCAAACGTGGTGAGCAGCATCAATATCGAAGTAACCGAGTCACCGAACTGGTTCGATCTGAGTCAAGTCGAGCTGGGGCCAGCTTGAACTCAACTCGAACTCATTTTCGAGCTCAAAAAATCAGCTCGAACTCAGCTTCGAATCGAGCTTTTTTTAGTTGAGTCGAGCAAGCTAACCGAGCTAGCTCGATTCGTGTACACCCCTAAAGTCGACAATGATGCTTATGTACCATTCATACCATTCACAAAAATGTCATTTCTACTGGGATTAACTGAAAACACAAATATTAGCATGATTTAAAACTTCTTGGTCCTACGAATATTTCAATATGGACGTTCAATTCTCACATTTCTAGCTCACTTGAGTATTGGATTGAGCTTCATTTTGGCCTCACGTCCTAAAATGAACTGACAAAACTGATAAACGGGGTGTATCTCTTATAAATGTCACAGTGGGTCCCCACCTGGAATCCCAGCATAGGAATTTCCCAGACAACCTTTTGCAGAAATTCCACATCTGTGTACCACACACCACTAATCTAGTTGGTATGGGTACGTGTAGTGTGGAGATGAGTGTTGTCATGAGCACCGATGACGCAGGACTTCTCGAATCCACGAGGAAAGAAAGCAGAAAATAGAAATAAATTCGAAATTGATTAATTGATAAATAAAAATAAGTTCACAACCCTTTAAATAGGGCCAACCATAAATAATAAATATAATTCATATCTATTCATAAGTACATAGAGATTATGAGAAAAAAAATAAATATTATTTAAAACTCTGATTAAGTCATCTGTTCTCCGCCTTAAGCCAGGGTCTCCCTTGTCTCCTTGTGCAGGTGGCAGGACGTAGGAAGAGAACGCAACAGTTTTTTGCATCAACATCTTCCATTAAATAGTGTTGAATATCTTTTTCTCTCTACATCTCGAATGTAGATCGCATTTTATTTAACTCATTCCAACTACATTTTTAATGTTTAATTTCCTTTCACTTTATTCTGTAACATTCTCTTATGTCTATCGTGACCCGCTCTACATCAACCGAGTTGTACTAACGGTTTAAAGGATATCAAAGTTACATGGCCCTAAAACTATGTTTTTATTATATCCAAACTGTTCATCCATTTTATTGAGATTATTTGAAAGCAAGACCCCAAAAATGATTCATATCTAAAGTTTAACTTGACTGCGCCACAAATAGCAGGGCCAACCATAAATTTATTTTCCATCCAATCTATTCATAAAGTCATAAAGACCGGGATGAAGAGGAAAAACAAATAGAATATTAATTTAAAACTTCTATTACCCCCCAAAGGGGTTTCAATGGTAGACTTTCAATCCCCACTGCTTTTTGCAATGGGTCTACTTGATCTTTGGATTTGTCTTATTTTCTGGTTCAAGCATCACGAAGAGCTTGCTAAATGGAAGGACAGTTGGGATATAACATATACCTCATGATGGGATACACAGAACTTGGTGACATCAACACCATTTAAGTCAGTGGTATGTGGTACATCAGCCAATCCACTTCTGTTTTACCCACGCTGTTCGTGCTTTTTTTAAAAACTCATTCCAAGGTACAATCCAAAAATAAGACAACTACCTAACCGCGTGAAAGGAAATAAAGAAACAATGAGGATCGTGCGCCTATCATTGAAAATTTTGTAAGGACCACAAAAGTCTTAGAACAAGCGGATATTTGTGTTTTTACTTCGGAGAGGGTAACGTGACTTTATAAATAGGTAAGATGGAATGTTCAGTTCCCACTATTTCCTTAATATGGTCCACTTGAACACTGAATTTGCCTCATGTTTTTATTCGTATCCTAAAATAAGAACACTCATTCATATCCTAAAATAAGCCGGTGAAATGGATGAATCGCATGAATAAAACAAATAAATTATGGTGGACACCATAGAGCTGCGACATCATCTATCTAGCTGGCGGTGGGTCACTAGCTAATGATGCTTAAAATTCATATTGATTTTCTACCAATGCACAGGTGTTAATGTGTATGAGTACGCACAAAACCCAAACTTTTTAGGTGAATAATCATTATGTGGTCACGCCTCTCCTGAAATGCCAACTAATTGGACCTTCATATGGACTATAATTAATTATTAAATTATAGGCTGTAAATTTAAAAGATGTCGACACCACTTTTCGTGTTGACAGGTGATAAGTGGAAAATATTCATTTTTAATTGTACCTAAACCATACCTAAAATGGTTGACTGACATATTTCTTAATATATCATCGAGAATTTTACCATGGTATACTTCAGAAATTATAATTTTATAAAAACACGTACCTGAGCATTTTAAAATTAACAGAAATACTTTTTATAGGGTGAAATGACCAAAATAATCTCATTCACTTTTTCTTTTAAAGAGTGGAATTCAGGATTGTGGGTTCATGTGTTGTTTGTTTAACATCTAATCCTTTCAACAATTATTATACCCCATCTTGATAATTAGATTGTTAGGCCATGGCCAAAACACCCAATTAGAAATGCTTGTGATTGGAATAACTAAAATCCTAGTCATGTGGTAAATGAAATCTGTCTGAATTGGAATCCTACTGGAATCTAAAATTTGCGTGCATTAAGTATTTTAGTCTTAATAGTCTAAATTAATATATGACATTTGTCATAATAAATGTAAAATTATATATTTTGGCTAAAAATAAAGAAATTTTGAACCTTATATAGGCTACAAAGTAGGCCCACCGTAAAAAAATCCAATCATTTTTAGCATTTGCATTTAATTCATAGGCTTAAGAGGATTTCAATTTATATGATTTTGCTACGTTTCATTTGACATTCATTTTAATTACTATTATTTATCATTAACCAAATAATCATCCATTTATTTTACCTTAGTTTTGTCCATTCGCACGAGAGTCAATCATAAGCAAATGTATAGTTTTTCGAGACTTACGTAACATATTCAAGATCTATGGAGATATCTAAAGAGAATTTTGTGGTAATACAACTGGTGTCTATTGTGCGATGTCATGTCATCCATAAGGCAAAAATGGCTAAGTAAAATGTGGTCAAGTTAATAAGAAAGCCCGGAGCCGTTATCAGGAGAGGTGGCAAGCTCATAAGGAAGTCTCCATAACGTCAATAATTTTAAAATGATAATAGTAATTGTGAGAACATGAAAAACTTCTAGATGACTAGTTTAATATTATAAATAATAAGAAAATTAAGTAGAAAAGGCATCTCATGCCAATCAAATCAAATCAAATTTATTTTTCAATTACTTTGTGCTCATTAGTATTATCGGTTGCTTACATTCTTTATTGTAATCAGTAACAATAATTAAGTAGTTCTTAACTTTGTAATTCAGGTATATGCTTATTCATTAGATTCAATTCAAATATAAGTTAGTTATCCGTTCAAAAAGGCATTATGTAGTTGTTCTTTTAGACTGATTGTAAGATTTTTTTTTTCCTTTTGTTTTATCTATATTAAAAAAATTCTTTTATATCGAAGACAAATGTGCAATTCAAAAGTCAAACTCCACCTAACAATCGTCTAATCATCTCAAAACAATGTTATGCAAGTGGCTGAATAGGTAATTGATCTTATTCAATTTCAGTCACATATGACCATTTCCGATATATCCACCTATCCTTGTGTTAGGGCTCTTAGTTGTTCAGTTTGAATTGAGCTGCACATTCAATTTAGCACCCCACACAAACTAAATGACTGAAATTGAAGCCGACAAGCAACACCATTCACCACCCATTACAACCTTTTAAAGTCAACCAAATGCCCTACCACTCACATGCGCCCCCCTTGATCTTGATCAGCATGATTTCTAGTTTGTTTAATCATCATGATTTCGTGTAAATGCCGAAATACTGCAGAAGCTATGCGACCCACGATACACATTTACCGGAAAGAAAAGTGGATGAGAGCAATTCAGTCATTTCATCCCTGAAAAGTCACTCTCCCATGCTTTCTCAAATCGTCAGGCACTTTTTGGTAAATTCTGCGGTAAAAATACCTATATTATTAATATTTTTTAAATGATCGCAGCCATCTATAGAATGGGTCTGCTGTGGGGTCCTATAATAAATGGTTTGACCCTTTAACCATAGCACGGTGTTCCACGCGATGTATGTTGCTTATGATGAATGATTGCGTGCAGCTTCTGTATGCTATCTTTATCTACCAGCTTTTCTTTCCCAAGCATGTCACACTTGTAGAATAAAAAACTAGAACACTTAGAAATTACAGAAAACTTGCACACGTGTATCATGCAAATAATTCAAATTAGCTGTCCAAAACTATGGGTACCAGTTTAAATGAAACGTGAATTGAATTATAGCTTATAACCAAACTGGAGTATATTTATTGGATGGTTAAAAATGAAAACAAAATCCAACGGTCATATTTCAACAAACAAGTGTCCACAAATCAGAGAAAAGACTGTTCAACGAAGCTCAATTTTGACTAATAGTACAGAAAGTGGGACCCTTTAATTTGAGTAAATATGTGTCAAGCTTACCACATACAACCCACCTCCAGCCCTAAAATATACAAACCGTTGATTCATTTGGTGAAATTATTTTAGCATGTGAGTTCAAAATGATTCATATTGAAAGTCTAAGTGAACCATACTATAAATACATGTGGATACAATAATTTCCACTGTTAAAACATTCATAGGGCCCACCATAAAATTTATTTTCCATCTAATCTATTCATAAGATCATACAAACCTGATTGAAGAGAAAAATCAAATATCAGATTATTTCAAAACTTTCATGGCCTACCATAAAATTTATTTTCCATCTAATCTATTCATAAGATCACACAAACCTGATTGAAGAGAAAAATCAAATATCAGATTATTTCAAAACTTTCATGACCCCAATAAGATTTCAATGGTGGACGTTCAATCCCTTACTATTACTGTTGCATTCTATAGTGTGGTCCACTTTGATCTTTGGATTTGTCTAGGTTTTGGGCTTGAGCCTTACAGCAACTCACTAAATGGATCGTACGGGTTAGATATAAGACACACCTCATAGTGGGGCCCATATAACTCCGTGATGTCAACACACCAACACTAGCTAACTTCTAAAAAAGGTACATACGGTGAATACAAGCATTGACGCTCCTCGAGCTAGTCGTACCAACAGTTCAAAGGACATTAAAGTTAAAGGGGCCCCACAATATGTATTTATTATATCCATGTTATTCATCCATTCGGTGAGATCATTTTATATCATGAACTCAAAAACTGAATCATATTCCGACCTTTAGGCAGGCGACACCAAAAGGTCTTGGGAAACGACAATTCTGTATTATGGAAGGGAAGGAATCTTTCCGAGGCAGAATATGAAGATTGATCCTCAGTCACCAAATAAGGGTACACATGAAATATACTGATACAATTTCAACCTACCACATCATGGAACCCGCTCTGAAAGTGACAACTTAAATTAGATTCTTTAAACATTTTCAACCTATGATTTTAAGACACTTGTTTGTTGAAACAGAGACATTAGATATTTTTCATTTTCAAGGTCCAAAAAATTCTCAATATGATAGTTACATAATTCTTAATCGGACGACTGCTCGCACGCACGCTCGTAGCTCGCTCAGTCGGTTGGGGAAAGTGAAAAGAGCATAAAGAGAGAGGGAAAGTAAAAAGATTTTTAGCCTTTTGGGGTTTTAACTTTTAACTTTTAATTTTTTTTAAATTATTATATATATATATATATATATATATATATATATATATATATATATATATATATATATATATATAAAATAAACATTAGAAAAAAAAAGGATTATAAAAACAAACCATATAATTAGGTTAGATCATAAAAGCTGAGAACCACAGAATGATTTCACCCTAAAATCAGACCAAAATGAACTGCCCACAACCCTAGTTACAAAGACACAAATACTATATTGACCCAAAACTACCGTTAACCTAAAAAAATTTATATTCTTATCATTTTTTGTATAGAGCCCTAAAATGATATGTAAAAATGAATGAACGGAATGGATGAAGCACATATGTCATGATGGTGGCTTCAGAACACCGATCACCAGCCACGGAGCTGGTGGCGGGGGGAGTAGCCAATCCGTTCCTTTATTTTTTGGCTTGAGCTCGAGAAATGGACCTCATGATGGAACCCACATAACTTGATGACGTCGACACTAGCCAATCCGCTTCCCAATCCGACAGCACCCAACGACAAAAATCAATGAAACAGTAACAGGACGAGCCAATATAAAGTGAAGTAGCTTTATTTTCATCTCAGCCTATCACGATGGTGTGACCCATTAATTGGACGGTTGGATATTCTGCGGTGGAAAGTTCGCATACATCCAATGAATAGAGATCTTTCTCCCAAAAATAGAAAAATGGGTTTCTACCAACAAAACAACCGCTGCAGCTCTGAAAAGAACGGGAAATGAAGAGAAACAGGAAGAGGAGGAGAACGAAAGAAGAAAACACAATCAGGATGAGGGAGAGAGAGGAGCTTCTGCAATAACCCTCTCTCCCTCTCTCTCTATATCTCTTTCTCTTTCTCTCTCCACCGAACTTCAAAAAAGCCTCCCTCTCCAACGACCTTAAAAAAACTCTCTCTCTCTCTCTCTCTCTCTCTCTCTCTCTCTCTCAAAAACACCATCCATTTTGGCGAAAAGATGGGACTCTGTGCTTCCACCAGAAAGGTGAGTGGCTCCGCCAGCCAAAACAAGAACAACCACAACAGCACCCACAATAAAAAAGAAAGCAAGCATTCCACCAAACCTACACGACAACAACAAAAGGAAAGCCAGAAGAACCCTTCCGAACACCTCCACCAGCACCAGAAGGAGAAGGACCATTGGAGGCGGCCCGGCAGCACCGTTTCCTGCGGCAAACGGACGGATTTCGGCTACGCCAAGGATTTCGACAACAAGTACACCATTGGGAAGCTGCTGGGCCATGGGCAGTTCGGGTACACGTTCGTTGCCACCAGTAAGGAGAATGGCGACCGTGTCGCCGTCAAACGGATTGACAAGAATAAGGTACCCTTTTCTCTTTTTCTTCTTTTTTTGGTCTTTTTAACGAATTGGGTTTCACAATTTGAGAGAATTGTGGCGAGCATTTTCTGAATTATGTGGAATTTTTTAATCTCTTTCAATGGGTTGGATCTGGGTTAGATTTCTGTTTTTGGTTGTCGGGTTTCAATTGAAATGATTCGAATTTTAGGAGAATTAAGTATTTTACGAATTGGGTCTTGGTTTGTTTTTTTTTTTTGCAAATCAGATGTACCATGATAACCTTTTAGGAATTGGAGTGAAATTCGTGTTTTTTTTTTTTTTTTTTGCAAATCAGATGTACCATGATAACCTTTTAGGAATTGGAGGGAAATTCGTCTGTTTTTTTATTTGTTTGTTTTATTTCGATGCGTTGGATCACACTAGGTGTTGGTGGTTTGTTTTTTCAGGTTTCGTCAAATAACTTTGATTTTGAAAAACCGCGTGGATAGAATTTGAATGGCTTGGGATTTGATTGTTTCAATGGCCAGCATCAGCAACTGAATTGAGATCATTTTGTGATAACTTTTTTCTGTATTTCTTAGATTTTGATTGGTATGGTTCTGAATTCCCATCGGGTGATTTATCAGTGTTTGTCTCATTGGATCGTCTCCTTTGTTGGATTTTAGAACTCGTAGGCTTTTCCGCTGGTGGGTCATGCACCATTTCTTTCTTTCTTTCTTTCTTTCTTTTTTTTTTTCCCCCAATCACCTGTAGGGATGTCGATCATTTCATTGTCTGCCAGAATTTTAAGGGCTCAAAAATCTGTTTAATGTGTTCCTATGTGGGTTGTTGTATTATTTGTTCAAATGTAATTTGTTTTTTTTTCTTTTTCCTTTTTCAAAGAGGAATTATGCCATAGATGGGCCACATCTTTGCACATTATCAATGGGTTATCAATTGTGACAACTGGGTGCCATGTTTTAGTAATCCAGACCATTGGAGTTTTTTGTCCCACCATGGATGGGCTATGCCTCAAAAGCATCCTCAATGGGCAATATGTCAACCTTTCGATTTCTGGCCTAAAGATTGATGGCTGAGAATAAAAGCCTAACAATGATCCACATTCAACTGAAAAATTCCTAATATTGGTTGGTGGGAACTTCTAATCTAGGAGAATTTGGACCAAGTCATGGACCACACTTGTCAAAATCAAGAACCTGTGTATTCTGTGAAAGATGCAAAGTAACACATCTATGATTACTCTATGAAGAACTGGTCTTTGGTTTGATGAGGCAATTCTTATGTATTTCTATTAAACCTTTCGTGCAATATGGCCATAGTTTTCACTTGTTAATAGTGGACAAAATATGTGATGTCATTTCCTCTAAGAGTCAAATTGGACGATTTTTAAAGCAAATGCTGAAAGTATTTTCATAAGAATTTGAAAATTCTTATTGGAATACTTGATGGTAATTCAAGATAGAGACTTGGTTCAACACAAACTCCATGCAGGCAGAATTGAATGGTACCTGCAAGCATTTTTATGATTTAATGCTGAAATCGTTGCATTCTCAATTGGGATTCAGCTTTTAAATGCATTTATAAATGAAAGGACTATGCTTTCTGTTTGTTAATTTAGTTTTTAGTAAAGTTTAAAATATCAGTGCTAGAGGCGAGCTCCAAGACCAAAATCCAAAATGTCTTGGATATTGCTGTAATACACATTGCAAATTGCATGTTGACAACATGTATCATATGTGCTGATGTACAGTTTTTCATAAGAATTTGAAAATTCTTATTGGAATACTTGATGGTAATTCAAGATAGAGACTTGGTTCAACACAAACCAATGCGGGGGCATTTTCACACCGGACTCGAGTGGGGTGGCTTGTGGGATGCAGGGGCACACTCGGGGTGGGCGGCGGCCTGCAGAACCCATGGATTTGGGGGCCCACGATGAGGGTTTGGCCGAGAACCTAACCCATGGATTTGGGGTTTGGGCTATGAGATAAATGGATTAATTCACCATGCTTTATCAGTTCAAGCTTCTAGAGCAAATGGTTAAGTGTCCTTCATCACAAACTCCTTGCAGGCAGAATTGAATGGTACCTGCAAGGATTTTTATGATGTAATGTTGAAATTGTTGCATTCTCAATCGGGATTAAGCTTTTAAATGCATTTATAAATGAAAGGACTATGCTTTCTGTTTGTTAATTTAGTTTTTAGTAGAGGTTAAAATATTAGTGCCAGAGACGAGCTCCAAGACCAAAATCCAAAATGTATTGGATATTGCTGTAATACACAATGCAAATTGCATGTTGACAGCATGTATCATATGTGTTGATGTACAGTTTGATGGATTTTAGTGCTTTATCAGCAATAAATATGAAATTATATTCTATTGCTAAGAAAGAAAACTGCTAAGCATTGGGCTATACAAATCTGTATTGGATGGTATTTTAGACTAGTTTCTTGTCTACGACCTAAGGAACCATTTTGCATACACGAGACATTAACCCATATCAATTCATTTCAGTGGCTGATAAATCCAATGTGGGTTCGGGCCAGACAGGGATCTACGCCATTTTTCTTTTCGGTGTTTGCCAGAAGACACCCAGAAAATGAATTTTATTTCAGTATTCTGGAACAAAATGTATCTCTTTCATGGGTATCTTACGGCAAAACAATGGAAGGATAAAATGGCACAAAGTACTGTATCCATATTATCAGCAGCTATTGACACTGAAAACTACCGTGTCAACACATGTTCAGGTCTGCACGTCTGGCACACCTGAACACTGCTCATGTAAAAGCTTTTCTTTTTAATATGTATTACCATCTTTTATTTCAGGACCCTCTTTTACATGTAATAATTGATTTTTAGATTTATCATCATCATCATCATAGTAATTAAAATATACTATTAAACTATAATCATAGCATCATAATTATCATCATTTGTCCTAGCTACTTGGGGAAGGATAACTTCCCATGATTGCTTGGCAGAAATTCAGCAACGGACTATCTACCTGACATCAACCCCCCTCTACCCAGTCTGGGACCAGCTGGTGCATTGCCACCAGATAGAGATGAACTATTAAACTATAATATTTTATCATTTAAATATTTTGAATAGGCATATTGACAAATCTGTTTTTCAAAAGTCCCAGATTTTGACACCAAGTATCCATGGCATACACAAAGACATGTCTCCATGCCATGTTACATAGACTGAGAGTAATTGAGTTTGGCTAGAGATTCTAGTATACAAACAAGCCCTAAATATTGATTGAAGATTCAGAATTGAGGACTAAGCTTTGATTTCTGTTAGATTTGGGTAACATAAAAGTTTGTTAATATTCCTTAAAAAACTCTTTAATAATCATGATCTTGCGGTTAAACAATTTTGATGCAGAATGATGCAAATTTAGCTATGTGACTGAGATCTAATATAAAATCAAAGTTATATAAAAGAAAATCACTAAGCTAAATGTGATGCACATGCAAACAACGTGAAGCCCAAGAGATGACGGGCATGATCTGAGGCTAAATCATAGTCATCAACCCTTTGACCAACAAAATGCTTGGAAAATAGGGCTAAGGAAGATAAAGATCTTCCAACTAGCATAGGAATAATCCGAGCTCAATAGGTGAAATTTTGGAATCCACGCATGAGTTGGGTCCAATAATAATGGGAAAGGACTGAGGTGGCTCATAGGATTAGGTAAAAAAATAAAAAAATAAAATCAAGATAGGACAATGAAAGATAAAATCTTACCTTTTTTTATTTGAAGATTCAAAGGAATCTATCACCTACAAACCATCAAGCATGAAGTGAAAGAGGAAGGATCTTAGGGATGAAGGATAGAGTGACTTCACATCCTCTAGGCTTCTATCCAAAGATCCAGACTTCACAACGATGAAGGAAGATGAAAGGAAGAAAGGATCTCTATGAGGCCTCCTCAGAAATTTCTCCAAATTCACAATTAATGAGGCCTCCTCAGAAATTTCTCCAAATTCACAATTAGGGCTGGACGTCCTCTCTTGCTTTATTTTATAGCAAAAATTGGTTGAAATAACAATTCTACCCTTTTAGTAGCAAAAAACAAAAATACCCATTATGTCTTAAAAAGTAAAAAGTCTAATCTACCCTCCCAAAAGTCCAATCACAAACTAAAATGTCAATATCATCAAGTAACATAAAAGAACTAATTGACAAAATGGTCCAACATAATCCAACCATTGGATGGCCCCATGATGGGACACAAGATGATCCAATGGATGAACAATCATATATACCACGGTCAATGGTGAGATGATTTCCAAATATGATCCATGCCATCCATGCTGTTTTAATGCTTGCCGATGACCACTAGTGATCATCATTAGTCGCCTAGCCAAAGTGAAAATGCCGATGTAGCCTGTCGGCGCCTACATCTCTGATATGTACGGAGTGGTGGCGTGATGTCCGCATCAAATTTCTAGCATTAGTAGTAATTTTGGCAAATAATTGAGGTAGACTTTCCTCTCCCATGATTTTGGAAATCCTGTTTCTTTGTTAAGACTGCATCGTGCATTTACTCGTTAGATGTAATTGTTCTTATTTGAGGACTGAAGCTAATCGGGTGACTGTTGGACCTTCAAAGTTGAATGCAAGGTTCCATGGCTGTTCTATTCTTAGTGGTTGCTTACACAGGTACATTGAGGCTGTCAAAGAGGCATTTATAGCATGGGTAATTAGTCACCAAGGCATTTACAGGAAGAGGTCCTGTTGTGTATGTTTGTTTTGGATGACGTAGTTTTCATTGACGAGATGAGGGAGGGGTAAACAGAAAGCTAGAACTATCGAGGGATTCTTTAGAATCTAGAGGTTTTTAACTCAGTTGGAGTAAAACATAGTATATGGAATGCAATTTTAGTAACAAAAGGAATGAAAACAAGAATTAGTTAAGAACTTAAATTTGCTGACCAAGAAGTACCCCAAAATGACAATTTCAATATCTTGTGCCGATAATTCATGTGAGCAGAGAGATTGAGAAGGATGTTGCTCATAGAATCAGAGCTGGGTCGATGAAGTGGAGATGCCCCTAGAGTTTTATGTGAAATTAAACTGAAGGGGACATTTTATAGGACAAGATATAAAGACCATTCATCCTTTGTGGGACTGAATGTTGGGCAGTCAAGGAACAACGTGGTCATGGGATGAGTGTAGCTGAAATGAGGATGTTGAGATGGATGAGTGGTAAGACAAGGATAGAACTAGAAATGAATACATTCTAGGGAACTTCAAAGTAAAATTAGAAATCAGCGCATTTGAGGGAACTAAAGAGTGGTACCAATAGGTAATTAGATGAGGGAAATCAGACTTAGATAGCTCTGCTGGTATTTGCTTTTAATAAAATTCTCATTCACTCATCATCATCATTATCATCTAAGCCTTATACCAACTAATTGGGGTCAGCTTTTAGGAGAGGTAGCCACTGACAGCATCATGACAGCCACATCGGAACCCCTTGTCAAGCAGTTGAACCTCCCCCCCCTTTTTTTTTGGTACAATGAAACAACTTCTACCCTTTTTATAAATATACCATATCTGTGCTACCTGGTTGGTTTTGGCCATGGTTATCTGATTCACACAATCCGTCGTTCAATACTTGTCAAAATTCATTGGTTTGTTAGGCATGGCTCATTTAATTCATTGTTCAATTTGTTTGGTTCGTGGTTTGGGTTTGCCTAGTTCGATGGACTACTACAATGCTGTAATTCAACATAGTTTAATATAATTTGTGCAGTCTGCAGAATTAGTCAACTTAATCAAACTAATCACCATCTCTTCTGATTAAAAGGTTTTCCATGTCCAATTAAGTGTTATTCCTGAGTACTGAAGAATTTCTCGAATTTGCTTGAATCTTACTCAAATTGTAGATCGAACTGAGTCAACACAAGTTGCAAGCTGCAGTGAATTGGCAACAAATTTTTTATTGAACTAGGTCGATTTAGTTTGACCAAAAATAATGAATTACAGTGCATCAAACTACAATTTGTTTGCTATGTCCCATTTGCAATTTGAGTATGGTTTAAGCAAATTAGGTAACTATGGTTTTGGCAGTAACCAACAACTTTAATGTTTTAAAGAGAGTTTCTCTATTTGGTTGCAGATGGTCCTTCCTATTGCTGTTGAGGATGTTAAGCGAGAGGTCAAGATACTACAGGCCCTGACAGGCCATGAGAATGTTGTTCAATTCCATAATGCATTTGAAGACGATTCATACGTCTATATCGTTATGGAGTAAGTTCTGTCCATTGAACCTTCCAGTTATTATATCTATATCTCATGTGTGATTGCTTCAGCTGGAATTTTTCCGTAATTTGGCTGGTTATGTTGTGAACTTCTATTAATGGATCATATGGTTTTGCTGAAAGCTTTGCTTCTGTTGATCATGGTTTCCTCCCTCTTTTTGACGTGTCAAAAGAAATTTCATTTTTTTACCTTACGTTAAACTTCACACAACCACTGGCCTCATGTCATAGATTTCTCAAAAGGAGGTATATCCATGCGCGCATGCATGCATGCCTGTGTATATTTGCATACGGTTATGTAAATTTTCCTTGGTAGCCAATGTCTGTCATGTCTATACTAGTGGAAGACTAAGACAATCGTGATATTATTTTGTGATGGTGATAATCTGTTTTGATATTTGTTTCCATATCAGGTTGTGTGAAGGTGGCGAACTATTGGACCGGATACTAGCCAAGTAAGACTACTCAGTTCTTCTTCATATGCCTATTCCCGTGTTTTAAATAGCGTGTAGTGTGTAGCGTAGCATTTGGCCATCTATAGTGTGTAGTGTGTAGCGTAGCATTTGGCCATCTATAGTGTGTAGTGTGTAGCGTAGCGTTTGGCCATCTATAGCCCGTAGTGTAAGCTACACGATACTTAATATTTTTTAATTGAAATAATAGAAAAATATGATAAATTTTACAAAATGCAAAATTCGTATGAGTTCTTGACTGCGAATTTGTTTCATCAACCACATATTTCCATGCAAAATCTCTATCTCTTTGCCTTCAAACATCTCTAAGTGTAACCTCTCATATTTATTTATTGAAACATCACCATTCATGATATGAACCATAATTTGGATGGTCTAGATCGATCTAAGTGCTATATCCATGATATGGACCACAATTTAGATGGTCTAGATTGATCTAAGTGCTCCATCCATGATATAGATCACAATTTGGATGGTCCAGATTGATCTAATGTAGTGCCATGTGAGATGGGGTGAGTCACCACTATTTTAAAATAGGTGTTGAACCAACATAGAAGAAGCATCTAAAAAAAGAGATTTCAAGTAGCGCACGCTACCAGTGAATCAAACCTTTCTTTGTTTACTTTCACTTAAAATCATGGTGATCCTTTGTTAAAGTTGGTGTGAAACTCACATGTTAAAAACCTTTAAAGCTAAACTTAAAATAGAAAGGGTTTTTGAAAACCCTTATTTGTATTGATCACATCTGTATTGTACTTAATGCTCCTAATCTGTGGAATTTTTTTTTATTTCTTTTTCATACTTGTGAGTTGTGACTTGTAGTTTCAATTAGACTATTAATTAAAGTGGTTGCTTAAAAAGTTGATGTGATAATTATTTGATTTGGCTTATTACTTTAGATATCTGGATCGGCTTTTGATAAGTGATAATTAATAACTTTTTAAAACATTTTGATAAAATGAATCATCTTTTAAGCATTTGTTATATATTTATATATATATATATATATATATATATATATATATATATATTCTTACTATTTATCATCTTTTAAGCATTTATATATATATATATATATATATATATATATATATATATATATATATATATTCTTACTATTTATCATGTTTTTCCTATTTTTAAATAAAAAATAGAAGTATCGTGTAGCTTACACTACATGTTATGCTACTTACGCTACACGCTATAGAAGGCTGAATGCTAAACAACATGCTACCGCTATTTAAAACATTGCTACCTGCATATGCTACGTAGCCTTTTAGCTACTCTACAAGCACTATCGAAAACATTGACCTATTCTTTCTTTTGACCGTGCTTTGTAATTTAACTAACTTTATCCTTATTTTCTCTAATGTTATCATATTTATTTGGTCATGATAGTGTGCACTTCATCCTTCCAAAAAAAAAGAAAAAAGAGTGTACTTCATTCTTTGTGCACCCCGGTTATCGAGTCAATGAGAAATCTCGATACCCTAATTGCGAAAAAAAAAAAGTACACCCACAAGAACAATGGAGTAGAGAGGGAGAGAACTTTATTGATGTCACGCTTCTTCTCTTACAAAAACTTTAAGAAAACTTGCACTTAGAAAATTTGGAGTGACCAACTCCTACATCACCCTCCCCTTTTAGACCCTAAATGAATATTTAGTTAAAATCTCTTCAACTAAGAGATTGATTTCAAATCAATCATAATTTATTTCAAACTAATGTAATCTACCTAAGACGGTAAAAACTAATAGTAAAAGCAAACAAAGAAAGTAATCCTAATTACATGTCTAAATCAGCGCCATATCTTCAATCACATCTCTAAATCAGCCCCCCATATATCCCAAAAATAGTAAATTGCAATCCTTGATTTAAGCCCCCAAATCTATAAATAAATTTTCAAAAAATCAGCACATGTTGGGCATTGCGGTTGGCTATGGCCCTATGTTTTGTTGGGCTCACAGTGGGCCTAGATGGGCCTGCATCAATTCTATTATTATCAGTATATCTTTTTCCTGGCTTTTTAATATTAAACAAAAATGTGGGTACTTCTATGGACAGTACATGCATGAGCTATAGGATATTTCTAAGTACTCTAGTTTTTGGAAAAAGGCACGTCCTACCTGTTAAATGTTCTGCCTGCAGCCATTGCAACTGAGATGGCCCCTACTGTGTTATTTCTGGCCTCTACGACTTAGGTGGCTCCTACTGTATTATTTCTGGCTGCCATGTTGCAGCATGCTGCAGAACATGCCCTGAGCAGGACACTGAACCGGTCCTATTAGTTTTTTAAGCTGATTTCAGCATACTAATTCTGGAACTTACTCTCTGTATTCAGAAAGGATAGTCGTTATACAGAGAAAGATGCAGCGATAATAGTGCGCCAGATGCTCAAAGTTGCAGCTGAGTGCCATCTACATGGCTTGGTACATCGTGATATGAAACCCGAGGTAATAATCAGATAAAAAGTGGAAGATGGAGCTCTAGGAAGATGCATGTTTCCCCATCTCTTGCTTATTTGCTAAAAACATTGTGTATATTTTATTGTGTAGAACTTTCTTTTCAAATCAACGAAAGCGGACTCACCCCTTAAGGCCACAGATTTTGGCCTGTCTGATTTCATAAAGCCAGGTAGTAGAAGAAAGGATTTGTATTGGATGAGAATTTGAAAGTTTCAAGATATGGAAAAAGCTTTTTACAATTATTTATATGCATGGTTGTTGAAATAACGTTGGGACGATGCAGGGAGGATGTTCCATGATATAGTTGGCAGTGCCTATTATGTTGCACCAGAAGTACTAAAGCGCAAGTCTGGCCCGGAATCAGATGTTTGGAGCATAGGCGTCATTACATACATTTTACTTTGTGGAAGGCGTCCATTTTGGGACAAAACAGAGGATGGAATATTCAAGGAGGTATGCCTATTTCAATTCCGGTATTAAACAAAGAGGCCTTTCAGTGCTTCCTTGATGTATGAAGCAAGTTCATTGTATATAACTAGGGGTTATTGTGTGTAATCAATAAAGTATCCAGGACAACCACTTATCTCAAAACTGATCATCATCATCTAACCTTTATCCAGCTGATTGGGGTTGGCGACACAATTCCCTGTCCCACCTCTCCACTGTATCAAGGATCATATCCTCATCCAAACCATAAGTTGTTGAATCTTTTCTACCTACCTCCAACCATGCCCTTTCGGACCTTCCCTTACCCTTTATAGCCTTCAAGTTGAACCAACTCACTGCTAACAGGTGCAGTTTTTGGCATCGTTTTCAATATAACATTCCCTGTTTCCTACCTTTTTGTAGAAGGATTCAGGAAACTCGTTTTCTGACACAAACATATTTCCTAAAAATAGGAACCTACTAAGAAATCATATTCCTGTAGCCTTATGCTGCCTCAATTTTGTTTTAGAAAGTTAGATATCAAGTAGAAACATCGGGGTATTTTTGGCTTCAACCAAGGTACTTGGTATTGGCCGGCCTGACCAGTTTGGCTGTTACTATATAGGTCTTGGCCATCAGCTGAAGTCTTCTAAAGAAAAAATGTAATAAAATATGGAGAAAGTTTAGAAAAACGCGAGGATCTCATTTTTCTGGTTTTGAACATGCATTTGATGGTGTGAAGGGCCATTCATTTGTAAGAATGCTGTCTCAGGTTGCTTGAGTGCTATTTACTCGACTGATTCTAAAAATCCTATCTTTAATATTCTAATTATATAATCATCAAAACATAATTAAGACTATAAGCCTGTGTTTGAGGGTAAAAAAATCTAATCAATAGTGTCAGTGTGATTTGGGTACACACTTACACAGCCCAAAAATTGCCCAGAATTTGTTCAATTGGCAGATTCATCCCAATAGTATATATCCCTATTCGCTAAGCCTGTGTTTGACGTGTGGGGGGGGGGGGGAGTATTTGGGCACACTTAGACAGTCTGGAAATTGCCTGGAATATGTTCAATCGGCGAATTCATCCCACTAATGTGTGTGTGTGTGTGTGTGAAACATTGAAAATTGAAGAAATAAAAAATGCAAATGTGCTCAAATCCAACATAAATCTAATAAATTTAGGTCAATTTAGTCATACATGTTGAATTGACACAAATGCAATTGAATCAATGTATGCGTCAATTCAACATGAATTGACACAAATACACGTACCTTCGGTGATCATCCAAAAGTGGCTGCTTTTGCTTGGCTTTCTGGTAGAAATCAGATCCTGACTGTTAACAACCTGCACAAAAGGGCAATGGTGCTCCCTAACATTTGTATACTCTGCTAGAAAGATGCAGAATTGATGGATCATATATTAATTCACTGCCTATTTGCGAGAGAAGTCTGAGCAATGTCCTTATGGCTTCTAAGATTTCCTGGGTGATGTTTATCTCTATTGAAGGGTTGTTTCGATCCTGGCACGCGGGAGAGTGGGAGGCAAGAGGAGATCCAGATGGAGATTATTGTTGCTTGCAGTCCTACGGTCTTTATGGGGCGAGAGGAATGAGCACTGCTTTTGGAATTAGAGCAGTTCATCCCTCAGGGTTATCAGTAGAGTTAATCATTGTATCAGGCAGTGTTGCTTGGGGATATGGAAACAATTGTTATCGCTGATAATATCATCGATTCCTGGAAATGCAGGGAAACATGGGGAAAACAGTGGAATTTTTCAATGAAACTTCAGGAGACGCTAAAATGCACATATTTGCATATTTAAGAATAAAATAATAGTTAAAAAGATGCATATTTGCATATTTAGGAATCAAATAATAAGTTTCCCTTTAATGGGGCCTAAAAGCAAGTATCGTTGACACAAGGAAACATTGGGGAACATAGGGGAAATGGTGGATCCATTCATCTATCCATCCTTTCATCCATGCATGCACATAGATACATAAAAACACATGCATGATCCATCCATCCATCCATGCGTGTGCACACACACATGCATATATACACATCCGTCTGTCCATCCGACCCATCATCCATCCATTCATGCATGCATACAGATATACACATACAAACATGCATTTTCATCATACAACCATGTGCCCATTAGAAAATTTTAAATGATTTTTCTTTAATAAACAGTTTTTTGGCTATATCGATAATATACTAGCCATACAAGCGGCACCTAGAATTTACATAGTCGAAAATATTGGCGAGACAAGAGAGACTTGGAATTTATAGTAAAAAATATTAGCGATTCATCAACGATATCAATACATTGGCAATACTTACTATATATCATCTATGCCTAGAATTGCTGATGCTACTAGTGTTATTGGTATCGCCAAGTTGGAGATACGGATAATATCGGGAATATTTCGATAATATCGAGGATACTCTGAACAATGGTCTCAAGATTGGGTACCTTAAGAGGCTGTTTGCAATTTTTCTCCCCTTTTCTTTTCCTTTCTTTTTTGTTATTTTCCCCCCTTCTCTTTTACTTTCCTTTTTGTTTTATCCTTTTCGCCTTTGAGCCTTGAATAAAGTCAATATCTTTTCAAACAAAAAAAGACACATACAGTAAAAAAGAAAAAGGATTTTTTACTTAAAAAAAATAAATAAGTAAATAAACTCCCCTAAACCAGCTATGCATCTTCAATTTGTAGATTTGAGCTGAAGTGTTGTGTTTTGATCTTGCAAATGGATGTAAATTTGGTCGGAAATGGGTTTCTAATAATCGCATACTATTGAAATAAGGAAAGAAGGAAAATGAAAAGAAAATTTAAATCAGAAAACATGCCTCACAAGGTCTTACATACGTGTAACGGCCTGGGCAGCAAAGGCACTGTTGTGGCCCGAGATGATTGTTACGGGGAGTATTGTGTTTTGATCTTGCAAATGGGTTTCTAATAATCGCATACTATTGAAATAAGGAAAGAAGGAAAATGAAAAGAAAAGAAAAATAAAATAATCAGAAAACATCCCTCACAAGGTCTTTACTTACGTGTAACGGCCTGGGCAGCAAAGGCACTGTTGTTGCCCGAGATGATTGTTACGGGTCCGTTTCGGTCAAAGTTTTTGTAATGGACTGTTATAGACCTTACCGTGTAATATCCATGGTTACCATTACATAATGCTCTTTGCGGTTGTAAATGTAACAGTTTTTTATTTCCTTTATTTTAACAAACGTGCAGTGATTTCATAATTTCATCCTTTTGTACCATTATGTAACATATGTTTTTCTCATCGTTATTTTCTTTATTGAATAGAAGATTTTATTCAGACGAGAAAAACGAAGAAAGAGCATCAAACTAGGCAGAAAATGAGAGCTGGACAACACCCAATGTTAATAAAAAAACAAAAGGGGAAAAAGTTAGAAAAAGCAAAACCAGCGCCCTACTGAGGCAAACTTCATCCGGTCCGCCAAATCAACACCAAATTGCATGAATTTAAGGCTGATTTGGGACATCAAATGGTCAACCAAATCAACCCCAAATTGCATGAATTTAAGGCTGATTTGGGACATCAAATGGTCCGCCAAATCAACCCCAAATTGACAACACTATTCACCTGAATTTAATTTCAAATTGTCTTAAGATCTATTGGGAAAAATGATATCGAAAGTCCCTAACCTCTGTATGTTAAAATGAAATGTACAAGAGTTGCAAGGCATGTAATACACCATCAATACTATAAATAATAATAAAACATACAAATATGAGATGTTTTGGTATTACATTCATTCTAATAAATTTATATTGATATTATATAGTTAAATAATTAAATATAAGAGATTTGCAGTTAATTCGAAGTTGTCAGGTTCATAAATTCATTAGACAGTCCAATACAACATTCTCACTAAAGATTGGATTGTTACACGACCTTAAACATGTTCAAAATTATAAATGAATGCATATTTGGAATATTTATAATTTTCTGTATTTTCTGGATTTTTTTGAGCAAAAAGAAAATAAAATAAAATCGACCAATACATGGGCGAGAGAGCTGATGTAGGCTCAGGGTACAACGTGTGCTTATTTTGGACTGTACGTGTATAGATTTGGGCCCTAAATATGAAATTTAAAATTTACTATTTGTATAAAATATGTTGGCTGATTTGAAGATGTGATTGAAGACACGAAAGCTGATTTAAAGATGTAATCAAAGATATGGGGCAGATTCAAAGATATAATTAGCATTTTCTATTTTTTGCTTTTACTATTGTTAGGCTTGTACCATCTTAGTGGATTAGATTAGTTTGCAATCAACTATAATTGATTTGAAATCAATCTCTTAGCTGGAGCATTCTCATTTGAGATCAAGGTATTCTGTAATTGTAATGATGTCCCTAATGGCCACCACCATTACCTTTACGATATGGATTGTAACAGCTGTTACGGCCACCGTAACGGCTGTTATGGTCTTTTTTTTTATATAAAAAAAAAAATTTGAAAAAAAAAACTTGAAGAACATATATCGGCTCTGTAATGGACCGTTATGGCCTTTAAGGGGGGCGTAACGGGCTGTTACATGGGCTGTAACAACCTTTATGGGTTATTTTTTTCTGCAATGACCTTGTAACATGTAACGGCTGCCACCTTTACATAGTGGCCTTTATGGCAAGTTTAAGTATTGCAAGAGGAGATTTGGTATCAATCAAATTCTCTCCCTCTCTACCATAATATTCTTGCAGGTGTACTCTTGTCCATTTCTTTGCAATTTGGGTTTTGAGATCTCCTTGACTCGATAAGAGAGTTGCACCACAAGCATCTGTATTGATCATAGTTTATCAGGGTATTGAGATCCATGGAACACAAACTTTCTTTGGTTAGTGACGATTTTGTTCAATCTCAAGTTCCCAAGGACCAGAGGCTTAGCTCCCCACATAACTCAAATCATCTAAGCTTGAGGCAACATCAGATATTGTTTGAGACATATCATTCATGTCCAAAGGACTCATGGTCATTAAGATCAACAACCAAGATCGATCCAATCACATCCACATGGCCAGTGGATCAGGGCACACATTGGTTTTTCTGAGTACAACTCCAATACGTAATCCATCAAGGTTGAGGATAGAAATTGTTGAATTAACTATAAAGCTATTGCTATTATCAATTTTTTTCACTGCATGATTTTTTAATGTTGGAGTACAACCTTCACAACAATATGTTACATTGGTCATCTCTTGCTGTTTTTTGAAACAGAAATTCGTGATCACATTTTAAATAGTACTCAAATATTGGACCTAATAATGTATAATTTTGTTTCTAAATATTTAGAAATAAGGAATGCCGTAGAAGTAGATTAATGTAAAACGATTCTTATCCATGTATTATTCAAATGTTGAGAGTTATAAATCCAAATTCTCCCATAAAAATGACATGTATCTAACACGTATTCGAAATTCTTTCTGGGACTGGTCACCCCTACCTGAACCCATTTCCCCTTTTTGGTAACTATGCACTAGCCACTGACAACTATGGACAATATGGCTTTTCTCCTTGGATATATATTTTTCTTTCTTTCTTTTTTTCTTTTTTTTTTTTGATGGATCTATTCTTGGAAGTTTGTAGAAGAAGTTGAACTGTGCAGTCTGATTGTTCTGCAACAGTCATAATAATGGGAACAGTACTTTTTGGTTTTCATTTTTTTTTATGTCTGTAAAGACCTTTAAAATTTTTTCCTGTCTGTGGTTTTCCAGGTCTTAAAGAACAAGCCTGATTTTAAGCGGAAGCCTTGGCCAAGTATAAGCAGCAGTGCTAAAGATTTCATTCAGAAGTTATTAGTGAAGGATCCTCGTACAAGACTGACTGCAGCACAAGCCTTGTGTATGTATCTGGGTTGAGTCTTGAAAATATTAAATATCATAAGATGCATATGTTTTTGGGTTGGTACTGTGTAAAGCATACATGTTTCAAGTTATTAGATGGCTCAGAAACATTTCTGAATACTTGTTGAAGATTGATGTAGAAATCTGTCAACAAGTGATACTTCACTTGAGAGGTTCACTAATCTTGAATGGACACCTACACACGGACGCACGTTATAACATTTCCCACGTGTGAGACTTCCAAGCCATTCATTAGGTGGGCCCAAACCATGTAGATGAGCTGGCCTAAAGGTGAGGCTGGTTCACTCATTAGTCTGTCCCCACGTGTTAAGTTCAACAAGGATCATTGGTCCTTTACTCCCTTTTATTTTATCCTCTTTTTTTCTTTTTCTTTTTTAATACACAGAGCCGACTGGTGGTCAGGGTGGCCATTTTCACTAGGTTATCTACATAGTGGGTCCCACCTTGGGGGGTGCAACATGTTGACACTTGCACGTTCGCACACATATAGGGCTGAATGTGGAACTATCAAACCTCTACAATTGAACATCTATTCCTTCATCATTGCCATTCAAAATAAAAAGGGATATCTATTCCATTTTCCAACTACTTAACATGTTGTCAGTAACGTGTGCTTGTCGAGCTCCTTACCTAGTTGGATGGCTGTATGGTTAGATTTGCTTTCTTTTCATTTGACTTCTATGTGGTAGTATGCATCTTCTAAGTGGTGGTCCCTTTTTTCTAGCACATCCGTGGGTGAGAGAAGGAGGAGATGCATCTGAAATCCCTGTGGATATATCTGTTCTCTCCAACATGCGTCAGTTTGTGAGGTACAGCCGTATGAAGCAATTTGCTCTTCGGGTAAGAAAATTATGTTTGGTTGGAGGATCATAGTGGCAAAAAAGAAAATGTTCTTTGTTTTTTATTTATTTATTTTTATAATCTTGGTTTCTGTTGAATGGTTCTGGTGGACACTAATTTGGATGTTTCTTGAATTTTTTAAAGGCATTAGCAAGTACCCTTAATGAAGAGGAGATAGCTAATCTCCGTGACCAGTTTGATGCAATTGATGTTGATAAAAATGGCTCTATTAGCCTTGAAGAAATGAGACAGGTATGTGTTTTTCCACTATCATGGCATTTTGATCTATGAATTTTTAGCCTTAATTTATTATCAGATAAATTCTATTAGACTTTTCGGCTGACCCTGGGTGATGATTAATGTTCTGGCATGCACTTAGGGCTGTCAACGAGCATCTGTGTCCACTTGTATCTGAGGGACCCAGCCTAATTTGAATGGGTCCCAATCCAATTTTTGAACCCCATAAAAAATCAGTTTGGATTAGGTACCTACCTGGTATCCAGTTAATCATTACATCATCATCTAAGCCTTAACCCAACAAACTAGGGTCAGTTAAATGAATGCTATTTTGTCACCCTACTCTATGAAGGACCATATCCTCAGTTAACCACCGGTCATCAAGTCTTTTCTTACTTCCTCCACCCACGTCCTTTTAGGTCGTTCAGTTTAGAAATTGCAAGTCGAACCAACTCACTCCTAATTGGTGCAATTCTTGGTCTCTCTTGCACATGGACAAACCATCTTAAGTCCACATTCCCTCATCTTATTACCTATTGGTATTACTTTCCTACGTTCCCTCAAACGGATTCATTTCTAATTCAATTCTTCCTTGTCCTACCACTCGTTCATCTCAACATCCTCATATTGTCTATGCTAAGGTATTCAATAACAGTAACGACCATCGTAACGGCTGGCCTGGAGACCATTAATATACGGGCCATAACCAATGTTTTAAATGTTGATGATATCGGCCGATATATCCCACGATATATATTGTATCCCACCTGTGCGATACGAAACGCACAAGTAGTGCCGATATATCCCACATGTTCGATCCGGTGAGCATTTTCAATTTTCGATCCATTTTTTTGTTGAAATCATGTTAAATTAGTGTCAAATGGTTACAAATCCATTTGTTCTTTACGTTTGCATAAAAAAATCATGGCGTTGGGGCTTTGATTTCGATATCCATTGGTTCTTCATGTTCTCCATATTTTCTTTTTCTTCGAAATCTACCTTCACCTAGCTGTTAATTGAGACTAATTTCGAAGTATTTAGGAGTATTTGATGAAATTATCATCACATACATTGTAATTTTGAAATTTGAGTGTAGGTGGTCCGATTTGGGAAAATTTGTGGAAATTTCTGAAATTGGATTCCAATTTCTCCCAAATTGCTTGCAATGTTGCACTTCAAACATGAAATCAAGCATGTATGAGGGCTGATCTACTGATTTGTTAAGTCCTTGTCAATTTTCAGAAAATAAAAATTATTTTTAATTAAAAAATAATAATATATATATTTTTTGAAATTTCCCTTCAACCAGCTGTCAATTGAGACTAATTTCGAAGTATTTAGGAGTATTTGATGAAATGATCATCACGTACACTTTAAATGTTATCCATTCAATTTGAATATAATTGCATTAGTTCAATCAGACAATACATAACTTGGGACCCTATACAAAGGAAACCAACTATTTGCACTTCTTTTTTTAGATATTATGATTTAAAAGTATATATATTAAGGTCTTTTTTTAACAATCCGTGAAGTTTCATTGAAAAATTCAACCATTTCCCTAACGTTTTACCAAAAAGTTTGATAAATTACCTGATACAAACGATATATCCTGTGCGATAACCAATACGTATTTGTATCCCAAGGGTGTGATACATAACATGATACCGATATTTTGAACACTAGCTATAACAACCATTCTGGCCTTGTAACAGTCAAAATTCGGGTTTTGGTGCCCATTCACTGTAATCCGAGTTTGGGTTTGACAACCTCTGTTGTATCCTGTTTTCGGCACTCAGTGCCCATTCAAAGTCTTGGAAACAGAATCCCACAAGGAGGGTTTTTAAGGTAATTTTTTTTTTCTTCTAAAGGAGCATATCCACAATGTACCACAAACCTAGACATCATTACATTCAAATATTATAAAAGGATTCGAGTACAGTGCTGCAAAGGGAAATACAAAGCATAATTAAAACTCCAAAAGATAAATCACGTGCCCCAATCGTACTGTTGTTCTTGTCTAGCTTAACCTACACGTAAACAACATGCGTAAGCTTACTATGAAGTTTAGAGAGTACATGTGTGCGTGCACCATGCATGTAACACATATTCAGATATCAGAGTATGGGGCAATGATGGAGAGGTGTATTGTCAAATACATGAATGTCGTCAACCATATTGAGGCTAGGTAGTTCAAAGGCCTATCGGGCCTAATGTCATGCAATTCCTGATATCTAATCCACATCATAGTACAATTATCATGTGGAACATCACAGGGGTCTCGTACGCTTCCGACACTGGTTGCTGCCCATCGCACGCATAACAAAGCGAGTGGAAGAGACCTCACTATTCGTATGCAAAACCCACTCAACTCGTCGATGGTGAACCCATTTCGGAGCTAGTCAGACTCAACCTAGCATAAAGCCCTCTTTGCCTGAGCATGTAAGTTGACACCCCCTTCCAACTGACCTTGACATTGTAGGACATGCGGCCTACTGGTATTTGGCCCTCATGCGCTCATGATTCCACTCGGTGTAGACATTGGAGTGTCCTACTGGTACCATAGGATTTAGGGCATTTCACCAATCGACATCCTTAGCGCCCGATATGTTGTAGCAGAATTTCTGATGTCCATAAACTCATCTGCCAGCCATATCTGTACGGCGCAAATGTCCCTGATATTGCTAGGGAGTAGATACAACGTGCCATACATAGTGCGTCATACATGAATCACACTATTCAAGCCATGCATAAAATCCTACGATGATGATACGGGCAACCCTATCTCGTATGGGTCCCTAGTGCATAGTGATGCATATACTGTAGGTTTTCCTTGCATCGAGCAATTTAATCCATGATATGAGTACTATCCACATTCCGTGGCCGGGTGTACTCTATGATACATTCACATTCATAATCAAGCATACATATGTTGCGTATGAGCATATGAATGAGTATGATATGCACTACACTAGGTATATTATAAGTATTGACCATTTTCAGGCCAAGTATACTAGCATGTTAATCATGGCACATACGTATATATTTCCATCCATCCATCCATCCATCCATCCACACACGCGTGCGCGCCACGTAGGGAGCATCAAACTGAAATGGTACAATATAAAGAGATTAAGAGGACCTAAATAGTGGATCCAATTAGAAGTTAAATGTTGATGTGGTATGGTCCACTTGAGACTTACATCGGCCTCACATTTAGGCGTGTGTACATAGAATGGTTAGAAAAACAGATGTATAGTGCGGATAAACATAAACATATATATATATATATATATATATATATATATATATATATATATATATATATATATATATTTATATATATACGGAAACGCTCACCTGCGAACCAGTTCGTACGTACTACATAAGAACTTTTTTGAGAACTAATCATATTTGATGAGTCTCGCAAATCTGAACGGTCCACATGAAGCAGAACCTCATGAAACCTCCTAGTACGAATTTTTACTTTGATCCAAGACTTTGGTGGGCCATGAAAATTGCAAACAGTTTCTTCCCTTGATTTGAATTTCTCTTTGCTATGGCCCACCAGAATCTTAGATCAGGGTGAAAATTCACCCCCTAAGGTTTCATGGGATTCCGCATCTTATGGACCGTTCGGATTCAACACCCATGACACGTGTGCAAAGGTGCACACGTGTGTAGGTGAGCATGCCTCTCTCTCTCTCTCTCTCTCTCTCTCTCTATATATATATATATATATATATATATATATATATATATATATAGGGAAAAGGTACTATGTGCTCGACCTCACGAGTCCGTCCCATGAGGTCGAGCTGTGGGCCCCACCGTGATGCGTTTCGAACATCTACCCCATCAGTCAGATGCACCATTCCATCGTGTGCCTAGGTCTCAAAAATCAAGTCAATCCGTGACTTGTGTGGGCCACACCACATACAGAAGTGGAGAGGGGCCGTGCACCATTAAAACATTCATAACCATTTTTTGGGCCCACCGAGATGTGGTTTGCAAATCCAGCCCATCCATTATGTGTGTCCCACTTGGATGAGGGTTCAGACCAAGTTTCAGCATCATTCAAAACTCAGGTGGGCACACCAAGTTATTTTATATGTTTTAACGGTGTCTTCACATGATTTTAGATGGTATGGCCCACCTGAGTTCCGTATACGGCTGATTTTTGGGATATCCCATAATTTAAAGGGGACCCATCAAATTCACGGTGTTGATGGTCGACACACATAACGGTGGGGCCCACACAGCTCGACCTCACTGGAGCTTATCGTGAGGTCGAGCACATGGTACCTTTTCCTTTTATATATATATATATATATCTATATATATATATATATATATATATATATATATATATATATCTATCATGTTGACATCACGGTTAGAAGTTATGTTAAAACAGATGGATGGCATGAATAAACTACGTATATCCAGGTGGCCCCTTCCCTAGAATAACTTGTCAAGAATAACTGAACATCTGGATAAAGTACATACTCCATGTGGGGCCTAGGAACATTTCAACAGTGGACATCATCGTCCCCATTGCTTCCTGTGGTATGGATCACCTAAAATTTGGATCTATGTTATATATGGGTCCCTTGGCCTAAGATGATATGGAAAATCGGATGAATGGTTTTGATAAAACCAATACATCATGATGAGGTCCATGAAGGTTTTAAGTAACAGTGGCTCTTCTAGTTCATACCTTCCCATGGTGGGGCCCATAGATCTTGAGCACATGGTCCTGTGCCAAAGATTGGATAGAATATAAATATCACGGTGGATCCTGAAGGTTTCAATGGAGGTTGTCATTACCACTATGGTTCCCTATGGAGTGGCCCACATGAGATGTAGATCTGTCTCATTTTTAGACCCATGGCCTAAAATTATATGGGAAGATGGATGGACAACGTAGATGAAACACAGGCAGTATGGTGGGGCCTCAAGAAGTTTTCAATGGTGGACGTCACTATCCCCATTGTTTTCTATGGTGTGATCCACCTGAGATGTAAATATGTCTCATTTTTAGGCTCGTGGCCTAAAATGATATGGGAAAATGGGTGGATGGCGTAGTTGAAACACATGCATCATGGTGCCCAAATAGGGCATTCGCCCTCTTTACGAATGTTGACTATTCTAGCATCAAAATCCTTATATATATATATATATATTTATTTATTTATTTTCAGCGAGTGGGGTCCACGTACGGATGATCCAGTTCGTCCATGAGATTGGCTAGCCCATGACGGGCCCAAAAAGACCTATTTGGGGTAGGTTTTGGTGGCATATGAACACCATATTGGCCTTGGAACAATTTTAATTGCCGACGCTTAACCTCATTGTTTTTTATTATATGGACCACCTGGGATTTGGATGTCTCATTTTTCGGCTCGTGGCCTTAAATGATTTGGCAAATCGGATGGACGGCTTGTGGGTGAGATGCATTCATCAGGATGGGCATTAAACAAAAAAAAAAAGTTTCGACGGTGGGTGTCATTGTTTCCTATGGTGGGATTCACCTGAAATTTGGATATGACTCATATTCAGAAACAGAGAGAGGAATAGTAAGCATAAGGTTAGGCCTTGCGATCCAAGCCATTCAACAACATGGTTTTCCATTTAATTTATTGTTTTAACTGTATCTTGTAGATCTGGGCTTTGGAAAGTTCCATGATGGCTCAGATTGATGATAAAGTGGGCTAAGATGATGAATGGGTGGGCCAGACCCACTTGTGAGCAGACACGACTGTGCCACAACCATCTTGAGGCAGAGATGGCAATGCCACAATTATCTTTACAGCATTTTTTGGGCCCACTCATGGGGCCCATCATGACGTACATATTATATCCATACCATCCATCCATCCTGCCAAATCATTTTAGGGCTAGGCCACAAAATTGAGTCGGATTTAGATTACGGGTGGACCCCACTATAGGAAATAGCGACACCCACCGTTGGAACTTTCTTATTTTTGGGTTTAATGTCATCTAGCATTTTTGGACCCATCTTGATGGATGTGTGTCATCCAAGCTGTCCATCCAATTTGCCAAATCATTTTAGGCCATAAGCCCAAAAATTAGACATCCAAATCTCAAGTGGTCCATACAGTAGAAAACAGTGAGGCGTCGGTCATTAAAACCATTCCAAGGCCAATATGATTTTCATATGCCACCAAAACCTATCCAAGATAGGTCTTTTTGGGCCCGTCATGGGCTGACCAATCTCATGGATGGACTTAGAGGTGTGCACGAACTAAGCTAGCTCTGTTAGCTCGCTTGACTTGACTTGAAAAAGCTCGATTTGACTCAGTTCGAAGCTGAGTGTCAACCGAGTCGAGCTGATTTTTTGAGCTCGAAAATGAGTTTGAGCTTTTGCCCCAACTCAACTCGACTCGGATCGAACCTAGCTCGAATCGAATCAGTTCGGTGACTTGGTTACTTTAATATTGATGTTGCTCAGCAAGTGTTTGATGAAATGACTCAAAGAAGTGTGGCTGGTGGCAAGGAAGGTATGTATATGAAACCAACACCTTTTTTTCTTGATTTTTATGTTGCTTAGAAGGTGTTTGATAAAATACCTGTAAAACCATTGTTGTTGTCTCAAATACAGTGAGATTTTGAAGGTGCAGTCTAGGTGTTTGTAAAAATGCTGCAATGGTGAACTCGGCTCGATCTTGGCTTGAACTGGCCCAAGCTATTGACCAAACCGAGCCGAGCTGGCCAGTCAGGCTCGAGGACCGAGCCGAGCCGACTTCGAGCTGGGGTCAGCTAGTGGCCGAGCCGAGGCCAATTCGATCCAATGTACACCCCTAGATGGACTAGATCATCTGTACGTGGACCCCATTGCTGTATATATATATATATATATATAGTGAAAAAAGAAGGGATTTTGATGCTGGAACAATCAACATCCAGAGGGCACTACTGCCCAGCGTTCGTAAGGAGGGCGGACACTTTTTTGGGCACCATGATGCATGTGTTTCATCTACGCCGTCTACTCATTTTCCCATATCATTTTAAGCCATGGGCCCAAAAATAAGACAAATTTACATTTCAGGTGGATCACACCAAGGAAAACAGTGGGGATAGTGACGTCCATCATTGAAACTTCTCGAGGCCCCACAACGATGCATGTGTTTCATCTACGCCGTCCATCCATCTTCCTATATCATTTTAGGCCATGGGTCTAAAAATGAGACAAATCTACATTTCATGTGGGCCACTCCACTAGGAACCATAGTGGTAATGACACCCTCCATTGAAACCTTTAAGATCCACCATGATGTTTATATTCCATCCAATCTTTGGCACAGGGCCACGTGCCCAAGATTTGTGGGCCCAACCATGGGAAGTTGTGGACTGGAAGAGCCACCATTAAAACCTTCTGGACTTCATCATGATGTATATATTTTATCAACATCGTTTATCCGATTTTCCATATCATCTTAAGGCCAAGAGGCCTAGTTATGAGATAGATCAAAATCTCAAGTGATCAATACTGCAGGAAGCAGTGGGGACGCTGATGTCCACTGTTGAAACACTCTTAGGCACCACATAGAGTATGTACTTTATCCAGATATTTAGTTATTCTGGGTAAGGGTCACCTTGATGTACGTAGCTTATTCATGCCATCCATTTGTTTTAATAGAACTTCTGACCGTGATGTCACCATGCTATATATATGTATATATACCGGCACTGTACATCAGTTTTTCTAGCCATTCTATGTACACAGGCCTAACTGTGAGGTCGATGCAAGTTTCAAGTGTACTATGCCACATTGACATTTAACTTCTAGTAGGATCTACCATTCGGGTCATCTTAATCTCTTTATATTATACCATTTCAGGTTGATGTACCCTACGTGGGGTGTGTGTGTGTGTGTGTGTGTGTGTATTTATATGGATGAAAATATATATATGTATGTGCCATGATTAGTAACATGCTAGTATACTTGGCCTAAAAATGGTCAACACTAATAATATGCCTAGTTTAGTGTATATCATACTCATCCATATGCTCATACGCATCATATGTATGCTTGATTAAGAATGTGAATGTATCATAGAGTACATCCGGCCACGGATTGTGGATAGTACTCATATCATGGATTAAATTACTCAATGAAAGGAAAACCTGCAGTATATGCATCACAACACACTAGGGACCTGTATGAGACACGGTCACCCGTATGATCATCGTTGGATTTGATGCATGGCTTGAATAGTGTGATTCATGCACGATGCACTATGTATGGCACATTGCATCTACTTCCTAGAGATATCGAGGACGTATTTACGTCATATGGATATAGCTGGCGAATGAGTTAATAGACACCGAAAATTCTGTCACAGCATATTGGGTGATAAGGATGTCCATGGGCGAAAGGCCCTAAACGCTGTGGTACCAGTAGGACGCTTCAATATCCAGACTAAGTGGAATCATGAGCGCACGAGGGCCAAATATGATGCAGGACGATTAACCACTTGCTCTAAAAGCTCGAACTAATAGTGTGGTGAATTGATCCCTTTATCTCATTGCCCAGGCCTCACATCCATGCGTTAGGTCCTCGGATGAACCCCCCTTGTGGACCCCAAATCATATGGGTTCAGCGGGCCACCCACCCCGAGTGTGCCCCTGCATCCTACAAGCCACCCCACTCGAGCCTAACGTGAAAATGCCCCTGCAATAAGCCGTGTCTCCCACTATGTCAATGTCAATTGAAAAGGGGTGCGACCTTACCTTCTCAGGTGTAGAGGGATTTATGCTAGGTTGAGTTTGACCATCTCCGAAATGGGTTTGCTATCGACAAGCCGAGTGGGTTTTGGCATATCACTAACGAGGCAGATAGTGAGGTCTCTTCTATTCGCTGGGTTATCCATGCGATGGGCACCAGCCAATGTCGGAAGTGTACGAGATCTTAGTGATGTTCCACATGATAATCGTACTATGATGTGGATTAGATGTCAGGAATTGCTAGCTTGTATTGCATGGCTTGATATAACATTTGGCCTGATAGGCCTTCGTACTTAGGGCTGAAAGTTGGGTGGGTTCAACCCGACTGACCCGTGACCGACCCGACAATGGGTTGGGCTTGGGCATGATTTATAGGGTTTGGTCTCGGGCTTGGGCCATACAAACGCCAACCCGACAAAACTTGGGCTCGGGTTGAGGTCTCGGGTTGCCCGACCCAACCCGAACCTGATTAATATATAAGTTCCTTATAAATTAATTATAATTGAGTGCAGATCGTCTATGTCGAAGGCACAAGAAATTCCAATGCTGTCAGGTTTCATTGGTCCGCGTCAGTTCCGATGACTCGAGCTAACAAGATACACCGGATTTCTCTCTCCCAAATAGATTGTTTGATGCACAATATGATTTCTAAAGGAGTACTTGTCCTATATTTTAGCGAGCTTGTTTAGAAAAAATGTTCTTTATGATAAATAACTATATATATAATTAATAAAATTCTAGGTATAAAAAATAAAAGTTGTATTGAAAATATAATAGACTAATGTAATAATGAAAATATTAGCATATATCTACCCGACCAACCTGGCCAACCCGACCGAACCCGCTTGGGTTGGGCTTGGGTTGAGAATTCCCAACCCGAGGTTGGGTTGGGTTAGGGTTGAGGTATAGGAACCTTGGGTTGGGCTAGGGTTGATCACCAACCCGACCCAACCCGCCCGACTTTCAGTCGTACTACCTAGCCTCAATATGGCTAGCGACATTCATATATTTGATAGTACAACTCTCCATCATTTATGCATACTCTGACATATGTATATTTGTTACATGCATGGTACATGCACTCTCTAAGCTTCGTAGTAAGCTTACGCACATTGTTTACGTGCAGATTAAGCTAGACAGCAGCAATAGTACGACTAGAGTACATGACTGATCTTTTGTAGTTTTAATTATGCTTTGTATTGTCCTTTCCAACACTGTACTCGAATCCTTTTATAATAGTTAAATGTGATGATGTCTTGGTTTGTGGTACATTGTGGCTCTGCTCTTTTACAACAACAACAACAACAACAACCAAAAAACCCTGAAAATCCTCATTGTGGTATTCCGTTTCCGGGACTTGGTGAATGGACATTAAGTGCTGAAAACGGGATATTACGGAGGTTGTCAAATCTGAACTTGGATTACAGCGAATGGGCGCCAGAAAATGAATTTGGGGTGTGACAGGAGCAAACACCTAAGTACGGGTACTACCACCACCACATCCATACTACAGTCATACCAAAGCCATCAACCAAGTCCAATTTTAACTCTCAAAGTATCGAACCAATCCACGGTTGTATCCGTCTCAACTGACTCAAGTTGGCTATCCCAAATCCTCAAGCTCCTTCTAAAATATAAACATATAATGGTAAAACAACAATATCCTAACAAATATAAAACAGAAGTTTAAAATAAAATTTGAACAAATTGTGTCAGGCCGATTTGGGTGCACCTGAAAATGGTCTGAAATTCGTGCAATCCATGGAACTCTTTAACAACATTTTCCTTAAAAAAATTAATATAAAATTTGGATGAACAATGTTGAGCCAATTTGAGTACACTCGAACAGCCTAAAAGGGTCTAAAATTCTTGTGATCCATGTGATTCATCTCATTAATGCATATCCCTAACCATTTTATTCCATTCACTCAAAAAATATGAAGGAAAAAATTTGTCACCATTCGTCCCAAAAACGGCCTGAAATTGCCACAAGTACACAGCAAATAGAAAAAGTGCTCAAAAACATTAATTTATTGCATGCATATGTAGATCTAACCTCTGTAGATGTAGTTCATCAATCTAAACTCTAAACATTCCACAAAAATTTGAAAAAAGAATGAATATTGCTGGAAGATGAAGCATACTATCTAAAAAGATAAAAAGATATATATATATATATATATATATATATATATATATATATGTATATATATATATATATGGCAAATTGAACACAAATCTAACAAGATTTAGTCAATTTGGTCATATCACGTTGAATCAACTTTTATGGTAGGGAAAAAAAAAAAGGAATTTTTTATCTCTCTCTCTTCTTTTTTTTTTCGATTTTTCCATCTTGTTGAATCAACACTTTTATAGTGAGGAAAAACAAAAAATTGGAATTTTTCCCTAAACTGGCCCTAGATCTTCGATTCATCGAGTGAAGCTTAAGTCTTGTGTTTTATTCTTCAAACTTGTGCAAATTTGGTATTAAAAAAAAGGTTTTAAAACACTCATGAAGGTAAAATGTAGAAAAGAGGGGAGAATATGCAAAAATCGAAAACAACACTTTTTGAAGGGCTTGTATAAGCCGTTATGCATTTAGCGTTACTGCCTGTTATGGGCCCATAATAGCCGTTATGGCCTAATGTGGGCCCATAATAGCCATTATAGGCACAATACGGGCCATTTTTTTAGGTAGGACCATTACGACCCAGTAATGCATAATGGCCCGTGTCATTTCCGTTACGTGACGGCCATTGTGTTACCATTTTTTGAAGACCTTGATCCACATTCCGCTCTCATCCTATGAACATGTATTTCCTTAACTACCCAACATGTTGGACCCGGTTAATATTGATATTAATATTATATGTTATTATGTTAACTAATCTAACTAATATCTGTTATATATTACGATTACTTAACAATTAACATGCATCGAAGACTTTGACCTGAATGTGGAACCTCAGGTATTGTGACCCAGACCTGAATCCAAACCTTCTTGGGCGGGTCTACTCAACTCGGTGACAGCCCTACATCCACCTTATCTATGGGAAATGGCTTAGGCTGTCTTTGAATGGTCCAATCTTAATATGGTCTAGAATTCAGGCATGGGCATAGCCCATTTAATAATTGGATGTCAAGTTCGGGCCCCCCCAGTAAGGTCATGAATGGGCCCTTTCCCAAGCTCAGTCCAGCATAAATAGAAATTTGTCTAAGCCTGGGCCTGGACCTGACCTCCATTACTTGAGCCTGCAAGTTGGGCCCAGGTGTGACCCACTCTCATTTATCGAGGCCCGATCCTAACTTTTGTCAAACCATCCAGGCAGTTGCTAACCCAATTCATGTATATCTTGTCTCTTCCTTTCTTTTTTTCCTTTGTTTATTAGATGCATGTTGCTTCTTACTAATGTGATTGACTGTTTATTTAGCTGTAACATTGCATGAAACAACATTGCATCAAACAAGTTATATTGAGCACAATTCTGAATAGGTTTATGAAGCCTTGAAAAAGATTCTGCTGCATTTAAAGTCTTTAAGCTTTGGCAAAACTGGGCCAACTGGTTTGCCTATCTTACTTCAGGGTATCTTTGGGTATTCCCATGGCTGTTGGGATGTTTTCCCTCCAAATCATTAACATAAGGTTATTTGAGGCGGAAAAAATGGAAAACAAAAACCCACATAATGCAGTTTCTATTTTCTGAGCCACTCGAAATGAACAGAGGAATCTTTCCACCATAAAAATGAAACCAATTGCAATCTGGGCATGAATCTAAATTTTTTTCATGTTCCAGTTTCTTCAGATTTTTTATGTTCATATACCTTGACCACTAGATGGCCAAACTGCTCAATCACTTACTAGTAAAACCTTAGCATCCGTGGCATAAGTAGCAAGTTGTTGAGCCCCCAATTTCCCCCCAATAACCATTTTTTAGACTCTCCTTCAACATTAAATATCCCAGCATACGGCTCAAAATATATATGGATGCTTTCTCGAAGCAAGAGTGCCTTTGCTACAAGAGGACCGCCCGTCTTCACACAGGCTGGAGAAAGCTACCAAGAACCACCATGACCATCTGTTAGAACTCCAACAATCCCTGTTGAACCCTGTGAGCCCCTGAGCATCCATCGAAGTTGAATTTATCCTTGGTGAGGTACGTCCCGCTTGGAAAGTTTTGTGCTTGTCTATGTCCTTGTTCCAAAAACCATCATCCTATTCTTCCCTCTCTATTAAACCATATCTGCAAGCGAAATATCACAAAATCTGATCTAGCGCAGACCCACTCAATCATCATAGAGGTTATCCTATGGATGGCCATTTCCAGAGAAGCAATTTTGTTATTGAATACCCTGGAGTACCAGTAGAAAAGGATTTGATGATTATAGTGTGGAGAAAAGAAGAGGAGTGAGAGAGAAGAAGAAGAAAGAGTAGAGTTTGGGGAAAATGTTGTGTGTAGGCTAACATGCCCTTACACACAATGTTTATTAGAATAGAGCACATATAGTACACTACAGGAGAAGAGGAAAGCGTGCATGTGCACTTACATTAGAAGAGCCACTAAACACATACACTATACAACACTCTCTAGACTCCCCCTCACGTTGAAGCATAGATGTTGATCATGCCCAATTTGACATGAACACAATGAAGAACATCTCGACTCAAGGACTTAGTTAGTACATCAGCAACTTGATCCTCGGATCAAACAAAAGGAGTGATGATTTCCTTAGAGGCAACTTTCTTAGGAATAAAGTGACATTCGACCTCAATATGCTTGGTTCACTCGTGAAAAACTGGGTTACGAGCAATACGGATGGCTGCTTGGTTGTCATAATCAAGAGAAATAGGAGCCAAAGGAGGATTACCAAGTTCTTCAAATCTACACGAGCTCATACATTGCATGAGCCATAGCACGATATTCTACTTCAGCTAAGGACCGAGCAATAACCAGTTGCTTCTTGCTCTTCCATGTAATAAGATTGCCACCTAGGAAGGTACAAAAGCCGAATGTAGAGCGACGATCATAAGTACTATCTGCACAATCAGCATCGGAATAGCCAGAAAGATTAAGATGACTATGAGACTGAAAGCGGAGGCCAAGACTCGAGGCTAATTTTAGATACCAAAATATGCAGTATATAGCCGTGAGATGTGAAGCACGGGGAGCTTGCATGAATTGACTAACAATACACACCGCAAAGGAGAGATCTGGGCGAGCAATAGTCAGGTAAATAAGTCAGTCTACAAGTCTTTGATACATCCCGGGATCAGAAAGCAAAGTACCATCATCTGGTCGAAGCTTCTGATAAGTATCCATGGGGGTGGTAGCAGGTTGCACCCTAACATGCTAGTTTCCATGAGAAGATCAAGTGCATATTTTCATTGTGACAAGACCAACCCGGATGAGGAGCGACCAACTTCAAATCCTGGGAAGCAGCGAAGAGGACTAAGATCTTTGATCTCAAACTTGGTCTTCAAAAATTCTTTGACCTCCCACATTCCAACCGAATTACTACCGGACAGAACAATATCATCCACATACACAATGAGAACCATGATGCCCGTCGATCGACGACATAAAAAGAGAGTGATCGACATGACTACGAACAAAGCCAAACTCCAAGAGAACCTGACTAAATTTTTCGAACCATGCACGTAGGGATTGTTTGAGTCCATAAAGAGCCTTCTTCAACCAACATACAAGCGCAGGGTTGTGAGAAGTAACAAACCCGGGAGGTTGATGCATGTAGACTTCCTCTGCAAGGTCCCCATGGAGAAATGCATTCTTAATATCAAGTCGAAACAATGGCATGATAAATTAATGGCCAAGGAGATAACAACGCGAATCAAATTAAGCTCAACCACTGGAGAGAATGTCTCGAAGTATTCCACACCATGAGTTTGTGTATAACCCTTAGTAACAAGGCGGGCTTTATAGCGATCAATGGAGCCATCTGGAAGAAACTTAATTGTATAAACCTATTGACATCCAATAGGTTTATACCTTAAAGGAAGAGGCACAAGCTCTCAAGTATGATTCTTCTCAAGAGCGGACATTTCTTCTATCATCGCCTTCATCCAATCAGGACTTTGAAGAGCATGTGAGAGAGACCAAGGAATAGTTTGTGATGAAAGGGAAGCTGCAAATGACTAAAAAGATAGTGAAAGATGATCCTATGAAATGAAATTACCAATGGGGTGTTGAGTACAAGATTGTGACCATTTATGCAAGGCAATGGAGAAATTTAAACTCGAGGTAGGAGAGTCACCTGAGTCAACATCCAAAGTGAGAAGAAGAGTGGACGGCTGAGTGTGTGAAGATTTATCTTGACGATGATATATCTGCAGAGGCTTAGGTTCACCGAAATCACCGACAGGATGCTAAGGGCCCGTTTGGCTGGTCAGATTGGAAGGGATTGGATGGTATTGGAAGGGATTTGATGTTAAATCCCGGGATTGGCCAGGCGTGCCAAACAGACTCGGTGATTTGATCCCAATCCCATGGATCTTAAGACAATCCACTGACAACACCATCATTACCTTTAAATCCCATCCAATCCACCCTAATCCGTTCAAATTTGCCTGGGACGTGTTTGGTTCGAGGGATTGGAAGGGATGGGAAGGTTTAATCCTGGGATTGGCCAGGCGTGCCAAACAGACTGGATATAGCAATCCAGGGATATAACAATCCCATGGATCTCAAGACAATCCACTGACAACACCATCATTACCTAGAAATCCATGCCATCCACCCTAATACCATTCAATCCCTTCCAATCCACCTGGCCAAACGGGCCCTAAACGAAATGGAGAGGAGTTTCCCTGTGATCACTAGAGGAAGGAGGAAGAGGATAAGAGTCATGTTCCCCCTGACTCCCAAGAGGATCACAAAGGGATTGACCTGGAGCTGGAAAAAAAAAAAACCTTAAAAGAAGGTTACATCGACAGATACATATTTCTTGCAAGCAGTGTTTAAATTATCGGCGATATTATCGAATTATCGCCGATAATTTCGGTATCGCTGGAGTTCCGACATCGAAACTCCCTTTTTTCGTTTCTCTTCCGAATATCGCCGATTTTTCGAAGATTTTATCGATTTTTTGTGAAAAGTCCAGTTGTCAGCGAAAAATCGAGGGATAACTATAACAAACAACCCATTTTCAACGATAAAGGACCGATAACATTGGAGCATTGCGTAAATACGGAAAATATCCCAAAAAAAGGAAAAAAATGGGGAAACTTGCGGATTACCATACCTGCAGTCTGTAGAAGAGGAGGGCCAATCGTAGAAGAGGATGGGTGAACAGAAATTGCGGTGGGCCAATTGATTGATCGGTGTGCCGTAAGTGCTATCCAATCTCTACTTCCACTTTTTTTCTTCAAATACTCAAAAATTCAAAACCTAAAGATGATTTCGGCGAAGAATCTGATGAAGATTAGGGGATTTGGAGAGACTTTCTTTCGGAATTTTAGGGTTTCGAGGGTTCTCTTCCGAAACGGCGAAACCCTCTTTCGTTTCAAAAATAGCGCAATGGTTTTTTACGGGCGCGGATCGGCTATTGGCAGGTTGAGTAGCGAGACTCTACTGAAGTGACGTCACCAAGTTCTGTGGGCCCCACCATGATGTATGTTTTAAATCCACGCCGTCCATCCATCTGGAGAGATCATTTTAGCATAAGATCTAGAGAATGAGTCACATTCAAATCTCCAGTGGACCCCACCATAGAAAACAGTGGGGAGAGTGACACCTCCATTAAAAACTTCTAAAGGCCACAAAAGTTTTCGATCAAGCTGATATTTGTGTTTTCCCTTCTTTAATGTTTTTGTTAATTTTTGAACAGGTTAGATTTCGATAAAACATCATGTTGGGCCTTGGGAAGGTTTCAATGGTGTACATCAATCTTCCTGCTATTTTTTGTGGTGGGGTCCACTAAAGCTTTGGATCTGCCTCGTTCTCTAGGTAATGCCTTAAAATAATATCTCCAAATGAATGGACATTGTGGATACAACACGTACATCATAGTGGGGTCCACAGAACTTGGTGACGTGTAGCCAGTCCCGCTACTCAACCGATCAGTATCTAATCCGCGTCCGGGAAATCAGATTGTGTACTGGTTACACAGAACGCTCTTATCTTACTGAGTAAAATCTGTTAGGCCCACCGTCAATGTATCTAGTCTATCCACGCCGTCCATCCGTTTTTCCATCTTATTTGAGGGGTTGAGACCAAAATTTAACCATACCCAAAGATCAAGTAGACCATACCATTGGAAACAGTTGGAATAATAACTTCCACTGTTGAAACATTTCTTGGGTTCACAGTGATGTTTATTTCTCATCCAACCCGTTCATAATATAACACAGACATGGATGAAGAGAAAACACAAATACAAGCTTAATCCAAAACTTCTGTGGCCTCCAAGAAATTTTCAACGGTAGATGTTCAATTCACTGTTTCCCATTCTGTGTTCCACTGGAAGTTTGGATATACTTAATTTTTAGGCTCAAGCCCAAAAATTATCTACTAAAATGGATGGACGGAGTGGATAAAATACATAAATCACGGTGGACCCCACAAAGTTCACTCAGTACGCTTAGCCTAGGAGTTAATTGGTACGCAATCTGCTTCCTTTTAGCCTCGTGTGCGGGTGCCAACTTTAGTGGCGTCTGGATGTCACCAAGTTATGTGGACCCCACCACGATGTATGTGTTATATCCACATGGTCCATCCAATTAGCGAGATCATTTTAGGTAGTGAACCCACAAATGAGGCAGATCCAAAGTTAGGGTGGACCACATTGCCAAGGCGGTGGGGACAATGATTCCTGCTGTTGAAACCTTCCTAGGCGCTATGGCCCACAGTGGTGATTATTTGTCATCCAAGTTATTCATAAGATCACACGGAGATGGATGAAGGTAAAATACAAAAATGACATGGATCCAAAACTTTTGTGACCCCTAATGATTTTTCAATGGTAGGCATGTTCAATTCACATAGTTTCATGTGGTGTGGTCCATTTGAGCATTGGATATGCTTCATCTTTGGGATCAAGCCTTAAAATTATCTTGTAAAATGGATGGATGGGGTGGATAAAATACATAAATCACAATGGGCCCCACACAATTGACTTAGTATGATAAGCGTACTAATTTATATGGAACCACATGTCACTTATTTATATCAGTGGATTGATGGGTCGATGTTATGTGGGGCCATCATAATGATAAATATTTTATCAATGTCGTCCATTTATTTTGATAGATAATTTTAAGGCATGAGTCCAAAATGAGATAGATCTACATGACTGCATCTAAGGTGGACCACACTAAGGGAAATAGTGTTGATTAAATGTCCACCATTAAAAACTTCATAGGGCCATTATAATGATTTTTTTAAAAAAATTTTTTTTGCCAACCAACCTCTTGATTAGGTCACACAGATCTTGATGAAGCGAAAACACGGTTTAGATTATATTAGAATTTGCCACATGTACCATTTTCAAATGCTAGGTATCAAGTGTCATACATAGGCAGACTATCAAATATCACACTGATTGAATAATCTAATCCATCTTTGATTTGACATCTTTGAGTTCATTTGCTTTTATATGTCTTAATTATTGTATGCCAGTTGCATTTGTATTATATAAACTCATTTTGGTTACTATTTGAGTGATTTCTTACGACAACGCATGCCTTTTGGCCCCCATTAAATGGAAACTTCTAATTTAATGCATTCTTTTTTCAATTTTTTCATTCCTGAATATGTAAATATGTGTATTTAGGCATGTCCTGAAGTTTCACTAAAAAATTCCACCATTTTTTCCATGTTTCCCTCCTTTTCCCTGCATTTCCGGTTATCGGCGATAACGATATTATATCTTTATCTCTAGCCAGCGAAACTTGTAACGATACCGACAATTCGAACATTGCTTGCGAGTCAATGGGTCATAACATTTATACCCATTTTTACTCCAAGTGTACCCTAAGAAGACATTTAATTGCCATGGGGGTAAGTTTATCATTACTTTCATCCAAAAGTTGAACAAAGCATGTGCAACCAAATACTTTAGGTGGTAGAGGAAATTGATTATCATGAGGATACAATATAGTGAATGAAGATTTGTAAGACGGGATATATGAGGGTATATGATTAATAAGAAAAATAGAAGTTAGAAGGGCATCACCCCAAAAATGTTTAGGTAGTGCATACCAAGGAGAAGGGTGCGAGCAACTTCAAAAAGATGACGATTCTTTCGTTCTACGATACTATTTTGTTGAGGTGTGCGAGCACACGACGTCCGAGACAAAATACCATGCTTCTGCAAGAAGGACAGAAAGGCAATAGACATTTACCTCTCCTTCCCCCCTCCCAAATTATCAGAATGGAGGGTTTTAATAGAACATTGAAACTGAGTGCACACTTCATGATAAAACACTTTAAACGCATCAACCACTTCACTTTTAGATTTCAAAAGATAAACCCAAGTCATGCGCAAATAATCATCAATAAAGGTGTCAAAATATCTAAATCCAAAAGTGGAGGTAATCGGAGCTGGTCCCCAGATATCTGAGTGAACCAGAACAAAATGTTGAAGTTTCCTCCCAGAAGAGCTAGGAGGAAACGTAGCACGATGATGTTTAGACAATTCACAAATATCACGGCATAACAGTTTATTGACAGATAACGAGGGAAACAAAATTCTCAATATAGTTATAGATGGGTGGCCTAAGCGGCAGTGCCACCGTGTCATGGACTCTCGATCCAGAGAAAGGGTACTAAAGGTGACAACGGGTGTATCATCGAGAAGATAAACGCCTCATCGCTCGTGCCGCCCACCAATCACTCTGTTCGTCTGTAGGTCCTAGAACAAACAACAAGAAAGGAAGAAGGTAATAGAACAATTTAAGTATTTAGTAAGAGAGCTAACAGACAATAAATTTAATGGAAAACAAGGAACATGCAGGACTGAGGGCAGAGGTAAGGAATGAGAAAAAGAGATAGAGTCAATCCTAGAGATGAGAGTTTGGGTTCCATCTGCGATTATGACATATTGAGCATGGGGAGAAGGAGAATAAGAGGAATAGAGTTATGACTTACCAGTCATATGGGAGGAAGCTCCAGATTATATGACCCAGGAGGTAGGAGAGGATGACGCAAGAAGAGCAGTACCCGACTGGGCCGAAGCTGCGTGAGAAAGCTTAGGAATATCACGAACATGAAGCCACATCAGGGCATCATATGCAGCCCAAGAAATGATAAGAGACTCCCTTGAAGAATACCGCTTAATTGTCAAGGTGGAAGACTGTCCCTCATGAGCAACTGTGGAGGTAACAGAAGCAGCGCCATATGTAGGACAACCATGGAGCTACCAGCAATAATCAACAGTGTGATTGGTGCCACCACAATGCGAACGAAAGCGGGAACCGTCACGTCCTCGTCCACAACTACAAAGATTACGACCGCCACGACTGTGATCTCCCTCACGTCCTCGTCCATCTCTACCACGACCACCATAACCAGAAATGCGCCATGAACTCAAGGATGGTGCCCAAAGGTCAAAAGAGGATTGATCACCAGCAAGATGTGCCGAATGCTCTGGTGGCATAAATGAATGGGAAGGAAGAGCGGATACAGTAGCGCTTTGGCACATGGTGTAGACTGTCGTCAATGAGGGAAAAGGATCCTGCATAACAACCTGATCTTGAACATAAAGATAATCGGAGTTCAACCCTACTAGGAACTGCATGATACGAGTATTATCCCGCTACTTATGGGCACGTTCATGATCCTCTTTACATTTGAAAGAAAGAGTCTGATACTGGTCGAACTCATCCAACATGCCCCAAAGTGTCAAATAGTAATCTTTTAATGATCTTGAGTTTTATTGGAACCGACCAATTTCTTGAATAAGAAGGAATACCCATGAAAATTTCTGAGACTCCGAGAACATATCATAAAGTGTATCCCAAATGCCTTTAGCTGAGGATAAAAATATCACCGAGTGGCTAATCGAAGAATCCATATTATTCAACAACCATGCGATAACTTGATAATTCTCCTTTGTCCAAGACTTGTGGGTAGCATCTGTAAAGCTTGGAGGATCACCAAAATATACGACAACTTCTCACGGGCTCCTAAGAACACTTTTACAAATTACGCCCATTGAAGATAGTTGTTATCATTCAACTTAATGGATGTAATCTGCAAGAGATTTGATTCAAGAGAGCCCATGCCATGAGACGAGGGCCCTTTGTCGTCCATAGGAGACTCCAAGTAAGAAGAACTGATTCAAACAACTCTTTCTCACTCAATCCTTAAAGGGAATGAGAGATACACCTCAAACAAATAGTACTCGTCCAAAATAACAAGAAATCCAGTCAGATTTGATGCGACCGAGTGAAAAACGACCCAGCCGCATTGCCATTTGAGGTTTAAAAAAAACCACTCAAACATGAATTGTAGCTAAAAAAATACTCCATGAGTAGCTTGGGAGAAAGATTTCGGTTCATCTTGAGCAAAAAAATCAAGAAAAAGCTTACCGATTTGAGATAGATCGAAGAAAAACGGATGAGGGACCCGAATTTTGAATTTCTCTATTTTGGCCAAAACACCATGAAAAGATGTCTAAAAAATTCTTTAAAAATCATGACAAATCTTCTAAAATCAAGATCTATCAAACCCCTAAACTTTTAGCTCAAGTGGGGTCCATGTGTCCGTACAACGCTGACATCAGCCGTACAACTGCTAACGTAAGCAAGGTGACATGTCGCCTTTCAACTTGTTAGATGCAGAATGTCTGGATCTATGCTCTGATACCAAGTAGAAAGGATTTGATGATTATAGTGTGGAAAAGGAGGGGAAGAGTGATAGAGAAGGAGGAGAGTTTGGGGAAAATGTTGTGTAGGTTAACATGCCCCTACACACAACGTTTATTAGAATAGAGCACATATAGTACATTGTAGGAGGAGGAAAGTGTGCACATGCACCTACATTAGAAGAGCCACTAAACACACACACTATACAACACTCTCTAGAGTACCTTTCATTGCAAACTGCCCACATGATAGCAAGAATCATCTGCCAAATACCTACCTTGGGTTAGAAGGTGGGTGGACCACCCATCAGTCAGCTCCTTTAGGGAAGCATCCAAGGACCAACCCAAATGACTGCTAGAAATGGCTCCAGATGGAAGTAGCTATTCAATCACATGAATCTCCACCACCACTTTTGCCAAGATACCCTATTTTTTATCTTATACCCCTAATGTCTTCCCACTTCAAGGGATGGAATTTGTGCCCTTCCACCTACCTTTCATAAATAAATAAATTCCAAATGCTGTCTTCTAGGTGAATTGTTGGCCATTAAAACAAGGGTGGATATTTATGCAAGTTGGATCGGGGGGTTGGTGATGTTGGAGGGTGACTCTTGCTGCCTTGCAGTCCAATTGTTTAGGCATTGAGGAAAAGTGCTCCCCTTAGGATTTAGGCTTTGTCATCAATAGCACGAAGTTCCTCTATCATTCAATAGATGTCTCCTTCATCAAACCCTAGAGTGGCCAATTTCCTTGACGATTTCCTAGCTAATATTGGGGTTCTTAAATCTTCTCTCTACACCAGGTATTCTTATCCATTGCCTTTATGAATCCTTGTATCATTTTGCCCATTGGGCTTTTTCTTAGAATCTTTTGTTATTGATTGGAAAAAAAGGATGATGAAATGAATGTTAAGTTATGAACAATTATAAACATCATTAATGCACCCTACAAACTTAGATGGAATATAAATATTGCGGGATGTTTCTCTTTTCATTGCGTCTCTCTATTTTTTGCAATGCCTTGACAAGTAATAAAAAAGAAAGAAATAAAATCTTAGTAAACCTCATTTTTGTTTATTGCTTGAGGTTGGTAATGGTCTTCCGCAAAATAGGGAGCTTTATTAGGAAAAGTTTCCCAAGGTTGGAATAGAGTATTTGTTGTTTTCTTTCCTTTGATAGGATCAATCTCCTCCACACAAACATTTATTTGGTTCTTTAGCTTTCCCTTCACCTTGCATTTGTAATGTTGTGTTCTACTCTAAATATGCATTGGCCAACTTTTTTATAAATTAAAAAAAAATAATTAAAAAAATCAATCTTTATCTTGATGCAGTGTTCTGCCGTAATATGCATTGGGCAACTCTTCTTTTCTTTTCTTTTTTTTCTTTTTTTATTTATTTAAATTCTCCTATTGATTCTGGTTTCATACTTTTATGACAGAGCGCATGCTTTGACTCTTTCACTCTTATATTTTGATGGTCATTATGCAGGCCCTTGCAAAAGATCTTCCTTGGAAAATGAAGGAGCCACGTGTGCTGGAGATTGTTCAAGCGGTATGCGAATACTTTTTAACTTCACATCTAAACCATTAAATTCTTCTTCCATTGCTATGGCTTTCACTTCTCCTCTTGCCCCGAAAAGGTTTACATGCAGTATCCTTGGAGAAAATGGGTCATAGTTGGATTCTTGCATAACAATTTAGGTTTGTGGGTGTGAAAGAAATTCCCAGGTACAACTTTAGTTGCATGAACCTTCTACCGGTGTAGGATGTTTAACCCAATAACATTCCAAAACACTACTTCCCCACTTCTGCTCACGCTTTGTGCAATAAGGGCACAACACTTTCGTGTTCTAGGCACTTTGCCCCATCTCATAACTTCCTCACTCAAATCCCTCCCACTTCTGCTCATGCTTTGTGCAATAAGGGCACAACACTTTCGTGTTCTAGGCACTTTGCCCCATCTCATAGCTTCCTAATTCAAAATAAATTCTGTAAGGCATGATTTCTATATAATAAATATAATGAAAATGTGAAGCCAATAATCTAAAACATGCATCTGTTGGTATATTATTACGTTAAGGTTTGCTAGCCCTATGCACACCTCTGCAAGCATCCATGGTAGGTCACATTCAAGCCATGTATGAAGTGGGACCAGTTATGCCAATGACCTGGCCTAGAAATCATGCTGCTGAAATCACTAGGTAGACCACACATGCTACAATAGTGTATGGTTTAATAAAACTTTCAGAGTTTTTCTCAACCATTTGTTCCACCCGATGATTTGACCAGCCTAAATTCAGGGACATGCTTATTTTTCCCATTTGCATCAATCAAACATGCTAGTTGTTATACATTTAAAAAAAAAAATCCCTTTGTTGCTTACATGGGAAACCAAAAGTGGAAATTTGTTTACCTGAAAAAAAAACAATATGGTCAGTGCAAAATGGTTTTGGCTGGTGTAAAATGAGAGGATGTATCCTGGGATACATTGGATAAACAATGGAGCAAATGGGGAGACAAAAGATAGAAACCAAATGTAGTTATCTGAAAGGAAAGGCCTTAGGGAACTTCCCACAATTACAATGAATGAACCCACTACAATTATTGGTAGTCAAGACTGTTATTTTGGGATAGTGGAACTAGCTCCCTATTACAAACAAATTCAAAATTCTATCCCCCAACCAACTTAAAAATCATTAAGCCCAAGCGTGCCTGACCCAACCTGTTGAGTTCTATCTACCTAGGCTCCACCTAAGCTGGACCAGCCCAGCCCAGCAGTCCTACATAGGAGATCTTTGAAGCATGGCCAGGCTATACACAGTGGTTCCAACAAACCAATGGTTTGAATTCCTAAACCATGAGCACCACTTTACAAGATGTGACGTCACATATTCATCCAATAATTCCCTATGTTTATTAATTAAGTTAAAAAAATTGCAGTAAGCATTTGCAACACTGGTAGTGGTAAGAGTGGTATCGAAGTATTACAACATTTGAGAGGTCTAGGGATCAAAACCCTAAAGTAATATTTTGTTTTCTGTTTTGGGTCAGGTTGGATTGGGTCATCGAGCCCAACCTATTGATAACCTATATGGGCAGGTTGGGTTGGGTAGGGTTCAACCCAGGCCTGACCATTACTTAAATGGAACACATTTTCTGCCATGAGCTTGCCACCACTGCTAGCTGACACCCTCATTTGCCAACGCTTCATTAATACCATTTGGACCTTGATAGAGAGCAATGGTGGATTTCATTAAGCACAAAACTCAACATTCATTTGTTTTGCATTGTTGTACATTCTAACCCTCTTACATGTGCCACTTTTGACTACCACATCAAATGCAGACATCTGTATATCTTTATTTTGCATCTAATGCAGACATTTGTATATCTTTATTTTTCAGCTAATGCTAGGATAGATTCACACAGATGTCTAGAAAGATCACCATTAAGGGGTTAATTTTATGAATAACAGGATAAATATTTTATTGCAAAAGGACAAGCACAACTTACAAAACGGATGAGATCCAATACCATCATAACAATTATCTATGTCCCTGATACCAAGAGATGACCTAACAATACCGTCTTTTGAAGTATATAAAGGTTCCAGTCAAATGTTTTAAAACCCATACCAAATCCTGACTCATCTTTGTGGACGGTTGGGTCCAGCAACTGGTCCTACTGATTAGAGCTGTTCCAGCCTGCGAATATCCTTAGTCTAAAATCATTAAAATACAAGGAAATAGAAAATGTGTGCTCTTACCCGGCGTTTGGTTTATATTAGAAGTCACATCCTCATTGGTTCGACCCTTGACCGGTGGACACTTTATTGGTTTTAAGAAAAAGTTGCCGAGCTAACTGACCCTGGGTTTCCCAAAAACAGTATGACTGTCCAGTCTGGTCCAGGTTTTAGAAACCTGATTATGCACTCTACTTACCACTTGTTGTCTCAGTCTCTAAACTGTTTTGTTTCTTCTCATGTGTCTTAATTCGGACAAATACCCACTTCTCTGAGGTAGATTGACAGCAATACGGATGGGCTCGTGGACTTCTCAGAATTTGTCGCGGCAACTCTACATGTGCATCAGTTGGAGGAGCATGACTCTGAGAAGTGGGAGCAGCGGTCTCAAGCTGCTTTTGAGAAGTTTGATGTGGATAAAGATGGATTTATCACTCCAGAGGAACTGAAGATGGTAGTTCTCGAAGCTTTTATCATGAATTTAATGAATTCATCTAATTGCTATAGTAATAAAAAACAAATGGCATCACACTTGAATGGATATCAGAGTACGGCTTTTGCATTCATTTAATATTGAGAAATGCTATTGTGCCATATACGTCATATAGTTTCTATGGAGTGTTGTTCTCTCTGCACTTGTGGCAAACATGTATGGTGACTAGGGCTGCAACTTTTGTGGGTTGGGTCGGATTGAGGGTCAACCCAAGCCTGACACGACCTCAGTAGGACCCAACCCACAACCTGACCTGACAGGAATTTGAAACCAATGTGCCAAACCCAAACCCAATCTGGAGTCCTCTACGCTGAACCCTAAACAGACCTGACTCGACCCAAGCCAACCCCAATACATGTAACTATTCCAAACCTGACCTAACCCAACCCGAACCCAACCTGATTTGAAATTGGTTTGCTGCTGTCCAACCCTAACCCAACCAGAGGACCTTGACACACTAACCCAACCTTACGTGAACTTGTGTTGGGTCAATCAGGTTTGGGTTGACCTGAAGCAAGTTGCAGCCAAAATGTTGGCTGTCACCCTTGGATCTGGTGGCCACATGGATGGCTAGAGGCCAATATTGATTGATTTGACAATTCTAGCCATTGTATCATGAGTTGTGCCCATCGAATGCAGACCCTCATTTTTTTGTGTTAAACTGTCCTTCTCTAAGCCACTGATCATATGGTTTACCAGTATTATATCTTTGCCTTTTGGGATATCCCCCACCCATGTGATCATCCACCAGATCTACAGTCCTGATCGACATACGCATGCTATTTCCTATCAGTATGACTGTATGAGAGACATTCTCATAGAGCACTTCATGGAACTCCATGAAGCACGGTTGTTTGAGTAGCATTCCTCAATAGTAAATCATGGGGCTTGTATACAACAATGATGTTGAGTCCATGGTGAAGACTCATTGGGAAACATGACAACTTTTGATTCAACACTATCATCGTACTAATTGTCTGTGGATTTTGTTGTTTTTGCAGCACACAGGATTGAAGGGCTCAGTTGATCCACTCCTAGAGGATGCTGACATTGACAAAGATGGGAAGATAAGCTTGTCAGAATTCCGCAGACTGTTGAGAACTGCAAGCATGAGAAGTGTCCACAGCCCGACTGCTCGCCGAAATTCTCGCAAGATGTAGATATTGTAAAACAAGGGTAAAGAGAACGACATAGATGGGGGGAAAAGAGATGAAAGCCAATGTTCTCGTCTACTCTTATATACCAGATTGCAACGGATCCTGTGGGCCCCATCTTTGTCATGTCTCCATCTTTCACTCAGTAGTCTGTTCAGAGAAATCAATTTTTCTGCCCATCAGAACTACACAAGCTCATGAGAACTGACGCCACGGAATTTACAGGGAGAGGTTCTGGTAAAATGACCTTGCATGCTTCTGTACATCTTGTAATGCGGGCTTTTTTCTTGTCTTTTCTAATCAAATGTAATGTGTGAGACTACAAATATGAATGCATCTTTGGTGTCTAGAGATGGTCTCTTGTGCTTGTGTACTTCAACATTTTTGTATTCTATTCATTGTTTTCCATTGCAATTGGAATTGCAACAAACAAGAAATTTTCTATTACACTGAGAAGGTGTCGAATGGGGTCTGAAGATTTTCCTTCTGTTCCACTATATCAGTCTCAAATCATCTGATCCAATCACCTGATTAGCAATCAGATGAGTTCTTGATCACATGGAGTTGCAATTTCCCTTCAACAGCTCTTCATGCATGCTACAACGAATTCATGATGACCCGGAATGTAGTATTTCCTTTCAATTGATCTTCATGCATGCTCCACTCCCGCGCCTGTCTCAGTCGACGCGCGGGCAAAAGGCTCCTCAAACATTGGTATATATGATATCTGCTCCAATTACAGCTGCAATGTGCACATGACAATCCACTTTCACAACCAAAATCGCTGAACAAACCCCTTTTGCTGTGGATTTTACATATATAAGAATGCATCTGACCATCCACATGCACACTTGAGAATTAGTACTAATACACAAATATGCACACATATGTATGCTTTGTGCACATTTACATTCTAGCTTTTGGATGGGGGAGTGTAGGGGGCTGCAAGCAACCCTTCTGCTCAAGTTCATCCACCCAACCCACCCATAGGGCCCCACAGTGGACAGCTACAAATAAAATTGGGCAGCGGTCTGCTTTCGATGTGTAAGCATCCATGCATAGATGCTTTGGATTGCCTAACTGCTGCGGCCCAGATACGGCGGGACCCCTCATTCATGTGTATGCAGTCATCAGTTGTCTAGAAATTCTTAACCACCTGCTAGTAAGGTACAAAGAAATCAGGTTCCATGAATACAAAATGCATGGGTTGTATGCACGTTTGATGCAGAAGAACACTCCAGTATGCTTACTGCAGGTCATCTTTCAGCATGACAGTGCTTCATTAATCTTTCTCAGCAGAACTCTAATGCCCAATTACAGTATTTAGATTTCAAATTCTTGTTTAGTAGTCATTATTGTTGCATTTGGAATACACGAGCTTCATTGAATGGCACAAAACCACAGCTAAGGAACAAGAAAGTTTTCATTGAGAAGTTTCAAACACAGCCATAAAAATCAACTTAGGATGTGTTTGGAAGTATAAATGAATTAAATTGCAAAAAGTCATTTAATCAAGAATCATATACCTAAATTATATTTCCCATTACTTATAATGAGGATCTCAAATTAGAATTATGTTTCTTTCAAGTCCAACTCAAAAGTAAGGCAATTGAAATCTTAGATCTTTGGCAGCATCGACCATCCAAATCTTTTTTGAGAGCTTGGGTTTTTACGATTTGATTCTTAGAATTATTTCGTAGTATATTTACAAGACAATAAGTGTGGAGAATTAAATACTCTCAAATATTGTAAACATGAAATAAGTGTCTAAAACAATTATTACACTGAGCCCATTGTCAAATTACTAAGGTCAAAAAATAAGGTAATTCCAAACTTTTGGTAGCTTATAAAAATGAGCCCACTAATTTCATTTTATATATATATATATATATATATATATATATATATATATATATATATATATATATATATATATATATATATATATATATATATATATATATATATTGTGATTGTAAAATATTTTGACGGTGTAACTCACATAATGATTGCATAGGATTAATTTTTTAGTATCTCATTATCATGGTGAAAATGCATGTGAAAAGATCCATTGTTATAAATGAATGTAAATACCTTACGAGAAGAGGAGATGGTAATTATATCTTTTGAAGATGGCTACAAGATCCTAAATTTTGCAAGCTAGGGGTTTTCCTTGAAATTGAGAAAGGATAAAAATCGTTGATTTGAACCACCTGGAGTTGAAATCCAGGATTTTCAGGGTGCCAGATGACTCCACGGGGTTGGTTTTTTCCACTTCGTTGGACCAATCTATCCAATTGGATTGCAATTATTAGTCTAATAAAGTGCAATCAACCAAATTATAGTTTAGCGAGGGATTTGATTCCAAATAGCGACTAAATTTCTTTCAAGTTGCCAAGGAAAGAAACATAACTGCAATTTGAGGATCCTTCCAATTTCTTCATTTCCGTCTATTTAAACTTTAAGCTGACTGTTTGCAATTCACTACACTTGTGCATCCAAACGCAGCCTTAACCCAATTCACAACCATTTAATTTCTATGAAGCTTGAATTACATAAATAATGGGTGAATCAGAATTCTCAATTTCTAATCGCCTTTCTCAACAATTGCAATCAAAACCATATTATCCATCCCACATACATTGTGGGCCCTGCACAATTTATATTAACTGCCCTCTCCCAAACAGCATCAAGCAAAAATAATAGAAAATGATAACTAATTGGATGGTTAGGATCATCTGATAGGGACGATTATTTGGTTATCTTTCTAGAACCATGGGCCCCACTATGAATGCTTTGTAAGCGTGAAATATTTTCGGTTATGGTTAGAGAATTTTTCAAACCACAATGAGAATTCAAAGCTTTTCTTTCCAGAAAGAGGTCCATGTTTGGCTTCAAAGACTGAAACTACACTAAAATTTACAATTCTGATTTCAACTTCTGAGCGGTCCAACTCGGATTTGGATTCGGTAGTGACCCTTTCGGTACAGAGGTTGGTACTAGTTGGTGCTCTGTGGGCCCTACCATGATGTGTGCGTTTTATCCATGCCGTCTATCCATTTTTTCAGATCATTTTTTGGTATTAGCCCAAAAATGAGACCGACCGAAATCTCAGGTGGACCACACCACAGGAAATAGCAGTTATTGAACGACAACCACCGTTAAAAACTTCTGGGGGGCCGTCAGTTTTGGATAAATCGGCTATTTGTGTTTTCCTTTTATCTGGATCTCTGTGAATTTATCAAAAGGTTGATGGAAAATAAACATAACAGTAGGCCCGAGGAAGCTTTTTAATTGTGGGTGTTCAATCACCACTTTTTCCTGTGGTTTGGTCGACTTGATATTTGGATCTGCCTCACTTTTGTTCTCGTCACCTAAAATAAGCTGGAAAAATGGATGGACGGTGTGGATAAAATACATAAATCATGGTGGGGCCCATAGGAGCAACCAGTACCAACCTCGGTAGTGGAGGGGTCACTGCCGAATCCGAGTCCTGTTCGGTGGGTCGACAGTACCCTATGGCCAGTCTACTTTAACTGCTACTCGCTAAGATTCAGCAGCTTGCCTGTCCTTAAGAAGTGGACCCCTTCCAGAGCCCTAGTAGTTCTGAAAGTCCAAACAGATCCCCAGCTTCCCTGAAAGTACTGAGAGAGAGAGAGAGAGAGAGAGAGAGAGGACTGAAAACACACACCCGTAAACATGTGTCCACCCAAAATTGTGAATGCATGTGTGCATGCCCAAAGTGTGTTTGGATGCTCAATTAAATAGAATTGCATAACCACTCAATTTCATAGGAGAAATAGCCAAAGTGGAGGTGGCAAATTTCGTTTCGAGATGGACCCGAAGTGATCATGATATCATCTTGTCATGCATGGATCTCAAAGTCTGCATTGACAAAATTCAATTAATTAATTAAAATGACCAAAGTAGGAATTGACAAAATTCAATTAAGTGAAAATGACCAAAGTGGGGCGAGCCTTACTCCATGCATGACAGGGACTGGCCCCTGATCTCCTGCACATGCAACTAAAGCTGAACACGAACTAAGCTCGATTAACTCGCTAGGTTCAGCTCGGATAAGCTTGACTCAGCTCGTCTCAAATTTGTGTTCGGGCTGAGCCAAGGTGATTTTTTGAGCTCGAAAGGGTTTCAAGCCGAGCTCAAAAAACTAGAAAGAAAATGCTCAACTCGAAAGCTTGAACTCAAACTCAGATTAAAAGCTCAAGCTTGGCTCGAACTCAGCTCGAGGCTAACCAAGCCAAACTGGCCAGTCAAGCTCGAGGACTAAGCCAAGCCAAACTCAAACTGGATAGGCTGCTGGCTGAATGAGCTGAGCTGTACCAAGCTCAACTCGGTTCGGCTCGTGTACAGCTTAGATGCGACATTGGCACAAGATGGAGCCCAGCATTGATTTCTATATTGCTATTTAATGTTTTATTCAGAGGGAAACAGTGGGATTACACACAATGCTAAGTACCATTTGGGTTTTCAGTTTATGTAAATGGGGCCCATGATCCAAAGGAACTTAAATACACTGGCAAAGCATTACTGTTGATAAACAGGCATTATGAGATTGTCCCATTGTCACTTTAACTCGAACTAAACACTTCCACATTGTAAAGCCCAAATAACATGGACCATTAACAAAAAAAGAACACTGCTTTTGTTACTTTTAAGTAGCCTATTCAAAGACATCATGTGGAGTTTTGATGTTAAAAGGAAATAGTGTCCAAGAATCAGAGTTAGGATGGTTCAAACAAATACATATTTTGGTATGATGACTTCTACACAGGGATCTGCAATTTGTTAGGCTTAGTTCGAGTTAATATCTGCCGCATGTACAACATTTGAGGCCGGCACACCAACCATCACCCTCTGCCAGAGTATCAAATAACCCACCATGTAAACAGCATTGCAACTTGCATGAATTTGGCCCTCTTATAAAGGAGGCATTACTCTACGAGTAGTTAAATGTATGAAGCAAGTGGCCTGTGAGATTGACTTGTGGAGGCTCGCTGGCCCTGCACGCACTAAAGAAACCAACATGGCAGGTCCATAGAGCATCTGAGCCATCCATTAAGGTAGGCCACAGTATGAAGATGACTTGGTGCAAATATCAGGCCCCACTCTTCCAGATGGCTACATACATTCATTGAATATGAAACTTTTTTTCTTTTTCTTTTTTTACCATGCATTTTTTTCCTGGGTAGCCTGGCTAGTGACTGCACTACCCGAGGTGATCTCAATAGAAGTGAAGTTTCAGCAAGAAACGTTTCAACAACGATTTGTAGCCTTATTTCAAAAAGAAGTATAATACTCATAGTGCGTACTCGACAGCTTTTTTTTATTCCCTTTTTTTTTCCTTCTTAAGGGAGAGATCAAAACCCCACAAATACAAATAACTAAACAACTAATGGTCTTCAATTGTCCTCCTTCAGCACTGAAATCACCCAGTATTCATTAAGCCGACACCTTCTTGGAAGTAACTGAATTGACGATGGTAGTGAATTCTGGGCCCTGCAAAAACCAATATTTATAAAACATTGCATAATCACAGAAACTACTTGAACACACATCTTGTGATCTCACAACACCCAGACTAACCACACACTCATCAAGTGTAGCATAGTTCAAACTGTCAACAACCTTGGAAGTGTATATTGAATATACTTTCTCCAATGCCTGAGACTGTATGCAGCATTTACACAAAGGACCAACTGAAGAACTTGGCAAGAATCCACTAGAAGCGTGACTGAAAATATATCTGATGATTATTATTATTATTATTATTATTATTTTGTATTATTCTCTCAGTTCGTAAAGCATGAAATGTGGAAAAATGCATTTACCTAACAATAAATACTTTGGAACTACATAAAATATAAGATATAGATACAGTTAAAATGCAGTAATAAAGATGAACAAAAAACAAAACAAAAAAAAAACAAAAAAAAAAAAAAAAACCAAAAGAGATACATTGCAGTTTTCTAATAGTAGTTGTTTAGATGTGTGCAATTCAGTTTGACAACCGTGTTTAACGTGACATTTTGAGGGAAAAAAGAAAAATGGAGTGTCCTTAGTACACAGCAGGAATTCTACTGGCAAGGAGCTGTTTGGATTTGGGCAAAGTTGTGTCATGACAAGCAGTCAGAGGAACCGACAAACCGTACACGCCAATAGTTCGTCCACCACCTTTTGCACAGGAATCAATGGACTTTTGAACAAATATGACCATTAAATCATGGATTGGGTGTTGTTGAGTGGAGAGGTGGAACTACTTATCAATGAGACTTGACAGTTTCAAATGTGATCCATGCACACAGTTGACATGTTCCAATATGCCACGTCCACAAACATCCAAGTTCAAGCATCCCACAGGTGCATATGTGCCACCATCAAATTTCAAGCACTAAAAAATGTAGCGCATGTGTCAATGTGAACATCAAATGTGCACATGCACATGTGCCACCAACCAATGTTTTAGTTCTCCGCATGTGCCACAATCTCTCTCCTTTCCATGTTCCAGGGTGTTTGACAAACAAGGGACAGAACAACCAGTCAGTAACAGCATGCCATGGTTTGCTTAGTCGCCACATAACTTTGCCCATATCAAAACAGGCCCTAAGGTTTTAGGTGATTGGAGAAGTGCTTGTGGATGCCCAGGGCATGGTGGCCAAAAACTTTTTTAAGCCGGTATTAGATTTAAGAGTGGCTGAGGCCAATGCACACATAACATATACATATGAAAACAAATGGTGGTGTTGTGTTACGGTAAATGTAATTCACGCATCCCAATGAATCAGGAATCTGCGATGATTGTGTTGGTGTACTGCATGAGCATACCTTCAAGGAAGCGCCACCAACAAGAAATCCATCAATATCTGGTTGCTTTGCAAGTTCAGCGCAATTGCCCCCATTTACAGAACCTGCAAATAGAGAATGCCCCATTCATCCTTAGAAACTTTAAAGAGCATAAACCAAGCTAAAAACTTCTTACGAGCACTACGCCTCCAGGACATGAAATGAAATGAAAGAGAGTCCACGGCATGGGCAAAACTTTGCAGATGAGCAAAGCTTGAAGTTGAGAATATCAATGACTACATAAAACAAGTGAGAATGGCACTGGCAGAACTTGGCAGGCAAGCAAAGCTCAAAAGTCTAGGAATAGCAACAAAAACAAAATGGTAGTGGATCCATATGATGCTTCTCTGATTCTTCTCAGAAACATATGATACTTCTCTGATACCAGCTACCAAGAGCTAGAAAGGACAAGTTTGTTGAGACCATCTGCTTTCACAAAGCACTGGGCCTAATTGACTGTCAGACAAGGTTTCCATACACGTCATACAACACCACAACTTAACCTTCTTGCTGTTTGTATCAATTTCTATGATTTTTTTTCTAAATCATTTTATGTAATTATATCATCTTCGTAGCCCTTCTCCCACCTTCAGCTTTATGAATCCTGTTTCTCCAATCTATCTCAATATTTGAAACAGGAAGTCATGTCATTGCTCAAAAAATCCAATGACAGGTACCTGACATCAAACTGTGTTGACTATATAATAACCAGGTATGGTGGGTGCAATGCATGCAAGGAGAGACTGAGGTCTGACCTGCCCCTGTGCACTGTGTGGACCACCCGATTAGCAGTCCAAAATCTCACACAAACATGCCACAGAAAGGCATATGTGCAAGAGTACAATTCTTATTCTTTATGTGTTCCTGTGTGGCAAAATATTTTGCATAGAGGACTTGTGTTGTCCTGAACTTCAGAAATATATGGTTTGCTTGCATGCGTAGCTCACAGTCAGGTGATCAAGACTGTTGATCTCTCGAGCTCATCATCGATGAGGGATGCCCCAAAGTTCTCCAGATTGGAAGATCTTAACCCTTCAATCAGGTTGTCCTGATTTCCATGTTCACAACCAAGTTCAGCCCAACTGTCCAACACATGACACGGCAATCTTTACAAAAACAGTCTGCATACAGTAGTACACGGTTTATAATAATCTACAGAGCTTTTACCAGGAAAAACAGTCTACGCATTAGTTTTTGGAAATTCCACCTAATTTGAGAAAGCCTTTCATGTTTTTCTACCGTAACAGCATAAAGGAAATGTACGGAATCTAATAACATCTTATAGTATATTTGACAGTACAAAAAGGTAAGCAGATAATAAGAAAACCGCCGTCACCATTGTCATCAAAGCCTTATCCCAACCAATTGGCGCAGGCTGCATGAATCCTTTTCCACCATTCCACTCTATCAAGGGCCATAACCTTAGTTAAACCATAGGTTAAGTCAAGGTGTTTCGTTGCGGTATCGGTGGGCGTAACGGTGCCCACCGGTGTGTAACGGTACAAGTTTTTTATTTTTTTTGTCAAAAAATTATAGAAAAATATCCATTAAATCCGGAATATTCTAAATATTCCAAATATGCATTCATTTATAATTTGGAACATGTTTATGGTGGTGTAACGGTCCAGTCTTTGGTGAGAATGCTATACTGGGTTGTCTGAAGGACTTACGAACCTAAAAACCTGGAATTAAATACAACTTTTTATATTTAGTTTTCTAACTATATAATATTTATATAAATTTACTATAATGAATGTAATACCAAAACATCTTATATTTTCAAGTTTTCCTTTTATTTATAGTGCTAGTGCATTGCATACTTCATGACTCACATACATTTCATTTCAATATATAGAGTTTAGGGACTTTTTATGCACCTAACAATTTGATATCATTTTCCCCCATAGATCTTTTAAAAAATAAAATTAAATTGGGGTTCGGGGACCATTTGATGCCCCAAACTAGCCTCAAATTAATGCAATCTATTGGCACTTATCCCGCTAATGGATTGGTGGACATTTATTGGACAGTGAAAAATGAAAAATATCAAATGGTCCTATTTTAAAAAACAAGTGTCTGCACACTAATGGTGAAAATTGTTCAAACAATTTAATTTTGGGATTGTGACTTAGCAATAATGGTCCTAAAATTTAATTGGTTAATTTTGAGTTGATATATAGCTCATGCATAAATTTTTAGGGCCATGTACTAGGGTCCACTCGATTATGTATTATATATCCATGTCATCCATCTGTTTTGGCAACTCATTTAAGGGCATTGGAAAAGGAAAAAAAAAAAAGGTAAATCCAGATCTCAGGTGGACCACTAGTGGGCCAGGCAGGCCACCTCGATGTATTTGTATATACATGCCATCAATCCGTTTTGCCAACTCATTTCAAGGTATGGTCCAAAAATTCAGGTAGATCTAAATCTTCGGTGGACCACTAGTGAGCATCCCTTTAAAAGTGGGGCCCACCTCAATGCATTTGTTGTATATCCATGTGGTCCATCCTTTTTTGCTAACTTATTTCATGGCATGGTTCAAAAAATGAGGCGGATCAAAATCTTAGATGGACCACAAAAAAGGGATTTAATTCCCACCATTAAAATTTTCTTAAGACAATTTTTTTTTTGGGATCAAGCTGTTATTTGTGTTCTCCCTTCATCAAGGTCAGGTCAAGGTCTATGTGACCTCATCAACAGGTTCAATGGAAAATAAACATTATAGTGGGCCCTTAGAAGATTTTAACAGTGGACATTCAATCCCAACTGTGTGGCCCAATTGAGATTTGGATCCCTTCATTTCAAGCATCGTGCCTTAAAATGAACTTAAAAAAATTATGGACAGCATGGATATACTACACATAAATCAAGGTGGGCCCCATGTAACAAAAAAGTGCGTGTGTGTGCACTGTGCTGCGTGCGTGTGCAGACTGCAGAGTATATAAAAATAAATAAGTGCGTGGCTGTGAAAATGAAAAGAAGAGAGAGAGAGAGAGAAAAGAAAAGAGGGAGACTGAGAGAGAGAGAGAGCGAGATGGGAAGAAAGAAGCAGAAGGGCAGCTGCTGCCACCGCAGCCACAGCAGTGCCACAACCGCAGCAGCGGCCCGACCACAGCAATGCCGCAGCTGCAGCCGCAACCCAAAAAGAAGAAGAAAAAGGTATTTTTTTTAATTTCATTTTTTCCCATTTTCTTTACGGTTATGGGCCGTAACTGTTGTTACGGTACCGTAACGGCCGTTACAAACCCAAAAATAGAGGGTGCTCCGTTTCGGGGCCGTATCGCGTAACGGTATCAACCGTTACCGTTACGTATCGGCCATTACGGGTGAAACGTAACCGATTTTGAATACCTTGGGCTAAGTCTTCTTTTACTACCTCCACCCCCATGTCCTTTTGGGCCTTCCCCTTGCCCTTTTAGATCCTTCAACTTGTACCAACTCACTCCTAACCGATGCAGTTCTTGGTCTCCATTCCACATGACCAAATGATCCAAGTGTACTTTCCCTCTCATCTTATTACCTATTGATGCTACTTCTAAATTCCTTCAAATGCATTCATTTCTAATTCTATCCTTCCTTGGCTTGCCACTCATCCATCTCAGCATCCCCATTTCAGCTACATAACTGCCAACATTCTGTCCCATAAAGCACGGTTTGTCTTACAGGTTTACAGCCCTCCTATAAAATTTCCCTTTCAGATAATAAGAAAAGCATAATCCATGAACTAACAGTTGTGAACAGAAAGAGTACCTCCATAAATAATGCGTGTTTTAGATGCTACTTCTGCTGAGACATTCTTTCTGAGCCAATCGCGAATGGCTACATGTACTTCCTGAGCCTGCTGTGGAGTGGCAACTTTACCTGTGCCAATGGCCCACACAGGCTCGTATGCAATCACTACATCATCCCAACTGGGCACATTATCTGCACAACATGAACCCATCCAGATATGGAAATCAGTCGTCCTTATCTTCTTCTTTTTCACACGTTAGACCCGATCTAATGTGACTTCAAAAGAAAAGAAAACATTTGCCAAAATTACAAAGATGTACCTGCGAAAGCCTTTAGTTGTTGAAAACAGACATCAAATGTTTTCCCTGCTTCTCTTTCTTCTAATTTCTCTCCTATACAGGCAATTACCTTGAGATTCTGACCCAAGGCGTAAGCAGCTTTCTTTCCGATAAACTGAAGATGGGAGGGTTTTAGTAAAGTTCCATATCAATAGCAAGGCTTCATTTACTCAGCTTCACTTCAATAGTTCACTTAGGTATGATCATAGCCCTGAATGTAGCAAAAAAGGCGTTCATGGGAATAGTTTTGGAATGTTTACCTGATCATCTTCACCAATGACATGTCTCCGCTCAGAATGCCCAAGAATGACCCACTGGCAGCCAATATCCTTCAATTGTTCCACACTACAAATTGGAAAGGAAACTTTTGGTAAGGGAGGGAGTGATGATATAAAATCCAAGAAACAAGACCTCAAAGTGGGAAAATGTCAGAATCCTCATAAAAGTATCCAACAAAGTCTCAAAGCAGAAGGATAAAAGGATTTGGAGACCTTATTTGCCAGAATATTATAGACAAGTATAAGAAAATACAGTTTCAAAAGAATGGCGGTATTAGAACTGTTGAAATTAAACTCCATCTTGGCATGGATGAGAGAAACATGCAATAAATGGCGTGGATGAGGGAACACGCAATAAATAGTGGTCACCCCAAAAGGGAAAATAGTGCAAGCAGAAGTTATAGAGACTCAAAAAAGCACATTGGGTGTGTGATTAGATGCAGTATCTCACTAACAGGAAGTTACGAGTTGATTAAAAGGGAAAGGGAAAAGAACATTACAAGGAATCAAGTGGTATTGTATATGATTAATAACAGGAAATCACAGGCCTCCTATCAGTATATTTCCAGCTCACAAGCTTCCATGGAGCCTCTATGGCATTGACGCAATTTATACATGTTGGACTACAGCTAGAAAGAGGTAGGTGCATCTATCCAGAAACAAGAGCATATATGAACATGCAAATGATTGTAGAATGGTGAAGCCTATATGTTTGCTAATAAATAAACTTAATGAAAAGGGTTTGATTCACTTGACTTGCCTTGGGGGTCATGCCCCACCTGCTTCAATACCATATCCATTGGCTTGCAATTAACCAAAAAACAAATCAATGGATGGATTGCAGATATTTGGAACACTGCCCATGATCAATGCTTTGAAATGATCCAAAAGAATTGAGTAATTGCTACCTTAATATGCTCTTGATTTGACAGCCGCATAGCTTCCAAATGGATTTAAAAACTGACAAACAAACAAATGAGATATCACCCCTGAGCAAGCTAAGTGTGCCTGGACTGTGGGTAACTAGGCTTGGATCAATGGTTGACATTACTGGTCCTGAGCTAAGGGCTGATGGCACATGGTTTATGCTTTGCTCAACTGGACCATGGCCTTCCATAACAAGGCCTGGACCTTAGTTGTAGGCATGGACATATACATAATTGTAGTGTTCTCACAAAACACAGGAAAGAAAAAGGTACTTAACCCCATTTTTAGAATGTGTCCCTACAATGCTCTTGCTTTACCTTTTTCAGTTCTCTGTGAGATGGGTTTCCACAAAACCCTCAAGTAATGGCTATTATAGCACTGACAGCAACGTCGAAGGCAGTAACAACGATGGCGACGAATACAGTCAGCAACAATGTACAACAACAACGGGAAGTGTTGATGTTATAAAAATGGTGTGTGTTGCCCCGGTTTATGAAAGTGACCATTTCAGCCCCAGGGTCTGGGCCAGAGCTTGGTGAAATTGGACTCAGGCCTGGTCTGAACAATATTGGGTTTGGAATAATGCTTGTTTTCGACCTGAAGGTGCACCTGGATTATGGAGCTTGGTGAAATTGCACTCAGGCCTGGTCCGAACAATAATGGGTTTGGGCTAATGCTTGTTTTTGACCTGAAGGTGCACTGGATTATGGTGCTCTCTCAGAGAGCCCAGAGAATGGCTTTCTTTTAACTCCTTTTACTTCAGGTCCCAGGAGCTTTTGTATCCACTTCTCTATGAGGTAGGTTTTCATAAACCTTCACAGCAATGGCTGTTCCAACTACATGGTGATGGTTCAACAACTAAGATAACTGTTCAATGTCCATCAAGGTATTCAAAAACAAGCTAACATAAATTGCAATTGCACAAAGGTGGGAACTGCTATGCATTATAAAGCTGTAACTGGCATTACAGAAAAAATGCCCCATAACAGCCGTTATGGGGCCGATGCAGTTTTAGAAAAGAAATGGTTGTAACCAGTGTTTGCAATATCAATAATATAGGCCAATATATCGGCCGATATTATCGATATGGCAAGTCAGTAATACAAAATCAATGGATAATAACCAATAAAAAAAAAAGGCCCAGTTTCCTGAATATTGGCGATATCGTGACATATCGCGCGATATCGACCTTTTTTCTCAAGCTTTTTACGATGTATCAACAATATCTGTCGATATCGATAGATATCGTCAATACTTAACAGGCAACGCACGTTGCCCTTCCCAAAAACCTCGAAAACCTTTTTTTTTAACCATTTTTCTTCAGATTTCTCTCTTCTAACCTCTTAGTGTGTGGATTCGGTCCATCTTATGCTTGGATTTGGGATAAAAATCCACATTTGAAATCAGAATCAAGATTTTCTTCCATTTGGGGTCGTTTCTCATTCGTTAAGTAATTTTTTCTTTTAATCCTTTTTTTTTCTTGTTTAAATCATATAAAATGAGTGTGAAATCATAAGAAATCGTTGATTCTTCATGTTTTGCATAGAAAATCAACGCTTTCAATCTTCGATTTCGAGATTTGAGTGTAGGTGGCCCGATTTAGGAAAATTTGACGAAAATTCAAAATTTCCCCAATTTCTCCTAAATTGCTTGCAATGTTGCACTCCGCACATGAAATCAAATATGTATGAGGCCTAATCTACTGATTTGTTAACTCTCTTTTTTCAAATTTCTTAAAATAAAAATTATTCTTAATTAAAAAAATATATATTAAAATATTAATTTTTCTTTTTCAAATTTCCCTTCAACCAGTAACCAATTGAGTGTAATTTGAAACTATTTAAGAGTATTTGATTTTTAAAATTTCCCTTCAACCAACGACCAATTGAGTGCAATTTGAAACTATTTATAGGAGCATTTGTTGAAATGATCATCATATAAACTATAATTTCCATATATGAGTGTCGGTGGCCCGATTTGGGAAAATTTTCCAATTTTTCCCAATTTCTCCCAAATTGCTTGAAATATTACACTCCAAACATGAAATCAAGTGTGCATGAGGCCTCATCTACTGAATTGTTAAAGTCCATGTCAAATTCCAAGAAATAAACTTTATTTTTTAATTAAAAAATAATAAAATATTATTATTATTTTTCGAAATTTCTCTTCAACCAGCTTTCAATTGAGACTAATTTCAAAGTATTTAAGAGTGTTTGATGAAATAATCATCACATACACTCTAATTCGAAATTTGAAGTGTTGGCGGCCCGATTTGAGGAAATTCTAAATTTTACCAATTTATCCCAAATCGCTTGCAATGTTGCACTCCAAACATGAAACCAAACATGTATGAGGGTTGATCTACTTATCTACTTCTTTTGCTTTTGAATGAATTAGTTGTGTTTTCATACGTCTTCTTACATTTATAAATGTTATAAATTCAATTTAAATACAATTGCATTATTTCATTCAGACGGCGCATAGCTTAGGACCCTATACAAAGGAAACCTATGTGCACTTTTTTTGAGATGTTATGATTCAAAAGTGTGTATTAAGGCCTTTTTTAACAATCCCTGAAGTTTCATTGAAAACTTCAACTAATTTCCCAAAGTTTTACTATGTTTCCCAAAAAGTGCCATAAATTACCCAATACAAACGATATATCCCATGCGATAACCAATATGTATCTGTATCCCAAGGGTGAGATACATAACACGATACCGATATTTCAAACACTCGTTGTAATGAGCATTAAGGCCAATACCATAACAATAATTACAGTGGTCGTTATGGCCACCATAACCGATATACCTTGCAGTGCATAGCTGCTCCAATCAGTGAGAGCTCTATAATGAGTTTAACAAACCCCCTTCCTATCTCCTATTTTTCTTTGCAGATGGTTTCTTTGCTAGCCATACACTGACAAGTGACAATGACTCCAACTGCACTTGTTGGATGACAGGTTTACAACATTGTCAATAGTTAAAAGGACGGCAATTGGGTGATGCAAATGATTTCAATCCAGCGATGGGAACAGCACTGACAACTAGGTGTTGAGGCAACATTGAAGGGAACACAGTCAATAACATTGATTCATTTATCAAGGGTGGAGTGCTCCTGCCCCCTTCCCCTAGGGGAGGGCATGCAACAATGTGCCAGGCACATCAATCTCATTTGTGGCCTCTGTTGATTCAAGAAAATTGCATATGACTTTCATCCTAGTTCAGCACTTCTTTTCTCTCAGTGACAAAATACATAATGGATCACATACAACTGACTCGAGGAAAGACAAGTATATAGCCCTGATCCTTTCTTCATATTTGGAGGAAGCCCATAATCCATTTGTATTGTTGCTAACACTTTATCCATTTGTACACAATGGTCCCTCGAATTTGGAAAGTAATAACCAGCATGACCAAATCCCCAAACTTCTGCCGTGCTGCCACCTTTACCACAAGTCACACAAATGATTGACCCATCATATCATCCAGATAAACGGAAAATACCAAAAAGTTCAAATTGGCAGCTAGTAGCATTAACTCAATTAACATTACAACATTCTTTCATCTATTTAAAAAGATTCCCCAAATTGCATATGACTTTCATCCTAGTTCAGCACTTCTTTTCCCTCAGTGACAAAATACATAATGGATCACATATGACTGACTCGAGGAAAGACAAGTATATAGCCCTGATGCTTTCTTCATATTTGGAGGAAGCCCATAGTCCATTTGTATTGTTGCTAACACTTTATCCATTTGAACACAATGGTCCCTCGAATTTGAAAAGTAATAACCAGCATGACCAAATCCCCAAACTTCAGCCTTGCTGCCACCTTTACCACAAGTCACACAAATGATTGACCCATCATATCATCCAGATAAACAGAAAATACCAAAAAGTTCAAATTGGCAGCTAGTAGCATTAACTCAATTAACATTACAACATTCTTTCATCTATTTAAAAAAGATTCCCCAAATACCTAGGAGAAAAATTATCACAGAAAGTATGACATATTCTAGTATATGGGTCCCTGTATGTAGTAGTCAGCCTTCTAGAAGCTTTGCCAGAGGCAACTAGTTGCTTCCCAAATGCCTTTGTACCATATTATGGTCTAGTTGTTCAAATGCCTCCATTGCCTCCAACACACGCTGCTAAGAGATTGAGCAAGCTGGACCTAAAAACAGTAGCTTTCACACCCTTCTTGCTTGCTTAAATTGATGTGGATGATCGTAACAGCTCCTACAAACCCTTAGAAGCCTTATTAGATATGTCACTGAAACAAAAGTGATGCCATTCTGTCTTCTTTTCGGAATCCAAGGATACGCCAGCTAAATAGTAATTACCAATGTGAATGTACGATCACTGGAATCGGAGTTGGAGACTCATCTCCAGTAACAACGGCAATGATTGAATCCTGCCTGCAACCTATTCGAGAGATTGTCAATGTGGAGCCAAAAAATGAACAGCAAGCAAGAATCAGACACTGAATCTCTGATACCAGTGACCAACCTGGGAGATTAATTCCTGTTTGGCAGAGGTAGATTTTTGTGAGGCCGTTGATCACCTGCGAGTCGGGTTTATCTTGAAAAGAGGTAAATCTTTGGGGCTTTTTCTTGGCAAAAGAGATGATGATTTGCTCTCATGGGATTGTTAGGGTAAATGTGGTCGTCAACAATCCACAAAGTTTGTGCTAGCTGGGTGGTTTCTGATCTGATCTCTAAATGAATTGCAAGCATGTTAAGTGGTAGCTCTTCTTGTAGTTGTGGAGCCTTGAGAAAATCAATGTCTTAAATAAGCACGAATTGGCCTTGTGGTGCGATTCTATTTTGATTTGCTGTGTGAACAAGTAGTTCTTATAGGCACTCTAGAGGCCTTTGCCATGGAATCCCCTCTCCAAATTTTCTCTTACCCTTGTGCAAGGGTCATCTAGAAATTTATCAAGGGGTTGTCACCATGGAGGGATTTAGAAGGCCAAAATTTGTCCATTGACTTTCATCACCAATATGTCAAAGGCAACCACTATCCTTGAAGCCGGCACCTGGCAAGGCAACGGCTTTGTGCCATGTTTCCTTAATTGCTAGAAAGCAGTGGGGTAACCTTCAAAAGGTATGGTCCAAGGTATCAATGTGAATATTTCAGTAAGATAGTGTTGAGCACATTGGTTGTGAGGTTGACCTGCCGCTTGAACATCGTGGGCTCCCTATCAAGTACTTCATCTGACGACGATTGGGATGTAATGGTCGAGAGATATATATCTCTTTTGGAGGTCAAAAAAGGGAGCAAAAACTGTTCAAACTGCAGTTTATAACTAGAGAGGTCCATAACTTTCAGTCTCTGACTAGATAATTTTCATAAGGAAAGTTAGCCAACTAAGTAATATACTTTTTTTCATTTTTAGATTCCAGTCTCAATACCAAACAACGCACAAGTTCCTGTTGAGCAGAAGTTGTCAAGAGAAAATAGTGCATTAGTTGATTGGGATGTGTTTGTAACCTGAAGAGTCAATGTTAAGTTGAAGGAGCCTGAAAGTGTTTTACTCCTATACAATAGTGAAAATCCAGTTGGCAGTTACAGTCACAGCAGTGAACATGTCAATCTCTCTTTTTTCGAGTCAAAATATGGAAGGCAGAAATTTTTGAGAAAAAATCTCTAATTATTCTGTATTTTAGTAAAGATGTAATCAATTTATGAAAGGGTCAGCTTTCTGGGTGTAAAGTGTAAAGCATTCACTCATGATCTCTTGATGATCAAAATTTATCAATTCCTTGAATCCCATACAAGTGTTTTAAAGCACCTAAGCTGAGATGTCTTCTCTGTAGGTCATTCCAAAACCTGGCCACTCGTGATCTCTTGATGATCAAAATTTATCAATTCCTTGAAGCCCATACAAGTGTTTTAAAGCACCTACGCTGAGATGTCTTCTCTGTAGGTCATTCCAAAACCTGGCATCATGAAACTTCTGAATTCTAAAAGTTTGATGGTGATATTATGCAATTATTTGAAAGTTTCTGTACCAATGAAGGTGTCAAGCAATCGAGAAAATGGTTAGCTATCCAAGACACAACCCTACTGCTCAAGAGTGCCTAAGGTGACAAATTTTCATATATACAAGTTTAAAAAGTTCACAAATGGCACGTAAAAATTAGCATGCCCCTTAATTTCTTGACCACAATTCTAATCTTTCCTATCAATCTACTTAAAACATACCTAGTGGTCCACCTGTTTAATAGTCAGTAAGCAACTGACTAGAACCAAGCAACAGCAAAATGCATCACAAGCTTCTATCCCATAATCAAAAGGCTCATAAAGAAAAGAAATCTTAAAGATGGAGATTGTGTAGGATTCAATTCATCTACGAGCAGAAAGACAACCTGATTTCTCCAGTAAAGGCTCCACCTTTTCCAACCCAAGAATTCTGTGCAGATATCTCAATCCGACCAGTTAATGAGTTCTTTACCTGATCAATGTATATAAATGGAGGTGCAACAACAACATCTGCATCATCAACAGAGAACAAAAGGTAAGAACATATTTCATCAACTACTTCAGAATAAGATGGGTAACTGACCACAGAAAATAAAAACCTTGATTAACAGCAAGTGATAAGAAAACGAATCCAAACAAGCTAAGAAAAGGCCAAAAAACATAAACGCCTAAATTCCAGTTTCTGCAATGCCCATCTTTTGCATGTCAGATATGGTCAAGATCCTTGTAGGATGATAAAATAACTAATAAAAACATGAACTCAATCCTTCTAAAGCTTTCACAATTGCTTCCTAAGAAATTTCTGCAATCTAGAGATCCCAAAATCCTTCAGATAAAAATATCTGACAAAAGAAACTGATGCCCAAAGATCAAATCCCAATAATCCAAATAGAATTTCCCTAATAATCATGGACAAAAAGGGAGATGAATTTATCTGGCCAAAAGTTTGTAATAGACTGCAGTTTGAGCAACTTTTTTATGAATAACAGTTAGCATATGTTAAAAATAGGAGAAAAGGGCAATGGATAAGAGTCTTCTATACAAAGATCTTTGGAGCACTTCATTTGCCAGAGAATCCAAATAGAATTTCTCTAATAATCGTGGACAAAAAGGGAGATGAATTTATCTGGCCAAAAGTTTGTAATAGACTGCAGTTTGAGCAACTTTTTTTATGAATAACAGTTAGCATATGTTAAAAATAGGAGAAAAGGGCAATGGATAAGAGCCTTCTATACAAAGATCTTTGGAGCACTTCATTTGCTAGAGAATCCACAACACAATTAGCTTCTTTGGGAAACTGACTAAAAGAAGCATTCATGGTTATGATGCGTAATTTTAAGGCATTTGTGATAAAAGCTAATTTACATGGTGGAACACATTTCCTAGTGGCCCATGCAACTACCAAAGAGTCCCCTTCCACAATTAGCATGCCATCTACTGAGCTCGCAAGAATGTCCACCCAGCTTTAATTATTATCAACTCCACTCAGTTTGAGTTGCCAGTCCCAGCTGTCCCCGAGAAAGTTAGCACCTTACCTCAAATTTTGGAAGGCCCATTGTACCAAACCTTCCACGAGTTTGTCTACTGATCCCAAGAGAACCCACTCAAGGAACAGACGGGAGAAGCTATACCATTGGTCAATTCATACATCCATCTCCTAAGCTGTTTAATTACAAATATATCTCCACACCTGTTTAATTACAGATATATCTCCTAAGCTGCTGATCTATCGATCGGCACATCCATCCATCACCCATCAATTCATACATCCATCTCACATATAATAAATGCATGTCATCATCATCTAAGCCTTATCCCAATTAATTGGAGTTGGCTACATGAATCACGTTCCACCATTCCACTCTATCAAAGGGGCAGACCCTCAGCTAGACCATAGGTCAAGTCTTTTCTTGCTACCTCATCCAAGTCCTTTTAGGCCTTCCCCATGCCTTTTTAGAGCCTTCAACTTGTACCAACTCCCTCCTACCTGGCAGGTTCTTGGTCTCCATTGCACATGACCAAACCATCTAAGCTTAGTAGAGAGAGAAACGGCTAGGGCAACTCTTGTGTTGTATTGGTTAGTTTTAATGACTAACTCACACACACACACACATATACATATTAACTTTGAAGGAAAGATACAGTGCTCCACAGGAGTACAAAATGTACATACACATGCACAAACAAAATTACATCTATTTCCACACTCCCCCTCAAGCTGGAGCATGGATATTGATCATACTCAACTTGGAATACATATAAAGAAGATGATAATCGGCGTTGACCATTGCTCCCCCTCAAACACAACATGGCAAGATACAAGATCTTCAATTGGTGATTGTTTGTTGATTGTAGCTTAAACTTTCTTCGTTCATTGAATCTTCTCTTCAAGAAGAAGGCCATAACCAAACTCAACAACCATCGAGTCACTAACCTGTTATCCACATGCAAATTCTCGCACAAACATGTACAACTTGCACAATAAATGAGTGAACTACACTCACTACACTTGAGAGAATACACACACAATAGCATATGGAAACATGTGTGCAACACATGCAACACAATACGAGTGAACGACACTCACAACTAACAACAGAAGCCTGATAAAGGAAGAGATGATGAATTAAAAAGAAAAAACCCACTACATATAAAAATTTCCCATGTCAAGTTGAGTGAAGCATAACGTAGAACACCTTGTGTGCGCAGTACCACTAAGTAGGGAATCGAGAACATTAGCTGCATAATCACCATTAACATGATTCAACATTGCATTAGTAGCCCCATAACATCATAAAGAGGGAATAAAGAAATCCCAATAAAAGGCCTAAAAACAAGAGCTGATGGCACCCACTTCTCACAAAACACGTTGTAGCACACCCAAATCTTGATATAACTTTGTGATTCTTGTATCTGGTAATTGCTCTTAATCAACCGCATCTACCTCATGTGGGAAATCTGCCTGAAAATCCTTCAAAAATAGAGCACAACAAAAATAACGAAATCTAGACTTGTTCCAATTTTTTTCTATTGTCTCTAAAACACCACGAAAAACTTCTCCAAAAAATGCAGAAAAAACACCATTATTCCTCTAAAATCAAGATCTACCAGATCTCATACTTTCTGCTTCAAAAAGACTAATCGGTCATACACTGCTGATGTCACCCGTATGTACGGATGACGTCAGCAACGAGCCCCACAATTGTAGGCTGCGATCAAGTCCCAACAATCATAGCCTCTCTTATACCAAGTAGAAAATAGCATGAGAAAGTGTAGAGAGAAATTGGGTGTGTGTGTGTATATATATACACACACACACATACACATAGGTGTGTGTGTGTGTGTGTATACACTTCGCAGGAAAGATACAGTGCTCCACAGGAGTACAAAATGAACATACACATGCACAAACAAAATTACATTTATTTCCACATACGTTCCTTCATCTTATTACCTATTGGTACTATTGCTCAAATGCATTCATTTCTAATTCTATCATTCCTCATCCTACCACTCATCCATCTCAACATCCTCATTTTAGCTAAACTCATCCTATGAAAATGTTGTTCTTTCAAAGTCCAACATTCTATCCCATAAAGCATTGCTGATCTTCTAGCTATCCTACAAAATATCCATTTCAGTTTGAGTGGTACACGACGATCACATAAAACTCCGGAGGCACATCTCCATTTCTTCCACCCGGCCTAAATTCTTTGCCAACATCCTTTTCAATCACTCCTCTCTCATGAATTATCAACCCAAGGTATTGAAAATGATCATTTTGGGAAACTTCTTGATCAGCAATTTTAACTAATTCCTTGTTGTCACTCCTATCATTACTAACTGTTTTAATCTAATTAATTTCAAATCATTTAGATTCTAAAGCATCCCTCCATAAATCTAGCTTTGTGCTTATGCCCTCGTCTTGGCAATCAAAACTATGCCATCTACCAACAACATGCACCATAGGATCTCTTCCTGCAAATGTCGTTAACTTGTCTATAACCAACGCGAAAAGGCACGGGCTCAATGCCCCCTAGTGTAAGCCTTCAGTAATTGGGAAATCGCTTCTCTCCACTAGTGATCCTCACATCTATTACCATTCCCTCATACATATCCTTAACAATGTCAGTATATCATCTTGAGTCTCCTTTCTTTCTCAATGCCACAAGATTAACTCTCTAGGACCCTATCTTATGCTTTCTCTAAGTCAATAAAGACCATGTGGAGATCCCTCCTCCTCTCCCTATATTTCTCCATCAATTGTCTAAGTAGGAAATATAATAAATGCATGTAGAGATCAATGTTAGAAATTTCCTTTCAAAAAAAAACAATGTTTGAAATGTCAATATACAAAGGAAGGGGGCAAAGAAGAATGTTGTAGTCGCACTCATAGTTCAAGATGCATAAAAACCAACACAATAAAAGTAGAAAGTTATTCACTTACCAACGTCAGGCTCAATCTTCGAGCTATTCAAGTCAGCAACAAGCTTGCTGATAGAGTCTTTTGTCCCATTCTACAGAAGAAATAACATAAAAACAAAGTAAAATTGATGAAACTACAAATACAGAACGGCAATATCCATGAATGTAAGTACTACTTCCGATGATATGAGACAGGAAACCACCAAGAAAAGAAAAATCCATGCCACGAAAAAAATAAATGATGCATAAATACAACTAACAAGAAAGTTGCGAGGATGAGGAATATTTAGTAAACTATTCAAGAAATTGAAGACCAAAAAACACCATTGTTCCCAGACATCTGAAGCAACTAAAACACATTAGATGTTGGCATGTTGCATGCAAGCATAAACAAGGATCAAAACCCAATCAAATGAATAATAATTTGAGCGAAAAAAGAAAAGAAAATTTTTGAAAATCCAGAAAAATGGTCCATAGGGTAAAATACGGGAAAGCAAAATCTTCATCAACACCGATGTGAACTCCAACGAAAGAATAAACGAAGAAAGAAAAAATGTTATGCAAAATAGTATAAGGCACATATCAAGTCCAAAAATACTGAAGAATATGCGAATTTTTGAAAAATCATCCACAATTAAGGCAAAAGCACCCTGCTACTTTTGAACCTTCATCATCATCATCATGATTTTGGACCTTGGGAAAAAATGAATAATGTTATAACTCGATGCTGAAAATTCAACAGCTGCCAACTTAATAAATTTTGTAGACAAATTATCCAAAAAATATTTTTAATATTTTTAATATATATATATATCTCCAAAAACTAAGTATAGCAATCCAGATTGACGAAGGTGCATATGAATGGACATAGGTGTGGATCGGGAAGTTCAGAGGATGTCCAAAGACATCAGAGACCATATTTTTTGTCGAGGAATTCCCAAAGGAATGGAACATATAGAGTTCGGGCGGCATTTCAAGGAATTTGGTAAGGTGCTAGATGTGGCAATTCCAGTGGATAGGAAGTCAGGATATGCTAGGGGCTTTGGTTTTGTTAGGTATGGCTCCCTGAGGCAGCTGTTGTGGGTCAAGGCCTGGACAGAGGCATTTTTGCAAAGAGAAAGCTGAAGGTTAGCCATACCAGGTCCAAGTCCTCCCGCATAGGCCAACAGTTATTCGTCCTCCAAGAACAAAACTAAAGAGGAGGAGATATCAAAGAGAAACCAGCAGTCCACACGAATGGCGATAGAGATCTGGAGGAAAGGTCCTGGTCTCAGCGCAGCCTCAATCTAGGAGAGTGAGGTCATTTATGAATGTTGTCATGGGCCACCACAATACTGAGGAATAAGATAATGGTCTATGCCATTCAGGTGTTGAATTGTCAAAGATTCCAGGATCCCCTGGTGACTCTTGCTGATGGCGCCATTCATACTGTTAAAATCAACAGGTTGGTGGTGGCTATACAAAGGAGGAGATTGGATCAATCTCTAGTTCTCTCACATCCTAAGGATAACTTTCCAGTTTTAGTTGTGAGTCATGTGATGGATTGGTGGATCTCAGGTGGGTTCTACTGAAGAATAAATTCCCAGTTAATCCACTTAATTCCCAGGACTTCTGGCTGGAGGTCGAACCTCATGTTAAGTTTCAGCACATGTTGTTGGAGGATTCAATCATTATGGAGAGTATCAGTTCTCAAATTTCGCGATGGTCCAAGTGGTTTCTGCTGGCAAATTTATGGGTCAAAACGTATGGCACTTGTTTAAATTATCTCCAATATTATCGAAATATCTACGATATTATTGCTATCTCCAACTTGGCGATTCCGATAACACTAGTAGCAATACCGATAACACCGGTAGTATTAGAAATTCCAGGCATCAACAATGTATCGCTAAGTATCGCCAACATATCGATATCATCAATATTTTCAGTTGTGTAAGTTTCAGGCGTCACTTGTATTGCCAATGTATCGATAGTGCCAATGTATCACCAATATTTTCGATTGTGTAAATTCTATGTGACACTTTTATCACGTGTATCGACGATATTTCAATAATATCACCAACATAGAGATATCACAGAAAATTTGTTTATTAAAAAAAAAAAAAATCCATTTCAATTTTTTTATGAGCACAGTGTTGTATTCAATTTTCAATTTGTCGTTGCTAATATTGATAATATCTCAATATTATCATTATCCCAACATGCGCAATATCAAGACCACAATCTTTTGTTTCCTTTCTAGTTGTTGACGATTTCTTGGCAAAATATAATGACTTCTTGATATTCTACAATATCGATGGATATTTGGATAGGTGATTGGATGCTTAAATGGGAAGGATGGGATGGTTAGATTGTTTCTTACGACGACACATGCTTTTTTAAGCTCTCATTACATGAAAACTTATTGTGTATACATTCTTTTTGCAAAAAAGTTAATTCTAAATATGCAAATATGTGTATTTTAGCATCTTCTGAAGTTTCACTGAAAATTTTACCGTTTTTCCCATGTTTTCTCGCATTTCCAGTTATCAGCGATATTATCGACGATATCAATATTATTTTCGTATCTCCAGCCAATGAAACTTGTAGCAATATGCCGATACCGATGCTTCGAACACTTGACATCTCACTAGAGATATGGTTGTGTTTAGGGCACTGAATACCAAGTCCAAGAACAAGGAGTCGTGGTTTGCAAGAATCTACGTAAAGAGGAAGATCTTAGCTTGGGTCATTCATCAGGTGAAGCTAGTTGAGGGCGACTCGGCTTTTAAGGTGTTGATCCAAAGGGAGCCAGAGGAACAGGCAGTGCTGGAGAGTCCTAGTGATGGAAATGAGTGTCAGAGCCGAGGGAATGGATGGTTATTGTAAGGTAGGGGATAGTGGAGAACCAATTCCATGTCTTGCAATGCTTGTCATGCCTCTCCTTTGTGGGACACCTCTCTGGCCATGGTTTGGAGTCGGATGCTCGTATCTCACCATCTGGGTCAGTGGATCCCCCCAGGGTCCTGGCACAGCTAAGCCATGGATTGCAGTCTAAACACTGTCCTAGTTATGCCAATGTCCAAGTCTCTAGACTCTTGACTCTAACATCTTCCTCCGAACCTCCACTGTCATGCAGTGCATGCCATGCCTCTCCTTGAGGGGCACATCTCTTTTACCATAGGTTAGATTTGGATGCTCACATCTCACTATCTGGGTCGGTGGATCCTGCCAAGGTGTAGTTGAGCCATGGATTGCAGTCAAAACACTGTCTTGGTTATACTAATCTCCAAGTCTCTAAACTCTAGAGTCTTCCTCCAAACCTCTGATGTCTAGCAGTACATGTCACGCCTCTCCTTGAGGGACATGTGTCTCTCTGACCAGTGACCACGGGTTGGATTTGGATGCTCGCATCTCACCATCTGGCCTGGTGGATCCCCCATAGGGTCCCAGTGCAACTGAGCCACACATCGCATTCCAAACACCATCTTGGTCATGCTATTGTGTAAATCTCTACACTCTAGAATCTAAAGTCTTCCTCCAAACCTCTAATTTAGCATTTACCCCCTCTAATCTTGTAAACCTATACCAACTCATCTGCAAAGAACATACACCAAGGGTCCTCATCCAAGACAAAGCAGTTAATTCACCTCAAAGTATAACAAGTGCAAAACTTTAATTGAATTTAGTTAATTCTTAAATCGTAAGTGACATGGACTCCCTCCCCCATATCCAAGTAGTATTACGCCCTAAATGGATTCCTTTGGGAATTTGAAGGATCCAACCCACCCAGGCATTGGGTCAAATCCTAACTAAAAGAACTAAACCAAGAAGATCTCCTTGGATTTCAATACCCCAAATTCTATGGTTGAACCAAGGGCAATAACATGACCCCTGTAAGTCTTCCTTCAAGGCATGCCAAAAATTCCTTATCTACATTTTACGAGTTGCACAATATGCCTCCAAACATACGTAGTCAATTTATCATGGCATAGGGTGGAGAGATAGGGAAACTGCATAAATAGATTTCTGGCGTAGCAGAGAACAATTTTTTCTCAGTCATAGGCCTCACTAACAGCTTCCAGAAACAAATTTGTACAAGTAAATGTTACACTAGTACATTCTTCAAGTATCTAGAGGAAGGACGTTCTTCTGCAGAGATAGAATAGATCCTACCCTAATGTGAAATAATTTTCCTGCAGCATTTTTTAGGCTCTCCAGCACATATAAGGAGTTCAGACATTGATGCATAAGTTCAACAATTAAAAAGATACAGCAATTCCCTGTCCAAACATAAGCATATCCATTGATGGCCTGTTACATGCAGTCCTCAAATTCTCCATTTAACTATATTAAAACCAAAAAGAAGCAAACTGCATGCAACATAACTAAGTGCTGACATGTAGACAATGATAATGAATTTAAGGCCAACAGATAAAAGAAAAATAAATAAATAAATAAATTTAGAGCAAGAAAGGCAAACGGAAAATATGACATAATTTCTGAAGTATACTTACACACTTCCAATTACCGCCAACGAAAAACTGCAACCACAAGCAAAGCAAGGAATAAGGAGCAGGCATGGCAAAAGAGAGTGTACAATAACATGTAAGGTCGGGATTAAAAATAATAATAATAATAATAATAATAATAATAATAAAAGAATAAAGAAAGAAAGAAAGAAAGAAAGAAAGAAGATGCATAAAGTTATCTCCAAATATGCACACTAATTTATAATCCCTATCTGTTTTATTTCATTGGTAAATGATGGCTTCATTGCAAGGCTACCTCATTATGGTATTTGGGACCAATGGGAAAAGTAAGAGGTAATATGTTTGAGCAAGTAGCATCATACACAAGACTATTTGTTATGAAATTCACAACTTTAACAGTTTAACATTTACTAGTTTAGAAGCATTAAACTAAAAGAAGCCCAAAGTGTGGAGATGCCATGGGAGCAAACCATGTGAAGCAACCATCCTTGAATAACATTACTAATAGGCTCCAATATTAAGTATTATGCGCAGGTGAAAACTGACAAGTGATACTAGAGTGTAGTCAGAGTAACAGCAACAACAGGCTTATCACAAGCAAAATAAAGATGATGAATAAGAATCTCAATCACACAATAGTCACACAATCATCCGTAAATGCAGCATCAAGAGAGAGGAAGAAGCATCACTCAAAATCTAAGGAACTCAAGATAACCTCAAGCCTTATTATAGTTTTCTAGAATTTCTCAAGGATAGGCAGCCTAAAGTGATAAAAATGCAATAAGGGTCCAGTTTTTGGCACATTTTTCAGACATATTGGGTGGTCTACCCTCACAAATGTAGCACATGTACAAGATCTAGCTAATTCATTGGTGGTGTTGCCATTAACAGGTCAGCTCATACTCCAAAAAACGCACCAGTTGGACATCAAAGGACTGGATATTATGATTAGAGGAGCTAAAAGATGTACATCAACAATCCAACTTACATTCAATGGGAAAAAGTCCTCCAGTGGGGCAAGTAGGATCGACCAACCATGATCATTTTTGGGATATGATCTGTCCACCACAGGGCCCACCAGATTAACGGTTTGGATCTCGTACTTTCACACAAAATGTACAGGATAGAGTGCCTAATATCTAAGAAAAATCGAGTCTCCAAACTGTTCATTCACACATTGCCTACAATTAAAATAGAATCTCCAGATACAGAATAAGAGACAACGTTTGACTAAGCAATTCCCCTCAGCCCAACAAACTCTGCAGGTGGGGCCCACCTTTCAAAATCCAAACCATCCTTCAACAGGATGATCCAGAGCATCCAATAAATACACTGTTAAATGTGGATCACCATTTGTAACTATCCATTCATAAGCCACCAACTCATCCAACGGTTGAGAAATAAAGGAATTGCCAACCACATGATGCTAAACGGCTTAGATCAAAATGTGGACGCCCCAACACTACACAAAACGAACAAAAAAAGGCCTTCTTTTCGATCCAACATCACATGAAACATCTACACAAAACCCTAACCCTAACCATCTATCCAGATTATTTCATCGTCATATAACAACACAAACATGTAAAAACAAAACAACATCAATATGAGAGAGAAGGAGAGGACATGATCATGCCAGAGCTTTTTTACCTTTCCAGACCCGGCCATGGCAACGACTCCTCTGCAGGCTCTTCGGCTAGTGGAGATTTGGAGGCGAGAGTCGATCTTCTGAAAAAAGGCATGAGTAGAAGATGAAGTGTCCAGATTCAAGCAAGAGCGACGCAATCCAGAGAAATGCGAAGCGGATGGGATTGCGGATTTGGGGCCAGACAGTTGAGATGCGAGAGATGTGGGAGAAACAACGGCCATTGCAACCACAGACGCAATCACCACCACCACCACCACGACAGCCACCAACAGCAACAACAACAACCACAGCAGCAGCAGTGACAGAGAACACCAACAACAATTTATATTTCTTGTTCACAAAATCCGAGAGTAAAGTACCTGTTGGATGAGATCGAGCAAGGCTAAAATTGTACTCGCACTCGCCCCACACGTGTACACGACTCACATGTGTGTAATATCCAAGCTGCTCATTGTAGTATCCCCACTGTGCAGATGCAATGTCTCAAAATTCAGGCTGACGCGATTATCATGTTAGCCATACGTGTACAAGAAAAGCGCACGTTTCAGAGGATCTATCCAACGGTCGAAGTGTGATGTATACGTGTGGCCCACTTGATTATCTTTTTGGCTGATTTTTTAGAAAGAGAACCTAGACACGGAACATAGCCTAGATGAGAGGCTCCGATTTTACACATGTGTGCCTTATCCCCACACGTGAGGGGGCTGAGCTAACAAAGTGCAGTCGAGCAACTGCACTCAGAAGTACTAAGCATCGGATATGTTATCCCACGCCCTGCACGATTTACACGAGTGTTGGTCCGCACTCGGCCGAGGCAAACGGAGAGTTATATGATACTCAGGTGCTTACGACGCTTGATACTCAGTCACTAAGAAATTGTGCACGTGTCATATGTTAACTCAAATAAAACCGATTATATTGTGAATTCACTATCTCCAAGTCAAAATGCCAAGATCAAATTGGTTGAAAGGTTGTAACTTCTGATTTGTGGACACCTGTTTAAGGAAATAGGACCGTTGGATATTTTTCCATTTTTAACCGTCCAATAAATGTTGACCGATCCGGTAGTTAGATAACCATATAAGATTTAGTCTTGGTTCATTATAAATCTACACGAAGTAACATCATTTGGACGGTTTAATTTGACTATTGGTACATCACTTATGCAATTTCTTTTTAAGTGACTGCGTATCATCCATCACAGTGCCAGAGTATCATAGTTTTTTCGAGGCAAGTTCACGTGTGACACGAAGAATCCTAATTCCAAACGCTCTATCTTCAGGCGCGAAAATTGGCCGCACAACACGTGTAGATATCTTAAATGTTCATCGAACACTTGTGACTTTCCATCCGTAGGATAAAAGCTGCCCAATGATTAAGGAGAAACGCAGGCAGGCATATTGAATGTGGACCATTGGTTAATCATTTTTCCAACCGATCAATTTCTTCCCACGTGAGGCCCACCTGAAAACGGACCACCGTGATTTTAAATGAGAAACACTCATCGGGTGGATCGTCTGATAAACGGATTGATCCCAAACACGCGCAGCATTGGCACGTGTGTCTGTGCTTGGCGCTTGAAGATGTGGCGTCTTGATCTAGCAATGACTGTGCGGTTTTGGGAGGAGATAGAACAGATGTGCGAAGGCAATTCGCTAGATTAAAGACTGAAGAGGCCGTTGAGCGCACACATGTCACATCAATGAACATTCCATGGTCCAAATAATCAGTCTGGTCTCCCCTTCTGGTGGCCCACACAACTTAAGTTGGTCGACTCTTCATATCCATCCATTTTTACATGTGTAGAGCGGCCAACTTTCGAGGGAGAACCATTTTTACATGTGTAGAGCGGCCCATATTTTTCTGTACAAGGACTGGCTAATGGAAGGGCAATATGATGAATGGTCTAGATATACCATACATGTGGACTACTGGCACGTATGCTGGAAATTTGTTTTTTAATCACTCTTCGCGCAAATCGCCTCTCGTCTTTACGACGAGGGAAGATACTAATAAGAGAACATGTGGACTAGGACGTGAGAGCGGTGGGTGGGTGTTAGATAAAGGAAGATGATATCCAATCCTACGCTCGAGCGGTGTTATTTTGCAGTATCGTTCAGGTTTTCAGTTGTAACAGCGTGCCATTCTTGAGTGATCCAAGCCGTTGATATTATGGGCCACACTGCAAATAGTCAATGCACCACAAAATTCCCTTAATAAACATCCTACCCTTTCAATAAACGGTCAACGAGATAACTGTTAAAAAGGCAATAGAGTGATTAATATTGTGCGTCCAGGATCTTCCAATCTAGTAAATTTTTGGTGAATTGGCCACTTCAGGTTTCCTATCGGTATCATACCAACGCTTTAGATCACTAGTTGATATGCCACGCATGTAGATCTGAAAGCCCTGGCGTAACGTACAATCTCCATTAGAACATTGTACGAAACGCTATTTGATGAGCTTAAGGATAATGGAAGGTAGTTGAGTTATGCGACCACACGCGTGCATAGCCTAGTTCTGATGTCCTGACATGGTACACAAGAGAAAAATCTAATCCGTCTATCAGATGGATCCTCCATGTAGATGTCCTGCACCAAAAAATCAGACTGTAGATTCATCAGGTAGTCTAAAGTGTTCGAAGAAAATAGATGACCGTAGAATTAAGTACAGCTCTCCTTGTGTTTCATGCGCCGTGGGCCACCAAGCGAATGGAGTAATCTTTACCGTAAGTTCAATTGGTGGACAGTTTGGATTTTCTGCTCATTTTCTGGATTTGCACATGCAGGCATGTGCACGGGCTGGGCCAACGTGTGAGTGCACGCGCGTGTAGGATGAGAAATGCATGTGAAAGTGAGTGCTCACCCTTTTGTTCCCTGTTGCCGGTGGACGCGAGTTGCCTGTGCCCTTGTCCATAGAAAGATCCTGTGGTCGGAAGCTACCTAGAGTTCATCCAGATGTCCTTGAGAAATCCAGCTCGTTCATTAGTTTCTCCATCTCATGTTAGGACATGATCCCAAAATGAGACAGATCCAGAGGTAGAAAGGACCACATTAGAGGAAACAGTGGGGATGGAAATGCCGGGTCATTGAAACCATCCCAAGGCACATCATGATATTTATAAGTCATCTAAACCGTTCATGAGGTCATTATAACTAGGATGTACTTAAAATACGCATATTAGCCCGATCCAAAACTTGTGTAGCTCCATGAAGTTTTCTACATGAAGCATTCCATCCCCATTGCTTCCTGTAGTGTGGTACACTTAAGTTGCAGACCTACCTTATTTTATGTATCATGTCTTAACACGAGCTGGAGAAACTGATGGATGGTGTGGATTTATCACGGACGTCTTGGTGGGCCCCACGTAGCTTCCAACCACAAGAACTTCATGTGGGCAGGGGTACAGGCAACTTCGTCTCTTTGCTGGTCGTGGCATAGCGCTTGAACACGTGGGCCCCACTTTCGAGGACAAAAATCGTTTATCTGGCGGACCCGCTGTGGATGGGCCATGCATCACCTCCAACAAACGATTTGACTATTCTGTCAACGAGTATGCATGTGAGGCCCACTAACTCAAGGGCGTAGATAACGATAAGGTAGCCACATCTATTCAGCTGTTTCCGGGCAAAAATAATACTCTACTCGGAGGAGATTCCTTTATTACTTTATTTCCTCTCAAATATACGTTGCATGTCACAAACTTAGGTATTTCTTAATTTTTGCTTATGCATCCCTTTAGTGAAAAATCCGATCCATTACAAGGGTGGACCATAACATGAAGATCACCTAGAGAAAAAATCAGACAATCCACTCATCATGTTGGCCACACATATGCATCGAGTCAAACCATTTGTTGTACATTGATTTCACTGATGTAGCCCCACCCATGAATGGATGATGTTGATTTTCGACCAAAGCCATCTTTATCATATAACCCACATTTTATACGGTTTTGATATCATAATAAAGTGAAATTACAATGAAAAAATAAACAAGTTGCGTCTTAATTTTAAGATACAACGTCCTATTGGATCATTTCTCCACAGATACGCCATCGGCTGCTTCTTTGCCGCTGAATGTCTTTGTTTTTTTCACCAGAGGGTTTAAGATTCCACCTGATTTTAAAGTTCTCGCTCAATCTTTCCAAATTGTTCAGAAATCGAATTGGGTGCGGGCCACTATATATTTTATCCAGTTAAAAATCGCGTTCGGTTCTGGGCCACCATTTTTACCCGATTAAAAAACGGGTCTACTCGGCTTCGGGTTTGACATCATGCAGGCAGCTAGAATCGGGTCAGCTGGGGCCAATTTGAAAGAAGCCGAATGACATTTGTCGAGCAGCATATATGAAAGATTGCTCATTTACACACCACCAACGTTTCAAAGCCCGACTTAAGCCAATGTCCAGAGAACTGATGGGAACTAGACCCAATTGGATCCAGGTCTCATTTTCAGATCCGAATGGAACCAGACCTAACAAAACTCATGAAGTTTATAAAGTTTAATAAAGTTCGTTAAGAACATTAAAAGACAGTAGAAATTGGAAGACATTATCTTTACAATCATACTAATTGATTATTACACATATTTTATCTAATCTGTGTAACATGGTCCAATATTATATAATATTGCATAGCCAAAAATAAAAAAGGATGATGTACTTATTACCATCATAATACAAGATATTGTAGACATAATCCCCAATGCATGTGAGTATGAGATTAGGCCACTCATTGACTAAGACCTGCCAGGAACATACCCAGTTGTGATATTTCCATGGTCAGTGCTTAGCTAGGCCTTGTGCATATGTTGAATATGAATTGGTCAACTTTTTTCCAACTATCATTTTTTTTTTCCAAAAATATGTGGCTCTAATAATTGAGTACTGGTGTGATTTTTATGATAAAGTATATTGTGTAGGGGTGTACATCCAGTCGAACCGAATCAAGCTAGCCTCAGCTCGAACTCGGCTCGGCTCAGGCCTCAAGCTTGACCGGCCGGCTCGGCTCAGTTCGATCAGCAGTTGGGGCCAATTTGAGCCGAGTTCAAGCCAAGATCGAACTAAGTTCACCATTGCAGCATTTTCACAAACACCTGGATTGCACCTTCAAAATCTCACTATATTTGAGACAGCAGCAATGGTTGTACAAATATTTTATCAAAAACCTTCTAAGCAACATAAAAATCAAGAAAAAAAGGTGTTGGTTTCATATACATACCTTCCTTGCTACCAGCCACACTTCTTTAAGTCATTTCATGAAACAATTGGTGAGCAACATCAATATCAAAGTAATCGTTGGGTTCGATCCAAGTCGAGTAGAGCTGGGGCCAGCTCGAACTCGGCTCGAACTCATTTTCGAGCTTGAAAAATCAACTCGGCTCAGCTCAAACTCAGCTTCGAACTGAGTCAAATCGAGCTTTTTGGAGTTGAGTCGAGCGAGCTAACTGAACTAGCTCGGTTCATGTACACCTCTAATATTATGACTATTATTTTGCTCAAGTTTCATTGTTGTCAATGCATCGTGCTAATGAGGCTCTTTTGTAGCTTGAGAAAAACTTGTATGTTCTATGAAAAAATTACTGATAACAAATGCTTTATATAAATAAAATAATTTCTCATAAGAGAGGAAGTTACCTAAAGGAAATGCAATGACCTTCAAAGAATACACCGCATGGGTAAAAGACAAGACGACATTTGAACAATGAAAATCACATGGTTAAGCTAGAGGATACTTTGTAGAATCAGAGCAGCAAGGGTTTAGAGTAGGAGTAGGAACAAGTTCCTTTAGTGGTTAAGGAAAAAAGAGCAATATGAATTAGTGGTGGCTCTTCATTAAGGAAAGGCATGGTAGGACGGGAGAATGTGTGGTGGATATCTCGCATGATGAAAAAATGCCATTGTGAAAAATAACATCACAAGAAGTAAAAACCTCACGAAAAGTGAGATTGTAACAACCCGTTTTTTTTTTTTTTTTTTTTTTTACGATGGGAATCAACCCCGCCGTCCTCTTTAGTATGGCCCACCCGAGTTTTGGATCAGCCTTATTTTTTGGCCTCATGTCTTCTCATGGTCAAGGCAAGATGATGGATTGAGTGGATTTATCATGTCCTCTCATGACTCACCATATTTTTAAAATAAAATTTAAAAAAAAAAAAACAAATCAAAATCACAGTGACATGCAGAAGCACATCGCCCCCCAAACCCACTTCCCCGACACTGTCTCCCTTCTTCCTTCTTCTATGAACAGCAATGGGTACTGAACCCACCACTATCTTGCAACCTCCATCATGGTGGGACCCTCCCACCAATTTGAACCATCCAATCAATGGGACTGTCCAGTCATATCTACCCCACTCCTCTTCCATTCCGTTTCTCCTTATCTTAAAATGAAATAAAATAAAATAAAAGAAACAAACAATCAGATATAAAAATAAAAATAAAAAACAAAAACGAAAGAAAAAAAAGGAGAACTCTATAGATAACAAGAGAAAGATATCGAAATTGAATTAAGGCCATATCAAGTTGAATTAACATATTATTTTTCAAATGTACGTGATCTCATGCAGATCTAAACTTTTTAAAAAATTTATGTTTTAAATCCAAATATTTATGTATTTTATTTAAATTAATTAATTAAATTACATATAATAGATTAACTGATATTTTTATTTTTAAAATAATAGATTAGCTGATATTTAAATTTTTAAATAGATTATCCTGTTTCATTGGCTTGGATAGATTTATTTACCTTATGAATCCTTTTAATGCTTTAGATTAACCTTGCCAAGACTTTTATTTATATTTTCATATTACTTTCGAATTTTAATATTAATTGAATTAGATAATTTTTTATAGTTTAATTATAAAGTGGCCTTATTTTTTTTTAATTAGGTATTATTGGAATTAAATAAAGTTTTAGTTATGAAAATTGGTAAAAGTCAGCTTCATTTAGTTAGTTTCTTTAAAAAAAAAAAAAAATTTAATTTAAGAACTTTAGAATTAATTAAACTAAATCACTTCGTGAAAATTTAAATTTTAATATATGTTTATTATTTAGAATTATATGATTTAACACTTAAAACTTTAATCTTTGTAAGACCCGTATCCTAGTCCGTTCTGTTCCGTCGAATCCCGCGATCCTTCCTGTCGAATTTCGGCAACCTGTGACGTATAATTGACATTAAATTTTTTAATTTATATTTGAAATCCACTTCAACTATTACATAATGAATGATTTAATTTAAAATTAAGTCTAGGGACTTATAAGTGGTTAAATTAAACCTATATTTATTAATTAAATAAATTGAAAATAGATTGTTATAATTATTAAATATAAGTTAATCATATGCTGTAGATTATTATTTTATAATAATCAGACAACTTAAGATTCATTTAGTTGTAAATTAAATTAATTTAATGGATTTATTATTAAAATACTGACTTATTTGTTAATATGTTTAATTTATTTTGAAATTATTGTTGAATGTTAAAACTGATTTAAATTTAAAGTAATAGAATTACAAGGTTAGATATAATTTTAGAGTGATTAGATATAAATTAATAAGTTATATATTAAATTGATTAAAAGTTGGAATCTTAAGTGATCAACAAAAATAAAATAAAATAAAAGGAAATAGAATAAATTATTCTAAAATTTTATTTGAAACAAAAATATTAATATCATTATCTTTAGAGTTCTATTAGTATAATTGTGAGGGTTTTAGGTGAACCTGAAAAAACCTATTTTCATAGTAAGACCCAACTCGGATCGACCCTAGACCTATGCCATCTCGTTCGTATCATCATTGTGGTTCCAATGATGCATCTTGTGCATTCATCCGACTTATAGATCAAAAGTTATGAGCATTTCATCATGTGGCCCACTTTTGTACAAAAAAAATATGTGGACCACTTTCATGGTACAACTTCTCATACATACCACCCACACACACTACACAATTGCATGGAATTTTCACCACCCATTCTAGACATCACCCAAACCTAGCCTAAGTATAGCAACTTTGTTATTGTCACCATAGGCTATCATTTGCTTTCTTACAACATAATCATTACTCCCTTACAAATCCTCTCTCTCTCTCTCTCTCTCACGCTAGTGGAATTTCACCACTTATGGATACTCGAACCCTTGACCAAGTGTTGAAACTCCTGAGAGTCTACCACCCGTGCAAGAGTAAGGATCCGAATAACATAAGCCGAATGACATCATGCAGGCAGCTAGAATCGAGTCAGCTGGGGCCAATTTGAAAGAAGCCGAATGACATTTGTCGAGCAGCATATATGAAAGATTGCTCATTTACACACCACCAACGTTTCAAAGCCCGACTTAAGCCAATGTCCAGAGAACTGATGGGAACTAGACCCAATTGGATCCAGGTCTCATTTTCAGATCCGAATGGAACCAGACCTAACAAAACTCATGAAGTTTATAAAGTTTAATAAAGTTCGTTAAGAACATTAAAAGACAGTAGAAATTGGAAGACATTATCTTTACAATCATACTAATTGATTATTACACATATTTTATCTAATCTGTGTAACATGGTCCAATATTATATAATATTGCATAGCCAAAAATAAAAAAGGATGATGTACTTATTACCATCATAATACAAGATATTGTAGACATAATCCCCAATGCATGTGAGTATGAGATTAGGCCACTCATTGACTAAGACCTGCCAGGAACATACCTAGTTGTGATATTTCCATGTTCAGTGCTTAGCTAGGCCTTGTGCATATGTTGAACATGCATTGGTCAACTTTTTTCCAACTATCATTTTTTTTTCTCCAAAAATATGTGGCTCTAATAATTGAGTTTTGGTGTGAATTTTATGATAAAGTATATTATGTAGGGGTGTACATCCAGTCGAACCGAGTCAAGCTAGCCTCAGCTCGAACTCGGCTTGGCCACTATCTGACCTCAGCTCGAACTCAGCTCGGCTCAGTTCAGTCAGCAGCTGGGGCCAATTTGAGCCGAGTTCAAGCCAAGATCAAGCCAAGTTCACCATTGCAGCATTTTCACAAACACTGGACTGCACCTTTAAAATCTCACTGTACTGGAGACAGCAGCAATGGTTTTACAAGTATTTTATCAAAAACCTTCTAAGCAACATAAAAATCAAGAAATAAAGGGTGTTGGTTTCATATACATACCTTCCTTGCCACCAGCCACACTTCTTTAAGTCATTTCATCAAACAATTGGTGAGCAACATTAATATCAAAGTAATCGAGTCACCGAACTGGTTCAATCCGAGTTCGATTCGAGTTGGGTTCAATCCAAGTCAAGTAGAGCTGGGGCTAGCTCGAACTCGGCTCAAACTCATTTTCGAGCTTGAAAAATCAACTCGACTCAGCTCGAACTCAACTTCGAACTAAGTCAAATCGAGCTTTTTGGAGTTGAGTCGAGCGAGCTAATTGAGCTAGCTCGGTTCATGTACACCTCTAATATTATGACTATTATTTTGCTTAAGTTTAACTGTTGTCAATGCATAGTGCTAATGAGGGTCTTTTGTAGCTTGAGAAAAACTTGTATGTTTTATGAAAAAATTACTTATAACAAATGAAATGCAACGACCTTCAAAGAATACACCGCATGGATAAAAGACATGACGACATTCGAGCAATGAAAATCACATGGTTAAGCTAGAGGATACTTTGTACAATCAGAGCAGCAAGGGTTTAGAGTAGGAGTAGGAACAAGTTCCTTTGGTGGTTAAGGAAAAAAGAGCAATATGAATTAGTGGTGGCTCTTCATTAAGGAAAGGCATGGTAGGACGAGAGAATGTGTGGTGGATATCTCGGCATGATGAAAAATGCCATTGTGAAAAATAACATCACAAGAAGTAAAAACCTCACGAAAAGTGCGATTGTAACAACCTGTTTTTTTTTTTTTTTTTTACAATGGGAACCAACCCCACCGTCCTCTTTAGTATGGCCCACCTGAGTTTTGGATCAGCCTTATTTTTGGCCTCATGTCCTCTCATGGTCAGGCCAAGATGATGGATGGAGTGGATTTATTATGTCCTCTCATGGCTCACCATATTTTAAAAAAAAAAACAACAAATCAAAATCGTAGTGATGTGCAAGAAGCACATCGCTGCTTAAACCCACTTCCCCGACACTCTCTCCCTTCTTCCTTCTTCTTCGACCAGCAATGGGTACTGAACCCACCACCATCTTACAACCTCCATCATGGTGGGACCCTCCCACCAATTTGAGTCATCCAATCAATGGGACTGTCCTATCATATCTACTCCACTCCTCTTCCATTCCATTTCTCTTTCTTTTAAAATAAAATAAAATAAACAAACAATCAGATCAAAAAAATAAAAAAACAAAAAAAAAAAATTGAAAGAGAAAAATGAGAACTTTAGAGATTGCAAGAGAAAGATATCGAAATTGAATTAAAGTCGTATTAAGTTGAATTAACATATTATTTTTCAAATGCAGGTGATCTCATGCGGATCTGAACTTTTAAAATTTTTTATGTTTTAAATCCAAATATTTATGTATTTTATTTTAATTAATTAATTAAATTACATATAATAGATTGGCTGATATTTTTATTTCTAAATAGATTATTCTATTTCATTGGCTTGGATAAATTTATTTACCTTATGAATCATTTTAATGCTTTAGATTAGCCTTGCCAAGAATTTTATTTATATTTTCATATTACTTTCGAATTTTAATATTAATTGAATCAAATAATTTTGTATAGTTTAATTATAAAGTGATCCTTTTGTTATTAGGTATTATTATAATTAAATAAATTTTTTGTTATGAAAATTGGTAAAAGTCAGCTTCATTTAGTTAGTTTCCTTTTCTTTTCTTTTTTATGAATTAATTTAAGAACTTTAGAATTAATTAAACTAAATCACTTCCTGATAATTTAAAATTTAATATATGCTTATTATTTAGAATTATACGATTTAATACTTGAAACTTTAATCTTAATGGTTAAGATTAATTAGGTCAATTTTTTGTCAAACTTAAAATTTAAAATATTGGATTTGTAAATTTAAATATATATGTATATATTGGATAATAAATTTTTTTAATTCATATTTGAAATATTAGAACAACTAATTCATAGTGAATGATTTAATTTAAAATTAAGTCAAGTGACTTATAAGTGGTTAAATTAAACTTATATTTATTAATTAAATAAATTGAAAATAGATTGTTATAATTATTAAATATAAGTTAATCATATGATGTAGATTATTAATTTATAATAATCGGGCAACTTAAGATTCATTTAGTTTAAATTAAATAAATTTAACAGATTTATTATTAAAATACTGAATTATTTGTTAATATGTTTAATTTATTTTGAAATTATTATTGAATGTTAGAATTGATTTAAAATTTAAGTAATAAAACTGCAAGGTTTTATATATTTTTATAGTGACTAGATATAAATTAATAAGTTATACATTAAATTGATTAAAAGTTGGAGTCTTAAGTAAAATAATAATAATAAATAAATAAATAAATAAGAAATAAATTTAATTATTTTATAATTTTATTTGAAACATACATAATAATATTATTATCTTTTGACTTTTATTAGTAAATGTAAAATTTCATTTGATTTTCTACTTATTAAATATGGTTATTTTCATACAAAAATCGGAATCTTAAGCCTGTTTAGAAATTTCAGCAAAGTCAAGGGATATTGTCATAAATTCTCTGATTGTTTCAGAATGCAGCCCGTACCGTCATGGAAACCAAATATTAGTCTGTTTCAGTTAATAACCTAATTTTCAGATAATTCTAGGGGTTTATTTCTAATAACACTAACATTATACAATATTATTTTTTTTTAAATCGTAAATTTATTGTATTTTGTTTAAATAAGGTTACTTACTGTAAATGTATTCATTGTATGAAATTTATTACATTTATATCATACATTATTATTATTTGATTTATGAAAAAATAAATAGAGGGAAAAAAATAATGAGTAGTATGAGCAAGTAGGACGATCGTGTCCCTACAGCAAAAGACCCTAAAGCCAACAAGTAGTGCAATCGTGTCTCTTAGGTGAAAGACTCTATAACTCGTTGGACCCTTCAGAGTTTCATTTGTGTACAGCATATGAATACAATTGTATGCACAAACATGCGGCACAAGTATAACTAAAACAGTAGTCTGATCACCAGTTAACGTATAAATAAGTCACTCACACCATGAGATAACGGTGCGTGGGCGTTAATGCAACGTGGCTATACACTAAATACGATGTTGTAATTAATGATGGATTTTATTTGATTATTTATGTGGATTCATGGATAGTATCGTACGCATATCATTTTTTATGTGTGGTGGATATCTCGGCATGAGGAAAAAATGTCATTATGAAAAATAACATCACAAGAAGTAAAAACCTCATGAAAAGTGAGATTGTAACAACCTGTTTTTTTTTTATGGGAATCAACCCCATCGTCCTCTTTAGTATGGCCCACCCGAGTTTTGGATTAGCCTTATTTTTTGGCCTCATGTCTTCTCATGGTTAAGACAAGATGATGGATTGAGTGGATTTATCATGTCCTCTAATGGCTCACCATATTTAAATTTTAAAAAAAAAAATCAAAATCGCAGTGACATGGAGAAGCACATCGCCCCCCAAACCCACTTCCCCAATACTCTCTCCCTTCTTCCTTCTTCTTTGAGCAGCAATGAGTAATGAACCCACCACTATCTTACAACCTCCATCATGGTGGGGCCATCCCACCAATTTGAACCATCCAATCAATGAGACTATCTAGTCATATCTACCCCACTCCTCTTCCATTCCGTTTCTCCTTCTCTTAAAATTAAATAAAACAAAATAAAAGAAACAAATAGTCAGATATAAAAATAAAAATAAAAAACAAAAACGAAAGAAAAAAATGAGAACTCTATAGATAGCAAGAGAAAGATATCGAAATTGAATTAAGGTCGTACCAAGTTAAATTAACATATTATTTTTCAAATGTACGTGATCTCATGCAGATCTGAACTTTTAAATTTTTTTATGTTTTAAATCCAAATATTTATGTATTTTATTTAAATTAATTAATTAAATTACATATAATAGATTAGTTGATATTTTTATTTTTAAAATAATAGATTAGCTGATATTTTTATTTTTAAATAGATTATCCTGTTTCATTAGCTTTGATAGATTTATTTACCTTATGAATCCTTTTAATGCTTTAGATTAACCTTGTTAAGACTTTTATTTATATTTTCATATTACTTTCGAATTTTAATATTAATTAAATTAGATAATTTTGTATAGTTTAATTATAAAGTGGCCCTATTTTTTTAATTAGTATTATTGGAATTAAATAAAGTTTTAGTTATGAAAATTGGTAAAAGTTAACTTCATTTAGTTAGTTTCTTCTTCTTTTTTGAATTAATTTAGGAACTTTAGAATTAATTAAACTAAATCACTTCGTGAAAATGTAAATTTTAATATATGTTTATTATTTAGAATTATACGATTTAACACTTGAAACTTTAATCTTTGTAAGACCCGTATCCTAGTCCGTTCTGTTCCGTCGAATCCCGCGATCCTTCCTGTCGAATTTCGACATCTCGTGACGTATAATTGACGTTGCGATCGACCCTAAGTCGTATGTTGTAGATTTGAGAAAATCATCATCAATGAATTATTTAATTTAAAATTAAGAACAAGTGACTTATAAGTGGTTAAATTAAACTTATATTTATTAATTAAATAAATTGAAAATAGATTATTATAATTATTAAATATAAGTTAATCATATGCTGTATATTATTATTTTATAATAATTAGACAACTTAAGATTCATTTAGTTGTAAATTAAATTAATTTAATGGATTTATTATTAAAATACTGACTTATTTGTTAATATGTTTAATTTATTTTGAAATTGTTGTTGAATGTTAGAATTAATTTAAGATTTAAAGTAATAAAACTGCAAGGTTATATATACTTTTATAGTGATTATATATAAATTAATAAGTTATATATTAAATTGATTAAAAGTTGGAGTTTTAAGTAAAATAATATTAATAATTAATTATTTATTTATTTAAATTATTCTAGAATTTTATTTGAAATAAACATAATAATATTTTTATCTTTTGAATTTTATTAGTAGATGTAAAATTTTATTTGATTATCTACTCATTAAGTATGGTTATATTCTTATGAAAATCGGAATCTTAAGCCTGTTTAGGAATTTAGTAAAGTCAGGGGATATTGTCATAAATTCTCTAACTGTTTCAGAATGTAGCTCGTACCTTCCTAAAAATCCAATCTCAGTCTGTTTCAGTTAATAAACTGATTTTCAAACAATTCTAGGGATTTATTTCTAATAACACTAACATTATACAATATTGTTTTTTTTTAAATCGTAGATTTATTGTATTTTGTTTAAATAAGATTACTTCCTGTAAATTTATTCATTGTGTAAAATTTATTACATTCATATCACATATCATTATCATTTAATTTATGGAAAAATAAATAGAGAAAATAAAGAAAAGAAAAGAAAATGAATGAGTAATGTGAGCAAGTAGCATGATCGTGTTCATTTGGTGAAAAATCCTAAAGTCAGCAAGTAGCGCAATCGTGTCCATTGGATGAAAGACTTTATAACCCATTGGACCCTTTGGAGTCTCATTTGTGTATGTCATATGAATACAATTGTGTGCGCGGACATACGCCAGAAGTACAACTGGAGTAGTAGTCTGATTGCCAGTTAATGTATAAATAGGTCCCTCACACCATGAGGTAACGGTGCGTGGGCGTTAACGCAACGTGGCCATACACTAAGTACGATGTTGTAATTAATGATAGATTTTATTTGATTATTTATGTAGATCATAGATAGTATCATATGCATATCATTTTTGCATTCATTGTACTCAATGTTATCATAAGTTATATTGTTACGTTTGTTTCAAATATATTATTTTATTTATAAAAATGCGAAATCTAAAACTTCATATTTATGTTTGAGACAATCCTACTAAGTTGTTATACTCACGTTAATTTAAACCATATAGTTGCCGAGTTGAAATATTTTGAGCAAGCAGGCCTTTATTATTAATTTGCATTGTTAATTATTATACTTAAATTAAAAATTTCAAATGTTAATGTAATAAGTTAAGTAATTTAGCTTAATTAGTCGCTTAAGTTGTAGATGGTACGGTACAATGTCATTTAATTAAGTTTGAAATTAGTAGTTATCCTCATTTATTTTGAATATATATTAGATTGTGGAATTGAGTATTTACTTGTGCATTAATGATAATATATTAATTTTAACTCACATGCTTGGAATTTGGGTATTGAGTAACCCTACTGGTACTCGAATTATGGGGTGTGACAGTTATTGAAAGCACAATATTAATTTTTAGTGAAAAGATAACCAATAGAACCCACTAAATGAGAGGTCAAGATTATTCGCCAACATATATTCAACCAACTACAACTTCAATTGTTCATACAAACTTTTATAGAATATGTTGAGAACTTGAATTTCTTTTTTTTAATAAATAATTCACCATATTTTTTTTAAATATAAACATGCAGATGATATATGCACTTCTCATGGATAGCTCAATTTATGAACCCGAATTCACCTGTTAAACATTTATAACGATGTGCCACTTGTTGTGGGTGTGAAACACACGTCTCCTTGTGAGATAGATGTCTATCTCTTTCTTTATCTCCTCCTCTTCCATGTATCTCTCTCTTACTCTCCTCCCCATATACGTCCATATGATTATGTAAGATAAAGCATAGTTCCTCTAATCTTTGTCACTTGCTCTCGCGTGTAATGTGGTTTATATATAGGAGACCACGGGTAGAGTGAGATATTTCATTGTATATTTTTTTATTGATGTTTTGGTGAGGGATTTATTATGCAAGGTGGTGAGAGGTAGGCCTTGTAATTTGGTTTCTCTTAGTGAAGGATAAATATCTATGTTGTTGCCATGTAAAGTAAGTATATTGTCGTGCTACATAAATCTTTTGTGCATCTTGTCTCTTGTATTTTGGTTTAGTTTGGCCTTTGGATTTTTGGCTTTCGATATTTTCTTTTATAGTTTTTTTATTGTTGGCATCGAATGTTTGTAAGGTGAAGTTACGAAACACCACTAAGGGATTGTTTCGTTAGTTGTAAATGCATGTAAACAAGTGTAAATAAGCAATTGTGACAAGTTCTCCACGTGTGGTTTAGCATGGAATTTACTTTGGAAATCAAGCAAAACTCAACATTGTGATAGGCGGGCCCCACCATGATGTATATGTTGTATTTAGACTATCTATTTAATTTTTTCATATCATTTGTTGTCATAAGCCCAAATATGAGGCAGATCCAAATCTCAACACTACACTATATAAAACAGTGAGGATTGACCCATGCCATTGAAAACTTCCCAAGGGTTAAAGAAGTGTTGAATATGACTCATTTTTAAAAAATGGTCTCACAAAATAAATGGATAGTGTGGTTGAAACACATCGTGGTGGGGCCTACGGAGTTTACATGATACTATTTCCAAAAATCATACAAATCAATATTTTTACTCACAACAAGTACTAAGAAGACATCATTACTTATTCAATATATTTTCCATGCATTTACGGTTAATCAAACAGGCCTTAAAAATAAGTTTGATTTAATGGTCGTAACTACGTGGCCACAAATTGTTAATACTGGACTTTGATGATACAGTCTCCCATCCTTCACACACTTGGTATGCATTTATAGCAATTTAGAATGTCCAATCATGGGCCTTATCGTGGAAGAGAACAAACCTATATATACACCAATAGCCATGGGTCATAATTTGGACCACCATCAAATTTTATTTTTATTGGTTAAATCGATGATTATAAAATAAATGATTACGACTAGTGTGGCAAATGACGAGTTATGACAGGCAGCTAGGCCAAGCCCAACACTTAAGACTCAATGCCCAAGCTTGGCATTGACCTTACATAACAAGCCCATATGGGATTATGAACCTGCATTAGGATAACAAGATTGAAATTTTAAATAGGGTCAATTGACCAGTTCAAAAACAAATCTTGGGCCTAGTCTATTATTGCTCGGCCAAGGCCTAAGCTTGAGTAAAAAAATTAGTTAAGCCCTAACGTAACTAAACCCACTTAAAAATTGAAGTCCTTATTTATTAAGTTTGTGTGCCATGTAAAGCCAGTATAAACGTTATAAATTGACAATATATATCATAATCATTGACATTAATGATTTTATCTATCAATCGTTAAAATCATGGGTCTCATATAAACATATTAGTATTATTGTAATTAATGTAAGTTTATCTTAAAAATACACAAGAAGAGTAGGTTAAAAAAATTGCTTACTTTACTGTCCATGGAAACTTGAGTTTGGGCACAATAGTCACTGGCCAAAGGGAAGTTACATTCCATATATCACAATACCATGTTCATTCCATGACCACCTAGCAAATTTTATGGCAAAGTTGTAGTTATTCTTATATTGTCATCCTATGCGAGGGGATCGATGACAAGTAGGAATAGAATGTCTCCACCATCGAATTTAACGATGATGCAAAGCCTTTACCCTACTTCACATATCAATTCAAGTCGCTAGACCTAGAGTTCCACCATACTTAGATTATATCGAGTTGAATACATACTAACTTTGATCGGTCCTTAAACTCAAAGACATATGGAGAGTTTAAGTTTTTAGTAAAGCGTGCTCTATTTCACCTCATGGGGCTAATTATAATGGTTTATATGTAAGTGTAGTTGAGTGTATGCATCAAGGAATAATTAAGGCCCATGCGATCTAACGAGGGACCTGCTGATTAACTATAAGCTCCTTTATACCTTAAACGAATCATGTGGTTTTTTATTGGGCCCACACTTAAAAAGTTTATTAATAGTTTTATAAATATTTTCAATAATTGATTTTTTTTCTTTCATTAAATTGTTTTAATCGCATTTTATGATAACTATAATGGATAAGATCTTAGGATATACTAATTGATTTATGTGATAATTGAATTAAAGGTATATGACTATTGACATAGGAAGGATTAAGTCAATTTGGGTACTTGATTAAGAAAATATCACAAACTTTCAATATAGTAGGGCATACAGAAAACTATAGGGTAGCAAAGCACCATGGTGGTGTCTCTCCATATATGCAAAGGTCGTATGATAAAAGGATTAAGCGTGGGAGAGCTTTAAACACCGTTAGCCCTATTAGACACCATAGGAGAGAGAAAATAGATAAATAACTATATGAGAGGGATTGAGGGAGGGAGCGGTGTAAGAATTCTATAAGGTGGGCCTTATTGATTAATGGTCTGGATTGTTCTAAGGGTTGGATAATGTGATCGGGTGTACCAGTGGGCCCCACTAAGCTATGATGCATCCAGAAATTCGTATAAGGGGTGGAGTGTTATAACTGTGATATGCACACAGTGTTTTATAGGGACTATGATTACCAATTCGTGTGGAGCCTTGGGGAGAGGATTTTTTTATGGGTTTCAAACTCCTCACCCCTCTAACCTATATTAACAGGGTTGGGTCCCCAATCCAACACGATCGACAAAAGTAGTGATCCCATCAGAGATTTTCTAAGGGTGTAAGGAGAGGAAGACTCCAACATTCGACCTACAGCAGCAATGGCAGCAATGACATCCCAACAAGGCACGCCCTATAGCTCTTCTGGTCTCCATGTCCGATGCATACCAAGGTCATTTTGCAATTCATAATACAGTATTATAAGAGAGAGAGAGAGAGAGAGAGAGAGAGAGAGACCTTGCTCTCCTCCTTCTATCACATGTTCACGTGTCAACATGGGGTTTGCCCTTGGACAGTTCTTTGTGCCTACTTTAACACCACTAAGGGTTTACCTGTTAGTGTTAGGGGCCTTACACAAAACCTTAGGATCTAGCCTCCTAAAAACACTAGAATTATATATGGGATAATAAAGTTATGAAATAAATCAAAGCACAAACCACACGTCACAATAGATTTTTACGTGGAAAACCCTCAGAGAGGTAAAAACCATGGGACCTAGTCCAAATCAACAATCCACTATGAAGTAGAACGTTACAACCTTCTTCACTTACACATGAGTGGATAAACAATAAGAGAGTAAGAAAAGCAGAGAGATGTCACCGATCACGAGGACGTAGAAGCACTGAGATGTCGAGTGTACAGTAGACCACCTCTACGAGCAAAACCTCCCTTCCACAAGCTTCTTTTCTCTCTCACACCTTTAATAGCCCTAAACCCTTTAGCAAACCCTTGTAAAGCTTTAGGAAACCCTCTTGCATTCCCTAGAAAAGCCCCAGACACTCCTATTTATAGTTTAGGTAACTCCCTTTCGCACCTCTTGCGAAACCACCTCAAATTTCCGCAGTCCGTGCAAAATCCGGACTCAAATCTATGTAACCTCGACTGGTCGAGCACCTCGAAGAAAATTAAACCAAACTCGCTGGAGTTTGAGTCGAGTAAGTCCTCGACTGGTCGATTAGCACCCTCGACCGGTCGAGCCATGAGGAGAAATCTCTATTAGTTAGTTCTCATTCCCTCCTTTATCTGAAATGGATATAGTAGGCATATTCTACTTTAAGGGATTGACATCAATAATTCATCAATTTTCAGCAGCATCGATTCAGGGTAATTCTAATTTATAAAATGGCTTTAGTTATAAAAACTTAATAATATATGATGATCCTTAAGGTCCTATTTGATTTTTATCGTTTCACCTAGAAATTGTAAACACCCTGGAAGTGGATGATTATTACCGTTTCACCTGTTTGAATATTCATGGGAATTTCAGTCTTGGAAACCGGTTCAAAAGAAGTAGTTTAAATTTTTGGACCCCATCTTGATGTATATAACATATCTAATCCGTCCATCCATTTTACCACAACATTTTGATATATGAGATAAAAAAAAATGAGGTAGATTCAACACTCAACTGGCCCATACTAAAAGAAATAGTGGCCCCAGCAAGTTTTTAACGGTAAGTATCTGTAGACACTGAAAAATTGGCGCCCATGCTGATTAGTGTTTTTAATATGGGTGATTATGGATGTTGGAGTCGCCACTAGCCGAATAATCTTAGAATCCCACAGTCGGCTAGAACTACGGAATACGTAAAGTCAGAGAAATCTGAAGACTTCCCTCCTTTAAATTGACTCCTGGTCTGCTATCCGGGATTATGGGTAAGGGACCTCGGTTATAAAGAGGGAAGGTGTTAGGCACCCTCTCTACCCATATAAATGTACGGTCTTTACTTAGTGTTGTAAAACAATCTCAAGGGATGATGTATGCTGTGGTCGAGATGGGACTAGGCGCACATGCAGATTTCTGATGTAGCAAGATCCGAGACTTCGACAAGCTACAGAACATACGTCCAACAGCGTGTCTAGAAAGCGGATGTAATGATGCTTATGTAAAAAGGTAAAGAAGAATGGACTAGATCACCAGGAATTTCTGATGTGACAGGATTCGGTGTACGGCAAGTCACAAAGCATACGTTCACTAGAGATCTAGAGGAGCAGGGGGGTTGAAAAGAGAATAGATGTCATGATGAATGCTTGTATGTAAAATGAATGGATCTTTGACTTGATCTTTAAGTGAGCTAAGGTATGGATTGAACCATGATCAATCTAGGCTAGATTTATGGATTAGAAAGGTTGAGAGGAAGGCTAGGGGATGGCTGGAAATTTCGAATCATTGAAGGCTTGGGAGCTCCTTCCCTTTCCTTCACTCTCTTCCTCATTCTCTCCCTTTCTTTCTCACTTAGCCTTGGAAATATGAAGTGGCTTGTTGGGGATGACTCAAATGAGAAGAGGAGAAGGTTATTTATAGCCTTCTCCAATGACATTGTTGTAAATAGGGGGTGGGTAAGGGTTAAAATTAGGATATGGAGGCTTGTGATTGGCTAGGGGGGATGAGTGCCACGTGGCGCGTTCCCATTGGCTTTGGGGCCGGTAAAATGGTAAATGTGAAGATGGAGAGGGTAAATACTAGAGAAAGTTAACTTTTGGACGCTGGGACAGTTGTCCACACGCGAGCCACATGTGGTGGCACTCCGAGTACCGCCGGCGTTAGTCAGACTACCGCTCAGGCTCTGTTCGGGCCGGGTTCGCACGTGCAGGCTTTGTCTGATGTGCTGGTTCGAACGGTGGCTTCCTTCTGGGGTTTTATGACTCGGCCAGGTTGGCTGGGGCTTGGGTAACGGGTTCTAGTCATGGTATAAGGTATGGGCGGGGGCTGTGTGTGGATTGAACGTTTGGATCAAGGTTTTGGGTCTCAGTTTGGAAGCTTTGAGGTTTTTGTGGCAGGGTTAAGTTTAGGCTAGGATTAGGGTTTGGTTTAAGGTGTGATCATGGTTCCTGGCCTGTCTTAGCCTTTTTCAAGATGTTATCCTGAGTGGGGTGTCTACAGATGCCCCTCTTTGGCCGAGGTTGTGAGCAACCGAAGGCCAAAGCACGTGGACACCCCACCCTTCTGGTTAGAAAGGATAGTGATTCGAATCTGTTGCCTGCCATTGTATCATTGTGAGTTGACTGTTTGGAAAAAGATGACTTGCACATATCACGAGGGTTGATGAAAATGTTGTTGTCACGTCCCAAACTCGGAAACCAGGCTCACAAAATTTTCGATCACCGAATCTGGTGCTGACAGCCTCCGCAGTACCCCATTCTCGACTCTTAGCATTCATACGCCAGATTCCGATCCTGGGATGCTACAAGTATGATTCTTTTTTTTACATTTAACTCGTAATAAGCATAACCACAAGCATACCCAAATCACAAAGGCAACATCATCATCATATATCCACTAATATAAACATTTGAACACAATGCTGAAAGGGAAATACATAAATCGAAAATCAAGTTCCAAAAGACCGCTGCACACTCCAAGCTCAACATTGCTGCAACCTAACATCACCTGCACGCATCTATTGTGCATAAGTTTATAGAAAGCTTAGAGGGTGGTGAAAGTGTGTGCACAAGGTAAGTGTCAAGTATTCAACGCAATGCCATAGTCATACAATACCGAATGTACTGGTAATCCATAAATCGTACCATATCGGAATAAGAAGAAATATTGACAAGATCATGAATTATCAGGGTAAACAGAAATGCTAATAAGATTATGACAAGATCATAAATCATACGATAACAAAATAAGTGGAAATACAGACAATTTCATAAGTCAATTAATATCAGAATACGTAATACAGAACAACTATGCAAATGAGGAGTCGTAAAGAGCCAGGTATCAGATGCTGAGGATGCGTTGCAATATGCAATTCCTGATAAGTCCATGAATAACATCAGTCATATCTAGACTATATAATGCAGAAACACAGTAACCCAAAATGTCATATGCCATGAATGTAATGCAATATGCAGTGCAAATGGAAGGACCATGCTGGAGTGTGAAGTCGAGATGATAGTACGTAGTATCGCAGGCTATGGGGTCCATCACAAGGGACTTCTATCCAAACCAGTCCCATACCTAAATTTGGATAATCAGACTCAATGTGGTAAACTCCTAATCTTAGGTTAGTCGCGCGCCCCAACCAAAATCATGACCATTGCGAAGGCACACGTAACAAATAGTTGCGCACCACCAACCCGAGTGGATAGTAAATGAATGAATGCATGAATGAGTATGCAACTCCTACTTACTAAATCTACATATTAGTACAGTTCATCTCTAGGATCATTACCAGGGTTTAGTACACTTCAAATAGCACTGTCGCTCTCCTAGCCGCACAGTCCAAGTGAGCGTAAGAAACTTCACTATCCGCCTGGCCAATAGTCTGCCAATACCTATCCGGCATGTCGATAGCGGACCCATTCACGAGCTAGTCAAACTCAACCTAGTATTGCCCCCTACCCTCGGGTGGGTAAGGCCACACCCCCTCCCAACCGACCACGACACAGTGGGAGACGCGGCCTCCTGGTATTCGGCACTCAGGTGCTCATGTATCCACTCGGTCTCGACGTTGGGGCTTCTCCTGGCCACAGAGTTTTAAGAATTTTCACCCAAGGACATCTATGGCGCCCGTATGCTAGAACCAAACATTTTCGGTGTCATATTTAACCATCCACGATATGCCTGTGGAGGCTATGACCCTGATGTCGCTATGGCATGCAGTAATCATAATGCGAGATGCATGAGTCATACAATCCAGTCATGCATCAATCCTACGCATACCACGTGCTCATGTGAGATAACCTCCACCTATCAGGGAGTCTCATAACAACATGCAGCAATGACATATGCAATGATCAACCACATCTCATAACAAACATGCAGATGATGTGTATGGATATGTATCATGATGCTATGCTGTCACATACTCATAACTGGTATTATCAACCGACATCGATAATCGACCTCGACAATGTGGACATTTAACCAACATTGCCCCCAAGGAATGGCCCACATAGAGCCAAACATATAATGGGCCCACGGGCTCACACAAAAGCCCGATATACAACACAGTGGGCCTTACTTAAGGACACATATACACAACAGGCGGGCCCTGCTCATGGGCCTCAAATACATGACATGTGGGCCCTACACATGGGTCTCGAATACATCGAATGAGCCATGCATCATGGGCCATGAATACATCACAATGAGCCTTTCTCATGGGCCTAACATACATCACAATGGGCTTCATAGCCTGGTCCTCAAATGCATCCCAAATGGGCCTCATCGCATAGGCCTCATATACACCATATTAGGCCTTAAACACAGCCTGAATGCACATCATAATGGTCCTCAAATATAGGCCGCATATTCATCGCATTGGGCCTCAACAATCGACCTCAATATTTGGCCTCAATACTCAGAGTCGACACTCAGAATCGGCCTCGATAATTGGTACCGATCATCAACATGTATAAACAAGGCAGGGTCCATAAATGGGCAACTAATCAACAATAATGCAAAGATCGGATCTCGACCGTGGTTATATCAATCTGATAGCACGGAGCCATCTGTCTATGGGGAATGGGGCCCACTTATTTGGATTAACCCACGAAGAGAATGGGCCTAACCAGGCCTAAGGGAAGGTTACAATGATGACATCTAACCGTCATTGCCCATCAATGTGGCCATTTAACCAACATTGCTCCCAAGGAGTGGCCCACATAGAGCCAAATATAATATATAGTGGGCCTATGGCCTCACACAATGGCCCAATACACATCACTTATGGGCCTCACTCATGGGCCTCACATACATCACATCGAGCTTCATACAAGGGTCTCGAATGTATCACAATGGGTCACACCCACGGAGCTCGAATACATTGCAATGGGCCTTAATTACATCATATCAGGTCTCGCCCATGGGCCTTAAATACATCTCAATGGGCCGCACCCATGGGCCTCGGATATATCACAATGGGCTTTGTCAAATCGGCCGTAAATGCATCACCATGGGCCTAACACACCATTATGGGCCGCTCACATGGGCCTAACACTCAACAGGTGGGCCCTGCACGTGGGCCTCATAATACAAGGCAGGTGGGCCCTATGACATGGGCCTCAAATAGAAGCAGGTGGGCCCTATCATATGGACTTCAAACATACATCATGATGGGCCCTATGGATGCGTCGCACCAATGGGCCTCAAATGGGCTTGGACCACACCAAAAATCATTTCAATGGTTGTGAGTATAACGTGTGTATCACTGTACACTATCATTTCATGGGGTACACGGCACACTAATGGTGATCAGTACTGTCCAAACATTGTCCAGGTAATTCAGCACCATCCAAACATTCTTTATGTAAATCGGCACCATCCAAACATCATCTATATAAATCAACATCATTCAAACATTGTTTATGTAAATCAACACTATTCAAACATTGTCCATCACCATTCAAACATTTTACCAACACCGTCCAACACAATCTGGACGGTGTGGATATAACAAATACATCACAGTGGTGTCCACACATCCACATGGACAGTGGATAAAACACGTACGTCGCGGCTAGCCCCACCATCCAAGGTCTAGACTGTGGGCAATATGGATGAAACGCATGCATCAAGGTAGTCCCCACTATATGTATCATTGGACAGTGTGATATAAGCCACGCAGAGCACGTATGAAGGTGTGGGTCTCACCGTCCCATCTTCTGGACAGCGTGGACACCATATGTGCCAAGGGGTCCCATGTTCCCCAACAATACATATGTTAAGGTGGCCCTACCGTCCAGCAGCTGCTGGACAGTGCTGGATAGGACCCTTCATCAAAGAAGGCCCCACTTAGCATGCTGACATCAACGTCCAGATGATAGACGGTTTGGATATAACAGTACCTCATGGTGGAGGCATGCGGGCATTGCTGACGTCAATCCAGTCAGCTATATGGCTGATGTGGGATACACCAGCCAATCAGGTTCCCACGTCAGGTGGGTCCACTATATATATTGTTTATTGTATAAATATACATACGTAATGTATGTATACAAACGCCCAGCCCTGGACGCCCGTTGATGGATGGTTTGGATGGACTGCATTCAATGCTATAGGTGGGTCCCATGTAGACCCACCATCATATATATATATTATATTATAATAATATTATACTTTATTATATTATATTATATTATATATGTGATATAATATAATATATATTATATAATAATATACATTACTCCTTTTTTAAATAAAATAAAATAAAATCGTCCAGGCTCTGGACGTTCTCTAGAGGACGGATTGGACATACAATCCACGCAAAAAGTGGGTCCCACATGGGGCCCACCATAATGTTTATCTTCCATCCCAGCCATTGACAAGGTCACACGGACTGTGACGAAGAGGGTAGACGAATTTCATAATGATCTAAAACTTCTGTGATACCCGTAAGGGTTTCAAAGGCAGACGTTCAATCACACCTTTTCCTGCCATGTGGGCCATCTGAGCTGTGTATACGGCCGATCTTTGGAGGGCCCACTTTCCCAAATGGTACTCAACAAATGCACGATGTTGATGTTCGAAATGCATCACGGTGGGGCCCACAACTGGGGCCGTGAGGGCCCTGACAGGCCGTCCGCCCGCCCACTGACAGCGGCAGCAGCAGGTGCTGCTGCGTTTGTTACTTAAATTTTTTTTTAATGTGTAAATTTACGATTTTTCCCCTGTAGGGCCCACATCAGATGAATCCACTTCAACCATTGGATTCCACGGTCCAAGATCGACCAAATGAGTCCAATATGCGGCCTATTTTTGGCGAATAGAAGGATCAAAGTGGGTTTCAATGGTAATACCACTATTCCCTATTGTATGGCCCACCAGAAAATGGGATCAGTTTCATTTTTTGGCTCAACGCCTAAAATGAGCTGAAGAATGGAATGGACGACGTGGATCAGCCCCATACATCAAGGTGGAGCCTACATGGGAAGCCTATCCCAAAAGCAAAACTTGTTTTGTTAGCTTTATTAGTACACACCCATGTCAGTACATACACTCCATGTTAACCAACCATGCTGCCTCATGCTGGACAACATGGATATACACAGCATCATGGTGGGCCCCACATGCACGTGGCCCACATTTTAGTCAAGGTGGGTCCCATATAAACGTGGCCCACCTGATTTGGATCTATCTGATACTTATGTTTTTTTCCTTCATCTTGGTCCGCTAATGGGCTGGATGGCGTAGATCCAACACATTCATCCAATGGGTCCCACATGAAAAATATGATTCATGGTGGGCCACACTCACCCCTTCATCATCATTACCATTCAAAGAGAGAGAAAGAGAGGGAGAAAGAGAAGCACCCACCTTCTTTCTTTTTTTCTCCGTAGTGTTCCAAAGCTCCAATGAGGCTCCTTCAATGGTGGAGATAGGCTTCTAATGGTTGGATTGAAGGCGATCTAAGGTGATTGTCGATGGAAATGGGAGGGCTGCCATAGACGTTTAGGAGTTCTCCTTGATGGAATGGGAAGAAAGAGAGAGAGAGAGAGATAAGAGAGAGATGAGTTATTGCTTGTCATAATGATGGCCATTATAAATGCCTAGGTAAGGAGGAAGGGGAGGTGTTGACTTAAGAGGATGAGTCATTATTACTTGTGTAAGGACATGACACCTAAGGAATGGTATCATAGGGATAGGTAGGTCCCACAATGTCCGGTCCACAGTCATTATAATGCGTGGGCCACAACTTCTGATCTAAGCGTCACTTTGACGCACGAGACGCGGCATTAGAACCGCGGTGACAATGCGGTCATGATGGTACAAGTTTCGAGTCGAGCCGACTCAGATATACTGGACACGACTCAAGATCACGTGCAAATGCCAATAACAGATCGCGGGTCGCCGGAATTCGACCAGAAGGACCACGGAAGCCTGCAAAGCGATACAGTATAGGATACGGGTCTTACAGTTGTGATTGTCCCCTGCGCATTCATCGTGGCTTTACAGGTCACCAATCACAACCCTTTCACGTCAGATTGTTAATAGCATTGGAGGGTAAGTCTGAAAGGTAGGGCCTCTGCGCGTTAGTGTGACTTTACGAGGATTCTCGTACTGTTTGGTCCGTCGTGTCCTTTGATACGTAATCATCCTAGGAGTATTTAGTCTGTTTGATTGTCAAAGTGGTTAGCTGCCTTGCGCGTTGGTGTGGCCTTACGGGGAACTCACTATGCCGACTTGGACTCCATCAAAATTTTTGAACATCCCGGATTAGACATGTGCAAGTAATCCTTTGTCATGCAGTTTGCTAATTCTGATACTTTGGTTACAATAGATTGTTGTCACTTTGAGTTTCGATTATTCTTATCAGAGATAGATCCATTCACTTCTACTGGCGTTCGTACAACTATCCAGATATAGGGATCGGGCTGGTCATACATGTATCATGTACGGATTTGATCATCCTCCGAGGAAACTGGGAGAGATTGAATCTTATTTAGCTGTTTGCATTGACCGCAATTGGAGAATATGGAAGATTTCTCAGTGTACTACGTGCCGCGTGTGTTTTTTTAAAAATTTTTTCTGAAAACTATTCCCTTTGGACCTAGATTCCTTAGGGATTTTGTTTGAAAATATATTTTTTGAAAAATATCTGTTCGACTTCGCGGGTGGGCGTCATCGTCCAGTTTTTATTTGCTAAAGATTCAGACTGCCTCCACTTATAAATTAATGGGGCTGCTAGTTTTAGAAGGATCATCCTTTCTTCGAGGTTATACTCCCTGGAGATTTACTTTATTTTTATTTTTATTTATTTATTATTATTTTATTTTAATTTATTTTTTTTGTTTTTTTTAAGATTTTCGATTTCTCGTGAGAATTCGAATTTATCACGAGATTTTGTGAAGAATCTTTTATTATATATGTTTTTACTATATATATGTATATATTTATTTTATTTTTTTATCCAACTGAGCACGTGGAGGTGCATTACTAGGTCCTGTCCCTTTGGAGTGGGCCCTGCCGAAATTTTGCTTGAAACTGGGCCCGGGCGGTAGTCTGACTACCGCCCGTTGACTTTCGCCCGTTCTGCTTGTTCTGTCAGGTGCTGTAGTGATTCAATGATGACAATTCCTGCAACGGTACTCCGAATGCCGCTAGCGGTAATCCGATTACCGCCTCAGTTCATCTTTTCTTCCAGCAAGCCCTCTTCTTCTCTGTTCATTCCTTGCTATCCCTTTCTGTTTATTCCTTTTGCCTAGGCTGTCCAATCCTTCTCTTTTGCCCCTTCTTTCCCTTTTCCTTTTCTTCTTTTGTCTTTTCTTTCCTGTTGGTGGCTGTTATGGGTGATCATGATGAGGGGGTTGATGGATTTATTAATGGTGAAGAGGTAGGTGGGCCCATAAATGGTGGAGAAGATTCATTTATGGATGGATTAATGGCGGTTGATGGTGGTGTAATGAGTTCTTTTGGAGAGATCAATGCCATTTATGACATGATCCCTACCACCATTAATGGAGGATATGAGGTTGGGTTGGATAGTTTTGATGGTTTTGATGGGTCCATATCAGATGTACAATAAGAATTTAGAGATGTTAGCATGGTGGGGATGGATGGTTTGGATGGTGAGGATGGCTCGATGATGGTTACTGATGGTTTGATTGATGGAGGGATGGTTATGGGTGGTGTGAATAGTAGTACGGCAATGATGGACGGTGCGGATGTGGCGGATCAGGCCTAGATGGGTGGCGGGTCCCATCTCAATGGTTTGGGTGGCTTGGATCTGACAGGTGATGGACTTCTTATGGATGGCCTGATTCAGATCTTTGGTGTGGATTTCGAGCTAGTGATGGGACAGTCGGCTTCTGTCGGGCTCCAAGGTATAGATCTTGTCAGCTACTGGGATGCACTAGGCATTGCATCTCTTGGGGCTTGTTCATTTCAGACTGCTCCTGAGGTAGCGATCGTTGGTGGCTCGGGCCCGTCTGTTGTAGCTTTTCAGGACACTTTACAGGACGTGATAGGCGAGGCTGGCTTCTTCCATCATCATGAGATAGACCCGTTAGATGAGGGAATGCCTATCTTTGACGATTCACCTGTGGACCCAGGGCTTCAGATTGTAAAGGGAGTGACTGTTCGGACCTGTCATTTATAGCCACGCGGCACCTGTTCTGAGAGGTTGCATATCTGGATTGAGAGCCTGACCCAGTCGGAGATTTTTGAGTTGAGTTCCCTGAGCTTTCGAGAGGTTCTTCACTTCCACCGGATTCGCCCAGATTGGCGGTTATTGAGCTCAGCTTTGTACGATTAGGTTCCTTCTCTAAATCTGTTTTCCTTCAATGATCTGGAGCTGGGCCCATCATTGGAGGAGTTCTCACGTTTGTCTGGGCTTCCCCTGACCCAGGAGCCTTATGTTCCCTCGTCCGAGCCGGTCCGTTCTATTGATTTGATTTCCTGGTTCAAATTTCTTACTGCTTTCCCTGCTGCGGAGGGTGGGGCCGGTGAGTTTACGCTCGAGGTCCTATATGATCGTTGTTCTACTGCCCGAGGGAGTCTTAGGGCGGATCGCCAGCTCCAATGCTTGAATGCACTGATATTTTGTGTCTTGGCTGAGTTGCTTTTCTTAGGGTGGAGATAGTCATCGCTAGCAGTTTTGCTAAATGTCTTCCGCCGTGTCTTGCATCGCAAGAGCATTACTTCTGTGGTGTTGGTGGAGCTCTCCTTGGGGCTGACCGAGTGCTCTCTTGGACATACGCGTATCCTCCGGGGCTGCTGCTCATTCCTTCAGGTACTCTTTGCTCTGCTTCTTTCTTTTCCTTCATTTTCTGCTTGCAACTTGAGCTTGATTTATTCATCTCCCAGGTGTGGTTATGGGAACACCTATACATGACCCCTATGCTTGCATGGCCTAATTCCCGCCGTGAAGATGTGCTGTCTTTGTTGCTTGATGGCCTTCCCCTCGGCGCTGAGGCCACTGAGTCGTTATACCGTCGCATGCTCTCTCAGCTTCGAGGGTGGGAGATTAGCTGGGAGGCTACCTGGCTCTGTCGCTCGCTATTAATTTGCAGTGTAGCTCGCACTCCTTTGCTGCTGCTAGGTCTTCAGGGATACTGCTCTTACCATCCAGTGTGATACGTTCGTCAGTTTGCTTCTAGCAGGATATTTCGGAGTTCACCTTCTCTGGATTTGGGCATGCCCCTCTTCCATCTGATTTGATTGCCTTGTATAGACGAGTCTGGATTTCCTGGCAGGGCTCTTTGGATGCGACAACTATGGATCTCGAGTCTTAGGCCCCTCCTTTGGCAACAGTACCGTATCAGCGATGGGTGGCAGAGCAGTCACTTTTTCGACAGGTCCCTGGCTGGCTTTTGGCAGACGAGGCTGCTGATTAGGACATGGTGGGTGACACTGCTTCGTCCTCTTCATGTGTCGTTGACTCGTTCGAGGCTTTTGAGGAGCGACCCTTCATTGATCCTTCCTTCTTATTGGCCACACATGGTCACCTGATCAACGAGATTGCTGTCCTCCGTCATGCATGTGAAGACATGGCCCGTCAGCTAGCAGTGGGGCAACGGTATGATGAGGGTATGTTCGCGGCGCATCGTCTGGACAGGGATGAGATCTTTTACCTGCGTATGGAGATAGAGAGGCTTAGGCAGAGATTATCGACGTATGAGGGATAGGAGCTCTCCTGTAATCCTTAGTTGTGATTGACTGCTTATTTTGTATACATGCATAGTTTTGTTTTTGGAACCAAAAGGAAAGAAAAAGCAGTGTAAATGTTTCTAAAGGAAAGAAAGATTTTGTTTTGTGCCAATTCATTGGTGTTTGGATTTGTGCTTTGGATGATTGGGATCAAAACTCTGGGCTCAGCCCACGTTGTGCGTAGTAGTCTAGATCGTGTTCTTAGAGTCTTGGTTCCCCGAGAGGGTGTCCGGGATCACATTCCGTGAATTTGAATAGAGTTTGATAGAGTACTGATCCGAATTTTGTCTTCCCTTATATCTTGTTGCGACGCCTGCTACCTTGGCTTTTTCTGTACCTGCACTTTTATTTTTATTATATATATATATATATATTTTATTTCCTGCCATTTTACTCGTAGCGCCTTTTCAGGTTTTCACTGCGTCCGGCTCTTCCCATCATTTTTGCCCATAGTGTCCTTTCGTTTTTTCACTATGTCCTAGGTTTTTGATCTTGCCTACCCCTTAGCAGCTGTGCTGTTTTTACCCTTGGCGCCCTTTCGAGTTTTCACCAAGTCCACTACATGCCCGTTATTGTTACTCGAGGCGCCCTTTCGGGTTTTCAACTCGCCCCTTTTGCTTAGACATGTCTTTCTCTCTTCATTTTTTTTATTTTTTTGGAATGCCGGGAGTGATGGATGGACTCCCTTTATGGTCGACCAACTGGTTACCTTCCTGCCCTTGTCTTTGAGTACAATCGTAAGCTGCTTTTTGGGTGTATGTGGGATAAACTTCCTCTCTTTCCTTCTTTTTGAGGTTTTCTTCCTTTTTTAGAATTTTCTTCTTTTTGCTTTCTCATTTTTTTGTTTTGGTTCTCTCTTTCTTTCTTTTTTTTGGTTCTCTTCTTTTTGTGGGAGAAATGGCATGTGTTTCTTGATGGGAGAGGTGGCGGATATATACATATTTTTTGGTTTTTGGTGATGGGTGCAGCTTTGCGATTGTAATCATTAACAGGGTCAGGTATGGTTACCTATGATAGATTTTCACGTTGTCGGTATTGATGGGCTCAGGAAGATCTTCTCCTTTCAGACTATTGAGCCGAAGAGCACCTCTCGAGAGCACTTCTCGAATAATCAGCGGTCCGTCCCACGAGGGTTTGAATTTTCCTCTGGGATCTGGTAAGTGAGGCGGTAGGATGCGCTCATGACCATGTCACCCACTTTGAAGCTTCTCTTGCGGACCCTCTTGTTGTAGGCTTGGGCGATCCTCCTTTGATAACATTGGGAGTGGCTTAGCGCGCTTTTCATCTGCCAGGTGCAGTTGATCATACCTTGCTTGTTGCCTCTCGCCTTCCTCGACTTTGCTTTCCAGCAGTATTCACAGTGATGGAATTTCAATTTCGACTGGTAGTACCGCCTCCATTCCGTATGTAAGCTCATACGAAGTGGCGCCTGTAGCAGATCTTACAGATGTTCGATAGGCCCAAAGTGCGTAAGGAAGCATTTTCGACCAATCGCGATATGTTTTTACCATTTTCTGCAGTATGCGGATGATAGTTTTGTTTGTAGCCTCGACCCCACCATTCATTTAAGGACGGTAGGGGCTTGATCGATGGCGTTGAATCTTGAACTTGTAGAGAAAATCGCCCATCCTTTTATTGACGAACGAAGTTCCATTGTCAGTGATGATGGCCTGAGGGACCCCATAATGGCTAATGATGTTATTCTTCATAAACTTGACCACATGAGATGCTACGATGGTAGTGTAGGATGCTGCCTCTATCCATTTAGTGAAGTAATCTACTGCTACTAGGATGTACTCGTGCCCATTTGAAGCTTTGGAGTTGATCTTGCCGATGATATCTAGCCCCCATACAGAGAAGGCCCACGGTGCCGTTAAGCCGTAGAGTTCGGAAGCAGGTGCACGGATCTCGTTTGCATGCTCTTGACATTTGAAGCATTTCTTAACGTGCTTGCAGCAATCTGTCTCCATTGTGAGCCAGTAGTAGCAGAGTCATAGGATCTTCTTTGCCATCATATGTCCGTTCATGTGTGGGCCACATAGTCCTTCGTAGATTTCAGACATGATTTGCGTTGTTTCTGTATCGTCCACACAGCGGAGAAGGACTTGGTTGAAGGATCGCTTGTAGAGGATGCCCCCAGTGATCACGAATTGTGCCGCTAACCGTTGGATAGTGCGACGATCGGTCAGTGTTGCTCCTTCTGGATACTTCTGATTTTCGAGATATTCTTTGATATCTGTGTACCATAGCCGATCATTTGAGGGACGTTCAGCTTCGTTGATCTGTAGGCAGAACGCGGGTACCTCCTGGAGTTCGACGGTGAGTTCCCATTCCGCAACTCCTTTTGAGATCTCCATTATTGAGGCTAGAGTAGCCAGAGCGTCTGCAAATTGATTCTTGACTTGGGACATGTAGGAGAATGTGATTTCGTCGAATTCCTCAATTAAAATTTCTAGGTAGACGTGATATGGGATCAGCTTTTCATCTTTGGTCTTCCAATCGCCATTTATTTGATTGATGATGAATTGTGAATCTCCGAAGACTAGTAACTTTTTTATATTGAGGATATTGGCTTCTCTTAGACCTGCAATGCATGCTTCATATTCAGTCACATTGTTAGTACATTGGAATGCCAGCCTCTTGGATATGGGAATTGGGACGTCATCGGGAGAGTAGAGTATGGCGCCTACTCCACTTCCCTTCAAATTTGTAGCTCCATTAAAGAAGAGCGTCTACTCTCCGGCCTTCCTTTCTTCTTCCTCGATCAGGAGAACGTCCTCGTCAGGGAAGAAAGTCTTCAATGGTTGATAGTCGGGCAGAGAGTGCGCCGCTAGATGATCGGCCCATGCTTGCCCTTTGATTGCCTTCTGGGTGACATAAGTGATGTCAAACTCAAAAAGCAGTAACTGCTATTTTGCGATCCTCCCCGTTAGTGCCGGCTTTTAGAACAAGTACTTCAACGGGTCCATGCGAGCGAGCAGAAAGATTGGGTGAGCGATCATATACTGTCTTAGCCATTGTGTCGCCCAGACTAGAGCGAGACACATTTTCTCTAAGCTAGAGTATTTGGCTTCATAGTTTGTGAATCGTCTGCTTAGATAGTAGATCGCTTGCTCTTTTCTTCATGTATCGTCGTGTTGGCCAAGAACGCATCCGATTGCTTCTGCTATGACGAAGATATATTGTAACAATGGCCTACCTGGAGTAGGTGGCATGAGCATTGGGGGATTTAGCAGGTACTTCTTGATTTTGTCGAAGGCCGCTTGACAGTCTTCATTCCATTCCTTTGGTGAGTTCTTCCGCAGGAGCTTGAATATGGGCTCGCAAACCGGGGTGAGTTGTGCTATGAATCGGCTGATATATTGGATCCGCCCGAGGAAGCCCCGAATTTCTTTTTTAGTTTTGGGAGGTGGCATTTCGATAATTGCCTTGGTCTTAGTTTCATCCACCTAAATACCATCTTCGCTGACGATGAAGCCTAATAGTTTGCCTCCGGTTGCACTGAAAACACATTTTTGTGGGTTGAGTCGGAGCTTGAACTTTTCTAGGCTATCGAAGAGCTTTTTGAGATCCTTGAAGTGTCCTTCGATCGTGCGAGATTTGACGATCATATCGTCCACATAGACTTCCCTTTCCTTATTTATCATGTCGTGGAACAAGGCAGTCATGGCTCGTTGATATATAGCTCCTGCATTCTTCAGCCCGTAGGGCATAACCCTGTAGCAGAAAGTTCCCCATGGAGTGATGAAGGAAGTCTTCTCGCGATCTTCGATAGCCATCCTGATCTGATTGTAACCAGAGAATCCGTCCATGAAGGAGAAGATCTTGTGTCCAGTAGTATTATCCACCAGTGTGTTGATATGGGGCAGAGGGAAATCATCTTTAGGACTTGTTTTGTTGAGGTCCCTAAAATCGATGCACATTCTGACTTTTCCATCCTTCTTTGGAACTGGTATGATATTTGCAAGCCATTTCAGGTAGTTGGAGACTACCAAGAATCTCGTATTGTATTGCTTGATGACTTCATCCTGAATTTTCAGGGCCTATTCCGGCTTCATTCTTCGCAACTTCTGCTTGATGGGCTTCATGTCTGGCTTTGTTGGTAAATGGTGCACCACCAAGTCTTCATCGAGCCCTGGCATGTCTTCATAAGAGAAAGCAAAGTTGGACAACTTTGGTTTCAGAAACTCCATCATCCTCTGCTTGTGTTCCAGGGAGAGTGATTTACTGATGCGCACCTCTCTGGGGAGTTCCGCTGACCCTAAGTTCACAATTTCAAAATCTTCTGCTACAACATTAGCCTTTGTTTCAAATTTTTCGAGAGAGTCTTCAAATTCGCGAGCGGTATCATCATTTCCCTCATCCAGGGCTTCATCCAAACCCATGAGCTCGAAGTCCAACTCTAGATCGAAATCATAGGAGTTGACCTCAAACTCTTGCGTTGTATCTGAGGTATTTGGCACAATGATTTTAGAAGATTTTTCTATTATTTTTATATTTTGAAAATTTTCTGATGTTTTGTGGTTTTGAGGAATATTTGATTTTTTTGTATTTTTGGGAATATGTGATGTTTTTGTGTTTTGAAAATTTTCTAATTTTTTTGTATCGCCAAAGGATCCCGAACAGGATGGTGTTGCGAACCATAATTGATCTTGTCCTAGTTCGGGGTACCAACTACTATTTACATTAGCCTTTTTTTTTGGGACCGGCATCCATGGATGGTTCGCAGGTTGATTCGATCATTAGGGGGATGGCTGACCACGGTGGTTCTTTCCCCTTTTCGATACCATGGCTCTGCTTTGTCTGTTCTTGTGGGTCACCTGTCCCGATGACCATGATGTCTGCTAGGCTGGGCTCAGAGTCGGAATCTGATTCAACTTCTTCGCCCAGTAATTGAAGTTCTTCTGGCTATTCAGGTTCATCTTGCGATGGGATTTTGATGTCCGTCCAGTCAAGGAAAGGCCACTTCCCTTTATCAATCCAATGGATGGGCTGCTTTTGCCCCTTGTGTCACTGAGCTGGTGGTGAGGATAGGTCCTCTTGATTATGGGTGGAAACGGGTGTCTCCCTGTTCTTGCCTTTGTCCCTTCCAAGGGGCATTCCTGAATCTGGGTCCTTTGTGGGTGGATCCTTATCCATGCCCCTAGCCCCATGCGGTGAGTCTAGGGGTTCTGCCCCTGACATCAGATGTGTTTTTGATGTCTTGAGGATCTTATCCTACCTTATTGGTGGCCAGATGGACTCTTGATTGGCAGGCTCTGAGAGTTTGAGTCGCCGAAGATGATCCTCAAGGGAAGTCATCGTGTCTCCACAAACTGCCCTTGCCTTAAAGAATTTGATGGGTGTGCACATAAACGTTTGACCCTTTCTTGGCCTTTCAGCTTGATCTTCTGGTGTCGGTTAATATCCCAGTCCCCGCCTCTGCACGTTGGCGCGTGCTGGCTTTACTACCATACCTTTTTCATGGAACTCGGTGCGGTAGTTCGGGATTAATCGTTCAGTAGGGAGAATTACATATTCAGCAGCGAGAGGGTGTGGGTTGGCGATTGCATTCACATTTTTAAATTCAAAGCTGTGATACGGTATGTCACCCTTTGCATGCTGAATGTCAATCAATGGGATGTCGGTTTCTAGCTCGGCCAATACTGTAATTATTCGATTTCTCGAAGGGAATTTAACCCTTTGATGGAGGGTAGATGGGATGACTCCAATAGCATGGAGCCATGGCCGCCCTAACAGGAGGTTAAATGAGGCAAGAATGTCAATGACCTGAAATGTGACAAGGGTCATATCTGGTCTGATTTGTAGTTCGAGGTCAATTTCTGCCTTAACCTGTCTTCGAGAGTTATTGAAGGCTCTAACGCTCATGGTGCTGGACCCGAAAGAAGACGGTTCTATCCCTAATCGTTCGGCAGTTCTCAAAGGGGCAAACATTTAAGCTTGATCCATTGTCTATGAGTACGAGTGGAACTTTGAAATTCTCATAACGGACAACTATATTTAGTGAGCGCCCATGTTTGCGACCTTCTGGTGGCAATTCCTCATCAGAGAAAGTTATGGCTCGTGGTGCGAGGAGTTGTCCGATCATAATTGCCACCATTTTGGGAGGTACATCAGGAGAGATATGGGCATCATTCAATGTTTTTGCAAAGATTTCTCGATGCGATCTTGATGTGCATAAGAGTTCCCAGATGAAAATTTGTGTGGGAATGGATTTGAGCTGTGCAACTATATTGTAGGTGACATCGGTTTTCTGGGTGGTTCCCGGCGAAATTCCCTAGGTTTCCTTTGGGTTTTGATTGTCTCTCCTGAAATATCTTCGTTGTTGCCCACTTCAGCGCATTCTAGGTAGTGCCATGGGACTGCTTTCGAGTCGTAGGAGGGAACCGCTCTTCCTTCCAGGTATATCATTGGTTCTTAAGGTTGAGGAGTTGTGGGCGGAATCATTTGTGAGAGACTTCATGATTTCTCTTGAGGTGCTGCCAAGTCTTGGTGAGATTTGACATTAGGATTCTCTTCCTCCATTTGTTGTGTGGGAGAGGTCCTCTAGGCATGTGCTAGTCGGTGTGGCATCAGAAATTTTGAGGCTTGAACCGAGGGTGCCCCTTGCAAGGTTAGCAGAGTTAGATCAGGGAGACCTATCGGGAGAACAACGGGTCCAGAATTCGACCTTGGATTTGCCGAATTTAGTGCGAGACGTGCCCCTTGGGGAGTGTGATGTTGAGGATATGACCTAGTGGATGTTGGGGGTGCCCCTTGCAAGACGAGAGGTGGAGTTGTTAATGCTGCTTCAAGGAAGATAAGAGGCTATGTTGTTGGTGCTACTTCAAGGAAGACAAGAGGTTGTGTGATTGGTGCTGCTTTAAGGAATACCTGTGGCCCAGGCGATGGTGCCTGTTGGTATCCCCATGTCCGATTTACTGTCCTAGGCATGATTGCTTGTATGGAATGATGTGGAGAGGAGTGTATTGGTTGCCCTCCTTTAATATGGTTGACAGTAGAGGTGCTGGATGTGCTGGGTCCTGCTTAATGCGATGGCAGAGGATTTTGGAGAATGTTAGACTGAGCTGTATTATTGGCCTGCGGGGTGATTGTAATCTTCTGACTTTCGATTAAATCTTGGACCACATGTTTCAAAGCAAAGCGACAGTCCATTAAGTGGCTAGGAGCCTGATGGTATGCGCAGTATTGATTTTCGTTGTAACCAGGTGGCAAGGGATTGGGTGGAAGTCGCAGTTGGAGTGGTGTCAAGAGTTGCTTTTGCATTAGCATTGTCAGAACCTGACTGTATATTTGTGCTAAAGGGGTGAACTTCATTCCCAACATTGCTTGTTTATATGGTCCTTGCGCATTCCCCTTGGGCGGTTGTAATTGTTATTGAGATGGCTGTGTCTGATATCCCTGTTGGGTTTGCTGTGGTTGGTACTGCCTATTTGACTGTGGCTCATACTACTTATCTTGTTGCGGCTCCGGTTGTGGAGCATATTGATTGCCTCGAGTGTTAGTAACGATATTATTAACCTCTGTCATGCGTTGTGTAGGAGTAGTACTGTTTCCATTTCCATATCTAACGAGTTTCCCCTCGACTTTGTTTCTTTTGATTGTAGGGGTCTAGTGTGGCCATGCGGAATGGTTTCGGCTCTGATCCCGGCTTCCACTTGCTCTCCAACTTAGATGAGCTGGGAGAAATTTACGTATGGATACGAGATTAGATATCCTGAAATGTTAGGATTTGCTGAATGTACGATCATGGATGTCTGCTCCTCGTCATCGATGGGGTTTCTCATTCGGACCGCCATGGCTTGCCATCGTCCTACGTATGCTGATAAGGATTTGTCGCTTTTTTGTCTCAAGGCAGCCAGGTCAGATCTTCTTGGAGCTATATTCAGGTTGTATGAGAACCTATCAATGAATGCCTGGGAGAGTTTTTCCCAGGTTCTGATTTAATGGCCGTCTAGTGAGGTGTACCAACCCAAAGCGTCACCCTTAAGGGATTTCTGGAAGAGCCATATCAAGGCTCCATCATTCCCTGCTATCGCATTGAGTTCCCCACAAAATACTTTTAGGTGTGCTGTGGGGCATCCACTACCGTCATATCTTTTGAATTTTGGTACCTCAAAGTTTGGAGGTACTCAGGCGTCTAGGAAGGGACAAAGGTCCCTGAATTTGGTGGATGGGTGATCCACTCCTTGCTGTCTCTGAAGCTGATTTTGCACCATTTGAAGTTGTTCTCGTAATTCCTCGATTTCTGACTTGCCTTGCTGTGGATATCTTGCCCCTTGCTGTAGGGCTTGTGCTGCTTTTTCTTTATATGAATCGAGGACGAGGGGTTGTTAAAAGGATGGTGGACTCCCGGTGGCGGGAGATAGTTGGAATTGAATGCTGCTCCCTTTCAGAAGAGGGTGTGATGTTCGGAAGTAGCTCTCGCCTTGGGTATTTGCTAATTCTGGAATGTTGCTCCCGTTTAAGGGAGTGACTTGGACTCGAAACTTGCCCCCTTCATGGGCATCCGCCAGTTCTTGTTTGTGGTTCCCATGAGGGGGAACTTGTATTGTAACTTGATTGTTGTGATGTGTGAGAAGGTTGCTCTCGATTGTTGGCTGCTGTTGATCATGTGCTGACTCTTCTGGGAGAGAGAGTACGAGATTTACTGGAGGAATGAGGGAGAAGGCAAAAGGGGTTTGAGGGAGTGAACTGTTTTGTACACTAGGCTGACTTGCCTGTGTATTTGGTGTGGCATTTGACACTAAGCGAAGTAACAGTTCTTGTACTGCTCGGAGACTATGGGTCATCTCTTGCATAGTGGTGTTGGTTTGTAGGTCTGCCGAAGCCACTGGTAGCGACGCGGATGTAGGTGCAGGTGCTAATGTTTCGAGAACTGGCTGAGCTGCGGTTCTTCTTCATGGGTAGCTTAAGAGGTCATGGCTACGCGGGATCGAGTGGTCATGATTCGAATCTATGCCTAAGAAAGTGCAAGCCAAAGATTATTTTTTTTTTATGAATGCAGTGATGATATCCCTTGAGATTAAAATACCACACACTTTCGAGTCGAGTCTCAGCTAGTGCGAGCTAGCAAATTCCCCAGCAGAGTCGTCATTCTGCAGACACTGAAAAATCGGCGTCCACGCTAATTAGTGTTTTTAATATGGGTGATTATGGATGTTGGAGTCGCCACAAGCTGAATACTTTCAGAATCTCACGGTTGGCTAGAACTGCAGAATACGTAAAGTCGGAGAAATCTGAAGACTTCCCTCCTTTAGATTGACTCCTGGTCTGCTATCCGGGATTATGGGTAAGGGACCTCAGTTACAAAGAGGGAAGATGTTAGGCACCCTCTCTGCCCATACAAATGTATGGTCTTTACTTACTGTAGTAAAACAATCTCAAGGGATGATGTATGCTGTGGTCGAGATGGGACTAGGCACACATGCGGATTTTTGATGTAGTAAGATCCGAGACTTTGGTAAGCCACAGAGCATACGTCCAATGGCGTGTCTAGAAGGCGGTCGTAATGATGCTTATGTAACAAAAGATAAAGAAGAGTGGACTAAATCATTAGGAATTTCTGATGTGACAGGATCCGGTGTGCGGCAAGTCACAGAGCATACGCTCACTAGAGATCTAGAGGAGTAGGGGGGTTGAGAAGGGAATAGATGTTATGGTGAATGCTTGTATGTAAAATGAATGGATCTTTGACTTGATCTTTGAGTGAGCTAAGGTATGGATTGAACCATGATCAATCTAGGCTAGATTTATGGATTAGAAAGGTTAAGAGGAAGGCTAGGGGTGGTTGGAAATTTCGAATCGTTGAAGGCTTGAGAGCTCCTTCCCTTTCCTTCACTCTCTTCCTACTCTCTCCCTTTCTTTCTCACTTAGCCTTGGAAATGTGAAGTGGCTTGTTGAAGATGGCTCAAATGAGAAAAGGAGAGGATTATTTATAGCCTTCTCCAATGACATTGTTGTAAATAGGGGGTAGGTAAGGGTTAAAATTAGGAAATGGAGGCTTGTGATTGGCTAGGGGGAGAGGAGTGCCACGTGGCGAATTCTTATTGGCTTTGGGGGGCGGTAAAATGGTAAATAGTGAAGATTGGGAGGGTAAATACCAGAGAAAATTGACTTTTGGACGTTGGGACAACTGTCCACACACGAGCCGTATGTGGCGGCACTCCGACTACCGTCGGCGGTAGTTAGACTACCGCTCGGGCTCTGTTCGGGCCGGGTTCGAGCGTGCAGGCTTTCTCTGATATGCTGGTTCGAACGATGGCTTCCTTCTGGGGTTTTATAACTCGGCCAGGTTGGCTGGGGCTTGGGTAACGAGTTCTAGTCATGGTATAAGGTATAGGCGGGGGCTGTGTGTGGATTGAACGTTTGGATCAAGGTTTTGAGTCTCGGTTTGTAAGTTTTGAGGTTTTTGTGGCAGCGTTAAGTTTAGGCTAAGATTAGAGTTTGGTTTAAGGTGTGATTATGGTTCCTGGCCTGTTTTAGCCTTTTTCAAGATGTTATCCTAGGTGGGGTGTCTACAGTATCTGATTCACATTTTTTTATAGCGTGGTCCACTTGAGCTTGATATGCCTCATTTTTTGGCTTATATCATAAATTCATCTGACATAATGGATGAATGGTGTAGATATATGATATGCATCATTGTGGGACCTACAAATTTTTTCTGTATTTGCCATTTTTACATCGAAAAATAGGCCGTCAAATCAATTATGGAGAAGAGTGCAACAATATGGAGGGAAATAATTATTACCATTTACAGTGGCATTTCCCAGGGAATTAGAAAATCAAACAGGCCCTAAGTTAATCATATTAAAATTTAAAATTTGAAAATTATGTATATTTTACTATGTATCTAAAAGCATAACATTATTTACCATTTAAATATATATGTTCTATCCATTAATCAAATGGGCCACACATATATAAAGAAATTGACATTTTAGTAGAACAAAACAAATGGTATACATTCAAGATGGATTGATTGTCTAATTGAGGATTAAAATAACATGTTTGTAGGATATAACATGTGTACATATAAAGTCGGACCAACAGAGATGTATGTTGGCTAAAATGACTTTTGCTAGGGGTGGCAATGGGTCGAGCTAGCCCCTAAAATTGGCCCCAATAGTCGGGCCTATACTTGAAACCTAAGACTGATGCTTTGACCGAGTTAAGCCACACACAATGATAAATGGCTTGAACTCATTTATTAGCTTGATCCAACTATTAAGTGGGCCATCGTTATAATGGTTAAAAATATTTGTTAACGGTTTTTTGTCGACATGCTTATGTAGTGTAAACACAATCATTGGATTTAAGAAAGTTTCAATGGTATGAATCACTTACAAGTAGGATTTTATTAAGGGTGGATAATCTCTGCATGTGTGTGTGTGTAGGGAAAAGGTTCTATGTAGTCGAGCTAATGGGAACTTCCCATGAGGTCGAGCTGTGTGGGCCCCACCATTATGTATGTCGAACATCAACACCGTGCATTTGATGGGTCCCCTTTAAATTATGAGATATCCCGAAAGTCAACCGTATACGGAACTCAAGTGGGCCATACCATCTAAAATCATGTAAAGACATACCTAAAACATATAAAAGCACTTGGTGGGGCCCACCTGAAATTTGGATGTGTCTGAAACTTGGTCTTACCCCTCATCCAAGTGGGACACGCATAATGGATGGGCTGGATTTGTGAACCACATCTAAGTGAGCCCAACAAATGATTATGAATGTTTTAATGGAGGGTAACCCCTCTTAACTTTTGTATGTGGTGTGACTCACACAAGTTATAGATTGACTTAATTTTTAAGCCTGAGGCCCACCATGGAATAGTGCATCTGACTGATGGGGTAGATGTTCAACATGCATCACGGTGGGCCCACACAGCTTGATCTCATGGGAAGTTCCCATGAGCTCGTCTGCATCGAAACTTTTCCCATACACACACACACACAAAAATAATAATTTGGTCTCATGCGCACAATGCCGCATAGAGCTTTGATGGGAGTCCCATATGAGTGTTAGATTACACTAATAACTAGGATTCACTAGAATTGAGAACGAGAGTCTCACGAACCATGTCTCGCACCTAGAGTCCCGGTCGCACATGGGAATTGCCTGTTGACGTTGTCCCTAACCAGATAGCTACTGGATGGGTAATCTAGGAGTCTGATCATGATTTATGTGTTTTATCCATGTCATTTATTTATTTTTTCAGATCATTTTAAGGCATGAATTAAAAAATGAGCCATATCAAAATCTCAACTAGACCACACCACAAGAAAATAGTGTTGATTGAACACCTGCCATTCAAAACTTCATAGGGCCCATTGTAGTGCTTATTTGTCATTCAACCTATTAATTAGGTCACGCGGATAGAACACTACGAGTTAATAAATAAAACACATCTAAACTGTTAACATGCTTATGTGATTTATGGTTATAAGGTTGCATTTGGATGAACAAGTGATATAAATTATGAATGTTTAGTTTACTGAAGTTTCATTCCCGAGCTAGCGAAAAACCACCAATTGTACAGAGTGCTTCTCAACTGATAATGCAAGGAGCTAATGACCAAAAAGGAAGAAGCTCTCATGGAGAATATGAGGGAATTAAGGTTCATTTCGACCTTCATAGATGCCAATGTCATGCCGGATTGCTACACGTACAACGTCTGAATAAAAGGCCCCACTACAGGCAACAACATTGCCGATGAAGCATTGATGAAATGAAGAGGCATGGCTAAAGAAACATGTATTTTTATTATTTAAAAATGTAGGATCTCAACACCTAAGTATTATTAGACAATCATCTGCAATGGAGATTTTCTCACCTCATAGCATAAAGAAGTTTCTGCAGAATCTAGAAAAATAAATTACACCAATATCTATAATAAATATATTCTCCTACAAACTTTTGAAAAGAAAGGAAACAAATTAATTCAATCTCCTTATTATACAAATCCAAAATTCTTCCCTCTAACCAAATAAGAACCCACACTACAATAATAAAGAAGACTAAATGTCCAAATAAAATACCAAGATATTGATTTTGAGAGTTTTTCTTAGCTCCACAATCAAATGAATGCACTTCAAAACTGCCCTGAAACTTGTAAACCAAAACAATCAATAATTGTACAATTATAACTTACACTAAAGTTTAAAATTTGAATATGCGTTAGTTACTTATTACGAAGTCTCCTCGAAGAGGCGAAATTGTCAGACTTGTTCAAATGAATTTATATTCAAAAGTGAAATTTATTCTACATGTGAAAAATTCTATCATTCACATTTCACGGGTACATTCTCAAATACAATATCCTAAATCTTAATAAGTCACCTTCATTTATTGTGTAAACATCACATTGTGGATAACATTTCACTCCTTTTTTTACTCAATGAAGAATTTTTCAATTCAATTGATTGCATGCAATCCAAGCTAATTCCAATCCATTTTTTTATTTTTTAATTAAGATTTGAATTTGTTTTATGATTTTTTAGGTCATGGAAGAATTCATATACAGGGACAATTACAAATTTCCATGTGTACTAGTGACAAATTTCAGGTCTCCACCAGCCAACACTACCTTTTAATTTGTGGCTCACAAATAGGTCAACAATATAACATTGGTATATATTAAACTAAGAAATGCCCAAAATTGTTGGTTAGAATCTTCGACTAGACATTTTTGCTGCATGATGGTCCTCTGTTAGGCAATTTGAGAGTTGAAATACCAAAATCCCCTAATAGGCGAAATCTCTAATTAAGGAATTAGCATAGCAAAAAAGAGTCCCTAAATAGGAAAATAACACAATGATATTATCAAATTTTAACTAAATTATCCAATTAAGGATTTAAATTAAGAAAATTCTTAAATACGGTAAATCTCCAAATAGAAAAAATTTTACAATTACAATTCTTAATTCAGAACCAGAACCAGGAATTTAGTTAGAAAAAAATATTAAAAAGGAAGAGAAAAATACTTTCAAAAAATTCGAAGCCAGAAATGGTGTCGTTGTTACCCTCGTCACTTCTGCCACTCCCGATGTATGTACCATTTTCACTACAAAAAAAATCAGCGAGAGAGATGGAGAGGATTAAAAAAAGAAAAGCATGAGCTCAAGATAGTGAGAGCGAAAAAAAGGGCGTAATATAGAGATCTCATATTGTATGCGTGTGGGCTGAAGACCCACACGTGGAGACTTTTTAAATTGAAAGAATTCCGGAGAAAGACTCGTTTTTCCTTAAGTTCTTAGTTGCGGGCTACATCTAGACCATCCAAAGGATCCAACGGCAATGTAACTAGGTGCGCATGGAAGGATATGCAGTCTCACTCACAGGAGACCGGGACTCCTCCTCTATATGTATATAAAATATTTATTCATTTTTTTACATGGTCAATCATGACCCGATTAGGCCTATTATGGCCGATGTTCAAGGAATTGGGGTTGCGGTAGGGCCAACTTTGTTGCTGCCCATTGCGGCATTTATTTTAAGTCAAAGACAAACTTGAAAGTTGATTGGGCTATGAATACGGGGCCCTAGCCTATCCCATATGCCAATCCAATATGTCTAAGCTTGGACCAAAGTCAGGTTAAGACCTTACCCAACATATTGCCATCCTCAGTTAGGACTACATAATTAATGCAAATTTTAGGCTATATTCCAATTATGTTTTTTACAATATGAATTAATATTCGTGTATGTCATGTTTGTAATGGACCATATGATTTATACAATTGATGCTTATATATATAAGGTGTACAATATGTCATATAATTTTTATAATCTACATTGATATTTTATGCATGTCATACATATATATCGTACAATTTATACTATTTAAACTAAGTATTAGACATGCATGATAAATAACGCAAGGGATGAGGAAATAATTTGTTCATAAAAACACTCTTATTTTTAGTTAGTACTCTCGTTTGTAAGAGTGATGATTATATTATCCAAAGGCCAATAACTTGTACCATACTTGATCGATCAACGAGTCAATACTTAGATAATTTAAATTAGCGAGTTAAACGAATCTTGTGAATATGAAATAAATTTAGTGTACTTCTATTTAAATTTTTTTTAAAAAAGTTGTGGAATTACAAATAACATATTATATGATATTAATGTGTATCAATATTAAATAGTACTACGTATTATAATGATGAGAAGCTAAGAATTCTTGATAGTTCATGTTATTTTTATTTAATCTTAATGGTATATTAAAGATTAATTTTTCATATGGATTATAAATATAACTAACAATTTATATAAATTATTATTTATAATATGTAATCTTCCATTATGAAATACTTTTAGTGCATAGATTATTAATGATGAGATTTATTATACTATTGTTTTAGATTTTTAATTATCGCATCATGAGCCCCACTTCCATCAATTAAAAATTTTGATGTAATGTTCAAGTGTTTGACTCGTGTATTGTATAAAACTTTTATATAAGAGAGTTAAATCTTATATTATATTTTTTACGTGAAAATCTTTTGTACAAATAACAAAAAATTCATGTTTAGTTTCAATGGATTGAGATTCAATAAAATTAAGGAAACGATATTACACAGTGGATTAAAACATAAATTTTGATATTTTTTATGTGTATTTCTATTACAACTATTCAAGTCATCTTTGTACTTTGAAGAATTTTATAAGCCAGTGAAAAAGAGCCGAACATGATTAGGTTGCTATTGTTGGGGTTGATTTTGCACACACATGTGTAATGGTTAAGTGGTAGAAAAACACCATAATTTAAACGGCCCATCACATATGTGTATTTTATACTTTATTTACATTATTAGTCAAATAAAACAATAGTGGTAGACCCTAAACTCACAAGGATGGAAAAAAAAAAAATTCATAAAAAATATAATAAGTAAAGAAAATGTAAGAATTTTTTCTTATGTTGATGAATAAAACTTATTAGGATAATATGGAGAGCTATTACTTTCTCTGATTATTTATAATACTTCACATAATAAAAAAAAAAAATTACATATTAAAAACAATAGATATTCATTAAATTGTCAATTTAAAATATAGTAAATAAAAGAAATGTATTAATTTTTTCTTATGTTAATGAATAAAATTTATTGGGATAATATAGAGAGCTATTACTTTCTCTAATTATTTATAATACTTCACATAATAAAAGAAAAAAATTACATATTAAAAGTAATAAATAGTCATTAAAATGTTAATTTGAATTAAAAATGATTACAAAAATATTTACACATGTGGCAAGTGACATACATGTGCCACTGCCATGCAGTCATGACCACCACTATCTCCTAAATCGGCTCAACGTGTGCGTGTGAAAAAATAAAATCAGCATATCATTTTCCATAAATCTTGATGCGTACTTTCTAGAAGTGGCTCAAAACCTTATAAGAGCGATATATGCCCCAAGATTTTAGGAGCGATATATGCCTCAAGATTTTAGGAGAACAATATAACTTGCAAAAGTATTAGGAGCTCTCTTATATTAATTTCATGGCAAACACAATAAACTTTCAAAAGTTTAAAATAAAACATTTATTTTGCTTGTTTTAAAACTATCATCTAAACACAACAATACTCCCCCAACCAAATGGGCCCATGGTTATTAAAGATATTGAAATAATTAAAAAACACATGAATGTGATGAAAAATATTTAAAAAAATAAAAAAATAAGTAATAAAAAATTATATAAATATATTTTAAAACTTATAATTGAATATGATTATTTTTATTTTGCAGCCTTGAATATTATGAATAAAACAGTTATATCATGATCCTATAAAAAATGACAAAATATGATCTTATAACAAAAAAATATATAAAAGATTTAGAAATACAAAAGAGTATAATGCGACAAATAATATTGATAATGACTAGTGTTAAAAAATAAATGTAAAAAACATCATCAAGAAAAGTAAATAAATGAACTACTAATATTATGATTATTTTTTATTTGACAATTTTCTAAAAAAGTTGACTTAAAACAAAATTTTCATAACTTAAATGGATTAGCGGAGTCAATATAAGACTCTTGTGAGTTTTATATAAGAGTTTCTTGTTAACTCACTGAGTTTTTTTTAAATAATTGCTCATAATTCAAATTCTCTCTCTCTCTCTCTCTATTTATACACACACACACACACACACACACACATCATATAAAAAATTTGGCAAAGTGATGCCCATTTTAGTTAACCTACCAAATCTCTATCGAAATTCAAAAGAAATGAATACAATATTAATGGATTTTTTAATGAGCTAAATTATATATGAACTTAATCATTTTATTTTAAAAAAGTTCCAAGTTAACTCTCCATGTTCAAAAGAATCGTTTGGTTTTGTACTAAATTTCTCAACATAAAATGATTATTTGTTTGAAATTTTAATCGTCAAAAGAACTTTGTTACTTAAAAAGTAAATGCATGCTAATTCTCAATATGGTATGTGAACGATCATATTTATGTAGTATGTATTTGTCAACTGCAAATACATAACATTTTACGTATTCTACCATTCACATATCATATCTACAGTATGTATCATATTGTATACCCAGCCGTTCATAACAAAATATGTATTTATTAATTAAGGTTATCTGAAAGCATCATAGTGTTCCTTTAGTTGTAAGGCATTGGCGTCTCATATAGCTAGGGTTAACATCATGGATTGTTAATGAGAGGTGTTGTGTCAGATAGTCGTATAATTAGTAAGACATTGAATAACTATTTAATTTATAAGGAGTTAGATAACCAATATCTAGTAGAGTCCTTAAGCTCTTAAGTCAATAAACTGAAGCTTTTATTGTTTTATTCATAAAAGCGAGAATGATATTCATGTTATACACCTAAAAAAAGTGTAATGTTGAGCGACTTTCATTAATTTATGAAAATATATTATATTTTGGGTTGTGGTCCAATACGAGCTCTCCATTACAACATTAGAAAACCTTTAATTGAAAGATAAAATCAAAGGAAGTTATTATTGACATAGGATGTCGTTATTAATCATAATATGTAATCCTTCATCTTAATAGTATATGAATCATTAACTAAGGAAGCTCACGATGACTTAGTACGTATGAGCGGTTGATTCATTAACGTCATGAGCTTTTATAAAAAATGAATGGATGATTGCTCTCTAGAATCTGTTAGATGGTAAGAAGTGTTATTTATGATGGGCACAAATGGTGCAATATGTTTGCTCCATGACACAAATAAGCAGACTATGAGAGAAACCAATATCAAGGGTTTTTCCTTGATACTTAGTTGAGGGGATTAGAGACGAGTCTTACACTATGTCACTGAAGTCGTGACGGATTTATGTCATAATATAAAACTCTTCATATTTAGTGACCTGGTGTATGCACTATGGGTGACCTGAAAGGTTCGTGCATATGATACATGATCCTTTTAGGGGTGGAGAAGAATATTGAAGCAAATAAGGCTCACGTCAGTGAGTGCCTATGCCTAAAGTTTCCTGTCATGAAGCTTTTCTATTAGGCAGTATATATGTATATTTTATTTTATCTATTATAATAAATGTTGAGGTATTTATATGCTGGTGAGCTCCATTTTTCTTCACAATGAGATCTATATGCTTGCCTTGACAATCCTGACATAGAGGGTTCCTTGTGTGGTGTAAGTATATTATTGATCAAGTTATTTAACTTTTAACACAAGTAAAGTAGTACTAACTTGTAAAGGCATAATGGTGTCGTCAGATGCACGAGACCCATTTTATACTAACTATGAAAAGTTTCACATCGACAGTAACGCATATTTTGCATGTGCACTATATGTTGTCAAGTAGCCCGCAAGTGCCATTATAAATCTCCAAGCACCCCCCATGTACCACATATTTTATTTATACATTTTTTTAGCATCATAAATACACTATACATATCAAGTTTATAGTGTGTCGTATAATTCTTAATTGTTATAGGTGTCTAGCAAATAATATGAGAATTACTCACATAGGACACATGATAGGACATAAGTTCATATTTATTTCACCATTAAAGTAAATGAAATTGTCAATGATTGTATATTACTTTTCTTGTCTAATGATATCGGTTGCATTTGATTATAGCGATGCTAGTACTTATATTATTTGTTTTATCCATGATAAAAGTTATTTTTATGCTGTAACGCAATGTAAAATTGTAATTATTATAAAATCTTTATTTATCTCTTATTACATTTGTATTTAACTTTTGAATTATGTATTGTAATATTTGCTTAAACAAACATTGTAAAATATTAATGATGGTGCACATACGTTATGTTCTATAAAAATTAGTGAACAAACAGGCCCTGAGGCCATTTAAATGAGCTTGACCAAAACAAGTTGTATTATATTAGACTTTTGGTGCCATTAAACAAGTTTTTTACTTATATCATGCATATAATTTGAAAGTGTGATGTATGAAGTGTCATGCTCTGGCAAAGTATAGAAATAATTCTTATTTGAAATATAACATGCTTTTGCTAACGTCACACACATAAAAAATATTCCTCCCAATGGGATATATTGAGGCGAACGATGATATATGCACAAATGTAATATGGTTGTAAGAGATTCAGTCCAAGTAAGGCATAACAAGAATGCATCGGTTTCAAAATCAATATCAATTTATGCATCACATAAGCCACACATATATATTAAATTATTAATATTGTATCTCAAAAAGCTAATTTTAATCATGATGACCATGTATCTTATGTAGATATGTTATTAATGTTGATATGCAAATCACTTTTCAACATATATAAGAACATCAATCAAATGAGACGGTTTTTCTTTTTGTCCTTATGAGTTTGAGTTTAAGTACAATGATCATCGCTTAATAGATAATTGCGTTCCATGAATTAGTTGAATTTTTTTTATGAAACACAGCATGATAAAATTTTCAAAACTTATATTTTATATTCCAGTAATGAAATTTCGTTTATGATTATGTTATGCTTGAAACACAAGAAAAAATATATTCACATATTAATAATTATACGTGGTAATTATTTTTTCATACTTTTAAATCATCTTTCCTCTTTTTCATCCCCTCTCCTCTCTATATAAAATGGAGAGCATCAAGGAAAATTCTATTGTAAAAAATCTCAATAGAGAAAGTCATATGCCCAAATCAAAATAACAAAATGGATCTGATGCTCGGCCTTTAAAAATACCCACAAGCCTCTGCCAAGTTGATGTTGATCTTGCTATTTTCGTAAATCCTATAAGAGCATGTTTGGATTCGTGTATAGTAATGTATAGGAAAGTAAAACTATCCCATCAAGTAAATCGTGGCATTGTACTGCCATTGGGTTTGCGTTTTGAAAAACCGTCACGTCGTTTGAGTTAGATGTGAAATATATACGTAAACAGTTGGATTTGGAAAATCAATGTTTGGAAAAAGAGTCTTCTTCGTGCTGCACTCTGGAGTACTGATGTAACGTACACCCGCCTGCAATGTAGGAAACGGATTGGATACTCCCCTTGCCATGATCTCTGTGTTTCATCTATTCCGTTCATACGTTTTTTAAGATCATGTTATGGCTTGATCCCAAAATTGAGAGGAATATAAATCTCAGAGTGACCACAATAATCGAGAACAATAGAGATTGGATATCCACCATTAAAATCCTCCTAAGGCTCGCTATACTGTTTATTTGACATCCAATCGATTCATTACATCATACAGTCCTAGATGAAGAGAAAAAACAAAGATCATCTGATCCAAAACTTTTATGGCCCTCAAAATGTTTTTAATGGTCGACCCTCATTCAACATTGTTTCACGTAATGTGGACTACTTGATATTTGGATATACCTCATTTTTGGAATCATATATTAAAATGATCTCTAAATTTATATGGACGGCGTGGATGAAATGCATACATCATGGTGGGGCCCGCCGAATCACGTTTTCGATGAAAGATTATTTTTTAAAAAAATCTCCTTGCGATGGCGGTGCAGTGCAATGAAAGCACTGCACTGCCGCCTGCAATGTACAACGACATTGAGCCGCGTGGATTTTGAAAATCGGTTCAGCGACATACTTAGCCCGCTAGTGTATCACGTGTGGACGTTTGGTTGGAGTTGCTGCATCATGTGAAATATATTTTAATATGCAATGCTGTACAACGTGGGCCCGCCATCCAAACACGCCCTAAGAATAGGTCATGCATCAACATTTCCACAATTAATAAGAGATGTTAAAAGTAAAATCACTCATTTTATGTTCACCACATGATTCATACTATTTATATATAAGAACCCTCTACAAATAGTGATATTGATTAAAAAAATGTCACTAATCAAAGTCCCTTAAGAGGTAGGTACTTGATATAGTATTTACAATTTGAAAGCAATGCGAAATGATCACTTCATTGTGAGTTTGTATTATTTGCAATAATTATATTAGGCGAAGTAGATGCTTGATACAAACAAGTTATATATGTTTCTATTTATTAGATATTTAAATTGATACTTATCATGTATTACTCTAATATCGACAAGTTTGAAATCTTTATTTGGAGTAATTTCTTATGAATGTAAAATATACTTTTATTCATAATTATATAAATGTAGCATGTGAAAAGGAATGAACTATAGATTTAATATTTTCTTTTAGAATGAAGAGTCATATCACATGTAATGTAAAAAATATTTTATTAAAGCTGGTTCATAAAACATTCATATACCTTTTTTACTTATATATGTGCAACATGAGAAAATTGATTGACTACTGATTATTATTTTTCGTTATAATATCTTATCTCTAAGGGTATAACACTTTTATAGTTAAAAATCAAAATTAAATAATGATTAATTAAATGATTATATACGTGCACAACAATTAATAGCTGCATTATTCTGCATTCATTATAGTAAAAAATTTATTTATATTAAAACTATCATTCAATAACGTTTTAAGAAAAAAAAGTAAAATATATAATGTTGTCTAAATAGTATTATCAACTAAAATAACTTTGCATGAATTAATTTCAAAATTATTAATTCCATAGAGATTCATTTTTGAAAAGATAATTTTTTGATTGTTATCAAAATAAAACTTTAAATTTTATATACTATTCTTGATAAGTTTAAAGCCTTGATAGATAGATACCTTAAGAAGTTCATCTAATTATTAATTGTATATCTTAATTGCTAATACATAACAAGTTCATATTAATAATAATTATACACTGTATATTAATATAAATACTTAATACATAATTACTATTAATCAATATGAGATGAATAAAAAATAATGTGTAAGTTTTCTATAACTTAAGAATGCATGCTTGGATGCACCATCAAAATGATAGAAATAGTTAAATTTTATTTAGTTCCCTTTTAATATTTGAGAATGAATGGCATACAAGCATCTCAACTTGAGTTGTGCACCATCTTTCCTATTAGCATACTATTTTTATAGGTTCTACCATAAAGATTGCGCTGGCACAAAAATCAAGCCAATCCATTTATCAAGTGGGCCACGTTGTTGGAATTAATGGACAACTAATGATTTGACTCAACGTACAACTTTAGCTGACATAATTAACAGATCGATCTAAGTTTTAAAAAAATCCACTCATCAGGTGAGCTGCATTGTTAGGATAAATGGACAACCGATGCTTTGACTCAGCATGCATGTTTGGCTGAGGTGGTGAATGAATTAATATGATTTTGATAGAAACCTAATCCTGATGGTGTGGCCTATCATTTTCATGGTGTCTGCTTGTATAGCCAGTATACTCAACCTTACACCTACCATGTCTTGTTGCCCTAGACCTAACCCATACACGCATCGGTCCATATATTTAAGATGTGAGCTACTCGTTTGCATGTTACCATGTGGGCCCATTATAGACTATACAGGCTGAAGACTGCACTGATTAACTCTAGGAATTGCTGTATATGCTAACCGAAGCTTTACATACACACATGGGTTTTTTATTCTGACTGGTGAGGTCATACTTGAGTAATTCAAGCCACTCGATGTCCCATTATTGATGGATCATGGTGATCCAACGAGTAGTTTTAATCTGCTAGCAGACTAACCATGTGTTACTACGGGTACTTAACTAGACATTTAGATAGATCCAAAAAAGTAGGGCCTCAATCAGCCTAGGGGACCAACCCTGCAGTGGTCATTTGAATTGAGGGCCAAGGGGATGAATAATACATCAATGGTCCACATTCAATTGGAAATAGTTCAAAGGTCGGTGGCAAGGGTTTCCTCGATTTTTGGGCCATGATCCATCCAGGTGAGATGCAACGGGACAATGGATAGTTAAAAGATAGTGGTGTGGCCCATTTATTTCACGGGACTAATAATCCGAGAGCCCCGCACGGGAGATGGTAATTACAGCTCAATGGCTTGCCTAACCCATTCATACTTAGGGCTGAAAGTCAGGCAAGTTCAACTAGATTGACCCATGACCAACCTGACATTGGGTTAGGCCCAGGCGAGCTTGGGTTATACATACACTAACCTGCAAAAATTTGGGTCCGGCTCAGATTAAAGTCTCGGGTTGTCCAACTTAACACGAACCCATCCATGTCTAAGTTACTTGTATGTATTGAAGGCACAAGAAATTCCAATACAGTCAGGTCTCCCCGGTCAACATTATTTCCGATGACTCGAGCTAATGAAATACGCTGGATTTCCTGTTGGGGACAATCCAGATTGTAGGAGTCGCATTGATCAGAGCATCCCACCGGTTCAAGCCAGTGAATTGTGGGCCAGTCGCAGTTCGGCTCACTCTCTGAACAGATCCAATCCACAACCTGGCCCACGTTTTTTGAGATCTGGTGAGCCACACATCCAATCTCCTTTTCATTCACCAGGATCATATAATGGGGGCCACTTTACATCGACCATGCAGTCAAAATCCCCCTTCCAATATTAAGGCCGGCAATTACAGTCAAGAAGAGGGGAGTGGAATAGGTGTTACCTTACCGTGGGGCTCACCTTAATAATGTGTTATATATCCACTCCGTCCAATCGTTTTTACAGTCCATTTTAGGATTCTGTGCCAAAAATTAAGTATTTACAAATATCAGGTGGACCACATCACAGGAAACAGTGGTCATTGAACACCCACCAATAAAAACTTCATAGGGCCCACAGTAATGCCCGCTATAATGTTTATTTTCCATCCAATCCATTGATAATGTCAATAAGAACTGGATGAAGGGACATTATAAAGGTAAAATTTATCTAAAACGGCCCACAAAAATAAAAAACTTTTAATGATCACTCACCACTGTTTCCGTTGGTATGATCAACCTGAGATTTGGATCCACTTAATGTTTTGGATCATGTCCTAAAATTATCTGATAAAACGTATGGACGGCGTGGATGTACGAAAAAAATTATCAAGGTAGGCCCCACACGGTAAGGGTAATATCTAATCATGTCCCCAAGAAAAGAAACGCAGAAAGGGTCCACACCCAACTCAGAAACGGCCTATCTCGTAGCTTTTCGCAAAGGTACTCCATCCATCGTTCGCACCATCAGACCAGTGGTCTGGATCATCGGGCTATGGTTCCCACCTGTACTTGCAAACTTAAAACTCGAGTATGCAGTGCATATCCTCCGGTCGAGGATCATATAAGAATCCCCCGCGTTGAAAATGCAGGTATTACCTCTGGTCTTCTTTGCTTCGTCTGTCGTCGCTCTGCTTATCGTGCGCACCCCCAAAACGAAGAGGAGGGTTTGTGCGCTCTATCTTCAATGGCTATTAGGGTTTTCTTCTTCGCATTTATCCTCCTTGCCTCTCCCTTTCTCCAAGGTATATGGCATATTCCATTTCCAATCTCTTCTTCTCTTCCTTGTGTCTCGCTTCTAGATCTATAAAGCTGCCTTCTTTGTGCAGAAATTCCTCGTGATCTGATTCTCTTTCCCTCGGATCGGGTGTTTTCTTTTTTCCTTTTCGAGGAATTCTGCATACTGCTCGTTTGCTTGGTCTGTCGCTTGAAAAAGAAATCAGATCTGTCCTATTTTTGATTTGTTGCAAGTTATGTTTTGATCCAATCACGATGGGTTTTCAAGCGCATGCTCAATTTCTCGGTTTCATGAAGTTTTGTGTGTTGCTGTGGGATTATATGCCATGCAAATACCTACTGCACGCTTGTCATGCATGGTGGGGCTCAGCCCCAAAATCTCATCGTGCTGGCGATCCCGGCTGTCTGTTCAGTTTCCGTCTAGTGGGTGGTCAAAAACAGTAGCAGTCATTGGTTTTGATTCAGACTGGAAGTTTAGGTGTTGGGTTTTGTGTGGCCTCTTCAGACAATGATGCTTGTAGGTCATGATGATGAGCTGAATTTTAGTTACATTTTTTGCTTGTGTGAATGGATTTATTTTATGTCTGTCGAATGCATTTTTTGGATTCGGTAGATGTTGCACGTGTAAGCTTGGTTGGCCTATCACATGCCGAAAACCCATTGTTGGATTCCAATGATAGATTAGTGCAAGCTTGAGATGCATGTACAGATGGAGACAAACCTTGAGTCCTGATCGATGTGGTGTTTTAAGATGAAGTCTTTTTTAGATGGGCACCACTCGCTCTTTACATGGGCGAGTCATGGCAACCTATGCTTATTGACGGTGATGCTTGTACAGATGGAGACTGTTGATATACGAGTGATGTGACTAATCTTGAGGAGGTTTGGGACCTCAGTCGAGATATCCAAATCACTTTCGCATATTCCAGCAGAGATGCAAGTGACACAGCTGATGCTTTTGCTAAGCAAGGAGCCATGAGACAAGATTTAATGATGTTTGATCACGTACATGGTTAGGTGCCCGTGGGGTGCATTGTATCTCGTGTCTAGAGTGTTTTGTGTCGGAGTCCATATGCTGTCGCAGATTCATGCTATTGCATCGTTTGGCAGAATCTGCTCCTCGTTGTACTCTATTTTCTTTCTCTAGATAAAGCTTGATTATCTTTCCAAAAAATAAAATAAAAATCTTTATGATGAAAAACTACCATAAAAATCCAATCATCCATTGCCACTGAGGCATGTCATAGTTTCATGCTCTTGCATGTGCAAAATGTAAGTAATTAGCTGCAGATTTCACAAATCTGAGGCATTAGATGTTTGTGACTTACTGTCCTCCCCAGAGGGAAAAAAATAACATGAAATCCAGGGAATGGCAAAAATAAAATATTTATTTGTCATATTTTATTATAGATCAGATTGAGGTAAGTAGGATTGTCCTAAATCTGCCTCATGTGATCTATTACTCAGAATCCAATATTCATCTATTGAATGTAGTAACTCTACTCCAATATTGAATCTAAAATTTCTTGTACAAACAGTGCATCAAATCATCCTTCTAGAATATTTAATGTTTAGTACGTATATACTTTTTGACAATGGTTTCTGATATCCATTGACAGCCACTCGATATGGATCCAATGGATAAGCTTCACAAATGTATGATCATGAATTGCTCTTCTTTTTACCAATCCTCAAAAACTTGGCCTTTACTTGGCCATTGTGCCAACGTCATTGTAACCTGGTTGATGAGTTCTAGGAGATAAGCTTAATGTGTTATCTGCCGTTTGAAAGAAAAAAAAGGGACCACGCCTCATCCTTGATATGCTTTACGGCCCAACAACTCCTTTATATTTAGAGTCCAGTTGAATCTCCTCCTATTTAAGAAATTCATCCTTAGCACCCCTTGTGGTCAAAGAAGACACCACGGAACCATTCATTTTCTTTTCATTTCCCGAATATATCCTCTGTGTCTCCTTTTCCTCTTTCCCAACGACATGTGCATAAAAGATTCCAGCGTATTTACGTAAGCAAGCACACCCACACATGCACATACTCATGTATAATGCTGAATCTGGAGTAGAACGAAGAAGAGGATGATAAAAAAGCCCTCACAGGGGCTGTGCTCCTCACCTATCCGGGGGGTTCATGTCTGGGTTCTCATTGGATAACTTTCTATTTCAGTCAGGATTGCTTGCAGATCCTTTCCAACTGGTATGGTCTAACCTTTGATGCTGTTGGGATGGATACAGAAGTATAAAATGAGATGGGAATATGTAGAACTGATGGAGAGATATGAAACAGTTTGGTGATCTAGATCATTCAATTGGCTTGGTTGATCATCCATATGTGAAGAGGTGGGGTGCTAGTGTAGAACATTTTACTCCACATTCAAGTAGTGCAAGTAAGTGGGTGCATAGAATGGATCTTGAGGGGCAACTGTTGATGGAGTTTGTAGAGAAGGTCACAAGTTCTGGTAAAGCATGGTTTTGGGTAGCTGGATGTAGAACTTCATGATTGATTTTCAGTTTTGTGATTCACTAAGCGGGCTTTGTAAAGCTGACCCTGAATAGCTGGGACAAGGCTATGATGATGCCCTTGGTGATAATTCATGATACTATATATATATATTTTTTTAGGGTTTATTTCATGCTTTTAGGGATTATCTTTGTAGACTGTTTGGGGGCTTTTGAAGCCACTTGATACTTGCGAGTAGTTTAGTCAGAATTGAATGGCATTAGCGAATTTTGGGCAGTTCGGGTATTTGCTGCTATTATTAGAATTGGGGGTGAGGGAATATATAACAAGTTGCTATGTGGGTTATTAGATCATCTTACTTTTTATTATTTTTTATGGTTGTTGCTCTCTTTGTTTGATGCTTTGTGTTGGATTTTGTCCTCTTTGGCAAGTAACTTGATTTTTGTTTTATTGCATCATTCAAGTATCTGGGATTCTGGGTGCCCTAGTATAGTAGTATGTGATATACACTTAATGTCTAACTTGAAGTGTTGGACTGGTTATGAAATCCACTTTGAAGTGTTCGAGTAATAAGTAATAACATAGGTGACTTTAGCACTGTGAGAAACAGTGGTCTTTTTATTCAGCCATTATATTTCTATACATGCTAATTTTAGTCTTTGAGTGGCCACGACATGTGGCTTGCTGGTAGTTTTTTTAACACAAGTGGCTCTTTTGTTTGTTTGGATGAATCATTTATATTTGATTTGTGAACATATTACTTAAATGACTTTTGACAGGAAGGTAGGTCAATATGTTTCCATTGTTTATTTTTCACTGTAGGTTTTGGGCATCTTACTAAAGCACATTGCATTCTTAGAATTCTCTGTACTTCTCTGTAGTTCCTAAACAGTTTTCTCTGCCGAATTTTTTCAGTCACAAATTACTGAGAAAAGTATAATTCATTGACTAATTCTTGAATTTTACTGGATAGTTGTTAGATGTCAATCGGACATCGATGCAGAAGCAGCTGCTGAAGTTGTTGAAGAAGGTGGGCTTGGGATTGTTGGTGATGATATCCAAGATTTTGGTGATGTATCTTCTTCTCCAGCCCCTGGAGTAGATACAGTTTGTGTCTTTCCGAAAAATGCTGCACGTGGTAAGTGTCGTCTTTATAAACGAAGCCAACTTATTTGTTTTGTTTGATCTTCCGAATCCTATATGTAGAGTTTAACAAACTCTGTGAACGCAGTGGTGCCAGCTGGGGAAGAGACTGAACTACTAGTTGGAGTGAATAATGAAGGTTATATTTGCTACCATTAGTTGAACTTGTGATATCATGTTGTGGATCCTTTTTTTTTTTTTTAATATTATAAATTAGTAAACCTCCTAATGTTTTGTGGATCCTTTTTTATTAAATTATAAATTAGTTAACCTCCTAATGTTGGCATTATTTTTGCTCAGGTTATTGCTTTTTCATTGTTCATATCTTAATCTTGGACAGCACATGTAACCATGTTCGCATGTATATGCACCGTGGCTGTTCATTACATCTGCAATAAGTGTTTTAAATAGTGAATAAAGTGTAGTGTAACATTCACCCCTTTGAAACGTGAGGCGTAAGCTACATAGTGTGTAGTGTAAGCTACTCGCTGCTTCTAGATTTTTAATCAAGGTTGCTTGTTTGCACCAATTTCATGATATTTTGCACCAAATTAGACTGCTTTTAATAATGAAATGCAAACAAAAGTGATAGGACAGGGCAATGATTAAGTATAAAAGTAGAGAAAGAGCAACAAAACTGATTTAATATTGTTACTCATATTATTTTACTAAAAGCATTAAAAAGGTTAACCACTTTTTATTATTAAAAATAGAAAAATATAACAAATTGAAAACATTAAGGGCCTGTTTGGTTGGATGTATTTCATGGGAATTGTAGTGTATTTTACACTTTTTAAGCATTAATTACATACTACAGCAGTTTGTGATGGAAGGGATGCTGTATGACATTGACAGCAACAACTTTCAGGTATGAAAAACGAGATGGACTCCATGGGGCCCACCATGATGTATATGTTTTTATCTACGCCGTCCATTCATTTGGCCAGATCATTCTAGGTTATGCCTCCAAAAATGAGACAGATCCAAAGCTCAAGTGGACCATGCTATGGGAAGAACATTTAAACCGTTAGCGTTCAATCTCCACTATTTTTATATAGTGTGGTCCACTTGATCTTTGAATCTGCTTCATTTTTGGGCCCATGCCCTAAAATGATTTGTACTAATGAATGGATGAAATGGATATAACACATATATCATGTTGGGGCCCACCAAGCTTCGGCTTCGAATTATCATGAAATTTGATCCGGGGCAACTCCTCTTCCCTTTCAAACGCATGTGGTGTTGTTTGATGTATGCATTTAATGCTGATTTGAAATAAATTACATGTAATTACATCCCAACCAAACACGCCCTAATTGATTTTAATATTGTAGTGAAAAATAACTGTACTGTGAGCTACGTAGCATGTAACGTAGTCTATGTAGCGTGCAATGTATGCGAATTATTAGGTAGTGTAGGATACATCCGATTTAAGCTATTTTCATTAGCTACGTAGCGGAAGCTACAAGCTACATAGCGTAAGGTATTTAAAACACAGGATGTATCTATTCCTTATCTTAGTGCTCATGTCTTTACACCAGACATCATTCACCAATCATGGCTTCCCTCACTGGTTGCGGATTATTAGGTAGTGTAGGCTACATGCAATTTAAGCTTTTTTCATTAGCTACGTAGTGGAAGCTACAAGCTACATAGCGTAAGGTATTTAAAACACAGGATGTATCTAGTACTTATCTTGGTGCTTGTGTCTTTACACCAGACACCATTCACCAATCATGGCTTCCCTCACCGGTTGTCTTGGAATTATCAAATATTTGATCTTTTCTAACTGTCTATAACTCAGCAGAGGCTAGGAAATAGAGAGAAGTGTATGAACGAGATATCTTGTCTACTGTTTTATAGTTTGTACCCATGCATGCATGCATGGTGTTTTAGAATCTGAAGGTTTTAAAATTAGGTGGACAAAAAACAAGAGAAAATGGAAATTGTGTGTGTGTGTGCGCGCGTGCGCGTGCGAGAGAGAGAGAGAGAGAGAGAGAGAGAGAGAGAGAGAGATTTATGGGATAGCTATAGACCATGCATGCTTTGTGGTACAAAATATTGGATAATTATTGGACAACATGTTCCTAGGATGAGTAGCTAAATTGAGGACGTTGAGGTGGACGAGTGGCAAGACGGTTAGAATTAGAAATGAATACGTTTTCAGGAAATTTGTAGAGAGAGAGAGAGAGAGAGAGAGAGAGAGAGAGAGAGAGAGAGAGAGAGAGAGAGAGATTTATGGGATAGCTATAGACCATGCATGCTTTGTGGTACAATAGGCAATAAGATTAGGGAGACTTAGATGGTTTGGCCACGTGCAAAGGAGACCAAGAACTGCACCTATTAAGAGTGCGTTGGTTCAAGTTGAAGGCTCTAAAAGGACTAGGCGAATGCCTAAAAGGACAATGGGCGGAGGTAGGAAGAAAACATTTGATGACCTATGGTTTAACCGAGGATACAATCATTGATAGAGTGGTGGAACAAGATTTGTGAGGCCAACCCCATTTAGTTGGGAAGAGGTTTAGATGACACCCACACACATGCACTCAATATAGCTTTGCTCAGCCCACACACGTGTACATGTTAGCTAATGGACACGCTGCTGCCTATGCTAGCATGGCACATTGGTGCAATATAAGATTAATCGCCGCATGCCAATTGAACTGAAGTGGAGATTTATGGGATAGCTATACACTGTGCAAAATATTGGATAATTGCTAGACAACATGTTCCTAGGATGAGTAGCTAATTTGAGGATGTTGAGATGGACAAGTGGCAAGATGGTGAAGGGTAGAATTAGAAATGAACAGGGTAGAATTAGAAATGAATACGTTTTCAGGAATTTGGTAGTAGTACCAATAGGCAATGAGATTAGGGAGAATAGTCTTAGATGGTTTGGCCATGTGCGAAGGAGACCAAGAACTGCACCTATTAAGTGTGCGTTGGTTCAAATTGAAGGCTCTAAAAGGATTAGGCGAATGCCCAGAAGGACAATGGGTGGAGGTAGGAAGAAAACATTTGATGACCTATGGTGTAACTGAGGATATACAATCATTGATAGAGTGGTGGAACAACATTTGTGTAGTCAACTCCATTTGGTTGGGATGAGGTTTAGATGACACACACTGACACACATACACTCAATATACCTTTGTTAACTGTTAAGCCCACATACGTGTACAAGTTAGCTAATGGACATGCTGCTGCATATGCTAGCATGGCACATTGGTGCAATATTAGAGGCATCCATCAGAATGATAGGACTATTGTAGATTCTAATCGCAAGAATTAGGTCAGTCCACTAGTCAGGTGGTCCACAATTGATCAAACAAATGTACTATTGTGAAAAAATCGGCTAAACTTTTTAATCCTATCCATTTATTTCTCACACCTATTGAGTGGAACACATTTATCTTTAGGCAGTAGCATTTGCACGCCAAGGTCCATGTGATGGATGGCTTGGATATTTCACCCACTTGCCACGCTAGCATATGGTGGCATATGCGTTAGCCGACTTGTACATGCGTGTGGGCTTAACAACACTATATGAGCGTGTGTGCATGTGTGAAATTCTCTAGTGTAAATGTTTCTACCACAATTGTGGTGCAAACAACCTACTTGGCCCCTGTAATGATGTGTTGATGGCATCTATGTCTATCATCAAGCACGCCCTTCCATGTTTACTCATAGGCTCAAAATGAGGCCAATTTATGACTTTGGAGGGTGACACCATAATGAACGCTTGAGAGAGGATGCCCACCCTTGATTCTGGTAGAGGGCCCATCGTGCTCTGTATTTGCCTTCCAATCCATTGATATGCATCATCTACCCCATAGATGATAACACACCACAAAGTCAGGCCATTTTGAAATTTGGATGGGGCCCAATGCAAATTAATTGTGGGTGTTGCCCCCCCCCCCCCCCCCAAAAAAAAAAAAAAAATAAAATATTATTTTTGTTATGGCCCACTTGAGTAATGGATTGGCCTATTTTTTTGGCCCCACAACATGGGAGAGCATGTATGATGGTCGTAATGGATCTCATCAACCCACCATAGTGGGGCCCCACAGATGTCGTTTGCACCACAATTGGTAAACAAGTTTGTACTATATATTTGTAAGTTCGGAAAACACACACAAAGGGGTACTGTCACCATTAGTGGTGGTATTGGGCTATTTTGGGGCCCACATCATGTGTGCATCAAATCCTCTTCGTCCATTGGGGTTGCCATTTGATGTTAAGCCATGGGGTCAAAATGTTCTAATAATGTGGGGTTCACAATGGTGTTTGTGTCATGTCATCCAAGTCATTCATTGGACATGTCATACACCCTACTAAGATGAAGCGACAAAAAAAATCAAGCCATTCCAAAATTTAGTTGGGCCACACAACGTGAAGTTGGAGCTTTTAGTCTTGATTTGAGATTGTTTGCTATGGTGTGGCCCACCTCAGTCTGGGATATGCCTGATTTTTGGTGTCCTTTCATCTTGGTGGGGTGTGTCTAATGAATGGCTTGGATGACATAGACACCATGGTGAGCCCTGCAAACCACTAGAGAGATTTTGTGGGTTGGGTGTCCCCTTAGGTGCGGCCCACCTATCTTTCCGTTAGAGCTGAATTTTGACCCCATGGCGTAACATCAAAGGGAAACCTCAATGGATGGAGCGGATTTGATGTACACATGTTGCGGGCCCTGCAATAGTCAGGTGGGCCGCACCATGCGAAGTTAGAGGTTTTAGGCTTGATTTGACGTAGTTTCCTATGGTGTGGCCCACTTGAGTCAGGGATTGGCCTGGTTTTTGGGCTCTATGTTGAACAAGAGGGGCTAACACGAAGGACAATGCAGGTCAGGCACACACATCACGTGGGCCCCATGATAACACAGTACTACCAGGAGTTGTGGTAGAACTGGTACACACGAGTGCACCTCTGTGTGTATGTGTGGGTGGGCGTGTGCGTTTGAGGTGGTATCAGTTGTATATTTTTCACAAGCTTGTGATGCAAAAAGAATTCATCCATATGGAAAATTTATGGTTTAATCTCTTGTACATGACACACACAGATCAGATCCATGCCATCATGTGGGTCCCACAATAGCCCTGGTACTGGTACCATATGAGTGCACCCCTTTCTATGCAAGTGCGTGCGTGCGTTTGAGGTGGTATCAATTTAAGTTTCATAAGCTTGTGATGCAAAGAAATTTCACATACTGAAATGTTTTGGTTTAATCTCTTGTACATGTAAGGCTTGAAAAGATATGTTGCCTGTGTTTTTAATTTTTTGGAACAAATTTTGATGCCTGTGTTCTAGCAGTTGATAATAGAAACTCATTTATCTGGTCCGTCTTTCTGACTTTCTCAGCTGTATACTTATGCAATGGTTAAGTATGTATATCCTTTTAGTTATCAGCCTCTTGTATGACACCAAATACCATGTTGTAGTCATCACGTCACAATGCCACTGACCGTATCTACAATTTGCATTCATGTCCTAGGTTCATAGGGTATTTTGATACCGATGGTCAGCTGATGATTCACCGTTTTTGATTTTTTGAAATTCGTTTTTGTAGTTCATCCTTTTGTTCAACACTTGCAAGGCCCTCATTGTTTACGGCTGCAAATACAGTTTATATTGGCATTGTTTACAATTCCTGTGTTCGTTGGTTCACTACTTGATGGAGTTTTGTTGTTTGGATGTGATTTACAGGCGAGTCAGCTTTGAATGTCGTTGCAATAAGGGCCAGCATTCATCTTCCTTTTGATCATCATCTACTCGTCCAAAATCTTACCGTGCAGGTGAGCCTGGAGGCACTTCCTTCTAGATGCCCACTGTTTGACTATTATTTTCCATGTGTAATGTACTTACTATTTTTTATTCTCCCTTTCTATTCCTCACTTCTGGTCTGATGTGTTCACTTTAAGTATTTCTCTGTTGTGATTTCAGGAGTTCACTAATTCACAAGTACTAGTTTCTGCCCAGGCAACTTTCCCATACATCTTTGTTGTTAACAAGTACTTGCAGGTAAATATCCTTTACTATGATTACCTGGTAATGCTTGTAATTAGTACCCAAGTCTCATTTCTTGTGTAGGAACCTCCTACCGAGCTTCCTGTTTCCACTTCCTGTCATGCTTCTTGCAACTATGAGCTTCAATCAACATAAATATTGCATTACGTTCTAATAGATAAAAGACATTGAGAGTGTGTCCTGTGGTTTCCCTGGCAATTTAATTCTCTTATTTATTTATTTATTTTCTTTTGTTGCAGCCTGGATCGTTTGATCTTGTGGGTACTATCTTTTATGAGGTGGACCAGCAACTACACCAGAGTGTTTTCTATAATGGCACTATTGAAGTTGTCGAGGCTGGTGGTTTTCTCAGCGTCGAGTCGGTTTTCCTTGTTACTCTTGGAGTTGCCCTTATTGTTCTTCTTGGTTTGTGGATAAATGGTCAAATACAGCAGCTCTCCAAGGTTAGTAAATAATGCTGTTTGGTGTGTGTGTGTATGCGTGTGCATGTTATGCTACGTGCGTGTGCACGTATGTAAATTATGATGGTGACGGGCGCGTGTGTCAGTACTATGTATCGCAAAAATACTTGGGTTGCCTTCTCCAAAGGTACCCCTCCCTTGAATGGGATCGGGAGCTGGCTGAGGTGCCCTCAGAGGCTGCCTTAAATGGCTCTCCTCTGACTTGCCCTAATGCCCTAACCATTTCAAAGGCTTGGGTTGTCTTAAATGGCAAAAGGTAAACTGGAGGAGGTCAGACGCAGGCGAAGGTGGTGACTCCGGCCTGGCAGGGGGGTGGGGGTGAGCTCACACAAGATGCCTTACACTGTCAGGGTCTAGGTGGTAAACACTTAGGTAAAATATTGTTCGCGGCTTCTCCAAAAAATGCCCTTTTCTTAGAACCATATAACATACTACCCCCCCCCCCCCCCCCCCCCCAAAAGTGATTCATTAGGTGGGACCCAAGATGGTCATATGTTGGGTAAACAAATCTGGCTGCTCAACGTGGTTCTGGTTTTATGTTTCCACCTCTTCTTTCTCACATGCGTGACGTGAGATTTACTAGTGCATGCACGTGAGTGTGTGTGTCAATTAGATATAGTACAAACATACAAATTATGTTAGTATATTCTACATGATGGTTTTTTTTTAAAAATATCTGGGCTTTAGCTAATGAGAAGTGCTACACAATTATGTATGTTACATGATGAGAGATTTTTATGAGATCCATGCTTTAGCTAATGAGAACTATAAGGTGATTTGCATCACATGTGCCGACATGTAACATGTGAGAGATCTGGGGCATTCATCAGGTGGAGGCATTACTAGCAAGCCCTTATTCAAAAGTTACACCAGTTGCTCATTAACTAACCTGCATGAGAAAATGGACAGTGAGTAAAAAGAAAACATATGGTCTATATTCCAATGTAAACATGTAACCTATTTGGTAAGTGGACCACTGGATCTTGAGTTTTGGGGGAGAGAATGTTCACAGTGGTCCCTGCCAACTGTGTGGCTCAGATCTGACGTACACGTGCATGCAACCTTGTACGTTGTGTATTGCCTCTCCTCTCCTACAGATTATGATAGCATTTCTCTTAGCTAGCAGTTAGAACATTTTGCTATGATGTTTCTCCCCTAGCAATATTAACCATTCTGGTGTCCATGTTGGGGGATATCACAAGAGGTATTACTGCTTCCCTAGCTTCAGCAAAAGTAGTTTGCTGACATGTAGGATTCTGCACGTGAGGGTCATGTTTTGGCATTCCAGACAATTGATCCAGTCCAGACAGTGGAGATGGTGGATGCCCCAAAAAATGTCTCAGATTGGAGATTCTAGTCCTTGATCTTTTGCCTATTTTCCATTGAATGTGGACCATTTCCCTCTTTTTTCTTATCCATCTATAATTCTATTTGTATGCCAATGATCAAAGGGTTCGAACCTTTCATTTCGTGGAGAATTCCCTATTATGGTGGGGCCCATTAGATCAATGGTCTGGAGCACCCAAACATGCACCACATGTACAGAATCCTGCGTCTCAGCGAATCATGCATTTTCAATCTTTTTCCTTTTTTAATGAACTGAGGGATGCTTTTATTGATATAAAAAAAAATCAGTTTCATAGAATCTTAGGCGGATTAATTCTTCTTTTGAATCTAGTTCGTCTCTATTGCAAGCATTATTATTTGTACATGTTTTTGGTCATTTGCTTGGGGCCTGTTTGGCGGACGCCTAAAGATGAGTTCATCTCATTTTAGCTTGCCATAATTATGTATTAGAGATCACGATTGTTGGTTATCATGATTATTTTTAATCCTTTCCATAAGGAAATATAAATACATAATTATGATTAACTAATATGAGATGAACTCATTTTTATGTTCTACCAAACAGGCCCTCAAAAACCTTCCAATCTGGGAGTTCTTTTGGGGTATTTGCTTCTATGGTGGGGCTCATTAAATATACGGTCTGGATCACCAAACCATGCCCCACATGCATGGAATCCTACTAAGAAAATTCTGTATTTTTGATGTTTTTTAATTAATTAATTTATTTTTATGAATTGAATGTTGCTTTTATTTATCAAAAATCAGTTTTCTAGACATGTTCGACTGATTAAAGACCTGGTTGGGTGCCACTTGAAAATGAGTTCATCCTAGTTTAGTTAATCATAATTATATATTTGAGGTTATGATTGTTGGTTATCAAGATTATATATATATATATATATATATATATATATATAGGGAAAAGGTACTATGCGGTTGAGCTCATGGGAACTTCCCATGAGGTCGAGCTGTGTGGGCCCCACCGTGATGCTTGTCGAACATCTACCCCATGAGTCAGATGCACCATTCCATGGTGGGCCTAGGTTTCCAAAATCAAGTCAATCCGTGACTTGTGTGGGCCACACCACATACAGAAGTTAAAACTTGTTCACTCCCCAAGTATAGGGTTGTGATGTAGTAATAAACTCGGAAAGACCGAGGTCGAATCCACAGGGACTGAAACTTGTACGTTTCTGAAACTAGGTAGAAATAGAACTAGCCTAAGATGCAATCTAAATCAAATATAAATTATGAATAATGGTGAGAGATTAATGTAAAACTTTAAGGAATTCAGAGGAAAGGGAACTAGGGATTCAGAGGATCCACTTGTAGAGATTAGGGAGATCTACGGTCGATTCATGAACTCAATCTTCATCCAGTTGGAAGATACACCTGAAAATCAATTCTGAACTTCATTTAATCTAGTTTTCAAGTGATCAAACCGGTGTAAATTAGAATGGATTCCATCACAAAACCATGCCCATGAGACAAAGCAAACAACAGAATTAAACCAATTCACAGCCAATCTGAGTGATGTATGAATGTCAGGAAGAGTTCCGTCATCCAACCATGCCTAGGAGACGATGGTGAACAACAGGGCTTCCTAACCGCAAAGTCAGAATAATGAAAAGGAAAAACTCAAGCCATTGCAGATCTACTGTAATATCAGTCACAATAAACCATTAAAAACTAAAGCATTCCTTAAAATCAAACCAATCAATAATAAGTTCAACATGAATCAAAACCGTAAAGTCTTCCCATCATGCCACAAGCTTCACCTCTTAGCCCTAGCTAAGAGGTTTAGCCTGCCATGATGCAGCTAACTCTTAAAAAAAGAAAACTAAAAATAAAAGAAACCAAACTTTAACTTCTCTCTTGTGCAGGCACCTCCCCCAAAACTTCGATCCCTCTCCACGTATCTCTCTTTCTTCTTTATAGCAATCGAGCGTCAAATCCATGCATTTAGCACCTTTTTTCAGTCCATGCTCGTAAATACACCTTGCATCACAAACACGATTAAACTGGTGCATTAAATAGTATCATGTCCATAAATTCAGGTAACAATTGGGGTCTAGTATGCAATATTTGACCCTCAACACAACCCCCAACCAGCATCTTGCTAGTCCCGAGCAAGGTATGCGAAAGATAAATTGAGAATTACAGGACAATTTTTATAACTCAAGTGATTTATGAAAAAAACAATTCAGATACTAGAATTCTAAGATTCATGAATGCTGGCATTACTTTCTCTCCTAGACTTAAGCACACGGTAACTTCATAATTAAGTTCAAAATATTAGTCCATCAATTAGAACAATTCTAAACATTGAATTCCATGGATGCATAGTCTAATCTCGAATTATCAACATTAAAATTCACTTCTCTATTTAAGGATATCCTTGGTAACCAATAAGAGAATTCACGATAACCAGAACTTGCCTCACACATTATCTTTTTATTCTTTTAATTTTTGACTTTTACATTAGAAGTAACGCCAAGAAGAGGGATCAAATCCTTACCTATAGGGAGCAAACCTAAAGTAAAGACTGTACACCCAACTCTTTTTCAAATATCATCCATGGGGAATCGAATCCTCACCTATAGGGAGCAAACCTATGGTGAAGACTGTTCGCCCAATCCATTCAATTTTCCAAGTTGGTTCCTTTCATGTTTATTGATTACCAAGTTAATCCTTCAATATCGAACTGAAGCCTTAATATGCACGCGAGATGTGTCCTGCGAATTCATGTCTCAATCAATGTTTACAAATTCTAGTAATGGATTAACAATTCAAACTTAGCTGTGAAATTTAATAGATAACTGAATCCAAGAGTCATAAAGTACCAACATTACGCATCTTGAAATTCTAAGTGCCCTAGATGGCCGTCAAAATCACTTTGAATTCATTAGAAAGCCTGAAAAATTAAAAATTTTCACAACTTTTGCTCAAGACCAAGAAACACTGATTAGGAAACCTAATCTCCCACCCCCAACCAAAAATCTACATTGTCCTCAATGTAAAAGAAATAAACATGCAATGCACATGGGACAAAATAAGTAAATGAGAAGTGATAGGAAGATAATACCTGAAAGAATCAAGAGGCTTTCCATAGCTATTTACGTAAAAGAGGGTCAGTACAAGAGAGAAACCAACAAAAGTAAAGACAAAATCCTACCTATACCACTTTCGCAGGTGCTCTCGATTGCATTTAGCATATGCAACAAGCCTTTAAACCCCTAGGTTGCCCCTAGTGGACGAGTTGTAGTCTCGTGAGGGTTTGCAGTAATGTTACCCACAAACATTGAACTAACTAATGATAAAAACGAAATGAAATGAAGAGCTGGGTTGCCTCTCAGGAGCGCTAAGTTTACCGTCTTCAGCCAGACAAATAAAGCAACTACCCTAGTCCTAAGAAAGCAAGGAAAAACTACTGAGTCAAGCCGCAAGGTTCCTCTTTCGGCCAGTATCTTGATAAGTTTCTCAGTAAGTTCCTCAACAGGATCATCCAAAAGCCCTTTTTGCAATAGGCTTGGACGCCTTGGAGCATGACCTTCCATAGAAACTTATGTACCTCATAAGAAATTTTTCGTTGAAGTGCTTGAGATATCCATAGTATATACGATTCACCCGTCTGAAGAAGTTTCAACGTTAGTATCCCATAATGAATCAGAAACTACAGGAGATAAAGTTTAAAAAACTTCACAAGAAGTAATGTAGTCTCAACACATTCCAAGTTTAGATTTCGGTTCAATTTTCAGCTCCTCCTCCCTTAATGGTAAACATTCGGGATCCGTGGAAGAAGGGGCTTCAGAGTAAGGTTCTCTGTCAGTGATGACTACCGAGATGTTGTCTTGCAAGGCATTCACTATGTCTCTTATCATGGGATCATTTGAATCTGCAAAGTGTGCCAAACAATCATTAAAAGAGTTGGGACATTCAGCTGAGGGTGACTCATTTTCCACATTAAAACTTGTGATGATCTGCCCAAGGAATCCATTGTCTTTAAAGGTAAACGGAAGTGTGCTCTCTTGCTCCAGCCCTACACAGATAGATTGAAAATCAATAGGGGAAGCATCGATGTGATCACTTTGTTCATTGAAACTACTCAATCGAGGTGTTGAATTGTCAAATGTGTACAGCTCAGATGGTGGCCTCAACTTAGTGGTTTCAATTTCCAAGGTCGTAGCGAGCAACTCGTCCTTCTCCCGAATCATATCATCATTTAATTCAGAGGAGTGGTCCAAACATGTTTCACAAGAGTTAGAAGGGTCGATTGTAAGGGGCTCATCCTCTACCTTAAAATCAGACATGTCAGGTGAGGGGAGTGGCTCATTATGACCGACCACTTCATGTACATCTTGATCATTGACCTGGACCAAACTTGAGATTGATTCTAGGGGACTTTGGGCTGTATATTCATGATCATAATCCCAATAACCATCATTGTCTAATTCCATGCAGTACACACTTGGGATGGGGTCGCTCTCCTCACATTCTACACCTAAGTTCGGTTGAGGTTTGAAAAAACTAACCTCTACGTCATCATTGAGATCCTGTGTGTCATGTGAGGAAAGTGTGTCATCATCACTGTATTTGAAAGATACCCACGCATCTTGACCATTCCTTTGAACAGTCATCGAGATCACCTCATCGGAAAATTGAACCATATACTCATTGATAGAATTCAACTCCTCATTTGTAATTCCAGAGTTCTTCCAAAGCGAGTTAAGATCACTTTTCTCGCATTGTATTTCTGGAATGAATTGTGGTTGAGATAACCGAGCCTCCTCTATCTTATCAAGGCGCGAATTAAGCGCTTCCAATGATTTTCTCATTTCCGTGAGATAGGCCAGGCTACGCTGAGCTAAATCCTCTTGGATTGTTTCTGGTTTGATATCAATGGTAGGGTATCCAAGAGGGTAATCATTATAACATATAGTTGGTTCATCTTCCAAATTTTGATGTTTCCCCTGGTAATAGTCATACTGATCATACATGGGAGAATATGATGGTTGATAATAATCCTCGTTTCCATAATTACGATCATATACGGCCCTATTAACAGATGGAACATAACGTTTTAGTCGGTTCTCAATGTCTGTTCTTGATGGAGAAAAATCTTGAGGTATACGTTGAATTCCACAACCCTCAGGCATTCCCCAATATCTCTTATCCATCTCGGCATATGCACATGCCTACAATTCCATGGTAGAACCCTAACTCTGAGTCTAATCCTAGAAGAAAGAAAAATCCTACAACAATACATAAAGTAAGAGGAGAAGTTAGAAGGATGTTACCAGACTAGAGATTCTTATAGTAAGATCCTGCAAAAGAAAACAACAGAAATTAGTTTCTAAATCTAAAAATTCTAAAGTAATGTTAGTTTTTTAAACAAAAAGTCTACAAGTAGAAATTTCTAAAAATAAATTAGGAAACAAAGTTAGATTCTAAAAGAGTTAGAATTAGAAAGTTAATTTCTAAGAAGGAAAGTTCCAGAATTAGAAAATTTCTAAAAATAAAGGAAGGATGAGTTAGTCTCTAAAAATTAGAAAGAATCTCTAAAAGAAAGAAAATAACTAACCTTGTTTCTAAAAACAAAAGAGGGAAGTTTCTAAAAATAAACTATTTTCTAAAAATAGAAAAAGTAGAGGAATTAGAAAGGGATTACCAATTTAAAAGTTTATGTCAGGATCCTATAAGATAGGAAAACATGTTAGTTTCTAAAAATAAAATAAACAAAAAAAACTTTAACCTAAAGTTAGTAAAATCCTAATTTTAACCTAATTCTAAAACTAATTAATTTCAGAAAAAACGTAACCATCAGTCCCCGGCAACGGCGCCAAAAACTTGTTCACTCCCCAAGTATAGGGTTGTGATGTAGTAATAAACTCGGAAAGACCGAGGTCGAATCCACAGGGACTGAAACTTGTACGTTTCTGAAACTAGGTAGAAATAGAACTAGCCTAAGATGCAATCTAAATCAAATATAAATTATGAATAATGGTGAGAGATTAATGTAAAATTTTAAGGAATTCAGAGGAAAGGGAACTAGGGATTCAGAGGATCCACTTGTAGAGATCAGGGAGATTTACGGTCGATTCATGAACTCAACTGGGCTTCGAGTCCCATCTTCATCCAGTTGGAAGATATAACCTGAAAATCAATTCTAGTTTTCCAGAGATCAGACGGGTGTAAATTAGAATGGATTCCATCACAAAACCATGCCCATGAGACAAAGCAAACAACAGAATTAAACCAATTCACAGCCAATCTGAGTGATGTATGAATGTCAGGAAGAGTTCCGTCATCCAACCATGCCCAGGAGACGATGGTGAACAACAGGGCTTCCTAACCGCATAATCAGAATAATGAAAAGGAAAAACTCAAGCCATTGCAGATCTACTGTAATATCAGTCACAGTAAACCATTAAAAACTAAAGCATTCCTTAAAATCAAACCAATCAATAATAAGTTCAACATGAATCAAAACCGTAAAGTCTTCCCATCATGCCACAAGCTTCACCTCTTAGCCCTAGCTAAGAGGTTTAGCCTGCCATGATGCAGCTAACTCTTAAAAAAAAGAAAAATAAAAATAAAAGAAACCAAACTTTAACTTCTCTCTTGTGCAGGCACCTCCCCCAAAACTTCGATACCTCTCCACGTATCTCTCTTTCTTCTTTATAGCAATCTAGAGCGTCAAATCCATGCATTTAGCACCCTTTTTCAGTTCATGCTCGTAAATACACCTTGCATCACAAACACGATTAAACCGGTGCATTAAATAGTATCATGTCCATAAATTCAGGTAATAATTGGGTCTGATATGCAATATTTGACCCTCAACAGACGTGATACTTCCAACGAAAATTCATAATCATTTGTTGGGCCCACCGAGATGTGGTTTGCAAATCCAGCCCATCCATTATGTGTGTCCCACTTGGATGAAGGTTAAGACCAAGTTTCAGACGCATCCAAATTTCAGGTGGGCCCCACCAAGTGCTTTTATATGTTATAGGCATGTCTTCACATGCTTTTAGATGGTATGGCCCACCTGAGTTCCGTATACGGCTGATTTTTGGGATATCCCATAATTTAAAGGGGACCCATCAAATGCACGGTGTTGATGGTCGACAAGCATCACGGTGGGGCCCACACAGCTCGACCTCATGGGAAGTTCCCATGAGCACGACCGCATAGTACATTTTCCCATATATATATATATATGAATGATCAGATAAAACGTGACGAACTCATTTTCAAGTCGCACCAAAACAGCCCCAATTCTTTTTATTCTAGTTTGGCTATAAACATGCTGAGTAATATGATTTTAACATGTTTTTTGGTCATTGCTTAGAAAACAAAGAGGGCACCGAAGGTGGAAGTTGGGACTGGGACTACAGATGCTTCAGTGGACGAATGGTTGCAAGTAAGTTATGGGTTGCCAACATCTCACATTTTTATCTCCTACCGATATATATATATATATATATATATATATATATATATATATATATATATATATATATATATATATATATATATATATATATATATATATATTTGTCATTACTTCTTTTGGGCATTTCTTGGATGTGGGGAACACACAATGTTTGATTGAGCTATTTGCTTGGTCCAACAAACTCTACATGTGATGCACACCTTCTGGTGATGCAAACCATGCATTGGGGGAGGAGCAGTCATGGGTGGGAGGTGTGTCAAAGATATCACCCATCAAATGATTCTGTCTGTCCGATTGGGTCCACTTTATGTTTGCTAGGTTAAACACAGTTCCGTTCCTTCCCATTGAGCATTATATAATATACCTCTTCTGAAGAAAGCACGTGCTTCTGCTGCCACTAGTGTCAATAAGAACGTGTATAGCTTTTGGGCTGCTAATGTGATGATATTTTGCTCATGTGCTGGTCAGGGGACGGCGTATGCTCAATCGCTGTCTTCAAACAAGTCAAAGAAGAAGAAGTAGGCCCCTTCGCTTGTGCTTCTGTCCTAGGGATGGATGGTTTGCAAAGTGGGTGCGGCCCCTCGCGGCCCCCCATTCGGCTTAAGCATCCAAAGATGAGGTTTGTGCTTTTGGATTTTGTAGTATTTTGCATTATGCAACGAGGTTTTCTTTTTTGCATAGCGACATTAATCATAGGGAGTTAGATTCAGATACTAACAAACAGAAATGTCCAAAAAATATTTTGAATTTTTCTTTCTTCAACGCCTTGCGCATTTGATCACCATTGGTTTTGAGGCCCCCTTTTAGGAAAGGGGGCATATATGCATCATGCCTTGTTTAAACAGTGCGTATTTGCATCTTGGAATAAGCTTTTGTTTGGAATGTGTTGAGACTCTGATCCACATTGAAGGAATGGAGGCAGCGGAATTCAGCACTGCAGCCATTCCATTGGATGCAACAAATATAGTAAATTTCCAAACGCATAAAGTTAACTGGATGCATGCTTTTGAGATGATTTTTTTTTGTGAAAGGGAGTTTAAAGTAAGCTGCAGGCCACCGTTTTATTTGTTTGGATACTGCACTGCACGACCATGGGCTTTCCCCAAGAAATTTGAATTTACCATCCAACCCCTTCCAACAGTTACACGCCACCATGAAGATCAGGTGAACATGAAGTCAGATTATCAAATCAGACCACACCATAAAAGCAATAGTACACCCAAAAAATCTCCAAATTCATGTACCCCACCAGATGATTGGGTCAACTTGAAGATTCTGTTGTCTGATGATCATGTTGTGGTGCAGCTGTTGGACGGGTTGAGACACACACATACACATAGGGGCCCACCATGCTCCTAGTCAACCTTTTGGAATAAAAAGAGCAGGTTGTATACAGCATTTTGCACCCCAAGCATTGTTTGGTAAGATCAGGATTTTAATGCAACGTTACAGTAAAAATCTCCATCCTATTTTTTTTTTTTAATAGCCGTGCCTGAACCTAGCATGCATGGATCTAGACCTTTCATCTTTTGGACCATAATGTAGATGTTTTGCCCCCCCCAAATTCATAGTTGTTGGGTGATCCCAGCCACCAATTGGATTCCTGAGGATTTCAACGATAGGCTTACCGTCGGCATTTCTGATGTATCTGCATATCCACTGTAGAGTACAATGGATGAACATCCTGCACCTCATACGTGTGCAGACATTGAGTTATTCATATAGCTGATAGGATACTTTCTGATGCTTATAAGGGCCCCCTTTTACATGCCCGTGGCCCAAAATGAGGCAGTAAATTCATTTGGCAAGCCACATGTACACTGAATATAGGCTGCTGTTCCTTCATCTATGTCACTGCTAACCGTCTATTTTTCTCGTGCACATATGGTCCATTTGATCAGCGTTATGGATCTCCCAACTCCCTGTGGTATATTTTTGTTGGGGGGTGTATCTGATGAATGGCGTGGATGTTGCATACCTTTGCCGTGATTTCTTTCTATTCTTTCAATCCATTAGAATCGCCTCTGCAGTCCTCTTGAAAGTCACCAGTGCTGTAGCAATTGCAGCGTATTGTATTGGTTAAGTGGCACACGTTTTAGCTTAGCAAGTGTCCTGGCTTGTAGATGAGGCCGATTAAGTTATCAGGTTGTTGTACTAAGTGGATAATCACGGTAACGGCCTATATTCAATGTAAATGTGTGGTCCACCTGGTTTTAGGGACGCTGTATGTTTAACATTGAGCCCCACGTGCTGAAATGCCCGGATGTTGCACGTGTGACTTCTATCTCGGCAAGAATTCCTTCGAGTATTGATGTCTTTACCCAGCCAAGTTTTACCATGGGCTTCGCCATAAGAGGGTTACAGTTAAATGTCTGTTAGTCCTTTCCTTTATGACGAGTGTTATACGTCTGATTTTTGCCCCTTCACATTTTCACGGTGCACCGCACTGGATGGACGGCTGGGATCTTGCAAATGTGCAAATTTGGTAAGTATGCCTCCGAATAAAGACATCAGAGCTTACCAAAGCTAGTACTCTTCCGGCACGTGTACCATTCAACAACCAGATCGGTCATTTGATGGGGCCAATGTCAGGCAAGTTTGCCAATCCTAACCATTCAACTGAAGAGGCAAAGCATTCAACCGAAGAGTGTGCGTGTGTAAAAAAAGAAAAACCCATTCAACTGAAGAGGCAAGGCATTTTTGTGCCCGCCACGTTCCCTTTGTACAAGGAGCGTACATGGATGAGATCGTTACCGTCAATTTTGCATTTTAAACTAGGAATTTGCCATAGTTGAAAAAATACGAATCCTTTGAAGATCCTATCCTTGGTGTCATGTAAAGGATACGCTAGAAGAATTTATTGCAATGTTAGGGCATTTATTGTAATGAGATTATTTCTATGGCTTTTAAGGTGTAATTTGGCACTCCTGAAAATCCAGGGTTTTTTGTGATTGGGAATTAAAATTCTTGATGTATAAACTGGGTGTTGTTTAGTACAGATGAGATCTGTGATTATTAATTCCAACTAGATTTCAAATCCAGGGTTTTAGCTCCCTTTTCAAACCTAGAAAGAAAGTTGGTTGTAAAATTCAGGATTTTCAATCCTCTCCAAGTATAAAAACTACCACTTTTTTCTCTTTTTTAGGTATTAGTTAAACATTTTTACTTACCTTTGCTTTATGATAATATGATGATGAGATCTTATGAAATTTAAGCCTATGCAATCACCATGTGGACTACATTATACAAAAAAAATGATAATTATCTAAAACAAATATAAAATTTTATTTCACTAAAGAAATTGGTGGCCTTACTTTTATTAGCACTTAGATGCTTTTGGACCAATGTTATCTTATAATAGGCTCAGTATAATAATTTTCTTATATGTTGTGTATGTGTCACACACACACACACACACACACACACACACACACACACACACACACATATATATATATATATATATATATATATATATATATATATATATCATGTTAAAATATTTGAGGAATTTAAACAAAATTGTTTGAGGAATCTCCAAAGTCAGCTTGCCAAACTAATTTTTTGAATTTCGGGATTTGGAAATGTAGGATACCAAACACCGTGCCAAAGCCTAGGATTTGTGAGGGTGTGGATTTGGTTAATCTAAGGATTCCGTGAATCCCAACAGAAAAACAAACATACATACATGAATTTCACAAATCCTTGCTCCAAATCCCTTACCCCAAACAACTTATTAGGTCGTTTAAGAGGTATTAGATTATGATGTTATTTATTTATTTATTTATTTTTATTACACACACACACCAATTAGATCACCGAGTTTGCTACAATGCATCCCAATAAATTGGAATCTTTTTATGTCTGTAGTATGGCTATTGGATATGAGGTTATGCAGTTGCAATTCTAAACTATTTATACAACGGAGCCTACTTATGGATGGGCCATGCTTGAGAAAATTTTAAAATTGAAAGATTCTATCACAAAATAAAGATTGAAAAAAGAAGCATGCGTCCAATGAAAATGTGAAAAAAGGTTTGACATATTCAAATGTAAAAGCTCTTTTGTCAGTACTCTCGGAGTAGTTTAGTAGTGTGAATTCGGTGGTAATCGATGACAATGGATGTAAATCTCTCTCTCTCTCTCTCTCTCTCACACACACACACACACACATATGTTGCGTTTTACAGCTTGTAGTGGTAAATGGATTGATTTACCGATTTTGAAATTATTAAGAGGGGTAAATCTAATGTTGATTACCATATATTTTTTATGATGATGTCAATCAGCTTCTGCACGGTAGTTTCACTTCAAAAATTAGTAGACTCTAAAATTGCATATGTTGTAGGATACCATGGTTACACACGAAAGCTTGTTGGAACTATAAAACGAAGGCTATGTCCCAAAGGGGGTGATTAGGACCAAATAAATTATTTTTTTCAATTAAAATACAATTGCTTAACTTAAACTAAATTTTTAATTAAACTAAGTAAGAAAAATTGACATTAAGACTTCCAAGTCAATAGTGGGTTTAGTTACATATACTACAAATCATATTACAATAAAACAACTAGTTTATAAACATGATAATGTACATGTGTGTGGGGGATGTGTTAACTATCAACTCGTAGCATTAATCTAATCATGTACACATATAAATTACTAATCAATTACATAAGTATAATTAAATAAGTGCTCAAATGACAATCCTAAACATAAGCATATATGTAGTTCAATTTCTTTACTCCACTTTTGACGGGCACACTTAACATTTACAAGCATATACTCTCGCCAGAGGCGCACATAAGGACTTGCTCACGTATTCACCCGTGTCAGTGGCATATGTAAGGACTTACCGCGTATACACTTGTGTTGATGGCATACAAAAGGACTTACATACGTACTTACCTGTGTCAGTGGCGATACAGTCCTATAGAAGAACTTACGTGAGTTTGGGTTACAAACTCTACAACTCTATACTCAATCTTAAACAAAGAAGGAATCTTACAATTTGACAACTTACTTGTCAGATTGAGCTCCTTTTGTAGCGTCTTCTTCGGTTGCTTGATCGATGCTCTCTTGTACTTCAATCAACTTTCTTTTTACTCTCATGATCGTTGATGCCAATGCTTTGCTAATGCTTCAGCTTTAAGATCAAATACATTTCATATGATGCTCCTTTGAGGTGACCAAGGTGATGAGAAGTTGGGTGAATCTCTTACAACTAATGAAAAATTGAAATTCTAGGGGATTAATGTAGAATGATATTCTAGAGACTATAAACATAATATCTAATCTTTATAAAGGCGAGAGTTTATCCACATCTTTGAATAGGGCATGAAATGCTTATTAGAGTGAATGACCACAAGAATATTGGCATAAAACTCTTCGTGTAACATCTTGAAATTTTTGTGACTGAGTACATACTCGTGCCCAAGAAAACTGGGTGTTAATAATGTAAAGATTTGGATGCTTCAAAATATTACCTTGATTTTCTTTCCATTTAGATTACATCCAGTTACATTCATGATAATAAAATCAACTGTATTTATTATTCCATTAGATTAAAAGAATTCAACAAATTATCAAATGCGATCTCAATAGGAGCTTATTACATTATCAAAGTTTGTAGTGGAAATAATTAAAACTAAACATAAAACTCTCTCTTTATTTATTCAGAATAATCTTTTGTAGGGGGGTTGTCATCCGTGCCTTCAATCTGCACATCATATGCATCATTTATACGGTTGGAGATGATCAATGCCCTACTCATAATGATGATTATCCTTTAAGATTAACAATAATTCAAGAGATTCATAAGAGTAATATAAGGGTTCTGATACGTCTCATACTCCACCACTACGAGAGGTGTCAGCATGCGTAACCAATCTACATAAATGCATACTTAACAAAGTGTGTGCGACTTATCATACGTGGTAATAATCAAAATATAGAATATAATTTACAGAAAACCCGATTAGCCCCGTATTCTTACACTACAGAGATTCGTCAGCATGTCCAACACTACCGTGGATTTACGTGAACATCTCGAGGTGGCACAACACATGAGTCAAATGAATTATGTGACAAGATTTGTTCATTGAGTAACTATTTGTGACATCCAATCCCATAAGTGATGTAACAAGCATTGCGAATTACTTACATAGATTTGTACACTACTATCGAAACCCATGGAATTACGCGTTGATCAAGACGGTTTCTACCTAGAGTGCATTACGTCCATGATAAAATAATTAAATCACTAGTTGTGAAACCTTTAACACATCACTCGCACCAAAAGAAAAATAAATTGAATTATGAGAGTTTTGAAATTTCAAGACACATGTCCAAGTCATGAAGGGAGGTAGCACAAGACTAACATAATAAAAGAGAAGAGTAGCAATAAGCTAACTCAATAAAAGAGAAGAGTAGCGATAGACTAACTCGATAAAAGAGGAGAGTAGCAATGACTAACTCAATAAAAGAGAAGAGTAGCAATGAATAACTTAATAAAATTGATAAATGGCAAGGGCAAGGCTTGTATCTATCACACCACATAAACTCATAAAGATCATACATAATTAAAATCATATCTTAACCATAATTCTTAAATGATAAATAATTGATAATGGTAAATCAATCAATTGCATGGAGGATTCACAGTATTATGTAAGCATGTAAAAATAAGATAAATCATATCAACTCAAATTAATGTAAGCTTAAAGGAATCTCTCACATTAGCCTTAGATCTAAATCCTATGTAAATATCCATGTAGGAAAGCTTTTACATAAAAAGCTTTCACATGAATTATGACATCGCTTAAGCAAGAGGGAGACACCATAACTGATGTATCAGTTACATTTAAGCTCGTTGGTCTCTCCTTTTGATTGCTTATATTTACAGTCAAATGAAACATTACTCTTTCTCTCTCTTTCTTTTTCTTTTTCTTTCTCTCTCTCTCTCTCTCTCTCTCTCTCTCCTTGGGCGTTGGGGATTAGGCGTGTGAGTGGAGAGGGGAATGCACACCCCTTTTAAAAAGAAGTGGGCATGTGAGAGGGGTGTGTTTCACATCCCACTTGGATTGGGTTTCTCTAATTTTTCATTTTCTGACGATCTTTTTTTAAAAAAAATCTAATTCGTCCATTGTTTCAGGGTCGTCGAATAGAGTCGGGGTATATGATTTTCTTAGTGATCTTAAATTTAGATAGTCCTATCTTGAAAATTATCTTAACCGGTGCCAAAATGAACTTGATTTCAATTAACGGTCTACACTTAATGAACAGGGTCCAATATTGGAGAAAATGTGTAGTCAGGATAAAAAAACGGTTGGACAAAATTTGGTGGTTGATCGATGATGGAAAAAGCCTAAATTTAAAATTTCAAATTTTATACCAAAAGGAGAGAACTGGCTTCAACCTTTAACGGTGTAGGATCATACATCGGGGCCTAAATTTTGTATAACCTTGTAATCATATAAGACCAAAGTGTTGTCCAAATTTGAGTTGTGATGGACAGAAAAAATGATTAAATCGGAAGATTCAGATTTATAAGGAGTTGGTAGGCCTTGATAGGATTACTTTGCACTTAAGAAAAATCCTACTAAAGTGGGGTCTTTATATTTCATACTTGGTCTATATTATGGGAAATCCATGTCGTTCATATGAAGGAAAATATCTTACTACGACTACCCATGAGGTTTCTTTACTCGATGGACAACAAAATTAACGGTTACGGGGTTAATTTGTCAATTAGGTCACTTTTATAATGATCTAAGGACTAAAATTTGACGTGTATGGTTAGTTTATGATAAATAAGCATGATATAAAATTTTACATGAAACGGATTATGAGAACCATGTAATCTAAAATTCAAGGCTCTATATTAATGGTATTTTTATAATTATTATTGATATAAGAGTTTTGAAAAATCTAATGGTTCTACATTGTTATAGACACATTTCTAAGCAATTCTTACAAAAGAACTTATATCTAAATCATTATAAGTAAAAATTTATTCACCAAATTAATTAGGGATTGCACATATTTCAAACCACATAATGGATGGTCAGATAACATGTTAAAAATAGTAGAACTTGATGGTTAGTACTCTAATCATGTATGCAGGTGGATGTACAGTAAGTTTTTGTAAACAGGTGATCGCAAGTGGGTTTTTAGAGTGATCAAGAGGCAAAACATGTATACCATTAGATTTAAGTGACTTGTTCACATGTGTCAGTTTCTCAGATTATAGTTTTGATGGTGGGTTAAGCATATTCATCGGTGGTGAACAAGATGAACAGATTAGAATCTCAATTTAATATGTGAACGAGTGAATGCATATATCAATTAGTTAGTTTACTATGATCGGGTGGTCTAAACTCAAAGTGGATGGTTAAATATCTTTACCTATCGGTAGATAGTTGACTGAACGGTTGGTTATGATGAACAAGTGAAGATATTTGGACATATGATGATCTTGTCTTAAATTTAACGGTCGGATGACTTGATTTATGGATGAAGATCATTCTCAATGGTCAGATTCATGTTGGAAAATAGATGTAAGGTTATGATTCATTAAATCGGTATCGTATATATGTACATACTAAATTAAATTTTATGGTAACACTTGAGAACTTTCAATACTTGGGTATTGAAAAGTTCGGGGTGTTACACTTTGGATGGAGGTTTGAGATGTGTGGTATGAGTGGGAAAACACCTAGTCTTTATTTGAACCAAAAAAATTCATCTGAATGCCCAATGTTTGAATGCTATATATAAATGAACAAGTTCCAACAGTAAAAAAATGATTAGAAAACAACTGGTTCAATCGATCGAGTAATGCCTTCAATCGATCGAACTCCCATTCAATAGGATTGAAGGTTGGTTCGATGACATTAATAAATTTGATAAAATTTGCATTTTATTGCGGGACATTTCTGGGCACCTTTGATCAATCGAGCTCGATCGATCGAAACATTGAATTAATAGGCTCATTGTGAGTTTAAGTGAAATTCACCTCCATCAATAAGTGCATCACTCCATTTTAACCGTATGGCCTAAATATCAGCCTCGATCCGTAATTCAAGTGGTCCATATAAAAGTCAATAGTTGGGAGAGGGATGCCCACCCTTGAGTTTTTAGGGCATATCATGATGTTTATATGAAATCTACTCCAATCATTAAATGGCAAGGTACAATTTACGCCTTGATGTAAAAAATTAGGCACATTCGTGATTCAAGTGGGTTACACGAACGGAAATGATTTAAAGAGTGAGTGTTGCCTTATATACTATTCTCATTCGTTTGGTCAATTTGAATCACGGTTTTGGGTCTTATGGCTAAATTGGGGTGGCACACATAGTGATCGGGATGGATTTCACCAGTAGTGGGCCATGTGTAAGAATGTTTTAGCTATGCATGAAATTACCTGAAATCTACTTCAAATTAATGGCCCCCACTATGATGTTTAAGTGAAATCCACCTCGATCACTAGGTACATCACCCTATTTTAGCTATAAGACTAAAAAAATTAGACTGATACTTGTTTCAGGTGGGTCATATGAATGGAAAAAGTTGGGAGAGGGAAGCCCACCATTAATTTTTCAGGGCCCACCCAGATAATTATATGAAATCCACTCCTATCATTAAATGCCAAGTTGAAATGTAGGCATTAGGATAAGATTAGGTTCATCCGTGATTCAAGTAGGCTACTTAAAGGAAAATTTCTTAGAGGGTGAAAGTTGTTGGTCCGGTTTTCCTACGAAAACCTTTTGCAAGAAGTTCCTGCACTAGGATGCAAAGTGGGGCCCACTGTGATGTTTGAAGGAAATCCACCCTGTTCATCCATTTTGCAATCTCCTTTTAAGACATGTGATCGAAAATTAGCTTCTTGGGCTTCACCTTGATGTTTATATGCCATCCAAACCGTTTACGAGGTCATTCCCACTAGTATGAAGTGGAAACACGAAAAACTTAGCTTGATTTGAAACTTTTATGGCCTTAAAAATGTTTCAACGGTGGTCTCTGAATCCCCATTGTTTCCTTTGATATGAAACTTTTGTGGCCATAAAAATGTGTCAACGATGGTCACTGAATCCCTATTGTTTCCTCTCATGCGGCTCACTTGAGTTTTACATCCACTTCATTTTTGGTTGCATGCCCTAAAATGATCTCACAAAATGGATGGACGGGGTGGATTTCTTACAAACATCGCAGTGGGCTCCACGTAGCGTCTCAGCATAGGAACTTCCTACAAAAGGCTTTCATAGGAAATTCGCATCCAGAGTTGTCCTGTACGCTGTTTCGAATCGTGTGGTGTAATGTCCTGGATTTTTGTTATTTTAGATTTTCAAAAAAATTCTTGAAAATTTTTGATATGACTAGCCTACGTTGTCACTTACTGACCCTTGACGTTTGAAGTGATCCTATACACGGGTGGTGCCGGTAAAGAATCACACGAATTTGATTAATCGATTGTAGGAAGCTAACGAATTAGCTTAATTACTTAAACATCGAGTTTAGCTTCGGGATTTGTTCACGTATGGTCTAAATCTAGCTGATCTATCACTGACTAATTGAGACAATCATAACTAAATAAAGACCTACCTAAAATCGAGACAATTAGGGGTCAGATCTTAATTAACAAACCAAATTAACCCAGCTACTCATTTAGCTTATAAACCAACAGTTTAGAGTGATTATGACCAAATCATCATTTTCACTAATTGCAAATATGCCACATTATGGACTTAGCTAATCCATATCCAAATAATTGTGTATGAGAAATCTCCCTACCTAATTCATTTCAGAAATGCCCTGATTATCCGAATAGGCTCTAGATCGCTCATTAGTGGGCCACTAAACCTGAGGCTATATAAAGATGTTCGTCTTAGTGCGCTTGACGTCCATCGCAGGTGACAAATTAAGTGCCCAGAACTGCTCAACTTAATCCAAAGGTCAAGTGCTTGAAATACGGGAATGCCGTAGGCTGAAATCTGAAACTTAAGTGAAATAGACCCCCTTACTCTTTTGTGAAGTTGTGACTTTTTGACTGTTAGATTATAACCAAACTCGAGGTGCGAGTCAAGGATATTCCTCCGCTTATATCTGTATAGTAGCGGTCCCGATTGATCACCGACGACTGTCTATCGCAAGTGGGGTCCCCACAGTTGAGCGAAGCATCTGATTGCCGCCAAGTTGTGATGTAACATAGATCCCATAGTTGGACACCTACTCCCTAGTGCAGATGAGCCAGTGGGCCTCCTTTGAAGCCCTGTAAGTTGGAAACACCCTCCCCTAGGACAAGTCTAATGGAAAAAGGGGCACCGGGGCTATTTGTACACATTTTAGGCACTATAAATAGCCCCATTTCCCACACTTTGACACAGGGATGAACGTGATGAGGTCGATCACCGTCTTCCTCAAGGATAACTACTTCGAATCCATGAAGCTTCTCTGGACTTCTCACAGAGACTTCTTGAATCCATGAGGAAAAATAGAAATAAGAAATAATTCTAGAAAGTCGAAATAAATTTGTTGAATATTGATAGATGAAATAAATGAGTCTACAACCCTTTAAATAGGGATACTAAGAGTAAGTTTAGGAATTAAACTATAACTAAAACTCATTAAAATTCGTAACTTACTATAAATAGTAAATTTCTATTTATAGTAAGTGTTATATGTGGCTTAACCACGTTATTCTCCTAATTTTCTAAACACTTTTCAAGTTGGACACAACTCCTAAATTCCAACTGATGAAGAGTTATAATCAAACTAAAACTTACTAGAAATAGTAAAAATGGAAATAAACATGGAATTTGATCATCGATCTGATGGAATCTCGCAAATTTGGCATGGGCAACATGGCTAAGTTGTCTAAAGTAGCTTGTCTTACCCCAAAATCATATATGATATGTCGAGTAACTCATTCCGGTTTGTGAGATATGCCTATTTTAAAGTTCTGAACGGTCTTGATGACTTCCACCTCTGATCGGGTCTCTCTGGTTCATCTTGGACATGAAAGTGTTTGTGACCCACTCTACATCACTTTCTCACTCCCATAGAAAATTTCAATTGCAACGAAAGGGAGAGAGGGGAGAGGAGGTGTAGGAGGGGGTTGTTTGGAGAATTTACCCATCACCGCTAGCCTGCAATGTAGCCGCAATTGCGTCACACCACCAGAATTGCCCCGATAATGAGTAAAGGTAACTATCGAGCATTTTCTCGAGTTTTGGGCCTTGAGGGCCAATTGCATGTGCCCTTACGAGCTAACCACGCTGGTGCAGGGCGCCAGTGAGTTAATGTCACACCCCAAACTCGGAAACCGGACTCACAAAATTCCCGATCACTGAATTCGGTGCTGACAGCCTCCGCAGTACCTCATTCTTGGCTCCTTGCGTTCATACGCCAGATTCCGATCTTGGGATGCTACAAGGAGGATTTTTTTTTTTGTACATTCAACTCATAATAAGCACAACCACAAGCATACCCAAATCACAAAGGCAACATCATCATCACATATCCACTAATATAATCATTTGAGTACAATACTGAAAGGAAAATACATAAATCGAAAATCAAGCTCTAGAAGACCGCTGCACGCTCCAAGCTCAACAATGCTGCAACCTAACATCTCCTGCACGTATCTATCGTGCATAAGCTTATAGAAAGCTTAGAGGGTGGTGTAAGTGTGTGCATAAGATAAGTGCTAAGTATTCAATACAATGCCATCATCATACAAGACCGGAAATACTGGTGATCCATAAATCGTACAATATCAGAATAAACAGATATACGAACAAGATTATGAATTATCAGAGTAAGCAGAAATACTGACAAGAGCAGGAATTATCAGAGTAAACAGAAATACTGACAAAGTCATAAATCACATGATAACAGAGTAAGCGGAAATATTGATAAGTGCATAAATCATACAATATTAAAATACACAATATAAATCAGTATGCAAATGAAGAGTCGTAGAGAGCCAAATATCAGATGCAGAGGATGCAATGCAATATACATTCCTGATAAGTAAAATGAATAGCGTCAACCATACCATATGTTGCGGATGTAATGCAACATGTAGTGCGAATGGAATGACCATGCTAGAGTGTGAAGTCGGTATGGTAGTACGTAGTATCACAGGCTATGGGGTCCATCACAATGGACTTCTATCCAAACTAGTCCCATACCTAATTTAGATGGTCAGACCCAATGTGCTAAACTCTTGATCTCAGGTTAGTCGCGTGCCCCAACCGAAATCCTGGCCATTACGAAAGTACACGTAACAAATAGTTGCGCACCACCAGCCCGAGTGGATAGTGAATGATGAATGAATGAATGAGTATGCAACTCCTACTCACTAAGTCCACATATCAGTACGGTTCATCTCTGGGATCATCACCGGGGTTTAGTACACTCCAAATGGCACTGCCGCTCTCCCAGCCGCACAGTCCAAGTGAGCGTAAGAAACCTCACTATCCGCCTGACCAATAGTCTGTCAATACCTATCCGGCATGTCGATAGCGGACCCATTCATGAGCTGGTTAAACTCAGCGTAGTATTGCCCCCTACCCACGGGCGAGTAAGGCCACACCCCCTCCCAACCGACCACGACACAGTGGGAGACGCGGCCTCCTGGTATTCAGCACTCGGGCGCTTATGTATCTACTCGGTCTCGACGTTGGGGCGTCTCTTGGCCACGGAGGTTTAAGGATTTTCACCCAGGGACATCTATGGTGCCCGTATGCTAGAACCAAACATTTTGGGTGTCCCATTTGGCCATCCACGATATGCCTGTGGAGGCTACGACCCTGATGTCGCTAAGGAGTACAGTAATCATAATGCGAGATGCATGAGTTATACAATCCAGTCATGCATCAATCCTGCACACACCGCGTGCTCATGTGAGATAACCTCTGCCTATCAGGGAGTCTTATAACAACATGCTCAATGACATATGCAATGATCAACCACATCTCATAACAAATATGCAGATGATGCGTATGGGCATGTATCATGATGCTATGCTGTCACATACTCATAATCGGTATCAACAACCGACATCGACAATCGACCTGGACAATGTGGACATTTAACCAACATTGCCCCTAAGGAATGACCCTCATGGATCCTAACATATAGTGGACCCATGGCCTCACACAAGGGCCAAATATAGAACACCATGGACCTTACTCAAGAGCTTAATACATATCATGATAGGTCTCTCACATGGGCCTCATATACATCACAATGGACTCCATCGCCTGAACCTCAAATGCATCACAATGGACCTCAACTACGGATCGCATATACATCTATAGGTCTCGACAATCGGCCTCGCCAATCAAAATCGGCCTTGATAATCGAAATCGGTAATCGGCCTCGATCGATAATCAGTCTCGATCGATATTCTGCAATCGGTCAAGATAGATCAAAATCGATAATTGACCTCGATCGATAATCAGCCTCGATCGATAGTCAACAATCGGCCACGACAAATCAGAATCAGTAATCGGCCTCGATCGATAATCAGCCTCGATCGACAATCAACAATCAGTTGCGACAAATCAGAATTGTTAATCGGCCTCGATCAATAATCAGCCTCGATCGGTATTAGGCAATCGGCCGATCAAGGCCTAAGGGAAGGTCACAGTGTGGACATCTAATCAATATTGCTCCAAACGAGTGGCCCACATAGGGCCAAACATATAGTAGGCCCATGACCTTACACAATGGTCTCATAAATCAAGTGGGTCGCATTACATGGGCCTAATACACATTGCTATGGGCCGCATCATATGAGCCAGAAATACATCTCGATGGACCTCATCACATGAGCAAGAATATTTCACAATGGCCTCACTAAATGGGTCGGAAACACATCTCAATGGGCCACGACGTATGGGCCGAGTATATATCACAATGGGCCACGACCCATGGGCCGCAACCCGTGGGCCTCAAATACAAGTGGGCCACATTAATGGGGCCCATATATAAACCTCAGGTGGGCCCTGCTCATGGGCTTCAAATACATATTATGTGGGCCCTACCCATGGGTCTTATACGCATCAAATGGGTTACGCGTCATGGGCTCAATACATGTCACAATAGGCCTTGCATCAATGGGCCGCACTAATGGGCCTCGTACACATCAAGTGGGTTGTATCAAATGGGCAACACTAATGGGCCTCGACCCATGAGCCCTGATATATATCATAATGGGGTGCCTACCCTGGATGGCGTGGATAAAAATACATCAAAGTGGGCCTGACAAATGGGCCACAAAATACATCAAAGTGGGCCCGACAAATGGGCCACAAAATACATCAAAGTGGGCCTGACAAATGGGCCACAAAATCCATCAAAGTAGGCCTCATAACATGGTCATACGTACATCAAATGGGCCACACTAATGGGCCCCATGTATATCAAATGGGCCACACTCAAATATAAGTGGTGATAATGATTTCCACTACTAAAATTTCCAAGGCCCGCCATAACATTTATTTCCCATCTAATCTAATCATAAGGTCTCAAGATTTCAAAGATAGCCGTTCAATCCTCACCGTGCACTATGGTCCACTTGATAAATAAATCTGTATTATTTTCATCCTAAACCTTAAAAATCATTTTCCAAAAATGGTTGGACGGTTGGATGAAACACATGCATCGTGGTGGGTCCCATAGGGATGGAAGGCATAGATAAGTCACATATTCCGTGATGGGGGCCCACAATTGTGGACACAACACATACATAAATGGGTCTTAAGTAAGACCCACCAAAATGTTTATTTTCCACCCATCCTAGGGTCCAACATACTGTCCATCCAAACTGGGGCCAACATGATGTTTATTTTCCATCCAAACTGGTCTGGTGATAGGGTCACATGGACCTAGGGCCCGCTATAATATTTATTTGCATCCAACCTGGGCCACTGTAATATTTATTTGCATCCAACCTGTTGATAAGGTCATATAGACCTGGGGCCCACTACAATATTTACTTATTTATTATTATTATTTTTATTTTTTTTACCTGTTGATAGGGTCACACAACATTGGGACCCACTACAACATTTACTTGCATCCAATCTGTTGATAAAGTCACATGGGCCAGGGGCCCACTGCAATGTTTACTTGCCATACAACCTGTTTATAAGGTCATGTGGGCCATGAGGCCCACTGGAATGTTTATTTGCACCCAACCGGTTCATAGGGCCACACGGTCAGCGAGGGGCCCACCGTAATGTTTACTTTCCACCCAACCTGTTGATGAGGTCACGTGGGAGTCACGTGGACCAGGGCCCACGGTAATGTGTATTTGCCATTCAAACTGTTGATGAGGCCACCCGAATCTGGGGCCCACCGTGATGTGGTCCACAAATCCAGTCCACCCATTATGTGTGCCCCACCTGAATGATCGTTCAGACCAAGTTTCAGCTGCATCCAAATTTCAGGTAGGCCCCACCAAGCGATTTTATATGTTTTAGGCATGTCTTCACATGATTTTAGATGGTATGGCCCACTTAAGCTCCGCTTACGGTTGATTTTTGGCGACATCCCATGGACAAAGGGGACCCATCAAATGCACGGTGTTGATGGTCGAAACGCATCAAGGTGGGGCCCACAGTTGGGGCCGTGAGCCCCAACCCAACCGTCCGTCCGCCTGCACGCAGCCGCAGGCAGCACTTGCGTCTTCTGACAGCAAGCTCACAAAATTCTCGATCGCCAAATCCGGTCCCGACAGCCTCCGTAGTACCCCATTCTCGGATCCTAGCGTTCACACGCCAGATTCCGATCCTGGGATCCTACAAGGAGGATTTTTTTTTTGCCAATGTACATTTATCTCGTAATAAGCATAACCACAAGTATACCCAAATCATAAAGGCAACATCATCATCACATATCCACTAATATAATCATTTGAATACAATGCTGAAAGGGAAATACATATATCGAAATCAAAGCTCCAGAATACAACTGCACGCTCCAAGCTCAACGCTGCTGCAACCTAAAAACACCTGCACGCATCTATCGTGCATAAGCTTATAGAAAGCTTAGAGGGTGGTGTAAGTGTGTGCACAAGGTAAGTGCCAAGTATTCGATACAATGCCATTATCATACAAACTGGAAGTACTGGTAATCCATAAACCGTACAATATCGGAATAAGCAAAGATACTAGCAAGATCATGAATTATCTGAGTAAACAGAAATACTCACAAGATCATAGATCATACGATAACAGAGTAAGCGGAAATATGAACAAGTCCATGAGCCAATCGATATATACGCAATATATAACAGCTACGCAACGAGGAGTCATAAAGAGCCAAATATCAAATGTAGAGGATGCAATACAATATACATTTCTGATGAGTAACACAAATAGCATCAGTCGTACCTAGACCATATAACCATATAAATGCAATTGGGTATATAATTCCTTATGGGTTCACAAATACGTCAGCCATATCTAAACCATATAAATGTAGAAACACAGTAACCCAAGATGTCGTATGCCGCGGATGTAATGTCATATGCGGTGCGGATGGAATGACCATACTGGAGTGTGAAGTCGGGATGGTAGTACGTAGTATCGCAGGCTATGGGGTCCATCACAAGAGACTTCTATCCAAACCAGTCCCATACCTAAATTTGGATAGTCAGACTCAATGTGGTAGACTCCTGATCTCAGGTTAGTCGTGCGCCCTAACCGAAATCCTGGCCATTGCGAAGGCACACGTATCAACTAGTTGCTTACCACCAACCCGAGTAGATAGTGAATGAATGAATGCATGAATGAGTATGTAACTCCTGCTCACTAAATCCACATATCAGTACGGTTCATCTCTGGGATCATCACCGGGGTCTATTACACTCCAGACCAAGTTGCCGCCCCATCGCGCGCAACAAGGTGAGTGAAAGAGACCTCACTATCCGCCTGCCAATATCGGGCCCAGCTCATCGATAGCGGACCCATTCCTCGAGCTGGTCAGACTCAGCCTAGCATTGCCCCCTCCTCTCGGGCAGGTAAGGCCGTACCCCCTTCCAACCGACCACGACACAGTGGGAGACGCGGCCTAACGGTATACGGCCCTCATGCGCTCGTGCATCCACTCGGTCTAGACGTTGGAGCAACCTCTGGAACCAAGAGGGTTTAGGGACTTTCACCCAGGGATATCTATAGCACCCCATGTAGAACAGATTTCCGGTATCCCATCTGGCCATCCACGATAAGCCTGTGGAGGCTACGACCCTGATGTTGCTAGGGCGTATAGTAATCATAATGCAAGATGCATGAGTCATACAATCCAGTCATGCATCAATCCTGCGCATACCGTGTGCTCATGTGAGATTACCTCCGCCTATCGGGGAGTCTCATAACAACATGCTCAATGACATATGTAATGATCAACCTCATCTCATAATAAACATGCAGATGATGCGTATGAGCATGTATCATGATGCTATCGATGTTTTTTTTAAACCAACATGATTTAAATGATTTTTAAACTCGCAAGTATACGAATCAGATGTAGATACGGTACGTATTACGAGATCGTTCCCACGAGGACTGGTTGTCACAATTCAAATCTATGATTCTCCTTAACTAATCCAACAAATAATGGAATGAATTACTAAGCACAATTTTATGAAAAACAATTAATTAAGAACAGGGAAGAAAATTCAATCAGAGAGAGGGCACTAGGACTTTCGAATCCACCCCTAATTATCCTAACCCTTGTTTTGTCTGTTGATTCACCTTGATCTAGATTGATACCACTTAACTAGAGAAAGCACAATCTGTGTCCTTAATCGGGCATACAAACTGTCTAATTCCTTTAAGCAATGCCATGAATGACATATCCCATATCCTTGGTCGGGTCCATGGAATGTACATTCATTAAAGCACCCTGTTTCTTCCTCTATAGGAAACTTGTTCTTGATCAGACACAAGTACCTATAATAAGCATCCAAACAACATCCATATATATACTTTAATCAAGTTCATAGATGGAGAAGTATAGAATTTAAACCCATAAAGCCCACTTAAAGAAAGAAACAAATTAATTGAAATTCAAAGTAAATCAACCAATACAAGAGCTAATCAAATTAGGGGCTTCATCTCAGCCCTAGCTGAGAGATTAGTGACCCATAAAATTCATGAAAAATATTAAATAAAATTCATAAAAATTAAACACCAAACCAATCGATCTCTCTCTTCTTTCTTCTCTTTCTTCTCTTTCTTCTCTTCCTTGCTCCAGATCTGGAATCCCCTGGTTCTGAATGACTCTCCCACGTCCAAAACTCCCCTTCTATAGCTGCTGGATGGCTGGGGTCGGTGGCAGAGTCGTAGAAGGACTCGAAGTGCAATTTTTCGCAGCCGTGATCGGTGGGCCCCACAGAGGCATTTTCTGGAAAATCTACCCCATCCATTGGATTCAGGATGAAATTTCAGTCAAGAATAGGTGGTTTTGAAGGTCCATTAGTGCGGCCCAGAGAAGAAAATACAAAAAGATCAGTTTTGAACGTCCCGGGGCAGTCTACTTTTGGCCTCTGCACCGCACACGTGTGTACGCATGGGCGAGGAATATCAACATGGTTTTGAAGCTCTCGACGCCCTCTACACGATGGACGGATCAGATCTTCCATCTGATCGAAGATGGTGGGCCACAACCGCCCGGAAGTCAGCTCTTCGCGGACGTGCGTAAGCCTTCGCACGTCCGGCGCTGTGATGCTCGGTGGGCCCCACATAAGCGTTTTTGGAGAAATCCACCCCGTCCATTGGATAGAGGACGAGATTTCGTTCAAATATGGATGGTTTTGAATTTGCGTGGACGCAGCCCAGAGAAGAAATCAGAACAAAATCAGTTTTGAACGTCACAAGACGGCCTGTTTGTGGCCTCTGTATCACGCACGTGTGCACGCATGAGCACAAACTGCAAACATGGTTTTGTAGCTGATGAACCCTTCTACATGATGAACGGCTCGGATCGGCCGTACGTGTTACCGGTGGGGCCCACAGCGGTCCGTAAAAACGGACTTCCGTCCGTTACGCGCGCTGGAAACGGAATTTTCCGTTTTTGAAAAGGAAAGTCGGGTCAGCGCTGCTGACCGACTTAGGTGCATTCGGTGCTCCGATAGTGCACATGTGCACTATGTACATACATTATACATATGGGTCCACTGTGATGATTTTCGAGAAATCCAATCCGTCCATCCTATTGCTCATCTTCTTTAAACCGTCAGGACCAAAATTGATGTATATCCAGATATCCAGCGGACCCCACTTAATGAATTAAGGGGCTGATCTGGCCGTTAGACCACTTCCCGAGATTATCAATGGCTGAAATTTAATATGTACGGTTAATTTACGGCCCTCATCCCATGTATGAAGTTTCGAACTGATTGGATAGCGGGAACCATGTGATCTTGCATTCTGGACCCTTTTCGGGCCCCTTTGGCTTGCTTTCCTCAGATCTCAGGCGTGTAAAATCTTCATTATTGGTTCTCTGGAGTCCATCCCGTGCTCTGGAGACTTTGGATCATGAAATCCATGCCTTTAACATCAATTTTCAATTAACGCTCCTGACTTCATCCTGTAACAAAAATACAATTAAAATACTCCATTAAGCATTATCATATACGTAAAATCTGGTAATTACTGGGGTCTGATATGCAATATTTGACCCTGATCACAACCCCCAACCAGCATTTTGCTAGTCCCGAGCAAAGTATGCGAAAAATAATTTTAGAAATAAAAGATGATTCCTGTAACTCAAGTAACTTGTGAACAGACAGCTGAGATGTGAAAATTCTAAGATTCATGAATGGTAAGTGGAATTTTCTCCTGAAATCAAGCTCACAGTAAACTTCATAATCAAGTTCAACATATTAATCCATTAATTAGAACAATTCTGAACATCGAGCTCCATGAATGTAAAGTGTAATTTCGACTTACAAACATTAAGAGATCCAATTGTCAATCTCATGATATCATTGGTAATTCGTGACAACCAAGCTTGAAACCAACACTTATCTCACAGATTAACTTTTCATTTTACCAGCCTTGATTTTCTTTATGAGCAGTAACGCAAATGAGGGGAATCAAATTCTTACCTATAGGGAGCAAACCTATGGCGAAAACTTGTCGCCTCATTTTTTATAAGTCAACTATGGAGAATCAAATCTATACCTATAGGGAGCAAACCTATGGTGAAGATTATGTGACTTAGCCTTTTAATTCTTCTTTTTACCAAGTTAATCATTCAGTTATCGAATCGAAAGCTTAATGTGTAAGCGAGATGTGATATGTGAAATCATGACTCAATCAATGTTTACAACGTCTAATCATGGATTAACAAATCAAAATGGACTGTGAAATCAAGCAGATGGCCGAATCCAAGAGTCATTAGTTACCAACATCATGTATCTTATAATGGTAAAATCACAACTATCCTTCAAAATCACTTTGAATTCAATAGAAATTCCAGAAAAAATTTTAAAATTTTCACAAATTTTGCTCAAGACCAAGAAAATACAGATTAGGTAACCTAATCTCCCACCCCCAACCTAAAATCTACATTGTCCTCAATGTAAAAGAAATAATCATGCGATGCACATGGAACAACGAATAATAAAAGAGGAATGAGGGAAAGATAGTACCTGGACGGAGAATTAAGAGGCTTCCCAAAATTATCAATGTAAGAGCAAGTTAGGGCAAGAGAGAAATTAACAGAAGCAAAAATAACAAAAAGAAAAAGAAAAGAAGATCCTACCTATACCACTTTCGCAGGTGCTCTCGATTGCATTTAGCGCATGCAACAAGCCTTTAAACCCCTAGGTTACCCCTAGTGGACGAGTTGTAGTCTCGTGAGGGTTTGCAGTAATGTTACCCACAAACATTGAAGTAACTAACTAAGAAAAATGAAAATGAATGAAATAAAAAGCAATACAATAAAGCAAAAGGCTGGGTTGCCTCCCATGAGCGCTAAGTTTAACGTCTTCAGCCAGACAAGAACGGACCATGAATGAAATAATCTTTATAACCAGGGTCCGCCAAAGAAATTACCTCAACACTTTCATTAACCGATCCTAGACAAGTGATGTGAGTTCCCATGAACTGTGCTATCTGAAATAAGGCAACTGACACTGTCGTCAAATAATTTAAGGACTTCTGCTCGAACGACTTCTTCTATGTTAGGATCACGCTTCCTTTGCATGTTATGCGACATTTCCACAGCATGATCCATACATATCGTGGGGCATACTCCCTGTATTTCCACTATCTTCCGTTCAATTGCTGCCTTATATGCTCTAAGAACATTAAGCAGCCTGCTCGCCTTTGTCTTCTCAGAGTCGGAAGCTATGCTGTCAAGAAGAGTCTCAGAGGGATGAAGAGGTTCCACTTTCGCTCTCCATTTTTCAGTCTCCAATATAGGAGTAGAGTCGAGCAATGCATTGACTTCATGGATGGGACTATCAATGTCAAAATCCATGCCCGATTGTGCTAAGCAGGTCTCAAGAGGATCTTCAAAAGATGTACGGAAGGAGTCCTGCACAAGGCTCTCGATCATGTCCACTTCAAATATGTCATCCAAATCTGAGGGTTGTTGTCCTGCATTGAAAACATTGAGTTTAATATTCATGTTACCAAAGGACAATTTCATAACTCCATTCCGCAATTGATAATAGCATTAGATGTGGCCAAAAATGGACGACCCAAAATGACTGGAATCTAACTATGAAGATTCTGGACAGGCTGAGTATCTATAACTATGAAATCCACTGGAAAATAAAATTTATCAACCTGGATTAACACATCTTCAATAACACCCCGGGGCACCTTGACAGATCTATCAGCTAGTTGTAATGTTACCTTAGTTGGTTTCAACTCACCAAGTCCTAGCTGCTCATAAACCGAATATGGTAACAAATTGACACTCGCCCTAAATCAAGTAATGCCTTCCCGATCTTATGATCTCCTATGCCACAAGACATGGTGGGAGCTCCTGGATCCCTAAATTTAGGAGGGGTGTTATGTTGAATCATGGAGCTGAGCGCCTCTGCAAGGAAGACTTTCTTATGAACATTCTGCTTACGCTTTTGAGTGCATAAATCTTTAAGAAACTTAGCGTAAGCAGGGACTTGCTTGATAGCGTCAAGCAACGGGATGTTGACTTGCACTTTTTGAAACACATCCAAGATTTCATCAAAGTTATTTCTTTTCTTTATTGGTGCCCGACGTTGAGGAAAGGGTGCTTTGGGCACATAAGGTGGCACATTAGTGGCTCTTGGAGAGTCAGAGAGCTTTTGGACTTTGGATGCATTGGTATGGCTCTCTGCTTCATCTTGATCTTCTGTTTTAGAATTTGATTCATCCCCAGGCATCTCTATTCTGTTATCAATCTGCTTGCCTGACCTAAGGGTAGTGATCGATTTAGCCTGCTCATGATATTGCCCTTGGTTGGAATTAGAGCCAATCTCATCTGTCCCTTTGGATTAGCCTCGGGTTGGCTAGGAGCTTGCCCTTCTCTCTCTCACTCAATGTGGCGGCAAGTTGACCATTGTACTGCCAACTTGGCAATGGATTGTGCATTTGCATGTAAGCTTTGCTGGTTGGCCAGTAAGGTTTGTTGGGTGTCTTTTTGGAATTGGAGAGAACTCTGCATGAAAAGATGGAGTGTATCCTCAAGAGATGGTTTCCTTGATTGTGTAGGCAGTTGTTGATATTGTGGAAACTGTTGAAGTTGTTGACTGCCAACTTGGGAGTAAGGTTGCATAGGAGGATTTCCAGATGGTCCTCCTTGTTGTGGTCCTTTTGTCCAAGAGAAATTTGGATGTCTAGCCCACCCTGGATTATAGGTGTTTGAGTAAGGATCATTCCCAGATTTTTGAAAAGTGTTCATAGCATGAACTTGTTCAGAGAGAAGTTCTGGGAATGCTGCACCAGATGGACAAGACTGCATAGGATGGGCAGGACTAGAACATGTGGCATATGCCTCGACTTGAGCTGTTTGTGGTGGTCCATTATTTAATACCAGAGCATCAACTTTCTTTGTCAGGTTATCAAGCTTGGCGCTCAGCTCTGGCATGACTCCTATCTCATATATACCACCTCTCTTTTGTGGTTGGGGACTTCTGTCACCTCTATTTGAATAATCCCATTGCTGGGAATTTTCGCACAAGGTTTCAAAGAAGTTCCACGCTTCGACATCACTTTTGGTCATGAATGACCCTCCACTGGTGGCATCAACCATGCGACGGTTCTGTGGTGTCAGACCGTCATAGAAGTATTGAACTTGTTGCCACTTCTCAAAACCATGATGAGGACATTTAAGAAGCAAGTCCTTCCATCTTTCCCAACATTCATGAAAGTGCTCGCCCTCTTTTTGTGTGAAGTTAGTAATTTCTCTACGGAGGGCATTGGTTTTGTGAACGGGGAAGAACTTGTTTAAGAACTTCTTAGACAGTTGGTCCCATGTAGTGATAGATCCAACTTCTAGAGAATTCAACCATGCTTTCGCCTTATCCTTCAAAGAAAAAGGAAACAGGCGTAGGCGGATCGAATCGTCTGAGAAGTTTTGGAACTTAAAGGTGGAGCAAATGTTTAAGAATTCTTTCACATGATGATATGGGTCCTCCTTGTCCAATCCATAAAAGGATGGCAACAATTGTATGACTCCAGGTTTAAGTTCAAAGTGTGCTGCCGTAGTGGTTGGCAACACTATGCATGAAGGCGCATTAAATTGGACAGGAGCTGAATAATCTTTGAGAGCTTTAACTTCAGTCTCATTCGCCATTTCAACAGGATTATTTCTCAATCTTTCACGAATTGTTCTTTCAATCTCAGGATCAAACGGTGCTAGTTCTATATTCAGAGATCTACGTCCTAGCATAAACTATGTTATTGCAATAAGAAAGAAAACTAAACTAAGATGCAACCTAAGATGAATAAAACTAAAGGAAAAAGTTATGAATTCCTAAAAACAAGAGAAAGCTATGCAAACGAGAATTGGAAAGAAGAACCCGAGAAAAGGAGATGATGAATGTCTGAAGATTTGAGAGCTCCTTCTTTTGAAGACAATGTTATTTAGCAGCTTCCTTCCTTAATTCCTGTAAACAAAAAGAAAACAAAAATAAATTAAATTTACTAAAATAATGCTAGAAAAAAAATCCTAAGCAACGGTTAATTTCTAAAAAAGAAAGTTTGTAATCTTAGAAATAAAAGCTAAGTTAGTTTCTAAAAAGGGAAAATTTCTAAAAAATAGGAAATTAGAAAATAAGAGAGAAACTTTCTAAAAAATAAAACCTAAAGACTCTTCTAAAAATAATAAAACCTAAACTAGAAAATAGAAAGTTACTTGAAAGAAGAATCAGAATCTAGAATTAGAAAATAGGAAATTTCTAAAAATAAAATAAAATAGCCTAGAAATAGAAACTTTCTAAAAAAAAATAAAACCTTAATTCTAAAAATAGAAATTAGAAAAAAATAGAAAATTTGAAAAGAGATTACCAAATTAGTAGTTTATGTCAGGTCCCTACAAAACAGGCAATAGGTTAGTTTCTAAAAAAATTTAACCTAAAGTTAGTAAAAAAACTAAGACTATGAATTATGATAAGAGAGAATCCTAAATCCAATTGGAACAAAACAGTCCCCGGCAACGGCGCCAAAAACTTGATGTTTTATTTAAACCAACATGATTTAAATGATTTTTAAACTCGCAAGTATACGAATCAGATGTAGATACGGTACGTATTACGAGATCGTTCCCACGAGGACTGGTCGTCACAATTCAAATCTATGATTCTCCTTAACTAATCCAACAAATAATGGAATGAATTACTAAGCACAATTTTATGAAAAATAATTAATTAAGAACAGGGAAGAAAATTCAATCAGAGAGAGGGCACTAGGACTTTCGAATCCACCCCTAATTATCCTAACCCTTGTTTTGTCTGTTGATTCACCTTAATCTAGATTGATACCACTTAAATAGAGAAAGCACAATCTGTGTCCTTAATCGGGCATACAAACTGTCTAATTCCTTTAAGCAATGCCATGAATGACATATCCCATATCCTTGGTCGGGTCCATGGAATGTACATTCATTAAAGCACCCTGTTTCTTCCTCTATAGGAAACTTGTTCTTGATCAGACACAAGTACCTATAATAAGCATCCAAACAACATCCATATATATACTTTAATCAAGTTCATAGATGGAGAAGTATAGAATTTAAACCCATAAAGCCCACTTAAAGAAAGAAACAAATTAATTGAAATTCAAAGTAAATCAACCAATACAAGAGCTAATCAAATTAGGGGCTTCATCTCAGCCCTAGCTGAGAGATTAGTGACCCATAAAATTCATGAAAAATATTAAATAAAATTCATAAAAATTAAACACCAAACCAATCGATCTCTCTCTTCTTTCTTCTCTTTCTTCTCTTTCTTCTCTTTCTTCTCTTCCTTGCTCCAGATCTGGACCCTGGTTCTGAATGACTCTCCCACGTCCAAAACTCCCCTTCTATAGCGGCTGGATGGATGGGATCGGTGGGCGAGTCGTAGAAGGACTCGAAGTGCACTTTTTTCGCAGCCGTGATCGGTGGGCCCCACAGAGACATTTTCTGGAAAATCTACCCCATCCATTGGATTCGGACGAAATTTCAGTCAAGAATAGGTGGTTTTGAAGGTCCATTAGTGCGGCCGAGAAGAAAATACAAAAAGATCAGTTTTGAACTCCGGGGCAGTCTACTTTTGGCCTCTGCACCGCACACGTGTGTACGCATGGGCGAGGAATATCAACATGGTTTTGAAGCTCTCGACGCCCTCTACACGATGGACGGATCAGATCTTCCATCTGATCGAAGATGGTGGGCCACAACCGCCCGGAAGTCAGCTCTTCGCGGACGTGCGTAAGCCTTCGCACGTCCGGCGCTGTGATGCTCGGTGGGCCCCACATAAGCGTTTTCGGAGAAATCCACCCCGTCCATTGGATAGAGGACGAGATTTCGTTCAAATATGGATGGTTTTGAATTTGCGTGGACGCAGCCCAGAGAAGAAATCAGAACAAAATCAGTTTTGAACGTCACAAGACGGCCTGTTTGTGGCCTCTGTATCACGCACGTGTGCACGCATGAGCACAAACTGCAAACATGGTTTTGTAGCTGATGAACCCTTCTACATGATGAACGGCTCGGATCGGCCGTACGTGCTACCGGTGGGGCCCACAGCGGTCCGTAAAAACGGATCTTCCGTCCGTTACGAGCGGCACTGAAACGGAGTTTTCCGTTTTTGAAAAGGAAAGTCGGGTCAGCGCTGCTGACCGACTTAGGTGCGTTCGGTGCTCCGATAGTGCACATGTGCACTATGTACATACATTATACATATGGGTCCACTGTGATGATTTTCGAGAAATCCAATCCGTCCATCCTATTGCTCATCTTCTTTAAACCGTCAGGACCAAAATTGATGTATATCCAGATATCCAGCGGACCCCACTTAATGAATTAAGGGGCTGATCTGGCCGTTAGACCACTTCCCGAGATCTTCAATGGCTGAAATTTAATATGTACGGTTAATTTACGGCCCTCATACCATGTATGAAGTTTCGAACTGATCGGATCGCGGGAACCATGTGATCTTGCATTCTGGACCCTTTTCGGGCCCCTTTGGCTTGCTTTCCTCAGATCTCAGGCGTATAAAATCTTCATTATTGGTTCTCTGGAGTCCATCCCGTGCTCTGGAAACTTTGGATCATGAAATCCATGCCTTTAACATCAATTTTCAATTAACGCTCCTGACTTCATCCTGTAACAAAAATACAATTAAAATACTCCATTAAGCATTATCATATACGTAAAATCTGGTAATTATTGGGGTCTGATATGCAATATTTGACCCTGATCACCAGTCAATAAAGAGACAACTGATGATGGGTTTCTTAGCACCTCTTTCGTTAAAAGTGCATTAACAATGACCCGCATAAAGCCTAATATATAGTAGACTCATGACATCATACAAGGACCTAATATACAACACCATGGGCCTTACTCAAGGGCCACATATACACAACAGGTGGGCCCTGCTCATGGGCTTCAAATACATGACATGTGGGCCCTACACATAGGTCATGAATACATCAAACACGTCATACATCATGGGCCTAATACATATCACAATGGCCTTGCCCATAGGCCACGAATACACAACAATGGGCCTTGCCCATGGGCCATGAATACATCACGGTAGACCTCAACTATGATTCACATATACATCATATAGGTCTCGACAATTGGAATCGACACTTAATCGGCCTCAACAATCGGTCGGCCATACAATCGACCTCGACAATCGAATCGGCCTATATGACTCGCCAATCGGGATCGATCAATAATCGTAATCGTAAATCGGTCACGATATTCAACCTCGATCGCTAATCAAAATAGGCAAATCGGTCACGATCAATCGGATCGATCGATAATTAGAATCGAAATCGTCACGATAATCGGATCGATCGATAATCGAGTCGAAATCGGTCCATGACAATCGATCGATCAATAGTCGATCGGAATTCGGTCAGACAATCGAATCGATCGATAATCGACATCGATAATCGGTCACAATCGGGATCGATCAATAATCGATCGTAAATCGGTCACGACAATCGAACGATCGATAATCGAAATCGGAAAATCGGCCATGACAATCGGATCGATCGATAATCGAATCGGCAAATCGGTCACGCTAATCGAATCGACAATCGAGATCGGCAAATCGGTCACGACAATCGGATCGATTGATAATCGAATCGCAATCGGTCACGACAATCGGATCGATTGATAATCGGGATCGGCAAATCGTCACGAGAATCGGATCGATCAATAATTAGAATCGAAATCGCCTCGACAATCGGAGTCGGTAATCGGTCACGACAATCAAAATCGATCGATGATCAGAATCGACAAATCGGTCACGTCAATCGGAATCGGTAATCGGCCATGATAATCGGGATCAATCGATAATCAAAATCAGCAAATCAGTCACGACAAATCGGAGTCGGTAATCGGTCACGACAATCGAAATCGATCGATAATCAGAATCGGCAAATCGGTCACGGTAATCAGAGTCTGTAATCGGTCACAATAATCGGAATCAATCGATACTTAGAATCGGTAAATCGGTCACGGCAATCAGAGTCGATAATCGGTCACGATAATTGCAATCAATCGATAATCTGAATCGGCAAATCGGTCACATCAATCGGAATTGGCAATCGGTCACGATAATCAGAATCGATCGATAATCAGAATGGAAAATCGGTCACGTCGTTCGGAATCGGCAATCGGAATGGGCCTAACAAGCACTAAGGGAAGGTCATAGTGTGGATATTCAACCAACATTGCCCATCACTGTAGACATTCAACCATTATTGCTCCCAAGGAGTAGCCCACATAGGGCCAAACGTATCGTAGGCCCATGGCCTCACACAAGGGCTTAATACACAATAGGTGGGCCGCATCCACGAGCCTCATACAAGGCCTACATATACATCACTATAGGCCTTACCAAATGGGCCGGAAATACATCACAATGGGCTTCATCATATGAGCCTTATATAAATCAAATTGGGCCATTCGGATCAAACATATACATCACGTGGATCTCGGCACATGGGCCATGATTTCGTCACATCAGGCCTCGTCATATGGGCCTCACATACATCACAATGGGCCGCAATACATGGATCTCATATATATCAAATGGGCCGCACTATATGGGCCTTATATAAATCAAATGGGCTGCATCAATGGGCTGCACTAATAAGCCTCATATACATCAAGTGGGCCCCACGAGTATGGCCCATTAAAGATTTGAATCTGCCACATTCTTGGACGGTGTGAATAAACCACACACGTCCAGATGGGTCCATGTGATGGATGGTGTGAATGAAACACGCATACCATGTGGACCCCACGTCCAAGCAATGGACAGTGGTATGCTCCACCTAATATTTGAATCTGTCTCAGATGGATGATGTGGATAATTCACACGTGCCATACGAGCTTCGTCCCGATGGACGGACGGCCAGGATCTAAGACACATACATCACCTATCCCACTGTCCAGCAGTGGACGGTGGATAGCAGAGGTGAAATACCTCCATTAGAGATGGGTCCACACGTGTGGCCCACCTCAGCCATGTAGTTGATATATATAATACATATCATATATATTGATATGACGTAATTATAATACATATTATATATTATATGTATACCTCCATCAGAGGTGGGTCCACACATGTGGCCCACCTCAGTTGAATATAACATGCATATATATTAAATTATTAATATATCAATGTTCACCCTCTTTATGTTATAATATAATATTATTATATTGCTAGGGAGTCTAACAACCACCGTCCAGTGGACTGGACGGTGTGGACACAAGACACATGCATCACGTGTGGTCCCACATGCAGTGGGCCACACTGCTGTTTACGCAGCATGGATGAAACACATACATCATGGTGTGGCCCGTCAAACGAATGGCCAGGGGATCACACATCACGGTGGGGATGAAACCATACTTCAAGGTGGGTCCACACGTATGGGACCCACCAGCTTTTAGATTAAGCTGACATTTATGTTTTTTTTTTTTTCTCCATCCACGGTCAGCTGCACTACTGCTGTTACGAGCATCCGACATCTGCAGTGGATGAACGGTGGATGCCACTGTCCCCCTCAAATTTCAATGGTGGGGTCCACTTGAACTTTAGATCTGACTCATTTTTTTCTCCCATACCATAAAATGATATCACAAGATGGTTGGGCGGTATGGATACAACACATGCACCATGGTGGGTCCCACTGTCCAAGGGCTGGACGGTGTGGATCAAACCACCCAGCTGCTGACGCACTACAGCAGCAATATAACTGGTGTGGTGGTATACCAGCCGGTCCACTCCTCATCATGTGGGTCCCACGCTGCATGGATGCTACACACGAGCAGGGTGGGCAGCATAATAAAACACTTACGTTCAAGGTGGAATCCCACCGTCCAGAAAACCTCTGGACGGTGAAGATATAACGTATAAATCATGGTGGATCCCACCGTCCCTGATGGACGGTGGATATACATACCTCGAGGTGGACCCCACACGTCCAATAGATGGACGGTGTGAAGAAACACAAAAATCAGGGTGGTGCCACGTCAACGGCCCACCCATTTTGGGATCAAGCAGACATTTGTGTTTTCCATTTCATATAGTCCAGCAGCATTGCTGCTGGACACCTGAAACCTGGTTGGTCAGGATCATGTGGGCCCGTGGCCTGGGCAAAATGGATGGACGCATGGATGTGGGACACACGTCATGGGCGTCCAACACACACACACATCAAGGTGGGTCCACCCGGTGGCCCACCAAAGCTTTGGATCAACTTGATATTTGTATTATTATTTTTTCCTTCATCTGGGCCTATCCAAATGGACGGGCAACAATGGTGGGTCCCGCAATCGGACGGTGTGGATCAAACTCAACATGATGGCCACACACCTCATCAACATCATCACCAAACAGAGAGAGAGAGAGAGAGAGAGAGAGAGAGAGAGAGAGAGAGAGAGAGAGAGAGAGAGAGAGATCGGTGTAGTAGAGGGACCCCGCCACTATGGGCCCCTCCTATGATCACAACACATACATCAAGATGGGTCCCACATATGTGGGCCCTTAAATCACAAATCAAATAATAAAATCACCTACCTTAGATCCCTTCTTCCTTCTTCCGCCTTATGTATGATAGAGCTCCAATAGGCACAACTTCAACGGTCAGGATGATCTTTGGATGGTGGAGATGGGAGGTAGGAAAGTGGGCCACAAAAGCTCTCCCATGGAAGCTTGCTTGGACGTGGGATGTTTGCTTGGAGAATGAGAAAGAGAGATGAGAGAGAAGTGTAAGAGAGAGAGTGAGAGAGATGGGTGTGATGGGTGTGAGTGAGTGATGTGTACTTGTGTAAGAGAAAGTTGACTTTAGGGGAGGGGTGGTTGTACTTGGGGATGGGTGAGTGATGGAGTGTGATGTGTACTTTGATTGATGGGATTGATGGGATTGATGTGATGGGTTCTCTCGGGATTTGCAACGAGCGGCGTTTTTCTCAAACTGAACGTGGGCCCACATCTCCTGGCCAGGGTACTGCATCGGCGTGCAAGACGCGGCATCAGAACCGCGACGACGGCGCGGTCGCACTGGTACAAGTCTCGGGTCACGCCGATTCTGATATACGGGACACGTGGTCGAAACGCATCAAGGTGGGGCCCACAGTTGGGGCCGTGAGCCCCAACCCAACCGTCCGTCCGCCTGCACGCAGCCGCAGGCAGCACTTGCGTCTTCTGACAGCAACGCTGCTGCTGTTTGCCCCTTTTTTTATTTAAAAAAATCAAATTTTCTGTGATTTTTCACAGGTGGGGCCTACATTGAGAAAATTTGCCCCGCCCATTGCATTCCCCGGCTCGATACAGTCAAACAGAGTCCAATATGCGGCCTGTTTCTGGCGAATAAAAAGATCCAGGTGGTTTTCAATGGTAAACACTACTGTTTCCTATGGTATGGCCCCCTTGATTGTCAGATCAGTCTCATATTTTGAATCAACGTCTAAAATGGGCCGAGAAACGAAATGGATGGCGTGGATTTTATACATACACCAAGGTGGGGCCTGCATTAACAGCCCATCCCAAAAGCCCCTCTTTTTTTTTTTCCTCTGGACGATAATACACCCATTGTCCTCATACTTCACAGTGGCAACGTCCAGCGTCCTGGACGCTGGATGGTTGCCTAAGACATGTATTTTAAGGTGGGCCCCACCTACGGACATGTTGTCTAGGTGGGTCACCCAAATAGTTGGATGATGTGGGTAATACACACATCAAAGTGAGGTCCATTTGATGAGCGGTTTGGACATTCACAACTCATTATGTGGGCCACACAATCACATCTTCATACACAAAACAAATGAACAAGAGAGGGAGAGAGAGAGAGAGAAAAACACCCACATGATCTTCTCCTTCTCCTTCTTCCCATGGGTTCATAAGCCTTCCAGGACTCCTTCCCATGGTGGAGATGGGCTTCTAAGGGTTAGATTAGGAGGGATCTAAAGGTAAGAGGGTTGGAAATGGAGCTTGCTTAGGACGTCCATGGCTAGCAATGGAAGTGAAGAAGAAGAGAGAGAAAGTGAGAGGATAGAGAGAGTGAAAAGATGGGTTGAAAGAGGTGTAATAATGAGTTTTGAAAAAAAAGAGAGCATTTATGGGGTAGGCTAGGTAAGGGGGGTAGGTTAGGTTGTAGAATAGGGTGATGTCATCCCTAGGATGACATCATCCTCATTATGATTATGGGGAAACGTGTACACCATGGCCCACAACGTGCAGTCCACTGCTATGATCGTACATGAGTCATATCTTGGGATCCAGACGTCGGATTGTAGAATAGGGTGATGTCATCCCTAGGATAGCGACGACATGGTCGCAATAGCATAGGTCTCGGGTCGAACCTACTTGGGTCAATAGGGTATGACTCGCGGTCAAGCGTAAATGAAATCTACAGGTCGCGGGTCGCCAGAATTCGACCAGGAGGACCGCAGAGGCATACGGAATGGTACGAGTTAGGATACAGGTCTTACAGCTAATCTACATGACCCTAGTCTTGGAAATGGGTCCGAAAGTCGACATACCACTCCAAAGTGTGGATCATTACCCCTAGGTTGCCATTTATAGAACCCCATGTCATGATTAATGATTTGTATAGTGAATAGATGATTGTATGCTAACCAATGTGTACTCATATGATTGTTTGCCTTCTATGAATTGCTAATCACATGTGATGTAGCTTGAACATTCAATTGGATGCTAGAATAAGTTGAAATTGCTAGATTTATTGCTCATGCTTCTTATTATCCATCTGCTTGTTCGTTAGAATGCCCAAACAAAGTAAAATTTTTCTAATTTGCTATTTGTACACTTTCCTGTAGCTGCGATAATTAATTTATTAATATGTTGATTAATTGCAATTATTTAGTTAATCGAGCTGGCTGACAAATCATAAATTTACAAGGGCAGCCATAATTGAGTCGGCCGCCCTAGACTAGTCCGATTGACTCGGGCTAAATATAGACAACCGACAGTAGTTGGACTACATGGGATGCTTGCACCCGGTGTCGGTTGAGCCGAGGTTCATTGAGTCTATCGAACTAGTCTACTAGCTAACCAATCATGTGTGTTTACCATGTATGATCACGCCTGTTTGATGTGGAGCACAAACATACTGTGCAAAGGCCTACTGATAACTATTAGTGATACGATTTAAAGTCTCAGGAGTCGGATATGGTGGTATGATACACTATGTTTGAGTTGTTGGCCTTCTCTGGGGTGACGAGTCTCTCCATAGTGACTAATGAGTAGCCAATAAGGCTACGAGCCTAGTACATCAAACTGTAATGATATTGCGACCGCTCCAAAATTGCATTTGGGTGGTGACCCTTACATCATTTGTGGGCGCCCTCTACCCATCGATGGGTGGCCTAACCTCATGCATCCGGGTCCTGAGTGATCAGTCGGGCCAGTGTTAGCCTCACATTAATTGGGGAGTTGTCATCTGGGTGGTAAACCTTAATACAGATCAAGGATCTTAGGCACATAGCCGCTACGACCACCTTGGGCCTAACAATCTGGATATAACCATTGACTAAATGGAGGTGTTCCACCTTCCCTAATTTTATTGGATGAACTGACTTAATTAATTACTCAGCTAACATGAATATTCATCACATTTATTTAGACTGTGGCGACTTGCGCATTGTGGTTGTGTGATGAAAGAGTGTTGGTATTTGCGAATGAGGCGTCATAGTTGCTTATGAGGGAGTGTTGGATTGTGAGGGCATGCACCATCTCATGACATCATGCACGTGAGTTAATAAGAGTATTTAGGAACTAAGTGTTTAAGTTGCTTTATTATTACTTGTGCTAGTAAAATTGATAACACATGTAACTTAGAGTTAATGAAACTACTGAGTTGATCACTCACTCCCACTATGGGACAATATTTTAAAACACTAACCAGACACCGTTGTAGACTTAGGTACCATGGAGTCTGATGAGTTGGAGGAGGCACATAAAAACTTGGAGGAGTCCTCGTATTTCTAGTTGCTAGGTGGGCCAATGTAGGACACTTGAGGAACGTCGATGAGATTTTAGGGTCGAAACATTTTATACTTTTGGAATTGCATATTTTGCTCAGCTATAGTCTCGTACTCTGGATGGACTTACTTATTACTTGATTTACTTGTGTTAAAAACTTTATGTTTATTCCTGAGTACATTGCATAGTATATTTCAATTATATGAATTGCTCAAATGCAAGATAAAATGAATTATATAACTCTATTTCCGTAAAGCATAAGTTGTAAGACCTGTAACCTAGATTGTACCATTCCATATGCTTCCGCGGTCCTCCCGGTCGAATTTCGGCAACCCTCGACCTATGTTCGACATTTGCGCACGAACCTAAGCTGATGCCTGCAAACCTAAGTCGACTCAACCTGAAACTTGTACCCTAGCGACTGCACCGTTGTCGCGGTTCCAACGCCGCGACTCGCACATCGATCCGATACCCATGCTAGAAGTTGTGGGTCCGCGTTCATTATGAAGAAACGCCACGCGTTGTCAATTTGGATGAAATCTCTACAACATGTCCCATCAATCAATCAATCAATCAATGTCAAGTACAAGTCATACCCCAAGTACAACAACCCATCCCTCCTTTTCCATAAGTCAACTCTCTCCCTCCACTCACCATTCCTCTTTTACAAATTTTTAAACTCACCCATACCTCCCATTTCCTTTCCTTACAACCACCACATCATCCCATCCATTTAATTCATTACTTCCCTCTCTCTCTCTCTCATTCTCTCTCTTCACTCCCAAGCAACAACATTCCATACGTCCAAGCCCCCCTCTCTCCCAAAGCCAAGTGTGGTCTACTTTCCCTCTCTCTCATCTCCCATCTCAACCATCCATTCATCATCAACCTCCATCAATAGTGTAGGTAAGGAGCTAAGGAGGCTAAGGGACTAAGGAGAAGGCCTAGAGGTGGGTGATCCACCGTTAAATTCTTATTTTAGGGCCCACTTGTTGGTAGGACCCATTTTGATGTATGTAATGTAACCATGAGGGGCCCATAGTGGTGGGGTCCCTCTATCACCGTCTCTCTCTTCTCTCTCTCTCTCTATATATATATATATATATATATATATCTCTCTCTCTCTCCTTATCCTTCCCCTAGAATGATGTGGGCCCCACCGATTGGTGTTAAATCTACTCCATCCATCAGATGGTGTGGCCTACCACATTTCAGGAGAGATCCGCCATCTATATAATACATATAGTATATTATATTAATATTATATTAATATATATATACATGCATGGTGGGCCATGTGCATGTGGGACCCACCATGATACCTGTGTTTTATCCCACTGTCCAGCGTCTAGGGACACTAGACGTGCCCAGCCGTGGGCGTGCGGTGAGGCTAACAGTGAAGTGTGAACTGACGTTAGGGTGTACGAACTAGTTGGGCTTGGGGTGAGCCACTCATGCAGGCTCCACCTTGATGAATGAATGTAATCCAAGCTGTCTATCCCGTTCCCCATCTCATTTTAGGCGTTGAGCAAAAATTTGAGACCAATCCGATTCTCGGGCGGGCCATACCATAGGAAATAGTGCTATTACCGTTAAAGCCCAACTTGATTCTTCTATTCGCCAAAAACACGTCGCATATTGGTCTCATTTGGTCGATCATGGGCCGTAGAATCCAATGGCCGGGTTGGATTTTTCAGATGTGGGCCCTATATATGAAAAACTATGGAATTTCAGAAAAAAATAAAAAAATATAAGAACATGCAGCAGCGCCTGCTGCCTGCAGCGTCGGCAGCGCAGGACGCTGCTGCTTGCTACGCCATGGACAAAAGAGGCAGGGACGTGGGTCCCAATTGTAGGCCCCACTGTGATGTGTGTTGAGCATTCACGCCGTGCATTGGTGGGCCCCTTAGTGCAGTGGGCCCCCCTCCAAATATCAGCCATATACATGGCTCAGGTGGCCCACATCATAGGAAAAAGTGGTGATTGAACGGCTGCCATTGAAACCCTTTTGGGTCAGAAGTTTTGAATCAATACGAAATTTGTTTTTCCTCTCATCCGGGTCTATATGACCTTATCAACAGATTGAGTGGAAAATAAACATTATGGTGGGCCCCACTGATGTATGTATGTATGCCCACACCGTCATCCATTTGGTGGGAACCACTTATGATGTATGTGCTCTATCCGCACCGTCCACTGTTAGGACGGTGGGGCCCACCATGATGCATGTGTTGCATCCCAACCGTCCAACCATTTTGAAGATAATTTTTAAGACTTGAGACAAAACAAAAATAAATAATAAAATAAATGAATAAAATAGATCCAATTGTCAGGTGGACCACACTACAAAAAACAGTGGATCGAATGCCTACCCTTGAAACCCCCTTTGGGTTACAAAAGCTTTGGACCAATATGATATTTGTTTCTCCCCAGGTCCTTGTTACCATGAGAATAGTCTGGATGAAAATTAAATGGTGGGCCCACTAGAATTTGATAATGGGAAATTACTATCTCCACAGTTAGTTGTAGTATGGTCCAGATGATTCTTTGGATATGATTCATTTTTGGTATGCTTTATAATGATCTCTATAGATGGATGATTGGTGCGGCCATTCGAGTCGACCCATTTGACTCGGCTCATTCAACTCGGCCTAGTCCATAGTTTCGGTCCATGTGATCAGGCCCATATTGATGTATTTGTGGCTTGTTGTTAAGGCCCACCTTGACAAATATAAGGCCCATTTGAGGAGGCCCATCTTGATGTAGTCATGGCCCATTCTTTGAGGCCCGCCTTGATATATATATGAGGCCCATGTTATACGGCCCATTAGATGTATTTGAGGCCCTTGGGTCGAGGCCCAGCGGGATGTATATGAGACCTATTGCAATGTGTGTTTCCACCATGGTTTATGTAATGATGTTCATGGCAGGCCGTGCCTTGGGAGCAATGATGGTTTGACATCCACATTGTAAGGATAATGTTAGTTAAATGCTCGCATTGTCACTCTTCCTAGGGCCCATTGATAGATCCATACTTGTAGTATGCAGGCCGTCTAGGCCCATCTTCATCATGATCAAAGCCCATTACCATATAACATGTTTAATATAGATACATGATTCATACTCATACGCATCATATGAATGCCTGATATGAGGAGTGACTGATCATAACATATGTCTTCGGACAAATTGTTCATGGGCTCCCTGATAGGCGGAGTTGCCTTTCATGAGCGCGCGGTACGCACAAGATTGTTACATGATTGGTAGAGTGATTCATGCACTTGCATTCGTGTGATTATGATTATTATATACCCTAGCAACATCAGGGCCATAGCTTCCATAGACACATCGTGGATGGATGGATTGAATACCGGAAATACTATTTTTAGCATCGGAGCGCCATAGATGTCCTTGGATAAAAATTTCTAAACCCGATGGTACCAGAGAATGACTCTAACATCGAGACCGAGTGGATATATGAGCGCACGAGGGCCGAATACCAAGAGACCGCGTCTCCCACTGTGTCGTGGTAGGTTGGAAAGGGGTGTGGCCTTACTCGCCCAAGGGTAGGGGGCATTACTAGGCTAAGTTTGACCATCTCGTGAATGAGTCCGTTATTGACGTGCCGGATAGTTATTGGCAGACTATTGGCCAAGCGAATAGTGAGGTTTCTTACGCTCACTTGGACTGTGCGGCTGGGAGAGCGGCAATGCCATTTGGAGTGTACTAAACCCCGGTGATTATCCAGAATGAGAACTGTACTGATATATGATGAGGATTGACATGCTTCAGTTGCATCTCGTATCGCATGACCGTGTTATGGCCGATAACATTCATATACTGCACCGCATAGCCTTAGTACGACTGCTTGCATTCATGTACTCATTAGCATGATTCGACATTACTCTGACCTTGCATTCTGAGCACGCCCATATTGCGTACACACTTACACCACCCTCTAAACTTTTTATAGGCTTATGTAAGATTGATGCGTGCAGGTGACGCCAGGACGCAGTTATAACCTCGCCGCCGTTGGAGCGTGCAGCTGAGCTTATGGAGTTTTTGTTACTTTCATTACCTTGTATTTTTTTTTTTTACGTACTATACTCAAAGTTTTTGATCATAGTGGATTTTGTGATGGTGTTCTTGTGGTTATTGTTCGTGGGTTATGTTATGGTTATGCTTATACTGAATGAAAATTATGTTTGAAATCCTTCTTGTAGGATCTCAGGATCGGAACCTGATGTATAGATGCCGGGATCTGAGAATGGGGTACTACGGAGGCTGTCGGTGCCAGATTCGGCGATTAGAAATTTTGTGAGTCTAGTTTCCGAGTTCGGGACGTGACATCAGTGGCACTCAGGATATCGGGAGTCGAGTATTTATTCGACTCTCGAAATTCGTGGGCATTACATATGATCTACCTGCATTTTGGACCAAGCTTATTTTGGTCGCATGTCCTAAAATGATCTTACAAAGTAGATGGATTGGGTGGATTTCTTACAAACATCCCAGTGGGCCCCACCTAACTTCTAAGCATATGAACTTTCTACGAAAGGCTTTCGCAGGAAATCCGCGTCAAGAGTTGCCCTGTATGCTGTTTCCAACCGTGGGTCTACCTAAATTACAGACCAAGCTTATTTTTTGGACTCTATGACAAAAATGTTGGTTACACACCTGGTGATCTATATGGATTTCATGTTAAACGTCACAATGGTCCACGTGTGACAATTCATAGAATGCAAATGTTGCATGCTTGGAAATTGACCAAGGTTCACTCCATATGCCAAACATAAAATTTTGATAACATGGATTTCATTTGTACAAATAGTAGTTAATGATTTGAAGTTAATTCTTTTGAATTTCATTTCATACTAAAGTCACACTGCGGACCAGCTTGATCCGATGAAGCTGTGTTGACCTTATCTTCAAGGGCTACAGTCAAAAATCCAAAGGGAGTATTGTAGCAAACCTGATACACGGGACTAGCATTTGCCACCATTGTATTCCTGTTTTCAATTCTTACATGTGGGCCCATTGTATCTGTAATCCTTGTCATTGATCTATTTCGGGAGATAGATTATAATCAAAAGGTATCCTCAATAAGGCAATTTAACCGTTGGATTTGGCTTGTAGATCTACAGCTAATAAAAGAAATACGAACAACCATCCACATTCAACTTAAAAAGTTTTCCGTATCATCTCTATCCATGGAAGGTCAAAACATAGCTATGGTCACGATTATCATGCCCCGACGTGTCAAAAATAGAAAATCTGTGTCTGTGTATATGCAATATAGAAAAGGAGAAATTGCTCATATCCAGTGGGTTGGATGATGATTTACCATCCAACCAGTGAATAATTTCCAACTTATCATGGGTCCACGACATCCATCCCGTCCAAAAGTTTGGACCTACTATGATGATCATCCAATACAAAAATCAGTAGGATCCACTAATCATCTGGGCCGCAAATACATTAGTTATTATGACAACGGTCTTGATTTGTTTCTATAGAGTGGCTTACTTAATTAGTGGATCGGGCTGATTTTTGCATTACGGGGTATTCATGGTATGGTCACCATAATAGACGGCTTGGATTTCACTCCCACATGGAATATTCGAACCTATTTTGTGGTTGGATTGTAACTTATGGTCCAACCGGTTGGATAGGATCATCTCTGGAGGTAAAGATGGATACCATCCAATAGTTTTGATTCGGTAAATCCCCACCCTATGCTATTTTGTACGTGGAACAGTAGCCGTTGGATCTGGCAGTATGTTGCTAGCCTCCCAACCGTTCATATGATAAGAGAAACCGTGGATCGTGATAAAAAATAAATAAATTGAAAAGCCTTGTCAATGACCACAAAACAAACGTTAACGAAGACAGATAATATTCAAAGGACAATAGTAAAAAAAAGTACAAATATTCCCATCTGAGAGAGTTTCTACGCTGTCCATCACATCAACGGTTCTGATCATTGCAACGTGATCCAAGAATGGAAAGCCACAGTCCCGCGATAGGCGGATGTGTACCGTAACGAAACTTCCAACAAGACATTCTTACAAATAGTGCCCAAGTTTTGGTAATCCAAACCGTTGATCTGCTTTTCTTCCAATGCAAAAATCTACCTTCTTTGCAAAAATCTCAGCCATTCAAATTATGGTCTACAGATATATAAATAAGATAAGAAAAAAAGTAACCGTCCATCAAATATCCCTAGATTAGTCTCTGTACTTATCTAATCCGGGGTGAATTTTACATCATACACCATGCAAAGTAGGTCATAGAAGATGTACGGTCCGGATGATCTATGGTCCCCAGCTGTAACCGTCGTGTGCACACCTTGCAGGAAGGTGTATGGCCGCATCAGTGTAATTCATCGACGCCCAATAGCGTAGCATAAACCCTAGAGGAGAATAGCGTCCCACCTCCATCTAACTGACACGTGGCGAACTCCCACGAACTTGCCATGGATTTCCATTACAAAAGAGGGTAGGAGAACTCCGCATCAAAAGCAAACACCCAAACACTACCTCGCCAACTACAATGCTCTGTATCTGCTCTTCTTCTCTTCTCCTTTCTCTATCTTCTCTCAATGGCATCTCTTGTAGAAAATACGAACAACGGCTTCACAGAAGACGAGCTTCGAGTCGCCGAAATCCTCCTTCAATTGTCTCTTTTCTCTCACCAAACCAGATCTCGGCCGTTCGTTTGCTGGGGCGCTAAAAAGAAGAGATCTTCAATCGCTGGAGGAGCTTCTTCTCCTCTGCGCAATGGGAAGGAAACCCATGTAAAGGTGGAAGCTTCCAGCCCTGCAACCCCTCTATCCTTCTCTCCCAGCGATGCTGATTCAAAGCCCAAGCGTTCCAGAAGAAGAGATTTCAAGAAGAAGGTATATGCTCTGTTCTTCCTTTTCTCTATTCAATGGATCTTGTTTTGTATTTTCCTTTCTGGGTTTTTGTTTTTATGGGTTTTTAGCAAGTGGATCTCATCTGGTTTTGATTTCTGTATCTTTTTTTTTTTGTTTTTTTTAATGAGATGAATAAAGGGTCCGTTTTGTATTTTCCTCTCTGGGTTTTTCTTTTTTACATGTTGTTTGGAAACGGGTCTCATCTGGTTTCGATTTCTGGATCTTATCCTTTTTAGATTGATGGTTTTATGCCTTCTGCTCTGTTTTTTTAATATGTTATTTTGATTTTTTAGGCGAAGGAAGAGAGCGTTATGTATTTTCTTTTTATGTTTTTCTGGCAAGTAAATCTTATCTGGTTTGGATTTCTGTGTACGTTGACCGTTTTAGGCCTTTTGCTCTGTTATTTATTTATTTATTTATTTCGATTTGATTTTTTCAGACGAGCAAGGAACTGAGAGAAATGGAAGCTGCGTTATATGCACAGCAAATCCAGCTAAAACATGTAAGCCTTTGATATATATTTTTTAAAATTATTATTATTATTTTTAATATAATTACATTCGCATCTATTTTTTCAATTTATTTATTTATTTTTTACTGATGGTGTGATTTTCTTTGTTTTAATCTGAATATAATCAGGAGATTTCAAAGGTGGGCAACTACTGTAACAAGCTGAAAGCTTTGAATTTGCTGTTGAAAGCGAAGCAAAACGAGGTAATTTTCTTTTCCCTTCAATCTCCTTTTTTCAGCCTTTCATCTTCTGGATTTTTATCCTCTCTTTTTTGGGGAGACATGATCCATTGCTTTCAGAACACTTAAAAAGTTAAAGTGCAACTGATTGCATTGGAACACTTTGACCGTGCAATCGATTAATCCAGACTACACATTAGTTCCATCACACATTTCATTGGCTAAATTGGCACTTGATTGGATGATCTGATCCGTCCATAAGTTACATCCATCCTTTTACCAGTGTTGGAATTGGCTGATAAAACAGATTCTTTAGAGCTGTGATGGCCCCAACATATAGATGCCTCAAATTGTTGATTGGACCTATCCTAAATGATCTTGACCGTGCATTTTAATAGGCCATTGATCACATGGATAGGATTATCTGGCATGGTAACTCATGAAATACAGTTATCTTTAGCTACTCTCTCTCCCCTGCTTATACTCTGTGTTTTGGCAGTTGGGTTCTCTCCAAACAAGATACCAGCTTGATCTGAAACAATCCAAAAGCTTGGATCTTTTGGAAACTCCAACAGCAGAACCTTCTTCCCATGCTTTCGAACAAAACCAACCTTCCATCATCAATCATCAGTCGATACGGCCGGACGCTGATCCCACGGATAAAATAGCCAAGAATTCTGAATTCCCATATCGGGAGGTGCATCCTTCATTAGCATCATCAGGGCTTGAATTGGGGTTGGAAAACCAGTGCAGGCCTGTTGGAATTCTCGATCTGAATCTCCCTGCTAAGGAGATTGCTAGTTTAGATTTTTGGCACCTTCCCTTTCATATGAAGAACAAGGCAGCCATTGCTGCTCAGGCAAGGAAGAGGAGGATTGAAATCAATAGGGTGAAGAGCTCTCTGATCATCAAACAGCCACGTTTTAGATGAACGGCTGTGGTTCTCTCTCTCTCTCTCTGGCTCTTCTCCGCAAGTTGAGAGGCCTTTCTGAGGTAAGTTGGGAGAGGATGAGGAAGTATATAATACTAGCAATAGCATGGTGGATCATACTCATGCCAGCATTGATGGTTCACATGGCATTCGTTCAGGTTAATCCTGACCGTTCAAATGGACGGGGTATGGGCAGGCAGTCAACCAGATTGGTTGATCTAGTCCATCTTAATGAGTGAAGATCCATTGATTGGATGGTTAAGATGATTGGATTCATGGCATTGGTTAGTACATGTGGGCCACTTATACAGTGGTTGTATGCATGAGCATGATCCACCGTACTCCGGCAAAGTATCATATATGATTCACTTGAAAGTTCTCCATTCCAATTGTACTATAGCTATTTGCAAGTTCTATGGATTTTTGTAATTCAAGAGCTCTAATTCATGATTGGATTACTTTGAATTCCTTTATTTCTTTATTGCTTCCACTACCATGTTGCAGAATGATTGACTGCCTGCTGGGGCCCCACCTAGTGGGTTTGGATTGCCTTTTTGTCCTACCTACTCTTCACACCTTATCTTGAAAAAATCACACTGATTTGATGTTCTGAACCGTCTGATCAATGGTACCCAGAAATGGACGGCGTTGATCGTTTACGAATGTGTCCAGTAATTAATTAGTGGAGCCCATTTTAGCTTGCTTAGAAAAATGGTTCTGAGAGCCACTTCTATTGCTCAGGAAATGGATGATTGTACAGTAGAGTGCCAATGAATGGACGTCTATTACGAAAAAGAAAAAAGGAAAAATTAGGAATGGATGGCTACAATTTATCCTATCTTGTAATTAGGGACAAGATTGGATTGGATTAAATGAATGGTCCAGATCAATTATATGGACTGCCCATTTGTGTCCAAATGCTGAGTAGGCCACCGAGTAGGGGTCCGTTGGATGTGTGGACAGGGGTTTGCAAGGGGGGAACGGATTGGCTACTCCCCCTACTACCATCCCCGTGGCTGATGGTTGGTGCTCTGTGGGCCCCACCATGATGTGTGTGTTTAATCCAATCCGTTCATCCATTTTTACATATCATTTTAGGGCTTTATCCCCAAAATGAGAGGGATATAAATCTCAGGTGGACCACACCAGAGGAAAACAATAGTGATTGGATATCCACCATTAAAATCCTCCTAAGGCCCACTGTACTGTTTATTTGACATCCAATCTGTTGATTAGGTCATACAGACCCAGGTTAAAGGAAAAAACAAAGATCAGAACTTTTATGGCCCTCAAAAAGTTTTTAATGGTCGATGTTCATTCCACATTATTTCCTGAGATTGGGATATGCATCAGTTTTAGTCTCATACCATAAAACGATCTAGAAAAATAGATGGACAGCATGGATGAAACACATACATCATGGTGGGGCCCACAGAGCACCGACTGGAGTAACCATTCCCTTCCCTTGCAAGGGAAGGTATACGTCCAGCTGCATAGGTATTTAAATATCATGGACATGGGCTTCATTGGATGTTAGGATCTTGTTTTTGAAACAGATATGGATGTCACATATCTAAAATTCATGCACACGAAATGAAATTTAAATCATGGTAATGAATCAATGTGAATTAGAATCCGTAGTTATATTTGATAACTTATAATTAAAATGCGCTAAAGTCTAGAAGTTGTATTTGGATGCCTATAATGAATTTAATTAACTAAATTAGCTTTAGCATTTGTAATAAGCCCATTGAAATATTTTGACAAAAGAATGAGGAAATCCCAATCATCTAATAGGCTAAGTGAAGGTTACAGATAAGTAACCCACTGATGGTTTAGTTCTCTAGCCATGTCGAGTAGATTAGTAGTGTAGCCACACATTTGTTACTTGTGTAACTCTCCTCATTTTAAAAAGGGAGACAAAAATACATTTTATGCTAATGATGTGGAATTCACATATAAGTAAAGGTATTTAAAAACATGCCAAAAATAGGTATTTAAAAAGATGACAAAAATAACTTATCTTTTATCATCAATTCCATTTACCTCGTGGATTTCCTATAAAGCCTTTTGCAGGAAGTTCTTGTGACGGAATATGGGTGTCAATGGGCCGGCCCGACAGACCTGCTCAAAACAGTTCATAATTTGGGCCATGACCTACCATGCCCAACCTGTTGGCAGCCCTAGATGTGAAGCTAGTTGGGGCTTTTATTTATTATTTATTATTCTTTTTTTTACACGCGCCCCCCACGCCGTAGTGGGATTTCACCACCCATGTATATTCTAGGTGGGGCTGCTTATTGTAATGTTGGTAAGACTCGTCTATCTGTTTTCTAAGATCATTTTAGGACATGTGACAAAAAATGAGCTGAATCCAAGACTCAAGTGGACCACATGATAGGGAAAATTGGGGAAAGAAATGCCTACCATTGAAACCTTCCTGGACTCCACCTATGTTTATACGCCATCCAAACTGTTTATAAGGTCATTCACATTGGGATGAACTGAAAACATAAAAAACTTAGCCTGATACGACTCATTTTTCGCCATATGAATGTTTCAACCGAAATTGTTCAATCTCCATTATTTCCTCTCTTGTGGCCCACTTAGGTTTTGGATTGTGTTCATTTTTTGCAGAATGGCCTAAAATGCGCTCCAAAATGGATGAACAAGCAAGTTTCTTACGCACATCATAGGGACGCCACCTAGCTTCCCTGCGCAGCAACTTGGCAGGAAATCTATGTCCCTGGGCCACATGATGTATTTGCACTTGATTAGATCTAAACACATCCAAATAAGGAATGTACAACTTAAAATTCTTTTCCAAAATCAATATGGTTGCTGTGACTTGGTTTGAGTCGCCTGCATTTTAAATATGTTCTTTTAACAGTCTTTTATTTATTTTTCAAAACAAAGAAAAGAAAAAGAAGAAGAAAGGAGGTTTCAACTAACATGCATGATGGTGTTTTGAACCACCACATCTTCCACATGCGTAATGGTTAGTAATGGTCTCAACTAACGCACTGCAACGCTACGTACTGTGCGGCTGTCTATCTATAGCCAATGTTTTATTTCATCTTTAATTAATTTTTATATCAACATTTAATGAGATACGAGTGGTTGTCTCCACTTGAAAATAGGCTATCCTAAAAATCAGGACGGTCCAATAATTAGATGCGCCCTATGTTAATGTATAGTTTTTTTAGGTGGTTCATTATTTTCTATGATAAGCCCCCACCAACTTAATTTTTGGGGCATCTCATTTTCACAGTGGGACAATCTCACCTGATAGCGAGATGTCATGCAAACACTATGGTGGGCCTCACATGCTAACAAGTTGCAGGTACAATTAGTTGTGTTAGCATTTAAGTATCCGGTTGGGTCAAGTAAAGACTAGCCGTAGGAAGACAAATGGGTAGGGGAATCAATTTTAAAAGAAGATTTTCTGAATATCTACCGCATTGCCACAAATCAATCCATCCGAGTGGCTGATTGCTGTTCAGTTATAAGGAATGAAATAGTGTGGAATCCCAAATGTGCAGCCCTGCAACAACGCATCATCAGGTGCAAGATAGATCAGGGAAGAGAAGACAGTTTAAAATGGAGTTTCGACAGGTCCGGTTCATTCTCGGTAAAGTCCCTCTATAGCTTCATTGATAGGAAAGCTCCTTTGGAGGCGAAAGCTAGGACAAATTTAGTGTGGAAATTCATGGTTTTCCCAAAGATAGTAGTGTTGGGCTGCTTAGTCGCAAAGAAAAAGGTGTTGACTGTGGACAACTTAAGGAAGAGAGGTATGATTATAACAAATATTTGCCTTTGTCGCATAAACGAAGTAGAATTAGTGGATCATCTGTTTGTCCACTGTCCTTTCATTACCCAGGTGTGGACAACTATTTTTCAAATCTTCAAGGTGTAAGAATATCTGGATGTGGAATTCTAGGGATCTACTGTGCATAGAACATGGAGATCTAGGGTTCGAATGACTTATCTAGTTGAGACGCCATAAATGTGAGATAAGAATACCAGAATACCAATGCTGTAGTCTTCCTTTCCTTCACACCCTTATACATAATATCATATTGGACTTCGAGTTCTGTCGCTGTGTAGGATTGGAGACCCAACATTCTCTTAATAGAATTTGTGGAGAAGAAAGTTTGAATCCCATCATAATTCTCTCTCAACTACTCTACATTGTTGTGTCCTAGTTCAACTCAACCGCTGTCTACGTAAGATAGTTATAGTATTCCAGCCCTAATACGCACTGCTGCGTAGCGGATCACTTAAAGTGGGGCTCACTGATTTAGTCAACCACATAATCCAACTACTAGGACAATTTAGACCGTTGATCAGTAAGGCCCACCACATAGAGTTCTTACACAAGGTTCCATGGTCACTCCCTCAATCTTCCGATGGGCTGCTAAAAAGTTGGCATAGGCCTAAGTTAGGAAAAGATAGGACCGTAGTCTGGAAAATGTTCCTCTTGGTTGCTTGGTGGTTGGTGTGGGAAGAAAGAAACATGAGATGTTTCGATGGAGTTTCCTCGGTAGATGTAATAGTTTAGAAGATGTAACAGTATATTGTCGAGTGGGCATCTTACACTGTAAACTTAAAGGATTGTAATCTGTTTCATGTAGGAGGATAATCTTCTTGCTTTCTCGGTGAGCTGATCCTCTTTTTTGTAATCCTTTTTTTTTTTTTCCTAATCAAATCACTGTTACTTCTCAAAAACAAATAGTAAAGACAAGCCGTGACTTTGAGTTGACCCAACTTCGAGTGAGGTAAAATTGTTGGGTTTTGATTGCGTCATGCCTGTGTGGCTAGATTCGGTCCAGATAGGAGCTTTTGTGGGGTTTACTGTGATTTATGGGTTTTATCCACGCTGTCCATCCATTTTGCTAGATCATTTTAGGTTCAGAGGTAAAAATTGAGGCAGATCCAAGTCTCAATCGGACTGCACCATAGGAAGCAGCCGTGATAATGATGCATACCATATTATATTTATTTTCCATGTGTGCTAAAATTGACGCAGATCCAACGTTTGTGCGCGATCCTAAGACGAGTCCTGCATATCGAAGTCGACTCGACTCGAAACTTGTGGCCGTCGCCGCGACTCACACACCGATCTGAGATCTAAGCTAGAAGATATGGGCTGGCATTCATTTCGAGAAAATGCCGCGCCTGTAAATTCTAAGAGAATCTCTACAACATGACCCATTAATCAATCAATCAATCAAGTCAAGTACACTCTATACCCCAAGTACAATAACCCATCCCTTCCCATTCCCAAAGTCAACTCTCTCTCTCTCTCCACCCATCCCTTTCTTATAACTCCATCACTCCACCCATCACACATCATCCCATCCCTTTTCACCCATCACTTCCCTCTCTCTTTCATTCCCTCTCTTCACTCCCAAGCAACCCAAAATTTCACACGTCCAAGCCTTTCTAAGCTCCCTTCCACAACAACAAGTGTGGCCCACTTTCCCACCTTCTCATCTCCCATCTCAACCTTCCAATCACCATCAACCTCCATCAAAGTTGAAGGCAAGGAGCATACAAGCCTAAGGGAGCAAGAAGGAGGCCAATAGGTGGGTGATCCACCATTGATTCTTATTTTAGGATCCACTTGTTGGTGGGACCCATTTTGATGTATGTGATGTATCCATGAGGGGCCCATAGTGGTGGGGTCCCTCTCTCTCTCTCTCTCTCTCTCTCTCTTTCTTTGTATGATGATGATGATGATGAAGGGGTGTGTGGCCCATCTGGTGTGTGTGTCCCATCGTGAAGCATATATTTTAGCCATGCCATTCACCTTCATGTCGGACCCACCTGAGGGATGTGTTGGACCTACACCATCTAGCCCATTAGCGGGCCTGGACGGAAGGAAAAACACAAATATCGACTTGATTCAAAGTGGGCCACGTCCCATGTGGACCCACCATGATACCGTGTTTATCCATGCCGTCCAGCGTCCTGGACGCTGGACGTGAGGCAGGGGGGCGGCTAACATGGTGTGTGTGTATTGACATGGGTGTGTACTAACAAGCTAACAAAAATAAAAATAAAAATTTTATATATATATATATATATATGTATATATATAGATATATATATATATATATATATATATATATATATATATATATATATATATATATATATAGGAAAAAGGTACTATGTGCTCGACCTCACGAGTCCGTCCCCTGAGGTCGAGATGTGTGGGCCCCACTGTGATGTGTTTCAAACATCTACCCCATCGTCGGATGCACCATTCCATCGTAGGCCTAGGTCTCAAAATCAAATCAATCCGTGACTTGTGTGGGCCACACCACATACGAAGTGAGGAGGGGCCGTGCACCATTAAAACTTTCATAATCATTTTTGGGCCCACCGAGATGTGGTTTGCAAATCCAGCCCATTCATTATGTGTGTCCAACTCGCATGAGGCTTGGACCAAGTTTCAGAATGCATTCAAAACTCGTGGGCCCCACCAAGTGCTTTTATATGTTTTAAAGGTGTCTTCACATGATTTTAGATGGTATGGCCCACGAGTTCCGTATACGGCTGATTTTGGGATATCCCATAATTTAGAGGGGACCCATCAAATGCATGGTGTTGATGGTCGACACGCATCACGGTGGGGCCACACGGCTTGACCTCACGAGAGCATATCGTGAGGTCGAGCGCATAAGTACCTTTTCCCATATATATATATATATATATATAGAGTTTTGGAGTGGGCTGCTCATGCAGCCCCACCTTGATGTATGAAGTTAATCCACGCCGTCCATTCCATTCTCCACGTATTTTCGGCGTTGAGCCAAAAAAATGAATCGAATCCAATACATAGAAAACGGTGGTTTTTACCATTAAAATTCACTCTGATGTTTTTGTATACTAAAGCATATCGAATATTGGGCTCATTTGGTCTATCTTGGGCCGTAGAAGCCAATGGGTGGGGTGAATTCTACTGATGCGGGCCCCACCTAGGAAAATCTTCAAGAAAATAAAAAAACATAATTGTGCAGCAGGCGCTGCTGTTGTCCAGAGGACGCATAACGTCCTGCTACGCTAGGACGTAAAGGGAGGGGGGAGGGACCTTGGGTCCCAACCGTGGGCCCCATCGTGATGTGTGAGAACATCAACATCGTGCATTTTGTGAGCCCCTTCTAGTAGTGGGCCCCCCAAAAATTAGCCGTATGTGGGACTAAGGTGGTCCACACTATAGGAAACAGCGATGATTGAACGTCTGCCATTGAAATCCTTTTTTGGATTTCACAGAAGTTTTGGATCTTTACGAAATTTATTTTTCCTCTCCATCCGGTTCTGTGTGACCTTATTAACAGATTGGATGGAAAATAAATGTTATGGTGGGCCCCACCTGGGATCTTCTGATGTATGTATTGTATTCCACACGTGTGGACCCCACCATGAGTTTGTGATTTATCTATGCCGTCCATCCCTATGGGACCCACCATGATGCATGTGTTACATCCAAACCGTCCAACCATTTTGAAAGACAATTTTAAGGCTTGTGATGGAATAAAAATAAGACAGATCTCGGATCAGGTGGACCACATTATAGAAAACAGTGGGTTTGAACGTCCACCATTAAATCCTTGGAAATTCTAAAGGTGGAAATCCTTATTACCACTTATATTTAGGTGTGGCCCATTTGATATACATGTGGCCCATGTGATGTGGCCCACTTACCATATTTATGGCCCATTGTTGAGGCCCACCTTGATTTGTATGAGGCCCGTTGTTGAGGCCCACCTTAATATATAAGAGGCCCATGTTATGAGGCCCATTGTGATGTATGTAAGGCCCATGGGTTATAGCCCATTGCAATGTATGTAAGCCCTAATTATTCGATATATATATATATATGAGGCCCATGTGATTAGGCCCAACTTGATGTATTTGTGGCCTGCCCATTGAGGCCCACCTTGATATATATATATATATGGGGCCCATCTTATGCGGCCCATTTGATGTATCTGAGGTCACGGGTTGAGGCCCAATGGGATGTATATAAGGCCCATTGCAATGTGTGATTCCACCATGGTTTATGTAATGATGTTTTGGAAGCCATGCCTTGGGAGTAATGATGGTTTGACGTCCACATTGTAAGAACAATGATGGTTAAATGTTCGTATTGTAACTCTCCTTAGGGGCCCATTGATAGGCCCATACTTGTAGTGTGTAAGCCGTCTAGGCCAATCTTCATTATGAACAGAACCCATCCCCATATAGCATGTTTAGTATAGATCCATGATTCATGATCATACGCATCATATGTATGCTTGGTATGAGGAGTGACTGATCATAGCAAATGCATTCGAGCTGATTATTTATGGGCTCCCTGATAGGCGAAGTTGCCCTTCATGAGCGCGCGGTATGCGCAAGATTGTTGCATGACTAGTAGTGTGATTCATGCACTTTGCATTGTATGACATGATTTCTATACGCCCTAGCGACATCAGGGCTATGACCTCCACAGGCACATCGTGGATGACAGGTTTGGACATCAGAAATATTATTACTAAGCATTGGGGCGCTATAGATGTCCCTCGGTGAAAATTTCTAAACCCGATGGTACCAGAGGATGACTCCAACATCGAGACCGAGTGGATATATGAGTGCACGAGGGCCGAATACTAGGAGGTCGCGTCTCCCATTGTGTCGTGGTCGGTTGGAAAGGGGTGTGGCCTTACGTGCCTAAGGGTAAGGGGCATTGCTAGGTTGAGTTTGACCAGCTAATGAATGGGTCAACTATCGACGTGCTGGATAGATATTGGTAGACTATTGGCCAGGCGTATAATGAGGTTTTTTACGTTTACTTGGACTGCGCGCTTGAGAATGGGGTAGTGCCATTTGGAGTGTACTAAACCCCGGTGATCACCAGAATGAGAACTATACTGATATTTGATGTGCTATGTTGATATGTGGATTTGAATGAGGATTGGCATTCTTGATTTGTATCTCGCATCATATGGTCTTGATATGGCCGATAGCATTCATATCCTGCACCGCATAGCCTTGGTAAGGCTGATTGCATTCATGTGTCCATCAGCATGATTCCGCATTACTCTGACCTTGCATTCTAAGCACGTTCATATTGCGCACACACTTACACCACCCTATAAGCTTTCTATAAGCTTATGCATGATTAATGCGTGCAGGTGATGCCAGGACATAGCCATAGTCTTGCCGCGGTTTGAGCGTGCAGCCGAGCTTTTAGAGTTTTTGTTACTTTCATTATATTGTATTTCCCTTTCATACACCTGTACTCAAAGTTTTTGATCATAGTGGATTTTGTGATGGTGTTCTTGTGGTTATTGTTCGTGGGTTATGCTTATCGAAACAAAATCATGTTTGAAATCCTTCTTGTATGATCCCAGGATCGAATCTGGCGTATAGGCGCGGGGAGCTAAGAAGAGGTAAAAATTGAGGCAGATCCAAGTCTCAATCGGACTGCACCATAGGAAGCAGCCGTGATAATGATGCATACCATATTATATTTATTTTCCATGTGTGCTAAAATTGACGCAGATCCAAAGCTCAAGCAGACTGCACGACAAAGCAGCTGTGCTAATGATGGACGCCAATGAAACTTACCTAGGGCTCACCGTTATGTTTATTTAGCATCTAATCTGTTCGTAAGGATGCGCATAGCTGTGTGAAGGGCAAAATACACATATCAGCTTGATCAAAACTCATGTGGTTTCCAAGAAGTTTTCAATGGTGGGCGTTTAATTCCCATCGTGTGGTCCACTTGAGCCTTGGATCTACATCATTTTTGGGCTCATGCCTTAAAATAATCTGTAAAAATGGATGGACAGCGTGATAAAACCCATACATCATGGTGGGCCCCACAAAGCCCCTGCCCGGACCAAAATCTGCTTCCACCTTTGGGGAGCTGATTACCCGGGTAATCTTAGTGGGTGTTACCCTTACCGTGTTGGGCCCACCTTGATAAAATGTTGTATATTCAAAGAAGTTTTTAATGGTAGGCATTCAATCATCACTGTTTCCTGTGTTGTGGCTCACTTGAGATTTGGATCTGTCTTTTTTTTTTTTTTTTTAAAAATGAACCAAAGAAAATGGATGGACGGCATAGATAAAATACCCACCAACCATTGTGGGGCCAACAGATAAAAGCGTAATTAAAAATGTAGACAAACAGGCAGTTTCTTCGAAGGCAATGCATAGAAGAGTCGAGTTATAGATCCTGCTCATCAACAAATGTACAAATTTCCAATGCATAAGGTTCCATGGCGTTTGGCTATAGTTGTGATCCAAACCGTTCATATGAGCAAATGTGTAAGTCGATGGGAGCTGCTTATAAAGTCTTTTAGATTGAAATATCACAACCATTTCATAAATTCCTACTAGAAGAAGCTTAAAGAGATGGTCCATAATCAATGAAAAATAATTTAATTTTCTTGGGAATACTGATATTCATGTTCACATCTGATTCTACTTTGATAAATGTAGTGACGACTGTTATTAAGATTTCAAATTTATAGGCATGAGCTAGATATTTGTAATACACTGTATATCAAAGTATCGCATGTAACTCAAGTGGGAAAATGTTAGAATCTAACTTATAAATAGCCACATGTGGCACTTATATCCAACAATGGTTATATAATTACCAAATAGGAGCTTGGAGCATTATATTCAAACTCATGTCAATAGTTACTGGAAAAGTAAAATTGGAGAAGACCTCTATGGGTGGGTGAACTCATTCATCTACTTAACATGGTTTCAGTCTCCAGTTCATTATAATTTTGGGCAATTAGAAGGTGAAACCGTTGGATTGTGAAAGTCTGTATGGAAGAGTGGGTCCTTAAGATCTGATGGTCTACATGATATGGGACCTCCACAAAGCCGAGGATAAACGGTTTCAGGTCTAGTGGTCCACCTAACCACTACTGTAGCAGATGAGTCTAATCACCCATTTGATTTTTCATGTATACATGGCCATAGATTAAAATCTCCGGCTTAGATTGTTTAAGGGACAAGTTAGATGGATAATATTATTATGTCAATTTTTTGTGTACTCTAGTTCTTTCTACATTTTTCCATTTATAGAAAAGGATCAAGAGTTTGAATCATCTAAATCTTTGTTTAAAGTTAAATTTACGATTAAAAAAAAACTGATTAAAAAAAGAGGCTAAAACTCGTGGGACCCACCAACTAGTGATTGCCCATAAGTGGGCAGCATGAGCCTGTGTCCAACAAGTGAAAGATTCGAAACTATGGGACCATTCATCATCTCCAAAATGAAGCTCTATGTATCTTGTAAATCAAAGGCTTACAATGTTTTCTATAAAATTCATTCCTACTTGAATGTGGACACGGATTGCGTCGTACCCCTGCCTAGACGGTAGTTCGTCCGAGCAGGGCTCAGTGGGACTCATCGTGATGTAAGTGTTTTATCCACGCCATTCATCATTTTTCTCAGATCATTATAAGTTATGATCCAAAAAGCAAGGCAGGTCCAGGGCTTAAGTGAACCACAAAGTGGGGATTGAACTTCCACCATTAAAAACATCTTGGGAGCTGGAGAAGTTTCGGATCAAGCCGATATTTGTTTTTTCACTTCATCCATGACTATGTGACCTTATGAATAGGTTGGATGGTAAAAAAACATCATGGTGGCCTATACAAAGGTTTTAATGATGGGTGTCATTATCACTACAGCTTCCTTTGGTGTGGTCCGCTAGAGCTATGGACCTTCTTCATTTTTAGGATTATTCCTTAAAATGATATGAGAAAATCGATGAACAGCGTGGATAAAACACTTACATCATGGTGGGCCCCACAGAGCCCTGCTCGGATGGATTACCCTCCGGTCGGGGGTAGGACGCAATTCGCGTCGTTCCCAATCCATCCGTTGATTAAGTAGGCCACACATGCACAAAGAAATAGACAATTTAGATGTATGAAACCAATGGCCTACATTCAAGATGGATGGGTTGCCTAACTAAGTATTGGAATGGCATATTTGTAGAAAGTCAGGTCTAGTTAAGAGAAATTGGGCAAAAACAACTTGACCCTAAGTCATTAATGTGAGGCTGAAGCTTGGCCCCAACACAGCCTACTCAGCCCATTGACACCCTTAACCATACAATATCCTTAGTGTACTGCTCTAGAAACACTCCCAAGAATCCAAAGGTGAATCCTAGGTGATTTTTCTAACAGACATGCAAGCTTAAATGGCTAAGTCATTGATTTCGGGCATTCCCAACCACGTCTCCTCATGAACTTCCATCTAACATCATTCACCAGATTGACAAACCACAAATCAAACGGTTAGGAAATTGGGAGCAAATCTACTTTCCTATTAATCTGAGCACCCTTGAAATTGCTCATTAAAATTGATTAATTAAGCCTATGTTTTGAAGCTTGGGTGAGGGATGTTTTAATTAGATCATCGGGCAAACCACTTGGTGGATTGAAATTATCAAGGCTTAGTATCTTAATCATCGGGCACTATGGAATGTATTTGCGGTGGTAGTGCTTCACCAACTTGGAGGAGTGTTCTTTCAATTAGATACTGTTTTGAATTATTTGCAACCAGTGCCCAACTCAGCCTCTTAGCCAATATCCCATGAACTCTTATCCACCTTAGGAGCATACGATTTTGTAAAGCCTTTAAATCAATGACTAGAGAGGAGCTTGGAGTGCTGTTGGTTTGCTTTTGTGTTGTCTTTGCTAATGTCCAATTGGATTCTCCAGCCCACTAAGTAGGTCTGTGAGATGCAGAATGGCTACAGGGTAGTCCCACTGTGGGACCTATGAGATGCGGGATAGCCCATGGGGTGGTCCCACTGTGGGACTTATGAGATGTGGGATAGCCCACAGGGAGGTTTCAGTCGGTTTGCCTGGGAGGGCATGGATAAAGGGATATTCCAGTATTTCCTCAACGACTCTAGAGCTTTTGGTGTGTCAGCCATGAAGTGGCATAGGGGCATCTAGGTTGGTTGGATGGAGGAGAGATAGTGATAGAGCTTGGCAGAAAGTTAATTTTTATATACAACTAATCAACAACTACATAATAAGAATTACACACTAAGAAAAATAATTTCATTCCTTCATACCTCTCAATCAAACACATAAAAGTATAAATAAAATTCTTCACCACCTTCGAAGCTTGGACTCTATCTAAAGCAATAACAATTTATTTAGGACTCTTATTTACAACTCTCCCAATATAGTTTAGATTCTATCTTTAGGTTCTTCCCATAGATAAAGATCATTATTGACAACTAAGCAAATTCTGACACGTGGCATTGGACATTATAACATTACTCCTCCCTTGAATGATAACTTGTCTACAAGTTGCAAATGCAAAAATGCATAAGGACCTTGGTAATGACTATCTTGTAAAGGGTCCACCTAGTAGTACCAAGATCAGAAATATCCAATTGCTAATATCAAAACTACGCATCAACGATATGCATATATCTTCAAGTAATTTTAACCTAATTGCAGATAATTTTTTTAGTATCCATTGAAAATAGTCACGATCACACAAGCTAGAGTCTATAGTATGCACACTTATGAAGGCTAGCGTATAGGTTTCAATACGTGGAGGATGTCTATATACTACCTGTAAGGGTGACATTTTAATAGAAAACATCGGAGGTATTGTTCAATGAATCTATTGATGGTATTGAAAACGGAAGTGACGCTGATGGGGACAGCATGCGCACGCGCGCACGCACACCATCACCCCTACGCATGTACGTACGCAGAAGGAGGACCCCATCATCGATCTGGCTCGATGACGACGTTCAGAGAGGGCCTCTTAGCTAGAAGACAAGTTTTGATTCAGAAAAGTCCATCATGGGATCTCATGATTGTGGCCCACTCGTTGGATTGATTTCATATTTTAGGTTTTGCTTATTGTTATTATTTAGAACATCGTGAACGCTTTAAATTTCTTTATTTGGTTTTTATTTTAGTTTACTTCATCGCCAAGTAATAGGTTGCGCACATGGTGCGAGTTTTTGGGGTATAGGATTTTCCCTATAAATAGGCACCCCTTGTAGTTCTTTTCATTCATTCAAGTTTAATAAAAAATTCCTGCTTTATTTTTCTTCTCTTTGTGAGTTGTGGAAGAATTCAAAAGTGGGTGCGAAGCCCTCCCTTCTTCGAAGGGCTAACTACCGTGGTGCGAAGTCACATCTATCCCCATCCGCCCCTACCCTCTTCCATCCATATCTCTCATCTTCTATCATCATTATTGCTTTGAATTTTCCAGCTTTTGTAGCTATTCATCCCCCTACAGCCAGTTTTCAAAATCTAGACTTGTAAGAGGGCTGAAACTTCAGCGGAGCATTACGCCTTGACCTTACGTCAGATTGTCGTCGAACTTGGAGGGATTGGAGGTCTCCCCTTGCTAAATAAGGCCTACATGTCACTTTGGAGAGGCGAGCTTCCATCATACATGCGGCCAGCCCACCTGCGTACGTGCGTCAGCTCCGGGTCACCATCTGCACGCATGATCTTTCTCCGGGTAAGGTTTTCCTCTGATTTTTCTCTTTTCATTCCTATTTCCTAAACCTTAGCCTTAGTTTACATTAGTCCTAATTTATTTGCCCATTTTTTTCATCTTAGGGTTCCTTGAATTGAAATTGGGGAATCCCTTGGATTAAAGATTGATTCTTATGCATATGTGGTTGATTTCTATTTCCCTTTGACATCGTTTGGTTTATAATTTTTATTGGTCCAGCCCTAGCCTGTGTCGGCCTGGACCCGCATAGATTCCCCTTTCATTGAATGTTTGAACTATCATGTGGGATGTGGAATTTGTGTAATTGTTTCTAAATTGGTATGATCTAAGCCTGAATTCTTGCGTCTCATACTTAAATTTCATGTCCTGCATCAAATTTGGTATCAGAGCTTAGGGTTCTTATAGGGGAATATATTTCATGTTTAGGATTAGTTTGTTTGAGTCCATCATGCATTTAGTTCATCATATGTAGCTTTTATGAGTTCATAGTCCATGATATTAGTTGCTGAAATTTCTGTTAGCAAGAAGTTACCAATTTACATTGCTGTAATTTTCTGTTATTCCTTTATTTTGAAAACTATATTGTTGGATTTTAGTAGCACTGCGTAGTTTCCCTCATATAGAGTCTCATAGGATCATTTAGTCCCATATAGTCATCTTAAAAAGTCCTTAGGTAGAGTTGCAAGTTGTACGTCCAACACATACGGGTCATGGTTTTGGCTAGCACCCTATACTAAACATGGAACAACTGTTAGAGTCACTAAACAAACTGTCCCAACAGATCGAGTCTTGGGGTAAGCGTTTGGAACAAGACATAAATCAACACCTTGACCAAATAGAGGACTCCCTCAGGACAAACCCCACCATTAGGAAAGATGGTCAATCTCAGGCAAGTGGCTAGGAGGATAGACCAATGAATAGAGGTGGCCAAGGAATCAGTCATGGGCGTGCACCCATACCCTCACTCCATGAGGGACATCAAAATCATAATTTTGAGGGGTACGACATGTGCGGCCTTGTGGCTAAAGACAGTGCACTAGAGGCTAGTGTAGAGTTACCTACTAAGGCCATTCCGATAATGGATGAGTTTCATGATGTCTTTCCCGATGATCCACCGGATGAGTTTCCCCCTAAGAGGGATATAGAGCACACCAGAACATGGGACACCGTAATACCTACAGCCGAGTTTACGTTTAATAATTCTAGCGATAGGTCCACAAGTCTTAGTCCTTATGAAGTTGTTACTGGTTATAAACCTAAGAAACTTATTGATCTTTTCCCTATGTCACTGTCCCATAGGTTGTCAGAGTTTGCAGAGTCTTTTGCCCATCACATTCATTCATGACATCAAGAAATTAGGCAGAAGATTACTACTAGTAATGAACATTACAAAATTTCTACAGACCAATATAAATGTTTCAAGGAATTCAATTTAAGGGACTTTGTGATAGTTCGCATTAGGCCCAAGAGGTATCCTCCGAGGTTCGTTCGTAAGTTACGCGTGCGTTGCGTTAAACCCTTCAAAATTATAAAACGAAACAGTCTCAATGCGTATGTGACAAATCTTCCACCCTCCATGGGAATTAGTTCCACATTTAATGTAAATGATCTAGTTGCATTTCAAGGAGCCATTGATATATTGTCCCGCCTTTCACCTAATCATCCTGAATCCTCAGACCTTTCCCTTGATCCATGGCCCCATCCCGACCCATTTTTTCAGCCTCTGACCTCCCATACCTATCTGTCCCAACCTATTTTTTCAGCCTCTACATCCCATACCTACCCCTCCCAACCCATTTTTCTAACCTTTACCTCCCATACCTATCCGTCCCGACCCATTTTCTTAGCCTCTACCTCTTATACCTACACCTCCCATCTTCCCAACTACTACGTCCCATACCTACCCTTCCCGACCCATTTTCTCAACCTCTACCTCACATACCTACCCTTCCCACACCTAGAGAGGAAATAAAGGATATTCTGGACCATCAGATAATATCCACGTCGGACGGTGGGTTTAATACCTGGTTAAATAGAAGTCACGCCCAACTTCAGACACGTGGCTCACTGAGGAGGAGCTTAAGAAACTTGATCCTGACATCCTGGATCGTTTAGGAGTTTTTTTTCGCCGATGGCGAAATCTTTGCAGCTAGGGAGAATTGATGGGGACATCATGCGCACACGTGCACGCATACCACCACTCCTATGCACGTCGTACGTAGAAGGAGGACACCACCATCGATCCAGATGTGACGACGTCCAGGGAGGGCCTCTAGCTAGAAGACAAGTTTTGGTTCAAAAAAGTGGGCCCGATAGTCAAGAAAAGCCTATCATGGGATCTCATGATCATGGCTCACTAGTCAGATTAAGTTCATATTTTAGATTTTACTTATTTATATTATTTAGAACATCATAAATGTTTTAGATTTCTTTGATTGATTTTTATTTTAGTTTACTTCATCACCAAGTAATAGGTTGCGCATATGGCGTGAGTTTTAGGGTATAGGGTTTTCCCTATAAATAAGCACCCCTTGTATTTATTTTGATTTATTAAAGCTTAATAAAAATTTCTACTTTATTTTTCTGCTTTCTTAGTGAGTTGTGGAAGAATTCAAAAGTGGGTGCGAATCCCTCCCTTTTTAAAGGGCTAATTACATGGTGTGAAGCCATATCTGTCCCCATCCGTCCCTACCCTCTCCCATTCATTTATCTCATCTTCTATCATCATTATTGCTTTAAATTTCTCAGCTTTTGCAGCTATTCATCCCCCTACAGTAGTTTCTAGAATCTAGACTTGTAAGAGGGCTAAAAATTTAGTGGAGCACTACGCCTCGATCTTACGTTAGATCATCGTCAAACTTGGAGAGATTGGAGGCTCCCCTGTCTGACTAAGGCTTAGGTATCACTTTGGGGAGGCGGGCTTCCATCACACATGCAGCCAGCTCACCCGCGCACGTGCGTCAGCCTCAGGCCACCTTCTGCACGAAAGAGCTTTCTCTAGGTCAGGTTTTCCTCTGATTTTTTTCTTTTCATTCCTATTCCCTAAACCCTAGCTTTAGTTTGCATTAGCCCTAATTTATTTGCCCTTTTTTTCACTCTAGGGTTCCTTGAATTGAGATTGGGGAATCCCTTGGATTAGGGACTGTTTGCTATGCATGTGTGGTTAATTTTTATTTCCCTTTGAGCATCATTTAGTTTATAATTTTTATTGGTCCAGTCTTGGCCTGTGTAGGCCTGGACCCGCATAGATTCCCCTTTCATTGAATGTTTGGACTATTATATGGGATGTGGAATTTGTGTAATTGTTTCTGAATTGGTATGATCTAAGCCTGAATTCTTTCACATTATACTTGAATTTCATGTCCTGCATTAGACGCCTATCGATTGAATTAATTTTATAAATTCTTATTGCTTGGCTAGATTAAGATGCAAGAAATTATGGGTGGCGCCTGAGTCAACCAATATTGTCACTGGTCGTTTCTTAATACGTCTGGAAAGCTACATTATGTCAGAATTTTAAATACAAAGAATAGTATTTAGAGAAATTTTCATTGTGGAAGCATCATGATCCTTCAAGCTAGGGTTGGATTTTGAACTATCTCTGGCTTCTCGAAATTGCTTATCATAGTTGAAACACAAATGCTTCTCCTTGCATTCTTGTTGCTCAGGCAGGCTCAATCGACGGACACCAAGGGTATAGTAAGAGGTTTAGAAGTCGATTGGGGTACTGGAAGGGGGAGGTTAGATGATGGCACATGTGGAGTGTAATTAGTGGACGATGGAGGAGGTAACGGTGGAAAGGAACGCAGAGGTGGTGGCACTTGTAGCTGTGTAGCCAGGATCTCCTACATCTTTAAAACAACTTTGACTAGCTCAGTGACTCGGGCATGTGAATCAATAAGATTATTAATTTCATTCATTGGTATCTCTCAATCAAACAATTACAAGTATAAATAGAACTCTTCTCTAACAACCTTTAAAACTTGAATCTTATCTAAAGCAATACTAATATATTTAGAACTCTTATTTACAACTCTTTTGATAAAGAAAAAAGGAGAAGAAGAAAAGTTACAGTGAGGAGAGAGAGAATGGGGAGGGGTCTTTTAAAAGTTTGAAAATTTGAAACCATGGGGTCTAGGCTAATGGGCCTTTAAACATATAGCCCAAGCCCAGCCCGTATAATCGGCGTTCATTTTGAATTGAGCCCGGCCCTCAGGCCTGAACTCAGCCCAGTCCGGAAGCCCACGGGCTAACCAGGCCCATTGACAACCCCTGCCTATAGAGGAGAGTTTATTGATGCACTGGTGGTGTAACAAGCTAAGATGGACAGACTACCGTGCACACTATATCTCTCTGTATACTCTCGGTATTTCGTATGATTGTGTTATTGCGAGAGAGAGAACGCATCCCTTTTATAGGAAAGGAGGGAGAAATCGGATGAGATAGGATGAAACCATATTATCCGGTCAAATCCCTATCTCTTATCATATTTCAAATTCAAAGTTGAATTTGAAATCTCAACCGAATGAAAAAGAAGGCCGGAGAAAGTCTAAATATGTGGGACCCACCCACTAGTGATTGCTCACCAGTGGGCCCCACTGGCCAACGTCCAACATAAAATACCCACCAACCATTGTGGGGCCAACAGATAAAAGCGTAATTAAAAATGAAGACAAACAGGCAGTTTCTTCGAAGGCAATGCATAGAAGAGTGGAGTTATAGATCCTGCTCATCAACAAATGTACAAATTTCCAATGCATGAGGTTCCATGGCGTTTGGCTATAGTTGTGATCCAAACCGTTCATATGAGCAAATGTATAAGTCGATGGGTGCTGCTTATAAAGTCTTTTAGATTGAAATGTCACAACCATTTCATAAATTCCTACTAGAAGAAGCTTAAAGAGAGGGCCCATAATCAATGAAAAATAATTTAATTTTCTTGGGAATACTGATATTCATGTTCACATCTGATTCTACTTTGATAAATGTAGTGACGACTGTTATTAAGATTTCAAATTTATAGGCATGAGCTAGATATTTGTAATACACTGTATATCAAAGTATCGCATGTAACTCAAGTGGGAAAATGTTAGAATCTAACTTATAAATAGCCACATGTGGCACTTATATCCAACAATGGTTATATAATTACCAAATAGGAGCTTGGAGCATTATATTCAAACTCATGTCAATAGTTACTGGAAAAGTAAAATTGGAGAAGACCTCTAATGGGTGGGTGAACTCATTCATCTATTTAACATGGTTTCAGTCCCCAGTTCATTATAATTTTGGGCAATTAGAAGGTGAAACCGTTGGATTGTGAAAGTCTGTATGGAAGAGTGGGTCCTTAAGATCTGATGGTCTACATGATATGGGACCTCCACAAAGCCGAGGATAAACGGTTTCAGGTCTAGTGGTCCACCTAACCACTACTATAGCAGATGAGTCTAATCACCCATTTGATTTTTCATGTATACATGGCCTTAGATTAAAATCTACGGCTTAGATTGTTTAAGGGACAAGTTAGATGGATAATATTATTATGTCAATTTTTTGTGTACTCTAGTTCTTTCTACATTTTTCCATTTATAGAAAAGGATCAAGAGTTTGGATCATCTAAATCTTTGTTTAAAGTTAAATTTACAATTAAAAAAAAACTGATTAAAAAAAGAGGCTAAAACTCGTGGGACCCACCAACTAGTGATTGCCCATAAGTGGGTAGCATGAGCTTGTGTCCAACAAGTGAAAAATTTGAAACTATGAGACCATTCATCATCTCCAAAATGAAGCTCTATGTATCTTGTAAATCAAAGGCTTACAATGTTTTCTATAAAATTCATTCTTACTTGAATGTGGACACGGATTGCGTCGTACCCCTGCCTAGACGGTAGTCCATCCAAGCAGGGCTCAGTGGGACTCATCGTGATGTAAGCGTTTTATCCATGCCATTCATCATTTTTCTCAGATCATTATAAGTTATGATCCAAAAAGCAAGGCAGGTCCAGGGCTTAAGTGAACCACAAAGTGGGGATTGAACTTCCACCATTAAAAACATCTTGGGAGCTGGAGAAGTTTCGGATCAAGCAGATATTTGTTTTTTCACTTCATCCATGACTATGTGACCTTATGAATAGGTTGGATGGTAAAAAAACATCATGGTGGCCTATACAAAGGTTTTAACGATGGGTGTCATTATCACTACATCTTCCTTTGGTGTGGTCCGCTAGAGCTATGGACCTTCTTCATTTTTAGGATTATATCTTAAAATGATATGAGAAAATCGATGAACAGCGTGGATAAAACACTTACATCATGGTGGGCCCCACAGAGCCCTGCTCGGACGGATTACCCCCCGGGCGGGGGTAGGACGCAATTCGCGTCGTTCCCAATCCATCCGTTGATTAAGTAGGCCACACATGCACAAATAAATAGACAATTTAGATGTACGAAACCAATGGCCTACATTCAAGATGGATGGGTTGCCTAACTAAGTATTGGAATGGCATATTTGTAGAAAGTCAGGTCTGGTTAAGTGAAATTGGGCAAAAACGACTTGACCCTGAGTCATTAATGTGAGGCTGAAGCTTGGCCCCAACACAGCCTACTCAGCCCATTGACACCCTTAACCATACAATATCCTTAGTGTACTGCTCTAGAAACACTCCCAAGAATCCAAAGGTGAATCCTAGGTGATTTTTCTAATAGACATGCAAGCTTAAATGGCTAAGTCATTGATTTCGGGCATTCCCAACCACGTCTCCTCATGAACTTCCATCTAACATCATTCACCAGATTGACAAACCACAAATCAAACGGTTAGGAAATTGGGACCAAATCTACTTTCCTATTAATCTGAGCACCCTTGAAATTGCTCATTAAAATTGATTAATTAAGCCTATGTTTTGAAGCTTGGGTGAGGGATGTTTTAATTAGATAATCGGGCAAACCACTTGGTGGATTGAAATTATCAAGGCTTAGTATCTTAATCATCGGGCACTATGGAATGTATTTGCGGTGGTAGTGCTTCACCAACTTGGAGGAGTGTTCTTTCAATTAGATACTGTTTTGAATTATTTGCAACTAGTGCCCAACTCAGCCTCTTAGCCAATATCCCATGAACTCTTATCTACCTTAGGAGCATACGATTTTGTAAAGCCTTTAAATCAATGACTAGAGAGGAGCTTGGAGTGCTGTTGGTTTGCTTTTGTGTTGTCTTTGCTAATGTCCAATTGGATTCTCCAGCCCACGAAGTGGGTCTGTGAGATGCAGAATGGCTACAGGGTAGTCCCACTGTGGGACCTATGAGATGCGAGATAGCCCATGGGGAGGTCCCACTGTGGGACTTATGAGATGTGGGATAGCCCACAGGGAGGTTTCAGTCGGTTTGCCTGGGAGGGCATGGATAAAGGGATATTCCAGTATTTCCTCAACGACTCTAGAGCTTTTGGTGTGTCAGCCATGAAGTGGCATAGGGGTGTCTAGGTTGGTTGGATGGAGGAGAGATAGTGATAGAGCTTGGCAGAAAGTTAATTTTTATATACAACTAATCAACAACTACATAATAAGAATTACGCACTAAGAAAAATAATTTCATTCCTTCATACCTCTCAATCAAACACATAAAAGTATAAATAAAATTCTTTACCACCTTCGAAGCTTGGACTCTATCTAAAGCAATAACGATTTATTTAGGACTCTTATTTACAACTCTCCCAATATAGTTTAGACTCTATCTTTAGGTTCTTCCCATAGATAAAGATCATTATTGACAACTAAGAAAATTCTGACACGTGGCATTGGGCATTATAACATTACTCCTCCCTTGAATGATAACTCGTCTACAAGTTGCAAATGCAAAAATGCATAAGGACCTTGGTAATGACTATTTTGTAAAGGGTCCACCTAGTAGTACCAAGATCAGAAATATCCAATTGCTAATATCAAAACTACGCATCAACGATATGCATATATCTTCAAGTAATTTTAACCTAATTGCAGATAATTTTTTTAGTATCCATTGAAAATAGTCACGATCACACAAGCTAGAGTCTATAGTATGCACACTTATGAAGGCTAGTGTATAGGTTTCAATACGTGGAGGATGTCCATATGCTACCTGTAAGGGTGACATTTTAATAGAAAACATCGGAGGTATTGTTCAATGAATCTATTGATGGTATTGAAAATGGAAGTGACGCTGATGGGGACAGCATGCGCACGCGCGCACGCACACCACCACCCCTACGCATGTACGTACGCAGAAGGAGGACCCCATCATCGATCTGGCTCGATGACGATGTTCAGGGAGGGCCTCTTAACTAGAAGATAAGTTTTGGTTTAAAAAAAGTGGGCCCGATAGTTAAGAAAAGCCCATCATAAGATCTCATGATCGTGATCCATTCGTCGGATTGATTTCATATTTTAGGTTTTACTTATTGTTATTATTTAGAACATCGTAAACGCTTTATATTTCTTTGTTTGGTTTTTATTTTAGTTTACTTCATCGTTAAGTAATAGGTTGCACACATGGTGCGAGTTTTTAGGGTATAGGGTTTTTCCTATAAATAGGCACCCTTTGTAATTCTTTTCATTCATTCAAGTTTAATAAAAATTTCTGTTTTATTTTTCTGCTCTTTTCGCGAGTTATAGAAGAATTCAAAAGTGGGTGCGAAGCCCTCCCTTCTTCGAAGGGCTAACTACCATGGTGTAAAGCCACATCTATCCCCATCCGCCCCTACCCTCTTCCATCCATATTTCTCATCTTTTATCATCATTATTGCTTGAATTTCTTAGTTTTTACAGCTATTCATCCTCCTACAGCCAGTTTCCAAAATCTGAACCTGTAGGAGGGTTGAAACTTCGGCGGAGCACTACGCCTCGACCTTACGTTGGATTGTCGTCAAACTTGGAGGTTTCCTCCGGCCGACCAAGGCCTAGGTGTCACTTTGGGGAGGCGGGTTTCCATCACATGTGTGGCCAGCCCACCCGCGCACGTGCGTCAGCTCCGGGTCACCATCTGCACATAGGAGCTTTCTCCGGATCAGGTTTTCCTATGATTTTTATCTTTTCATTCATATTTTCTAAACCCTAGCCTTAGTTTGCATTAGCCTTAATCTATTTGCCTATTTTTTTTCACCCTAGGGTTCCTTAAATTGAAATTGGGGAATCTCTTAGATTAGGGACTGATTCTTATGCATGTGTGGTTGATTTCTATTTCCCTTTGACATCGTTTGACTTATAATTTTTATTGGTCCAGCCCTAGCTTGTGTCGGCCTAGACCCGCATAGATTCCCCTTTCATTGAATGTTTGGACTATCATATGGGATGTGAAATTTGTGTAATTGTTTTTGAATTGGTATGATCTAAGCCTGAATTCTTTCACATCATACTTGAATTTCACGTCCTGCATTAGATGCCTATCGATTGAATTAATTCTATAAATTCATATTGCTTGGCTAGATTAAGATGCAAGAAATTATGGGTGGCGCCTGAGTCAACCAATATCGTCACTGGTCGTTTCTCAATACGTCTGGAAAGCTACATTATGTCAGAATTTTAAATACAAAGAATAGTATTTAGAGAAATTTTCATTGTGGAAGCCTCATGATCCTTCAAGCTAGGGTTGGATTTTGAACTATCTCTGGCTTCTCGAAATTGCTTATCATAGTTGAAACACAAATGCTTCTCCTTGCATTCTTGTTGCTCAGGCAGGCTCAATCGACGGACACCAAGGGTATAGTAAGAGGTTTAGAAGTCGATTGGGGTACCGGAAGGGGGAGGTTAGATGATGGCACATGTGGAGTGTAATTAGTGGACGATGGAGGAGGTAACGGTGGAAAGGAACGCAGAGGTGGTGGCACTTGTAGCTGTGTTGCCAGGATCTCGTACATCTTTAAAACAACTTTGACTAGCTCAGTGACTCGGGCATGTGAATCAATAAGATTATTAATTTCATTCCTTGGTATCTCTCAATCAAACAATTACAAGTATAAATAGAACTCTTCTCTAACAACCTTTAAAACTTGAATCTTATCTAAAGCAATACTAATATATTTAGAACTCTTATTTACAACTCTTTTGATAAGAAAAAAGGAGAAGAAGAAAAGTTACAGTGAGGAGAGAGAGCATGGGGAGGGGTCTTTTTAAAAGTTTGAAAATTTGAAACCATGGGGTCTAGGCTAATGGGCCTTTGAACATATAGCCCAAGCCCAGCCCGTATAATTGAGCCCGGCCCTCAGGCCTGAACTCAGCCCAAGTCCGGAAGCCCACGGGCTAACCAGGCCCATTGACAACCCCTGTCTATAGGGGAGAGTTTATTGATGCACTGGTGGTGTACGAATCTTCATACACAGGCAGTTAGTAATTATACACCTAGAATATATTTCTCAACTTAAACAGCCCATCTTGCGAAAAACACTGCTACTAGATAATAACCAGAAAGAGATTGTCTGGCGAATTCCACCGTGGGTACGTGTTTGTTAAGACGATTGAGTGCTTACATTTCAACCCTTCATCTGATGTCCAACAACGTACCATTTAAATAATTCAAATCAGAAAGTTTTTAGTTTATATTTCATCTAAGATTTATATCACAATTTGAGTGATTTATTTTTGGTGATTACATGACACATGTATACTTTCCTAACGCATGCGTATCAACTATCAAACTCTGCCAGAGTACAAAGCTTTCCTCGAACTTTAGGGCTCTCCTTCTCGGCATATATAAAAAGGAAGATCTGATGACATCTCTCATCGACCCCATTTCTCAGTCTCCATTATTTTATTTCCTTTAAAGTTTTTATATATTATTTTTATAGCTGAGGTTGTGAATAGATGTAATGAAGCATGCAAGTGACGAATCTTATATAAACGATGTAAGAAGCTTGTATAAACAAGCAATGTTTTTCATCTTCCATGACTCTGATGCATGCTTTAAAAAAAATAAAATAAAAAATAAAATTGTTTTGGGTGTGTTTGGTAGCACCAAATATCATGATATTTTGCACCAAGATAGACTGATTAATAATAAAATTTCATGATATTTGTGCAACCAAACGCACCGTTGGTTGTTTTGAAGTTTGCCTCTTTTGGGGTTTTATTTATTTATTTAAAAATTATAATAATATTTTTTGAGGATCGGATTTGGTAAAGAGGGATGTGATGATTGTTTGGGTTGCAGGGTAGGCGATATTCTGGGAAGAGGAATTGTATTCTATTTATCTGTTCTGGGTAGGTCTGAAGCTATGTGGGGCCCAAAGAGATCCCGTGAGAAATCCACTCCGTCCATCAGTTTCTCAAGCTCACGATAGGATATGATTCCAAAAATCAGGAAGATCCAAAAATTAGGCGGATCACGCGACGCGAATCAGTGGTAATTGATATTTATGCCTTCAGTTTATTTGGTCCACCTGAGTTTGGAGTTGCCCGATTTTTGTAGTCTTTTATTGTGAGCTTGAGAAACTGAAGGACGGAATGGATTTTTCACGAGCATTTATCTCTATGGGCCCCATATAGCTTTCGACGATCCTCATCTCTATTTGGGATAAAGATATAAGAATATAGAAATTCTTGGATTGGGATTGGCAAATTTCAAAGCCTGGTTGGGAATAGATCATCAGCTCTCTAATTTTGAGGATTTCTGAAGTTTTTTTTTTTTAAAGAGTGGGATTTGAATTTGTCCCAAAATCCAAGATGTGGATTTAGCAAATCTCAAATAAAAAACAAACAAGAGAAATTTGATAATCGTGGATTTCACAAATTACTAACCTAAATCCCTCGCCTCAAACAACGCTTCAGGGTAAATGGAAATTGGAAGTAGAGGCAAATGAATTGGTAGTAAATGACCTAGGCAGTTGTGGTTGGATGGGAGTAAATGTAATGCATATGAAATCCAAACAGTGAAATCAAATGTTAGATCCAATACATACGAAGACATTTCCCACCTGAATTTTCAAATGGCCCTCGGATTCTCCTTCCACCCATCTGAAATTTGAACATGTAGATATTCTTGTGTTTTCATTCATTCTCGCCATATGCTACCATCGGACAGACAAAAACACTTGGCCCGCCATATGCTACCATGGGATTAGGGCTGAAAGTAGTGTGGGTCGGGTCGGGTTGGTGCACAACTCTAGCCCAAACTAAGGTTATAATCCTTCAACCCTAACCCAAGCTCAACCCAAGAGGGGTTGGTTGGGTGGATATATGGTAATGTTTTTATTATGGCATTAGTCCAGTATATTTTTGATACACGTTTTATTTTTGGTGCTTATGATTTTATTAATTATATATATGTAGTAAGTTATCATAAAAAAATTCATTTTTTTAAATAAACAAGTTAAAATATAAGACAACTACTTTAAAAGTAGTCTTGTGTAGCACGCAATCTATTTGGAAGAGAGAAATCTGGCATTTCTTGTTAGCTTTGTTTATCGATATGCACTCAATTATAATTTATAAGGAACTTATATATCAATGTTTGAGTTGGGTCGGGCAACACGAGACTTCAACCCAAGCCTGACCCAAGTCTACTTGGGTTAGTGTTTGTATAGCCGAAGCCCAAGATTGAACCGGATACTCCTCCCCAAGCCCAACCCAATGTCATGTCAGTCATGGGTTGGTCGGGTTGAACCCGCCCAACTTTCAGCCCTGGATAGACAAAAACATGTGGCCCAATACAGTTTGTAATGATCCCATCCCATCCTAACTCTACCTGAGTTAGATACTGAACATTATCATTTATTTTAATTATCCTAATTCAACAAGTAATCTATTTGCTTTTTGAGGTTTGCAAATTTAATTTCATTTTACCACTTATGGCTACGTGAATTTTCTGGCATAAAAATTGGGCCAGTTCACACTATATCAAAACAAAGGTTTAAGTAGTTCATAGTATATCAAAACAAATGACTGGATGGAAAATAAGCCTCAATAGTTCGTAGTATATCAAAACTTATTTTGAATTGTGCGGCTTTTACTTAAAATGAAAGTGGATTAACGGCTTACTGGGTCTGTGGGGCCCACCTTGATTTACGTGGGTATATCCATGCCATCCATCCATTTATCACCTCATTTTTGGGCACAGTCCGGAAAATGAGGCAGATCCAAACTCAGGTGTACCATATAGAAGGGATTAAATTGCCACCGTTAAAAACTTTCTCAGGGGCCATGAAAAATTTGAACCTGGCTTCTATTTGTGTTTTCCCTTCATCTAAGTTTGTGCAACCTTATCAACAAGTTAGATGGCACTAACTATTATAGTGGGCCTTGGGAAGTTTTTAACAGTAGTCAGATCCACCTGAGATTAAAATCTGCCTTAATTTTAGACCATGTCCTAAAATGAAATAGAAAACTGGATGGACGGCATCAATATACAACATACATATATTAGGCCTGGCCTGAGGCAGGCCAGGCCTGCTAAATAGCTTACGAGGGCTAATCCAACATAATGGTGCCATGTAGTGTGTGTATGACATCCGACCTGTCCACAAGATCTGGCTAAATCCAACATTCTGGTGTCATGTACCGTATGTATGACATCCAACCTGTCTACCATGGAATATAACACACCCGCAAGCCTCCAAATTTGAGTGCAGCCCAGCTGATGATTGGAACTGCTTGATTTTTTTAGAGAATCATCATGGTGGGTCCACCTATTGGATGGGTTGGATGTCATTTACCACACCATGTCAGCCCAATATTGCTAGACTCCAACACTCGAAAAAAAAATTATCAAAATTAGATGAAGGCATTTTGCTCCATTGTCTAAATGCATATTTTTAAAAACTGAATTGTCGAGGCCTTTTCTCATTAAACTATTTTATTATTATTAGTTTTTGAATAAAATCTTTTTCTCATCAAACTGTTTTTTGACTGTTTGAGGACTATCTAGGTTTATTTTTATTTTTATTTTTCTATCAACCTTGGAAAATGTATTGCACAACCAAGAAAACAGAGCAATTTAGAACAAATCCATTTCTCACCATTGAAAACACGCGTGACAAAATACCGAACTGAGCAGAGCGGGCCCCATGGGCACCGCGCGAGTGGTCATAGATTCCAAAGGTAACCCACTAAGCTTCAACATCCCACCTATCTTTTCTCTCTCTCTCTCTCTGCATTTTTTTTTTCCTCCTTTCCTCAAGGGTTGGGACATTTAAAAAAAGAGTAGCTTTAGGGTTCATTTTTTAGAGGCCTGGGTCTCTAAGAAGTTATAGTGGTCTAACTTTAGAGGTCGGATCTGTAATCAAGAGTTATTAGAAGAGTCAAGTGCAAGGATTCCTCCATCTCCTTAGGAAGTAGGCTCTAAACTAGAACTTTCTATTTTAAGTACCATATACCATGTTTGAAGCTTTTTGCCTTTAATTTGATTGCATCTAATCTTTCATATATGTAGGCCATGGTGCATGGGGATTAAAATCCCAGCACTAAGCCCAATTGAGGCACCATCATATATGCTAAGCATCTAAAAAATGCCCAAAAGGTTTTGCCCATGAGTAGATGCCCTCACTCAAATACTCCAGAAAGTCCGATCATCAGGTGGGCCACAAGTAGGTTTGTTCATCAATTTGTTTTGTATTCTGGCCCATTTGATGAGTGGACCAACCTACCTTTTGGGCTATAACTTCTAACGGTGAGTCTACAATGATAGGCAGCTCAAGAACTTGCACACACATGCAAGTTCACAAGAAAATCGACATGTACATAGGTTCGAGAGCGAGAGATTACATTTGTTAGATTTTACCAAGGCCACGGCGCGGGGTGTGGAGAACCCCCTTTTCTCCCCTTGAGGAAAAATGGGCTTTGGAAATTAATTTCTATTTCCCTGCCTTTCCTTAAAAATGGTGGACAATCATATATTCTGGAATAGAAATTAAATCAATTTTTGGGAGGGAATACACACACAGTGGCCGTTTGAGGCGGCCATACATGGAATCCATGTAAATTTGAATCCAAAACAAATAATCCAAGGAAATCAGAATCCACTGTTTTTCATTTCCCAAGGCACCCATGTCACTTTTCAGTATCCACGGTATTAGTTTTGCTCCATCCAAACATTCAAGGCTACTTTTTTGTATCCAGAGTTTAGTTTTCGTCCAAACGAGGAAAACTGAAACATGGATATAGAAATGTAGCATGGAATCCTCATAAAATGAAAAACCTTGAATTCCAATCTTCCTTACATTGTTTGTTTTGGATTCCAAGCATGATATCCTCAAACATTTATATGGTCGTTTCTTTTTTGGCTCGGGACTTGATTTAAGCCCCACCCTTTTAGCGAAATGAGTGTTGCAGATGGTAGTTTCGAACAAATGGAACCGTGTATCGGCATTCGATTCAATTAAGGGCATAGATGATCTGAGGTTTGTGATTTTGGTATGAGGCTAACCCACGTGAAATAAAAAAAAAGAGTTTTACATATCAACGTGGGCCCGCATAATGCATAGTTCACATCAAAAGTAGTCCCACATGATGGATGGCCAACATCAAAGCGTAGCTTAGCATGATAGACCATCCACATCAAGTGGGCCCCACCTGATGGGCGATCCATATCAAAGGTGGGGCCCATATGATGGATGGTGGACATTGAAAGTAGGCCCACATGATGGATGGTTGACATTGAAGGGGAGCCCATGTGATGAATAATCCATATTAAAAGTGGGGCCCCATGTAACGAATGGTCTACATCAAGGTGGGCCCACATAATGGATGGAGTGGCCCCTCGTAATGGACAATTAATATCAAGTGGGACCAGCCTAATGGAGGATCCACATCCAAGGTCTCGCATGATGGCTGGCTTATATCCAAAGTGGCCCAAAATGATAGATGATCCATATAGAAGGTGCACCCCACACGATGATGGTGGACATATATAAAAAAATGGGCCCCATATGATGGATAATCTACTTCAAAGGTGGGGCCGACATGATAGACACATTACATGTGGACTCCACGTGATCGGTAGTGAACCTTGAAAGGCCTCACATAAAGGACAATTATCATTAATGGTGGGCAAACATGATGGATGGCCTACATCAAGATGGGCCTCACATAGCAGATGGTCCACTTCAAAGGTTAGCCCCTAATGATGAATAGTCTACATCTAAGATGGGCTTCAAATGATGGATGACTCACTTTGAAGGTTTGGCCCACATGATAGGTGGTCCACAACGAATGTGTGTTCCATATGATGAACAATCCACATCTAATGTATGACGTAGTAGACGCACAGTGCCTTAAAACATGACAATATCTATGGTAAGATCCCCCAAAACAATCGGTTGAATTGCTCCTATAATGGATTTGTTGTAATTTTTATAAAAGGCTTCTACTACCTTTTGTAAAACTCTTGTTTAAATGTTTTATTAAATATATTTATTTTAAATAAGAGTTTTTTTTTTAAAATTTTATTTTTAAAATTTTAAAAAGTAATTTTACCTAAAACGATAAAAAAGAAAAGAATTCATTAGAGTAGCTCTTATTTGAAAATCTCTTCATCCCAATGGGAATAACCTTATAACTGATTTAATTGGCATATAAATATCACAATTGACTCCAAATGTTTCAACAGTAGCTCAGAGCTCCAACAGGAAAAAGCTTTTATTATATTATTATTTTTTAATTTGGCCAGCCGATAATTGAGGTAATGCCACGTGGGAAACACCAGAACCGTTGATGTCACAGGATGCTGTGTACCATGATTCCTTGTAAAACCACTCACAATCTATCTTGCCTTGATATTTACTAGAGTGGACATGTTGAGTAGCTAGATCATCATGACCATCCTTACCTTTTAATTTACATATGATATAAGGTCCACTTTAACAAATATATGCTGAACAGACTGTTGCAACTATCATTGCACGATGATGACTTTAGAACAGTGAAAGAGAGCTCCAATGAATCTCAGTCAACTATAGAATCAAAGGTTAGGATCATCACTGAAGTGTGACTGACCTTTCTAACAGGAGGCCGTACTTTGGGGACTCTGATTTGGTAGTGATGGTATGTGGGATTGAAGATGCCTGTTATGCATTGAGCATGGAGATCAAATCAACTTTATAAAAGGTATATTTGATTGTGATGTCATAGCTGTAGGCTTCGTGCAGTAGTTTTCTTCACCTTACACCCTTAGAAAAGAACTGTGATGGGATGAAAAGTTTCAGTCATATGTAAGCTTAGAGACCCAACCTTTACATCAATTTAACAACCAACATGAATTTTTCGAATTTTCTCAATGGCATCAAGTGTTCTATCATATGGTATTAAGTGGGATGGAATTTTAAATTCTTTAGTTTGAAAAATCATCCCTGATTAGTTCATTATAGGTTTCCAACATTGGATCTTGTGCATAGAGTAGGGAGGGCTTTACGAATTCATCCAGGATTTGTAAAATCCATGGGATTTTCTTCTAAAGGCATGAGTTAGGAAGTTCTTATGCTGAGAATGGAAGTGACGCCCACCTTGATATTTGTAAGGAATCCATTCCACCCATCTATTTTACAATATCATTTTAGGGTAAGCTACAAAAAATGAGGTGGATTTAAAACTCAAGTGGGTCACACGAGAAAATGAGAAATTTACGACTGTGAACCCCACCTTTTACCCACCGTCTTTTCTAAGCGCTCCCAAACTTTACTTTCCCAAATTAAATTATTATGTATTGACACACTATTTGTAGATGAAAATACCCTTGAGATATGGTTACGGATTTTCACCATAGCTATATGAAAACATGAAATTCAACTAACTAGCCTTGTTGAATTTCATGTTTTCCTTGTTAGAATTCATGTTTTCCAATGGCTATGGTTATAATCCGTAGCCATATATTTCTTGGTGCCATTAACTACAAGGGCATTTTCATTTGTAAATAGTATGTTCGTACATAATGGTCTAGTTTAAGAAAGTAAAGTTTGGGAGTGTATAGAAAAGATGGTGGGTAAAAGGTAGGATTTACAGTGGTTAATTTCTTAGAAAAAACAGTGGGGATTGAGTGACCACCATTAAGACATTCATATGGCCACAAAAGTTTTGTATCACAATAAAGTTTTCTATGTTGTCAGTTCATCCTGGCAGGAATGAACTTACAAATGGTTGGGATAACATATAAACATCAAGGTGGAGCTCGGGAAGGTTTCAATGGTAGGAAAATCTTTCCCCTCTCTTTCCTCTCATATGGCTCACTTGAGTTTTAGAACTACTTAACTTTTAGTACCATGTCCTAAAATGATCTCACAAAATGGATGGACGGGATGGATTATTCACAAACATTAACATGGGCCCCACTTTACTTCTCCCTGTAGTTTTCAAACACGATTTTCGAAAGTGGTAGTTGTTTTCCATGTACAACCAAACACTACATAATCAAAACATATATTTAAACCCTACATCTTACATTATCTAAACAGCGAAGTGAATAACTCACTCTCATGTCATTAACAGACAATCCACCAACAAGTGCATTTATTGCAAAAAAGTAATTCCATCCCACTTAATACCATATAATTCCATGCAAAAAACGCTCCCTTGATGACATCGACATACCTATTCCTTGAATCATAAAACACTTTAAATAAAATAAGATTGTTGCTTGATATATGGTAAATTTTAACTTCAAACTTAAAATTTATTTACCCAATAATTATATCTTAAAAAAGAACTTTGGAAGCTAATTATCTATGGCATGAGTCAGGATACCAACTCTTCCGTGAAGGAAATCATGCTTAAAATGAAGATGGAGAAACCCACCATTAAAATCTGTTTATCAGCCATCCAACTCACTCGGGTTTTGGACCTCTCTCATGTTTTGTGCCATGTCCTAAAATGAGAAAGTGCAGCCAATAACTGGAGCGGATATATAACACATATATCACAGTGGCATCCATTACACCAGAATCACGGCAATCCATTCATCAGGTGAGGCTCAGTAGGTTTCATGTTTTCAAATCAATTAATGGTAACATTGGCGGATGGATGTAAACATAATTTGTATTTAATAAGAGCATCTTCAGCTGCTTAACTGTCCCATGCTTCCCACCGTTAATTAAAATGCCTTGACTTTTGGAAAAGGTATGATTAAGATTCTCCCCGTCAGTCACCTAAAACATTCTATTTGTCTGATTTTGAATAAGTACAGAATTGGCTGTGTCAATCAAGGCTAGCCGTCATGTTGGGATTCAGACCCCTCAAAACCCAAATTAATGTTAAGTGTTATAAATTTGGATCTAACAATAAGATAATTTGTATATTTAGTGGAAGCACTTTCAACGAAGATAAAATAATAACAATAATTAAAATAGTCAAATAATTAAGTAAGCAATTATATAACACAAAATATTTAACATAAAAAATTCTTACGGAAAAATAAATAAATTATGGTATAAAGCAACAGGAATTTATTATAATAAAAAACATAGAGTTTTACATACCCAACTTATTTATTTTCTCTTGATACGATGACGCAGGGATGAACATGATGAGGTTGAGCACCATCTTCCTCAAGAAGATAATTATTCCGAATTCACGGAACTTCTCAAGGCTTCTCGAATCTATGAGAAAGAAAGAAAGTAAACAAATTAGAAAATAAATTCTATATTAAAAAAGAACTTTGGAAGCTAATTATCTATGGCATGAGTCAGGATACCAACTCTTCCATGAAGGAAATCATGCTTAAAATGAAGATGGAGAAGCCCACCATTAAAATCTGTTTATCAGCCATCCAACTCACTTGGGTTTTGGACCTCTCTCATGATTTTGGGCCATGTCCTAAAATGAGAAAGTGGAGCCAATAAATGGAGTTGATATATAACCCATATATCACAGTGGCATCCATTACACCAGAATCAGGGCAATCCATTCATCAGGTAAGGCTCAGTGCGTTTCATGTTTTCAAATCAATTAATGGTAACATTGGCGGATGGATGTAAACATTATTTGTATTTAATAAGAGCATCTTCAGCTGCTTAACTATCCCATGCTTCCCACCGTTAATTAAAATGCCTTGACTTTTGGAAAAGGTATGATTAAGATTCTCCCCATCAGTCACCTAAAACATTCTATTTGTCTGATTTTGAATCAAGTACAGAATTAGCTGTGTCAATCAAGTCTAGCCGTCATGTTGGGATTCAGAACCCCCAAAACCCAAATTAATGTTAAGTGTTATAAATTTGGATCTGACAATAAGATAATTTGTATATTTAGTGGAAGCACTTTCAACAAAGATAAAATAATAACAATAATTAAAATAGTCAAATAATTAAGTAAGCAATTATATAACACAAAATATTTAACATGAAAAATTCTTACGAAAAAATAAATAAATTATGATATAAAGCAACAAGAATTTATTATAATAAAAAACATAGAGTTTTACATACCCAACTTATTTATTTTCTCTTGATACGATGATGTAGGGATGAACATGATGAGGTTGAGCACCATCTTCCTCATGTCAGATCATCCTAGCAGGAATGAACTTACAAATGGTTGGGATAACATATAAACATCAAGGTGGAGCTCGAGAAGGTTTCAATGGTAGGAAAATCTTTCCCCTCTCTTTCCTCTCATATGGCTCACTTGAGTTTTAGAACTGCTTGACTTTTAGTAGCATGTCCTAAAATGATCTCACAAAACGGATGGACGGGGTGGATTATTCACAAACATCAAGATGGGCCCCACCTTATTTCTCATTGTAGTTTTCAAACACAATTTTCAAGAGTGGGAGTTGTGTTCCATGTACAACCAAACACTATGTGAATCAAAGTATGTATTTAAACCCTACATCTTACATTATCCAAATACCAAAGTGTATAGCAAGCTCCCATGTCATTAATAATAATTCACCACCAAGTGCATTTATTGCAAAAAAGTAATTCCACCCCACTTAATGCCGTATAATTCCATGCACCAAACACTCCCTTAATGACGTCGACGTACCTGTAACATGAGTCGTGCATAAGGGTCTATTTGGGCGGTGGGATTAGAAGGGATTACGTGGGATGGAATTCATCAGGTCCAGTGCCAATTCCACTCCATGTTTGGGTGGAAAAGCTCAGAATGACATTAAATGGAATTGCTTTGGTCCCATGCCAATTTCACATAATATTTAGCAAGTTGTGTAGGTCCCACCATGATGTGTAGGCTATATCCACACCGTGCACCCATTTATCGAGATTATTTTAGAGCATTGGCCAAAAAATCAGGAAAATCTAAGCTCAAGTGGACCCTACCATAAAAAGCAACGGGGATTGAATACTTACCGTTGAAAACTTCTTTGGGGCCACATAAGTTTTGGATCTACCTCATTTTTAGGCTCATGCCATAAAATGAGGTTACAAAACAAATGAACCGTTTCAATACAACACGTGTGTTATTCTCAGTAATTTCAAATGATGGATTTTATCCCATGGCAACTGGGAACAATCCCTGCCATGGGTAATAATTATTATTTTTGAATCCCGTCCCACCTAATCCCTTCTAATCCCACAGCCCAAACGGACCCTAAAAGCCTATCAATATCCTAAATGTAGGCCTGGATAGAGAATAAACCCAAAATCGCAATGACAGGTGATCCATCAGATTGATGGTGGCCGATGGACGGTCCAAAGGCTAATGGTTAGTGGCCCTAATTAAACAAGTAAATTAGTCAACTAATTCAAAATTCTTTCACACAACTCAAATACAGACTTTAAGCATGACTAGAATTCCTTGTATCATAAAACACTTTAAATAAAATAAGATTGTTGCTTGATATATAGTAAATTTTAACTTCAAACTTAAAATTTATTTATCCAATAATTATATCTTAAAAAAGAACTTTGGAGGCTAATTATCTATGACATGAGTCAGGATACCAACTCTTCCATGAAGGAAATCATGCTTAAAATGAAGATGGAGAAGCCCACCATTAAAATCTGTTTATCAGCCATCCAACTCACTTGGGTTTTGGACCTCTCTCATGATTTTGGGCCATGTCCTAAAATGAGAAAGTGGAGCCAATAAATGGAGTTGATATATAACCCATATATCACAGTGGCATCCATTACACCAGAATCAGGGCAATCCATTCATCAGGTAAGGCTCAGTGCGTTTCATGTTTTCAAATCAATTAATGGTAACATTGGCGGATGGATGTAAACATTATTTGTATTTAATAAGAGCATCTTCAGCTGCTTAACTATCCCATGCTTCCCACCGTTAATTAAAATGCCTTGACTTTTGGAAAAGGTATGATTAAGATTCTCCCCATCAGTCACCTAAAACATTCTATTTGTCTGATTTTGAATCAAGTACAGAATTAGCTGTGTCAATCAAGTCTAGCCGTCATGTTGGGATTCAGAACCCCCAAAACCCAAATTAATGTTAAGTGTTATAAATTTGGATCTGACAATAAGATAATTTGTATATTTAGTGGAAGCACTTTCAACAAAGATAAAATAATAACAATAATTAAAATAGTCAAATAATTAAGTAAGCAATTATATAACACAAAATATTTAACATGAAAAATTCTTACGAAAAAATAAATAAATTATGATATAAAGCAACAAGAATTTATTATAATAAAAAACATAGAGTTTTACATACCCAACTTATTTATTTTCTCTTGATACGATGATGTAGGGATGAACATGATGAGGTTGAGCACCATCTTCCTTAAGAAGATAACTATTCCGAATCCACGGAACTTCTCAAGGCTTCTCAAATCCATGAGAAAGAAAGAAAGTAAACAAAATAGAAAATAAATTATATAAAATTTGAAATTGATTAATGAATGAAATAAACGAGTTCACAATCCTTTAAATAGGAATATCAAGCAATGAGAAAGAAATTAGAAGCAAACTACAACTAAAACTCTTAGAATTCGCAACTTACTATAAATAGTAAACTTACTATTTATAGACTATCGTGATGTCTACTAGTGCGCAAGGTTTTCAGCGAAAAATAGTAAGTGTCCTATTTGGTTTCACCAAGTTGTTCTCCTAATAATTATTCTAAGCTCTTTTCACGTTGGGCGCAACTCCTAAAGCCTGATGGATGAAGAGTTATAATCAACCTAAAACTTACTATTAATAGTAAAAATAGAATTAAAATAGGGAAACAATCGTCGATCCAGGAGGATTTTGCAAATTCAGCTTGCGCAACCCGGCATCGCCGGGTTAGGTGGCTAAAGTAGCTCGTTCTACCCCAAAATCATATATTTTATGCTTGATTACTCATTACAGATTGTGAGATATACCTGATCTAAGGTACGACGGTCCAGATTACTTCTGTCATCGACCGGGCCTTTTCTGATCCATCTTGGCCATAAAACTGTCCGCCACCTGCTCTACATCATATGAGCACATATAGGAAACCTATATCGTTTGAGAAATCTATTTCAAACTATTATAAGTGTAGAAAACCCTCTCCCTTTAATTGTATAGGTCAATTAGCTGGCTACACTTGTGTACACACGAGCACAATCTCAGTCTCTTTCTCCACTCATTGCACGTGAGTGCCATGGTTTCCTAATCCCGATCATTGGTATGTTGTGACCCAAGATATATGGTCTATTGCCCAAAATATTCTCATTATAACAATCTGCACCTCTCAATTTGCGGCCCGAAAACAGGTAGGAAAAGAGGACGGTATTAGCTGAAGTGATGTCACCACGTCCTGTGGGCCCCGTTATGATGTATGTGTTGTATCCACATCGTTCATCCATTTGGAGACATCATTTTAGGGCATAAGCCAAAGAATGAAGTAGATCCAAAGCACAAGTGGACCCCACCATAGAAAGCAGTGGGAATAAAAATGCCCACCAGCTATGAAACCTTCATAGGGCCCACCATGATGTTTATTTGAGATCCAACCTGTTTATAAGTTAACACATACATGGAATAAGGGAAAACACAAATATCAGCTTGATCGAAAACTTCTGTGGCCTCGAGATGTTTTTATGGGTTGCCGTTCAATCCCCACTGTTTTCTGTGGTGGGTTACACTTGAGCTCTGGATCTGCCTCATTCTTTGTATCATGCCCTAAAATGATCTCTTCAAATGTATGGACGGGTGGATACAATACATACATCTTGGTGGGGCCACAGAACGTAGTGACATCACTTCAGTAGAATGTCTCGCTAATATGCGTCCAGGAAAAGAAGTCCACGTTCAACTAAAAACAACCGAAGATTGAACTCTAGAATCTTCCCACATGAGAGAATTTTCTTATGTCGTCCATCCAATGTCAGAATCAACAAATGAACGGTCTTGATTACTCAAAAATTGCTTCAATTTTTAGATTTGAGCACCCATGCCTAGTGTGCAAATTCAGCGACCTGGTACAACTACTACCTAACTTTTGCGTCATTAACTTCCATCCACGAGCTTCCTTTGGCCGAGACGTCTCACCCACCACAGGAAGAGCCATTACGTAGGATATTATACTGTGCACCAGGAAGTACCATAATATGGCAGAGCCATCTCTTCACAGGACACGTGTCATGGTTATTTTCAAATCAGGTCCATCCATATACAGGTTCATGGTATAGATGGTTTTTATTTTAAAAATCAATCCCGTTAAAAAATCCTAACCGTCTGATCTATGGTCATGAAAGCAACGGTGGAAAAAAAACTCAGTTAACAGTCAGATATCCAGCGTTAAACTGTCGAAAAAGTAGTGGCTGAGATTGTATCATGCGTCCAATTCGTAAAACATTAAAGACTCGATGCCAGTATATGGGTGGACCCAATACATCACCCTGCCATGTATCCTGTAGAGAGATGGCTCTACCGTATTATGGTTCTTCCCTTTCTACCGTATCATTTCCCCGTACTTCCGTGGAATGGATTAGGTGCCACCCGGCTACCACTTAGTGGGTGTTTCCCTGACCGTGGGCCCACCTTAATGCAATTTTTGTATATCCATGCCGTCCATCGGTTTTTACAGTTCATTTTAATGTATGGTTCCAAAACTTAAGAAGATCCAAATCTCAAATGGGCCACACCTCAAGAAACAATGGTCATTGAACACTTACTGTTAAAAAACTTCTAGGGTCCACCGTAATGTTTATTGGCCATCCAACCTGTTAATAAGTCACACAGACCCAGATGAAGGGAAAACACAAAAATCAGCTTGATCCAAAACTTGTGGCCTGAACAAATTTCTAAAAGTGGGCATTCAATGCCATGTAGACCTATCGTGTGGTCTACTTGAGAGTTAGATCTGCTACAATTTAGGAGCTTGCCCTAAAATGATGTGAAAAAACTAATGGACGGCATGGATATGTAACTCATACATCAAGGTAGGCCCCACAGTCGAACATAACACCCAGTAAGTTGTTGCCCGGGTAACACTAACACCTAATTGGCTCCTCGTTATTCAGGGCCTACAGCAATGGTACCATTATCCCTCTTTCTGGGAAACGGATTGGCTGCTCCCCCTGCCACCAGCCAATGGCTGATGGTCGGTGCTCTGTGGGCCCCATCATGATATGTGTGTTTCGTCTGTGCCGCCCATCTATTTTTCTAGATCATTTTATGGTATGAGACCAAAAATGAGGTATATCCCAATTTAAAGTTGACCACATTACAGGAAACAGTGTCTAATGAACGTCCACCATTAAAAACTTTTTGGGCGGTATAAAAGTTTTGGATCAAGATGATCTTTGTTTTTTCCCTTCATTTGGGTCTGTATGACATAATCAATAGATTGGATGTCAAATAAACAATACAGTGGGCATTAGGAGGATTTTAATGGTGGATATCCCATCACTATTGTTTTCCTGTTGTGTCGTCCACCTGAGATTTATATCCCTCTAATTTTTCGGACCAAGCCCTAAAATGATCTGTAAAAATGGATGAACAGAATGGATGAAACACATACATCATGGCAACACTATACCATGAGTAATATGACACTAACAAATAATACATCTCCCTCTTATTTGATAGAGAGCTTTGTTAATGCATTACAGTTTTGAGATTCAATTCATCCGTCATGGCAACACTATATCATGTGCTAACCTAAGAAGGATTTTCATCCACTGGTTAGATGAGCCACAGTTGTGGAAAACAGATGTTTGGCTAATTTTACAACTCATACAATGGCTTTTAATGATCTTATACATTGAAACTCTCATATTTTTCAAATGAGACATAATGAAAAATCAAGAAACAAATGTGGGTGTTGCGCCAAACATTGGTGGTTGTTTCTAATTGCAAATGAATGCAAGGATAAGACCTATAGGCACACTCTTATTTCAAGTGGTGAATCATTAGATTATTATTGAGTGCCATCAAAATATTTTTAATAGCTAAAATAAAAGTTTAATGGTTGCAAATATTTATCATGTTTTTTTAAAATCGTTCAAGTGTTGGGCCTACTGAAAATATTATTTGATGAATTTCTAATATCTTAGATTTATGTCTAAATAAGTTTTTAAGAAACTAGTAGATCCCTTGTTGGCTCATGTGAGTATCACAAGATCTTGGCAAATGCACCTGGCCACAACTACTTTTATTGGTTAATTACTCATTCCATAAATTGAGCCAAAGCATGTATAATTAAGACCTTTAATCTCATACGTCATCAGATTTAAGGAGCAATAAAATTAAATGCACCCTTAAGTCAGATCATAATCAAGGGTGTACACGAACCGAGCTAGCTCGTTTAGCTCGCTCGACTTGACTCGAAAAAGCTCAATTCAACTCGGTTCGAAGCTGAGTTCGAGTGGAGTTGAGCTGATTTTTTGAGCTTGAAAATGAGTTCGAGCCAAGTTCGAGCTGGCCCTAGCTCGACTCAACTCGGATCAAACCCAGCTCCAATCAAACTAATTCGGTGACTCAGTTACTTTGATATTGATGTTGCTCACCAAGTGTTTGATAAAATGACTCAAAGAAGTGTGGCTAGTGGCAAGGAAGGTATGTATAGGGGGTTTAGATTCGAGAATGGCGAAGTCGTGTAAAGGCCTCACCATGGAACTTGTCAAGTGCCTCAACAAAACCGACTGTATCAAGATCGAGAAGCGCTCATACAGGGATTGTCTTGGAGAAAAAAGTCCATCCATATCAAGCGAGTGTGTTGGCCTAAGGGAGACATATTTCAATTGCAAGAGAGGCCAGGTTGACATGCGATCTCGAATACATGGAAACAAGGGGTATTAGGCAGAGTACTATGCAAATGTAACTGCATCACAACAGCCAGTGTCTATGGAATACTTTTTTGGGAGTTTTATGTTCAGCCAGATATATAATGTAACTTGTTTTCTTTTTTGTTTTTCTTAATGTGACTACAACACCAATTGTTAAAATTGGAGATGTTAACTTTTGAGTCCTTTGCTTAGTTGGGGCTCGTTTGGATTAAAAAAAAGGTATGTATATGAAAGCAACACCCCTTTTTTTTTTTTTTTTCCCTTGATTTTTATGTTGCTTAGAAGGTATTTGATAAAATACTTGTAAAACCATTGCTGCAGTCTCAAATATAGTGAGATTTTGAAGGAGCAGTTCAGGTGTTTGTGTAAATGCTGCAATGGCAAACTCGACTCGAACTAGCCCGAGCTGTTGACCAAACTAAGCCGAGCTGGCCAATCAGGCTCGAGGACTGAGCCGAGTTTGAGCTGAGGCAAGTGGCCGAGCCGAGTTGAGCTGAGGCCAACTCGACTCGGTTCAACTCGATGTACACCCCTAATCATAATCCATAGAAATAGGCCTTAGTCTAGATACTTGAATTGATCCACCAATGCAAGTGCCCAATAAGTCCAACACTAGGATCTTATATCCATAACACTCTCACACTCTTATGTGGGGCGGGGCGTGTCAGTCCCCTTACATAGGATAATCGCATTTATCATTATATTGGTGACAATAACTAGAGGTTTGTCCTTTACCTTGTTAGATGGTCATGTTATAATATGTTATTGAGATCTATGGATCACAATTCTCCCTTGATCAATGACCGTTTTGTTCAATCTTAAGATCCCAAGGATGATCACAAGAATCTCTCTCCTTTAACCCATATTCACGTGCATTTTAGGTATCTCTACATATTAACTAAGGCATAGCAATTTGTCCGTCTAGGATACTTAATCATTATAATATATGGTTAAGATCATTAATATCACATTTACATCACTAATGGACAATGTTCACAATGGTTTTTCCGGTCACAGTTCTAATAAAAATGTCCTTATGAATGATTTAGATGGCATAGAAACACCATGGTAGGCCATAAGAAGGTTTCAATGGTAGGCATTTCCATCCCCACTATTTCTTGTGGTGTGGTTCACTTGAATTTTGGATATGCCCTCCTTTTTAAAGTTAAATGTCCTAACATGGGCTTGAGAAATTGATGGATGGGTTGGATGTCATACGGATACCACGATGGGCCTCATAGAGCTTTACCTTTAAACAATTTCCTCATTTTAGGCAATTGATAAGAGAGAGATTCATTTCCCGTTCTTTAACAGATCAATATAGCAAGACTTGTTTATTCAAGTGAAAAATTACATTTGAAAAAATGATAAATACCTACGTTTTTACTTACCTATAAGTCAAGGGTTATATTTTTGAAATCCCAACGGTAGGGAGGAGAGACACCAACTATATAAAAAGGAGAGTTGCAGTAACTTCTAACCTTTCTTTCCAAGTGACTTACAACTTATGTCCAAATAGGTAGCATATATGTGACTATCACCTGAAAGTGACTTGCAGGTCAAAGTCAGCTTAAAAACTTGTAGGCATCCAAACAACAAGAGAGAGAGAGAGAGAGAGAGAGAGAGAGAGAGAGAGGCTAGGTGGATTTGGCTAGACTCGGCTATATCATCGAGTTTCACCCTACCTGTCCGAGTTAAACTTGCATCAACACTTAGAACAGAGATTCACGGTACTAATACAGCTTGCTCAAGATTGAAACCAAGTTGACTTGCAATAGTAGACTCACCCAAGTTGGATAGGACTAGTGCAAGTTCTTGAACCATGAATAGGTGTTGATATGAGTTCCCTTGCAAAAATAGGGGTTTAACGAGTGTATGTGGTGATTCGCACAAATTGCATAAAATGTCCAAGATTGGTGCCTATTGGAATATGACCCATATAACCTTTGAACTTCTATGGTTGTCCTTTCACATTCTGAGGACGCCTTTTCATGTTTCAAGAAATGTCCTTTATATTTCAAAGAATGATTTTCACAAACCAAGATTCTTCATATTTTGAACATTTTTTTCTGTTCCTCGATGTATGTCTCTTTACATTCTAAAAATGTCTTTCCATATTTTAAGGAGGTGACTTTTTTGAATTAAAAAAAAGTTATTTTTAAGAATAAAAACTTTAAACTTTTAAAATGTTATTGAATTTTTTAATTAATTAGAAGAGAAGAGTCATGTAATTAATTGGTTCCTTTGATATGGAAACCAAATCATTTATAAATTCAAGACTCCTGGTCCATCTTAACATCGCAGTGATACACGTCCATTTCCATTCATATATTATAGCGAATTGAACATAGAGAATATCAAATCCAATTGATCTCAATTGTTAAACAAACTAGAGATGGTGTATAACGAATATCTAAACTATTGAAATTATTCAAATAATGACTCGTCACCATCAATTTTTTTTGATCTATCCAATGGTGTAAGTCATGTCTTCTAATATGTATAAGTCTTGATTTTTATTGAATGGATCAAGTCAAAATCCTATCATTTATTAGTCTAGAACTGCTTAGCATCCATCACATAAAGTACACTATGAACATACCCAAAAATGATGTTAATATGTTGCCTAGGCAGGGCAAACATGTTATGAGAAAAATGGGCAATTAGTGAAAGAAAAAACACCAATGGTCCAAATTTCACTTACTTGTAATTGACTTATAGCCTATACGATGAAAAAGTACATTTGAAAACATGATAAATACTTGTGTTTTCACTTACTTGTAATTCAACGATTATATTTTTGAAATCCTGATGGTAGGGAAGATAGGCACCAACTATACAAAAATGGGAGTTGCAGTAACTTCTATCCATTTTTTACAAGTGACTTACAACTTACATCCAAATAGGTATCATATAAGTGACTATCAAAAATGACTTTCAAGTAAATGTCACTTACAATTAAAAAACTTACAAGCATCCAAACAACCCTTAGCGCAGAGAGAGAGAGAGAGAGAGAGAGAGAGAGAGAGAGGAGGAGGAGGAGGAGGAGGAGGAGAAATGAGTCATTTTCTTTTTTTTAAGAAATTAATAGTAAAAAGAGTTGTTTCCTCATTGTTCAACTATTAGAGAGAGGCAGGTGGACTTTGACCAACTAACTTGCTGGTCCGAGTCAAACTTGAGTCAGAATAGAGACTTGTAGTATTGTTATAACTTGCTCAAGATGAAAACCAAGTTGACTTGCACTAGTAGACTCACCCAAGTTTGAACCAATAAACTCACCCAAGTTAGATAGGACTAGTGCGAGTTCTCAAACCCTAAGTGGGTGTTGATATGGGTTCCTTTTTAAAAATAGGAGTTTAACTAGTGTATATAGTTGTTCGAATAAATTACACACAATATCCAAGACTATTGCCTGTTAGAATATATTGTAACTCATATGGTCTTTGAACTTCCATGGGTATCCTATAACACTTTGATGACACCTTTTCATATTCTAAGGAATATCCATTTACATTCTAAAAATAACGTTTCACATGTTAGGACTTTTCATATTTCAAACATGTTTTCCATACTCTTGAGGGATATCTCTTCATATTTCTAACATGTTTTCCATATCATGAAGGATATGTCTTCGCATTTCAATTTCTTTCTTTTTTTTTTATTTTTTATTTTTTCATATTTTAAATAAATAATTTTTTTTCAATTCCATAAAATTCTAGTTTAAGTGTAAAAACTTTTGAAATTTCATAATGTTATTAAAATTTTTAATTAATTAGGAGAGATGAAGAGTTACGCAATTAATTAGTTATCTTGAATCATATATAAATTCAGAGTTCTCGGTCATTCTCTCACACACTTATATCCATCATGGCAAGTCAAGGAGAGAGCGGATTAGAGGTATTGCATAATAAAGATTTAAAACATTGAAATTATAAAGTAATACCTCATTACTTTCAAACTTTTTCCTCTAATCCAGTTGTACAAGATATGTCTTTTAATCTATATAAGTCCCGATTTTTATTGAATATATTAAATGAAGATCCTATCAATTTATATCATTCTCACCACGAGGAGACAACTCTAACCAGTGTCTTCCCCAAAAAAAAAAAAAAAAAAAAACACCCTCTAACCATCAAATTCAATATACATGTGTGATTAACAGTATGAGTGTAATATCCCAGATTTTGTACATGGCATGCTCATGCGCACTACCTGATGAATGGCTGTCTTGGATATCTGACCTGTGTTGTCTCGCACGTGTCCCCCACCTCGTCATCACCACCAATGTTTTATTTTATTTTAGTTTTCATTCCCTTGGCAGATTTGCTCGTCCTTACATTTTATCCGGGCCTAGTTAGACCGTACGCCTAGATGATCGGCATCAGGCATGTGGTAGGACCGGAAGCGGGGGTAGTACCCAATCCACGGGAACGGATTGGCTACTCCCCCTCCACCAGCCAATGGCTGGTGGTCATTGCTTTGTGGACCCACCATGATGTATGTGTTTCATCCATACTGTTCATCTATTTTTATAGATCATTTTAAGGTATGAGACCAAAAATTAGGTATATCCCAATCTCAAGTGGACCACATCACAGGAAACAATGTTGAATGAAAGTCTACCACTAAAAAGTTTTTAGAGGCCATAAAAGTTTTGGATCAAGCTGATCTTTATTTTTTCCCCTTTATTTAGGCCTTAATGACCTGATAAACAGATTGGATGTCAAATAAACAGTATAGTGGACCTCAGGACGATTTTAATGGTGGATATACAAATCACTATTGTTTTCCTGTGATGTGGTCCGCCTGAGATTTATATTCGACTAATTTTTTGGATCAAGCCATAAAATGATATGTAAAAATGCATAAACGGTATGGATGAAACACATACATAATGGTGACGCCCATGGAGCACTGACCACTAGCCACCAAACTGGTGGTGAGGAGTAGCCAATCCGTTCCCGGGTGGGTGCTCTGTGGCCCCACCATAATGTATGTGTTTCATCCATGCCGTCCATCTATTTTTCTAGATCATTTTAGGGTATAAGACCAAAAATGAGGTTTATAACAATCTCAAGTGGACCACATTACAAGAAATAGTGTTGAATGAACGACGACCATTAAAAAGTTTTGGGGACCATAAAATTTTTTGATCAAGTTGATCTTTGTTTTTTCCCTTCATTTAGGCCTTAATGACCTAATCAATATATTGGATGTCAAATAAACAGTATAATGGGCCTTCGGAGGATTTTAATAGTGGATATCCAATTGCTATTGTTTTCCTTTGGTGTGGTCCACCTGAGATTTATATCCCTCTCATTTTTGGGATCAAGCCATAAAATGATCATCGTTAAAAATGGATGAACAACATGTATGAAATAGATACATGATGGTGGGGCCCACAGAGCACTGACCACCGGCCACCGGGCTGGTGGCAGGGGAGTAGGCAATCCGTTTCCCTAATCCGCGCCCTTCATTCCAGTAGTCGGAGGATTACCGGACGTGGATGCGGATTGCCTTTTGTAGAAAGTTCCTATGTAAGAATGATGGGGGGACCATCACAATGTTTGTGAGAAATCCACTTTGTCCATCTGTTTTGCGAGCTCATTTTAGGACATGTGACAGAAAATGAGGTGGATCTAAAACTCAAGTGGGTCACATGAGAGGAAAAATTGGGGAAGGAAATGCCTAACATTGAAACCTTCCTAGACTTTACCTTGATGTTTATATTCCATCCAAGCCGTTTATAAGTTCAATCTCACTGGGATGAAGTGAAAACACATAAGCTTTATCCTTATACTGTAGAGGTGTACACGAGTCAAGCCGAGCCGAGTATTGCCCAGCTTGTGCTCGGCTCGGACTGCTCCGAGTCTCAGCTCGTGCTCGGCTCGACTCGACCTTCGAGCTTGGAACAGCAGCTCGTGCTCGGCTCGTTCGAGTTCGAGCAGAGTCGAGTACTTGTCCGGATCCATCTGGCGTTCCGAGATCTGATCGCCCCGCTGCGCGGCGCCGAAACGGCAGATCAACTGCGGATATTCGTAGAGGAAATCCATTCCGTTGTCGAAATCCTCGTCTTCTTCTTCAACGTCTGTGATTTTTCCGTTCTCGGGCTCTGGTTTTTCACTCGAGCGGCTAGTTTTCTTTTGGGAAGTAGAGGAGAGTGTTGACTTTAACTTCGGTCGGCCCCTCCGTTTGGGTATTGTCAGTGGTGGAGCTCCGTTCGTGCCATCAACGGCTGAGATTGAAGCTTGATTTCTTTGCGATTGATGGAGATTGAATGGTCAGATTGGAAGGAGGCACGAGACTTGGGAATGGAGGGAGGAAAGATGGACGAGAGCCATGAGAGGAAAGCCAGGGTTTTTGTTTCATCCCTCTGTCTGCTGCACTATCTGGAAAGAGGGTTTTAGGAAAAGGACAGTTTTACCCTTGTGTTTTTATTTAATGGCTGATTCGATACATAAGCACGAGTGCAAAATTCCCAAGGGTGATGGGGACATAATCGACCTTTTATCCTGGTCTCCGTACCGAGTCTAGTCCGAGTTGAGCCGAGCCGAGTCGATTTCAAGTACCATTCGAGTAGAGCCGAGTTGAGTTCATGCTCGGCTTGAACTCATTTCGAGCACCAAAAATTAGCTTGTGCTCGGCTTGAACTCATTTCGAGCCGAGTCAAGTCAGCGAGTTACTGAGCTAACTCTGCTCGTGTACAGCTCTACTTATACAAAACTTTTATGTCCATAAAAATGTTTCGACGGTGCTCATTGATTCCTTACTGTTTCCTCCCGTGTGGCCCATTGAGTTTTGGATTCACCTCATTTTTTATTAAAATGAGATAAAAAAAACAGTTGGATGGAGTGGATTTCTCACAAACTTCTACGTGGCCCACTCAGCATCCTTGCGCAGGAACTTCCTGCTAAAGCCTTTAGCAAGAAATCCGCTTTCACGATTACCTTCTTTCAACTAAATTCCTTTTCCAAATTACCAACCGTATCTGAACCTTTAACCATATTCCTTTTTCAAACCTTCAACCGTATCTGCATTTCCATGACACATCTACAGTACTTATTGTGGGTGAATTTATGAGGAGAAAAAGTAGGTGCAAATAAGAGGTGCAGTTGGCATATTGGAGCATTGATTGAAGAAAATGGACGTTTAATCAGAAAAATCGGTGCTGGCCTTTGTTACAAGTTGATGGGACCATGATAAATGTGAAGCCTTTAGGACCGTTGATGTTCTCTATATAATGTTGAAGGTGATTCATCATTCTTAGTATAACAGGAATCAGATACCACTTCTCCTTTGGCTATATTCTTAGCCATCGATCGGCTCTGGTTTGACCATGCGGGCTCTTTCGGCCCATCGATGGGCCTATTTTGTTCTATGGGCCACACTGGTCAGCTTCTGTTTATGTGATGATGCAACGAAGAGCGATACGTCTGTCGTCGTGGTTGGTTCCGGAGAATGTGGCGACTGCAAGCAGCTGAATATCAAAAATTCAGATGCGTTTTCAGGTAAATGATTATTTGGACTTAATTTGGGTACATGCAACATTTTTTCCTTTAGCTTGAAAAAACTTCATTTAATAGAGACTGAGTGTTTGATGGATATTTGGATATGGACAGAAAATTGATATGCATTCTCTTGTTAGTTACTTTGTTTACACTCATTTTTCTAATTTGGGGAATTGGAATGATATACAATTGATTCTTGTTAGTAGATCTAGTTAATAAAAAATTAAATGATTTAAGAAAAAATATATCTTTTAAGCTAAAGTCAATCAACTTCAAACCACCTAAAAGGGTTGATGTAACATGGGTGGCTGGTTGCAAGAGTTTCGCCATGCAATCATAAAGCCGAACCGAGCAACAATCATCTAGAACAGATGTTTTATGTGCTATTTAGGCTATCATGTTGTATATGTGAAATCCACTTTAACCATCAGGTGATTATATTGTGTTTTTATAAGAAAGATAAACACTACGGGATCCATACGAAAACCTATGGTTGGTATTCCATTCTCACTGTTTCTTGTGTTGTAACTTGCGGGCTAGTATTAAATAACACAAGTGATTAACGCACAACCTGAATTTCAGGTTTACAACACCGTAGCCCAAAAGAGCTTGGGTGTTTTGTGTGTTGCTTAAAATAAGTGTTGTAGAGGATTCAGTCCTTCCTATATGGCCAATGCCAAGCTATGATAACAGTCACGATGCTGATGAAACGGCGTAAAAGCACACCTTCTATCGGTGCAAGCATGGCAAGTGTTTATTCCCATGATTACATGACCATAGTCTAATTATGATTACACTAATGCAAACTAGGATTGAAAAATGAGAGAATGGTTTTGTCTTCTACGCCTAGTTCAAAAAAGATTTGATTTCAATTAATCCCATGCCTGTGTAAAGAAGGGTTATTGTCAAAGAAATAGCCAATTCTAAAACTTTTGATAGGTAATTATAAAGCTAATCCCAAACAGCTATAATGATGACGATGATCATGAAATGGTAGAAAAATGTAACATCTTTCGAGGCCATACAAATCAACTACGACGGGCATACATTTTCGTGCTTCAATTTAATTAATTCTAACAATTACATGCATGGCTTTAGCCTAGTTATTATGTTTTCCCTACGTGAGTTGGAGTTGAAGCTTATAGGAAATGTTCCATCACATTCGTCACAACCAATTCACCCTTGGGTACATAGTTTAAAATCCTAAAAGCTTGACTTGGCTCGATTTCATCCGGGTTGAATTAACTCAAAGATTGGATTGTACCCAACTCAATATTTAAATAAGTATAATTAAAATATTTGAAGAATCTTCTTAGGAAATTTACAGAAAAATTCTTCCAAAATTTGCATTTTACCCAAGAATTACTAGACAAAAATGAAATTCCATGGAGAAACTTTTTGCGAGGAGAAAGTACCTAGAAGCCCATGTTTAGTTTTTAACTTTAAAAGGTAGTGAAGTAGAGAATTGTGGTGTCTATAACATCCAATCCATCTAACACATGAACCATTAATTCGATTGGTCAAATCACTAGATGAGCTAGGGATGAATTTTGATGTTTTTAAATGGTGTATGTTAGTTTTTATGGTCTAACCCATTTCATCATTGGATACACTATATTTTTGGCTCGTATGGTGATCATGGTGTGGTGCATCTGATGGACAGGTTCGATGTCAGGTATATATACCACGTAATCCTCACAATTCTCGATGCACCACTTTTTGAAGGAAAAATAAAATAAAATAAAATGAGAGTGCTTAGGTAATTTTACTTCTCACCACTGCCCTGCAATTTCAGCTCTCAGAGACATAACATGGTAAAATCTGAATTTCTGAGGAATTTTGTGGTAAAATTCCCAAATTTTTAAAGATACTTCGTCAGTTATAACTTCTGTAAAATGAGGTGTTGTATGGCTTGCTGATTGACTGTGTATACTCAACCGTCCGCCTCTTTCCTGCTTTTGCAATTTTTACTAAAGACTGGTTTGGCATTGCAAGTGACTCAACATGAGTCAAGTCGAATTATCGAGTTATGTCAATGAATTTTAATATTATGGTATTCAATTTTCATATTGTAGTACATTGATAATGCAAGTCAACAAATTAATGTGACCTGTGACGTACAACAATTATTAGAAAATAATCGATATTGTACCTCTATTGATAAAGAAATTTGATATTTAGTTCTAGAATTTTAGACCAAACTTCTAACAAACTTTGATTAAGATATCCCAAGTTATTGCCACAAACCTCGAGATATTATTACTATGAGGGATGAACAAAGATCAAGAGCTCTAATACAGAATAATTTCAATTTGAGTAGGTTTTTAATTATAAGCAGTAACATAACTAGAGTTAGGTATGTATATATATATATATATATATATATATATATATATATATATATATATATATATATATATATATATATATATATATATTGCATTTTTTGTGAATCCTTAAGAAAGGCAAACACATTAAATAGTGACTTATGTATGTAGATTTCTTTTGATGGGAAATTCAAAACTTTTCCCATTTATTTGGTAGTGAAAATGGAAACCCGCGTTGCTTTTGGAGGAAAACGTTTTGAGAACTCGTGAGAACATTTTGAGAACTCATCCCACATGATATGATCACAAAATATGAATGGTCCATGTGATGTAGCATCCTGTGAAACCTTTGGGGCTCAACTTTTATCCCTGATCCAAAACTTTGGTAGGCCATGGCAAAAGGAAACAGTTTCCTCCCTTGATTTGGCTCTCTCTTTGCTATTGGCCTGCAAGAGTTTTAGATCGGGTTGAAAGTTGAGCCTTGGGGGTTTTGTGGGGAGTATTCATGGACAGTTTAGATTTTGTGCGCAAGTGGTCATAGGTGAGCAAGACTCTCTCTCTCTCTCTCTCTCTCTCTCTCTCTCTCTCTCTCTCTCTCTCTATATATATATATATATATATATATATATATATATATATATATATATATATAGATGCGCACCAGTTCGCACGGAAGTCTTGTGAGCTTTTTTGATAACTCATCATACATGATGTGACTCTAAAATCTGAATGGTCCATATGAAGCAGCACCTCATGAAATCCTGTGGCCCAATTTTTACTTTGATCCAAAACTTTGGTGGGCCATGAAAAGTGAAAACAGTTTCATCCCTTGATTTGCATTTCTGTTTGCTATGGCCCACTTGAATTTTAGATCATGGTGAAAATTTATCCCTTGGGGTTTCATGGGATTCCGTATCACATGGACCGTTTGGATTAGACGCCCATGACATGTGTGTGCAAAGGTGCGCACATGCATAGGTACGCAGGGTTTCCAATATTCTATAGCCCACCAGATTTCTGAAGTAGGCCAAAATGCTAGCCCAGGGGTTTCATGAGGCAACTCATCTAGTGGACTGTCCGGATTTTGTCTTCACATCATGTGTCAAAAGTTCTCATGAAGTTTCCATGAGAATCAATTTTAGGAGAGCATTTTTTGTATATATACACTCCTAAGAACTGATCCATAAATAACTTTCACAAGAATGCATCCCATGTGATTTGTGCATGACATCCAACCCATCCATTAAATATGTCACCTCTTGAAATCCCTAAGGCCCAAAAGTCTACCCGATCCGAAACATAGGGCCCACATAGGTTGTAAAACAGCCTAATCATTTGGATGACTTTCATCCAAGCCAGATGAAGGGTTTACATGTGCTGGAATGTATATACCTAACACGAGGGGATGAGGTTTGAAATGGTTCTTATGGATTATCATGAGAGCTAGGGAGAAGATTTGCCATAATAATAATAATAATAATAATACCTGAGAATTTAAGCAAGTCATTGAGAAACTTACTCTTGAGAGTTACTCAACCATGATTTGATATGACTCGTTGAGTCAACTCGAGAACTTGTCTCAGCGCAACTCGTTATAATTTAGGTGGGTCACTCATAAGGTGAAACCATTCTCTGATGTAAAAAAAACAAAAAAAAAAATATTATGGTTGGAGATTCGAATTTTATTTCTAATACTTTGAATTTGTAAATTTACTAGTGAAGTATTGAGTTATGTTTCAAGCCATCAAGTCCATCTGGCTTAGCTAAACATTCTGCTCAGCTGAGTTTTTGGGTTTTTGAACTATGATTGATCTTTATCCCTACTTGCACATTTCCTTGAGCAGGTCTCCTTGTAGCAATTAATTGCAAGACTGTTAATGGTGAGTTCAGGACCAGGGGCTTCAGTGAACTCGACAAGGATGGAAAATTCCACATTGAACTTCCCAATGAACTTGTCAATAAGAACGGAGAGCTAACTGAGGAATGCTTTGCGCAACTCCATAGCGCATCCCACGATCCATGCCCCACCATAGAAGGCCTAGAACCGTCGAAGCTCGTACTCAAGTCAAAAGATAGTGGAGAGCACGCGTTCAGCACGACTGGAAAATTATCATTCACACCAGCAACATGCACGTCGGCTATCCTCTGGCCCCTTTACAAAAAGTCATTGCATCCTGTTCCCAAATTCCCTCCCATTTACAAAAAGCCATTGCCCAAAATTCCTAAGATCCCTCCTCTCTATAAAAAGCCATTGCCCCCGGTTTCCAAAATTCCTCCTATTTACAAAAAGCCATTGTCCCTGGTTCCTGAAATCCCTCCTATCTATAAAAAGCCATTGCCTCCTCTTCCTGAAATCCCTCCTATTTACAAAAAGCCATTGCCCCCAATTCCCGAACCCCCTCCTAAAAAGAAAAAACCCCCTCCTAAAAAAAAACCAATGCCCGAAGATCCCGAACCCCCTCCTAAAAAGAAAAAACCCCCTCCTAAAAAAAAACCAATGCCCGAAGATCCCGAACCCCCTCCTAAAAAAAAACCAATGCCCCAAGATCCCAAACCCCCTCCTATTTACGAAAAACCATTGCCCCCTATTCCCAAATTTCCTCCCATCTATAAAAAGCCATTTCCCCCTATTCCCAAATTTCCTCCCATCTACAAAAAGCCATTGCCTCCTGTTCCCAAATTCCCTTCCATTGACAAAAAGTCATTGTCCGAAATTCCTAAGATCCCTCCTGTCTATAAAAAGCCATTGCCCCCATTTCCCAAAATTCCTCCTATTTACAAAAAGCCATTGCCCCCGGTTCCTAAAATCCCTCCTATCTACAAAAAGCCATTGCCTCCTCTTCCTAAAATCCCTCCTATTTACAAAAAGCCATTGCCCCCAATTCCCAAACCCCCTCCTAAAAAAAAGAAACCCCCTCCCAAAAAAAAACCAATGCCCCAAGATCCCAAACCCCCTCCTATTTATTAAAAGCCATTGCCCCCCGTGTTCAAAATTCCTCCTATTTATAAAAAGCCACCCCCTCCTTTTGGTGGTTCATATCCTCTTCCACCTCATCTACCAACCCATGAAGCATCCCAAAAGCCATAGTTCGTAAATAAGATGCTTTCATATTGTCTTTTCCATTTGTGTTGTAATAAGGTCTATATTAGAAATAAATGTATGTGTGTGGCCTGGACTCATGTGATGGTTCAACATCATTTTAAAATGTCAGTGACTCATCCTTCTCACATGTAGCACTTATGTACGACTATATTAACCATCTGAACTTTTGAAGTACACCATGGATAGAGCATATCTATAAAATCATACTGACAAAGCAGTCAGATACATTGGAAACCCAATGGCAAAATCAGATGTTTACAATCAATTTCTGAGTGTGATTTTTGGATTGCTCTTTATCCACATTTGGATCGGCAATATGGACAATCTAAATTGTTCTCGTACAACTGCAACATGTGTATGGTTGTAGAGTCACCACCATTTTGAAAATGTGTAGCACATGAGTCTACCCTTATTCATGTATGTGTGTGAGAAAAAGTGGGATTTGTACTCATCATTGAATTACTCTATTAATGTTATATGGTGAGTGAACTCTTTTTGTGATAATTCTAGGGCTTCATTGGGTTCAAACGTCCTGGAATGATTTTTTTTTGAAAAACTTTCGATGGAACTGCTATTTTAAGGCATTGTTTCTTAAAAGTTGATTTTATCTAAAAATATTATTTAGTTGATACTATCTATTTTAATTTTTTTTAATGCTATTTCATTGTCCAACAAATCATTTTATGAAAAGTGGTCAAAGGATGATCAACAAGACGTTACTATTATAATCATCATTTGAGCATGACCACCACCATTACCATCTTCATGGCATCATCATCATCACTATCACCATTAAGGTCACTATTGAGAGAGCCAATACACACACATACACAAATATATATATATATATATATATATATATATATATATATATATATATATATATATATAGAGAGAGAGAGAGAGAGAGAGAGAGAGAGAGAGAGAGAGAGAGAGATTTCTCTCTTCACATAAGACATTAGAGAGAGGGAGAAGAGAGCTAGTAGGTGGGAAGAGTGCAAGGGAGGGGAGGGAGAGTGAATGGGTGGAAAGAGTATGAGGGAGAGATGAGGAGAATATAACAAACATGCAATGAGAGAAAGGATATCCTTTTTTTGGTTTTTAAGGAAAAATGACTCATTATTTCTTAGTGGTTTAGAATGCCCTCTTTTATGCCAAAGTACTTTTTTTTTTGTTTTCAAAAGTGCTCCCAAAATATGTGGCAACGATCCCTTGCATGCAAAGTGAGCTAAATTATAATATTTCTCTCTTTCTTTTTTCCAACAACAAAATAGGCTCTAAGCATTATTAATCGCTCATAGTGAATATTTAGGGCCTATTTAGTCAGTGGGATTAAATGGTATGGAATTATATTAGATGCAATTAAAATCATTATTGCACAATTATTGCATGTTGGGAAATACCATAGTATTTTGGCCATCCAATCCCAATTTTTGGGATAAAATTCTTGCTATGGGAAAAGTACTGGATTAAGCAAAACCCTGTTTGGTGGACCATGGAATTGTAATCAACGAACCAAATTCACAATGGATGTCAGTCACTTGTATACGTGTATAACCAGAATATCACGTGTAAAGGGCATGTTTGGATGGACAACAAGGATAAACGCATCAATGGGGACCATATGTGTAGTGGATTTCAAAATCCATGAAAATCCCGCATGGGACCAAATGGAATAACATCCCACCTAATTATGACCCTTCCTGTTGTAAGACTTATAATCCTGTGAGACCGACTGTACACTTCATTTTCAGTGCCGGCACATCCTATACGGATCAGATCGGCGGGTTTCGATTGTAACCCTATTTTAGTTAGAGTTATACACAAGTCAAACCGAGTTGAGCTTGACACAACTCGACTCGGCTCGGCCACTAGCTAACCCCAGCTTGAACTCGGCTCGGCTAGGTCCTCGAGCTTGACTGGCCAGCTCGGCTCGGTTCGGTCAACAACTCGGGCTAGTTTGAGCCATTGCGGCATTTTCTCAAACGCATGAAGTGCACCTTCGATTTCTAATAGTATGCAAAACAACAACAATAGTTTACATGTATTTTATCAAACACTCAGTAGGCAATATCAAAATCAAGATCCAAAGGTAGTTTTATTATGTAATGTTTTTTTTTTGGTAGTGATTCATTTCATATCCATACCTTCCTCGCCACCAGCCGATCCCACGGAGAATGTATGCACCCGAAACAACACTTCGTTGAGTCATTTCATCAAACACTTGGTGAGCAACATCAATATTAAAATAACCGAGTCACCGAACTGGTTTGATCCGAGTTCGATTCGAGTTGAGGTTCGATTTGAATTCAAACAAGCTCGAACTCGGCTCAAAATATTTTTGAGCTCTAAAAATCAGCTTAACTCGACTCGAACTCTATTTCAAACCGAGTCTAATTGATCTTTTTTGAGTCGAGTTGAGCGAATTAACCGAGCTAACTTGATTTGTGTACAGATCTAATTTCAGTACCGCAATGACCTGATACCTGTACCTTGGCGACTACGCAGGCGTTGCAATTCTAACACCATATGGCATGTCCCATTGAGACAGCTAATTTAGAAATTGTAGTTTTTGGCATAATCCAAGGTGGACCACACAACACATTCATGGTGCGGGCCCACTTGCACAAATACCAAGGTAGTCCAATCAATCAACTCATCAATCAACCCATCAATCACACCCCCCTCTCTCTCCCCCATTAGTTAAATAGCCCATCCCTTACATCACTCACCCATACCCTTGCTTATGCTAAGCCACTCCCCTCTCTATTTCCCTCTCCCCATTCTACCCATCTATCTTTCCCTATTTCCCTTTCTATCCAAAAAGTTCTACCATAAAGCTGTCAAACCCTCTTATTTGAAAAATAAAAAATAAAAAAATCCTAGCAAGTGAGAGTAAGAAAAAAAGAGAGATATATACGAAGGAAGAAAAGATTAGAGAAGATTAGAGAGAGAAGAAAGAGTGCTTGAGAGAAAAGAGGGTTTTAAGAGAGAGATTAGAGAGAGGGATCTTGAAGGGAAGTTCAAGTATTAGAGGAGGCAAGGAGTTAGGACAATTCAATCCATTCGATCATCGATCCAACCCAATCCGATCGTTCAACGTTATAGTGAGTGCAAGGGAGGACGAAATCTCCCTTTTCCCCTTCTTTTCCTTTCATTTTGTGGGCCCACGAGGGTGGGACCCACCTTGATATTGGATTTGTATGGAGGGATTCATAGTGGTGGGAGGACCACCTGATGAATTTACACAAAAATAAGTCAATTCCACAATTCTATCCATCCATTTGTTAGAGACCATCTTTGCTTGGAAAAAGGATGGCCATTGAAACTAAGGCCCCACCAAGAACGATGGCCATTGAAAATAAGGCCCCACCAAGAATGAATTAGAGCATCCGATAAGTTCTATTTTTGTATAGTAGCCTTAAAAATATATCATGGACTTAATGGATGGTTGGGATCAATCCATTGGACTGTCTAACTAAACTGATGCAACTAGGGCTCTAGGAGCACTGGTGCATTTCTTTGCAGCCGAACACTCTTCTGACCACAAACCATCTATCGATACGTTTCGTTCTCCGAACGTTCTTCGTATCCTCCCATCCATACAATTCAACCTGGACCGTTTATACCATTGTGCGACTGATTATTGTCGGTCACAAATCTTGTCAATTTTTTTTTTGCCCAAACTTCAATGTTATTATTATTATTATTATTATTATTATTATTATTGTAGAATTTGTGGAAAAAATATACTTTATTTTAATAAAATAAGTGACTTTTAATAGCATTAGTAACTTTTGCCCCCAAACCCATTATGAATTTTTTTTTTTTTTTTTTATATTAATTGAGTGGAATTTATGTTTATTTTTGCAGGAAATTGATTTTTAAATGCTCGGCAATATCACACGAAAAGTTCCCTAAGTTGTAGCTTTTGAAAAAAAAAAAATAGAGACTTTATAAAAGGAAGTAAATTCGAAAAAAATGATATTTAAAATAAAATGAGAATTTTGATATAAAAAATGGTGACATCTTGAAAAAGAAAATTAAAAAGTTTTAAAACACTATGATTTTGAAACAAAATGTTGAGAAGTTTAAAATTTTACAATGTTAGAGAAAAATTGAGATTTTGTAAAAAAAAAAAAATTCATTCAATAAAAATCAGAATTTTGAAAAACAAAATTGACATTTTCAAAAAAATCAAGAAGTTTGAATAAAGTTAATAATTTTGAAAAAAAAAAAGATTTTGATAAAATTTGACATTTTGAGAAGTTTATAAAAAAATGTGATTTTGAAAAACGAAGTTCAAAAGTTTGAAAAAAAAAATAACAATGTTAGAGAAGAATTGATATTTAAAAATAACTGAGATATTGAAACATTTGACATTTAAAAAAAACAATTGGCACTTTGAAGAAAAGAAATCGAGAATTTTTTTTTTAAAAAATGTGATTTTGAAAGAAAAAATTGGCATATTGAAAAATTTATAAGTTTGAATAAATGGATTAGTTTGAAAAGGAAAAATAGGTCTTCAAAAAAACATTGAGTTTTTTAAAAAGAAATTTAGATTTTGTATTTTGAGAAAGAAAAAAATTGAAAACTTCGATAACAAAAACGAGATTTTGAAAAAAAAAATTTGAATTTGAAAAAATAAATGAGAAGTTCGAAATAAATTTTTTTTTTTTTTTTTAAATGAAGAAGTTCGAGAAAAATAGAAATTTTAAAGAAAAAGATGAAATTAAAAAAATCGAGATTTTGACAAAAAACTGAAATTTCGAAAAGGAAAATTGAAAAGTTTAAAAAATTATGATTTTGAAAACAAAAATGACAATATTTGAGGAAAATTGAGATTTAAAAAAAATAAAAAATTGAGATTTAAAAACACACTAAGATTTGACAAAAAATTGTCATTTTGAAAAAGAAAATTGAGAAGTTGAAAATAATGTGATTTAGAAAAAAATGTTAGCTTGAAAATTTTTGAGAAATTTGAATAAATTGATATGTTCGAAAAGCAAAAGATTTTAGAAAGAAAAATAATTGAATTTTTAAAAAGAATTTGAGATCTTATATTTTGAAAAAAAAAATGAAAACTTTGATAACAAAAATGACATTTTGAAAAACAAAATTGAAAAAGAAAATGAAAATTGAAAAAATAAATAGAAAATTGAAAAAAAATTGAAAAAGAAAATGAAAATTATAGAGAAAAAATAGAAAATTTGAAGAAAACTTAGATTTAAAAAATCCAGATTTTGAAAAAAATGACGTTTCGAAAAGGAAAATTGAGAAGTTAAAAAATGTGATTTTGCAAAAAAAAAATGACAATGTTTTAAAAAAATTGAGATTTTGAAAAAAAAGAAGAAGAGATTTTGACAAAAAATTGTCATTTTGAAAAACAAAATTGAGAAATTGAAAAAAATTATGATTTTGGGAAAAACTTGACATTTTGAAAAAATAATTGAGAAGTTTTAATAAAATTGATAAATTTGAGAAAAAAAAAGATTTTGAAAATAAAATTGAGATTTTGTATTTTGCAAAAAAGTTGAGAAGTTTGGAAGAAATGAGAAGTTTGATATTAAAAAAAAAAAAAAAAAAAAAAAAAAAAAAAGATTTTGAGAAAAAATAAACATTTATGAAAAAAAAAATTGAGATTAAATTTTCTTTTTTTTTTGGGAAAAATTTAAAATGAGCGGACCAAATTTATTGGACCGTTAGAGATGGAAAATTATACTCATTCGGTTGGCTAGCCATCCGATTGGTTAACATTTATTGATCTATCGAAAGTGAAAAGGTTGGATCTAAATATAAAAGCTACCCACTAGGACCTAACTAAAGATGAATAGTCATGTAGGGATTTTGTGGGGCCCACATTGATAATTGTGTTTTATCCACGTCGACCACCCATTTTGATAGACAATGTTGGGCATGAGTCCAAAAGTAGGGTAGATTTAAGCATTGAGTGGACCACAACCTAGGAAGTAGTGGGGATGGAACTTTAACTATTGAAAACCTCTTGAGGGCCACAAAATTATTAGATCGAGCGAGTATTTATTTTTCCCTCTCATCCTGGTCTGTCTGATCTCATGAACAAGTTGGATGTCAAATAAACATTACAAGATGTAATAAATTGCTAGGGACATTCACGAATTAAACCGCCAACCATTTATGCATACATACAGGTTCACTTGTACAAAAAATTGATGGCTCAAGTATAAAGAAGCGTAATTGCAAGAACAACTTATGATGAGATTGATTAAATTCTATGATCAGGCTATCCTAAAATTGATCCAAACAGTCAACTGTGTTCAAAACATGTTAATTAAAATAGAGAACAAAATTCATCCCAATTTAACTGGAAACAAATCAAATCTGTCCAAAACACTCTTTAAAAGGGCACGATTAGTTTATGTATATTTAGATAGATTTTGGACAATGTAATCAGTCTAAATTAAAGAGTAAATGATTTCAGATGTTTAGATTAAACTTCACTCAAATCTAATCATTAGATTGCAAGATATGACCCATCAAGTGGGTGATCAATCTTGTCTGCCCAATATGTTTCTCATCCGAAGCCTGATCGAGGTGAGTGAACAGTTAAATTGAAGCTCTTGATGAGTAGAATAGAGTAAATAGATTAAAATTTCGAATTAGGCTAAAATTTTAGATCAAAATTGTGCATCAACTTTACGAGCTGATGAAAACTCAAGAAATGTATAGTTATTAGACCCTAATTGCTCTAATCCAGTTGTAGAAAAGCCGTGAAACTCAACCTCAAATAACCTGATGAAATTAAATATGGCTTAAATTGGATAATGGGCCCAAATACTCAATACTAACCTAAAAATATACAAAGCAAGTGAAATGCTCACTTACACACCAATTCTCGTAGAAGAACTTGTAAGAACGGTGATATAAGCACAAAATCTGAACCAATGCAGCACCCCATGAAACCGCCGACGGCCCAACTTCTACCCATATCCAAAACTCTAATATGCCACGGGGGAAATGAAATAATTTCCTCCCTTAATTCTCCTCTATTTTTTATGGCCTACTAGAGTTTTAGATCAATGTGAAATTTAGGCCCGTGGGGTTTCATGGGGCACGACATCACCTTGACTGTTCAGATTTTGTGCCCAGGACATGTATACAAAGGTTCGCTAGTAAAAAGGTGCACAGCATGTGTAAGACCCGTGTCCTAATCCGTACTGTTCCGTTAGCTTCCGCGGTCCTTTCGGTCAAATTCCGGCAACCTTCGCACCGTATTCGGTGTTTGCGCACGATCCTAAGCCAGGTCCCGCGCACCGACGTCGGCTTGGTCCGAAAGTTATATCATAGCGACCGCGTCGTCGCCGCGGTTCCAACGCCGTGACTTGCGCACCGAACCGATACCCAGGCAAGAAGATGCCGATCAGCGTTTATTCCGAAGAAACACCGCGCGTTGCGGATTTCGAGGGAATCTCTACTATTAGTCCCATCAATCAACCATTAAAGCATCCCATACCTCAAGTACATCAACCCATCCCTACCTTTTACAAAAGTCCACCATTCTTTCCACCTCACCACTCCTCTTTTCCAAATTTCAACAACAACCATACACCTTTTCACAATTTTCAACCCAAACCATCCCCCATCACTCCATCACCCATCTCTTTCTCTCTCTCTCCCTCCCTTTACAACTATCTCTCTTATTCTTTTTTTCAAAAGAAAAATCCAAATCCAAGAGAGAGCACCATGAATCCCCCATGGTGAGAAAACTTCATTTGTGAGGTCCACCTTTCCCACCCCTTCATCTCTCATCTCAACCATCCATTTCTCATCTTCCACCATCAAAGGGTAGCCCAAGGAGCCAAGGAAGCCTAGGGAGCAAGAAGATCAAGTGGTGGGTGCCTAGATAGGGTAGATTTTCATATTTATAAGATGGGCCAAGTGAGGCCAACCGATCAATGGTTTGGATCTCACATTGGACCCTAAGATGTGGCCGATGGCCCACTTGAATCATCATGATCATTCCATGATGGGGCCATTTTCCATGGACCCCATCATGATGTTTATTTCTTTGCATGCTTAGGGTCATCTAGACCATTTAATTTGGTGGAGAAGGGATCTCCACCGTTAGATCTAATTTTATAGACCCATGTGTAATGGGACCCACTTGATGTATGATTTAGTGCAAGGGAGGGCCCATAGTGCCGGGGTCCCTCCATCACACGGTCTCACTCTCTATCTTTCTTCCTTTTTCTTTTATTTTTTTTATTTCTATTTTCCTTGTGGTTATGATGATGAAGCTGTGTGGCCCATCAGGACCCCACCATGAAGTTAGTAGGTTATCCAAACCCTTTACCTGTGGGACCCACTTTGCATGTATTGTACCCACGCCATCCATCAGTGGTAACCCTCATGAGTAGGCCCACCTTGCTCGGCCAGAGAGTCCAGCGTCCAGGGACGCTGGACGTTTGGTGAAAATACAAATACAAGCTTGGTTCAAGCTAATGGAGGAGGCCCATTCATGCAGGCCCCACCTTGACGCATGTATTAAATCCATACCATCCATTCCCTTCCCTAGCTCTTTTTAGCCGTTGACCTGGAAGATGGGATCCATCAGACTTTCAGGCGGGCCATACCATAACAAAAGGTGGTTTTCACCATTGAAACCTCCCCTGATGGGTTGTACACTGGAATATGTCCGATATTGGACTTGAACTGCTCGTGGTGAGCCATGGAAGAGCACTGGACGGTGTGGATTCACTGGATGTGGACCCCACCTGCAAATTCTGCAGATTTTCCGAAAATCAACAAAAAAAAATATATGAAGAAGCAGCTACCGCTGCTGTTGTCAGCGTTGCAGCAGGTACCGCCAGCGCACGCCAGCGTCCGGGCGGACGTTGATCGAGCAGCCACCCACGGCCCTAGCCGTGGGCCCCACCTTGACGTTTATGTGCCATCTAACCCGTTCATCGGGTGGGCCACTATCTGACGTGGGCGCACCCCAAAAATCAGACTGATCCAAGACTCGGGCGGCCCACATCAAAGGAAACAGTGTGAATTAGTGTCTACCGTTGGAACCCCTTTTTGGGCCCACAGAAGTTTTGGATCAGGGTGAAATTTATTTTCACCCTTCACCTAGGTCTGCTGGACCTTATCAACGGTCCGGATGGAATATAAACATTATGGTGGGCCCCACATGGAGCCCACAGTGATGTATGTGTTTTACCTCCACCGTCCGCCTGGACGGTGGAGCCCACTGGGTGTGTGCGCGTGCGCGTGCGTCTGTGGGTGGGTGTATGCGTGTGTGTGCGTGCGTGTGGTGTATGCATGTGTGTGTGTATATATATATATATATATATATATATATATGATATTATATTATATATAATATCATATGTATTATATATATATAAATATATTGTATTATATCATGTTTGATATAATATTGGTGGGAGGCCCACCTTAGTTTGTTGTGGCCTGTGATTGAGGCCCACCTTGATATAGATGTAAGGCCCAACTGTCGAGGCCCATTTGATGTAATGGGGCCAATGAGTTGAGGCCCATTTGATGTGCACATGGGGCCCAATTGGTGAGGCCCATTTGATACATATAAGGCCCAGGTGAGTAGACCCATTTGATGAACATATGGAGCCCAGCTGTCGAGGCCCATTTGACACATGTAAGGCCCATAAGCTTAGGCCTATTTGATATGTTCTGAAGCCCCCGGGTTATAGCCATTGCAATGTACATAAGGCCCATTGGTGTGGCCCACTTAATGAATATAAGGCCCATATGACTTGGCTAATTTGATGTATTTAAGGGCCCAATGGATGTACCTAAGGTCCATTGCAATGTGTGATCCCAAAATAACTTATGAAATGATATTTGTGGCAGTCGTGCCTTGGGAGCAATGTTGGTTTGACGTCCACATTGTAAGTGTGGTGTGGTTAAATGTCCGCATTATGACTTTCCCTTGGGCCCACTGATAGGCCCATACGTGTAATATGTAGGCCGTCTAGGCCCGTCTTCATTATGAGCATCATCCACCCCATATAACATATTTAATTCCATGATTCATGATCATATGCATCATACGTATGCTTGATATGAGAAATGACTGATCATAGCATAGCCTTCGGGCATGTAGAGGGGTGTTGCCCTACATGAGCGCACGATACGCGCAGATTGCGTATGATTGGATAGTGTGATTCATGCATTTGCATTGTGTGATATTGGTTACCGTACGCCCTAGCGACATCGGGGCCATAGCCTCCGACGCATCGTGGTTGGCAAGATTGGATACCGAAAATACTTTCTACATGGGGTGCGATAGATATCCTGGGTGAAAGTCCCTAAACCCTTATGGTACCAGGAGGTTGCTCCAACGTCTGACCGAGTGGGTGCATGAGCGCTGAGTGCCGATTACCAGACGGTTGCGCTTTCCACTGTGTCGTGGTCGGTTGGAAGGGGGTGCGGCCTTACCCGCCCGAGAGTAGGGGGCAATGCTAGGCTGAGTCTGACCAGCTCGAGGAATGGGTCCGCTATTGACGAGCCGAGCCCGATATTGGCAGCGGATAGTGAGGTCTTTTCCACTCACCTTATTGCGCGCGATGAGGCGGCAATCTGGCTTGGAGTGTACTAGACCCCGGTGATATTCCAGATTTGAGCCGTATTGACATGTGGACTTAGATGAGGATTTGTATGCTTGACTTGCATTTCGCATTGCATGGCCTTGGTATGGCCGACATCATTCTTTGCACCGCATGGCCTTGGTACGGCTAATGGGATTCTTAGCATTCATCAGCATGTTCCGCATTACTCTGATACTGCATGACTACATTATCACCTTGAGCATACACTTTCACCACCCTCTAAGCTTTCTATAAGCTTATGCACGACCGTTGCGTGCAGGTGACGTTGGATCGCAGCAGCGCTGAGGCTTGGACGCGTGGCTGATCTTTTGGAGCTTTTTGTCTATCATCATTGTATTTCCCTTATGCTCATTGTACTTGTAAAGTTTTTGATTATAGTGGAAATGTGATGGAGTTTTTGGTTGTTGTTTGTGGGTTATGCCTTTGGTTATGCTTATTACGAATCAAACTGATGTTGAAAATCCTCCTTGTAGCATCCCGGGATCGGAACGGCGAATGGGCGCCGAGAGCCGAGAATGGGGTTCTACGGAGGTTGTCCGCGCCATATTCGGCGATCGGGAATTTTGTGAGCCGGCTCCGAGTTTGGGGCGTGACAGTTGGTTTCAGCTAACTTGCGAATAACCAAAAACAACATTACATGTCTGCTATGAATGATTTAAGTCCTAAGTTCGGGAAGCCTAGCGATCTTTTATTACCGACCTTTAACGAGTGTGCCTTCGAGAGTTTCAAAGTTGATAGGCACCTTCGCTCTTTCCTGTAGGACATGGCGCGCAGGAGAGTGACCCGATCGACTCCGGCTCCACCACCTGCGGCTCCCGCACTACCACCTACGATTCCTGCCCCACCACCCGAGATCCCTATTGCCCCGCCTGAGGATGCCACCCATCTGCCAGGGATTCAGGCTGCCCAGTCTATGGGTGCAGTTCCTCCACCAGAGACTAGTGCGGAGCCGACCGTATCTGTGAGTGCTTCCCAGTTACAGCAGATGCTGCAGCGTGACGCCGCACTTGCTGGCGCACTCCCGTCACAGACAGCAGAGCGAGCGCTCGAGTGCCCTCCTTCGAGAGTTTCGACGCCTTGATCCCCCGTATTTCCAGGGTGAGCCAGACCCGACCGTGGCTGAGAGATGGCGCGCCGACGTAGAGAAGATATTTGAGACGATGGGATGCGCGACCGAGCGGCGAGTCCGATTAGCCGTATTTCTCCTTCATGGTGAGGCTGAGCACTGGTGGAGGATGGCTCAGCCCGATTTTGTTTGGACTTGGGAGGATTTTGTGGATCGGTTTGACCGAGTATTTTCCCGATCACATCCGACGTCAGCGAGCGTTTGAGTTTGAGGCCTTGGTGCGGGGCGATATGACAGTCTATGCCGCTCGTTTTGTAGCAGTCCCGATTTGCACCTTACTTAGTGGATGATGAGGAGCGGAAGAGCCCGCCGATTCGAGGCCGGCTTTACGGTCTTCGAGGCCGTGTTATTGGGCATGAGCTCCTACCTTCGAGGAAGTGGTGCGGAAGGCCCAGATTTTGAGTGCGAGTGACAGCTCTCGTCGATCGCGGTCGAGGAGGACCGGAAGGAGTGCTCCTTCGGATACCAGCAGGTCGACCACCGCAGGCGCACAGTCGCCCCCTTTCGAGCACAGACCTCCAGACACTCGAGAGCTCGGCACTTGTTTTAGGTGCGGTGCGACAGACACCGTATGTGGGAGCAGCAGACGCCCCACAAGTCAGAGCACCACCGCAGAGGCCCCCACAAAGAGACCACGCGAGCAGCCTCCACCACCGAGACCACCTCAAGAGAAGATCGCACCCTCGAGGCCGCAGACAGAGGCAAGCAGCTCGACCGCCTCGCGCAGAGCAGCAGCGAGAAGACGCTCGTAGGGGGACAGCACCTCCCACCGGCTCTGGCTCGATTCTATGCGGCCCACCAGGACCGCACTCATCCGGAGGAGTCGTTGAGGGTATACTTCCGGTATTTCGCATGCATTGCACGTGTGTTGTTTGATTCTCGTGCATCGCATTCTTTCGTGGCCGAGAGTTTTTGCCGATTGACTGGTTTACCGTTAGAGTCTGCTCATGAGGGGTTGACAATATCGGGGCCCTTGGGAAGACTGCAGTGTTGGGCCGATTTTGCTTGTCTTGCCCGTTTGGTTGGGGATATGTTTTTGCCTGCCGACCTTTGCTGCCGATGTCAAATTTTGACGTCATCTCGGGCATGGATTGGCTTGCCGAATATCACGCCATATTGGATTGCTCCGCGAGGACACCACGTTTTGTATACCGGCTTGCGCAGCCTAGCTTCATTCACGAGCCTGCAGGAGAGCCGTTGCCTTGTTTGATGTCTTGTGCCTTAGAGGATCCCTTAGCGGTGAGCGTCGACCAGTTGCCTGTGGTTTGCGATTTTCCCGATGTGTTTCAGGAGATTCCGGGATTACCGCCTCGTCGACTCACCGAGTTCCAGATTGATCTCGTGCCCGGTACTGCGCCTATTTCAAAGGCCCCATATCGAATGGCACCATTGGAGTTGCGGGAACTGCAGAAGCAGTTGGACGAGTTGCGCGAGTTAGGCTTTATCCGTCCGAGCAGTTCGCCGTGGGGAGCGCCGGTACTCTTCGTGAAGAAGAAGGATGGCTCGTTGAGGCTCTGCGTAGATTACCGCGAGCTCAACAAGGTCACGATCAAGAACAAGTATCCGCTCCCGAGGATTGATGATTTGTTCGATCAGCTGCAGGGTGCACAGTTCTTTTCGAAGATTGACTTGCGTTCCGGTTATCATCAGATTCGGGTCCGAGAGGAGGACATTCCGAAGACAGCATTCAGGACGCGTTATGGTCATTTCGAGTTTCAGGTCATGTCCTTCGGACTGACCAATGCGCCAGCAGTGTTCATGCAGTTGATGAACGAGGTCTTCCGTCCGTATCTCGATCAGTTTGTTGTAGTCTTCATCGACGACATTCTGATTTATTCGAGGACTCGTGAGGAGCATGAGCAGCATTTAGAGGTTACATTGCAGACCCTCCGCGCACACCAGTTGTATGCGAAGCTGGAGAAGTGCGAGTTTTGGCAGGAGGAGGTGAAGTTCCTCGGTCACGTGGTGACGAGGGAGGGTGTCGCAGTGGACCCCTCGAAGGTTGAGGCAGTGCGTCAGTGGGACCAGCCCACGACTGCGTCCGAGATCCGTAGTTTCCTTGGTTTAGCGGGCTACTACCGGCGTTTTATTGAGGGCTTCTCTCGTATTGCAGCCCCGTTGACCAGGTTGACCCGGAAGGGCGCAGAGTTTATTTGGAGTGACGCCTGCGAGCGAGCATTTATGGAGTTAAAGGACCGTCTGACGTCCGCTCCTGTCCTCACTCTTCCCTCTGGGAGTGACGGATTTATTGTATTTACCGATGCCTCGCATATTGGTTTGGGTGCTGTCCTGATGCAGCACGGGAGACCAGTGGCCTTCGCGTCTCGCCAGCTCAAGGTCCATGAGCTGAACTACCCCACGCATGATTTAGAGTTGGCTGCAGTTGTCTTCGCACTGAAAGTGTGGAGACACTATCTCTATGGGGTTAGGTTCGAGCTCTTTTCTGACCACAAGAGCTTGAAGTACCTCTTCTCGCAGTCTGAGTTGAATATGAGGCAGAGGCGCTGGATGGAACTCCTGAAGGACTATGATTTCGATCTCCAGTACCACCCGGGTAAGGCGAACGTGGTGGCGGATGCCCTCAGCCGTCAGCCACGAGGCCTGGTGGCGCATATGATGATTCAGGAGTGGCGGATGCTCGAGGATATAGCAGAGTACGACTTTGAGTTTGGCTTGCAGTCTTCTATTGTGCAGTTATCGAGCCTGTCGATTCAACCCTCTCTTGTTGCAAGGGTGATCGAGGCTCAGCAGGCAGACGGGTCCTTACAGGATTACCGAGCAGATGCAGCATCTGAGAGTCAGACAGATTGGCAGATTGGTACAGATGGTGGACTTCGCTTCAGAGGCCGATTATGTGTCCTGGATATTCCTGAGTTACATAGAGATCTTATGACCGAGGCACATCGATCGTGGTTTTCTATCCATCCTGGCTCAACGAAGATGTACCATGACATGAGGCGACGGTATTTTTGGGCGGGGATGAAGCGCCAGATAGCCAGTTTTGTAGCCGAGTATGACACGTGCCAGCATGTCAAGGCCGATCATCAGAGACCCCCTGGTCTATTGCAGCCATTGAGTGTCCCGATGTGGAAGTGGGAGCACGTGTCTACAGATTTCATTATGGGCTTGCCGAGGACTCAGCGCGGTCACGACGTCATCTGGGTTGTTGTGAATTGTCTGACGAAGTCGGCACATTTTATTGCCATTCGTTCGACTTGGCCTTTGGACCATCTTGCGAGATTATTCATCGAGGATATTGTGAGACTGCATGGTGTTCCAGTCTCGATCATTTCTGATCGAGACCTGAGGTTCACGTCTCAGTTTTGGGGGAGCTTCCAGAGAGAGATGGGGACTGATTTGCAGCTCAGCACCGCATACCATCCGCAGACCGATGGCCAAACCAAGAGGCTTAACCAGATCCTTGAGGATATGCTTCGGGCTTGCGCGATTGATTTCGGAGGTAGCTGGGATGAGCATCTGCAATTGGCTGAGTTCGCATACAACAACAACTATCAGGTGACCATCGGCATGGCTCCTTTTGAGGCACTATATGGCAGACCATGCAGATCACCGAGTTGTTGGACCGAGGTTGGAGAGCGCCGTCTCCTAAGTCCCGAGCTTCTGCAGGAGACGTCAGAGGCTATTGATATCATCAGGCAGAGGATGCACACAGCTCAGAGCCGGCAGAAGAGTTTTGTTGATCGCTGGCATCGTCCCTTGGAGTTTGATGTAGGGGACCATGTGTATCTCAAGGTCTCGCCCATGAAGGGCGTAGTTCGATTTGGAGTGAAGGACAAGCTCGCCCCGAGATTCATAGGCCCTTTCGAGATCACCGGGCGCGTTGGCGCCGTGGCCTACCGGCTTGCCTTGCCATCTCACTTGTGGCGTCCACAACGGTTTTCATGTCTCCATGTTGAGGAAGTGTGGGTCGAACATCATTCTTTATCGATTGGCAGCGTTAGAGGTTCGTGAGGACGCTTCCTATATTGAGCGGCCACCGTATCCTTGATCGGAAGGAGCAGTCCTCCGGACCAAGGTCATTCCGTTGGTGAAGGTTCGTGGGGTCACCATTCTTGAGGAGGCTTCTTGGGAGCGTGAGGCCGAGATTCGAGAGCGTTATCCCCATCTTTTTGATGATTGATTGTGTTGCATGTTGTATGTTATCTCGATTTTATATAGTGATGTTATGTTTCTTCTCCCTCTTGAGTTACGCCTAGTTGCGATGATTGTGTAAATTTTGAGGACGAAATTTCTATTAGGAGGGAGAGCCGTAAGACCCGTGTCCTAATCGGTACTGTTCCGTTAGCTTCAGCGGTCCTTTCGGTCAAATTCCGCAACCTTCGCACCGTATTCGGTGTTTGCGCACGATCTAAGCCAGTCCCGCGCACCGACGTCGGCTCGTCCGAAAGTTATATCATAGCGACCGCGCGTCACCGCGGTTCCAACGACGTGACTTGCGCACTGAACCGATACCCAGGCTAGAAGATGCCGATCAGCGTTTATTCCGAAGAAACACCGCGCGTTGCGGATTTCGAGGGAATCTCTACTATTAGTCCCATCAATCATCCATTAAAGCATCCCATACCTCAAGTACATCAACCCATCACCACCTTTTACAAAAGTCCACCATTCTTTCCACCTCACCACTCCTCTTTTCCAAATTTCAACAACAACCATACACCTTTTCACAATTTTCAACCCAAACCATCCCCCATCACTCCATCACCCATCTCTTTCTCTCTCTCTCCCTCCCTTTACAACTATCTCTCTTATTCTTTTTTCAAAAGAAAAATCCAAATCCAAGAGAGAGCACCATGAGTCCCCCATGGTGAGAAAACTTCATTTGTGAGGTCCACCTTTCCCACCCCCTTCATCTCTCATCTCAACCATCCATTTCTCATCTTCCACCATCAAAGGGTAGCCCAAGGAGCCAAGGAAGCCAAGGGAGCAAGAAGATCAAGTGGTGGGTGCCTTGATAGGGTAGATTTTCATATTTTTAAGATGGGCCAAGTGAGGCCAACCGATCAATGGTTTGGATCTCACATTGGACCCTAAGATGTGGCCGATGGCCCACTTGGATCATCATGATCATTCCATGATGGGGCCATTCTCCATGGACCCCATCATGATGTTTATTTCTTTGCATGCTTAGGGTCATCTAGACCATTTAATTTGGTGGAGAAGGGATCTCCACCGTTAGATCTAATTTTATAGACCCATGTGTAATGGGACCCACTTGATGTATGATTTAGTGCAAAGGAGGGCCCATAGTGCCGGGGTCCCTCCATCACACGGTCTCACTCTCTATCTTTCTTCCTTTTTCTTTTATTTTTTTATTTCTATTTTCCTTGTGGTTATGATGATGAAGCTGTGTGGCCCATCAGGACCGCACACATGAAGTTAGTAGGTTATCCAAACCCTTTACCTGTGGGACCCACTTTGCATGTATTGTACCCACGCCATCCATCAGTGGTAACCCTCATGAGTAGGCCCACCTTGCTCGGCCAGAGAGTCCAGCGTCCAGGGACGCTGGACGTTTGGTGAAAATACAAATACAAGCTTGGTTCAAGCTAATGGAGGAGGCCCATTCATGCAGGCCCCACCTTGACGCATGTATTAAATCCATACCATCCATTCCCTTCCCTAGCTCTTTTTAGCCGTTGACCTGGAAGATGGGATCCATCAGACTTCAGGCGGGCCATACCATAACAAAAGGTGGTTTTCACCATCGAAACCTCCCCTGATGGGTTGTACACTGGAATATGTCCGATATTGGACTTGAACCTGCTCGTGGTGAGCCATGGAAGAGCACTGGACGGCTCAGATTCACCGGATGTGGACCCCACCTAGGAAAATCATTTTAAAATTATATAAAAAAAAAAATATATGAAGAAGCATCAGCTCTTGTGTAGCGCGCAGCCGCCAAGACGCCGGCGTCGGCGGACGTTGACGAGACCACCACGGCCTAGCGTGGGCCCCACCTCGACGTTTATGTGCCATCTAACCCGTTCATCGGGTGGGCCACTATCCGACGTGGGCCCACCCCAAAAATCGGCCTGATCCAAGATTCGGCGGCCCACATCAAAGGAAACAGTGTGAATTAGTGTCTACCGTTGGAACCCCTTTTGGGCCCACGAAGTTTTCAATCATGGTGAAATTTATTTTCACCCTTCACCAGTCTGTGGACCTTATCAACGGTCCTGGATGGAATATAAACATTATGGTGGGCCCCACATGGAGCCCACAAAGTGATGTATGTGTTTTACCTCCACCGTCCGCCGGTGGACGGTGGAGCCCAGTGTGTGTGCGCGTGCGCGTGCGTCTGTGGGTGGGTGCATGCGTGTGTGTGCGTGCGTGTGGTGTATGCATGTGTGTATATTTATATATATATATATATATATCTATATATATATAATATTATATTATATATAATATCATATGTATTATATATATATAAATATATTGTATTATATCATGTTTGATATAATATTGGTGGGAGGCCCACCTTAGTTTGTTGTGGCCTGTGATTGAGGCCCACCTTGATATAGATGTAAGGCCCAACTGTCGAGGCCCATTTGATGTAATGGGGCTAATGAGTTGAGGCCCATTTGATGTGCACATGGGGCCCAATTGGTGAGGCCCATTTGATACATATAAGGCCCAGGTGAGTAGACCCATTTGATGTACATATGGAGCCCAACTGTCAAGGCCCATTTGACACGTGTAAGGCCCATAAGCTTAGGCCTATTTGATAGGTTCTGAAGCCCCCGGGTTATAGCCATTGCAATGTACATAAGGCCCATTGGTGTGGCCCACTTAATGAATATAAGGCCCATATGACTTGGCTAATTTGATGTATTTAAGGGCCCAATGGATGTACCTAAGGTCCATTGCAATGTGTGATCCCAAAATAACTTATGAAATGATATTTGTGGCAGTCGTGCCTTGGGAGCAATGTTGGTTTGACGTCCACATTGTAAGTGTGGTGTGGTTAAATGTCCGCATTATGACTTTCCCTTGGGCCCACTGATAGGCCCATATGTGTAATATGTAGGCCGTCTAGGCCCGTCTTCATTATGAGCATCATCCACCCCATATGACATATTTAATTCCATGATTCATGATCATATGCATCATACGTATGCTTGATATGAGAAATGACTGATCATAGCATAGCCTTCGGGCAGATTGTTTAGGGGCTCCCGTACAGGGGGGTGTTGCCCTACATGAGCGCACGATATGCGCAGGATTTGCTGCATGACTGAATAGTGTGATTCATGCATTCGCATTGTGTGATATGGTTGTTGTACGCCCTAGCGACATCAGGGCCGTAGCCTCCACAGACGTATCGTGGTTGGCAAGGTTGGATACCGGAAATACTGTTCTACATGGGGTGCGATAGATATCCCTGGGTGAAAGTCCCTAAACCCTTATGGTACCAGGAGGTTGCTCCAACGTCTAGACCGAGTGGATGCATGAGCGCTGATTGCCGATTACCAGACGGTTGCGTTTTCCACTGTGTCGTGGTCGGTTGGAAGGGGGTGCGGCCTTACCCGCCCGAGAGTAGGGGGCAATGCTAGGCTGAGTTTGACCAGCTCGAGGAATGAGTCCGCTATTGACGAGCCGAGCCCGATATTGGCAGGCGGATAGTGAGGTCTTTTCCACTCACCTTATTGCGCGCGATGGGGCGGCAATCTGGCTTGGAGTGTACTAGACCCCGGTGATATTCCAGATTTGAGCCGTATTGACATGTGGACTTAGATGAGGATTTGTATGCTTGACTTGCATTTCGCATTGCATGGCCTTGGTATGGCCGACATCATTCTTTGCACCGCATGGCCTTGGTACGGCTAATGAGATTCTTAGCATACATTAGCATTGTCCGCATTACTCTGATACTGCATGACTACATTATCACCTTGGGCATACACTTTCACCACCCTCTAAGCTTTCTATAAGCTTATGCACGACCGTTGCGTGCAGGTGACGTTGGATCGCAGCGCCGAGGCTTGGACGCGTGGCGATCTTCTTTTGGAGTTTTGGTCCATCATCATTGTATTTCCCTTTATGCTCATTGTACTTGTAAAGTTTTTGATCATAGTGGAAATGTGATGGAGTTTTTGGTTGTTGTTTGTGGGTTATGCCTTTGGTTATGCTTATTACAAATCAAACTGATGTTAAAAATCCTCCTTGTAGCATCCCAGGATCGGAACTTGGTGAATGGGCACTGGGAACCGAAAATGGGGATCACCTTGACTGTTCAGATTTTGTGCCCAGGACATGTATACAAAGGTTCGCTAGTAAAAAGGTGCACAGCATGCCCATAGCCTGGATAATTTAAACACAGTTGGGAAAAAAACGCTGCCTGCTGGGTTGATTGTAATGGGTTTGAAGGGAAACGGATTGGCTACTCCTCGGCTGGTGGTCAGTGCTCTTTGGGGCCCACCATGATGTATGTGTTTCATCCATGCCATCCATCTATTTTTCTAAATCATTTTATGGTATGAGACAAAAAATGAGGTATATCCCAATCTCAAGTGGACCACATTACAGGAAGCAGTGTTGAATGAACGTCGACCATTAAAAACCTTTTGGGGACATAAAAGTTTTGGATCAAGGTGATCTGTCCGTATGACTTAATGAACAGATTGGATGTCAAATAAACAGTATAGTGGGCCTTAGGAGGATTTTAATGGTGGATATCCAATCACTATTGTTTTCCTATGGTGTGGTCCACTTGAGATTTATATCCTTCATATTTTTGGGTTCTAACCCTAAAATGATTTGTAAAAATGGATGAACAGAATGGATGAAACACATACATCATGGTGGAGCCCACAAAGCACCAACCGCCAGCCACCTGACCAGTGACAGGGGGAGTAGCCAATCCGTTCCCAGTTTGAAGATGCTGTCAGCTGGTGGTTTGTATGGGGCTGCTTCGCTTAAGATGTGTGTTTGGAGATGTTTCCAATTGGAAGAGATATGCATTATCCATCTACAAGAAAGGTAGTTGGGATTGTATTTATTTGTGAATCGGGTTTCATTTGGATGAGAGTTGGAATCCTAAGAAAGAGAAATTCAACCATTTGCATTGTCTATTTTTAAAATTTCATCTGTTTTGGCAATTTCTTCATGAGAATATGAAATAATTCTCGCATGAGATTCGATAAATTCCAGAGGCTCTAAAGAGTATTGAGAGAGTTGTATCACAAAGAGCATTGCAAATGAGTAGCTCATCCTTGTAAGATTTATGTGGTGGGCTAGCTCTTTGGTGCCTGATTTACCTGTTTCTTTCTGACTGCTCTTGATAGAAAGTGCAGAAGTGTGAGCCCTCAAGATCTGACAGTCTACACGATATGGAACCTCCACAAAGCTGAATATAGACGGTTTAGATCTAGCGGTCCGCCTAACCACTACTGGAGCAGATGGGTCTAATCACCCCTCTGATTCCATGGTATAGGTGGATCCGGATTACGATCTATGGCTTAGATCGTCCCATGGACAAGCTAAAGGGACAAGTTTCTATGTACCACTATGCCCCCCTTTTTACTATCATTATTTCTGATATCCTTTCACGAGAGAGCCTTATCCCATTTATAGGAAAGGATGAGAGTTTGGATGAGACCATAAATTATCTGGTCTTATCCTTATCTCCCCATCTAAAACCAAATTCAAATTTTTGATATTTTTACAGTCTATTAAATATTCAAACTTCTCAGATGATAGAAAGTGCGGAAGTGTGAGCCCTGATATCACTGATAGAAAGTGGTATCAGAGAAGTTTGAATATTTATTAGACGAAGGTCAGTTGTTTGAATATTTGTTTTCAAAAGTCTAAAAACAATTCGATACTACCGACGGATATTCAAAATGATCAGGTTATGCACTCGGGTTTGGAAAATATTCAAACTTCTGGTCTCATTCAAACTCTCACTTAGGTTATGCACAACCTTTTTATATAGGGAGCATTCTAGCACTAAGTTTTATATTTTCAAATGAAAAATGAGCTTAGATCTAATCACATCAAACCTAATTATGTCACACATAAACATTATCATCAGATTTAAAAAATGAAGTGCTTAAATATAAAGAGAGTTCTATGATCACCAGTGATCATGTCCATTAGTGATGGATCCGATCATTATCGTTAATGATCATTGTTGATGATGGATCCTATCATTAACATTGATCATCACGGTTGATGATCGTTTCGATCACTAATGATCTTTAGATCACTAATTCTCAAAGCAGATTTTATCTACACCATCCATCCATTTTGCTAGCTCATTATAGGCATGAGCCCAAGATTGAAGCATATCAAAAGCTAGAGTGTCAATATCGGCCTTGACTCAGCCGAACAACTTTCCCTTTTTTGTTTGATATATTAGAATCATTTATCACAATCAATGTCGTGTTCGTTAATCTAGAGAATCGGGATAACTGAGACATGGGCCAAATCCTGTTCCAGTTAGATATGATTGTATAACCCAACATAAGGACATAAGTGTGATTGAAAGATCATATCAGTCCAATAAAATGATCAGAAACATTAGAGCATATGATAATATTTTACCACAAGTTCAAGCTGTGTGGATTAGGTTGGGCCCAAAAGCCTACAAACTAAAACTGACATAAATCAAAATAACTTACTCAAAAACCTAAAATTAAGGAAATAACAAAACAGCCTCGCAGGAATGGAAGTTTCAGATGCAACTCGCCCCGATTGATTGAACTTGGTTGAGTACGATCCCGTTCAGCACTATGGGTTAGTATTGAGAATAAAGAGTGACTTGCTTGGACTCACCCAGTCCGGCCGAGTCGTGACTTAACTTACGATCAAACAAGTCGGTTTGAGTCACTTCCTATTTAAATAGTAATAACTCTATCATAGGGATACTACTTCCGCACATTCTATCACTGGTGGGCAATTACTAGTGAGTGGATCCCATGTGTTTAGGCCTCTTCCGGCCTCTTCCTTTTAGTTGCATTTCAAATTCAAATTTGAATTTGGTTTTAGATAGGGAGATAGGGATAAGAACTTCTGGTCTCATCCAAACTCCCATCCTTTCATAGTTCTCTCGTCTAAATATATGAAAAATAACGAGAGTAAAAAGAAGGAATAATGGTACATAGAAATTTGTCCATTTAGCTTGTCCTACGGACAATCTAAGTCATAGATCGTGATTTGGGGCCATCTATACCGTAGAATCACAGGGGTGATTAGACCTATCTGCTCCTGTAGTAGTTAGGCGGAATGCTAGATCTGGGCTGTTCATCTTTAGCTTTGTAGAGGTTCCATATCGTGTAGACCATCATATCTTAAGGGCTCACACTTCCGCACATTCTATCAGTGGCATCAAAGCGACTCAATGACGGATTTCTGATTTATTATTTTCATCACAAAAGGTAAGTGGCCATCTTTCTTTTTAAGGTGAAAATTCCTTTCAGATAATCTGCTTTGTACAAGATTCCTGTCCATGGTTTTTGAATGGTATCAGATCACTCAGTGTGTGCACCCTGACTCTCGATGTGCACATATGCACCGATTTTGGGCTCACACGGATGCATGTGCACGTGTAAAATTTGGACACATGGATGTGCATGCTGTGGACAGTGCCCACAATCACGGCCTGACAATTTGGATGATCTGGATTCCAATCTCTATTTTTTTTAATGCATCAAATAGACGTGGCATACATATTTGGTGACCATGACTGTCGGTTTGTAGCTTATTACGTGGATGGTCCATGTACAAAATTGAACTTGATTTGTGGATGACACCCATTTTATACAATAGACTGTCCAGATGTTTTCCCCAGCTGAAATGGAGAATAAACTTCTAACCGTTCATCTTATTTGGCTTAGGTTGAGACTGTTGGCTATTTTATTCTTAGCCGTTCATCAGATGGTCCCCAGTATGGGGATGACATACCTCATAAATCCAAAAGGACCCACTCCCATCAATAGCCTGCAAATGTTCTGTGCAGTGCTATATGTTCACATCACAGAGGGAAGAAGTCCGTACATGGATGGTCAAGATCATTCCAATCAATGGAGGTTTTGAGTTTTGGTACACACGCTTTGGGGACCACGGTCACGATCCAACATCATGGATGGAACCCTCCCATCATGGCCAGAAAGAAAATCCATCATAGATCCACGTTCATTATAGAAAAGGCCAAAGATTGGATGGTTGGGAGTAATCTGGGAGATTTTGGGGACGCGGATTGCGTATCGAGCAACTCAGTACGCTAAGCCTACTGAGTACAAAGAGAGGATCTAAATTAGAATTCCTTGAGTGCTCCAATCCCGACTTTATCTAGGAAGTAGAGTCCCCGAATAAGCCTTGAAAGATTTGCTTAATTGTTGGTCCAGAAAGAGGATTGACTCATAGCTTCTGCTCTAGCAAGACCATCCGCCGGCCCGTTAACCTCATAGGGGATCCTAGAGATGGCGAAATTCACTTTTTGCCTCAGCTCCTTGATTCTCCACAGCCAGTAGTCCCATTTCCAATGAGGTTGTGAAGAGTCATTTATCACATCGACCACAAAGGAAGAGTTAGACTCAATAATCACGTCAACCAACCCCTGAGAAACACTAAAAACCATGGCATCATAAAAGGCTCGCAATTCCGCCCTGTTGTTAGAGTCTCGACCATACCCCGAATGGAATGCAAACATCAAATCACCATTAGAGTTCCTGCAAATTCCCCCGCCCCCAGACAGGCCTGGATTCCCAGATGCAGCCCCATCAATATTGAATTTTACCCAGCCCAAAGGCGGCCTGCTCTACTTCACCGGATGACAACGTTTGGTCGGATTGGGGGTGTAGGGCGGACCGAGGTGTTGGGTGAGTGGCTTGAGTAGATGGGAGTCCTAAAAGAGGTGACAAAGAAGCCACTTAACCATGCTGATGATCTTGTTGCTGCTTGGGCTGGCACCATCAAATCTGGCTGAATTCCTCTTTTTCCAAATCTCCCAAAGGATCAAGCCAGGGGCTATGCGACGGACAATGGAGGGGCCACTTCCCAACAAAGAGGAGTTCCACCAAACGGCGAACCTGTTGGCAATAGAGGGGGAGGGTGTGGCATGGATGTTGAAAATATTGTTGAATTTGTTCCAGACCTTCACTGCAATCGCCCCTTTGCTGAAGAGGTACTTAGAAGTTTTAATTTGGTTTGAGTAGAGTAATCTTGGTCACCATCGCAGCAGACACACCTTGAAACCATGCAGATACCTCGGGATTGCACTCTCTCATTAGTTGGGACAACTCGCTGCAACAAATGCCACAGAAACACGGAGATTTTGTTTGAGATTTTATGATTCCAAATGCATTTGGCCCAATCCGTTCGATGCCCTGCCTGTCTGCAAACCTCCCACCTTGTTTTGATTGAGAAGATGTCGGTTTTGTGAAGGGGCCATATGCACTAATCCTGTTGGTTAGATATACAAATGCCCACCTGAGTAATGTGTTCCTTAACGCCGTCGGGGAGCAAAGCATACGCAGGTGATTAACTGTTCAAGCTATTGGGTGTCAAGATGTTGCTGACGGATAGGGGCAGGAGCTCGTTCGGTATAGCCTGTTGTATGTGATCTGCAATCTGGCAGAGCCCGGTCCAATTCTCATGCTAGAGATTGAGAGAGCCCCTCCCTACCTTCCATTGCACATGATTTTCTAGAAGGGGGGAGAGGGATTGGATGTGTTTCCACATTGGAGAGAGGGAGGAGCTGTAACGAGCTGACGTCCCATTAAACGTAGTCCCATACCTGGAGTTGACGTAATCAGCCCACAAGCTGTGGCTGGACCCTTTCTTAACCGACCATGCCATTTTGAGTCTGAGAGTAACCATCACCTCCTTGAGTTTCTTGATTCCGAGGCCGCCCTCCTCCGTCGGTAGTGAGACCTTATCCCACCTGATCCAGTGACACTTTGTGTTGCCTTCATGCCAGCCCCACAGAAAATTGGAAAAAAAGGATTCCATCCATTGTAGGATTTGGGTCGGTATCAGCGCAGCCGACACGACATGAATCGGAATCCCGCTAAGAACATGATTAATAAGAGTACACCTGCCGGCTTGGGATAGAATCTTTGCCTTCCAGCCTTCGATCTTATTCTGAATTTTCTCCAACAAGGGATGAAACAGAGCCACTCTGCCCCTACCTTTTGAAAGAGGAACCCCAAGATATACAAATGCCTCTAAGGAGCAAGGAGTCCCCAATCTCCGTTGAATGCTTCTAACCCTGTTAACCGGCAATTTTGAGGAGTGATGGACGCAGCTTTTGTGGAGATTAATACGTTGCCCTGACGCCGCTTGATAGTGTGGGAGGAAATCTGACACTGCTTTGATGGAAGAGCTCCCACCATTGAGAAATAGAACGGTGTCGTCGGCATAAAGAAGATGGGAGATTTGTTTGCTCCTACTTTTGAGTTTGAAAGGGGAGCAAATTTGATGTTAGATAAGATTAGCAAAACCTCGAATCAGAACCTCTGTCGCGATAATAAACAGGCTTGGGGATAAGGGATCACCTTGGCACAAACCACGCGTAGAGTTGAAGAAGCCAAAACTTGCCTCGTTGATGATGACTGAGAACCAGTTATTATTCCAGCATTTTTCGACCAGATGGATCCAAGACTGAGAAATGCCAAAGCATTGTAATACACTATAACGCCCTGAAAATCGGGGGTCGAGCAGAAGCTCAGCTCCCGAGTTCCAACGCATCACTTATGTAACATAGATAATGATGATTGAATGTTATTCATATTAGTGCATTAAACATGAGTAGGATTATACCAAAACAGCATATCATACTCCAGAGACAGTTAACTTTCGCAAGCGGAAGACTGTGATAAATATATAAAATATATAAACTGTTGTAAGTCTCCAGAGTGTGAACATGATTCCAGGTTAAATATATATATGTATACTTCAAAAATGAACAAAATGAAGATACATGGGTGTTCCAAAGGTGTAAAATAACAAGTGTAATGACATCTAATCAGCATCCCTATAACCCCGTCGATCAGAACATGGTCTACATAGACCCGCCTGATAGCTGCATATAAGAGAAATCCTCCTCATCATCATAAAAGTTCGGCTCCGCCTCATACGCATTGCCATCATCTGAAACTAAAATAAAGTCTGGTGGGTGTTTAAAACACCGTCCCGTAACGTGGGAGTGAGTGATCAACTCAGTGAAACAATAAAGCAAAGGTTAACATGTTATCAATTCAGTCAAGCAGTAATGATAACGCAATACAACAATCAGGTCCTAAGTACTCTTGTTAATGCAAGAATGATATGAAATAATGATGCATGCCCTCGCCTGCGCTCCCTTAGTGACTTCATCTCATGATCGCGCATGAAACACTTCCTTAGTGCTTGACCTGCTACGCCAAACGCACACGTAATGCGGTGCATGAACGTGATTACCAAGTTCTTATTAGTCCTTTTCATACAGCAAGATTGAGAAGCTAAGGTACCTCCCTTATATCAATTCCCAAACAATGATCCATTCTAGGGTCGTCAGTCCTAGCAAATCTCATACGATGTTGCGGTTTTAGGTACAAAGGGCTCGTCACCTGATCAGTTTAGGCCTAGTTTATACTCTAGTTGTTACGGAAAGACTCGTCGCCTCTGCGCGGTCTTAGAGTATGCTCGAGGTCACTATGAATAGCTCGTCACCTAGATGTAGGCCGATACCTTGAATACAGTGTCCCATACTACCGTATTCAGCTCACAACTCTGGGTTGCTCACTGGACACTACGGGGAGGCTTGTTACCCCAGCGTAGGCCGACAGCTCGACCACGGTGTCCATACCACTATGCCCGGCTCATGAGTCTTAGCGGATCGAGATACTAAGGTTAAAGGGGTTTCCACTGGTGAGTTTGATACCTTAGATTCAAGTAGTAGCGTCTATACATGGTGAATACACATCGGGTCAATCGGGTTACGTGACGAGCTCAACTGTACGAGTACACGTTAACTTAATCGACATGGAGTGCGTAAGCATTCCGTATGGCCTAACTACTGTCAACAACCCAAGTACGACTCGAATTCATCGAACACGTCTGGCGTTGCGAAACAACCTTAGCCACCAACTCAGGACCTGTTACCGATTGCCTGGACTATATAATAGTCCCAATCACACTCAATTCCAACAAGTAATCACATGAGATAGTCAAAATAGTAATGAACAAGTAATTCAAGTACTACAATCATTTGAGCATTTTATAAGGACACGTATTGAACATGTTATCCTAGGCATGTATTTCATGCATAAATCATGCAGTTAGATTTTAGTCACATGAAGGAATTTATACATATAGCCAAGGTAGTTGAGAATCTCATCTCAACACCCTTAGAAAATACAATTCAACAAACACTTACTCTTTCAGACATTTTATCGAACACTTAGACCACCTTTCAACATACATGATGTATGTCGGTTACAACATATATTAGGACAAATCCTTTCACCAGGGAGTTGTCACGTACACAACGATTATGTATTTGCATGCAATAGCCATGGCAAGCACAATTTATAATTCCGCATCCATTCAAACATTTCAATAAACGCATTGAATGCATTTAAAAGCAACATAGTTTATATCTATGTGTAATATATGGAAACATCGTATCTAGCATATGTGATAGCATTCAAGTCAGTTATAGATCATTAGCTGACATTGAAAGCCTTGAAAATCATAACCTAAACATTTATAGTCCGCACCTTACACCGGTAAACGCATAACAAACTCAGTTTAACCACTAAGTCTTTATCTACAGCACCACAACAACCTATATCAGGGAATAGGTTAGTATTTCATCTATTACACTAGTTGGAAACCCTAAAACAGGTTAGGGTTAGGATTCCTTACCCAAGTACGTTGTCAGAAACGCCGGTATAGCGATATAGATGGGGTGGTTGAGTGCGTGGAGTAGCGGGATCGAATCCCAAGAAGAATTGCCAACTCAGTCTCTCACTTCTCTCTCTTTCCTTCTCTTTTCTCTCCTCCCTCTCTTAGGGTTTTCCAAATTCGTATGGAATGAGAGAGAGAGAGGGTTTAAGGGGCTTATATAGGCCCGGAACTGATGGGAATGGCCTCAGGGCCATGATATACTTAGGTTATAGCCAAAGGGCATTTGTTTCGATCCAACGGAGCACGTATGGAGGCCCCTTTTCTACACGTGGCCGGACTTAAGCTTCCTGACATTGGATCTAGGTCAGGTTAAGTTTTTGGTCCGATCGGATTTACAGATCGACCATGGCGGACCATTTTCAGTTTAACGGTCACCCGCACTCGATCAGGGCCACAAGTACACTGACATGGGTTGAAAATTTTTCCTAATCCAAGGGTATAATTGGGTCAAATTCTGACGGTTTGAATACTTATATTTGGACCTGCAAGTGAACGACTCAGTTTACTTAAGTTTGGGTTTATTTCTTAAAGATATTCGCGTTTCTCACACACTTTGCTTCGGGCTTAAGTTGTGCGTTTCTGAATATTATTAGGACTTGATTTCTGGATAATTTTCAAGTCCAACAAGGCGGTCATATTCGTATAGTTTCGTAGTTATCGGTCTTTCGTCGTACCGTCCAAGTCCAATATGGAGTTTTGATGTGCTCCTGAGGGCAACTGGGTTTAGAGATGGATCCTAAGTTTTTAGGTAACATAGCGTTAGCAGTTCTACTCATTTGAGTCTTATGGTTTGTATTTAAAGTAGTTCAAGCTAATTCTACTGAGTATTTAGTTTAGTATTTAACTAAATTATGCCCTAATTATGATAGAATATGGTCGTAGGGTAGTTCTACGCCCATTTTTGAAACTTCTAATTAGTATATTATTTTAATTATTTTTTTACTAGTTCATTATCAAGTCTAGTTCATCTCTACCAAATTTCATTAGATTTTGTATTGTAGAAAAATTTTAAAAATTCTAACAGTAGCAGTTGTCCAAATTAATAATTTTCAAATAGTTGTCACAACGACCTATATTTAACTATATTAAAATTTTTATTATATTTTTCATTATTTTTATATGAAACTAGGCTTATCAAGCTTTAATCTGGCTTTTAAATCACCTAAATCGGAGTTATAACGAGGGAGATATGACTTTTCAAAGTCGGACGAAATAACTGCAGAAAACAGCAGTAAACGGGCCGCCCGGCCCACTGTGGCCCTCCTGGCCTGCTGGACGGCGAGGCCATCGCCACTCGCTGTCCTATCTGGGGTGGTTTTACCACCCAATATTTGAAATAGGTATATTTTACAAACCGAAATGAGTTATTTGACGTGCAATATATGTTTTTGGGGCAGGAGAAGCTGATCTATCCAAATAGCCTACTTATTTTGTGAGATTCTAAAAGGTTAATGGTTAAAAATCTATTTTTCATATTTAATTACTATTCATTGTAATTTTTTGTTTAAGTATTATTCTTCATCACCTAAACTTTAAGATTTGTATCTAATATGAAAGTACTTAAAAAAATTTGAAGAATAAAGTGGTGAAAGGTGAGATTTTTGAAGGAAATGAGAGATTTTGAAGGAAATGGGTTGAAAGAGAATTTGAGACTTTGGGATTGAGTTTTTGAGAAGTAATTAAGGTGTTAGGATTAACCCATTGTCTAAGTACGTCTAACTCTAGGTTGGTAAAAATCCGGGGCGTTACATATACCCACCAGAAAGTCCCATTCTAGGCGATCATATCCGTTTTCCATGTCTAACTTAAGAATGATGTTTCCGCCTCTAGTCTTTCGATCAATCTCCCTAACCATCTCCTGGGCCAAAGCCACACTTTCCACTATGGAACAGCTCTTGACAAAAGCCCTTGCTTTGGTGAAATGTTGTTGGGGAGGATCATTGCCAACCTGTCAGCAATTACCTTGGCAAATATTTTATATACACAATTATATAGTGTAACGTCTCAGAAAAATCCGTACAAAGACCCGAGTACCGCTTCAGGCAGAAATCGCTAAGGATCAAATTATGAAGAAATTAAACAAAGATTAATTAAGTACAAAATAAAATTAATTAGGAGATTAACTTGAACTATTTTCTATACGAACTGTAAGACTCAAAACCAGTAGAATCGCTAACTCTACATTACCTAAAAACCTATGATCAATCTCAAAACCCAATTGCTCTTGGGAGTATCTTGAAACTCCGTATCGGACTTGGACCGCGCGTGGAAAGCTTGATTAATGCGAAACTATACAATCATGACCACCTTATTAGGCTTAACAACCATCTCGAAAATCAAGTCCAAATAGTATCCAGAAACGCATAACTGGAGCCCGGAGCGAAGTGTGTGAGAAATGCGAATATCTTTAGAAAATGAACTCAAACTTAAGTGAATTGGGCCGTTCGCTTGCAGGCTAAATTTAAAGTTTAAGACTGTCAGATTCTGAACCAACTACACCCTTGAATCAGGAGAAATTCCTTACACATGTCAGTGTACTTGTGGCCCTGATCGAGAGACGATGACTGTTCAACTGAAACTGGTCCTACTGAAACTGGTCCTACGCGGTAGATATACGAACTTGATCGGACTGAAACTTTAACGTGACATAGATCCATTATTAAAAAACTTTCACTGGACCGTATGCAGGAAATGGACCTCTAGATGAGCTCCGTTGGCCCGAAACAACCACTTTTTGGCTATAACCTAAGTATACCATGGCCCTGGGGCCATTGACATCAGTTATGGGCCTATATAAGAGCCTTAACCCACCCCTCTTATTCCATACAAATTCCTTAAAACCTAGGAGAGAGAAGAGAGAAAAGAGAAGGAAAGAGTGAGGAGAAGTGAGAGAGAGTGAGAGATAGTTGCTAGGATTCGTTCCCGCCACTCCACGTGTCGAATTATCCTTCCTGTATCGCTATACCAGTGATTTCGACTCCATTTTTGGGTAAGGAATCCTAACTCTAATCTGTTTTAAGTATCTAAATAGAGTAAATGGTGAAATTGCTAACCTATTTCATGCTATAGGTTGCCGTTGTGTCGTAGACAAAGATGTAATGTTCTAACTGAGTACGATACGAGTTTACCAATGAAAGGTGCGAACTATAAATGTTTAGGTTATGGTTTTCAAGGCTTTCAATGTCAGTTAATGATTTATGACTGACTTGATTGCTATAACATATGCTTAGATGCGATGTTTCCGCGTATTACATATATATATGAACTATGTTGAAATTAATGTATTCCATGTGTTTGTTGAAATGTTTGTATGAATATGAAATTATGATTTATGCTTGCCATGATTGTTATTCGGAAATACATGATTGTTGTATGTGTGGAAACTCCCTTGTGAAAAGATTTGCTATAATATATGTTATAACTAATTTATTACATGTATGTTGATATGTGTAGTTTAAGTGTTTAATAAAATGCTCGAATGAGAAAATGCTTGTTGAAATGTATTTAATGATGGTACTAAGATAGGATTCTCAATTACTTTATCTATAGCTACAGTTTCCTTCATACAACCTAACTTTCTACTGCGTGATTTATGGATGAAATGCCTATGTATAATAACATGTGTACTATGCATTTATTGAAATGCTCAAATGAGATTTATGTTTAATTTGGTTGTCACATGCTGATTGGACTATCATATATGAATGCCTATTGTGTTTGAGTATGATTGTGACTAATACGTAGTCCAGACAATCGGTAACGGTTTACGATCAGTGACTGAACTAGTTTCGTCACGACAGATACGTTTGATGAATCTGAGTCGTATGCTGATTATCGATAGTGGTTAGGCCACGAGGAGTGCGTATGCACTCCATGTCGATTAATTCAATGTGCGCTCGTACCAATCAAGCTTGTTAAGTAACCCAATTGGCCTAATGTATGTTCACCATGTATGGACACTACTGGCTGAATCTAAGGTACCACTTACCAGTGTAAAGTTTGTTTAACCTTGGACCACGATCGACTAAAACTTATGAGCCGGACATGGTGGTGTATGGGACACCGTAGTTGAGCTGTCGGCCTACGCTGGGGTGACAAGCCTCCCCGTAATGACCAGTGAGCAACCCAAACTCATGAGCCGAATATGGTGGTGTATGAGACACTGCATTCGAGCTGTCGGCCTACGCTAAGGTGATGAGCCTTTACCGTAGTGATCTCAAGTATAAAATAGGCCTATGATCAGGTGACGAGCCCCTCGTAGTGACTTCGAGTGTGAATTAAGCCTACGCTAAGGTAACGAGCCTCCCGTAGCGACCTATAGTGTAAACTCGCGAACTTGCCTATCGTATGTAATTAACTAGGATCGACGACCCTAGATGGATCATTGTTTGGGTAAATGATATAAAGGGAGGTACCTTAGCTTCCCAAACTTGTTGTATGAATAGGTCTAAATAAGAACTTGGCTAATCACGCACATGCACCGCATTGCATATACCTTTGGCTTTGGAGTTGAGCACAGCGGGAGTGTTGCATGCGCGACCGTGAAATGATGTCACAGAGGGAGTGTAGGCGAGGGCATACATCATTATCGCATCCCATCCTTTTATTAACCAGAGTACTTAGGAATACTTGTTGTATTGCTTTGTCATTACTGCTTGACTGAATTGATAACATGTTAACCTTTGCCTTATAGCTCTACTGAGTTGATCACTAACTCCCACTCTGGGACAGTGTTTTAAAACACCAACCAGACTCTATTGTAGTTTCAGGTGATGTCGAGGCTTACAAGGCGGAGCTTGACTTCTATGACGACGAGGAGTTCTCCTACCTGCAACTCTTTGGTGGGCCTATGTAGACCTGAAGTTGCATCATCGAAACTATAGAGATATGGATTAAATGACATTACACTTTATCATTTTGTATATTTTGGAACTAAACATGTAATTATTTAACCTGGTAACATGTTCATATTCTGGAGACTTACAGCAACTTATGTGTTTCATATATCTATCATAGTCTTCTGCTTGCGTAATCTAATTATCTCTAGAGTATGATATACTGATCTAGGGTAATCCCATTCATGTTTAATAAACTAATATGGACAACCTTTAATCATCATTATCTATGTTGCATAAGTGATGCGTTGGAACTCAGGAGCTGAGCTTCTACTCGACCCCCGATTTTCAGGGCATTACAAGTTGGTATTAGAGCATGATTTGGATTAAACTGGACCTAGGTTATGGTCACATGATGCATACTGACATACTTTGATTTAGGAGGGAGTGTTAAAACGTAGAAACAGTCTTAAGATTTTCAATTTCGCCGACAGGTGAAACTGACCGTTGAAATCGAACCCGTAGGCATCTATGATCATGTGAGGTGATCCCAATTCTTTTCTAGATTGTCAATCGATGGGTTTAAATGATAATTTAACATGTTCCATACTCAAATAACCCAAAGAGCATGAATATACTCGAGACAGGGGGACCAAAGTGGTCCCTGCACACATACGGCACCCCCCCGGGGGGGGGGGGGGGTAGCATCGCCCCTGGGTCGAGCCATCACCCACATGTCTAGTGGACGACGATGGCATCGCCCCAACCGTGAGCCCTCGTGGTCCACGGACACCGGGCCGACTGGGCCGGTTAGACCGGCGCTTGTACACACCTGTGGGGCCTATGAAATGGTGTAGGGACCCCCCTTTCCTCCCCATTTGCTCCCTTTCCTTCATTCCTACCCCTCCAAGCTCTCCAAACTTCAAAAAAATCTCATGTTCCCACCTCAAATACTCCCTCCATTCTCATATCTTCTTCATCTTCTTCACTATATACCCATTTCCATCATTCCTTTCAAACCCATCTCCTATCTCCCTCATTTCCTTTCATTTGAGCACACAAACCCTCCTTTGTGTCTTAAAAATCTCAAAGTCCAACAACCCATCCTATCCCTCCATTTTATTTCACCCTCATGGCTCTTTTTGAGCTCGTGACGTTTCTCTTATGGGAAAGAAGAGGGCTCCCAAGAATGAACCCAGGCCTAGCCGCCCTACCCGTTCAAGGCGGCAGAAAGGCGTCGAGGCTAGCATAAGCGTCTATCGGGAAATAAGGACGAAACGGGATCTTAATTCCCAACTTCCTCTCGAAAGAGCTCTACTGGTGGATATGGCACATGGAAGGTTTCAAGGTCGTAGGGTTCTCTTTGAAGCACACGTGGATGAGAAACTATGTGGGTTTAATCTAGCGATGGATCTCCTATTAGATGCCGGTTGGGGTCCCGTATTTGAGGGCAAGTCTCGTGCGAATGAGAGCATTGTCCGAGCCTTCTACGCCATATACGAGAGTTACTGCTGGAGCCCCTACAGTTCTCTATCCCCGTGGGAAGGCGGGAAGCCATTGTCAACATGGACCTGATAGCCCGGATCATGGGGATGCCCCGTGGAGAGGTTCATGCTAGCGAGAAGAACCTCAAGAGTGCACGTGAAAAAGATCACCGCACGCGATTTCTTTGTGGCTGATTGGTCCACTGGAATCCAGGCAATTCCGTCCTGGCGTCCAGGATGACTCCTGATTTTTGCCTGCTTCACCACATCTTCACACATAACGTGTATCCTAGGTGGAGCAATTGCAACAAATGTACGCATCTGATGGTTGACTTCCTATACCGAGAGCTGGGCAAGGAGACAAGCTGTGTCTGCCTACTTACGTCTTACTACAGATAGTTCAGACCACGCGCTTTCCTAGGATAGACATTTCACTCCCATTCGGCCAACTTATATGCAAGCTTGCTCGTGGACTTGGCTCAGAAAGGCTTGCGCCGATCCATTTCATCAACGACACTACTCTCAATAACATGAATATTGGGCCATGACAATGTCAAGCCCGACTCGATGAGAGTAACGATGAGACGGGAAGTGCAGAGGAAGAGAGTGATGAAGAAGGCGGAGATGAGATAGATGAAGAAAGCGAGGAACAGGAAGAGCAGGAAGAGGAAGAAGAGGAGGCCCAAGACTCTGATGGGGGCTCTCCACTCGTTACACATGAGCCCCACCGTGATCGGGCTGCTATAGAAGCCCACTTGGCTCAGATTGAAGAGGGTCAGGCTGCCCTGTGACAAAAGGTCAGTGAGACCCGGGCCAAGCTTGAAGAGGGTCAGGCCTCCATGAAACAAAAATTCAAGAAGGTGTCTCGCACCTTGAAGGCTATCCTGTGTTATCTGCAGGTCAAGGGTGCTCCTCCTCCATCACTAGATTCTGACGATTGGTCCTATGTTGTATTCATCTTTGGGTTTTCTTTACTTTCCTATTTCCTGTGTTATAGCCTTGATAGGCTTAGTAGTTGGGTAGGTTTGATGGTGTATTTGGTGTTTAAGGCTTTAATTAGGTTAGCTTATATGCGTTTCCTGTCATGATTCATGTAAAGCTATATCTCATGTATTGTGACAAATTTTGTTAAATAAAATGCATGCAGCTCCTTTTGCTATGAAATGTGTAGAATGCTTGAGAAATTGAGTGTTGTTATGCAAAATCTTACACGTGTTGCATCCTATGTTGTATATAGAAAATGCCACATAAGGCCACACGGAGTACGACACGTCTTACACTTGACAACTGGATTGACGGGGCACCTCCCCTCAGCGATAGCCATACGGACCCCAGTTTGGGTCCGGATCGCGAGACTATGCCGGATTCTCAGCCGGCCACTGGCCCCACAAATGGGCTGACACCTTTTGCACCACTAGTTTCGGAGCAGAACCGTGCGTCCTCGTCGACGCCCCACATGCCTCAGGTGGCTTCTCCTCCTTATAGGTTGGAGCAGATGATGCCCCTTATGCAGCAGCAGCAGCAGCAGATTTGGACCACCATAGCAGGGGCCCTTGCCCAGAATATGAGTGTGGTTCCACCTGCATCACCTATGCACTCTGCTGGGAACATGAGTGCCAGCGGCTTATTTGACTGATTTCAGCGCTTCCGACCTCCTACTTTTACAGGTACTCACAGACCTGAGGAGGTCGAGTATTGGCTTGACCGCATCTCTAAGATGCTGAAGCCACTACACTGCACTGGCCCCACAAATGGGCTGACACCTTTTGCACCACTAGTTTCGGAGCAGAACCGTGCGTCCTCGTCGACGCCCCACATGCCTCAGGTGGCTTCTCCTCCTTATAGGTTGGAGCAGATGATGCCCCTTATGCAGCAGCAGCAGCAGCAGATTTGGACCACCATAGCAGGGGCCCTTGCCCAGAATATGAGTGTGGTTCCGCCTGCATCACCTATGCACTCTGCTGGGAACATGAGTGCCAGCGGCTTATTTGACTGATTTCAGCGCTTCCGACCTCCTACTTTTACAGGTACTCACAGACCCGAGGAGGTCGAGTATTGGCTTGACCGCATCTCTAAGATGCTGAAGCCGCTGCACTGCACTGAGGTAGAGCATGTCGAGTTGGTCACCTACATGTTCGAGAAGGAGGCTAGTCTCTGGTGGGATAGCGTCCTATGGACAGTGCCTGCTGCATATGTATGGACATGGGAAGCCTTTGAGACTCGCTTCCATGAGAAGTACTTTCCCCTCATGTACCATAATGAGAAGGAGAGTGACTTCCTTTGCCTCCGTCAGGGAGGAATGACAGTAGTAGAGTACGAGAATAGGTTTACGGAGCTGGCCAGATATGCTCCTTTAATCCTAGCAAACGAGCCGATGAAGATGCGGCGATTTTCTGAAGGTTTGCGACCTGAGATCTACTTGAAGATGTTGCGTTAGCATTAATAACTATGCTGAGCTAGTGAGCATGTCCCTACGAGTTGAGCAGGATAGGGACAGATTATCCCGTATGTGCATGCCCATGATTCCTAGGCCTCGACCAAACTTACCGAGCCGACTGTTCCTCAGTAAAAGGCCGCGAGCAGATTATTCTCATCGGCTTACGGTTCCATCGACACAGCTGAGACGGCCTGATATATGGTGCCACTACTGCAAGAGGTCGGGCCATGCTGATACCTACTGTTTCACCAGGATGAGGGACAATGACTTTATGCCTCCTCAGAAAATCAACCGGCAGATGTCACCAGTTATCTCAGCTCCACCTCTACATTCTGTACTACTTGCACAGCCTTCTTATAGGCCACCTGCACCTCGATCTAGGCCGCCTCAACAGCGTATGGTACCGCAGTCGAATTGTTCTCAACAGGCTCGTGTGCACTCACTTGCATCTGAGGCATCCGAGACAGCAGTTACAGCACCGATGGCTTTCGAAGTCACGACACATATCAAAGGTATATCAGTCTTTTTATTGGTGGACACCGGGTCCACTATCTCTATCATATCATGTGTGGCGGTCAAGCAACTAGTGTTGGAAACAGCTCCTACGAAGGGGTTGAGAATCATTACAGCCACAGGGACCTTTTCGGACGTTACTAAGATTTGTAAGGATTGTGCGATAGACTTAGGAAGCAGGACGATACTCGTTGACCTAATCGTTGCCCCACTATACCATTACAACATTATTCTCAGTATGGATTGGCTCACTAAAATGAAGGTAGAGATCAATTGTGATACTAGAGTGGTGACAGCCCATGCACCAGAGGGCATGACCTTTACTTTTCTAGTTCAGGTCAGTTTGTCCTGCCACATGAGTTGTTATGCTTCCTTACTGGAGAATGTTGATGGTCTGACACTGGGGAACACACCTGTAATCAGAGATTTCACGGATGTGTTCAGGACGATACCTGGATTACCTCCTCAATGCGAGATCGATTTTACCATCAACCTTGTACCTAGTGCGCCACCCATTTCCCTACCGACATATCGCATGCCTCCCTGTGAAATGGAGAAACTGAGGAGACAGATTGATGATCTATTGGATGCAGGCTTCATATGACCGAGTGTATCTCCTTGAGGAGCGCTCGTGTTATTTTTGAAGAAGAAGGATGGATCACTGTGATTGTGTATTGATGATCGCAGGTTGAATCAAGTGACGGTGAAGAACAAGTATCATTTGCTCAGGATAAATGATCTGTTCGATCAGTTGAAAGGGGCACAATATTTTTCAAAGGTTGACTTACAGTCAGGGTACCACCAATTGCGCGTCAGGGATGAGGACGTGCAGAAGACAACGTTCAGAACCAGTTTTGGGCACTACGAGTTCCTTGTGATGTTGTAAGCCCCGTATCCTAGACCGTACCTTTCCATAGACTTCCGTGGTCTTCCCGGTCGAATTCCGGCAACCTTCGACCCTTAACCGGTATTTGCGCACGATCTTGATTCACACGCCGTCAACCCAAGTCGACTCAACCTAAGACCTTTACCATAGCGACTGCACCGTCGCCGTGGTTCCGATGCCGCGACTCGCGTGCCGAGGCGATACCCTGGTCGGGAGATGTGGGCCAACGTTCGGTGCGAGGAAAACGTCGCGCGTTGCAAGACCCGAGAGAATCTCTACAACATGTCACCTCAATCCATCAATCAATCCCATCATATCAAGTACATGTCAAGTACACATCACCTTTCACCCCTTCCCAAGCAAGTCCCAAAGTCAAAAAGTCTCTTACACACCCATCCCTCTCCATCCCTCTCTCTCTCCCATCCATCACTCCTTCACTCCATCACCCATCTCTCTTTACAATTCTCTCTCCTTCATTTTCAAAACACAATCCAAGCAACCCAAAACCTTCATACGTCCAAGCCTCCCAAGCCTTCTAAGAGAGCCACAAGGTGGCCCACTTTCCTACTCCTTCATCTCCCATCTCAACCATCCAAACCTCATCTCCTCCGTTGGAATCGAAGCTAAGGAGCTAAGGAAGCCAAGGGAGCAAGAAGATCAAGCGGTGGGTGCTTTGATAGGGTAGTTTTAATATTTTTAAGATGGGCCAAGTGAGGCCAACCGATCAATGGCTTGGATCTCACTTTGGACCCTAAGATATGGCCGATCGCCCACTTGGATCATCATGATCATTCCATGATGGGGCATGGCCCCATCATGATGTTTATTTTACTTGCATACTTAGGGTCATCTAGACCGTCTATTTTAGTGGAGAAGGGATCTCCACCGTTGGATTTCGATGTAATTGGCCCACATGTAATGGGACCCACTTGATTTATGTTGTAGATTATTGAAGGGAGGGCCCATAGTGCCGGGGTCCCTCCATCATACGTGTCCCACTCTCTATCCCTCTCTCTCCCTCTCTTTTTCATTTTCTTTTATGAGATCATGATATGGTTGTGTGGCCCACTTGAATGGACCCCACCATGAAGCATGTATTTGATTCAAGCCATTTGTAGGTGGGAGCCCACTTTTCATATATGTTGTGACCACACCATCCATCATTTGGTGGCCCACCTGAACAGGGCCCACCTTAAGGTGCTATGCAACACTGTCCAGCATCCAGGGACGCTGGACGTGTAAGGGAAACAAAAATATTAGCTTGATTCACAAGCTTTTTAGGTGGACCACTTGTTTAGGCCCCACCTTGATGAATGTCGTTAATCCAAGCCATCCAACCTTTTCCTCAGACTATTTTAGGCGTTAGGCCGAGAAATGAGGTTGATCCGAGTATCTGGTGGGCCATAGCATTAAAAACGGTGATTTTCCCCTTTCAAATTTGCTTAAAATTTCTTACGCGCCAGGACATGTCCAATATTGGGCTCGATGGACTTGTCATAGTCTGTAGAGACCAATGGCTGGTGTGGATTTACATGATGTGGGCCGCACACTCGAAAAACCGTAAGAAAACGTGTTTTTAAAAATTAAAAAAAAGGCAGCAGCTGCCGTTGTCAGTAGCGCAGGCAGCGCCTGCTGCTGCATGCAAAGGGCGGGTGGGCGAACTGCAACCCACGACCCTTGCCATGGGCCCCACCATGATGCATATCTGACATCTAACCCGTTCATTGGGTGGGCCACTCCTTGAAGTGGGCCTACTCTAAAAATCAGCCTGATCTAGAGCTCAGGTGGCCCACACCGCAGGAAACAGTGGAATTAAACGTCTGCCCTTGGAACCCCTTTTCTGGGCCATAGAAGTTTTAGATCCAGCTGAGATTTTTTTTTCCTATTCATTTGGGACCGCGGGACCTCGTCAACGGATTGGATGGTATGTAAACATTATGGTGGGCCCCACATGGAGCCCACAGTGATTTATGAGTTTTACTCCCACCGTCCAGGCGGACGGTGGAGCCCACTATAATATTTGTGTTTTATCCCCACCGTCCAGGGGACGGTGGGTGTGCGTGTGTGTGTGTGTGTGTATATATATATAATATTATATTATGTATAATATTGTGTGTATATATATATATATATATAAATTATATATTATATTATGGGTGGTGGGCCTTCATGTGGACCCCCCACCATGAGGCAGGTGCTGCATCCAATCTGTCCATCCATTTTAAAAAGGTTATTTTATGGCATGGGCTTAGAGAATGGGCCAGATCCATAGTCCAAGTGGACCCCACCTTGGCATGTTGTAAGGCCCATTAGATGTATTTATGGCCCATGGGTTAAGGCCTATTAAGATGTATTGGGGCCTATGGGTTGAGGCCCATTTGATGTACATATAAGGCCCAATTGGTGTGGCCCATTTGATACACATAAGACCCATGAGATTAGGCCCATTTGATGCATTCTAAGGCCCACGGGTTATGGCCCATTGCAATGTACATAAGGCCCATTGGTGCGGCCCATTGATGTGGCCCACTTGATGAATATAAGGCCCATGTGATTTGGCCAATTTGATGTATTTAAGGCCCAATGGGACGTACCTAAGGTCCATTGCAATGTGTGATCCCAACATGGTTTATGTAATGATGTTTATGACAGTCGTGCCTTGGGAGCAATGTTGGTTTGACGTCCACATTGCAAGTATAATGTTGGTTAAATGTCCACATGACGACCCTCCCTAAGGCCCATTGATAGGCCTGTACTCGTTGTGTGTAGGCCGTCTAGGCCATCTGCGTTGTAAGGATAATGCATTACTTCATAACATGATTAGTATAGTTCCATGATTCATGATCATACGCATCATATGTATGCTTGATATGAGAAATGACTGATCATATCATATGCCTTCGGGCAGATTGTTTAGGGGCTCCTGGATAGGCGGTGTTGCCCTACATGAGCGCATGACACGCGTAGGATTTCTTCATGACTGGATAGTGTGATTCATGCATTCGCATTGTGTGACACGGTTACCATACGCCCTAACGACATCAGGGCCGTAGCCTCCACAGGCGTATCGTGGTTGGCAGGATTGGATACCGAAAATCTTGTTCTACATGGGGTGCTATAAATATCCCTGGGTGAAAGTCCCTAAACCCTTATGGTACCAAGAGGTTGCTCCAACGTCTACACTGAGTAGGTGCATGAGCGCCGAGTGCCGATTACCAGACGGTTGCGCTTTCCACTGTGTCGTGGTCGGTTGAAAGGGGGTGCGGCCTTACCCACCCGAGAGTAGGGGGCAATGCTAGGCTGAGTTTGACCAGCTCGAGGAATGGGTCCCCTATTGATGAGCCGAGCCCGATATTGGTAGGCGGATAGTGAGGTCTCTTCTACTCACCTTATTGCGCGCGATGGGGCGGCAATCTGGTTGGAGTGTATTAGACCCCGGTGATATTCCAGAGTTGAGCTGTATTGATATGTGGACTTAGATGAGGATTTGTATACTTGAGTTGCATTTCGCATTGTATGGCCTTGGTATGGCCGACATCATTCATGCTTTGCACCGCATGGCCTTGGTACGGCTATGGTATTCTTGGCTTTCATCAGCATGTTTCGCATTACTCTGATACTGCATAACTGCATTACCACCTTGAGCACACACTTTCACCACCCTCTAAGCTTTCTATAAGCTTACGCACGACCGTTGCGTGCAAGTGATATTGGATCGCAGCAGCGCTGAGGCTTGAGCACGTGGCAGATTATTTTGGAGTTTGTTCATCATCATTGTATTTCCCTTTATGCTCATTGTACTTGTAAAGTTTTTTATCATAATGGAAATGTGATGGAGTTTTTGGTTGTTGTTTGTGGGTTATGCCTTTGGTTATACTTATTACGAATCAAACTAATGTTGAAAATCCTCCTCGTAGCATCCCAGGATCGGAACCTGGCGAATGGGCGCTGGGAGTCGAGAATGGGGTTCTACGGAGGCTGTCGGCGCCGGATTAGGCGATCGAAAATTTTATGAGCCCGATTTCCGATTTTGGGGCGTGACAGATGTCATTTGGACTCACCAATGCATCGGCCGTATTCATGGACCTAATGAACCGGATGTTTCGGTCGTATCTATACCGATTCGTCATCATATTTATAGATGACATCCTGATATACTCCAAGAGTCGGGAAGATCATGAGGAACACCTGCGAGCAGTCTTTGATATTCTCAGGAAGAACCAATTGTTCGCTCAGTACAAGAAGTGTGACTTCTAGAAAGAAGAAGTGAAGTTCCTGAGACATGTGTTGTCCAAGGAAGGAATAGCTGTGGACCTTGATAAGGTGACCACAGTTCATGATTGGGAGCAGCCCGGTTCGGTTACTGAATTGTGGAGTTTTCTTGGCCTGGCAGGTTACTACTGTTGATTTACTAGGGACTTTTCCAAGATAGCCAGACCGTTGTCTCAGCTAACTCGGAAGAACCTTAAGTTTGCCTGGAATGAGAAGACAGAAGCAGCCTTTCAGGAACTGAAGGGCAAGTTAACGTCCGCCCCTATGCTAGTATTGTCAGAGCAAGGGGTCAAATATACGATATACACCGACGCGTCTCGTGTTGGTTTGGATTGTGTTCTGATACAGATGGACAGGGTTATTGCCTATGCATCGCGACAGTTGAGGAAACACGAGGAAAACTACTCTACACACGATCTAGAGTTAGCGGCCGTCATTTTTGCATTAAAGCTCTGGAGACATTACATCTATGGAGAGGAGTTCGAGCTCTTTTGCGACCACAAGAGCTTCAGATACATATTCACGCAGAGGGACCTGAATATGAGACAACGGCGATGGATGGAAACCTTGAAGGACTTCAAGTTTGAGGTCTCCTACCATCCTGGCAAGGCTAACCTTGTGGCAGATGCGTTAAGCCACAAGAAGACTATAGCATTTGCGGCTCCGCTGATGATCGATGAATGGAACATGGTCGAGTTTTTGCGAGACTTCACGCAGAAGCTTAAGATAGAGGAGCCGTTGGAGAGCGTCGCACACATTCGGGTACAGCCACTCATTGATGACCGAATCATAGTGGCCCAGGGGGAGGATGAATGGTTGGTGAAGATGAGGAAACGAGCTAGTGGTGATGAAGACTCGGAATGGAGAGTTGGTTCGGATGGGGGTTTACGTTATCGTGGCCGCCTATGCGTCCCAAGTCTTCATGACTTGAGAAGGGAAGTTCTTGAAGCTACTCACAATTCGAGGATGGCGATGCATCCGGGTAGTATGAAGATATATCAAGATATAAAGCGCTCGTACTGGTGGGACAACATGAAGGCCCACATTGTAGACTATGTATCTCGTTGTCTCACATGCCAGCAGGTCAAGGTTGAACATCACCGACCTCTTGGATTACTTCAGCCCATACCCATTGCTGAATGGAAATGAGATTTCATCTCTATGGAATTCATTTCAGGGTTACCGAAGACGAGGAAGGGGCATGACTACATTTGGGTGATCGTGGCCCAGAGAGCACTGACCACCAGCCACCAAACTGGTGGCGAGGAGTAGCCAATCCCTTCCCGGGTGGGTGCTCTGTGGGCCCCACCATAATGTATGTGTTTCATCCATGCCTTTCATCTATTTTTCTAGATCATTTTAGGGTATAAGACAAATGAGGTTTATAACAATCTCAAGTAGACCACATTACAGGAAATAGTGTTGAATAAACGTTGACCATTAAAAAGTTTTAGGGTCCATAAAAATTTTGGATCAAGCTGAACTTTGTTTTTTTCCCTTCATTTAGGCCTTAATGACCTAATCAACATATTGGATGTCAAATAAATAGTACAGTGGGCCTTATGAGGATTTTAATGGTGGATATCCAATCGCTTTTGTTTTCCTTTGGTGTGGTCCACCTGAGATTTATATCCCTCTCTTTTTTAGGATCGAGCCATTAAATGATCTTTAAAAATGGATGAACAACATGGATGAAACAGATACATGATGGTGGGGCCCACAGAGCACTGACCACCAGCCACTGGGCTGGTGGCAGGGGAGTAGCCGATCCGTTTCTCTAATCCGCGCCCTTCACTCCAGTAGTTAGAGGATTACCGGACGTGGACGCGAATTGCCTTTTCCAGGAAGTTCCTGCGCAAGGATGATGGGTGGGACCATCACAATGTTTGTGAGAAATCCACCTTGTCCATCTATTTTGTGAGAAATCCACCTTGTCTATCTATTTTAGGACATGTGACAGAAAATGAGGTGGATCTAAAACTCAAGTGGGTCACACGAGAGCGAAAATTGGGGAAAGAAATGCCTACCATTGAAACCTTCCTAGGCTCTACCTTGATGTTTATATTCCATCTAAGCCGTTTATAAGTTCATTCTCACTGGGATGAAGTGAAAAAACAAAAACTTTATCCTTATGCATGGAGGTGTACACGAGTCGAGCCGAGCCGAGTATTACCCAGCTTGTGCTCGGCTCGGACTGCTCGAGTCCCAGCTTGTGCTTGGCTTGACTCGGCCTTTGAGCTCGGAACAGTAGCTCGTGCTCGGCTCGTCCGAGTTTGAGTCAAGTTCGAGCAGAGTCGAGTACTTGTCCGGATCCATCTGGCGATCCGAGATCCTGACTGTCCCGCTGCGCGGTGCCGAAGCAGCAGATCAATGGTGGATATTCATAGAGGAAATCCATCCCGTCATCGAAATCCTCGTCTTCTTCTTCAACGTCTGTGATTTTTCCGCTCTCGGGCTCTGGTTTTTTACTCGAGCGGCTGGTTTTCTTTTGGGAAGGAGAGGAGAGTGTTGACTTTGACTTCGGTCGGCCCCTGCGTTTGGGTATTGTCAGTGGTGGAGCTCCGTTCGTGCCATCAACGGTTGAGATTGAAGCTTGATTTCTTCACGATTGATGGAGATTGAACGGTCAGATTGGAAGGAGGTATGAGACTTGGGAATGGGGGGAGGAAAGATGGACGAGAGCCATGAGAGGAAAGCTAGGGTTTTTGTTTCATCCCTCTCTGTCTGCTGCATTATCTAGAAAGAGGGTTTTGGGAAAAGGACAGTTTTACCCTTGTGTTTTTCTTTAATGGCTGATTCGATACATAAGCACGAGTGCAAAATTCCCAAGGGTGATGGGGACATAATCGACCTTTTATCCTGGTCCCTGCACCGAGTTGATTCCGAGTTGAGCCGAGTCGAGTATTATTCGATTCGAACCGAGTCGAGTTCTTGCTCGGCTCGAACTCATTTCGAGCACCAAAAATTAGCTCGTGCTCGGCTTGAACTCATTTCGAGCCGAGTCGAGTAGAGCGAGTTACCGAGCTAACTCTGCTCGTGTACAGCTCTACTTATACAAAACTTTTATGTCCATAAAAATGTTTCAACAGTGCTCATTGATTCCTTACTGTTTCCTCCCGTGTGGCCCAATTGAGTTTTGGATCCACCTCATTTTATTTTCATCTAAATTAAAATGAGATAAAAAAAAACAGTTGGATGGAGTGGATTTCTCACAAACATCTACGTGGCCCACTCAGCATCCTTGCGCAGGAACTTCCTGCTAAAGCATTTAGCAAGAAATCCGCGTTCAAAATTACCTACTTTCAACTAAATTCCTTTTCCAAATTACCAACCGTATCTGAACCTTTAACCATATTCCTTTTTCAAACCTCCAACCGTATCTGCATTTCCATGACACATCTACAGTACTTATTGTGGGTGAATTTATGAGGAGAAAAAGTAGGTGCAAATAAGAGGTGCAGTTGGTATATTGGAGCATTGATTGAAGAAAATGGACGTTTAATCAGAAAAATCGGTGCTGGCCTTTGTTACAAGTTGATGGGACCGTGATAAATGTGAAGCCTTTAGGACCGTTGATGTTCTCTATATAATGTTGAAGGTGATTCATCATTCTTAGTATAACAGGAATCAGATACCACTTCTCCTTTGGCTATCTTCTTAGCCATCGATCGGCTCCGGTTCGACCATGCGGGCTCTTTCGGCCCCTCGATGGGCCTATTTTGTTCTATGGGCCACACTGGTCAACTTCTGTTTGTGTGATGATGCGACGAAGAGCGATACGTCTGTCGTCGTGGTTGGTTCCGGAGAATGTGGCGACTGCAAGCAGCTGAATATCAAAAATTCAGATGCATTTTCAGGTAAATGATTATTTGGACTTAATCTAGGTACATGCAACTGTTTTTTCCTTTAGCTTGAAAAAACTTCATTTAATAGAGACTGAGTGTTTGATGGATATTTGGATATGGACAGAAAATTGATATGCATTCTCTTGTTAGTTTACTTTGTTTACACTCATTTTTCTAATTTGGGGAATTGGAATGATATACAATTGATTCTTGTTAGTAGATCTAGTCAATAAAAAATTAAATGATTTAAGAAAAAAACATATCTTTTAAGCTAAAGTCAATCAACTTCAAACCACCTAAAAGGGTTGATGTAACATGGGTGGCTGGTCGCAAGAGTTTCGCCATGCAATCATAAAGCCGAACAGAGCAACAATCATCTAGAACACATGTTTTATGTGCTATTTAGGGCTAACATGTTGTATATGTGAAATCCACTTTAACCATCGGGTGATTATATTGTGTTTTTATAAGAAAGATAAACACTACCGGATCCATATGAAAACCTATAGTTGGTATCCCATTCTCACTGTTTCTTGTGTTGTGACTTGCAGCCTAGTATTAAATAAGTGATTAACGCACAACCTGAATTTCAGGTTTACAACACTGTAGCCCAAAAGAGCTTTTTGTGTGTTGCTTAAAATAAGTGTTGCAGAGGATTCAGTCCTTCCTATATGGCCAATGCCAAGCTATGATAACAGTCACAATGCTGATGAAACAGCGTAAAAGCACACCTTCTTTCGGTGCAAGCATGGCAAGTGTTTATTCCCATGATTACATGACCATAGTCTAATTATGATTACACTAATGCAAATTAAGATTGAAAAATGAGAGAATGGTTTTGTCTTCTATGCATGGTTCAAAAAAGATTTGATTTCAAGTAATCCCATGCCCGTGGAAAAAAGGGTTACTGTCAAATAAATAGCCAATTCTAAAACTTTTGACAGGTAATTATAAAGCTAATCCCAAACAGCTATAATGATTACGATGATGATGAAATGGTAGAAAAATGTAACATCTTTCGAGGCCATACAAATCAACTACGACGGGCATACATTCTCCTGCTTCAATTTAATTAATTCTAACAATTACATGCATGGCTTTAGTCTAGTTATTATATTTTCCTTACGGGAGTTGGAGTTGAAGCTTGTAGCAAATGTTCCATCACATTCGTCACAACCAATTCACCCTTGGGTACATAGTTTAAAATCCTAAAAGCTTGACTTGGCTCGATTTCATCCGGGTTGAATTAACTCAAAGATTGGATTGTACCCAACTCAATATTTAAATGAGTATAAATTAAAATATTTGAAGAATCTTCTTAGGAAATTTACAGAAAAATTCTTCCAAAATTTGCATTTTACCCAAGAATTACCAGACAAAATGAAATTCCATGGAGAAACTTTTTGCAAGGAGAAAGTACCAAGAAGCCCATGTTTAGTTTTTAACTTTAAAAGGCAGTGAAGTAGAGAATTGTGGTGTCTATAACATCCAATCCATCTAACACATGAACCATTAATTAGATTGGTCAAATCACTAGATGAGCTATGGATGAATTTTGATACGCCCATGTTTAGTTTTTAACTTTAAAAGGTAGTGAAGTAGAGAATTGTGGTGTCTATAACATCCAATCCATCTAACACATGAACCATTAATTAGATTGGTCAAATCACTAGATGAGCTATGGATGAATTTTGATGTTTTTAAATGGTCGTATGTTAGTTTTTATGGTCTAGCCCATTTCATCATTGGATACACCATATTTTTGGCCCGTATGGTGATCATGGTGTGGTGCATCGGATGGATAGGTTCGATGTGAGGTATATATACCGACGTAATCCTCACAATTCTTGATGCACCACTTTTTGAAGGAAAAATAAAATAAAATAAAATGAGAGTGTTTAGGTAATTTTACTTCTCACCACTGCCCTGCAATTTCAGCTCTCGGAGACATAACATGGTAAAATCTGAATTTCTGAGGAATTTTGTGGTAAAATTCCCAATTTTTTAAAGATACTTCGTCAGTTATAACTTCTGTAAAATGAGGTGTTGTATGGCTTGCTGATGGACTGTGTATACTCAACCGTCCATCTCTTTCCTGCTTTTCAATTTTTACTAAAGACTGGTTTGGCACTGCAAGTGACTCAAGTCAAGTTGAATTATCGAGTTATGTCAATGAATTTTAATATTATGGTATTCAATTTTCATATTGTAGTACATTGACAATGCAAGTCAACAAATTAATGTGACCTGTGACATACAACAATTATTAGAAAATAATCGATATTGTACCTCTATTGATAAAGAATTTTGATATTTGGTTCTAGAATTTTAGACCAAACTTCTAACAAACTTTGATTATGATATCCTAAGTTATCACCACAAACCTCGAGATATTATTACTATGAGGGATGAACAAAGATCGAGAGCTCTAATACAGAATAATTTCAATTTGAGTAGGTTTTTAATTATAAGCAGTAACGTAACTAGAGTTAGGTATGTATATATATATATATATATATATATATATATATATATATATATATATATATATATATTGCATTTTTTGTGAATCCTTAAGAAAGGCAAACACATTAAATAGTGACTTATGTATGTAGATTTCTTTTGATGGGAAATTCAAAACTTTTCCCATTTATTTGGTAGTGAAAATGGAAACCCGCGTTGCTTTTGGAGGAAAACGTTTTGAGAACTTGTGAGAACTTTTTGAGAACTCAACCCACATGATATGATCACAAAATATGAATGGTCCATGTGATGTAGCATCCTGTGAAACCTTTGGGGCTCAACTTTTATCCCTGATCCAAAACTTTGGTAGGCCATGGCAAAAGGAAACAGTTTCCTCCCTTGATTTGGCTCTCTCTTTGCTATTGGCCCGCAAGAGTTTTAGATCGGGTTGAAAGTTGAGCCTTGGGGGTTTTGTGGGGAGTATTCATGGACAGTTTAGATTTTGTGCGCAAGTGCTCATATGTGAGCAAGACTCTCTCTCTCTCTCTCTCTCTCTCTCTCTCTCATATATATATATATATATATATATATATATGAATGCTTTGATGCGTAGCAGTTCGCATGGAAGTCTTGTGAACTTTTTTGATAACTCATCATACATGATGTGACTCTAAAATCTGAATGGTCCACGTGAAGCGGCCCCTCATGAAATCCGTTGGCCCAATTTTTACTTTGATCCAAAACTTTGGTGGGCCATGAAAAGTGAAAAAAGTTTCATCCCTTGATTTGCATTTCTCTTTGCTATGGCCCACTAGAATTTTAGATCATGGTGAAAATTTATCCCTTGAGGTTTCATGGGATTCCGCATCACATGGACTGTTCGGATTAGACGCCCATGACACCTGTGTGCAAAGGTGCGCACATGCGTAGGTACGCAGGGTTTCCAATATTCTATAGCCCACCAGATTTCTGAAGTAGGCCAAAATGCTAGCCGAGGTGGTTTCATGAGGCAACTCATCTAGTGGACTGTTCGGATTTTGTCTTCACATCACGTGTCAAAAGTTCTCATGAATTTCCATGAGAATCAGTTTTAGGAGAGCATTTTTTGTATATATACACTCCTATGAACTGGTCCATAAATAACTTTCACAAGAATGCATCCCATGTGATTTGTGCATGACATCCAACCCATCCATTAAATATGTCACCTCTTGAAATCCCTAAAGCCCAAAAGTCAACCCGATCCGAAACGTAGGGCCCACATAGGTTGTAAAACAGCCTAATCATTTGGATGACCTTTCATCCAAGCCAGATGAAGGGTTTACATGTGCTGGAATGTATATACCTAACACGAGGGGATGAGGTTTGAAATGGTTCTTATGGATTATCATGAGAGCTAGTTCAAGGGAGAAAATTTTCTTAAATAATAATAATAATAATAATAATAATAATACCTGAGAATTTAAGCAAGTCATTGAGAAGCTTACTCTTGAGATTGACTCAACCATGACTTGATATGACTTGTTGAGTCAACTCGAGAACTTAGTTGTCTCAGCGCAACTCTTTATAATTTAGGTGGGTCACTCATAAGGTGAAACCATTCTCTCACGTAAAAAAACCAAAAAAAAAATATATATTATGGTTGGAGACTCAAATTTTATTTCCAATACTTTGAATTTGTAAATTTACTAGTGAAGTATTAAGTTTCAAGCCATCAAGTCCATCTGGCTTAGCTAAACATTCTGTTCAGCTGAGTTTTTGGGTTTTTGAACTATGATTGATCTTTATACCTACTTGCACATTTCCTTGAGCAGGTCTCCTTGTAGCAATTAATTGCAAGACTGTTAATGGTGAGTTCAAGACCAGGGGCTTCAGTGAGCTCGACAAGGATGGAAAATTCCACATTGAACTTCCCAATGAACTTGTCAATAATAATGGAGAGCTAACTGAGGAATGCTTTGCGCAACTCCATAGCGCGTCCCACGATCCATGCCCCGCCATAGAAGGCCTAGAGCCGTCGAAGATCGTACTCAAGTCAAAAGATAGTGGAGAGCACACGTTCGGCATGACTGGAAAATTATCATTCACACCAGCAACATGCACGTCGGCTATCCTCTGGCCCCTTTACAAAAAGTCATTTTCCCCATTTCCCAAAATCCCTCCTATCTACAAAAAGCCATTGCCTCCTCTTCCTGAAATCCCTCCTATTTACAAAAAGCCATTGCCCCCGGTTCCTGAAATCCCTCCTATCTACAAAAAGCCATTGCCTCCTCTTCCTGAAATCCCTCCTATTTACAAAAAGCCATTGCCCCCAATTCCCGAACCCCCTCCTAAAAAGAAAAAACCCCCTCCTAAAAAAAAACCAATGCCTGAAGATCCCGAACCCCCTCCTGAAAAGAAAAAACCCCCTCCTGAAAAAAAACCAATGCCCGAAGATCCCGAACCCCCTCCTAAAAAGAAAAAACCCCCTCCTAAAAAAAAACCAATGCCCCAAGATCCCAAACCCCCTCCTATTTACGAAAAACCATTGCCCCCTATTCCCAAATTTCCTCCCATCTATAAAAAGCCATTGCCCCCTATTCCCAAATTTCCTCCCATCTACAAAAAGCCATTGCCTCCTGTTCCTAAATTCCCTCCCATTGACAAAAAGTCATTGTCCGAAATTCCTAAGATCCCTCCTATCTATAAAAAGCCATTGCCCCCAGTTCCCAAAATTCCTCCTATATACAAAAAGCCATTGCCCCCTGTTCCTGAAATCCCTCCTATCTCCAAAAAGCCATTGCCCCCTCTTCCTAAAATCCCTCCTATTTACAAAAAGCCATTGCCCCCAATTCCTGAACCCCCTCCTAAAAAAAAGAAACCTCCTCCTTAAAAAAAACCAATGCCCCAAGATCCCAAACCCCCTCCTATTTATTAAAAGCCATTGCCCCCTGTGTTCAAAATTCCTCCTATTTATAAAAAGCCACCCTCTCCTTTTGGTGGTTCATATCCTCTTCCACCTCATCAACCAACCCATGAAGCATCCCAAAAGCCATAGTTCGTAAATAAGATGCTTTCATATTGTCATTTCCATTTGTGTTGTAATAAGGTCTATGTTAGAAATAAATGTATGTGTGTGGCCTGGACTCATGTGATGGTTCAACATCATTTTAAAATGTCAGTGACTCATCCTTCTCACATGTAGCACTTATGTACGACTATCTTAACCATCTGAACTTTTGAAGTACAACATGGATGGAGCATATCTCTAAAATCATACTGACAGAGCAGTCAGATACATTGGAAACCCAATGGCAAAATCAGATGTTTACAATCATTTTCTCAGTGTGATTTTTGGATTGCTCTTTATCCACATTTGGATCAGCAATATGGACAATCTAAATTGTTCTCGTACCACTGCAACATGTGTATGGTTGTAGAGTCACCACCTTTTGAAAATGTGTAGCACATGAGTCTACCCTTATTCATGTATGTGTGTGAGAAAAAGTGGGATTTGTACTCATCATTGAATTACTCTATTAATGTTATATGGTGAGTGAACTCTTTTTTGTGATAATTCTAGGGCTTCATTGGGTTCAAACGTCCTGGAATGATTTTTTTTGAAAAACTTTCGATGGAACTGCTATTTTAAGGCATTGTTTCTTAAAAGTTGATTTTATCTAAAAATATTATTTAGTTGATACTATCTATTTTAATTTTTTTAATGCTATTTCATTGTCCAAAAAATCATTTTATGAAAAGTGGTCAAAGGATGATCATCAAGACGTGACTATTATAATCATCATTTGAGCATCACCACCACCATTACCATCTTCATGGCATCATCATCATCACTATCCCCATTAAGGTCACTATTGAGAGAGCTAATACACACACACACAAATATATATATATATATATATATATATATATATATATATATATATATATATATATATATATATATAGAGAGAGAGAGAGAGAGAGAGAGAGAGAGAGAGAGAGAGAGAGAGAGAGAGAGAGAGAGTTCTCTCTTCACATAAGCCGTTAGAGAGAGGGAGAGGAGAGCTAGTAGGTGGGAAGAGTGCAAGGGAGGGGAGGGAGAGTGAATGGGTGGAAAGAGTGTGAGGGAGAGATGAGGAGAATATAACAAACATGCAATGGGAGAAAGGATATCCTTTTTTTGGTTTTTAAGGAAAAATGACTCATTATTTCTTAGTGGTTTAGAATGCCCTCTTTTATGCCAAAGTACTTTTTTATTCAAAAGTGCTCCCAAAATATGTGGCAACGATCCCTTGCATGCAAAGTGAGCTAAATTATAATATTTCTCTCTTTCTTTTTTCCAACAACAAAATAGGCTCTAAGCATTATTAATCCCTCATAGTGAATATTTAGGGCCTATTTGGTCAGTGGGATTAAATGGTATGGAATTGTATTAGATGCGATTAAAACCATTATTGCACAATTATTGCATGTCAGGAAATACCATAGTATTTTGGCCATCCAATCCCAATTTTTGGGATAAAATTCTTGCTATGGGAAAAGCACTGGATTAAGCAAAACCCTGTTTGGTGGACCATGGAATTGTAATCAACGAACCAAATTCACAATGGATGTAAGTCACTTGTATACATATATAACCAGAATGTCACGTGTAAAGGGCATGTTTGGATGGACAACAAGGATAAAACACATGCATCAATGGGGACCATATGTGTAGTGGATTTCAAAATCCATGAAAATCCCGCATGGGACCAAATGGAATAACATCCCACCTAATTCCAACCCTTCCTGTTGTAAGACTTACAGTCCTGTGAGACCGACTGTACACTTCATTTTCAGTGCCGGCACATCCTACACGGATCAGATTGGCGAGTTTCGATTGTAACCCTATTTTAGTTAGAGTTGTACACAAGTCGAACCGAGTCGAGCTTGACACAACTCGACTCAGCTCAGCTAGGTCCTTGAGCCTGACTGGCCAGCTCGACTCGGTTTGGTCAACAACTCGGGCCAGTTTGAGCCATTGCGGCATTTTCTCAAACACATGAAGTGCACCTTCGATTTCTAACAGTATGCAAAACAACCACAATAGTTTACATGTATTTCATCAAACACTCAACAGGCAGCATCAAAATCAAGATCCTAAGGTAGTTTTATCATGTAATGTTTTTCTTTTGGTAGTGATTCGTTTCATATCCATACCTTCCTCGCCACCAGCCGATCCCACGGAGAATGTATGCACCCGAAACAACACTTCATTGAGTCATTTCATGAAACACTTGGTGAGCAACATCAATATTAAAATAACTGAGTCATCGAACTGGTTTGATCGGAGTTCGATTCGAGTTGAGGTTCGATCTGAGTTCAAACAAGCTCGAACTCGGCTCAAAAAAATTTTGAGCTCTAAAAATCAGCTTGACTCGACTCGAACTCTATTTCGAACCGAATCTAATCAATCTTTTTCGAGTCAAGTTGAGCGAATTAACCAAGGTAACTCGATTTGTGTACAGATCTGATTTCAGTACCGCAATGACCTGATACCTGTACCTTGGCGACTACGCAGGCCTTGCAATTCTAACACCATATGGCATGTCCCATTGAGACAGCCAAATTAGAAGTTGTATGTTTTGGCATAATCCGAGAACGACCATGCAACACATGCATGGTGCGGGCCCACTTGCACAAATACCAAGGTAGTCCAATCAATTAACTCATCAATCACACCCATCTCTCTCTCCCCAATTAGTCAAATAGCCCATGCCTTACATCACTCACCCATACCCTTACTCATGCTAAGCCACTCCCCTCTCTATTTCCCTCTCCCCATTGTACCCATCTATCTTTCCCTATTTCCCTCTTTATCCAAAAAGTTCTACCACAAAGCTATCAAACCCTCTTATTTGAAAAAAAATAAAATCCTAGCAAGTGAGAGTGAGAAAAAGAAGAGAGATATATATATGAAGGAAGAAAAGATTAGAGAAGATTAGAGAGAGAAGAAAGAGTGCTTGAGAGAAAAGAGGGTTGTAAGAGAGATTAGAGAGAGGGATCTTGAAGGGAAGTTCAAGTATTAGAGGAGGCTAGGAGCTAGGACAATTCAATCCATTCGATCGTCGATCCAACCCAATCCGATCGTTCAACATTATAGGGAGTCTCCTTCTTTTCCTTTCATTTTGTGGGCCCACGAGGGTGGGACCCACCTTGATGCCATTGGATTTGTATGGAGGGATCAATAGCGGCGGGAGGACCACCTGATGAATTTACACAAAAATAAGTCAATTCCACAATTCTATCCATCCATTTGTTAGAGACCATCTTTGCTTGGAAAAAGGATGGCCATTGAAAATAAGGCCCCACCAAGGATGAATTAGAGCATCCGATAAGTTCTACTTTTGTATGGTTGCCTTAAAAATATGTGATGGACTTAATGGATGGTTGGGATCAATCCATTGGACTGTCTAACTAAACTGATGCAACTAGGGCTCCAGGAGCACTGGTGCATTTCTTTGCAGCCGAACACTCTTCTGACCACAAACCATCTATCGATACGTTTTGTTCTCCAAACGTTCTTCGTATCATCCCATCCATACAATTCAACCTGGATCGTTTATACCATTGTGCGACTGATTATTGTCGGTCACAAATCTTGTCAATTTATTTTTGCCCAAACTTCAATGTTATTATTATTATTATTTTTTATTTTTGTAGAATTTGTGGAAAAAGTATATTTTATTTTAATAAAATAAGTGACCTTTAATAGAATTAGTAACTTTTGCCCCCAAACCCAATATGATTTTTTTTTTTTTTTTGTATTAATTGAGTGGAATTTATGTTTATTTTTGCATGAAATTGATTTTTAAATGCTCGGCAATATCACACGAAAAGTTCCCTAAGTTGTAGCTTTTGAAAAAAAATAAAAAAATAGAGACATTAAAAAAGGAAGTAAATTCGAAAAAAATGATATTTAAAATAAAATGAGAATTTTGATACAAAAAATAATGACATCTTGAAAAAGAAAATTAAAAAGTTTTAAAAAACTATGATTTTGAAACAAAATGTTGAGAAGTTTAAAATTTTACAATGTTTGAGAAAAATTGAGATTTTGTATATAAAAAAAATTCATTCAATAAAAATCAGAATTTTGAAAAACAAAATTGACATTTTCAAAAAAATTGAGAAGTTTGAATAAAGTTGATAATTTTGAAAAAAAAATAGATTTTGATAAAATTTGACATTTTGAGAAGTTTATAAAAAAATGTGATTTTGAAAAACGAAGTTCAAAAGTTTGAAAAAAAAAATAACAATGTTAGAGAAGAATTGATATTTAAAAATAACTGAGATATTGAAACATTTGACATTAAAAAAAAACAATTGGCACTTTGAAGAAAAGAAATCGAGAATTTGAAAAAAGAAATGTGATTTTGAAAGAAAAAATTGGCATATTGAAAAATTGATAAGTTTGAATAAATGGATTAGTTTGAAAAGGAAAATTAGGTCTTCAAAAAAACATTGTGTTTTTTAAAAAGAAATTGAGATTTTGTATTTTAAGAAAGAAAAAAATTGAAAACTTTATAACAAAAATGAGATTTTGAAAAAAAAAATTGAATTTGAAAAAATAAATGAGAAGTTTGAAATAAATTTTTTTTTTTTTAAAATGAAGAAGTTCTAGAAAAATAGAAATTTTAAAGAAAAAGATGAAATTAAAAAAATCGAGATTTTGACAAAAAACTGAAATTTCGAAAAGGAAAATTGAAAAGTTTAAAAAATTATGTTGAAAACAAAAATGACGATGTTTGAGGAAAATTGAGATTTTTTAAAAAAAATTAAAAAAAATTGAGATTTAAAAACACACTAAGATTTAGACAAAAAATTGTCATTTTGAAAAAGAAAATTGAGAAGTTGAAAACAATGTGATTTAGAAAAAATGTTAGCTTGAAAATTTTTGAGAAATTTGAATAAATTGATATGTTTGGGAAAAAAAATGATTTTAGAAAGAAAAAAAATTGAATTTTTAAAAAGAATTTGAGATTTTATATTTTGAAAAAAAAAAATGAAAAGTTTGATAACAAAAATGACATTTTGAAAGAAAAAAAAAAGAATTTGGAAAAACAAATAAAAATATTGAAAAAAATTGAAAAAGAAAATGAAAATTTTCGAGAAAATAGAAATTTTGAAGAAAACTTAGATTTAAAAAATCCAGATTTGACAAAAATGATGTTTCAAAAAGGAAAATTGAGAAGTTAAAAAATGTGATTTTGAAAAAAAGAAATGACAATGTTTTAAAAAAATTGAGATTCTGAAAAAAGAAAAGTGAGATTTAAAAAAATGATGAGATTTTGACAAAAAATTGTCATTTTGAAAAACGAAATTGGGAAATTGAAAAAAATTATGATTTTGGAAAAAACTTGACATTTTGAAAAAATAATTGAGAAGTTTTAATAAAATTGATAAATTTGAGAAAAAAAAAGATTTTGAAAATAAAATTGAGATTTTGTATTTTTAGAAAAAAATTTGCAAAGTTTGATTTAAAAAATGACAGTTTGAAAACGAAATAGAGATTTGAAAAAAAAAAATTAAAATTAAAATTGAGATTTTGTATTTTGCAAAAAAGTTGAGAAGTTTGGAAGAAATGAGAAGTTTGATATTAAAAAAAAAAAAAAACAGATTTTGAGAATAAATAAACATTTATGAAAAAAAAAAGATTTGAGATTAAATTTTTTTTTTTTTGGAAAAGTTTAAATTGAGTGGACCAAATTTATTTGACCATTAGAGATGAAAAATTATACTCATTCGGTTGGCTAGCCATCCGATTGGTTAACATTTATTGATCTATCAAAGGTGAAAAAGCTTGATCTAAATATAAAAGCTACCCACTGGGACCTAACTAAAGATGAATAGTCATGTAGGGATTTTGTGGGGCCCACATTGATAATTGTGTTTTATCCATGTCGACCACCCATTTTGATAGACAATGTTAGGGCATGAGTCGAAAAATAAGGTAGATTTAAGCATTGAGTGGACCACAACATAGGAAGTAGTGGGGATGGAAATTTAACTATTGAAAACCTCTTGGGGCGCAAAATTATTGGATCGAGCTAGTAATTATTTTTCCCTTTCATCTAGGTCTGTCTGATCTCATGAACAAGTTGGATGTCAAATAAACATTACAAGATGTAATAAATTAATAGGGACATTCACTAATTAAACCGACGACCATTTATGCCTACATACAGGTTCACTTGTACAAAAAATGATGGCTCACGTATAATGAAGCGTAATTGCAAGGACAACTTATGATGAGATTGATTAAATTCTATAATCAGGCTAGCCTAAAATTGATCCGAACAGTCAAATGTGTTCAAAACATGTTAATTAAAATAGAGAACAACATACAGCCTAATTTAACCTGAAACAAATCAAATCTGTCCAAAACACTCTTTAAAAGGGCACGATTAGTTTATGTATTAGATAGATTTTGGACAATCTGATCAATCTAAATTAAAGAGTAAATGATTTCAAATGTTTAGATTAAACTTCACTCAAATCTAATCATTAGATCGCAAGATATGACCCATCAAGTGGGTGATCAATCTTGTCCGCCCAATATGTTTCTCATCCGAAGCCTGATCGAGGTGAGTGAACAGTCAAATTGAAGCTCTTGATGAGTAGAATAGAGTAAATAGATTAAAATTTCAAATTAGGCCAAAATTTTAAATCAAAATTGTGCGTCAACTTTACGAGCTGATGAAAACTCAAGAAATGTATGGTTATTGGACCCCAATTGCTCTAATCCAGATGTTGAAAAGCCGTGAAACTCAACCTCAAATAACCTGATGAAATTAAATATGCCTTAAATTGGATAATGGGCCCAAATACTCAATACTAACCTAAAAATATACAAAGCAAGTGAAATGCTTTCCTACACACCAATTCTTGCAAAAGGACCTGTAGGAATAGTGATATAAGCACAAAATCTGAACCAATGCAGCACCCTATGAAACCGCCAAGCCCAACTTATACCCATATCCAAAACTCTAATATGCCACGGGGGAAATGAAATAATTTCCTCCCTTAATTCTCCTCTATTTTTTATGGCCTACCAGAGTTTTAGATCAATGTGAAATTTAGGCCTGGGGGGTTTCATGGGGCACGACATCACCTAGACTGTTCAGATTTTGTGCCCAGGACATGTATACAAAGGTTCGCTAGTAAAAAGGTGCACAGCATGCCCATAGCCTGGATAATTTAACCACAGTTGGGAAAAAATCGCTGCCTGCTGGGGTTGATTGTAATGGGTTTGAAGGGAAACGGATTGGCTACTCCCCGGCTGGTGGTCAGTGCTCTTTGGGGCCCACCATGATGTATGTGTTTCATCCATGCCATCCATCTATTTTTGTAAATCATTTAATTGTATGAGACAAAAAATGAGGTATATCCCAATCTCAAGTGGACCACATTACAGGAAGCAGTGTTGAATGAACGTCGACCATTAAAAACCTTTTGGGGACATAAAAGTTTTGGATCAAGGTGATCTGTCCGTATGACTTAATGAACAGATTGGATGTCAAATAAACAGTACAGTGGGCCTTAGGAGGATTTTAATGGTGGATATCCAATCACTATTGTTTTCCTGTGGTGTGGTCCACTTGAGATTTATATCCTTCATATTTTTGGGTTCTAACCCTAAAACGATATGTAAAAATGGATGAACAGAATGGATGAAACACACACATCATGGTGGAGCCCACAAAGCACCAACCACTAGCCACCTGACCGGTGACAGGGGGAGTAGCCAATCCGTTCCCAGTTTGAAGATGCTGTCAGCTGGTGGTTTGTATGGGGCTGCTTCGCTTAAGATGTGTGTTTGGAGATGTTTCCAATTGGAAGAGATATGCATTATCCATCTACAAGAAAGGTAGTTGGGATTGTATTTATTTGTGAATCGGGTTTCATTTGGATGAGAGTTGGAATCCTAAGAAAGAGAAATTCAACCATTTGCATTGTCTATTTTTCAAATTTCATCTATTTTGGCAATTTCTTCATGAGAATATGAAATAATTCTCGCATGAGATTCGATAAATTCCAGAGGCTCTGAAGAGTATTGAGAGAGTTGTATCACAAAGAGCATTGCAAATGAGTAGCTCATCCTTGTAAGATTTATGTGGTGGGCTAGCTCTTTGGTGCCTCATTTACTTGTTTCTTTCTGACTGTTCTTGATAGAAAGTGCAGAAGTGTGATCCCTCAAGATCTGACAGTCTACACGATATGGAACCTCCACAAAGCTGAAGATAGATGGTTTAGATCTAGCGGTCCGCCTAACCACTACTGGAGCAGATGGGTCTAATCACCCCTCTGATTCTATGGTATAGGTGGCTCCGGATTACGATCTATGGCTTAGATCATCCCATGGACAAGGTAAACGGACAAGTTTCTATGTACCACTATGCCCCTTTTTTTACTCTCGTTATTTATGATATCCTTTCACGAGAAAGCCTTAGCCTATTTATAGGAAAAGATGGGAGTTTGGATGAAACCATAAGTTAATTGGTCTTATCCCTATCTCCTCATCTAAAACCAAATTAAAATTGTCCAAATTTTTACAGTCTAATAAATATTCAAACTTCTCTGATGATAGAAAGTGCGGAAGTGTGAGCCTTGATATCACTGATAGAAAGTGGTATCAGAGAAGTTTGAATACTTATTAGACGAAGGTCAGTTGTTTGAATATTTGTTTGCAAAAGTTTAATAAAAATAACTTAATACTGCCAACGGATATTCAAAATGATCAGGTTATGCACTTAGGTTTGGAAATTATTCAAACTTCTGGTCTCATCCAAACTCTTACTTAGGTTATGCACAACCTTTTTATATAGAGAGCATTCTAGCACTAAGTTTTATATTTTCCAATGAAAAATGAGCTTAGATCTAATCACATCAAATCTAATTATGTCACATATATAAACATTATCATTGGATTTTAAAAAATGAAGTACTTAGATATAAAGAGAGTTCTATGATCACTAGTGATCATGTCCATTAGCGATGGATCCGATCATTATTATTAATGATCATTGTTGATGATGAATCTTATTATCAACATTGATCATCATGGTTGATGATTGTTTCGGTCACTAATGATCTTTAGATTATTAATTCTCAAAGCAGATTTTATCTACACCATCCATCCATTTTGCTAGCTCATTATAGGCATGAGCCCAAGATTGAAGCATATCAAAAGCTAGAGTGTCAATATCGGCCTTGACTCAGCCGAACCACTTTTCCTTTTTTGTTTGATATATTAGAATCATTTATCACAATCAATGTCGTGTTCGTTAATCTAGAGAATCGGGATAACTGAGACATGGGCCAAATCTTGTTCCAGTTAGATATGATTGTATAACCCAACATAAGGACATAGGTGTGATTAAAAGATCATATCAGTCCAATAAAATGATCACAAACATTAGAGCATATGATAATATTTTACCACAAGTTCAAGCTGTGTGGATTAGGATGGGCCCAAAAGCCTACAAACTAAAACCGACATAAATCAAAATAACTTACTCAAAAACATAAAATTAAGGAAATTACAAAACAGCCTCACAGGAATGGAAGGTTCAGATGCAACTCGCCCCGATTGACTGAACTTGGTTGAGTACGATCCCATTCAGCACTATGGGTTAGTATTGAGAATAAAGAGTGACTTGCTTGGACTCACCCAATCCGGCTGAGTCGTGACTTAACTCACGATCAAACAAGTCGGTTTGAGTCACTTCCTATTTAAATAGTAATAACTCCATCATAGGGATACTACTTCCGCACATTCTATCACTGGTGGGCAATTACTAGTGAGTGGATCCCATGTGCTTAGGCCTCTTCCGGCCTCTTCCTTTTAGTTGCATTTCAAATTCAAATTTGAATTTGGTTTTAGATAGGGAGATAGGGATAAGAACTTCTGGTCTCATCCAAACTCCCATCCTTTCATAGTTCTCTCGTCTAAATATATGAAAAATAACGAGAGTAAAAAGAAGGAATAATGGTACATAGAAATTTGTCCATTTAGCTTGTCCTACGGACAATCTAAGTCATAGATCGTGATTTGGGGCCATCTATACTGTAGAATCAGAGGGGTGATTAGACCTATCTGCTCCAGTAGTAGTTAGGCAGAATGCTAGATCTGGGCTGTTCATCTTTAGCTTTGTAGAGGTTCCATATCGTGTAGACCATCATATCTTAAGGGCTCACACTTCCGCACATTCTATCAGAGGCATCAGAGTGACTCAATGACGGATTTCTGATTTATTATTTTCATCACAAAAGGTAAGTGGCCATCTTTCTTTTTAAGGTGAAAATTCCTTTCAGATAATCTGCTTTGTACAAGATTCCTGTCCATGGTTTTTGAATGGTATCAGATCACTCGGTGTGTGCACCCTGACTCTCGATGTGCACATATGCACCGATTTTGGGCCCACACGGATGCATGTGCACGTGTAAAATTTGGACACATGGATGTGCATGCTGTGGACAGTGCCCACAATCACGGCCTGACAATTTGGATGATCTGGATTCCAATCTCTGTTTTTTTTTATGCATCAAATAGACGTGGCATACATATTTGGTGACCATGACTTTCGGTTTGTAGCTTATTACGTGGATGGTCCATGTACAAAATTGAACTTGATTTGTGGATGACACCCATTTTATACAATAGACTGTCCAGATGTTTTCCCCAGCTGAAATGGAGAATAAACTTCTAACCGTTCATCTTATTTGGCTTAGGTTGAGACTGTTGGCTATTTTATTCTTAGCCGTTCATCAGATGGTCCCCAGCATGGGGATGACATACCTCATAAATCCAAAAGGACCCACTCCCATCAATAGCCTGCAAATGTTCTGTGCAGTGCTATATGTTCACATCACATAGGGAAGAAGGCCGTACATGGATGGTCAAGATCATTCCAATCAATGGAGGTTTTGAGTTTTGGTACACACGCTTTGGGGACCACGGTCACGATCCAACATCATGGATGGAACCCTCCCATCATGGCCAGCAAGAAAACCCATCGTAGATCCACGTTCAATATAGAAAAGTTGTTGATCCACTATAGCCCCACTTGTGGACGGCTTGGATCATCATAGCATACCTATTCAAAGGGTATCGGTATGGTCAGATATTTAATTATTGTATCATGGGCCCCACTAAGCTTGCGCTGGCTGTGGCAGGCAATCTGCGTACGGACCATCCAAATCATGGGCTTCATTTGCACCGTCAATAGATTTTTATAATCTCACTTCACTAATTGAATATGGATTGCTGACCCTTTTAGAATTTTCAACCGTCCATTTGAATGCCATCAGTTGGACGGTTCGGATTGTATAATCGGTAAGAATTTTGGGCTTTGCGACCATCCAAGGTAGGCCGTAAATTTTAGATGGCCTGATCTATGAACATTTTCCCCACCTATACGGTGGATGGATCACTGCCATTAAAAAAATGGGGGTAAGCATCACTTTAATCTGGTCCTATTTTGGGCCAGCCCTGCATGCACACTCATCCACACGCAACTTTACATGAAGCACACGTGCGAACTTGCCACGCGTGTGGAAAAATCTTACCTATGCATGAGGTGGCCGCCGTTAAAAGTTATTTTATTTTATTTTTTATGAAAAGATAACCAGGCTGATCCGCTAATCAGGCAGGCCACGTGTGTACGTTTGATCTGGACCATTAGCAGTTTTATTTGAACCGTCCATACCTTAGGTATAAGTGTGGTCCACCTGGCTGGTCGACTAGCTTGAATTTTACAGATGGTCTTTTTCCCGATGGGAGCCACCTTAAGATTCGTGTAGACGTCTTGGACGCTTACAAGGTTGGGACGTGTGCTGCATATAAAGGCGTGTGAAGAGGGGTGCGTGTGAGACTGGAATGGCCTACAACATCCATTTTAGGCAAAAGCTAGGTGGGGCCCACTGTGATGTTTGTGTGACACCCGTGCATCTATTTTTGCCAGCTCATCACGACATCGGAGCTGCTGCAAGCTCATAGAATGCTTAATATCATTTTATTCACTATTGATCAAGATATCATTAGCGATCGAAACGGTCATCAACCATGATGATCAACGTTGATTAAAAGATCCATCATCAACAATGATCATTGACGATAATGATCGGATCCATCATTAATGGACATGATCACTGGTGATGATAGAACTCTCTTTATATCTAAGCACTTCATTTTTAAAAAAATCTGTGACTAGATCAAAGCCCATTTTTCATTGGAAAATGGAAAACTTAGTGCTAAAAAGCTCCATAAATATAAAGGTTGTGTATAACCTGAGTGAGAGTTAATTTTTCTTCATCAAATGATGCATGCAACCTATAACGAAAAGTTGCAAGTTATTCAAATATATTATTATAAAAGTATCAAATTCATCTTAAAAGGGCCCAGCCACCTATCTTATTACTTTACAGATGAAAGAAAAAAAAAAGAGTACGAAGAGAGGATCCAAATCAGAATTCCCTGAGAGCTCCAATCTCGGTTTTATCCAGGAAGTAGAGTCCTCGAATAAGCCTTGAAAGATTTGTGCAGTTGTTGGTCTAGAAAGAGGATTGACTCACAGCTCTTGCTCTAGCAAGACCATCCACCCAGCCGTTAACCTCATGAGGGATCCTAAAGATGCCGAAATTCGCTTTCTGCCTCAGCTCATTGATTCTCCACAGCCAGTAGTCCCATTTCCAATGAGGTTGCGAAGAGCCATTTATCACATCGACCACAAAGGAAGAGTCAGACTCAATAATCACATTAACCAACCCCTGAGAAATACTAAAAACCATGGCATCATAAAGGGCTCGCAATTCCGCCCTGTTGTTGGAGTCTCGACCATACCCCGAATGGAATGCAAACATCAAATCACCATTAGAGTTCCTGCAAATTCCCCCGCCCCCAGACGAGCCTGGATTCCCAAATGTAGCCCCACCAATATTGAATTTTACCCAACCCGAAGGTGGCCTGCTCCACTTCACCAGATGGCAACGTTTAGTCGGATTGGGGGTGTAGGGCAGACTGAGGTGTTGGGCGAGTAGCCTGAGCAGAGGGGAGTCCTGAAAGAGGTGACAAAGAAGCCACTTAACCCTGCTGATGATCTTGTTGTTGCTTGGGCTGGCACCATCAAATCTGGCAGAATTCCTCTTTCTCCAAATCTCCCAAAGGATCAAGCCAGGGGCTGTGCGACGGACAATGGAGGGGCCACTGCCAGGCAGAGAGGAGTTCCACCAGACGACGAACTTGTTGACAATAGAGGGGGAAGGTGTGGCATGGATGTTGAAAATATTGTTGAATTCGTTCCAGACCTTCACTGCAATCGCCCCTTTGCTGAAGAGGTGCTCAGAAGTTTCGGTTTGAGTAGAGTAATCTTGGTCACCATTGCAGCAGACGCACCTTGAAACCATGCAGATACCTCAGGATTGCACTCTCTCATCAGTTGAGACAACTCACTGCAACAAATGCCATAGAAACACAGAGATTTTGTTTGGAATTTTATGATTCCAAATGCATCTTTCCCAGTCCGTTCGATGCCCTGCCTGTCTGCAAACCTCCCACCCTGTTTTGATTGAGAAGACGTCGGTTCTGTGAAGGGTCTATATGCACTGATCCTGTTGGTCAGATATACAAATGCCCGCCTGAGTAATGTGTTCCTTAACGCTGTCGGGGAGCCGAGCATACGCAGGCGATTGACTGTTCAAACCATCGGGTGTTAGGATGTTGCTGACGGGCAAGGGCAGGAGCTCGTCCAGTATAGCCTTCTATATGTGATCTGCAATCCGGCCAAGCCCGGTCCAATTCTCATGCCGGAGATTGAGAGAGCCTCTCCCCACCTTCCATTGCACATGATTTTCTAGAAGGGGGGAGAGGGATTGGATGTGTTTCCACATTGGAGAGAGGGAGGAGTTGTAACGAGCTGACGTCCCATTAAGCTCAGTCCCATACCTGGAGTTGACGTACTCATCCCACAAGCTGCGGCTGGACCCTTTCTTAACCGACCATGCCATTTTGAGTCTGAGAGCAACCATCACCTCCTTGAGTTTCTTGATTCTGAGGCCGCCCTCCTCCGTCGGCAGTGAGACCTTATCCTACCTGATCCAGTGACACTTTCCGTTGCCTTCATGCCTGCCCAACGGAAAATTAAAAAAACAGGATTCCATCCGTTGTAAGATTTGGGTCGGTATCATCACAGCCGACAAGGCGTGAATCAGAATCCCGATGAGGACATGATTAATAAGAGTACACCTGCCGGCTTGGGATAGAATCTTTGCCTTCTAGCCTTGGATCTTATTTTGAATTTTCTCCAGCAAGGGATGAAACAGAGCCACTCTGCCCCTGCCTTCTGAAAGAGGAACCCCAAGATATACAAATGCCTTTGAGGAGCAAGGAGTCCCCAATCTCTGCTGAATGCTTCTAACCCTGTTAACCGACAATTTTGAGGAGTGATGGACGCAGCTTTTGTGGAGATTAATATGTTGCTCTGATGCCACTTAATAGTGGGAGAGGAAATCTGACACTGCTTTAATGGAAGAGCTCCCACCGTTGAGAAATAGAATGGTGTCATCGGCATAAAGAAGATGGGAGATTTGTTTACTACCACTTTTGAGCTTGAAAGGGGAGCAAATTTGATGTTGGATAAGATTGGCAAAACCTCGACTCAGAACCTCTACCACGATAATAAATAGGCTTGGGGATAAGGGATCACCTTGGCGCAAACCACGCGTAGACTTGAAGAAGCCAAAACTTGCCCCGTTAATGGATCCAAGACTGAGAAAAGCCAAAGCATTGTAATACACCCACCAGAAAGTCCCATTCTAGGCGATCATATGCATTTTCCATGTCTAACTTAAGAATGATGTTTCCGCATCTAGTCTTTCGATCAATCTCCCTAACCATCTCCTGGGCCAAAGCCACACTCTCCGCTATGGAATGGCCGCTGACGAAAGCCCCTTGCTCCTGTGAAATGATGTTGGGGACGATCATCGCCAACCTATCAACAATTACCTTGGCAAAGATTTTATACACACAATTACATAGACTAATAGGCCGAAAGTCAATGAACCTTTTGGGCGATGTTTTCTTAAGAATCAAACAAATTAGAGATGCCAAGAAAGCACGAGGAAGATTTTTACCAAGGAAGAAATGAATCACCGCTTTGTGTATATCGGGGCCTATGATAACCCAACTATTGGCAAAGAAGACCTCCAACAAGCCATCCGAGCCAGGGGCGCTGTCCCTAAGGAGGGCCATAACTGCACGCCTAACCTCATCTAAGGAGGGGTAACTCATCAACATACTGTTATCCACCGCCGAAATCACCTACGGAATGACATCCAACAAATCATCTCTCATCGTGGTTTGCTCGAACTTGAAAAGAGCGAAAAAGAAACTGACGGCTTCCTCTTGAATTTTCAAGGGGTCAGTAGTCTTCTTGCCCGAATCTAGCTCAATTTCATCTATACTAGCCCTCCTGATTTTGTCTGTAGCTGAGGTGTGAAAATATTTCGTGTTCTAGTCCCCTTCCTGAAGCTAGTTATTACGACACTTTTGCTTCCAATATATTTCCTTAGCTAGCTTCAGAGGTTCAAGGCGATTTCTGGCTTCAATAAGATTTTCCTGGCTGACCTGCTCGGATTCCTGGTCCTCCTCTTCCAAATGGGCTATGGATATCTCTGCCTCTCTAAGCTACTGGAAAATGTTGCCAAACACTGACTTGTTCCACTCTTTCAGCTGAATTCTGATCTTCCTCATTTTCAGCATGAGGTTGATGATGGGCTTGTCAGATAAGTCATCCTTACAAGCGTTTCTTATCAGCTCAGGATACTCATGACGCAGGGTCCACATCCGTTGGAAGCGGAAAGGTTTCAGGAATGATTGTGTGGCTGCAGGGAATGATAGAAGCAGTGGACAGTTATCAGACTTTACACGGAGGAGAAGTTTGACTTTAAAATGAGGAAAACAATTGACCTAGCTGCCATTGCAAAACCCTCTGTCTAGTCGAGCCCAAACATGGGCGCTTCTGACTTGGTTATTGCTCCATGTAAATCTATTCCTGGTGAAGCCCACATCCATCAACCCGGCCAACTCCAAAGCATCAGCAAATTCAGTGTAGCTGCCTATATCATGGTGCCTAGTGCCTTGTCTTTCAGAGATAGCTAAGACCGTGTTAAAATCCCCTCCCACGGCCCAAGGGCCTGCCATATTCCTGGCCATGGAGGTTAAATCCTCCCAAAAGGCCCTCCTTTGAACTCTGGAACATTTAGCATACACAATAGAAAGGTGGAAAACCAAACTAGAATTCAACATCTTGATTTGGAGAGTGATCACCTGGTTGGAATGCTACACCAGACACATTGAGATTGCTGTTGTAGAAGAACCAAACTTTTCCCCCTTCCTCCGCATTTGAGATTGAGGAATGAAAACCCAGCTTAAGCCCCACTTGCGTTCTTCTTTCCTCTCTAGACATAGGCTCTAAAATGGCTAGGCAAAGAGGTTTGTGGATACTCACCAATTTGCCTGCAGTTTTGAGAGTCGTAGGGTTAGCTACCTCGCAAGCATTCCAAATGACCGCACTATCCATCAGTTACATTTCCTGAATTGATCGCCCTTCTTTTTAGTCTTCGCAGGCGTGCACCCCACTGTTCCTGTATGAACCCTACTCCTGATATAGCTGACTTTCTCACCACATGTCTCTTTTTTCCTCTCTTTAGTGGGGGTTTTTGCTGAGGGGAACCAGGATTTCCATCAGTTCCTGGTCCCTGGCATCCATCTTTTTGAGCCTGAGAGTCATCATTGCTGGTCTCATATGACTATTGAATGGTTGAATCCTCCTGTGCTGAGTTTCTGTGATCTGATTGACTGGTAGACTTGCAATTTATTTGAATCTGGTAGGGAGAAAAATCTACCTCCAACCTAACAGGCTGCACGTCTTCTCTGGCTTGTACACATCAGACTAATAAAGCGAATCCATCGGTCAGCTAGTTAGTCCGTACGCCTAGATGATTAGCACCAGGTGTGTGGTAGGATCGAAAGGGGGGTAGTACCTAATCCACGCCATTCACTTCCATAGTCAGAGGATTACTGAAGTTCTTGCGCAAGGATGCTGGGTGGGGTCCATCGAAATCTTTGTGAGAAATCCACTCCGTCCATCAGTTTTTCAATCTTATTTTTCATATGCAAAAGAAAATGAAGTGTATTCAAAACTCAAAGTGGGTCACACGAGAATGAAAATTGGGGAAAGAAATGCCTACCATTGAAACCTTCCTGAGGTCCACCTTGATGTTTATATTCCATCCAAACCGTTTATAAGGTCATTCCCACTGGGATGAAGTGAAAACACAAAAACTTTAGCCTTATAAAAAAATTTTATGCCCATAGGAATGTTTCAACGGTGGTCATTGATTCCCCTCTGTTTCCTCTCGTGTGGTCCAATTGAGTTTTGGATCCACCTCATTTTCTTTTAACATATATTAAAATGAGATAAAAAACGGTTGGCGGGGTGGACTTCTCACAAACATCTACGTGGGCCCCAATCAGCATCTTGCGCAGGCTTTAACAGGAAATCCATCGTCCAGGATTACCTTCTGACGTAGATGATGAACGTGATGAGGATAACTACTCCGAATCCACGGAGCTTCTCTGGACTCTTCACAGAGACTTCTCGAATCCACGAGGAAAGAAAGCAGAAAATAGAAATAAATTCTAATAAATTTAAAATTGATTACTTAATGAATAAAAAGGAGTTCACCACCCTTTAAATAGGGGTACCAAGCAATGGGAAAGAAATCAGAATCAAACTATAACTAAAACTCTTAGAATCCGCGACTTACTATAAGTAGTAAACTTACTATTTATAGATAGTCATGATTAGGGCTGAAAGTTGGGTGGGTTCAACCCGACTGACCGGTGACCGACCCGACATTGGGTTGGGCTTAGGCAGGATATATTGGGTTTGGTCTCGAGCTTGGGCCATACAAACACCAACCCAATAAAACTTGGGTTAGGCTCGGGTTGAGGTCTCGGGTTGCCCGACCCAACCCGAACCCGATCAATATATAAGTTCCTTATAAATTAATTATAATTGAGTGTGGATCGTTTGTGATGAAGGCATAGGAAATTCCAATGCCGTTAGGTTTCATTGGTCCACGTCATTTTCGATGACTCAAGGTAACAAGTTACGTCGGATTTCTCTCTCCCAAATGGATTACTTGATACACGCTTGATACACAATACAAATTTTAAAGGAGGAGTAGTCCTATATATTAGCTTGTTTGTCATATATAATCAATAAAATTATAGGTACAAAAAAAATAAGACTTGTATTGAAAATATAAAAGACTAATGTAATAATGAAAATATTAGCATATATCTACCCACCAACTCGGTCAACCCGACCGAGCTCGCTTGGGTTGGGCTTGGGTTGAGGATTCCCAACCCGAGGTTGGGTTGGGTTGGGTTAGGGTTGAGGTATAGGAATCTTGGGTTGGGCTAGGGTTGAGCACCAACCCGACCCAACCCGCCCGACTTTCAGCCCTAGTCATGATGTTTACTAGTGCGCAAGGTTTTCGGCCAAAAATAGTAAGTGTCCTATTTGGCTTCACCAAACCGTTCTCCTAATTATTCTAAGCTCTTTTCACGTTGGACGCAACTCCTAAAGCCTGACGGATGAAGAGCTATAATCAAACTAAAACTTACTATTTATAGTAAAAACGAAATTAAAACAGGGAAACAACCGTCGATCCAGGGGTATTTCGCAAATTCGGATTACGCAACCCGGCATAGCAGGGTTGGTTAGCTAAAGTAGCTTGTTCTATGTAAGACCCGTATCCTAGCCCATACTGTTCCTTAGGCTTCCACGGTCCTCCCGGTCGAATTTCGGTGACCTGCAACGCATAGACAGCAGTTGCGTGTGATCCTGAGTCGTGTCCCATATATCAGAGTCGGCTCGACTCGAGACTTATACCAATGCAATAGCACCATCGCTGTGGTTCCAATGCCGCGACTCTTAGACCGATCCGATACCATGGCAGGGAAATGTGGACCCGCGTTCGGTTCAAGGAAAAACACCGCGCATTGTAAATCCTAAGAGAATCTCTACAACATGTCCTATCAATCAATCACATCACATCATGTCAAGTACAAGAGCAACCCATGCTTCCTTTCTCCACAACTCAAGCAAACCCCAAAGTCAACCAATCTCTCACATCACCCATCACTCACATCTCTCTTACAACCACCACACCTCTCTCTCTTTCTCAACTCACATTCCAAGCAACAATTCCAAGAGAGAAGAGAGGTGGATGTCCATGCATTTCTAAGGAGAGAAGTGATTTTTGTGGCCCACTTTTCCATCTCATAAACTTTCATCCTAGCCATTCATTTATCATCTTCCACCGTTAAAGTGAAGCACAAGAAGATCAGCATTCTAACGGACCGAGAAGATCGACCGGTGGGTGCTCCTATAGGCTAGTTTTCATATTTTATGATGGGCCAAGCGAGGCCTATCGATCAATGGTGTAAATCTCACTTTGAACCCTAAGATGTGGCCGATGGCCCACCTTGATTATCGATATCATTCCATGATGGGGCCATTCTCCATGGACCCCATCATGATGTTTACTTTTCTAGCTTGAATAGAGGTCATCTAGACCATCTATTTTAGTGGAGAAGGAATCTCCACCGTTGAATTTTGATTTAATGGGCCCACATATATTGGGACCCACTTGATGTATGATTGAATGCTTGAAACGGAGGGCCCATAGTATCGGGGTCCCTCCATCACACGTGTCCCGTCTCTCTCTCTCTCTCTCTCTCTCTCTCTCTCTCTCTCTCTCTCTCTCTCTCTCCCCCCCTTTTCTTTGTAATGATGTAGTTGTGTGACCCACTTGGATGGACCCCACTTTGATATATGTATTACCCATGCCATCCAACCTGTCCTTTTGGTGGCCCACGTCCATAGGTAGGGCTCACCTCAAATGTATGTAATATGTCCAAACTGTCCAGCGTCCAGGGACACTGGACGTTGATGGAAAACCAAAAATATTAGCCTTGGTTCAAGGCTATTTGGGTGGGCTACTTGTGTAGGCCCCACCTTGATGTATAAATTCAATCTAAGCCATCCTTCCTTTTCCTCAGACCATTTTAGGCATTGAGTTGAAAAATGGGGCCAATCCGATCTTCTGGCGGGCCATAGCATATAAAACAGTGGTTTCTACAGTTGAAAACCACCTTGCCATTTCTATACACCGAAAAATATCAGATATTAGGCTTGTTCGGCTTGTTTTGAACTATGGAAGCCAGTGGGGGGGGTGGATTTTGCCGGTGTGGGCCCCACTTGAGAAAAACCTCTTAAAAACTAACTTTTTCAAAAAAAAACAAAATACAGATAGCAGCATTGCTTCTGCTGCCATCAGAGACACAGGCAGTGCCTGCTGCTGGTGGGCGGACGAGCAGGGACCCACGGTCCCAGCCGTGGGCCCCACCATGATGTGTGGCCCCACCATGATGTGTGTATGTCATCCAAACCGTTCATTAGGTGGGCCCCCTCCAAAAATTAGCCACATCCAACGCTTAGGTGGCCCATATTAGAGGAAACTGTGGGATTGAACGTCTGCCCTTGAAACCCTTTTCTGGGCCATAAAAGTTTTGGATCAAGATGAAATTTGTTTTTCCTCTGTACGTGGGTCTGTGCGACCTTACCAACGGATTGGATGATATATAAACGTTATGGTGGGCCCCATGTGGGACCCACATTGATGTTTAGGTTTTATTCACCGTGGACGATGGAACCCACAATGTATTTGTTTGATCAATGTCGTCCAGTTGCTGGACGGCCAGTAGGCACCACCAATGGCGTATGTGTTTTATCTATACCATCCAGCCATTTCCTGGGTTGCTGGATGGTCACTGGACCCCACTCTTGATGTATGATGTATGGGTTACATCCAAACCGTCCATCTAGATGGCGGGCTAACCTTATAGGCTTGGGACTAATGAGGCAGATCTGCCTATCAAGTGGACCACACAACAAAAAGCACTGGAGGATTAAACACCTGCCATTAGAATCTCCTTGGTTCCACAAGTTTTGGATAAATATAATATTTATTTATTCTTTATTGGTCTATGTGACCTTGTTAATAGATTGGATGGTAGATACATGTTATGGTGGGCCCCACGTGGGACCACTGATGTATGTTTTGAAATTCACTCCTTCCATTAGTGTGGACCCCACCATGAGGTATGTACTTCATCTATGCCGTCCATCCCTATGGGACCCACCATGTTGCATGTTTTACACCCAAGCCGTCCAGCCATGTGGCAAGCTTGTCTTATAGGCTTGAGGCTAAAAATAAGACAGATCTATAGTTCAAGTGGACCCCACCTTAGTATATGTATGGGGCCCATCTTGATTTATTTGTGGCCACCCATTGAGGCCCACCTTGGTATATGTATGGGGCCCATTTTGATTTATTTATGGCCGTCCATTGAGGCCCACCTTGGTATGTGTATGAGGCCCATCTTGATTTATTTGAGGCCGTCCATTGAGGCCCATATGATATGCATATGACCCATGTGATTAGGCCCATTTTTACGTATTCTAAGGCTCATCTTGATGTAGTTATGGCCCATCCATTGGGGCCCACCTTTGATATGTTTATGGTCCGTTGTTGAGGCCCACTTGATGTATATGAGGCCCATATGATGTGGTCCATTTGATGTATTTGGAGCCCATGGGTTGAGGCCCTTGTGATGTATCAGGGCCCATGGATTAAGGCCCATTGTGATGTATTAGGGCCCGTGGGTTGAGGCCCATTTGATGTATTTGAGGCCCATGGGTTGAGGCCCAATGGGATGTATACAAGGTCTATTGCAACGTGTGATTCTACCATGGGTTATGTAATGACATTTATGGCGGGCCATGCTTTGAGAGCAATGTTGGTTTGACGTCCACATTGTAAGAATAATGTTGGTTAAATGTCCGCATTATAACTCTCCCTAGGACCCATTGATAGGCCCATACTTGTTCTATGTAGGCCATCAAGGTCCATCTTCGTTGTGAGGATAGTTCATCACCATATAAAATGCTTAGTACAACTCCATGATTCATGCCATACACATCATATGTATGCCTGATATGAGGAATGTTTGATCATAGCATACGCCATTGGGCAGACTATTTACAGGACTCCTTATGAGACGGAGTGCCCATATTATCGCGTCGTATGCGCAGGATTGCTGCATGACTGAATAGTGTGACTCATGTATCCACATATATATGACTTGATCATTGTACGCCCTAGTGACACCAGGGCTGTGGCCTCCACAGGCACATCGTGGATGGGTAGATGAGACACCGAAAATGCTTGGTTCTAGAACTGTGGGCACGTAGGATGTCCTTGGGTGAAATCCCATAACCTCTTTGGTACCAGGAGATGCTCCAACGTCTAGACCAAGTGGAATATGAGCGCCGGTGCCTATACCATGAGGTCGTGTCTCCCATTGTGTCGTGGTCGGTTGGAAGGGGGTGTGGCCTTATCTGCCCGAGTGAGGTCGTGTCTCCCACTGTGTCATGGACGGTTAGAAGGGGGTGTGGCCTTATCCGCTCGAGTGAGGGGGATATAAGTTAGGCTGAGTATGACCAGCTCGTAAATGGGTCCACTATCGATGAGCTGGGCCTGATATTGACAGGCGGATAATGAGGTCTCTTTCACTCACTGGGCTGTGCAGCTAGGGAGGAAGCAGTCGGAGTGGAGTGTAATAGACCCCGGTGATTTTCTCAGCGAGCAACCATACTAATATGTGGACTTATTGAGCAGGAATTGCATATCCATTCATTCATTCATTCACTATATATCCACTCGGATTGGTGGTGCGTGACTATTTGTTACAGGTACCATTGCATGGTCAGGATTTCGGTTGAGCGCGCGACTAACCTGAGATCAGGAGTTTACCACATTGAGTCGGACTATCCAAATTTAGGTATGGGACTGGTTTGGATAGAAGTCCCTTGTGGTGGACCCCGTAGCCTGCGATACTACGTACTATCATCCCGACTTCTCATTCCAGCATGGTCATTTCATTCACACCACATATTACATTGCATCCGCAGTACTTAGCATTTTGTGTTACTATGTTTTTGCACTTATATGGCCTAGATGAAGTTGATGGTATTCGTAGCTCGTCAGGATTTGTATATTGCATTGCATCCTCAGTATTTGTTATTGTCTTATTATGTTTTGCATCGCATAGCCTTGGTACGACTCATAGCACTTATGGACTTACCAGTATATTTTCGCTAACGCTGATATTGTATGATTCATGTCTTGTCAATATTTCAGCTTATTCTGATGATGTATGATTTATGGGCTTTATGGTATACTTGCACTTATCTTGTGCACACACTTTCACCACTCTTCAAGCTTTTGTAAGCTTATGCACGATAGATGCATGCAGGTGGCGTCAGGTTGTAGCAGCGTTGAGCTTGGAGCGTGCAGCTGTCCTCTGGAGCTTAGATTTCGATATATATGTATTTCTCTTTCTGCATTGTATTCAAATGAATATATTAGTGGATATGTGATGATGATGTTGCCTTTATGACTTGGGTATACTTGTGGTTATGCTTCTCATGAGACAAATGTACGTTGAAAAATCTCCCTTATAGGATCCCAGGATCGGAACCTGGCGTATGTACGCTGGGGGCTGAGAATGGGGTACTACGGAGGCTGTCGGCACCGGGTTCGGCGATCGGGATTCCGGATTTGGGGCGTGACATTCTACCCCAAAATCATATATTTTACCCCTGATAACTCATTCCGGATTGTAAGATACACCCGATCTAAGGTTCGACGGTCCGGATCACTTCTGTCGTCGACTGGGCCTTTTCTAATCCATCTTGGCCATGAAACTATCCGCGACCCGCTCTACATCAGTCTCCTCCACTTCAAAAGAACTCATCCTTGAGTTCTTATCCTGCTCTGGTTCATGATACTTGGTCAGGTCTGCGACGTTGAAAGTCCGTGAGATCGCCATATCATCTGGAAGATCAACAACATAAGCGTTGTCATTGATCTTTCGAATGATTGAGATGGGTCCAATATTCTTATTTTTCAACTTGTTGTATGTCCCGGTCAGAAATCTCTCTTTGCGCAGATGGACTATAACGCGGTCGCCCACCTCGAACACTTTTCGTCGCCGGTGCTTGTCTGCTTGTTTCTTATACTTCTCGTTCGAGGCATGTAGCTTGGTCTCCTGCAATGCTCGTGCCTGGGTGCTTGGGCAAAGGGACCAAGTCAAGTGTGTGGCGAGGCACTCGTCCGTAGATAATCTGGAACGGTGATTTCTTTGTCGAGCGATTCACCATGTTGTTGAATGCAAACTCTTCTTAAGACAAGGCCAAATCCCACTGCTTCGGTTTTTCTCCTAAAATACAACGAAGGAGGTTTCTCAACTTGCGATTCACAACTTCGGTCTGTCCATCAGTTTATGGTTGGTAAGCACTACTGAATTAACGTTGTGTATCGAATCGAGTCCATAAAGTCCGCCAAAAGTGGTTAATGAACTTCGTGTCACGATCAGAATTAATGGTCTTGGGGACCCCATGTAGCTGTACGACCTCCCTGAAGAATAGATTCACCACGTGTGTTGCATCGAGGGTCTTCTTACATGGGAAAAAGTGTGCCATCTTGGAGAAATGATCTACCACCACAAATCCATGTCGCGTTGTGTTCATGGGAGACTAAGTATGAAGTCCATTGATAAATTCTCCCAAGGACCGTCAAGCAAAGGTAACAGGGTGTAGAGGCCCGTATTCTGAGATTGCCCCTTGGAGGTCTGACAAACATGACAATATTGTATGGCTTTTTCCACATCACGTACTAATTGCGGCCAGTAATACTGCTCTTTCACAAGAGCTCACGTCTTCTCTCGCCCAAGGTGTCCACCGAGGCCTCATCCATGTAGCTCCTGAATAATCTGCTCCCTCAGAGAACGTTGGGGGGTGCACAATTGATTCCCTTTGAAGAGAAAATCATCCTGTATATGAAGGTCACTGGGGTGACCTTCTTAGCACTTCATCCAAAAATTTTTGAAGTCCTCATCCTCGGCATACAGCTCCTTGAGATAGTCGAAGCCAACCACCTCGTTGCTCATCGTAACAAGTAGTGATGCACGACGACTAAGTGCATCAGCCACCTTGTTATGCTGCCCTGACTTGTGCTTAAGAACGAATGTGAATTCTCGTAAAAACACAACCCATCTAGCATACACACGATTCACGTTAGTCTGACTATTAATAAACTTTAATACTTGATGGTCAGTATACAAAACAAACTTTCTTTGAATTAGATAATGCTGTCAATGTCGCAGCGCCTGAATAATTGCGTATAACTTAAGTTCATAAGTCGACCACTTCTTTCGGGCTTCGCTGAGCTTCTTGCTATAGAAGGCTACCGGCTTGCCTTCCTATGATAATACTCCCCCAATTCTGACGTATGAAGCGTCACACTTAACCTCAAACAATTTATCGAAATTACAAAGCACCAAGATCGGTGTTATAGACAAACGATGCTTGATCTCATGAAAGCTCTTGTCAACTTTATCGGTCCACTGGAATGGTCCTTTTTTCATGTAATCTATTATAGGCGCGACTATGGTGCTAAAATCTAGCACAAATCGACGATAAAAAGTCATCAACCCGTGAAAACTCCTCACCTCATGAATGTTTGTCGGGATCGGTCATTCCCTAATAGCTCACACATTTTCATCGTCCACAGAATGCCTGTGGACGTTACAACAAATCCTAGAAACAACGGGCTATAAGTTAAAAAACTTCACTTTTTTCAAGTTGAGGTACAACTTGTTAATTTTTAGGACCTGCGGTACTGCCTGAGATGTTTCCTGTGCTCCACCTCATCCTTGCTATATATCAATATGTCATCAAAATATACTCCCACAAATCGGCCAGTGAACGGTTTTAGAACTTGATTCATCAAACGCATAAAAGTACTTGGTGCATTCGATAGGCCGAAGGGCATGACCAGCTACTCATACAACCCTTCCTTGGTCTTGAATCTTGTCACGCTCGAACTCAGAAACCGAGCTCACAAATTCCCGATCGCCGAATTCGGCGTCGACAGGATTCGTAGTACTCCATTCTCGACTCCCGGCATCTATACACCAAGTTCCGATCCTCGGATCCTACAAAGAGGATTTCAAATATAATTTTGATTCTGTACAAGCATAACTATAAGCATAACCCACGAACAATAACCACAAGAACAACATTACAAAATCTATATGATCAAAAACTTTGAGTACAAGGCCTATGAAAGGGGAAATACAATATAATGAAAGTAACAAAAACTCCAAAAGTTCGGTTACGTGCTCTAACCACGGTAAGACTATGGCTGTGTCCTGGCGTCACCTGCACGCATTGATCGTGCATAAGCTTATAGAAAGCTTAGAGGGTGGTGTAAGTATATGCGCAATATGAGCGTGCTCAGAATGTAAGACCAAAGTAATGTGGAATCATGCTGATGAGTACATGAATGCAAACAGCCGTACCAAAGCTATGCGGTGCAAGATATGAATGCTATCGGCCATATCAAGACCATGTGATGCAAGATGCAACTTAAGCATGACAATCCTCATCCAGATCCTCATACAGCTCATCAAATATCAGTACAGTTCTCATTCTGTATAATCAATGGGGTTTAGTACAGTACAAATGGCATTGCCGCTCTCCTAGCCGCACAGTCTAAGTGAGCATAAGAAACCTCACTATCCGCCTGGCCAATAGTCTGTCAATACCTATCTGGCACGTCGATAGCGAACCCATTCATGAGCTGGTCAAACTCAGCCTAGTATTGCCCCCTACTCTCGGGTGAGTAAGGCCACACCCCTTTCCACCCGACCACGACACAGTGGGAGACGGGGCCTCCTGGTATTCGGCCCTCGTGCACTCATATATCCACTTGGTCTCAATATTGGAGTCATCCTCTGGTACTATCGAGTTTAGAGATTTTCACCTAGAGACATCTATGGCGCCCCGATGCTTAGTAACAATATTTTCGGTATCCGATCCTGTCATCCGCGATGTGTCTGTGGAGGTCATAACCCTGATGTCGCTAGGGCGTATAGAAATCATGCCATACAAATGCAAAGCACATGAATCACACTACCAGTCATACATCAATCTTGCACGTACCGCACGCTCATGAAGGGTAACTCTGCCTATTAGGGAGCTCATAAACAATCAGCCCGAAGGCATATGCTATGATCAGTCACTCCTCATATCAAGCATACATATGATGTATATGATATGAATCATGGATTTATACTAAACATGTTATATGGTGATGGGCTCTGATCATAATGAAGATGGACCTAGACTGCCTACACACTACAAGTATGGGCCCATTAATGGGCCTTAGGGAGAGTGATAATGTGGACATTTAACCAACATCATCCATACAGTGTGGACGTCAAACCATCATTACTCCTAAGGCATATCCCACCATTGACATCATCACATAAACCACGGTCGAAACACATTACAATGGGCCTTATGTACATCCCATTGGGCCTCGACCCATGGGCCTCCAATACATCAAATGGGCCTCATACCATGAGTCTCATATATATCAAAGTGGGCCTCAGTGGGCGGGTCACAAATACATCAAGTCGGGCCTAATCACATGGGCCTTGCATACATCACAATGGGCCTTAAATTAATCTCCATAATGATTGGACGGTTTGGATGAAGCATATGCATCATGGTGGGTCCCATAGGGATGGACGGCATAGATGAATTACATAACTCATGGTGGGGTCCACACTAATGGAAGGTGTGGATTACCATACATACATACATCAGTGGGTCCCATGTGGGGCCCAACATAATGTTTATTTTCCACCCAACCTATGGATAAGGTCACACAAATCTGGGGCCCACCAAAATGTTTATTTTCCACCCATCCTATTAACAAGGTCATACATACCTTGGGGCCCACCAAAATGTTTAATTTTCACCCAACCTGTTGATATGGTCATGTGGACCTAGGGCCACCGTAATGTTTATTTGCACCTCAACCTGTTGGTGAGGTCACACGGATCAAGGGCCCACCGTGTTGTTCGTTTTCCACCCAGCCCGTTGATGAGTTCACACGAACATGGATGAAGAGTAAAAACAAATATCATATCTGATCCAAAACTTTTGCAACCCAAAAGGGTTTCAATAGCAGGCGTTCAATCCAACTGTTTTCTGCGACGTGGGCCACCTGAGATCCAAATACGATTGATTTTAGGGGTGGCCCATAGTCAGAAGGAGGCCCATCAAAATGCATGGTGGTGATGTTCACAAACATCACGATGGGGCCCAGGGCTAGGACTGTGGGTCCCTGCCTACCCAGCGTAGGACGTTGTTGCGTCCTTGGGTGGTGTCAGCGGCAGCAGCAGAAGCTGCTGCCTATTTTTTTTTTTGAAAACTGAAATCCTTTGATTTTTCCCATGTGGGGCCCTAATCAGACGAATTTGCTTCAACCATTGGATCGTACGGCTTGAATCCTTTGATTTTTCCCATGTGGGGCCCGCATCAGACGAATTTGCTTCAACCATTGGATCGTACAGCTTAAGACCGACCAAATGAATCCAATATGCGGCCTGTTTCTAGCGAGTAAAAAGATCCAGGTGGTTTTCAACGGTAAACACCACTATTTCCTATGGTATGGCCCGCCAAAAAATGGGATCAGTTTCGTTTTTCGGCTCAACGCCTAAAATAAGATGGGGAACGGAATGGATGGCTTGGATTATATACATACATCAAGGTGGGGCCTGCATACGTGGCCCACCTCAAGCCTAGTACACCCCAACGTCAGTTACAGTTCACTGCTAGCCACGTCCCTAGCCAGTTCACACTTCTCTATTGAGCCACGTTATCACGCCCCAAACCCGAAAATTGGATTCACAAGAATCCTTATCGTCGAACCCGGTGCCGACAGCCTCCGTAGTACCCCATTCTCGGCCCCCAGCGTACATATGCCAAGTTCCGATCCTGGGATCCTACAAGGAGGATTTTCCAACGTACATTTGTCTCATAAGAAGCATAACCACAAGTATACCCAAATCATAAAGGCAACATCATTATCATATATCCACTAATATAATCATTTGGATACAATGCAGAAAGGAAAATACATATATATCGAAATCAAAGCTCCAGAGGACAGTTGCACACTCCAAGCTTAACGCTGCTGCAACCTAACGCCACTTGCACGCATCTATCGTATATAAGCTTACAAAAGCTTAGAGGGTGGTAAAAGTGTGTGCACAAGATAAGTGCCAAGTATACCATAAAATACATAAATCATACATCATCGGAATAAGCGGAAATACTGACAAGACATGAATCATACAATATCAGAGTAAGCGAAAATATACTGGTAAGTCCATGAGTGCTATCAGTCGTACCAAGGCTGTACACTGCAAAATACAATAAGACAATAACAAATGTTGAGGATGCAATGCAATATGCAAATCCTGACGAGCCATGAACTCCATCAACCTCATGTAAAAACATAGTAATCGAAAATGCTAAGTACTGCGGATGCAATGTAATATGCAGTGCGAATGAAATGACCATGCTGGAATGTGAAGGGGGGATGATAGTACGTAGTATCGCAGGCTACGGGGTACACCACAAGGGACTTCTATCCAAACCAGTCCCATACCTAAATTTGGATAGTCCAACTCAATGTGGTAAACTCCTGATCTCAGGTTAGTCGTGCGCCCAACGAAATCCTGGCCATGCGAAGGTACACATGACAAATAGTTACACACCACTAGCCCGAGTGGATAGTGAATGAATGAATGAATGGATATGCAATTGCTGCTCAATAAGTCCACATATTAGTACTGTTGCTCTTTGGAGAAATCACCAGGGTCTATTACACTCCACTCCGACTACCTCTTCCCTAGCTGCAGAGCCCAGTGAGTGGAAGAGACCTCACTATCCACCTACCAATATTTGGCCCGGCTCGTCAATAGCGGACCCATTTACGAGCTGGTCATACTCAGCCTAGCTTATAGCCCCCTCACTCGGGCGGATAAGGCCACACCCCCTTCCAACCAACCCTGACACAGTGGGAGACACGACCTCTTGGTATAGGCACCGGCGCTCATATTCCACTTGGTCTAGACATTGAAGCATCTCCTGGTACCAAGGAGGTTCTGAGATTTTCACCCAAGGACATCCTACGTGCCCACAGTGCTAGAACCAAGCATTTTCAGTGTCTCATTTGGTCATCCACGATGTGTCTGTGGAGGCCACGGCCCTAATGTCGCTGAGGCGTATAATGATCAAGTCACATATATGTGAGATGCATGAGTCACACTATCCAGTCATGCAGCAATCCTGCAGATACGGCACGACAATGTGGGCACTTTGTCTCATAAGGAGTCCTGTAAATAGTCCGCCCAATGGCGTATGCTATGATCAAACATTCCTCATATCAGGTATATATATGATGCGTATGGGCAAAAGCATTTTATATGGTGATGAACTATCCTCACAACGAAGATCGGCCTTGATGGCGTACACACAACAAGTATGAGCCTATCAATGGGCCCTAGGGAGAGTTATAATGCGGACATTTAACTAACATTATTCTTACAATGTGGACGTCAAACCAACATTGCTCTCAAGGCGTGGCCTGCCATAAATGTCATTACATGACCCATGGTGGAATCACACAACGCAATAAACCTTGTATACATCTCATTGGGCCTCAACCCATGGGCCTCAACTCACAAGCCCTAATACATCACAATGGGCCTTAACCCATGAGCCCTAATACATCACAATGGGCCTCAACCATTGGGCTCCAAATACATCAAATGAGCCACATCATATGGGCCTCATATACATCAAGTGGGCCTCAACAACGGGCCATAAACATATCAAAGGTGAGCCTCACAGATGGGCCATAAACATATCAAAGGTGGGCCTCACAGATGGTCTCATACATATCAAAGGTGGGCCCCAATGGATGGCCATAAATAAATAAAAATGGGCCCCATACATATACCAAGGTGGGCCTCAATGGGCAGCCACAAATAAATCAAGATGGGCCCCATACATATACTAAAATGGGGTCCACTTGAACTATAGATCTGTCTTATTTTTAGTCTCAAGCCTGTAATACAAGCTTGCCAAATGGTGGATGGTTTGGATGCAACCCATGCATCATGGCTGGGGTCCACATAGATGGACAGCGTGGATGATAAGAGAACGGCATTGAAATCTGTTGAGGGTCAAATATTGCATATCAGACCCATTTATTGCATAGATTTACAAGCATGACACCGTTTAATAGCCTAATTTAATTGAATTTGTGATGCAGGGCGTCTTCATGAGCTTGGACTGAGAAAGGACACTAAAAAGCATGGATTTACCGATCTGATGACACTAAAGCATGGGACGGACTCTAGAAGACCAAGAGCGACGAAATTATACACCAGGGGTCCGCAGAAATCGAGGAATCGAAGCTCAAGGGGCCTGATTTTTCTGTCCAGAATGCAAGATCACGGGGTTCCTGTCATCTGATTGGTTCGAAACTCCATACGTGGCCTGAGGACCATAAATGAACCGTACACGTGAAATTTCATCCATTGGATCCCTCTGGAAGTGGTCCAATGCATAGATCAGCCCCTTTAATTGTTATGTGGGACCCGCCTGATATCTGGATATGCTTCAAAGTTGGTCTAGACGGTCTAAATGAGATGGCAAAACGGATGGATGGATTAGATTTTGCTGATACATCAATGTGGGGCCCGTATGCGATGTGTGTGTGCACAAAACATGCAGACCCGAGCCGCACCGAGCCAACAGACGCGGGTCAGCAGCGCTGACCCGCGTCTCCTTCCCAAACACGGCAGCAGCCGTTTCGCACCGCGTAACGAACGGACGATGTCCGTTTTGCGGATCGTTGTGGGCCCCACTCAACCGTCCATCTCCAACCAGAATTCCGAGACGAATCCAACCGACGGAGTGGATTTCCTCCCCAGCATCATTCAGGGCCTCCACCAACATCCCAGCGCGAGCTCTGTTCGCGCAGCCGGGACTTCCGGGCCGTTCCTTGATCAAGACAGCGATTGAATCAGCAATCCAGACCGTTCATTCGCATCAACAGGAAGCCGTGACCACCACCAAGAAGGCCGATTTTGGTTTTGGACAATCAGTCCTCCAAAATCTCAAGCAAAACGCGGGTCCTCCGCCTGTCACTGCGAAACGTGTTTATTTCCGACTCCAACACGGCTTCTGGTGCGGAAGGCTTCCGCATGGAGGATGGAAAGCGGGCTCGGACGAGAGTACTATATAAAAACGAAGGAAGAAAGGAGAGGAGGGAAGTTTTTTTTGAGTTTGGAGGAGTGGGAGAGGTGGCTGCCGAACGTGGAGCAGGAAAAAGGAAGAAAGAGAAGACGTGAGGGAATGAGAGAGAGGTGTTCGGTTTGAGGGAAAAACGGAAGCAGCAACGGCTGTGCTTCCTGCGGGACGGACGGCTGGAGAGAGAGGTTTTCCTTTTTGTTTTTCTTTTATTTCCTTCCTTTAATGATTTTTTTCTTCTTCTCCTTTTTAGTTAGAATTTAATCCATATCATGCTCGGCTAAACCCCTTAGCTAGGGCTAAGGGGAGAAGCTTGTAGCGTGATGGGAAGATTTTTTTTGCCTTTAATTCTATTTTAAACTGAATAGATTTGGTATTGGGTTGATTTTATGGGAATATTTTTTTTTTGTTTTCTTTAATGGCATGTTGTGACTGAAATTACAATGGGTTTGCAATGGCTTTGAATATTCCTTTCCTTTTTATGTTTATGAAGTCAGGAACCCCTGTTGTTCATCATTGTCCCATGGGCATGGTAGGATGACAGTACCCCTTCCTAACCTTCATAATCATGTTGATTGATTGGTAATTAGATTAATTCTGTTGTTTGCTTTGTCTCATGGGCATGGTTTGGTGATGGAATCCATTCTAATTCATCCATTCTTCATCTTTTGAAACCTATATCAATGGCAGTACAGTAAATTCTCATAATTTGTGATCCTGGCATACGATCTCCCTGATCTCTACAAGTGGATCCTCTGAATCCCTAGTTCCCTTTCTCTGAATTCCTGAAAGTCTTAGATAATTCTTCCACAATTATTCCTTAAATTATATTTGGTTTAAATCACATCTTAGTCTAGTTCTAGTTCTACTTGGTTTCAGATAACGTATAGTCCCTGTGGATTCGACCTCGGTCTTACCGAGTTTATTACTACATCACAACCCTGCACTTGGGGTGTGAACAAGTTTTTGGCGCCGTTGCCGGGGACTGACGGTTACGTTTTTCTGAAATTAATTAGTTTTAGAATTAGGTTAGGATTAGGATTTTACTTACTTTAGGATAGAAGTTTTTATTTTATTTTATTCTATTTTTAGAACTTAACTTGTTTCCTGTTTTATAGGATCTGGACATAAGTTTCTCAATTGGTAATTCCTTCCTAATCTCTCTACTTTTTCATATTTTTAGGTTATCCCTTTCCCTTCTTAGAAATTAACTTTCTATTTTTGTTTTATTTTAGTAACTTTCTAATTCTAACACTTTTAGAAACTAATTTTGTTTCCTAATTTATTTTTAGAATTAGAAACTAACCTTCCTATTTTGTAGGCCTTTAAGATAGAAATTTCTAATTTGGTAAGCTCCTTCCCTACTCCCTATCTTTCAGTTCTCTTTTAATAATCTACTTTCTAGTTTAGATTTTTCCCAATTTATTTTAGAAATCTCCACTTTCTTTTAAAAATTCCTTCTTTTAGAAATTGATTTACTGCCATCTTTCTTTTAGAATCTAACTTATTTTATTTTTATTTTGCAGGTCCTTAACTTAGGACTCCAATTTGGTAATTTTTTTCCAACTCTCCCTTTTCTTTTTAGATTTTCATTTCTTTTCTTAGGATTAGGCTTTGAATTAGTTGAGGGCTGCGAGTTTTCATGCCCAAGTGGGCCCGTGACGACACTCGACGTCTCTTGACTGAAGGAGGATTGGTTGAGGGGTTGACTATCCATCGCAGGACTAGACACCACTCGAAATCCCCTGAGTTAACTGAGGTCATGGCTGAAGACCAACCTCCTCTACTTCCACCCAGGGTGGAGGATACCCAGGATGAAAATGAGGTGCAACAGGCACCCCCGCCTCGTACTTTACGAGATTTTTTACAACCGGCGGGAGTGAGTACGCCCTCATGCATGATTTTTCCTGAAAATACAGGACAAATGGACATCAAGCCAGGAGTTATCCAACTCCTTCCCAAATTCCATGGACTTGAATCAGAGAGTCCATATTTGCATTTGAAAGAGTTCGATGAAATTATAGCTACATTATGTTTTCCTAATGTATCTGAGGATACAATTAGGCTGAAACTCTTTCCTTTTTCCTTAAAGAGAAAGCTAAGACGTGGTTACATTCATTACGCCTAGATCCATTGGCACATGGAACGATATGCGAGGGAATTCATAAAAAATTCTTCCCACATCATAAAACGATTACCCTCGAAAAGCAATTATGAACTTTGCCCAAAAGGAAGATGAAACATTCTTTCCAATGTTGGGAAAGGTTCAAAGTTTTGGTCGTTCATGCCCACAACACGGATTTGAAACGTGGCGCATTACAAATTTTTCTATGATGGATCGACATCTTCCATGCGCCAAATGGTCGAGACAATGTGTAATGGAGAGTTCATTAATAAAGATATCGACGAGGTATGGGATTACCTCGATAGTTTGGCTGAAAAACACAATCTTGGGACTATTACCCAAAGTCGAACACCACGGCCAGGCCGACTCAATTAAAGGAGAAAGGTGGATTATATCTCTTGAAAGAAGAGGATGATCTCAAGTGTAAAGTGACTACGCTCATAAGGAAAGTTGAGGCCATGGAAGGAAAGAAGGATAAGGTCAATGAAATTGTTTGCGGCATCTGTGATTGCAACATTCACACAACTGAAAATTGTCCTACAATACCTGCCTTTCGAGGAGTGTTGAATGAACAAGCCAATGCCGTAAATAACTATCAAAGACCTTTTACTGGACCTAACTTCAATACATACAATCCTGGCTGGAAAAATCATTAGTTAGAGGAATGGACAGACGGCTACTCCTCCAGGTTTCTTCAATCAAAATCCAAATCAAGTGAAACCTCAAGAGGAACCGGTTCAAAATCCCATACAAGAGCTGGCTCAGGCAATGCGGGGAATTACAGATTTTATGCAAAAGATAGATTCTCGTATGACGGTTATAGAAAAGGGGATGCTTCCTGCACAACCTCTCCCCAATCCTAAACCGCAGTACGAGAGTAATGATCCCAGCTCTTCAAATCAGATGGGGCATGCTAAATCCATCACCACTCTTAGGAGTGGGAAGATCATTGATAAAACTCTTTCGGTTAGGCCCGAAAAGCCTCAAGAACCAGAAGAGGACAACAATGATGGATCCAGTGATGGCCCACAAAAAGTAGAACCGGAACTTTTAGAGAATCCAGTTGCTCCATTCCCCTAACGGTTGGTTTCACCAAAACCTCTCTCTAACTCTCAGGATACCCTAGAGGTGTTGAAACAAGTGAAAGTCAACATTCCTCTACTTGATGTCGTGAAACAGATACCTTCATATGCCAAATTCCTGAAAGACTTATGCATGACCAAAAGATGGAAAATTATTCAAAAGAAAATCTTCTTGACTGAGAAAGTGAGTGCCATCCTGAAGCAAGACGTGCCGCAGAAATTTAAGGATCCCGGTAGCCCAACCATATCATGTGTAATCGGGAACCATCGAATTGATCACGCACTTCTTGACTTAGGAGCGAGCGTCAATTTGATTCCCTACTCGGTATACAAACAGTTAGGTTTGGGTGAATTAAAACCCACCCTAACCACACTACAACTTGCTGATCGCTTTGTTCGTGTACCAAGAGGGATAATTGAGGATGTGTTAGTCCAGGTCGATAGATTTTACTACCCTGTAGACTTTATCATCCTGGACACCGAACCCATCAATAACATGAGCACTCAGATTCCCGTCATTCTTGGTCGCCCATTCCTTGCCACGTCAAATGCAATTATCAATTGTAGGAATGGTATCATGACTATGTCTTTTGGAAATTTGACATTGGAGTCAAACATTTTTTTCAATAACGGCAGCAACTCAGAGGATGATGACGATTTCCACGACATTAACATGATTGACTCTTTCGTGGAAGATACGACACCTCTGACCTTATCCTCCGACCATCTAGAGACGTGCCTGGCCCACTCCCATGATTTTGATGATGACATGATTAGGGAGACGTGCGCCTTGCTTGATACTGCACCGGCTTGAAGTTAACCGATGGAGGCCACAATTTGAAGAATTACCACAAACTGATGTAGTGCCTCTACCGTCTAACCTCAAGCCGCCGAAGCTTGACCTAAAACCTTTGCCCTCTGATTTGAAATATGCATATTTGGGTCAAGATGAGACATACCCGGTGGTGATCTCTGCCCACCTGGAGAAAGAACAGGAGAGTATGCTTATATCTACTCTCATTGAGCATAAAGGAGCCCTGGGATGGACGATAGCGGACCTCAAAGGAATCGATCCCTCGATTTGTACTCACCGCATATATCTTGAGGATAATGCAAAAACCGCTCGGCAACCACAACGTAGACTAAATCCCAACATGAAGGAAGTGGTTAAGGCCGAGGTTCTTAAACTATTGGATGTGGGTATTATATACCCTATATCTGATAGTCAATGGGTGAGTCCAACTCAAGTGGTCCCTAAGAAGTCCGGAATCACCATCGTGGCCAATGCTAATAATGAACTCGTGCCAACTAGAGTCACTACTGGTTGGAGAATGTGCATTGACTACAGGAAGTTGAATACCGTCACGAGGAAAGACCACTTTCCTTTACCATTCTTTGATCGATCCTGGAAAGGTTAGTTGGTCATTCCTATTACGTTTTCTTGACGGGTATTCGCTACAACCAAATAGAGATAGCCTCGAAGACCAGGAAAAGACCACATTTACATGTCCCTACGGCACCTTTGCTTACGAAGGATGCCATTCGGACTATGTAATGCCCTGCCACCTTTCGGGATGTATGCTTAGTATCTTTTCCGATATGGTAGGACAATATCTAGAGGTCTTCATGGACGATTCTCTGTCTTCGGTTCCATCTTTCAGCAAGTGCTGGGAAAGTCTTAAATATGTCTTGAAAAGATGTGAAGAAAAGAAATTGGTACTTAATTGGGAGAAGTGCCATTTCATGGTTCGAAGGGAATTGTCCTTGGGCATATCATCTCGTCCAAAGGAATCGAGGTAGATAAGGCAAAAATCGATCTTATCTCTAACCTACCTCCACCCAAGAACATCGGAGACGTGCGATCCTTCTTAGGACACGCAGGATTTTACAGCGATTCATAAAGGACTTTAGTCTTCTCTCGTCCTTTATGTAATCTTCTTCAAAAGGATGTTCCGTATGTGAGCAATGCAGGAAGCTTTCACCAAGCTTAAGGGCACGTTAACCACCGCACCTATCATGCACCACCCGAGGAACCTTCCTTTTGAGCTTATGTGCGACGCTTCGATTATGCTCTTGGGGCGGTCCTAGGCCGGAGAAAAGACAAGAAGCCCTACGTCATTCATTACGCAAGTAGGACTCTAAATCCGCCCAAGTGAACTACTCGACTACGGAAAAGGAACTCTTAGCCGTAGTGTTCGCCTGGATAAATTTAGGTCCTACGATCGGATCCAAGATCATTATATATACAGATCATGCGATCAAGTATCTTCTTTCTAAGAATGATTCTAAGCCCCGCCTGATAAGATGGATCCTTCTAATCCAAGAATTTGATTTAGAAATTAAAGATAAAAAGGGAGTAGAGAACGTAGTGGCCGATCACCTTTCTCGCCTTAATACCTCTGATTCCCTTGAGACGACCCATATCAATGATATGTTCCCTGATAAATAACTATTCATAGTCTCCCATTCACCTTGGTTCGCCGATATTGCTAATTATCTTGCTACAGGTGCCATACCGACACTGTGACCGCGCAAGATAAGAAGAAATTTTTCACCGAGGTGCGCAACTTTTTCTCGGGATGATCCTTATTTATTTAAATATTGCCCGGACCAAATTCTAAGGAGATGTGTACGGCGAAATATTGCCCACCAACTCCTATCACTCTCAGGCCTGTGGGGTCACCTTTCTGTCAAAAAGACTACTACCAAATTTCGTTAGTGTGGCTTTATTGGCCCATTAGGTTCAAGGACACTCATGAGTTTTGTAAAGCTTATGAGTGTTGTCAAAATTGGGAGCATTGTCCCGTCGAAACATGATGCCTTTGAATCCCATTCTTATCATAAGCATTTGATTTTGGGGCATCGATTTCATGGGACCATTCCCCCAATCGTTTGGAAATCGATATTTTGCTCGCCGTGGATTATGTCACTAAATGGGTCAAGCGATTCCGTGTCGAAAGAATGACCATCGACGGTCATTAAATTCCTAAAAGAAAACATCCTTTCTCGATTCTAACGCCTCGAGCCATCATTAGTGATGGAGGCTCACACTTTTGAATAGACCATTCGAGAGCTTAATGAAGAAATACGGTATCTCTCATAAGGTGAGCACCCCATACCATCCATAGACAAGTGGACAAGCTGAGATTTCCAATAGGGAGATTAAACACATTTTGGAGAAAACGGTTAACCCCGATCGTAAGGATTGGTCAATCCGATTGACCGATGCCTTATGGGCATACCGTATTGCCTTTAAAACTCCTATTGGAATGTCTCCCTTTAGACTTGTCTATGGGAAAGCTTGTCACTTGCCTGTGGAGCGGAACATAAAGCATACTAGGCGATCAAAAATCTTAATTTCAATCTGACAACAACGGCTCGCTACGCAAACTTCATTGAATGAACTTGAAGAAATCCTAAATGACATACGAGAATTCGAGAATTTACAAGGACAGATGAAGGCGTTTCATGATCAACATATTCTACGAAAATCATTCACGCCAGGAAAGTCCTTTTGTATAATTCTCGATTACATCTCTTTCCGGGTAAGCTTCGATCTCGTTGGACCGGCCCTTACATTGTTGTTACTGCTTATCCTCATGGGGCCGTCGAGATAAGAGATCCCGACAATGGCAAGGAGTTTAAAGTAAATGGACATCGTTTAAAGCCATTTGTCGAGAAATTTGATTCGAGAGGACATGTCCATGCCTCTGATTGATCCTGTTTACCAGGATCGATCTCCTATTTGGCGGACCCAGGTTATCAAGATTGATTAATTCATGGTCCATTCTTGTCTAGTTGAAGACGTTAAACTTAGCGCTCCTAGGACGCAACCCAAATTTTCATTCCATTTCACTTTTCTCATTCATTAGTTCAATGTTTGTGGGTAGCATTGCCGCAAACCCTCACGAGACTACAACTCGTCCACTAGGGGTAACCTAGGGGTTTAAAGGCTTGTTGCATGCGCTAAATGCAATCGAGAGCACCTGCGAAAGTGGTATAGGTAGGATTTTATTTTTGTTAGTTTTGTGTCACTTTCTCTCTCGTGCTGACCGGATTCCATGCTGCGATCTCTTGGAAAGTCTCTCACGATTCATCATCCAGGTACTATCTTCCCTTCACTCTTTCTTTACTTTTGTTGTCCTATGCGCATTCCATACTCATATCCTTTACATTGAGGACAATGTAGCTTTTAAGTTGGGGGTGGGAGATTAGGTTACCTAATCAGTATTTTCTTGAGCAAAAATTGTGAAAATTTTTAAATTTTTCTGGACTTTCTGGTGAATTCAAAGTGATTTGACGACCATCTTTGATTTAGAATTACAGGATATGGAATGTTGGTGATTTACTGCTCTTGGATTCAGTTGCTCGTTAGATTTCACAGTTAAGTTTAATTATTAATCCATGATTAGAAGTTGTAAACATTGATTGAGTCATGATTTCACATGTCACATCTCGCTTACACATTAAGATTTCAGTTTGAAACTGAAGGGTTAATTTGGTGATCAGTAAGCATAGAAGGAACCAACTTGAACAATTGCCCGTCAAGATCAATTAAAAGGAAGAGATACCGTTAAAAAAGGTTAGGCAAAGAATCTTCACTATAGGTTTGCTCCTTATAAGTGTGGACTTCATTAAAAAAAAAAAAAAAAAAAAAAAAAAAAAAAAAAAAAAAAAAAAAGGAATGAAAAGATGATCTTTGAGGCAAGCTTTGGTTATTATGAATTCTCTTGTTGATTACTAACGATATCCTGAAATAAAGAAATGAATATTAATGTTGAAAGTTGGGATTACACTTTACATCTGTGGAACTCAATGTTTAGGATTATTTCTAATTAAGGGACTAATACTTTGAATGAAGTTTATCGTGTGTTTGAGTCTAGGAGAGAGTAAGGCCCAACATTCATGAATTGTTGAATTCTGAATATCTAGATTGTTTTCCAAAATCACTCGAGTTCATAGAAATTCTCCTGTAATTCTCAACTTATTTTTCGCATACTTTGCTCGGGACTAGCAAAATGCTGGTTGGGGGTTGTGTTGAGGGTCAAATATTGCATATCAGACCCATTTATTGCATAGATTTACAAGCATGACACCGTTTAATAGCCTAATTTAATTGAATTTGTGATGCAGGGCGTCTTCATGAGCTTGGACTGAGAAAGGACACTAAAAAGCATGGATTTACCGATCTGATGACACTAAAGCATGGGACGGACTCTAGAAGACCAAGAGCGACGAAATTATACACCAGGGGTCCGCAGAAATCGAGGAATCGAAGCTCAAGTGGCCTGAAAAGTGTCCAGAACGCAAGATCACGGGGTTCCTGTCATCTGATGGGTTCGAAACTCCATACGTGGCTTGAGGACCATAAATGAACCGTACACGTGAAATTTCATCCATTGGATCTCTCTGGAAGTGGTCCAATGCACAGATCAGCCCCTTTAATTGTTATGTGGGACCCGCCTGATATCTGTATATGCTTCAAAGTTGGTCTAGACGGTCTAAATGAGATGGCAAAGCGGATGGATGGATTGGATTTTGCTGACACATCAAGGTGGGGCCCGTATGCGATGTGTGTGTGCACAGAACATACAGACCCGAGCCGCACCAAGCCAACAGACGCGGGTCAGCAGCGCTGACCCGCGTTTCCTTCCCAAACACGGCAGCAGCCGTTTCGCACCGCGTACGAACGGACGACGTCCGTTTTACGGATCGTTGTGGGCCCCACTCAACCCCCAGTTTGATGATCCAAACCGTCCATTGGATCCGTAGGATGGCTAAGACCCTCACCTAGGTGTTTTTTCTCCACCATGCAACCTATCGCACTTTCCTAGCCGTTTAACGCAGAACGGGCGGTGAAATTTGAATCAGCAATCCAGACCGTTCATTCGCATCAACAGGAAGCCGTGACCACCACCAAGAAGGCCGATTTTGGTTTTGGACAATCAGTCCTCCAAAATCTCCAGCAAAACGCGGGTCCTCCGCCTGTCACTGCGAAACGTGTTTATTTCCGACTCCAACACGGCTTCTGGTGCGGAAGGCTTCCGCATGGAGGATGGAAAGCGGGCTCGGACGAGAGTACTATATAAAAACGAAGGAAGAAAGGAGAAAGGGCAGGTTTTTTTTGAGTTTGGAGGAGTGGGAGAGGTGGCTGCCGAACGTGGAGCAGGAAAAAGGAAGAAAGAGAAGACGTGAGGGAATGAGAGAGAGGTGTTCGGTTTGAGGGAAAAACGGAAGCAGCAACGGCTGTGCTTCCTGCGGGACGGACGGCTGGAGAGAGAGGTTTTCCTTTTTGTTTTTCCTTTATTTCCTTCCTTTAATGATTTTTTTCTTCTTCTCCTTTTTAGTTAGCTAGGGCTAAGGGGAGAAGCTTGTAGCGTGATGGGAAGATTTTTTTTGCCTTTAATTCTATTTTAAACTGAATAGATTTGGTATTGGGTTGATTTTATGGGAATATTTTTTTGTTTTCTTTAATGGCATGTTGTGACTGAAATTACAATGGGCTTGCAATGGCTTTGAATATTCCTTTCCTTTTTATGTTTATGAAGTCAGGAACCCCTGTTGTTCATCATTGTCCCATGGGCATGGTAGGATGACAGTACCCCTTCCTAACCTTCATAATCATGTTGATTGATTGGTAATTAGATTAATTCTGTTGTTTGCTTTGTCTCATGGGCATGGTTTGGTGATGGAATCCATTCTAATTCATCCATTCTTCATCTTTTGAAACCTATATCAATGGCAGTACAGTAAATTCTCATAATTTGTGATCCTGGCATACGATCTCCCTGATCTCTACAAGTGGATCCTCTGAATCCCTAGTTCCCTTTCTCTGAATTCCTGAAAGTCTTAGATAATTCTTCCACAATTATTCCTTAAATTATATTTGGTTTAAATCACATCTTAGTCTAGTTCTAGTTCTACTTGGTTTCAGATAACGTACAGGTATCCCTGTGGATTCGACCTCGGTCCTTACCGAGTTTATTACTACATCACAACCCCGCACTTGGGGTGTGAACAATACGGTTTGAATGTAGCACATGCATCATGGTGGGGGCCACTAGCCGTCCAACAGCTAGCCATATGGCTGGACAGCATTGATAAAACACATACAATCTGGTGGGTTCCACCGTCCACAGCAGTCGACGGTGCGAATAAAATGCATTCATCCTTGTGGGTCCCACGTGGGGCCCACCCTACTGTTTATATGCCGTCCAATCTATTCATACGGTCACAGAGACTTGGACAAAGAGTAAAAGCAAATTTCATATTCACCCAAAACTTCTGGACGCCCAAACGGGTCCAATGGCAGTTGTTCAATCGCCACTATTTCCTATGATGTGGGCCATATGAGTTTCAGATCGGGCCGATATTTTGAGGGGGCTCACTTCAGGAAGGGGCCCACCAAATGAACAGATTGGATGACAAATACACATCATGTGGGGCCCACGGCTGGGACCGTGGGTCCCTGCCTAGTCTTCCGCCCGCCTCCACGCGGCAGGCGCTGCCTGCGCGCTTATGGCAGCAGCAGCAGCATCTGTTGCGTCTTCTATTTTATTATTATTTTTTTAAAATCACATTTTCTGAGGTTTTTCGTGTGTGGGGCCCACATCAAAAGAATCCACCCCGCCTATTGGTTCTCATATCTCAAGACAAGCCTAACAAGCCCAATATTCAATATATTTTGGTGTGTGGATACATCATGTGAATTTTTAATGGTGAAAACCACCAGTTTCTATGCTATAGCCGGCCAGAAGGTCACATTGGCCCCATTTTTCGGCTCAACGCCTAAAATGGTCTGAGGAAACGGATGGACGGCGTGGATTGAATACATACATCAAGGTCGGGCCTATATGAGTAGGCCACCCCATAAGCTTGGAAACAAGCTAATATTTGTGTTTTCCCAGTTCACGTCTAGCATCCCAGGGACGCTGGATGGCTAGGCATAATACATGCATTGAGGTGGGCCCTGCTTAGGTGGGCCACCAAATGGTAGATGGTATAGATACAACACATATATAAGGTGGGGTCCATCCAAGTGGGCCACACAACCATATCATCACAAAAAGGGAGAGAGAGAGAGAGAGAGAGAGAGAGAGAGAGAGAGATAAATAGGCACGTGTGATGGAGGGCTCCACCACTATGAGCCCTCCCTTGCATTCAATCATGCATCAAGTGGATCCCAATACATGTGGGCCCACCAAATCAAAGATCAACAGTGGAGATCCTTTCTCTACCAAATGTAAGGTCTAGATGACCCTATCCATACAAGAAAAATAAACATCATGATGGGGGGCATAGAGAATGGCCCCATCATGGAATGATCATGAGGATTAAAGTGGTCCATCGACCACATCAAGGGTCCAAAGTGAGATCCATACTATCAATCGGTAGGCCTCACTTGGACCATCATCAAAACATGAAAGATCTAGCCTAATAGGCACCTACTGTTCGATCTTCTTAGTCCGTTGGAGATCCGATCTCCTTTTATCTCACTTTGATGGAGGGTGATGAGGTTTGAATGGCTAGGATGATGGATCTTGTGATGGGAATGGGCCACTCTTAACACAATCTTTTCTCTCACTTAAGAATGCATGGACGTCCACATTTTTGGTGCTTGGAATTGTGTGTTGAGAAAGAGAGGGAGAGAGAGGGTTGTAAGGAGAGAGAGTGATGGATGTAAGTGATGGGTGAGGTGATGGTGTACTTGACATGTATGGGTGTGTAAGAGAGAGGGTGAGAGAGTTGACTTGGTAATTGCTTGACTTGTGGAGAAAGAAAGCATGAGTGTATGTACTTGACATAAGGTGATTGATTGATAGAACATGTTGTAGAGATTCTCTTGGGATTGCAAACATGCGGCGTTTTTTCGAAATAAACGCTGGCCCGCATCTTCTGATCAAGGTGTCGGATCGGTGCATAAGACGTAGCGTTAAAACCGCAGCGATGGTACGGTCGCAATGGTACAAGTCTCGAGTTGAGCTGACTCTGATATATGAGACATGACTCAAGATCACGCGCAACTGCTGTCTACGCATCGCAGGTCGCCGAAATTCAACCGGGAGGACCGTGGAAGCCTACGGAACAGTATGGGTTAGGATACGGGTCTTACACACATCCAGCGTCTCTGGAGGCTAGACGGTGTGGAATAACACAAGCTTCATGGTGGGTCTCACATGGACATGGCCCACCATGGATGTATATATATATTCTATATATAATATAAATATATTACATATATTTAGATCTAGTGGGTGGGATTTCCTTGGTATGTAGTGAGTCACTTTGTCTGATGGATGGAGTAGATCTAACACAATTCGGTGAGGCCCACAACATTCTAGGAAAAGAGAAAAAGAGAGAGAGAAAGAGAAAGAGAGATACGGTGATGGAGGGGCCCCGCCATTATGGGCCCCACATGATACAACTCATACATCAAAATGGGTCCCACCAACAAGTGGGCCCTAAAAATAAGAATTTAACGGTGGATCACCCACCATCTTTCTTCTTCTTGGTCCCTTAGTCTTTTATGCACCTATGCTCAACATTTAACAGTGGATGATGGAGTCTTGATGGTGGGGATGAGAGATGAGGGGGTGTTCACTCCCCAAGTATAGGGTTGTGATGTAGTAATAAACTCGGTGAGACCGAGGTCGAATCCCAAGGGACTGAAACCTGTACGTTGTCTGAAACTAGGTAGAATTAAAATTAGACTAAGATGAAATCTAAATAGAATGACCTTTTAGGGAATAATTGTGAAATAATTATTTAAAACTTAAGAAAAATCAGAATTAAGAAACTAGGGATTCAAAGGATCCACTTGTAGAGATCAGGGAGATCTTATGCCCACTTCAAGAATTATGGAAATTAAACTGAACTTACTTGATTTAGTTTTCAAGAGATGAAAGGTATATGAATTAGAGTGGATTCCATCACCAAACCATGCCCAGGAGACAAAGCAAACAACAAAATTAAACCAATTACCAACCAATCAACAATGCATGAAGGTTAGGAAGGGTACCGTCATCCGACCATGCCCATGAGACGATGGTGAACAACAGGGGGCTTCCTGACGTCATAAATATCAAAAGGAGGAAGAAAATATTCAAAGCCATTGCAAACCCATTGTAATTTCAGTCACAACAAACCATTAAAGACAAAAAAAAAAAAAAAAACATTCCTTCGATAATCAACTAAAATTAAATTCAATTCATAAATTTAGATTCAAAATAAAAAGAAAAAGAAAAGGAAAAGACAAAACTAGATATCTCTCCCTCTCTCTACTCACGTCCAGTCCAAGTCGTGCTCACGTCCAGCACTGAATCTTCTTCCTTCCCTTTATCCCCCCCCCCCCCCCCCTCTCTCTTCTCTCTTTTATTTTATATACGTCAGGGGCCACTTGTGTGCATAGCCTTTACGCACAGAAGAAACAGGTGCGGAGGTTTTACGTAATGTAACAGAAAGTGCGTAATAGAACTTACGCTGGATATTTGGTGGGGCCCACTTTAGCTGTCATTTGATAGATCCATACGGTTCATCATCTTCTCCTCGAAATTTCGTCTGGAGATGGTCTATTTTGATTGTCCGTTGATGTGGCCCAAGAGAGAACTACTGCTTTAACGACATTTGAATGGTCCCCTTGAGATCACTGTAGCGGACATGTATGCGTGTACAGCTGAAAACAGTCAAAATGGTTTTGACCAAAAAGGGCGCCTCTATATGATGGATGGTTCAGATCAGACCTCCGATCATCACTAGTGGGCTAGGACGACTTGGAACCTCCGGTATTTTCGCCCTGCGAAATAGAGCATCGCAATTGATGCTGTGATGATGGTGGGCCCATTTATCGGACTTGACAGAGAAATCCACTCTGTTAATTGCAATATTCTCGAAAAACCAGGTGGGAATCACTATTTTTGGATCGAATTCGGTGTGGCCCATGAGATTATCCACTCCACCGTCCATCTTGTGTTTGAACGGTAATCTGCCTGTCCGTACGTTCATGGGTTGAAAAGGACACCTAGGTAAGGGTTACGTCTACCCAAGAGATTTAATGGACGGTCTGGATCATCCATTTGGATGATGAGTGGGCCGTATTACTGAAAAACGAATGGACAACGTCCGTCCGTTGTTACTTTGCAAGAAGGAGACGGGTCAGCCCGTCTTTGACCGGGCTAACCGTCCGGTGAGCGTCCAGCGCACCTAAGCACTGTGCACACTCAAGTGTAGGTGCAGTCCACTATGATATTCTCAAGAAATCCGTACCGTCCATCCTTTCCCCATCTAATTTAAGATGTTGAGTCCGAAATTGAAACGTATCCAGAGCTCAGGTGGGCCCCAAATCAAGGGTTTATGGGCTGATCTGTCCATTGGGACACTTGCGCAAGGATTGAATGGATGAAATTCGACGTGTACGGTTAATTTATGGTCCTCGAGCGATGTATGAATTTTCGAGCTGAACGGATGGTGGAAACCCTGTGTTCTTGCACTCTAGATGTCTTTCGGGCTACTTGAGCTTCAGTTTCTCAATTTTCTTGGATCCCTGGCGTGTAAATCTGTCAATCTTGGTCTCCTGGGATCCGTCGCTTGCCTTGGTGACTTCAGACCATTAAATCCATACTTTTAGTACCCTTTCCCAGTCCAGGCTCGTAAATACGCCCTGCATCACAAACATGATTAAATCAGCCATTAAACGGAATTATGCTTGTAGATGCAAGTAATAACTGTGGTCTAATATGCAATATTTGACCCTCAACACAACCCCCAACTAGCATTTTGCTAGTCCCGAGCAAAGTATGCAGAAGATAAGTTGAAAATTGCAGAACACATTTTATAAACTCGAGTGATTTTTGAAAATAATCCAGAAATAGAGTCTACGATTCATGATTGTTGGCATTACTTTCTCCTGAAATCAAGCTCACAGTAAACTTCATAATCAAGGTCAAATATTAATCCCTTAATTAGAACAATTCCAAACATTGAATTCCATGGATGTATAGTCTAATCTTGACTTATCAACATTAAGATTCACCTCTCTATTTAAGGATATTATTGGTAACCAATAAGAGAATTCACAATAACCCAACTTGGCTTACACATTATCTTTTTATTCTTTTTATATTTGATTTTTTTCATTAAAAGTAACGCCAAGAAGGGGAATTGAATCCTCACCTATAGGGAGCAAACCCATGGTAAAGACTGTACACCCAACTTTTTCTCATATCATTCATACGGAATTAAATCTACACGTATAGGGAGCAAACCTATGGTGTAGACCATTCCCCAATCCTTTCAATTTATCAGGTTAGTTCCTTTCAAGCTTAGTGATCACCAAATTAATCCTTCAATATCGAATGAAACCTTAATGTGTAAGCAAGATGTGACATGTAAAATTATGATTCAATCAATGTTTAAAACTTCTAATCATGGATTAATAGTTCTAGCTTAACTGTGAAATCTAACAAATAGTTGAATCCAAGAGTCATAAATTCCAACATCACTTATCTTGTAATTCTAAATCCAAGATAGCCATCAAAATCACTTCGAATTCATACGAAATTCTTAAAAAAAAAAAAAAATTCACAATTTCTGCTCAAGACTAAGAAAACACTGATTAGGAAACCTAATCTCCCACCCCCAACCTAAAATCTACATTGTCCTCAATGTAAATGATATGAGTATGCAATGCACTTGGGACAACGAAAAGTAAATATGAAGTGATGGGAAGATAGTACCTGGATGATGAATTGAGAGACACTTTCCAAGAGATCGCAGCATGAGCGTCGGTCAGCACGAGAGAGAAGGCAACACAAAAATAAAAATAAAATCCTACCTATACCACTTTCATAGGTGCTCTCGATTGCATTTAGCGTATGCAACAAGCCTTTAAACCCCTAGGTTACCCCTAGTGGACGAGTTGTAGTCTCGTGAGGGTTTGCAGTAATGTTACCCATAAACATTGAACTAACTAATGATAAAAACGAAATGAAATGAAGAACTGGGTTGCCTCCCAAGAGCGCTAAGTTTACCGTCTTCAGCCAAACAAATAAAGCAACTACCCTAGTCCTATGAAAGCGATAAACCTACCTATACCTCCATCAGACTAGGAGATCAATCTTGGTAAATAGGAGCAGTCAGGGGCATGGACATGTCCTCTAAATCAAATTTCTTGACAAATGGTTTCAATCGATGTCCATTGACTTTAAACTCCTTGCCATTGTCGGGATCTCTTATCTCAACGGCCCCATAAGGAAAAACAGTAACAACAATGTAAGGGCCTGTTCAACGAGATCGAAGCTTACCCGGAAAGAGATGTAATCGAGAATTGTACAAAAGGACCTTCTGACCAGGCGTGAATAATTTTCGCAAAATGTGTTGGTCATGAAATGCTTTCATCTTGTCCTTGTAAATTCTCAAATTATCGTACGCATCATTCCAGATTTTCTCAAGTTCATTCAATTGAAGTTTGCGTAGCGAGCCAGCGTTGTCCAGATTGAAATTAAGATTTTTGATCGCCCAGTATGCTTTATGTTCCAGCTCTACAGGTAAGTGACAAGCTTTCCCATAGACAAGTCTAAAGGGAGACCTTCCAATAGGGGTTTTAAAAGCAGTACGGTATGCCCATAAGGCATCGGTCAATTGGATTGACTAATCTTTACGATCAGGGTTAACCATTTTCTCCAAAATGTGTTTAATTTCCCTATTAGAAATCTCAACTTACCCACTTGTCTGTGAGTGGTACGGGGTGCTCACCTTATGAGAGATACCGTATTTCTTCATTAAGCTCTCAAATGGTTTATTACAAAAGTGTGAGCCCCCATCACTAATGATGGCTCGAGGCGTTCCGAATCGAGAAAGGATGTTTTCTTTTAGGAATTTAATGACCGTGCGATGGTCATTAGTTCGACACGAAATCGCTTCGACCCATTTAGTGACATAATACACGGCGAGCAAAATATACAGATTTTCAAACGATTGGGGGAATGGTCCCATGAAATCGATGCCCCAGCAATCAAATGCTTCAATGATAAGGATGGGATTCAAAGGCATCATATTTCGACGGAACAATGCTCCCAATTTCTGACAACACTCACAAGCTTTGCAAAACTCATGAGTGTTCCTAAACATAGTGGGCCAGTAAAAGCCACACTGCAAAATCTTGGCCGTGGTCTTTTTAGCAGAAAAGAGACCACCACAGGCCTGTGAGTAATAGAAGGAGATGACGCTCTAATGCTCATCATCTGGTACACATCTCCTTAGGATTTGGTTTGGACAATATTTAAATAAATAAGGATCATCCCAGAAAAAGTTACGCACCTTGGTGAAGAATTTCTTCTTATCTTTTGCAGTCCACTGTGTCGGTATGGCACCTGTAACAAGATAATTAGCAATATCAGCAAACCAAGGTGAATGGGAGACTCTGAACAGTTGTTCATCAGCGAACATGTCGTTGATATGGGTCGTCTCAAGGGAATCTGTAAGACCCGTATTCTCGCCCGTACTGTTTCGTAAATTTTCACGGTCCTCCCAGTCGAATTTCAACGACCTGCAGGTAGCATTTGCCCACGCTCTTGAGTCACATCCTATAAACCCGAACTGACTCAAGCTGAGACCTATGTCATTGCGACCGCGCCGTTGCTGCGGTTCCGACGATACGTCTTGTGCGTCAATACGACGCTCAGATTATGAAATCCGGCCCGTGCATTATCTCAGCCTTTGATCGCTTGATTGTGGGACCCACCTTGTACTTCCCTAGAAACATTAATTACTATGATGTTACCCTAGGGGTGACATCACCCTACCCTACCTTAGCCATAACTCATAAATAACCACCCATTCCCTTTCCCCATGAGTCAACTCATTAATTACCTATAAACCATCACTTCTCTCTCTCTCTCCTATCTCTCTCTCCCTCCCTCTCTCTTCCTCACTCTCCATTGCAAAAGCCATGGACGTCCAACCATCCCAAAAATCCAACCACCATCTACCTTAGATCCCCACCAATCTAACCTCTAGATTGTCATCTTCACCGTTGAAAGAGCTTCATAGAAGCATTGGAGTATATGGGAAGAAGAAAAAGAGTAAAGTGGGTGCTTCTCTCTCCCTCTCCCTTTTTTTTTTAAATTTGTTTGGTGTGAAGATGTGATTGTGTGGTCCATCTAATTGGTTGTGTGATGTTCAAACCGTTCATCAAATGGACCTCACTTTAATGTGTATATTACCCACATCATCTAACCATTTGGGTGGCCCACCTGGACAGCATGTCTGTGGGTGAGGCCCACCTTAATGTATGTTTGAGCAATGTCCAGCGTCTAGGGACGCTGGACGCTGTAACTGTGAAGTGTTCGCTGACGGCGAGTGTATTGACGTCCGAGAGCAAAAAAAAAAAGAAGAGATTTTTTAGGTGGGCCACTTATGTAGGCCCCACCTTGATATATGTTTCTAATCCAAGCCGTCCATTATGTTCCCCAGCTCATTTCAGGCGTTGAACCGAAAAATGAGGTTGATCTGGTTTCCTGGCGGGCCATAGTTTAGGAAAAAGTGCTCTTACCTTTGATTTACTTCCTGATGCTCCCGAATACCAAAAACAGCCCAATCTTAGACTCGTTGGGATTGTATCAAGCCATGGTGACCAATGGATGGATTGGATTCGTCCGAGGTGGGCCCCACCTACACAATAGCACCGAAATTTAGTTTTAAAAAAAAAAAAAAAAAAAAAACAAGCAGTACAGCAGCGGCAGCTGCTGCAGCAGGCGGCTGACGGACGGGCGGACGGACTGGGGCTCACGGCCCCAGCTGTGGGTCCCACCGTGATACGTTTCGACCATCAACACCATGAATTTGATGGGTCCCCGCAAACCAAGTGTCCATCCCAAAAATCAGCCTTATACGGGACTCAAGCGGGCCACACCATCTAAAATCATGTGAAAACATGTCTAAACATATAAAATCATTTGGTGGGGCCTACTTGAGTTTTGAATGTGATTGAAACTTGGTTTGTACCTCTAAGTTTATGGGACACATAGAATGGACGGAGTAGATCGGGTTAATATGGGTCCCACCTAGGATAAAAGAAAAAAAAAGTATGCATGTATATACGTTGACGTCCAGACTCCCTGGACGTCCAACGTTAAACGTTAAATAGAGGGCCCCTCTTGGCCCCAATTGTGGACCCTACCATGATGTATGTTCTACATCTATGCCGTTCATTTAATAGGTTCCCTTTTATGATGCGTTGGTTCCAAAAATCAGTCATAAAAAGTTCTCGGATGGCCCACACCCTCACCTTTCATGCGGTGGTATGCCAAGCCACATGGAATCAATTGCTGGGGTCCACATGCAGCTTGGATCCGGCTGAAACTTGGTTTGGACCCTTAGATTGGTGGGACACACACAGTGAATGGGTTGGATTTGTGAACTACATCACGGTGGACCCCAGGACCACATAACCGTACCAAAAGTTCGATGGACAAATAAACATTACAGTGGCTCAGTACACGTGACCTTTCAACAGGGTGGATGGAAATTGAATGTTAGAGTGGGCCCTTGCTCATGTAACTTTATCAACAGATTGGATGCAAGTAAGGCCCCTGACCCATGTAACTTTATCAACAGTTTGGATACAAGTAAATATTGCAGTGGGTTTCATGATTGTGTGACCCCATCAACAGGTTGGAAGAAAAATAAATATTGTAGTGGGCCCCAAGTCTATAGGACCTTATCAACAGGTTGGATGCAACTAGATATTATAGTGGCCCAGGTTGGATGATAAATAAATATTACGATGGGCCCAAGGTCCACGTGACCTTATGAATAGATTGGATTACAAATAAATAATACAGTGGGCCCTAGGCCCATATGACCCTATGACTAGTTTGGATGGAAGATAAACATCATGTTGGCCCCAGTTTGGATGGACAGTATGTTGGGCCCTAAGTTGGGTGGAAAAGAAACATTTTGGTGGGTCTTACTTAAGACCTATTTATGTATGTGTTGTGTCCACAATTGTGGACCTCCATCATGGAACATGTGACTTACTTATACCTTTCATCCCTATGGGACCCACCATGAGGCATGTGTTTCATCCAACCGTCCAACCATTTTTGGAAAATAATTTTTTTTGGTTTGGGACGACAATAAGACAGATTTATTTATCAAGTAGACCATAGTGCATGGTGAGGATTAAACGGCTATCTTTGAAATCCTTGAGATCTTATGATTAGATTGGGTGAGAAATAAATGTTATGGCGGGCCTTGAAAATTTTAGTAGTGGAAATCATTATCACCACTTATATTTGAGTGTGGCTCATTTGATATACACGTGGCCACGTGGTGTGACCCACTTACCATATTTATGGTCCATTGTTGAGGCCCACCTTGTTATATATGAGGTCCCTGTGATACGGCCCATTAGATGTATTTAGGGCTCATGGGTCGAGGCCCAATATGATGTATATAAGGCCCCTTTCAATGTGTGATTCCACCATGATAAATGTATTGTATATCCGCACCATCTACCTGTCTTGATGGCGCAGGGCCCGCTTGCTGCATGTGCTGGGCCTGCCTACACTGTACAGGCCCACCATGCTGTGTATACTTCACCCACACCGTCCACTTGTGCGGCCCGCCTAGATGTTCGTATTTTGTATCCACCCCATCCATAATGTTGGGATAGTGCTGGACAATGTTTGGTTGGCGCCGAATTGCATGGATATGTTTGTACAAGTGCTGATCATCATATGTGGGCCATAGGTGTAGTGATACACATGTTATACCTATAACTATTGAAATGATTTTTTTTTGGTGCGGCCCATATAAAGAGGCCCACCTTGATGTATTAGTGCGGCCCATTGCGACGTATTTCTGACCCGTATGTCGTGGCCTATTGTGATATGTTTTCGACCCATTTATTGAGCCCCGACTTGAATTGCATGAGGCCCATTGGTGCGGCCCAATGATGCGACCCACCGTGATATGTATATTAGGCCCAATGGTGCGGCCTAATGTATCGACCCACCATGATATATAGGCCCACCTGTGATGACTGTTTAAGGCCCACTTGTTGGATATTTGGGCCCACCTTATGTTTGACTCTATGTGGACTACTCCTTGGGAGCAATGTTAGTTAAATGTCTACATTGCTGGGCAGTGATGGTTAGATGTCCACATTGTGACCCTTCCTTAGACCTTATCAGGCCCATTCTCATCATTCTCTTAGTGGGTTAACCCAAATAAGTGGGCCCCATTTACCACGGACGGATGGCTCCATGCTACCAGATTTGATATAACCACGGCCGAGGGCTGATCTTTATATTATGGTTGATCAGATGTTCATCTATGGACCCAATCTTGTCTATGTGACCGGTCGTCGGTGTTGATTATCGATGCTGATTGTCGGTGCTAATTATCGATGTAGATTATTGGTTCTGATTGTCGAGGCCGATTCTGAGTATCGAATTCGATTGCCGAGGCTGATTGTCGAGACCTACATGATGTATATGTGACCCGTAATTGAGGGTCATTGTGATATGTATTAAGCCTATGATGCATGGTCCATTTGATGTATTCAAGACCCATGTGTAGGGCCCACATGTTCTGTATTTGAGGCCCATGAGCAAGGCCCATTGTGATGTATTCATGGCCCATGGGCAAGGCCCATTGTGATATGTATTAGGCCCATGAGCAGGGTCCACCTGTTGTGTATATGTGGCCCTTGAGTAAGACCCATTGTATTATATATTAGGCCCATGTGTGAGGCCGTGGGCCCATTATATGTTTGACTCTATGTAGGCCATTCCTTGGGGGCAATGTTGGTTAAATGTCCACATGGTCGAGGTCGATTATCGATCGATTGCTTATTGATACGGTTATGAGTATGTGACAAAGATAGCATCATGATACATGCCCATACGCATCATCTGCATGTTTGTTATGAGAGGTGTTTAATCATTGCATATGTCATTGAGCATGTTGTTATGAGACTCCACGATAGGTGGAGGTTATCTCACATGAGCACGCGGTATGTGCGGGATCGATGCATGATGGATTGTATGACTCATGCATCTCGCATTACAATTCTTGTATGCCCTAGCGACATCGGGCCGTAGCCTCCACGGGCATATCGTGGATGGCCAAATAGGACACGAAATGTTTGGTTCTAGCATACGGGCGCCATAGATGTCCCTGGTGAAAATCCTAAACCTCCGTGGCCGGAGACGCCCAACGTCGAGACCGAGTGGATACATGAGCGCCCGAGTGCCTAATACCGGGAGGCCGCGTCTCCCACCGTGTCGTGGTCGGTTGGGAGGGGGTGTGGCCTTACTCGCCCGAGCGTAGGGGTAATACTAGGCTGAGTTTGACCAGCTCGTGAATGGGTCCGCTATCGACGTGCGGATAGGTATTGGTGGACTATTGGCAAGGTGGATAGTGAGGTTTCTTATGCTCACTTGGGTTGCGGTGGGAGAGCGACAGTGCCATTTGGAGTGTACTAAACCCCGGTGATGATCCTAGAGATGAACTGTACTGATATGTGGATTTAGTGAGTAGGAGTTGCATACTCATTCATGCATTAATTCATTCACTATCCATTCAGGTTGGTGGTGCGCAACTATTTGTTACGAGTGCTTTCGCAATGGCCAGGATTTCGGTTGGGGCACGCGACTAACCTGAGATCAGGAGTTTCCACATTGAGTCTAACTATCCAAATTTAGGTATGGGACTGGTTTGGATAGAATCCCTTGTGATGGACCCCATAGCCTCCGATACTACGTACCATCATCCCGACTTCACACTCCAGCATGGTCATTCCATTCGCACCGCATATTGCATTACATCCGCATCATATGGTATGGTTGATGCTATTCATTTTACTTATCAGGAATATATATTGCATTGCATCCTCTGCATCTGATATTTGGCTCCCTACGACTCTTCATTTGCATACTGATTTGTATTGTGTATTTTAATATTGTATGATTTATGTACTTATCAATATTTTCGCTTACCTTGTTAGCGTGTGATTTATGACTTTGTCAGTATTTCTGCTTACTCTGATAATTCATGATCTTGTTCGTATATCTGTTTATTCTGATATTGTACAATTTATGGAGCACCAGTATTTCCGGTCTTGTATGATGATGGTACTATATTGAATACTTGGCACTTATCTTGTGCACACACTTACACCACCCTCTAAGCTTTCTATAAGCTTATGCACGATAGATGCGTGCAGGTGTTTTTAGGTTGCAGCAGCGTTGAGCTTGGAGCGTGCAGTTGTATTATGGAGCTTTGATTTCGATATATGTATTTCCCTTTCAGCATTGTATTCAAATGATTATATTAGTGGATATGTGATGATGATGTTGCCTTTATGATTTGGGTATACTTGTGGTTATGCTTATTACGAGATAAATGTACATTGGCAAAAAAAAATCCTCCTTGTAGGATCCCAGGATCGGAATCTGGCGTATGAACGCTAGGATCCGAGAATGGGGTACTACGGAGGCTGTCGGCACCAGATTCGGCAATCGGGATTCCTATGAATCCGATTTTCGGGTTTGGGGCGTGACAGAATCAGAGGTATTAAGGCGAGAAAGGTGATCGGCCATAACGTTTTCTACTCCATTTTTATCTTTAATTTTCAAATCAAATTCTTAGCGTAAAAGGATCCATCGTATCAGACAGGGCTTAGAATCATTCTTAGAAAGAAGATACTTCAGTGCCACATGATCTGTATAGATAATGATCTTGGATCCGATCAGGTAGGACCTAAATTTGTCCAAGGCGAACACTACGGCTAAGAGTTCCTTTTCCGTAGTTGAGTAGTTCACTTGGGCCGGATTTAAAGTCCTACTCGCGTAATGGATGATGTAGGGTCTCTTATCTTTTCTCTGGCCTAGAACCGCTCCAAGAACATAATCAGAAGCGTCACACATAAGCTCAAAAGGAAGGCTCCAGTTGGGTGGCTGCATGATAGGTGCAGTGGTTGTCGTGCCCTTAAGCTTGGTGAAAGCTTCCTGGCATTGCTCAGTCCACTCGTACAGAGCATCCTTTTGAAGAAAATTACATAAAGGACAAGAGAGGAGACTAAAGTCCTTTATGAATCGCCTGTAAAATCCTGCGTGTCCTAAGAAGGATCGCACATCTCTGATGTTCTTGGGTGAAGGTAGGTTAGAGATAAGATCGATTTTTGCCTGATCTACCTCGATTCCCTTAGACGAGATGATATGCCCAAGGACAATTCCCTTCTGAACCATGAAATGACACTTCTCCCAATTAAGTATCAAGTTCTTTTCTTCACATCTTTTCAGCACATATTTAAGACTTTCCAAGCACTTGCTGAAAGATGGACCGTAAACAGAGAAATCGTCCATGAAGACCTCTAGATATTGCCCCACCATATCAGAAAAGATACTAAGCATACATCGCTGAAAGGTGGCGGGGGCATTACATAGTCCAAATGGCATCCTTCGGTAAGCAAAGGTACCGTAGGGACATGTAAATGTGGTCTTTTCCTAGTCTTCAGGGGCTATCTCTATCTGATTGTAGCCCGAATACCCGTCAAGAAAACTGTAATAGGAATGACCAGCTAACCTTTCCAGGATCTGATCAATGAATGGTAAAGAAAAGTGGTCTTTCCTCGTGATGGTATTCAACTTCCTGTAGTCAATGCACATTCTCCAACCAGTAGTGACTCTAGTTGGCATGAGTTCATTATTAGCATTGGCTACGATGGTGATTCCGGACTTCTTAGGGACCACTTGAGTTGGATTCACCCATTAACTATCAGATATAGGGTATATGATACCCACGTCCAATAGTTTAAAAACCTCGGCCTTAACCACTTCCTTCATGTTTGGATTTAGTCTACGTTGTGGTTGTCGAGCGGTTTTTGCATTATCTTCAAGATATATGCGGTGAGTACAAATCGAGGGATCGATTCCCTTGAGGTCCGCTATCGTCCATCCCAGGGCTCCTTTATGCTCAATGAGAGTAGATATGAGCATACTCTCCTGTTCTTTCTCCAGGTGGACAGAGATCACCACCGGATATGTCTCATCTTGACCTAAATAGGCATATTTCAAATCAGAGGGCAAAAGTTTTAGGTCAAGCTTCGGCGGCTTGAGGTTAGACGGTAGAGGCACTACGTCGGTTTGTGGCAATTCTTCAAATTGTGGCCTCCACCAGTTGACTTCAAGTACCGGTGCAGTATCAAGCAAGGCGCACGTCTCCCTAATCATGTCATCATCAAAATCATGAGAGTGGGCCAGGCATGTCTCTAGATGGTCGGAGGATAAGGTCAGAGGTGTTGTATCTTCCACAAAAGAGTCAATCATGTTAATGTCGTGGAAATCGTCATCATCCTCTGAGTTGCTGCCGTTATTGAAAAAGATGTTTGACTCCAATGTCAAATTTCTAAAAGACATAGTCATGACACCATTCCTGCAATTGATGATTGCATTTGACATGGCAAGGAATGGGCAACCAAGAATGACGGGAATCTGAGTGCTCATGTTATTTATGGGTTCGGTGTCCAGGATGATAAAATCTACAGGATAGTAAAATCTAGCGACCTGGACTAAACATCCTCAATTATCCCTCTTGGTACACGAACAGAGCGATCAGCAAGTTGTATTGTGGTCAGGGTGGGTTTTATCTCACCCAAATCTAACTGTTTGTATACTGAGTAGGGAATCAGATTTACGCTCGCCCCTAAGTCAAGAAGTGCGTGATCAATTCGATGGTTCCCGATTACACATGATATAGTTGGGCTACCGGGATCCTTGAATTTCTATGGCACGTCTTGCTTCAGGATGGCACTCACTTTCTCAGTCAAGAAGATTTTCTTTTGAATACTTTGCCGTCTTTTAGTCGTGCATAAGTCTTTCAGAAATTTGGCATATGAAGGAATCTGTTTCACGACATCAAGTAGAGGAATGTTAACTTTCACTTGTTTCAACACCTCCAGAATATCCTGAGAGTTAGAAAGACGTTTTGGTGCAACCAACCGTTGGGGGAACGGAGCAATTGGCTTCTCTAGAAGTTCCGGTTCTAATTTTTGTGGGGCATTACTAGATCCATCATTGTTGTCCTCTTCTGGTTCTTGAGGTTTTTCGGGCATAACCGGAAGAGTTTTATCAATGATCTTTCCACTCCTAAGAGTGGTGATGGATTTAGCATGCCCCATCTAATTTGAAGAGCTGGGATCACTAATCTCGTACTGCGGTTTAGGATTAGGGAGAGGTTGTACAGGAAGCATCCCCTTTTCTATAACCGTCATACGAGACTCTATCTTTTGCATAAAATCTGTAATTTTCCGTATTGCCTGAGCCAGCTCTTGTATGGAATTTTAAACCAGTTCCTCTTGAGGTTTCACTTGATTTGGATTTTGATTGAAGAAACCTTAAGGGGTAGCCGTTTGTCCATTCCTCCAACTAAAGTTTGGATGATTTTTCCAACCAGGATTGTACGTATTGGAGTTAGGTCCAGTAAAAGGTCTTTGATAGTTGTTTACGGCATTAGCTTGTTCATTCAACACTCCTTCAAAGAGGGGTATTGTAGGACAATTTTCAGTTGTATGAATGTTGCAATCACAGATGCCGCAAACAATTTCATTAACCTTATCCTTCTTTTCTTCCATGGCCTCAACTTTTCTTATGAGTGTAGTCACTTTACACTTGAGATCATCCTCTTCTTTCAAGAGATATAATCCATATTTCTCCTTTAATTGAGTCGGCCTAGACATGGTATTCGACTGTGGGTAATAGTCCCATGATTGTGTTTTTTTAACAAGACTATTGAGGTAATCCCATACCTCGTCAACATTTTTAGTAATGAATTCTCCATTACACATTGTCTCGACCATTTGGCGCATGGAAGATGTCAGTCCATCATAGAAAAAATTTGTAATGCGCTACATTTCAAATCCGTGTTGTGGGCATGAACTGACCAAATCTTTGAACCTTTCCCAACATTGGAAGAATGTTTCATCTTCCTTTTGGGCAAAGTTCATGATTGCTTTTCTGAGGGTAATCGTTTTATGATGTGGGAAGAATTTTTTTTATGAATTCCCTCTGCATATCGTTCCATGTGCCAATGGATCTAGGATGCAGTGAATGTAACCACGTCTTAGCTTTCTCTTTTAAGGAAAAAGGAAAGAGTTCAGCCTGTTTGTATCCTCAAATACATTAGGAAAATATAATGTAGCTATAATCTCATTGAACTCTTTCAAGTAAATATGGACTTTCTGATTCAAGTCTATGGAATTTGGGAAGGAGTTGGATAACTCCTGGCTTGATGTCCATTTGTCCTGTGTTTTCAGGAAAAATCATGCATGAGGCGTACTCACTCCCGCCGGCTGTAGATAATCTCGTAAAGTACGAGGCGGGGGTGCCTGATGTACCTCATTTTCATCTTGGGTATCCTCCACCCTGTGTGGAAGTAGAGGAGGTTGGTCTTCAGGCATAACTTCAATTAACTCAGGGGATTTCGAGTGGTGTCTAGTCCTGCGATGGATAGTCAACCCCTCAACCAATCCTCCTTCAGTCAAGAGACGTCGAGTGTTGTCACGGGCCCACTTGGGCATGAAACACTCGCAGCCCTTAATCAAATTTGAAACATAATCCTAAGAAAAGAAAATCTAAAAAGAAAGAGAGGGTTGGAAAGAAGTTACCAAATTGGAGTCCCTAAGTTAAAAACCTGTAAAATAAAACAAAATAAGTTAGATTCTAAAAAGAGAAGAAAAATATTTTAAAAGAAAGATAGTAGTAAACTGATTTCTAAAAGAAGAAAGTCCTAAACTAAAAAGTAAATTACTAAAAGAGAATTGAAAAATAGAAAGTAGAGAGAAAGAACTTACTGAATTAGAAATTTCTATCTTAAAGGCCTACAGAATAGGAAAGTTAGTTTCTAAACAAAAATTCTATGAGTAGAAAATTAGGAAACAAAATTAGATTCTAAAAGAGTTAAAATTAGAAAGTTACTAAAAATAAAAATAGAAAGTTAATTTCTAAAAAGGGAAATAACTAACCTAGTTTCTAAAAACAAAAGAGGAAAGTTTCTAAAAATAAACTATTTCCTACAGATAGGCGGATACTAGAATTAGAAAATTTCTAAAATTTGAACCCTAATTTTAAGAGTAGAAAAGGTAGAGAAATTAGGAAGGAATTACCAATTTAGAAACTTATGTCAGGGTCCTACAAAATCAGGAAAACAGGTTAGTTTCTAAAAATAAAATAATAGTTCCTAAAAATAAAATAAAATAAAAACTTTTAACCTAAAGTTAGTAAAATCCTAATCCTAACCTAATTATAAAACTAATTAATTTCAGAAAATGTAACCGTCAATTCCCGGCAACGACGCCAAAAACTTGTTCACTCCCCAAGTATAGGGTTGTGATGTAGTAATAAACTCGGTGAGACCGAGGTCGAATCCCAAGGGACTGAAACCTGTACGTTGTCTGAAACTAGGTAGAATTAAAATTAGACTAAGATGAAATCTAAATAGAATGACCTTTTAGGGAATAATTGTGAAATAATTATTTAAAACTTAAGAAAAATCAGAATTAAGAAACTAGGGATTCAAAGGATCCACTTGTAGAGATCAGGGAGATCTTATGCCCACTTCAAGAATTATGGAAATTGAACTGAACTTACTTGATTTAGTTTTCAAGAGATGAAAGGTATATGAATTAGAGTGGATTCCATCACCAAACCATGCCCAGGAGACAAAGCAAACAACAGAATTAAACCAATTACTAACCAATCAACAATGCATGAAGGTTAGGAAGGGTACCGTCATCCGACCATGCCCATGAGACGATGGTGAACAACAGGACTTCCTGACGTCATAAATATCAAAAGGAGGAAGAAAATATTCAAAGCCATTGCAGACCCATTGTAATTTCAGTCACAACAAACCATTAAAGATAAAAAAAAACATTCCTTCGATAATCAACTAAAATCAAATTCAATTCATAAATTTAAAATAGAGTCTCCCATCTCGCTATAGGCTTCACCTCTTAGCCCTAGCTAAGAGGTTTAGCCGATCACAGACATGATTAGGCTAGATTCAAAATAAAAAGAAAAAGAAAAGGAAAAGACAAAACCAGATATCTCTCCCTCTCTCTGCTCACGTCCAGCCCAAGCCGTGCTCACATCCAGCACTGAATCTTCTTCCTTCCCTTTATCCTCCCCCCCCCCCCCCCCCCCCTCTCTCTCTTCTCTCTTTTATTTTATATATGTCAAGGGCCACTTGCGTGCGTAGCCTTTACGCACAGAAGAAACAGGTGCAGAGGTTTTACACACTGTAACAGAAAGTGCATAATAGAACTTACGCTGGATATTTGGTGGGGCCCACTTTAGCTGTCATTTGATAGATCCATACGGTTCATCATCTTCTCCTTGAAATTTCGTCTGGAGATGGTCTATTTTGATTGTCCGTTGATGTGGCCCAAGAGAGAACTACTGCTGTAACGGCATTTGAATGGTCCCCTTAAGATCACTGTAGCGGACATGTATGCGTGTACAGCTGAAAACAGTCAGAATGGTTCTGACCAGAAAGGGCACCTCTATATGATGGACGGTTCAGATCGGACCTCCAATCATCACTAGTGGGCCAGGACGACTTGGAACCTCCGGTATTTTTGCCCTGCGAAACAGAGCATCGCAATTGATGCTGTGACGATGGTGGGCCCATTTATCGGACTCGAAAGAGAAATCCACTCCATTAATTGCAATATTCTCGAAAAATCAGGTGGGAATCACTGTTTTTGGATCGAATTCGGTGTGGCCCATGAGATTATCTACTCCGCCGTCCATCTTGTGTTTGAACGGTAATCTGCCTGTCCGTACGTTCATGGGTCGAAAAGGACACCTAGGTGAGGGTTACATCTACCCAAGAGATTCAATGGACGGTCTGGATCATCCATTTGGATGATAAGTGGGCCGTATTACTGAAAAATGGATGGACAGCGTCCGTCCGCTGTTACTTTGCAAGAAGGAGACGGGTCAGCCCGTCTTTGACCAGGCTAACCGTCCGGTGAGCGTCCAGCGCACGTAAGCACTGTGCACACTCAAGTGCAGGTACGGTCCACTATGATATTCTCAAGAAATCCGTATCGTCCATCCTTTTCCCCATCTAATTTAAGATATTGAGTCCGAAATTGAAACGTATCCAGAGCTCAGGTGAGCCCCAAATCAAGGGTTTATGGGCTGATCTGTCCGTTGGGACACTTGCGCAGGGATTGAACGGATGAAATTCGATGTATACGGTTAATTTATGGTCCTCGGGCGATGTATGAATTTTCGAGCTGAACGGATGGTGGGAACCCTGTGTTCTTGCACTCTGGATGTCTTTCGGGCCACTTGAGCTTCAGTTTCTCGATTTTCTTGGATTCCTGGCGTGCAAATCTGTCGATCTTGGTCTCCTGGGATCCGTCGCTTGCCTTGGTGACTTCAGACCGTTAAATCCATACTTTTAGTACCCTTTCCCAGTCCAAGCTCGTAAATACGCCCTGCATCACAAACATGATTAAAGCAGCCATTAAACGGAATTATGCTTGTAAATCCAAGTAATAACTGGGGTCTAATATGCAATATTTGACCCTCAACAGAGGGTTGGCCACACTTGGCTTGGGAGAGAGGAGCTTGGACGTGTGGTGTTGCTTGGGAGGTTTTGAGAAATGAGAAAGAGAGAGAGAGAGAGAGAGAGAGAGAGAGAGAGAGAGAGGATGGGATGATATGGTGGTTGTAAGGAAAGGAGATGGATGGGTATGGTTTGGTTTGAAATTTGGTAAAAGAGGGATGGGTAGGGAGAGAGAGAGTTGACTTATGGAAAAGAGAGAGATGGGTTGCATGTACTTGACTTGTAGTTGAGGTATAGAGTGTACTTGATTGATGGGACATGCTGTAGAGATTCCCTCAAAATTCTTAACACACGGTGTTTCTTCAAAATAAACACGGGCCCACATCTTCTAACTTGGGTATCAGTTCGGTGCGCAAGTTACGGCGTTAGAACCTCGACGACGGCGCGGTTACTAAGGTACAAGTTTCGAATCAAGGCGACATTGGTATGTGGGACCTGGCTTAGGATCTCACGTAAATGTCGAATACAGGTCGAGGATTACCGGAATTCGACCGGAAGGACCGCGGAAGTTCACGGAACGGTATGGACTATGATACGGGTCTTACATATGCCGTTTTTCACTCATCACCGAGTTGGATACGAATCTGATGGTACCCGCTCCTCAGATCTAGTTTAGAGAACACCTTGGCCCCTTCTAGCATATCGAGTATGTCGTCCAACCGTGGTATTGAGAACCAATATTTGATGGTAATTTTGTTGATTGCCCGGCTGTCAACACACATGCGCCAACTTACATCTTTTTTTACGTTAATAATCCTGGTACGGCACATGAGCTCATGCTCTCTCAAGAGACCTTTACGGATCAATTCCTCCACTTGCTCCTGAACTATCTCACATTCCTTCAGACTCATCCGATAATGAGGGCGGTTAGGCAGGCTAGCCGCAGGAACGAGGTCTATGTGATGTTGGATGTCCCTAATGGGGGGAAATCCATCAGGTAAATCCTCAGGCTAGACTGCTTTGAATTTGTTTAGCAACAGTCTTAAACTTGGAGGGATGTTTGAGGGTTCCTCTTCCTCGCCCTTCACCACTATGACGTATACCTCGCCGGTTTCCTTGGATTCTTCCATGAAATCCCGAATGGTGAAGAGGGAACTCCCTTCTACTTTAGAGGCTTTAGGGTGGTTTTTTAGTGTCATAGGGGCAAGGATTATTTTTCGACTATCCTTGACGAATATGTAGACATTATCTCATCCCCGATGGGTCACATCACGGTCCAACTGCTAGGGTCAACCGAGTAGCATATGACAAGCTTCCATGTCAACCACGTCACAAAGTATTTAATCCTTATAATTTTTACCAAATGAAAATGAGATAATGCATTGTTCAATTACCTTGGTCTCATTCACCTTTTTTATCCAGCCAATTGAGTACAGGGAAAGATGTTTTGTCATTGGTAGCTTCAATTTGTCCACCATCACTCTTGAGACGATGTTTTCGCTACTACCACTGTCTATGATCACATCACAAACCTTTTCGTTGACAGTGCACCGAGTACGAAATATATTGTGTTGTTGTGGATGTAATTCATTTCGTGGGGCATATAGTAATCGCCTCACAAGTAAAAATTCGCTACGATCCTCGCCCATCACTTCATCACCACCTGTTATTTCTTCAGTAGTTTATTCATATTCATCAAAGCCATGGTCTTCTTCTGCGGCCTCATCTTCAGTGCTCCCTTTGTTTATATCAAATGTGTTGCGGGACGTTGAGGACAAGTGTTTGATAAGTGGCCTGGATGGCCACAACGGTAACAATTGTTCAACCTTGGCCGTACATAAGGATTTGGAATCCTACTCGGGCCCGCTGTTGTGGGTGTTGCACGTTGAGATCTGGATGAGTGGCTCCCCGTATCACGGTTTGCGGTTGTAGGAGGTTGAAGACATTCTCCTACTGGATCTTTTCCTCATGCCAGCACTGGATCCTACGTAGGACCCGTCATGGGGGGTCGAGTTGAAGAATATGGACGAGCAGGAGCTCTTACAAGTTGTATTTCTACCCTACCCGCTAATTGAACTGCTCATCCATGGTCCTGACTGAGTACATCTGAACTCGGTCCTGAATTATCAGTCACAACCCACCTATAAATCGTGCCACCTTCTGTGACTCAGATTCTGACAGATCATTTCGTGTAGCCAACCGCTGAAATTCTTCAGTGTAATCTGTGATGGTTCGATTTTCTTGTTGGCAATTTTGATATTGCTGGAATAATATCTGCTTATAATCACTGGGGAGAAATTGCGATCGAAGAAAACGTCTCATCTGTGGCCATGTGTAATGGGCGCCTTGTTTTGACGGGCTTGTAAGAGTTGTAATCGTTCCCACCATGTAGAAGCATCATATTTTAATTTAAACGCTACCAATTTTACCCTTTTATGATCTGACACATCCATATAATCAAAATATTTCTCTACTTCGGCTAGCCAATTGAGAAATCTTCTATATGTAATAAACCGTTAAAACTAGGAAGTTCAGCCCTACCTCGATAATCTCTTTCAGCACGATCTAGATGATTGCCTCTATGGATTGGTCGTCGGGCAAAACCCTCATTAATGTCATCGTCGCTATAACTTGAATCATCTAGCGTATCCCTACGGTTTGTCACTGGTAGTGCTCTACGAAAATTGGGGTTGCATCGTACAGCAACCATGGGTGATGGAGCAACCATGGGTGGTAGAGCACTGCCTAGGGCTCGGGGCGGAAGTAGCGCATCCCCAAGACGGTCGAGGGTTACCTACAACTACCCTTGCATGGTCAACTGACTCTCCCGGTGAAAAGCTTTCATTCTTTCCGAAAGATAACGAATCCCTAAATCACCGTCCACAGGATTTTGATTCATACCTTTATTGTTTGCCATCAGCCTGAGGGAAAACCTCACTTTGATACCAATTGACGCAGATGATGAACGTGATAAGGATAACTACTCCGAATCCACGGAGCTTCTCTGGACTCCTCATAGAGACTTCTCGAATCCACAAGGAAAGAAAACAGAAAATAAAAATAAATTCTAATAAATTTGAAATTGATTACTTAATGAATAAAAACGAGTTCACCACCTTTTAAATAGGGGTACCAAGCAATGGGAAAGAAATCAGAATCAAACTACAACTAAAACTCCTAGAATCCACGACTTGCTATAAATAGTAAACTTACTATTTATAGGCAGTCACGATTTCTACTAGTGCGCAAGGTTTTCGGCCAAAAATAGTAAGTGTCCTATTTGGCTTCACCAAACCATTCTCCTAATTATTCTAAGCTCTTTTCACATTGGACGCAACTCCTAGAGCTCAATGGATGAAGAGTTATAATCAAACTAAAACTTACTATTTATAGTAAAAATGAAATTAAAACAGGGAAACAACCATCGATCCAGGGGTATTTTGCAAATCCGGGTTGCGCAACCCGGCATAGCGGGGTTGGTTGGCTAAAGTAGCTCGTTCTACCCCAAATTCGTATATTCTACGCCTGATAACTCATTCCAGATTGTGAGATACGCCCGATCTAAGGTCTGACGGTCCGGATCACTTCTGTCGGGGCCATTTCTAATCCATCTTAGCCATGAAACTGTCCGCGACCTGCTCTACATCACCTTCCTTCCAACTGAATTCCTTTTCTAAACTACCAACCGTATCTGAACCTTTAATCATATTCCCTTTTCAAACCTCCAACCGTATCTGCATGATTCCATGACACAGCTACAGTACATTTTGTGGACGAATTTACGAGGAGTAGGTGTAAAAGAAGAGGTGCAGTTGGTATATTGGAGCATTGACTGAAGAAAATGGACGTTTAATCAGAAAAATCGGTGCTGGCCTTTGTTACAAGTTGATGGGACCGTGATAAATGTGAAGCCTTTAGGACCTCTGATGTTCTCTATATAATGTTGAAGGTGATTCATCATTCTTAGTAAAACTGGAATCAGATACCACTTCGACTTTGGCTATCTTCTTAGCGATCAATCGGCTCCGGTTCGACCGTGCGGGCTCTTTCGGCCCGTTGATGGGCCTATTTTGTTCTATGGGCCACACTGGTCAGCTTCTGTTTGTGTGATGATGCGACGAAGAGCGATACATCTGCCGTCGTAGTCGGTTCTGGAGAATGTGGCGATTGCAAGCACTTGAATATCAGAAGTTCAGATGCATTTTGGGATAAATGATTATTTGGGTACACGCAACATTTGTTCCTTTAGCTTGAAAAAACTTCATTTAATAGAGACTGAGTGTTTGATGGATATGTGGATATGGACAGAAAATTGATGTGCATTCTCTTGTTAGTTACTATGTTTACACTCATCTTTCTAATTTGGGAATTGGAATGATATACAATTGTTTCTTGTTAGTAGATATAATTAATAAAAAAATTAAATTATTCAACTAAAAAAAATAGTTTAAGCTAAAATCAATCAACTTCAACCCACCCTAAAAGGGTTGATGTAACATGGGTGGCTGGTCGCAAGAGTTTCCCCGTACAATCATAAAGCTGAACCGGACAACAATAGTCTAGAACACATGTTTTATGTGCTCTTTAGGGCTATCATGTTGTATATGTGAAATTCACTCTAACCATCAGGTGATTATACCGTGATTTTATAAGAAAGATAAACACCACGGGGGATCCATACGAAAACATATGGTTGGTATCCCATTCCCACTGTTTCTTGTGTTGTGACTTGCGGCCTATTATATATTAAATAGCACAAGTGATGGACATACAACCTGAATTTCACATATACAACACAGTAATCCAAAAGAGCTTGGGTGTTTTGCGTGTTGCTTAAAATAAGTGTTGTAGAGGATTCAGTCCCTTGACCAAAGCCAAGCTATGATGACAGTTATGATGCTGATGAAACGGCGTAAAAGCACACCCTCTTTCGGTGCAAGCATGGCAAGTTTTTATTCCTATGATTACATGACCACAGTCTAATTATGATTACACTAATGCAAACTAGGATTGAAAAATGAGAGAATGGTTTTGTCTTACACGCTTGGTTCAAAAAAGGTTTGATTTTAATCAATCCCACACCTGTGTAAAGAAGGGTTAATGTCAAATAAATAGCCAATCCTAAAACTTTTGACCAGTAATGATAAAGCTAATCCCAATTAGCTATAATGATGATGATGATGATGATGATGAAATGGTAGAAAAATGTAATGTCTTTCGAGGCCATACAAATCAATTACCACGGGCATACTTTTTCTTGCTTCAATTTAATTTATTCTAACAATTACATGCATGGCTTTAATCTAGCTATTATGTTTTCCTTATGTGAATTGGAGTTGAAGCTTATAGCAAATGTTCCATCACATTGGTCACAACCAATTCGCCCTTGGGTACGTAGTTTAAAAACCACATAGTTTAAAACCCTAAAAGCTTGACTTGGCTCTCAAAGATTGGATTCTACCTAACTCAATATTTAAATAAGTATACGTTAAAATATTTGAAGAATCTTCTAGGGAAATTTACAGAAAAATTCTTTCAAATTTTTGCATTTTACCCACAAAATGAAATTCCATGGAGAAACTTTTTGGGAGGAGAAAGTACCAAGAAGCCCATGTTTAGCTTTTAACTTTGAAAGGTAGTGAAGTAGAGAATTGTGGCGCCTGCATCATATGTCTATGACGTCCAATCCATCTAACACATGAACCATTAATCCGAACGATCAAATCACTAGATGGGTTATGGATGAAATTTAATGTTTTTAAATGGTGTATGTTAGTTTTTATGGTCTATCCCATTTTATCATTGGATACACCATATTTTTACCCCCTATGGTGATCATGGTGCGGTTCATCTGATGGACGGGATCGATGTCAGGTATATACCTCGTAATCCTCACAATTCTCGATGCACCACTTTTTGAAGAAAAAATAAAATAAAATAAAATGAGAGTACTTAGGTAATTTTACTTCTTACCACTGCCCTGCAATTTCAGCTCTCAGAGACATAACATGGTAAAATCTGAATTTCTGAGGAATTTTGTGGTAAAATTCCCAATCTTTTAAGATACTTCGTCAGTTATAACTACTGTAAAATTAGAAAACAAACAAGTGTTGTATGGCTTGATGATTGACTGTGTATACTCAACCGTCATCTCATTGCTGCTTTTCATTTTTTACTAAAGACTGGTTTGGCATGGCAAGTGACTCAACATGAGTCAAGTCGAATTATCGAGTTATGTCAATGAATTTTAATGTTATGCTTTGGGTATTCAATTTTCATATTGTAGTACATTGATACCGTAGGTCAACAAATTAATGTGACTTGTGACGTACAACAATTATTAGAAAATAATCGAAATTGTACCTCAAATGATAAAGAATTTTGATATTTGGTTCTAAAATTTTAGACCAAACTTCTAACAAACTTTGATTAAGATATCCCACGTTATCGCCACAAACCTTGAGATGTTATTAATAGAGGTGGGCATTAAGTCGAATCGGACCGAATTAGGTCCAACTTGAATTGATCCGATTTTTCAGATAACCTAACCCGAATTCGATTTGATTTAGAACCGATTTCAGTAGGGCTAACCCAATCTGATTTGAATACTTGCTGGCCTAACCTGAACCAAGTCCAACTCGGTTTGGGAAACTAAATCGAGTCGAATCGAGTTTAGTTTATCAAGTCAATTCAGACTTAGCTGAATTAAGATCGGGAGGGAGAGAAAGAAGGAGAGGAGGGAAATCGAGAGAGAAAGGAGGAGAGATGGGTGGGTGCGGGGCCGTTCGTTCGAGTAGAGAAAGATAAGTGAGGGATTAGGGTTTCATTTGGGTGAGGTGGGTAGTAAAAAAGTGAAAAAAAGAAAAAGAAAAAAAAGAGAAGTAAATATTAACTATATAGTACCCGACCGAATCGGATCGAATCCATTTGGATTGGATCAGTCCGGATTAGCCACTAATCCAAACTCAACTCGATGTACGTTCGGATCTAAATGGGCCTACTCGAACCGACCCGATCCTGACCTTCAATTTGGATCAGATCGGGTCGGATTTTGTCCAGCTCTAGTTATTACTATGAGGGATGAACAAAGATCAATGGCTCTACTTTGGAATAATTTTAATTTGAGTAGGTTTTTAATTATAAGCAGTAACCTAATTAGAGTTAGGGTTAGGTATTTCATTAAATATTTTTTTAAAAATTTTATTATTATTATTATTATTTTTTTTCATATTTTGCGAATCCTTAAGAAAGGCAAACACATTAAATAGTGACTTCTGTATGTAGATTTATTTTGATGGGAAATTCAAAACTTTCCCCACTTATTTGGTAGTGAAAATGGTAACCCCCGTTGCTTTTGGAGGAAAACTTTTTGAGAACTCATCCCACGTGATATGATCCAAAACTTGTGGCCCGAAGAAATTTCTAAAAGGGGGCATTCAATACCGTGTAGACCTATCGTGTGGTCTACTTGAGAGTTAGATCTCCTACAATTTAGGAGCATGCCCTAAAATGATGTGAAAAAACTAATGGACGGCATGGATATGTAACACATACATCAAGGTGGGCTCAACGGTCGGACAAAAGACCCAGTAAGGTGTTACCCGGGTAACACTAACACCTAATTGGCTCCCGTTATTCAAGCCCTACGGTATATGGTGGACGCGGATTGCGTCCTATTAATCCGTCCGGGCAGGGCTCTGTGGGGTCCATCGTGATGTAAATGTTTTATCCACGCCGTTCAATGATTTTTTCATATCATTTTAACATATGAACTGAAAAATTAAGTAGATACAAGGCTTAAGTTGACCACAAAGTGGGGATTGAATTTTCATCATTAAAAACTTTTTGGGAGCTGGAGAAGTTTCGAATCAAGCTGATATTTGTGTTTTCACTTCATCCACGTCTACATGACCTTATTTATAGGTTGGATGGTAATAAAACATCACTTTGGCCCTTAAAATGGTTTCAACGGTGGGTGTCATTATCAGTGCATCTTCCTTTGGTGTGGTCCACAGGAGCTGTGGACCTCCCGCATTATTAGCATCTGACTTAAAATGATCTGATAAAAGCGGTGAACAGAGTGGATAAAACATTTACATCACGGTGGGCCCCACAGAGCCCTGCCCGGGGGTAGGACGCAATCCGCGTCGGTATATGGTACCATTATCCCCTCTTTCTAGGAAGCGGATTGGCTACTCCCCCTGCCACCAGCCAATGGCTGGTGGTCTGTGTTCCGTGGGCCCCATCATGATCTATGTGCTTCTTCCATACCGTCCATCTATTTTTCTAGATCATTTTATGGTATGAGACCAAAAATGAGGTATATCCCAATCTAAAGTTGACCACATTACAGGAAACGGTGTTGAATGAACGTCCACCATTAAAAAAAATTTGGGGGCCATAGAAGTTTTGGATCAAGATGATCTTTGTTTTTTCCCTTCATCTGGGTCTGTATGACATAATCAACAGATTGGATGTCAAATAAACAGTACATCTCTATTGTTTTCCTGTTGTGTGATCCACCTGAGATTTATATCCCTCTAATTTTTCAGACCAAGCCCTAAAATGGTCTGTAAAAATGGATGAACAGAATGGATGAAACACCTACATCATGGCAACACTATACCATGAGTAATACCACACTAACAAATAATACATCTCCCTCTTATTTGATAGAGAGCTTTGTTAATGCATTACAGTTTTGAGTTTCAATCCATCCATTATGGCAACATTATATCATGTGCTAACCTAAGAAGGATTTTCATCCACTGGTTAGATGGGCCACAGTTTTGGAAAACAGATGTTTGGCTAATTTTACAACTCATACAATGGCTTTCAATGATCTTTTTTAGTTGGCAGTTGTAAAGCCTATCAATAAAATGCGGTGGCGCCTTATACATTAAAACTCTTATATTTTTCAAATGACTATTCTCGATCACGACATAATGAAATATCAAGAAACAAATGTGGGTGTTGCACCAAACATTGGCGGTTGTTTCTTATTGCAAATGAATGCAAGAATAAGACCTATAGGCACACTCTTATTTCAAGTGGTGAATCATTAGGTTATTATTGAGCGCCATCAAAATATTTTTAATAGTTAAAATAAAAGTTTAACAGTTGCAAATATTTATAATGTTTTTTTAAAATCGTTCAAGTGTTGGGCCTATTGAAAATATTAATTGATGAATTTCTAATATCTTAAATTTATGTATAAATAAGTTTTTAAGAAACTAGTAGCTCCGTTGTTGGCTCATGTGAGTATCACAAGATCTTGGCAAATGCACCTGGCCACAACTACTTTTATTGGTTAATTAATGATTTCATAAATTGAGCCAAAGCACATATAATTAAGACCTTTAATCTCACATATCAGTAGATTTAAGGAGTAATAAAATTAAATGCACCCTTAAGTCGATCATAATCAAGGGTGTACACGAACCGAACTAGCTCGATTAGCTCGCTCGACTTGACTCGAAAAAGCTCGATTCAACTCGGTTTGAAGTCGAGTTTGAGTCTAGTCAAGCTGATTTTTGAGCTCGAAAATGAGTTCGAGCTGGCCCTAGCTCGACTCAACTCGGATCGAACCCAGCTCGAATCGAACTAGTACGGTGACTCGGTTACTTTGGTATTAATGTTGCTCACCAAGTGTTTGATAAAATGCTCAAAGAAGTGTGGCTGGTGGCAAGGAAGGTATGTATAGAGGGTTTAGATTCGGGAATGGCGAAGTCATGCAAAGGCCTCGCCATGGAACTTGTCATGTGCTTCAGTGAAACCGACTGTATCAAGGTCGAGAAGCGCTCATACAGGGATTGTCCTGGAGAAAAAAGTCCATCCATATCAAGCGAGTGTGTTGGCCTAAGGGAGACATATTTCAATTGCAAGAGAGGCCAGGTTGACATGCGAGCTCGAATACGCGGAAACAAGGGGTACTAGGTAGAGTACTAAGCAAATGTAACTGCATCATGGCGGTCGGTGTCTATGGAATACTTTTTTGGGAGTTTTATGTATAGCCAGATAATGTAACTTGTTTTCTTTTTTGTTTTTCTTAATGTGACTACTACACCAATTGCTAAAATTGGAGATGTTAACTTTTGAGTCCTTTGCTTAGTTGAGGCTCATTTGGATTAAAAAAAAGGTATGTATATGAAAGCAACACCCTTTTTTTTTCTTGATTTTTATGTTGCTTAGAAGGTTTTTGATAAAAGACCTGTAAAACCATTGTTGTTGTCTCAAATACAGTGAGATTTTGAAAGTGCAGTTCAAGTGTTTGTGAAAATGTTGCAATGGCGAACTCGACTCGAACTGGCCTGAGTTGTTGACCGAACTGAGTCGAGTTGGCCAATTAGGCCTGAGGACCAAGCCGAGTTCGAGCTGAGGTCAGCAAGTGGCCGAGCCGAGTCGAGCTAAGGCCAACTCGACTCGGTTCGACTAAATGTACACCCCTAATCATAATCCACACAAATAGGACTTAGTCTAGATACTTGAATTGATCCACCAATGCAAGTGCCTAATAAGTCCAACACTAGGATCTTATATCCATAACACTTTCACACTCTTATGTGGGGTGAGGCGTGTTAGTCCCCTTACATAGGATAATCGCATTTATCATTATATTGGTGACAATAACTAGAGGTTTGTCCTTTAACTTGTTAGATGGTCATATTATAACATGTTATTGAGATCTATGGATCACAATTCTCCCTTGATCGATGACTGTTTTGTTCAATCTTAAGATCCCAAGGATGATCACAAGAATCTCTCTCCTTTAACCCATATTCACGTGCATTTTAGGTATCTCTACATATCAACTAAGGCATAGCAATTTGTCCGTCTAGGATACTTAGTCATTATAATATATGGTTAAGATCATTAATATCACATTTGCATCACTAATAGACAATGTTCACATTGGTTTTTCAGGTCACAGTTCTAATAAAAATGTCCTTATGAATGATTTAGATGGCATAGAAACACCATGGTAGGCCCTAAGAAGGTTTCAATGGTAGGCATTTCCATCCCCACTATTTCTTGCGGTGTGGTTTACTTGAATTTTGGATATGCCCTCCTTTTTAAAGCTAAATGTCCTAACATGGGCTTGAGAAATTGATGGATGTGATGTCATACGAATACCATGATGGGCCTCATAGAGCTTTACCTTTAAACAATTTCCTCATTTTAGGCAATTGATAAGAGAGAGATTCATTTCCCGTTCTTTAACAGATTGATAGAGTTCTTTCCTCTTTAAAAGTAATTAATAGTAGCAAGACTTGTTTCTTCAAGTGAAAAATTACATTTGAAAATATGATAAATACCTGTGTTTTCACTTACTTATAAGTCAAGGGCTATATTTTTGAAACCCCAACGGTGGGGAGGAGAGACACCAACTATATAAAAAGGAGAGTTGCAGTAACTTCTAACCTTTCTTTCCAAGTAACTTACAACTTATGTCCAAATAGGTAGCATATATGTGACTATCACCTGAAAGTGACTTGTAGGTCAAAGTCACAGCTTAAAAACTTGTAGGCATCCAAACAACGAGAGAGAGAGAGAGAGAGAGAGAGAGAGAGAGAGAGAGAGAGAGAGAGGCTAGGGGGATTTGGCTAGACTCGGCTATATATATCATCGAGTTTCACCCTACCCATCCGAGTTAAACTTGCATCAACACTTAGAACAGAGATTCATGGTACTAATACAACTTGCTCAAGATTGAAACCAAGTTGACTTGCAATGATAGAGTTACCCAAGTGGATAGGACCAGTGCAAGTTCTTGAACCATGAATAGGTGTTGATATATATGTGTTCCCTTGCAAAAATAGGGGTTTAACGAGTGTATATGGTGATCCGCACAAATTGCATACAATGTCCAAGATTGGTGCCTATTGGAATATGACCCATATAACCTTTGAACTTCTATGGTTGTCCTTTCACATTTTGAGGACGCCTTTTCAGTTTCAAGAAATGTCCTTTATATTTCAAAGAATGATTTTCACAAACCAAGATTCTTCATATTTTGAACATTTTTTCCGGTTCCTCGAGAGATATCTCTTTACATTCTAAAAATGTCTTTTCATATTTAAGGAGGTGACTTTTTTGAATTAAAAAATATATATATTTTTAAGTATAAAAACTTTAAAATTTCAAAATGTTATTGAATTTTTTTAATTAATTAGAGGAGGAGAAGAGCCATGTAATTAATTGGTTCCTTTGATGAGTCAAAACCAAATCATCTATAAATTCAGGACTCCCGGTCCATCTTAACATTGCAATGATAGACGCCCATTTCCATTCATATATTATAGCGAATTGAAGATAGAGAAAATCAAACCCAATTGATCTCAATTGTTAAACAAACTTGAGATGGTGTATAACGAATATCTAAACTATTGAAAATATTCAAATAATGACTCGTCACCATCAATTTTTTTTTTATCTATCCAATGGTGTAAGTCATGTCTTCTAGTATGTATAAGTCTTGATTTTTATTGAATGGATCAAGTCAAAATCCTATCATTTATTAGCCTAGAACTGCTTAGCATCCATCACATAAAGTACACTATGAACATACCCAAAAATGATGTTAATATGTTGCCTAGGCAGGGCAAACGTGTTATGAGAAAAATGGGCAATTGGTGAAATTAAGAGAAAACTCCAATGGTCCAAATTTCACTTACTTGTAATTGACTTATATCCTATACAATGAAAAAGTACGTTTGAAAACATGACAAATACTTGCGTTTTCACTTACTTGTAATTCAACGATTATATTTTTGAAATCCCAATGGTAGAGAAGAGAGGCACCAACCATACAAAAATGGAAGTTGTAGTGACTTTTATCCATTCTTTACAAGTGACTTACAACTTACATCCAAATAGGTATCATATAAGTGACTATTACCTGAAAGTCACTTACAACTAAAAAACTTACAAGCATCCAAACAACCCTTTGTAGAGAGAGAGAGAGAGAGAGAGAGAGAGAGATGAGTCATTTTCTCTTTTTTAAGAAATTAATAGTAAAAAAAGTTGTTTCCTCATTGTTCAACTATTAGAGAGAGATTGAGAGAGGCAGGTGGACTTTGACAAACTTAATTATATCACTCAAGTCTTAACTTACTCGTCCCAGTCAAACTTGAGTCAGAATAGAGACTTGTAGTCTTGTTATAACTTGCTCAAGATGAAAACCAAGTTGACTTGCACTAGTAGACTCACCCAAGTTAGATAGGACCAGTGCAAGTTCTCAAACCCTAAGTGGGTGTTGATATGAGTTCCTTTTTAAAAAATAGGAGTTTAACTAGTGTATACAGTTATTCGAATAAATTACACACAATATCCAAGACTATTGCCTGTTAGAATATATTGCCACTCATATGGCCTTTGAAATTCCATGGGTATCCTCTCACATTTCGATGACACCTTTTTATATTCTAAGGAATATCCATTAATTTACATTCTAAAAATAACTTTTCACATGTTAAGACTTTTCATATTTCTAACATGTTTTCCATACTCTGGGGGATATCTCTTCATATTTCTAACATGTTTTCCATATGACGAAGGATATCTCTTCACATTTCAAATTTTTATTTTCATATTTTAAATAAATAATTTTTTTTCAATTCCATAAAATTCTAGTTTAAGTGTAAAAACTTTTGAAATTTCATAATGTTATTAAAAATTTTAATTAATTAGGAGAGATGAAGAGTTAAGTAATTAATTAGTTATCTTGATGTATTGAAATCAAATCATATATAAATTCAGAGTTCTTGTCATTCTCTCACACACTTATATCCATCGTGGCAATTCAAGGAGAGAAAGCAGATTAGAGGTATTGCATAATAATGATTTAAAACATTGAAATTATAAAGTAATACCTAGTTGCTTTTAAACTTTTTCATCTAATCCAATGGTACAAGATGTCTTTTAATCTATATAAGTCTTGATTTTTATTGAATATATTAAATGAAGATCTTATCAATTTATATTATTCTCACCACGAGGAGACAACTCTAACCAGTGTCTTCTCCAAAAAAAAAAAAAAAAAGAAAAAAAAAACTCTAACCATCAAAATTCAATATACATGTGTGGTTAACAGTATGAGTGTAATATCCCAGATTTTGTACGTGGCATGCTCATGCGCACTACCTGATGAATGGCTGGCTTGGTTATCTGACCTGTGTTGTCTCGCACGTGTCCCCCACTTCGTCATCACCACCAATGTTTTATTTTATTTTAGTTTTCATTCCCTTTGCAGATTTGCTCGTCCATACACTTTATCCAGGCCCTGGCTTGTACACATCAGACTAATAAAGTTAGACCGTATGCCTGGATGATCGGCACCAGGCACATGATAGGGCCGGAAGGGAAATGGATTGGATTGGCTACTCCCGCTGCCACCAGCCTTGTGGCTGGTGGTCGGTGCTCTGTGGGCCTCACCATGATGTATGTGTTTCATCTATGCCGTTCATCCATTTTTAAAGATCATTTTATGGCTTGGGCTCAAAAATGAGAGGGATATAAATCCCAATTGGACCACACCACAGGAAACACAACAGTGATTAGATATCCACCATTAAAATCCTCCTAAGGCCCAATTTATTGTTTATTTGACATCCAATCTATTGATTAGGTCATACAGACATAGACGAAGGGGAAAAACAAAGATCAGCTTGATCCAAAACTTTTATGGGCCCCAAAAAGTTTTTAATGGTTGACGTCCATTCAACACTATTTCATGTAATGTGGTCCACTTGAGATTGCGATATACATCACTTTTTGTCTCATACCCTAAAATAATCTAGAAAAATAGATTTACAGCATGGATGAAAGACATACATCACGGTGGGGCCCACAGAGCACCGACCACCAGCTATTGGCTGGTGGTCGGTGCTCTATGGGCCCCACCATGCTGTATGTATTTCATCCGTTCCGTCATCCATTTTTACAGATCATTCTAGGGTTTGATCCTAAAAATGATAGGAATATAAATCTCACATGGACCACACCATTGGAAAATAATAGTGATTGGATATCCACCATTAAAATCCTCCTAAGGCCTACTGAACTGTTTATTTGACATCCAATCTATTGATTAGGTCATACAGACCGAAATGAAGATGAAAAGCAAAGATCAGCTTGATTCAAAACTTTTATAGACCCCAAAAAGCTTTTAATGGTCGACATTCATTCAACATTGTTTCGTATAATGTAGTCCATTGGAGATTAGAATATATCTTATTTTTGGTCTCGAACCAAAAAATGATCTAGCAAATAAATGGACGGCATGGATGAAACACATACATCATGGCAGGGCCGACAGAGTATCGACCACAAGACATTGGCCGATGGAAGGGGGAGTAGCCAATCCGTTTCGAGGGTAGTACCTAATCCGCCAGCCAAAGGTGGTGGTCAGTGCTCTGTGGCCCCCACCATATGTATATGTTTCATCCATGCTGTTCATCTATTTTTATAGATCATTTTATAGTATGAGACCAAAAATTAGGTAGATCCCAATCTCAAGTGGACCACATTAAAGGAAACAATGTTGAACGAAAGTCGACCACTAAAAAGTTTTTGGAGGCAATAAAAGTTTTGGATAAAGCTGATCTTTGTTTTTTCCTTCATTTAGGCTTTAATGACCGAATTAACAGATTGGATGTCAAATAAACAGTACAGTGGACCTTAGGATGATTTTAATGGTGGATATCCAAATCACTATTGTTTTCCTGTGGGGTGGTCCACCTGAGATTTATATCCCACTAATTTTTTGGCTCAAGCAATAAAATGATCTATAAAAATGTATCAACGGCATGAATGAAACACATACATAATGGTGGGGCCCATAGAGCACTGACTACCAACCCCAGATGGTGGCGGGAAGTAGCCAATCCGTTTCCGGGTGTGGGCCCCACTATAATGTATGTGTTTCATTCATGTCATCCATCTATTTTTCTATATCATTATAGGGTATGAGACCAAAAATACGGTATATAACAATCTCAAGTGGACCACGTTACAGGAAATAGTGTGGAATGAACCTTGACCAGTAAAAAGTTTTGGAGGGCCATAAAATTTTTGGATGAAGCTGATCTTTGTTTTTTTTCCCTTCATCTAGGCCTTAATGACCTAATCAACATATTGGATGTCAAATAAACAGTACAGTGGGCCTTAGGAGGATTTTAATGGTGGATATCCATCACCATTGTTTTCCTTTGGTGTGGTCCACCTGGGATTTATATCCCTCTCATTTTTAGCATAAAGCCATAAAATGATCTTTAAAAATGGATGAACAGCATGGATGAAACACATACATGATGGTGGAGCCCACAGAACACCGACCATCAGCCACCGGGCTGGTAGCAGGGCAGTAGCCAATCCGTTTCCCTAATCCGCGCCCTTCACTCTAGTAGTCGGAGGATTACCGGACGCAGATTGCCTTCCGCAGGAAGTTCCTGCGCAAGGATGATAGGTGGGACCATCACAATGTTTGTGAGAAATCCACCCCGTCCATCCATTTTGCGAGCTCATTTTAAGAGATGTGACAGAAAATGAGGTGGATCTAAAACTCAAGTGGGTCACACGAGAGGGAAAATTGAGGAAAGAAATGCCTACCATTGAAACCTTCCTAGGCTCCACCTTGATGTATATATTCCATCCAAACAGTTTATAAGTTCATTCTCACTGGGATGAAGTGAAAATACAAAAACTTTATCCTCATACAAAACTTTTATGTCCAAAAGAATGTTTCAACGGTGCTCATTGATTCCTCACTGTTGGACGGAGTGGATTTCTCACAAACATCTACGTGGCCCCACTCAGCATCCTCGCGCAGGAACTTTATGCTAAAGGCTTTAGCAGAAAATCCGCGTCCACGATTGCCTTCTTTCAGTTAAATTCCCTTTCCAAACTACCGCCAACCATAACTGAACCTTTAACCATGTTTCATTTTCAAATCTCCAACCGTATCTGCAGTTCGGCCATGTGGACGAATTTATGAGGAGAAAAAGTAGGTGTAAAAGAAGTGCAGTTGGTATATTGGAGCATTGATTGAAGAAAATGGACGTTTAATCAGAAAAATCGGTGCTGACCTTTGTTACAAGTAGATGGGGCCGTGATAAATGCGAAGCCTTTAGGACCACTGATGTTCTCTATATAATGTTGAAGGTGATTCATCATTCTTAGTATAACAGGAATCAGATACCACTTCGACTGTGGCTATCTTCTTAGCGATCGATCGGCTCCAGTTCGACCATGCGGGCTCTTTCGGCCCGTCGATGGGCCTATTTTGTTCTATGGGCCACACTGGTCAGCTTCTGTCTGTGTGATGATTCGAAGAAGAGCGATGTGTCTGTCATCGTGGTTGGTTCCGGAGAATGTGGCGACTGCAAGCAGCTGAATATCAAAAGTTCTGATGCATTTTCAGGTAAATGATTATTTGGACTTGATCTGGGTACATGCAACATCTGTTCCTTTAGCTTGAAAATACTTCATTTAATAGAGACTGAGTGTTTGATGGATATTTGGATATGGACAGAAAATTGATATGCATTCTCTTGTTAGTTACTTTGTTTACTCTCATTTTTCTGATTTGGGAATTGGAATGATATATAATTGATTCTTGTTAGTAGATCCAATTAATAAAAAATTTAAATGATTTAAGAAAAAATATCTTTTAAGCTAAAATCAATCAACTTCAAACCATCTAAAAGGGTTGATGCAACATGGGTGGCTGGTCGCAAGAGTTTCACCATGCAATCATAAAGCCGAAGCAAACAACAATCATCTAGAGCACATGTTTTATGTGCTCTTTAGGGCTATCATGTTGTATATGTGAAATCCACTCTAACCATCAGGTGATTATATTGTGTTTTTATAAGAAAGATAAACACTACAGGGATCCATACAAAAACCTATGGTTGGTATTCCATTCCCACTGTTTCTTGTATTTTGACTTGCAGCCTAACATTAAATAGCAGTAGTGTAGTGATGGACATATACAACCTGAATTTCACATATACAACAGTGGTCCAAAAGAGCTTGGGTATTTTTGGTGTTGCTTAAAATAAGTGTTGTAGAGGATTCAGTCCCTTCCTATATGACCATGGCCAAGCTATGATAACAGTCACGATGCTAATGAAACGGCATAAAAGCACACCTTCTTTCGGTGTAAGCATGGCAAGTGTTCATTCTCATGATTACATGACCATAGTCTAATTATGATTACACTAATGCAAACTAGGATTGAAAAATGAGAGAATGGTTTTGTCTTACGTGCTTGGTTCAAAAAAGGTTTGATTTTAATCAATCCAACGCCTGTGTAAAAAGGGATAATGTCAAATAAATAGCCAATCCTAAACCTTTTGACAAGTAATTATAAAGCTAATCCCAAATAGCTATAATGATGATGATGATGATGATGAAATGGTAGAAAAATGTAACTCTTTTGAGGCCATACAAATCAACTACGACGGGCATACATTTTCCTGCTTCAATTTAATTTATTCTAACAATTACATGCACGGCTTTAGTCTAGTTATTATGTTTTCCATATGTGAGTTGTGCTGAGACAACTAAGTTCTCGAGTTGACTCAACGACTCTTATGAAGTCATGGTTGAGTCATTCTCAAGAGTAAGTTTCTCAATGACTTGCTTAAATTCTCAGGTATTATTATTATTATTATTATTTAGGAAAATTTTCTCCCTTGAACTAGCTCTCATGATAATCCATAAGAACCATTTCAAACCTCATCCCCTCGTGTTAGGTATATACATTCCAGCACATGTAAACCTTTCATCTGGCTTGGATGAAAGGTCATCCAAAAGATTAGGCTGTTTTACAACCTATGTGGGCCCTACGTTTCGGATCGGGTTGACTTTTGGGCCTTAGGGATTTCAAGAGGTGACATATTTAATGGCTGGGTTGGATGTCATGCACAAATCACATGGGATGCATTCTTGTTAAAGTTATTTATGGACCAGTTCTTAGGAGTGTATATATACAAAAAATGCCCTCCTAAAAGTGATTCTCATGGAAACTTCGTGAGAACTTTTGACACGTGATGTGAAGACAAAATCCGGATAGTCCACTAGATGAGTTGCCTCATGAAAACCCCCGGGCTAGCTTTTTGGCCTACTTCAAAAATCTGGTGGGCCATAGAATATTGGGAACCCCAAGGCTCTTAATTTGTCTCTTACTTTGCTATGGCCCACTAAAATTTTGAATCAAGACAAAAAGTTAGCTTTGAAAGTCTCATAAGGTGACTCATCTAGTGGACGGTCCAAATTTTATGCCCACATCACATGTCAAAAATTCTCATGAAGTTCACACGAGAACAAGCAGTTAGAGAGAGAGAGAGAGAGAGAGCGCGCGTGTGTGTAAAAATCATGCTTACCTGCACACCTATGCACGTGTGCACCTTTGCACACGTGTCTTGGGCATCTAATCTGAGCAGTCCATGTGATGGTTGAGTCACTCATAAGGTAAAACCATTCTCTGAAGTGTGTGTGTGTGTGTGTATATATTATGGTTGGAGATTCGAATTTTATTTCTAATACTTTTGAGTTTGTAAATTTACTAGTGAAGTATTGAGTTAAGTTTCAAGCCATCAAGATCCATCTGGCTTAGCTAAACATTCTCTTCAGCTGAGTGTTTGGATTTTTAAACTATGATTGATCGTTATACCTACTTACACATTTCCTTGAGCAGGTCTCCTTGTAGCAATTAATTGCAAGACCGTGAATGGTGAGCTCAAGACCAGGGGCTTCAGTGAACTCGACAAGGATGGAAAATTCCACATTGAACTTCCCAATGAACTTGTGAATAATAATGGAGAGCTAAGTGAGGAATGCTTTGCGCAACTCCATAGCGCATCACACGATCCATGCCCCACCATAGAAGGCCTAGAGCCGTCGAAGATTGTACTCAAGTCAAAAGACAATGGAGAGCACACGTTCGGCATGACTGGAAAATTATCATTCACACCAACAACATGCGCGTCGGCTATCCTCTGGCCCCTTTACAAAAAGCCATTGGCCCCATTTCCTAAAATCCCTCCTATCTACAAAAAGCCATTGCCTCCTGTTCTCAAATTCCCTCCTATTTACAAAAAGCCATTGCCTCCAATTCCAAAGATCCCTCCTATTTATAAAAAACCATTGCCCCCCGTCCCCAAATTTCCTCCCCTCTACAAAAAGCCATTGCCCCCTATTCCTAAGTTTCCTCCCATCTATAAAAAGCCATTGCCTCCTGTTCCCAAATTCCCTCCCATCTACAAAAAGCCATTGCCCCCTATTCCTACATTTCCTCCCATCTATAAAAAGCCATTGCCTCCTGTTCCCAAATTCCCTCCCATCTACAAAAAGCCATTGCCTCCTGTTCCCAAATTTCCTCCCATCTATAAAAAGCCATTGCCTCCTGTTCCCAAATTTCCTCCCATCTACAAAAAGCCATTGCCTCCTATTCCCAAATTTCCTCCCATCTACAAAAAGCCATTGCCCTTGGTTCCCAAATTCCCCCCCATCTATAAAAAGCCATTGGCCCCAATTCCCAAGATCCCTCCCATCTACAAAAAGCCATTGCCCCCGGTTCCTAAATTCCCTCCTCTTGGCGAAAAGCCATTGGCCCCAATTCCTGAGATCCCTTCTATCTATAAAAAGCCATTGCCCCCAATTCCCAAAATTCCTCCTATGTACAAAAAGCCATTGCCTCCTGTTCCTAAAATCCCTCCTATTTACAAAAAGCCATTGCCCCCAATTCCCAAACCCCCTCCTATTTACAAAAAGCCATTGCCCCCATTTCCCAAACCCCCTCCTATTTATAAGAAGCCATAGCCCAAGCTTTGAAAATTCCTCACTATTTATAAAAAGCCACTCCCTCCTTTTGGTGGTTCGTATCCTCTTCCACCTCATCTACCAACCCATGAAGCATCCCAAAAGCCATAGTTCATAAATAAGATGCTTTCCTAATGTCTTTTCCATTTGTGTTGTAATAAAGTCTATGTTAGAAATAAATGTATGTATGTGGCTTGGACTCCTGTGATGGTTCAACATCATTTTAAAATGTCACTGACTCATCCTTCTCACATGTAGCACTTATGTACGACTATCTTAACCATCTGTACTTTTGAAGTACACCATGGATGGAGCATATCTCTAAAATCATACTGACAAAGAAGTCGGATACATTGGAAACCCAATGGCAAAATCAGATGTTTACAATCATTTTCTCAGTGTGATTTTTGGATTGCTCTTTATCCACGTTTGGATAAGCAATATGGACAATCTAAATTGTTCTCGTACAACTGCAACATGTGTATGGTTGTAGAGTCACCACCATTTTGAAAATGTGTAGCACTTGAGTCAACCCTTATTCATGTATGTGTGTGAGAAAAAGTGGCATTTATACTCATTATTGAATTACTCTATTAATGTTACATGGTGAGTGAACTCTTTTTGTGATAATTCTAGGGCTTCATTGGGTTCAAACATCCTGGAATGATTTTTTTGAAAAACTTTCGATGGAACTGCTATTTTAAGGCATTGTTTCTTAAAAGTTGATTTTATCTAAAAATATTATTTAGTTGATACTATCTATTTTACTATTATTATTTTTTAATGCTATTTCATTGTCTAAAAAAATCATTTTATGAAAAGTGGTCAAAGGATGATCATCAAGACCTAACTATTATAATCATCATTTGAGCATCACCACCACCATTACCATCGTCATGGCATCATCATCATCACTATCACTATCACTATCACCATTAAGGTCACTATTGAGAGAGCGAATACACACACATCAATGAAGGTTCTCACCCTCTCTACTCAATTGTTCTTGTGAGTATATTTTTTTAATTTCTTTGCAATGTGGGTATCGAGATCTCATTGACAAGAGAGAGAGAGAGAGAGAGAGAGAGAGAGAGAGAGAGAGAGAGAGAGAGAGAGAGGGAGTGTGTGTTCTCTCTTCACATAAGAGATGATGAGAGGGAGAGAGATCTCTAAGACATTAGAGAGAGGGAGAGGAGAGCTAGTAGGTGGGAAGAGTGCAAGGGAGGGGAGGGAGAGTGAGTGGGTGGAAAGAGTGTGAGGGAGAGATGAGGAGAATATTACAAACATGCAATGAGAGAAAGGATATCCTTTTTTCGGTTTTTAAGGAAAAATGATTCATTATTTCTTAGTGGTTTAGAATGCCCTCTTTTATGCCCAAGTACTTTCTTCTTTTTTTTTCTCAAAAGTGCTCCCAAAATATGTGGCAAGGATCCCTTGCATGCAAAGTGAGCTAAATTATAATATTTCTCTTTCTTTTTTCCAACAACAAAATAGGCCCTAAGAATTTTTAATCCCTCATAGTGAATATTTAGGTCCTATTTAGTCAGTGGGATTAAATGGTATGGAATTGTATTAGATGGGATTAAAACCATTATTGCACAATTATTGCATGTCGGGAAATACCATAGTATTTTGGCCATCCAATCCCAATGTTTGGGATAAAATTCTTGCTATGGGAAAAGCATTGGATTAAACAAAATCCCGTTTGGTGGACCATAGAATTGTAATCAACAAACCAAATTCACAATGGATGTCAGTCACTTGTACATGTATATAACTAGAATGTCACGTGTAAAGGGCGTGTTTGGATGGACAATAAGGACAAAACACACGCATCAATGGGGCCCAAATGTGTAGTGGATTTCAAAATCCATGAAAATCCCGCATGGGACCAAATGGAATAACATCCCACCTAATTCTAACCCTTCCTGTTGTAAGACCTATAATCCTGTGAGACCAACTGTACGCTTCATTTTTAGTATCGGCATATCCTACACGGACCAGATCGGCGGGTTTCGATTGTAACCCTATTTTAGTTAGAGTTGTACACGAGTCGAGCTTGACACACCTCGACTCGACTCGGCCACTAGCTAACTCTAGCTCGAACTTGGCTCGGCTAGGTCCTCAAGCTTGACTGGCCAGCTCGGCTCAATTCGGTCAGCAACTTGGGCCAGTTCGAGCCATTGCGGAATTTTCTCAAACACATGGAGTGCACCTTCAATTTCTAACAGTATGCAAAACAGCAGCAACAATTTACAGGTATTTCATCAAACACTCAGTAGGCAGCATCCAAATCATGATCCAAAGGTAGTTTTATCATATAATGTTTTTCTTTTGGTAGTGATTCGTTTCATATCCATACCTTCCTCGCCACCAGCCGATCCCACGGAGAATGTACGCACCTAACAACACTCCGTTGAGTCATTTCATCAAACACTTGGTGAGCAACATCAATATTAAAATAACCAAGTCACCGAACTGTTTTGATTCGAGTTTAATTCGAGTTGAGGTTCGATTCGAGTTCAGACAAGCTTGAACTCGGCTCAAAAAAAAAAAAAATCGAGCTCCAAAAATCAGCTCTACTCGACTTGAACTCTGTTTCGAACAGAGTCTAATCGATCTTTTTCGAGTTGAGTTGAGCGAGTTAACCGAGTTAACTCGATTTGTGTACAACTCTGATTTCAGTACCGCGATTACCCGAGACCTGTACCTTGGTGACTGCGTAGGCATTGCGATTCTAACGCCATCTGGCACATCCCATTGAGACACCCAAATTAGAAGTTGTAGTTTTTGGTATAATCCGAGGTGAACCACGCAACACACGCATTGTGCAAGCCCCACTTGCACAAATACCAAGGTAGTCCAATCAATCGACCCATCAATCACACCCCTCTCTCTCTCTCTCTCCCATTAGTCAAATAGCCCATGCCTCACATCACTCACCCATACCCTTACCCATGCTAAGCCACTCCCCTCTTTATATTCCCTCTCCATGCTCTACCCATCTATCTTTTCCTATTTCCCTCTCTATCCAAAAAGTTCTACCATAAAGCTCCCAAACCCTCTCATTTGAAAAATAAATAAAATAAAATTTCCTAGCAAGTGAGAGTGAGAAAAAAAGAGAGAGAGATATTAGAGATGAAGAAAGAAAAGATTAGAGAAGATTAGAGAGAGAAGAGAGAGTGGTTGAGAGAAAAGAGGGCTTTAAGAGAGAGATGAGAGAGAGAGAGAGCTTGAAGGGAAGTTTGAATATTAGAGGGGGTTAGGAAGAGTTAGGACAATTCGATCCATTCAATCGTCGATCCAACCCAATCCGATCGTTCAACATTATAGTGAGCGCAAGGGAGGATGAAATCTCCCTTTTCCCCTTCTTTTCCTTTCATTTTGTGGGCCCACGAGGGTGGGACCCACCTTGAAATATATCATGGACTTAATGGATGGTTTGGATCAATCCATTGGACTGTAACTAAACTGATGCAACTACACCCGGATCCGTACCTCAACTGGCAGACTGAGTGGAGATACCTCGTTTCAAACACATGAGGTCTTGGTATCGATCCCTAACGGGGGTGGCTAACATGGAGTGTGTACTGACATGGATGTGTACTAACAAGCTAACTCAAATATATATATATATATATATATATATATATATATATATATATATATATATATATATATATATATATATATAGTATGCAACTTGGGCTCCAGGAGCACTGGAGCATTTCTTTGCAGCCGAACACTCTTCTGACCACCAACCATCTATCGATACGTTTCATTCTCGACCGTTCTGCCTATCCTCCCACCCATGCAATTCAACCTCGACCGTTTATACCATTGTGCGACTGACTATTGTCGGTCACAAATCTTGTCAATTTTTTTTGCCCAAACTTCAATGTTATTATTATTATTTTTTATTATTTTTGTAGAATTTGTTTAAAAATTATACCTTATTTTAATAAAATAAGTGATTTTTAATAGAAATAGTAACTTTTGCCCCCAAACCCAATATGGTTAATTTTATTTTTTTTGTATTAATTGAGTGGAATCTATGTTTATTTTTGCATGAAATTGATTTTTAAATGCTTCGCAATATCACACGAAAAGTTCTCTAAGTTGTAGCTTTTGAAAAAATAAAAATAAAAATAGAGACTTTAAAAAAAGAAGTAAATTTTTAAAAAATGATATTTAAAATAAAATGAGAATTTTGATATAAAAAATATTGACATCTTGAAAAAGAAAATTAAAAAGTTTTAAAAAATTATGATTTTGAAACAAAGTGTTGAGAAGTTTAAAATTTTACAATGTTTGAGAAAAATTGAGATTTTGTTAAATAAAAAATAAAAAAATCATTCAATAAAAATCAGAATTTTGAAAAACAAAATTGACATTTTCAAAAAAATTGAGAAGTTTGAATAACGTTGATAATTTTGAAAAAAAAAAAAATAGATTTTGATAAAATTTGACATTTTGAGAAGTTTATAAAAAATTGTGATTTTGAAAAACAAAGTTCAAAAGTTTGAAAAAAAAATTAACAATGTTAGAGAAGAATTGATATTTAAAAATAACTGAGATATTGAAACATTTGACAGAAAGAAACAATTGGCACTTTGAAGAAAAGAAATTGAGAATTTGAAAAAAAAAAAAAAAAATTGCGATTTTGAAAGAAAAAATTGGCATATTGAAAAATTGATTAGTTTGAATAAAGGGATAAGTTTGAAAAGGAAATTTAGGTCTTCAAAAAAACATTGAGTATTTTAAAAAAGAAACTGATATTTTGTATTTTGAAAAAAAAAAATGAAAACTTTGATAACAAAAATGAGATTTTGAAAAAAAAAAAAAAAAAAATTGAATTTGAAAAAATAAATGAGAAGTTTGAAATAAAAAATTAAAAATTAAAAAAATGAAGTTCGAGAAAAATAGAAATTTTAAAGAAAAAGATGAAATTAAAAAAATCGAGATTTTGACAAAAAACTGAAATTTTGAAAAGGAAAATTGAAATGTTTAAAAAATTATGATTTTGAAAACAAAAATGACAATGAAGAAAATTGAGATTTTTTTTTTTAATTGAGATTTAAAAAGACACTAAGATTTTGACAAAAAATTGTCATTTTGAAAAAGAAAATTGAAAAGTTGAAAACAATGTGATTTAGAAAAAAATGTTAGCTTGAAAATTTTTGAGAAATTTGAATAAATTGATAAGTTCGAAAAAGAAAAATAGATTTTAGAAAGAAAAAAATTGAATTTTTAAAAAGAATTTGAGATTTTATATTTTGAAAAAAAAAATGTAAAGTTTGATAATAAAAATGACATTTTGAAAAAACGAAAAAAAAAAAAAAGAATTTGGAAAAACAAATAAAAATATTGAAAAAAAATTGAAAATGAAAATGAAAATTTTCGAGAAAAAATAGAATTTGAAGAAAAATTAGATTTAAAAAATCCAGATTTTGACAAAAATGATGTTTCTGTTAAGAAAAACTACTTTTGGATACACCGAAAATAAATAATAAAATAAAATTATCACTAGGCTGAATCACGTATAAAATACGCTGTCCTTAAAGCGTGATTCGCCCCCTTATCAACTGCTGATGGGTTACAGGCGAATTGCTTCCAGGATAAGACAAGCCTTATCTAGATCCAGCGTGCAGCAATCACGATAGGTCCACTATGGAACAATTTTAACGCAGTCGATTTATTCTGGCAGACTTAGACTATGGAGATGACAAAGTATTCTAATATGAAGCTATGGACCGTATCTGATTTGATGGGGAGATGGTGTGTTGAGATAATGAAATCGGACTGGAATGGTCCAGTTTATATAGGCCTCAGGTTTAGACCCGTTGCTATGTGGTATTCAATGGTCCAGAACGTTTGAAAAACGTTTCTGGCCGTTGTCCATTAATCTCAGACGTTTCTGGTCATTAGATCTGTAGATCTGACCGTTGGATCATCCTGGCCCGTCCGTTTTCGGACCGTTGTGGCTTTTAAGGTAGCTATCCGTTTAAGAAACGGCTGGATGTTTCGGATTTAAGATCCGACCGTTCTCGGTCACCTATAAAACCCAGGCTCATTTCCAACATTTCAGATTCACACCGCCCTAAGGCTCTGACCAGACCCATCGCACCGAGTTCGCAACAAGTTCGCGCCGGTTCGCGTAAGGTCGCGAGGGAGTGACCACTCTGCGACACGATGCGCACGTGCGAAGTAAAAGTGCGCCATCTAACGCCACTAGAACCACACTGCCTCACTGCCCACGCCCTCGCCCTCGCCCACGCCCTTGCCCACGCCCACACCCTCGCCCATGCCCGTGCCCGAGCCCGAGCGCGAGCGCGCGCGCACGTGCGGGCGTGCGTGTGTTCCAGTGCGCAACCAGGTTTCATCTCTTCCAAAAAAGCTCCAAGTAAGAATACCCTTCTCAACATCTCATATAAACCATAAAATTTTTCTCTGTATTTCCGATGTGGGACAAAGCACACACACCGCACTTTTTAATTTAAAAAATTCAAAAAGGTATTTTGGCGGGAAAATCCTGAAATTTTGAAAATTTGAATTTTCATTTTTTTAATTATTTTTTAAACCACAAAAAAGCAACAATCCCCCACTGGTTTTTAAAATAATGAAAAAATTCTGCCAGAATAACAGTTATTATACATAAAGAAAGATATCTTGCGATTTGAATCTTTCCTTAGTGTAAGCATTTTAAAGTTATTTCAAAATTTTTGGTTGCCGCAGCATTGAACCAGTTATTCCTTTATGATATAACCGAAAATATTACACACATAATAACTTATGCGTTAGGTGTTCCTTTATAATCTCGCTTAGCACTTTTAATGGCCATGTGCTTATCCTGTTTCATGAACGTTCTCAAGATAACTCTAAATCTCATGAGAAGCGGCACCACTTCTACATTCATATAGGTGAAATCCTTCCAGTGTTTCCGTTTAAAACACTTGTCTTGTTTGACTGGATTTCATTAAGAGTTCAATACTCATCCCTCTTTATAACGGCCAACACTATCATCCTAGATGAGGTTATCAATTTATTTAGTGCTGAAACTTTTCACTTATCAGTGAATTGTTGTTACCCATTAAACCCAATATTTAGAGATTTTCTAATTTAGGGTTGGGTTTCTTTCACTGGTGAAACTTTAAGTAAAGAGTTTCAACCCCATCCCTCTAGATGTTGTCCTTACTACCTCTCTCGTTAGAGGTTTAGTAAAAGGATCAGCTAAGTTATTACTTGATTTTACATATGAAATCGCAATGATTCCATCTTGAATCAATTGTCTTACATAGTCATGTCGCAAACTTATGTGCCTGGACTTCCCATTATAGGTACCACTATAGGCTCTTGCTAGAGTGGCTTCACTATCACAATGAAGTGAAACAGCCGGTATAGGCTTCGCATAAAATGGAATTTCTAAAAGAAGATCCCTTAACCACTCAGCCTCTTTGCCTGTAGCAGCTAAAGCTATGAACTCAGATTCCATAGTTGAGTGCGTTATGCAAGTTTGTTTCTTGGATCCCCAAGATACAGCTGCACCTCCTAGGGTGAATATCCACCCTGTAGTGGACTTGTTGTCCCCTGCACTCGATATCCAACTTGCATCGGTATATCCTTCCAACACTGCTGAAAATTCTGAGTAAAATAGCCCTAGTTCTTTGGTTTCTTTAAGATAACGTAGAACTCTACTAATTGCTTTCCAGTGTTCAACACTTGGATTACTTGTAAACCTACTTAGTTTACTCACAGCGTATGCTATATCCGGTCTTGTGCATTGCATCACATACATAAGACTACTTATAGCACTAGCATACTCTAGTTATGCAACTGCTCTTCCACCATTTTCTTTTAACTTGATACTTGGATCAAACGGGGTCTTTGTCTCTTTAATTTTCAAGTGATTAAACTTGTTTATTATTTTCTCAATATAATGAGACTGGCATAATGCAAAATCCCCACTATGTTTTTTAACTTTGATACCTAATATGGTATCCACTTGTCCAAGATCTTTCATTTTGAAAACTGAAGAGAGAAACTTCTTAGTTTCAGTTACCCCTTCCATTTTATTACTGATTATTAACATATCATCTATATACAAGCATATGATTATAACATAATCATTACATACTTTTGAATATATGCATTTATCAACAATATTGTGTTCAAAACCATAAGACAGAACTTTAGAATCAAATTTATCATGCCACTGTTTTGGTGCTTATTTTAATCCATACAAAGACTTAACAAGTCTACATACTTTTCTTTCATTTCCTGGTAGAACAACAAACCTTTCTGGTTGCTCCATGTAAACCTCCTCATCGAGATCACCATTCAAGAATGCTGTCTTCACGTCCATTTGATGGATATGAAGATGATGTATGGAAGCAAGAGCGAATAAGATTCTAATCGATGTTATTCGAGCTACTGGTGAATAAGTGTCAAAATAATCAATTCCATCTTTCTGTCGAAAACCCTTAGCAACTAATCTTGCTTTAAAAGTTTGAATTGTACCATCTGTGTGATATTTTTTCTTAAATACCCACTTACAACCTATTGGTTTAGAACCTGGAGGTAGATCTACCAATTCTCATGTTTGGTTAGATGTTATAGAATCCATTTCATCATTAATGGCTTCTTTCCAAAAAGCAGAGTCTCTTGAAGACATAGCTTCACTAAAGGTTTTAGGTTCATCTTCTATAGTCAAAACCATAGATATTTTCCTAATCACCTTCTCTCTATCACCCTCAACTAGATGAAAAGAGAGTCGTTAAGAATCTATTTGATCAGGATCAAGACTCTTTTCTACTCTTGCTCTTTGACTCCTACGAGGTTCACTAGGAGTTTTCTCTTCTATTTGTGGTTCTTTTATATTTTCATTAGGAGATTGAATCTCAGCATTCTTTTTCTCCGTGAATACAGAATTCTCAAAGAACTCTATATCTCTAGACTCTATGATTATATTGGAGTCTAAGTTTAGAAGTCTATAGGCCTTACTATGTTGTGCATATCCTACAAGGATGCACTTGATAGCTCTTGGTCCTAATTTAGTTCTTTTAGGTTCTGGAGTTTTGCAATATGCAAGACACCCCCATACTCTAAGATATCCTATGTTTGGTTTTCTTCCTTTCCATATTTCATATGGAGAGGTCTTGGTTTTCTTAGAAGGAATTTGGTTTAAAACATGACATGCAGCTAACAGCGCTTCTCCCCATAGGTTTAATGGCAACTGTGCTTGTATTAGCATTGAGTTGACCATTTCTACTAACGTCCTATTTTTTCTCTCTGCTACACCATTTTATTGTGGTGTATAAGGTGCTGTGCACTGATGTATTATACCGTGTTCTTCACAATAGTTAGAAAATTCATTAGAGAAATATTCTCCTCCTCGATCACTATGAAGGATTTTAATATTTTTATCTAATTGATTTTCTACTTCAACTTTATAGATTTTGAATGCATTAAATGCTTCATCTTTCGATTTTAACAGATATATATATACATATCTTGAACAATCATCTATAAATGTTATAAAGTACCTTTTACCTCCACGGGTAAGAACGCCGTTTAGTTCACATATGTCAGTATGCACTAGGTCTAATATTTGAGAGGATCTCTCAACGCTAGGGAATGGTTTCTTTATTATTTTAGACCATATGCATACTTCACATTTATCTTTGTCACTATCATTGTATGATATTAGGCCGTTCTTAGCCATGAGTTTTATGGTACTGTAGCCAATATGAGCTAGTCTACCATGCCATAGCGTTACAGACTCAATCATGTAAGCAGAAGAATTCTTTTCATTTAAAGAGAGTTTGATCATCCCATTACAAGCGTATCCCTTACCCACAAAGTTCCCATTCTTAGACAAGATCAGCTTGCCTGATTCAAACACAACCCTAATCCCAGGCTTGCTCAAGAGATCCCCTGAGACAAGATTCCTCCTTATGTCTGGGACATGCAGTTCGTTGGTCAGGATTACCTTCTTTCAAGAGGTAAAGAGTAATTCCACGGTTCCTTTGCCTACAACTTTCGATCGTCCTTCATTTCCCATTTGAACCTCTTGACCATTGGTCTCATTTTCATAGGTTTTGAAAGCAGATCGATCATTGCATACATGGATTGTGGCACCTGTATCGTACCACAAACCAGGGATTTTCTCTTGAACTAGGTTCACTTCTGTGACCATGGCTACGATTTCATCGTCTACTGCATTAGCCTCTTTCTTAGGCTTTTTTCGGTCCCTACAGACTTGGGCGAAATGCCCGGTCTTGCCGCAAACATAGCAAGCTCCCTTAGGTTTGCCATTTTTCTTCTTTTGGGTTTTCTTGAATTTCCCTTGGTCTTTGTTAGGTTTAAGGGAATCAGTTTTCTCATAGGTATTATTTTGGGATGTCTTTTCTACTGCGTTCACCTTGGATGAGGATGCACCATTAGCATCATCCTTTTTGTCTCAGTTACGAGATTCTTCTTCAATACGAAGATGCTTCTGGATTTGTTCTAGGGTGAACTCTTCGGATTTATGCAGTAGTTTCTTCCTGTAATCTTTCCAGCTCGGAGGCAACTTTGCGATTATAGCTCTGACTTGAAAGGATTCAGGAAGATCGATTTTTATGGCTTTTATTTTATTTACAATAAGCTGCAGTTCCTGGATTTAGGCAAGCAGCGGTAGATTGTCTACCATCGTGAAGTCGAAATACCTGGCAATTAGAAATTTCTGTATACCTTCCTCTTCAGCCTTGTATTTGTATTCCAGTGCGCTCCAAATTTCTTTCGCTGATGTGGTCCCTGTGTACAAATCGTACAATCGATCAGAGAGAGCATTGAGGATGTGGCCACGACACAGCAGTTCATCTTCTTGTCGCTTAATCCTAGCAGCAATCTGTTCTGAAGTGTCAGTGTCCTTTGCTTCAGGCAGAGGTTGGAGAGTCGGGTCCAAGATGTAGAAGATCTTCAGCGCGGTCAGCATGAATTTCAGCTTGTCCTGCCATCTAGTGAAATTTGAACCATCGAATCGGTCCAATCGGATCAGATCCTGGTTCATCAGTTTGATTTATGCAACACTTTCGGTGTCCATAATCACGCTTTAAGATCGTTAAGAAAAACTACTTTTGGATACACCGAAAATAAATAATAAAATAAAATTATCACTAGGCTGAATCACGTATAAAATACGCTGTCCTTAAAGCATGATTCGCCCCCTTATCAACTGTTGATGGGTTACAGGCGAATTGCTTCCAGGATAAGACAAGCCTTATCTGGATCCAGCGTGCAGCAATCACGATAGGTCCACTATGGAACAATTTTAACGCAGTCGATTTATTCTGGCAGACTTAGACTATGGAAATGACAAAGTATTCTAATATGAAGCTATGGACCGTATCTGATTTGATGGGAAGATGGTGTGTTGAGATGATGAAATCGGACTGGAATGGTCCAGTTTATATAGGCCTCAGGTTTAGACCCGTTGCTGTGTGGTATTCAATGGTCCAGAACGTTTAAAAAACGTTTATAGCCGTTGTCCATTAATCTCAGACGTTTCTGGTCAATAGATCTGTAGATCTGACCATTGGATCATCCTGGCCCGTCCGTTTTCGAACCGTTGTAGCTTTTAAGGTAGCTATCCGTTTACGAAACGGCTGGACGTTTCGGATTTAAGATCCGACCGTTCTCAGTCACCTATAAAACCCAGGCTCATTTCCAACATTTCAGATCCACACCGCCCTAAGGCTCTGACCAGACCCATCGCACCGCGATCGCACCGAGGTCGCACCGAGTTCGCACCAAGTTCGCGCCGGTTCGCGTAAGGTCGCGAGGGAGCGACCACTCTGCGACACGATGCACACGTGCGAAGTGCAAAGTGCGTCATCTAGCACCACTACAGCCACACTGCCTCACTGCCTCAGTGCCCACGCCCTCGCCCTCGCCCACGCCCTCGCCCACACCCACGCCCACGCCCACGCCCGTGCCCGAGCCCGAGCACGAGCGCACGCGCACGTGCGTGCGTGCGTGTGTTCCAGTGCGAACAACCAGGTTTCATCTCTTCCAAAAAAGCTCCAAGTAAGAATACCCTTCTCAACATCTCATATAAACCACAAAACTTTTCTCTGTATTTCCGATGTGGGACAAAGCACACACACCGCACTTTTTAATTTAAAAAATTCAAAAAGGTATTTTGGCGGGAAAATTCTGAAATTTTGAAATTTTGAAATTTCATTTTTTTAATTATTTTTTAAACCACAAAAAAGCAACAGTTTCGAAAAGGAAAATTGAGAAGTTAAAAAAATGTGATTTTGAAAAGAAAAAAAAATGACAATGTTTTAAAAAAATTGAGATTTTGAAAAAAAATAAATGAGATTTTAAAAAACGATGAGATTTTGACCAAAAAAAATGTCATTTTGAAAAAGAAATTTGAGAAATTGAAAAAAAATATTGTGATTTTGGAAAAAAACTTGACATTTTGAAAAAATAATTGAGAAGTTTTAATAAATTTGATATATTTGAGAGAAAAAAAATAGATTTTGAAAATAAATTTGAGATTTTGTATTTTAAGGAAAAAATTTGCAAAGTTTGATTTAAAAATGACATTTTGAAAACGAAATAGAGATTTGAAAAAAAAAAAAAAAAAATTTGAAATTAAAATTGAGATTTTGTATTATGCAAAAAAGTTGAGAAGTTTGGAAGAAATGAGAAGTTTGATATATATATATATATATATATATATATATATATATATATATATATATATATATATATATATATATATATATATATATATATAATTTTTTGGAAAAATTTAAAATGAGTGGACCAAATTTATTGGACCGTTAGAGATGAAAAATTACACTCATTCGGTTGGCTAGCCATCCGATTGGTTAAAATTTATTGATCTATCGAAAGTGAAAAAGCTCAATCCAAATATAAAAGCTACCCCACTGGGACCTCACTAAAGATCGATAGTCATGTAGGGATTTTGTGGGGCCCACATTGATATTTGTGTTTTACCCACGTCGACCACCCACTTTGATAGACAATGTTAGGGCATGAGTCCAAAAATAAGGTAGATTTAAGCATTGAGTGGACCACAACATAGGAAGTAGTGGGGATGGAACTTTTAACTATTGAAAAAACCTCTTGGGAGCAACAAAATTATTGGATCGAGCTAGTGTTTATTTTTCCCTCTCATCCAGGTCTGTCTGAATGCATGAACAAGTTGGATGTCAAATAAACATTACAAGATGAAATAAATTACTAGGGACATTCACTAATTAAACCGCCAACCATTTATGCACATACAGGTTCACTTGTAATAAAAATGATGGCTCAAGTATAATGAAGCCTAATTGCAAGAACAACTTATGATGAGATTGATTAAATTCTATGATCAGGCTATCCCAAAATTGATCTGAACAGTCAAATGTGTTCAAAACATGTTAAGTAAAATAGAGAACAAAATTCAGCCCAATTTAACCTGAAACAAATCAGATCTGTCCAAAGCACTCTTTAAAAGGGCACAATTAGTTTATGTATAATTAGATAGATTTTGGACAATTTGATCAGTCTAGATTAAAGAGTAAATGATTTTATATATTTAGATTAAACTTCACTCAAATCTAACCTCGCAAGATATGACTCATCAAGTGGGTGATCAATCTTGTCCGCCCAATATCTTTCTCATCCGAAGCCCAATCGGGGTGAGTGAATAGTCAAATTGAAGCTCTTGATGAGTAGAATAGAGTGAACAGATTAGATTTTCAAATTGGGCTAAAATTTTAGATCAAAATTGTGCTGCAACTTGTTGAGCTGATGAAAACTCAAGAAATGTACAGTTATTGGACCCCAAACTCTAATCCAGTTGTTGAAAAGCCGTGGAACTCAGCCTCAAATAGCCTGATGAAATTAAAAATAGCTTAATTTGATAATGGGCCCAAATACTCAATAATAACCTAAAATATAGGAAGCAAGTGAAATGCTCTTGCGAAAGAATTTGTAAGAACATTTTGAGATCTCATCTAATGTGATATGAGCACAAAATCTAAACCAATGCAGCACCCCATGAAACCGCTAAGGCCCAACTTTTACCCAGATCCAAAACTCTAATAGACCATGGTGAAAGGAAATAACTTCCTCCCTTGATTTCTCCTCTCTTTTTTATGGCCCACCAGAGTTTTAGATCAAGGTGAAATTTAGGCCTTAGGGGTTTCATGGGGCACCACATCACCTAGACCGTTCAGATTTTGTGCCCACATGGATGAAACACATACATCATGGTGGGGCCCATAGAGCACTGACCACCGGCCATCGGGGTGGTGGCAGGGGGAGTAGCCAATCCGTTCTCGATTTAAAGATGTTGTCAACTGGTGGTTTGTATGGGGCTACTTTGCTGGAAGATGTGTGTTTGGAGATGTTTGAAATTGGAATAGATATGCGTCATCCATTTACAAGAAAGGTAGTTGGTGTTGAGCAGCACGACAACAACGCAGTGAACCGAGATCCAATTTCCAGTCTCACCCACAAACGATAAATAAAAAGAAATATAATGTAGAAGTAGAATTAAAGCATATCAAACAAACCACAGGACAAGATATACATAGTAAAACTCCAAACAAGGGTAAAAAACCATGGGTACAAACTTCCACTATGAAGAAAACGAGATTACAAGCAATATACTAACATTTTCCCTTTGATGTATAGAGAAAACCATTTGCCCACACTTTAAATAACTCGCATTCATACCCTAGAATAACCCTAGGACCCTTATTTATAGTTTAAGCAACTTTCCTTTCGCACTCTTGTGAAACCAACTCAAATTTCCGTAGTTCGTATCAAATCCACAAAACGAATCTACGAAACCTCGACTGGTCGAGTGCAGGCCACTCGACTAGTCGAACGACCCTGTCTAAATGTGACTCCACATCTCAACAATCTCCCACTTGGAGACACATCACCATAAACCTTCGTCTTCTACATCCGAAATGCACCATCGCCCCATCTTTAAACCTGAAGACCAATCAAAGCTTTACAGAGCTTCAGCTTCTCCCGTGTGACCGCTTTGGTTAGCATATCCACAGGATTCTCACTTATATGAATCTTCTCCAAAGCAATCGATCCATCTTCCAGTAACGAACGTATGAAGTGATATCTGATGTTAATATGATTAGTCATTGAATAAAAGGCTGAATTCTTAGCCAAGTGTATTACACTCTAACTGTCACTGTATAGCTTGCAATCTGCTTGCTTCTACCCAAATCTTTTATGAAACTTTATATCCACACCATCTCCTTGCACGTTTCTATAGCTGCAACATATTCTGCTTCCGTTGTACTGATAGATACTATCTTCTGTAACTGAGAGACCCAACTGACTGCAGCACTACCCAGAGTAAAGACATAACTTGTAGTACTTCTTATGCTGTCGATATCTCCTGCCAAATCTGAATATACGTAGCCTTATAGCTTGATTTCCGATCCACCATAGTACAGCCCTCTATCCACAGTACTTACCAGGTATCTAAGGATCCACTTCACAGTTTCTCAATGTTCCTCCACAGGGTTGTTCATGAACCTGCTAACAACTCTCATTGCTTGAGCAATATTTGGCCTCGTGCTCACCATAGCATACATGAAGACTTCCAATAGCTGACGCGTATGGGACTTTAGCCATGTAGTCCCGTTCCTCCTGCATCTTTGCACCTTGCTCCTTAGAAAGCTTGAAGTGGTTGGCTAATGAAGTGCTAACCGACTTAGCACCTCCCATATTGAATCGATCAAGTACCTTGGCTATGTACTCTGCCTGTGACAAAACTAGTTTCTTGTTTTCTCTATCACGCTTTATCCTCATGCTTAGGATTTGTTTTGCAGCTCCTAAATCCTTCGTGCTAAATTCTCTAGACAGTTGTCTTTTGAGATCTGAGATGTCCTTTATGCTTGAACCGGCCACAAACATATCATCAACGTATAAAAGAAGGATGATGTACGATGTATCAAACTTTTTCAAATAGCAACAGTGGTCTGCATGACATCTCCTAAAATCTTTTCCCAACATGAAACTTTCGAACTTCTTGTACCACTGCCTCGGGGCCTGCTTCAGACTTATAGACTCTTCTTCAGTGTAGACACCTTGTTCTCCTTTCCTGGTGCCACGTATCCTGTCAACTGATGCATATTTATCTCTTCTTCAAGGTCCCAATGAAGAAAGGCTATCTTAACATCTAGCTTCTCTAGATGTAAGTCCTCTGTAACCATTATACTCAAGCCCATGTGAATCGTAGACATTTTCACTACCGGTGAAAATATTTCAGTGAAATCGATACCTGCTTTTATTGAAACCCTTTCACAACTAATTTAGCATGGTGCTGTTTCAAACCATCATACTCCTCCTTCAGTTTGTAAACTCACTTGTTATGAAGAGTTTTCTTACCCTTAGGTAGACTGCGAAAATTTGAGTCGGTTTCGCAAGGGTACGAAAGGGAAGATGCGTAAACTATAATAGGGGTCCTAGGGTTATTTTAAGGTATGAATGAGAGTTATTCTAAAGTGTAAGCAAAGGGTTTTCTCTATACATCAAAGGAAAAAGGTTAGTATATTGCTTGTCATCTCGTTTTCTTCATAGTGAAAGTTTGCACCCGCGGTTTTTTACCCTTGTTAAGGGTTTTTCCACGTATATCTTGTATTGTAGTTTGTTTGGTATGCTTTAATTCTACTTTTAGGTTATATTTCTTTCTATTTATCATTTATGGGTGAGACTGGAGATTGGATCTCGGTTCATTGCGTTGTTGTCATACTGTTCAACAACTGGTATCAGAGCTATTGGTTTATTCAAGTGGGAGCGATGATGGAAGAAGGAAAGATTAAAATCGAAAAGTTTGATGGTTCAAACTTTGCCTTATAGAAGATGCAGATAGAGGATTATCTATATCAGAAGGACCTCTATATTCCTCTAGGAGGAAAAGAGAAGAAACTAGAAAAGATGATAGATGATTAATGATTTTTATTGGATGGGAAGGCTTTAGGAACGATCCGACTCTATTTGTCTGAGAGTGTTGCCTTCAATATATCCAAGGTAAAAAATATAAAAGAATTAATGGAAGCCCTAGATATGATGTATAAAAACCCTTAGCATCCAATAAAGTTCATCTTATGAAATAATTATTCAATATAAAGATGTCAGATGGTGGGAGCGTGGCTGAACATCTAAACGAGTTCAATACAGTCACAAGCCAATTGGAATCCGTTGGCATTGTTTTTTAGGACGAGGTCAGGGCATTATTGATCTTATCCAGTTTGCCAGATAGTTGAGATGGTTTGGTGATTCCTGTGAGTAATTCTTTAGGGTTGACAAAGTTAAAATTGAATGATGTGGTGGGTCTAATTCTCAGTGAAGAATCTAGAAGAAAGGCATCAGGAGTTTCAGGGAATTCAGGAAATGCTCTAAACGATGAAGGAAAAGGAAGATCCCTGAACAAATGAAGTAATAAACACGGACGTTCTAAGTCGAGGAAGAAGTCCAAAGGACCCAAAGACAATGACGGGTGTTGACATTGCGGGAAGAAGGGACATATGAAACGTGATTGCAATGTGCTTACGATACAAGAAGGAAGCTCTTAAGGTAAGAAGGATTTAGTAAATCTATCTGAGGAGAGTGATACAGAGGGGTTGATCTTGTCCCTTGATGCGAGGAATGAGTCTTGGGTTATAGACTCAGGTGCTTCGTTTCATGCCACTTCGTGTAAGGAAGTTTTTGCATGATTATGTATCAGGTGACTTTGAGAGAGTCTACCTGGGTAATGATGAGTCGTGCAGTATTGTTGGAAAGGGAGACATTCATATAAGTCAGAAAGATGGAACGGTCTTGAAATTGAAGGATGTCAGACATGTACCAAGTTTAAGACATAATTTGATCTTAGTGGGGCAGTTGGCCGATACTGGATATGTGACGACATTCACCAGTGATTCCTAGAAGATCACAAAAGGTGCCTTGGTGATATCTCGAGGTAAGAAGGAAGGTACTTTATATGTGACTTGAGGATTGTATAGTTCACTTATAGTCGCATCAACTGGAGTGAATGGGCAGTTATGATATTAGAGGTTAAGACATATGAGTGAGAAGAGGATGAAAGTGCTATTGTCAAAAGGGAAGCTATCAGGGCTAAAGTCTATTGACTTGAAATTCTGCGAGGACTGCGTGTATGGCAAGCAGAAGAGGGTAAGTTTTAAGAAGACAGGACGCACTCCAAGGACCCATCTGTTGGAGCTTGTACACGCTGATGTGTGGGGACTGACACAGGTATTATCTCTTGGTGGCTTACGTTATTTTGTTTCTTTTATTGATGATACTAGTAGAAAACTGTGGGTCTATTTTTTAAAGCATAAATCTGATGTATTCGATGTATTTAAAAAGTGGAAGGTAATGATAGAAAATGAGACAGGTAAAATAGTAAAATGTCTCACATCAGATAATAGGGAAGAATACTGTGATAAGAGGTTTGAGGAGTATTGTGCAACAAATGGAATCAAACATCAGAAAACGATTTCAGGGACACCGCAACAAAATAATGTGATTGAGCACATTAACAGGACCATCCTTGAGCGCGCTAGGAGCATGAGGTTACATGTAGGATTGCCCAAGACGTTTTGAGCAGATGTTATGAATACTGCTGCATATCTCATCAATAGAAGTCCCTCAGCACCATTAGATGGTGGGCTACCAGAAGAAACGTGGACTGGGAAAGAAGTGAATCTAGTACATCTTAGAGTGTTCGGTTGCGCTTTATATGTTCACATTGATGAAGAGCACAGAAACAAACTGGATGCAAAGTCTAGGAGGTGCACATTTATAAGTTACGGGCAGCATGATTTTGCCTACAGGTTTTAGGATACAGAAAACAGAAAAATCATCAGAAGCAAAGATGTAGTCTTCAATGAAAAAGTGATACGTAAGGATAGTATGTAGCAAAACAAGGCCGATGAGAAAGAATTCGTAGAGTTGGAAGAGTTACCGGACACGGGTGTTACAACGCCACAGGATGATCATGCACAGGAACAATAACAGGCAAAGTCATAGACACCGGTTATGAGGAGGTCTACTCGGGAGAGGAGACCCACGATCCGATACTCACCCTCCATACATTATCTACTACTGACAGATAATGGTGAACCAGAGTGTTTTGAAGAGGCATTACAGTCAGATACACGGGTTAAGTGGGAGTAGGCCATGGATGATGAGATGGACTCACATCTGGTCGAGCAGCCCTGTCCAGATGTGACTCCACATCTCAACAATTGGGATTGTATTTATTTGTGAATTGGGTTTCTCTTGGATGAGAGTTGGAATCCCAAGAAAGAAATTCAACCATTTGAATAGTCTATTTTTCAAATTTCATCTATTTTGGTAGCTTCTTCATGAGAATCCCAAAGCATTTGGGAAGAGTGTAGTTTTCTATGAATTTTCTTAGCTCTGCATGAGATTGGATAAATTCAATAGGGAGAGATGGAAGCAACAAATCAGAAGAGTATTGAGAGAGTTGTATCATAAAGAGCATTGCAAATGAGTAGCTCTTCTCCTTGTAAGATTTATATGGTGGGGTATTGTTAAGGGTCAAATATTACATATTAGACCCCAGTTATTGCTTGGATTTACGAACATGATACCATTTAATGGCCCGCTTTAATCATGTTTGTGATGCAGAGTGTATTCACGAGCATGGACTGAAAAGGGAGCTTAAAGCATGGATTTAACGCTCTGATGACACTAAAGGCAAGGGACAGACTCCAGGGGACCAAGATCGACGGAATTACACGCCAGGGATCCACGAAAATCGAGAGACTCAAACCGCTCCTCTCACTCAGGCCTAGGTGGATAGATTTCAAAATACATCGGAGATCGGTTTTTGATCATCCGAACAGAAGATAGACGGAGGAACTGTTTCAATTGATGGGCTGCACTAAACCTGAGAAAAAATACTCCTTCTCGACTGAAATTCCGAGAGGAATTCAATGGACGGGTCGGATTTCTCGTCTGACATCAATTCTGGGCCCACCGACTTCAACAGCGTAAGGTTTATGCATTACGCATGTCCTGACGCAAATGACTTTCGTGGGCCGTTGTGCGATCGTATTGATGGTTGGATCCATGATCTGGACCGTACACATGTTACAACAGGTGGCCATAACCCTAGCCAAGATGTCAGAATCAATAGATGAATTGATTTCACGCCGAAATTCTTCTCCAGAAGGTGAGTAGTTTCGCATGGCTCTTTCGCACATTGCTGGGCTGCGTAAGGAAACTTTCGCATGAAGTTCTTGGACTCGAGCCGACCTACAGTGGAGTATAAGAGGAGAAGCACGTGAGGAGGAGGGGGGATCCAACGGGAGAGCACAGTTTGGCTTGACGAAGGCAGTGAACGTGAGCAGAGGCGGAGAAGGTGGGCTGGCTTGGGCTAGACCTGGTTTTCCTCTTTCTTTTCTTCTTCTTTTGTCTATTGTGAATTTCCTAATCATGCCCGGCTAAACCTCTTAGTTAGGGCTAAGAGGTGAAGCCTGTAGCGAGATGGGAGATTGTATTTTATGCTTTTAATGTAAATTCATGAACTGAATTTGTTTTTAGTTGATTATGGAATGAATGTTTTTAGTCTTTAATGGTCTATTGTGACTGAAATTACAATGGGTCTGCAATGGCTTTGAATATTTTCTTTTCCCTTTTTATGTGTATGACGTCAGGAAGCCCTGTTGTTCACCATCGTCTCCTGGGCATGGTAGGATGATGGTACCCTTCCTAACCTCCATAGCATGTTGATTGGTTGGTGATTAGTTTAATTCTATTATTAACTCTGTTTCTTGGGCATGGTTTGGTGATGGAATCCATTCTAATTCATATACTTTTCATCTCGTGAAGACTAAATCAAGTAAGTTCAGTTTGATTTCCATGATTCTTGATGCAGGCATAAGATCTCCCTGATCTCTACAAGTGGATCCTCTGAATCCCTAGTCTCCCTTCCCTGAATTGTTTAAAATTTTAGATAATTATTCCACAATTATTCCTTAAATTCTATTTGATTTAGATTACATCTTAGTCTAAGTTCTAGTTCTACTTAGTTTCAGATAATGCACAGGTATCAGTCCCTTGGGATTCGACCTCGGTCTTACCGAGTTTATTACTACATCACAACCCTATACTTGGGGAGTGAACAGGTATCTCTTTGGTGTCCGTTTTACCTATTTCTTTCTGGCTGCTCTCACCCTCAGGAACTTTTGAATTCAAGGTAATCTTTCCAATTACATCAGTCCTTGCTTTGAAGAACTCAATCTTGGCAGACATCAGTAAGCAAGCAATTTTGCAGACTTTTTGGTTTTGTTTCTAAATATGGTTTGTGAATTTTGAGTTCCTGTTCCTTGTCTCAGTAAATCTGTTCTTGGTTTGGTGGAATTTTGAATTGGTTTATCATTTTAGGTTTTGCTATGGATCCTGTTTTCCATTCCTCTTGTTTAAATCTTGCTTGTTATGAGAAATTCTTGCAACCCAACTGATGTTGTAATGAGTGGATTCTTATCCAAAAAGGTAAAATACCATTTGGGGCATAAAGGAAAACAAAACTCCATGTTAATGGACTTTTCTTTTCCTGTTTTTCCACCCAAATTGCAAGTGAGACATGTATCAATTGCATTTTGGTGATGTTGAGTCATGGCAGCCTTGAGACCAGGAAATTCATTGCCTTTAAAATGCATTTGAATGGCACAAAGCTGTGATGACGTTGATATTTATACATCTTTCCTGTTCTTTGCTATAAGATTCATTTTTCAATTTTTTTTCTCAAAGGCTTGGGCGCCATCGCCCTTTAGTTCTCTAGAAACATAGTCAAGTTGAACTGGGACAACAGTTTAACTGATTTATTCATCAAAGAAAACAAAAGATCAGATGAACTAATTTATTCATCAAAGAAAGGGAAAAAAAAAAAACGATGTGATGAAGGATTTTGGGCCTCTTGTTTTCGTTTCTCATCTGTTCCTTCCACACATACATTTATGGAGCTTCTACCATTCAGAGTAATGGTGGACCACACATGTATACTAGCAATGGTCCCCAGTTAGATTCTTTCTTTCTTCTTTCTTTTTCTACTCCCATAAAGTTAAGTTGTCCCTGTTAGATCTTTATTGCGGAATTGACAGATCATCTATGCATCAATAATGGAGATTCAACACAATAATCTTAAGGCGTACTTGATTGAAAAGACATCCCGATGCCTTCTCGATATCGCCGACAAGAATCTTGATCTTCCGTACCTCACACCTTTAGGAAAACCTCTCAATGAGACTAGGGTTTCTCTCTTGTGTTAGTGAGGAGACCAAGACATGTATATATAAGAAAGATGGCTAAAAGCTTACCCATCACACTTCTCACCTCTAGGGTCTCCACACAATAGGTTTCCATATCCGGCTTAATAACGGAGTATAGGGACCGCGGTTTAAGTGTCCCACCCCAAACCTATTTACAATGATCACAACTATAGTGAGGCCCACTAAATCGCTCAATCTGAATAATCCAATAGTCTGGATCTAAACTAATGATCATGTGTGGCCCACCTGATGGAGTCTTACAGTCCCCTCCCTGATTTCATTATGGATATGAATTTGAGAGAGATTATCATTTACTTGCAGGGATTTAATTTGATAGGAGGCAGACTTTGTCTGATTACCTTGATATCTTCTATGGGTTTGTTTGAAATGGTTAGAGTAAGTTTGAATTTGCAAAATGGCCTTTTGGATTGTTATTTCCATAAATAAGCCATTTTGAAAGCTCAAATGCTTCTATAGCTAATGTTTGTAAGCTAGTCAATGTGAATCAGCCCGTGGACTTTGTTCGTCTCTTGAGTTGTCTTAACGGAATCAGCCCGAGGGAGGGGAAAATGATTAATGGAAATAGTCCTTGTAAAGGAAACTGACTTTTTGCGTCAAGTCCTACTCTATCCATGTGGGAGAAGTGAAGCAGCAGCCCAAGGCCTTCACTGTGTTCATCTGAGGATCTCTGATCCACCACGGGTTTCAGTTGGTTGGTAGAGTTCTTACATAACCACTTCCAGACCAAAAACTGGATTATTCCCAATGCTTCCGTTCTTTGCATTCGGAGCGACGAGACCATGGAACTTTATGCATTGCAGCTACTCATATGAGGTAAATTTGGTGGGGCCTCCTTTGTGACGCAGGGATGAACGTGATGAGGATAACTACTCCGAATCCACGGAGCTTCTCTGGACTCCTCACAGAGACTTCTCGAATCCACGAGGAAAGAAAGCAGAAAATAGAAATAAATTCTAAGAAATTCGAAATTGATTAATTACTGAATAAAAACGAGTTCACAACCCTTTAAATAGGGGTACCAAGCAATGGGAAAGAAATCAGAATCAAACTACAACTCAAACTCGTAGAATCCGTGACTTACTATAAATAGTAAACGTACTATTTATAGACGGTCGTGATGTCTACTAGTGCGCAAGGTTTTCGGCCAAAAATAGTAAGTATCCTATTTGGCTTCACCAAACCGTTCTCCTAATTATTCTAAGCTCTTTTCACGTTGGGCGCAACTCCTAAAGCCCGATGGATGAAGAGTTATAATCAAACTAAAATTTACTATTTATAGTAAAAACGAAATTAAAACAGGGAAACGACCGTCGATTCAGGGGTTTTTCGCAATTCCGGGCTGCGCAACCTGGCGTAGCAGGGTTGGTTGGCTTCAGTAGCTCGTTCTACCCCAAAATCATATATTTTACGTCAGATGACTCATTCCGGATTGCAAGATACGCCCGATTTAAGGTTCGATGGTCTGGATCACTTCTGTCGTCGACCGGGCCTTTTTTGATCCATCTTGGCCATGTAACTGTCCACGACCTGCTCTACATCATTTTGGCTCTTTGAGATTGAATGGGTGATGTGAGAAGGTAGTGGTTCTTTCTTCCCAGCATGGGAGGGAGGATGAGAAGGGAAAAGAAGGAAAGTTCTCTAGAGTCTACCTATTAGCAGGGTTTTGGTTGAAATGGAAAGCTAGAAATAGAGAGCCTTTTTTTACAAAGCTGAATTGTCTTGAATCCTGCTGTTATTTGTAAGAGCTAGGAATAGAGTATGTTTTGAATTTTCCATTTCAAGTTCTTTTGGGGTTGTAGTAGGGAGGCTCTTTGATGTTTCTTGGGGGCTATTCTCCTCCGATTTCTAGCTGGATGGTCTCGCATATCTGAGCTTTTTTGTTTGGCTTTGACAGACTTTTCTTTCCTCTTTTTAAATAAATTGTATTGTTTCGATTCAAAAAAAGAAAAAGAAAAAAATAAAAATAAAATTTAATGTGAATTACTTTGGCCATTGCTTATGAGGTGATTTGTTTTACTGAATTTCTTTTTATCTTCTTGGCGTCTCATTACAAAATAGGTATCAGGCTCACTTTTTTTTAGTTGATAGTTTTGTCTTCCTTGAAAGTTAGCAAATTCAGTTTATTAGGGCCTTGAAGGCCTACTCCAACAATGGTAATTGTATGGCAGTCATTTTCACTAGCTTGCTTATTGGCTTGTTTGTCTTGAGTTACACTTGGTTCATTCTATTTTGTTCATTAACTAGGCTATTTTTGTTTTGTTTTTCATTTTTCTGAAGTGTCTGTTTTGTTGCATTCATTTGATTGTTGTGGGATGGGTATTATAGAATGGGAAATAAATAGTCACATAATATGCCATGTACTATCTTAGAGGCTGTGTATTGGGGGCTCAGTACAGTCGTATGGCCTGTATATACCCTTACATGGCATTGTGTACATTCTTCCATATAAGGAATATCCAGTACATACACCATAAGCATTAACTTTTTTTATTTTTTGGGTCAGATTGACACTATTGGTGTTTGCACATTCTTTCATTATGTCACTTGTTTTTAATTATATGATTATTTTTTGAATTTGGATAAGATAACTATAAGGTGCAATAGATTCAAAAAAATAACAAATATGATAGGTTTATTTATATATTTTTTTATTTGGAGGAATTTTAGTGACGGCCAAATCCATCAGTAATTTTTGAATTATTGAGTTTTTTTATGTTTTATGAGGGATATGATTTGTCGTGTTTTTTAATTTTTATGGCAACAAACTTGGGACTGTCAGTTTTTTTTCTTTTTTTTTGCATAGTGGAATATGTGCAGGGGAAATTTCCCTATGGCCTCATTAGCTGCTCCGTTCGAGCGAAAAAAAAAAAAAAAGAGTTAAGGGAAGACCCATAGGATATGGGAATGGAAATGGCAGTGGTTCCATTTAGCAAACGAAAGAAGTGAATAACATTGTCACCACAACTCAAGGCAATCAATATCCTTCCCAACAAAAAAGCATTGCCCTCAGTACCAATCGCATAAATTGCCTAGCACCCATGATCAAGCGAGCAAACTACCGCGAACAATCACGCCAACTGCTGACCCATAATAGATCACGTGATCAAACTACCAAGCGCGATGGTGCAAACTGTCGAGTGCCCACAATATCACAATCAACCTACCAAGTGTGATAACATGAACTACCTAGAGCCCGAAATCACACAAGTTGTCGTGCCTCTATCATTATCGACGCGATTGAACTGCCGAGTGTGATCGCACAAACTGCCAAGTGCCCGCAATAGATCTCACTATCAAACTACCAAGCGCCCGTAGTAGATTGCATTATTGAACTGTCGAGCATGATCGCCGGAACTGTCGAGCACCCGTGATCGACCAAGCAAACTACCGATCGTGATCATGCAAACTGTCGAGCGCCTGCAATAGATTGCCTAATCACCCAAATTTCTGAAACCCCGCGATCGACCGAGCAAACTATCAAGCCCGATCACGCTAATTGTTGAGCACCCGCAATAGATCACATGATTGAACTACCGAGCATGATTGCATGAACTACCAAGCGCCCTTGATCGATAGTGCAATCAAATTACCAAGCGCGATCACGCGAACTGCCGAGCACTCAAGATCGATTGCGCAATTGAACTATCGAGCACCCACGGTCGGTTGCATGATTGGACTACTGAGTGTGATTGTGCAATCTGTCAAGCACATACGATTGATTGCATGATCGAACTGCTGAGCGCCTATAACTGATCGCGCAATCGAACTGCCAAGTGCGATCACGCAAACAGTCATAACTCTCCCATTATAGGTCTGATCTGTGTGATTTGAGCTGTTTGGAAAGATAATTCGACAAACTATTAAATGAATCTATAATCACAGACGTCTAAGTGGATGGACGGTGTGGATATAAAATATATGCATCTAAGTAGGCCCCACATGACGTCTTGGGTGAGACCTAGGTTGCACCTAATCTGATCCATTTTTCTGATATGCATAAGAAATTGGGGGAAAAAAAAAAGAATAGAAATTGGAAAATTGTGCAAATGTAGAAGAATTTGTCAGAAAGTAATGACAACATAGGGTACAATTGCATGGAAAATAAAAAATGGTGCTTAGGCATTTTTGTCCAAGAAAAATAAAGTTAGTAGACAGACGTCTAAAAAAATAATGATTTGACAAGTGATGCTATTTCTACATTCCCATAAAACCTTGGGTATATTTTAGTAAAAAGCACTTGAAAATATCAAACAATGACTTGTGAAGTACAACAATTATTAGGAAATAATTGATATTGTTCCTATGTTGATAAAGAATTTCAATCTTTACATCAAAAAATTTAAACCAAGCTCCCAACAAACTCAGTTTTAGATATCCCAAGCTATTGCTGCAAATCCAAAGACATTTTACCATAAGGGATAAACAAAGATCTAGGGCTCTACTCTGAAAGAGTTGCAATTTGAGTAAGTTTCTTAATTATAAGCAGTAACCTAGTTAATACAGGTTTTTTTTTTTTAATGAATCCTAAGCACACTTGCACATAGATAGCTTATATTACTCACAAAATTGCCTTCAACGACGCAATAGCTTTGTATATTTCCAAATAAAGATTTCAAGCAGTAGGCTTCTCTTTGATACTAAATTTTGTGCCTCTGGAGGCATGTCATTTTCTGTTCCTCGGTAACATCGATCAAATCGAGACCATCTATTTGGTGCTTCTAATAGTGATTGGGCCGCGATCCAAAAATTAGTGTTTAAACAGTTGTAGCCGTTTATTTGATGGCATACAAATAAATACTAAAAAGACAAGACCAGTGAGAAAAGGCCCATTATTTGATGATTCAAATAGTGTAATCAAAGAAACATTTGGCTAATGGTCAATCTATGGCTAACTCCACAAGATTGCACATTTCCTCAACACTTATTTGACATTTTCATGAGCAGACCTCTTCGTAGCCATTGATTGCAAGGCTTCAAACAACAAGTTCAAGATCAGAGGCTTTGGCAAACTCGACAAGGATGGAAAATTCCACTAAAACTGCCCAACGAACTCGTGAACAATAACGGAGAGTTAACCAAGGATTGCTTCATGCCACTCTATAGCGCATATCATGATCCACGCCCCACCACAAATGGCCTGGAGCCGTCCAAGATCGTCCTCAAGTCAAAAGACAGTGGAGAGCACACATTCGGCACAGCTGAAAATTTATCTTTCGAACCAGCAACATTCATGTCAGCTCTCCTGTGGCCTCATTACAAGTACCCCACTGCCCAAATTGCCACCTCCCCCATTGTCCAAGCCCAATCTCAAATTCCCTCTCCTACACCACAAATTATTATCTCCAATAGATAGCCCTCCATACATGGTGAGACCCAACCCCAAGCCTAACCCAACTCTCCACCCATCTCCCTATATCTCAGGGATCTTGAAAAACACATCGTCTTACAAAGGGGGCGTTTGCATTGTAAGTTACTTAAGATAAGCTACTTATTAAATAGCTTATCTTGGTTTTTACTTATTAAGTTGAAGTTATTTAAGTAACTTTTAAGTACAAAAAAAAAAAAAATACTTATAATTGATCTTAAACCAAACTTACCTATCTCAAATAACTTACTTATCTACTGTTGTGATTAGAAAAAGTAACTTATTTGGTGGTATACAAACAGGGCTTAAAAGCCTTCGCCTCCAGTTCTCAAGATCCCTCTTGTCCACAAAAAGTCATTGCCCCCAAACAACTCCCAAAATATCTCCCACCTATACCGGTGAACTGGACCGGTTCCGAAAATCAAAGAATTGATTAGTTCAGTTTGGTTCTCAGTTTGGGTCCTGTAGAACCGAACCGAACCAAACTGTAAAACCAAACTTGGAACCGGACCGTAGAACCAAATCGTAAACCGAACCTGGAACCGGGCCAAGTTTACAATATATTTTGGTTGTCTATTTTATTAGTTTGCAATATATTTTAGTTGTCTATTTGACTCATGATTTATGATTTGTAATGCGCTCCTTGATTGTGATGTAGAGCGGGTCGCGGACAGTTTCATTGCCAAGATGGATCAGAAAAGGCCCGGTCGATGACAGAAGTGATCCGGACCGTCGTACCTTAGATCGGGCGTATCTCGCAATCCAGAACGAGTTATCAGACGTAAAATATATGATTTTGGGGTAGAACAAGCTACTTTAGCCAATCAACCCCACTACATCGGGTTGCACAGCCTGGAATTGCAAAAAACCCCTAGATCGACGGTCGTTTCCTTGTTTTAATTTCATTTTTACTATAAATAGTAAGTTTTAGTTTGATTATAACTCTTTATCCGTCGGGCTTTAGGAGTTGCGCCCAACGTGAAAAGAGCTTAGAATAATTAGGAGAACGGTTTGGTGAAGCCAAATAGGATACTTACTATTTTTGGCTGAAAACCTTGCGCACTAGTAAACATTACGACCGTCTACAAATAGTAAGTTTACTATTTATAGTAAGTCACGGATTCTAGGAGTTTTAGTTGTAGTTTGATTCTGATTTCTTTCCCATTGCTTGGTACCCCTATTTAAAGGGATGTGAACTCGTTTTTAGGAATCAATTAATCAATTTCGAATTTATTAGAATTTATTTCTATTTTCTGCTTTCTTTCCTCGTGGATTCGAGAAGTCTCTGTGAGGAGTCCAGAGAAGCTCCGTGGATTCGGAGTAGTTATCCTCATTACGTTCGTCCCTGCATCAAATTGTTTCCATAAATATCTTTTTACACACCTTACATAATATCCAGATCATTCATCAAATGGATCACAACACGAATGGATATGAGCTGGATTATAATTTAAAAAAAAAAAACATGCAATTGGGCTGGATAATGAAAAGCCCAGAATCGTAGAACCAAATTAGTTTTCACGGTCTGGTTTCAATTCAATCCTAGCACTACAACAAATTAGACTTTTTGCAATGATTTTTTTTAGCGATGAGTCTAATTTCATTACAAAAAGCCAATTTCTTACAATGACATTTCAAGTCGTTGCAAAAAATAAATTATATACGATGACAGTTTAAATCGTCGCTAATAGTTAACTTTTATGCGACGAGTTTCAATTGTCGTCGCAAAAATTGTCGCGAAAAGTTGTCATATGAATTTTTCACAACGAGCTTAACCAGTTGTCGCTAATAGCCACTTTTTGTGACAAATTAGGTGTTGTAAAAAATATATTTTTTACGACGACACGAAAGTCGTCGCAAATAGTAGCTTTTGCGACAATTGGTTAAGCTCGTTGCGAAAATACAACATTAGACTTTTTTCTACAATTCTTTTTGCAACGACTAGTTCAACTCATTTCAAAAAATACTAAATTATACTTTTTGCAACGAATGTAATTTAATTGCAAAATGTTAGAGTATTTGCAACAACATTGTAAATCATCGCAAATAGTCGACATTTTTGCGACAACCTATAATTATCGTCGCTAAAACGTTTCCCACCAATTTCTCCCAGAAAAATTACATAGCGGGAAAGACGTTTCGTCACGCATTTCTATCGTCATCACTAATGCCCACTTTATACGACGAATTGAGTGTCGTGGAAAAAAATTATTTTTTGCAACGATACAAAAGTCACTGCAAATAGTTTGTTTTAGCGGCAACTAAGTTAACTCATTACGACAAATATTAACTGAAACTTTTTGCGACGAATGTAGTTTTATTACGAAATGTTAGAGTATTTGCAACAACATTGTAAATCATTGCAAATAGTCAACATTTTTGCGACAAGCTATAATTATCATCGCTAAACGTTTCCTACCAATTTCTCCTAGAAAAATTACATGGCAGGAAAGACATTTCGCCACGCGTTTCCATCGTCATCGTTAATGTCCACTTTATGCGACGAATGGAGTATCGTGGTAAAATATTATTTTTTGCAACGACACAAAAGTTGCTACAAATAGTTTGTATTAGTGACGACCAGGTTAACTCGTTACGACAAATACAAGCTGAAGCTTTTTGCGACGAACGTAGTTTCATTGTGAAATATTAGAGTATTTGCAACAACATTGTAAATCATCGCAAATAGTTGACGTTTTTGCGACGAGCTATAATTATCATCTTTAAAACGTTTCCCACCAATTTCTCCAGGAAAAATTACATCGTGGGAAAAACGTTTCGCCACGCGTTTATATCGTCATCGCTCATGTCTACTTTATACGACGAATTGAGTGTCGTGGCAAAACATTTTTTTTCAATGACACAAAAGTCGTTGCAAATAGTTTATTTTAGCGACGACCAAGTTAACTCGTTGCGACAAATACAAACTGAAGCTTTTTGCGACGAATGTAATTTCATTATGAAATGTTAGAGTATTTGCAACAACATTGTAAATCATCGGAAATAGTCGACATTTTTACAACAAGCTATAATTATTGTCGCTAAAACGTTTCCGACCAATTTCTCCTGAAAAAATTACATGGCGAGAACGACGTTTCGCCACACATTTCCATGGTCATCACTAATGTCCACTTTATGCGACGAATTGAGTGTCATAGCAAAACATTATTTTTTGTAAAGACACAGAAGTCGCTGCAAATAGTTTATTTTTGCGACGACCAATTTAACTTGTTGCGATATTACCAACTGATGTTTTTTGTGATGAATGTAGTTTCATTGCGAAATGTTAGAGTATTTGCAATAACATTGTAAATCATCACAAATAGTCGACGTTTTTGTGATTAAATATAATTATCGTCGCTAAAATGTTTCCCACAAATTTCTCCTGGAAAAATTACATGGCAGGAAAGACGTTTCACCACACATTTCCATTGTCATCGCTAATATCCACTTTATGTGACGAATTGAGTGTCGTGGTAAAATATTATTTTTTGCAACGACACAAAAGTCACTGCAAATAGTTTGTTTTAGCGACGACCAGGTTAACTCGTTACAGAAAATACCAACTGAAGCTTTTTGTGACAAATGTAGTTTCATTGCGAAATGTTAGAGTATTTGCAACAACATTGTAAATCATTGTAAATATTAATCGACATTTTTACGACGAGATATAATTATCGTTGCTAAAATGCTTCCTACCAATTTTTTCAGGAAAAATTACATGGTAGGAACGACGTTTCACCATGCGTTTCAATCGTCATTGTTAATGTCTACTTTATGCAACGAATTGAGTGTCGTGACAAAACATTATTTTTTGCAACGACACAAAAGTCCCTACAAATAGTTTATTTTTGCGACGACCAGTTTAACTCGTTACGACATTACCAACTAAAGTTTTTTGCGATGAATGCAGTTTTATTGCGAAATGTTAGAGTATTTGTAACAATATTGTAGATCATCGCAAATAGCCGACGTTTCTGCGACGAGCTATAATTATCGTCATTAAACGTTTCTCACCAATTTCTCCTGAAAAAATTACATAGTGGGAAAGACGTTTCGCTAAGCATTTTCATCGTCATCACTAATGTCTACTTTATGTGATGAATTGAGTGTCGTGGCAAAACATTATTTGTTGCAATGACACAAAAGTCGTTACAAATAGTTTATTTTAGCGACAACCAGATTAATTCTTTGCGACAAATACCAACTGAATCTTTTTGCGACGAATGTAATTTCATTGTGAAATGATAGAGTATTTGCAATAACATCATAAATTATCTGCCTGTGTACTCTTATGAACAGTTTTCCTTCATCTGTCTGTGTTCATCAATTAAACAGTGGAAACTAACGTATATTGCCTCATTAAGTTCCTGATCAACGATCGAACAGTGCACATTACTGATAATCGGTCGATCGACTTCCTAATCAACAAATTGGATGACACGAAGTGTTGTTGAACATCTAATGAACCTCCAATTAATGATTGAACGGTACAAACTAACATAAATCTTGTTATCAATTCCCCTATCGACGATGGAATGGTGCACATCGACAATCGCTTGATCGACCTCCAATCAACAATTGAATGATATATAGAAAGTGTTGTTGACCATCCGATCAACCTCCAATCCTTTATCGGATGATGGAAATCATCGTGCATCACTTTATTAAGTCTCCAATCAACAATCGAATATTACACATCACCGACAATCACAAGATCAACCTCCCAATCAATGATCGTGCAACACAAAGTGCTTTTGACCATTAAATCAACCTCCAATCATTGATTGAATGGTGGATGGATGGGATAGATGGATGGTTAGATGGATGGATGTTTAGACAGTTGGATGGAATAGTTAGATGGATGGATAGATGAGATGGTTGGATGGTTGGTTGGATGGATGGTTGAATGGGATGGTTGGATGGATCAATATGTGAATAGATGGGGATAAATGGGCCGATGAATGAGATATTTGGGATGGGATGGATGGATGTTTGGATGGGATGGTTAGATGGTTAGATGGACGGATTTGATGATTGGATGGACGGATGGATAGATTGATCGATGGGATGGTTGGACGGGATGGTTAAATGGACGGATATTGATGGATTGATCGATGGGATGGATGGTTGGATGGATGTTTGGATGGGATGGATAGATGATTGGATGGTTGGGATGGGAATGGATGGGTGGTTGTTTGGATGGATAGATGATATGGATGGATGGATATTTTGATGATTGGATAGAATAAATGAATGGATGAGTTAGTTCGATGGATGGTTAGATGGATAGCTGGGATATATGGATGAATGGATGGATGGATGTATGGATGGATGGATGGGGTGGTTGTATGGATAGATGACATAGATGGATGGATTTTTTGATGATTGATGAGATGATTAAATGTATGAACGAGATGGTTGGATGTTGGATGGATGTTTGAATGACTGGATATATAGATGGATGGATGGATAGATGAATTGATGGATATTTGGATGATTGTATGGGATGAATGGATGGTTTGATAGGGGATGCGATGGTTGGATGGGAGATGAGATGAATGAGGCTCCGATGGGCCACTAAGGGGCCAACAAGGTGTATGAATTCTATCCACACCGCCCGTCTTTGCACGACACGTATCTATACATCAGCTGTAACTTACAGGCTACAACTTACAACCTGTAAGCTGCTGCAAATCGGATTGCGTACTGAGTTCCTCAGTAGTCAGTATGCTCTCATTGTACTAAGTAAAGTCAGTTGGGCCCACCTTGAATGTATGTAGTCTATCCACGACGTCCATCCGTTTTTCCATTTAATTTAAGGGGTCAATCCCAAAATTGAAACATATCCAATGATCAAGTGGATCATACCACTTGAAACAGTGAAGATAATGATTTCCATCGTTGAAACCTTTTTAGGCCCACAGTGATGTTTATTTGTCATCCAACCTGTTCATAATCATAAATACATGGATGAAGAGAAAACACAAATATTAGCTTGATCCAAAACTTTTGTGGCCCTCAAGAATTTTTCAACGGTAGATGTTCAATTCAACTGTTGACTATGGTGTGGTCCATTTAAATATTGGATATCTCTAATTTTTGGGCTCAAGACCTGAAATTATTTTGTAAAATGAATGAACGAAGCGGGTGAAATACATAAATCATGGTGGGGCCCACGGAACTTGTTGACGTCACTTCAGTAGCTAGTCTCCCTACTCAACCTGTCAGTAGCTAATCCACGCTCGTGTTGATGTGTTGTGCACGCAAGTGGTCTCTTAATAAACTCCGTTATGGCCCACCGTGAATGCATGTGGTTTATCCACGTTGTCCATTCGTTTTTCCAGATCATTTTAGTGGTTGAACCCAAAATTGATGCATATCCAAAGCTCAAGTGGACTATACCATATGAAAAAGTAGAAGTATGGATTTTCACCGTTAATAAATTTATAAGGCCCCAGTGATATTTATTTTTCATCCAACATGTTCATAAGATAAATATATGTGATAAATATTCATAAGAATAACTCCGAATCAAATCGGATCGGTCCGGATTGACCATGATCTGAACTTGATTCGATGAACGGTCAGATCTGACCGATCCAACTTGAACAACACCGATCTAGGCCTTTGGATCAGTTCAGATCAGGTTGGATCCACTAGATCAGGTCGGTTTGTGCCCAGCTCTAACCAACATGTCAATTGTGCCAATGCATGTCCTACACTACATGGCATTTCTTGTTCCAATATGTTACATGTGTCATCATCCATCTTTATTAGTTCTGAATATGCTATATGTGCTAATGATGCTAATGAGCATAAGTACTACATCTAACTTTAAGTGCTCAAATGTTAAATGTGCGATGCATATCTTACTCCACATGTGCCACCATACAACTTCAAGCAACTTACACATAAAATGTATGTAGCAATTTGGCTTCATGTACCCACACATGACACTATGCTATGTCTGTTATTATTCATTTTCAAGCATCCTAAATTAGATGAACAAAAAAATTTATGGTGGAAATGATCATAAGATGGACATCCAAAAAAAAAAAAACACTATTCAAGATATCTAATTTCAAATGTTGCTAATTTGATGATCTGATCGACCTGATGTACGTTATAAACTTATAACTATGATGGGGTGCATAAGTTGGATGGTTGGATGTTATATACATTCCATGTGGCCTGACCAATCTTGAACTTCACTACTTTTTAAATAAAAAATAAAAGTAAAATAAAGATTCCTCATAAATTTATGGTAAAAAATCCTTCATTTTCAGGGCTTTGTTCGAGTCTAGATCTTGCTTGAATAATCCAACTTAAATTAGACTGACTAAATTATGGAGCCCAATTTACTAAGTTATAGAACAATCCGAGCCTCTGATCCACAACCACTTGTTCGGTGAAACAAGATTGCTAGATATTTTTTCATTTTTAACAATCCAATCAATGTCCACCAATTTGACAATCAATAATTAACCATGGGTAGTGTTTTTTTCTTCTTCTTTGGCTACACCTAAACTTGTACCCTAAATCTGGACGATTTAATTTGAATTATTTTTATGGCATTACAAAGAGAATGAGATAGATCTAAATTTCAAGTGGACCATGGGAACAGTCACACCCACCGTTGAAACATTTATAGGGCCCATAGTGATGTATTTTTTAGATCCATCCACTCATAAGTTAACATAGAGATAGATGAAGTAAAAACAAAAATATCAGCTTCATCGGAAGCTACCGTGGCCCCTAATAAGTTTTAAACGGTGGATGTCATTGTCCCTACTATTTTCTATGGTGGGGTCCACTTTGAACTTTAGATCTATCTCATTCTCTTTGTAATTCCATAAATAGATCTTTAAAAATGGTTGGACAGTATGCATACAACACATGCATCATGGTGGGGTCCGCAAAGCTTGGTGACATCACTTCAGTAGCGATTTGGCTACGAACCTGGTAAGTATCCAGTACGCGCCCCTCTCTATGACGCGGATTTCCTACTCTTGAAACTTAGGTGGGGTCCACCATGATGTTTTTCAGAAATCCACTCCGTCCATCCGTTTTGTGAGCTCATTTTAAGGGAAGAAAACAAAATTGAACGGGATACAAGACTCAAGTGGGCCGTATTGAAGGAAAAGGTGGTTAAGGAAATTTCTACCGTTGAAACATCCCTAGGTTCGACAGTGATGGTTACATGCCATCCATACCGTTAATAACATCATTTGTGCTGGGATGAATTGAAAACACAAATAATAGTATGATTCAAAACTTTTTGGCCCCACGAATATTTCAACTGTGGATGTTCAATTATCACGTTTTCAGCCCACTCAAGCATTTGATATGGTTCATTTTTGGCCTCATATCCTAAAATGAACTCAAAAAACGGATGGACTGAGAGGATTTCTCAAAATATGATAGTGGGCACCTGGGTTCCAAGCAGAAACTGCCTGCCAAAGGCTTTCGCAGGAAATCTGCGTCCGTATATTGGAAATCAGATTGAACTATTGTACTAGTGAACTCTGATGGGCCCACCATGAATACATGTGGTTTATCCACGCCGTCTGTTCGTTTTTCCAGATAATTTTAGGAGTTCAACCCAAAATTTATGCATGTACAATGATCAAGTGGACCATACCACAGGAAAAGGTGGAAGTATTGATTTCCACCGTTGAAAACTTTCTAAGGCCCCAGTGATGTTTATTTGTCATCAAACCTGTTCATAAGATCATAAACACATGGATGAAAGGAAAACACAAATTTTAGCTTGATCTAAAACTTCGATTGGCCCCAAGAATTTTTCAACGGTAGATGTTCAATTCACACTATTTCTGGTGGTGTGGTCCGCTAAAGGTTTTGATATGCTCTATTTTTGGCATAAATACATAAAATCATGTGGTAAAAGAGATGGATGGAGTGGATACAATGCATGAATGACATTGGGGCCCACAGAGTTTACTCAGTATGGTTAGCGTACCGTGTTACTTAGTATGCATTCCCCATCCCGTACACTACCAAAAAAGTAAACGATACAGACCACTCGAGTTTTTTGGTATGGGTTTAAACCGTAGCAATATTATAACGGTTTTATTCCATAGCTAAAAAGGTGCCACACCATTAATAATTAATGATGGTGTAAGGGGCTCTATATGGCCTAAAAGAAATATATATTCTATCTAAGCCATCTATATATTTTGAAATATTATTACAGGGCATGAAATCCAAAATTAGTTAGATGAAAGGCTAAAGTAAACCACATAGTAGGAAACATGGAGATTAAATCACATTTACAGCCTATAGTATGATCTATTGGGCCTTCTATCTACTTTATTTTTATAATTATTTACTAAATTTATTTACTAAAATTAACGGATGGAATGGATAAAGAAAATACATCCTGATAGGCCCCACGGAGCCCCTTCCTGGACCGTCCACGGGTCCCAACGCCCAAAAATGGGCGTGCGCTCAAAGCGTAGCCGCGCCCAGACCTCCCCCCATTTCTCTCTCCCTCACTCCGTTCCCTAACCCCTTCCCTTCCTCCCTCTCTCTCTCCCTTCCCTAATCCTCTCACTCTCACTCTCTCTTCCCCATTCCTCTCTCTCTCTCTCTCTCTCTCTCTCTCTCTCTCCCTCCGTGGCCATATCTGCAAATTCGCTCGAAGCGGCGGCAGGGAAGACGAACGGTGGTTCTTCGGTCCTATCTCCCGCCCGTCGGATCCCTCAATCTCCTCTCCGATTCTTGGGATTTCCACACCGATCGGATCCTCCCTGTAAGCTTCCTTCCGCAAAACCCTAGGACCCCCAAAAACCCTAAAAAATAAAACCCCTAAATCTCCTATTTCTCTCTCTTCCATTTCAATTTTGCAGTTCTTGTCCATCTTGATTTCTATTTGTAGCTGCCATTCACATTTGCTGTCACTTGTACTCTTCATAGTGATATTGGTTTCCATCTTGATTTCTGTTTCTATTTATCTAGATATGGTAAGCTCTCAGCTTCAGCTACACCGTTATGCAACCGGCCGTGAATCAAGGGTCATTACTGCTCTTACCCTTTTGAAATCTCATCTTTTTAGGTAAACATATCTTTTTCTAGACCTCAAAAATGTTATATTTGTGATATTGGAGCTTTTTGTACACTTCATGATACTTTAGATGAGGCTGACAATGTTTAACTCTTGGCCAGTTACCAAGGTTATGTTAGTGCTGCTTTGGTGCTTGGCGGTGTTGATTTTACTGGACCGCATTTGCACACTGTAAGTTTGATTTTGCATATAGGCATATGAAGGATGCAGCATTTTTTGCATAAATTTTTGTGATTGAACAATTATCTTGTGCAGATATACCCTCACGGTTCAACTGACACTGGCATTTGCAACCATGGGTTCTGGTTCTCTTGTTGCGATGGCAATCTTTGAGTCAAAATACAGAGAGGGCCTGACTGTAAGTTTGCTTGCTAGATTTGCGTTTTGCTCCTCAGTCAATGTTTTGCATCATCATTGTTATGCTGTCATTGAGAAAGAACACAGAAGGCTGTGCCAAAGAGGTAGGGCTTGCATGGATGCTTTTCCAGAACAGAGCAGCCTGTAGCTGCTGAGATCCTTTCGAGAAAGAGTGACACATCCTCATGAACCAAGCTAGCCTTTCGAGAAGGATAGCAAACAGGAGTCTCAGACTAAATTAGACCATTTAACATGATTTCATGGTAGAAGCTGTTCTGGTCTTTATTTTATTTGATTTCTTGGAAACCATTCCATACATCTCTTACCATAGAAGATTTGACATGACAGTGGAACTGTAGAAGTAGTTTATTTTTTTGGATGTGTTTCTCTTTGCCATCTTTCAGTTAGAATTGCACAATTGTGAATTCTCATGCCTTCTCTGATAAAGATAGAAACGTGTGTCCTTAATGCTAGATCTCTAGATACTGTTAACATGAAATATAAGGTGATGGGATTTCTTTTGTAGAGAGACGAAGGAATAAAGCTTGTGTCTGAGGCGATTTGCTCTAGAATTTTCAATTACTTGGGAAGTGGTAGCAATGTTGACGTCTGTGTAATAACCAAGGTCTGTACTTGATGAAACATTATATTGTTATTGGTGTTTCCATGGACCTCTAGTTATTCTTGTCAAATCTTGATGTACAGGGCCGCACTGAGTACTTGAGGAACCACCAGTTGCCAAATCCTCGGACCTATGTCAGTTCAAGGAGCTATTCCTTTACTAAGGGACAGACTGGTTAGTAACCTCATTTTCATCTGAATTACATATTATCAATGTGAACATCTCTGAATTACATTTTGCCAATGCACACATGATAAATGTTATGATGAATTTGTTTTTCCTTTGTCTTTGTTTTTATTTATATATCGATGTATAGTCTAATGCAAATTCCATCTTGTAGTTGTTGTGTCTGCTAGTCCCTAGAACCTAGCCCAATTAAGTTGGACGGTTAATGTTAGGTGGTAGCAGTGTTGTCAAAATCCTATGATTTACGATTTGAGTACAATCTTAAGCAAAATGATTTGAAATCCCACTATTGAATTCCTTTTTATATGAATCCTAGCAAAAAAAAAAAAAAACTATTTTTAAGCTCTACTTGGCTTTCATTTTGTGTTTTTAAATTGGTAGGGGCTTTAAGAATTATTTTGGAAAAAACTTTTAAAAAGGAATCATTTAGAAAAGGTAAATTATTTTTATTTTGCTATTTATGAGAGATTAAATGATATATATTCTCTTCAATGAAAATTGTAAAGCTTTTCTTTTTAATGATTTCTTACTTCTTAAGTGGTCGAAACACCAAATTGATGTATGACCTATCCGGAATGTTTTTATGAATGGTTACGATCATGTTGACTTACATGTATTGTGGAATGATAGTTAAAAATCAAAAAATATTTTTCCATCGGTCTACAAACACAAATGCTGCTTTTCCAATGAAATTTTACATTCAAAAAAGGTAATAAGAACATAAATTATTAAAGGATCCTTGTAAGTTTTTTTAAGAAAAATTTCTTGAAAGACAAAAGAAAGGAAAGATAAGAATCCTTTAACACTATCATGATATGGTATTATTTGGTGCATATTGATGGCAAAAAGGATGATTGTTGAGTTTTTGTTTTTTTTTGTTTTTTTTCTTTCTCTAATTTATTTATATTTTTCATATTTTTAAGGAAAAAAAATACCGATTTCACGGTCATCAGCATCATTGGTCTGACCAGTGTTGGCAAATCGACGATACTAAACAAGCTTTACGGATTCAATGAGGGCTCGCCCTGTAAATCCTCTGAAAACTTCTCTGTTTTCTACTAAAATGCATTTCCTTTGTTTTGGACTAATTGATGGTTAGGGCTATGCTGATGTTATTTTAAACTAGTGATTAGAGATAAGTTTGAGCTATTCTGGCTTGCAGGAATGCTCCCACCTTTTACATTGCAGTCGGAAGAAACACGAGCATTGGCTAGGCATTGTACAACGGGAATTGAACTTGGGATTTCTGTTGAAAGGCTGACTCTTCTTGATACCCAGGTTCCTCTTGCTAACCTTTTTGTTATTGCATTTCCCCCACTTTAGATTGATTAAATTTAGACTTAGATCCTTCCTTGTGTATTTTGAAGTCTTTTAACTTGCTTGAATAATATTTTTCATTCTACCTCAGAACCTCTCTTCGAAAGTTTGCACCATTGTATTTTCTTTTAATTCCATGGCTCTAGAAGTGTCTTGCTTCTACTCATCTAGTCCTTACTTTCCAGGCTGTTATTTTACTAATGTTTTTCATTTTCATATGACAATAAAATTCTTCATGAGATGTAGCCTTTATTCAGCCCTTCTATTCTAGCTGAGATGATTAGACCTGATGGCTCGTCTTCAGTTTCTGTATTAAATGGTGAATCCCTGTCAGCTAACCTGGCTCATAAATTGATGGGTATTCAGGTACTCTTAAAGAAAAAAGAATCGCATTACAATTCTGTTTTTAAAGATTCACATACTACTCACACGATGACAGTTTTTAGGAATCGCATTACTCACGCTCCCTGTCAGCTTACCTGGCCCGTCAATGACTAAGGGTGTTGCTTCCCTTAGTCAGTGAAGTATCTGGGTTGAATTGGTTTAAGTTACATTCTTGTTTTTGAATGTAAAGATGTCATGTGCAATACTCAAGATCCAAGCACACCTGACGTGTTTACCATGTCATAGATGCCCTGCTCCAACAATCAGGCCAGTCCACTCATCATGTGGGCCAGAGCACACAAATGGCTGTCACTGTCAAAGAAACCTTGTTTTTTAGGCATGCCCCAATGAGGAGCAGACTGTCATGACTTGTGGGCAAGGGAATGTACATAGCGGGGTCCACCTGCTGATGGCTTGGACGCTCACCGCACATGCCTGCATATAGATGGGCCGGGTAATGCACAGGTGGGATTAGAAAACCTCAGTCTGCAGTAATCAATCAAAAATTTTTTGGGCAAATGAAATAGAGTTGAGCATCAAATACATAAATATATAACACATTAGAATTACAAAGATACAAGCTTTCAGCTAGCTGTTAGTGTGAGGGACACTTCAAGTAGATTTTTTTTTTTTCTTTTTTAAATTTCATGAATGACTAAAATATATTTCAAAAAAGAAGAAAGGATAATACATCAGCATCTTCTCAGTTTTGAATGCACACAGACACTCCACAAACAACTTTTGGTGAAATTTCTTTCCATCCATCGAGGATTGCATGGACTCATTTTAATTTTCTTATTCTTTTGGCAAACCAGGTGATGATTGTGGAAATCAGTCCTCTACTTGTCAATGATCTGTATTTTCTGGAAGAATTATGTACATGATTGTTGTGGCCACAACATTTCTTCGGTGGTATTTTCCTTAAACTTTAATCAGAATTGCAACATGGGTTTGCAAGGAAGCAACCGGCTCCAACAATGCCAAAGACCCAACATTTCCTTTATTGTTTTGTTGTCATGAAAAAAAATCAGTTAGTCCAGTTATCTATTTTTATGAATTATTGATTGTATTATTTTCTTTCCAAAAATCAGGTCTCCGCCAAAACTTCCTGAGGTTATCTTACTTGAAGACCTTTTCGTGAGCATCGCTTTGTCATTGAGACAAGAAATGAACAATGCTTTTATCATTGGGACTTCGGAAAATATCTGATGGTAATTTTTCTCATACAAAGAATCTTATTGCTCTTCTTATTTGGACATAAAATGATGTTGGGAAAAAGAATCTGTGCAGGTGATTGTGGGCTTGTGGGTTGTTTCTATAATTGGTAGTTGGTTCATTTTCTTGACTCTCTTCTACATAGGTCAGTTCTCTTCAATTCTAAAATGGAAATTCTAATTTGAAATTGGATATGAGTTGCTTTCTTGGTTTGAATGCAGCTTACCTATTATATATATGTATGTATGTTTGCATATGAAATGTAGGATGTAAGTTGTCATGGTCATGAATAAAATCATTTTTTGACTCATGTTCTGAAGAATGCCATTTGTCTTTTGGCATTGCAACATTCATGGGAGGTACAGGGATGCAATGGACTTTTTCAAATAAGGACTCGAAGATGGAGCAGGCACGAGAGATTGTTGGGAAGCTAAAGGAGAGGTTTCCTAGAACTGCCCAGATGTGGAAGGATGTGGAAGATGGTTGGCCTCAAAAGGGAAGACGATTAGTTTGTTTGGTTGAGGTGAGACTGAGGAATTGAATAACCATTGTAATTTTTCTCATCTCTTCTTGATTAAGCTGAATGTCAGCATTTACATCAATTGTGCATCTAAACACACCCCAGTGCAACTGTCACAACTCCACAGCATCAAAACTCCTGTTGAACTTCAGCTGGACCAAACCCTTAATAACCATGGTTTTACTTTCCCTTTCCCACAAAAAGTCTGTATCTTTTTGCCACTCCCAAGTTTGAAACGGAGCTGCGGAACTTTGTGTTAGAGAAGAAGATTCATGATCGAGTGCACTTCATCAATAAATCCCTGACTGTAGCTCCCTATTTGGCTGCAATTGATGTGCTTGTCCAGAACTCGCAGGTACCATGTTATTCATAAAATAAAAAATAAAAAATCAGGTATTGTGGTTTTGTAGTTCCAGAGGAAAGCTAATGTTGCATTAGAACCTAATTTGCATTTTGTGGAAGCAAAGCCGTTTGGCATGAGGCACAAAGTGCGAATGGCAAAATGTACTGATAGGAAGCGGGTCAGACTGGCCATTTTTGGAATGTGCCCACCTGATCTTTGTTGTTGTTTTTGTTTTTCTACTCAGACCAATTTGTTGAATCTTGAGTCGAGTTCTGTGGATGACTCGTGGGCCCATGGCACTGAACCAGATTGGCAACTAAGTCCAAGTCTTTTTCTTGGTTGAGTTCTTTTTTATTTTTCTTTCATTCTTTTGTCCCCCCTGTTGTTAGTCTATAAATATGATGTTGAACTCAGAAGCTGCCACATCTTACATATATGCATGCCATTCACTCATGATTGTTTACATCTTGATCCTTGCAATCACTTGTGGATGTGACAATGGTTGCAACTGGCATCATTCTGGGTCCATACACTTTCACTTGCAGAAATTGCTGCTAAATGGAAGTGTACTTTAAGCTGAATATCGTTAAATACCCGTTGGAAGGTATATCTTCAAATTATCAGTTCATCTCTTGTAATTGACAAGAATTTTGTTCTTTTAATTGGTTGGAAGTGTCTGATTTTTAATTGGTTGGTTATTTGTTCCAATGCAAACTAGTAAATATGCAGAATTCCACTTGTCATTTTGTTTTTTGCAGAGGCCAAAGTGCTTCATTGTTGTATGAACAAAACAGGAAGTCAAACAAGTGAAGTTCATTGGGATATCTAAAACAGTTTAAATTCATTTTTAAAGAAATGGGTTTGACTGAATTGTTCCATTTCAATCGGCAAATGTCACATTGCCATGCATATCCATCATGTCTTGCAGGTATGCAAAGATGAGTTCTACATTATGAAAGGTTGGCCGACCCATTTTGTACTCTATATGTGAATGGTAAGTGCATGTTCTACTAAAAGTTACACCCTTCGGCAATAATAGCTCATTCATTGGTTGTATCTCTTTTATGCTTCCTATTTCAATGTATGGAGCACACGTATGTGCTTTTCTCAGATTTTGGGGTGAGCATCCTTATCTTTAGTTAGTCTTCTTTATCAGATTTCTGTTTTTGGGCTATATGGTACTTCAGTTTTCCATTTTGGTGCCTTAGAAATAGTTGATGATTACTAGGTAATGTATCAATGTTCTAATCCTTCGGTGGGTGCCTCTGTTGCTCATACTTTGATGAAGTCCACAGTGGCTGCGTCTAGCAAACAGAGAATTAGATGGACTAGGGAATTGCACCGGCAGTTTGTCAAAGCTGTCAATCATCTTGGAGGTGTGGCGAGTGAGTAATGTAACACCCACAATCATCTTTTTCAAACTATTTAGTATTGTATGTCGTATTCTGAAATTTGTTTATTTAGACATGTGAATGTAGTATACATTGTATGATTTGATTGCTATTTGTAATATGAATCCATCGTTTTCTTTCCTGATTGCATTTTATATACTATTCCTAGCAACATTAATTGTATTAGCTTAGATGAGTTGATCAATCACAGCAGGTTCTTGTAATGGTAACAGGTTCTTGCAATGGTAACAGACACCACTGTTAAATTTTTATTTAAAATTAGCTACCTTCAGCTAGTTGCTACGGATTTCTTTCCTGATTGCTATGTATATTTGGCTACAGAAAATATCGATTGATGCCTATTGCTACGGATTTAATTCGTAGCTATATTATGACCTTTGGCACATCAACGTTGCACGGTCATGCTACGGACTATAATCTTAGCAATAGCTACGGTTTTTATCTGTACCCTTTGCCCCTTTATTATGATAGTGGTATGTTGTGGACACGGATTGCGTCCTACCCCCGCCTGGATGGGGCAGAGCTCTATGGGACCCATAGTGATGTAAGTGTTTTGTCCACACCGTTAATCGCATTTCTTAGATCATTTTAAGGTATTAGCCAAAAAAAATGAGGCGGCTCCATGTCTTAAGTGGACCACAAAGTGGAGATTGAACGTCTACCATTAAAAACTTCTTGGGAGCTGGAGAAGTTTCGGATCAAGCTGATATTTGTGTTTTCACCTCATCCACATCTACATAACCTTATGAATAGGTTGAATGGTAAAAAAGCATCACAGTTGCCCTTAGAAAGGCTTCAACGGTGGGTGTCATTATCACTATAGCTTCATCTGGTGTGGTCAATTGGAGCTATGTCCTTGCCTCATTTTTTTGGTTCTTATCTTAACGGCGTGGATAAAACACTTACATCACGGTGGGCCCCATAGATCCCTGACGCAATCCGTGTTCGTGCACTACTAAAGAGAGAGAAGCTCTAACGGAAAGAACATTAATGGTAAGGCAAGAGACTCTTCCGCTCCCCAAGTTTGAGTAGCGGCAGACGTTATTCCTTATACTCCCTAAAATTAAAAATATCCATCCAACTCTCCATCCTCCTATAAAGAAGATAAGAAGCTTTGAACGGTAGAGTGCAAAGAGAAGTCAGGTTCAACTGATGATCTCTATACATGTTCCTCTTCTAAGTTATATCTATATTTTGAGGCAGGTATGTTCGCAATGGACCCCACTATATGAATCATTTGGCTCTTGTGATCTATATGAGATTTTGATCTGCGTCATTTATGGACAAAACATTAGAACTGGGGTGTCTTATTGACCGAGTCGATCCGAGCTGGGCCAAGCTCGTATCGGATCAACTCGTGCACAACTCTAATTGTGGAGATCCCCATATTTGCTAATGGAGACGTTAAGTAAGTCACCAACATGCTTGAGGCGTTCCACCAAATTTTGCAACTGAAGTAGATCGGGAACCTGAACCAGAGTCTGTAATGCAAAGGCCAGAGGGAAGTCAACATGAATGCAAGTTGCATCATGACTACACGGCTTGCAAAATTGTTTGAGAATTTTAATAGAAAATAAAAATGATTAAGACCTGGGGCATATCCTAGGTCATCTCAAGGGCAAACTGGAGTTCAATAACATTAGACCGAGACAGTGGCTTTGAAATAGGCACATCTAGATTGTTCACCCGGTATACCACACAGTGAATGGATAATCCTAGTTACCTAATGACTAGAAGATCCTATTGATTGGATAACTTGAACCGTTTGATCAAAGGGATTTTTGTTCCATTGTCCATCCACGGTGGATCCACCACAAGAACAAACAAATATCACTAGATGCTTGACCATAATAAAGAACTGGTAAACCAGTGTATCAAATAGCGGTCGTAGCGTAGCGGTAGCGTACGCTACGTAGCGTAGCGATTTCGCTACGTAGCGTTAGAAATAGCGTTTTTCCGTAAGTTGTACGCCATGGGGGTCGTAGTGTACGCTACGGATACGTAGTGTGTAGTATAGTATCATAACTGTTTTGTATTTTTTTTTTTTTTTTTGTTTTCGTCTTTGGTGAACTCACACCACAAGCAAACTTAAGTTAAAAAACATAATTCTAAAGGGCTTCCACCCCCAAACCGCAGCAGCCGACGCAGCTGCTCTCCCCACCCTTGCATTTGGAGACCCAAAATCTTCTCACAGAGCAGATCCGACGCTGTCAACGCTGATTCTCTCCCCACCCTTCAATGTTGTGGTCGAAAGTCAGCTGCCAGGCACAAACCGACGCTGCTGACGTTGCTCCTCCCCACTTTTCAATCGTGAGTTGGAAAAACTACTTCCACCCGCGAGGGCAAACCGGGACCATGTGGAGCTTTCAACTATTTCTTGATCTTTTAGCGATTCAAAAAATGCTCATCTTGAGGACAAAAATAGAGTACGCTCCTTCAAACTTTTTTGCTTATTTCGTATTTTTTTTCTTCTCCTCTTCCTTCTTCTACCTTCCATCGTTCATGTAAAACTTCATTCCCCTTGAAGCTTAGTGGTTCTTCTTCTCGACTCATGCGGTTGCATGCGAGCTGATTCTTCTTCTTCTTCTTCTTCTTCTTATGCTGTTCTGTTTCTCCGTGGCTCTCTCTCTCTCATCTCTCTCTCTCTCTCTAAACTCTAAATAATCATCTTTAGGTTTCCCCCTCCTTTTTCATTTCCGGCATCGAAAATGGAATAGACTGACAGCCACGCACTTATTATTATTTTTATTTTTTAGTGTTTACTGAGGTGCACGTTGAACAGTGCACTTGCACTATTTTGTTACAGGTTCCTGTAATGTTTATTTTCCATCTAACTGTTTGATTAGGTCACTTATACTTGGATGAAGGAAAACACACATGTCAGCTTGATCTAATACTTTTGTAGCCCCCATTATGAAATTTTTAATGGTGGATGTTTAATTATTGTTGTTTCTTATGGTGCGGTCCACGAGCTTTGGATATGGCATCATTTTCGGGCTCATGCCCTAAAATTATTTGGAAAAATGGATGTATCATGTTATGGAAGACATGCTTGATGCTTGGCCTGAATTACTAGCATTTGCATTTGAGTCGGCACTCACTGGCAGGGCCCAGCTTTCAGTGATCTAGATTGTTCACCTGGTATACCACACAGTGGATGGATAATCCTAGTTACCTAATGACTAGAAGATCCTATTGATTGGATAACTTGAACCGTTTGATCAAAGGGATTTTTGTTCCATTGTCCATCCACGGTGGATCCACCACAAGAACAAACAAATATCACTAGATGCTTGACCATAATAAAGAACTGGTAAATTGGATGAAGCATTGTACAATGGCTACTATAACCATGGTTACATCTCGTATAATGGGCGAATTCCATTAAAGATGAGATTATGTCCACTATACTCGACTATTTTGGGTTGTTATAACGCCAGTATTATAATTTTCGTATATTTTTTAATGTTTCCAAAGGGACACCAAACAGTACAATCTGTATTACTGCATTTCAAATTGAGACTTGATCACACACAGGCATGGTACCACAACTTGTAGTACCATACCGTATTTGCCTCCCACATGTCACTTTTGTAGGACATAGGTATCATGAAAACATCAGGTCCCACCATAATGATCACCTGGGGCAAAAATTAGCCCATTTCGAGGGCCACACCATTGGTACTGAAGGATAACTGATAGTCTAGCTCAACACACAATTATGGCCTGCAAAATCAACCTGATTTTCAAGAAGGGTGATCTTCATGGTGGGGCCTATCATATTGTGATAACATTGTTTATGTATTTCTTGCAATATTTTCAACATCTCCTCTGTATTTGTCACACTAGGCGTACTGCGCCTTAACCGCAACACAGTGCAATTTCAGCCAGAAGAAAAGGGGGGGGGGGGGGGATGAGAATATGTATTTTTTTTATTTTTTATTTACTAAAAAAGGCACTGTACAACTGTTATGGTGCAATGCGCCTGTAGGTGATTAGTCGAGTGGCTACATTCATCTCTAATGGCCAAAATGTCATTATTCCCTAGTAATGTAAATCTAATTTACATTGACATTTACAGCAACGTTTTAAGACCTCTTGGCAGGGTGGGTTTGGCGTTTAGTTTAATATGGGCCTATTTTGAATCTTGATCAATAATCAGCCCACACTAGGCCAGGGTATTAAAATGGTTTTTTTTTTTGTAATAAAAAAATAAAAAAAATCAAGAACCACCTAAGCTGGAAGCAGATGGTTGCTCGTCGCTAAAAACTTTTAATGACGAATGTTGCTCGTCACCACGTTTGTTGCAAATACGGCATCACAAATTGTCATGTGTCAGTTTTTCCTGTGTTCCATTACTGCCAATTGTCATGTGGATTTTTTCAGGAATTAAACACAAACCAGTGTGTTATTATGATATGAATTTGGTTTCTGATGTTTGTTTTGCAGCAACTATTGATTTCTTCCCGAAATTTGGAGTTTTTCACCAATGGTTATCGCTACCTCATTTAAATTCTTCCTGCTACCGTTGTTGCTCCGATGTATTTGTCCAGCAAAATCTACAGATTAGGTAAAGTTTCTTGTACCATATCAATGACCCTTAAAACATATAACTATTGGCCGATAGAGACTGTTTCAATCCCAACAAGTGGGACCATGGCTGGGTGATCGAGAATACTTTATCTGTTGTATGCTGTCATGCATTGACTATTCCCCAAATCCTTGATCCATAAGACCATCTTATGCTTTCAATTTGTGGCCAAATAGATGGACGGTTAAAGAGAGAATCTTTCAATTTTCACCGCCAAATAGATGGAGGTGCCTGCATCGACCCATCGTAGCCATGTTAATTTGGATAAGGCTACGAGGAGGGCCGAGCAAGCAGAGGCAACATCGGTTAAGCTGTGAGAGATGATAAATGATATGAAGACACGACAGGCTCAGTTGGAGGAAATGTTGCATACCCTCATGTCACAGCAATCCCAATTACATCCTCAGTGATAAGTTGAATGTCATATTTAAATTATGCAAGTAGTATAAAATAATTACTAATAGTATTTTACTTTAATAATTTTGTAAATTTTTCTACAGATTGCTGTTATCTTCCCAGGCCCCACCACATTATCGATGACGCACATTTCTTTTTTTTATTATTCATTTTTATTGAAAAATTTGGACATGTATACTTTTTTTATGTTCTGGATAATTATAAATTTAAATTTAATTATTTTTATATTTCAATGAATGATGATGAATATTGATTAATACAGGTTATTTTGTTTGATTAAGTTGGTTCAAACAAAAAAAAAATGATGTCATTTTGTGATATGTAATAGTGACGTGTTAGCTCATCGCTAATATTTTGTGACAAGTTGTTAGGTCGTGGCAAATAATTAAATCATTAGCGACAACTTGTTGTTTTTGTCACTAAATAGAATTTGTGACATCGTATTTGCGATATAAATGACGACGATCAACAATCGTTGCCACAAAGGCTTTTGCGACGACTTTATGATTTTTTTAGTAATAAGTGGACTCGTCGCAATATGTCTTTATTCGCGACGAGTTTTATATTTAGTGATGTTTTACGATATGTAATGGCAACGTGTAAACTTGTTGCAAATAAGATATATTTAGTAACAATTTATTAAGTCATCGAAAATAATTAGTATTTGTAACAAAATTGGCGACAAACAATACTCATCACAAAAAAGCTTTTGCGACAAGTGTGAGGTTATTGACGACGATGAAGACTTATTACAAAACGTCTTTATTCACAATGACTTTCATAAATAGCAACGTTTTACGATATGCAATGGCGACGTGTAAATTTTCATGTAATTATTATTTGCAACAAAATTAGTGACAAGTAACACTCGCCGCAAAAAAATTTTTGTGACAAATTTGGGTTTGTTAGCGACGACGAGGACTTGTCGCAACACATCTTTATTTGCGACGAGTCTCATATTTAGCGACGTTTTACGATATGCAATGGCGACGTGTAAACTCGTCGCAAATAAACTTTATTTAGCGACGATGTATTAAGTTGTTGCAAATAATTATTATTTGCAACAAAATTGGTGACCAGCAACACTCACCGCAAAAAAAAAAATTGTAAGAAATTTGGGTTTGTTAGCAACGACGAGGACTCGTCGCAACACGTCTTTATTCGGGACAAGTCTCATATTTAGCGACGTTTTACGATATGCAATGATGACAAGTAAACTTGTCACAAATAAGCTTTATTTAGCGACGATGTATTAAGTCGTCGTAAATAATTATTATTTGCAACAAAATTGGCGACATGCAACACTCGCCGCAAAAACCTTTTTGTGACAAATTTAGATTTCTTAGTGACGACGAAAACTCATCGCAACACGTCTTTATTCGTGACAAGTCTCATATTTAGCGACATTTTACGATATGTAATAACGACGTATCAACTCGTTGCTAATTAACTATATTTTGCGACAAGTTATTAGGTCATCGTAAATAGTTGAGTTATTGGCGACAGATTAACGTTTTTGTCGCTAAATAGGATTAGTGACGCCGTATTTGCAACAAACGTGGCGACGAGTAACACTCGTCAATAAAAGTTTTTAGCGACGAGTTTGGAGTTTTTAGCGATGAGTTGACTTGTCGCGAAAAGACTGAATTGTTGTAGTATAGGGTGCAAATGGTCCGATTCTGGTTCCGATTTTCCTGGAATCAGTTCTAGTTTCATCCCTACAACCGAACCGTTGATGTTTTTTTTTTTTTCCATTTGTGTTGTAATAAAGTCTATCACAAAGTGTATAGCCTCGTGCATGTGTGTGTATGTATCAAGTATGTGTGAAAAGTGTGCATTTAGACTCATTGAATTTCTGTACATATTGATAATAGATGGTGAGTGAACTCACTTTGTGATACTTACATGATTGGCCACCAAAACAAATACTTGGTGGGTAGACCTCCAGTTTATTAGTACTCTAAGGCCACGTTTGGTTCAAAATTCTTGAAATGATTTTTGTGGAAAACTATAGAAGGAACTGCTATTTTGAGGCATAGGTTCTTGAAAGTTGATTTTATCTAAAAGTATCATTTAGTTGATGTTGTTTATTTTAATTTTTTAATGCTATTCCTGTATTTGGAAAAAAAGAAAATCGTTTAATGAGAAGTGGGCAAAGGATGATCATCAGCATATGGCCATTATAATCATGGTCTAAGCATCAACCCCACACCATCATCGCCATCATCATGGCATCATCATCAATATTACTATCACTATCACCATCATTGTCACTATTGGGAAGGTGAGAATAAAGAGATTATAGAGAGAGAGAGAGAGAGCTCTTCACATAAGAGATCAGGGAAGGGAAAAAGATATGTAAGATATTAGAGAGAGGTAGATGAGTGGGTGGGAAGAGTGTGAGAAAGATATGGGGAGAATACAACAAACATAATGAAAGAGCTCATTATTTCTTCTTCATTGAGAATGCCCTCTTTTTACTCCCAAGTACTTATTTTGTTTCAAAAGTGGTACCCAAACATATGACAATGGTCCCTATAATCAAAAGCGAGCTAAATCGTAATAATAAATTATGTTATGAAGATTATCACTCGTCAGTCAAAAGCTATGCTAACGCAAACTCTACTAGAGACTAACAATAGAAAATCCACCACAAGATACATATTTACCTTAGGAGATGGAGTTGTATCTTGGTGTGGTGAGAAACAAGTTTGCGTAACTACATATATTATAGAGGCAAAATACATTAAGTGGTATGGTTTAAAAGATTTATAACTGACTTAAGGCTAAAAGAATTTCATAAGGGCTTATTCAATTTTCTAAATCCTCGGTAAATACATGATAAATAAGCAATTATTACATTTTCACCATGTTTGAAAATACGCTGGTTTTTTGCTTCAAAAACCGGTCCAAAAGGTTGGTTTAAATTTATGGGGCCCATCATGATATGTGACATATCCACATTGTTCATCCTTTTTACCAAAACAATTTGAAGCATGAGCTAAAAAATGAGGTAGATCCAATGTTGATGACTAAATCTGGACGACTCTCCACTCTGACTCGCGAACTCCGAACTGCTTTAGCTTCTCGAACTTGCACACTTGCAATGAGTAAAGGAGACCCTGGTCTAGGCAGGGGACCCTCCAATGCCTAAGTCAGGTCAAGGGAATCTGGGTCTAAGTTCGAGTGTAGTAGGAGAGTGCAAGATGTTGCGTACCTGTAGCAATGGAGTCTCATTGTATTTATACATGTCTATTAGACAATCTAGGTCCATTAATCTCGGCACGATACGCTCAATCAATAGGATACCATGATCGTGGGGATATTATCCGTAATCCGGGGATCATGTAGCGTATCATGCATATCTATGGGCGAGACAATCGGTCGTGTCCGTTTAAGGTAGTTTCTTAGTTTAGCGCATGGTGCGTCTACATCTCGCCTCGACCTCGGCTCGGGATCCTAAGCCAAAGAGGCTCTGACTCTAAGCCGCGGACCTAGACCGGCACACATGAGCTTTTGCTATTGAGTTTTTAAGAGAGGACCGCGTCCCGAGTCCGAGCTGAGCTCCGGCCTGGGTTTATGGCGGAACCGGCCTTACTTGACGGTCGAGTATTATGGAAATCTCTCCTTCAAGCTCCGAGGTGGGCGGCGGACTCAACCCGTTGAGTCGAGTTTCTCCGCAACGGGTGACACGGATGTGAGTGGTCGGATGATTCGTCTCTGGTCGGGCAGTAGTAGAGCGATCCGAGATCTTGCAAGTAGGTTCTAGTATGATCTTCACATCGACCGCCTCAGTCTGAACTGTCAACCCCAGTGCTAAAGCTCAACTGAGGCCGAACTGAGCATCATTCTTCAGATCAGGTCAGTTTTACTCTTATGTATCCGATCCGGTTAGTGTAGCGTCAGACCTTGGAATTGAAGGGGCTCGGATCTTCCCATAACATCGAACACTCAAGTGGCCCACACCAAAGAAAATGGTAGCCCTAAGAAATTTTTAATGGTAGGTGTTTAGTTTTTTTTTTTTTCCTATGGTGTGGTCCACTTGAGCTTTGGATTTGCCTCATTTTTTGGTTCATACCCTAAATTCAACTGGCATGATGGATGAACGGTGTGGATAAGCCACATACATCATAGTGGTCCCTACATATATTTCAAACCTCCTTAGCTTTCTATGTTTAAAAAGTAAGCCTGTTAAATCAAGCATCGGAACCATGCTGTAATTACTTTGAGAAATAATCATTACTCATTTACAATGTATTTATGGGCCATTTGAAAAATCAAACAAACCTTAAACAACCAATACATATTTAGTATGATAATCAAGCCATAGTAACCATTACAAAAAAAAAAAAAAAAAGGGAATGGTTAGCTTAAAAGAAAAACATATGGAAATGTAATATTATTTACATATATGATGTTCTCCAAAAGAATAATATAATTATAAATTTCTTACCATCTAAATAAATAATAACAGACTCATTAACAAAAGCTGTGATTAATAAAGATTTCAAAAGACATATTTGCTATGGATTTGAAAATTAAATGATGGTTGGTTAAATCGAATAAGTTAGCCAATACAGAGCTACAGATTTTTTTATTTTTTATTTATAAAGATCTTCATATTTAGGATAAATGAAGTACCTCCTAACAGAAAAAATACACTACTAAATCAATAAAAACTTTTTATCTTGTGAATGTCATGAGGACAATATTATGACTGTGCAGGTATGCTAGTGTGGTTGCATGGCTTTGATTATTCTCTACTTGAATGAGTCTCCAGCAACAGCTGAAAAGCCCTATTGGTGAAGGGGAATAGTCGACTTGAGGTTGGTTTCTTCTGCTGGCAAGTGGTATAAATCTCAATGGCTAGAATCCTATATCTACGTAATAAAGTGCAAATAGCTAGTGTTAACGAGAGGAATGATATAAACAGGAAAGTGTGTGTTTGTATTAAGTTAGAATATTAGACTAAATGGAAAAGCTATGTAGAGTCGTTGAACCAGCGGCCAACAACAGATAAATCATCTTTCAACCGTTGATTTACAAACAAGTTTCCTCCAATTGACGATCTACACTGATCATCAATGGAGGTGTCGTGCTATTCTCCCTATGATCATAACAAGGAGCTTTGTTAAATATAGAAATCTCCAGATAACACAACTCCGAGGAGATCTGAAATTCGCTTCACACGATCAGTATGGTTGATTTTAAGGATGCATTGATTTTTTGGCAAAGTTGCTAGTATACAAGCATTAATTGTAGGTAATATTTCCTGCAAGGAGGTTTATATGCAGCCTCCACTTAGTTTACCATCTTCCGAACCTTAATGATGTGTTGTATATCCACACCGTCTATCATTTTCTTCATATTATTTTAGGACGTTTTCCAAAACATTAAACAGATTCAAATCTAAGGTGGACAGTGGTGATTGAGTGCCTCACCATTAAAATTTTCGAAAGGACCCATTGTAAAATTTTAGTAATGTTTATTTCCCATCCAACCTTCTTATAATGTCAAGAAGACATGGATGAAAGGTTAAAACAAATATCAGCTTGATCGAAAAACTTTTGATTGCCACATTTTTTTTAATGGTCATTCATTATTGTTTGTGTTACGGTCCACATGAGATTTAGATCTTCTCAAGGTTTGGTATCTCATCTAACGTATGTGTACACACACACACACACACACACACACACTTGTTCGGCTAATGGTGACTTGTTATAAGTAAAAATGAACTAGCTACTAACAAAAACCCAGCTCAGACATATATTTATAGTGTGTGGAGGTCGGCCAACACTAATCATGACCTTAATAACTAAGAAAAGAAACTCGGACATGATCATCCAACACGATTCTTAAGGTCAAGACGACAAGTTGATAATCTACTCAATGCCGAAGAAAAACTCGGCCATAACTTACTAAGAGAATTTAGGTCGGTAAAACTTTCTCTTTAGAACAACCATCCACCTCAAACTCTTACTACGTGCCCATGCTTCTTCCGACCTGGTTCCGACTATAACTATTTAATATCTTAGTCGAGGATCCCGAAAGATGATTGTAACATGGATCTCCCCGAGATCTCTGCCGAGGATGAAAGATGTTCACGACATGTATAGGGTCCAAATCCTTCTACAATACGCTCCTACTAAGGAGACCCCTACGCCACTGCCAACTCTTACCTATAAATAAGAGGATCCCTAATGATGAAAGGTATGCACAATTCAACTCCGAAAATACTCCAAAAAACTTTATGTTCAATTAGACCTAGCTTCCGTATCTTACTTTGGCATCAAAGGATCCTCATGTAGCCAAGGTCTCCATCTTTATCTTATTTTGTAAGTCTCAAGTGATCTAAAGAGGATGTCCGGATTTCTGCATCTACATGGCCCATCCGACTAGTAGACCAACCTGATTATGGGATCAAACGTGATGATGCCCTTTTGATGGATGGCTTGGATATTGCAGCTGTCCACCATGTTGGCATCTGTTATGGTATGTACATTAGCTAGCTCGTACACGCTAGTGGGCTTAGCAAAATTGGTGCATGTGATTTTAAAAACGTATGCCATTAATGGTAAGGCCCACTTGATGGACGATAGCGATTGGTTAGCCACCCGGGTTGAGAGATGGCTCTACCATATTCCAGCTCATCGGTATCCACAGCATCACCTCTCTTCCCTGGTACGATTGTCGGTGGTTACCCTGACCTGCAGGTAGATCCAAACCTATTTTAACGGGTTTGGGTCCAACTTTTTGGATCCAGTAAGAAATCGGATCAAGTCCGGGTGTCAACTTTTTAGGCCCGGTTAAACTTTGAGGTTAGCCTGGTCTGTGTTTAGCACATCAACTTAGACCCGGTTATAATTTCCCAAGCCATACACATCTAAAAGTTGCTCCAAGATTAGATATGAGGACCCGATGGATCCTGACGGGTACCCATACCCGATCATATCAATGTCTTACCTAGGTCTTCAAGGATAGGATAAGACACACTGACACGACCGGAAGCAGATTGGCTGGAAACGGATTGGCTACTCCCCCGCACCAGCCAATGGCTGGTGGTCGATGCTCTGTGGGCCCCACCATGATGTATGTGTTTCATCCATGCCGTCCATATATTTTTACAGATCATTTTATGATATGAGACCAAAAATTAGGTATATGCCAATCTCAAGTGGACCACATTATAGGAAATGGTGTTGAATGCGCGTCGACCATTAAAAACCTTTTGGGGCCCATAAAAGTTTTTGATCAAGCTGATTTTTGTTTTTTCCCTTCATCTAGGCTTGTATGACCTAATCAACAGATTGGATGTCAAATAAAAAGCACAGTGGGCCTTAGAAGGATTTTAATGATGGATACCCAATCACTGTTGTTTTCATGCGGTGTGGTCCACCTGAGATTTATATACCTCTAATTTTTTGGATTAAACCTAAAATTATCTTTAAAAACGTATGAACGGAATAGATGAAACAAATACATCATGGTGGGTCCCACAGAGCACTGACCACCAGCCCCGGGGCTGGTGTCAGGGGGATTAGCCAATCCGTTTCAATTGGCTGGTGTACCACACACCAGCAACCTAGCTGGTGTGGCTGCGTGTCGTGCGAACAGGAGTGCTGACGCTCCACGAGCTCCGAGTTGTACGAACGGTTTAAAGGAGATCAAAGTAACTTGGGACTCACAATGATGTACTTATCATATCTACACCGTTCATCCAATTGGTGAGATCATTTTAGATCTTTATCCCAAAAATGAGTAATTTCTAAGGCTCAAGTGGACCACGCCACAAATAGCAGTGGGACAATGATTTTCACCGTTATAAGATTTGTAAGGCCCACTGTAACGTTTACTTTTCATCCAATCTATTAATAAGGTCACACAGACATAATAAAGAGAAAAAAACAAATACCATATTGATCTAAAATTTCTGTAACCCCAAAAGGGTTTCGGTGGCAGGCGTTTAATCCTCCACTTCTATTTTACAGTGTGGTCCAATTGAATTTTGGATCTATCTTATTTTTAGTCTCAAGCCTTGAGGCGAGCTCACCAAGTATACGGACGGTTTGGATATAACTAATTCCTCATGAAGCTGGTGACGTCAACACATCAGCCACATCGGTGGTGTGTGGTACACCAGCCAATCCGCTTCCGGTTACAGGTACTGTAAGTGTAGGGCCCAACCAGACCCTGACATTGACAGCCCTAAATTCCCTAGTATAATAGCTAGAGCTGTTGACAGCCGGACCGGACCCTGGACAATACCGTTAAAGGACGGCCCAAATAGTAAACCCTAGACCCAAGCCTATCCCAGAGCCCAGCCCAATTAATAGATTGCATTAAATTTTAGACCCGACTCGGCCCTCGGGCCTAATACTCAAGCCAAGCCCGGGCCAGGTGACATGAACTGGTGAAACGGTGGTATTTGGATAATAGAAGGAGATCAACCTGGGAGCGGGTTTGGTGAGACCTCGGATCTGGTGGGTGGACCCCTGAATGTGGGGCCCACTGTGATGTATGTGTATATATCCATGCCGTCCATCTGTATTGAAACCTCATTCTGGCGCATGATCCCAAAAAATGAAGCAGATCCAAATATCAGGTGGACCATAATACAGGAAAGACTCCTAATCGTCCATTAAAAACTTCTCGTGAGCCAAAAAAGTTTTGAATAAGGCTTATATTTGTGTGGTCTCTTCATCCAGATCTATGACCTTATCAACGGGTTGGATGAAAAATAAATATCCAATAGCTCGCATGAAGTTTTTAATGGTGGGGATTCAATCACTGCTGTTTCCTGTGTTATGGTCTACATAAGATTTGGATATACTTCATTTTTGGGATCATGCCCTAAAATCAGCTTTCAAAACGGTTTGACGGTGTGGATTTAAGATACATACATCACTGTGAGCCCCACAGTCAAGGGTCCCACCCACCTCGGTGGATCTGCGGTCTCACATAAACCGCTCCCAATCAACCTAGGGCGTTTGGCGCCTGGTATTAAATGGGATTAGGGGGATGGAATTGCATTTGGTCCCGTGCTAATTCCACTGGATGTTTGGGAAGATTGGAAAAGCTCCCAGTCAAATTAGATGGAATTGCATTGGGTCTCGTGCCAAATCCACTCAATGTTAGCAAGTTGTGTAAGTCCCACCGTGATTTAAGAGCATGGACCAAAAAATCAGGTAGATCTAAAGCTCAAGTGGACCCCACCATAAAAAGAAGTGGGGATTGAATACCTATTGTTGAAAACTTCTTTGAGGCCACACCTATTGTTGAAAACTTCTTTAGGGCCACGTAAGTTTTGGTTCTACCTTATTTTTAGGACAATGCCATAAAATGAGGTTACAAAATAGATGAACGGTTTGATATAACACATATGTGTTATTCTCAATAGTTTCAAATGAAGGTGAGTATATCCACTCAATATATGACCGTATTACAAACATGGAATTAAGCTTATCCTTAGTAACGTGGGACAATCTCTCGCATATGTAATAATTACATTTTTTTTAATCCTATCTACCTAATCCTTCCCGATACCATTTGCCGGACACACCCTCTGAAGACAAAATCTACTTCCTTCCAAAAATGACCGTACATGTGTCGAACTGTATGATGATCCGAACCTTTCATTGATAGCAAGGCTCCATATGTAGGTAGTATACTAAAAATCGGCTAAAATCAGTGATTGGTTGTTAGTGCTTTTTGTTCACCAACTTTAAGATGCTTCGAATTGTGGGATCATTGATATTATTTGACCCATTCAAGGGGTAACGGATCGGCTAGTTACCCTGCCACTAGCCAATGGCTAGTGGTTGGTGCTATGTGGGCCCCACCATGATGAATGTGTTTCATCCATGCCGTCCACCAATTTTTTTCAGATCAATTTATAGTATGAACCTAAAAATGAAGTAGATCAAAATCTCAAGTGAACCACACAGTGTTGATTGAACTCTCACCGTTAAAAACTTCTTAGAGGCCATAAAAGTTTTGGATTAAGTTGATATTTATTTTTTCCCTTCATCTAGGTCTGTATGACCTAATCAACCGGCCCAGGAGGTTTTAAATGGTAGACATTCAATTGCTACTGTTTTCCTATGGTGTGGTTCACATTAAATTTATATGTCCATTATTTTTTGGATCAAGCCATAAAATAATCTTTAAAAAATGAATGTACGGTGTGGAGAAAACACACACATCACAGTGGGGCCTACAAAGCACCGACCACTAGCCGTGGCTAGTGGCAACGACACTGGCCAAACCGCGTCCCAATGAATGGTTCAGATCATAATCGTATGTGCCATGTGTACGGCGTAGAAATGGAGTAGCCAATCCGTTTCCGAAATGCTAGGTGCTTTGTGGGCCCCACCATAATGTATGTGTTTCATTCATTTGGTTCATCCATTTTTACAATCATTTTATGGTTGATCCAAAAATTGAGAGGGATATAAATCTCGCTGGACCACACCACAGGAAAATAATAGTGATTGGATATCCATCATTAAAATCCTCCTAAGGCCCACTATACTGTTTATCTGACATCCAATCTATTGATTAGGTTATAAAGACCCAGATGAAGGGTAACAACAAAGATCAGCTTGATCCAAAACTTTTATGACCCTTGAAAAGTTTTTAATGGTCGCCGATCATTCAACACTGTTTCCTATAATGTGATCCCCTAGAGATTGTTATGTACCTCATTTTTTGTTTCATAACATAAAATGATCTAGAAAAATAGATGGACGGCATGGATGAAACATAAACATCATTATGGGCCCACAGAGCACCGACTACCAGCCATTGGCTGGTGGCAGGGTAGTAGCCAATCCGTTTACGAAATTGGGAGGTGGAAAATTTCGTTCTCCCAATCCTGGATAATGTTATCTGTACGCACGTGGTACTCACCAGTACCGGCCTTAAGGTATCTATCGTCCTCACGTCAGGACAAAAACCCCATTGTCCCTGTTCCCCTTTTACTAGTCTCGAACCGAAAATATTTCGGATCCAACAAGTGGGACCCCTGCTTCTGTAATCCTGGCCATTAATATGGACCTCATTCAGATGGCTGATATACGTGTTAGATCTGTGTCTTGGAATAGACAGATCATCTATGCATCAACAATGAAAATTCAACACCTTAATCTTAAGGCGTAATGGTTGGGAAGTCATATCAATGCTTCCGCCGACGGAAATCTTAATCTTTCGTGCATTGTACTCTTTGGAGAGCCTTCAATAAAACTAGGGTTTTCTCTCTTGAGTTGGTGAAGTGAACAACACATCTATTTATAAGAAAGGTGGTTACAAGCTTGCCCATCACGCTACTCCTCTTTAAAGTCTTCATACCGTAGGTTTTCATATCGGTGTTAATAACCATATATAGGAATTGTGTCCCACTCCAAACCTATTTATAATGATCACAACTGAACTGGGACCCACTGAATTGTTCAATCTAAATAATTTAATGATTAAATAAGAATCGATGATCATATGTGGCCTACCTAATAGGAGTCTTACAATACCAACCATAACTCTTTGGGCTAGTTCGGATGGCGGGAAAATAAATGACTTTCTCACCAACGGACATATCATTATATTTAAACGGAAAAAATATTATAATTGAAAATGTTATCATTGTCCAAACATTAATAAAATTTTCAAACATAACGTGACTATTACGGGACCTTTATTTTAATTTTCACTTGCCATTTAAAATAAAACCTATCAAATCAGTGATTGTTGAAAAATTTTAAAAATCACAGTTAAATAATAATTATATTTTTCGTTTTTTATCTTTTTGTCAAATGGGCACTTTGAAAACTCCTTAAAAGTTTCAATTGGAGAAGGAAAACGTCACGGTTAAAGAAAAAAATGTAGAACTGATCAACGTTCCTAAAAAAAAACAAAGGCAGGCCAAATATTTAATGGCCTTGATTGGCCAATATGAGAGAGTTTGGCCGGACGAGGAGGCGCCATAGGTACAGATGCACGTGTCGCATGAGATGCGGACGCGGTTTGGCTAGTGACGCTGCACCAGCTTGGTGGCTAGTAGTCGCTACCATGATGTATGTATTTTATCCGCACCGTCCATCCATTTTGAACGATAATTTTAACGATTGATCTCAAAAATGAGGTAGATCTAAATCTCAGGTGGACCACACCATGGGAAAACAGTAGTGATTGAATGTCCACCATTAAAAACCTCCTAGGGCTACTGTAATGGTTATTTGACATCTAACTTGTTGATTAGGTCATACAAACTTGGATAAGGGAATATATAGATGCTTCCGTTATTTACATGAGCTGACATCCACTCCGTCCATAGGTGCCCTTCGATCCTAAGATCCACTGCTAAGGTGGTCCTGTCATAGGGAATAATGAGAGGGGATCCCAACCATAGGTGTGCGTTACTTGCAAGCCGTTCATTATATGTGCCTCCAGGACGAGGGGACCTTCAAAATCAAGAAGTTGATTTGACCACCGGGACAGAGATATTACTGCGAAAGAGGCTGGGTGGGGCCCAGGTGAATGTCCATGGCAAATCCAATCCCTCCATCCGTTTTGAAAGATCACAACCGGACAGAATGCTAAAAATCAGGCAGATCTAAAACTTACAGGGTCCATACCATACGAAACCGTGGAGATACCTAGGGGTTACAGAAGTTTTGTATGAGGATGATATTTTTTCCTAGTATTTATCTGAGTATTAATAAGCCTATGAACCGTTTGGATGGCATATAAACATCATGATCAGCTCCAGGAAGGTTTCAATGGTAGACGTTTATGTTGGTGTGGCCCTCCTGAGTTTTGAATGTACCTTATTTTCATAATCCTGCCCAATTGTAGCGTTGAAAAATATATGGACGGAGTGGATTTGTCACCTACATCCATATGGGCCCCACCCACTGGTATATTTCATGGTTTAAAAGTAAGGCAGGCCACAGGACTTATGATGTGGCTCAATTCACTTTTGGACGGGACTGATTTTTGGGACGTAAGATAAAAGTGATGGGCCACACCTGATGGAAAGAGTGGATGTCCTGTAAATCATGCAGTGGCCCCCACAGAGCTTGGCATTTTACCCGTTGCTCGAACCGCTGTTGTAGATTCCCGTCTAGTAAGAGGCCGCAACGGAAGAGTCAGTGAAGTCCTTTCAGAACTGGTGGGCCATCATGCACATATAAATGAGCACATTTACATGTGGGATCACCATCACACAAGTCACGGCATCCTAACCGTTCATCTTACTGAATTTCCTCATCATGGGGCGTGAAAAAATAAAGTCGTATTATTATGTTGTGCAAACTTTGTGTAGCCGATGAATGGATGGGATCAACTTGCGAAGGTTCCTGCAGCACTAAGCTCTATAAGGGCCACCTTGATATGTGTTATATCCACACCGTCCATGCGTTTTGCAGCTTATTTTAGGTCATGATCCCCAAAATTAAGTAGATTCAAAGCTTCCTTGGGCCTAATGTGATGTTTATTTGCTGCAGCATATAAAACTGCAGGGATAGCGCGCTATCGCTGAACCTTCCCAAGGCATATTGTGATGTTTATTTGCCAATTCGTTTATAAGTTCACTGTGACCAGGATGAAAACACAAATATCAACTTCATCTAAAATTTATGTTGCCCTCCAAGGGTATTTAATGGTAGGCTTTCAATCACCATCTAAAATTTATATTATCCCTATGAAGTTTTTAATTGTAGGCGTTCAATCATCATTGTTGTCTTAAGCATTGGATCTGCCTCATTTTTTAGGTTCATGCCCTAAAAATTTAGCTGAAAGTAGATGGACAACTTCAATATAACACATATGAGGGTGGACCCATAGAGCTTAGGTGGAAGAATCCCTTGCAACTAGGTGCTACAATAAATTAAATGCATCCTTATAGTGGAACCCAACAGATAGACTGTTCACATCAGGCATTCATGCAACCATCGGGCACATACAACACACGTCATGTGAGTTAAGAGAATGAGAGCATCCTAATCTTATAGGCTTGCCTTCTTAAATGAATTTAGCTTATTGTAAATGGTGTTATTATTAACAAATGACTCGTATTTAGTTAAACATGTGTGATTAAGATAGTATTGGGTATGCTAAAATCTTTCTCGACTCAAGATTGATTGAACTCGAGGTCAATTGAACACTTGCTATCTCATGCATCAAGTCAATTATATGATCAAACCTATGAAATTTGACCTAACTATTTCCAGCCACTACCGTGTAGCGATTAGACGATTTCGACGGAGAGGGTTAATCCTTCCGAATGAGATCTTTGTGCTTTGAGGTAAGGATTTTTCTTCCATGGTGATTGCAGTTCTCATGTTCCTCAACAACAAAATGATGAACAATTAAAATTAAAAAATAAAGGCTGGATCACTGATTTTATTGATTTAAAAATAAGAACAATACAATTAGTGAGAACATAAAATAAATATAGAAAATAAAAGATAAACTACTAACGATTATCAATATGAACAAACAATTGAGGTGTACAATCTGCAGGACGTGATTTGTATGATCTTCCAAGTATGGACTTGGTTGATCGAAAATTTAATGATAGAGGTCATGAATATTTATACTACTCTTAAGCATACTATAGCAATGACACTAGGTAATAACAATTTAAGTTATGCTAAACTCCGAACTTAGTTGTACTGAGGCTAAACAAAAATACAAGAAATAAGGTTAAAACTAAGATAGATAACATTGCACTGTAAGAGAGATTGCATATTAGCTTGGTTAGTTGCCCCGAACTCTTCATCGAATGTTGTTTATATAGACTAAGTACGGTGGTGGTCATATTTCTTTACTGGTACACATTTTATTTATGGGACCATATCTCAGTTGAACTTGGATTCTTCATTGTATCTTTTGATTGAAATGACCTAGCTATACGTCCTGGGGAGGGGGAGGGTGTGAATAGGACGACGCCAAAATAAAATTTTAACAGCGGAATAAAGAAAGATAAATAGCCAAATAAACTAAATCAAATTACAATGTTGAAATAAAAGCAACCTTATTAAACAAGTATTGAGAGATTAATACGAATTCAGTTCTAAGGACAACCTTACACTATAAAAACCAAGGGTTTATGGCAGGACAACCTTATTTCTAGAACGTTATTTGTATCAATAACTCAAACCGGAGAGGAATAAATAAATAGAGTGGAATTGAAATAAATTGCAGGAATTTAAAACTAAATTATTACAACATTCCCATTATGGTTGAAATGTAAATTTTACAACATTCACATCCACACATACATTCCACAAATTTGAATGAAAAAAGATATAAAACTTAAGCAAGCATTCAAACCACAAAACCAAGAGTTATAGTGGTTTGCCTGTGTGTACACCAACTGTTCAACAACAGCCACACAGCGTTACTCCACTCCTAATATCCTCATACAGGGGATATCAGCATTCACTATCAAAGATAGGTTTTTCAGGTTCCCCCAAAACCTTCACAATTGTTTTTCTCTGTGGGCTTACACAATTAAAAAAAATCCTTCTTCTGAGTTTTCCTCGCTCTCCTTAGATAACCAATAAAATGAAATTTTTCTGGCAAATCCCAAAAGAAAACCAAATGAAAGTAAATTACACAAACGTAAAATACCTGAATTTCTCCTTCGTTGTAGCAGCCTAAAAGAACCAAGTTGGAGTAGAGATTTGAATGTCAAAGTTCAATGTCCAATACTCACTTTATAATGGTTCTAGGTTCTAATAGATTTTAAATTAAACTAAATTAAGCGTAGCTCTATTTGATTTTGATTCCAAGAAGATGGATTACAGCAATTCCTCTTTTCAAATAAGATTGGAATATAGAAACAAAATCAAATAAGAAAAGTTAAAGAAAGATAATATTAAATATACACACTTAGCTTAAAATGGAGCACAGACTTATCTCTCAGAAGGCCGAATTAAATTAGCTTGAATTTCATATTTAATTCTGAGATTCGTGCTCTATTTATAGGTGAAGAAATCACGTCTTCGACTGGTCTAAAGACCTCTACGACTGGTCGTAGAACCAGCAGATATTTGAAAATTCAAGCACGATAAGATCTGGCAGTTTCATGACTAGTTGTAGGTGATCTACGACTGGTCGTAGGTCTCCTTCGACTGGTCGTAGGTTGCACACGACTAGTCGAAGCTAGCCGAATTTCAACGTTGTACATTGAGTCGTAGGTCTACGACTGGTCGAAGAAGTAGTCGACACTGTTCATACGACCAGTCATACCTCAATAGTGAAGTAAAGACATTGAATATAGGAGACGAGAGACCTTTGAAAGTAGTGAAGCTTGAAGTCTTGACGTAGCTCAAACTTGAAAGCTTCTTGAGATCTTAAGGTTGAACTTGAAAGCTTCCTGAGATCTTGACTTGTGAACAATGCTTGACAATCAAAACTGAGCTTGAGTAGAGCTTTGTTCTTCACATATGCAAGCTTCATAACAGTGTCTTTGGCACCACAAATTTGACAACAAAAAGGGACTATAAACTATAACACTTACATTGATTTCCTTATAATTTGGAAAAATAAAATAAAATTTGTTTCTCAATACCCCATGGTCTTTATGAAAACATCAATGGTATCATAATTTTTTTCATTTTCAGTATGATTGTATGAGACAGTATTGTCATGCATATTTAGATTATAAAAAAGATCTAGCATCAGCAAAGCCTTATAAGCTTACTGAGCATGCTATTTATGTTGCATAATGTTGATTTTAAAAAATATATTTTAATAATAAAATATATATTAAATATTATATATAAAAGTGTTTGCAAAACACCTTGTTTCGTGGTTTTGGGAATGGTCTGACATTGGAAAAAGAGAAGAAATTTTTATGGTTTATATGAGGAGTGTGGAGTATTATAATACTTATCCATATGGTTCAAAGGAGAATGAAACTTGTGTGTTCTAGTGCCGCGCGTTGGGGCACGGGCACGGGCTCGGTGCGAGGGCGTGAGCATGTGAGACAGTATGGCTGTAGAGGCGCTAGTGGCGCACTTTACACTTCGTGTCGCAGAGGGTTGCAGAGGCAAAGTGGAAGAGTGACTAGAGGACCGAATGAGGTTCTTTCAGTATACATAGAGGCTGAAAATAAAACTGTTGCAGAAATGTGTAACAGTTGTGCCATTAGTGCAGAAACCATGCTATAACTGCTGCATGGCTAGCCCAACAACTATAAAACGGCTAGCTACTGTCTTACAACAATCAACATGCAGCAGTGATTATGGCTCATGCATAACAGTCAGAAAACGACCATAAACGGCTAGTTTTCTCCGACAGCTAGAAAATGGTCAGTGGAATTTATTTTTTTGGACCAGAACCCCCAGCCACTATAGCCTATATAAATAGGGCTTGGATGGGTTTCCAAACCATCACTCAACCCACTCTAGCAGACTCATACGAACCAAGTCATAGCTACTCCTCTCCTATACTTCAGCAAAATAGCAAGGTTGAACCATTGCTTGAAGAACAGACTAATGATGTAGTCTAGAACGATTCAACTGAACTAATAGCTAAAGAACTAGAAGAACAGACTAGTGCAATAGTCTTACTAAAAAATCTTCTTATCTCCTTTTCTTTTTGGGATATTTTTTTTTTTTTTTTGGTATTTCTGTCAAACTGTGTAACAGAGTTCTAGAAGTGGGCCTTCATGTTTGCTGAACGCAGACCCACATTAGGCTCGTCGTATCCTAAAAGCAGTTTACCTGTAACCTTTTAGCATACTCAATTCACTTGAATAAGGGCAAATAACGTTTTAAGGATAGCGTCTTAGACGTGCTTCAATATATCTTGATTTCAGATCAACTTGAATTTTTCGGATTCCATATTTTTCAAAAAAATATTATTATGTAAATTTTATCAACAATTTATTCACACATGCCACTACTACTATGCTAGGTGTCTCTCTCATAGTGTTTTGCTTTTCTTGACGGCAAACACACATATAACCCTTGGTTGCTTTAATCCTCAACGCAATTTTGTCAATCAATTATATGTATATGGCCTTCAAGCATTCAATCCTTGGGGTGATTTCTTTTGTCATTTGCAGGTAGCACTGACGCGTGGCAGTACTCTATTAGTCTAAGTAGCATTCGATCTTAGGGTGATTTCTTTTGTCATTTGTAGGTTGTATTGACGTGTGGCGGTATTCTATTAGTTCACGTGAACTTCGTCAGGACAAATGTAAATAGCCGTGAGGCCACTTTTCATTGAGTTTTATCGGATCTGTTTATCAAAAAGTTCTTCTTTCTAGATGGAAATATAGAGAACTCAGGTACTTAGGCACTTTCTTCTTATTTTGCCATCGGCATCCCTAATGTGTGGCTCACCCTATGGACGGTTCAGATCACGCACAGATATCTACTGGAAGCACGTGCCCCACTAATGCCCGAAAACCGTGGACACGAAGGTGCACTTGCATAAGGATGACATTGCACCCTAACGGTGAAAATGTCTCTTTTAATGTGGTACAGAGAACGAATCGACAGTGGGGCCCATAAATCCAAGGGCTTTAATTACATGGATTACTTTTGTACCTACTAAAAAGACAAATAATCGGATCCTGTTCATCAGCACATGTATGGTTTGTTGACCGGCTGCATTTTGTCCACGTGGGGCCCTTCTTTGATGATCGAAGCCATCGATACAATGGGCCTCACCATGAGAGAGGATGTACGTTTGCTCCCTTCCACAAGAGACCATAAATATTCTCGGATAGAGCGTTGTATTAACAGAGGGAATCAGAGGATATCCATAATTCCCCACAGGACTTGGATTGCGTCGTGTTACATACAGCACCCACCTCGGTTCTGTGTGCTTTGGGAAAAGCTGTGTGGGCCCTATCATATTGTAGGTATCTTATCGACTCCGTTCATCCATTTTGAAAGATCATTTTAAAACGAAACTTAAAAAATGAGTAAGATTAAAATTTCAGGTAAACCACACGAGAGGAAGCATTTGTGATTGAACGCCCACCATAAAAACTTCCTAAGACACACTGTAGTATTTATTTGCCATCAAACCTGTTGATTAGGTTATACAGACACAGAGGAAGGGAAAACACAAATATCAGCTTGACACAGAAACTTTCGTAGGCCCCATGAAGATTTTAACGGTGGGAATTCAATCGCCACTTTTTCCTATGGTGTGGTTGACCTCGGATTTGGATCTGCATTATTTTTTTTTTAAACATTCCCTAAGATTATCTGAAAAAGCTTATGGATGGCTTGGATAAAACGCATACATCATGTTGGGCCCACAGAGCTTTTCAGTGCTGTACGCGACACTACGCAATCCGAGTCCTGCCCCACCGGAAACGGATTGGCTACTCCCCCTGCCCCCAGCTAATGGCTGATGGTCGGTGGTCTTTGGGCCCCACCATTATGTATGTATTTCATCCATACCGTCAATATATTTTTCTACATCATTTTATTATATGAGACCAAAAATAAGGTAAATCCCGAACTCAATTGGACCAAATTACAGGAAACAGTGTTGAATGAACGTCGACCATTAAAAAAATTGGGGGCCATAAAAGTTTTGGATCAAACTGATGTTTGTTTTTTCCCTTCATCTGGGTACTTATGATCTAATCAACAGATTGGATGTCAAATAAACAATACATTGGGCCTTAGGAGGATTTTAATGGTGAATATCCAATCACTATTTTTTCCTGTGGTGTGGTCCAACTGAGATTTAAATATTTCTAATTTTTTGGATCAGCTCTAAATTTATCTTTAAAAGGGGATGAACGGAATGGATGAAACACATAGATCATAGTAGGCCCACAGAGCACCGGGAGTAGCCAATCCGTTTCCTCCCCCGCCCACGGCTTCGCAAGCGTAATCAAGTTTTCGATTTGGAACACTTTGGGACCCGTGATTCGTCGATCCAGATCATTGGTCTGCTACATACACGTGGATGGACCACGAACCAAAAATCTCTCGTACTGAAGAACTGTAGCTTCTAATTTTGGCAGTATTTCTCTTGTTAGCCATCCATTTGAAGGTCACAGGTTCAAAGGTTAAGATCGTCCTATTCAAGTGAGTTTCATCGTGGTGGATTCAACAGATCAATGTTGTAGATTACGTTACCATGGGATCTATTTTCAGCTCTGAAAGCTCGAGCCTACCGTTGAAACTTGAAAGACACGAGGATCCTTCATAACGCTGCGAGTTCGCGAGTTGAGTCAGAAAAGAGAATCGCGGATACATGTGCCAGATACATAGGCGTGATAAATCTACACCAATAATTAGTTAGGTTGATCATCAATCATTCTTTCAAGGAAAATGATTGGTGATGAGAAAAGCACCAACGGTCTGTATTCAACAAATAAGTGTGTCCATCTTGATCTTTGGACCAGATTAATTTTCAAGACAAAGAATTTTCATTTTGAGGTCTACATAGTACATGGTTCGGATATAGTTTCTCATGCCATTCTAGCATCGTGGAGCCGTTCATCTGTTCAAATTCTACTCGCGCGAATCACGTGCGATTTGGATGTGTTGGCTAATGGTGGCCGATCGCGATTCAGCTCCTCTTCTTGCTAAAAATATCTCCCTGGAATGTGTTGATATTTCCTATTCATTCCAACTAATCCATTTTGGTTTGTTGAGATTCCGTAGACCGTTCATCTTATGTTATGGGTATCTCTGACATGGTTAATTTCATTTCAGTTAATATGTGCCGGGCGTATCATATCGAGATGACTTTGTATCCAGTGGAATAGGTAACACATACACCCTAATCTATAGCTCAGTGGTAGACTGAGTGAAAGATACCTCGTTTCAACACTGAGGTCATCGTATCGGTTCCCTAGTGCGGTGGCTAACTTGAAGTGTGAACTGACAGTATTGTGTTAACAAGCTAACAAAAAAAATAAAATAAATTAAAAATAATAATAATAAAGAATTGTTCCAATTAAGTATGAATTTCAATTAAGCTTTCTTAATTCTCATCTTTGATGCACTGTATAGTCTTTCTATTCTGCAATCTGAGTTTCACATACAGAGTATCAAGTAACTTCCTAAAATGAAAATAAATGAAAATATTCAAAATTCTAACCTTAATTTCTCTAGCCGTAGCCCACATTACTAAAAACCCAACTAACCCATCATCCACTGTAGCTATTAGTTTTATAAGATCATGAAAGCACGTGTGAGCTACAAAATGAGTAAGATGGAAACTCAAGTGAACAAAATCACTAAAAATAGTGGGATTGGAATGTAAGAATCCTAGGAAATGAGCCTTATTGATCAACAATCTAAATCAGCCTAAAGGTTGGATAATGTGATGAGGTGCACCATCGGACTCACTAAGTTGTGATACATCCAAAATTCATGTAAGGGGTAGTGTGCTTTTAATGTGATATGCATACAGTTAATGAAATGGAGACAATGTATCACAATATTCTAATGGAATTGAGATATGCAATTCGTGTGGAGCCTTTGAGAGATATGAGTTTTGATGGGTTTCAAACTCCTCTGTCTTCATTATTATAAAACAGAGCCAGTGCCCAATCCTACACTATCATAAGAAGTTCTAAGTTGTCTCTTCTTCCTTAAAGAGTGTAAGGAAAGGAAGACCTCAGAGAAAGACATCAGACCTCCTACTTCACAGCAATAGCAGCACAAATTGGTAAGCTGTCTAACTCTTCTGATCTCCATATCCAATGCACAGTAAGTCCTATTAGCATTCCACAAAAGTATTTGCATAGAATGCCCACCATTGAGTCCTTCTTGAGGCCCGCTCTGATGTTTATATGCTGTCCAACCCATCAATTAGGTCATTCCTACAAGGATATGAAGGGAAAATGCGGATATATATTAGACTAATGTAAAACTTATGTGGACTCCAAAAAATTCCGATTGTGGGTTTTCAATTCTACAGTTTGCTGTTGTTTGTTGTTGCCTGACTCACTTGAGTTTCGGACCAGAATGGTGTTTTATAACTTGCATACTGACATGAGTTTGTGCAACTGAATATAGAAATGAGGGTGACCCAACCTGACTCGTGGAAATGGACTCACTTCAAGACCAAACGATTCTGTCTGAGTCCGGAAAACCTTTAAACTAGTTTTCAAAGCCCCTGATAGCATCTAATCTTTACTATCAGTTCTGTGGAGTGGATTAGTTGCAGCCCCAGCCTCACCCAACACGGTGTACCCCTGACCATGGGGCCCACCTTGATGTATTTATTTTATATCCACATCGTCCATCCGTTTTAAAACTCATTTGAGGTATCGGGAATAAAAATGAAGCAGATTCAAATCTCAGGTGGACCACAACATAGGAAACGGTATTGATTGACCATTACAAACTTCTCGTGGGCCATAAATGTTTTGGATCAAGCTGATATTTATTTATTTTCCCTTCATCTGGGTCTCTATGACCTTATCAATACGGCAAATAAACATTATGGTGGGTCTTAGGAATTTTTTAACGGTGGATATTCAATCACCACTCTTTACTATGGTGTGGTCCACTTAAGTTTTGGATCTGCAAAAATTTTTGTCTCATAAGATAAAATTATCTTGAAAAACGGATGGACGGTGCGGACATACAATACATACATCAAGATGGGGCCCACAGTCAGGGCCGCACCGTGTTGGGTGTGGCCGGTGCCGCATCTAATCCGCACCCTCATTTGCTGCGAGTCCGATGCTTTCCAAGCAAGATAGATATCTCGCCCGCTCCTCAATATATTAAAAAAAAATAAAATAAATGCACCGCGCGAATATCTACCATATCTGAATAAGCCGCTTCATGTTTCAAAAAGATCTTATAACACCTGATATTTGTGGGGCCCACCATATTGTCCGTTTTACATCAACTCAGTCCATCAGATTAAGTCTATCGTGTTCGCCGTACAACCCCAAAATAATCCTCATCTAAAACTTCAATGGTCCAAAAATATGAAGAACAATATTAAATTACCATTAAAACCTTTGGGGAACGGTTTAGATGAAATAGAACCTGATAAACGGTTTAGATTAAATAGAAAATTAGTTGGAGCCCTACACACAAACCCATGGTTGGTGTCCCATTTCAGATTTTAAATGTGGTGTGGCCCACCTGAGTTTTGAATCGAGTAGATATTTCATCGCAAGGTCTAACTCCAAGAGCACACCTGATGGATGCACTGGATTTGAGGTACATGCCAAAACGGTGGGACCACATGGTTCGGATGTTACATCTGTAGTGGATTATGATCTTTTACGGGAATCGTTTCAGCTTCCATCTGCACCGACACCTTCTCTCCACGTGCCTTGCACATGACGTGCCACTGGTGATGTTGCTGATGTATAAAGAGTATCAAGTTATCAACTGAAACGGATTGGCTACTCCCCCTTGCCACCAGCCAATGGCTGATGGTCGGTGCTCTGTGGGCCCCACCGTGATGTATGTTTTTCATCCATGCCGTCCATCTATTTTTCTAGATCATTTTAGGGTATGAGACCAAAAATGAGGAACATCTCGATCTTAAGTTGACCACATTACAGGAAACAGTGTTGAATAAATGTCAACCATTAAAAACTTTTTGGGGACCATAAAAGTTTTGGATCAAGATGATCTTGTTTTTTTCCCTTCATCTAGGTCTGTATGACCTGATCAACAGATTGGATTTCAATTAAACAATATAGTGGGCCTTGGGAGGATTTTAATGGTGGATATCTAATCATTATTGTTTTCCTGTGGTGCGGTCAACCTGAGATTTATATCCCTCTAATTTTTGGCATTAAGCCATAAAATGATCTATAAAAATGGATGAACGGCATGGATGAAACATATACATCATGGTGGGGCCCACAGAGCACCGACCACCAGGCTAGTGGCCGGGGGAGTAGCCAATCCGAGTCCATATGCCACTGATGTAGTTTTGTGCTATGGGTCATCAACTTTGGGGCCCACCCATTTGACAGTTTTGATTAATCACTGTATATGAGTAAGTCACAGCTAAAAGATTTAGTTCTACGGTGATAGACCATGAAAAAACCTTGGGTTTGGTTGGAATGCGAGATTAAATGGTATTGAATATAGTATTAAATTGCATCAGGTGGTATTAACACCGTTATTATATAATAATTTCATGCCTAAAAATATAATAGTGTTTTAACCATCCAATCTTACATTTGGGATAACTTATACATTTGTGAAAGTTGCTGTATTAAGTGAAACTTATATTTGGCGGATTATGAAATTGTAATCAACGGACCAACTAATCACTTGTATGTGTATGCAACTGGATTGTCTTATGTAAAGGGTGCATATGGATGGACGGTGTAGATAAAAACACATGCATTAACATGGGCTTACAAATGTAGTGGATTTTGAAATCCACAAAAAACCTTGATTGTATTTCTTAGTAAATTGGTTGACATGAAACTTAGATTAATTCAATTCTTTTAATCTTTTCTAAATGCTAGATCAGATTTACATTGGAGCAAATGGAGTTCCATGCCACCCAATCCCATTTTCTAAATAGATTGAGAGTTAGTTTAGCACAATATATATATATATATATATATATATATATATATATATATATATATATTGAGCAGTTGAGAATTAAAATATATGATTTGGTAGACTATAAAAGCTTAGATTTCAATACTAAATAATTTCAAATTAAAGATTTTTAGACTTTTCAATTCCAAGGGAGATCCTTAACTTATAAAATTTAGAATTTTGGGATCAACTTTAATTGGTCCTAAATATCATCTCCTCATTTCTTTCGGTATTCGAATTCTATTCATTCACATCGTTGGATCCTTTTACTTGCATTTATGCCATAATAATAAAATGCCACAAAACTTGTGCCCATGTAATCATTATATGAAGTATATCATTGGAGAAATTTGCAAACATCCCAACAAACATATAATATTGTGCATCAATTATAAAATTAGTGGGGTCACTTTTGTAAACTAACAAAATTTTTAGAATTATCATACTGTTAGGTAAAGTTTGTCTTACAATGGCCTTTATGCAGTCATCATCTTATCTTATTGCCTCACAGTGGATTTACAACAATCATCCTCTTATGTTGCACACATATATGACGTTTAGAATATTTTATAACATTTAATCCATCAGATACATCATGATACATAAAAGAGTGTGAAATAATGAAGAGGAAGATCACCATCTTCCTCGAGTAATCAAGACATTGAATCCACACTGTGAGTTCTTGAATCCACGAGAAGTAAGAGAGAATTTATTTATTTATATTGAATAATGATCTAAGATTGCTTGATTATATTACTTATATGGATAACCTAAAAATCTGATTCAAAATAGCAAAAACTCTCCCAAAGGTCAATTTTATCAAAAAAAAAAAAAAAATGACAATAAATTTTTACTAAAGCATTCATAGTTTTATTATAAACAACTTCTAAAAAAGATAAAAATCCTAAAATTATAAGAATAATGAGATACAATGAAAATAAAAATTATCAAAAGTAATAAAAAAAATTAAATCTTAAATTTGACATCAAATACTTTTGTTTTCTTGCGAAATGAACATCACTAATGTATAAAGATTGATAGGTTATGTGTTTCGTAATAATGCCTGGATTAAAACTTACAATTATTTTACGGTTAACACTTCAAACAATAAAATTTTCATATCTACAATAAGTCGCTTTAAACTAAATGCGCTTGGGGCAAAATTACTTCATATCCTATATAGGATCAGGCCTATTTCAAACATATTACTGTCGCCTTCATTCGAACATCTTATGATCCTGCTATGTTAAAAATGCATATGCAGCTGCTCTACATCACATTATCTCAAATACATACAACAAACACAACTTAAGAAATTCAGAGTTTTAAAAATCCAAGCCCAAATAGAAATTTCCAAAATGGGATTCCATTTAGAAACGTCCCTTTATGTCTTAGTCCCTGTTAAAATTACTTCCCTGGGCGCTCAACTCTTTACACGTAAGGTGATGGGACTTGGATTGGGTACTGCCCCTGTCCAGCCAGCCGGCACAACACAACATGACAAAACATGTTTTGATTGGACAACAAATTGTCTTACCCTCGGAGATGAAGCCATGTAAAGCATGCTCAAAAGGTGCTCCGTCCCACGACTCATGGCAAAACATGTGAGCCACACATGTATGTCCGAACATTCTGTCAAATCTGATGTTCCTGTCCATCCAACTTTACTGCTCAATTTTGAACGGTGCTGTATTATCCTCTTGACAATCTATTGTTAGGATAGGTATGGGGAGGGTCATGACCTCCCAATTTAAATGAAGTTTCATCCACTCGGGCACATCATATCAACTGCCAGGATTGCCAATCAACAGATACCTAACTTAGAAATGGGCGCCTGAGGACTTTTAAAGTGATAAAGATCCAGCTCCAATGTACGAAGCCAATATTGAAGAGAAATTGGATTGCCTTCTTAGTTGCTCAATAGGCTCTTATTACACTGAGTAAACTTTATTGGGCCACTATGAATGTATGTGGTCTTTCCATGTTGTACATCAATTTTTTCCATATCATTTTACCAAAATCAAAGCATATCCAAAGCTCAAGTAGACCATATCACAAGAAACAGTGGGAATAATGATTTCGATTTCCACTATTGAAAACCTTGCTAGGCTACACAGTGATGTTTATTTGAATATCGGTCTTCTTTTTTTTTTTCTCAAGAGCTAATACTATATGGTAAAATGGATAAGAGGGGATAAAATACATACATCATGGTAGACCAATAGGGTTTTAAGTGTATTGAGTTAGCAGGTACTTGCTTCCAATTGAAGAGGGCATGCTGCCACGAAGCGTTGCGTGGGGGTAAAGACCTGGGCCACCAAAGCTATGCACATGCATCGGTGCCAAAACAAGGCGATCATCTCATTTGAGGTGCGGTGTGCCACTCAAGCGAACTTGTGGGCTACCTGATGACAGAACCAGATTGATTTGTGATTCAGTGCATGTTCCTGATATGAGCCCATCTAAGGGGTGTGGTGTGGAACCCCCGTATTAAAAACTCATTTTAGGCATGATCTCAAAAATGGAGCAAATCCAAAATTTAGGTGGTACATAATATAGGAAACAATGATAATTTAACTATTAAAACTTTTTATATGCTACAAAAGTTTTAGATTAAGCTGATATTTATATTGCCCTTTTATCTATGTCAAGTAAAAACTTCTTGTGAGCCACATAAGTTTTTTATTTAGTATTTGTGTTGTCTATTCATCCAGTCTTTTTCACCTTAGCAGCACGTTTGATAGCAAATAAATATTACGGTGGTCCACCTAAGATTTGAATTTGCTCCATTTTTATATTGGTAAAAGGATATGTCAAAGGGGCGGATTAGGGATTACCCCTGCCTATTCAGAGCTCGGGACAGGCAGTGGCTTCGAGGGGCTGACATGATGTATGATTTTTATCCATAGATCCAAAGGTCAAATGGACCACAAGATTAAATTACTACCGTTGAAAAATTTCTTAGGGCCACAAAAGTTTTGGATCAAGATGATATTTGGTTTTTCACTTCATCCAGTTATATATAACCACATCAACAGGTTGGATGGCTAATAAAAAACGCTGTGGACCCTAAAAATGTTTCAATGGTGGGCATGTGTTCCACTTGATACTTGGATCTGACTTATTATTGATCTATTATTCTAAAATGATATGAAAAAAAGGATGGACGGTGTGTATAAAATTAATACATCACGGTGGCCCCATCTCCGAACAGGGGTAGTACCTAATCCGCTCGATATGTCAAAATGGATGGATGGCGTGCCACATACATCAGAGTGGACCCCGCAGTTATGGATCCACCGGCGTAGGTGGATCGAGGGAACCACCCAAACCGCTCTCCCATCTGACTGCCGGCCTCCATGTTAAACCGTGGCACACATGAGATTCAGCAGTTGAATCGTCCACACGTGCAACCATGGCGCACAAGTGAGAGATACGGCCCATTCATACGGTGTGGACCAAAGTTAAAATTCCAAGCACGGTAAATAATTTTATAAGGTTTCATACCCATCAGTCGGCCGTAAATAAATGTCCAACCAAAAATAACGAACGGTCTATATTCCAATTCATTAAAACAGGCCATCTGATTAGTTGGAAAGACTGATTTTCGGGAAAATGCATTATAGCGTTGATAGCCATCTTTTAAATGGCACGGATAGGTTGCACGTATAATAAATGAGCACGTGTGCGGAGATTCACCATTTCAATCTCTCTCCGCGAATCGTTTCAGTATTTATAGGGTATGGAATACTTACCAAGTTCGTTTTGCATATATCGCGGTTTAGTTAATTATTATTTGTCGATTCATTGGGGCCCACGATTTAACATATTGAAATGATCTTAACCGTCCATATTATTAATAATTATCTAAAACCTCTAAATAAATATAATTACACTAAATAGATGATTTTAAACATCGCTACATCCTTGTAAACCTAGAACGTTGTAAAGAACATTTTTCAATGGTTCATATTCGACATAAAAATCAAAGTTTGGAATCATTTTTTAATACATATTATTAAATATAAATAATTTTAATAAATCATTAATTCTATGAAAAAAATTATGGACGGTTCCAATCATCCTACCGTTTCTGAAAGTGGACCCAAAGGAGCGACATATTCTAAACATTTTCAACCGCGACATACCGAAAACGAACACTCATTTACCGCCAGCAAGATCTCGCCACCCGCGCCCCTATAAATAGCCAACCCCATCTCACCGCCCTCTCTCTCCTCTTCAAAGGCTCGAATCGGAGCCCCTCTCCAACCATCCAAAAAAACCCTAACCCTAGCAGAGAAGAAACTCTCAGCAAAATGAGAGAAATCCTGCACGTTCAAGGAGGCCAATGCGGCAACCAGATCGGGGCCAAGTTCTGGGAAGTGATCTGCGACGAGCACGGCATCGATCCCACTGGGCGATTCAAAGGTGGGACGTCCGATCTTCAGCTCGAGCGCATCAACGTCTACTACAACGAAGCATCCGGTGGTCGGTACGTTCCCCGGGCTGTCCTCATGGATCTCGAGCCCGGGACCATGGACAGCATCCGATCGGGGCCCTACGGCCAGATCTTCCGTCCTGACAACTTCGTCTTTGGTCAGTCCGGTGCCGGGAATAACTGGGCAAAAGGGCATTATACTGAGGGAGCGGAGCTGATTGATTCGGTCCTTGATGTTGTCCGGAAGGAGGCTGAGAACTGTGATTGTCTGCAAGGTATAGATCTCAATCCTGATCTCAATCTCGATCTCCTGATCTCTGAATCATGTTGAAATGTTGGTATATTGAGTATCTATTTATTTATTTTGCTTCAGTTGATTTGGATTTTGTGTTAAATTGTGCATTTCTTGGATGTTGTAGAGATGAATCCTTTTGGATCTGTGTTGATTGAAATGCGAGATCTGATCTTTCATCTTTCATCTTTCTCTGTCATAGTTTTTTATCTGAGAATATTTTACTGCATTGTAGACATATAGATCTTGATGTTGATGTTGATTGTTGGTTCTTCTGATCTGTGGATTTTATTGAAATGCAGATCTTGAGTGGCATTTGCTTCAGTTATTTTGGAATGCGCGTCGAATTGTGCAGGTTTTGGATATTTTTAGAGATGAATTTGTTTGGATCTGTGATTTTGATGGAAATGTGAGATCTGCTTCACCAGATCTTCTTTTTATCTGTTAATTTTTTAATTATTGTTGGGAATTACCAACTGCAATGTATGGATCTTGATCTTGACTTTGACCATGGGATCTTCTGATCTGTGAATGTTTGTTGAAATTCTGGGATTTTGAATGGTTCTTTCTTCTGTTGTTTTGGATTTTGTAGCAACAAATTCTTTCGGATCTGTGATTTTGATTGAAATTTGAGATCCATTTCTCCAGATCTTTCATCTGCCTTTTATTTTTCTATAAGAATTACCAACGGCAATTTTTTATCTTGATTTTGAACATTGGAACTTCGGATCTGTGAATGTTGCCAAACTTTTGATGTTTAAGTGAATGTTTTTAGTACGTTCAAGATTCTACATTGAAATTTGCAAATTTTGGATTCTATTGTACTCTAACTTGTGGAAGTTGAATTTTTTTAGATCCATTATTTTGATTTGAATGCAGATCTATTATTCTGAAATTTTCTTCTAGCATGTTATTTTTTCTGAGAATTCTGAAGATTGATGAGATCAACCCATGATTTGGATTGCAATTCTCAAATCTTTGTTGTCTTTGTAGTCATTCATGTGTCTGAAACCTGTTCACTAATCTTGGGTCTCCTTTTGGTGGTATGATTTTTCTTAAAATGCTAAATCCATGCATTGTAGATGCTTTCTTTTCTTTCAGATGTCTTTATCCGTGCCTTTTCTATTTATGCTGTAGTTTGGGGGATTTTGAAGCACCTGGAATCATTGTTATACCTTACTTTCATTAATTTTGATGGATCTTGGGATTGTAGTAAGGTTTGTCTCCAATTTGGTGATTTTTTTTTTCCTGAAATGTCATTGGATTCTTCTTATTCAATCTCTGATTTTGGTTTCAGTGATGAGGTTAGGGCGTGTTTGGGCAGTGGGATTAGAAGGGATTAGGTGGGATGGGATTCATCTGGTCCTGTGCCAATTCCACTCCATGTTTGGGAAGAATGGAATTAGGTGGGAATTAGATTAGATGGAATTGCATTGGATCCCGTGCCAATTTCACTCAATGTTAGCAAGTTGTGTAGGTCCCACCATGATGTGTGGGCTATATCCACACCGTCCACCCATTTTTTGAGATTATTTTAGAGCATGGGCCAAAAAATCAGGTAAATCTAAAGCTCAAGTGGACCCCACCATAGAAAGCAACGGGGATTGAATACTTACCGTTGAAAACTTCTTTGGGGCCACATAAGTTTTGGATCTACCTCATTTTTAGGCCCATGCCATAAAATGAGGTTACAAAATAAATGAACGGTTTAGATATAACACGTGTGTTATTCTCAGTAATTTCAAATGATGGTGGGTATATCCATTCAATGTACCACCGTATTACCAACAAAGCATGGAATTAATCTTATCCCATGGCAACAGGGGACAATCCCTGCCATGGGTAATAATTATGTTTTTTGAATCCCATCCCACCTAATCCCTTCTAATCCCACCGCCCAAACACGCCCTTAAGGTTTTGAGTATTGGCATCAGCCAGCTTTTTGGCTGTTAAGATAACAGGCCGTAATGGCTGTTTTTTCCTTCTTTGTTTTTTTGGGAGAAAAAAATCACAAAAAATATTTGTTTGTTTGTTTGTTTTTTCTGTTTTGTTTTGTTTTGTGTTTTTGTGTTTTTGTTTTTTTGTTTTTGTTTTTTTTTGTTTTTTTTGTTTTTGTTTTTGTTTTTTTTAGTTTTTTCGTTTTTTTTGTTTTTTTTTTTTTTTGGTATTTGATGGTGTAATGGGTTATTCTTTGGTAAGAATGTTCTCCGTCGAGTTGCCTATTTAAAGCTGAGTGCTGAGTACCTGACTGACTTTAAAATTCTTGTATGTAATATCCTAAATATTGTATGTCAATAAATAATATCTTCAATGTTTATACACCATTTTTCCTCAAGAAATTTGAGGGAAAAATATGAATATTGCTGCCCCAGTTTGGCTACACTTGAACGGCTTATGACATAACTGATTCTCAAAACCATGGTTGAGATGACTCACAGGTGTTTCTTATGTTTCTGTTCCTTGGTTTTGCTTGGATTTTGGAGGATGGGACTGTTTTTATGTAGTTAGTTTGCTTCAATGACTAAAACCTCATCCCAGTATTACTTTTTTCTTTCTTTCTTCCCCCATGTTTTGAGATTTGAGCATTAAAAGATCACAGCTGCAGCAATGGAAATCTAACAGTTTTTATAGAACTCACTTTTCTGATCTTTGCTCTTTGTTTGAAGTTCCTGAGAAGGCTTTACTAGCTTACTGTCCATTTCAGAGTTGCAATTTGAAGAGTTCAATTATCACAACTGAAACCTTCTGGCTGCATATACTTGCATGTTCATCCCTTCCCTAGGTATAGTAGGATCCACTCTTTGGTAAGACTGTTGTATCGGGCAGTCTAGCGAATTTGTTCATCCAAGTATGCAACACTCTTACCAAAGAGTGGACCGTAACACTACCAAAAACATGTTTTGTTTTTTTTTTTTTTTTTTAAAAAAGAATACATATTTGGAATATTTACATTATACTTGATTTTCTAAATATTTTTTCAGAATTTTTGGGCAAAAGAAAATTTTCAACCGTTACGGTGGTTGTAATAGTCGTTACGCCCCCATATGCCATACAATCTGAAATTATGTAAAATCATGCCTAAAAGTCTAAAAGCACTTGGCGAGACCCACCTAAGTTTTGGAATGGCCGGAAATTTGGTGTGATCCCTCATCCAAGTGGGACACTCACAATGGATGGGTTAGATGTCTGAACCACATCACAATGGGCCCTTTGGGTCGGCATCCACCCTCAACTGTTGTCTATGGGGTGGCCCAACCAAGTCATGAATTGGCCTGATTTTTAGGCCCAGGGCCCGCCATGGAAGGATGCATCTAATTGATGGTGTGGATGTGGTACACACATTCGAGTCAGGTCCATAGAGCTTGACCTCATGCCCCCACCCACACACACACACACACACACACACACAGGTTCTTCATGTTTGGGCAACCTTTTGGACAGGTTGGGTGTTAGAACTTGACATGTTGATACTTACGCTCTAGTTGGATTGTAACTTTTTTGTTTTGGATATAATCTTGGATGGACAGCCAGAATCTGGTTGGATGGTAACTTATTATCCAACAAGTGTGAGGCACAATGTGTCTGTATGTGTATCAAACTGATGCATTTGTGGTTGGATATACATGTGCATGCATGCCTCTGTCTAGCTAGGAGGCAGCTTGTAAAACAAATTTGTTTGTAGTACAGGATGATTTGGACCGGTCGCATTTTTAAATGTTTACCTTGTTTTGTCCAGGCTTCACATCCTGTGTTACATGAGTCGTATAGGTATCAGTGATATGTGACTCAGTCCAGTATAGGATGACTTGCATTCCGAAACTGAGTTTTGAAGGCTTGATTCGAGGCACATGCCATTTGTACAGTTGGGCAGCCCTCCCCTAATCATTCCCCATTTTGAACGAAGGAACTACATGATTGATGGAATGACTGTGCCTTGTAGTCCCCTCATTTCTAGTGAGCTGCACTTCCTTTTACTAAAAGATTCAAGTTTGCTGTTAGTAATTTTACCTAATGTGACATTTAATATCAGTTTTTATGCATTGATTTATGCCTGTTGTGGGTAGATCAATGTTGCAGAAAAACTCTCCTTCTGTGGTCACTTACTGTATATCTACTTTCTTTTCTTTTTGTCAGGTTTCCAAGTCTGCCATTCACTTGGAGGAGGGACAGGATCTGGCATGGGGACACTTCTGATATCAAAGATGAGGGAAGAGTACCCAGACAGGATGATGCTTACCTTCTCAGTTTTCCCTTCTCCCAAGGTCTCTGACACGGTTGTGGAACCCTACAACGCCACCCTCTCAGTGCACCAGCTGGTGGAGAATGCTGATGAATGCATGGTCCTGGACAATGAAGCACTCTATGACATCTGCTTCAGGACCCTGAAGCTCAGCACCCCAAGCTGTAAGTATCTTCATTAGGATATCTGAAGAGGTTATATTTCGATTGTCTATTGAATTGAATTGCACATGATATAAGTTCGACAAAGTAGATAATTACCATTTGTATTCCTATTGTGACAGACTGGGCTCCAAGTTGCAACTATGTTTTTTTTCAAGTTCCACCTGAAAAGCATGAGAATGCAATTTCAAGCCTACTTTCCTGATTAGAAATCATTTTAGACTACTCTATTGAACTTATTATTGTAAATCAAATGTGCATCCAAACACAGCCATATGAATAAACTTTTATTTTTATGTTTGATCCATAGAAGTATAACTTTGGTTCACTGCGTCTCGGGGAAATTGCTTAGCGTCCAATTTTAGTGATTACCCCGTCTTTGACTCAATGATGACTTTTATGTCAAAATTATATGCAAAAGGGACCTGTTTGGACACCTAGCTTCTCCAAATGGGGATTGGATAATCATATCCATCTTCTTTTGAGCAGGAGACCAAATAAAGTGAATTTTGAAAGGGTTTACACTTCACTTTTGTGTGGATGTTTTGGAGAAACAAAATATCCTTCAAAATCCTTTTTGATAGAAATCTGCAGAATTTGGGATTTCATTACCGCATTCCAAACAGACCGTGATGTTAAGTTTGAAAGAATTGTCAATGTTGAAGATTATTGTTGTGTTTGACTTAATTGCTGTTCGCAGTTGGGGACCTGAACCATCTGATATCCGCAACGATGAGCGGAGTGACGTGCTGCCTGAGGTTCCCTGGCCAGCTGAACTCTGACCTCCGAAAGCTGGCTGTGAACCTCATCCCTTTCCCCCGGCTCCACTTCTTCATGGTTGGGTTTGCCCCCCTTACCTCCCGTGGCTCCCAGCAGTACATATCCCTCACCGTCCCGGAGCTCACCCAACAGATGTGGGACGCCAAGAACATGATGTGCGCGGCTGACCCCCGCCATGGCCGCTACCTCACTGCCTCTGCCATGTTCCGTGGCAAGATGAGCACCAAGGAGGTGGATGAGCAGATGATCAACGTCCAGAACAAGAACTCATCCTACTTCGTGGAGTGGATCCCGAACAATGTCAAGTCGAGCGTCTGCGACATTCCCCCAACGGGCCTGAAGATGGCGTCGACGTTCATCGGCAACTCCACTTCGATACAGGAGATGTTCCGAAGGGTGAGTGAGCAGTTCACGGCCATGTTCCGGCGCAAGGCGTTTTTGCACTGGTACACTGGTGAAGGGATGGATGAGATGGAGTTCACAGAGGCGGAGAGCAACATGAACGACCTGGTGTCAGAGTACCAGCAGTACCAGGATGCAACCGTGGAGGAGGACGAGGGAGAGTACGAGGAAGGAGTCGAAGACAACTATGAAAATTGAGGGGGAGTGGGCACGGCGAACAGTATCAACTTGGTCAAGATTTCTGTATCCTTTTCTCTTCATTTCAGTCCTATAATTTTGGTGTTTGTGTTCTTCCTGCAGACCTTTTGCTTCCTGCTGTTTTGCTTTTGCTCTCATAGCTTCCATGTTTAATCTACTGTTATTGTTGTTGTTGATTCCCCTGCGTTCCGTATCAAGTACTGAATAAAATTGCTGCTTCTACTTCCCTGGCCCTTTTTGTCTCCGCTGTTCTCTTTTCTACCGGTCAGGATAATTGGAAGATGGGAGAAAAAGGCTACAGAAGATTTGTGCCCGTAGAAGCCTTTTGTTCATCTCATCTGTGTGAGGTGTCTGGGTCACTCGTCAGGAAGGTCTCATCATCAGATGAGCCACACTTATGTGTGAGAGAATTGGATGGTCCATCTGGAGAAAGTTGGTCACTGATACATGTACAACATGACTCTTGTGACGCACCTGATAATGGATGGGCATATTCATGGTGGAACCTACCTGATGGATGATGACCGAGATGTGGCACTAGTGTTATGCCAGTGCATGTACCGTGAATTGCTTTTTCAATCTCCTCTTGAGCATTTTATCTTAAAAGATAACCGGCCGGCATTTTCCACGCCTGTATAAACAGCATTGTGGTTAAGGGAAACTGCCCTGCTTTCTTTCTATTGGGGTGACGGATGTTTGTCATGGATTTCACAATCCATGTATTCAGATCTCTCTCTCTCTCTCTCTCTCTCTCTCTCTCTCTCTCATTGTTTCTTCTTCTTTTTTAATGACCCGGCCATGGGACCGATTTGTTAAATCGGTAGATTTTCCAAGTCCATATCCCCACAAATCAAGGATTTAGGGTAAATTAAATTTATTATTATTTTTTTTTTTAAAAAAAAAAGGAAGAAGAAGAGGGAGAAGAAAAACTAAAGACTTTGGAGAGACTTGCTTAAAAGCAGGAGATTTTTTTTTTTTTGGTAATAAATGCTCCCAAATGCATGGATTTGTAGCATAGTGACAAATCTCGTTTTCAGAATCTTGAGGTTTGGGATACCCGGGGAAAGTTTTGCCAAAAATATTTAATCCTGCATACCGAAAACCTATGTTGAACCATAGAAAAACACTAGCTGTGTGGGTCTGTTTCTCCACCGGAAATTTGTTAGTTGCAGTCGAGTCGGAGAGACTAGTGCTTCAGTATTCAAAAGGGCCCGGGCAGTTACACATCAAGTCCAGGACAGTTGAGGTGTTGACAATTTGCTGTCCAGTCGATGAGACAAGCGGTTTGGTGCTGAGAGGAGTCTAGACAATGACATATCAAGTCCAGTTCAGTTGGAGGCAATGACCCTAGGGGGGTCCTTTGGCAACATTGATTCGGTGGTAATAATACAAGCTGTTGGCGTTTGCAATGGTATATACAGTGGTAAATGCAATTTATTTACCCCTGATTCACGCTTTTTAAAATCCGTATGTTGAGGCGTGATTTCAAGCCTGATCCTACTGATGTGAAATGCGTCATCCCATTTTAGCCGTAGGATTGAAAAAGTAGCTTGGTCTGTGATTCAAGTGGGCAATATGAAGGGAGATCGCAACCCATTTTAGCCGTAGGATTGAAAAAGTAGCTTGGTCTGTGATTCAAGTGGGCAATATGAAGGGAGATCGCAACCCATTTTAGCCGCAGAACCGAAAAAGCAGCATGGCCTGTGATTAAGTGAACCATATAAATGGAAACAGCTCCAGCTCGGGAGAGGGACACCCACCTTAAGTCATTTTTAGGGCCTACTGTGATGATTAAATGAAATCCACCACCCCAACCATTCTAAAATAATTTAGGCCCCTGACAAATCAGGCACATCATGATTCGGGTAGGAAACACGAAGGGGAAATAGTTTGAATGGTGAGGGTTGTTGTTTTCCTTTGTATGGTCCAAATGAATCACAGACTAGTCTGATTTTTGGGCCCCATTCACATTGATCCTATGGTAATTAGGATTTTAATTCGAATCTATGTTGCCAAATGACCCTTAAGATAATTCCTATGGTAATTAGGATTTGAATTCAAATCTATGTTGCCAAATGACCCTTAATATTATCTTAGGATCAAAGGATGTGTCATTTGTTGCTGTGTTTTACCTGGCCTGGTACGGTGTCAGGGGCTTTTTTGTTTTCCCAATTACCTGGGTAACAGGTAAACTAAGAGTGTCATCATTATGAGTTTACCACACTGCTGTAACAAACATGAGAATAGCTGCTCAATTCGATGCATTCGAGGGACATTGCAGATGTATTAGAAGATGGGTAAATGAATTTGTAATCATTTCACTTTTTCTTAATGTAATTTTGAAATTTTTGAATCCAAGTTGCAATATCATAGTTTGACATTAATGTAAAAATGCTAGCATTACAATTTTAATGCTGATAGGTCAAATATAGACGTTGTTAGGAGACATATAATTTGTAATCACTGCATATTCCACTTTACATTATTATGGTAATCAGTGAAACAAACAGGCCTTAGAATTGCCTACGAGGCTCACAGCTCAAGTACAGGTTTGCGTAGTTGAAGAAGGGCTCAAATCCAATGGCTAAAGTTTAGACATTGTGATGACTCTCATGGGTGGGTGGTGAAATGAATCTGCCTGGAGGAATGCCAGTTACGCACCACACTCCCCACAAGATGCGATCCTTATGTTATCTCCAATCTATAGTTTGAAAATATGACAACATTTTCATTGAAAGCAGAATACAGCAAGTTAAAAAAGGAAAAAGACGATACGGCTATAGATAAATTTGTATCAGAAATGTTCGTATTTAATTTGGTATTGTGTTCACAATATATTCAAAATTCAGTTCAGATGTTCACTTCATACTGTACTCGAGTTTTAAAATTATTTACTAATTTATAATAAGTATTTTAAAACTTTCATCTTCAGCAGGGTTTTCTACCTAATATCCAGAAAAAAATGTCAAAAATCTAAAAATCTCTCACCAAAAATGGGAAACGAAATTGGAGTTAAATGAATTGGGAGTAAATGGCTTACTTAGTTGCATTTGAATTTAGATGGGAGTAAATGAAATGCAATTGAAATTCAAATATTCAGTTTAGAGGGAAGTAAATGAAATGTAATTGAAATTCAAATATTCAATTTGGATGGAAGTAAATGAGAGGAATTGAAATTTTTCAAAAAATTTATAGAACATGTATGATATCTCAAATCAACTTTAATATCTCAAATGAATGTACATATGTGATATTTAGTGGAATGATTATAATAAGCCTATTGAAATATATACTTTAGCAAAAAAAGAGGAAAATTTGAGCCTCAGGTAGACTGCAACGGTAAGGATTACAAATAAGCAACTTGCCAATGTTTTTAGACTGTCCATTTAGATGGTCGATCTTAGGAAGGTTTGGATAATTTTATTAGTGTAAATTTAGTGCAGCTGATAATTAAATTGTTTTGGAGTATCATTAGCGTGCCACATGTATGACAGACATCTACTTGGCGGCACTTTTGTTTACTTGTGCGACTCTCCAAGGAACCCAAAAAGGCATTTCACCACCATTTTCTTCCAAATCTTCTTTCGAGATGATTTCATTTAATCTAAGTATTCTCAATGCAAAGTTCCTCAATGGCGCCGAAACCTTTATCAATCCCTAGGATTGACAACTCCAAGTATGGAGCTACGATATAGTAATAACTCAGTAATATCATGCGACTTAGTAAGAATATACTAAGATTTTAATCTAAGAATAACGGTTGATATGGATTTTTAACCTAGTGAGATAGAATTGTAAAAACAATTATAAAAAAGACCAAGCATATCGGAATCACTAGTCAATGGACTTTGAATTCAATTCATCTTCTCAAGTTGATAACTCAATTAGAACTAGATTTCAAGTTATAGTTAATAAGTTTTGATGTGATATCTAATGATCAAAGTGGATTTTATATAATCATCACGATGGGCTTTGTAAATATCAAGGGTGGGTGTCTCTCTCACAGTTGTTCCCCTTGGTGTGGCCCACTTAAATTGTGAGTTATCTTGTTTTTTTTGGCCATGGGCATAAAGTAAGATTACACATCTAATGGTCATAGTGGATCTCAGGTACACATTACGGTGGTCCCCTTAAAAAAAAAGCGCACACCTCTAGTAAAGAGTTATTTCACGCATGCAGAAGGTGGATTGTATCGAGAAAATATTTTCTTGTGAATTTTTGAGAGCGGGTTGTTGCTTGAGTGGGCTCCACCTTGGAGTTGATGTGAAATCCACCGGACGCGGTAAGCCCATGGCCCAAAATCAGCCCCATTCATAAATCAAGTGGGCTACACGGTTAGAGCCAATACAAGGACATTGGTTACCCTTTGAACTGTTTCCCTTGGTGTGGCCCACCTGAATCAGGTATGGGTTTGATTTTTGGGCCCTATACTCAAATATTGGTGTAGCATGTAATGGTTAAAGTGGTCCTTGTAAGAATTAATGGCAGATGTTTCTCTTGCAACTGTTTCCTTATCGTAGCCCAACTAAGTCACCGAACAACCTACTTTTTTTCATCCTTGGTCTAACATGGGATTACACATTTAATGGTTGGAGTAGATCTCATATACATTATGGTTGTGCTCATAAAAAATCAAGGGCTCGCCATCTTATAATTTTTTTTCAACTAATGACTGTCCTTGATTTTTTATGGGCCCCGCCTAAGTCTTAACCATTAGATGTGTAATCCTACATCATGCTCATGGCAAAATAAAAAATAAAAACTGAAACCAAGCTGCAATTCAGGTGGGCCACTGTAAGGGAAACAATTGGAAGAATGAAGTCCACCTTTGGTATTTATAGGGCTCACAGTGATTATTATATAAAATATTCCACTACAACCATTAGATACCACACCAAAACTTAGTCCTAGTCTCTAAACATCAAGCCCATTCCTTATTATTCAGGTGGGTCCCACAAAGAGAAACAATTTAGAGGGTGAGCGTTGCCTTATACTTTATACTTTCCAATATGTGGTGCAACAAGGTTGATTTTTGGACCCTGGGCAGATTTTATATCAGTACTATGGTGGGGCTCACCCTAGCCAGCAACTTCTAACAGTGAACTTTCTTGTTAAATTTATTTATTTATTTTTAAATAACCCTAAAATAAGGCCCTTCCTTTCAAGGTAATACGTGAATTTTAACTACTGCAGCCGTCCTTGGCTATTTGCGGTAAGCTGGCCTCCCTCTCTCTGTAGACCACAAGGCCCACCAAATAAACAGATCAAATATTATAAAATGAAACATGCCAGAGGGATTAATAAAAGATAGCCTTGGACTGAAATTGGCCGGACCCTAACCCAGCCCACTAACACCCGTACTAGGATTTCTATCTGGACGGAACTTAATCATGGTGGCTGATAGTGGAGCAGTAATTGCAAAGGCGTAAAGCCTTATTTAATGGGTCCAAGCGAATCCAACCACACATCAAGGTTGCATCTAGACCATTAATCAGAAAAACTAATGAACATTGTGTGGTGAGATCCAGACCGTTAATAAAGAAGACTAGGGAAATATTTGGTTTGAAATAGCAGGGGCCGCGCGAACGCGTACCCCCTCTATCACAAATTATGACGTGCACTCTCCTACTTGAGGAGATGCTAAGTCAGTGCCCCTCCTAAGTGCAATGGAAGCCACAAACCTAGGCCCTGGGCCTTTTTGGTCACCCAAACGACCCCGTCCAGGTAAGTATGATCCAACGGTTACCATCTATTCCCTTTTGTTACCCTCACTTCTTTCCCATATTTGGTACCTATTCGATATGGGATTGATGCGCTGGCTTCATGTTATGGTACATACTCATGTACTCAAAACCTGTATACATTGCATACGTCTAGTCCAAATGGTGGGCCACAATGTAGAAAGGCAATAAAACAAAATGTACATTAAAATGATGTTTTAAATGATCAATTGGTGGACACATAATGAACGATCAAAATGAAACATACCAAAACAGTCTGATTAATCAGTGGTCATGATTTTTCCATTAATCTGACTTTAGATCCATGATAATGTATCTGCCATGGTTTGGAGGGTTAAACATATACGATTTTCTAAGTACATTTGTATGAAGCACCGTACTCTGATGGGGCCCGAACTTGGAAACGAAGAACAAAACCATGCACATTTGCTGGCCCATATGCATCGCACGTGCAATTCTGGAAAGTGTGTGCACATCTGATCCATGTATAAAGTGGGTCAGGCAGTGAAGATGATCTCATGCAAATATCAGGTTGGTTCGTATATCAGCAGGGCGATTCTGAACAAAACCAATGGACGCTTTGATGGAACTTTCCTTCGGTCCATTCTCAACATACACGTGTGGACCATTTGATGAATGGATCAACATGATTGCTATTTATGGTGACCTTTCATGTTGGACCCACCTGCTGCACCAATCAGATGTCTGACGTAATCATCAGTGCCACGTGTAGATCTGTGCATGGACAGGGGTGTATGGGGGCTAGCAAACATGATTTTTTTTTCTTTGGGAATCGTACAAAATACTACCTACCTATTATGTAATTTACATTCTGGTACCTTTGCCTTTCTCATAAAGGTTTTCAATGAACTGCCACATTAATTCAAGTAATTAGAGTACCTTCTATTAGATTTCTTCAGCGGTGGCTGGGGTGGGCTATGTGAGCAAAGGGGTGGCAGCTGGGGTGGATCACGTGTTTACGTGAAATCCAACTCACATGAAGTGTATACCCAAGTTCAGTGCAAGGCCCAAAAATCAGCCCCTGATTACTCTCTCAACTATTTCCTTTGCCATGGCTCACCTGAATCACAAGTCAGCTTGATTTTATAGCCCTGCGTCTATCATTGGATTACACATTTAGTGGTCATAGTGGGATCTCGCATTATGATGGTCCCCATAAAAAATCAAGGATTGGTGTCCAATAAAATTTTCATTTTTTAATTGGAGGTCTCAAGTTCAACCAATAGGATAGCATGTTATATTACACCCCAATGATAACTTCCAACCTCTTGAGTGCATGTGAAATCCAAGCCTACTAATAAGTTAGCCCCACTTAACCTCCTAGTACAAAATTTAGCCCTACCTACTCATCAAGTGGGCCACACCATATAAAAAAATGTCCAGCTATTGATAAATAACAAAGCACAAGTATGGTAAACCCAATAAGTACTATTGCTAAGTTTTCCAAAAGGTGATCCTTATTACAGGGTCAACCTATTGGATAGATTGGATGTTGTAGACACATGAAAGATTGAAAGTTCTTAGTTGATCGGACCAGCTAGACTTATTCCTCATCATTTATGGAAAGGTAAGCATAAAGAATTCATTACCATCCAAGTATGCAAAAGCCTGAAAAATTACAAAAGAAATAGGGAAAAAGGAGAGAAAGGAAAAGAGGAAAAACCCACACATTAAGTTAGAAATTAGAAAGAGCTCACACCTCTTGCTAGGGAGATAGAGCGGCCAACATTGTGGGCAATGAAGAAGAAACAAGCTGAAAGCCCACCCACACGGGTGGTAGACTCTCAGGAGTTTCAACACCTGGTCAAGGGTTCGAGTATCCATAGGTGGTGAAATTCCACTAGCGTGAGTGTGTGGGGTGTGTGTGCGTGTGTTAAAAAAAAAAAAGAAGCTGAAAGCCCACACCTCAGGTCAAGAAAAAAGAAAATAAATTAAAGCAAGCAATCTGCTCTAATGATGATAGAAATCTAATGGATGAACTAGGTGACTGAATGCCAATAAGGGCCCATTTGGAAACCACCAAATAAGTTACTTTTTCTACTCACTGGTGTAGATAAGTAACTTATTTCAGATAAGTTTGGTTTATGATTAATTTTAAGTAACTTTTTTACTTATATGTACTTAAACACTGTAGTTTAAAAAAAATTTCACTTTTCTACTTTTCATTAGTTGTCAAAGAGAAGCATAGGAGAGATGAAAGAGAGGAGAAGCTGATAAGTAGATTGTTTACCAAACATATCTTCTTAATAAGTATAAATTAATTAGATAACTTGTGGCACAAGTAACTTATCTTAAGTAACTTACGATCCAAACGGGCCCTAAGTAACACGCCTACTGTAGTGCCCTATAATACTCACACAGGCATTTAATTCCAAGATATTTGCATATGAAATGGGCATAGATGAATAACCCAAGAGGATCAATCCAGGTTGAGGACAACCTCAAGACATTCTTGATTGTGGAGCTCAATAGCAATGACTAGAATGTTCGTGGAACAGAATCAAGAGAGGATCTGACGGCTTTTGTTCCCAAGGCCTTGGGCCATCTATGATACAAATCGCTCCGCGATGGGCCTCAAATGTAGGGGAAAACACAAAAGATCCACAGAGTTGTGAATAGCAGCACAAGATAAGCTCCAACTGTCCAATAAGAGCATGGACCTTTATATCATTATCCATCCCAAGATTATAGAAAGCACAACTGTCCAAGTGATCAAAGAGACGAGACACACTCACCAATGGCTCAAACAAAAAACTTAGAAAAATTTCCATTTCCAACAAGAAATTTTATATGTACTTTGGTCAGGTCTTGAGTCCCAAGGATGCTCCACCAAGCCCGAGAAGCTGTAGAAGATGTTTCTAAAACTCAAAAGAGTTACCTCTATTGTATTTCTCACGAACCCACATACCCCAAAAGCTTTGATCACCATTTAGGATTTCAAAACTACCTGAGGAGATGCGATCGAGCGATGTCCAAAGAGGAAATTCCCAAGCCTCCTTCATTCTTGGGCTTGCAAATCTAATCTCAACCGATAGAGCAGAATTTAGAACCACTTTAGAAAAAAGTCCTAATGCATTTACAAGAATAGAGAAACAACCCTCCGGAAGAAGTACAACTTTGGATTAGAAAATACAGATACTGGAAAAGGTAGATCTTATCAGCTCAAGATTACGAGTAAAAGATAGCAAACTAATCTTCCATACACCTAGCCTTTTGTTTAAATTATCCATTAGGGACTCACAATCTTTAATATGACGGCGCGCTGAAAATAAAGGAACCCAAAATTCTTGATTGAAAGGCTTGCTTCCTTAATCCCAAGATGGCTGAAATGGTTTCTTTGCAAAGGCAGGAAACTGAGAAGATAATGATACTTTTATCAAAGTTAAATCTCTAGGCCTGACAACATGCTAAACTCAAGGAATAAGCACTTAAGGTTCATAACAGGCAAGGGGCCAGCATTGGAGAAACAATAAGATCATTGACAAAAAAGAAAAAGAAAAAGAAAAAAAGATAAGTGGTGGAGAAACAACCCTTGCAAAAAAGAGATCTAATCAAAAGCATCTTCCCAACATTTGATCATCAAAGCTGAAAACTTTTGCATAACAATAATGAAGAGAAAAAGATGATAGGAAATCACCAAAATGTTCACAAAATAAGATTACAATATAGTACTATGCATAGTTAGCACAATAGGATAGGAGAGTTGTCCAGTAAAAGGGATTAAAAGAATTTAATTAGGTATTAATCGTTAAAAATATAATCAAAATTCAGTTTAAAAGAAACGTTGGAGAATGAAAATTGCAAGTTCAACATGGTTTCCACTAAAAAAATGAAATGAAAAAGGGTTATTTATGTGCATATATGTGTCTATACGTAGGGCTGAAGTTGGGCGGGTTCAACCCGACCGACCCGTGACCGACCCGACATTGGGTTGGGCTCGGGCAGGATGTATCGAGTCCGAACTTGGGCTTTGGGCTATACAGACACCAACCCGATAAAACTTGGGTCGGTCTCGGGTTGAGGTCTTGGGTTGCTTGGCCCAACTCAAACCCGATTAATATATAAGTTACTAATAAATTATAATTGAGTGTGGATTGTCTGTGTTGAAGGCATAGAAAATTCCAGTGCTATTGGGTCTCATTGGTCTACATCATTTCCGATGACTCAAGCTAACAAAATATGCTAGATTTCTCTCCCAAATAGATTGTGTGCTACACAACACGATTTTTAAAGGAGTAGACTATAAAATTGCAAGTTTAACATGGTCTCATTGTCCTATATTTTAGCTTGTTTGTTTAGAAAAAAATAAAATTCTTTATGATGAAAAATAACTATATATATAATTAATAAAATCATAAATACAGAAAATAAGATGTGCATTGAAATATAATAGACTAATGTAATAATGAAAATATTAGCATATGTCGTGTTGTGTAGGAACCTTGGGTTGGGCTAGGGTTGAGCACCAACCCAACCCGACTGACTTTCAGCCGTGTATCTATATGTTGTGTTTAAATAAGGTTGAAATAGTAAATTTTAATTAGAATAATTAAAATTTCTAATCAGATGATGATTTTAATGCAAAAATTATTTAGAAGTTAAAATGTTTCACTTCATGCAAGTTATAGGACGAGTGGTGGATCACCACGGTTGTATTATCTCCATCAGCTTTAGCTAAGGGTCCAAATCAATTCAATCATACATGAGGGTGGCATGAAGAAAAAGGAAAAGTTTGGATTAGGCATGGTAGGGGCCGTGCGTGCGTCGTACCCTATGACGTGCACTCTCCTACTTGAGGAGATGCTAAGTGAGTACCCCTCCTAAGTGCAATGGAGGCCACTAACCTAAGCCGTGGGCCTTCCTGATCGCCCAATCAACCCGTCCAGGTAAGTATGATCCAACGGTCACTATCTCTTCTCTTTTCTAACTCTCACTCCGTTCCCATTATTTAGCCTCCATTCGATGTGGTATTGATACTCAGGCTTCATGTTATGATACATACTAGTCTACTAAAAACCTGTATACATCTAATTCAAAATAACCATCCAAACAGTAGGCCACAATATAGGTGGACCATGAAAAAAAATATGTACTAAGATGATGTTTTAAATAATCAATTAGTAGACATGTATTGGACGGATAAAAGGAATTTACCAAAACAGTCCTATTAATCAGTGGTTAGGATCTTTCCATCAATTTGACTTTGGACTCATGATAATGCATTTCCCATGGTTTGGAGGGCTAAACAAGTATCCAGGTATACAATTTTTTGAGCTACTGAACTTGGGAACGAAGAACAAAATCATACACATTTGCTAGCCCATACGCATCGCACGTGCATTTCTGGAAAGTGTGTGAACATCTAATCCGTGCATAAAGTGGGTCAACATACAGTGTGGACCATCTGATGAATGGATCAACATGATTGCTATATATGGCCACTTTTCACGTGGGATCCACCTGATGCAAAAATCAGATGTCCCACGTAATCATCAGTGCCACGTGTAGAGTTGTGCATGGACAATGGTGCGTGTGGGGTAGCAAACACAAATGATTATTTATTTATTTATTTATTTTTTTTGGAAATTTACAAAATAGTACCCACTCGTCTGCACAATTTACATTCATTACCTTTTTCAAAAAAGTTTTGGATAAATTACCGCTATAGTACCTTTGGTTAGATTTCTAGGTGACCCATGCGAGCAAAGGGGTGGCAGCTGGGATGGGTCCCACCTTCATATTTATGTAAAATCTTCCTTGATCCCAGGTGTATGCCTCATTTTTGGCCCAAGGCCCAAAAAACTGTCATCATCTGTATGTTTACACCTATCATGGTGCATCTATGCAGATTAATGAGATGTGACAACGTGTCGATACTATACTATGTACGAATGACGGACAAAATCTTACTCATGCATTGAAGATATCTTTTGACCCCATTCCTTCAACAACACGTCGCCCACCAAAAGCAGAGTAACTCAGAGCATTATACATGTTTGTAGTCGAAAAAAGTGAGACACTGTAAAAAGAAAACATACTCCTCACACAAGTGGCACGTGTAATCAAGTAATGTACTCAACAAACTTATAATGACTTACCGAGATTGGAAATTTATCACAATCCAGATATGATCGATAAGACTGTCTCATACAATCATGATGACTACAAATGTTCGAGAAGCAAATGATTCCTAAATTACAAGGAAATCAAGGAATGTGAGGATGAATTCGGACTAGGATATGATCATGTAACCTTCAAGGATCACATACCGGCAAGGAAGCCCACTATACTTAACGAACCTCCTAGTCTATATAAGGAGCACCCTACGAAGAGCTCGAGGCATAAATTGAGCAATCATATACAACCTCTCACAGCACAACGCTATCTTATCTTAATTTTAACCTTAGAACCTTCACTTCTGTCCGGCTCTGCTAAAGAAAGTCCGGAGTTTAGTGTATCTTAGATCGTTGTTATCTAATGTTATTTCTGCAGTACGCTTAGGAGTAGTGTAAATATCAACGGCCCACCATCATCAAATCTTTGATTAATAGAGTCCATATTTGGAAGATCACACCGATCACATCTAGTTGGCTATTCGCATCGATTATTTATTCACACAGACGATCGTAGATATTTATCGTTCATTCTTCTCTACTTATTTTACGTTCTCACTGATTGTACTAATCTTCATTATAAATTAATAAAATTAACTATTAGCCTTTATTTTTTTACTTTTAATAATCTATTATTCCATTATTGAGAAATCAGAGGTCCATGATCAACGTTGAAAGAAAAGTCATTGACTTAAGGCAAAAAAATCTCATTCAGAAGGATTAACCCTCTCTTTCTAAATCGCCTAATTTTTGCAATATTAGTAGCTGGACAGTCATGTCAACCTTCAAAGGTCTAATCTCATAGCCAATTTGGTACCTGAGGTCATAGGCGTTCAATCAAATTCGAGTTGAGTACGACTTTGACACGCCCAACATTTTCCTACTCACACCCATTTTACCGAATACGGGCTATTCGTTAACACATGTGGTCTTGTATATGATTGAATGGTAACACTATTTTTTGGCACACCTAGTGGGACAACAGTGTGCTATTCTTAATGTTTCTTAGTAAAGTAATATGGTAGGTAGCGGTGTTTGAAGTATCAGCATCACTACAAGTTTCGTTGGCTAGGTATACGGAAGCAATATCAATATCGCTGATAACTGAAAATGCGAGAAAACATAGGAAAAACGGTAGAATTTTTAGCGAAACTTTAGGAGGTGTTAAAATGTAAATATTTGCATATTTAGAAATTGAAAAAAATAAATTGTAAAAAGAATGCATACATAACAAGTTTCCATTTAACGTGGACTTAAAAGCATATGTTGTTGTAAGACTAACCATCCCCTCTAGCCTATTTAACCATCCAACCTTCCATCCAAACATCCATCGATATTGCAAAATATTAATAACACATACTATTTTACCAAAAAATTATCAACAATTGAAAATAAAACGAAAAATTGTGGTCTCAATATCTCGCATGTTGCGATATCGATAATATCAAGATATTATTAATGACAAATTGAACACTACATACAACCATGTGTCCATGAAAAAAAATTGAAACAAAAATTTTGATGATATCAATACATTGACGATATTATTGAAATATCGTCGATACATTTATGATACAAGCCTTACTTAGAATTTACATAGTTAAAAATATTGGCAATACATTAGCGATATTAATATATTGGCAATATAAGCGACACCTATAATTTATATAGTTGAAAATATTGACGATTACATTAGCGATACTGATACGTTGGCAATACATTGTTAATACTTAGAATTTCTGACACTACTAGCATTATTAGTATCGCTACCAGTGTTATCGGTATCACTGAGTTGGAGCTAAAGACAATATCAGAGATAATTCGAACACTGATAGGTAGAGCAAAGGTTAGTTCTATCCCTGAAGTTGTAGGAGAGCCATGTGATGTCAAATAATAATCAGAACCTATCAACATAGACACATGATACTCTTCTCGACAACCAACCCTTAGAAATATCGCAAATCACATCTTTGAGATGAAAGGGGACTTACGATAGATCATGGAAGGCAACAGAGCCCAAGTAGAGCTGTTTAATAGAGCAATCGAAAACTTTTTCGAAAGAATTTTAACGGCGATGAATATCCAACCTGCTAGTAGTTCCCTTGTGGAACTTCAAGTAGAACAACTGACTAAACCCCCTATAAGGATCAAACAAACCGAACCCCTAAAGCCGTCATATTCCTCCTCCAGTGGTGGCAAGGAGAAACGATCAAAACAACCAATTAGAATTTACTAACCCCGATAATCTCAATATACTTTGGGACAATTTTGTGCTGGCGTCGATCAACCCGAGGGCAATTGCCTGTGTCGCTGATGCTATAAAATTATTAGCCAGTGGCCGAATACCCAGGGGACAACCTTCCATGGCATCGGCCATTCACCAAGGCTACCAGAGGGCCAAGATACCAGGGGGACAACCTCCTATCTCACCATCTTTAGCAACCATTATCCAAGTGGTGCAAAGGTAGTATCCCACGCAACCGCTTCAACCTCTCGACTAAGATGATGTCATAAGACTCATCCAAGAATACATTGCCTGGTCGAACGATGAATGAGTTTCTTAATCGATCTATAGAAAATCCTACCCCCAACGGATGTATCAATACTTCGACCTACCCAAGGATTCGAGTTCCTTGAGTTTACCTTATTCTCCAAAGATGACGAAATAATGATGATCAAGCACATCGGTCGGTTCACTGTGCAACATGGTAAAGTATTGAACCATGACTTTTTAAAGCTCAGGTTGTTCAATAGCTCCCTAATAGGAGTGGTCTTTCCTTGGTATATAAACCTCCTTGCAAACTCGATCCAAACCTAGCTCCACATGGGGGAGAGTTTTCTTATGCAATTCAACCAAATCGAGCCTGTGGTCTCATAGGCCAATTCGTCCAAACTTCGTCAATTGTCGAGTAATTTATCGCCCATTCAAGAGTGCCAAGAACCAGCATCCTGTGAATCTATCCAAGGCTGAGTTCGTTAGACTTGCTCTAGATGGCATGGACTTTGAGCTTTGCAAGGAGTTCGAAGGCATGTACTTTGGCCACTTGTTTGAGTTATCAACCAGGGTCACTTGCTATGAGCAAATCCTCTGCGAGGAGAATTATCAGATGAACTTATCACAAGGCATGTTTTATCAAGACCCTAACTACAAGTTGGTCGTCGTGGAAGTGGTGGCCAAACGGATGTTTGAATGTTTAGCCTTAAAACGATCTAAGGTTCAAACCTTCGCAAATGTGAACCCTATCCCCAAATCTTCGATGCAACACTCTTTCGACATCTTTAAGGCTGAAGAGATATTCGACCTCTGGTTGAAGGTCAGATTTATTAAAATTTTCGAAATAGCCATCCCTAATGGTCGATGTGATATGTCGGAGCACCCGACAAGCCACTAGATGAAGCCCATACTGGGGCATCGACCAACTAACCAGTAGCAACACCTTCCGCACTCTACTTATCAAAACTACGCCAGCTGTCATGAGAAGAACTAAGCCTTGACCAATTTAAGTTTGGATTCTAAAAAATTACAACCCAAGAATTCAGGAAAGGCTGTGTCAGACCCTAAAGAGATGCATCATTAACCAGACAAATTAGAGATGTCCTGCACCACCCCCAGCAAGACCAAGGTTACTTTGAATAGAACATGTTTTATTGTATTTTTTTTTTTTTTTTTCAAGTGTTTAATTGATTTGAAAAAAAAGTAAGTTTAATCTATTATAAAAGTTTTTCTTTTTTAAAAATATAGAGTTTAAAATAGAGCTTTGCTAATAGAGGTACTTAAGTAATGTTTTTGAAAACTGATGGTGATTTTAATGCAAAAATTATTTAGATGTTAAAATATTTCACTTCATATTATTATATAGTAAGTTTTAAAATTATTTACTAATTTTATAGTAAATATTTTTAATTTTTCATTTTCAACAAGATTTTCTACCTAATATCCAAAAAAAAAAAAAAAAAAAAACGTCAAAATCTAAATATCTCTTGAGAAATTTCCATCCCCGTTAATTACTAAACCACATTTGTTAGGATTGAATGCTAGGAATTACAGTAGGTGGTGATGTTCTTATGTGTGGCCAAAAAAGAACGGAGTGGATATAACACAAACATCACAGTGGGCCCCTCAGATTCCACCTTACATGGATTTCGAAACACGCCTACGGCTTCTTGTGTGTGGCCAAAAAGGAACGGACTGGATATATAACACAACCATCAGATTGGTGGCTGGCTCATGGAGTGGAGCGATCGTCGCACTGATGCAGGTGGTGGCAGGCACATGTTGTGGAGCGATGGTCAAGGTGGTGGAGAGCCTTATCTAAGGGGCCCAAATTGAATCCAACCACACATCAAGGTCGCATCTAGACCATTAATCGAAAACATTAATGAACATTGTAAGGCGAGATCCAGACCGTTAATCAAGAAGATAAGGAATATATTTGGTTAGAAATGGTAGGGGCCGCGCCAACGCGTACCCCCTCTACCACAAATTATGACGTGCACTCTCCTACTTGAGGAGATGCTATGCAAGTGCCCCTCCTAAGTGCAATGGAGGCCACTAACCTAGGCCCTGGGCCTTCCTGATCGCCCAATCAACCCCGTCCAGGTAAGTATGATCCAACGGTCACCATCTCTTCTCTTTTCTAACCCTCACTCGTTTCCCATTATTTAATCCCTATTCGGTATGGGATTGATGCTCAGGCTTCATCTTATGGTACATACTCAGTGTACTAGAAACCTGCATACATTGCATACGTCTAATCCAAATAGTGGGCCACAATATAGATGGGCCATAAAATAAAATTTACACTAAAATGATGTTTTAAATTATCAATTGGTGGACATATAATGAATGGATTAGATGAAATTTACCAAAACTGTCTGATTAATCAGTGGACATATAATGAACGGATAAAATGAAATGTATAATCAATGGTTAGGATCTTTCCATCAATCTGATTTTGGACACATGATAATGCATCTGCCATGGTTTGGAGGGTAAAACATGTATCTAGGTATACGATTTTCTAAGTACATTTGTATGAAGCAGCCTGCTCTCCCGGACTTGGAAGTGAAGAACAAAACCATACACGTTTGGTAACCCTTACGCATCACACGTGCAATTCTGGAAAGTGTGTGGACACCTGTTACATGCATAAAGACGACCTCAATGCAAATAACAGGTTGCTGCGTACATCAGCTGGACGATCCTGAACAAAACGAATGCACGCTTTAATGGAACTCTACTGCTGTTCATTTTCAACATACACGTGTGGACCATCTGATTAATGGATCAAAATGAATTTTGATATATGGTAACCTTTCACGTGGGACCCACCTTATGATGGATCAGATGGCCGACTTAATGGTCGGGTTGGGTGTGTCCCGTTGATCGTAGAGGTGTGTGTGGATTGGTTTATTAAGAAAAATGTCAAAACCAAACCCCTCTGCAGTACCGGTGGGCTCACCTTTTACTGATCCAGACCGTCCATCTATTGGGGCCTCACTAGGGATGAGTTGTGGGGGAAAAATAATTAGTCAAAAGATTTGATTATCCAACTAGGGTGTATTTTGTATTATGGACCATCCATGATAATGCCCAACAGATGGAGGGCCCTGATTTTGCAATTGCAGTACCCAGACGACTTTTCCGGATATGCCCCATGTAAGTTTTGGATTGGAATTTGACCCTTGTGCTTATAATGAATGGGACCATCCTTTCATTATCGTATATGGAAACGAACCTGTTCCTACCGAGGTGTTGATTGTCATATGATATGCTATCTAAATCACATGAAATGGTTAAAATGTAATTTATTTATTTTTATTATTTTGTCTTCCAGGTTGCAGGCTTAGACAGATGATATATGGCTGGATGAAGGGATTTCTTTTATATGTATTCAGAACATTTTCAATACATTATTGTAAATATTATATATTTTTCATTGTAAAGTAATATGATTTATTTAGTTTTTATTTTTAATTGTGTTATGAAACATTTTTTAAGTTCTAAATATTTAAAAACAATATAAGTTCCAATTAAATATAAACAATCAAATGGATTAAGAAAAAAAATTAACTCGCGGTCAGCATTTTTACAAGCAGTCGGCAGTTTTTACTTGCGTATATTTAAAGATTGCAAGCCCAGACAGATGATATATGGCTGGATGAAGGGATTTCTTTAATACGTATTCAGAACATTTTCAACACATTATTGTAAATATTATATATTTTTCATTGTAAAGTAATACAATTTATTTAGTATTCATTTTTAATTGTGTTATGCAACATTTTTTTGGTTCTAAATATTTAAAAACAATATAAGTTCCAATTAAATATAGACAATCAAATGGATTAAGAAAAAAAAGTAACTCGCGGTCAGCATTTTTACAAGCAGTCAGCAATTTTTACTTGCCTATATTTAAAGATTTTCTATGATATATATGTCGGCGTTTCATAACATTTGAATTATGCCTGGCTTATCGGGAGCCTTTTACCGATGCCTTTGTAGATTTGCACCAACGTATACCGACGCTTTGATATGTCTAAATGACACTTCGACATGCCTTTTCTGTCATTTTTGCATTTCTTTCCCGGTGTTTTGGCAACTTTATTGTGGCGATCAAAAATACTTTTACCAGCACTTTGATATGTCTAAATGACTTTTCATCAGGCCTTTACCGGAGTTTTTGCATATTTTTTCCCGGCATTGTGGCTAGGGGTGCACACGGGTCAGTTCGGTCCGGTTCTGGGTGAAACCGGAACCGAACCGTTCCCAACGGTTCTAGGATATTTGGAACCGGAACCAGACTGTTAGCACCCTAGAACCGAACTGGAACCGGACCGTTAAAACCGGTTCGATTCCACGGTTCTGGGCTTTTTATGATCCAGCCCAATTGCATGTTTTATTTTATAATCTAGCCCATGTCCATTCGTGTTGTGACCCATTTGATGAATGGTTTACATATTGTATAAGGTGTGCTAAAATACATTTATGGAAACAATCTAATGGTGTATTGTAAACCATATATCATGAGTCAAATATGGAATAAATCAAAGGGTTCCTAGTTCGGTTCCAAGTTTGGTTCCGTAGTTTGGATCTATGGTTCGGTTATACGAATCGGTTCACGGTTCAATTCAGTTCTACATACCCCCAAACTGAGAACCGAATCGATTACATCGGTTCTTTGATTTTTGGAACCGGAACCGGTGCACTCTAAAACTGGACCAAACCGGACCGTTTGGTTGGTTCTGGTCCGGTTCCACGGTTCTACCAGTTCAATGTGCACCCCTAGTTGTGGCAACCTTTTGCAGTGCTTTTTTCATCTTTTACTGGCGCTTTTTCCATCTCCTACTGGCACTTGTTACAACTTTTACCGGTGTTTGTTATATATTTTACTGGCGTTTCTTATAAATTTAACCGGCATTTTTTACAGCTTTTTCGACACTTCGTACAGCTTTTACCAGTGCTTTTACAGTTTTTTCGGCAGTCACCAGAAGCGCCGGTAAAAGTCTCTATTTTAGCGGCGGTCATAAAAAATGCCGGTAAATATGTTGGATCACCAGTAAAAGATATAGCGACGCCCCCCTTTAGCGGCTCGAGTACAACCACTGGAAATTCCTTTACCATCAGTTTTTTGGACTTTTAGGGGCATTTTTGGCCTCCGGTAAAGCCCCATTTTCTTGTAGTGGCTTGAGGGGCAGGTGTGGCCTACTAAGATGTTGATGCAAAATCAACTCTGATCACTAGGTTCTTCACCCTATGTTAGGCCAAGGGCTAAAAAACCAGCCTCATTTGTGATTTAGGAGGACCATATGATTGGAAATGGACCCTACAAATTTTTTTGCTTGGTATGGCCCATATTAGGGTGAAAGATCTCAAGATCAACAACTTAAATGGGCCACAATTATTTGAGTATTTGTCATGAAAAACCAATGTAGGTCTTAATCCGCTAGCCATGTGGGTGGTATAGGATTGATCTCAGCCGTAAATTATGATGACCAATATCATAATATACCTTAGGGTTTATGTCACCTTAAACTTACATGGATATGAGTTAGTTGAAGTGTGAGTTCTCTAGCAGTCTTTTGGAACTTGAGATTGAGCACTATGGTCATTAATTAGAGAGAGTCGTGATATGCTAATCTCAATACCTTATTTAGACCATAACAGTCACCGGCACATAGGACACATGTGGACACTCTATAATAAAACGTATGGTCATCCTCTATAAGGTGACTAACTTGGTCAAGATGAACAATCTCCATCATTAGAGAACCAACTTGGTGTTGGTGTGCCATAGATACAAGATTTCAAGCTAAGGCCTTTGGTCACTTACATTGGTTAGATTGAGTTTAAATAACTGATGTAGGGCTTATTAGCTAAATTAGATGATCATGACTTTATATTGCATGAAATTGATTAATCCTCGAACCCAAGGAAATGTAAAAGTCACGACCTTAGTTGAGTTGGCTTTGGCTACTCTTGCGAAGCTACATGTGGCCATTAAAAGTGAATATGGCTAGGTAATTCTATTAGGAATTGTTGATTCTTTCATGGGCCAACATGGGATCAACTGAATTTTACTTAGAGCTGATATATAGTTAAAATTATTAGATCAAAGACTCATTAAGTGATTTTTCCATTAAGCTCAACACTTGAAATGTTCTAATCGATTTTTCAAAAGTTTTAAGCATTGAAGTTTTGTTTTAACTATTAAGACTACTTTGACTGCATTTGATAGTGATCTGACAATACAAATCTAAGAGTCCACAATTTGTTAACATGTAGATTTTCAGTGGATGGCCATGACAATACAAGGATCACATTATGAGTACATGGATGGATGAGGTGAATTAATGGATATCCTTCACAGTAAGTTACACTAAATTTCGTAGAATATTGGTAGAACACCATGAAAGGAACAAGCATCCTTTAATCAAATGTAAGAGCTATATTAGGCCATCAATTCTCATGATATTGATCCAAAACTTCTCTGACCCCCAAGAGGGTTTCAACGGTAGACAGACATTCACAAAATAAGATTACAAGATAGTACTATGCATAGTTAGCACAATAGGATGGGAGAGTTGTCTAGTAAAAGGGATTTTTTTTTAAAAAGAATTTAATTAGGTATTAATCGTTAAAAATATAATCAAAATCCAGTTTTAAAGAAACGTCGAAGAATGAAAATTGCAAGTTTAACATGGTTTCCACTAAAAAAATGAAATGAAAAAGGGTTATTTATGTGCATATATATGTCTATACGTAGGGCTGAAGTTGGGTGGGTTCAACCTGACTAACCCGTGACCGACCCAACATTGGGTTGGGCTCGGGCAGGATGTATCGAGTCCGAACTGAGGTCTAATATGCAATATTTGACCCTCAACAGGTCTCGGGTTGAGGTCTTGGGTTGCTTAACCCAACTCAAACCCGATCAATATATAAGTTACTAATAAATTATAATTGAGTGTGGATGGTCTGTGTTGAAGGCATAGAAAATTTTAGTGCTATTGGGTCTCAGTGGTCTACATCATTTCCGATGACTCAAGCTAACAAGATATGCTAGATTTCTCTCCCAAATAGATTGTGTGCTACACAACACGACTTTTAAAGGAGTAGACTATAAAATTGCAAGTTTAACATGGTTTCATTGTCCTATATTTTAGCTTGTTTGTTTAAAAAAAATAAAATCCTTTACGATGAAAAATAAGATGTGCATTGAAATATAATAAACTAATGTAATAATGAAAATATTAGCATATGTCGTGTTGTGTAGGAACCTTGGGTTGGGCTAGGGTTGAGCACCAACCCAACTGGCTGAAGGTTGGGCTAGGGTTGAGCACCAACCCAACTGACTTTCAGCGGTGTATCTATATGTTGTGTTTAAATAAGGTTGAAATAGTAAATTTTAATTCAAATAATTAAAATTTCTAATCAGATGTTGATTTTAATGCAAAAATTATTTAGAAGTTAAAATGTTTCACTTCATGCAAGTTATAGGACGAGTGGAGGATCACCACGGTTGTATTATCTCCATCAGCTTTAGCTAAGGGTCCAAATCAATTCAATCATACATGATGGTGGCATCCGACCAATTCATACATGAGGGTGGCATCCAGACCATTAATCAACAAGATTAATGACCATTTAAGGATGATATCTAAACCGTTAATCAAGAAGAAAAAGGAAAAGTTTGGATTAGGCATGGTAGGGGCCGCGCGTGCGCGTACCCCCTCTACCACAAATTATGACGTGCACTCTCCTACTTGAGGAGATGCTAAGCAAGCGCTCCTCCTAAGTGCAATGGAGGCCACTAACCTAAGCCTTGGACCTTCCTGATCACCCAATCGACCCGTCCAGGTAAGTATGATCCAACGGTCACCATCTCTTCTCTTTTCTAACTCTCACTCCGTTCCCATTATTTAGCCTCCACACGATGTGGGATTGATACTCAGGCTTCAAGTTATGATACATACTCGTCTACTAAAAACTTATATACATTGTATACATCTAATCCAAAATAACCATCCAAACAGTGGGCCACAATATAGGGGGACATGTATCGGACTGATAAAAGGAATGTACCAAAACAGTCCAATTAATCAGTGGTTAGGATCTTTCCATCAATTTGACTTTGGACTCATGATAATGTATTTCCCATGGTTTGGAGGGTTAAACAAGTATCCAGGTATACAATTTTTTGAGCTACTGAACTTGGGAACGAAGAACAAAACCATACACATTTGCTAGCCCATACGCATCGCACGTGCATTTCTCGAAAGTGTGTGAACATCTAATCCGTGCATAAAGTGGGTCAACATACAGTGTGGACCATCTGATGAATGGATCAACATGATTGCTATATATAGCCACTTTTCACGTGGGATCCACCTGATGCAAAAATCAGATGTCCCACGTAATCATCAGTGCCACGTGTAGAGCTGTGCATGGACAATGGTGTGTATGGGGTTAGCAAACACGAATGATTTTTTAATTTTTATTTGTTTAAATTTTTTGAAAATTTACAAAATAGTACCCACTCGTCTGCACAATTTACATTCATTACCTTTTTCAAAAAAGTTTTGTATAAATTACCACTATAGTACCTTTGGTTAGATTTCTAGGTGACCCATGCAAGCAAAGGGGTGGCAGCTGGGATGGGTCCCACCTTGATATTTATGTAAAATCTTCCTCGATCCCAGGTGTATGCCTCATGTTTGGCCCAAGGCCCAAAAAACTATCATCATCTGTATGTTTACACCTATCATGGTGCATCTACGCAGATTAATGAGATGTGACAATGTGTCGATACTATACTATGTACGAATGACAGACAAATTTTACTCATGCATTGAAGATATCTTTTGACCCCATTCCTTCAACAACACGTCGCCCACCAAAAGCAGAGTAACTCAGGACATTATGCACGTTTGTAGCAAAAAAAAGTGAGACACTGCGAAAAGAAAACATACCCCTCACACAAGTGGCACATGTAATAGAGTAATGTGCTCAACAAACTTATGATGACTTACCGAGATTGGAAATTTATCACAATCCAGATATGATCGACAAGACTGTCTCATACAATCATGATGACTACAAATGTTCGAGAAGCAAATGATTCCTAAATTACAAGGAAATCAAGGAATGTGAGGATGAATTCGAACTAGGATATGATCATGTAACCTTCAAGGATCACATACCGGCAAGGAAGCCCACTATACTTAACGATCCTCCTAGTCTATATAAGGAGCACCCTACGAAGAGCTCGAGGCATAAATTGAGCAATCATATACAACCTCTCATAGCACAACGCTATCTTATCTTAATTTTAACCTTAGATCCTTCACTTCTGTCCGGCTCTACTAAAGAAAGTCCGGAGTTTAGTGTATCTTAGGTCGTTGTTATCTAATGTTATTTTTGCAGTACGTTTAGGAGTAGTGTAAATATCAACGGCCCACCATACTTGGAAGATCACACCGATCACATCTAGTTGGCTATTCGCATCGATTATTTATTCACACAGACGATCGTAGATATTTATCGTTCATTCTTCTCTACTTATTTTACGTTCTCACCGATTGTACTAATCTTCATTATAAATTAATAAAATTAACTATTAGCCTTTATTTTTTTTCCTTTTAATCATCTATTATTTCATTATTGAGAAATCAGAGATCCATGATCAATGCTGAAAGAAAAGTCATTGACTTAAGGCAAAAAGATCTTATTCAGAAGGATTAACCCTCTCATTCTAAATCGCCTAATTTTTGCAATATTAGTAGTTGAACAGTCATGTCAACTTTTAAAGGTCTAATCTCATAGCCAATTTGGTACTTGAGGTCATAGGCGTTCAATCAAATTCAAGTTGAGTACGACTTTGACACGCCCAACATTATCTTACTCACACCCATTTTACCGAATACGGGCCATTCGTTAACACATGTGGTCTTGTATATGATTGAATGGTAACACTATTTTTTGGCCCACCCGGTGGGACAACAACGTGCTATTCTTAATGTTTCTTAGTAAAGTAATATGGTAGGTAGAAGTGTTTGAAGTATCAGTATCGCTACAAGTTTCGTTGGCTAGGTATACGGAAACAATATCAATATCGCTGATAACTGAAAATGCGAGAAAACAAAGGAAAAACGGTAGAATTTTTAGCAAAACTTTAGGAGGTGTTAAAATGTATATATTTGCATATTTAAAAATTTTAAAAAAAAATTGTAAAAAGAATACATACATAACAAGTTTCCATATAACGTGGACTTAAAAGCATATGTTGTTGTAAGACTAACCATCCCCTCTAGCCTATTTAACCATCCAACCTTTCGTCCAAACATCCATCGATATTGCAAAATATCAATAACACATAATATTTTACCAAGAAATCGTTAACAATTGGAAATGAAACGAAAGATTATGGTCTCAATATCTCACATGTTGCGATATCGATAATATCAAGATATTATCAATGACAAATTGAACACTACATACAACCATGTGTCCATGAAAAAAAATTGAAATAAAAATTTTGATGATATCAATACATTGACGATATTATTGAAATATCGTCGATACATTTATGATACAAGCATTACCTAGAATTTACATAATTAAAAATATTGACGATACATTAGCGATATTAATACATTGGCAATATAAGCGACACCTAGAATTTACATAGTAGAAAATATTGATGATTACATTAGCGATATTGATACGTTGGCAATACATTTTTAATACCCGGAATTTCTGACACTACTAGCATTATTAGTATCGCTACCAGTGTTATCGGTATCACTGAGTTGGATCTAAAGATAATATCGGATATTTTTTGATAATATCGGAGATAATTCGAACACTGGTAGGTAGAGCAAAGGTTAGCTCTATCCCTGAAGTTGTAGGAGAGCCATGCGATGTCAAATAATAATCAGAACCTATCGACGTAGACACATGATACTCTTCTCAACAACCAACCCTTAGAAATATTGCAAATCACATCTTTGAGATGAAAGGGGACTTATGATAGATCACGGAAGGCAACAGGGCCCAAGTAGAGCTGTTTAATAGAGCAATTGAAAACTTTTTCAAAAGAATTTTAACGGCGATGAATATCCAACCTGCTAGCAGTTCCCTTGTGGAACTTCAAGTAGAACGACTGACTAAACCCGCTATAAGGATCAAACAAACCGAACCCCTAAGCCGTCATATTCCTCCTCCAGTGGTGGCAAGGAGAAACGATCAAAACAACCAATTAGAATTTACTGACCCCGATAATCTCAATATACTTTGGGACAATTTTGTGCTGGCGTCGATCAACCCGAGAGCAATTGCCTGTGTCGCCGATGCTATAAAATTATTATCCAGTGGCCGAATACCCAGGAGACAACCTTCCATGGCATCGGCCATTCACCAAGGCTACTAGAGGGCCAAGATGCCAGGGGGACAACCTCCTATCTCACCATCTTTAGCAACCATTATCCAAGTGGTGCAAAGGCAGTATCCCACGCAACCGCTTCAACCTCTCGACTAAGATGATGTCATAAGACTCATCCAAGAATACATTGCCTGGTCGAACGATGGATGAGTTTCTTGATCGATCTATAGCGAATCCTACCCCCAACGGATGTATCAATACTTCGACCTACCCAAAGGATTCGAGTTCCCTGAGTTTACCTTATTCTCCAAAGATGACGAAACAATGATGATCAAGCACATCGGTCGATTCACCGTGCAACATGGTGAAGTATTGAACCATGACTTTTTGAAGCCCAGGTTGTTCAATAGCTCCCTAATAGGAGTCGTCTTTTCTTGGTATATAAACCTCCTTGCAAACTCGATCCAAACCTAGCTCCACATGGAGGAGAGTTTTCTTATGCAATTCAACCAAATTGAGCCTGAGGTCTCAAAGGCCGATTCGTCCAAACTTCGTCAATTGCCGAGGGGTTTATCGCCCATTCAAGAGTGCCAAGAACCAGCGTCCCGTGAATCTATCCAAGGCTGAGTTCGTCAGACTTGCTCTAGATGGCATGGACTTTGAGCTTTGCAAGGAGTTCGAAGGCATGTACTTTGGCCACTTGTTTGAGTTATCAACCAGGGTCATTTGCTACGAGTGAATCCTCTGTGAGGAAAATTATCAGATGAATTTATCACAAGGCATGTTTTACCGGGACCATAATTTCAAGTTGGTCGTTGTAGAAGTGGTGGCCAAACGGATGTTTGAATGTTTAGCCTTAAAACGATCTAAGGTTCAAACCTTCCCAAATGTGAACCCTATCCCCAAATCTTCGACGCAATACTCTCTTGACATCTTTAAGGCTGAAGAGATATTCAACCTCTGGTTGAAGGTCAGATTCATTAAACTTTTCGAAATAGCCATCCCTAATGGTCGATGTGATACGTCGGAGCAACCGACAAGCCACTAGATGAAGCCCATACTGGGGCATCGACCAACTAACCAGTAGCAACACCTTCCGCACTCTACTTATTAAACCCGAGGAAATGAGTCAACGTCCCATTACGCCAGCTGTCATGAGAAGAACTAAGCCTTGACCAATTTAAGTTTGGATTTTAAAAAATTACAACCCAAGAATTCAGGAAAGGCTGTGTCAGACCCTAAGGAGATGCATCATTAACCAGACAAATTAGAGATGTCCTGCACCACCCCCAGCAACACCAAGGTTACTTTGAATAGAACATGTTTTATTGTATTTTTTATTTTTTTTCAAGTGTATAATTGATTTGAAAAAAAGTAAGTTTAATCAATTATAGAAGTTTTTCTTTTTAAAAAATATAGAGTTTAAAATAGAGCTTTGCTAATAGAGGTACTTAAGTAATGTTTTTGAAAACTGATGGTGATTTTAATGCAAAAAATTATTTAGATGTTAAAATATTTCACTTCATATTATTATATAGTAAGTTTTAAAATTATTTACTAATTTTATAGTAAATATTTTTAAATTTTCATTTTCAACAAGATTTTCTACCTAATATCCAAAAAAAAAAAAACGTCAAGATCTAAATATCTCTTGAGAAATTTCCATCCCCGTAAATTACTAAACCACATTTGTTAGGATTGAATGCCAGGAATTACAGTGGGTGGAACGGAGTGGATATAACACAAACATCACAGTGGGCCCCTCAGATTCCACCTTACATGGATTTGGAAACACGTGGCTAGCTCATGGAGTGGAGCAATCAACGCGACTGATGCAGGTGGTGGCAGGCACATGTTGTGGAGGGATGCTCAAGGTGGTGGAGAGCCTTATCTAAGGGGCTCAAATTGAATCCAACCACACATCAAGGTCGCATCTAGACCATTAATCGAAAAGATTAATGAGCATTGTAAGGCAAGATCCAGACCGTTAATCGAGAAGATAAGGAATATATTTGGTTAGAAATGGTATGGGCCGCGCGAACGCGTACCCCCTCTACCACAAATTATGACGTGCACTCTCCTACTTGAGGAGATGCTAAACGAGTACCCCTTCTAAGTGCAATGGAGGCCACTAACCTAGGCCCTGGGCCTTCCTAATCGCCCAATCAACCCCGTCCAGGTAAGTAGATCCAACGGTCACCATCTCTTCTCTTTTCTAACCCTCACTCGTTTCCCATTATTTAATCCCTATTCGATATGGGATTGATGCTGAGGCTTCATTTTATGGTACATACTCAGTGTACTAGAAACATGTATACATTGCATACGTCTAATCCAAATAGTGGGCCACAATATAGATGGGCCATAAAATAAAATTTACACTAAAATGATGATTTAAATTATCAATTGGTGGACATATAATGAATGGATTAGATGAAATGTACCAAAACAGTCTGATTAATCAGTGGACATATAATGAACGGATAAAATGAAATGTATAATCAATGGTTAGGATCTTTCCATCAATCTGATTTTGGACACATGATAATGCATCTGCCATGGTTTGGAGGGTAAAACATGTATCCAGGTATACGATTTTCTAAGTACATTTGTATAAAGCAGCCTGCTCTCCCGGACTTGGAAGCGAAGAACAAAACCATACACGTTTGGTAACCCTTACGCATCGCACGTGCAATTCTGGAAAGTGTGTGGACATCTGTTACATGCATAAAGACGACCTCAATGCAAATATCAGGTTGCCGCGTACATCAGCTGGACGATCCTGAACAAAACGAATGCACGCTTTAATGGAACTCTACTGCTGTTCATTTTCAACATACACGTGTGGACCATCTGATGAATGGATCAAAATGAATTTTGATATATGGTAACCTTTCACGTGGGACCCACCTTATGATGGATCAGATGGCCGACTTAATGATCAGGTTGGGCGTGTCCCATTGATAGTGGAGGTGTGTGTGGATTGGTTTATTAAGAAAAATGTCAAAACCAAACCCCTCTGCAGTACCGGTGGGCTCACCTTTTACTGATCCAGACCGTCCATCTATTGGGGCCTCACTAGGGATGAGTTGTGGGGGGAAAAATAATTAGTCAAAAGCTTTGATTATCCAACTAGGGTGTATTTTGTATTGTGGACCATCCATGATAATGCCCAGCAGATGGAGGGCCCTGATTTCACAATTGCAGTACCCAGATGACTTTTCCAGATATGCCCCATGTAAGTTTTGGATTGGAATTTGACCCTGTTGCTTATAGTGAATGGGACCATCCTTTCATTGGCATATATGGAAACGGACGCATTCTTACTGGGGTGTTGATTGTCATAGGATATGCTATCTAAATCACATGAAATGGTTAAAATGTAATTAATTTATTTTTATTATTTTGTCTTGCAGGTTGCAAGCCCAGACAGATGATATATGGCTGGATGAAAGGATTTCTTTTATATGTATTCAGAACATTTACAATACATTATTGTAAATATTATATATTTTTCAATGTAAAGTAATACAATTTATTTAGCATTTATTTTTAATTATGTTGTGCAACATTTTTTAAGTTCTAAATATTTAAAAACAATATAAGTTCCAATTAAATATAAACAATCAAATAGATTAAGAAAAAAATTAACTCGTGGTCAACATTTTTACAAGCAGTCAACAGTTTTTACTTGTGTATATTTAAAGATTGCAAGCCCAGACAGATGATATATGGCTGGATGAAGGGATTTCTTTTATATGTATTCAGAACATTTTCAACACATTATTATAAATATTATATATTTTTCATTGTAAAGTAATACAATTTATTTAGTATTCATTTTTAATTGTGTTATGCAATATTTTTTAGGTTCTAAATATTTAAAAACGATATAAGTTCCAATTAAATATAAACAATCAAATGGATTAAGAAAAAAATTAACTCGCAGTCAGCATTTTTACAAGCAGTCAACAATTTTTACTTGTGTATATTTAAAGATTTTCCATGATATATGTCGGCATTTCATAACATTTGAATTATGCCTCGCTTGTCGGGAGCCTTTTACTGATGCCTTTGTAGATTTGCACCAACGTATACCGACGCTTTGATATATCTAAATGACACTTCGACATGTCTTTTCTATCATTTTTGCATTTCTTTTCCGGTGTTTTGGCAACCTTATTGTGGTGATCAAAAATACTTTTACCAGTGCTTTGATATGTCTAAATGACTTTTCGTCAGGCCTTTACCAGCGTTTCTGCATATTTTTTCCCAGCGTTGTGGCTAGGGGTGCACACGGGTTAGTTTGGTCCAGTTCTGGCGTGAAACCGGAACTGAACCGTTCCCAATGGTTCTAGGATATTTGGAACCGGAACCGGATTGTTAGCACCCTAGAACCGAACTGGAACCGGACCGTTAAAACCGGTTCGGTTCCGGATTGGTTCCACGGTTCTGGGCTTTTTATAATCTAGCCTAATTGCATGTTTTATTTGATAATCTAGCCTATGTCCATTCGTGTTGTGACCCATTTGATGAATGGTTTAGATATTGTCTAAGGTGTGTTAAAATACATTTATGGAAACAATCTAATGGTGCATTGTAAACCATAAATCGTGAGTCAAATATGGAATAAATCAAAGGGTTCCTGGTTCGGTTCCAAGTTCAGTTCTGCGGTTCGGATCTATGGTTCGGTTATACGGATCGGTTCACGGTTCGGTTCGGTTCTACATACCCCCAAACCGAGAACCGAACTAATTACATCGGTTCTTTGATTTTTGGAACCGGAACCGGAACCTGTGCACTCTAAAACTGGACCAAACCGGACCATTTGGTTGGTTCCAGTCCAGTTCCACGGTTCAACCGGTTCAATGTGCACCCCTAGTTGTAGCAACCTTTTGCGGCGCTTTTTTCATCTTTTACCGGAGCTTTTTCCATCTCCTACCGGCACTTGTTACAGCTTTTAGCGGCGTTTGTTACAGATTTTACCGGTATTTGTTATATATTTTATTGGCATTTCTTATAGCTTTAATCAGCATTTTTTACAGCTTTTATCGGCACTTTGTACAGCTTTTACTAGTGCTTTTACAGTTTTTACTGGTGCTTTTATGGTTTTTACCGGCAATCACCAGAAGCGCCAGTAAAAGTCTCTATTTTAACAGCGGTCATCAAAAACGCCGGTAAATATGTACGACCGCCGGTAAAAGATATAGCAACGCCCCCCTTTAGCAGCTTGAGTACAACCGCTGGTAGTTCCTTTACCGGCAGTTTTTTGGACTTTTAGGGGCATTTTTGGCCGCCGGTAAAGCCCATTTTCTTGTAGTGGCTTGAGGGGCAGATGTGGCCTGCTAAGATGTTGATGTAAAATCAACTCTGATCACTAGGTTCTTCACCCTATGTTAGGCCAAGGGCTAAAAAACCAGCCTTATTTGTGATTTAGGTGGACCATATGACTGGAAATGGACCCTACAAATTTTTTTGCTTGGTATGGCCCACATTGGGGTGAAAGATCTCAAGATCAACAACTTAGATAGGCCACAATTATTTGAGTATTTCTCACAAAAAACCAATGTGGGTCTTAATCCACTAGCCATGTGGATGGTATAGGATTGATCTCAGCCGTAAATTATGATGACCAATATCATAATATACCTTAGGGTTTATGTCACCTTAAACTTGCATGGATATGAGTTAGTTGAAGTGTAAGTTCTCTAGCAGTCTTTTGGAACTTGAGATTGAGCACTATGGTCATTAATTAGAGAGAGTCGTGATATGCTAATCTCAATACCTTATTTGGACCATAACAGTCACGGGCACATAGGACACATGTGGACACTCTATAATGAAACGTATGGTCATCCTCTATAAGGTGACTGACTTGGTCAAGATGAACAATCTCCATCATTAGAGAACCAACTTGGTGTTGGTGTGCCTTCATGCTTTACTCACATAGGAGTGTGCCATAGATACAAGATTTCAAGCTAAGGCCTTTGGTCACTTACATTGGTTAGATTGAGTTTAAATAACTGATTTAGGGCTTATTAGCTAAATTAGATGATCATGACTTTATATTGCATGAAATTGATTAATCCTCGAACCCAAGGAAATGTAAAAGTCACGACCTTAGTTGAGTTGGCTTTGGCTACTCTTGCAAAGCTACATGTGGCCATTAAAAGTGAATATGGCTAGGTAATTCTATTAGGAATTGTTGATTCTTTCATGGGCCAACATGTGATCAACTGAATTTTACTTAGAGCTGATATATAGTTAAATTTATTAGATCAAAGACTCATTAAGTGATTTTTCCATTAAGCTCAACACTTGAAATGTTCTAATCGATTTTTCAAAAGTTTTAAGCATTGAAGTTTTGTTTTAACTATTAAGACTACTTTGACCACATTTGATAATGATCTAACAGTACAAATCTAGGAGTCCACTATTTGTTAGCATGTAAATTTTCAGTGGATGGCCATGACAATACAAGGATCACCTTATGAGTACATGGATGGATGAGGTGAATTAATGGATATCCTTCAGTAAGTTACACTGAATTTCATAGAATATTGGTAGAACACCATGAAAGGAACAAACATCCTTTAATCAAATGTAAGAGCTATATTAGGCCCTCAATTCTCATGTAGTGAAATTGTGGAAAGGTAGAAGTTTTAACCTCTAAAACTAAAATCACTTTGAGCATTTGAATCTTAAGATAGTAGGAAGTAATCCATTCCCAAGGGTAGATTTAGGTACCCACAATATTGCCATTCATTGTTGAAAACCCAAGGCCAAGTAATATCTGCCATCCACATCTACACTCATTGAATCCAACAAACATTTTGGGACACCACATCATCAACATCGCAAGTCCAACATCGTGCATATATATTCTCACTAGGACAGTATCAAATAAATCCCCTAAAAAAATCTCCAGCTGATTTTTGCCCTGCCAGATAGATGGCCTTAAATCTTGGACGCATGTACCATGACAGTAAATATTCCCAGCCTAGGTTTTAGGCAGAATCTGCAAAGCAACCAGCATTCAGACACAAAGCACTGGACATGAGAACATCCAGGCCTTTTATCAGGCAAGTCCACTAGTCATCAAGTGGGCCAAACAGGCAGTTTATACAAACTTTTCTCATGCATGTGTCCCATCAGATTAAGGGGACAGATCCCACTTTTTATAAGTGGGACAGACGATGTAGCCTTATGTTCTGTAAGAGGGTATACAGTTGGGAGATTCTGCTTTAAAATAAGAAACAAAAAGAAATATTCAAGAGGGAGGATATTACATCTTTCATGCTGTTTAGTAGATAAATAAATTTTAAAAAAACAGCAGCTGAACATAAAAAGGACTAAAGATACACAAACAAAATAGGGAAAAGCCTACGGACATATTGCTACGGTTAAAGGCCGCCGAATGACTGTAGGCGTAGGTTGATCGGCTACAAATTAAACCCTAGTTCAATCACTACGGTTTAAATCCGTAGCTCTATGAATTCTAGCTACGAACAATTTTTGTAGCTAAAAGTATCGAATATCCGTAGCTATAGGGCCGAAATTAAATGGCAACGTTGTTTAGATCTAAGGCTACGGCTATAAGCAGTAGCTAGTGTCTATTTTATTTTTTTTTTACTTATTATTTTTAAAAATATTGGCTTACCATTGCTAGTGCATGCCCTGATAGATCAACTCATCTAAAAATTCCGGATTCAACAATAAAAGAAACATGCACAACAAAGAATACACAGCAATGCTTCTATGTACATAGTACCAAAAGCTCAAGCTTATAATGACATCAACATATCAGCATTCAATACTAAAATTGGGATAGCAGCTGGCATATATCAATAGAAATAGTTTTCTTGACTCGGGAGAAACACAATCCATAATATATGGAAATAGAAGCCAAGCAATCACCAAACGTGTAGGAGTAGTATTATGACCATTTCTAAGTGTCCAGTTCCTGCATGATGATATATCAACAATGGAACAACTTAGTGAGTCAGTTCAATATTAGATACATATGAGAGAACTTACATATGTCATTAAAAAAATGCAATTCGAAGGGAAGTTCTTGGCATTAATGTTCCAATTGCAACCAAGCATGGAATATGAGAATATGAAGGAAAAAAAAGATGAAGAGAGACTGCAATCATTACCCAATGCAAGTCAAGAGAGCATTCTTCAATGCGGAAAGATCTTTCTATGGTCATTCTCCATTGTGGGGATGCTGCATATCCTCAGGCAATCATTGCTTCCCTCTTTTGGCCCATTCATTTAATATAGAACAGAGAGATGGATGCCTGATGTGGCTAACCATCATCATGTCATAGTTTTTATATATCATCAGCTGCATATAGAATGCCCCATTTACTTCATAAGTCAAATTCAACCAAAACACATTTTGGAAAACTAACTCATAATAAAGTAAAAAAAAAAGAAGAAAAGAATGCCAATTTCAATATTGTTGTGTGGTCGAGAAGAGATCTTTCTCCCAACAATAACCCATTCCTTGATTCTTGAAAGTCTGTACAAAATCACTTAATTTTTGTGTAGGAGAATACCCACTGTATTTGAAAACGTATTATACACAATTCATGAATCTGACTGTTGATCTGCAACAGCCAATTCATGTCACATAGCTGAATCGTGTACAAGATCATAACCACCCATCAAGGGCCATTCACTGTATATGATGGCGCCTTGAATTCAAATGATGCACTTGGGAGTCCTATATTCAATTCAATCCATCCAACTTCTGTTAGTTGATATATGATAATGGCCTAGATGGAACTTCTGTTAGTCGGATTCCGAATGTACAACAACGAAACAATGAATTTTGGAGCATAAAGTGTTACATCTGCTGAGGAAGATGTGCTCTTGCGTCATGCGAGTTCTAAGCTGTTCATCAGTGGGCCCCATCAATGTTACATGCTGCAGTATGATCATCAGATGGTCCACATGTGTAGCCATTGATGAGTTTCTAAAACCATCATTTTTTTCCATATATAATGTGGCCCACCTGATGACAAGCCTGACCTGATTTTTGGTTTGCGGGTAATTTGTTGGGGTCCACCTGGTGAACAACCTAGATCCTGCTTGTAGGTTTGGAAAAAGAGAGCTACCTGTTGCTGGAGCCTGTGATGAATTGCAGTCAGTGCTCTTGTCATTATATAAACTGGAACAAGAATTCCAACGGTCCTCAACCACAGAAGCTGTTTGTCAGAGAGAAAAAAAAAATGGATCAAAACATTATAATACAAGGATGAATGCATTTCCATCAGGTGGGTCCCATCACTAACATGCCCTGGCCCAAAAATCAGGCCACTCAGCTCATCAGGCGGGCCACACATGCAAGTGAAATGTAGATTGTTGCTTAAACATGCAGACCCAAATGCTGAGAAGAGAATCCTATTTCCAGGTAAGGGCCCATTGATGCTCATTCATGATTCCACAGACGTGCCACATCAGTTTTCTCAAGGAATGATTTCTTCAGATAAAATTGCAATCAATCATACTAAAAAAAAAATGATGTTTCTTAGATCCTTAATTACAACGAATATGGTGAATGAACACTCTTCGGCTCTGCTGACTGTAATTGGAAGCATGTGTCGTAGGACCAAAAGAACCATGAACTGCATTAACAAGTAATCAGAAAACAGAAAAGAAAAGAAAAACCACAGCTCAAAGAATCGATATCAGCCAGCTTAAATACTCCATTTCGTCGATACACAAGCTCAAAACAAGAACTTACAATCACAGCAACAGAATGACAACAGATCATACTTCTAGCACTCTGAGACGAATACTCATTGTAATCGGCATCCATGAAATCATGGTCTGTCGCAACCACTGCTATAAACTGAGGATTGCGGAGGTCTCTTCGGGAAATCTCCCAGTTTCTCCTAATAGAGACACCATAAGAACAAATTTAGAATGTTCTGGACAGAGAAACCAAAACAAGCATCTGTTTGCCTGAGAGGGGCTTTCCTTTCTATTCCATCATCTTCTTTATCTTGTTTCTGTTTTTTTTGTAATAAAATTTCAGTTTGAGAGAGAGGGAGAGACCCAAAACATTTCCTTCCATTTACATCTCACATTTCCTGGGCCAGGCGTCTAGTAGTCAGGGCCTGCCGAATGAATGGCTAAATGTGGGGGCATGTACACGGATGGGCTAAAAAAATAACACTACAATGGTGTCTAACAACTACAAATTACCTTCCCATAGGGGGAGATGAGCTCTTGTAGAGCTGATATTTGTTCTCCGACCTTGTCTTTCCTTTCCTGTGCCACAGACACTCAATAACAAAATCAATAGATATTTCAGGGTCCAACTGACTTATTAGAGAGCTTTTACGAGGCCCACACGTGTGCCACATGTGCTAGCATGGCACATGAGCATGAACTCCAATTCGTCCATCTACGTAGATAACACTTCTTTGTCAGCCTGGTTTCCTGGACCATGTGATATAGATAGTGGGGCCCATGTGATGGAATGCTTGGATTGCATGGCCCTGTGCCACACCTCCACATATGGCCATGTGTACACAAGATTTAGGCTTGGAATGCATACAAGGTTTAGGCCACTCATACAACGAACCACCATATATGGGTCGTATACTAAAATCAGGTTGATTGGACAATCCTGGTAGCTTGATTTGAATAGAGCAAGACAAAAATGAGATCATCTTTTCTTCTTCTTCTTTTTTTTTTCCCCTGTCTCCTCAAACTAAGCACTTGGGATCATCTAACCAGCCTGATTTGAGTAGCACATGTATGGTATCACCCCCAGGATGAGCGGTTCAATTATAACACACATCTGCCAGATATCATCTTGCAAATAAATAAAACTGAAAAGAAAAAAGTTTATTTGCCGAGGAGAAAAGAACAAACTATCTAACAGAAAGAAGGAAAGAAAGAAAGAAAGAAAAACAGAAAGATGTTGTGTGTGGCCATACCTATAGCTTTTATTTATAAGATGAATTTGAAAAACTGTGAAATTTTGTAACATTACGATCATATACTTGAAGGATTGTTGTACCTTAACAATATAAGCAGGGGTGCCTGGCTTCCAACATAAGCTGTCACATGCCCACATGTACGAGATAAGAGAGTGTAGATCGTCGAGGCACAATCTATTGGGGTTTGAATCCAAAACAGGAAAGGACCAAAATATCAGACATTTATAATACCACAAAATAAAAAGCACAAGATGGTGTGAGGATTTTTATCCTTTTGACTATGATTTTCATTCATTTTTTCCCCTTAATTGTTCTTTCACTAGTAAAGGCATGAAATGTCACCTCTGCCTAATATACCCATTCCAATAGACACAGGGTTGCCATGAAGAAAGCCGAATAAGCCACCGTCAAGCTGTGGGAATGATCTGACCACCTCCCTGTTACAAGGGCTCGGGGAGCGATTGTCGCATTGAGAATTTTGAATTTCACATTTCTGATGGGTTCATCACAAAGGGGTCCTTCTCAGGCGCCCCACTGGAATCTATGCACAAGAACATGTAATAATTTTGTTATCAAATATGTTTAAGAAAGTGTCAATGAAGAGGGGAAGAGTCCCACAAACAACATCCATACCAATCCCACTTGAAGGGACTCAGCTATCAAGCATGTTAGTAGTAGCACTTTCAAGATCCAAAACCTCTACACATGTTCCAATGTGGCACTTGCCTCATCGGGCAGGACCCACTATGTAGATACCCTGGAGTGTGCTCATTGGGTGGGCCTAGCCCACTACAGAAGAAATGCAAGTTAAGAAGAACAACCCAATTGTCCACATTCAACATTCATCTAAAGGCATAAAAGCATGACACCTCTTGAATCTCAGCCTAACAGCATAAATGTTGAACTTCCACCATTTGATTGCAGTAATTGCTAGAAACTCATCCAAAGAGAATTCTCTTACAGTGCAAAACCCAACAGACATTGCAATATACACCAGTTATTTGCATTTATATCCCTAGTTCTAAACACCAAGATTTTAAAATAAAATAAATAAATTTTTTTAAAAAAAGGAAAACAGAAAAAAGGAAAAAGAAAAAGAAGAAGCCAGAGAGAGGACGGTGTTTCCGTATTTCTTACGCAAGGCGAGCTCAGCAACCTTGGCCTCATCAAAGAACTGGTTGATGCTTACATTCTCCTGGCCTCATCAAAGAACTGGTTGATGCTTACATTCTCCCTCATACCATGTTGTCATCGAAAACAATAACACAATCATCGCTCAACATCCGTTGAAGTCTTCTTTGGGTGCGTAGGAAATGCAGAAAGAAACAAAGATCTGCATTTACTGGCCTTAAAAGAAAATTTACAAGGACTCACCTTCTGACGCCTTGTTTTTACCATGAACTCACAAGCACGGTGTTGAATGGGGGCAGGTTCGAGCAGCTAGAGAACTATGCTTTTGTCTAGAGGGCCACCGGGAACAATGACCCAGTGATCAAACACCGAGCGGCAAAATGCCAGCCCCTAAGTATGGTATCACAAGTCCATCTCAGAACTAAACAATTCCTTCACCAGTAAAATTGCCGAAAATTCTGAAAACAGATTTCAGTAATTTGGATGACAGGAAAAAAAAAAAAAAAAAAAACAAGAAAAAAAGATGTTGTGTGCGTCCCTCCGCATAGCCATATCTATAGTTATATTTATAAGACGAACTTGAGAAACTGTGAAATTTTGTAGCATTATGATCAATTACCAAAAGACATTAATGAGTAGATACATGAGAACTCATCCAGCCCAAATCAAATAGACAAATACCCAACAGTTCCTCATTCTCACCCCTTGAGCAGATTTTCAACAAGCAATGGAGGAAACAGAAGCAGGGGAAGATCCCATTCCAGCCCAATGTTCTCTTCATTGCTTCGAATGTAACTTGATTCCATACCTGCCTCTATGACTTTATAATCCTATTCATTGAAAATCCCATGGAAGAATTGTTCAAGGCTAAAATTGAATGTAACTTGATTTATAATTTTTTTTTTTTTTTTTTAAAGGAAGCACATATGATCCGCTAGAAAACAAAAGGCCATAGTATTACTGTATCAAATATGAAAGGCATTGTATCGCCATTCTTGCAAGAAGATACAAGAGGCTGCATTCAAATTCCAGAAACCAATCAACAACTGAAACTGACTTTTTTATTAAGACATGATACTCGCCAAATAACTGTCTATTTTTATTTCCAACTGCTTTAAATGGAAGCACGAAAAGAAGTAACACCATATAGTACTGATTTTTTAAAAAAAGATTGTGACTGCATGAAAAGAAAATCTCCTTATTCAACTAACACATGATAGTTGCAGATGATTACATACATCTCTGTATGTGGTTGTATTTCTGGCCCGTTCACTATGGTAGCGGGAATCAATGGCAACAACTATATATCCTCGTGAAGCATACACCTGAGGAAATGAAATTGGTAGTTTAGAAGCCATGCTTGTTGTAAAACAGATGTCTTAAATCTGTAATTCACCGTGCTGCTCGACCAGTCGAGGGACTGGCTCGACCGGTCAAAGGGGTCCTTCGACTGGTCGAGGCCCACTCGACTCGAAGTCCAGCAAGCAAGGTTTTTTTATGTCCAGGACGCTCGACCAGTCGAGGGTTAGGCTCGACTAGTCGAAGGTTAAGCAGATTCTACGCGGACTGCGTAAATTTGAGGCAGTTTCAAAGAGGTGCGTATGCGGAATTTCCTAAACTATAAATAGGGGTCCCTAGGGCTATTCTAAGGTATGCTAAGGCTTTCTAAAGGGGTTACAAGGGTTCCTAAAAGGGTTTTAGGATTTTTAGAGGGTGTAGCAAGGGTGAGATTCGAGGTGAGATTCGAGGTTGTTCGAATCGGGTAAGTCTTTTTCTCTTTGTAATTTATGCTTTCATAGTGGAATTCTGTTGCTTTGTGCTGTGGTTTTTTCCCGAAAGGGTTTTCCACGTTAAATCTCTGTGTTCTCTTGTGTTTTCTTGGTGGCATTGGGTTGCTATCCTAGATCTAAATCCGTGTGATTCCGTAGCACAAATCCCCAACAAGTGGTATCAAAGCAATCTTTGGGGCACAGATATGAATCTGCAGGATTAACAATAATGGGAAGCATTAGGTATGATATTGAGAAATACTAAGGGAAAAATAATTTTGAGTTATGTAATATCAAGATGGTTAGTTCCTTAATCAAGCAAGGCGAAGATGGTATCTTGAGGAGTGAAAGTCTACTATGACTGATGATGAGTGGAATACTCTTGATAAGAAGGCTTTATCATCGATCTGTTTATGTCTCACGGATGGCGTTCTCTACAATGTCATGAGGGAGAAAACTGCGGCTAAGTTATGGGCAAAGTTAGAGGATGTTTATGTGAAAAAATCCTCTGAAAATCGCCCACACTTGAAGCGGCAGTGGTTTAACTTCAAGATGGCAGAGGGTGGAGATTTGGAGGTTCACATCAGCAACTTTAATAAATTGGTTTGCAAATTGCTAGATATGGAGGAAGTGATGAAAGATGAAGAACAAGCATGTATATTGCCAAATTCTCTTCCGGCGTCTTATGAGTCATTCAAGGACACAATGTACACCACAAATAAAACCTTGAGTGTCAACACCGTTATCTTAGCCCTTCAAGGGAGGGCTATGAGAAAGCTTAACGTCGACATGGGGATATCTTCTGATGCACTGCTTACAAGGGGTAGGAATTCTGAACAAGATACAGGTTCTTCAGGTTCTAGATCCAAATCCAAGGCCAAGGCAAAGGAAAGGTGAAGTGTTGGAATTATGGGATGAAAGGACATGTAAAGAAGGATTGTACAAATCCTAAATCTAAGAGAGAAGATTCCGAGGCTTTGTACAGGGAGGCCAATGTTGCCACGTCAGATGGATCGAGTGGATGTGATGGTGATGTTTTGTCTGTGTCTACAATCAAACGGCCATACGATGATCGTAAGGATGAGTGGATGCTAGACACAGGGATATCTTTTCACATGACTCCTCATCGGAGTTGGTTCGTCAGCTACATGGAGTGCGATGGTGGATAGGTATTTGTGGGCAATAACATTGCCTGTAAATGTTGTAGTTGTTGGTACGGTGTGCATCAAGATGTTTGATGGGACAGAGCGTACCCTAATTGATGTGAGGCACATTCCTGACATGAAGAAAAATCTGATTTCTCTTGGTGTACTTGAAGTAATGGGCTGCAAGTACAGGGCACGATGTTCCATTAGTCCATGATCAAACCGTTTGTTGGGTGCGTCTGTAGATTGGCAACAGTAGAAAATTACTACTAATCAGACTATCTTAGCCTTTCGATAGCTTACAAATGGATGTTAGAAGAGACCATTGGCAACTAGCATCAGTGAATGGGAAAGAACCGGCAATGCGATCCATGCACCATCTTGGTTAATGTGTGCATGATCTTAACCGGTCATCAGTTGGGCACACCATAAACACACCCTAACATCCAATGATTAGATGGTCCACACATGTGGGAAAAGAGGTGTTACATTATATTCAGGCTACATATCAAGCTGCATATAATGATGCTTAATATGTAGGCACTCAGAAATTGTACATGTTACATTTATCACTTGATCAAATGTGTTTATATAAAACTAATGCAATGTCTCTCAATGTTCAGGACCATCATGCTAGCGTTCATGATGCAACATCAATGGAAGCAAGTTATAAGTCTATCATCTTTACCATTTCTCTTTTGTTTCAATTGTGTTATGTTTTATTCGGATGTTTGTACAAATATTGAGAATAAAAGTCTCCTAGATTTGTATTTTAATTGATGGGTCATAATTGTGATGATCATTTGTACTAGACCATCCTAGTTGCATATGATCTATTGGACCACTTCTGTGAAATAAACCTTCCTTATATTCGGAGACAGGTATAATTCTATTGGACCACATTGTTATTTTACTTTGTAGTTTGTGAATTTTAATTGGTTGGCTTTTGTTTCATATAAACATTGAATTAGAGCAGCTAGTCTTCCCAGCTTTGTTAATATAGCAGTTAATAGATCCATTTAATTCATTTTGAAAGCTTGAAGAAAGAAATACTTGACCGATTTAATCTGTATATGTGTGTGGCTTGTTTTAATACCATAAAACTAGTTGTCCCCTCCCTGATTTCATTGTGAGTATGAATTTAAGAGATATTTATTTGGCAAACAGAACATTTAAACACCATAATTTCATCAAGGAATTCAAGTGGGACTCGAACAAATGAGATGGAGAAGGGGCCTAGTAGCACAAGTGCTATCCTCGTATAGTTGTAGGAAAACGAACAAAGGGCAGCTGGTTGTTGAACTAAAAATCAGGCCAGCCTGCTTATCAAGTAAGCGACAAGCTTACATTGAATGTCAATCAATAGTTATTTTCTTTGCAAACTTTTCATTTTTGTGCTACAAATGTGGTGCAACCAATGTAAGTGGAGTGTTTGCCATCTAGGTTGTAACTTAACAAACTTTGAATGTCTACAAATCTATCGCCGTCTCCATTTATAGATGGGATGCGAGAAGGAGAATGGCGATGATTGGCACAAGATTGCACACATCATAGAGATTCAGATTGGATGGTCGCCCGATTGTAAGCACCACTTCTTGCTCGACCTTATCAATAGGACGAGTTTCGATTTGAGTTAGTGAGTTTTAGAACTATGCTTCAAAATGTAGATGCTATTTGTCACTTGGGTTTGTTTTGTGAGAAAAAATGGTGATTCTATAGTAGGAGTATGATGGTTCTTATGCCTGTATGACTCAAAATCAAACCATCCAAATTGTATGTCCTACTTTTGATTTTAATCTTACCTTTTACATTCCATCAGATTGTTGCATCTACTGATGTATTGTAAACATAACATTCTCTAGAAGCTTAGTTAACAGTTATAGCATCATTGATATGTGCAGGATTTGCAAAATTGGTTATAGCTTTTGCATGAAATGCTTACAGATGAGAAGTATAGATTGAGGTGGAGTTTTGTCTATAGCCATGGCTTCTTGGACTTCAAAGTTGTTGCATTGTTTGTATTTGTATTTCATGCATAGAAGCAGACACTTGTAACCTACATGTTTGTGTGAGAAAAGTGTTTTTTACTGACCATCCCTTATCAACTTGGCATGAGAACAGAATAATGGAACTTCGTAGAGTATTACATTTTTATTTATTTATTTTGGCAGTTGTTGAAGCGTGCTAGGAAATGTCAATAATGCAGCCCAATTCAAAGTAATGGAAGAATCTCTGATGAAATCTCTTTATTTACATTAAGAACACTAGGTAATTCTACTTTCTTTGTTTTCAAGATCTATATGCGATAACTAATAGCTCGCACTGGGAGAAAGTCTAAAAAGATGATGATAATATATTTGTGAGCCTTTGCATCTACTTGTATTGATTCTTTCAAAGTTGTTGCATTGTTTGTATTTGTATTTCATGCATAGAAGCAAACACTTGTAACCTACACGTTTATGTGAGAAAAGTGTTTTTTACTGACCATCCCTTATCAACTTGGCATGAGAACAGAGTAATGGAACTTTGTAGAGTCTTACATTTTTATTTATTTATTTTGGCAGTTGTTGAAGCGTGCTAGGAAATGTCAATAATGCAGCCCAATTCAAAGTAATGGAAGAATCTCTGATGAAATCTCTTTATTTACATTAAGAACACTAGGTAATTCTACTTTCTTTGTTTTCAAGATCTATATGTTATAGCTAATAGCTCGCACTGGGAGAAAGTCTAAAAAGATGATGATAATATATTTGTGAGCCTTTGCATCTCCTTGTATTGATTCTCCATAGGTCTTTTCACCAAATTTGGTTTGTATTTTCTTCTTTTAAGCTATGTATTGTCCATGCATCCGATCTCAATAGATGGTTGTGGTGTATAATGTAGCCAGTTAGTAGAAGAATTGAAAGACCTTTAATCCAGATGTAGAGCTCAATATTCTCATGTATCATGCAACTCCTATAGGATTCCAGTTACATGTGATTGGTGCATTTTAATTGCAGATGTAGCTTTGAGTCCATTTAGACATCTTGTCAAGAATGCCATTTTCTCAAAACATGCCACTGCTACTGTGGGAACAATAAAACAAAATAAAAACTAATGCTAGAAACATTAGGGTGTGTTTGGATGCACTATCAAATTCACTTGCTATAACTAGCATTTCTCATTTCTTATATTTAAAAGTAATTATCTATTAGAGATCTTGATCTCTAAAAATTATTATTGTTAACTAAAATGGGATTAACTCATTTTTAGGCCTCTACCAAACAGGGCCTAATGCAATTATTCAAGTTTTCTACAAAAAGAAAACAAAATTTAAAAAGGTGTTTTGTTGAATGGTGTATTCAATGTAAAATACAATGTGGAACTGAACTTAAACATCAATGCAAAATACAACGTAGATTTTGGAAAACATTTGCATTTTACTAATAAGAATATGTTCTTCTTTGAGCAGGTTGTTGTTGTAAAAAACCCTCATAATGGGGACTACTAGAGCATCCCAAATCCAGCACACATGGGGCCATCTGGAATTAACACTCATCAACTTCACTAGTAATTAGTCCACGATTCATGAATATAAAAAGAACTCTGCAGGGGACATATCTTCATCCCCCCAAATCATTCGTGTCTTTGCATTTTAATGCAGCTAACAATGGCTATGAGGTCTTGATTACAAGCAATCCAACCAACATAGCAAGTGAAAGAACATGATTCATAAACAGTTACAGTCCGGCCAAGATTTTGAATTTGAATATTCCTTTCCAACATGTTGGATGAAAAAAAAAAAGATTTTAATGTTCAGGCATTTGTCCAATGAAGTTGATGTTGATGGTGTGACCTTCCTCAAAAAATTGGACCCATTGGTAGGTCTCAATGTCACCTAGGTGTGTTTCTTCGAGTATGCCTTCCCAGTTCGGACTGTGTAAGACGATTCGAAATGCATTGTCAAACGGGTTTGTTAGATCATAGCGAGCGGTTATTTCATGATATAGCACATTGAATGAGCTATTGCAAGTAATGGAAATCACCTGCAGAAATTCATCATCTAAACCGGTGAGTATGATGTCATCAGCCACTGCAGCAACGAACTTGAACTCATCCTCTTCAGCATTAGCTTCAACGCCTTGGTTTGGAGCAATTGCGTCAACTTCATTGTCAACTTCAACCTATGTTGGTTGATTACAAGCAATCTAACCAACATAGCAAGTGAAAGAACACGATTCATAAACAGTTACAGTCCAGCCAAGATTTTGAATTTGAACATTCCTTTCCAACACGTTGGATGAAAAAAAAGATTTTAATGTTCAGGCATTTGTCCAATGAAGTTGATGTTGATGGTGTGACCTTCCTCAAAAAATTGGACCCATTGGTAGGTCTCAATGTCACCTAGGTGTGTTTCTTCGAGTGTGCCTTCCCAGTTCGGACTGTGTAAGACGATCTGAAATGCATTGTCAAACCGGTTTATTATATCATAGCGAGCGGTTATTTGCTGATATAGCACATTGAATGAGCTATTGTGAGTAATGGTAATCAACTCCAGAAATTCATCCTCTAAACCCTCGAGTATGATGTCATCAACCACTGCAGCAACGAACCTGAGAGAATTAGCTTCAACGTCGACCTCATCCTGATTGTAAACCTCAACCTGAGGCATCTCATTTCCATGGTCAGGGCCGTGTAGCTCTCCATTGGGGAGAGCAGGAGCTTCATTGCCATCCTCAACCTGAGCGTGGTTAGAGCCATGTAGCTCTCCATTGGGGAGAGCAGGAGCTTCATTGTCATCCTCAACCCGAGGATCCTCTTCCTCATCGTCCTCTTCCTCATCGTCATTCTCAACCTGAGTATCCTCTTCGGCATGAATGTCTCCATTATCCAAAAGTTGAGTTGCCGCAGGAATGTCTCCATTAGGTTGAGCTACCGCAGGAATGTTTCTGTTATACAGAGGTGGCATTTTTCTGTAACAATTAAAAAGAAAACAAGGAGTTAGTTGCAAAATACAGTTAATAGACGGTACAAATTCGAAAAGAGTTTTGGATTATCCAAAAAATGCCTTGTTGATTATGTGGCGTAGATTGATGAGCAGGTGAATTAAAATGTATTGGAATTTGATTGAAGACGATCCAACTCGCAAAAAGATTCCAGTTCCACAAACAGATCATACTTCTGTTTGTGTGGAAAATATTTCAAGACAGTGGTCCAGTTGGCCTGTGGGGAGCCCACAGATCCAATTTAATGCACCATTTGCACAACCAAATTGGACTGTGAGGCTCACAATCCAATCAGCTGTCTATAGGGGTATTATATACAAAACTGTTTGAAGAGTTTGGGGTGTTGTCCAATGTGTACAGCCTCAAGGGGCATACAGTTTGTACACATTTAGAAGTTTCAAGTAACTCTTTATTAAAAGTTAATTTATTTGCTTTTTTTTACTTAATTGTGTTATTTATTAAACACAAAAAACTAAGTAGGATTAGTTAGAGTTAAGTAGGGAGGCCTAATGTTGGCCAATGGGCTACAACTGTTTGCCTCTTTAACTTGAAAGTATGATTCTGTACCTAAGGGGTCATTTGGCACTTCAGGATTTGTAAAAATGGAGTCATTTGACACCCTTGAAATTCTTGGATTTCAATTCCAGGGTGGGTTCCAATTCTGGATTTTGCCTCTTCTTAATTCTTATAGATTACCCTAGGTTGCAATCTCTCCAACTTTCCTGATTGCTCTCCAAATGTGGCATGTAATTTCTTAGCCATCTACAAAGTGGTCTATGAATTGATTTCATTCAAAATTTGAGGCACCAGCTAGCAATAGCAATGGATGGGTCAGCCCATGGGTCAACCAACCCCACCTTCTTAAAAGCCCGGCCTCTTGTCAAATTTATAGGGTTCCAGGTTGGTTATAGTAAAAAAAAAAAAAAAAACGTGGCCCACTTGAGTTCACACGTGTGTACCATGGGAGCTTCCCATGAAGTAGAGCTTTGTAGGCCCCACTATGATCTAATTCAGACATCCATGCCGTGCATTTGATGGGTCCCGTCTGGGTTATGGGATATTCCAAAAATTAGCTGTATTCAGAACTCGAGTGGGCCATACCATCTGAAACCATGTGAAATTGTACCTAAAACATCTAAAATTGCTTGTTGAGGCCCACCTGAGTTTTTGATAAAGCTGAAACTTTGTGTGACTCCTCATACAAGTTGGTCACACACAGTGGATGGGCTGGATGTTTGAAACACATCTCAGTGGGCCCTATAAACAATCATGGAAGTTTCAATGGGTGGGTATCTACTCTCTCAACTGTTGTCTGTAGTGTGCCCACCTAAGTCTGTCTATCTATCTATATATACATATATAAAATAAGTCTTATATGATGATATGATATAAATAAATATGTAGTGTTCAACAGATGTGTGCATGTGCATGTGCATGTGCTTTAGAGGTAGAGGCCTAAAAAGACAAGTTATCATGTTTGAGGTCTCCTAATGGAATTTGTTTTTAGAGTTGGTCAGGTTGGGCAGGACTTGGGCTTAGGAATATGCTCAGGTTTCAGCCAATACTTCTCATCTTGGGTCACAAAGTTAGGCTCTTGCCCATTTTGTAAGCATATTGGACTCTTGCTAACCTTGGCCAAGGCAACTCGTTGCCACTCCTGTTTGCATGAGAACAAATAGAGCACGACATTGTGAGAATGTGTGCCAAGCAAGTAAGGGGTACATTGCAACCAACCTTAGTTTTAGGATCGTTCTATACTTAATGACATTTTTACACATAATACCCTCTCTTGTGCCCAAATCTGTTGCAACTTCACACTTTGTGCAACTATATCGCCAACTTCCATTAAGCTACGGGGAATTGATGCCGGACCATTTGATCCACTAAAGGTCCACCAATTCGGTCATCGACCTCCAATCCTACGTGAACACACTACCACCAGCCTTGCTCCTTGCCATTGCGAATGGGCTGGTGGATCCTCTGCCAAGTGGTATGGAGGACTGGAGTTGTGGTTGCGCTCCATGTCGAGCCGGTTAGCCGGTGAAGCATGAGAAAAGGACAATTCATAAGGACACTACCACAAGCTAGGGGATGGGCCTTTCAAATAGTCAGCTCATCCCAAACAAGGGAATGGACCTTTCAAACAGTCAGTCCATTATTCATGCGAGAGAATGAGTCCTTCAAATAGTCAACTCATTCAACTCGCGAAGGAACGGTTACAAAGTAAACTCTGTGGGTTCCACAGTCATTTATTCATCTTATCCACTCCGTCCATACATTTTAGCAGATAATTTTAGGTAGTCAGACCAAAAATGAAGCCTATACAAACCTCAAATGGACCACACCACCAGGTGTGAATTGAACATCTACCATTGAAAATTTCATGGGGGCCACATAAGTTTTAGATCAATCTGATATTTGTGTTTTCACTTCATCCATATCTTTTTGATATTATGAACAGGTTGGATGACAAATAAAAATCACTTTTGCCATAGAAAGGTTTCAACGGTGGAAATCAGTATTCCCACTGTTTCATGTGGTATGGTCCACTTGAGCTTTAGATATACCTCAATTTTGGGCTCAACCACTAAAATGATATGAAAAAAATGGATGGACAGAGTGGATAAGACAAATACATTCACTGTAGGCCCAACTGAGTTTACTCAGTACATAAGAGCCTACTGAGTTATTCAGTACGCAATCCGCATTCGGAAATTGGAAGCGGATTGGCTGGTGTACCACACACCAGCTATATAGCTGTTGTAGGTACGTGTCGTGCGAAGACGAGCATTGACGCTCCTCGAGCTCCGAGTTGTACGAACGGTTCAAAAGAGATTAGAGTTTTATGGGGCCCACAGTGATGTATTTATTATATCTACACCGTTCATTTATTTTTAGAGATTATTTTAGAGCATTATCAAATAAACGAATCATATCCAAAGATCATCTGGACCACACCATAAATAGCAGCGGAGATAACGATTTTCACCGTTAAAAAATTGGTAGGGCCCACCATAACAGCGGGGATTGAACGCCCACCATCAGAACTTTGTGGAGGCAATAGATGTTTTGTATCAAGATGATATTTGTACCTGCAGTTTATCTAAGTGGAAATAACACTATCAATATGATATTTGTACCTTATGAATGTTTTAACGGTGAAAACCATTGTCCCTGCTTTTATTTTTAGTGTGATGCATGCAAGCTTTGAATAGGAATCATTTTTGATATCATGTTCTAAAATGATCTCACAAAATGGATGATTTTGGCCCATCCAGAGACTCATTTTCAGCTCCTGATCTTTTTCAATTTTAGGTTCATGTCATAAAATGAGCTGAAAAAACAGACGGACCGGGTGGATTTCCAAAAACCATCAATCGTCGCACCATGCATAGTCGGAGTTGGGTTGGCACCCCAATCAATGTTAATCATCATGAGATTCAGAGGTTTGGTTGACATTTAAGTCCACAGGTGACGGTTGCTTAACTTAGGTGAGCCCAACATGATGTTTGTGACAAATCCACTCCACTTTTAGCTTTTTATCTACCTTAGTTTTAGACCCATACCTTAAAATGAGTTAAGAAAACAGATGGACACGGTGGATTTCTAACAACATAAAAGTGAGCCCCCCGTATGGTCAAGGTTTGATTTTCACAGCACTTAAGGCCAATCAGTGTGATAGTCGCAGACATTAGGTACATGAGGTGAGAGTTGCTCGATCATTGGTCAGCCATAATAATATTTGTGACAAATACACTCAGTCCATCTGTTTTGACACCTCATTCTAGGGCATGTCATAAAAAATTAAGGCGAATGCAGAACACAAGTGGGCCAAATGAACATGAACATTTGGAATTGAATGTTGTAACCGATATTGAAATATTGTAGGGCCATAGTATGTTTGTGAGAAATCCACCTTTACCATCTGTTTTTCCAGGGGATGGCGTGCCAGTGAATCCACAGGCAGATTGCAAGTGCAGTAAAGGGTAATTTGTGCTATTGAAATATGGGCAGGTTACAAGATAAGCAGGAGGTTTTTGGTCCATAGCCAAAAAGTTATGGCAACATATTGAAAAATCCCTATTTTTTAAAGTGTATATTAGGCATCATATGTAGTCTTAGTCGAGCTATATCAAACAATTAATGAACCATAAATTATATTTAGAAAATATTTACTGACCTTTTCCAACACCACTCATTCCAAATATTTACATTCCCAAATAATCCTGCATTAAATAAATAGAGATATTATTAACCCTTTAAAATGAGCATGATGTGAATGTATGAATCAGTACGAGTTGGGCACATTGTCTTGGAACATTTAAAGATTATTGGCCAAAATATAAAAGCATTTCATACATTGATTTTGAAATGATTATTATGAAATGCACTTAAAATTCTTGTTTACTATTATTGGGCGGCGACCATAATGCATGCTGAGATTCTCAGTGTAATGCTATGTATGAATATTGTTTTGGTCTGTTTTAACCATGTATTCAACAGTAATTTCATGCCATCCTTTACTTTGAACCTAACAATCAAACAACTCGACCACAAATCAATGTCATATATCATTTTACATGTGACTATTCGATCCAATCCAGCACAGTTGTGTGACAACTATAGATTATGTGGCCTTCAAACAATCAAATTTAACAATAGTCAACTTTACAATTTTCAATGTATCACACCAATGCATCAAGATGTAGAGTGAGACCTTTTATGTGATGGGCAGTACGCAACTGAAAACGGTCCAAACAGTCGGTCCACCATAGGATGTATAATTTTCTACTATATGACCATCCATTGGATCATATATGCTTGTATGGTGAGAACTCTAAGAAGTAAAAAATAAAAAATAAAATTACCATCCGACTCATTAAAAGGTGGTAATTGGTCTATATTGTAAGATGATGCTATGAAAGGGTTGTCCATCCTAAGTCAAAATAGAAGCAGTACAAACTTTTTTCTATAGAGATATCATACATTGTGTAAGATTAAACCAACTCGGTTGGTTAAAAAAAATGGAAATTAATAGGACTCAGCATAATATTTTTGGGTTCGGATGTTTTTGTAAAACATATAGCAGGTAAGTACCATCATTCCCTAGATTAAACCATTGTCATCAGAGTCCTCTCTTTGGATGGAGGATGCTCCAAAAATATTATAAATGGTAAAATCCCAACCATTCAATAGGTGACCTGACAAATAGACAATTCATAATGTTTTTTTTTTTTTGTTAGCTTGTTAGTACACCCATTGTTAGATCACACTTCAGTGTTAGCCACCCCCACTAGGGAATCGATGCCAAGACCTCATTGTTGAAACGAGGTATCTTCCACTCAGTCTACCACTTGAGCTATGGATCTGCAGACAATTTATAATGTAAAAAGTGTAGCAGTCCATTCAACAAAAGGCCTGCCACTCCAGAGTTTCAATCTTCCCATTAGGGGAATTTTTATTGCATTGCCATTTTGGGTGAGGCCCATCACATCAACAGGTCAGATCTCTGAACCATGTAATTAGTGGGGCTCTTCAATCTCCATGAGGATCACATATCTTGAAAATTAGGCTGATCCACTCATTACATGGGCCAAACGTGTATGCTGAGTCTGACCCTGGGCCATCCAGGGATTTCAACAGCACAGCCTACCAGTTGAGGATCTTCATGGAGGGGCCCACTATTTACGTGGATCTAATGTCCGGGATAAATCTCTCCCAACAAAATGGTCATAGGCCCAACCACTGAGTTAGTGGAAAAAAAGGTTGACACTTTATTTTTATAATTATTAATTGATCTAAATGGTTAAGATGGGTTATTGGGAGAGGGATTTTGATCTTGGCCCACTATATTGAGAATATTGAGAGTTGAGTCAGTTAGTGCCAAGGTGTGCTGAATCAGTTACATATTAGCCGTTATGCGATGAGGTCTGAAATGAAGATGGTGTAAAAACGACCCATTACGGTTCCGTAAGTCTCCAACGGCTATTATGCACGATAACCCTAGAAGTAAATGAAATAAAAATTGTATGTACCTCTTTTTTTTTTCTTCTTCTGGTGCGCCATGCTTAGTCTGTTACTTTTCTTTTTCTTTAGCTATAGTGCCTTCTCAGTTCTCTCTTTTTCCCCTCTCCTTTTTGTTGTGCTGCTTTTAAATCCACTCTTTTCTCGTCGCTCTTCTTTCCGCTCCAAACAATCTGCATGCATTGGCGTTTGTGAGAAAGTTGTAAAAAGAATTCTTTTTTAATACTTGGATAACGTATGACACTAGATGCAGTTGAGACGTTTGTGCTTTTTCCTTATGGTTGGACCACCTTAATGTTTATGTTTATGTCATCCACCAATTTTTTCAGTCCATTTTTTCAGTTCATTTTAGGGCATGACAAAAAAAATAAGCAGATCCAAATTTCAAGTGGACCACATGTAACACCCTGGTTCTCAAAACCCGAGGATAGTCGCTCCTCATTAAGAACCCGAGTATTACGTTAAAAAGTGGACTAACATACATCTAAATAACGGCAAATTTCATAACATGGAGTAAGGCAACATTGCATTAATTAAGGATGTCAAGAGTAACAAAAGGAAGCTTAATACATGTAAATAGGAGTAAAATAAAATCCCATAATAGGGGAAATATTTTTACAACTCAAACAAAGCATATAATCTGAAGTACAAAAGCAAGTAAATCCTGGAGCCCCAAAGGCTCAACAACATTCGCATAGAGTTCTTCCTCGCCAAGCTCCACCTCAGCCGTCCTTGGAATCCCGTCATAGGGGTCTCCACCTGTTCATCATACTTGTGTCTATTTGGTGCAACCGCACGATTGGGTGAGTGAAAACTCAGTGAGAACTTCCCACAAGGATTCATGCATATCATATCATTCCAAAACAGTTTAAATCAATATATTCAATTTACAAGGAGATGAATCATGAAATTATAAATGAATGTATGGGTGTATGAATGTATGTACAAGTCACAAATCTGGGGATGCACATCCAGCTGTCAAAATAAAGGGTCGCCCAAAGCGAACTAGTCACCAGGAAAAATACTCATAGGTACGCCCAAGGAGAACTAGCCACCTGGAAAAGACCATGCAGACCGCCCGCGGTAGATTATCTACCTGGAAAAAGCCATGTAAGTGAGTGCGCCCAAGGATATCTCCTGGAAAAATATACGAGGTACGCCCGAGGAGTGTTTAATCCCGGAAAAGCCTCATGTAAAAAAAGAGTGCCCAAAGTGGCACAAATGCATATGCTCTGTGAGTTTAACTGAAGTGCTAGAGCCTTTAGTAAATCGTACAAGATGTGACTTACATTGAGTACTCGGAAAAGCTCATATGTCATGCGTGGATGTCATGCACCATGATGCTCACGCACACTCCATGATTTTATCACAATCACTTTCGTAAATATAGCCAAGCTCATGGTCTTATAATAGGATGTCAAACAATCTAAGGTAAGTTCAATATAGTTCCATATTCCCTTTCTAGGACCAATGGGGCCCATGAATGTGACATATGGAAGGTAGTTAGGGAACTCATCCAACATTCATCATACATGATCTCATTTGGTGAATTGCAATACCATGATTCTTGTCACCACTAGTGGTACTATACCCAAAGTCAAGCAAATTCTAAAATACTATATAAAACACAAGACTAAGTCTAGATCTTATAAATATAGGATCTGTGAAATAGGAAATGAAGTATAGAATCGTGTTCATCGCAGAAAGTAGAGATAGAAGAAATAGTTCACTATACATATTGTTCCAAAATTTAGAACACATCAGATTCAGCCAAGAATGGATCTAGCATATGTAGAGTGTAATGGGAAATTCTACTATTTATAATATGACTGTGAATAAGATCTCTTTCCTCATGTTTTACAGACAGGAACGTGCATGTAATACTATTCATAATATGATTGGGAATAGGTCCTCTTGCCTCATGCTTGGCAGATAGATATGCACATGTAACTATGCAATCTCAAACATAGAATATGATACAAGTCCTTAAATGAACAATAGTAGCAATTCTAGGCATTCACTCATAGCTGATCAATGAACAGAGAAATGAAATCACAACTTTAGTGTCCCTAAACATTAGGCTCAAACTAGCTTAGAGTTCAATGAAATGAATGAAGCAATGTGGGACATTCCTCACCTTGGGGTATTTTCCCTGATTTGTAATGATCCAATGAAATGAGTGTGATGATCTGGTTTGGATTGATTGAAGAAGAGTATTCTTTACGGCAAACAGTTGAGATCAGCACCTGTTTGTCACATTAGAAGATACTAGTGAGCCATGACCGAGTTGACTCGGTTGAGGTCACCAACTAATAACTAGTTGAGCTTGTTTCAAGGGTTTTGTTAGCCATAGGGTTAGATCATGGGTCTATTGGACCCAGTGCTTCTCAAGATTACTTGCAACTGGTTGGAGTCAGCTTGACTCGGCCGGAAAAACTGACTGAGTCAGCCTGATAAGGGGTACTGAGTTGACCCAGTTGGGAAACATGATCGGGTCAGTCCCCAATTAGGCAAACCTGTAACCCTCATGGCTGGGCACAAGTTAAACTGGGCGAACCGTAACCCAGGCTCAGCTGAGTCGGGGTTTTCTTCCCAAAACTGAACCTGAGTCACTGACTCAGTGCTAGCTCGCCAAACCGAGTTCCTATGGCTAGCAGTGAATAACTGGGTGAATCCATTGGAGATTGGATTGTGGTGTTGGTCGTTGTGCATGATAGGCCGATCACAGCCATGGGTTCCGATCTGGATTCTCCATCCAGAAATGTAACTGAGTCACTCAACTCGTGACTGAGTTGAGGTGACAGTAAATAAAGTCAGCCAAGCAGACGGATTTCAGCGATAACTGAGGGAGGATTTGCGAGTTTACCTGATCAAGGGCACGGTACGAGTGCTGGAAGGGAGCTAATACGCTGGAAGTCAGGGATACTCGGCCCGAACCCGGTTCCGGTCCCTGTTTTGAGGCGGAATCGTAGCTAGGAGTTCGTCCCAGCAGTTTCTCCCGAACTCACCCTCACAGCCTCCCCTTTTTCATTCACCCTGCTTCTTCCTCTCTTACAGTTTCTTTCCCAATCACAGCTTCCTCTTTAGAATCAGATGCCTCGAGCTGAGTCGAGTTGCTACACAGCTTGCAACTCGCCCCAGTGGCGTCAAAATCTCAGTCCCTTCCTCTTTCTATTGCCTATCCTTTTCTCCTTGGGATTCGCCCTAAAATCGGGCTACTTATAGCCTTTACTGTTTCCGGACGTTTCCACAGCTAATCACGCAGATTAGCGTGGAGAGGATTTGAGTTAGCCGCGGCTGGCTTGCAGTCCGGACATCATTATGCATTCGCTCTGATAGCAGTCCGAACAATTCATCTTGATGGACTTTAAGTGGTGTGGTCCACCCGATGAACGGCTTGGATGAGCGAATGGGCCACATCAACGGAAGGTGGGTTTCACAATCAGTTTAAGGAAGATGGGAGATGATAATGGCAATTTTCAATCGGGTGGTTCATCCATAGATCAGGACCGTTTGGACGGTCCTGATATGGCTCAAAAATTATGTGGGGTCCATCTAACGGTGCACGGAGGGCCTTTGGTTAAGACAGCCACTCCATAAGGGAAAAACGCACCGCCACTTGAAAATCTCTCCATATTCTCGTTTGCTAGGGTAACCTTACAGAACCCTAATCTCAATGTTCAGGATGAGTTTGAGACAAGCTATCAGACCTCCATGAACGGACGAGATGCATCTTTCCTTATTAGGAAAGATTCTTTCCGTAATCCGTCAGGTAGGGGGTGTGTTTTTAGAAACTGTAGGGTTGACGGGGCGCTGATTGCGTGCGTGGATCCCGTCCGACGGTTTCCAACGGTCGGATTGGTTAGAGGTGAGGCGGACGTGGTTATTTCATCCTCGTCAGCGACACGCTCGTGTGTTGTTTGCTGGGTTGTTAACCGAGGCGGCGCGGATGGCTTTCAATCGGAAATACCATCATGGTCGTGGTCGGTGGGACTCTACAGTTCAGATGGACGGTGTGGATTTTACTCCTGTATTCAGATGGATGGTGAGAGCTTCGTCAGATGGGACGGTCCCATTTGAACTAGCGTCGGGCGGGAAAACGGGAGAGATTTCTCCTTTTTTGTAAATTTTGCTCCGGTCAACGCCCGATTGACCAGGCTGTGCATCCAGTGCACCGCGGTGTGATGTGCACACCCGGTATAAAGGTGGGGTCCACGGTAATATTTTATCAAATCTACACCGCCAATTCTACATTGCAACTCCTAATAGGTCATCAGACCGATTTTCTAGTAGATCTGTCCGTCAGATGGGCCATAAATTTAGATTTTGGTCCTTTAATTGTAGATCTCCAATCATTCGATGGTCGGATTGCATTTAATTTGACCATACACGGTATGGTCCTAGGGATTCTAAAGTCTATTTGGATGAGTTTTTGACGGTTGAGTTCAGAGCTAGATGGTCACGCTTCCTAAATTTATATAGTTAATTCACAACTTATGAAATTCTAATAGTCGAATCATTCTATGAGATAAGCTTCTCATTGATCTAGGGTTCTAGCACTAATTACACCGGATTTAATGGCTAATATGGGATTGAATAGCCCATTAGTTACATCAGGGTGGGGATTTCATCTTATCAGACATCAATATCCAATGGATGGTTGGTTCGACACCTTGTTCCCAAAATTGAGTTCGTACAACTTTGTCAATTTAACAAAGCTTAGTTGATGTGAATTTTTTGGTGATGTAGTAGTTTTTAATGTAAATCAACGGTTGGATGACTCAATTCATAAATGGAGATGGTTCCTAATGATCTGATTTATGTTAAAATGAAGTGAACAATTAAATGAGTCGACTTGTGCATATACTAAGTTAAGTCTTTATGGTAACACCCGAAGACTATAAAGTACAGGGTGTTACACCACATCATAGGAAAAAGTGGTCATTGAATTTCCACCATTAAAAACTTTCCAGGGCCACTATAATTTTTAAATAAGGACAAAGATTGGAGGTGGACATTTAACTCCTACTATATAGTGCACTTTATATGGAATTTGATTATGTAATGTCCTGATTCTCATGACCCGATGATGATCGCTCGAGTACGAGAAACCGAGGGTTACATCATAAAATGAAACTATCATGAAGATCATAAGTAATAGCAAAGCAGTTTAATACAAGTAAGTGACAACAAAATGAAATCCCTCAGTAGGAGAATTTTTTATTACACTCCAAGTAAAACATAGACCATCTTTGCAGCTATACGATTTCGAGCTTATATTTCTAAAAGCGGATTGGGTACTGAGTAACTCAGTACGCTGGTGTGCTGAGTAAACTTTGTGGGGCTACCATGATTTGCATATTTTATCTACTCCGTCCATCCATTTTAACGGATAATTTTATGCCTCGATCCCAAAAATGAGATATATCCAAATCTCAAGTAGACCTCACCAAGGGAAATAGTGTGAATTGAAATTCTACCATTGAAAATTTCTTGGGGCCCATGGAAGTTTTGGATCAAGCTGATATTTGTTTTTTTTTTTTTTTTTTACCTTCATCCATGCCTGCGTGATCTTATGAACAGGTTAGATGACAAATAAAAATCATTGTGGCCCTAGCAAGGTTTCAACGGTGGAAGTCATTATTCACATTATTTCTTATAGTGTGGTCCACTCGAGCTTTGGGAATACTTCTATTTTATGATCTTATGAACAGGTTAGATGACAAATAAAAATCACTGTGGCCTTAGCAAGGTTTCAACGGTGGAAGTCATTATTCGCATTATTTCTTATAGTGTGGTCCACTTGAGCTTTGGGAATACTTCTATTTTAGACTCAACCGCTAAAATGTTCTCGAAAAACGGATGGACGGCGTGGATAACCCACATACATTCATAGTAGGCCCAACTGAGTTTACTCAGTCCGATAAAACCGTACTGAGTAACTCAGTACGCAATCCTATTTCTATATTTCTGAAGAAATGTACTCTTTCTGCATTAGGTGACTCGCGGCCGGAGAGGTTATCGTTTGGCCTATCCATGATGGGGCCATGTAGTTGGATGGACCAATGATCTGCACCATCCATGTAGTCAGCCCTTCACTTGATGGCCATCTGTTATTGTATTGGTCATTAATCCTATCCATCCATCCAACGTAGATGAAAATCAAATAAGTAAATGGGCCATGTTAAATGGGGAAAGGCATATAAGATTATTTTCACATACTAACCTGGGTACAATTGCCCTTCAATAGTGGGACCCATTAGATTGTGCAGCCCACTGTCGCCAGGTCACAATCCCGAGATCGGATTGATTGAACAATCCTAACCGCTGATTCGTGGACACTTGTTTGTGGAAACAGCACTATTGGATTTTATTTTTTTCATTTTTAACCGTCCAATAAATGTCCACTAATCTGATAGTCAGATAATAAGATGAGCTTAATTTTTGTTTGATGATACATTTACAGCAGGTATCATAATTTAGAGTACCACATATTCATTTCTAAGTAATTTCTAAATGCCTGCGTATCATCATCCATCATAGCACACTCCGCAAGAGTAAATTATCTCTGAAGTTGGGTCCACATTGCTTTTGTGAGAACATGAAGATTCAGAACTACATCCACAAAGCTATATGCTGATCTTCACCGTTAATTGGACGACCCCATCATGGATGTGCATTACGAATTTTGCACCATATAATGACCCTAACCCTAACCTTGTGATTTGAAGGCTTCTTCCCACCCGAACGTTCTTAACCGTCCATCTGCATGCCACCGCTAGGAAGGTTAAGAAGCCCAACCAGCGACTGTGGCCACCGTACACTAGGGGTGACAATGGGCCAGGCTAGACCAGACAAGGTTCATACTACTACCTTGTGGCGATCGCACGATGAACGGCTCCGATCGTACATATGTGCCCATTATACTATAAAGATCAAATTTGTGTGGAAGAGACAGAAATCACTTCTAACATCTATTTGGATTTAGTAACCAATGTATGAAATCTCATTTCACAACAGTACAACAGCTCAGTCCATACAATCAGCAGAGATGGAACCAGGACCCGCCGTACAGTTGGAATCCATGCTTCTTCAAAGTTTACAGACCCACTTCAACTGAGTCATTCAACGGATTCAATTCAAGCAAGAGATGCAATCCATTTCCATGCCATGGGCAATGCAACTCAGGGTAGTTTTCTGTAGCAGGGGGTTTATGGGATGTGCAATGCATGTGGAGAGTAGAGGGGAGAAAAATGGCGTGAGAGACTGATGTAAAAGAGTGTGGCTAGAGGCTACACAAAGAAAGAAGGGTTTTGAAGAAATGCCCATGTTTTCTAGTGTTTTGGCCAACTAGAGCTTTATATCTTTGTAAGGCTAGCATCCTAATATGAGCCGGTACAATAGATGTGTAGTTGTAGATACTACGTAGTCACCATGGTAGGCCCTACAGAGCCTTCATTTCATGGCCTCCATCTCTACCACACCTACAAGCATGGACACAGATTGAGTATCACCCTGCCTCTCCAGGGCTTGACAAGAGCAAGGGCTTTGAGTGGCCACCGTGATGTATGGGTTTCATCCACACTTGTCCATTCATTTTGCCATACCGTTTTAGGGTATAAGCCCAAAAATGAGGTAGATCCAAGGGTCAAGTGGACCACATAGTGAGGATTAAAGGCCTACCATTGAGAACTTCTTGGGAGGCCACAAGTTTTGGATCAAGCTGATATTTGTGTTTTCCCTTCATCCGGGCCTACCTGACCTTATGAACAGGTTGGATAACAAATAAACATCATGATGGACCCTGGGAAGGTTTCAACAGTGGGCATCATTATCATCACTACTTCCTGTGGTGAGGTCCACTTAAGCCATGGATCTGCCTCATTTTTGGGCTTATACCTAAAATGATATGGGAAAATTGATTGAAGGTGTGGATAAGAACCCATTACATCATGGTGGCCGCTCAGAGCCCCTGCCTGTGCCGAGCTTGGACAGGTGGGGGTAGTACCCAATCCGGTCCTAACAATCAAAGAGGAAGAGTGAGAGCCGGCTGCTCCCATCAATGAATTGAAAAGACAAAAAAATACCTCTTTGTTGAAGGACCAGCCACACCCAAAATCTACTTGCAATGCCCCTCCCCATGACGAACTGCAAGGATGAAATCAGCCAAATGCTATGTATGCTATAAATGCAACAAATATGACACTTGAGTATTTGCGCAACTCACTGAATAACAGGCAAGCTTTTCAGTTAACAAAGTAAAACCCATCTGGATGAACATACAAAGGTGAAGATCTCATAAGCCAACCATCTCAGTACAAATCACTGAACTACACCCAACCCATAGAATATCCCACTCTTTATAAAGGCACTGGAAACAGAAATTGGCCCTACATGGATCAGTTCAATGCCTGAAAGCAGTTTGCTTCACCCCCGCGCTGGACATGCAATGAGGTGGCAGATACCCAGCAGGGTTCCGGAGAAGATGTGGCATGTCAGATGGGTCCCAGCTGGAATCCTTTCTCCTGCGCTGACACCAAAGAATAATGTTATAAGCTGCCGCAGAATCCATTTAATGTCATGAGGAATCATTTAAGGCAAGAGGGGTATTATACAATGCTCAGGCTGAGATTTTTTTCAGGGCATGTTCAGATCTCCAGTTTCTACATGTTGGCCTATGGTTGAATCATCGAAGTCATTGAAATGATGAGCCTCAAATTTTATGACCAGCATACCAAAAGTACAGAATATTGGAAGATTCTGGCCACATAATATCTAGCCATTTCTCGGCTGAATGTGGAAATTTTCTGCATTTTATCTAAACATCTGTTTCCTGGCCACAAATTAAAGGGTTATGGCTTTCCCATCCGATAAGCATTTGGTGCAAGGGTCATCCAGTGGGGCCCATAATATAAACAATTTGGTCACTGAACCATTAGCCCTGCTTGTACAAAACTGAACCCGAGCAAACTGTAAAGACTCAACCCAAGCAAGCATTGTACAATGCCTCATTTATAACTGCTCATTAGTGCATGTCCTTTGCACATCAAAAGAAAGAAATAAAGAAGGGCAACCACTCGGCCTGAAGTGAGGAGCTATTACAAGGTTCGAGTGATTTAACCATAGCTTCAAGATCAAAGAGAAAGAACAAATGCATGGACATCCAACTACTCCACCGGGCTAGACAGGCCAAGAATGCATCTGGGTTGATAACGAATTTAATTCCACATTGTTTTATGCTGATCTTAAAGGTTTTTTTTTTAGCCTATAAGATATTGCCACCATTCGATTTTCAATGTAGCTATAACCACCTTAAATTTGAAGGTCGCAATTGAAGGAACCGCTTCCCATTTTATTTTATTTTTTAAAGGATTAACGGCCATCCAGTTGCTCATGTAAATGATGAAAATTCCCTCATCAAAATTTAAAATGATTAATTTTATCATGCTTTTGAGAGAACCACTTCCATAGCCACCCAATCCTTGGTGGCTATACTCGCCCACGGCTGTGTTCACATGCGACTGTTCTTACACACATGAGAATAGCCCGAGATTGAGGATCAGCTGCTATAGAGGTAGTTCCCTCAAAAGCATGATAAATTAGTCATTTTAATTTTAATGAGGGATCATTTTACATGAGGGGTTGGATCTTCTTTGAAAGAGTGGTTTCCTCAAAAGTGGCCTTAAAACGTGGGTGGTTATAGGCTTACAATCATGTTGACTTATTTATTGTGGAAAGATGGTTAGAAATCAAAATATCTTCTTTTTTTTTTGTCGATCTACATAATCAAATGCCGCTTTTCCAATGTGATTCTATATTCAAGAAAGGTAACAAGAACCTAAATTACTAAAGGATCCTTCTATGTTTTTAAGGAAATTTTCTTGAAAGACGGCCAAAAAAAAAAAAAAAAAAAAAAAAAAAAGGAGGAAAGATAAGAATCCTGTAAAGGAAAAGTAATACTATCATGACATGGTATTACTTGGTGCATATTGATGGCAAAAAGATGATAGCTAAGTTTTTAAAATTTTCTAATTTATTTATATCCTTCATATTTTAAGAAAATCGTAAAAAATCTTACAATCTATGATACAATTTGCAATTCAATACAATTCAACCCCTATTATGATTTGCGATACAATAACGATTTTTGACAACATTGCCTACAGCTGTAATAAAGCCTCAAACAATAATGCATTGTCATTCATTCTCTGTTTTCAATCCATTTTGCTAACAAGCAGACAAATTTGTCTGGCATTTTGTTGCCATTTTCAGGCAGTATTATGAGCCATGCCAGGTGGCACCTCTCAGAGATTCTGCACATGCTGGTACATTCATCACCCACGAGGTCCAGATGTAGTTACTGATACGGACATGGATATAGGGAATGGGTACAACTCTCCTTTTCTCAAAATCGAGGTCATGTACTGAGTTTGCATCCAATTAATTCATAACATGCCACTTATTTTAGTTCTATAATTTTCTTTTACTTGATTTAACCCATTTTTTTAGTTATTAGTTTCATTGAACTCGTGTTGCTTTCTACTCAAAATCGAGAACACATACTGACCTTTACATGAAACCATTAACGTTTATGGTGTCTCCACAGTTATACTTCTCACAAACATTCTAGGATCCAAAGAAACAAACCCAACAAAGTAGGGTTTGGTCAAAGTATCCAATGAGTACCTAGTACTAGTATCTAGATATCACAGTCAGTACCACAGGCCAGTTTGGGTGGAAGCCCAGTCATCCCCTCTTGTTACAAAAAAGAAAGGATTGATGCCATGTGTTTGCAAGATAAAAGATAAGTTAGAGAAAGAAAAGAGAGAAGAATGGAGAGAAAATGAGAGTATTGCCACATAGGACGGCCCAACGCGCATGCCACACGCCATGTCTAATAATTTCCTACACTCCCCCTCTAGTTGGAGAATAGATAATGCAACTAGAATCAAATAAATTGAAACAAATTGCCAAGTGAAATCAGCTTACCATGCTAGGCTCAAACATCCACACGCACAGTTATATTAAAGAAAAAAGACTTGAGAGCAGGGCTCAACCATCCTCTAACCTCTATCCTAGAGATCACAAACCCCTACCCTCTTCTACCGTAAGAAAACTCTCAACACTTCTTATTGAAAGAAAATCTCATAAAAAGTTCTCTATACATATGGCAATAAGAGGCTATTTATAAGTGAGTGAAGATTGCTATTTCTAATCTACTACAACTGGACTTTCTAAAAGTGAAAATTAAACAACTAAGAAGCTTAAACAAAAAGAGGAAATTGCAACAACTAAGAGATTCCTGCTACATGTGCTTAAGTGAGCCCCCATCTCTTCTTGTGCACACGTGAAGCATGCACATGAAGAATGAGATGTGATTGCATCAATAGATGTTTCACATGCCCAACTTGCCAAATATAATCCGAAGACAATTTGCAAACCTAGTGAAGACATCCACTAATTGATGCTCGGAAGGAACAAAGGGCACAACAAATTCTTTAGCAACAAGTTGTAGTAATATATTCTACAATTATCTAGAAATTATGATGTGGAATGACAAAACAATGTGATGTAGGACAATTAACCACTTGCTCTAAAAGCTCGAACTGATAGAGCATGGTGAATCAATCATAGCCCAGGCCCCACATCCCATGGGTTAGGACCTCGGCCCCCTCGTGGGCCCCACTTCACATGGGTTCCGCTTCACACGAGCCACCCACCTCACACGGGCTGCCCACCCCAAGTGTGCCCCTGCATCCCACATGCCACCCCACTCAAGCCCGGTGTGAAAATGCCCCTGCATTACAATGAATATTTGAACATATCCTATTTTTTAGATTTATGAATATTATTTCAGATTTATTCCATATTTCATGTACGAGATTGTAAAAATCCTACAATTTTACAATTTGTGTGATTTCAATCAAACTCAACTTTCAAAAAATTGGTCTTGCAAAGAGATGGCTAAGAAGAGATACAACAATGGTCTACATCCAACTGAAAAAGGTCATCATATTTGTTGCCGGAGTCTTCCTATCGGTGAGAGTTTTGGGCCATGCTCCATAGCAGTCTAGATTACCTAACCATGTGCCCCACTTGTCGAAATTGAAAATCAGTGTATGCCATGGAAAGATTCAGGCCACTTATCATATAATCCCTCTGGGTGCAATCCCATTGCAATCTGATGATCCTAGCTTGTCAAAAACGATAACTATAACAATACAATCTGAAGATCCTAGCTTCATTTGTGATTCCATAGAGAAGAGGGCATCTTACAGTGGATTGTCTCTTGTTCCACTGAACCTCACCTCAATTGTTCAAGTCCAGCTCACCCTAGTTGTCCTTATCAAGTGTATATTAAGGATATCCACCAACTTTTTGGTCTCTCAAGTCTTAACATTATTGAAACCTTGCCATATGAGATTCTCTGAAGCTTTTGTTTAATGGTGGAAACCTTAGTTACACAATCCTTCTAGCTAGGTGCCGCTCCCACTTCGAATCACACTTCAGACACACACTCCTGCTCCTACTTCCTACCAGTTTATACTTGAAACCATTTTGAAACAGTCGCTTCCCTGCTCCCGCACCCAAATATGTTGACACTTCACATCACACTTCCTGAAACTATAGTTGAAATGAAGGCACCCCTACATCATTTGGATATAATTATATTCAAAGAAATTAAATAGAGGAGAAACCAGGTCTGGGGCAAACAATAAGGATATGTTCTATTCCAGTTCTTTTCTACTTTGCAATCAAGGGTGACACACAACTGAATCCTTTTCACTGGGTACTTAGGAGAGATACCTAGAAACTCCCCTTTAGTTTCAGATATCAATGACTCATTCTCCCATATTAACAGAGGAATATAAAATAATCGTAGAGGTTTTGCAGATATTGGGGGTAGCTTGAACATTTTGAAGATCAGGACTACATTCCATACTCCCCTACATTCATGACACTTGAAGAGCATTTGCTTGCTTCTATCAAGAACCTCATTTATTCTGGTATTGTCATGATAACGTGGCTCAATTGGATGCCTAGGAAACAAACTTTTGCTTTTCTATGTTATTATAGAGAACTTTGCTATGCCCACACCTGTGTACAAGGCAGATCGTGTACATGCCACCATGAGTACCAGCATTGCACATTGCTACTAGATCCAATCCATACATCATGGAGGTCCCATTATGTAGATATTCTCCCATGAATCAAGTAGGTCCACTAATCAGGTTGGCATAGTTCACGAAATAAATGTATGGCTGAGAAAGTCTTTCTTACTTGTCTACCTGTTTCTAACATTGGGGTCCACCTGGTGAGTTGACCAGACTTATTTTGGGTGATAACACTTTTAAGGTTGGAACCACCTTGCAGATGGATTGATACTGCAGTTATCTGCCATGCTGGAACATGTGTTGGCGTGTAGATGGAATCCCTTGCACACAAACCTCTAATATAGATATAGGAGTTGCACTTCTGGTTCCATTGATTCATGTAATTGACCAAGATTTGTCCCTTCATAATGAGAATTCAGGATAATATAGGTTCATCTTCTAACAAATATATGTATAGTGACATTACTGACTTCCATGCTCACCAAATATTAACAAAGAAAATTACACAAAAAACATAATTAAGATTTATAAAGTTACAAAACGGAACGGCATTTATATCAAAATCTACGTGACAAGTTAATTGTCTAAAATTACATGTGAAAGCAGTTCTTGAAAGATCGTATCAGAGTAAATATCATTCTGATGAGTGAATTGCACCTTCAAAGGCTACTAGTGTTGCGGAAGTAGGGTATCGTTGCAGTACTTTTTAAAGTTCAAACACTCGTCCACTAGGAATTCACTGCAGAAACATGCATGTTAATAAAATAATATTAAACAAACACAACGCCAAAATGCAAGTCCAGCAGGAACTTACAAAATCCGCTCAACCATTAGAGAGGTTTCCCATCTTGGGCTCCAAGGATAATCTGTCAAAGGAGGTGACATGACTGGTGTGCCTTGAGAATTGAAATGCTACAAAAATCACAAGGCAACAAAGAGTAATTCAGATGTGGTATCTTCATGGCGTATCAGGTGTGGTCTTGCCCTCTACCATAACAAGGTTTAATGAACATAAAGACAGTAAGAGGTTATAACATAAATTATGCATCGGAGATATCAAGCCCATCTTTGTGCACATATACACGTGAAGTAGGCAGTCTCCAAATATCAGTATCAGAGGATGGATCGGTCGGGCTGGAAAATAATACGATACAGGGTGCATCAGTGTATGAATTGTGTGAGTCATCCTAAGCTGTTGAAAACTGAATTTTTGAGTCAGTTCCCTTTAAAAAACAAAAACAAAAGCAGTTGAAAAAAAAAAAAAAGAAAGAAAGAAGCAAGAACAAGTAAAATTCAACCAATAAACAAATGCTTTAATATATAAATAGATTACTTGCATGTTATCATGCAAAGACATGATATGTTTTTATTTTTTGAAAGGTAACACTACCAGGGATTGAACCCTAGATCACTCACACAGACTACATTGTCCCCACTCCCCACCAGTTCACCTATCACTACACACTACTCACATACATATAATATTTTTATAATGAAAAACAATAAAAAGATGTAAAAGAAAATTCAATAAATACATGCTTTGATACATAAACAGGTTATACATATGCTGTCATACAAAAAACATACATATATTTGGATTGAACTATTGAATCAATTCATAAAGAAAAAATGGCTAAACCGTGAAAAGGAAAGGTAAAATAAATAAATACAAAGAATAGTGAAATATGTAGGATCAATCATATACATGAGTATGTAAGAAATGCTATTTTCTTTTTTGGATCACAATAAACTGCACTCAGATGGGCCTAATTGAAGAATGTCCAAATCAACTATTTTTTGGTCCACTCCATGTCTAGAGCACAAACAACATAATCATATTATTTCCCACCCACCCACACACGCACGCACGCACACACAAGAGCACATTAATTTCTTTTCTTTTCTTTTTTTCCTTTTTTGAAGAGTAGCACATAATCCTTCATTAATGGAAAATTTGCACTTTGCAGTCACAATACAGGTATTGACAGCATTTTGGATGGTTTTGCAGATCTCCGTATTTTTGTTCATCTCTCCATATGTGGACTTGATTGCAAATAAGCTTCTTTTGGAAGAAGTAAAACATGGATTTTATTTGACCAAATCTTGAGAAAGTAACAAAAGAAACCGTCCATTTAATGTCTTGTAGAGTTCCAAATTCCTTCACATTCAGTATTCAAACCCAAACACATGCACGGATGTGCAGATTCAAAATTAATATGCTTGTGTTTAGGCATATGGTGCATGCATGTATGTCGGCGTTGTATTTAAATGCATACTCATGCACTTCCTTTTTTTTTTAGAGAGCGTATATTTATGTAAAAATGTGTGACTCATCTTTAAGTCCACTGACATACATCCACGTGCATGTGATGTAAGACAGATTAAAAAGTTAAACATTGTCATTACCTGAGAACTTTGGAGCATCAAAGTCGGTTGTTGCTTAGGGAACTGAGTTGGAAGGAGAAAGTGCACCTACAATAAAACACAAAATGTTGCTCGAAGGAATATTAAAAGCCAGGATAACAGGTCAACATGACTCTCCTTACGGATCAAAAGCTGCAGATATGAGAATTTCAGATTAAAACTACAGGAAAACACCACTAGCAAAGATGAGAAGAAAGCACCTCAGAATCAGGGAGAATAACAAAAGCTAAAAGATTTTTGCCTGTAAGTACAAGAATAAGCAACTCATACAATCATATGATTCTTAGCAACTTAAGACTAACTAAACTGCAAATAATAGGCAAAAAAGTTAATATTACTTAAGGAGATGAATTAGGCAACTAAAATAGAAGAATCGTGTCTTTTGTAGGGTGAAGACAAGTAAAACAGCATTGGAAAATCAATAGTCAACACAACCAAAGCAATTTTCAGTCAAAAAGTAAAAACCAAATCTTTATTTACTTTTCCTAGGTAAGTTTGTCTCCCATCCTAAGACCTCAATGTTGAAGCACAAAGCACATTCCATCAAGATACAGGCATGAACCCCCAAAACCATACCTTGTGAGTGAAACAATTTCATTCATGGATTAAAATATTCTAGTAAACTCCACCAGGTCCAATGCATCAGCAAGTCCCTAGTTCAGTTAAGGGAGGGTTGATGGCAGAAATGCACTCAGTCATTGAACTTTTGTCAAGCAATCATGGGAATTCCATGATTGAACTTTTGTAAGTGAAACAATTTCATGCATGTAATTCTAGTAAACCCCACCAGGTCCAATGCACCAGCAACTCTCTGACTCAGGTAAAGGATGGTTGGTGGCAGATATCCAGTGATTCATTTTGTCAAGAAATCAAGAGAATTGGAATGGCACTTTATGGAAGTGACAAGCCACTAGTAAACCCAGCTGTTGTGGAAAGTGTGAAAGGGCTTGCTAGAGCAATCCCTAGAAGCAACATGGAACAATTTGTAAAACCATTAATGTCGAAGTAGTGAAGTGTGGGATAGGGCATTCCTTGAAAGTGACACGCTACAGGGATGACCAGTTGTAGTGGTAAATGGGCAAGGATTCCCACAACAGACTAGACGAGTGCAGGTAAAGAAGCAAGTCCAATGAAGAAAATTCATCTCACAGCTTGGAATGTCAGAATTTTGTAAGGTGAGAGTATAGAACTGGTACGAACATTGAAAAGGAGGGTTAATATAATGCGGCCCTACAAGATATGAAGTGGAAAGGAGCAAAAGCCAAAGAGACTACTGATGGATACCAGCATATGTATTTGGGAACGATGACTCAGAGAATAGGGAAGGGATAATTGTAGATAAAGACTCGAAGGATAAAATTTTGGAGGTTAAGAGAATGGAGTATCAGCTTACAGAAATTAATCTGATGTTAGGTGTGGGGAACTGATCTTAGGCATGGTGATGATTGACAGCATTGGTGCATATTCACCTCAAGTAGGACATGAGTACATTATTAAAAGGCAGCTCTAGGCACTGGTCAATGGGCTAATGCAGGGATTGCTAGACGCAAAACGAGCATTTATAGGTGGCAACTTAAACATCCACTTAGGAAAGGTTAATGGAGGTATGGGGCATAAAAGAAATAAGTCGGGGGTGGCTACTCTAGAGTTCAGTGGCATATGACTTGGCAATAATAAATATTTATCTTTAAAAAAAGGGATAAGCATTTGCAGACTTTCAAGAGCTGAAAATGCATAGCCGAAAGTGAGCTTTTCTTGCTTGTAGGACAGAGCAGTCAAGATGTAAGGACTGCAAAGTCATGCAAAGTAGACCTGGGGAGGATGCAGATGGAGATGGCTGGCAATGTAAAAAAGTAGTAGTAGTTCTTGGGGAATCTAAAGGCAAAACTCGCAAACATAAAGAAACGTGGTGGTAGGGAATAAGGCACAAAGGACTAGGGGCCAAAAAAAAAATCTGGTGGTAAGATTGGCGAATAACTAGAAATGAGTAAAATCTCAAAAGTATAAAGCTCTGAAAGGGATGTGAATAAGGTTGTAAGGCCAAATACAAGGTGTATGATGAACTGGGGAAGAGAATAAAGTGGGGAAGAAGAGGAGTAGAGAGAAAAATCTTAGAAGTGTATAAAGTGACCAACGGGTCTTAACGGAAGGCAATGAGATTCGAGAGAGATGGAGAAATTACCAAAGTTGTTAAATGAACATTCAAGCATATAAGAGAATTAGGAGCTTCAAACCATGCGAAGTTAGAGGGAAGTGTATTATCGTAGAATTGGGGAGGTAAATGAAGCTGTATCAAGGATGCAAAAGGAAAGATGTGGGGACAGATGATCTACCAATAGAAGCATGAAATAGTCTCCTTGAAACCATGTTAATTTGGTTAACTAGCCTTTTCAAACAAAATTGTACCTAGAACCCGATAAGTGGAAGAGAAGCTTTGTGATGACCATTTACAAGAAGAAAGGACGTGCACAGACTTGCACCAACTACGAGGGGATCAAACTTATGAACCACTTTATGGATCTCTGGATGATGGTAGTGGAACAAAGCCCAAGACCAAAAAACAAGAATACTAGAAATCAATTTAGCTTCATGCTAAGGAGACTAGTGGAGAAGTATTGAGAGAAGAGGAAGAAAATATACTTGGTTTCTATATATCATGAGAATGCATACAATAGAACAACTTGGGAGGTTATGTGGTAGGTGATGAGGAAGAAAGGGATCTCGGTAGGCTGTATGAACATCAGTAAGACATGCATGAGGGTATTGCTACAAGAGTGAAAACATCTGATGGGGAGATTGATGAGTTTCCATTGGCAATGGGTCTCCATCAGGGGTCAACATGAAGCCTTCACCTTTCTGCACTTGTTATAGATGAATTAATTGCTAGTGAGTCGTGTCCAAGATGAGGTCCCTTAGGGGGCATTTGGATCGTAAGTTACTTTGGATAAACTATTTATGCCATAATTAGATTATCTTGGTTTCTACTTATTCAGTCGATAAGTATGTTTGGTAACCAACATACTTATCAACTAAAAAGTAAAAAAACATGTTTGGTTTCCAACATCATAAGCAATTATCTCTTAAATCTAGTCCCCCTCACATCCAACCTTTAATGTGGGCCATTCATTGTGTGGGCCCCACCTTTGATGTGGATTGTCCATCATACAAGGCCCATTTTGGATGTGGGCCATTCATCACTATGGCCCGACCTTTAATTTGCACCATTCATTATGTAGTCGCCCATCATGCAAGGCCTACCTTGGATATGGGCCACTCATAATTAGGGCTGACCTTTGATGTGGATCACCCATCATGTGGAACCACCTCAATATGGGCCATCCACCATGTGGGGCCCAGCTTCAATGTCCACTGGCCATCATGTAGAGCCCACCTTTGATGTAGACCGTCCATCATGTAGGCCCCACCTTTGAAGTGGGTCATCCATCATACCAGCCTGCTTTGAATGTGGGCTTTCTATCATTATGGGCTGACCTTTGATGTGGGCTCACATTAATATGGGATCACAAATCATGTGGGGCCCACCTTTTATGTGTAGCCACACCTTCAATGTGGATAGTGCACCACGTGGGGCCACCTTTGATATGAAGGGTGAGAGAGAGCCTCCTTTAACAGGGGCCGTGAGAGAGAAGTGGAAAAGTCATAAGTTAAAAAGCTAAAAGAAATTACTTATTAAGATAAGTAGCTTTTGGTACATAAGTTACTTTTGCAATGATGCTCACCAAACAAACTTAAGTGAAAAAGTAACTTAATTTCTTAACAAAAGTTAAAAAGTAACTTATTTGTTGGTATCCAAACGGGCCCTTATTATGTGACAATGGATGATGGTGGGGCGTTTCTCAATTAGAATAGAGAGGAAGCAATTGCTATTGGAGATTTGTAGAAAGGGGCTAGAATAATGCTCAAAACTTACAAGAACCAAGACATCATGTTTGGAATGCAACTTTTGTAAGAATAGTTATAAAGGCAAGCCTTCAATTTTATTTTTTTTATTTTTTTTGAGACAATGATGATATTTCATTAAAAAGGCCGAAGCCAAACACTATACAAGAACACAAAAAATGCAAATGTATCAACCATAAACCCAAACAAACTCCCAACACAATCTAAAGATGAAATTAAGGATTTCTCACTCCAGCCCACTCATTTACAGTGAGTATCACCTTCCCGATAAAATCTTTAACACTTCCCTTTCTATTCCTAAAACGCCAGTCATTCCTTTCCCACCATAAAGCCCACAGAACCACTAACAAGCTTAGCCTCCACACCCTTTTTCCCGATGATGTAGGACGGAATGATCTAACCTAATATGATGCCGTGAAATTAAAAGACAGATTAACTAGAGCAATGGAATGACAAAATAAAGCTAATTTACCATAAATTCAAAATTTTCAGATTCATGACATGTCCAAATTCAAGCCTATGACAGTCCCGCAAGGCGAATCTCATAAATTACTGATTAACCAGGACCTATGAGAGATAGAACTCCCATCCTAGCATAGGGTTAAATCTGAATTCAATGGAAATCATGTGTCTTGTAAAAGTTTTGACGTGTTAGGACTGTTTAAAGGCTAAGGAATGTGGGAAATGGGTTTGGGGTATCTAAGCTCAAAGAAATTAGGGTTTGGAACATTAAGGTTGAGGTTTTGGGAGGTTTCGGGTTAGGATTTCAGATTTTGGATTTAAGGAATTTAGGGTTTTGAGAACTAGGTTTGGATGGATTAGGGGTTGTAGAAAGAAGAAGAATGAAGGTTTAAAAAAAGAAAAAAGAAGGTATGAAGAAGGAAGAAAAGAAGAAGATAAGAGAAGATGATACCTTGTTGAGAAGAGAGAAAAGTAGAAAGATAACTAGGGAATCGCTTCCTATGGTTACACACCACCAATCCAATCACATGATGAAAATTTTCTCAATATCAACGCAAAATGAGAGAAATCTTTTTCATTCATAACATGCATATTGGCTAGGGTGGAGACATCAAACCCTTCATAGTCTCAGAAAAAACCTTTCATAAAAAGGCGCTATCAGATGAGATGTTCAACATAAAGAGGCGTAATAAATTAAAAGTTATTCTTAACTCCCTAATCTCAACACAAATTTGAGTTATACTAAAAATAATGAAACATGTAAACAAACTAAACAACTAAACTATTTCTTTGCCCATGAGGGTCCACGATCAAGATGTCTAATGATGATGATCCAACGGTCCGATCATCGTGTCCACTCGATCCAACAATCTGATGTGTCCATCAAGCTCCTATATGTAGCCCACATGTATCTTCTTAGTGTGGGGTCTTCAAAGATGCACGAACATACACATGGGGTCTTCAACATGGCTAGGAAAGCGAATTGGGAAAAGTGGGCCCCATATAATGGTCGCCTAGCCATAAGGAGATTGGTTCAGCCCTCCTTTGGTATGGTGCTCGAATGTCCTCATCACCCGACTTCCCTACTCTCCCACCATGCCAAGATAAAAGAAAATCCTCTATCAAATTCAGAAACACCTAATCAACCCCGAATAGCTGAAGAAGATAACTCCACACCTCCCTTGCGAAGATACAATGGATAAAGAGATGATCGATTGATTCCGCATCTTTGTAGCACAAAAGACAAACATTAGGGAGAATTATATCCCCCTTCCGCAAATTATCAATTGTTAACACTCTATTCCTCCCAACAAGCCATCCGATAATCACCACCTTCAAAGGTGCATTGTATCGCCATAGCCAAGATGTTGGAGCTAACCCAACAAAACCATCCCTTTTAGTCATAGATCGATAAAGGGATCTCACTGAAAACGAACCTGATTTTTCTTTTAGCCATTTTATGGAATCCAACTATGATAACCTTGGAGAAACCTTCTCAAACATTTGAAGAAGTTGCAAAAGTTCTTCGAACTCTTCGTCGACTACATTTCTTCAACAGCACAAAGACCAAGTGACTACTTCATCCCTGACCGAAAACAACTACTAACCTTCATCCCCTCCTCTGTAGCTAACCCCGCTAATAACGGAAACCTCTCACACAACTTCACCTCTTGCACCCACCTATCCCTCCAAAAGCCTCCAAAAGGCAAGGCTTCAGTTAGTTTCTGATAAGAACAAAAGGATCGATCTTATTTTATTTGATCAACAGCAAGAAATTTTATTAAGAAGGTGCACGGGAAGACATGGCAAGAAGGAAGCAACTTCAGGTGAGCGAGAAATTCTTCCTGCAGGCAGCAAATCTGCTTGGAAGGCAAAGGAATTTCAAGGTGTGGGAGTTAGAGTAGAAGGGGAAGAGGAAGTTGGGTCTAGGGCAAGGGAGAAAATAGAGATTGAGGAAGGAGATCAGTGTCTAGGGGTAAAAGGGGAGAGCGAGGAGGATGTAGGAGGGACTGTACCTCTAGGCTCTGGGAGAGGAAGAAGGATCTGAGAAAAAGGGAGGCCAAGGGTAGATATTGGACAATAATTACAAAGCAATTTCTTCAACAATAATTACAAACAGACACAATAAGGGACATGAGGGATAACCTACCTAACAAAAATGCAAAGAATAAAATTAATGTACTAGGGTATGAAGAATTCAAAGTCCTGGCTCTTTTCTAGTTCTAATGGATAAAAAGCAGCACAATAGACCACTACATTTAAAATTCGAAAATGCTCATTAAGGTTTTTCCTGTAATGCCTACTAGAGGCATGCCCGACCAACATGGTGTTTACGTCATGTATGTTTGGCGCCACTGTATTTTGAAAATGAGACTGATGAGATGCAAAATGAATCTAGACAAGGTTTCAAGCTTACCAGAAATGTAAAAACCCCAGAAGCAGCAAGAACTGTGGCTTTCCTGCAAAAAATCTGGTTGGTGAAACAATCAGAAAAAAACAGTTTCATTAATTATGTACATCAGTGGATACAGAGAATGTCGAAAAGCATACTGGATCTGCTTCTACTGGCCTTCCAAAATGGGGGGCTAAAGCCTCAATAAAGCGTCTTCTAGCGCCAACAGATGCAACTGCCTCCAAGAGCTAATAAAAGAAAGAAACTGTTTACTTAGAAACAGTTATCACATACATATATTTATATAAGCAAACACGAACAGCCATACAAATACACACACATGTATACACATGGATATGTGAACATGCATGCATGTGTACATGCATAAGGAGAAAAAACATAAATAGATATATAAATATAAGAGAGCATGCACTGCGATCAATATTATCCAAAAGTTATCAAGCTCTCAACATGTGTACACTTGAAGACATGGACGAAACTGAACCTTTAACCCGTTGGGCCCTTCCACGGATAGGGTGCATCACAAAAATCACAACAGTCAGATGATCACAACATAAAACTCTTCTGCAATTACAAGTAGGTAGCTAGGCAAAAATCCAACCAACAGTCGACATTAAATGGGCTACAATCATCTGATTGGTATGATTTTTGGCACATGGCCCAACCATTGTAGGATATGGTAGATGAATAGTTCAGATCTCATACATGTGAGCACATGTAGGAAACTGAGTGCTTGATAACTGACTTAGATATTGGCATTTAGCATAGGACACTTTCTCCATAAATATATGAGATATTTTTCTTTTTCCCTACAAAAGTTAATGAGCCCAAAAGCTCACTCCTATCAAAAGGATTCTGGATCATGTCAAGGAAAAGAACAAAATACTGAGAAGCCCAAGCACCTATAAGAACACAGGCTGCCAGTGACTTGCATATTAACAGCTCCCTCGCAAGTATCTGGCAACTCTGGCCACCTTCAGTGATATTTTAGGTTCTCAATTCATTTCAAAATAGCGTTAGTAAAGGACCAGTCAGAATTTGCTCACGAAAAATACTGAACAAGAGAATTGCTCCTCGACCAATAAATACAATTCAGATTAAGCCCATGGAAGAAGAAAATGCTGATGGTGAAATATCACCCTGGACAGGCAAGCATTGTCATTGGCTGCTATGGACAGTATATCCTCTCAGACACAATTTAAAAATCAAGCACATGAATATTATTTTTTCATTTTTACCAGCCCCTCGGTAGATTAAAGCCCAATTCTAACAAAGAACCTCAAAGAAGAAAATTTGAATGCTGGAAGATCACCTTGGACAGAAAGCAATTGTTGGCTTTTATGTCATATGTGCCCTTTTTTGGGAGTCTATAGGTCATATATGCCACATATAGTTTACTGGAAAATACTCAAATGAAGTAGAAGCTAGGCCCAAAGATCTTTTCTTTGTCCTTCTCTGGTCTTATTATCACAGATTGGCTTGCTCACCATGATTACATGGGCTTCAAGGCATTGTCCTTCTGATGTAGTTGTAAGTGAAAAATAAGGTAAGAGAAGAAGAATGGATTTCTGCACAACCCACACAATTCAAATATGTTGATTTTTAAGGTTTTCTCCCTCTACAAGAGAATACTTCTCCCTAAACTCAAAATTTTTTGTTCCAATCTCATTACCATACATCAATCTACAAAGACATAAAAACCCAATTATTCTAAGTTCAGAAAAGAATCCTAAAAAACCGACACATATATGCACCTAAACCTCCCCCTCCCTTGTATTATCTTATGCTTATATCCTTCTTATCCTTTGAAGATGTCCTAAGATATTAATATATCTTACTAAATATCCCGGTATGATATTAACATATCATATTAAAGATATGCAAGACACAAACCTCCAAAATTTATGGCTATCACTTCATGACACATGAGACTCCTTGTACTTGGAAACTATTGCTAAGACTACCAATAGATCTAATTTTGGACTCCTAATAAAAACCCTCAAAATCTTTACTAAATAAAGACTCTAAAGAATCAATCGAGAATCACACAAGGGATCCCTATCTCTTAAAAATCTATAAGCAGAACATGTGGGCCCACTGGCAGGCCGTAGGATGCATAAATTGGGCTTTTGGGGGCACGCATCTTCATCGCACACTTCATGTGATCATTCCACTTGCATTATTCCCCACCATTTGGAAGGAGCTCAACCCCATTGAATTGTTGTATCTTCTTAAGAAAGGGACAAGTATCAACCAGCTTCAACTGCTCAGTCTCCTAGGCTTGCTTCAGAATAGCACTGATATTTGATCCATTGATGCAATACATATCTTTCCATCCTCAAACATTAGGAATTTTCTTTTCCACGTATCATACTATCTTGAACATAATGTGTTGGCCTTCTAAGTAATACATTGCACACATAAACACCACATCACAGTGAAACTCCCCATGGTAATCACCATCACTTGGAAAAAGAAATCAACCAATGGCATGTCACCTTGATGTTATTCCCATTCCAAATCCACACCAAAATGGTGAAGTTGACAAACCTCTGAAATCTATCTTCAATTTCTCTGCCATCATCAGTGATACATAATTCCCACAACTGCCGTTGTGGTGCAACCTGGTTATTGAGTCAATGCGATCTCGACCCACGAATTGCAAAGAAATGGACATGAGTCACCCACAAGAATGGAGTAGAGAAGGAGAAATAACTTTATTGATATCAAACTTCTCTTACAATATTTACGAAAAAACTACCTAAAAAAATATTGGAATGACTACTTCCAACACCACCCCCCTTCTATAGACTCTTTAGGGAGTGTTTGGATTGCCCTTTCCAATGGTAAAGAGTAGTAAAGTGGTCATCAATATGTGGTGCACGTGTTTGTTTCTATCGAGCAAAAGCTAGAAATCAGAGCCGCCTATCTACCGAGCCCTCTCGTCAGTGTAAACCAAGACAGGGAGACAAATCCCAGCTCGATCTTCGCAGGAATGCGTTCTGACTCACACCTTCCCATGGCGGCTATATGATACCTGCAGGATCATAGCTATGCGATGCACGCTCTGCCTCCACTCTATAAACATCGTCTATTGGGGGGGGGGGGGGGGAGGGGAAGCGCACCATACAAGTGGCATCCTTAGTGTCAAGGTGTATTCAAATGGCATCATTGTGCGGCTGTTTACAGCAGAAAATAGCCGACACCATGTGTCACTGTAATCATTACGCCTTCACTTTGTTTTACAGTGGTAACTGGCAATCCAAACATGCCCTAAGCGGATCTCTAATGAGAATGCCCCCCAACTAAGAGATTGATTTCAAAGCAATCATAGTTGACTTCGAATCAATCTAATCTACCTATGATGGTAAAAGCCTAACAATAGTAAAAGCAAATATAGAAAATAATCCTAATTGCATCTCTAAATCAATCCCATATCTTCAATCGCACCCCCCTCAAATCTCCAATCACATCTTTAAATTAGCTCACATATCTTTCAAACATAGTAAATTACAATCCTTGATTTAGGCCCCAAATCTATAAATAATTGGTCCAAAATTCAGCACATGTTGGATACTACAGTGGACTATGGCTCTACGATATTGTTGGGACCTAGAGTAGGCCCAGTTGGGCCAAGGGCCTGCATCACATTGTCGATCACCAATTTGAAAGCTCTACCTTGCATTGTGCAAGTTGTCATGAAGACACTAGGACTCTAATCTTCTTTCTTTGAAAATTTTGGAGACCAAAAAATTTTTTGTCATATAAGGATATTTGACATCCCATCTCTGTGTACAGATTCCTCCATAGTTGTATCTACATTGCTACCTCCATCTAGCTTTCCTTCATTACATCATCTTCCTTATACTCTGCTAAGGGCCTGTTTGATTTTTGAGGGAAGAGGGAAATACCCTTGAAAAAGGTCATTATTACCTTTTCCCCTGTTTGAAATTTCAAATGCATTTTCGTCTCGAAAATTGGTCCGAAAAAGCTGACTTACATTTGTAGACCCCACTGTGATGTGCATGACATATCCACACCGTCCATCTGTTTTATCGGAAGATTTTAGGGCCTAAGTCCAAAATTGAGACAAATGCAATGTTCAAGTGGCCCATACCACAGGAAACAATGGCCTTAAACGTCCACCATTAAAAGTTATTTTGTTTATTGGGCCCACATTAATGTTTATTTGTCATCTAACCTGTTCATTAAGTCGTAAAAACATTGACAAGGGGTAAACACAAATATCAGCTTCATCCAAAACTTCTAAGCTGACGTATAGGATGAACGGTGTTGATACATCACATACATCACAGTGGGCCCTATATTCATTTCGCAGCCATCCTTGATTTTAACGCCAAAAAGCTAAGCTGTCAACGTCGGCCTAAGAAACGATGTGGTAATTACCTGGTAAGTAATTATTACTCATTTACCAGGTAATTACCTATTACCTCAAAAATCAAACAGGCCCTAAATGAATTGTCATTGAGTTTCATTTCCAGACAAAGGAACGGTGCCCAAATTTGAAACACGTGTAGCACCTCCTTTGTTCTCTATGACAATCAAAAGATGGCTTTTTAACAGGCGACTTTTGATCAACTTCTTGATGCATTCCTCCACTACCTAGTTTAAGCTACAGTAGATTCGAATTCAGAGAGACTCATCTCGATTTCCTTTCACAAACTTGTGAGAGGATTTCGAGCTAATTATATCTTTCTATCATATGTGTTCTTCGGCTTTCAATGCAAGTTGGTAAGCCTCATCCATGGTTGCCATTGAAATCTTCTACCATATCTTGCAATCCAACACACTAATATCACCGTGTTATCAATTGATCTTCAGTGAAGTTGTTCCAAAATAATGACCAGTAAAACTCCGTATAAGCTTTAACGGTCAAATCTTTTTGTCAAATGCAATGGGACTTCTTATCATTGTTCAAAGTATCAGTATCTTTACATGTATCGATGACTGGGGATAAGGAAACATACACCAATATAGCTAATATTTGGAAAAATATTGATAACTAAGAGACACGTTAGGAAAACATAGTGAAAAAGTTAGGAATTTTTCACCAAAACTTCAAGAGATGTTAAAAGGCACATGTTTACACAGTTAGGAATCAAAATATTCTAATAAAACAACTATACATAATAAGTTTCCATTTCATGGGGGCCTAAACCATGTGTTGTCAGAAAATAGTGCAACTATAACAAAATTGCCATCATATCATTTAAATACTATACAATGAATGTACTAATATTTTTTTAATAATTAAAAATATTTTTTCAAAAAAAAAAAAAAAGAGAGAGGAAAAGTTATGACAAATTGATAAATTGGCTCTCACTGATGAACACATCAAATTTGCAAACATCCTTTCTTAATTTAAGGGGTAAAATAGAGAAAATTAGGATTCCACAACTTCCCCCATTTTCCACTCAAATGTTGAATTTTTCACCACAAATCCATGTCAATGCATGAGAATCATGCATAGGCATGGATTTCCATTGCAATCCACATTAACATTTGAGAAAAAAAAAAAAATTCTATGTTGTCACCTTTGGGTTTTAGCCCGTCTATTCTCCGCTTCGAGTCAAGATTTCTCACCCAAATCCAAGCTTTGATTCAACAAAAAGAAAATGGAGATCTTTTTATCTTAAATTTCGTCAATTTACGGAAGTATCATTCGTATCAGCAATTTTATCGTTGGTATCGCCAAACCAGGAAACTTTTATGAAGGAGATTGCCCAAAATATCGTTGAATCAATACTATCGTGAAATATCACCAATAATATCAAAAATATCAGCGATATTTGGAATTTTTTGGAATATTTGCAATATCTATATTGCCAACCTGGCAATACCGATAATATCGCCAATATTTGGAATACTGCTTTTGATAGAGTTCTTGCTTGTAATTCAAGGGCAAAAACTTTTTTCACATTGCATCCTTCATCGCTTCTTCCCACTCCACTACTTTTTCTTCTCATTGCGCTTCTTGGTCCTCTAAAGTTCTGTCCACCGAAAAGCACATGACCCCATAACTGAGTAGCCACGAGGTTAACCTTCTTCATCTGGCATCTCCTTTTATTTGAAAATTTGCCCTACACAGGTCAACCAATCGCAGAAGTTCTACAGATATAGATATCCATAGAATTCAGGCATCTCAACTATAACACCATAGTTGTAATCACAATCTTCCAACGGGTAGCCTCTCCAACCATGGGGACAATCAAGAGAACCTTCAAAATCACTACCTTCAGATTCCACAATGTTGCCACTTTCCCACATATGAGAAGACTCTCCTTAAGGTTGTGGAGGTATTGTCAACCTATCAATATACGGAAGACCTCTTGAACAATTTCCAATTGATCTTGTCTCCTACCCATCTCTTCCAAAACATTCCTCTCGTTGCACACCATTGATCTCAAACAAGCCCACGGATGAGCTAGCTGTTATACAAATTTAACATTGGTTTGAATGAAAACAAAGAAAAGAACACAATTCAAATTTGTTGACTCTAGAGTTTTCTCCCTCTGAAAGAGAAGCTCTCCCTAAAAACTCAGACCTTTTTGTTCAACCTCATTGCATTATATGGGCATCTAGAAAGACATACACATAGAAACTCAATTATTTTAAATTAAGAAAAGAACCCCTAGATACCACACGCATGGGCCTAAATCTCCGCCTCCCTTTTATTCTCTTATGCTTATCTCCTCGTCCAATTAACACATCCCAAGATATTAATATATCTTTTTAAAGATGTCGAAGACAGAAATCTCCAAAAATAGAAAATTAGTAATGACTTATGATACATAAGACTCCTTATACTTTGAAACTATTATTAAAGACAATGAAACGACCTCCTAATTTAGGATGCCTAACCAAAAAAAAAAAAACTCAAAATCTTTACTAAAAAAAAGACTCCAAAGAATCAAGCTAGAACCACAAAAGATAATTATCTCTTAAAAAAACTCTAACCACAACTGCACATGAAGGGCCCACAGGGCGGGCCATACGACCCACAAATTAGGATTTAGGGCCCACATCCTCATCAAACAGTTCTTGTGATCTTCCCACTTGCATTACCTTCAATATTTTCTTTTATCATAAATGAGTTCTAGATATGCAAACAACTTATTTCGGTTATTTACATCTCTTAGGAGATGCAGATAAGAGGTTTGCTAAGAAATGTATATCAAGGACCCTGGTACTGGCTACAGCTTGTGGTCAGATTCAGGTTGTTGCAGATGTGCAACATGGAGTTTTGTCCTGTAATATTGTGTTACATTTGACAGCACTTCATGCGGATGATATCTACTTAGTTGCGTGATGATTAAGAAATTAGATAAAGACTTGTTACCCCTAGCACTTTTTTCAAGAAATCTTGGGTCTTGAGTCTCTTGACCAGTATCACGTCTGTAGGTTCAAAGTGGGCCAGCCTGAGCCAGCCCAGACTGCATTAGGCTGGATTTGAGATGAGACTAAAGGCACGTGGCCTAAGCTTGGACATCAGTTTAGAGGCCCAATAATAATCAGGCTAGGCCTGGATTGCATATGCATAAAGGCCCAACAAGGTGGCCCTTCCAACTTCTTTAACACTACTGAGACTGGTACTTGGCTAGCAAGCTAGCCCAAGCTGGGCCTGGGCCTAGATGCTATGATAATGTGATGGGATGGGTATGGACCCTAGATGTTTAGCTAATGGGGAAGGCTTGAAATAAGCCATGGCCCCAGCCAATCTGGCCCATTTACACCCCTACAAGCATGCATGATTTATTCCTCATTAATTAAACAAATACAGATGCATCACAAATTATGGGCCAGGCAGATGTACAGGACTTGTTATGGTTTTAAAAGGGGGGACTAGTGATTTCTGAGGGTATTGTTACGATCAAGGTATATATTTTGATAGGCTTGAGAAGATCTTTAGGATCTCCCTAGATAAGCATGAAAAGAACCTTAATTGCATACTCTGATGCCAATTGGGCTGGATCACCTGACAATTGACGATATACCTCTAGTTATTATGTAATTCTCAACTGCACTCGTCTCTTGGTGTGTGCCAAGAAACAACCCAGTATTTGTCATTCTCTTGTTGAAGTTGAGTATTGATGCAGGACAATTAACCACTTGCTCTAAAAGCTCAAACTGTTAGAGTATGGCGAATGAATCCCTTTATCTCATAGCTCAGGCCCCACATCTCATGAGTCAGGACCTCGGCCGAACCCCCCTCGTGGGCTCGTGGGCCGCCCAGCCCGAGTGTGTCCCCGCATCCCACGGGTTACCCCACTCGAGTCCGGTGTGAAATGCACATTAATCACCCTCGGTGAGGAGTCTCAAACACGAGAACTCTCCCGAGGGCCCCAAATCACATGGGTCACCCACCCCGAGTGTGTCCCCGCATCCTACGGGCTACCCCGCTTGAGCACGATGTGAAAATGTTTTTGCATTAATCACTCCCGGTGAGGAGTCTCGAACACGAGACCTCTCGCTCTGATACCAATTTAATGCAGGACAATTAACCACTTGCTCTAAAAGCTCGAACTGTTAGAGCATGGCGAATTAATCCTTTTATCTCATAGCTCAAACCCCACGTCGCATGGGTTAGGACCTCGGCCGAACCCCTCTTGTGGACACCCCAAATCACATGGGTCACCCACCTCGAGTGTGTCCCCACATCCCACAGGCTACCCCACTCAAGCCCGGTGTGAAAATGCAACTGCATTAATCGCTGCCGGTGAGGAGTCTCGAACACAAGACCTCCCACTCTGATACCAATTTGATGCAGGACAATTAACCACTTGCTCTAAAAGCTCGAACTGTTAGAGTATGGCGAATTAATCCCTTTATCTCATAGCCCAGGCCCCACATCTCATGGGTTAGGGCCTCGGTAGAACCCCCCTCGAGGGCCCCAAATCACATGGGCCGCCCACCCCGAGTATGTCCCCGCATCCCACGGGCTACCCCACTCGAGCCCGGTGTGAAATGCCCCTGCATTAATCACCCCTGGTGAGGAGTCTCGAACACGAGACCTCCCCCGTGGGCCCCAAATCACATGGGTCACCCACCTCGAGTGTGTCCCTGTATCCCACGGGCTACCCCACTTGAGTCTGATGTGAAAATGCCCCTGCATTAATCACCCTCGGTGAGGAGTCTCGAACATAAGACCTCTCGCTCTGATACCAATTTGATGCAGGACAATTAACCACTTGCTCTAAAAGTTTGAACTGTTAGAGTATGGCGAATTAATCCCTTTATCTCATAGCCCAGGCCCCACATCTCATGGGTCAGGACCTCGGCCGAACCCCCCTCATGGGTTCGTGGGCCCCAAATCACATAGGCCGCCCACCCCGAGTGTGTCCCCGCATCCCACGGGCTACCCCACTCGAGTTCAGTGTGAAATGTGCATTAGTCACCCCCGATGAGGAGTCTCGAACCATAGACTTCCCCCAAGGGCCCCAAATCACATGGGTCACCCACCCCGAGTGTGTCCCCGCATCCCACGTGCTACCTCACTCGAGCCCGATGTGAAAATGCCCCTGCATTAAGTATCGTTCAATGGCCATCTACAACTACTAAGCTAGCATGCCTATAGTTTCTTCTCAGGAAACTTCATATGTTATAACCAGGCCGTCAATGCTTCCTGTGGGATGTTAGTGCTACACATATGATGGCAAATCCAGTTTTCCATGCATGCAATAAACACATCAATCTTGAATACCCTTCTATTCACAACAAAGTTACTTCAGGGCAAATTCGCACCATGCTTGTTCCTTCTTCTCAACAGTTGCAGATATTTGTAGTATGTCGCTTCCTCAAGATTGTTATCACTGGATATGAAGCAAACTGCATGTAAGGGCTTCAAAAATGGTTACGATCATAACCGTGTTAGTGCCCACCCTTATGTGGTATAAGGGTGAATCGGACGGCTGAAAAAAACTAGGCCATGCCACTCAGTCGGTACAAGGGTCGATACACCCGATTTGGGCAGATACGGCCAATAAGGCCCTCTTTTATTTTTCTTTATTTTTCACTTTGCACTTTTGTCTTCGTTTCAACCCTAGAGGAAGCTTAGAAACTTATTTTAAACTAGATATATGCCAATTTAGGGAATTAAAAAACAAGATTTGAGTGCAATTCAATGAAACACAACAAAATGGACCATTCTAGGGAAATTTACGAAAATGTAAACCATCATTTTTTTTTATCTACTTTTCATTGTATTTTAATGAAATGGGTCATAATCCACCAAATCATGTTTGATTTGTGTTCAATTAGGGCCCAATTGGTTGACTTTCAGTAGCTCAAGCCAACAAACAGCTTCTTACCAAAAAATGTTTTGATACGCACCATTGAATACATGTTAAAAATACAAAGAAAAATGATAGATTCTAGTGTTCTACATTTTTTCCTATTCTCCCATTAATTTTTCAAGATTTTTTTACCCAAAAAGAAAATTGGCCGATACAAGCCCATATCATCCGATACAGGTCCCATACGGCCTAATACACCTTGTATTGCATCGTTTTTGGACCCCACCACTAAGCCTACCGATTCTGTTATTCAAAACCTTCGCCCACGCTCAATTTGAGGGGGAGTGTTAAAACATAATAGCATGTGTTAAGAAATGGTGGTGTGATTCCTATGAGGGCATTCTTCTAGTTTCTATGTATGATGAGGGTATTCATGTAATTTATTAAATCTTTTAGATATGCTTGAGACAATCTCCAAAATACCCCTATATTGATTCTATTGATTCAATATAGGAACAATTCCCATGCTTCAAGGTTCTTTTCCAATAATATCAAGAAAACTTTAGTACATGCATCCTAAATCAGGACACAACGGTTGACTTTCCACTCATAAATTCATCTCTTAAGCATCATGAATTACAATTGCAAGTCTTCAACTATCTTCCCCAAATTTCTGATGTCAGAGACCATTTGAAGTTGCCATTGAACCAATTCAAGTAGCAGAATGATCTGACATTGTTTTTCTTCAAGCAATGTAACAAGGAACAATTGTGGATAATATTTTAGGAATCATTTGGATGCACAACCAAATAGCACTTAGCAAGAATCCCGAGCCAACAAGGTAGGAACCATGTTTGGGACGACATGGAAAGGAAGATTCAATTTTCTCACTTTTTCAGCACCAAATATTAGATATGTGATGCAGGACAACTAACCACTTGCTTTAAAAGCTCGAACTGATAGAGCATGGCAAATTAATCACTTTATCTCCTAGCCCAGGCCCCACATCCATGGGTTAGGTCCTCAGCCGAAACCTCCTCGTGGACCCCAAATCACATGAGTTCCTGCCCCCTCGTGGGCCCCAAATCACATGAGTTCATACCCCCTCGTGGGCCCTAAATCACATGGGTTCCAACTTACACGGGCCATCCACCCCGAGTGTGACCTCGTATCCCACAAGCCACCCCACTCGAGCCCGATATGAAAATGCCCCCGCATTAATCACCCCCGATGAGGAGTCTCGAACACGAGACCTCCCGCCCTAATACCAATTTAACGCAGGACAACTAACTACTTGCTTTAAAAGCTCAAACTGATAAAGCATGGTGAATTAATCCCTTTATCTCATAGCCCAGGCCCCACATCCATGGGTTAGGTCTTCGGCCGAACCCTCGTGGGCCCCAAATCACATGGGTTCCACCTCACATGAACCACCTACCTCACATGGACCGCCCATCCCGAGTGTGCCCCCGCATCCCACGGGCCACCCCACTCGAGCCCGATGTGAAAATGCCCCTGCATTGATATGTACAGGTCCTGAATGGATTTCACTGGCAACCCGGTGCTGGCTTATTTTGTTAACGCAGCAAACTAGGAACTTCCAACTGTAGCCTTATCCATTCAAAAATGTAATCGAGTGCAGCTACCCATCAACAACCTCCAAATGCTCTAAGTCAACAACTCCATCTTAAGAACTAAAGGTTGGTAGGGTATTTATTGTTGCATGAGTCAAAACTACACCACAATCTAAAAGGCTTTCGTAATTTCTTTCAACTAACAGGTTGAGAAACTAACTATAGAAGTTCATCGTCCTCATCATATAAGACTTATCCCAATTAATTCGGGTCAGTTACATGATGAATCATGTTCTGCCATTCAACTCTATCAAGGGCGACAACTTCAGTTAGAACATAGGCCATCAAGTCTTTTCTTACGATCCTGCCCACATCCTTTTGGGCCTTCCCCTTGCCCTTTTAGAACCTTCAACTTGTACCAACTCACTCTTAACCGGCACAGTTCTTGGTCTCCATTGCACATGAATAAACCATCTAAGTCTAAAACTATATTGAAAAGACTCCACCCTTCTTTTTTCTTTTACAAATGACAGGTCTCAAGAAAAAGGCAAACTAAATATAGAAGTTACCTCTCCAAAGAAAATGAAAAAGGAGAAAAAAAAAAAAACAAACAAACAAACTATATAAAGAATCTTTGAGGAAGATATCAGGAGATGTTCCATTCAACCAGCAATGGTCCAATGCTTGTATACAGACTGTCAGGTCATGTGCATCAATTACCAACCAAAATTCCTAAGAGCTTGAGAAACAATTGAAAGAAATGGATTAAGGAAGCCATCTTCATCAGAAGAGTGCAACTGACCTGTGCCTTGAGATTTTCTTCTAAATTAGGAAGGTATTCCGCCATACACCTTTGGAAAATCAGAAAAAAATAAACAGAGAACATCAAAAACCAGCTGGCTGATGACGATTAAAAATGCTTTGGTTATAATGTCTAACACATAATAGAGCACAATCAGTCAGGAAAAAAAGAAGAAGAAGAAGAAGAACAACAACAACAATATTCTAACAGGGGAATGTGCTCATCCCTGAAGAAAGATGCACCTGGCATCATGATACATCTTCTAGAGATCAAAGAAGAATCTAACATGGAGCAGTGTGCTTATTACTGAAGAAAGATACACCCCGTGTGTACTGTTGAACAATACGCACAACTTACATTCCATCTATCCAAGGAGGAAGCTTGATATCTTCAATAGAAAATAAGGTCTTTAGTTCTGAGGAAGAGACTAATTTTACACGTGGGGCAGAAGGAGCTGAAGAATACTTTCTGATAACTGGAAACACAACCTGCACGGCTTTGGAGATTTCAGGTCATAATGAAAATCCCAATAAGCTTTTTTTATCATTTATCTATGGCCACAAAATAATCATATCACTTCACAATACAAAAAGATGAATTCTTTAAGGAAAGAAGGATTCAACATAAAATAGTTTCTTAACCTGAAACACAGAGAACAAAAGAAGAAAAAACCAGTTTTGCTCATTCCAGAAGCACGTGGATCCCATCCCCAGTATAGGCCACTACATGTTCCAACCTCACACCCACATATGAGATTCAACCATCCATCAGCTGGGTGCCCACTTGTATATGCCCTTGCAAAATAATCCGGGTAATCCACGTATCAAGTGGGACAGCGCAGGAAATAAATGAACAACGAAACAGATTTAGCCAACTTTCTTGTAGCCCTCAATTTGTTTCATTGGCCTGCTTGATTACTGGACCAGCATGTTTCTGGGCCAGGGCATCTTAAAATTAGGGCCAATCTGATGGACAGCTTTGACGTTTCACAGACATGCCAACTTGGCACGTGCATAAGCATGTAGTTTGGCAGGGATCACATGTAGAAGGAAACAGCAAATCTCCAAAAATAATATCAACTTTCAGAAAGGAATCATTGGACCGTTGAAGGTAAATTTTGACAGTAGTTCAAAAGTCAGTCAGGGTCCAGCAAAAGTCGAAGTAGCCTTTTTCTTTTTTGAAAGATATTAGTCAGAGACATGAACATAATTAAATTCGCCTATTAGGGCCCAAAGGGAATCCTGGATCGAAATGAAGCATGGCTATAAAGAGAAATATCCCTGGAGATTAGCAAATGTAATTGAGGATTCCCCAGATAAGTGTGGAAAATTAGAGATAATTCCTCGTCATGTACACAAAAGGGAAATTTGGAGGTAAATTATTTTGCCAACAAGAGAGTGAATAGGCTAATGCAGACAGTAGGAGATCATTTACACATCGGGTCACATTTATTTTCCAAATGTTCTCGTTCTCAATTCTCAGTTGTACATTTCCTTTCTTATTTGCATTAGAATTAAATAAACCCTGAACCAAGAATATTATCTATCTGAAATTACATAATTTAACTAATAAAAACTGAACTATCCCATAACACATCATTAGTTGCCGACGCATTCTGGTAAATTTCTATCCACTATCACCATCTTTAACCTTCCTTGCTTCATATCATTAATTGTCTCCACATCTTGTGACCAATTGCTACCCATAACACTAGACCTCTTTATCCTTGAGTTATTAATTGCATATTCCCAACCCAACCACCCTTTTGTTGTTGTATCATTATGCTAAAACATAGGTCACTGATATACTTAAAAGGAACTGCCTAACCCATTTGATAGAGATTTTAGTAACAAGCTATTTCTCAGATAGTGACCAAAGCTGCAAAGAAACCTGAAAGAAAATTAAAAACAAATGTCTTACAAATGAATAAGAGCTGAATTCTCAAATAAACATTACAAGGTTCGATCAGAACATAATAGAGCATGGCAGCTTAGTGATACATTATAACCTTTATGTTGCCAGTTCAGGTTCTCAATTAGGCACAGAAAGAGTAGACCAGAAATAATTGATTTCTTGAAGCACTCACAAGAAAAATAATAATAATAATAACTTTTTAAAAAATGCAATATCTGGGTGTCCATTCCTCCCGATTGATATGTTTACACATTACACGCTCTACTGAGAAATGATAAAACCATTTTCTATGTATCTTTCAACACCCTACATCAAATAAAGGAGCAAACAAACGGTTGTATGGCATCTTATTGATCTATGCACCAGTAGTTAGGAGAAGCAAAAGAGAAAACCTGTAAGTAGATCTTTTGCTGATGCCTCCAGGGGCATCCATGTACCAGTTTATTCAAGTCCATATCCAGTAGAGGTACAGCAAATTTAACCTCCTCTGGCTGCAGTTAATGAAAAGGATACATCATACTCTCGAAGAAAACATACTATGGAAACGAAAAAAACACACTCGATGCTACAAATAAAAATAATCAACAGTCATAAATTTGGGCAGAACAAAAGAAAAATGCCACACGCTTATGTTGCTGACCTTTTCTAATCCTGAAAACATGCACACTTCAATTCCCTGCTGATGGCCAAGGTAGTTAATATCCAAATCAAATTGATCTAGCCAAAACATTACTAGCATATACAAAGACTAGGGTTTTTAAAAACCAAAATTAGAAATATGATGAGAACTTGATGCAGATGAAAAAACACATCGAGAAGGAGATCTTCACAAGAGGAGAAGGAACGAGAGAAAGCAACTCTAAAAGGATTAAATACTAAAACATCTCTAATTTTGGTTCCCAACTTGTCATAAATCCTAGTTCCCAACTTCTAATTATTCTATATCAATAACCCTTAAAAATACCCGAAAAATAAAAACTCAAAATCCATCCCTAATGCAGTCCCAAAATACTCAAAATTAATCACTAATACCATCATAGACTTTAGGCCAGATTTTGAGGCTGAGATGAAGGAATCTTGCAAGATTTTCAGAAATAGCTGTAGTGGACCTTAAAAACACCTAGAGAAGCTATAGATCACAAAGGATAAGGGGGCACAAAACTATAGCTCCTGGAAGTCACCAGTTATCATTCCACATTGGTCGGATAATCCTTGGAGTCATGTTTCTATAGAACTCGCCCTTTCTACATTAGAACCCAAGTTCAAGTTACTCAACTGCCTACACAACCAGGGCTGTCGATTGATTCCTGGATCCCCGTATACCTAACATACCTGAATCGATTTCATTAGATCCAGGTCCACTTTTTAGGCCCAACTAATAATCGGATTAAAATCAGAGATTGGAGCAGATGATCCAGATCCAACTAAAATCAGGTCAAGTTAGGTGCCCAAATCAAGTACTCATCGGATACTTACTCGTATATAGTTTTACAATGGTACCCTTATGCAGATTAGTAGACACCAGGTCCACTTTTTAGGCCCAACTAATAATTGGGTTAGAATCAGAGGTTGGGGCAGATGATCCGGATCCAACTAAAATCAGGTCAAGTTAGGTGCCCAAATCAAGTACTCATTGGATACTTACACGTATATAGTTTTACAATGGTACCCTTATGCAGATTAGTAGACACTACATAATAACCTGGATCCAACTAAAATCAGGTCAGGTGACAGGAAAATTTCTAAACAAGGATGATATAGATCTTTTTAAACACGTCACCTTAACTCTAGTAACTCTTTCTTCCCTCGCCTCTCCAGTCTTTCAACCTGACCAGCCACTCGTAATCCCAGAACTCCCCACACAGTCATACACACACCGGTACCAGAATCCAATAGGATTTGGGTCCGGTACCTCATGTATGGCAACCCTACCCATAACCCATAGTATCCAATCCAATTCCCTTAGTTGTATTCAGATATAGTACACTAGAATATGGCCCGAACTTGACCTGTTGATAGCCCCATATGTAACTAGGTCAAACAAGTTTTTCGAGCTTTTGCTTTGACGAGTTTGCAAGATTATATTGAAAATATTGGTGCAACCCAAGTGAGTAACCAGGACTAGTAAAACACCAAAAGGATTAAGGAAAAAAATACTATTTATTAACTTATAGAATTGTTAATAGTATTAGAAAATAGACAAAACCTTGGAGGCATCGTCATAGCCTTGTTCCAGGACTTGAAATGGTCAAAATTTCTTTTAAGGAAGAAATTGTATCGGCCCCCATTACACGCCCATATAGTGATGTATAGTGATGTAATTGCTAATATTTATAAACTAGACAACAATCATGAACTTCAAAATTTAAGACTTGCACAATTGTATATATTTTATAAAGAAGTACAAATTAAAAAAAAATAAAAATAAAAAATAGAATAACAAATAGAATGATACCATAATTGATGGGGACATCTCGCGCACACGCACGTCCCCCCAACGCACGTACGCAAGGAGAAAGAGGGCTTCACCATCAATCTGGATTGATGACGACATCCATGGAGGGCCTCCTAGTCAGAAGACTGTGTTTTGGTTCCTTGGAGTGGACCCGATCATCATGTGGATCCCACCATTGGATCTCATGATCGTGGCCCACTACCCTAGATGATCTAGGACTTTAAGTTTTGCTTATTATCGTTATTAAGAACATCATGAACGATTTAGATTGCTTTGATTAGTTGTTATTTTTGTTACTTCATCTCTTAGTAATATTGTGCACACATGGAGTGGCTTTTGGGATATAGGGTTTTCTTATAAATAGGCAACCCCTTGTAGATTTTTTCTTATTGAAGATTATTAATAAAATTCTGTGTTTTCCTACTTATCTAATTCTTTGAGTTGTGGAAATCTAATTGGGTGTGAATCCCTCCCTTCTTCGAAGGGCTAACTACCGTGGTGCAAAGCCACATCCATCCCAATTCGCCCCCACTTCATACCCTCTATATTCATTATCTCCCACAGCCATCCCATGTCCAAATCTATCCCTTTTTGCAGTCAATCTTCCTTTTACAGCAAATTTGCAGAATCAAGCCCTGCAGGAGGGCTGAAACTTCGACGGAGAACCGTGCACAAACCAGACATCCGATCAGCGTGAAACTTGGCGTGAAGGTGGACCACCCCTGGCCGACCAGCACTTAGCTGGCTAATTTCAAATTTGTGGGCCCCACACACGTGCGGGCAGGATCTCACGCACGTGCGTCAGTCCCAGGCTGCTGTCCACACTTGTGGATCACCTTGGGTTCGTTTCTCTACTCTATTTCACCTCTCTCACCTTATTTCCCTAACCCTAACCCTAGATAATCCTAAATCCCAAGTTCTATTCCACTTTTACAAACTCTAGGCTTTCCCGATTTGAAACATGTGAATCCCTTGGATTGGGAATTAATCCTTTGCATGTGTGGATGAATCTACTCTCATTTGAGCATTGTTTGGTCTATAATTTTAATTGATCCAGCCCTAACAGGTGTAGGCTTGGACCCTCGTAGATTTCCCTTGTTGAATGTTTGATCTTGTGTGGGATGTGGAATTATTGTGATTGTTTCTAAATTAGTATGATCTAAAGCCTGAAATCTTGTATATCATATTTAATTTTCATGTCCTGCATCAATAATATGACAAAAGTACCAGAAAAGGCTACAATGAATCTAGAAACAAGGTAATTTAATGAACATATAAGACAAACACAGTAAACATATCACATATGAAAATGACCAGTGATTCAATAAAGACAACTACAAAATACATACAAACTATATTACAAATGAATAAACCAATCTCATTTTTGAAACCGAGTCTGAAACCACCTTGTAGTGGCTCTAACAGTATGTTTGATTTAAACACATCACATATGAAAATGATTGTTAGATAACTATATGACAATGGATAAAACAATCTCGTTTCTAACACCAAGTCTGATACTACCTAGTAGCAGCTCTAATAATATGTTTGATCTCGATCAACAAGGAGAGGCACTCACCCAGATATCATGTTCTGCCCTAAAATGATTGGCTGCTTTAATGTCTCTACTCTACAAATGTTACATCTCTATGTAGCAGGGAACGAATATGAATAGGTATGCAATAAACCTTACATTTACATACCAAAACCAATGAAAAGAATACTAAACAAATTTTAAACTTTATGAGGTTTTTCAGCGAGTAGTTCATGCCTTAATGGCTACCAATTAGAAGACCAAAGAGTCACCCTTCATGCATTGCCGAGGGGTAATCCACGTCCACCAAAAGTGCAAGCTTGACAACCATGGCCAATAAATTTTACATATCATCTTCAAGATAGGGTAAGCTTCTAAGCATGTGCTTCATTGGCAAGAACTGTGAAGCTTGTTTCTCCATTCCGGGTTGGCAAGAAAGGTTTTGAGTTTCTAGGGATTTTTTAGATATTTTGGATGCTTAAAGAAAATTTAGCCAAGGTGTTGAAAAGCTGGAGGATCAAGAAAGAGGTAAATTTTGTGAAAGATGCTCCCATTGCCACTTGTTGCTATGTTTGGAAAATATATAATTAGATCTTCAATAACAAGGTTCTCCTTTGGCAAAACTCATGGATGACAACATTAAGGGCCATCTCATTAAAAAGGAGTGTCAGACATTTAGAGAGATTGCAAATCAACCATTGACAATGATGCAAGAAAGAGAGGAAAAATGGTTGAAGCCACCTCAAGGGGGCTGGAAGCTAAATTTTTGGAGGCTAATTACTTGGAAACCCTGGTCCTTCTGTAATTGGAGACCTTAGAGATGATGAAGGAAACATCAGAAGGACATTTTCTGGTCTGGGTGGTTGGGGCACTCCATTGAAGCATAACTAAAAGACCTTGGAGTAGGACTGACATTTTTTTCCCTTTTTTTCCTGGCAATCTAACAGTAGAAGGGGGCTCAAAATTTTTATTTCTTGGGCATCTTTAAAGAATTCTGCACCAGGGAAATTGGTTCTCTTTTGGGGAGTTCTATGCTCTGATAGATAGGCTAACTCTTTATATATATATATATATATGAAAGATAATAGCAATATATATATATATATATATCAACTTTTGAAGACAACTACAAAGCAGACAACATTTGCACAAAATTTAAATCACAAGACTTCAGACTTAAAGCCCACCCCAAAACATCAACTTTAACCCTCCTAGACACTTCCCCACCACCACACTAATATTTTGGAAGCATCAACTATTTCTTTCCCTCTAAAGCCCCAAAGAATTGCCATTCCAACTAACCTCCAAACCATCCTACCATATTTCCCAACCCCACTAGGCTAAACATTTGGTTTGCTTACATTGAAAGAGTGGCAAACAAAATTGCCCATAACTAGCTACGGGTGTCATGAGTCCTAGACTTATACTGGGAATGTTTCCCTTTATCGTAGTTTCTCCTTTTCTCTTCAAATAAAATCTTCATTCTCCATCAAAAAAAAATATATGGTATCAAAATTTAAACCACTCACTTTTACTAATTCTCATCAATCTATCTAGCTCCTAGATCCTAGTAGCATTATGAAACAATTGAGATGAAACACAAAAAATTACCTCCCTAGAGAGAATGGTACTTAATTCAAACTTCAATCTCGCATCATCAACTCCCCCAACACGCTTCCTCTGGTAAGACATGTATAGATCCCTAAAAACAAGATGACTATCAGTATCCATAGGACACGACAAAGTACTGCCACAGCATACATAATGACATAGCACTTATTTATCAATCAATTTTGAGAGGACAAAGGTCATATTCAATTTATCAATCTTAATATGTTATGGGAACTTTGTGTAATCATGCCCTTAGTTTTAAGGACAATATATTGCTCAGATAGCTGCTTATTTACGTCACCCAATTCCCAGTTGTTACCTTAGCTCATGAACGAGAGATAACAGCCTTTTTGGGTCTTTGCTGTTCCAATCAGACAAAGTGCTCTTGGCTGTCTGAATTTCTCCTCCTTCAGCAATCATAAGAAGGGGGTGAAAGTCCTCATCTTCAGGGGCAAATATGATATCTGGTGCTCCAAGGGGATACAGGGCGTTGTACATTACATCCCCTACAAAAATTCAACTGTGAAAAACAACATTCATTGTGAAGAAGACTTTTGAACTATAACAATTGGCAACAAAAAGTGCAAGACATAATCATAGGTTATTAAAAAGGGAGAATTGATCAAAAGATCAATTAAAAATCAGAAACCGTGCTTACTAACATTTGATATAATCTAGGCAAAATGGGATAAGCAAAGTGAAACGATCGCAATAGCGAGAATTCTTGCCACCAGACCATACCCGATCAACCTGCATGGTGAAAAATATAGGATCAGTACCAATCACACATGAGTGAGCGCATGCGCTGACAGGAAGAGAGGGGGGGGGGGGGGTTTGGATCACATGTAGTTGACACGGGGGCTCCACCACGGTGTGTGTGTGTGTGACATCCAATCCATCCAAGAAAATCTCCCATCCCAAAAAATGCGCTGAAACCTCTTCATGCGATCACCCGTCTGGGTATGTGGGTGTGGGTGTGTGAGGGGGGAGGGCATGCAGCCATATTCAAGTTTTTAGGGATAATCAATGTTAGAGATCTAATAGTCTGGTGGTTGAGATACACACACCCACACAAAAATGCTTTCCTAGGAACCAGTTCTCATGGGAACTTCATGAGAACTTTTAACACGTGATGTGAACACAAAATCCAGATGGTCCGCTAGATGAGTCACCTCATGAAACCCCCTGGGCTAACTTTTTCACCTAATCCAAAAATCTAGTGGTCTATAGCAAAGTGGAAACCCCTAGGCCCTTGGCTATGGACCACCAAATTTTTGGATCAAGCCAAAAAGTTAGCCTTGGGAGTTTCATGAGATGACTCATCTAGTGGACCGCCTGGATTTTGTGCCCACGTCACGTGTCAGAAGCTCTCTCTCTCTCTCTCTCTCTCATATTAGGAAAAGGTACTACGAGGTCGACATCATGGAAAGCTTCCCATGAGGTCGAGCTATGTGGGTCCCACTGTGATGTGTGATGGACATCCATCCCATTAATCATATGCACCCTTCCATGGTGAGCCATGGGCCTAAAAATCAGGAAAATCCATGAATTAGGTGGGCCACACCATAGACAACAATTGAGAGTGGATGCCGACCAATTCAAATATTCATAATTGTTTATTAGGCCCACCGAGATGTGGTTCAGACTTCAGACATCCAACCCATCCATTGTGAGTGTTCCACTTGGATGAGGGGTCACACCAATTTTCAGGCCATTCCAAAACTCAGGTGGGCCCCACCAAGTGCTTTTGGATGTTTTAGGCACAATTTCCCATGATTTCAAATGGTGTAGCCCACCTGAGTACCAGATGTAGCTGATTTTTAGCACATCCCATAACCTAGAGGGAACCTACCAAATGCACGGCATGGATGTCCATCGCACATCACGGTGGGGCCCACATAGCTCGACCTCATAGTACCATTTCCATATATATATATATATATATATATATATATAGTGCAGTACTTTTTTGGTTTTTTAGGGATTAATCAATGATTGGGTTGGTGAGAAAAGACTTGATAGAGTGGAATAGTAGAACGGGATCTATGTAGCTGACCCCAATTAATTGGGATCAAGCTTATGATGAATCAATGTTAGGGATCGATGGTCTGCTAGTTGAGATTTAATCAACCATCTTCTCTATAATTGGATGTTAGCAATTCCAACAGTGTTCCATTTTATCGTCCTCGTGGTAGAAGAGATGATCGATCGGAGGTACATGATTGCATTTATGGGGTAAAAGTTAGATGTCTGAGTTCTACAAAGAATCTAAGAATTCCAAAGAACAAATCCAGGATCCATTAGAATTATATTACGATTGCATCACAAATAACAATAAACAAGATGGCTAAGACAATAGACCAATGGATGGATCACTGTGTGGATTAACATATGGATCAATGCGTCAAAATTCAATAAGGTGTACATTGAAGCGGATATGGACATTTCAAGCACGCCACAAATATTGACACAAACTTATCAGGATTTAATCATGAGATGGAGGGGAAAAACCGAATTGGTCCATGACAGGCAGAGAAAGCGACAACACACAACGATATGGAGTCCAGCAAATATCATGGCAATCCAATTGGTGTCCCTGCATCACCAACTTCAAACAAAACTGAAAGTGAAGACTGAAGAGTTACAAAGATAGGCAATGGACGTGTTGAGTTCTTCCCAACTGAGATGGATTGATGCGTCCTAAATCAGACCATGATTAGATCAGGTGATTGTTGGTTCATCTGGTGTTCCCCATTTGCAATAAGTGTGTGCTTAAGTCCATAAAAGGAAGATGGTTTTGAACTTTTGGCAGCGTTTGGTGTAGGGTATAAAATGGGATTAGGTAGGATAGAATTGCATTCCGTCCCGTGCAATTCCATCTAGCATTCAGAGAGGATGGGAAAGGTTGGGATTACATGGGATGGAATTGCATTTAGTCCCATGGAATTGCATTTGGTCCCATGTAGGATTTATGTGGATTTTGAAATCCACTACACATGTGGGCCTCACATTGATGCACGCGTTTATCCATGTCGTTCATCCATATACACCGTTTATACGTGATATTCTGTTATATATGTTATATATGTGTACAAGTGAACGACATCCATCGTAAATTTGGTCCATTGATTACAATTCCATGGTCCACCAAACATGATTTTTCTAAATCTCGTGTTTTCCGTAGCAAAATTTTTATCCCAAACATGGGATTGGATGGCTACAACACCATGGTATTTCCATACATGCAATTATTGTGCAATAATGATGTTAATCCCATCTAATACAATTCAATACCATTCAATTCCATGGACCAAACACGCCCTTAGGGTTTTAGAAAGTTCTCTATATAAAATTAGGACTTCTATAATGCAATGTGTTATAATGCACACTCCAACTCTAATACCACTCTACAATTACGCACTTTCAGCAATACTGCAATACCAACTAGAGTTCCATTGTAGTATGTGCTATTTTTTGGTTTTTTATGATAAACAGTTTTTAGCAGAAAGTGAGAGATTTGGTGTGTGTGTGTGTGGGGGTGCGTAGTGGGTAGCTTAAGGGCAAAATAGACCATGTTAGTACAATACTACAATGGACTAACACAATCCCTTTAATATAAAACAAATATACAATACATTGTCACCAAAAAAAAAAAACACAATACATGCACTAATACATATATTCTTCTACAGTCCCCCTCAAACTGGAGCATGACTATCTATTATGCCCAACTTGGAACACATGCGAGTCAAATGATGATGATTGATCCCTTTGATTAAAAAGTCAACAAGTTGATCATCTGACTTCAAATAAAAAATGCAAACATCCTTGGAGGCCACATTTTCACAGATAAAGTGGCAATCAACCTCAAAATGATTGGAGCGCTCATGATAAAGAGTTAAAAGAGATATGGATGGTAACAAGATTATCACAATGAAGACTCATGGGAGAATAAACTTGAAAACACAGCAAGGTCTTCAACTAAAAAGTCCATAGCCTGATACTCCACCTTAACACTAGGGCAGGCTACAACAGACTACATCCTTTTCCATGTTACAAGATTTTCGCCAACCAAAGTGTAATAACCAGAAGTAGGCCTACAACTAAAAGGAGATCCAGCCCAATCCACATCCATATAGGCCTCAATATGAAGATAATCATGCTTAAGAACAGAGAATCCCTCTTGCAAAGCCTTTTGGAAATTTCAAGATACAATGGACAGCATCCAAAATGATGGATACGAGGGGCATGCATGAACAAACACTAATAGCAAAGGCAATGTCACGATGGGTAATGGTCAGATAAGTGAGTTTGTTGTCAAGGCATTGGTACATGCCCCCATCAAGAAGAAGCTCACTATTATGAAGTTGAAGGCGATGATGTTGTTCGATGGGGGCATCCACAAGATGAGCACCACAAAGCCTACTATCCCGGAGAATATCAATAGTGTATTCCATTGGGAGATCACAATACCGCTCCGGGATCGAGCAACTTCAATTCCCAAAAAATAGTGAAGATGATCAAGATATTTAATATCAAGTTCCATGCTAAGAAGAGACTTCAATGACTATATAGCTTTAACATCATCTTTCGAGACAATGATATCATCCAATAGACAATGACAATAGAAATTCCTACGGAACACTTGAAGAAGAGCGTATGATCGCATTACTTTAACAATATCCAAACTTCAACACTGAACAAAAACACATGATCAAAGCACTCAAACCTTGGGCCATAAATGGGTCAAATACAGCATATTGCAATATTCGTATCCGATATCCAACTTGGACACCGGATACGGATTCAGATATTACCTAAAGAAGTCAAATATGAATATTATCCAAAGAAATTGAATATAAGTCGAATCGTTGGGTAATCAAATATCCGACCAATATCTAATTAAATGGAAAAATGTGTCGATGCCGCCACAAAGCATCTAACAATGACCTTAATATTCTACACTTGTCTCCTGAAGGCCTTGCAGAAGACCATTGTATCATCCACAAGCTAAATGTGAGATATTGACAAGGTACCCACCCTGAAACCTTCAAACGAACTGTAGCTTTCCTCTTTAGCAAACAGCCTGCTTAATCCTTCGGCCACCAAGAGAGAGAAATGGGGATGGGGGGTCTCCCTGCATTAATCCCCTCGAACTTTTGAAGAAGCCACAAGGAGATCGATCTATAAGAATACAAAAAAAAAAAAATATATGCGCCATCGAGATAGATTCCATGATCCACCTCCTCCAATTATCACCAAATCTCATTCTCACCATCATGTACTTTAAACATTCTCAATCAACTCTATCATATGCCTTTTCTATATCAACTTCTCTCTCACACAATCTTTGGATTCTTCGTTGCCCTCCTAGAGTGAATACATTCATTGGCTATAAGGATACCATTTAGAATTTGAAGATCTTCAACGAAAGCCCCTTCAGAGTGGGAACATTCATAACTTTTTTTAGTCCGTTAGCAGCAAGCATCTTAGCTATACACTTATATAAGCAGCCCACCAAACTTATGGATCAAACTACCTTTAGCTCATGGGCCCCAAGCTTCTTCGAAATGAAGTAGACCAAAGTCGCATTCAAGCTCTGGTATTACACCCTCTATCCTAGAACACCAACTCCCAGAACATATCCATCAGATCCCGCCTTACTATCTCCCAACAACTACGGAAGAACTCGACAGTAAAGCCATTTGCGCCTAGCGCTTTATCCATGTCCATCACTAGGATTGCTCCCCTTACCTCTTCTGCCTCAAAGGGAAGTTCCATGCTACAAGCAATCTCCTCTGGCAGGCACTGGAGCATAATACCCTCCAGGATCTGTATACAAATAACCTCTTTAAAGATTTTTGAAGAATTCCACCACTAAGCTCTAAATGGCTTCATTCTCATCAATCCTTCTACCATTGATCATAAGATTCTTAATAGCATTCTCTCCTTCTAGCATTGCCCATGCTATGAAAAAAGCCATGTTGGAGACCCCTCTTTCAACCAAAGGGCTCCTGAACGCTACCTCCAGGCCATTTCTTCTTGATTTGCTAAAACCTTCCGATCTTATCCTCATCATTGCCTAAGTAATACATGGCATTTCAGTTTTCAACATGATAACTTGTATGGGTGCTTTTGGATGCAACGCCGAAGTCAAAATGTGAGCATTAGTCTAATAAGGTAGATATAATGTTTCCCACAGCATTGCCTTCGAATTTGGCTGGAAAGAAAAGCAAATTTAATTTGGAGCAACCTCCTTGCGTGTAAAATGCACTGTTTATTTTTGTAATTTCCTCTTGATTAAACCGAATGCCGGAATTCCAGATTACTATTGGATCCAAACACAGCCTGTGTGTTGCAGAAAATAATAACTGTGATAGTATTATTATTACCTTTACAATAGTAATAACAACAACAACAAAAACAGAGATGGAAGTACAATACAAGCAGACAGTTATAAATAAATTCCGCCCAGCAGCAACTAGTCACCCCTGTCAGAAGCCCAAGTATAGGAGGATCAAATGTCAGTTGGGCAGGTGGTCGTCAAACTTCCACCCAAAAATCATGAGAAATCCCATTTCAATATCCGTAAAATTGGCAGAATTCAATTCATAAAGCAGACCAAACAAATAGGAACGAGGCCATGAAGATCATCACCGCCATCGTGAGAGAACCGCTCTCCTAGTTTGGGACTTCTTCACAAGCATTTTATCAAGCATCTAACAGCACGTAAGTCCTGCATGCAAGTGGAATCACACAGCTGCCTTTGCTATTTCAATGAAGTAGAAATAACAAAGTTGCAATTGGAAAGGGAACGAAACTGCAATTCAAGGTCCGGTTCCTGGTGATGAATGCTAAGGAAGGTATTTTCCATCTGCTCCATTGCATCTCTATCGGACTACTTATCGCAATTCAAACGAATTGGGCATCCAAACGAGGCCTATGTGAGAGGGGTAGTAGTACCTTAGCCGAGACAGTAAGGTATTTACAATCTGCTCATTGCATCTCTATTGCAATTGAATTGAATCGTGCATCCAAACGCGTGCTATGTGAGAAAGGTAGTTAGTTACCTTAACAGAGAGAGGAGAGTGAGTGAGTAGATAGTTCAGCTGCGCGTGTATCAGAGGAGGCAAGGCATCGATAGTCATAGACATCTCTCTCTCTGCTTCCTTGAATGAAAAGTGCAGACTGGTTTGAGAAAGGGGAGTTATTTGATACTCCGGCTACGTGTGACGCTTGATACACTGGTACTTGGAAATGGGACACGTGGCGTATGTTAAACAGCTGTCTTTAGGTTACAAGGCTGGTTGAACAATCCTATTCTCTGGGCCGTAGACACTTGTTTTGGAAATCGGATTGCTACTCAGTATGCTCTCATCGTACTGAGTAAACTCAGTTGGGCCCACCTTGAATGTACATGTACTATCTACGCCGTCCATCCGTTTTTCCATCTAATTTAAGGGGTTGATCCCAAAATTAAAGCATATCCAGAGATCAAGTGGATCATACCACAGGAAACAGTGGGTATAATGATTTCCACCGTTGAAACCTTGCTAGGCCCCAAGGTGATGTTTATTTGTCATCCAACCTGTTCATGAGATCATTAAGACATGGATGAACGGTAAACAGAAATATAAGCTTGATCCAAAACTTCTATAGCCCCTAAGAAATTTTTAACGGTAGACGTTCAAATCAACTGTTTCCTATGGTGTGGTCCATTTGAACATTTTATATGATTTACTTTTGGGCTCAAGCGCTAACATTATCGGGGGAAATGGATGGACGGAGCGGATAAAATAAATAAATCAAGGTGGACCTCGCAGAATTTTACTCACTACGCAATCCGCTTCCCTTGTTCTGTGAAATAAGACCATTGGATATTTTTTATTTCCAACTGTTTAATATGTATCCAGAAATCTCACATTTGGACGATTTAGTTTTACTTATTTACATTTACGAAAGCAATTTTTGAGTAATTTCCAAGTATCGCCCATCACATACCGTCAGTGTCTCGGAACGAAAAACTTGGATGAGATCCTCTCCGTCCATCAGGTGAGGCTCCTTGTACCTGGACAGGGGCTCAAATATCAGCCGGATTCAACACTGGTACACCATGGGAGACCATTAAAATCGTCGTAATTGTGTGTGGGGTACACCATTGTATGCATATGCCATCTAATCCACTCATCTGAGTCTCCACGCCAGGATGAGTGTAGTAAAAGTAAATCAGGACACCACAAGACTCATGTGGGCCACACCACCTGAATTTATCGATTTAGGCATGATTTTACAACATTCCCTATGGTGTGGCCCACCTGATTTAACTGAATTTTAGGATCGATGGCGAAAATGAGAAGGAAAGCGTGATGGATGGTGTTGATCTGATGCGTGTTTGTCCCATGTAGCGATCAAATAGCGCATGTCAGGCCCTCCGCATGCCTATGCTAGCCTTAGTCGGTGAGTAACATGCGGTCTGCGTGTGGACGAAGAGTCGAAGGGTTGGCACACGTATCTCTCGCCAAAACAGCCGTGAGTATTTCTCACCAAAGCAGGAGGGAATTTCCAAATGTGTTTTTCTGTTCTTTTAACGTATATATACTTAACGTATCTCTCACCAAAGCACGTAAATAACTTGCCTTTTTGAATCTTTATTTTTATACGCGATTATTGATACAATTTTTAAATTTCTCCTTACCAAAATATTCTGCATCAATACTTCTGTCGAGTACATCTGAACCTTCTTTTACCACTATACTTAAGTGAATTTTCATGTTTCGTAATTATTTTTTGTCAATATCCCGTGCTCTTTCGATTATTATCTCAAGCAAAAACTCTCAACTCAAAAAAATCAATTTTAAGTTTGTTTGAAAAGAAAAAACATATTGCAAAATTTTCACCTTTAGAAGATAGGTTCATTTTCTTCAAAAATTTATTTACAAGTTGGACTTTATGCCCAGTTTGAAAGGTTAAATAGTACTCAATTAAGATGATTCAAGTCCCATTTGAAAATTCGACAAAATATCTTTTCAATGAACTTAAGATTGTCCCAACCCTACCTGTAACTAAATGTGGGCATCGAGTCGAGTCGGACCGAATTGGGTCCAACTCGACTCGATCTGATTTTTCCAAGAACCTGACTCAAACTCAATTCGATTCGGGACCGAGTCCAACAGGGCTGACTTGATCTGATCCGAATCCTTGCTGGCCCGACTCGAACCGAGTCCAACTTGGTCAGGAAAATCAAGTCAGATCGATTTAAGTCTGTCCAGTTGATTCGGACTGGGATAAGTCAAGCCAAGCCGGAGACTCTCGTGCTAAGAAGGAAACAGGAGGAAATCGAGAGAGAAAGGAGGAAAGAGAATGAGAGGAGAGAAATCGGGAGAGAAAGAGTGAGAGAAAGGAGGAGAGCCAGGGTCAGACGCTGCAGTCGAGCCAACGAGGTCCCGACCTCGGCTGGACCATCAGTGAGCCAGGGCAAAATACACAGAGAAATAAATAAATAATAATAATAATAGTAAATGGAACCTAACTAATGAATGAAGGAAGATTAATGGTGAAGATGGGTTGTTAGGCTGTTGAATGGCTTAGATTCGGATCGAGATAGGTGCGGCACCTCGTAAAAGTTAAAAAAATTAAAAATTAAAAAGATATTGTATACTACCCGACCAAATCGGATTCCGGATCCGATTGGATCGGATTGGCTACTGACCCGAACTCGACTCGTTTTGTGGTCGGATCTGAGTGGGTCTACTCGATCCGACCTAACCCCAGCTTTCAGTTCAGGTTGGATCGGATCCAACCAGTTCGATCGAGTCGGGTCGGATCATGCCCACCTTTACCTATAATAAGGGAGTTATAACCATTTTTGTGAGAACGGGCCGTGTTTAAAACAAACACGAGTACCATCATAGACTTTAGGCCCAATTTTGAAAGGTTAAATGTTGTTCAATTTAGATGATTCCAGACCTATTTGAAAGTTATGAAATTATATTTTCCAATTATCCTAAGATCACTCTGATCCTACCTGTGTCTAATTTATATGATTTCAGTCTCATTTAAGAGCTCTTCAAATTATCTTTCCAAAAAGCGCAAAGTCGCCCCGATCCGGCCTATAGCAAGGGAGTTTTCATGAGATTGCGCGATGTTTGAAACGAGATTGAATGATTTTCAAATATCATCATAGAATTGGGCTCATTTTTGAAATGTCAATTGGTGCCCAAATGAGATAATTCCAGTCCCATTTGAAAAGTTATCGAATCATCTTCCTAATGAGCTCAAGATCGGATCTATCCAATATGCAACAAGGGAGTTATGACTTTTTTTGTGAGTTCACAATGCTAAAAACAAACTCACATTCGCGTTCAATTTTAGCATCGCGCAATCTCACGAAAACTATCATCACACCCTTGTTAAAAGTTAGTTTGGGATGATCTTAAGCTCATTAGAAAGATAATTTGACGAACTTTCAATTAAGATTAGAATCATCTCATTTGGACAACATTTGACATTTCGAAAGTATACCTAAATTCCATAATTGTGTCTATGAACCGTTTCGCCTCGTTTCCAATATCTCACGATCCCACAAAATTTATCATAATTATGTCATTAAAGCTTGGATCTGTTAGTGCACTGATTTATGCATTTTGTTTGTTGATTACGTGAGTCCTTATGTCATGTAGTCAGTTGAGACTTTGGAAGTCGAAGACACAAGACGTAAGACTATAAGAGCGTCAATAAGAACAGGTAAATGAGATGCCTTGGTGACCCTAACTCTGAACTCAAAATAACCTTTGAACATTTAAATGATCTTGGATTAATAAGTAAACCTTATCGATTATCCTTTAGCCTTAGAAACTTAATTGGAATATGATAAGTAAAGACCTGAAGAGGTGCGAAGCTGTTTTGAAAACATACGCCTAAAACATCAGATTTTAAGTGGTGATCAATCCCAACAAGCAAACCTTGAGGGGTCTTCAATCTCATCGATGACATCGAATGAAAGTCGGATATGGCCAGCAAGAATTTCATATTTTATCTGATTTTCTTGATGGCATCAAGGTCTCATTTCATGGTATTGAAACTTCGATGGCATTAAAGACTACTCGATGACATCAAATAGGAAGTTAGATATGTCCAACAGGAATTGATCATTTAATCCAATTTTCTTAATGGCATCGATGCTTTATTCGATGACATCAAAGCTTCACTTCGATGGCATTGAAGACCACTCGATGGCATCGAAAGGTAACTCAGATATGTTCGGTAAGAAATATATCGTATTATCTGATTTTTTTGATGGCATCAAAGGCCGCCTCGATGGTAGCCTAATGGACTTTCTTTCATGTATGGATTTACTCCTTTCCCAGTACGACTTATGCTTTTATAGACAAAGATTCTTTGGATAGCCTTGAAGGATCGTAACCGTAATTTCAATCATGAATGAGTGTTGTACGCGACCACATGCAAACTCAAGTGTCTAAATGTGACATGTGCATGCCATTCATTAGGTGATCCATGCAGTTCATACCTTCTGTCATAAAAATAAAGCCATTTAACAACTCGGGTGGCCCCCACAGCAAATTGAAGCGCATTAATGGTTAGAAAAATACTTCACTGCCACTTTACTATGGGTTGTGGCCCAACTCGAGAGTCACATTACCTGATTTTTTAGGCACATGATCTAAGAATGGTTTTCCACTTTACGGAAAGCTCAGATCACACATTCATGTTTCATATCTAGACATGTTACGTGTCGATATGTACAATTTTACATGTGCCGTAAACTTCAGGGAGATTCTGTTTCAAAAGCATAAGCTGATTACGGACCGGGTAACTCAGTAGGCTAGTGCGTACTGAGTAAACTCTGTGGGACCCTCGATGATGCATGTCTTATCCACTCCGTCCATCCGTTTTACCATATAATCATAGAGCAGTAGACAAAAATTGAATTATATCCAAATCTTATGTGGGCCACACCATAGGAAACTGTGAAAATTGAGAGTTTACCGTTGATTGGATCAAGCTGATGTTTGTATTTTCCCTTCATACATGTCCATGTGATCTTATGAACAAGTTGGATGGCAAATAAACATTAGTGTGGGCTGTTAGAAGGTTTCAATGGTGGGTGTCATTATCCCCACCTTTTCCAGTGGTCTGGCCTACTTGAGCTTTGGATATGCTTCATTTTTTGACTCGTGCCCTGAAACAAAGGGGCTAGGAAGATAGCTGGTGTCTACTCCGGTTCATCTGTTTCTATGGATCATGTTATGGCATGGCACGAGGCCAATCCTAGGTTCAAGTGGGCGCTTCTATGCCAACTATTTCATTTCATATAGCCTACTTTTGGATTTGCCTCATTCTATAGGTCACGTCTTAATATGAGCTGGCGGAACTGATGGACATTAGATTTCTCATGGACATCATTCAAGAACACAAGAAAATTTCATCATGTGGATGAGATCTAACCCATCCATCAAAGGCGTTGCCTTATGTTTGGATGTTGTGTGGGGTAGAGTTGGGCATGCGATGACTTGACTTGTCACACTTGACTCGTTCGACTCATTTAAACTTGACTTGACCAGAACTGAGTGGGTGAATTGAAATGAGCTAAGTAAACTTCATCCAATCCGAATTCAAACCAAGTCGAGTACGGGTAACCCAGTAACTCGATTCGACTTGACCCAAAATCTGACTCAACACTAACTCGACTCAATCCGAAACCTAATTTGTACATGTAAAAAAACTAAGATTTGACATTCAGATCTAAGATGTTGTGTAGCTAATAGAGAGGCTGAAATTCTAGCTCGGGCAACTAGGTTCTGAGCTGTGATTTCAGCCAACGGATACCCGCCACACCTGACCCGACCCGACCTGACCCGGTGTTAACTCGACCCGACTCAATAATTGTGACCGGGTCGGACTCGGTATGGGTTAGTCGAGGCCAGACCCGGACTCAGATCATGTCAAGCACGTTGGACTATGTACCAAGCCGAGTCGAGTTCGGGTAAGTTCTATTTCAAAATCGGGTCGAGTCGGGTCAGCCCTAACTCCATCCGACTCGACTCGATGCCCGACTCTAGTGGGGAGTATCATGGTTAATATGGTAGGGAGTATCAGGTCATGGAATGATGCATGTTGGATGTCAAATGCATCATACTATGGTGGGCCCACAATTCGTGATTCTGTGCTTTTTTTTTAATAATAATTAAAAAAACAACTGTATTTATGTAATTTCATTCCAAGAAAACCACACCTTGAAATTTTAGCTTCTTGAGGCACTATCATAAAAATTCTAATAAAAAGAAGAAGAAAAAATATGAAGAGAAACGCATCCTAAAAGAGGAAGGACTTACCTGTTAAGTAGAAGCCCACTAGACTTTTATTCATGTATGGATTTCGTCCATTCATTGTAGGACTTCTGCTTTTATACACGAAGATTCTTTGGATCGCCTGGATGGTTCGTAATTGTAATTTCGATCACGAGCGAGAGTTGTACCCGACTACATAACAGACTCAAGTGTCTAAATGTGACATGTTCATGAGATATGTGCCATTTATTAGGTGATCCATGCAATTCAGATCTTCTATCATAAAAATGAAGCCATTTTACAGCTTGGGTAGCCCCCACACCATATTGAGCCGAATGAATGGTTAGAAATATATTTCCCTGTCAATTACCATGGGTTGTAGCCCAACTCAAAGTCTCATTAGCTGATTTGTTAGCCAGAAGATCTAAGAATGGTTCTCCACTTTACGGAAAGCTTAGATCACACACGTGTTTCAGATTTACGTATACGCTACATGTCGATGTGTTTACACGTGATGTAAACTTCGGGAAGATCGTCTCAAAAGCGGACGCGGATTGTGTACCGCCTAACTCAGTAGACTAGTCCTATTGAGTAAACTCTGTGGGGCCCTCTCTGTTGTATGTCTTATCCACTCCGTCCATCCTTTTTTACCATATCATTATAGCTCAAGAGACAAAAATTGAATTATATCCAAACATTAGGAGGGCCACACCATAGGAACGGTGTGAATTGAGAGCTTACGGTTGAAAACTTCTTGAGGGCCACAAGCTGATGTTTGTATTTTTCCCTTCATACATGTCCGTGTGATCTTATCAACAAGTTGGATGGAAAATAAATACCCGACATGAACCGAATGTGTGAGTTGATCCGAACCAAGTAGACTTCATCTATCCGAACTCAAACCAAGTCGAGTTCGTGTAAAATAGTAACTTGACCCGACCCAAAATCCGACTTAATAATAACTTGACTTGATCCGAAACACGGCTTATACTTGCAAAAAAAAACATGGATTTGATGTTTCAAATCTAAGATGTCGTGTAACTAATGGAGAGGCTGCAATTCTGACTGGTGCAAGTAGGTTCTGAGCTGTGATTTCTACTTGTGGATACCTGCCACACCTGACCGTCTCAATGTTGACTTGACCCGACTCAGTAACTATGACAGAGTTGGACTCGGTCTGGGTTAGTCCAGGCCAAACCCAGACTCAGATCGGGTCAAGCATGCTGGACTCAATACCAAGTTGGGTTGTCTTCTGGTTAGGTCAATTTCAAAACCGGGTCGAGTCGGGTCAGCCCTAACTTGGTCTGACTCGACTCAATGCCCAACTCTAATGGGGAGTATCACGGTTAATATGGTGGAGAGTATCGGGTAATGGAAGGATGCATCTGTTAGACATGTTGGATGTTAAATATATAATACTATGGTGGGGCCCACAATTCTCGATTATGTACTTTTTTTTTAATGAAAGAAATATTAAATGACAGTATTTATATAATTTCATTCCAAGAAAAACACACCTTCGAATTTTAGCTTCTCAAGGCACTATTATAAAAATTCTAATAAAAAAGAAGAAAAATATGAAGAGAAAAATGCTTTCTAAAAAGCTGCAAGGATGATAGACTTATCGTTAAGCGGGCACATAAGCCTGCTGGACTCTCTTTTAGGTATGGATTTTGTCCATTTGTAGTACGACTTCTGCTTTTATAAATAAAGATTCTTGGGACCATCTGGAAGGTTCGTAACCATAATTTCAATCATGAGCGGGTGTTGTACACAACCACATGCAGACTCAAGTGTCTGAATGTGACATGTGCATGAGATTTGCGCTGTTCATTAAGCGATCCATGCAGTTCAGATCTTTTGTCATAAAAATGAAACAATTTTACAACTCAAGTGGCCCTCAAAGCATATTAAGGCCAATGAATGGTTAGAAAAATATTTCGTTATCAACTTACTGTTGGTTGTGGCCCAACTCAAGAGTCATGTTATCTGATTTTTTGGCACAAGATCTAAGAATGGTTTTCTTGTCACGCACCAAACTTGGAAACTGGGCTCACAAAATTCCCGATCGCTAAATCCGGTACTGACAGCCTCCGTAGTACCCCATTCTCGGCTCCCAGCATATATACGCTAGATTCCGATCCTGGGATCCTACAAGGAGGATTTTTTTTTATATTTTTTTTTTCAATGTACATTTATCTCGTAATGAGCATAACCACAAATTACCCAAATCACAAAGGCAACATCATCATCACATATCCACTAATATAATCGTTGAGTACAATACTGAAAGGGAAATACATATATAAAATAAATCAAAGCTCCAGAAGACCGCTGCACGCTCCAGGCTCAATGCTGCCGCAACCTAACATCACCTGCACGCATCTATCGTGCATAAGCTTATAGAAAGCTTAGTGGGTGGTGAAAGTGTGTGCATAAGGTAAGCGCCAAGTAAGCAACATCAGAGTAATCAGAGTAAGCGGAAATACTGATAAATGCATAATCATACAATGTCAGAAACACTAGCAAGATCATAAATCATATGAAATCAGAGTAATACGAAAACATACTGATAGGCCCATAAATATCATCAGTCTTATCCAAGCTATGCGACGCAGAAATATAATAAAAACAATATCATATACTGATGAAGTAATGTAGATCAACTATGCAATGCGGAGACAACAAGCCAAATATCAGATGCTGCTGATGCAATGCAATATACAAATCCTGATGAGTCCACGAATACCATCAGTCGTATCTAGGCCGTATAATGCAGAAACATAGTAACCTAAAATGCTAAGTACTGCGGATGCAATGTGGTATGCGGTGCGAATGAAATGACCATGCTGGAGTGTGAAGTCGGGATGATAGTACGTAGTATCGCAGGCTATGGGGTCCACCACCAGGGACTTCTATCCAAACCAGTCCCATACCTAAATTTGGATAGTCAGACTCAATGTGGTAAACTCCTGATCTCAGGTTAGTCATGCCCCTAGCCAAAATCCTGGCTATTGCGAAGGTACACATCAAATTAGTTGCGCACCACCAGCCCGAGTGGATAGTGAATGAATGAATATGCAATTCTTGCTCAATAAGTCCACATATCAGTATGGTTACTCTCTGGGAAATCACCGGGGTCTATTACACTCCAAACCAGGTTGCCGCCCCATCGCGCGCAACAAGGTGAGTGAAAGAGACCTCACTATCCGCCTGCCAATATCGGGCCCAGCTCGTCGATAGCGGACCCATTCCTCGAGCTGGTCAGACTCAGCCTAGCATTGCCCCCTCCTCTCGGGCAGGTAAGGCCGCACCCCCTTCCAACCGACCACGACACAGTGGGAGACGCGGCCCAACGGTATATGGCCCTTATGCGCTCGTGCATCCACTCGGTCTAGACGTTGGAGCAACCTCTGGAACCAAGAGGGTTTAGGGACTTTCACCCAGGGATATCTATAGCACCCCATGTAGAACAGATTTTCGGTATCCCATCTGGCCATCCACGATAAGCCTGTGGAGGCTACAGCCCTGATGTTACTAGGGCGTATAGTAATCATAATGCAAGATGCATGAGTCATACAATCCAGTCATGCATCAATCCTGCGCATACCGTGTGCTCATGTGAGATTACCTCCGCCTATCAGGGAGTCTCATAACAACATGCTCAATGACAAATGTAATGATCAACCTCATCTCATAACAAACATGCAGATGATGCGTATGAGCATGTATCATGATGCTATGCTGTCACATACTCGTAATCGGCATCAACAATCAATCTCGACAATGTGGACATTTAACCAGCATTGCCCTCGAGGAATGACCCACATAAAGCCTAATATATAGTAGACTCATGGCCTCATACAATGACCTAATATACAACACCATGAGCCTTACCCAAGGGCCACATATACACAACAGGTGGGCCCTACTCATGGGCTTCAAATACATGACATGTGGGCCCTACACATAGGTTTTGAATATATCAAACGCGTCATACATCATAGGCCTAATACATATCACAATGGCCTTGCCCATAGACCCCGAATACACAACAATGGGCCTTGCCCATAGGCCATGAATACATCACAATAGGCCTCAACTATGGTTCGCATATACATCTTATAGGTCACGACAACCGAAATCGATCGATAATCAGAATCAGTAAATCGATCACGTCAATCGGAGTCGGCAAATCGGTCACGACAATCGAATCGATCGATAATCAGAATTGACAAATCGGTCACGACAATCGAAGTCGGTAATCGGTCACATCAATCAGAATCGATCAATAATCAGAATCAGCAAATCGGTCATGTCAATCGGAATCGGCAATCGGCCACGATAATCGGGATCAATCGATAATCAAAATCGGCAAATCGGTTACGACAATATAATCGATCGATAATCAGAATCGGCAAATCGGTCACGACAATCGGATCGATAATCAGAATCGGCAAATCGGTCACGACAATCGAATCGATCGATAATTAGAATCGGCAAATCGGTCACGACAATCGAATCGATAGATAATCAGAATTGGCAAATCGGTCACGACAATCGGATCGATAATCTATGTCGGCCTCGATAATCGGCACCGATAGTCAGGGTCGATAATCAGCACCGATAATCAGGGTCGATAATCGGTGTCGACTTCGATAATCGGCACCGATAATCAGCAGATATAAATAAGGCGGGGTTTATAGATGATGAGTTGATCAACCATAGTATAAAGATCGGCAGCGGCCGTGGTTATATCAAATCCGATGACATGGAGTCATCCGTCTACGGCAAATGGGGCCCACTTATTTGGGTTAACCCACTAAGGGAATGATGAGAATGGGCCTAACAAGGCCTAAGGGAAGGTCGCAATGTGGACATCCAACCATCATTGCCCATCAATGTGGACATCTAACCAACATTGCTCCCAAGGAGTGGCCTACATATGGCCAAACATATAGTGGGCCCATGGCCTCGCACAAGGGCCTAATACACGTCGCAATGGGCAACAACCCATGGGACTCAATAGATCACAGGTGGGCCTCAAATATACATCACAGGGGAGCTCATTCGTGGGCCTCATATACATCACCATACACATCGCAATGGGCCGCATACCTGGGCCTTCTACACATCACAATGCGCCACATCACAATGGGCCACGCCAAGAAAAAAAACATAAATATACAACAGGTGGGCCCTGTACATGGGTCTAATGTACATAACAGATAGGCCCTGCGCATGGGCCATTAATACACCTCAATGGGCCATGACCCATGGGCCTCAGTACATTGCAAGTGGGCCTCAAATACCACAAGTGGGCCACATTAATGGGCCTCGATTACATCACATAGGGTCTTATGAAGCAATGGGGCCCATGGCCCTCATTCTATCTGAAATGGATGGGCGTTGTGTGTACATAATACATCATGGTGGGCCTCATACATCATCAAATGGGCCCTACCAAGAATGGCCAGCGCGAATATAAAACATACATCCACTTAGGCCTCATGGACCACACGCATAAACCACATACATTTCGACGGGTCCTGGTGCTCCATGGACAGTCAAAAACATCATTAGTGGTCCCATGTCCAGTCCATTTGGTCGGTGAGGATGCAACATTTACATCCATGAGGTCTAGCACTGTCCCACATATCTGGATGGTGTGGATAAAGCACAAGCATCACATGGGCCCAACATCTTTTGGACGGCGTAGATAAGACAGATACATTACTGTGGGGTCCGCATCACAGACGGATGGCGCTGATAATACATACAGGGTGGGTACTCAAAGATCCTGCCCGTCCCAGTTAAATGGATGGATGGTGTGCAGATACCGCACATTATTGCAGGCCCGCCCGTCCAGAACGGACGAACGGCTTAGATATAACACATACATCTCTGCTCTGCTGCGTCCTACAACTACTGGACGTTAGTCCAACAGCACCCTTGATGAACGGCGTGGTTAGAATTCATACCTCAGGGCCCCACAGCACCGTGCAAATGGTCCAGCACCGTCCATAACATCTGGACGGTGTGGATGAAGCAAATACATCAAGGTGCATCACCATACGGTAAAATAGACGGTCGGTGTTGATGCAACAAACACACCAGGGGGCCCACGTCCTTTGCAGATGGATGGCATGGAGAAACAGGTACATCACGGTGGAGTCCACACGTGCATGTGGGGCCACGTTGTTGGGTACCTTGGATATATCACGTACGGCCCCACAGAGTTTGCTGACGTCAATACCATAGCTTCATAGCTGTGGTCCTTGCCGTCCATCCATTCATGCCAGGTGGGCCACGATCACGTCCAGACCGTCCAACGGTCTGGATGTAGCGTACACAAACAAGGTAGGCCCCACCCCTCACACGTGCAGATGTGTGGGGTGGGCCCACAGCTGCCAAGCAGATGGACAGCGTGGCTAAAACACAAGCATCAAGGTGTCACCCACCGTCCAGCAATCTGGACGGTGCGGCTAAAATAAATAAATCATGGTGGATCCCATCTCTGATCAAGGGGATACAACAGATACATTAGGACTGGGTCCCACTACACGTGGCCCATCAGCTAGACAGCTGGTATTACATCGCTGCTACCGTCCAGGTGATGGACGGTAGGATGAAACATACATCCAGGTGGGGTCCACATGTCCCACGTGGACCGACGATGTGGAGGTAACACATACCACACGGGTCCCACAGCTGCTGGACATCAGTCCAGCAGCCTTCACAGATGGACGGTATGAATGAGATGCATTCATCACAGTGGGTCCCGGCCCTCCTAGTGGATCAAACTGATATTTGTGAATCCCTTCATCCAAGGCTTGCCAAAAATCCGACAGTAAGGTGGGTCTCATGATCGAACGGTTTGGATCAGGTAGGCCACATATCATCACAAGAGGGAGAAGAGAGAGAGAGAGATCGGATGATGGAGGGACCCCGCCACTGTGTCCCTCTTAAATACCAAAACATACATCAAGATGGGTCCCACCATATGTGAGCCGTTTAATCATCAAATCAAAACAAAAATAACTCACCTTAGATCTCTTCTTCCTTCTTCCGCCAATGCATGCTAGAGCTTCAAATGAATAATTGCAACGGTTGGGATCAAACTTGGATGGTGGAGATGGGAGATAGAAGTGGGCCACACAAAGCTTCTCCCATGGAGAGCCATGGACGTTGGGAGGAAAAATGAGAGAAAGAGAGAGATGAGAGAGAGAGAGAGAGGGGGATGGGTGTGATGGGTGAAAAGGTGAGTGATGGGTGTACTTTGTGTAAGAAAGTGTTGACTTTAGGGGTTGCTTGGGGATGGGGTGATGTGTACTTGACATAAGGTGTGATTGATGGGATTGATGGGACATGATTTGAAATCTTTCTTGGGTTTGTAAATACACGGTGTTTTCTCGAACTGAACGCGGGCCCACATCTCCTGGCCTGGGTATCGCCTAGACGCGCGAGACGCGGCATTGGAACTGCGGCGACGGCGCGGTCGCTAGGGTACAAGTCTCAGGTTAGGCTGACTCTGGTTTGCAGGACTCGGCTTAGGATCGCGCGCAAACATCGGATAAGGGTCGAAGGTTGTTGAAATTCGATCGGGAGGATCGCAGGAACCTACGGAATGGTACGGAGTAGGATACGGGGTTTACATTTCTACTTTACGAAAAGCTCAAATCACACACATGTTTCATGTTTACATGTATGGGTTTTTGGTATAATAGAAGCTTATGTGATTTCATAATCATATCCATCATCCCAAGTCTCTGAACCAAAGAGTTTAAGTCACATTCCTTGAGATTAACACTGTCATAAGGATTCCAACCTCCACCTTGAAAATGTGTTTGAACTCCATTTTCTGAAAATTAGACTTAACCTATATTGTCATACTATTGTCTAAACTCTCTAGAATATTCATTAATTGTAAAAGATTCAACCAACCTCCCATAACCTTGATCACTTCAAAGGAGCACTACATGCAGGGCATTTGATCTTAAAGATAGAGCCTTGATAAAGCATCGACACCATAATCGGAAGAGCAAAAGGGAACTAATTGAAGCACGGGAGAACATTGATCAAATTACACAAGAAGACGCTACAAAATGGGCTCAATCCAATAAGCAAGTTGTAAAGCTTGCATCTTAATATGAGCCGGCGGAACTGATGGACACTAGATTTCTCACGGACATCACGCAAGAACATAAGAAAATCTCATCATGTGGATGAGATCTAACCCGTCCATTGAAGTCATTGCCTTCTGTTTGGAAGTTGTGGGCAGTAGAGTTGGGCACGCAATGACTTGACTCATCCGATCATTTAAATTTGACTCGACCTGAACCGAATGTGTGAGTTGATCCAAACCGAGTAGACTTCATCTGATCCGAACTCAAACCAAGTCGAGTTCGTGTAACCTAGTAACTTGACCCGACCCAAAATCCGACTCAATAATAACTCGACTTGATCCGAAACACGGCTTATACTTGCAAAAAAAAACATGGATTGGATGTTTCAAATCTAAGATGTCGTGTAACTAATGGAGAGGCTGCAATTCTGACTGGTGCAAGTAGGTTCTGAGTTGTGATTTCTACTTGCGGATACCTGCCACACCTGACCATCTCGATGTTGACTTGACCCGACTCAGTAACTATGACGGAGTTGGACTCGGTCTGGGTTAGTCCAGGCCAAACCCGGACTCAGATCGGGTCAGGCATGCTAGACTCAATACCAAGTTGGGTTGTCTTCTGGTTAGGTCAATTTCAAAACCGGGTCGAGTCGGGTCAGCCCTAACTTGGTCTGACTCGACTCAATGCCCAACTCTAATGGGGAGTATCACGGTTAATATGGTGGGGAGTATCGGGTAATGGAAGGATGCATTTGTTAGACATGTTGGATGTTAAATATATAATACTATGGTGGGGCCCACAATTCTCGATTATGTACTGTTTTTTTTTAATGAAAGAAAAATTAAATGACAGTATTTATATAAATTCATTCCAAGAAAAACACACCTTCGAATTTTAGCTTCTTAAGACACTATTATAAAAATTCTAATAAAAAAGAAGAAGAAAAATATGAAGAGAAAAATGCTTTCTAAAAAGCTGCAAGGATGAAGGACTTACCGTTAAGCGGAGACATAAGCCCGCTAGACTCGCTTTTAGGTATGGATTTTGTCCATTTGTAGTATGACTTCTGCTTTTATAAATAAAGATTCTTAGGACCATCTGGAAGGTTTGTAACCATAATTTCAATTATGAGCGGGTGTTGTACGCAACCACATGCAGACTCAAGTGTTTGAATGTGACATGTGCATGAGATTTGCGCTGTTCATTAAGTGATCCATGCAGTTCAGATCTTCTGTCATAAAAATGAAACAATTTTACAACTCAGGTGGCCCTCACAGCATATTAAGGCCAATGAATGGTTAGAAAAATATTTCGTTATCAACTTACTGTTGGTTGTGGCCCAACTCAAGATTCACGTTATCTGATTTTTTAGCACAAGATCTAAGAATGGTTTTCTACTTTACGAAAAGCTCAGATCACACACATTTTTCATATTTACACGTATGGGGTTTTTGGTGCAATAAAAGCTTATGTGATTTCATAATCATATCCATCATCCCAAGCCTCTGAACCAAAGAGTTTAAGTCACATTCCTTGAGATTAACACTCTCATAAGGATTCCAACCTCCACCTTGAAAATGTGTTTGAGCTCAATTTCCTGAAAATTAGACTTAACCTATATTATCATACTATTGTCTAAACTCTTTAGAATATTCATCTAGATGAATCCTATAGGAAATATAACTTCCCGTTAATTGTAACAAATTCAACCAATTTCACATAACCTTGATCACTTCAAAGGAGCACTACATGCAAGGCATTTGATCTTAAAGATAGAGTCTTGATAAAGCATCGACACCATGATCGGAAGAGCAAAAAGGAACTAATTGAAGCACGGGAGAACATTGATCAAACTACACAAGAAGACGCTACAAAATGGGCACAATCCAATAAGCAAGTTGTAAAGTGTAAGAGTCATTATACTCTCTTTCCTTGTGTAGGATTGATGGTAAGAGTTTGTTACACAATCTCAACTAGGTTCTTGAGTAGGACCTTGACTCTTGTGTATGGCCTAAATCCAGGTTCTTGTGTAAGACATCGGCTCTTGTGTAGGGCTTAAATACTAGGTTCTTATGTAGGGCCTAAATCAAGTCCTTGTGTAAACTACTGGATTCCGGTGTATACATGTTAGTCTCTGTGTGAGTCTCCGTGGGAGTAAATGTTAGTCTTTGTGTAGGATCGAGGTTTATGGCGAGCCTATAGAAAACCACATAAAGTTTCTTACGGGATCCTCCGACGGGAGTGTACGTAAGTATGTTCTTGTATAGGGCCGATGTTTGCGGTGAACCTATAGAAAACCACATAAAGTCTCTTGTAGAATCCCTTCCTTGTGTAGGATTGTAAAGGTTAGAGGTTAACCTGATTTAAAACCTCATATAGTAAAATCTGGTATACTCATGGGTTGAGTGCATCTGCCGAGAGTAGAGTAGGGAAACTAAACCACTATACATACTTGTGTTTGAGATTATCATTTGCACACTTGTTTTATTATGTTTATGTGATTGAATGCTTAATTATTTATATGAATAATTAGATGAATGCTAGGACTTGATAATTAGCACATCCTACACGCATGTACACTATCATATTATAGACTAGTTGCTCAATTGGCATATCATTTGTACTTTATGTGATTGAACTCTTTATTGGCTTAGAAGTCTTAGAGTTAATTGTTTTGCTTGGCTTAATTTGCACATTAACTTAAATAGGCAATTATGGTTTACAAAATGAAAGTTTTATTTGGTCTTAATCACCCCAAAGGACATAGCATTCATTCTTTAGCTTTGCCAAGCTTCCACACGCGCAGCCGTAGTAATCCCATTTACACATAGGCAAATTTTCAAGATCAGAGCAATCTTAACCTTATTAGAAAGATACTTCAAACCAGTTTTCAAACATGATTAGAACCATCTCATTTAGACATTGTTCAACCTTTCAAAATTGGGCCCAAAATCCATTATGGAACCTGAACTTTTCGTGAGCTAAATTTTGAGCCTAGTTTTGAACGGCCAAACAATGTACAAATGAGATTATTTCAATCACATTGGAAAGCATATCAAATTATATTTTCAACAAGTCTAAGATCAATATGATCCGACTTATAATGAGGGAGTTATGACTATTTTCGTGTGATCGGACAACCACAAAAATGAGATAAAATGGTTCGCGAACGTTATCGTGGACTTTGGGCCTACTTTTAAAAGGTCAAATATATTGTCATCAAATTATCTTTCCAACAAGCCCAAGATACCCTAATCCGACGAGTAACAAGGGACTTATGATTTTTTTGTGAGATCACGCAATGCTTGTATTCGCGGTTAGTTCCAATATCACGCATTCCCACAAAAATGGTCACAATTCTCTCGTTACAAGTTGGATCGGGGCAATCTTAAGTTTGTTAGAAAGATAATTCGATGAACTTTTAAATAAGACTAAAATAATCTCATTTAGACACCGTTTGACCTTTAAAAGTGGACACAAAGTTAATGATTGTCACACCTCAAAATTTAGCACCCACGTATAAAGACTCTGATCCCGAACTCGAGAGTATAAGATATATAAAATATAATTTCTTAACTATTTCACCTCACATTTACTTTCTCCTCCACATTCACCCACCATTTAAAACTATGAACCTAATCTATATTAAATCATCATCACAATCATAATATTCATGTTTAAATCATTAATCATCACTCACTATTCCACTAATCAAATCTTCAATAACTAAGTTCATTGGTCATCCATAGAAATGAATATGAAACAAGAAAATAAACTATGAATTAATTCTCTAGTATTCTCCCTCTTGGAAATTCTCATTTAGCTCGTCACCTAAAACCAAATATTTTCAAATGAGTTACAAAGTCCAATGAAATAGCCATGCACATTTTAACAGGTATAATCAAAGTTTTAAAATGAATAAATAGATTTTCATAGAAACATGAGAAATCAAGATTTATTTGAAAAGAGATACATAAACAATGCATTTATAAATATGCTATATATTCACGATGATTTCATAGAACATGTTGCATATATATATATATGTGTGTGTGTGTGTGTGTGTGTGTGTGTGTGTGTGTGTGGGAAAAGGTACTATGCGCTCGACCTCACGAGTCCGTCCCATGAGGTCGAGCTGTGTGCACCCCACTATGATGCGTTTCGAACATCTACCCCATCAGTTAGATGCAGCATTCCATCGTGGGCCTAGGTCTCAAAAATCAAGTCAATCCGTGACTTGTGTGGGCCACACCACATACAGAAGTGGGGAGGGGTCGTGCACCATTAAAACATTCATAATCATTTTTTGGGCCCACCAAGATGTGGTTTGCAAATCCAGCCCATCCATTATGTGTGTCCCACTTGCATGAGGGTTCAGACCAAGTTTTAGTAGCATTGAAAACTCAGGTGGGCCCCACCAAGTGCTTTTATATGTTTTAACGGTGTCTTCACATGATTTTTGATGGTATGGCCCACCTGAGTTCCGCATATGGCTGATTTTTGTGATATCCCATAATTTAAAGGGGACCCATGAAATGCACGGTGTTGATGGTCAACACGCATCACGGTGGGGCCCACACAGTTCAACCTCACGGGAGCTTATTGTGAGTTCGAGCGCATAGTACCTTTTCCATATATATATATATATATATATATATATATATATCACAGTTCAATTAATTATTAAAAGCTTCTTATTAGAATTCATATACTCCATTTAATCTGGTTGGCAAACCTTCCTCAGGATAATACCTCACCTGGCAACATGAATATTTTATATGATACTCATCCATCTAAACGTTACTTGCCTGTTAACGGAAACTTCATCCGGAGGGCACTCTTGGGCTTGAAAATGGGGCAACAAGAATCTTTTGCAAACATAAGTGGTGAGGTGTATTTATGTAAAAACCCCTTTATTAATTTATTATAATATTTTTAATGTTTTATTATAACGAGATTTTCTCGACAATATCACATATAAAACATCAAAGTCTCAAAAAAAAATAAAAAAATAAAATAAAATAAAATCGCATGCAGAGAACCAGATTCGTCGTTGTACATGTAAGTACCTTAAATCAAACAGGCGAAATCGTAGGCACGAAAGTGAATGCCAAGTGGACGTAAATTTTCAGTTATTTTAATTTTTTGATACGGGGATGCGTGGGAATTGAATGGGACTCAGATTCAATAGTGACCCCTTGCAGTACTGAAATCTTGGTACTGATATTATAACAAGATTTTCTCGACAATATCACATATAAAGCATCAAAATCTCAAAAAAATAAAAAAAAATAAAAAAAATAAAATCGCATGCAGAGAACCAGATTCGTCGTTGTACATGTAAGTACCTTAAATCAAACAGTCGAAATCGTAGGCACGAAAGTAAATGCCAAGTGGACCTAAATTTTCAGTTATTTTAATTTTTTGATACGGGGATGCGTGGGAATTGAATGGGACTCAGATTCAATAGTGACCCCTTGCAGTACTGAAATCTTGGTACTGATTGGTGCTGTGGACCCTATCATGATATATGTGTTTTATCCATGCCGTTCATTCATTTTTTGAGCTCATTTTAGTAATCAAAGCCAAAAACAAGCCAGATCCAAATCTCAAGTGGACCACACCACAGTAAACAGTGGTGATTGAACGTCCATCATTATGCAGTCCACCAGAAATTTAGGTCAACCTCATTTTTGGGCTTGTATAGTAAAATGAGCTGACAAAACGGATGAATGGAATGGATTAAACACATAGATACATCAGGGTGGGTCCCACAGCACCGACCAATACCAGGAGTCACTACCGAAATCAAGTCCAATTGAATGGACAGTCAATATCTACAGTTGTAGAGATCATTTTAGGGCATCAGCCAGAATGGCTCGAGTGAACCCCACCACAAAAAACAGTGGTCTGCCATGATGTTTATTTGAGATCCAACCTGTTCATTAGTTAACACAGAGAAGAAAGAAGGGAAAACACAAATATCAGATTCATCGAAAACTTCTGTGGCCCATAGAATTTTTTAATGGTAGGCATTCAATCTTCACTTTTTTCTGTGATGGAGTTCACTCAAAGTTTGGATCAGCCTTGTTCTTTGGTTCATGTCCTAAAATGATGTCTCCAAATGGATGGACGGTGTGGATACAAAACATGCATTATGGTGGGGCCCACAGAACTCGGTGACGTCACTTCAGTGGCTGTCTCACTACTCAACCTGCAGCTAATCCGCGTCCATTAGTAACGTCCACAGAGCTTTTAAATCACACATCACACAATCCATCATTGATATGGACCATTTATTCCTTAATGCAGTTTGGGGGCAAGCCATGGTGAAAAATCAAGCCAACATGATAAGCCTAGCTATCGGATCAATAACAAGAAAATGAAAATTCAAAATTGAGTAGAAAGACAAAGTAGTTTCAATCATCATCTTGATGTTAACTTTCAAGAATTGGATCAACGGTCATAATTCCATAAGAAACATATGCATGCAACGATATCAACCAGATTTAAAAAAAAAAAACTAACTAAAATAGAGGTGACTACATATATATTAAGTCATGTCGAGCGGGAAGCTTGACGCTCCTTTGAGGTCGGACTTGATGATTAATAGCTCCAACTGTCAATACACGTCAGTGTACGATAGACGTCCATAGCTCACCTTCTCTCCAATTTTTATTTTTATTTTTACCGGAAAAAACCAAATCTCAGGGAGGCCACCTGACATCCACTCCGTCCATCAGATGAGCCCTTAGATGCAATGCCCCAGGGCAAAAAATTAGCCTCGTACATAACTCATGTGGGCCATAACAAAGCAAATAATGGGAAGGGGACATGAACAAAAGGTTTGTGTATTGGGCCCACCATGGTATGTTCAATCCAATCCGTTCATCAGCGCACATTATCAGGCCCACACCTGCTCAACTCAGATGTCAGTTTGCGGGTGTGATTTTACATTGTTACTAGAGGTGTACACAAGTCGAGCCAAGCTTTGCCCAGCTCGGCTCGCTAGAGTCCTCATCTTGAGCTCAGCTCGGCTCGGCTCAGCCTTCGAGCTTGGATCAGTAGCTCGGCTCGTCTTGGTCCAATTCGAGCCGGGTTTTCGAGTTCGAGTATTTGAGCCGGTTTCGAGTTTGAATTTTTGAGCCGAGTTTCGAGTTCTAGCTCGAGCTTCGAGTCGAATTTGAGTTCCAATTATATATTAAGTTTGATTTGAATTTGAATTCGATTATCAAATTGGAGTTTGAAGTTGAACAAAATAATAAAATATATAAAATGCATAACTTACGATTAAAAAGCTTCGATAACTACATTGTTCACAATTACAACTAATAACCTCCATAAGAGGAGTGCCTTCCTGTGACATAATTATAACTTCTTGTATTGTCATCTGATTCATCGGAACTATTATCTAATTTTTCATATACATAATGGTTCACTTCCTCTAAGTTAGAAGACAAAAATATGTTTCCTTCGTACTCTTTTATACTTTGGACTAGATTTTTCAAACTTTTTTATGTGAAGATTTGTACGTATTACCCAACATCTTATAAAATTCACCGAAACGGGTGAAGAACTTGAATTTGTTACCCTTCTTCTTTTTCTTGCTCGTCATACTCGATCATGCTTCAATATGATGTTGTCTTTGAAGACATCACTGAAGTCTAGAAACCTCTTCCATACTGCGTTTTAAGACGAGTTGGAATTGTTCTTCCTCCAAAGCTTTTAATCTGGCTTCTCCTCTACATCTTCCGTGGAAGTTATTCGTGTATTAGATCCAAAAGGTTTAGATGGAATGGAAGGTTTTCTATTCAAATTCAAAAGGGTCTGAAAAAGAATTTGGACATCCTTAGGGGCATTAGGGCATGGTTTTGCATCACCAGCTTGACATGACAAGTGTAACTGAAACCGGTTAGTCTTGTTCACAAATTTTGCACCATATAAAACACACACAATCTTTGTTCTTCTAAACCTTGGTGGTGATTCGACTAGAGAAGCGTAGTCTCAGATGTTAGTCGATGGGTCAGATGACGACATATATATACTCAATTTTTAATATAAAAAAATCAGAATGTTGATAAATAATTTGAACTTAATATAAGAACAAAATAAAAGCAATATGAATATATAAAAAATAAAAGCAAATGAACAATACTGAGTAAATAATATCAAAGTCTTACAGACTCACATTCCACCACTTTCAAGTTTCAACAAAAAATTAAAATAATTGATAAACGACTTCATATATTTGTTGTTGCAGGTAGAGACTCGTCATGAATCTCAATCTCTTCATCTTCCTTATCATTAATAGCATCTCCTCCCCATATCGGACGCAACCAATCTTTTGTACAAATTAATGCTTACAACTGTATTTGATGAAAGTGGGTTTCGATACTTGCTCACAACCTTGCTCCCCATGCTAAATGTTTATTCTGATGCCACCATTGAAATTGGTCTTGATAATATGTCCCATGCCATCATAGATAATTTAGGATAATTTGATTTATTGACTCTCATCTTCCATCATTCCAAAACATCAAAGTCGAAACGCATTATAATTGTCTCATTGAGGTACAGTTCTATCTCTGATTCCTTAGTCTGAACTCTTATTCGTTCTTGTGCCAAGTAAGACATGTATTCATTTAGAATATCCTCATTATCAGGTATAGAAACATTTGTATTTCTACTTTCTTGAACACCTGTTGTAGGTAAAGTAGTAGCATGCGAATTGTACAAATTTCGAGTGCTTAACTGTTGAGGGTCAAATATTGCATATTAGACCCCATCTATTACTTGGTTTTATAAACATGATAATGCTTAATGTTCTATTTTAATCATGTTTGTGTTGCAAGGTGAATTCAAGAGCTTGAATTGAAAAGGATGTTAAAAGCATGAATTTAACGCTCAAGAATCACCAAAGCCAAGAGTGGATCTGATGAAACCAAGAATGAAGAATGCACGCTCCAAAGATTCAAGAAAACCAAGTCAAGAATGAAGAAAATCGGAGTTTTGAAGTGAAATTCGGTGATCATCGACTAGTCCTGGCCTCTGCTCGATCAGTTCTAGCTACGCACGACCAGTCCTGGACTCTGCTCGACCAGTCAAAGGTCGACAGGTCGAAGGTGTCTCGACTCGAACTCCATTGAGTAAAACCTCAAAATTCCCATCCTTCTCAACCAGTCGAAGGAGACCCTCGACCGGTCAAGGACATCCCACGACCAGTCGAGGGTTACACAAAACTTGCGCGGACTGCGTAAGTTTGAGACGATTTCCAAAAATTTTCACTCGGTGCAAAAGTCTAAGGCATAAAACTGTAAATAGGGGTCCCTAGGGCACTCCTAGACATCTTCTAGGGTTTGAGGAGTGGAGCAAAAGGGTGGAGCCGCCGTCCAGGAGTTCTTCTTCCTCTTTAGTTGGTCCTTTTGTTTTGTTTAAGAGTCTTTAGTTCAATCATGTCTATGGTTGGCTAAACCTCTTAGCTATGACTAAAAGGTAAAGTTTGTAACGTGATTGGGATGTTTGCTTTGTTTTGATTCATGTTTTGTTGAGCTCTCTTGGATTATAGTTTGATTATGAATGAATGTTTTTAGTTTTTAATGATTTGTTGTGACAAATTACAATAGATCTGCGATAACTTGAGATATCTTCTTTTCCTGAATTGAGATTGTGAAATTAATAAGTCCCGCTGTTCACCATCGTCCCTTGGGCATGCTAGGGTCATGGAATCCTTCCTAACTTTCACAATTCTCTTATAATTGGTTGTGGGATTGGTAAATCCTGTTATTTGTCTCGTCTCCTAGGCATGGTTATATGACAAAATCACTTCCAAATCTTCACCACTCTCATCCATTGATGATTAGATCCTTGAGAAATTTAGAGATCTGACAAATCTCTTCTTACCAACTGGATAAGATAGGACTCTGCTTCCAATTGTGTCCTTGAATCATGCAAGGTAGATTCCCAATTGCTACAAGTGGATCCTTGGCACCCTAGTTCCTACCTTTAAATTCACTAGTTTTAATTACTTTAATCACAATTATTCTCTACAACTTTAGAATTAGGTTTACATCTTCTTCTAGTTCTACTTCTAGTTGCTCTCAGAAGACACACAAGTTCAGTCCTTGTGGATTCGACCTCGGTCTCACCAAGATTATTACTACATTGCGACCCTACACTTGGGGTTATGAACATTGACGAACCTTTAACGTCTTCGTTGCCGCTCTTTCAGGAGAATAAATCTTCATAAAAATAAACTTGACTAAGCCCATATTATAACGAGGATCAAGAGCAATTTCTAAGGATATCAACAAATGACATTCATCCCAGTATTTTTCAAAATTCATTTGCATACCAACTGTCATCTGTCGTATAAAATCTGGACCTGCACTGACATTTTTTTGTAGAACATCCTTAATCTTCTAAAGAGACGGAAGAAACAGATTTACAGTTGGATACTTATTCCTGAAAAAAAAAAATCTTCGTGCAGTCGTAAAAAACTTTGAGAAATTTGTTAACTTGTTTTGCTCTGGTCCAATCATCTGTGCTTGGCAACCAAGAATACGTTCTATCACGTGGCGCATATTAAGAAAATGCAAGTTATAATTCCATTGTCGTATCAACATTTCATAAGTCGAGTTCCAACTTGTACACACATCTAACTTCAACGTGTTTTTAGATGGCACATTCAAACGTTAGATGATGCCATTCCATACACTTAGTTTTGATGACGACCCTCTTATATATTTCACACGTTCTCTTATGTTTTCTACAGTGTGGTCAATTGCTTTCAGCCCTTCTTGTACAATGAAATTTAGAATATGGGCATAACATTTGACCTGCAATATTTTTCCATCAAAAAATAAATTTTCTGTTGTCCTGAACTGGTTACGTAAACATGAAATGACACTGTCATTTGTTGAAGCATTGTCTAAAGTTATTGTTGAAATTTTTTTCTCAATGCCCCAGTCTTGTAGACAACTGTAGATGCAATCTGAAATAAGTAAACCAGTATGTAGATGAGGAAGATTGTGGAAGTTCAAAATTCTCTTGCAAAGTTTTCAATCTTTATCTACGTAATGTGCAGTTAATGACATGTATCATTTTATTTGATTAAACACCATCCATAAATCATACGTCAAACTTATTCTGGATACTGAAGTCAAAACTTCTTTCAGTTTCATCTTTTCTTTTACGTACATCTTCATGCGCTCTCTCTGCACAGTGACGCAGGAGATATTCTCAGTTCGAAGGTTACGGAATTGAAAGAAAGACCTAAACCCTTTATTTTCTATAAATCTGAAAGGTTTTTCTTCGAGAATCACTAATCTAGCATACCACTCTTTCATCTTTTCTTTATCAAACTTATGAATGGATACCATGCCTTGTGAGTCGTCCCCTTCTAACTTGGTAAATGACAACAATTGTTGGCATGGAGGTGGGAGTCTTGATCTCTTAGAACACGCCTTTAAATGTCTGTATAAATGTGTTGTTGATCCTCCTGAAATCTTACAGTATAGTGACTTGCAATGAATACACTTGATCTTCAACATACCATTAACCATGACTTCTTCAAAGTCATCACACACTGTTGATCTCTTCTTTCCTTTGCCTATAGTTGAAGACGTGTCTCCCTCTACGATAAGAGGAGATGTGGTCAATGCACCCACACCGGGGGTATTTGAGGTTTCCTCTTCACTAATCATTTATAAAACAAAGTTCTTGATATATTATAATCTTCACTACACCGCTCTATATAATTGCAGGATATAATGCTTACCTTAGTTACCCATACCTAGACGGGTATACTTGCCTAACAGTCTAAATCAGTCACCCATTCAAGGTTAGATAGATTGTAATGCCTTCATTTTTAATTTAAATGTTACGCCAAAATTCTGGCAGCATCTCCCCTTATCTCTTCAAAATGTATTTATCATGTATTTGATTCCTATGTTAAACATCAATACAAAGTGTGGACAGTTGACGACGGAAATAAATGCAGTAAATATATTTAGAGAGAAAAATGAGAGACGAAACCAAAACAGACATATGCATTTAAATTGGAATAAACGAAGACATTACAATCTATCTAACCCTGAACTGTCCAAAAATGAGACAATTTGAGAATTTCTATCTCCAAGAACACATTGTATCTATGTCTGGCAACATAGAAATTCTCAAATGGGTAACTGATTATCTATCCTTATTCCTTACAATCTAATAATAATATATAAAAAACAACTTAACTAATTAACTAATTAACATTTACATCTATCTAACAAAAACAATATTATAATTTATCCAACAAACACAATCTCATAATTTAACAAATTAAAACTTACATCCATCTAACAAAAACAATTTAACTAAAACATAACTTAATTAATTAAAAAAAAATAATATCACAATTGTCACATTTTAACAATTTATAAACAATTTAACTTTAAAAAAAAAAACAACCTAGCAATTAAATTGTAAATTAACACTTACATCTAACTATCATCCAAACCAAATCATTCATACACTTCCATCCATCCATAAATCCAAACACTTACATCCATCCATAAATCCAACCATCCCATACATGATACATCCATCATCCACGACCATGATCCGTTCCACCCATCCTTTTGCCAGCTCATTTTAAGGCAAGAACCTAAAAATCAAGTAAATTCGAAGCTTAAGTGGACCACATCACAGGCAAATGAGGATTGTCTGCGCACCGTTAAATTTTTTATTTTGTTTTATCAAATTAATATTTGTGTTTTCCCTCGACCTATAGGACAGCGTGAACTTACCAATGGTCCACTTGAGCTTCAGATCTGATTTACTTTTGGGTTCAGAAAATGGATGGACAGCTTGGATATAGACAACCAAGTGGGTCGTACCATGGTTGTATAACCAGTTCCATTTGCAGCCCACCCGATGATTGGTTCGGCCTAATTTCCAGTTCATATGATCTTCATTGCATGATGCACCTTTTGGATGTCATACACAACCAAGTGAGCCCCACAATGATCCATTCATCAAATAAGCAATTTAATTATATATATATATATATATATATATATATATATATATATATATATATATATATATATATATATATATATATATATATATAGCTCATGCAATACATCCAATATGTTACTAGAGCCACCCGGCTAGTGGTCGCTGGTCGAGTGAGGTCCGCTAATCGAACGAACACTACTCGTTGGACAAACGCTGGAAAAATGGAGAGAGAGGAGAGGAGAAGACTCACTTTCAGTTGCCGGTCATCTGGACAAACGCTGGATGGAGAGTAATCACCGAGCGCTAGAGAACGGCGATGGATTTGGGCGAACGGTGAGGATTTGGGCGAATGGCCGAGAGGATTTGGGCAAATGGACGGCCGGGAGGCTAGAGGATTTGAGCGAACGAGTTAGGGTTGGGCAACAGGGGAAGAGTCGAGATGATTTGGGTGCTGGGTTAGGGTTGGGCGAACGGGTAATGGAGTAAGGTTTTTTTTTTTTTAAAAAAGCTAAATATATACTCAACTCAAAACTCGATCCAAGTCAATCTAAGCCGAAACAAGTCGAGCTCAATACCAAGTTGAGTCGAGTCGAGCTAGGTCCAGCTAGGACTCTACTCGAAATATTCCGAGCTCATTAAAATTGGCTCGACTCAGCTCGAACACAGTTTCAATCTGAGTCGAGTCGAGCTTTTCCGAGTGGATCCGAGCAAGCTAACAAGCTACCTCGACTCGTGTACAGCTCTGATTGTTACGTCCGGTGTTGCCCACATGTTTTCGAGGATTACGATCCAAGATTCCGAACGGCCGTGGAGAGAAAAAGGCTCTGCGGGGGCCACATTGGTCTTCCTGTGAAATCCACTCCATCCATCAATTTCGCCAGCTTATTTTAGGTGAGATCCCAAAAATAAATCAGATCCAAGACACATTTGGGCCATACCACGACAATAAGTGGGAGCTGAATGCGCACCATTGAAACCTTGTTGGGGCCCAAGAAAGTATTGGATCAACCTGATACTAGTGTTTTCCCTTCGTCCTGGGAGGAATCACCTTATGACCGGATTGGATGGGCATATAAACATCAAGGTGAGCCCCAACAAGTTTTCAATGGTGGCCATTCCCAACCCCGGTGTTTCCAGTGGTGTGGCCCACTTAAGTCTTGGATCCGCCTCATTTTTGGGCTCTCATCCTAACAATAGATGGATTGGATTTCACACCAACACCGAGGTGCGCCCTACTTACGTAAATGCCTTTACATTTTTTCCAAATTTCTTTTTTTCTTTTTCACCTATATATAGTAATACCGTCACTTCCTCTTGTAATTCTGTTCATTTCACACGGTCCGATTTGTACACCACTGAGTGCAACGGCGTAGATGAGGTGGCCCAGAAGTGGGCTAGATAACGGTGTAGACAAATTCATTGGTAGACAATCGCAGTGAGTTCAAATACGGCCAACCTCTTCTATCTCTATTAACTCAGCTTGAGTCATGCTGAGTCTAAATCAAGTCGAGTTCATCAGTGCGTTTCATAACCAAAAGAATCTTCAGTGTAAATGAATCATCATCATCATCCAAGCCTTCTCCCAAGAAATTAGGGTTGGCTATATGAATCATGTTCCACCATTCCACCCTATCAACGGCCAGACCTTCAGTTAGACAATAGGTCATCAAGTCTTTTCTTACTACCTCAATTCACATCATTTTAGGCAGTCTCCTTGCCCTTTTAGAGCCTTTGACTTGTACCAACTCACTCCTAACTAGCGTGGTTCTTGGTCTCCGTTGCACATGACCAAACCATCAAAGTCTACTTTCCCTCATCTTATTACCTATTGTTACTACTCCTTCCCTTGAATGCATTCATTTCTAATTCTATGATTCCTCGTCTTGCAACTCATCCATCTCAACATCTTCACGTCAGCTACCCTCATCCTATAAACATGTTCGAAGTATCAATATCGCAACAAGTTTCGCGCTGGCCAAGGATACGGAAACAATATCGATATTGGCGATAACATCGTTGATAACCAGAAATGCGGAGAAACATGGAAAAAATGGTGGAATTTTCAGTGAAGCTTCAAGAGGTGTTAAAATGTACATATTTGCATATTTAGAAATAAAAATTTACAAAAAGAATGCATACATAACAAGTTTCCATTTAATGAGGCCTTAAAAACATGTGTTGTTGTAAGAAATCAGTCCAACTATCCCATCCAGCCTATTTATCCATCCAATCTTCCATCCAAGCATCCATTAATATTGCAAAATATCAACAACACATAATATTTCATCAAAAAAGCATCTACAATTGAAAAGGAAATGAAAGATTGTGGTCTCAATATCATGCATGTTGCGATATCGATAATATCGAGATATTATCAATATTATCAATGAAAAATTGAACACCACATACAACCATGTGCCCAAGAAAAAAATATGAAATAAATATTTTTTTTCTAATAAACAAAATTTTGAAACAAAATTTTAATGATATCAATACGTTGGCGATATTATTGAAATATCATCGATACATTTATGATACAAGCATTACCTAAAATTTACATAGTCGAAAATATTGACGATACATTAGCGATATTAATGCATTAACAATAAAAGCGACACCTAGAATTTACATAGTTGAAATTATTGACGATTACATTAGTGATATTGATACATTAGCAATGCTTAGCGATATATTGCTAGTACCTAAAATTTCTGGTACTACCAATGTTATCGGTATCGCTGAGCTGGATATAAAGATAATATCGGAGATATTTCGATAATATTGGAGATAATTTGAACGCTGGTTGTTCCTCAACCACCCAACATTTTCTCCCATAAAGCATGACTAGCCTCATAGCTATCCTATAAAGTTTTCCTTCCAGATTGATGGCACACGACGATCACATAAAACTCCAGAAGCACATCTCCATTTCTTCCACTCAGCTTGAATTCTATGGGCAAAGAGTTGGGTGGAAGAAATGGAGATGTGCTTCTATAGTTTTATGTGATCGTTGTATGCCACTCTAAGTGAAAGGGAAATTTTATAGGATAGCTATAAGATGACCCATGCTTTATGGGACGAGTAATGTATTCAAAATTATTGCACTGGCTGTCCAGCATAACTCTTCTTCTAACCTAGGGATGGCCAAGATGGCGGGGATGTTACTAATGAACATATCTGAATTGCAGCATCGCAACCCCAAATGTTCGAGCACCATGCATACAAGGGCAATGAGACATGAAAAAGGAATTTCATTGTTCAACACTAACTGTATCACAATCATTACATGTAATCCAAGATCCAGATCATACGACATGTTTTAACTGGTTAAAGAAACCAAGGACACCGACAATCCTTAAAAAATTCCAAGATCCAGAGAAACATAATACAATTTGTATGCACAAGCAAACATAAGCATGCAGGCAACATGCGAAAATGTAGCAGGCACTTTCATATTCAGAGGTTCTCACCTTTAGTCGGTTTGGTGGGATTGGTCGTGCTCGATAAAATCTAGAGCTTCTTCCTTGGAAACAACATCGACACGGCTGACTCTGTTCTTGTGTGTCACCCCGTATATCTTATCTGCAACTTTTACAAGCTCTGGCCGGAACGTAGTGGTAATAAATTGAGTATTAGCCATGTCAGCCAGGCGGCGGATCATATCTTTAAAAGGAGTTAAGATTCCAATCACATCAAACCAAATGAACAAGGTGGGCTGAGAAATAAATGATAAAATAGTTGAAAAAGTAAATACCATGTGTTGTGGATTTCAATGCAGGTAAATTTGTTGAACAAAAAAAAAAAACCCTGTTCTATCTGTCAAACCTCGTAGTGGATTTCAATACAGAAGGGGCAGTTACTGTCCACATGAAATATGGGAAATTTACAAGCACTAAAATGGAAACCATGAAACCATGAACTCCAGTTGCTTTATTTGAGCCATCATGAATTGGACCTTCGAATTTCTGGTTGCCCCATGACTTACCTCCTCATTTGTTTTAATCTCATCATGAGCAAGTATGAATCAACTGGCTAGATCTAGGCCAGTCAGTGGGCGGGATGGCCCAGCAGGCTCCTGGGCATGTCCCATCACATTGTCATGACCTGACTGCTTCCCCAAGTGAAGACTGTGCAGATGGCCCGTCAGACTTCTGGGTATGTCACACCAGTGTCATGACCTGAATGCTTCCCCAAGTGTAGACCAGGCAGCACTAAACCCCATTTGCGGAAGAGTCAACCCACTGACCAAGTGTGATCAAGCTACTTGGAGGAGGAGCACAAACAAGATCTAAAGGCAAGAGAACCTGTATTGCATTAGAGAACTCAAGAATGCTTATGGCTTATGAGGTTACTCCTGAATGAGGAATCCTCTCCCTTACTTACGGCTAGGAACCTTCTAGTTACTTTACATGAATGGCTAGGGTGAAGCCAAACAGTGATCATCCAATGGCTATGAATACCTTAATATATCTTCTATTCTACACTACTTTAGCTACAGGAAACAACCAGAGAATTTTAGAATATTCCAAAGATCTCAAAATTTATAAAATAATAATAATAATAATGATAAAAAAAAAAAAAGACAGAGAGAGGAGAGAGCTTCTCTAGAATTCTCTATACCGTGTACATATTTAGTGTACAAGGAGAGATGAGGGCTTCACTATTAACTCATCTAGGAGCTTCACCATTACCTCATCCCTATGTAGGACTCAACCAACCATCTTTTCTTATTGCCAATTTCTTCCTGTGTCTGTGGCCTTGTTGAGGTAGGCGCGCACCATGTCCGCCTTCTCTTCCCAATTGCCATCCAAAAACGATGGGCATCTGAAATTCTTCCAGTATACCTGGCTGCAACCGTGTGCAATGTGAATGCTTGTTGTCTTGTTGCAAGTTCAAACAAGCTGCAGTGGGTGATTTGCTTATCTGCAAGTTGTAGGAGAACTAGGCCACATCTAACAACTTGGCCCAATCTCTTTGGTTGGCACTTACATAGTGCCTCTAGTATAGTTCCAAGAGCTTATTACATGCTCGGTTTACCCATCGTTTTGGGGGTGTAAGCATGTGGAGAAGTGAAGGTCAGAGCCCGACGTTTTGAATAGCTAAGTCCAAATTACCCAACAAACCAACGATCTCATCCACAACGATAGTTTGTGGCGCATCCCAATGCTTCACCACATCCTTCAGGAACAAGTGTGCCACCTCTTTGGCCATGCAATGCGTGCGTGAGTGCCTTGATGAACGTAGCATACTTCAAGAATTGTTCTACCACACCCCTTGGCTAAGGTTAAGATGAAGTCCATCGAGACACTCCAATAGCCTCTCTAGAATGGATAAAGTGCCCTAATAGGCCTCTCAGTTGCTGCTGCTCTACCCTGTCGTGTTGACAAACAAGACAAGTTCTTACTTAGCTTCCACACTATCAGCAATCTTCAGTTATTAGTCAGTTCTCGAATCCTCCCATAGTGTTTATCAAACAGCTCAGCACTCTTCTGTTTCTCTTCCTAACCTTAAACCATTCTTTCCATAATACGCCAGTTCCATCTGTGGAGTCTAAAGCTTAAACCATGGCATGGCAGCATGGCAGTAAGCAGTGACATTGGCCCAGCCTTCGCCTTCTTCAGTGGCTGACGTTGAAGCGTTCAACAGTTCTTCGGCCTACCACCAGCTGGACTTCCCTAATCGCAGGGAGTGACTGTGTTGAAGCTTCAAACACAGAGCTTGCAACAACTTCAAGTGAACTCAACGAGTGTGACGGAAAAGACTCGGAAAGTTTTATTATAAGAGTAGTTTTTTTTTCTCATTGGAAACGTTATCAGCATCTATCTTTCCGCAACTGAATGGGAAGATTAAGCTTCAACACCATCCCTCATATTAGGCCAAAAGTAGGTCAAATCCAATATTGCAAGCATGCGATGTTGTCTTCGGTGTTGCACGCAGCATGTGCCGTGATTCTTCCTGATTAATTCTTTACTTAGGTTTCTCAGATCTTGGCAGATAGAGACAATGGCCCTCCATGTGGAATCATCAATCTCTCACCCAAAAATCATCAGGCATTCCCCTATGATGCTAAATCTATTAGACTACTGGATATAGTCTTGTGGAAGTCCTTTCTTCATTCTATAATGAATTGTTCCTATTGATGGACCATGGGAATCATACATGACCCACAACATGTGTGGCCCACCTTGTAGATGGGCTGTGGAGATCATGACTATTCCCATAGAACTTTTCCATGTTGGTTTTAGTCTTTGTAAGTGTAAGGTTAAGATATAGTGTAATGTTGATGTAGGACAATTAGCCACTTGCACTACAAGCTTGAACTGATAGAGAGTGGCAAATCAATTCCTTTATCTCATAGCCCAGTCCCCACATCCCATGGGTTAGGACGTCAGCCGAACCCTCCTCGTGGGCCTCACTTCACATGGGCCCACCTCACACGAGTCACCCACCTCAAGTGTGTCCCCGCATCCCACAGGCTACCCCACTCGAACCCGTTATGAAAATGCCCCTACATTAATCATTCCCGGTGAGGAATCTCGAACACAAGACCTCCCACTCTGATATCACTTTGATGCGGGACAATTAACCACTTGTTCTAAAAGCTCAAACTGATAGAGAGTGGCAAATTAATCCCTTTATCTCATAGATCGGGCCCCACATCACATGGGTTAGGACCTCAGCCAAACCCCCCTCATAGGCCCCACATCACATGGGTACCGCCTCACACAAGTCACCCACCTCACACAGGCCGCCCACCCCGAGTGTGTCCTCGCATCCCACAGGTTACCCCACTCAAGCCCGATGTGAAAATGTCCCTACATTAATTACTGCTGGTGAGGAGTCTCAAACATGAGACCTCCCACTTTGATACCAATTTGATATAGGACAATTAGTCACTTGCTCTAAAAGCTCAAACTTATAAAGAGTAGCGAATCAATTCCTTTATCTCATAACTCAGGCCCCACATCCCATGGGTTAGGACATCGGCCAAACCCTTATTATGGGCCCCACTTCACATGGGCCGCCCACCTCGAGTGTGTCCCCGCATCCCACAGGCTACCGCACTCGAGCCCGTTGTGAAAATGCCTCTGCATTAATCACCCCCGGTGAGGAGTCTCGAATACGAGACCTCCCGCTCTGATACCAATTTAATACAAGACAATTAGCCACTTGCTCTAAAAGCTCGAACTGATATAAAGTGGTAAATTAATCCATTTATCTCATAGCCCAAGCCCCACATCGCATGGGTTGGGACCTCGGAACCCCCCTCGTAGGCCCCACATCACATGGGTACCGCCTCACATGAGCCACCCACCTCACACAGGCCGCCCACCCCGAGTGTGTCCCCGCATCCCACAGGCTACCCCACTCCAACTTGGAGTGAAAAATGCCCTTGTATTAAATGTTTGTGGTCTACATGCAAGAGGGGTATGTTAATCATTTCCTTTGTAATTATGAAAGCCCTAATAATACCAGAGAGTAGGGTATGCATGTGAGACCCAATTCTTCTCCCTCCCTCTCTCCTCTTCTCCCCTCTCCTTTTCATTTGTTTTGTTTTGTTTTTTTGCTTTTTTTTTAAGGTTATCCGCCACCACTGCAAGTCTACTCCATACGTTCCAAGAGAGGTGATGAAGTACATACCAATGTGTCTTCTGTCAATCCAGCTACCCCATCTGAAGATGATTCTCTTGAGTGTTCACTAGTACTGTCTACTAAATGTGATCTACCCATTGTTCTCTGTAAGGATATACGTTCTTGTATCCAACATCATATCTCTAATTTTGTTTCCTTGGATAACTAATCTCCTTTTCGATGGTTTGCTTCATCTTTATCCTCCATGTATGTTCCTTGCTCTTTCCAGGAGGTCTTAACAGTGATGGGTGGAAGCGGGCTAAATAAGAAGAGATGGCCATAGTTCAAAATCAAACTTGAACTAAGCTAAGTTACTTGCAAGAAAATGTGAGGTAGGGTGCAGATAGGTATATACCAAAGTACAATCCCAATGGCTTGGTGGATTGTTTAAAGGCTTGACTAGTTGTAAAGGGATACACTCCGAATCTAGGGGTTCACTACTCTGAGACCTTCTCTCCTATAGCCAAGTGTCATTCCATACATGCAATAATCTCTATTCTACAAATTTAGAATGGCCTCTATACCAACTTAATGTGAAGAACGCCTTTCTTCATGAGGATCTAGTTGAACAAGTGTAGATGGAGTAACCACCTGGCTTTGTCGTTCAAGAGGATTAAGATAAAGTTTTTTTTAAAAAAAAAAAAGATAACTGCAATTTTATTGAAAAAAGGAAAAGCATACAAAAAGGAAAAAGAAAAAACAACAAGGAAGTGAACTGCTGAGATAGCAGAGAGCTCCTAGCCACCGAGAAACGACAAATCGACCCTCTTTAAAACCTTAAAATTTACAGCCCATTCGATCACCAACTTTTTAGCCTTAGACCCTACGACCCTAACTGAGGACGACCGATCGTTAAAACACCTTTTGTTCTTTTCTTCCCAGACAACCCACTAGATGGCGAGGATAGTCGTACGCCAGATGATGGAATTGATTCTACCAAGCTTAAACCCATTCCAGTCAGACAACATCTTCACCGCAGATTCTGGAGTGCACCAAGTGACCGAAAATTGCTGACAGAAGTCAACAAGAATAGAGGAGATGAAAGGGCAGTGAACCAGTAAATGATTCACAGATTCTGCATGGCGCATACAACATAAAGAAATGTTAACTAGTTACATGCCTCTCTTTAACAAATTATCTATGGTGAGGATTCTATTTCGGCTCGCCAACCACCTGAAGCAAATGTACTTAGGAGGGGCTTGATACTTCCAAATGAATGAGGTGACGTCGCTCCTGATCTGCGCCGTTGGATAGATTGCTGCGTAGAGAGATTTGACAGAGAAGGAGGTTGTTTTCTCCAATGGCCAAACAATGCCATCAGGCTGAGAATTGATAATCTTTAATTCTGAGATACAATTTTGGAGCTCCATATATTCGTCAGTTTCACTTTGATTTAGATTTCTAGTACATCTGATGTCCCAAACAGAGTGATCGGGCATGGAAGAGCAACACCTGTTGATGAGAATATTTCTGTGAGGAGCAAGCCTGTATATTTGAGGGAATAGACACTTGAGGGGTTTTTCCCCACACCAAATATCTTCCCAGAACCTAATAAAAGCACCATTTCCCAACACATAATTGCTTTTGGAACAGACAGGGTCTTTCGCTTTTAGAACACCCCTCCATATGTAGGAAGCCTTATAATAGGAAGATTGTTTAGGCCACCAACCTCCCTGGGACACCCCATATTTACCCTTAACTATTGAACTCCACAAGGCTTCATTTTCCGAGGCAAATCTCTAGGTTCATTTCCCCAACAACGCTAAATTCATGAGCTTCGGGTTCTTGACGTTTGCGCCTCCCTCTCTGAACACTTTACACACTTCTTTCCATTTGAGCAAATGGAACTTCCTCTGATTTTCCTTACCAAACCACAGAAAGTCCCTTCTAATTTTGTTAATGCACTTAATAACCGACCCTGGACAAGTGAAAAACGACATAAAGTATAGAGGGAGACTAGAAAGAGTGGCTTTAATCAGGGTCAGCCTCCCACCAAGGGGCAAATACCGGCATTTCCAGGAAGCCAGGTACTTGTGAGATTTGTTAATGACCATGTCCCACATGTGTTTCGGCAGGGAGCCAATGCAAAGGGGCAGCCCAACGAAATATGTTGGAAAAGACTCTACGCGACATCCAAGGGTATCAACATATCTCTATAAGATGTGCTGGGGGACATTTACTTCGAGCAGTTTGGATTTACTGAAGTTGATCCTAAGACCCGAAACTGCTCAAAACAGCGGATAGCAATGAGAAGATTTTCGATTTTTTCTTCCGAGGCCTCTGAGAAAATGAGTGTATCATCAGCAAATTGGATATGAGTGAGTGGAACCGCCAAACCTGGCACTGATATACCTCGAAGAATACCTTGCTCTTGCCCTCTCTTCAACATTTGGTATAGCGCCTCGGCCATGATAAGGAAAAGATAGGGGGAAAGTGGATCTCCTTGCCGCAGACCTCTCGAGCTTTTGAAAAAGCCTGAGGGAGAACCATTGAGGATAACAGCGAAATGAGTCGAACCAATACACGCAGCGATCCACCTTCTCCATTTGAGACCGAAGCCCATCCGAGCTAGCATATACAGGAGAAATTCCCATTCGACATGATCATAAGCCTTGGGAACATCCAGTTTGCAAAAAACCCCTTCAGATTTAGACTAGTGGCAGGAATAAAGAACTTCATTAGCGATAAGGGCACCATCCGTGATCTGCCTACCTTTAATGAAAGCATTCTGATTATTGGATATGAGCAACCCGATGACTTTAGAAAGCCATGAGGATAAAACTTTCGCTAGAATTTTGTATGGGATCCCGATCAGACTAATGGGCCTAAATTCAGCGAAAGAAGTAGCACCCGCCACCTTAGGAATGAGCAAAATAAAGGTTGCACCTAGCCCCTTCGATAATCTGCCTCTATCATAGAATTCCTGGAGGAACGAGAGAACATCGATCCGAATAGTTTGCCAGAAAGTCTGGTAGAAACTGATTGGAAAGCCATCTGGTCCTGGAGACTTATCAACACCCAATGCATTAACTACCGCCTTGACCTCTTCTTCAGTGAATTGAGATTCCAATTGATTAGCATCAGCCACCTGCAAGCAACTGAAACAAATATTATCTAATTTCGGTCTAACCCAATTATCTGTCGACAGGAGATCTTTGAAGTGAGATATCGCGAGATCTGCAATCTCCTTTCTGTCCTCAACTCTGCTTCCCCCATCGAATACACTGACGATGACCTTAGACCGAGAGTGCATATTGGCCATATTATGGAAGAACTTGGTATTCTTGTCCCCCTCAACGATCCATTTGATTCTGGATTTAATCCTCCACGAGGATTCCTCTTCCTGAGCTTTAATTGAAAGCTCCCGAATTATAGATATGCACCTGAGCAGCATCTCTTTCGACATCAGACCATATTCGGATTCCATGTCCATTCTCTGGAGGTCTGATAGAAGGACTTCGATTTCAGCCTCTCTTTTAAGACTCCTCCTGCCTCCATTCCTTGAGCTTAGTCTTGAGAAGTCTGAGTTTAGATAGCAATCGATGACCAACATACCCTTCCACCTGAAAGGACAACCACCAATCAATGATCTTTTGCCGAAGACCCTCAGACTAGAGCCAAGTAGAGTTAAAACTAAAAGGTTTCGGGCCCCAATTATCTTCGTCCTCACTTAAGAGAAGAGGACAATGGTCCGATGTAGTGCAAGGCATGACGATTTGCTTGACTGTCGGGAAGGTCTCGATCCACTCCGAAGAGACAGGAATCTATCGAGCCGAGATTGGATTGGATTTGCCTGCCCATTGGACCAGGTGAATCTAGAACCCAGGAGAGGTAAATCGATGAGCTGCTCTTGCTGAATCCATTCGGAGAAGCGCAGCATAGCGGGGGAGGGCTTTCTACTTCTGGAATGATCCTCCGCGAAGCCGGTGACATTGAAGTCACCAACCACACACGAAGGACCCGAGAAAAACTCTCTAGCCAGAGTAAGCTCATCCCAAAAGGCAGTCCTGAGAGAGTCATTGTTAGGCCCATAAATAACAGTCAGCAAGCATTGAACAGAAGAAGACTTATCTTGGAGAATAACTGTCAACGAATAGGTGTCAGCAGTGGAAGAGATGAGATCCCACTTGGATGATTTCCATACAATGAGAATCCTGCCAGAACTTCCCACCGCGTCCACCGTTAAGTACTTTGCATCCCTTTCCTTCCACGGATAAGCCAGAAGGTAATCCTTGAAACGGGAGACCTTCGTTTCCTGAAAGCACACTACATCCGGGTTTTTTCTACTAATGGACGCTTTAATCAGGCTCCTTTTGTGTTTAGAGCCCACCCCCCTGACGTTCCAAGAAATGATCTTCATTGACTCACTACACTTCCCCAATTACCCTGACGCCTTGGTTTTGACATAGAAGCCGAGATAAAACCAAGGCTTGCTTCTAGCCGTTGCAACTCACGACTGCCTGAAATCTTGACTAAATGTTTTGGTGAAGATCGGCACTTCCCAATGGGTCTGCCTCTGTTTTCTATGCATTGGAATAAAGCAATGTAATCCTCCAGTCTATCCCCGAAAGACAGACCAAGGGACCTCCCCACCTTACCGATGGCTTCTCTGATCCATCGTTTCTTCTGAATTTTAGCTAGCAAGTCAGCTCTGTTCGTATCGGATGGTTGCAGATCAGTCTGGGAGTTGGCAATCATTTGCAAAGGTTCCGCCATAAGGATATGAGAGGGAGCGTTATCTTGGAAAAGAGTAATCAGGCCCATCTCTAGGGCACCAGGAGGAGATGAACAGGAATGGGAGTTGGGAGAGGACGGCCGCGATTGGAAATCAGACTGACTACAATCGGACAGGAGACGGCCGATCGATTCAGCGTCTTCAGACCAGGGGTTGGAAACAGGCGAAGAGATAGGAGGGTTGGAGGGGGTGATGGCTAAGGGGCCAGATGCTAATGTGGGCGGAAGGATGAGAGGCTTCCATTGGGTCCGAGTTCGAATGGGATCCACTACACGTATGGCGTAAAGAGGGAGAAAAGACCTAAGAGTCTGCTATCTGTCCCAAAACTGGACACAAGTGTCGATCGAGACGGTCCACGTGTTCCATGGTAAGCACGTATCTTGTCGAAGAAGAAACCATCCCGCTCTCCTCTATATCCACGCGTCCCTCATTGTGTGTCTCGATGGGAGAGACAGACAAGTCTTTATGAGCTCCTGACATGGGGCGATGGAAGGACCGGTCAAAGAACGGGCAATGTTGGTTAAAAGAGTGGGGCTCTGAATTACCTCCCAGACAATCGGCTGGCGAGTTGTCCTTCATACGTATGGATTCAGCATGATCGCCACGCGTCGATCCTTCCGAGATAGTCATCTGATATCGCAACGGACAGGGACGGCGAGGGAGCTGGAGGAGACAGCCGAGGCGTCTGGATAGCTCCACGTGTCACACTGGGAAGAGGAGAGGGGGGCGTCTCGTCTGGAAGCTGCAGAGATACTGACAGGGTCCCAAGACGGTGCTCCGCTAGAGCACGGAATTTGTGTGCCTACCTCCGGAGAAGGTTGACGGATCATCGTCTGCTCCAGCGAGAGACCTTCTCTGATTCATCATAGGTCACCCCAGCGAGGAACCGGATCTTCATTCGCTTCCATGATGACCGGAAAGTCGAAGCTGCGGTCTTCGACGATCACTTTCACCGACAATGGCGGAGTAAGATAAAGTTTGTCATATAAAGAAATCAATTTATGGATTAAAACAGTCTCCTCATGCTTGGTTCAAAATTTAGTATGGCGATGCTTTAGTTTGGGATGAAACGTAGCCATGCAAATCATTCAATTTTTGTTCAACAAAGTAAGATAGGCACTGTCGTGTTTGTTGTATATGCGGATGATATCATTGTTATTGGTAGTGATAGTACATGTGTTTTAAGCTAAAGCAGCTCTTGTAGCAAAACTTTTGCACAAAGGATTTAGGTTACCTTCGATACTTTCTAGGTATTGAGGCAGTAAGGTTGAAGGTGGGAATTACCTTGTCACAGTGGAAGTATGTGATGAATTTGTTAGAAGAGACGGGTCTAATAGGGCTAAGCAAGTTGAAACTCCCATGAATAATAATTCAAAGTTGAGTATAAATGAATGAGAACTATTTGAAGAAACAAGGAGATATTACCCGCTAATTGGCAAATTGATCTATTTAACGATTACACAACTAGACGTCTCTTATCCAGTCAATTTATGCAGGCTCCTCATATGTCTCATGTGGAGGCCGTGCTTCGCATATTTAGATATTAAAGAGAGCTCCTAGCCATGGAATTCTCTACAAGCGAGATGGACTTCTTCGAGTAGAAGGGTTTTCTGATGTAGACTGGGTTGGTTCTCCTTCTAACAGGTGGTCGACCATAGGTTATCGTACGTTTGTAGGAGGAAAACTGGTTACATGAAAAAGCAAGGAGCAAAATGTTGTCGCTCGGCCCAATGCAAAAGCAGAGTACAGGGCTATGGCCCATGCAATATGCAAACTTGTTTAGCTGAAGATATTAATGTGTGAACTCGGGTTTGTAGTGGATACTCCTATGAGATTGTACTATGATAATCAAGCAACATCCCGCATTACCAACAATCCAGTCTATCATGAAAGAACCAAGCACATTGAAGTCGACTGCCACTTCATTAACGAGAAAGTTGCTACCAAGAAAATATACACATCGTTTGTCAAGCCCCAAAATCAAGTGGCATATATGTTTATGGAGGCTTTAAGTTAGACTCATGTGGACAGATTCTTTGTCAAGCTGCGCATCCATGATATATGTGCTCCAGCTTGGAGGGGAGTGTTGATGCATTGTGACTACATGTGTGGGCCACCCTAGACATACGTGTGGTCCCACAGTCACTCATGCGGTCCTTGTATGTTTGGGTTCATATTGGGCCTTTGTCATATGTTTGGGCTATAGCCTTTAGGCCCATAAGTCATGGTTTATTTTTACTTGGGAGGGGTATAATTGTAACTTTCTTGTATTAAGTACTTGCCCAAATTATAATAAAAGAGATGTCGCGGGCCTGTGGAGCATTTTAAGCTCTCTCCTCTCCTTTTCCTCTCACTTTTCTTCTTCTCTTTTTTCCATCAATTACTACACACCTCATATAGGACCAGGAAAACTTTTAACTACTTTACATGAGTAGTTAGGATGAAGCCATGTGGTGATCATCTAACGAGCAGGAAGACTCTAGAAATCTTCTAGACTATTCTACACTGCTCTAGCTACAAGAAGCCACTAAAGAATTCTAGAATGTTGCTGAGATCCCTATATGATTCTAACCTTCTCTAGAATTAATTGCATTATGTGCATAGCATCTTTGGGTACATAGAGAGCCAAATTTGCCTCAAGTCCATGAGCTCGGGCCATGAAGATGTCCAGTCAGCAACAAGAGGCCAGGCTACAGCCTAATTTTTGCCTGCAGGCCAGGTTTGAACCCGAATTTCAAGCCCGGAAACGCACTGGTCATGCTTGCACTGAACCTATAACGGCCCGAGACCAGCCCAGTCAGGGTCAGGCTCATGTGGTGCAAGTGAAGCCCATCATGCACATAATAAGTTATAGGGGTCTTTTTTTTCTTTTTTTTGAAGGCCATGTTATAGGGGTCTTAAAGAACAATCAAATGAGGGAAGAGTAAAGGATTATCAAATGAGAGGAGTGAATGATCTATCTATTCAAGAAAGGATAATCAAATGAGAGAAGAACGAATGATCTAACTATTCATACAAACATAATCAAATGAGAGAGAATGAAGGATACTTCCAACAGCAGTTCTGTACTGGGGATCTAATGCTGCATCAATCTCGTCAAATAGATAAAATGGTGCAGGATCACAACGCTGTATGGCAAAGATCAGTGTCAACGCCACAACGGTTTTCTGACCACCAGATAGTTGCTTCATTGACTGAGTCTCCCCTTGTCCAGTGAAAGAAACCTATCATAATCCAAAGAAAGTGAGATCAATAGCAACCACAGTAAAGACAAACAAATAGCTGATTACAAACTAGAAAAGCATGAGAATACTTCAAGAGAATGGCCATTATTCTCAAGATTTGAGAAAATTCCCCCATGCTTTTTTAGCATAACAAAGCACCTGTAACAGCATATTTTGCTTTGGGCTATTTCACAACAATATTAATAGAAACGATAGTTTCTATTACTGGCCAACCTATATTGCTGGGGGAAAAAAAAAAAAGCAAAGAAGATGATGATGAGTTTCTGTCACTGGATGTGGTATTCAAATTGAGAGGTTTCGCCTGGGAAGTGTCACCAAAACGTGTTGGGTGACAAAGCAACGAATTTTCAAGATGGTTAATTGTTCTAGAAAATAAAATAAACTTAGGATTGCATGCACATTAATCACAGACTGATCTCACGCTGCAAAAAAGGCTTCCAATTGCAGAAAATATGGCCAAGCCTTTAAGGACATCTTGTGCATTGAGAAAATTCACAGGCATATAAAAATGAATCTTTCCATGAGCACATACCTTCACTTTTACACCTATGTATTTTTCAACCCTTCCCTCAGGATCTGCATCACGAGGCCCATCCTCGTCATAATCATCATCACCAACTTCACCATCCTTGGGAAAAGAAAAGACAAGAAATCAATCGCATAAATATGATCAGTCATTGCAAAATATGAGAGACTCGACTATGAAGCAGATCATGATTATACAGATAGCACTGAGATCCTCCATCAACCAACTTGCATCAGAAACTAAACTTCACTTAGATGCGGCTATAACAGAAAACAAAATGAAGATTCACCCATAAATCCGATGATAGCCTTGCGGGAACACCAGAGGAAAATAAAGTTGAATATAGTTTTCCCTTAATCTGGATGGGATACGCATAATACAGCAGCTAAATGCAACACTAGCACCTAACCAATGCAGCCAATAAACCAACAATCTGAATGTTTACATAGAATTAATAATAAAGCAGAGAGTACGCATAGGAAGCGACATGTGCAGGAAATTAACACAATCTATATAGACATACACAAAAAATATATAGGATGCAACATGCACAGGAAATTACCACAATATTATATAGAACATAAGCAGGAAATTGCCACATTCTATATAGACAGACAACGAATATACATAGGAAGCAACATCTATATAGATGCATGCATGCATGCACACGCAGAGAGAAGAATCACCATATTTCACTTGTATCTATCAGATAGCACTCCATAATAGATAGGGAGATGAATTGAACCAATCATTTTAACTATTCTGCATCCATAGTCCAGCACTTATCTGAAAGTTTATTAACACGGGTCATGTTAGAGATGGCACCAAAAATAACGAGACTGTTAGACATTTTTTTTTGCTTTGTATGGATGATGTGACCAATGTTTGAAATATCGGTATCGCGTAACGTATCGCATCCTTGGGATATAAATATGTATTGTTTATCGCAATCGCACTTTTTGGAAAACATGGAAAAACATTGGGAAAATGGTGGAATTTTTCAATGAAATTTCAGGGATTATTAAAAAAGACCTTAATACACACTTTTAAATCATAACATCTCAAAAAAGAAGTTGACATTATAGGTTTCCTTTGTATTGGGTCCTAAGCTATGCGTTGTCTGATTGAACTAATACAACTATATTCAAATTGAATGCATAACATTTAGAGTGCATGTGATGATCATTTCATCAAACAAACCTAAATACTTCAAAATTTGTCTTAATTGACAGCTTGTTGAAGGGAAATTTTGAAAAAAAAAAATATGAATTTTTAATTAAAAAATGATTTTTATTTTCTGAAAATTGACAAGGACTCGACAAATCAGTAGATCAGCCCTCATACAAGCTTGATTTCATGTTTGGAACGCAACATTGCAAGCAATTTGTAAGAAATTACGAAAATTTCGAATTTCCCCCAATTTTTGCAAAATTAGGCCACCAACACTCAAATTTCAAAATTAGAGTGTATGCGATGATCATTTCATCAAATACTCCTAAAATACTTCAAAATTAGTCTCAATTGACAGCTAGTTGAAGGATTTTTTTGAAAAAAACATGGAGAACATGAAGAACCAATGGCTATCGAAATCAAAGCTCCAACTTCATGATTTTTCATGTCAAACATGAAGAATCAATGGATTTGTAACCATTTGACACTGATTTAACATAATTTCAACAAAAAAGGGGATCGAAATTGAAAATGCTCACTAGATCAAACATGTGGGATATATCGGCACTACTTGTGCATTTCGTATCGCACGGCTGGGATACAAGATATATCGTGGAATATATTGGCCGATATTGTCGATATTTAAAACATTGGATATGATTGCTAATATTACTATGAAGGAAGCTAATCTCACAAGAAAATGTGAGAAAATGTGCACATTCGCACCTTGATTGATTCACAAAGTCAAAGGGATCCATGTATCCAAGTATGGTGTCCTTTACTACTCAGGTTGACTGCCTATGTAACCAATCACAAACTTTTTTCCTACACATGCATGAGAAATCAGCAGGGCTTTACTATGTCAGCCCAAGTGCAATTCTCGCCATTTTCTTCTATATGGTACTTCTGTCATTCTTTACATTATTCTACATGGTCAATTTGAAATTCTTGTTGAAGAAATTAACAGAGTTCTTCTCCAAGCCCATTTATCTATCCAGAAATGTGTTGACTTCTCTTTTTTAGCTTGATACGTGGAGTCAAGCAGATCACTAGATATTTGGATAGCACTTTATTTTTATTTTTACGATTTAGAATGTACTATCGATATAAAAAGTTCATGTTCCTACTTGTAGAAAGACATGGCTTGTTGGAAATCACAATGGTCCCTGGAGCCTTGTCTTGGCTTGCACATGATACTAGTAGCAAAGACTCGTATAGATGTAACTTACCAATCAAATAATGGCAAATTCTTTCTACCATCTAAAGAACATCTAGCAATACCTTAATTTTGCTAAAGCTAATCTAGCAGCTTCAATCTATATCCATTTATTCAAGCAATAATAGAACCAATGCACTTCTACGGATCTAGGTAATTGAAATAAATAAACAGAGGAGACCACAATTTATACTAATTGCGGTTTAACATTTATAAGACATTGGGTGAGGCCTCTGGCATACCATTATTAGCTCCTCCATGAAATTGGGAGAGGACAATCTCCAAAGACGTGAAAGGTCATGAATGGATTTTCCACATTCACCTAGTCCCAATCCAACACAATCCTAACCATTGGGCTCATAGCCACATGTGGGACCAGTCAATAGAAGATCCTAGGCATGGTATTTCTAGGTGGGACCCATCACCGGCCAATTCTCACTTTCTAACCATTTGTATTTGCATGAGGGGCCAATCCTTAGATGATCTTAACCATGTGGGGCCCATCACTAGTCGGTCTCTACCACGTGGGTCTCATAGTTAATATTAACCATTTTTTTGGGAGATTAATCTTAACCATATGGGTCTTATAGTTATTTAATCCTAACCAAGTTTATTTCCATGTTGGGCTCATCGTTTGATGATCCCAACCATGTGGGACCCATCACTAGTCAACCTGAACCATTTGTATTTCCATGTGGGATCCACCACTAGTCAATCTGATCCATGCGTATTTCCATGTGGGATCCACCGCTAGTCAATCTGAACCATGTGTATTTCCATGTGGGATCTACCACTAGTTGATCTGAACCACGTTTATTTCCATGTGGGATCCACCACTAATCAATCTGAACCACATGTATTTCCAAGTGGGATCCACCATTAGAAGATCATAACCACATGTGGTACATCATCAATCAATTGTAACCAAGTGTGTTTTCATGTAGGGCTGATCGTTAGGTCATAACCATGTAGGGCCCATGTTTAGATGATTGTAACCATACAGGGCCCATCATCAGTCAATACTAACCATGTATATTTCTATGTCGGGTCCACTATTAGATGATCCAAGCCATGTGAAGCCCATCACTATTAGTACTTGGATCGTGGACCTTGGGCTGGTATACCCACATTGTATCGTGTCCAATGGAAAAAATTTCTGCTAAACAAGAGAATTGGAAATTAAGATCATTTTTCATGACAAAATTGATGAATTTGCATTGGAAATTTGGAATAAGGTACAAAGAATTTGCATCATTACTCCAATACTCGTATAAGCAAACCAGGCAAACCAGCAAAATGGTCGAGGGATAGAGGTTTGGTTGCTCTGTTCTAAAATCCGATTGTTGTGACAGTTTATCTTTTGTCGGGCATAGTGACGGTTATGGGAGGGATAGGAAGAAGTTATGGAGGGCTTTCTTTACTAGCTGGTCTTCGGTCCATTTTGGGAGAAAGAAATAATCACTGCTTTAGGGACAAGAGCGGATTGATTTCACTATTATTGAGGCAGGCTAAGGCCTATGTAAAAGAATGGGCTTCTAATTTGAATATCCATGTAGATTGCTTTTCTTAATTGTTCAGGGCTTCTTTTGTAGCGTTTGCGCTTTTTGCGCTTCTAATAAAATTACATTGCCTTTCAAAAAAAAAAAAAAAAAGTCCAAGCCTTATTCCAGCTAATTTGGGTCGGCTGCATGAATCCTTTTTCCGCCATACCACTATCTTTTTGATTGAATTTTTATGTTCTAAAATTCAATAATAATATTAATAAATCTTAAGTAAAGATAATGAGGGTTACCAATTGGAGTGAGCCACTTAAAGAAGAAAGCTCTACCTCATCAATAATGCATGTCTTGGTATGAGAAAATCAAAGAACCAAGACAAGTTCTTCATTACATGTTCCCATTCAAGAGGAATGTGTGACTACGTCCATGAATAATATATGATGAGGCTGCAAATTACAATCATTTAGGTTGCTTGCATGCAATAGCCAGTTTTGTCAAAGCCGAAAATTGCACCTATCAAGAGTGACAGAGTCTCTACTTGTGGACAATCAGAAGGCAAGCTCCTCCAGGTTATCAAGCTATCAAAGGGAGAGTGAGCACATCTTTCAATTGGTAAGGCAGTAATATCTGCTGGTTCCAAAAAATGAATAATTTTTTTAACCAGGAATAAAAACTTAATCAATAGCTATTCTATTGTATGAATTGGATTCTTCGGTTATAATTAAATGAAAAGCAAACCTAAGTACACCATAACTCTATTGTTGTAAATTGTGATTGACTTCTTTAATATAATAGAAGGTTGTAACATTCTTTAGCCCTTTCAAACATTCACATGGATCAGCACTTAGGATAGTTCTAGATCTACAAACAATAAGAAAAGGAGTAAGGACTTCCAACTCTGAAGCTGCTAACCATATGCAGATGTTAAATTCTACTTGAGTATGAAAATTTCTATAACAACAATAATTTAGAGATTGCTGTGACAGAATATGAAAATTATAAATAAATTTTTTAAAAATAAATAAATAAATAAATCAAATGTTACAGGAAATAAGATGTCATTGTAGTATTAAAAAATGAGCAAAGGAAATTAAACCAAACCTTTTTCTTCATCATAACCAAGAAACCATGGCCGCCTTGAACAAGCTCAGAGAATGCTTCTCGGAAATGCCTAGCTACACCTTTAAATGTCCGTTCAATCGATTCATCCTTCCTTTGATCCAAGACTGAAATTAGCTCTCTAATTTTCTGTGACAGTACAAAGACATTAAAAGTGGGCTCAGCAGACCGAGAAGGCAAAGATTCAAGGGAAGCAAGTGCTGGGGCCTACAGGGAGGCAGTACCTCATCACCTGCATCCAGTTCAGCTTGCCTCTTCTGTAGCTCTTCTCGCTGCTCTGTGAAATTAACATATTGGTCAAGTGCTTTCTTGTTGACATGGCTGAACTGCTTTAGTTGCTCATTGCACTTGTGAAGCGTCTTCTGCAGCTCTTTGATGCTCTTCCTCTTATACCTATCAATAAGAGTTTCAAAGAATACAAATGATGGATAAATTGATGCTCAAAGAAAACAATGCAGTTCTGAAGAAAATGATCAAAGTATTTTTTGCTGAGATATTACAACTAAACTCAGCACAGGGTGAATAATGAAAGAACTGTATGAATTCGACCAAGTGATGCATATTGCATACCAAGTGTCACTACATAAACAGCCGCAAATATCCTGAGAGTTGTTCAGGCTTTCATAAATAGTTGCACAAATCCTATTGAGTTGTTCAGGCTTTCTTGGGTTGACTATTGCATTTTCTTCTTACCTTTTTTTACACGTAATGAGCCTGTGCTGCACATCCAGCTTGGACATTTTACTACCTCTTGAGTTTCTAATTGTGAGTCAGAAACAACTTTACTGTTCATGTGTACATTTTGAAGTGTTTTATGTATTATTTATGATCTAATGCACTAGCCCAGTGAGGAGACGAATGAAATTTTACTTTTTCTTGTTCTAGAGTTTCCTAGTGAGATCAAGTAAAGCTTTGGGGATGTCTAAAATACATAGGCAGTGCCTAGTCCATCCGGACAGAGGGTCAGCAGCATCCCCTTTGAGGCCCTGCTTCAAAACAATCATGGAATGAAAAAAAGAAATGTGGGACGTCTGAATGGTGCACTCATGGTTACAACCACCTAGAAATCAAGATCGTTATTCAATCTTTCTTTTGACCTCTCTTGAACCATTTTTTTTTAGAAACTTGGTACCACAGAACCAACTGTATTAATTTATAATCTGATGCACTGCCCAGACGACAAGACAAATGCAAGTTTACATTTTTCTTGCTCTAGAGCATCTCCTGTTTGAATTGCTTGAAACCAAAACGTGGATATGGAAAACTAAACATCACATCAGAGGAAAGGAAAACATGTGGAAGGGAATCTGAATCAACCTGTTTGTTTCATTACAGGTGATTTCCATGGAATTGTTAAAAGGTCAACACTCAATAGGCGAGAGCTGTCTCTCATAACCATGGAAATCTCCAGTAAGGGGTTTTTTCGTGAAATGGGAATCGCCATTTTTCAGGGACAACCATGGAAATGCAAATTGATATCCTCAACTAATTCTCAACATAGGAAAATGTCAAGTCTGAGGAAATTGACTTCATTTCCACAGTTGGAAACAGGATTCCACCAATTCAAACAGTGAGACCAAGTCAAACTTTAGGGATGTCCAAAATACATAAGCAGGGCCTAATCCATCCGAACTGAGGGTTGGCACGTCCCTTCAAAAGCCTGCTTTTTCTTAGTATGGAATGGGAAGAAAAAAAAATCCCGAGGAACTTCATGTTTTCTAGGTTAACACCTCCATGAAATCAAGATCTTTATTCCCAATCTTTCAACTTCTTGACTCGTTTTTCCAGAAACCCAGAACTGCAGAACCTAGGATACCCAGGTAAGGAGACAGGTAAAGAGTCCGCAGCCAAGGACAAGGAAATGTATCTAATACGATCAAACATTTCCTGCGCTTCCAGTACCAGCATCTAAATTTCATCGTGTCCAACATGATATCATTCAGCATATGCAAGCATCTAGATATCATAGCATAGAAGTGCTTTATGTAACATAGAGATCAGTGGTTAATAAATTCCAAGGGCATTGAATTACTCATTAATATTCAGAATGGGTTGTTAGTTATGCGGTAGTTAAGGACTTGAGCATAACATATGTTGTCTTTGAAAACAACACCATTCAAGTGGTAATCCTTCTTTTTTATTTAATGCAGGGGCATTTTCACACCGGGCTCGAGTGGGGTGGCATGTGGAATGCAGGAGCACACTCAGGGCGGGCGGCCCGCGGAACCCATGGATTTGGGGCCCATAAAGAGGGTTCGTCCGAAGACCTAACTTATGGATTTGGGGCCTGGGCTATGAGATAAAGGAATTAATTCACCATGCTCTATCAGTTCGAGCTTTTAGAACAAGTGGTTAATTGTCCTGCATCAAATTAGTATCAAAGCGGGAGGTCTCGTGTTCAAGACTCTTCAACGAGGGTGATTAATGCGGGGGCATTTTCACACCGGGGTCGAGTGGGGTGGCATGTGGGATGCAAGGGCACACTCGGGGTGGGCGGCCTGCGGAACCCATGGATTTGGGGCCAGTGTGAAGCGGGTGGCTCGTGTGAGGCGGAACCCATGGATTTGGGGCCCACGAGGAAGGTTCGGCCAAGGACCTAACCCCATGGATTTAGGGTCTGTGCTATGAGATAAAGGAATTAATTCACCATGCTCTATCAGTTCGAGCTTTTAGAGCAAGTGGTTAATTGTCCTGCATCATTATTCCTTTTGCTTTTGCTCTGCTTTGCAATCTGCAGCTGGACTAAGAATATGCTAGCTCTTGATTCAAAAAACAAAAAGAGTGACCCGTACACAGAGTAATGTGAATCACCACACTAGTGTTTGATAACCCTACAAAAGCATCAGCCAAAAGGATTTTCTTCCATGAAACTTATTATACGACTTCAGTACAGACACTGAAAAGAATTCATAAAAATGAAAATCAGCCACTGTCAACAATACACGATGTTACTGTTTGACAACCCTACAGATGCATCAGCCAAAAGGCTTTTCTTTCGCAGAACTTTTTGCATGACTTCAGCACAGAAACTGAAAAGAATTAATAAAAATGAACTCACATACTATCAACAGTAATTTCAGATCTCTAAACTCTAAAGACAAAGCATATGTAATACATACAATAAGTAAGAAATCAATGGAGAACTAGCCATCATGAAAAATTAATCAAAATGTCATACAGATTATAGATATTCAAAACTAAGCTAAAGATAGTGGTACTGCATAGCTTAAGATGCAATGAAAAATGGCAACCAAACATAAAACAGAAGAACCATGCTAGTGTAAATCATTATGAAAGCCAGGTAAAAGGCAGTACATGTCAAAAGCGTCAGATGGCAATGAACCCAAATCCCTGATTTTCTTCATAAAATCTTCTTGCCTCTGAAGAAGAATGGTCCTTTTATTTACTAACTGTTCCAATTCTTTGGCTTCATCCTGAAGTGTACGCTCATAGTTGTCTTCTAGGGCCTGCCCGATACACAAGAAATTACTATCTTTAAGAATTAATACCAATAAATCGTGTTAGCACCTTCATCAGGCATCAAACCTAACATTTCATTTATTTCATACAGCACAACAGAGCTCATTACAAAATAAACAAGAAATCACGTTAGTACCTTCAATTCATCTTTGGCATTTTTAATCCCCCTTGTTTTCTTTGTGAGACTGTCTATCTTTTCCACAACCCCTGTACACAAACACAGTGAATCAGAAAGAGTAACATGTGAAAGGACATGATGATGACGAGAAATTCAGGACATGCAACAAGCTCTCACCTTTGAGCTGCTGTGTTGCCTCATTAACAGATGCTTTAGCTTCCTTTAATTCCTGCCTTTTCTGTTCTAATTCTGCAGATGATGTTGTGTCATCTCCAGAGTCAATTATGGATAGCAACTCTTGTTCTTGCCTTACAAGGTTTGTAGCCAGATTAGTCTCTAGCTCGCCTTTTCTAGTTTCAGTCTACAAATAAAAGATAATTATGCAAATGACATAATTCTGTTCCAGAGAAATCCATAAGAACGTAACAGATATGCAACATGTGTTCAACCAGCACACCTCTATGCGGTTTGTTTTGCATTCAATAAGCTTCTCTTTCAGCTTTGTAATTTCAGGATTCAAACGTGAAAGAAGTTTTTTTTCCTCTGGTGTTAAGTGATCAATAAGGTCTGTTCCCATCTCAGCCTTCTTCATAGTAATGCCAGCTTTGAGCTGATCAATTTGACCACGGGCATTTGTAAGCAATTTTTCCTACAGATAAAAATTAGGGGGAAAAAATCAAACAAGAGAAACAGTTAGTCATAACCACATGCAGGCTTGCAATAATGAGAATAGCTAATAAACATGAATAAACAAAGTATAAGAAGTTTCCAGTACCTTCTTTTCACGAGCTTTGAAAATGGACGCCTTCTGCTTATTAGCATTCGTAATATCCTGTTTAAGTTGTTCCAACTCTGACTTATCGTGACTCCTCTTGGCATCCATTTTCTGTTGTTCACTAACCAATCTAGTAATTTTCTGGTCTATCTGTGGGGAAAGTTAATGGGAACAAAGACAAAAGTATAGAATTCAATGAAATTTTTGAGTTTGCAAGCATATCTGCCTTTTATAATTTTGCCTGAGGGGTAACGAAATTTTATTTGGAAGCTCGCAAGAAGCGAGAATAGAATACAGCTCCAAAAACACAAAAAAGCAAGTAAAAGAGGGGGGGCAGCCGAAGCTGCCTTTACATAAATAGCCCATTCTGACACGAGGTGAACAATTTACTGAATAATTCCGTCCGCCCCGACGTTAACATTTCGGAAACACCGACCATTCCTAGCTCCCTAGATAACCCATAGAACAGCCATGACTAGGGGTGTACATCAAGTCGAGCTGGCCTTAGCTCAACTCGGCTCGGCCACTAGCTGACCTCAGCTCGAACTTGGCTCGGCTCGGTCCTCATGCCTGACTGGCCAGCTCGGCTCGATTCACTCAGCAGCTCGGGCCAGTTCGAGCCAAGATCGAGCAAAGTTTGCCATTGCAGCATTTTCACAAACACCTGGACTGCACCTTCAAAATCTCACTGTATTTGAGACAGCAGCAATGGTTTTATAGGTATTTTATCAAACACCTTCTAAGCAACATAAAAATCAAGAAAAAAAGGGTGTTGGTTTCATATACATACCTTCCTTGCCAACAGCCACACTTCTTTGAGTCATTTCATCAAACACTTGGTGAGCAACATCAATATCAAAGTAACCAAGTCACCGAACTAGTTCGATCCGAGTTGAGTCCAGCTAGGGCCAGCTCGAACTCATTTTCGAGCTCAAAAAATCAGCTCGACTCGGCTCAAACTCAGCTTCGAACCGAGTCGAATCGAGCTTTTTCGAGTCGAGTCGAGAAAGCTAATCGTGCTAGCTCGGTTCGTGTACACCTCTAGCCATGACTATCAAATGGCATATAGCTTTTCGAGACGTGTCGCCTCCGCCTCCATGCTAGGTCCAAAGCAACTCTTCTACAGTTTTTGGCATAATCCAATCAATGTGAAACCTCGAAAGGAAATAATCCCAAATCCTCAAGATGAAAGGGCATTGGATGAAGAGGTAATCAATTGACTCCTTGTTGTACATACACAATGAACATATACTAGGAAAAGCGCTCCTCTGGATGTTATCCACAGTGAGAATTCTTTTCCAGCCTACCGTCTAGACAAAAGCCACAACCCGAGGGGGGGGGGGGGGAGGGGGAGGGGGCTGCTCCGTAGAACCAATGGTGGAAAGGATGAGTCGGATCCAAATTACGAGGCAACATGGAGGAAATTTTTTAAAAGGGATCTAACTGAAAACCTCCTGGATCTATTTCCTATCCAAATGATTATGTCTTCTTCAATCACATCCGGTTTCTCCGATTGAAGAACACCAAGCAATGTGAGAAACTCGTCAAATTCAATCCTCGAGATTTTTGCGGCAAGGGGGAGCCCACACAACCTTCTCCCCATCCCACAAGAATCATTCCACCACACGAACAAATATATCGGGAGAGAGCCTAACAACCCTTGGGAACAAGTCTTGAAGCGGCTGAGAACCGCACCACACATCCACGCAAAACCGTATACGAGATCCTCTTCCTACCATGAAGGAGATGCGCCTACTCACAACACAAGATGTTGCATGGACGCGATCGCTTTCCAAGCACCTCAAGCTCTATATAAAGAGGAGGTTTTTTGTAAACCAGACACCCTCCTGCAATCCGTACTTAGTAGCAATCAAATTTCTCCAGAATATGTCTTCTTCTGTACTAAATCTCCAAATACATTTCCCAAGGAGAGCCATGTTCATAGAAGCTAAGGGGTTTATGCCAGATCTCCCATCTTCGAAAGGCTTGCAAACCTCATCCCACCTTAGAAGATGAAACTTTCTCCCATCATTAGATCCGTTCCATAGGAAATCCCTTCTTTACTTCTCGAGCATGTCCAAAATCGATTTCGAACATTTGAATAAAGACACGAAGTACACAGGCATGTTGGAGAAAATTGCCTTACTTAGGGTTAGACGACCGCCAAAAGAGAGATATATACACTTCCAAGAAGCAAGCTTACGCTCTATCCTTTTGATGACCTTGTCCAAAGATGCATGGTCGGCTTCCCCATACACAAAGGCAGGCTGAGGTATATCAATGAGAAGGAGCCAGATTGGCACCCAAAAGTGATAGCAAGACTAGAGAGGGACCTCATTATCTACGCGCACTCCCAACATCCCAAATTTCCCCATATTTACCTTCAGCTCTGAAGCCGCTTCGAAACGCACGATAATCATTCTCAAGTTTACTCGACTCAACATTTGCATTTCAAAAAAGGAGTGTATCATCTGCATATTGTAGATGACTAATAGAGGTATGAAGACCCGCAATCCGAAAGTCGCGGATTAACCCATTCTTCTCTCCTTTTTGAAGCATCACGCTGAAGGCCTCAGCTACAACCACAAACAAATAAAGAGAAAGCGGATCTCCGTCTTAGGCCACGAGAAGCTTTGAAATATCCTTTAGGCGAGTCGTTTAGCAATATGGAAAATGAAGCAGAATGCAAGCATGACCTGATCCACCCCCTCCAGTTACTATCGCATCCCAACCTGCCGAGCATGTAATCCAAGAACTCCCAATCAACATGATCATATGGCTTCTCAATGTCGAGCTTACAGACAACTCCACTTTTTCTCTCTATGTCTAGAATCAATGCATTCGTGGGCCACAAGAATATTATCCAAAATTTGCCTGCCCCATAACGAAGGCCCCCCTAGTTTTCCAAGATAACTTTAGAAATGAGCTCCTTGAATCTGAGGGCTAGAATCTTAGCCAGAATTTTATAGCGGCCTCTGATTAGACTGATCAGCCTAAAGTCTTTAAGATGTCCAGCCCCCTCTGTCTTGGTTATAAGAGAATTAAAAGATGCCACCAGCTCCAACGAAAGGCAACCACGATCTGAAAACTCCACTACAAATTCCATAACATACTTCCCCACAATACTCCAGCCCCGTGATGGCCCAATATAAGTCATTTTTCAGTAACAGCCATTACGGCCCCTAATGCATAATGGTTCCTATCGTTACCATTACATAATAGTCATTGCAGTCATTACGTGACCTTTTGTAATACCTTGTTGTCATCCTAAACGATAACCATCCCACTTGAGGCCCCATTTGAGTCAGAAGCTACCCAATCAAAAGACATACCTGCCCAAATAGACACTACCAGTCCTTTATCCCACACTTGCATTTTTGGTCTCTTAGAAAGTGACCAACTGTGCCTTCTAAGCCCTATAAAATTGTTTCGCCTTGCCTCTCTTAGAAGGGAAGCCCAATCCTCATACATTCCATGACATCAGCTTCATTAGTTAAACTTCTTTCTTCCCTAATCCCCTAACCCTTTCCTCACCCACTACTAATGGAAAAGTTAGCAAAAGCAGTTTGCCCTCTTTGGATCCCCCTAATATGTCATAGTTCACGGATGACACAAGTTTGAGGAGTTTTCTCTTACCCGATTGTTGCTCTGTGCCTGATCTTCTCCCTAGTTTTCTTTTCAACACTCTCCAAGGGATTTAAAAATCACAAATATATCTTCATTGCTACCTTCAATAGTTACCCTACTACGCTCCGAACTCGCTAGATATAGTCTCTGAACAATCAAGGTCTTCTTCAGTAACACTGCTCCCTCTAAAAATTTGGCCCTCCTTATTTCCTACCTTAGCCACTACTAACTCCTTATTATGGTATGTTAGCCCCTTAAGTCTCGGATCTTCAATTGATAGAGGAGAGATGAGCAGTGGCTCTTCCCATGGGTCTAAGCATTGGGAGATATCCTCGAAGCCCAAGAAATTTGTCCCCGATTCTAAGTGCAATCTGAATAGATGTCAACGCCTACCAGTTGTGCATTTGGTCCACCGCTATCAACGGCTATGAATTAGAATTAGGCAAGATACGTTGTCGAATCAGGATCCCTTCACAAAGCACAACGATTTTCTCCTATCCACATGCCGCTACCCTAAATAGAAGTCAAAATAGGATGAGTAGGGAGGCTATGCATAACCGAAGGAGACCGGATAAGAGGGAATAGCAACGAAAAAACAACTAAGACGATGAGGACTTGATAAACTACCCAAGAACGTTGATCGAACCTTGGCCTTGGACGAGCTCCCACACTATCCTAAAACTCATGTATTTTTTTTCAAAGGACAAACCTACTCTAGCAAAGGCAAGAGACTCGGGGCTCAGCGCTTTATCTAAGCCTTGGCGGGTAAGTTCACTTATCACACACGAGTCAACATTATCTACCACACGCATAACTAAAGGCACGGCCAACTATCTTCTATTGTCTATTACATGCATCCTCGCGCCCAGCAATCCATCCTCTCTACCACTCGAGGCCATCAACGTGTCCTGGTCATGGAACGGTAGACCACACGACATAGGACCATGTGTACCTTCTTCCATCAACCTTAATGCACTTGTCCTTCCCCTAAGAACTCCTTTGCTCTTCCAGAATGGCACACCCTCCACCTAAATCTAAAAGGATTCCAGGCTCTTTGAGATCTATATCTCAAGACTATCTGGAAGTGACACCCAACCATTTCTGTAAACCTAGGTTGTATCCTCCAACAAAAATTATTTGCCTATAGCTGGAACCTCTCTCACACAAGATCCTCCACCTTGAGCACCTCTTCCTTCCATAGCACCCTCCACCCAAATCCAAAAGGTTTATGGGCTATTTTAGATCTGAATCTCAAAGACAATCCGGAAGTGACACCCAATCATTTTTGCGAATCTTCATGCGAGCCTAGGTTGTATCCTCCCTGATGTAAGACAATTAACCACTTTCTCTAAAAGCTTGAACTGTTAAAGTATGGCGAATTAATCTCTTTATCTCATTGCCCAGGCCCCACGTCTCATGGGTTAGGCCCTCGGTCGAACCCCCCTCATGGGCCCCAAATCACATGGGTACCGCTTCACACGAGCCACCCGAGCCACACGGGTGGGGGCCGCATCTCACGAGCCACCTACCTCACACAGGCCGCCCACCCCGAGTGTGCCCCTGCATCCCACAGGCCACCCCACTCGAGCCCGGTGTGAAAATGCCCCCGCATTAATCACCCCCGGTGAGGAGTCTCGAACACGAGACCTCCCGCTCTGATACCAATTTGATGTAGGACAATTAACCACTTGCTCTAAAAGCTCGAACTGTTAGAGTATGGCGAATTTATCCCTTTATCTCATTGCCCAGGCCCCACGTCTCATGGGTTAGGCCCTCGGTCGAACCCCCCTCGTGGGCCCCAAATCACATGGGTACCGCCTCACACGAGCCACCCGAGTCACACGGGTGGGGCCCGCATCTCACGAGCCACCTGCCTCACACAGACTGCCCACCCCGAGTGTGCCCCTGCATCTCACAGGCCACCCCACTCGAGCCCGATGTGAAAATGCCCCCGCATTACTTCCCCAACAAAAATTATTTGTCTATAAGTGGAACCTCTCTCGCACAAGATCCCTCCACCTTGCTTTCATAGTTTGATCAAGATGTCATAAGCAAATCCACTCCTCTTTAAGCCGCATTTGAGACCAGTCACACCACCTGTGAAGAGATTTGATCGATCCAGTAACAAAGACTTCTCCAGCAGCCATGACTCTATCCAAACTTATGTAATCTACAACCTTAATCCAAAAACTCGCAATTATCGAATTCGCTTAGCTAGATCTCTCCTTCCAGATAACCCCATCTCTCCTTAAGCCAACTATCCACCTCTGACGGAGATACAGTGCCGCTTTGCGCTTTGCAAACCAAGGTCTAATAAAACTCTGCCTAAGCTTCCTATAACGACAACGAAGGAATGACCAGCTTTTGTTTGCCTTCCGATGGTATCAACCTACCACCGGGATAGCCTCCACCCTTTTTGCTCCCTTTACTAACGTTTGAGAGTTCCTATCAACTAGAAACCCCTTCCCTAGGTTAATCCCTCGCTTAACCGCCTCCTTGTAGGATTTTCCTACTATCACCATTAATGCATTTTTTACCCACTTATAAACTAGCCTTGGATCTGAGGGCTTATTTCCCACGGGGGGTCCTTCCCTCTATGCCTGGGGCCATACCCTGCCAAATCGACAAACAATCTCTTCCCTGATAACCATCTCCTATCTAAATCAGTAATGGCTCTCTTTCCCTCTTCCTAAAGCTTGAATTGGACGAAAGAAAAGCCCCGGATTTCCAACTTTCCTTTTTGGCAAGGGATCACGACCACCATAAGCTTCCCCATTTTACCATAATGACAGCAAAATTCCATTTCCGACCAACTCCTCCAAGAAATGGCTGATGAACATGGTGAAGCCCCTCTCCCCCTCAACAACCGCAGCTTTTGGACCGGATCTCCCTTTCTTCGCCACTATTCTCCACCCCTATTTTGAGGCGCCAATCAATGGATTCTCCTTTGCTTATTTTCCTTTAACATTTCTAAGCTTCCATCCTTTTCTGCATTTGCATCAAGCATTCCCTCCTCCATGTCAAGCATATTTCTTTTAGCATTCTCTAACTAATCATTGCTCAATAAATAAATAAAAGAGAGATATATACATGTATGCATACACACATGCATATGAAATGACTCACATGCAACTAGTTTTAGACAAGAAAACCATGAAAATAGTTGTGTGCAGAACCCACCATGATGTCCATATGACATCCAACCTATGTAGTCAGGTTTCGCCACCACGAAAGTGTGACATCCTAAAAATTAGACTGATCCAACCATCAGATGCGCTGCCACGTAAATTTGGAGGTTATTGGGTGGTTGTCCATTGTCTTCTTCAATGAGGCCCACCTGATAACAGGATAGGCCTGATTTTAGGGCCATCCCATTTTCATGGTGCATGCATCCACACGCACACATGAAGACAAAGTGAGAGAAATAATGGAATCGCAAATGTTCCTGATAAATACAATGGAAGTAACCAAATGCTCCTAAGGGATATATAATGGGAGCCACCAGATCTTCTCTATATTTACAGTGAATCTACACAAATATATGTTATTGGAATATATTATGTGCATTGTCACCCATTGGTGATCGAAAAATGCTTTCTCTAGAAAGAACGATGATGTAACTAATGTTGCAGTCTCAATGCAGCTGAACTCTACCTCATAGCAATGCACCAGTCAATTCCCATGATTACTGTTGGGAAGGTAGCCAGTCATTGAACTTCTACCAAGCAATCATAAGTTCACCCGCAATTATTCAGACACAGATATGATGATGATGATGATGATGATGGGGAAGGAGTGTACAAAAGCAATCAAAAGATCAAGAGAGGAAAAGAAATGTAGCATGAATACTTTTTTGAAGTAAAATGACAAGCCAAGAAGCCATCTGAAAGATAACCCATCTCAAGCAATGAACATGAAAGCATCCAACATTATCAGGATATCTTGAAGAGAGTTTCTAATTTTCTCGAGTTCCACTTCCTTCGTGTTGATAGACATTGTATTCTGCCTAATTATATTCATAAATTTCAGTTTGGACCGCCTATCATCATAATATCCTCCTGTCATGCCACCTTTCTTGCTTACTTGATCACCTGCTAGACACAAAGTGACCAAGTAAATGGTCAGATCTATGCATCAGAAATGTCAAATAAATGGAAGACCGAAAAATCTTGCCATGCACCTTCCAAAGTGATGCAATCCAGACCATCAGAGCGAGCAACCTTCGTGGCCACATCTAAATCTTTACAAACTGCCGTTCTACCAAAGACCTATAGAAAAGTTCATTCTGAAAAATCAATGCAGGATAAAGAAAATGATTTTTTTAAAAGGATTATGAATGAACTTTATCAGAAACAGCTTTGCGAAAGGCAAGACAAAAAAAAGCCACCAGGCTCTCTCTCTCTCTCTCTCTCTCTCTCTCTCTCTCTCTCTCTCTACACACACACACGCACGCTGCTCCCTCCATTCTTCAGCTTCCAACTTTTACTAAAGTATCCACAGACTCTGCACTTGTAAACATGAAACCTATATTCAGAATCTCATTTCCTGGTTAAAGGCCGCAGAGATTCCCTCCCTCCCTCTTCAGATTCCATTTTTTTTAACATGAAAGTGCATTTAACATGGACACAATCAAGCAAAAGTATCCATGGAACCTATCTTCAGAATCTCTTTTCCTGGTCAAAGACAGCAGTTTTCTTAAAGGTGAAACTTTTTGCTTCAAATTTCACATTGAAACCACATACCACCATTGAAAGATAGACATATATTGACTTTCTTTTTTTTTCTTTGATGCCCAATTAAAAGGTGACAGAAACTATCAATAGCAAGTATGTACACATCTAAACCAAATACTTTTTTTAGGTAAGAAAAGAATTGCACTGCTCATGAATTTATCATGCGTGTAGATTCAGCAAAAAAGCATGCAATAGTCCCAAGAAGATACTCCAAAAATCCTAACAGGAATCTAAGTGCTATAAAGTGAAACCATGGCTTTAAATACTGCCATTAACGATTTAGCCTTGTCCGGGTCATATCTGTTTATGAAACTAGTCACTATACCGATACAGAACCAACACGTACCGAAATGGCATGATACGGAGTGAGCCTTACTGGTTGCGGTCCCCTGGTGAGTCGTGCACCAAGACCACTAAAAGTTTGCATCGGTGAAACACAACATCGAGGAACAAATCAAACATTCAATCATAATGAAAGCTTCTTTTTTATTTTTTGAGGCAAGTAAAGAATTGTCTCAGGAATGTAGCATCCATATAGCTTCAAAATAAAAATAAAAAAAGAATGGCAGTAATCCGAAAAAGATACTCAGAAAATTATAACTGGAATCAAAATTATATGGGGATTCAATCACAATGAAAGAGATTCCGGGAAGAGATCCAACCTGTGCAAAAGCTGGAGCATAAACAGAAGAGAATTTCAGTCTCTTTAACAGAGGAACCACATCAGCACGATGTGGAAATGCTACATGGGGAGCCTTCACCCTGTTCAATGGTATAAAAGTAACCCTTCCACCTTTTTCTGCAGTAAGGTATCTAATTATCCTCGTTGATATTTCATCTGTTTCAACCACCACATGAAATAAGCTGTACACAGCAGAATCAGAACAAAGTATCAGTTACTACTCAAAGCATGAACACCACATGACCTGACAGGTCATGTCGGTATTACAACCAAACGTATGAAGTTAGCAGATAAAAAGGCCATATAATTGGAGATTTGGAAACACACAAACCTATTTCCAGCGGTAACTTCAACTGCAGTGAAGAATCTATCTTCACAATCAATCAACTCGAAAATTGGACCGAACACTCCACCAATATTGTGATCCCGGCAAATCCTTCTGACAGAATTCAAACCTCTTCTAATATCCTGAGAAGAGTAAAGAGGGATGTGTCAGGAGTTCATTGGCTAAATTTAAGAAGCTAATCATGCTATCAAATTACTTTTTAATCACCAAATGGACAACATAACTTCCAACTCATGTGCATCAAGCTCCTACAGGCCAAAATTAGCAATATCCAAAAAATCACATCCCATAAAAAGATCTATGTTATCTCCTATGGTGAAATTGGTGACAGAAGGAAGCTAATATGCTGTCATTTAGACACATGATTCTAAGAGGTTATGGTAGGCTAAATTAGAGGACTTCGTTTCCTTTGTGACTGGAAGGAGTAAGCTTCCATCTCCCAAGGTAAACTTTTGGAGCAAGATGACATACTTACACACAAATGCTTCAACGACAAGCATGGCTCCATCTTAAACGAACATTTCCAGTACAAAAGGTATCATTCTTCTCTTTTAGTGGTGAGTACATCACTACTATCTCCTAGGCAAGATCTGTTGCTGAAAAAAACATCATCGCTGTCATCGTCATCATAGACTTCCACAAATTTATTTCTTGCCAATAGGGCCTATAAATGGAACCTAAGCAGGCACATTTACCAAGACAACAGAGACAGTGTTCTTTTATCCATAACTAATGGCTAATGGCACATAAGGGGGTCGGTGGCACCTAAATCACCGACCCCCTTATGTTTTCCATTCCAAATTGCGCAGTCCAGATTATGGATCATTTGCGATCTAAACCGCTGTTTTAACCCATCTGAAATTATGGTTCTATACGCCTAGTGCTGATTAAGTTTTTCTTTTCTTTTCTTTTTTGTTTTTTGGAATACTTATGTAGATTTATAGTCAGAACATACAACATACTTAGTATGTTCAAAAATAATGCAATAGACTTGGATTTATGCAATATCATGATAAAAATATTCACCATTTCACATATAAATTACAATATTCATTTGTAAATAGAAGTATATAGCATATACTCGGTGTATATATTGGTGTGACTAACATGATCCCACCTTAGTGTACCACATATTGGAAGAAGTAGCTTACCATGTGCCCATTCCATATCACCTACTGGGGTAACCCAATATCCAAGTAACCTGGGCCCTTACTCATGGCTTAGTGGTAGACTCACAAGAGTTTCAACACTAAGGTGATGGGTTCGAGTACCCATGGTGGCGTGTGTGGGTGTGAGGGTGTGTTCATAAAAATAATAAATAATAAAATAAAAGGAACCAAGTAACCTTGTTACGAAGACCTTTTCATTTTTATCAGGAACTTCCAAGGCCATAGTTCACCAACCCAAACTAAGATTCAGACTGTTATTGGGTCACAATGACTTGAGATTCGGCAGATCAACTAGGTGGGTCAAGAAATCAACTTTTTATACATTTATTTATTATAAAAATATGAAAATAAAATTTAACAAAATCTGAGAGAGAGAGAGAGAGAGAGTGGATTGGTAATTGGAAAAAAGGGCAAAGGGAGTATACGAAGACCCACCATTATGTTTATGTGCATCCACTCCGCCCATAAGTTGCACCCTAAATCATGTTAATACGTGATGGAAATACCAAGCAGATCCTAAACTTCACTGGGCCATGCCACAAGAAAAACTGTGTGAAAGGCAATGCGCACCATTGCAACCTTCCTGGGGCCACTGGCATGCTTATATACCATCTAACCCATTTATACGATGAGTCCCAACAAGATGAAGGGAGTGTACAAATATCAGCCGGATCCAAAACTTCAGTGGACCGCACATAACTTTTCATTGCACGGGCTTGTTGTAGGAAATGGAAGTTCGTCAGTTGGGCTTGTTTCCATTTTCAAGAAAACTTTGATACGCTAGCAGAGTGGGATCGATGTTTTCAGAGAGATTAGCAGAGTGTGATCGATGATACACAGCCATTTAGAAACTACTTCAAAATTGCTTACATGGCATGCAATTAAGTCAAAGCAAACCATCCAAACTGTAGTTTTCGGTTTAGATGTATCAAGAGCCAAAAATTACCCTTATTTGATCATCTGACTATCAGATTAGTCGACTTTTTTTTTAAATGACGTCAAGGTGTCCGGTGTCCCCACCCCATTTTGAGGGGAGAGACTATTCCCTACGGATGCACGTAATCACCCGCAAACCACGTGCATCGGGTAATCCCAAGAAGGGGAATTGAACTTGTGGCTGTGAGGAGCATGGGAATCAAGATGCTAGTATAGAGGTTGTGGAATCTTTGTTTGGGCTGTAAAGGGTCTGTTATCATATATACACTGTGGGTTTGCTTTTATTCACTATTTGTAACTAGTGGAGGATATGGGGATGTATTTTATGCTACATTGGCTGTTGTCCTGCAGCTTGTTTTTAAAATTAAATTCCTTACTATTCAAAAAAAAAAAAAAAAATGTACAGTCCACATTCAATGGAGAAGTCCTTCAATAATATCTTAGGACCACCTGATCAATGTGAATCTTTGGGTACAGATGAGATCATTCGTCCACAGTAGGGCCAGGCAGATGAATCGACCGATCTCATAAATGTGTGCCAAGTGTACATAAATAGTATAAGGAAAAATAGTGAACAAACATTGGATTGGATCCTTACAGTTCTTCTTCTTCCACCTTTTTTTGACATGTGACAAAATAGCCGACCCCAATTAATTGGGATAAGGGTGAGATGATGATGATGTGATGAAGCAAAAGCACAACATAAGGGAAGCAATTACTCACACCAGGAGTAGCATGGTCCAGGCTCTTCTCTGCCTTCACAACATCTGCTTTCAGCCTATCAATGTCAGCAGAGAGGTCACTCTCTTTCTTCCATAAAGACCTGAAATGAATTTATGCTCTTAATTATAAGTGAATACCTTAAACTCCCAGTTCAAAACCTAGCAATCAGTATAATAATAAAATATCATACTTCCGAGTATCTTGTAGTTCATCCCTCTGTATCTTCAAACTACTAAAATCTTCAAGACACTTGGAGATGAGAGACTCTTGCTTCTGCAAGTCAGCCTTGCGTCCTTCAATGTATATGTCTCGCTCTTTCAATTCGTCATCAAGCTGTTGAATTTCATCCTGAAGTTTCTTCTCCTGAAAAGTACAAGGTAAAGAGTCACTTTCCGTCCAAAATAATTGAGAAAGGAAGTACATAAAGATGATTACTTCAACCTATGTACAAGTAAGAAAAAATGCAGTAGTGAAAGAAAGATATTTATCTACAACAAAGTCCAGTATCTGAGAGTCATTATTGGTTGCTAAGAGCAAAACAAGCCAAGTGAATCATGACACCAAACAATAGAACTATGCAAATGATTTCAATATCATATGATAGATGGTTAGCTACCAGTACATGCCCATGCTCCTGCATTACATTTATAAAGTGCTTGAGATGAATGTTTCTTGTCATGAATCCATATCTTATATCTTATTCCTTATGTAGGGGGGTGGATGCTTCTAAGAAAAATGAAGATATTATATAGGCATAGTAAATTCTAGTTCTTTTTCCAATAAAATCATCATTATTGAGAAATATATCATCATCATCATCTTAGAACTGACCATGGAAGAGAAGGTCATAGTAATGACCCCCATGCCACTCACATGCCAGCATGGTCCCATCTAGTACTGCCCTGCGGCCCAAGTATACATGTAACTGCTTAGAAAGATTATTGTATATTACTTTGTATATACATGTAACCGCTGAAATAAGTGAATCAGATTAGAATTGCAGATTGCTTAGAAAGATTATTGTGTATTACTTTGTATATACATGGATGTAACTGCTGCAATAAGTGAATCAGAATAGAATTGCAGATTGCTTCACTTTGCTTGGATCTATATAATTTTATACAGTTCTACAAGACCTTCAATATTTCTCTTCCATGAAAAGCCATCTACATGGAGTGATTTCACCTCTTGGGAAAAGTCAAAGAAGGGTCGATAACTTGTTCCTTCAATTGCTTTATGTTCCTGACCATGTATAAGTTGTTCAAGAGTGTTCACAGCTAGACCCAGATGTAGAGTAAATGAGCTAGATTTAAGCGAACTGCATGGAACTGAATATGGCATGTATGTTGTGACTGCATTCCCCACCATTAAACCATCCTTCCGACTGGTTCCAGATTTCATGGTAATTTAATCTGTTTAGGACAAATCCATTTTCCCACTTGATTTCTTTTGGGATTAGTTTTCACATATCTTCATCTGACTTGGTTAAAAAAAGGGCTACAAGCTGTTATATGAGGCAAATTAGTGAACTTGCACAGTTTCATCAGGATATAACTTCAATGAACACATCAGGATTATCAATGTTCTGTGTCACTATGGAATATGAGGTAAGTTATGACTCATTCGTCCAGTACATGAGCCTGCAAATAAATTATTGAACAAAAACATCAGGGTACTGCATCTGTTGGTGATCTTTCCTACGCTTGCCAAGAAAACATTGACTATTGGGATATTGGAAAAGCTTCCCCTTGAATAATTAAGTGCATATGCCAAAATTCAGAGTAACTTGGACAATTTAAAACAATTACCTGCACCAAATTTGATGAAAGAACACGTTGAAGGTCATCAATTTCCTTTTGAAGCCACTTGTCTCGAGCACCTTTGCTGGAAAACTGGGTCGCACGCCCTTGTTTTTGGTATAAGATACTAAGCTGCTTTTCACGATCCATTATTCTAGGTTTCCCCCATGAGCAAACAGATACAGTCAATTCCTAATGAAAACTCACCACTAGTTGTAGCTTTAAGGACCCAATGTAATATTTCAGGGATTGCTATCAGAACAAAGATTTCTGGCAGACTTACTCTTTTGTAATTTCCTCCTCCTTAATCACTTGAGCCTCATGTGCAGGTCTGATTTCATCAAGTTCACATCTGGATTCCTCAATTTCTCTCTTCAGGCTCTCAAGCTGCTTCACAGCCTCCTCCTACAAGTATGAACAATATATTTGGTAATCAACATAGTCAACTGCTGCAATTGCATGAAAACATGGATTTTCATTTACTGAGAAGTGGGGAGGCAACCCTAGTCATACCTTTGCTCGGATATCCCCAGAAATTTTCTCTCCCAAATCTTTGACATCAAATTCAATCTGTGCATGCGTTTTTATCCTTTCAGTTCGCCGCTTCTCCATCGCCTCTTTCTCTTTGTTCAAACCTTGAATATCTTTGGTCAAAGATTTAAACTCCTTCTCCAATTGCTTGAACTTGTCATGGGCATCCAGCACACTATCATACATATTCTTTGACTTCTCAGAAACCTTGGTCCGAGCCTCTTCAACCTACAAAAACATGTTACAATTTAAGGTATTGAACTGATTCAGGACAAAAGGTAAAGAGTCAATGATCAAGAAATTGGTAACAATGGATTATTTCTGGGAAATTGGGAATCCCACAAACTAATATTAAAATGTCTTTCATAAAAAAATTTAATGGATGTTTAAGATGAAGACAAACAAAACAAAAAATACGAAGGCTTTCTTTGTTTAGTGGCAGACTGATTAGCATTGAAGGGCAACTGATTTCTAGGTGTATTCATTTGCCAATAAAATATGTATATCTGTAACACATGCTAAAGCATTTGCACTGAAGTGAACACAGAACAGAGATCAATAAGAATGCTCATAGTTTCTTTTTTTGTGTGTGCGCGTTTGTGGAGGGTTAGTTTCTATGCAGGCATTCTTGTATGCAAAAAGATAATCACTTTGATAAGCTTGAGAAGATCTCTACAATCTTTCTGGATAGTCTTCTCCTAGATAGACTTGAAAAGCCTATACATACTATACCTTTGTGTTCATTCAAAAGGTAAAATAATTCCAATGCTACAAGGCTCTTTCTTAATTGTAGATGACACTGCTGCAGAGCCAACCTGGACAAGGATATAATGATGATGATGATGATGACAACAACAGCCCTGGTATGGCATAAATTTCCATAATCACTTCAGCCCTTGACTTCTGCTCATTCACTGCCTTATCCCAACTAATTGAGGTTGGCTATGTTTTAGCAAAAAGCTTTTAAAATGGATGATATTTAAATGACATTCCACCACCTTGTTTTTGGGCACCCATTAATTTTACTCCCTCTCTTCCATCTTTAATGTAAACATCCATAACCATTGGAGTCATAACATATTGATCCTTCTTTCTTCTTAAGTAGAGAGATGCCTATATGGGTTGTATATGCACCATATTCAAAAGTAATTAAATGTTCATCTCTCTTTTTAAAGTCTGTGCTTTCTAGAGCTAGATCTTATGCCATAGCAAAATCAAAGATAGCATCCCCATCTCCTTTGTTCTCCCAAAACCATATCCTCCATGTACCGTTTCATAGCCTCTACTCTCTTTCCTATATGACCATTTAAGTCCCTCCTACAAATCTCTCCCATTCGGAGTTCCTTGCATTAGTCCATCGACGTCCTCCCAAAATCGTCTGTTGATTCTATCCTCCAGCCGTACTTGTGGCACATATGCACTAATGTTATCTCCTCTCACAACACAAGCTGTACTAATAAAAGCCCAACACCTACTCTCTTTACATCTACAGCTATATCCTTCAATTTTTTATCTAATACTATCCCTACCCCATTTCTACTGGTGACTTCTCCTATATACCAAAGTTTATATCCATTAACTTCTCTAGTTTCTGCCCCTTTCCACCTAGTCTCCTGTCCACAAGCTATGTTAACTTGAATCCGTTTCATTGTATCCGTAGTTTATATCCATCAATTTCCATTCATTCACTTGCTAATAGCGCAAAATAAATTACAAGAGGAGTATTAATGAACCATCCGGAGCTCAATCAGTAGAAGTCGAAACACTGAAGTATGGTGTGGGAAAGAATGATCGTGGAAAAGAATGATGCCGTAAAAAGGAAGGGGATAGAGGATCGGGAAGTTCATTGGAGCCAAGAAACGCGCAAAGATGCGGTCCGGATAAAGATTTGTGTGGAATATCAAAGGGAAAGGGTGGTATCGAACCTGAAATAGATGAAGACGAAGTGCTCAAAGGGGATGAACGGACAACGGCTGCCAGGCGGAAGGGAATGTAGTCTTCAAAGAAAGGGAGGAAGATGAAGCCGGATGAGTTCCCAACCCTATATGTGGCCGGTTTCCCAAAGGGATGGCTTCCCATAAATTTTTCAAGGGCTTTCAGGAGAGAGGGAGTTGTAATGGATGTGGTTTTGCTGCGTGAACACTCCACAGCTGCTCCCTGAGGCTTGGCTTTCGTTCACATGGGATCCAATGAAGAGCTGGCCCAAGTGGTGAAGCTCCTACACAGCGAGAGTTTCAAAGGGAGAAAGTTGCTGGTTCAGAGGGCCTGTTTTGGGCCGGAGATAAAAATACAAGGAAGCTTGGTCCATGGGTGGGAAAGTTCAAACAGATATCTCGGAGGCGGCTCCTAGAAAGACCTCAAAGGAGAGTAAAAGGGAAGATAGATAGTTTGTGCCGATCATAGCGAATGGGGGCACCTCTTTCCGAGATATAGTAGTTGGAGGAAAACATTTGCAAGGATCCAAGGCTGGTTTGTTGGAACCCAATGAGGAGTCGGCTTTTTTGAAAGAAAGGGGCCCGGCCGTCGAGAAGCCTTGATTTGAAAATGGGTTATGTTGAAGGAAGAAAGAAACACAAATAGTTAGGGTAAACCCGATTGTTATTCAAAAGTCGTGGAGGAGCCTCAAGTACTCCTTCATGGTGGAAACTGGCAAAGGTACTTACCTTCCTCAAATCAAGCAATGGATGGCAGAATGTTGTGGGTTGGCTCTGGAAGAATATTTGATTAAGCTTTTTGGAAACTCAAAGGTCTGGAAATGTCTTCGACTAAAGGAAGATTTGGAGGAGTGGTTGCTTGCAGGAAGTTCCAACCTGTCCAATTCCATCCTCGGTATTTGAAGGCGGGATGATTTCTCTCATTTTGGTACAAAAGTTAGGTGGTTTCTTTTCTGGGGAAGTCCTCTCAAGTTTTGGTTACATAATTTTTTTTTTTACTGCAATCGGAGCTTCTCTGGGAGAGGTGGCTGAGATTGATCCAACTACAGAATCTAGGGAGGAGCTAGGGGTGGCAAGTCAAATGAGAACAAAGAAAGGTGTCCCGATTCCGAAATAAATATTTGTGGTGTTGGGGAACACTCAATTTGAGTTGCCGGTCCAGAGGGAGGAGTATGAGAAGTCAAACCTTAGGTGGGGAGAGGTGTGGCAGATGTGGGAAGGGATGATTGTGAAGGAGCATGCTCTCCATGCTCCTATGGTGCTTCAGATGCGGACGAGGCCACATGTGATAACGGGAGTGGAAGACATGGGTTAGGTAGGATCAAGGATGCAGTTAGGAGACAGTTGTCTCACGGGGCTATGAGAGAGTGCAGTTGTGATACAGGACATGAAATTAAACATGATGTGTGAGATTTCAGGCTTAAAATCACCTTAGTTCAGAAACAATTACACAAATTTCATATCCCACATAAAAAGTCCAAACATTCAAGTAAAGGGGAATCTATGCGGGTCCAGGCCTACACAAGCTAAGACTGAACCAATAAAAATTATAAACCAAACGATGCTCAAAGGGAAATAGAAATCAACCACACATGCATAGCAAACAGTCCCTAATCCAAGGGATTCCTCAATCTCAATTCAAGGAACCCTAAGGTGAAAAAAGGGGCAAATAAATTAGGGTTAATGCAAACTAAGGCTAAGGTTTAAAAAATAAGAATGAAAAAATGAAAACCTGACCTAGAGAAAGCTCCTGCGTGCAGATAATGGCCCGGGGCTGATGCACGTGCGCAGGTGGGCTAGCCGCATGTGTGATGGAAGCCCGCCTCCCCAAATTTACAACTAGGCCTTGGTCGGCCAGGGGAGACCTCCAATCCCTCCAAGTTTGACAATGATCTGATGTAAGGTCGAGACGTAGTGCTCCGCCAAAGTTTCAGACCTCCTACAGGTCCAGATTGTGGAAACTAGCTGTAGGGGGATAAATAGTTGCAAAAGCTGAAAAATTCAAAGCAATAATGATGATAGAAGATGAGAGATACGGATGAAATAGGGTAGGGGCGGATGGGGATAGATATGGCTTTGCACCATGGTAGTTAGCCCTTTGAAAAGGAATGGCTTCGCACCCACTTTTGAATTCTTCCACAACTCACTAAGAGAGTAGAAAAATAAAGCAGGAATTTTTATTAAGCTTTAATGAATGAAAAGAACTACAAGGGATGCCTATTTATAAGAGAAAACCCTACACCCCAAAAACTCGCACCATATGTGCGCAACCTATTACTTGGCGATGAAGTAAACTAAAATAAAAACCAAACAAAGAAATCTAAAGCATTCACGATGTTCTAAATAATAACAATAGGCAAAACCTAAAATATGAAATCAATCTGACGAGTGGCCCACGATCATGAGATTCCATGAAGGACTTTTCTTGACTATTGGGCCCACCCTTTTGAAACAAAACTTCATCTTCTAACTAGGAGGCCCTCCCTGGACATCGTCATCGAGCCAAATCGATGGTAGGGCCCTCCTGCGTACGTACATGCGTAGGAGGGTGTGCATGCGCGCATGCGCATGATGTCCCCATCAATTCTCCACGGCTGCGAAGATTTCGCCACTGGCGAAATAAAACTCCTAAACCGATCCAAGATGTCAGGATCAAGTCTCTGAAGCTCCTCCTCAGTGAGCCACGTGCTATCTGAAGCTGGGCATGACTTCCATTTAACCAGATACTTCTGAAACCCGCCGTCCGACATGGATATTATCTGATTGTCCAGAATATTCTCTATTTCCTCTCTAGGTGTGGAAAGGGTAGGTATGTGAGGTAGAGGCTGAGAAAATGAGTCGAGAAGGGTAGGTATGGGACGTAATAGCTGGGAAGATGGGTCAAGACGGGTAGCTATGGGAGGTAGAGGCTAGGAAAATGGGTCGGGACGAGTAGGTATGGGAGGTAGAGGTTGGAAAAATGGGTAGGGAGGGGGCCATGGATCAATGGAAAGGTCTGATGAATCAGGATAGTTAGGCAAAAGGCTGGACAATGCATCAACAGCTCCCTGAAATGCAACTAGATCCTCCACATTGAATGTGGAACTAATTCTCATGGAGGGTGGAAGATTTGCCACATACGCATTGAGACCGTTTCATTTTATAATTTTGACGGGTCCAGCGCTATGCGCGTGTAACTTACGAACGGCCCCGAGACGATACCGCTCGGGCCTGATGCGGACCATCATAGTCCCTTACATTGAATTCTTTGAAAAATTTATGTTGGTCTGCAGAAAATTTGTAATGTTCATTACTAGTAGTGATCTTCTGCCTGATTTCTTGATGCCATGAATGAATGTGATGCACAAAAGACTTTGCAGGCTCTGACAGCCTATGGGACAGTGACATAGGAACAAGATCAACAGGTTTCTCAGGTTTATAACTAGTAATGACTTCATAAGGACTGAGACCTGTGGACCTATCGACAGAACTATTAAACGCAAACTCGGTTGTAGGTATTAGGGTGTCCCATATTCTGGTGTGCTCTATATCCCTCCTAGGGGGAGACTCGTCCGATAGATCATCAAAGACATCATGAAACTCATCCACTACCGGAATGGCCTCAGTAGGTAACTCTACACTAGCCACTGGTGCACTCTATTTAGCCACGAGGCCGCACATGTTGTACCCCTCAAAATAATGGTCTTGATGTCCCTCATGGGGTGGGGGTAGGGGTGCACGCCCATGATTGATTCCTTGGCCACCTCCATTCATTGGTCTATCCTCTTGGCCACCTGCCTAAATTGGCCATCTTCCCTAATGGTGGGGTTTGTCCTGAGGGAGGCCCCTATTTGGTCAAGGCGTTGATCTATCTTGTTTCAAGCGCTTACCCCAAGACTCGATCTGTTGGGACAGCTTGTTTAATGAACCTGGCAGTTTTTCCATGTTTAGTGTAGGGTGCTAGCCAAAACCATGACCCGTACGTGTGGGCATACAACATGTAACTCCACCTAAGGACTTTCTATGACGACTATATAGAACTAAATGATCCTATGAGACTCGATATGACGGAAACTACGCAGTGCTACTAAAATCCAACAATATAGTTGTCAAAATAAAGGGAAAGTTACATCAATGTAAATTACTAACTTCTTGCTAACAGAAATTTCAGCAACTAATATCAGGGACTATGGACTCTTAAAAGCTACATATGATGAATTGAATGCATGATGGACTCAAACAAACTAACCCTAAACATGTAATGTATTCCCCTATAAGAACCCTAAGCTCTGATACCAAATTTGATGCAGGACATGAAATTAAACATGATATGTGAGATTTTAGGCTTAAAATCACCTTAGTTCAGAAACAATTACACAAATTCCATATCCCACATAAAAAGTCCAAACATTCAAGTAAAGGGGAATCTATGCCGGTCCAGGCCTACACAGGCTAAGACTGAACCAATAAAAATTATAAACCAAACGATGCTCAAAGGGAAATAGAAATCAACCACACATGCATATCAAACAGTCCCTAATCCAAGGGATCCCCCAATCTCAATTCAAGGAACCCTAAGGTGAAAAAATGGGCAAATAAATTAGAGCTAATGCAAACTAAGGCTAGGGTTTAGGAAATAGGAATGAAAAAAGGAAAACCAGAGGAAAACCTAACCCAGAGAAAGCTCCTGCGTACAGATGGTGGCCCGAGGCTGACACACGTGCGCGGGTGGGCTGGTCGCACGTGTGATGGAAGCCCGCCTCCCCGAAGTGACACATAGGCCTTGGTCGGCCAAGGGAGACCTCCAATCCAAGTTTGACGACGATCCAATGTAAAGTCATCGCATAGTGCTCCGCCGAAGTTTCTACCCTCCTACACGTCCAGATTCTGGAAATTGGTTGTAGGGGATGAATAATTGCAAAAGCTAGGAAATTCAAAGCAATAATGATGATAGAAGATGAGAGATATGGATGGAAGAGGGTAGGGGCGGATGGGGATAGATGTGACTTCGCACCACGATAGTTAGCCCTTCAAAAAGGGAGAGCTTCGCACACACTTTTGAATTCTTCCATAACTCACTAAGAGAGCAGAAAAATAAAACAGGAATTTTTATTAAGCTTCGATGAATGAAAAGAACTACAAGGGGTGCCTATTTATAGGGAAAACCTTACACCCCCAAAAACTCGCACCATGTGCGCGCAACCTATTACTTGGCGATGAAGTAAACTAAAATAAAAACCAAACTAAGAAATCTAAAGCATTCACAATGTTCTAAATAATAACAATAAGCAAAACCTAAAATATGAAATCAATCCGACGAGTGGGCCACGATCATGAGATCCCATGATGGGCTTTTCTTGACTATCGGGCCTACCCTTTTAAAACAAAACTTCGTCTTCTAGCTACGAGGCCCTCCCTGGACGTCGTCATCTAGCTAGATCGATGGTGGGGCCCTCCTGCGTACGTACGTGCGTAGGAGGGGTGTGCGTGCACACGTGCGCATGATGTCCCCATCAAGTTGGTAAACTACTCCCATCCGAGCCAGGTTTCGATTTCTGGTTCGGAGTCCCCGACCAATAGGATAGCACCACATTTAAGATACAACGATAGCTTGGATCAGACTTGAGCTTCGAAGCGAGACACATGTCCTATCGAAAGGACGACTCCCGAAAGGCAACATTTCAATTTGAACGGTGGAGATTGTGACAGCAATGATGATGACACGTAGAGGGTTGACAAAGACAATCCAAGTGGTGAAGTTGAGGATGTATCCGCACGTGGCAAAGAAATATTAGACTCAAGCTCGAGGACATCCACAGTTTTCTTAGTCTCGCCATCACATGCGGGGATACACCTTTCTCCGGCACGCTCACTTTATGAATCCACGTGAGAACATCAGGTGCCTTATATTATTCGAAGGAGGGATGCTGAGACCTTTTCTGCAAAAGGGATTCTGCCCTTAACAGAGTTCGTTAAACGGATCACAGAAGCCAGCACTGAAGAAGAGGGTTTCGATCAGCCTCTTCAAGTGGAGATTGGGAAATCGTTGATCGTGGTTGGAGAGGACGTATTTCCAACTCCACGTGAAGACACTAGCTAGCATGATGCTGACGATGAAGCTAAGATGGATTGTGCAGGCAATTCGAGGCTAGCTATGGAACCTCTACTGGGGATGATGCATATAGACAAAGGGGACACAATGGGGGATAGTCTTGAAGAAGCCATGTTGATTACCCCTCTATGTACAGAAGTTTCGAAACTTGGACCTGACTTACCTCCTGGGACCTCACTTTGCATGGGTGGAAGTTCCTCTGTTCCATTCTTTAATAAAGAAGATATATTAGAGGAGCAATTCCGCTAGGCAAAAGACATTCTCCAAAGAGTTGGCATAGAGGTTGGTCTATCCTTCAAAGTCAGAGATGAGGACATTTTTGAAAAAAAAAATCTTTTCGCGCACACCAGACCTATGATGAACCAGCAAGATAGGCACGGGGCGACATCTAAGAAGCTTCCTAGGGGATAGAGGAAACTACTTAGCCTTGAGTGTTCGATCAATTATGATTCAACTAGCAAAAGAGATGTGGGGAAAAGGACGAGATCGAGGAAGACTGTTTCTCAATGATAATTCTATCCTAGAACGTTCAAGGGCTCGGGTGCAAGGTCAAAAAGGCTCAAGTGAGAAAGATTTGCAAACAGTCGAAGGTGGACACCATTTCTCTTCACAAAACTAAGCTCCATGGATAAACAAAGCCATGCTTGATTCAATATGGCGTGGAGTAGACAAGGATTGAATCTCGGTCGACGCAAATGGGACTACGGGGGGCTCTTGGAAACCCAACTCTTGGAAAAAGGTCAACTCTCTCTCTGGATGTTTTTCTCTTTCAATTTTGTTACATGAGGTTTCTTCTGGTTTTACATAGATTTTTTAAGTTGTTTATGGACCGTGGTTCGCAGCCTTCAAGATCAGTTTTGGGCGGAACTAGATGGTAACAGGAAAAAATGGGATGGCCTGGGGTGAGTGGGAGGCAACTTTAATGTGGTTAGATTTTATCATGAAAGATCGAAAGGGGTCGTGTAATTGAAAGTATGAGAAGCTTTGCTGAATGGGTGCATCATCACGATTTGATGGACCTTCCGATGGCTAGGGGCCAAATATGCATGGTCAAACGGTCAAGATATTGCCTGCTTAGCGCGACTAGACAGATTTTGGTTTCACCAGAATGGTTGGAGAAGCATCCTCTAGTAAGTCAACAGGGGTTGCCACCAAGGTGTTCCGTAACGGCAACGGTGGTCGTAACGACTACCACCATTACCTTTACGATACAGGGCATAACGGCTGTTACGGCCACATAACGGCCGTTACGGTCTCTCTTTTTTTTTTTTTTAATTGAAATCCCCGAAAAACATGTATCTGGCTCGTAATGTTGATTAAAAAGTATGAAAAACTTGTATTTGTCCAATAATAGACCATTATGGGGCTATTATGGCCTTTATAGGGGACAATGTGCCGTTAACGGCAATTACGGGTCATTTTTTCCATAACGGCTATTACGACCCTGTAACATGTAACGGTTGCCACCGTTACCTTTACGTAATGGCCTTTACGGCACACCATGGTTGCCACGAGTAGTGCGGGACCATAGTCTTATTACTCTTACCGAGGAAAATTGGGGCCCGAGCCGTTCAGGTTCACGTCTACATGGATAGAGATAAATGGGTTTGAGCAATTAGTTGTTGACTAGTGGGGGCCTTTATTAGTGAAGGGATTGCTGGTTTTAAGCTAAGTAGAAAGCTCAAGCTGTTAAATGATAAAATCAATATATGGAAGAAGTGTTAGGGAAGCATAGTATGATTTGATGGCTGATGAGATCCATGACCTTAACTCACTTGATTGAGTGATGCGATATCTGCTGAGAATAGAGGCAAGGGGGCAGCCCTATCTCTTTCTTTGGCGAGCCGGGCAAAAGAAGAGATAAAATGGAGGCAAAGGTCCAGAGAGGTCTGGTTGAAAGCAGGGGATAAAAACACGGAGTTCTTTCATAGCATTGCCAATGCGAGGGCACGCGGGAATAGGATATCTTCATTGATTGTTGATGTGTCGCAATGATCGGATAAAAACAAGATATGTGAGGCAATAGTAAGGCATTATGAAGATCTTCTATCAGCCAACAAATGGAATAGACCAAAACTGGAGAACCATCAATTCTCTAGATTATCTTCTGAAGACGCCTGTTCGTTGGAAGCCCCCATTTTAGAGGAGGTTGTATAAGCCTTAAATTCCATGTGTGGTGAGAAAGCCCCGGGTCTAGATGGTTTCCCTATGATATTTTTTCATAAATTTGGGAACGTGATTAAGTCGGATGTTATGGATTATATTTTGGAGTTTTGGGAAAATAAGCGCATTTTTAAGGAGTTGGGGGCCAGTTTCATAGCCCTCATTCTGAAGGTGGAGGGTGCGGAACACCTTAAAGATTTTAAGCCGATAAGTCTTATCAGAGGTCCTTATAAATTATCGGCTAAAATTCTCGCTTTTAGATTTTGGAAGGTTTTATCGAAGGTAATTTATGAGAATCATGGTGCTTCTGTTATCGAGAGACATCCTGGACAGCACTTGGATTGCTCATGAATGTATAGACTCCGACATAGCGAGAGAAGAAGTGAGCTGGTTTGCAAATTGAACATTGAAAAGGCTTATGATTACATTGACTAGGAATTCTTAGATTATATGCTCTTTCGTTTGGGATGCAGAGATAAGTGGAGGGAGTGGATGTGGGCTTGCATTCAAATCGCTTCCTTTTCAGTCCTAGTTAATGGATCGCCGAAAGGGTTCTTCGAAGCCTCTAGGGGTATTAGGTAGGGCGACCCACTATCTCCCCATGTCTTTGTTGTGATTGGGGAAGCTTTCAGCATGATGCTTCGGAGAGGAGCAGAAAACAGCTTTGTTTAGCGGGTTTAAACCTTCAGAAGGCAAGGTCCAAATGAGTCATCTCCAATATCCTGACGACAGATTACTGTTTTGTGATGCGGATGCAACATTAGTTGATAATCTTCAAAAGATCATTGTTTATTTTGAAGCGGTTTCGGGGTTGAAGATTAATGCTTCGAAATTTGAGATGCTAGCGGTTTCAACGGTCCTAGCATGGCTTTTGGGCCGCAAGAGGATCCTCACTATCGACAACTTACAAAGAAGATCTTCAATTCTTGCTAATATTTGCTCATGTGCATGGCGGATGCAGGATCGATTGACCACCTAGTTGTGCATTGTTCCTTTGCTCATAAGGTATGAGTGTTCGTCCTGGAATGCTGAAAACAGCCTGGGTCATGCCCAAATTTTATAGACACTCTCCTTTAGGCATCGCATGAGGGCGGAACAGGAAAAACAGAGAAAGCTAAGTGGAGGCTTATGATCATGGCGGTCTTTTGGTCTATCTGGGGAGCCCGTAATGGGCAGGGCTTTCGCAATGAGAACCAGAGTGTGGAGGATGTTATTAGGAAGATAAAGTCACCTGTTTTGGAATGGGCAGATGTAAACATGGCTTCGGTTGCTAATTTATCTTCTTCTTTTTTAGCCTTTTTCCTTTGTATTCTTTTCTCGCTTTTGGCGAGCCTTCTAATAAAGTGTTGTTATCTCTCAGGGAACAAAAAAAAGGTATGATTCAAGAAATATGTTTCGGAAATTAGGTGTGTCTGTTTCATAACAAGAATATCAAGTATTGGCTTACGAAGGTTAAAGATGCTACTAGATTTAAGAAATAAGACAATAACTCTTCAAAAGGATTTCAAGTGAACAGCTTCCATTGCATGTAAAAAGGAGGCCATTACTAAACCAGCAAACAGGATCAAAGAATCCACAAGGAGAATAAGAGATCTCCAAGTTTTATTATATAAGGTTATGGCCACGTGTGAAGGTGAGGAAAAAAAAAAACAACAATGTTAACCTGCATTTTCAAGAGAAACCTATCTTAGAGCCACTGGTTGCAAAGGGAGCATGAAAATTTCAAAGAAACAAAGGACAAGTACAGAAGGTTTATAACTTACAAACAAGCAATGGTTAACACACAACTTGGAAAGAAGACTCTCTTAGAGCTACTAGTTTGGAAAGGGGGCATAAAATGCAAAGAGAAATCACAAAACAATGAGTTAAGTATAGAAAGCTTTTTACAATCTATAAAAAGCTAAAATGGTGAGATCTGCCAACTATGCCTATCCACCTACCAAATCAACTCCACTTGAGTTGAATCCTTTGCTTTCCAGTACAGCTTGCGACTAGCGTATACATGGAGATGTTTGAAATATCACATTTTTGCAAGATGAGGGAGGCGGCAACTGATGGAGATCATAGCTTGAATTTTCAGATATTGTAGATTAGGTCCAAAGGTTTCAATTAATTAGGATTTTTCATATTTTTCAGAAACATGACAAAATGCCACACCTGCCAGCTAATTGTGACACTGAGTAGGAAGTTGGTAAGCTCTACCTTCTCCTCTATAACGGCAGCAGAACCCCACACTTGTCAAGTTTCTTGTCTTTAGTTGTGTTCTTACTGTATCTTTAGTACAGTATCTTCACATTATCATCGAAGTATGGTGGTTAGTCATAAGATAAATTGTCCCACATCTCTTACTGCATTGCCCATATGCAACTGAAGTTTGGTCCCTCATTTTTGCAAGATTTCACTCCTGGGTGATGCCTCAAAAAGTCCCTGATTTGATGTTTGTGTGGCATGACCCCAGCTTCTCAGACCTGAGAGCTGTCTGGTGCCTTCACATTATGGCTGCCCTTTGGGAAATTTGGATGGAGAGGAACATACACTGCTTTCAAAGCATCTCCTTTCCCCCCTCAAGGACTTCAGCTCAAATCCTTGGGGACATGAAGGACTGGTCGGCTCTGGTCAAGCATTCAGACAGTCAGTTCATTCAGGGATTTCAGCTTTGAGGCCCCTCACCTTCTCCTTTCAGCAGTGTGGTTCTGCTTCTTCCCTTCTCCCGGGGTTTTTCTCGAGTAGTATAGCTTCTTCCTAGGCTTCTTTTTTCTCCTCTTTTCATAGGCCCTGTAAAGTTGCCTGCTCCCTTTCTTTTGTGTCTGTTTTGTTTTTTTTTTTTTTGGGCTGCTTCGGCTTTCCTTTAATAAAATTTCAATCTTCTGAAATTTGTGCCTATTAAAGTTCAAAAGATTGGTTTTACACCATCAAACATTGATCCAACACACTTAGAGGCAGAACATGAAGCTTCAAACAAGTGAAATGAATGTCATGATTCCATCACAAGCAAACAACATGACTGACCTCCCCTAATTTCTGCCTAGCATCATGAAGTTCCTTGTCATAAATGGTATACTCTAGGGACCGTCGCTGCTTGTCGAGCTGCTGATATTTTTTCAGTTCTTCCTTCTCTTCATCCAGCTCTCTCAACCTCTCCTCCAAATACTGAACAACTTGAATTATCTGCTTCCTCTTGTTACCTAATCATTGAAAAGGAGAGATTAATCAAAGATTGAAATCCTAAACGTGCGTACAAGAAGTGGTGAGTTCAAATTCAACAAAATTTGTGGACTTGCCAGTTTCTTGCATAATTTTCAAACTCTCACGACGTCTCTCCTCATAAACTCGGGTGCCACCAATTTCCTTCAGCAGGTCCAGCCGTTCTGAGTCTTTCATTAATGTCAACGACGCTATCTATAGGCCCATAAAAGAAAAGAAAAGAAACGAAAAACATAAGAATGCATTCAACTGCATACCTTCCCTTGCTAAAGAATAATATAATATCCAGAGGAAATAAAACTGCATACCTTCCCTTGCTGAACAACATAATATGGATTGGAGCGAGAGAAACCAGCACTCTCTAGCAAATTCATAACTTCTGTTTTCCTGCAAAGTACATTCACATTATTGGTAAAGAAAACATATAGTCCAAATAAAAACATATACAGTATTGAAGAGAAACTAACGTGATGTGTTTTGTATCCAGGAAATATTCATCTTTTTTCAGACCAATTGTCCTGCGCAAGCGCACTTCTTCCTTGTCAACCTGGAAAATAATTTAAGAGGCACTATAGAAAATAAACAATTTTTTCATGGTCCCTAAAAAGTGCATGAAAAAGGGTTTAAATATACAAAGATTTTGTTTCATTTTCACAAATAACGAAAAGTAACCAAAAGCAAGGGAAGTCGTGTACGGAGCACAAACTGCCCAAAACACAGAAGGAAAGGGGGAAACTATTCGGTAGACTAAAAACGGACATGCTACAGCAACATATTACGGCACATCTGAAACTGGAAGGCACTCTTGAAAAAATAAAGTAAATAAATGAATAAAAATAAATTGAAGCAAAGTTCCATGCAAAGCAAATTTTGAAAACTCAGCTCCAAAGATCTAATTTTATATGCAAATGATGTTTGGACGACGCTATCTATTTTACCATTTTTTCTTATAATGTTGTTTGGATGTCACAATTGATAAAAATGATTTTATGAGATAATGCAGCCTAATGCATTAAATTACTCTTGCAACATCAAATCTTCTCTCTTTTCCTGTTGACCCTTCCATCTAAAAAAATTACAACCAAGGTGGATCCCACTTCATGGACAATTAAAATTTATGACTAAACCTCTATTATAACCAATGTAGACCATTCATTTTTCTAGCTATTGATTGGATGGTTAAGTCATCCAATTAGGAGGGATGGGCAACCAAGGATAGGGCCCAACTTCGATGTGGGCCATCCATCATGTGGGGCCCATCCTTGATGTCCACTATCCACCGGACCACCTTTGATGTAGCCCGCCCATCATGTGGGCGCCCACCTTCGCCCCACCTTCAATGTGGACCATCATTCATGTGAGAGGTTCACCTTCAATGTGGGCTGTCCACCATGCAGGGCCCACATTTGATGTTAACCATCCATTATGTGGGACCCACCTCAAATGTGGGCCATACATGTGGGAACTTAGATGTGGATCTTCCATTAGGTGGGGCCCACCTTGGATGTCGGCTGTCCATCAAGTGGGGCCCACCAAGGATGTAGGTCGCCCATCATGTAGGGGCCACATTTGATGTGTACTGTACATTACGTGAGACCCACCCTAATGTAGGCAATCCATCCTGTGGGGCCCACCTTTGATGTCAATTGTCCATCATGTGAGGCCCACCTTCAATGTCCACCTCCGTCATGTGGGCCCCTACCTTCAATATGGGCCATCCACCCTATAGGGCCCACTATCAATTGTGGGTCATCCACATGGTGGGCCCACCGTCAATGTGGACCATCTATTGTGTGCGGCCAACCTTTGATATGGACCGTCCATTGTGTGAGGCCCACCCCTGATGTGGACCATCCATCGTGTTGGGCCCACCTTTGATGTGGACCATCCATCGTGTTGGGCCCACCTTTGATGTGGACCATCCATCTGTGGGGCCCACCTTTGATGCGGACAGTCCACCATGCAAGGCCCACCTAGGGACTGACTTTGATGCAGGCTGCCCATCATGTAGTTCCCAGCTTTAATGTGGATTACCCATCATGCGTGGCCCGAATATAATGTCCACCTTCCACCATGTGAGGCCCACCTTGATGTTGATTGTACTTCATGCAGTGCACCTTTGATGTGGGTGTCCATCATGTGGGGCCCACCATTAAGATCCACCTTCCATCAAGTAAGCCCACCATCGAGGTGCGTCCTCCATCATGCGGGGCCAACCTTTGATGTGGCTTGTCCATCATGTGGAGCCCACCTTCGATGCGGGTTGTCAATCATGAGGAGCCCACCTTGATATGAACCATCCATCATGTGGGGCCCAACTTGATGTTGGTCACCCATCATGTGGCACCCAGCTTTGATGTGAGTCCATCCATCATGTGAGGCCCACCTTAGTTGTCCATCATGTGGGGTCCACCTTTGATGTGGACTGTCTATCCCGTGAGGCCTACCTTAGATGTCCATTGTCCATCCTATGAGGCCCACCTTTGATGATGGCCATCCATCCGGTGGGGCCCACCATCGATGTGGGCCATCCGTCATGTTGGGCTCACCTTGGATGTGGATTGGGGCCTACCTTGGATGTGAACTATCCTTCATGCAGGGCCCACATGGACCACCTTGTAGTTAACCCTCCATCATGCGGCCTACCTCTTTGATGTGGTTGTCCATCATGTGAGGCCCACCATTGATGTCCATTGTCATCATGGGGGCCCACCCTAATGTTGACCATCCATCACACGATGCCCACCTATAACATGGGTTATCCATAATGTGGGGCTACCTTTGATGTGTGTCGTCCATCACACAGTGTCCACCTTCGATGGGAGCAGTCCATCATGCGATGCCCACTTTTCATGTTCCCAGTCCATGGGGCATTCAATTTTATTTTTTTTTTAATAGCCCTCTTGCCTTTGTTTCAAATAAATTTGAGGCTACTTTTAAGCTTTAGAAAATGCATTTAATATGAAAAGTGTCTACTGAACATGGTCTGTTCAAATAATATGTTGGAGAGAGCAACATTTTTTTCTAGAGCTCATTTTTGGGCATCTACCAAATAGGCCCGTAGTAACTCTGTACAATAAAATGTTGTTGCATTCATTTTTAAGCTGTTGAATCGGTAATTTATGGTTATTGGTTGTAATATATAATATTGTTATCCTTGTTCCATGTAACAACAGAACACTGAAAAAATGCAGTTGTATCACTCATCCATTTATTGGATCTTGGAGCCCAATACATCAATGCAACAGCTAGAAATAGGCGAGCAAACTTAAACTGATGACCAACAACAATTAGCACAGATGCAAGCCTCAAATCTTTCTAGAGTGAAGGTTAGGCAGATCAGATCAAATGATCCAACAATTTAATTTTATCAGGGCTATTTTAACCGTGAAATTAGCTTATCATTTATAATTGCAGAAATACACAGAGGCCGCAACTCAAAGCAAACACAGAAAATAACAATGATCATATGAATACTTACTGGGATGCGATTGTCAGAATTATCAAACACTATCTCCACAAAGGCTGACACCACTTGGTGGCCTGCTCCTTCCTGTCCAATTCACCGTTTTGTAAGGACAATTGTCACCCTCCAATGGAAGCGTCGAAAAATTATAGTGAAAACTTCGAGAAACAAGAGACACGAACATACATGGAGAAGGGCATGCCTATCTTCACTGCGCAGGTTCTGGAAGAGGTCACTAAGGACGAAACGTATTGCTATAAATGCATTTCCATGTTTCCAAACAAACCCACAACCAAAAGTAAGAATGTGCAAATTCAATCTCTATGAAACCAAAACTCCCAGTAGTAAAATAAGCCCTCAAATCATTATCTACGAACATGAACCATCATTACCAAGGGAAAACTCAATAAATCAGTGACAGTACATACCATGGAAAAAGTTTGTCTTCCCAGAACCATTTGCACCAACTGATAAAGATTTCAAATATTTAATGTCATAACAGGCAGCAAAAATACAAAGAGAGAGAGAGAGAGAGAGAGAGAGAGAGAGAGAGAGAATAATTAAGATGTGCTTGATGGTTTGAAGTCACAGTTGATAGAAGATGGGATTTTTTTTTTTAAACTACAGTTGATAGAAGATTTTTCTACACACCAAAAAAAAAGAAAGATAATAACGATAATAAACACAGAAATCAGATCATGTCCTTGAAATGAGCAGAATAAAGCCTTGGTATCAGTTTGACAGAAAAGCAGTAGCTGATCAGTGCATAATGCACTTTCCATGATGATGCAATTAGGTGCTAGTTTCCGTGTTTGGTTAGAAGGAGATCTAAAGGGGACCACGTGACCGCATGTGCAGGAAATCTGCAAAACATCCACAAATTGCTGAACTGTGTTGTAAATGTCCTTTGTCATTAGGGAATGACTACTTTTCAAAAAAAAAAAAAGGTCACAAGGGAATGACCAAACTAGCCCTACATAGGGCTGCGTGTAAGACAACCCATACACAAGGCTATTTTGGGATCTATTGTTTTAGAGCCTTTTTTATTAGTGGAAGATTAGTTGTCAAATAGTGACATGTCTAACTGTTAAAAATAAGCAGCCAGATCTTGGTGGATTCTTCTATGTGAGGTCTATAAAAAGACCATAACAGCCATGCATGTGAATCAGCTTTGCGATGATTGAGAAAAAAGAAAGAAAGAAAGCACTGAGTTTTGAAACCAGCAACTATTCTATTCAAAGTGTCTTGAGAAGCTCTATTGATGTTGTGATGCCAGTCACAGGTGTAGGACTTGAGCGATTCAAGTTTACTATCCTGTGCCTATCATGTTACTATGAATATCCAAGCAATTTACAGAAGATTTACTAAAAATCAAATACAGATCCAAAGTGGAGAATTCTTTTCTTTTTATATTTTGAAGAGATTCAGACCCAATTTTCTGCAACGAACAAAAACATATCCAGATCTGATTTGTGGCAACTCTCAAAGATCTTTATAGGATTCAGAATCGGATCCAGATCTGATTCTTGCAGTCTGCCTACACCATGTATGGTATCAGACCAAGTTTTGCTCTTGGTATCCAACTAGTTATCTTCTTTCCTTCCCTTTCTTTTGCTTGCTAATGAGCCCAAATAGGCACCCACAGCCTTGCACCCATATAAACCCAAGCCGCAGCACCATAAATTCATGCAATACCCATCCGAACCCTAACCCTAGCCCTTCTACCCTTGTTTTTCCAGAGTTCAAAGCCCTCCAAAGCCTTAAAGAAGCAACCTTATACCCTTGCTACCAAAAGTTGCTCAAGGGCAAGTTCTTCTCAAACCCATGGAGAATTAATGCATCCCAAACCGTTCCCGAGAAGCATCCAGGCCACTCAAGCTGGACACAATTATACATCCTACCATAGGACACATGCCAGTAACAAATCAGGCCCATCCAGAGGTCATTATCGAACATCAGACAGATCCGACAGCCCAGATTAAAGATCTGGACCATTCAACTTCCAGATTGACAAAGTTTGGACCAATTCACCAGCTGAATGATCGGATGAAATATTTGAACCCAATTCAGTTGTCTGATTGTTTTTGGGTCTACCAATCCAATTGGATGGCCCTGATTGATCAAAGGCATGATGGGAGTCAAATGGAAGTCAAACAGTTGTTGAAGAATGCTAAGGAATGAGTCACACATCAAAGAAATTACCAGAATACCCTTAAGCATGCATTAAGGGCCTCTTTAGATTGGTGGGAAACTAAGGTGAAGGGAGTAAAACACTGAGTTGTACCTGATTAGATGTTCTACGCTGATTGGGAAGAGGCGAAAGGGAAGTAAAAATGGTTTCCCTTTCCTTTCACCTTCTCAAGAAGTGCACCCATCATTTTCCTTCAGTTTGACAGGAAGTAAAGAGGTTTCCCTCTAATGTGACGTTTTAAATGGCAAAATTGGAGAGAAAAGAAGTTTCCCTTGCCTTCCCCTAGTTTACCCCCAACCTAAACACCTTCAAATGCAAGGGACAAGCATTTTTCAGGACTTCTCTTTTGCAAAACAAACAAGTGCAATGGATTTCATTTCCTTTCCTAAGCACTAATGTCAGCTTGCCATCCACTTACGTCACAATTTTGCTTTCCCTTGCCTTCCCCTAGTTTACCACCAATCCAAACAGGTCCTAGCTGTGAAACAGCTCAAACATAGCTTGATTTGAGGGAAGATCTTTCATGATTTAGAATCTCTAGTAGTTATTTTATTACCCTTTTTAAATTTGAAGTCTCAGTCTCTATTGATCTAGGATATTTTTTAGGTCTAAAATTAGTACTAAGGTCTTCTTAGACCCCTATCTTTCGATTTTAGACCTATATAAGGAACATGAAGGTCGTAAGTATGGAATAGTGATGATTATTAAAGCAAATAAAAGTTTCTTCTTCATTTATGCAATGGGATTTTTTTTTCAAGTGGCAATTGAAATTGTTTTCCTCTAGATGTGATGACTTGAGAACCATTGTGGTCTTACAAGAGTGATTCTATATGTTTATCTCCGACCGCATGGCGTTTTGTTTCAAAATAATTCAAATCTAAAAACATAGTTCCACATGCAACGGCTTTTGTATGAAAAAAGGTTCTGGCATGCTCTTTCAATTATAGATTTGAAAAAAAAAATTCAATTTGCAATTGAAATTGTTTTCTTCTTGATGTGATGCCTTGAGAACCATTGGTGTTGTGGTCTTGCCAGAGTGATTCTATATGTTTATCTCCGACCGCATGGCATTTTGCTTCAAAATAATTCAAATCTAAAAACACAGTTCCATATGCAACGGCTTTTATATGAATAAGGTTCTTGCCAATTGCATGGAGAAAGATTGATGGATTGAAGAAGCCAGGCAAGGTGTTCCAAAACGGTAACAGTGGCCGTAACGGCCACCACCATTACCATTATGATACGGGTCGTTACGACCCCCGTATCGGCTGTTACGACCCTTTTTTTTGAAAAAAGTGTTACAGGACCATTACAAGGCCATTACGGGTCCGTTACAACCTGTTTTTCTATAACGGTCGTTATGGCTGTTTAGACCCTGTAATGCGTGATGGTTATAACTGTTACCGTTACGTAACGGCGGTGACGTAACCGATTTTGAATACTTCAGCCAGGTGATGCGGACATCAGTGGTACACCCTTTAGAGTTTACTAGAGGAGGATGTATCGCCGACAAGAGTACCATAGCGGAGGAGTTGTTGTGGATGGACACCGGGTCCATCGGACCCATTTTCTAACGTGCTACGAGTGCAAGAGCAGCATGACCGCACCCTAACCGCATGTTCATGAGGCGGATATCACACCCTGTCGCGCGGGTATTTTAGTTTTAGCCGTCTTTTTGTTCTTTTCCTTGTTTTCAGAGGCTTTAGTGCACTTTTTATTATTTTTCTCATCGCTTTAATGCACTTTTTGTTTTTTTCCCATGGTTTATATATACACTGTGAGAAATCCTATTTTATTTATTGAATGAATGAGAATTTGTATGTTTTCTTCCTCTTTTACCAAAGATATAACGGTTTCAGGATTTGCCCTTGCGTGTTGAAGATTCCACCCCAGTTTTAGATTTTCCTTCTTTCTAGATCTTCGAGGTGCAAGAAAAGGTAAGAATCAGCCATCTTCTTTTCTTCGATGCCCTAGAATCCGTACTTTCTTTCATCTCGAACCCATCTCTTCTTCATCTCTTTCATTCCTCTCTGAATATTCCATTTTGGTTTGAACAGAAAAGGGGGATGGCTAGTCAAGAGAATCGGATTCAAACTTAACTGTGGACTGACTTATGCTGAATCTGGGATATCCCTGTATCCCTCGGTCCTCCCTTTTTTACTGTTTACGTGATTTTATGCTAAGGGGCATGATCCTGACGGAATGATTTCATTTTTTTGTTAAGATTTACTTAATCTCCTCAATTTAAAACAGTTAATTGATTAATTTTATTATTTGAATCTCTTCAACCTGATTATACACGAATATAGAGTTGGGCCATCACATGTCCTTGTATCACCAAGATCATCTATCCTCATGTCCTTCACCATAAGTAGGACCCACTACGTTTGATCAAAACCACAAATTTTGTAGACCATGGATCTGAATGATGGCTATTTTTATCTTTCAAAAAAAGAAGAAGAAGAAGAAGAATGATGGCTATTTTAGTGAAGTTGTTAGCATACAGACCACAACCCAATCAAGAAGGGAAAAAAGATCAATATTCTCTGGACCATGAGTCCTCATAATGCTCCTTGATTGGAACTCTTAAGCTGTAAACCCGCCATTGAAGGTCCATGTTTCAGGGAAAAAAAATGCACATTGATTGGATAATATGGTCGGTCCACTCGCACTCTTCATGCAAAGGTCTCTTAACTGGTGGGAAGCATCATCCAATCGATGCACTTTTCCACCTTGGCAATCCACAACAGGTCAGCAAATGAACGCCTCTCATCACATGGGTCCATGTAAGGTCGTGGGCCCACAGACTACTAAACAGCTTCTCAATCAAGAAAAGAAAAAGAAAGTAATAGTAGTCCAGAAACTAAACAATAAAATATCATTACCAACACAATTGACTTTTGGACTGAACGGTTCTGTTGCGATTTGTTCTTTGTAGCTCTTAAACCCTTCAATAATAACCTAATTTCAAAAACAAAGAGATAATTCACATTCACTGCAAAGGAGATAATTCACATTCACTGCAAAGTCCAAACAATTTTAAGAGAAATGAAATCTGATTTACCTGCTTTATATACATCCTGAAATCAAAGGCGTTGTGTCATCCGAACCTAAGAAGAAACATAAAACAAGAGAAAATTTGATCAGAAAGAGAGGATGTGAAGGAACCCCATGAAAATAAAAGCCATTGCTAGGGTTTTGCAAGCTGGAATTCCAATTCCAATTAAAAGAAACCTAATCATGGAATTAGATTTAGCGTATGGACTGTGGATACTTTTCAAACAGAGGAGAGAAGCTCAAACCATAGGTACTTGCGGAAAGGCACTGGAAAGGGACCTACAATTTAGATGTTTGATTAAATCTTATAGGCAGATAATAAAGTGTGGACTATCATGCCCCACGCATGCTAAATGCGATGAACGGACCTATCTGTCAGCTAAATGCAGTAATCTTTTTGCAGCCACTGATCAAGTGATAGTTTTGGAAGTTTCCAATTCAAGATGGGCCCAAGAAATAGACATGCCTGCCAGCTACTCCTCCACTGCTGCACTCTTAACCACACAGACTCACACGCACAAGCACACCTTAGGCCAGAAGCATCTCCACTGTATTTCTAATAATCCAATAAAACAATTTCCCGATCACAGTTCGAATGCCAACAACACTGATAGACAGAGAACACACTTGAAGAGAGAGAGAGAGAGAGAGAGAGAGCAAGGGCCATTTGGCCTGGCCTCCTCTGATCATCAATCCAAAAAGTTGTACTGTGGGCGCTGCCTTGGATGGCCCTGAATGGTGGTCACAAGGTAGACGGATAAGATGGACAAACCGAGACCATCCAAATCATGGGCCCCATTTTAGGTAGATCATTGCATGGGATGATCTTAACCATCCAGTTCATGACCATCAAATGTACAGATAAACAGAAAAGTAGGGTGCTCCAGTGGTATCGGTGCCAGCATAAGCTTAAGGTGGTGCCGGGCAGATGTGGGGGGCCCACGTGCTGTATTCACACCATTCAACCCGCCTATAAGCTGTGTAGCATCAGAAGTCCCCTATTATGAAAAACTCTGCCCAATCCAAAACTAACGTGGGCCACAGAAAAGGTTGCAAGCTGTGAGGAAATGCCCACCCTTGAATTTCACAAGGCCCCCACATGAATAGTAAAACAGCTGGAGTTTTGGCGTGACCTTTCATTTTGACTGGATAAATGGTATGAACAGACTTCTATATAAACAACAGTGGGCCCACTATGCAAATCAACGGTTGGCATTCCCACTCGATATGTTCCCTGTAGTGTGGCCTGTGTGAGTTTTGGATCAAGCTGATTCTTGAACTCCTGAGGTTTTCTGAGGTACCAGATCTTGTGGATAGGATGGTGTGAATACACCAGTGGGCCCACATCTTCCCGGTACCACTGGAGTGCACGCCAAAGGAAAATGACCATACAAATTGAATGGTAGAAATTTGATGGTCAATATCACCCAATCAGTGTGATTTGCGGGTTATGCACCATCCAAAATGGAGCCATCTGTCTGAATTTTCACGCCCAAACGCCAACAGCACCATGGATGAGTTGTCACAGTTTAGTAAGTTACAGCAAACACATGTTTGAATCCAGCCCTAAAAACTACATTCCACAGTTACGATACGGGAAAAGGAATTACAGAATTTTAAATTTTTAAGATTTAAAAAAAAAAAAAAAAATCAAAGGAAACACAGAATTTTAAGGGGAAAAAATCAACATCCCTAAAACAAATAACGTGAAATCGTCCAAATCCCACTTAGAGTCAGCCCAGAATCCCTACCCTAAAAATGAAAGCAAGGGAAAAATACATATTGAAAAAAAATAATCCACTTTAGATTCAGTTACCTGTCTCTTCTTCTTCTTCTTCTTCTTCTCTAAAGCCTCGCGAAGCGGGCTCGATCGAGAGGGAGAGGGAGAGGGAGAGAGAGAGGGGGAGTTGAGAGAGAGAGAGTTTTGAGTGAGAGAGAAGGGAGGGAGACTAGAGTTTTAGCGGGTAAAATCCAGACTGCTGGAGAGCCTTTGGCGGGTACAATCAGGCAGCTCGATGGTCTTTTGCGAGTAGAGTCTCCGCCACGGTGATAGAGAACATCGCAGAGAGAGAGAGAGAGAGAGAGAGAGAGGAATGGGGCAGCTATTACAGGGCGCGGATTAGGTGAGAGGCAAGGGTAACGGCTTAATGTGCAGGGACCTAGCCATGGGGCCCACATAGACTATATATTGTATATCCATGCCGTCCATCCGTTGTTACAGCTCATTTGATGCTGTTGTCCCAAAACCGTGGCAGATCCAGATTTCAGGTGAACCACACCACAGGGAAACGGTGGAGATTGAACCCCAATCACTAAAATCTTCCTAAGGCCTGCTGTAATGTTTATTTCCCATCCAACCTGCTGATAATGTCACACGGACGGGGATGAATGGGAAAACACAAATAGAAACTTGATTCAAAAGTTATCAACAGTTTTGTGGCCCTGATAAGTTTTTAATGGTGGGGATTGAATCCATGCTGGGTGTTGTCCACCTGAGATTCGGATCTGCCTCATTTTCTGGAATTATCGACTAAAATGATCAGGAAGAACGGATGGACGGCGTGGATATACAACATGTACATCAAGGTGGGCCCATGGTCAGGGCCTCGTCCACTAAGCTGTTTCTCAAACCGTCCCGCTTTTAAAATCCAGATGGTTGAAGCGCCCCTTGCGAGTAAAATGGTCGACCCTGGCTTGCCCAGGAAGCCCACTTTCTCAGGTGGGCACGGATTAGCTACTTACAGGTTGAGTAGCGAGACTCGCTACTGAAGTGACGTCACTTGGTTCCGTGGGCCCACCATGATGTATGCTTTGTATCCACACCGTTCGTCCATTTGGAGAGAACATTTTATGGCATGAACCAAAGAAAGGCTAAGATGGACCACCACAGAAAATAGTAGAGAGTGACGGCCACCATTAAAAACTTCTAAAGGTAACAAAAGTTTTCGATCAAGCTGATATATTTTTTCTCTTTTATAATATCTTTTTTAACTTATTAACGGATTGGATCTCAAATAAACATCACTATGAACCTTAGGAAGGTTTCAAGGGTGGATGTCACTTTCTCCACTGTTTTCTGTAGTGGGGTCCATTACAGATTTTTATCTGCCTGATTATTTGACTCATGTCCTAAGATGATCTCTCCAAATAAATGGACGGTGTGGATATAACACATTCATCATGGTGGGACCCACGTAACTTAGTGACGTCACTTCAATAGACATCTCGGTACTCAACCTCTCCATTGGCGTAGATGCCCCGTGAGTTAGATAAACGCCACACCACGGAAATGGATTGGCTAGTCACTTGCCACTGCCCAATGACCAATGGTCGATGCTCTGCAGGCCTCGCGATGATGTATGTGTCTCATCCATGCCGTCCATCAAATTTTCCAGATAATTATATGTATGGAACCAAAACTAAGGTAGATCAAAATCTCAAGTGGCCATACGGTGTTGATTGAACTCTCACCATTAAAAACTTCCCGGGCTACAAAAGTTTTGTATCAAGCTATATTTATTTTGTACCTGACCTAATCTACAGGTTTGATGTCAAATAAACATTACAATGGGCACTAGAAGGTTTTTAATGGTAGACATTCGATCACTACAGTTTTCTCGTAGTGTGGTCCACCCCAGATTTTGATCTGCCTCGTTTATGGTATAAGTATTAAAATGATTTTTTTAAATGGATGGAAGGTGTGGATAAAACAGATAGAGCATGGTGGGGCCACAGAGCACAGGCCACGAGCCAGCTGCCACTAGCCAAACCGCGTCCCGACACCACGCACAACAGCTGAGCGGAACTACCTCCGTTAAAACATTCATAATCACGAGACGTGGTTCACAAATCAAGTCCATCCATTGTGTGTATTCCACTTGACAGGGTTACACCAAGTTTCAACCGCATCCAAAACTCAGGTGGGCCCCACCAAGTGCTTTATACGTTTCAAGCATGTCTTCACATGGTTTTAGATGGTATGGCCCACCTGAGTCCCGTATACGCCTGATTTTTGAGATATCCCGTGACTTAAAAGGAGCACCATCGAATGCGCAGTGTTGATGTTCCCGGCACCGGCCAACGACTAGACTTGCCCAACAAACCAGCAGAAAATAAAAGGGAAAAAAGTAGACTGGAAAAGGGAAATCGCGGGCCGAAAAAGGGAATACTGTAGAAAAAGAGGGAAGCAGAGGGATTTCCGACTTACCGAAAATGGCTTGATCCAATTGAGAGCAGGATAGCAAAGTGAGAATGAGAAAATTGGGCGTCCCTCTCCCTCTTTATACCCATTACCAGCTCGGTGCATTCATGACCGTTACTTAATGTTCTAACATGAGGAACCGTAACGTCGCACACCAAGGCCCTCCCAGTGGACCACGTGACAAGCACTCTAACTGAGAGCAAGCTCAAGCCCCAACCCATGGACAGCTCACATCTAGCTAGAGCTGGGCATCAGACCGAGTCGGACCGGATTGGGTCCTACTCGACCAGGATCGAAATATGGAGGGCCGAACCCGAACCTGATCCGATCCAGAGTAGAGTCCGGGTCATCTGACCCAAACAGATCCTAATCCCTCCTGGCCTGAGCCGATCCAAGTCCGTCTCGGTCAGGATAACCAAGTCGGATCGGATTGGGCAAGGTCCAGATCGTCATTTTTTTCAACAGTGTGAAAATCATTATTCCCACTGTTTCTTATGGTGTGATCTACTTGATTATTAGATATATTTAAAATTTAGCATCAATCCCTAAAATCATCTGAAAAAAACTGATGGACGGTTTGGATAAACCAAAAAAATTCAAGATGGGCCCACATAGTTTACTCAGATAACTCATTACAAAATCTACTTATAATTCCGTAAGTACAGAGTACTTGTCTATAAGTTATAGCTCTTGCTATCTTATTGGCTATGGGCTCTTGCTGTCTTATAGGCTATAGCTCCTACCAGCTATACAGCTACTCTACGTACGTGTGCGAACGGATTGGCTACTCCGGTCGGTGATCTGTGGGCCCCACCATGATGTACGTGTTTCATCCATGCCGTTCATCAATTTTTACTGATCATTTTAGGGCTTTATACAAAAAATGATAGGGATATAAATCTAAAGTGGGCCACACCACAGGACAAAAATAATGAATGGATATTAACAATTAAAATCCTCCTAAGGCCCACTGTACTATTTATTTGACATCCAATCAGTTGATTTGGTCATGAAGACCCAGACGAAGGGAAAAAATAAATATCAGCTTGATCCAAAACTTTTATGGCCCCAAAACGTTTTTAACGGTCAAAACTCATTCAACATTGTTTCCTATAATGTGGTCCACTTAAGATTGAGATATAATTCATTTTTTTTATCATACAATAAAATGATATATAAAAATAGATGGACGGCATGGATGATACACATACATCATGGTGGGCCTCACAGAGCACCGACTATCAGCCAATGGCTGGTGTCAAGGGGAGTAGCCAATCCATTCCCTGTACGTGTCGTGTGAAGATGACTGTTGGCTATAGCTCCTGTCAGCTATACAGCTGCTCTGTACGTGTCGTGTGAAGACGAGCACTGACGCTCCTCGAGCTCCGAGTTGTACGAACGGTTCAAAGGAGATCAAAGTTACATGGGCCCATAGTGATGTATTTAGTAAATCTATACCATTCATCTGTTTTTAGAGTTCATTTTAGAGCATTATCCAAAAATTTAATCATATCCAAATATCATCTGGACCACACTATAAATAGCAATGGAGATAATGATTTTCACCGTTGAACAATTTGTACGGCCCACCATAGCGTTTTTTTCATTCAATCTATTCGTAAGGTCACAAAGACCTCAATGAAGAGGAAAAACAAATTTCACATTGATCCATAACTTCTTTAAACCCAAGAAGGGTTTCAATGGTAGACGTTCAATCCCCCACTACTTTCCGTAGTGTGGTCCACTTAATAGTTAGATATGTCTTAATTTTTGTCTCAAGCATTAATACGATATTGCCAAATGGATGGACGGTTTGGATATAACGCATACCTTGAAATCAGACTTACAGAACTTGCTAACGTTACACCTGCAAATCCACTTCGTACACTAGCGAATAGGCTTCCGTCAACCAGCAGGTAAATAGCTGTATGCCAACCATGCCTGCTACAAATCTCTCTGTCACGACCCAAACTCGAAAAACAGGCTCACAAATTCTCGAATGTCAAATCCAGTGCTAACAACCTCTGTAGTGCCCCATTCTCGGCTCCCAGCGCGCATGTGCCAGATTCCGATCCTGGGATCCTACAATGAGGATTTTCAATATGATTTTTTTTTATGGAGCATAACCACAACTTTATCCAAATCATAGAGGCAACATCATCTTCACATATCCACTAATATAAATATTTGAATACAATGCTGAAAGGGAAATACATATGTCAAAAATCAAAACTCCAGAAGACCACTGCACGCTCCAAGCTCAACGTTGCTACAACCTAACGCCACCTGCACGCATCTATCGTGCATAAGCTTATAAAAAGCTTAGAGGGTGGTGAAAGTGTGTGTAAGATAGGTGTCAAGTATATAATAAAGCCCATAAATCATACACCATCGGAATAAGCGGAAATACTGACAAGATCATGAATCATACAATATCAGAGTAATGAGGAGATATGCGGTAAGTCTATAAATGTTATTAGCTGTACCAAGGCTATTTGATGTAAGACATGAATACTATAGGTCATACCAAGACCATGCGATGCGAAACATAAAAAGACAATAACAAATGTTGAGGATGCAATGCTTTATGCAAATCTTGACGAGCTGTGAATACCATCAACCTCATCTAGGCTATATAAGTATAAAAACATAGTAACCAAAAATTCTAAGTGTTGCAGAAGCAATATAATATGTGATGCGAATGAAATGACCATGCTGGAATGTGAAGTCGGGATGATAGTACGAAGTATCACAGGCTATGAGGTCCATCACAAGAGACTTTTATCCAAACCAGTCTCATACCTAAATTTAGATATTCAGACACAATGTGGTAAACTCCTTATCTCAGATTTGTCGCGCACCCAACCGAAATACTAGCCATGCGATGGTACACGTAACAAATAGTTACGCATCACCAACCTGAGTGAATAGTGAATGAATGAATGAATGGATATGCAATTCCTGCTCAATAAGTCCACATATCAGTACGGTTGCTCTCTGGAAAAATCACCGGGGTCTATTACACTCGACACCAACTGCCTCCTCCCTAGCTGCACAGCCCAGCGAGTGGAATAAACCTCACCATCCGCTGACCAGTAGTCTGCCAATACCTACTCGGCTCTTCGATAGCGGACCCATTTACGAGCTGGTCATACTCAGCCTAATTTATAGCCCCCTCACTCGGGCGGATAAAGCCACACCCCCTCCCAACCGACTACGACACGGTGGGAGACGCGGCCCATTGGTATTCGGCAGTCGGGCGCTCATGTTCCACTCGGTCTAAACGTTGGGGCTACTTCTGGCCTCGGAGGTTTTGAGATTTTCACCCAAGGACATCCTAAGTGCCCATAGTGCTAGAATCAAATATTTTCAGTGTCTCATCTGACCATCCAAGATGTACTTGTGGAGGCCACGACCCTAATATCGCTAGGGCATATAATGATCAAGTCACATATATGCGAGATGCAGAAGTCACACTGTACAATCATGCAGCAATCCTGCGCGCACCATGCAATCATGTGGGGCACTCCACCTCATAAGGAGTCCCGTAAATGTTTCAGCCCAACAGTTTATGCTATAATCAAACATTCCTCATATCAAGCATACATATGATGCGTATGGGCATGAATCATGGAGCTATACTAAGCATGTTATAAAGTGATGAATTATCAACAAGTATGAGCGTATCAATGGGCTCTAAGGAGAGTTATAATGTGGATATTTAACCAACATTATTCTTACAATGTGGACGTCAAACCAACATTACTCCCAAGGCACGGTCCGCCATAAATGTCATTACATAACCCATGGTGGAATCACACAATGCAATAGACCTTGTATACATCCCATTGGGCCTCAAATACATCAAATGGGCCTCAACTCACGGGCCCTAATACATCACAATGGGCCTTAACCCAATGGGCTCTAAATATAGCATAATGGGCCTCAACCTATGGGCCCTAATACATCACAATGGGCCTCGACCCATGGGCCCCAAATACATCACAATGGACCTCAATACATGGGCCTCAAATACATAACAGGTGGGCCCTGCACCTAGGTGTAACGCCCTGAAATTCGGGGGTCGAGCATAACTCAGCTCCCGAGTTATAAAACATCACTTATGCAACATATTTAATGATGGATGTATGTTGACTGTATTAGTGCATAAAACATGGAATAGATTAAGCCAAAACACAGATATGATTCAGGGATAAGTGAACAAAGCAAACGGAAGACTTATAGCAAAATATGTGTACAAGTGCAAATCCCTGAATTACATATACAAGCCAGATCGTAAGAAAGTGTTATTTAACAAAGTTATAAGTATCAAATTACATCATTTCAATTCCCAAAAATAATCCCAGAGATCCAGCACATCAGACCGAGGCTCGCTAGAACCCGTTTGAAAACTGCATATAGGAGAAGGCAGCCTTGTCGTCATCCAGCTCCCGCTCTGCCTCAGACGTCGCATCCACATCTGCAACATCAGGGCCTAAGACAGAGTCTGGTGGGTGTTTAACACCGCCCCAGAAACGTGGGAGTGAGTGATCAACTCAGTGGAACAATAAGGCACTGGTTAACATGTTATCAGTTCAATCAAACAGTAATGATAAAGCAGAACAATTAAATAAATCCTAAGTACTCTTGTTAATGCAAGTATGAATGCAATATGATGCGTGCCCTCACGCGTACACCCTCAGCGTCTTCATCTTACGTTACGCATGACATCGCCTCAAAGTGCGCCACATCTACAAAGCATATGCAAATGCGGTGCATAGATATGATTACCAAGTTGTTATTAGTCCATTTCACACAGCAGGATTGGGAAGCTAAGATACCTTCCTCATGTCACCATCCAAACGGTAATCCATACTAGGGTCGTCAATCCTAGACATCTCATACGATCATACATTTGAGGTCGTAGCAAAGGTCTAATCACCAATCAATGCACGCCTTTCATGCCCTTACTACCACAGTTCGGCTCGTCACCTCCTTGCGGTATCCAGGTATGCTCGAGGTCACTACAAAGGGCTCGTCACCAATCAATGTAGGCCGACAGCACGAATATAGTGTCCCATACCACCATAATCGGCTCACGAGGTTAGTTGCTCACTGGTCACTACGGGGAGGCTCGTCACCCCAGCGTAGGCCGACAGCTCAACCACGGTGTCCCATACCACCATGTCCGGCTCATGAGTCTTGGCAGATCAAGTACCATAGTTAATAGGATGTCACTGGTAAGTTCGGTACCCTAGATTCAAGCAGTAGCGTCCATACATGGTTAACATACATCGGACAATCGGGTTACTTGACGAACTCGACTAGCACGAGCGCACGTTGAATTGAACGACATAGAGTGCGCAAACACTCCGCGTGGCCAAACCACTGCCGACAACTCTAATACGGCTCGGGTTCGTCTAATACGTCCTACGTGGTGAAAGCAATCTCAACCACGCATACAGGGTCAACTACCGATTTCCTGGACTAAGGCATAGTCCCAAACACTTTACACTACTACAGATATTCATATGGAACGTAAGACAGTAATGGAACAACAACTTAAATCATGGTACACCAGCACTTGAAGAATATTAACTTAACATAAATGAGAGCATAGGTAATGCTTGAATTTAAATAACTTGGAATGTAACTGCATAAAGGAAATCATGCGCATCAATAGGATTATTGAGAATCACTTCTCAACGCCCACAATTAGTGTAATCAGTTACACTTAGATCATTCATGCATTTCTACGAACACTTAACATACATGGAACAACATACATGACGTATGTTGAAGTACATGCACTTAGGCAATTCCTTTTACTAAGGAGTTGTCATACATGCATCTAGCATACATACATGACAAATAATCATGACAAACACAAGTGCATATTTTATACGTATACGGTACTTTATAAATACACATAGAATACACAAATCTCGTCATAGCACATGCATATCAGGAAAGCAATGTAAACATAACATTTGACATGTGAAATCTCATCCATAACAAGAATAAATCACTAACTGGGATTGAAAGCCTTGAAAACCATAACCTATACACTTAAAGTCCGCACCTTAAGTAAGGAATGAACACCGAACTGATTTAGACGAGTTGTCTTCATCAACGACGATAGAATACCCTAAAATAATGATAGAAATGAGATACAACAACACCAAGACTAATCTAAGCTCTAACACAGGTTAAGGTTAGGTTAACTTACCCCAAAAGAACTCAGAATCGTCAGAAGAACGATTCAAAGTGAAGGTTCAAAGATGAAGAAGAACAAGGAAGAAACCAAGATGATTCACCAACTTATCTCTCTCACTTTCTCTCTCTTTTCCACTCTCCTTCTAAGCTAGGGTTAGAGAAAATCGTATGGAAAAGAGGGCTAGGGTTTAAGGACTATAAATAGGCCTATTCTTGATGAAAATAACCCTAGGGACAAGGTATACTTAGGTTATAACCAAAGTAAGCCTTTCTCGATCCAACGAAGCACTTTTGGTGGGCCTATAACCACGAAAGGTCGGACTTAAGCTCCTTGATCATTGATCTAGGTCAAGCAGAGTTTTCATACCGACCGGCTCTTCAGATCAGCCGTGGCGGACCACACTCAATTCAAAGGTCACGGAATCTCGATCAGGTCCACAAACACTAGGATATGCCTGGGCCAACTATCCTGATCAGAGGGTGAAATTGGGTCAGAATCCAACGGTCAGATAGCTTAAAATCGTCGCGCAAGCGACATGACTCAGATTTCAATAAAAGCTTAATAAATTCCAACCGTTCTCACACTTTTCACTCCGAACTCAATCAAATCGACCCAGAACATCAGATTGACTTGTTTTTTGAGGAGATGACCAAGCCCAACTCGGTGACCGCAACAGCCTAAGATCATCGCCATCGGACTTTCGACGCGTGGTCTAGGTCCGATCTAGATCTTCCAAAAATTCTTCAGAACAACTGGATTTAGCGATGGATCCCAGGTTTCAGAGTAACGTAGCGCTCACTAATCTACACATTTAGAGCCATGCAGATACAATTTAAAGTGATTGATGCGGATTTCACAAGCAATCGAGTAAAGCGCTAATTACCCCAAAACAACTACTTAAGGAAAGATTAGCACAAAAATTCCAAGGTCGTTACACTAGGCCTCAAAACACACAACAAGTGGGCCCCACTCATGGGTTAAAGATACATCCTGATGAGTCACATGTATATCAAAGTGGGCCTCTTGATTAGGCCACGAAATACATCAAAGTGGGCCTAACGGATGGGCCACAAAGTACATCAAGGTGGGCCTCAACAACGGCTATAAATATGACAAGATGAGCCTAATCACTTGGGCCTTATATGTACACCAAGGTGGGCCTCATATATATACCAAGGTGGGCCTCAATGGGCGGCCACAAATAAATCAAGATGGGCCCCATACACATACCAAGGTGGGGTCCACTTGAACCATAGATCTGTCTAATTTTTTTTTTTTTGTCTCAAGCCTGAAATACAAGCTTGCCAAATGGTGGATGGTTTGGAGGTAACCCATGCATCATGGTGGGGGTCCACATGAACTATGGACCTGACTCATTCTTTAGCTCATATCATAAAATGAGCTTTTAAAATGGGCGGATGGATTGGATGCAACACCTGCATCATGGTAGGTCCCATAAAGGCCCACCCTCAAGTATATATACAATAATATATATAAACGCGTACGCACACGAGATATAGCCCCTACACGCTTACACTGGTGAAATTTCACCACCTATGGGTTACACACCCTCACACGTGGGGTGGGTCCCATATAGATGGATGGCATGGATGAAACATATAACTCACGGTGGGGGGGTACCCCTGCCGTCCAGCAGCCACCTAAGATGGCTGGACGGCATAGATTAAACACATACATCTAGGTGGGACTAAAACACATATATCATTGTGGGTCCCACGTGGGGCCCACTGTAACGTTTGTTTTCCATCCAACTTGATGATAAGGTCACGTAGACCTGGATGAAGAGTAAAACAAATATCATATTGAATCCAAAACTTTTGTGAAACCCAAATGGGATTCAATGGCAGTCATCCAATCACCACTGTTTCCTATGATGTGGCCCACCTGAGCCACATATAAGGCTAAGATTTGGAGGGGGACTCACTGCCCTAAGGGGTTGGCAAATGCACGGTATTAATGTGGGGTCCACATCACGGTGGGGCCCACGTCTAGGGACCCACGGTCCCCAGCCAACCGGCCCAGCATGCCTGCTGTACGTCCAGAGGACGTCAACGGCAGCAGGGTGCTGGTTCTTATTATTTTATTTTTTTAAATGAGTTTTCCCATGGTTTTTCATATGTGGGACCTGCATTAGGTGAATCCAGCCCAACCACTAGATTCCAAGACTCAGGATGGATCAAACAAGCCCAAGATGCGATGTGTTTTGGGCGTGTAAAAACGTCAAGGTGGATTTCAACGGTAACAACTACTGTTTTCAACACTATGGCCCACCAGAGAATCAGATTTGCTTCCTATTTTGGCTCGATGCCTAAAATAATCTGGGGAATGTAATGGACAGCATGGATTTAATCAATGGATCAAGGTGGGGCCCGTATGAGTGACCCACCCCAAGTTTCAAAGCAAACTGATATTTTTAATTCACCGACAGTGCACCTCGCTGTCCGTTCTCACTCCACTTGAAGGCGTGTCCAGCGTCCCTGGATGCTAGACGGTTGTGTATACAACATATCTAAAGTGGGCCCCACCGGCGTGCTGCCTAGGTGGGCCACCAAATAGTTGGATGGTGTGGATAAGAGATATCAATGTGGGGTCCATCCGAGTGGGCCTCGCAATCACATCATTATATAAAATAAAATAAAAAGAGGGAGAGAGAGATAGAGATAGAGAGTGGGACACGTGTGATGGAAGGACCTCGCCACTATAGGCCCTCCTTTGCATAATTTAAAACATACATCAAGTGGGTCTTATTGCATGTGGGCCCACCGAATTAAAGATCAACGGTGGAGATCCCTTATCCACCAAGATGTAAGGTCTAGATGATCCCTTTTTAAGCTATAAAATAAACATCATGATGGGGTCCATGGAGAATGGCCCCATCACGGAATGATCATGAAGATCAAGGTGGGCCATCGGCCACATCGAGGGTCCCAAGTGAGATCTATACCGTCAATCGGTAGGCCTCACTTAGCCCATCATCAAAACATGAAAAATCTAGCCTAATGAGCACCCACCGTTGATTTTCTTGGTCCGTTGGAATGCCAATCTCCTTTTGCTTCACTTTGATGGAGGGAGATGAAGTTTGAATGGCTAGGATGACGGTTAAAGGGATGGGAAAATGGGCCACCAAAAATCACTTTCTCTCACATGGAAGAGCTTGGATGTGAGCTCATTTGGTTGCTTGGAATTTGTGAAGAGAAAGAGAGAGAGAGAGGGGGTGGTTGAAAGAGAAGTGATGGGAGATGGGTGATGGATGCGAGTGATGGGTGAGGTGATGGATTGGTTGACTTTGGGTTTACTTGACTTGTGGAGAAAGAAAGCATGGGTTGCTTTGTACTTGACATGAGGTGATTGATGGGATTGATTTGACATGTTGTAGAGATTCTTTTGGAATTGCAACCGCACGGCGTTTTCTTCGAAATAAACGCCGACTACATCTCTCGGCCAGGGTATCGGATTGGTGCGAGAGACGCGGCGTTGGAACCGCGGCGACGGTGCGGTCGCAATGGTACAAGTCTTAGATTAAGCCGACTTAGTTCTACAAGATACGACTTAGGGTCGTGCGCAAATGTTGATTATCGGTCGCAGGTTGCCGGATTTCAACAGAAATGATCGCAGGATTCGACGGAACAGTACGGTCTAGGATACGGGTCTTACACTCTCTCTGTCTTTCTCTCTTCCGTACATAGCTTTATATCACTTCTCAGTGTATTTCCCTCTCCAACATAGAAATCGAGCTCCAAAACCCAACGGCTTTGCATGTATATTTCTCTTTAACAGAGAAATCCCATAGAAGCTCTAAAACCCACCGCAAGACATCTGGCTAGCCTTCTTCTTCAACAAAAAGGGAGAGATAGATATAGGGAGAGACAGATATAAAGAGAGATAGAGAAATAGATTTGGGGCTCAGGTGTACATTGGGTGGGGTTTTTTGGCACCAAACAAAAAGCTAAAGATGCGTGGAGAAAGAATTTTACAAAAACGAGGGATAGTTATATCCTGGGTCAGGTTGATTCGGACTCTTTCGGTCCGGGTTTTCGGATCGGTTCCGTTCAGATACACCCCTATCCGAATCCAACCCGAAAAACGATCAGATCTAGATGGACAGATTCGATCAGGGCTGATCTAGGTCGTCGATTCTGTTCGAAACGGTACCGAGTCAGGTCAAATCGGGTCAGATCTATCGAATCAGGTCCAACTTGCCCACCTTTACATCTAGTTGTGCATTTGATAACCAAACAATGTCGTCACTCCCGCCACCTCTGAGAGGCACGATTGTCATTAATAAATTTGCTTCAATCCCCGCGCTCGCCGTCGCTCATCATCTGTCATAACAACAGTGATTTGATCTCTCAACCTCCCAACATGTTCGAGACCGAGTACCAAGTCGGCCCACAATAACTTGCTCCTCAAGGACCCGAAGATCGCTAGAAAGAAAGGGAGCTTTGGTTATGGGTAAAAATGGACTGACAAAAAAAAAAAAAAAACTCAAAATTGAGAGACTACGGCGCTCCTGACCTCAACTCCTGACCTCAAAGTTAATGGATCATGCCAACTTCGGTCCTAAGTTCCTAACCCGAAACCGACCCTAAGCCCAATCTGACCAACCCCGAGCTCAGTCTGATCAACCCCGAGCTCACTCTGACCAACCTCGATGATGGCCCATTTAACTATGGACTCAACCTCAAACTTCAATTTTCTTAAGTTCGAATATGAGCTTGGTTCAAGCCTCGGGTGGAGCTCCGCCACATACCCCGACTTAATGAGCCGCCCGTCACCCGAGATCTACCGGGATATCTCCTGGATTTTCTTCAAGAATCTCGGGATAGCAATTTCACTCCTCCAAATTAACTTCCTTGCGTGGCACGTCACCAATTGACAAAATTAGTACTATATACAACACCACCAAGGATCCTATATATACAGATCGCATCTACAAAGGGGTACGCACGATCTCTCACCTAAAACTATTAGACCCAGATTCATATTCTGACTTTGGCATCGGAGGGTCCCCTGCCTCTAGCCAGGGTCTCCTTTGTCTTCTTCTCGTGCATTTGACCCTATTGCACAGGGATCTAACTCTCTAGGCTGGCAAGCATTTAAAAAATGGAAAAATAAACCAAGAAACGAAAAATGTAATAATTGTTGCGATATATAGAATGTGTGGATTTATATCTAGTTTAACTTGAAGAGGCGGGACAATTTTAAGAAATTAAGCATTAATTTTATCCTTTTTCTTTTTGTAAAAGAGATGATTGGACGTCTCCAATGGTACCTACTCTCCACTTGAGTTGATTTGGATGATTGGTTGTTTCCTGTGTTGTTTGGACTAATCTACACCATTGGACTTGGGTTGGCTGGCTGGACTATTCATGCCAGTACACCGTAATGTTAGAAGAAATGTGTCAGAAATACTAAAAAATAAAAATAATTATTTTCACTTCACAATCACATACAATTTATGTTGTCCTTACAGCGTGATTCACCCCCTTCTCATTTGCCGATGGGTTCATCAATCACGAATGGTCCACTTAGGAATAATTCAACGCAATGGATCTTCTAGCAAAATCAAACAATGGAAGTGGTGTGTTTTAAAATGGAGATGCAATATGGAGGATCTGATGGATGATAAGAGATGTGTTCGAGTTGATGGAATTTGGACAAAAATGGCCCGATTTATATATGCTCTATGGAATGGACCATTGCTAGGTGGTCATCAATGGCTCGTAACGTTTGAAAAGTGTTTCTGACCATTGATCATTAGTTTGAGCCATTTATGATCATCGGATCAAAAAATCTGACTGTTTGATCATCATGGCCCGTCTGTTTTTTTACTGTTATGTCTTTAAAGATTGTTAACCGTTTATAAAAAAAAAATGGCTGACTGTTCTCAGTCACCTATAAAAGCCCTGCCTCATTTTAGACCCATCACACCTAAGCTCGTGCTAGACCATTCGCATTGAGATCGCATCATCTCACGGCAGTTTGCATAAGGTCGCGAGGGAGCGACCACTCTGCAACACGATGCATCGCAAAGCACGCCAACTAACACCACTATAGTCACACTTCCTTCACCCCACACCCGTACCCGTGCCCGAGCCCGAGCGTCCGCGTATAACACTAGAACATGCAACTCAAGCGTCACAATCTCCAAAGCTCCAATTAAGAATACTACACAAACATCCACATAAAAACTACAATTTTCTTCTTTTTGTTTTCAATGTGGGACAAAAGCACACATCGTACTTTTCATTGTGAATTTTTCAAAAAGCGTTTTGGCGGCAAAAAAAAATCCCGAAATGTTCAAATATTTTGATTTTCCAAAACCACAAAATTCAACACATAATACCATAATTACTTTCATGTGACCCAAGCTCTCCCGCTGAAAAAACTCATGCATAGCTTTGTGACTTTACTTTCCCCATTATTAGGTGGTTGTCGTGATCGGTTTTTATAAATGAAACCAACGGTTTTCCATGAACCATTGCTAATTATAGGTTGCCCTTATACGTTATCGACTAGGTAGAATGTCAGAGTGTGAGGTCTAAGGGCAAGCTACTTTCAGAAAATTGGTGGTCATCTCCTGGCCATCGATCAGTTTTTGCTATCTTTGGGTCATAGTTGTCATGTGATTAATTTTAGGATTGGGGTTAATGTTCGGCTGAAATGTACTCTGTTTAATTCAAATTTTGAGTTGTTTCAGATATGGTAATTGTATTTTGCAAGTGATGAGGATCCGATTGGACCCAATTTGGGTGGCCCTTGTTACCGTTGGAATCGAGGAAACGCGTCCTGGTTGATCACGTCTACTATTGACTCTTTTGGACTATCAATCGTTCTGATGTCAAGCTTGCTGATCTGAATCAGTGGTTGATTTTGAGCCAAGATTGGGACCAATTCTTATCAAGGGTATATGGGCTTTTAGGACTTCCTACCTTGTACAATCTTGATATTTGCATTGTTACAATCAAATCGGTCATGAACAACTTTTGACCGGGCGATTTGGTCCGTCTAGTTCTTTCTTAATGGTCAAGATGGTAAGTGGTTGTCTCTCGCATTAGGTGGGGTGTCTACAACAAGTGAAATAGGATAAGAGAATAAAAGAAGCAAAAACAAAAACACACCTCAACATAGGATCAGGGCATTGTAATATCGCTATCATTGACATGTTCCCCCAACCTACCGATGTTTAAGATGGTTTGCAACCGTGTCGCACAAATTCACATATATGACACAATAGACCTCATCTTATGAACCAAATAAATATAGGCTTTGGTTAACAAAAACAAAATCTACATCTCAAACATACCTTTGCATAACACACTCCCAACTTTTTCTTTTTCTTTTGTTTTCTTTGATACACCATTGATTTCTTCACCTTTTTGTACTTTATGCCCGCAATTTTTGCAACCCATGTAGATTTTAAAGGTGGTTAAAATGAAAAAAGAATAAGATAGAGAGAAGAGATTGTTATTTGTATGGAATAGTCCAATGTTGGATTCTACATGCATATAAATGACACTTCAAGTCCCATTCATGAAAAGGCACGTGCCCTCGCATGATGTTTTTCATTGATTGTAACTTTTTGCCACTATTGTTGTTTAATCTGAACACATGACTAAATGTATAATGGACAATCTAATTTCAATCAAATGTGTGCGATTAGATTAAGTGTTGGCCATGCCAGTGTTGCATTTGATTCGAATCAAACTGAACGCTTATTATCCCATGTGCCAAATTAGTCGGATTACGACCAAATATGTGAAGATTAGACTAATTGTTCAACCATCAATTATTATAGCGATCATGCATTTTTGGAAAAGAGAGTATCAATCATTTTTAAATGAGTCTTTTTTGCCATAAAGATAGTGACTTTTCTTTCAACGGTAATATCTTAGATCGTTTTTCTCAATAAAAATAGCAAAAGTCAAATAAATTAAAAATAAAGCGCTTAACCGCCGATTTTATTAGTCAGGGTATCAATGCAGTACAAGTAGCAAAATAGAAATTTAAATAAGTATGGGAAATTACCTATGACAATCTATGATGGCAAGAACGGTCATGATGCAAGGTTAGCAGGATGTACCTGTAGATATACCGAGTATGAACTCAATAATATGAGAATCCAACAATGAGGCCATGGGGATGTTTATATTACCATTATATTGTAGTGGTGCACTGGACAATAATAAAAATAAGTTGAAAAGGTGAACTAAGGGACTCTATTCTTACTGCAACATTGTTTTGGACAGAGGTGGAGGAAACTGGGATAAAAACTAATAGATGTTCATGGAGGACGGAGGGGATAAGCATCGTAGAGTTGAAAGATTGTTTGTGTTTGTATTGGTGTGTGGCCCTAAACTTATATTCGAGTGCTGGTTTTATATACTTTGGAGAGACGATGCTCGTGCATAAGATCCAATTACTCATGCAAGAGTCTTCCAACTGTTGTCTCCTATTTGGATTTGGAGTCATTGTTGTATTATGCCATTGTAAATTATTTGCTTATATTTTCACATGGATGTTCATCGTTCGCTTCGACTTTTTTGTGGCTTCTGGAAAGATTTCGAACATTCTTCCAAAATAGTTTCCTCTCGAGTTAAAATCCAGGGATGGCCATGTTGTGTGATTGTTGGCCATGGGGAATCCAGCAATGGCAGGTCTTTAGCCATACCTCTTATACACGTTAAGGGCCGTGCATGCTTTGCATCTGTTGGTCTTGCGTTATGGAAGAATTGATTGCCATCTTGGGTTCTAACAGTGCATATGATTTGAACACATGGCCTCTTGGCATGACATGTGTCCTCAACAATAGGCGCATGTGGTTTTTTCTTATGCGACTGTCTCTCCCATTTTTCCGTATGAGTGTGTCGACGCATGACAACTCATTGATTGCTGAAATGGACCGCCAGTAGGGGGTTGTTTGGCATTTCTAAGAGTGTATCGTGCTAAAGTAGGATAAATTCTATGAGTGTATTGTGCTAAAGTGGGTAAAGGTCTTACCCCCCTTCCCCATGATGAATAGTCCATGTCAGAGGTGGCCCTGCATAATGGATGACACACACTAAACGTGGGTCCCACACAATGGGTGGTCTACGTCAAATGTAGGCTCTAAATGATGGGTAAGGGGCATTAAAAGTGAGGCCTCACATAATTGACAATTTACATGAGTGTCGGCTCCTAACAATGAACGATCCACATCCAAGGCGGGCCTCACATAATGTATGTCCCATTTTGAACTGAGGCAAGGGATGATGGACATTCCACATTAAAAGCGGGCCCCAAATGATGGGCGATCTATATCTAATGTCTAGCATGATGGATGGCCCACACCCAAGGTGAGCCCTGCATAATGGACGATTTGTATAAAAGGCTGACCCCAATGATGAATGACCACGTCCAAGGTAGCCATACACAATGGATGATCTACATCAAAGATGGGCCTTAAGGAGTGGACAATCTGCATCCAGTGGCAATGGATGATTGATGTAGTGCGGGTCGCGGACAGTTACATGGCCAAGATGGATCAGAAAAGGCCCGGTCGACGACAGGAGTGATTCAGACCATCGAACCTTAAATCGGGCGTATATTGCAATCCAGAATGAGTTATTTGACGTAAAATATATGATTTTGGGGTAGAACGAGCTACTGAAGCCAACCAACCCTGCTATGCCAGGTTGCGCAGCCCGGAATTGCAAAAAACCCTGGATAGATGGTCGTTTCCCTATTTTAATTTTGTTTTTACTATAAATAGTAAGTTTTAGTTTGATTATAACTCTTCATCCGTCGGGCTTTAGGAGTTGCGCCCAACGTGAAAATAGCTTAGAATAATTAGGAGAACGGTTTGGTGAAGCCAAATAGGACACTTACTATTTTTGGCCGAAGAACTTACACACTAGTAGACATCACGACCGTCTATAAATAGTAAGTTTACTATTTATAGTAAGTCGCGGATTCTAAGAGTTTGAGTTGTAGTTTGATTTTAATTTCTTTCCCATTGCTTGGTACCCTATTTAAAGGGTTGTGAACTCGTTTTTATTCATTGATTATTCAATTTTGAATTTATTAGAATTTATTTCTTTTTTTTGCTTTCTTTCCTCATGGATTCGAGAAGTCTCTATGAGGAGCCCAGAGAAACTCTGTGGATTCGGAGTAGTTATCCTCATCACGTTCATCCCTGCGTCAATTGGTATCAGAGCGAGGATTCCCCTCGAACCGATGGCAAACAACGAAGTATGAATCAAAATCCTAGGGACGGTGATCCAGAGATTCGTTATCTTTCGAAAAGAATGGAAGTTTTCCACCGGGAGAGTCAGTTGACCATGCAAGGGCTGCAGGCAACTCTCGACCGTCTTACGGATGCGCTACTTCCGCCCCAAGCCCTAGGCGGTGCTCCACCACCCATGGTTGCTGTACGATACAACCCCGATTTTCGTAGAGCACTATCAGTGGCAAACCGTAGGGCTACACCAGATAATTCAAGTTCTAGCGATGAGGACTTTAATGAGGGTTTTGCCCGACAACCAATCAATGGAAGTGATCATCTAGATCGTACTGAAAAAGACTATCGAGGTAAGGCTGAACTTCCTAGTTTTAACGGTTTATTGCGTATAGAAGATTTTCTTGATTAGCTAGCCAAAGTAGAGAGATATTTTGATTACATGGACGTGTCAGATCATAAAAGGGTAAATTTGGTAGCATTTAAATTAAAATCTGATGCTTCTGTATGGTAGGAGCAATTATAACTCTCACGAGCTCACCAAAACAAGGCGCCCATTTCATCATAGCCACGGATGAGACGTCTTCTTCGATTACGATTTCTCCCCAGTGATTATGAGCAGATATTATTCTAGCAATATCAAAATTGCAGATAAGGAAATCGAACTCTCACAGATTACACTGAAGAATTTCAACGGTTGGCTACGCGAAATGATCTGTCAGAATCTGAGTAACAGAAGGTGGCATGATTTATAGGTGGGTTGCGATCGATAATTCAGGACCGAGTTCAGATGTACCCAGTCGGGACAGTAGATGAAGCAGTTCAATTGACGGGTAGGGCAGAAACACAACTTGCAAGAGCTCCTGCTCGTCCATATCATTCAAATCGACCCTCCATGACGGGTCCCACGGAGGATCCAGTGCTGTCACGAGGAATAGATCCAGTACCTCAACTTCATACAACCGCAAACCTTGAAACGGGGAGCGGCTCATCCAGACCTTAATGTGCAGCACCCACAACAGCAGGTTCGAGTAGGATTCCAAATTCTTATACTAGGCCAAGGTCGAACAATTGCTACTGCTATGGCCAACCAGGCTACTTATCAAACACTTGTCATCAACGTCTTGCAATGCACTTGACTACAAACGAAGGGGGCACTGAAGATGAGGCCGCAGAAGAAGACCATCGCTTTGATGAACATGAACAAACCGCTGAAGAAATAACAGGTGGCGATGAAGTGACGAGCAAGGATCGTGGTGAATTTTTAGTTGTAAGGCGATTACTGTATGCCCCACGAGAGGAATTACATCCATAGCGACACAATATATTTCGTACCCGGTGCACCGTTAACGGAAAGGTTTGTGATGTGATCATAGACAATGGTAGTAGCGAAAACATCGTCTTGAGAGTAATGGTGGACAAGTTGTGACTACCAACGATGAAACACCCTTCCTCATACTCAATTGGCTGGATAAAAAAGGTGAATGAGACGAAGGTAACTGAACAATGCACTATCTCGTTTTCAATTGACAAAAATTAGAAGGATAATGTGTTACTCGGTCGACCCTGATAGTCGGACCGTGATGCGACCCATCGGGGACGAGATAATGTGTACGTATTCGTCAAGGATAGTCGAAAAATAATCCTTGCCCCTGTGGCACCAGAGAACCACCCTGAAGCCTTTAAAGTGGAGGGGAGTTCCCTCTTGACCATTTGGGATTTTATGGAGGAATCCAAGGAAACTGGCGAGGCATACGACCCACAGACTTATAGAATCGATTCGATACACGACTTCAATTCAGCAGTGCTTACCACCCACGGACTGATAGGCAGACTGAAGTTGTGAATCGCACATTGGGAAACCTCCTTCGCTGTATTTCAGGAGAAAAACCGAAGCAGTGGGATTTGTTCTTGTCCCAAGCAGAGTTTGCATTCAACAACACGGTGAACCGCTCAACAGGGAGATCACCGTTCCAGATTATCTTCGGACGAGTACCTCGTCACACACTTGACTTGGTCCCTCTACCCAAGCACCCAGGCACGAGCATTGCAGCAGAACATATGGCTGACAAGATCATGAACATCCATGCAGAAGTGCAGACCAAGTTACATGCCTCGAACGAGAAGTGCAAGGAACAAGTGGACAAGCATCGGCGACAAAAAGTGTTCGAGATGGGCGACCGCGTTATGGTCCATCTGCGCAAAGAAGATTTTCGACCAGGACGTACAACAAGTTGAAAAATAAGAAGATTGGATCCGTCCCAATCATTCGAAAGATCAATGACAACGCTTATATTGTTGATCTTCCAGATGACATGGCAATCTCACAGACTTTCAATGTCGCGGACTTGACCGAGTATCATGAACCAGAGCATGACGAGAACTCGAGGACGAGTTCTTTTGAAGTAGAGGAAACTGATGTAGAGCGGGTCGCAGACAGTTACATGGCCAAGATGGATCAGAAAAGGCCCGGTCGACGACAGAAGTGATCCAGACCATCGAACCTTAAATCAGGCGTATATTGCAATCCGGAATGAGTTATCTAATGTAAAATATATGATTTTGGGGTAGAACGAGCTACTGAATCCAACCGACCCTGCTACGCCGGGTTATGCAGCCTGGAATTACAAAAAACCCCTGAATCGATGGTCGTTTCCCTATTTTAATTTTGTTTTTACTATAAATAGTAAGTTTTAGTTTGATCATAACTCTTCATCCGTCGGGCTTTAGGAGTTGCGCCTAACGTGAAGAGAGCTTATAATAATTAGGAGAATGGTTTGGTGAAGCCAAATAGGACACTTACTAATTTTGGCCGAAAACCTTACGCACTAATAGACATCACGACGGTCCATAAATAGTAAGTTTACTATTTTTAGTAAGTCGCGGATTCTAAGAGTTTGAGTTGTAGTTTGATTCTAATTTCTTTCCCATTGCTTGGTACCCCTATTTAAAGGGTTGTGAACTCATTTTTATTCATTAATTAATCAATTTTGAATTTATTTCTATTTTCTGCTTTCTTTCCTCGTGGATATGAGAAGTCTCTGTGAGGAGTCCAGAGAAGCTCCATGGATTCACAGTAGTTATCCTCATCACATTCATCCCTGCGTCAATGATCCATGTTCGAGGTGGGCCTCACATGATTGATGACCCACATCAATGTGGGCCTCACACAATGGACGTTCCTCGTTGAAGATTGCTAACGAGTGATCCACACTCAAGGAGGTCCTCGCACGATGGATTGCCTACTTCAAAGTTGGGCCCCACATGATGGACAATCCATGTTATGTGGGCCCCGCATGATGGACCGCCTCTAAACAAAGTTTTTATTTGATTGTTCTGCCAGGCATGCTTAATTCAACAAGCGGCACAGTAAAGGATTATGAATCTCTATCTTTCATTAGAACAACTATTATATTAGATGAGAGTCTGTAAACAACTCTAAAAGTCACTAAGATTCCCAAACAAGAACAAGCAAGAATTGCCAAATACCGTGAGCAATTTATATTGAGCTTAAAAAAAAGAGTCCCATTCTTTTTTTTGAAAATACACAACCCATGGCACAAGTTTTACAAGGCTGCCAACTTGTTGCGAAGACTACTACATAGGTTGATTACAATCAAACATTATTATTATTTATGACCAATCTGAGATGGCGCACAAATGATGCCACGTAACAATAAAATCTTAGTGAATGATAAACAAAAGATGTTATCAGCTGCTCCGGCAGTTGAATTCGAGAAGTTCTGAGCAGCCTGAAAGGATGAATCCAGTAGAGTACTGTCACGCGATGCGTGTTGTATGTCTTACTCACACGATAGAGTTGATTACTTACTTTTGTGTCCTCATGACAACTGGAATTCAATCATAACCAGTACAGAATCGGCAGAAGCACTGTATCACCGTACAAAATATATGCTTATGGCCAAAACTACTCAAGAAACCAAGTGATGTGACAACAATGCTGAGTTGGCAAATATTCACAGCCCACAACATATGTCTAAGTGGACGAAAGGATAATAATTGCATGGACCTACGAGGATTGACATATGTGGGATTGCATAATATGCCATAGTTATTTATGGGCCTAGACACTTAATTTCACCTCAGTATACATGTAATTTGTCTTAGTAGAAGGAATATTATATAGGCTAGCGAATTTTCTATTTTATTTGTAGGTCTCTGTCTTTTGATTATGGTAAAAAAATACTTTAGTTAAAAGGTCAAAATGACTCATCAGAAAAACAAAACCTCCCATTCACAAATTACATTATCCTTATTACACGTGATTGAATAAGCTACCGAACTATCAAGCTCGTGGTCTCTTAGTTTATGTCGGCGTTGGGTCTAAGGCGCTAGTTTAGATTGAGCCGTATCAAGAACGGGCACACACGGCTCTGTACACACACATCAAGGGCTGATTTTCAAGCCAAACAATTACATAGGTTAATTATAACAAATGGAAACTAATCACAGCCATTTAAACGGATCTCTTTTGGGAACAGTGAAGGCTGAGATTGCTTCGCCAGGTCAACATGCATTTGGACATAATTCCTTTCATAAAAAGATGCATTTTTCTTGCCTTATTTGCTTTCGAATCACACGGACGGCATGGATCGTACAATAAGAATGGCTTTTGAACCACGGGACATCGACGATAAGTGTGACTCAATGATGATCCTCACCGATCAATCGTGCTTCCAACGTGTGCAGAGAACACACGTGTTTCCTAGGTTATTTTTTCTAATACGCGTGGCCCACCTAATGAGTGAACGGGCATGATCTTCTAGGTCCCACATTTTCCTTTCGCCACACGAACGAGCCACGAGCTTGGCTACACGCACGCGGCCAAACCCGTATCGCCGGGTTCCAATACCTCCACGCTCCCTCGCGAACCCCTCGACAACCCTAAAACCCTTTCCCCCCAAAACCCCCTCTGTTCGAAGTAAAAAAGCGCGGGTTCTTCTGCACTTCCCATTCTCTCATTTCCCTTCCAAGGGTTTCCTGAAACCCGAGAAGGAAGAAAATGGCAAGCACTGCGGCGAGCACAAAGTCCGTCGATGAGTCTCTGTGGTGGGACCCATTCTCCATTCTACTCAACGATCTTGAAAACGCCCCTCTCTCTCCCTCCTCCGAACTTCCTTCCTCTCTGGTAAAACCCAAATTTCATCTCTCTCCCTCTCTCTATACATATCTATTTCGTTCGAATCTTTCCGCAATTGCGTAGAATACCATCGCTTTCGTTATTTCTATACATATTTTTTTTTTCTTTCTGTAGGCAAATAAGCTGAAGAGACATCATGCCTGGTTATTGGATTCCATCGCTTTATTCAAGCCTCCAAATCAGACGTCCAAGTCGGCTCTGGACTCTTCTGAAATTGCCATCGGTTCACATCGGTTGGTTGTGAAGTCTAAATTGAAAGCAGTAGCTCTTGAAGTTAGCTCATGTGCTGTAAGTTCAAGGCTATTGGGAAATGATGTTGGGATTCTTGTTTCCTTTTTCTACCGTGAAAAGATGAGGGGTGTAGATAGTCTCGCAAAATTTTTTCGCAGCATTGAAAATGTGTGATTTATTGAATGTTTTTCAGAGATGTGTTGGTGCTATAAATGATTAGTTTGAATCGACAATGTTTTCATTTTTGGGTTGGGAATTACCTTATGTTAGTATGGACCTTTCATCTGGTCGGCCCCATGGGCGATGGATGATGGAGCAAATATCAGCCAATTGGTGGATTTTCTCCTGGTGCATATGAGTCGTTGACTCTATTTACTTTTTAACTGGTTGGCCCCATTGGCGATGGAAGATGTTTGAATTATTTTGACCCGTCCATCCGGGGCTGACAGATGAAAGGGTTAGATCATTGAAAGGTGGCCCTCATATGCATGCAACTTGGCCCACTCCAAAACACCACTAGCTCTGGGCATTTTGGCTGAACAATGAGCAAGGTATACTAGTACACCTGTTTCTAGGTTTTCAGTTCATCATCATCGTCTAAGCCTTATCCCAACTAACTGGGTCCTGTTCGGCCATTCCGATTTATTAAGAACCATATCCTCACTTAAACCATAGATCATGTTTTCAATTATTACGTGCAATTAATAATAATTTTTCTTTCAACGGTAGAGAATTTTTGTTGGAAGTTTTAACGTGCTGTTGAGATGGGAGTAAAGATGGGAGTAAATGCATAAAAATGAAATGAGAGTAAATGGGCCTCTAAATGAAATCCTCTCTTTGGAAGTAAATGGGAGTGAAATGCCTTTTTGAGCTCCCTTGGAGAGTCGCACGAGTGAACAAAGGTGCAACTATGCACATCTCAACCATACACACGGCACACTGATGGCACTCCGAAACAATCTAATTATCGACTACATCACTAAGATCACGCCAATAGAATGTTTCAAACCATGCAACGGTTGGCCATCTAAATGGACAGTTAAAAAACATTGGCGAGTTGCTTGTCTGTGATCCTCATGTTTGTGGCCCACTCGAGGCTCAAAATTTCCTCAATTTTGGCAAAAGTATAGATTTCAATGGGCTTATTACAATTATTTTGTTAAATATCACATGTTTACAGTAATTTGGGATATCACATATGTTCCTGTGAATATGATGAAAAATTCCAATGCATTACAATTCCTCCCATTTATTCCCATCCAAATAGAATATTTGGATTTCAAATGAATTTCATTTACTCACATCCAAACACAACCGAGTAAGCCATTTACTCCCGATTAGGGGTGTACACGAACCAAGCTAGCTTCGTTAACTCGCTCGACTCGACTCGAAAAAGCTTGATTTGACTTGGTTTGAAGCTGAGGTTGAGCCGAGTTGAGCTGATTTTTTGAGCTCGAAAACGAGTTCGAGCAGAGTTTGAGTTGGCCCCAGCTCAACTCGACTCGGATCGAACCCAACTCGAATCGAACTCAGATCGAACCAGTTCGGTGACTCGTTTACTTTGATATTGATGTTGAGTGTTTGATGAAATGACTCAACGAAGTGTGGCCGGTGGCAAGGAAGGTATGTATATGAAACAAATACCATTTTTTTCTTGATTTTTATGTTGCTTAGAAGGTGTTTGATAAAATACCTGTAAAACCATTGCTGCTGTATGTAAAACAATGAGATTTTGAAGGTGCAGTCCATGTGTTTGTGAAAATGCTGCACAGGCGAACTTGGCTTGATCTCGGCTCAAACTGGCCTGAGTTGCTGATCGAACCGAGCCGAGCCAGCCAGTCAGGCTCGAGGACCGAGCGGAGCTGAGTTCGAGCTGGGGTCAGCTAGTGGCTGAGCCGAGTCGAGCTGGCCTCAGCTCGACTCGGCGTACACCCCTACTCACAATTCATTTTCCTCCAATTCCATTTTCCATTTACCTTCATTTACAAGCTCCCAAATGAGCCCAAAAAGTTTGAGAACTATTAGTTTATAATACAAAAAATATATTTTATTTGACATTTGTTCGTGTTAGAAGTTCAATGTCATTTGCACATGTTAAACATGAGTGCACATACGTTGAGATGTCAAATGTGGCCCACTCATGACCTTCCTACTATTATATGTATCATTTTGATCATTTAAAGCCTTATCACAACTAATTGGGGCCAGCCACATGAATCGTGTTCCACCATTCCACTCTATCAAGGACCATACCCTTAGTTAAATCATAGGTCATCAAGTATTTTCTTACTACCTTCACCCACATCCTTTTGGGCCTTGCCCTTATCCTTTTAGAACCTTTAACTTGAAACAAGTCACTCCTAATTGATGCAGTTCTTGGTCTCCATTGCATATATGGCCAAACCATCTAAGTCTACTTACCCTCATCTTATTGCCTATCTAACTGATACTATCTAAGTTCGCATTGAACACCATCACTGAATAAGCCATTGAATTTTGCCTGATCATCTTTCGTTCCAATGGGGTTAGGTCCAATGCTTGGCCTGCCGATGGGCTTGGTGACTGAGCCTTATTTGGCTTCCTTGCCCCTCTTTTTAGAGAGACAAATTTATCAGGCCACCTTAACTATTACCACCCTTATTTATAAGTGTTACAAGTGCTGAAGAATTATTGCCCACTCTTCATCATGAGTATATGGGCGCTGCCGGCAATCCCCTTGGCAACGCAAGCAAGGGCAGCCCACTACCCCATGTAGGCATGCATCCTTTTGGACATAATTTTAGAACTTGAAAACTTGAGTAGACTAGAGGGTGTATTGAAGTGGCTCAAGTAACTCAGTTGCATGTTTTGAGTCTTGAACGCCAAGACTTGGTAATACTGATATATAAAATTGTAAATCAAGGTTGACAGTTGGCACAATTGCCACGTTGACTTGTGACTTGCTCGAATTAGCCCCTTTTTTTTTTTTTTTCGCTTGCTACAATGAGTAAAGAAGGTGTTGATTCAATCCGGGGACAAAATTGACCTGGCTTTAGCGAGTTTTTGTGAGTTTTTTCATGGCTCATTGACTCTGCAGAGTTAAAGAGAAGCTGATTATCCTTCAAAAAAGAAAAGAAAGAGAAAAAGAGTCCACAATGTTAAATAAGTTGGGCTGTGATGGATCTATTTGTTGAGCCATGCAGTCTGATTTATTATAGGGCCCAAACTCAGTCCCATGTCCATCTCCAAGGCCTTGAGGCTCAGCCCAAAGTGGGCTGGATGAGGGGCCAGGCCATTCTTACCCACATGCTACCCTAGTGTTTGATCTCATAGATACATGCCCTAAAACTGATAATTACAACCATGATTGAATTATGTTATAATGGAAATTTTACAGAGTCACGACATCATATTTCTAACAACTGGGATTTTCCTAAGGAACATGAAGTTCTTTGGGTTCTTATCCTTGACAAATAAATGAGTCATGCGATCCTTGTCAGGGAGGAGTTATAGTTTTTAAATCCAATTCTATAACTACCCCTCCCCCCCCCCACATAAAACAAGATACATGAGTGTGTCAACTCATTGGACTTTGCGTGCATGCATAGTGAGTAGAATGTGCTAGTTGGTTGATCAAGTGCAAATGTTTATGAAGGCAATGGATCAACAAATGTGATTGGGCCCCTAAATGAATAAAGGGCTGCTTTGATTGAAGCCTTTTTCACGAACTTGCTAATTATCAAATTCATGAAGTGTTCTACTGAGGTGTTTGGAACTTATTATTATTTTTTTTTAGAAGATCGGTGTTCAGACCTTAGTTGCATGATCAAGGTGCTGCTCCTGCATCCAATCTGTTTATAGTTGCTAACACTTTGAAACATATGCTTCTCCGTTCCCTCATCCAAATCTTTTTCTCTTCATGCTTCATAGTTTGGACATCACATTTTACTGGATTCCTGAGAGAGAGAGAGAGAGAGAGAGAGAGAGAGAGAGAGAGAGAGAGAGAGAGAGAGAGAGAGAGAGAGAGAGAGTCCCCAAATCAAGATCAATCAATTGTATGGTCCTTTTGATGTGGACCGATAATGGGACCTTTTATGATGTGTGCTGTCATTTTTTTTAGCCATTGACAAAATGTGGGGTTATCTAGATCAAGGTGATTCTTTGAAAGATATGGAGAATCCAAGGTGGGAAACATGATGGATGATCCAAATTTGTGCTGGACCTTTTCCAACATGATTAATTCTTTTGGTATGAAACAAGCGTTTTTTTCCCCAGTTTTTTCTTTTTCTATTTTTTCTTGAAAGATAAGAAATTTTATGAAGAAAATCGCTAAAGCAAAAGCAAGGTGGGGAGAATACAACACAAAGCTAAGAACCTAAAAAAGGAGACAAGATTGATGGCATTCATTGCTTCTATATTGGAGGCCCGATCCTCCAAAACAAATTTAGCCTTCCTAATGACCTCTTCCATGGAGGTGCTCCTATTTTAGAAGCATCGACCATTCTTCTCACCCCAAATCACCCACAACATTGTCATTATGACTACCCGCGAGATCGCCTTACCTTCTTTTTCGGGCCCTCCCCCATGCCAAGTCAATAAAAGATCTTCCATCGTCTTCAGCATCACCCATGCCACATTGAAGATGCCTAGAAAGCAATCTCAAACCTTTCGAGCGAGAGGGCAGTGGATAAAGAGATGATCATTCGATTATGCATCACCCATACACATAACACCAATGTTAGGGAGGATCATAGATCTCTTTGAAAATATTATTGATAAGGATTTCCAAAAATTATGCTTGTGGTTTTTCAGTAATTAAAATCTTTTGAGCCACTCATGTATCCTCAAGCCTCGTTTGGCACCGTGGATTTGAGATACCCTGGATTTGGAATCCTCCGGTTGTGTTTGGCACCCTGGATTCAAAATCCCTTGTAATCCAAAAGTAGCTATGCATAGTATATTTACAGGGGTTTGTATTTATTTACTAAATAAACTTTAATATCCCTAATTAGTGTACGTATGTGATGTTTGACACAATGGTTGCATTAAGCTCGTTGAAATATATACTTTGGCCGAAAATGATGAAATTCCAAGTCTCGGATGGGCCACACGCACAAGATCACATCCAAGTGACTAACCAACGATCTTTAACCGTTCATTTTCATGGACAATGTTTGGACGGTGCATATCGTCCTATTAAAGTAATTTTAGTGATGCAGTTGATAAAACGATTGTTTTGGGATATCATCAGTGGGCCATGTGCCTAATAGATTAGTAGCCTAGTGACACACTTGTTACACATGCGACTATGAGAAGGATTTTAGCGGCCTGTTTGATTTTCCATGATACACTTAAATCAGGGTAAATAAGTAATTATTACTTTTTCACCATGTTTGAAAATATGAGAGAATTCCACCTCGAAAATCGAAACAAAAGTGTTGACTTAAATGTGGACCCCACTGTAATGTATATGATATATCCACGCAGTCCATCTATTTTATCAGAACATTTTGGAACATAAACCGAAAAATGAGGCAGATCCAACACTCAAATGACCCACACCACTGGGCCCACATTGAGGTTTTTTTCATCATCTAACCCATTCATAGGGTCACACAGGCGTGGATAAGGGGAAAACACAAATATCAGCTTGATCCAAAACTTTTTAAGGGCCCCAAGAAGATTTTAATGGTAGGCGTTTGATTCCCGATGTTTCTTGTGGTGTCGTCCACTTGACCTTTGGATCTGCCTCATTTTTTTGCTCATGTCATAAATTCGGCTGGCATAACAAATGAGCGGTGTGGATAAGTGACATACATCACGACGGGCCCCACATTGATGTTGTAAATTTCTCAATTAAAGTGTTAAAAAAGTAAGTTGTCACATTTGCATTGGGAAAGATGTGGTAATTACCTAGGTAAATAATTATTACCCATTTACATGGTAATTACACTTGAGCATAATTGGATTTCAAACAGGCCCTAGATGTAATCCTAGCTTCCACCTTGGATTTCAAACCCCCTCTTTGAGGGGATTTGAAACCCCCAGTTACTTTATGGTGCCAAACATATTATGGGATTTGAAATCGCCTCAAATCCCCCCAAATCCATAGTGCCAAAGGACCCCTTAGCATCAAAGACCTTGGTTTATAATTTTAAATTTTGGGCTTCCTGAATAGGAATAACATGCTGTATTAAGATTGTAAGCTTATGGCATGTCTGGTGGAATTTGATGCGGAAGGAAAATGATGAGAATTGAATCATATAATGTTTTAGTTTTGAAATCTAGTACTTGCATGATTTTAGTTGATTATTTGTGTGTTTTCTTTCTGCATAATTGGTTATGACTACTTGTCACTATTTTTTGTTCTTCAAAATTTGATTCCTTTCTGATCATCATTTGTTAATTTGACTAAAAGGATATTCCTGGCTGTTTTTAGATATTTTCATTGTTGATCTTTTTCAGTGTTTAGATGAGGTGCAATCATACATCCTTGTCACTAGGTCTATCGATTGCAATCATTTGGATTCGGATTACAAAGTGAAAGAATTTCTTCATTTGGTTAGTAACTTCCTCATTTTCGTTTTTTACAGGACAGATTTAGTTTCATAGATTTTCCCACATTGTTTGTTCTGACATTGATGCTTAGGTTTTGATGAAGGGAGTAAATAGATCTTACTCTGCTTTTCATGACATGGATTTACCTTCATAGTTCGTGTATTCATTTACCATTGTAGTACATGCATTTAAACTTTGATGGTGGTTGGTAACTAGGTCTCACAAATGCTTCATTGAAAAATATGTTGGAAGCTTTCTATCCATTCACTTTAGATTTTTTATTTTTTATTTATTATTATTATTATTTTTTTGTGTTCGATATGTGCATCAGTATTAGCCGGTGCAAAAATCCCAACCTCCTTTCTCTTTTGTGAAGAAAACCCTAATAGGCTGCATAGTAAACTCAAATCACTAGCACACCTTGGTTTTTTAGTGTCCAGAAACATCTTTTGAGCTTTTCAGTTTCTGTGAAGGACCCCACCATCGATCTGTCTCGATGACGACGTCCAGGGAGGGCCTCCTAGCTAGAAGTCAAGTTTTGGTTCAGAAAAGTGGCCCGATTGTCAAGAAAAGCCCACCATGGGATCTCATGATCGTGGCCCACTCGTCAGATTGGTTTTATATTTTAGATTTTGCTTATTGTTATTATTTAGAACATCGTGAACGCTTTAGATTTTCTCGTTTGGTTTTTATTTTAGTTTACTTCATCGCCAAGTAATAGGTGTCGCACATGGTGCGAGTTTTTGGGTATAGGGTTCTCCCTATAAATAGGCACCCCTTGTAGTTCTTTTCATTCATTGAAGTTAATAAAAAATTCCTGCTTTATTTTTCTGCTCTCTTCGTGAGTTGTGGAAGAATTCAAAAGTGGGTGCGAAGCCCTCCCTTTTCGAAGGGCTAACTACCGTGGTGCGAAGCCACATCGATCCCAATTCACCCCCATCTTCCATCATCTTTTTTTCCATCTTCCCCCACCATCCATACTTCGAATTTGTCCTTTTGTTGCATCAGATTTCTTCATTACAGCAGGTTTCCAGATTTCGGCCCGCAGGCGAGCTGAAACTTCGGCAGAGCACCACGCACAAACCGTACATCGGATCGAGCTGAGATTTGGAGGTTTTGGAGTCCATCCCTGGCCGACCAGGGCCAAGGTGGCCTTTTTCTGAATAGTGGGCCCCACACACGTGCGGCCGGGATCACACGCACGTCCATCTGGGCCATTGTTGCTGTCCACACGCGGGATCATCTTTTGGCTCAGGTTTTTATCCTCTTTTATCCTCTCATAGCCGTTTTTTCATGAATCCTAACCCTATATTACATGATCCCTAATTGATTTGCCCTTTTTATCACCTTAGGGTTCCTTGAATTGAAATTAGAGAATCCCTTGGATTAGGGACTGATTTTTATGCATGAGTAGTTGATTTTATTTCCCTTTGACATTGTTTGGTTTATAATTTTATCGGTCCAGTCCTAGCCTGTGGCTTGGACCCGGATAGATTCCCCTTTAATTGAATGTTTGGATTTTCATGTGGGATGTGGAATTTGTGTGATTGTTTCGGAATTGGTGTGATCTAAGCCTGCAATCTTGCATATCATATTTAAACTCAAATCACTAGCACACCTTGGTTTTTTAGTGTCCAGAAACATCTTTTGAGCTTTTCAGTTTCTGTGAACTGATCAAAGCCTCCAAAGCTTGTTCAATTTCAAGTCCATTTATCTTTCACATACTTCATTGCAACATTCGTAAGATATTTGGTTGTGATAGAAAGGCATCATCGAGTCCTGTTTTGTCTTTTTTTGAGCTTTATTAAGTTCACCATTGCTGTTTAACAAAAAGAAAAAGAAAAAAAGGTGATGATGCAACAATTGTGACAACGAGGATGATGGCAGTGTTAGCGACGAGAGTAGTAGGACGGAGGAGTGAGGAAAGACAAGAGATGATCACAGTGGTGGTGGTCTTGATGATGATGGGAGGAAGTGACGGGGAGGTGGAGGACGTGGGAGAATTCATGAAACTGACCCAACCCCAAACGTTTGCGATAGGGCTATTAGATAATGAAAAGGGATTTGTAAAACTGTCCCAACACTAAATAGCTGGGCCCCAGCTGTAAATGTTAGGAGAGAGCTATAATGCTGATGAGGAAGAGGAGGAAGGCTATGATGATGATGATGGAGGAAGAGGAGGGTGGGGTCTATGATGATGATGATGATGCTCAGACTTGGATGCAGAGGTAAATGCTCTTTTGATTCACAGCTTTTTTATTTTTTATATTTTGAAGTGGAAAGTCTTGCATTTTGGTTTTTTAATTTTTACATTCAGTTCAGGAAAAGATGCACTGAAGCTAAAAAATAAGAAAGAAGGAAATCCTCTATCTAGAGAGAGGGTTTTACTTATATTTAACCCTCTCATTCCATCTGGAGTGATGTTTTTTGTCATTTGAAATGAACATAAAGGCTCTGAAATTACTGACAGGAGTGGCCAAAAATTGAAAGTAAAAAGGTATTGGGAATTTTCCATCAGAAGGGAAGGAAATGGATTGGTATCATTGGAATGGCTAAAATAGGTGGGAACTGACTATAATTTATTCCAATATGAAGTGTGCTTTCTTTCGTATTTTGGTACAGATATGAAATGTTTTGGTCCTTTGGCTGAAAAGGAGTGGACTCGACTATTTAAGTAGAGATCGTATTGCTTTGGGAATTAAAAAAAGAAGATTCGCTTTCAAACATAGAAGTGTCCACAGAAAGAGCGCAACTACAAAAGCACAATCCTCAATTGAATACGTAAAAAAAAATGCAAGTAGGTAATAAAACTACAAATCCAACTGTTATATCCTTTTAAATTGCATGTAAAGGTTGACGGGCTTGGTATCACCTAGAATTGCACTCTTCTGGATCTCAGGGCACCCATCCTGTGATCAATACCGCTTAGGAGGTGGGTGCATTCTTGGATGGGCCATATGCCAAAAATAATCCATTTTTTTTTTTAAATTATAAAAATGGATAAAAAGAAATTTATTCGAAGAAATGCCTTTCAAAAATAAAATAAAATCAAAGAAAGCAGAACAAGAAGAAGAAAGGGACCATAAACTTGGGACCTCAAAGCAAATAGAAAAGCAGGTACAACAAGAAAAAAAGAAGCAACAAGGCCCCATGACTCTCAACAATAGGTGACCGGAGAAACTCTTGGCTTCTATTGACAAAGAAATGTCTGATCTAGATGCTCCAGATTTCACTAGACTATCTGCACCAAAGTTAGTCTCTCTTGGGACTTGAGAGAAGGAAGCTAACCGCCCAACATATAAGTCCCAGGCTTCCTCTAACAGAAATTCCTCCAGACTAGTAGATGGCATTGGTAGAATCCCCTTTGGAGATTATCTAAACTCAACCGTGACCTATCACAAACTTACTGCCTTGAAGCGAGGCTGCAACTTCAATATAATTAGAATATGTCTCTAATAGAGATGTCTCGAACGATGCCCCCCAAGCCGGAGCATGGTGTCCCGTATCGGTTACATATTGGCTGTATTGGCCAATACATAACGGTAACGGCAGTGGCCGTTACGCGATATAGGGCACCCCCCCAATTTTGTAGCCGTAACGGTTAGAGTGTAACGGTTAAAAAATGGCCTTTTTTTTGGCTTTTTAAGGTCTGTTTTTTTCACTTTTTTTGAAATTTCTTTCTTCCAAACTCTTCCTAAATCATTCTATTGCTATTTTCGACCACTCTTAGCTTGATATTACAGATAAAAACAACTTATATTAAGGATTTTCTTGATTCGAAGCTCCGTGGGCCATTTTCTAGAAATTTCTCAAAAATAGGTATTTATACTTTTTATTCAATGTTTTGCTGTTTTAGTGGTAGAATATGATGTGTTAATCATATTAGAAGATATTAATGCCCATTTTACAGATTGTTGTTATCATTTTATATTTTTTTATACATTTTTTCTATTTTCGCACTATTTTCGGCTCTTTTTTTTTTTAAAAATTTGAAAAATAATTTTTTATTGAATGTTTTGCTGTTTTAATGGCAGAAGATGATGTGTTAATCATAGTAGAACATGTTAATGTCCATTTTACAAATTGTTGTTGTCATTTTATATATATATTTTTTATAGTTTTTTCTATTTACGCACTATTTTTAGCCTTTTTTTTTTTAAAAAATTCGAAAAATCATTTTTTTATACCTACACATGTAAGATATTTTCATATTACATTCATTCTAATATATCTATCATTGATAGTAGATAGTTAGAAAATTAAATATATGAGTTTTGCAGTCAAATCCGGGTTGTCTGGTTCATAAATTCATCAGACAGTCCGATACAACTTCTCACCAAAGAGTGGACTGTTACACCACCATAAACATGTTTCAATTTATAAATGAATGCATATTTGGAATGTTTAGAATATTTTGGATTTAATCAATATTTTTTCATATTTTTTTGGCAAAAAAAATTAAAAAAAATGCACTGTTACGGGCCATTACGCCCTCGTATCGTCGTTACACCCCTGTATCCGTATCAGTATCGGAGGGTACCATTACGCCAACCGATATCGATTTGGGATACCTTGAGCCGGAGGGTCTGAGATTTCCCCACGAGAAACCATCACAGTTAGGGGTGCACACGGTTTGGTCCGGTCCGGTTTCAGGGTGATACTGGAACCGAACCGTTCCTTACGGTTCTAGGATTTTCGGAACCGGAACCGGACAGTTAGTACCCTAGAACCGAACCGGAACCGGACCGTGAAAACCGGTTCAGTTCCGTATCGGTTCCACGGTTCTGGGCTTTTTATAATCCAGTCCAATCGCATGTTCTATTTTATAATTTAGCCCATGTCCATTCGCGTTGTGATCCATTTGATGAATGATTTAGATATTGTATATGGTGTGAAAAAAATATATTTATGAAAACAATCCAAAGGTGCATTGTAAACCATAAATCATGAGTCAAATATACAACTAAAATATATTGTAAACTCACGGTTCTAGGTTCGGTTCCATGTTCGGTTTCACGGATCGGATTCACGGATCGGATCCATGGTTCGGATCATGGTTCAGTTCGGTTCTACATACCCCCTAACGGGAACCGAACCGAACTAAACGGTTCTTTAATTTTTGGAACCGGAACTGGAACCAATGCACTCTAGAACCGGACCAAACCGGACCGTTTGGTCGGTTCCGGTCCGGTTCCACGGTTCTACTGGTTCGATGTGCACCCCTAATCACAATTAGCCTTAGCATATTTGTGGGGAGGCTTTTTAGGTATCCACACCCATAGTAATTAGCCAACGGGAATGCAAAACATCATTCCCAACAAGCTAGGAATGTTGATGCGGACAAACCCGTAAAAGTTTTAGTCCGCCTTAGTTGAAAATGGGTCAACTGAAAACCCTTTTTACTAGTGAACACATGGACTAGGCTTTACCATTAAAGACCCTATGTTTCTCTCCAACAAAAATGTGCCAGATTGCAGCAAAAACCGTCAATTTCCAAGGAAGCTGACATAGGCCCCCATTAAGCAACCGGCCAGCCTTCAATCATCTCTCTTACCGAATGAGGAAGCGACCGCTCAAATGGAACTTGGAAATCACTGTTATGCAAGCATTCTTTGAATAACAACAATGGAGGAGGTGATTAACCGATTCTTCATTTTTGCATCATGGACAACACCTGTTTGCAATTGGAAAACCTCTTCTCTTGAGGTCTTCAATTGTAAGGATCTTATCTAAGCAGGGCAGTGAAACGAAAGCCCTCGCTTCCAACGGACCGACAGTTGCACGAATCTTCGAGAATACGAAGGAGTGATCCATTGGACAACTTAGAAACAAGAGAGCCAACGAATTGACTGAGAACTTGCCATCGGTTTTCAAATCCTAGATTCTTTTGTCAGAAACTGAACGAGGAATATAAGCACATAACAATAGAGACAACATCATGCAAGACTTGTACTTTCCTCCTTCAAATCTCCCTAAAAAGAGGGGTACAAAACGTTCTTACCGTCCAACTATTGGAAAAATTTCCCATTGAGGCATCTCTTATCGACAAGGATGAGTAAGTCTTCGAAAGTTTATGCCAAAGGGACATATGAACATCATAGATCTTCCTAGAACTCGTCTCTATCATCATTTCCAATTATGAAGTGAAGATGGTTAGAACATAAAGGTTGGACCTACTCAACAACTCTCGGAATTGGAGGTCTTAACTCTCTTGGATGCCTCATTCATATCTATTGGGTCACGAAAATGGTGTAGTGCTCTCAGAAATCGGGATGCTCTCCACTCAAGCACCCTTTTAGCTAGACTTGACTGATTTTATATCAAGTTCGATAGTTTGCGCACTCATCTAGTGGGCCGTCTTTCGAGGTACCTAGTGCACACCTCGTGCACTTGGCTAGTGGGAGGCACAAGTCACTTTCTAAGGGAGCGCGGCCTGTTAAGAAGTAAGAACATGCAAAATAAGCATAAATTGTCCATAGCGACCATTCGAGTGTGAATTGTGAAAGAATTTTTTAACAACTTTGTAGGCAAGAAGTCAGAAAATAGCCATTCATTATTCATTTTAGAGGAAAAACTAGCTTTCCAAAGTCTATATTACCCCCATGGGTCCTCATTTGCGACTTCATTGAATTGCTCATGGTTTGTGATCTCCTGCCTCCATCTTTTCGCCCTTGACGACTGAGATGAGGTGAGCATGGAGCAGCTTAAGGGCTCACCCCTCAGTGGAGGCCTTGCGCCCTTAGCTAAGTATACTTAATGCTGCTCGCACACTCCCATGGGAAGTCCCACACCATATTATAGGGCACCCTAAAAAGGCTATATGACTTGGCTGTGGTCCCTCGTGGTGCACCTTGCTTCGAGGCACCCCTAGAGGCTATATGCTGTGAAGTTGAAAGTCCTCAGAGGGTCGCACACCTTTGTCCATGACATGGGCTTACCTTTTCATTTGTCTTGTCCTAGGCCTCCTGATGTTAGGCATTCAGAAGAACCATATTTGATTCATAATCATGTTGCACTATTTCTAGAGGTCGCACAAACCCCCTGTTTAGATCCCGCTCCCTCTTAAAGGAGGCGTGCATTGTTTTGCTACATCTTTGGCATGTGAGACCCCTGGCAATGTTGGAACCTTACTAGTGTACACCACAAGCCTACATGGCTACCTGAAGCCGATGCCTAGAGGTGGGCATGTCTGACCCGATCCAGTGGATCCGACTCGATCAGTCCCGATTCGACCAGTTCTGAACCTAGCCGACGGCCTGGATCGGTGCGGATTGAGTGTCCATCCAGATCTGATTGTTTTTCGGGTCGGGTTTGGACAGTGGTTTATCCAGACCGATCCAATCTGAAAACCCGATCCGACCCGACCCGATCCAGAGCTGGGCTATATAGAGAAATCCATCATATGCCTTGTCGCTTTGGTCGAGCATGGGTAGGGGCATCTCAGAAGCAGGTATGGGAGGAAGGCTCGGGTGTACAGGGGTGTCTTTAAGGAATTTGAAGTTGGCAGAGGTGAGGCGGTGAACGGTGGGCAAATGGATGAAGAAGGCGAGGACAGAAACGCCGGAGGTGAAGAAGAAGTAGGTAGGGAAATGGACAGAAACGCTGGAGGTGAAGAAGTAGGTCAGGAAGAAGTAGGTAGGGAGAGGGGAAGCGGATTGGCTGGTGTACCTCACACCAGCTATATAGCTACTGTAGGTATGTGTTGTGCAAAGACGAGCACTGACGCTCCTCGAGCTCCGAGTTGTACGAATGGTTCAAGATAACGTTGCCTATCCTTTGAGACAATGGTCCATGAAGGTGGGCCCATTAGATTAACCGTCTGGATTACCGAACTTTCTGTCTAGCAGGTAAAAAGTGTGGAAATGAGGGTAATATCTAATTGGACAACCATGCGTTGTGGACGGTCCTAACCATTTATCTCATTGAAATTGGATCGTTGTTCTTTTTTTATCCACTGTGTTGACCATCCATTTTTCGTATTTACCAATCGGACGGGTCCCATAGTCCGATCATCCTAATCTTTTCATATGGCCCACGAAACAATGGTCCTGATTACCATGTGGCACATACACCGCAGAGATGTTTTGAACGGCTCTTAATAATTCATGTTGATTTCTCACAGAAAGGTTGGACACTTTCATGGGAGAATTGATGGGCAGTACGATTGATGTGGCCTAGAATCGTCTACAAGATTATAAAACCTCTTGTACCCATAGGGTGGAACACCCTAGCTCTGTGGGTCCCACCATGATGTATATGTCAAATCGACTCCGTTCGTCAGGTGAGGTCCCGTATTTTCATTGTATGCACAAAAGATCAGGCCTGAGTGGGCCACACGGATGGAAAGATACATACCATGGTGACCCCCAGGTGTGGCCCACCTACGTTTTAGATCAGGATGACTTTTGTATTCTCTCTTCGGTCACCTGATGAATGGGTTTGATGAAATATACGCACCATGGTGACCCCACACACAAACCTATGGTTGGTGTCCCATCACATTGTTGCCTGTCGTATGGCCACATACAGCTCGAGTGTTTTACGCGCTGAGGAGAACAGGTGTTGGATTGGAATTATGAGGTACTAGTCTTGTAGTGCCACACAACGCAACATAGCATTGTGAATGACTGGAGCCATCAATGGGTGAGATGAAAACCTGACGAGCATTAATACTCAGGGGGAGCGTGGTACTTCATACGCATGCACCTCAAGGTTGTGCTGGAGATCAAAGTTATAACCAACCAACATCTGTGGGCCCCACCATGATTTATGTTTTGTATCCACGCCGTCCATCCATCTGGAGAGATCATTTTAGGGTAATACCCAAAGAATGAATCACATCCAAAGCTCCAGTGGACCCCACCACAGAAAACAGTGGGGAGAGTGACACCACCGTTAAAAACTTTTAAAGGCCAAAAAAGTTTTCGATCAAGGTGATAGTTGTGTTTTCCCTTCTTCAATGTCTTTTTTAACTTTCAATGTCTTTCCAGAGACTGCGGTGGAAGCCCAAAGGGTTGTGAGATTCCAAGGTTGGGGAATTCTCTATTTTGGGTTCTGTTTTTCTTTTTTCCTTTTTTGATTTCTTGATGAAATTTTTAAATGGGTGTTTGATTTTCATTCTTTTGGGCAGATTGGATGGGAAAGAAATGCTAGAGATGCATGCTTTGAGGAAAGAGGCTCGTCTTCATAGGCGATTCCTTGAATAGGAATAGGTGGGAATCGCTTGCCTACATCTTGCGTGAATCTTTGGAAAATAAGAGCAGAGTCTTCGAGATTTCACGGCGGCATGAATTCAGGACCGAAGGTTTCTACGCCTTCAGATTCGAAGTGCGTTTCAAAGAAAACTTATCTTGGTCTTTATCTTGATTCCTCTATGTTTCTACCTGTTCCTCTGGGCGTCGGATACTGGCAACCATGTTCTTGTGATGTGGGTTTCTTTTCTAGATATGTAGCCCGTTTGATCAAATTCGAACCTTGCCTAATCCGATCCGACTCGGTTTTCCTAACTGAGTCGGACTCGGATTGGTTTAGGCCAACAGGGGTTCGGATCGGTCCGAGTCAGATGACCTGGACTCGGTTCTGGATCGGTCCGAGTTCAGGTTGGGCCATGTAGAATCTGGACCGAGTCGAGTTAGACCCAATCCGATCTGACTCTGTCCGATACCCAGCTCTACCGATGCTTATCAAGGTATATGACATACAACATTTGCTAGTATACTGATGTGCAATTGACTATACAAGATGCCCAGACGCCAAAGGCTATTGCTCTTCAACTTGATCGATGATCCGGACACTCTGAAGACAGAACTATAAGTTAGGACCTTTATGCATCATTTGTATTGTGCTATTCAGTACCGTGTAACATATTAGTTTTTTCTGGTTTTTACCTCTTAGTTAGGGGTTTTTCCCTAGGTAATGTGCAACATGGAATGCATTGTCTCCTAGATCAATTGAAGCCTTTCGGTAGGGCATATTTGGGTGTAAATTGTTTATAGTGAGGTTAATTATCAAGTAATATCAAATCGTATTGAAAGAAAGACAATTGTTATGAATAATGTCTCATCCATTATCGGTTTCCTTGTACTTCGCCATGAGGATACTTCTCAAAAGGGAGGATTCTCCACTTCCCAACTTTAGGGCTGTCAATGGGTCGGGTTCAGGAGGGGTTGAGGTTTGTCAAAGCCTTGCTCTCAAAGTAAAACCCAAGCCCAAGTCTGGCTCAAGCCCATGACGGGCTAAAACAAACAGGCCTGAGTTCGACTTGTGTTGGTTATGATGGCCGGGTATGAGTATAGCCTGAGCCTGACCACCCTCTTTTATGCTAGATTTTGGCCGTTTATTAGGCATGCCCAGTCATGCTTGACATTGATAAAAATACCCTTGAAACCTTAAACATGCCAGTTGGGGCCGAATTCAGGCCGGGCTGATGGGCTCTTAGACATAGTCGAGCCTGGCCTAATTAATAAACATGATTAAATTTTAGGCATGAGTCCGACCCTTGGGCCTAGTATCTAAGCCCATGTTTGGCCCTAAAGCCCGATGCGCATTGATAGCCCTAGCCAATCTCCATCACCACTTCCCAAGCATGGACATTTTGATAGTCCTTACACTTCTTAACCCTAAGCTGCTATGGTTGATCAATGATTAGACCTTGTATGTTGCACTAAGATTAAACTCGTGTGAACTTTTCCAGTCGTTCCAAAGAAATCTCTTAACAATTGTTTCAATTCTTGGCACAATCTTCACTGAGCGACATGGAGTAGAAATCATATATATTGGGAGGAACGAACATATTTGATAAGAATTATCTCCCTCCATGAGATAAAAACTCACTTCTCTCGATCAACAGTCTTTTATTATATTTCTCTGTCACCCTATCCAAATCTCCAAGCCTACTTTGCCTTTAAACAACAAAATGCCAAGATGATTTATTGAAAGAGCAGCCACCCCACATTCAATCTCCCTTGCAATAAGATACTCCATTGCGAAGTCTAATTCAATACTCGAGATATTGCTTTTAGCAAGGTTCACCTATAGCTGCACAAAGCATGAAGCTGTGAAGTGATGTGGCTAGTGTTTTAAGTATCTACGATATTAACCGATATATCCCACGATATATCTTTTATCTCACTTGTGCGATACAAAATGCACAAGTAGTGAGACATATTCTGCCTGTTTGATCCGATGAGCATTTTCAGTTTTCGATCCTTTTTTTGTTTTACTTCTGTAAATCATGTTAAATCAATGTCAAATTGTTATAAATCCATGATTTGGATTGTGAGCTTTGATTTCAAGATTCGGAGGAGATGGGCTGAGTTGCGAAAAATTGAAAAAAATTCCAACTTCTCGCAAATTGGTTCCAATCTTTGTGTTCAAACATAAAATCAAACATGTATGTAACCTGATCTAGTGATTATTCTTTTGCTTTTGGATGTATTGCTTGTGTTTCCACACGTCTTCTTACATTTATAAATTATATAACTAGACTTTGAATATACTTGCATCAATTCAGTTAGACAGTGCATAGATTCAGTGCATAGATTAGGACCCCATACAAAGAAAAGCTATTATATGTACTTGTTTTTTTATAATGTTTTAATTTATAAGTTTGTATTGATGTCTTTTTTATCAATCACTTAAGTTTCATTGAAAAATTTGACCATTTTCCCAATGTTTTCCCATGTTTCCAATAACAACAATACATTACGCGATACAATCAATATATCCCATGCGATAACCGATACGTATCCGTATCCCAAGGGTGCGATGCGGAACGCGATACCGATATTTTGAACACTGGATGTGGCAATGATGAGGACATCCGAGAACCATACTAGAGGAGGAGGGCTGAGCCGGTCTCCTTATGGCTAGACGACCATTACATGGGGCCTATTTGGCCCAATTCATATTCATAGCCGCGTTGAAGATCCCACGTGCATGTTCTTGCATCTTCGAGGATCCCACACTAGGAAGATGTACGTGGGCTGCATGTATGAGCTTGATAGACACATTAGACTGTTGGATTGAGTGGACATGATGATTGGACTATTGGATTTCGACTGTGGACCATTTTGATGGTTGGTTCATCATTATCGGACATCTTGATTGTGTACCTCCATGGGCCACGAAATAGTTTAATTGTTTAGTTTGTTTACATGTTTCATTATTTTTGGTATGACTCATATTTGTGTTGAGATTAGGCAGCTAAGAACAACTCTTATTTCATTAAGCATCTTTAAGTTGAGAATCTTATCTGAGTGCCTTTTTGTAAAAGGTCTTTTTTGAGATTATACAGGGTTGGACGTACCCACCCTAACCATTATGCATGTTATGAATGAAAAAGATTTCTCTCCTTTTACTTTGAGATTGAGAATTTTTTTTCATCCTGTGATTGGATTAGTGGGGCGAAATCATAGGGAGCGATTCCCTAGTTATCTTTTCTACTTTTCTCTCTTCTCAACAATGTATCTTCTTCTCTCATCTTCTTCTTTTCTTCCTTCTTCATCTCTTCCTTTTTTTCCATTCTTTGTTACCATCCAAAACCTAAATCGACCCAACCTAAGCCCAAACCGACCACAGTCGGCCATCCTTTGCTGGCCTTATGGATGTACGGACGCATGCACATACGGCTGTCCGTATGGACAACCTTGTATAGTGGCCCATTGTTTCGTTACGAATGCTCTTCCCTTCCCTTTGCTTCCCTCTTAAAAAACCCCTAAACTAATTTCACCAAATCCTAACCCTCAAATTCTCAAATTCCTAAATTTCCAAAATTTCCAAACCCAAATCCCCAAAATATGAAAGTCCATTGTCCAAATCATAAATCCCTAGTTCCCACAACTTGAAACCTATATTCCAAATTCTAGAAACCCTAAGTCCGAAAACCCTTTTATCCAAAATCTGAAATCCCAACCCAAAACCTCCAAAATCCTTGACCCCAGTGTTCCACCCTTAATTTCTCTAGGCCTAGATACCCCAAACCCATTTCCCACATTTTCTAGCCTTTAAACTGCCCTAACATGTCAAAACTCGTACAAGACACATGATTTCCATTGAATTCATATTTAATCCTATGCTAGGACGGGGGTTCTATCTCCAATAGGTCCTAGTTAATCAATAATTTGTGAGATTTGCATTGTGGGACTGTCATAGGCTTGAATTTGGATATGTCATGGATATGAAATTTATGAATTTATGGTCAATTGGCTTTATTTTGTCGTTCCATTGCTCAAGTTAATTTGTCTTTTACTTTCATGGCATCATATTAGGTTAGATCATTCTGTCTTGCATCAGGCAAGCGATTCAAATGCAGAAGTAGCTAAGTGTCCATTTCAAAATATTTGCAAGTACAAGCAGCTAGGAGGCAAGAGCGGGAACATAGTCTGAAGAGAGATTTGAAGTAGGTCTGATCCCTATTAGAAGGATAGTGTGACACCTGGTTAAAAGGATAGTGCAACTATCGGGGCTGGTTAAAAGGATAGTGCAACTATCGTAAGCCCCGATACCACTTCGAAATAAACTATATTGTCTTTGAAGGTCTGGGCTTTAGTGATCAAGCCATTGCCGAAATGTAGCATATCATCGATATATTGGACATATGTCACGTGAATATTGCCACTATTAGCAGCCATGGCATTGATAAGACTCATAGAGTAGCCTTGTCAATAGGCCTCAATAAAGAATCCACTGGAATGTAGAATAGAACAGGGGAGAGGGGGTCACCTTGTTTGATACTACATCTAGCATAGAAGAAACCTTTTGGTGTGTTGTTCACTAAAATAGAGAACCAAGGAGATGAATGTACACCTTGATCCATCGGTATTGGTGATCCAGGGATCCATGGAAGCCGCTCCCTGTGTTGCCCCAGCGTGCCAACAGGGTGGGATGGGGGTGGGCCCACCTCGATGTGTATGTGCAATCCACTTCGATCATAAGGTGTGTGATAAGAATTCACATACAGGGGCTCAAAAATCACCCACATCCATAATTCAAGTGGGCCATAAAAGTGGAAACAGTGAAGGTAACGCCCACCGTCTAAACTGTTTTGCTTGGTGTAGCCCACATAAATCATGTATGGGCCTAAAGTTTTATCCCAATGCATGTATTGTTACAAGACAGCTAATGGTTTGAGTAGATTTCACATAATCATCATGGTGAGCCCTATAAAAATGCAATGGTGGGCGTCCCCTTCTCCCATTGTTTCTCTTTGGGTGGCCTACTTGAATTACGAAGCTGTCTGTTCTTTTGGCCCTACGGTTAAATTACCATAAAAAACCTAATGGTTGGAGTGGATTTCATGAACACATCACCGTAGAGCCCACCCCCAACCCTCTCTCCAAATATGTTAGTACCTCAGCCTGGTGTGCACAAAGGTCTCCAGTGGTACGGTGCGCAGCAGCGCAGGTGACCATTACTCTCTCTCTCTCTCTCTCTCTATATATATATATAAAATCAAATCCAAATTACAAAATCGTATGCTGTCTCCTTGTATAGCTTAAACAAAAAGCTTTTAAACTTTGTGTATTTGTCCACCAACTTGTTTGCAGTGAATGGCCCACCTACTATCGATATCCCTAAGACAAACACACTTTGAGACTCATATATCATGTTGTTGATAACTCTTTTAGGCTGTGAAGCCAGAACGTAGGCGACGAGCTTGTATATTCTGCTGATTAGATTGATTGGTTGAAAACGTTGACGCTCTCAGCTTCCTCTTTCTTTGTGGTCAATGAGATAAAAGAAGCATCTAAAGATTTATTGATGACAAATTAATCCTAGAACGGGTTCAAGTCCATAGTTTAATGGTAGACAAGGTGTGTTTCACCATTGAGGTCTCGGGTTCAAGCCCAGATTACCTATCTAAATAAGAAGTCACGGAACTCTGCAAAGACAGCGATAACATCAACTTTAATCACTTCCTAACACCTCTGAATAAGCACAAGAGGGAACCTGTCAGTTCTTGGTATCCGATCACTATTAGCATTGAAAACAATAGCCTCCACTTAGTTGTAAAGGCATCTTCTAGCTCCTGAGCTTGAAAAATAGAGAGAACATTGAAGGCAACCTCTCCATGGAGAGAGGCCTAAGGGGAAATTTGATAGAGAATGTAGAGTGGAAGAAGTTGGTGAGCGCACGCAAATTTCTCCCTTCCTGTGTAGAATGTGTTCCCCATTTCTAATGATAGAGATTCAATTAGCTTTCCTCTGAGCACTAGTAATCTTATGGAAGTATGCTGAATTACTGTCTTCTTTAACCACATGTTGTAAGACTACTGCTCCCAATATACTTCCTCTCTCCTTAGGATACCCTCCAACTCCTCAGTGACCTTTGATTCACTAGAGGCGGAATCCAAGGGCAATGATCCATGCTCTTCTTCAAATCTTTTCAATCGAGCAAGGTCCTCTTGGTGGGGATTTGTCTTAGTTGACTTTGGATCCTCGAATACCTTTTTGTTCCATAATTTTAATTACTCCTTCAACCCACAACTTGACAAAGAGACTAGGAGCAGTCCTAACTGTGATATTGAAGGAAGCCCACCGTTCTTGAACTGCAACATCATGGCCGTGGTGCTTCATCCACACTCATTCAAAACATAATAGTCCGGGGCCCTGCAACTCCAGCTCAGAAGACATGCAAAGAGGCTTGAGATTACAAACCCTGTTTGGAATCATTTTTTGATTTACACGCGGAAAGATTTCATTCCAAGCTTGATCATCATTGATTTAGTCCACGCATGTTGGAATCCCAAACAGGGAGATCTAACATCCAAGAACCCTTGCTAGATACTGCCTTCTATGGACACCATCTCTCAATGTTGGCTAGTGACATTGCAGGATGCAAGATCGGATCCATGAATGCATGCATCTTCTCCCTTGAGACAAAGGACAGTGGAGATATCGTCGCCATTGAGATTCTTGGCGCCTCGAAAGAAGAGTTTCGAAGAGCATTGATGTCATCCACAATAGAAACTTCTCCACGAGAGGCATTCCCCATGCGACATCTAGCTAGCTTCGAGGATCTTCTATTAGCAATGAACTTATGCATCGTGACCACATCCCCTTTCACACCTAACTAGCAGCAACCAATCCCTCTTTGAATGACCATCTAAGCCCTTGCTTGTAATTCACATCCCTGCCCACTTTGACATGCCAGGGACTAGATTCACTTGCATGAACAATAGTCTCATCTTTGCTGCTATTCCTGTTTGCCGTGGCTTTGGCTTCTCTTATTGAGATTCCCCTCCCACTTAACCTAAAGGTGCAACTTCTGCGGGGTCGGGTCGGGTTGTACAATCCAACCCAACATAACTAGACCTGAATTTGCTGAAACCCGAACTCAACTCGATTTCAAACCTGGAGTTTGCCAACCCTAACCCAATCCAAGGAGTTGACAACTTGCCCCGAGTCGACCCACACTTGGTTTGTGCCAGTGAACTCGAATCCAAGTTGTAGCCTTAACTGAACCTCTTTCCATCCATTTTTAAAAATCCTTGTCGCATGATTTGTGCACTGGAATTGCACAAATGTGAGTTGTCTGCTTTTCCTGGAGGATGATTGTGGCAAAAAATACAACATTGTGGTTGTTAATTAATGTGATATGGGCCTATATAGGCTCACTCAGATGAGTTATCTTGGTTTAGGACGGAATTTTTACTTTTATTATTAATGGCATTTCTGTAACTACGAAACTTCAATATGAAGTCTCTAACTTCAGCCCTTTCTCCTCTCTCTGCATTCTCTTCTCTCCTCCCCTCTTATCTCCTATTTTCTCTCTCTCTCAAGACAATAGAGATTTTATTAAAAAAGGAGCGCAAGAAGCACAAAAGAGACAGAACCCCAACTCACATGCAAAGAAACCCTACTCGCTTAAGAAAAGCAATCAGATGGAATATTCAAAATGGAAGCCCACTCTTTCAGATAGAACAAAATCCTCCCTAAAGATATAGAAACCTGAGCACTCGTACCTGTAAAACGGCGGTTGTTTCTCTTGCCCCAAATAGATCAAAGAATAGCCTCCACAACTTCTCGCCATTCCTACCAATGCTGCCTCGGTGCCAAGCCAGAAAGAGGTCCTCAATAGTGCCTGACATCACCCATGCAATCTTGAACACGCCCCCAAAAGCCCACCCAAAGGTATCTAGCAAATGTGTAATGAATAAACAAGTGGTATACTGGAGGAGACTATAAAAAGATTTGACGAAAAACTTGCCTAGCTTACCTAGACTCCACACTAATGAGGCTTTCATCCTCGGTACCAAGCAAATTCCATGAAGCTTTTCCGCTGCTCTTGAGAATTCCTCCAACTCCTCTTCAAAGAAGTTTCTTCTATAGGAAGGAGAACACACCTAATTTTCGCCCACCACTGAGAAACAATTGGCAACATAAGACTAGGCATCCGAAGCTATCTACACCAATCTAGGGAATTCGGCGCAAAGAGATCTGTTGTCGAGCCAGTTGTTATCCCAGAAGAGCACCCCTTTACCATTTCTTACTGCAAAGCAAACCCCCTTTTTAATTATCTCTTTTTCACACATTCAATGGCCCCCCAAATGCATGGGGCTCTGTAAAGAGAAGTTCCCTTAACCCACCATCCCCATGCTCAACCACCCTTCTCCATAGACTCTCTTCTCCTCTCTTCTTCTCTATTCCATCTCTGTTTCCACTATTTTACGTGGTATTAGAGATACTTGGTTTCTGATCCTTCTTCTTATCCAAGTCTTCTTATTTCTTCTTTTCTTTTATCCCTTGGGGTCCATATCTTGTGCCGACTTTTTATTATTATCAAGAAACCTAGAGTTTCTTTTTTGCTCCTTTTGTGTGATGGGCCTTTTTTACCGGTCGGTGTGTGCATGGGGGAATGAAGACATTGGCTTCTTGAACGATATCAACTCATTTGTGAATTGTGATTGTTGTAAATGTGCGGGCTGTATGTCTGTGTTGGATGTCGTGTTTGTGACTATCTTTCTATGTGGCCGGTTGGAAGTAGTGGATGCGTGGGCTGATTCTTCTATCTGAGGTGGCATGTGCATCATGTGAAATGTTCAAGTATGGTACTCATTGATTGTGCTAGGTCAACCCGTGTTTGTGCTTGTGAGGTACTTTTCTTTTATATGTTATTGTAACACCCCGAACTTTTCAATACCCGAGTATTGAAAGTTCTCAAGTGTTACCATGAAATTGAACTTAGCATGTACATGTGCAGGATACCAATTTAGCCAATCCTAACCTTACATCTAAATGATGGTTGAAAATAATCTTCATCCATAGATCAGTCATCCGACCATTGATTTTTAAGACAATCATCATATATCTGAGTATTCTCATTTGTCCATCATAATTGACCGTTCAGTCAACTAATCACTGCTAGGTAAAAATATCTGACCGTCCATGATGTTAGTTGATATATGTACCTTCCCTTAATTAATTTGGTGAATAATTCTTTATTCACAATAATTTAGATATAAGTTCTTTTGTAGAGATTGCTTAAAAACATGCCTATAATCATGTAGGATCATTAGATTTTCCAAAACTTTTAGATCAACAATAATTACGAAAATGCCATTAACCTAGACCCTTGAATTCTAGATCACATGGTTCTCATGATCCGTTTGATGTATCATAAATTAACCATACATGTCAAATTTTAGCCTATGTATCATAAATTAACCTATGTATCATAAATTAACCGTACATGTCAAATTTCAGCCATTAAATCATTGTAAAAGTGGCCCAATTGACAAATCAGCCCTTAATCATTGATTTTGGTGTCCATCAAATGAGGAAAGCTCGTGGGTAGTTGTAGTAAGACATTTCCCTTCATATGGACGACTTGGATTGCCTATCATATGGACCAAGTGTGAAAAATGAAGACCCCACTTTGGTAGGCTTTTACTTTGGCGCGAAGTTATCCTTTTGAGCCTTACCAACTCCGTAGAAATCTAGATCTTTAGATTTAACCATTTCCTGCCTTCCATCGAAGCTCAAACTTGGACTACACCTTGGCCTCACATGACTACGTTATCATACAAAATTTAGACCTCGATCCATGATCCTACACCGTTGAACGTTGAAGCTAGTTCCTTCCTTTTATTGTAAAAGGTGAAATTTTCGATGTAGGCTCCTCTCACAATCGATCAACTACCAAATTTTGTCCAACCATTTACCTATCTTGATTACACATTTTTCCAAAAATTGGGCCACGATTATTGAACATGGACCGTTAATTAAGATCAAGTTTGTTTTGGCACCCGCTAGGAGTATTTTCAAGATAAGCTTACTTAAGCCTCAGATCATCTCCATATTTAGTCCCATGGCCCAACACAACCTGCTTAGATCGATGAATGGAGTGGATTCCTTATAAATATCGTGATGGACCCCACATTATACCTACACAACACTGTTCGCATCCAAACTACCTCACGTAAGAGATGTGTTGGAGGAAGAGACGTGTTGGAGGAAATTTCCTTCTCCAAACCTGTAGCCTCGGAAGATTTTTTATCATAAAGATAAGTGTGACCCCACCTAATCGTTGGATCTGCATCACTTTTTGAGTTCATGACCATTATGACCGAGCTAAAACTATTCAACGGAGTGGATCTCCCGAAGGACATCACAAGTGGACCCCACCTATAGCAGAGACAATCATGTATCTTGTTACGTGGTTTCAAACCGTTTAAGCCTTACATAACATCTTCTTATCAAATGTGTTGTGGCCCACTAAAAACTCAGATCAGCTCCATATTTGAACACATGGGTTTGCGTGACACGACCAAGATGATGAATAGAGTGGATTATAGAGTGGATTTCTCAAACAAACATCATGATTGGACCCCATCAACTCCAGCAATTACACTGAAGTAGAACTCCCTCCGCAAATCGCAACAGGGTGTGAACCGATCGACTCGAAAGATCCCATGCCTAGGACTTCCGAGCCTTTGAATCTAACTCCGATCCGAGTCGTCCAAACTCCGGATAAGTGAATTCTGATCCTTCCCTGATGAACAAAGAGACAAGAAAGGAAGGGAAACACGACGTTTTGCCGTTTCTCACGCAAGTCAGTCGACATTCCGCTGCTTCTCACGCAAGCCATCTGCTCCTTGCGAAAACCGCTTTCGCAGATACCACGTCTCCACATCCGGACCACTGATCTTGTGGGCTAGGGATCGTTAGATGACAATCCCAGACAGTCTGGGAGAACTAGGTCGAGGAAAGATAGTCGGAAAGCGCATCCACCATTGGAGCAAGGCTCGTCTTCCTCGACCAGCCGCTGGACGACAGCCACCATTCTAACATCTAAATGTGAATCGTAACTGTCCATCTGATAGCACTCCAAGTAGGAAATCTCTCCAACGCCTAGAAGAGACAAAGTACTAAATCTGCACCGTGTCCATGCACAAATCAACAACGATATCCCTGAGCGAAAAACAGAGTTACGTAAGACGCAACCTTAATTGACTAAAACTCTCCCTCTCGCTTGAACCACATCCGAAGGCTTATAAAAAGCCTGGTATGCGGAGGAATGGAAGAACCATCCAGCCTCTGCACCGAGAGAGAGAGAGAGAGAGAGAGAGAGAGAGAGAGAGAGAGAGAGAGAGAGAGAGAGAGAGAGAGAGAAGGTTAAGCACGAAGGTCAGCACCCAGACTCGTTGATCTCTAGCAAAGATCGGGTCTGACCGAAGGAGCTCTGGCCGCAAAGAAGGAAGGAGAGAGAAGTTGCTACACGTGCACCAAAATCGCCAAGTGGCTGATTGAAAAAAATTCAGGTTTGAACGGTCGAAAACTGCTGTATCTTCTCTTCTTCTTTCTCTTCTATCCCTTTTATTTCCAGCAACAGATGCGTGGAATTCCACCTTGTCAAACCAGGTTCGACTCGGTGTAAGGACACCAAAACCTCAAGGTTTCTAGTCGAAGCTCATAAGGTTTATAGCACATCCAAACCATCCCTCAACCAAGGTTTCCTTTAAGAGCCATTAATTCAATTAGATCTAACTCTATTATAAAATCGGACTAAGCTAAATCCTAACAATTCGGAACCTGTAAATTAGGGTAAAGCTTGATCATCGCGTGTTTCTGGACATCTAACCTTGGTACTGGTCCATTAAATAACCAAATATGGGGGTTTTATTCCTTTAAATTTTACATTTAAATTGATTTGACTACATCTTCCTTACATTTTCTTACTATTGTTTATCTTCCCCCTATGAATCATTGTTACATAATTCAAAGCACTATATTATCATCTTGCACGCTAGTATCATGTTGGAAATCCTACTCCTAGCGATCAATATATTATTGTGGATGTAATGCGTTTTGGGCTGCGGCCCTCTTAGTTGGTACGTAATCCCGTGGGTTGGTGAGTGATACACAATCGATGTAAGTAAATCGCCACTCATGTCACATCACTTCTCGGGATTGGATGTCGCAAATAGTTGCTTCATGAACACATCATGTCACGTAAATCCCCCAATTGCATTGTTGTGTCGCCTTGAGATGTTCGCATAAATTCACGTTAACGTGGGACACGCTGGCGAATCTCCATAGTGTGAGAATGCGGGGAGAGTCGGATATCTTGAACTACCTTCCACATTGTGACCATGATCGCTGAGTGTGATGAACCGCATATACTTTGCTAGGCATGCATTTCATATAGAATGTTCGCACATATTGATACCACTTGTATTTGTGGAGTTTGAGATGTATCGGTACCCTTTTGTTTTTCTTTTGAATTACATGAATCATTGTAAACTTTAAAGGACAACCGCTACTATGAGTGGGGCGTTGACCCTCTCCAACTGTACATATATTGCAGGTGAATTACAATTTGATGATACGGACGATAAACATTCTGTGGAAGATTCTTTCTAATAAAAAAGAAGGATAGCACCAAGAATCGTTTTATTTATCTTCCGCTGCAAAACTTTGATGTAATAAGCTCCCATTAAGAGGGCATTAAAGAATTATTTGTATGCTTTTTACTTGAATGGAATAATAAATATAGTTGATTTTACTCCTGTGAATGGTTACGTTCGTGAATGTAACTGGATGAGATCTAAATGAAAAAAAAAGGTGCGATTTTGAAGCATCCAAGTTTTACATTATTAACACTCGGAATTCTCAGGCACGAGTATGTACTCCAGCCGCGATAAATTTGGTCCTTTGATGTCTGCGATTTTGATGTGTTTGTTTTATCCATCAGTTGGAGTCTGGCCATGATAAATTTGATCCTTAAGCATTTAAATGTATTTTTCTTAGATCTTCTAATACATGGAGGGGTTATTATTGTTACAATCTATCACTTTGAAGATAATATATATGTTCATATATTACCTATTTTGAGTCTATCTCGTTCTTCTCAAATGACAACAAATCTCTTGATAGGGAAACTGTTCCCATACCTATTGTGGTCATTGAGGATGTCTAACCTTCATCATCTACTATGTCTTCCATTTCCATTGTGCCTCAACTGAAGGTCTACTCACGATGAAAATGGACAAATGGTACAATCGATCATGATGTGTCATCCAACATATCTTCTTCAGAGACTTGTGTTCTAGTGAGTTATGTACATACATCTGATATTCCAAATGCCATATGAAAAGGTAACCATATGTATACTGATAATCCTACCTCTAAATATGTTTCCTTTTGTTGCTTATCTCCAAAGTTCCACGACTGTGCCCTGCCCTTGTCTACTCACTTTGTTTCCAAGTCACTTGAAGAAACTCTGTTGCATAAGGGGTAGAAGCAGGTTATGGGGGAAGAGATGAATTCACTTTTTCGGAATGACACTTGGGAACTTGCCAATCTTCTAGCTCGTAAATGTGTTGTGGGTTACAAATGGGTTTACACACTCAAGTTTCATCTTGATGGTATGGTTGAACAGTTGAAGGCGCAACTAGTCGCTAAGGGGTATACTCAAACACTTGGTGGTGATTATAGTAGAACCATTTCTCCTCTGGCCAAGTTGAATTCCATTTGGGTGTGCTGTTTGTAGTTAATCATGGCTGGCCCCTCTTCCAAATTGATGTCAAAATAACCCATCTAAGTGGGCCTATGTAGGCCCAATGGCCCATATCAAAATAACCATTGATCTATGGATTGTTACTTATTGAATGCGAACTATTGACAATTCTTCCTCTCGACCATTCCTTTCTTGAGCTATTGGGATTATTTTAATGGCTTAATGTTACGTGCACAGTGTCACGCCCCGGACTCGGTGACCGGACTCGCAAGGAACCCGATAGCCGGTTCTGGCCGCAACAGCTTTCGTAGTACCCCATTCTCGGCTCCTGACACATGTTCCGATCCTGGGATCCTACAAGGAGGATTTCCATAACATAAATTTAATCCAATAAGAGCACACCCAACATCATAACACAGTAATCTCAGAAAGTAACCATAGGAATGCATTGCAAAATCCACTATTACATGATTTACATGGATCTACAAGAGCATAATGCTTCCTACTCAAGATCTACGACGGAGATGCAATCTCCACCAAGGATCAAGGGTCTAGATGACCCAAGGAACCTTGAACATAAGAAAGAAAGCCATGTAGGGGTCCATGGAGGATGGCCCCTTGCATGGATCATGCATGCACAAAGGATGGGCTATAAGCCACATCCATGAAGACATGGGGGCCACCACCATCATTTGATGGGCCCCACAAGCTTCAGAATGAAAGAAATGGGAAGAACAACTAAGAAATCAAGAAATCTGAAATGTTATCTACATGCACACCCACCTCAATGATTTATCTTCAAACCTCCACCACTATGATCCTCTAGCTCCGAGGAAGAGGTTTCTAAGGTGGAGATGGATTAGAGATGGTTGGATTGGAGGAAATTTGAGAGAGGGGCTGGAGAAATGGAGAGGGTGGGGACGTCCTTGGGCTATCTAGCAAGGGAGAGAAGGAAAAGTGTGAGAGAAATGGGAGGGAAAAGAGGGACTTGGAAAATGTAGCTAGAAGGTAATTATTCTCTCTAAAAGAGGCATCTAGATAAAAGAAATGCAATCATAGTCATGGGAGAAGCAACCCATGCTTCCATAGGGTCTAGGCTATAGGGTAGGCTTTCTAGAAAGCTATGCCTAGGGTGATATCATCACATGAGAAAACGTGAATGGCTAGGGTGGGTCCCACCAAACACACATCAATTGTCCAACAAGAGCGCGGCTCATAACTTATGATGTACAAGTCGGATCTACACATGAGACACAGTGTTGGAACCGTGGCACCGATGCGGTTGCAATGGCATAGGTTGAGAGTCGATTCGAGTCGGGTCTACGTGACCAGACTTAAAGATGACCGCAAACACTATCCATAGGTCGCGGGTCGCCGGGATTCGACTGGTAGGACCGCAAGACCTAGAGGAACGACATGCACACTCGGAGTAGGGTCTTACAGCTCTCCTTACCAACAAAGAAATTTCGTCCTCGTAATAGCTAAAACCAGAACGAGCATGCATAAACATCATGATATATATATCAATAAGCTTAAGAGAAGGCAATACATAAAATAATATAATATTCAAGCATCAAACAAATGGGGATAACGCTCTCAAATCTTGGCTTCGCGCTCCTAAGACGCCTTAGCCTCCGAATGATGACCCCACTGCACCTTCACCAGGGGAATGACCTTGGTCCTAAGAACTTGCTCCTTCTGATCAAGGATACGAATCGGCTGCTCGATATAAGAAGCATCCTCACGGACCTCAAGGGGCTGCCAATCAATCACTGGAATGATGTCCGACCCACACTTCCATAACATAGACACATGGAACACATCGTGGATACCGGACAACTTTGAAGGCAAGACAAGCCTGTAGGCCACAGCGCCCACGCGCTTGGTAATCTCAAAAGGTCCAATGAACCTCGGGGCAAGCTTGCCTTTCGCTCCAAATCGAACCCCGCCCTTCATAGGCAAGACCTTGAGAGATACCATGTCCCCAATTGCAAACTCGAGGGGTGGACGCCGACGATCAGCAAAACTCTTCTGCCGGCTCTGAGCTGTGCGCATTCTCTGCCTGATAATATCCACAACCTTTGACGTCTGCTGCACAAGGTCGGGACCTAGGAGACGATGCTCTCCAACCTCGGTCCAACAGCTAGGAGATTTGCACGGTTTACCATATAATGTCTCAAAAAGAGCCATGCCTATAGTCGTCTGATAACTGTTGTTGTACGCAAACTCGGCAAGGCGCAAATGCTCGTCCCAACTACCCGCAAAGTCAATCACATAGGCTCTTAGCATATCTTCAAGGATCTGGTTGACCCTTTCGGCCCGCGCTCTTTTTGGACAATTGATGTGTGATTGGTGGGACCCACCCTAGCCATTCACGTTTTCTCATGTGATGATATCACCCTAGGCATAGCTTTCTAGAAAGCCTACCCTATAGCCTAGACCCTATGGAAGCATGGGTTGCTTCTTCCATGACTATGATTGCATTTCTCTTATCTAGATGCCTCTTTTAGAGAGATAATGATTATCTTCTAGCTACATCTTCCAAGTCCCTCTTTTCCCTCCCATTTCTCTCACACTTTTCTCTCTCCCTTTCTAGATAGCCCAAGGACGTCCCCACCCTCTCCATTTCTCCAGCCCCTCTCTCAAATTTCCTCCAATCCAACCATCTCTAACCCATCTCCACCTTAGAAACCTCTTCCTCGGAGCTAGAGGATCATAGTGGTGGAGGTTTGAAGATAGATCATTGAGGTGGGTGTGCATGTAGATAACATTTTAGATTTCTTGATTTCTTAATTGTTCTTCCCATTTCTTTCATTCTGAAGCTTGTGGGGCCCATCAAATGATGGTGGTGGCCCCCATGTCTTCATGGATGTGGCTTATAGCCCATCCTTTGTGCATGCATGATCCATGCAAGGGGCCATCCTCCATGGACCCCTACATGGCTTTCTTTCTTATGTTCAAGGTTCCTTTGGTCATTTATACCCTTGATCCTTAGTGGAGATTGCATCTCCACTGTAGATCTTGAGTAGGAAGCATTATGCTCTTGTAGATCCATGTAAATCATGTAATAGTGGATTTTGCAATGCGTTCCTATGGTTACTTTCTGAGTTTAATGTGTTATGATCTTGGGTATTCTCTTATTGGATTAGATTTATGCAGTGTTCGAAATATCGGTATTGCACAATGTATCACACCCTTGGGATATAGATACGTATCGGTTATCGCATGGGATATATCGTTTGTATCACATAGTTTATCACACTTTTTGGGAAACATGGGGAAACATTGGGAAAATGGTTGAATTTTTTAATGAAACTTTGGGGATTGTTAAAAAGGCCCTTAATACACACTTTTAAATAATAATATCTCAAAAAAGAGATGCACATAATAAGTTTCCTTTGTATAGGGTCCTAAGTTATGCGATGTTTAATTGAACTAACGCAGCTATTTTTAAATTGAATGCATGATATTTATAAATATATCATAGTCATGTATGAAAACACAACCAATTCATTCAAAAGCGAAAGAAGAACTGAAGAAGTAAAATTTGAGAAATATACATATCAATGATGGGGACTAGTTGTGGTCTAGACCCACATAGAGTTGCGTGGTGGCTCGTAATCATCATCTCCATCTCGACGGGGCTGGGCATAGTACTGCTGCTCCACAAATCGACAATATTGTGCCCAAGTCATAGTAGAGTGGTAGCAGTTAAGATACTCCCTGACATAACGCTAGTACTCATCCTCTCCGGACTGAATCAATACGCCCATCCGTGGGTACTGCGTAATCGTCACAGTCTGTAACTGATATGGATCTGGGAAGGGCACATATGAAGCTCCTTGGTATCCATATTGTTGGCCATATCGATACTGCTGCTCATATCCTTGCCCATATGCAGAAGTGAACTCCTGACCAGGGTTGAAAAATGATGTGCTGTAACTACTGGAGTCACTCGTCGCATATCCACTAGGTCCATATCCATGCCCATACTGTGGCACAGAACTCGAGCTACTCTCCAGTGTTTGTGATTCAGATTCATGTTGTGGCCTATAACTCGAGCTCCCCTCCCTCGTCCGTGATCCAAATCTAGAGCCACCTCGCCTGCCACGAACGTTTGTGTCCCTCATGCATTTTGTCATCAGCTCCTCCTCAAAATCTGAAAGTTTACGAGTCTTCTTTTTTCTCCAGTAGCTTTTGACGCATGTATGTCTTATTGTAAACAAGACAGGGTCATGGTTCTCCTGGACGAGAACCATGGTCAGGGTCCTGTGTGGAATGATAGAAATTCTCCTCCCCGGTAAAAGGGCTAAGAGGCCTCTTATCCTGAATCCCACCCGCGTCGCCACCATCCCCGTTGCCACCACCACCACCACCATCATCATCATCCTTGCTGTCATCAGAGTAATTGTCACCTTTATCGCCGCCATCATCATCACCGGACTCATTTCTCTCATCACTCTTTGACTCAGTCTCGGTGTCAGATAATGTTTGCCCGCCACGTGTCCCGTGTGATAGTGACTGCCGCGGGTTGCCCTCTGGACTCCTTGTTAATGGGTCGAATGCCTCATCAGGAGACCTCTGCTGCTCCACATGTTTGTCAACATCAATCCCTTGTGTGTCTGCTTCTGCCGCAATATGTGGATCTGGTCGCCCATCCGAGGTATCTAAGTCATCCGACCTAACCCACTGGCTCTGCTGCTGCTCCACATGTTTGTCAACATCAATCCCTTGTGTCTCTGCTTCTGCCGCAATATGTGCATCATCAGAAGACCTCTACTGCTTCACATGTTTGTCAACATCAATCCCTTGTGTCTCTGCTTCTGGTGCAATATGTGGCTCTGGTCGCCCATCCGAGGTATCTAAGTCATCCGACCTAACCCACTGGTAAACTAGGTCATCCTCCGCATTCTCAACATATGCATGCTGTCCAACCGTCATCAGGTCCAGTGGGTCTTCCTGTGCTTTTCTTTTTCCTTCCGAGCGGAGCAACCTCTCTCGTAACTTCATATTGTAGTGACAATACACTAGCTTCTGAAGCCTCTCATACCCTATTCTATTACGTTTATTTGTATGTATGAGGGAGAATGTACTCCAATTCCTTTCACAGGGTGACGAGGACACTGTCTGTGCAAGCACACGGACAGTCAGTCGTTGTAAAACCTCGCAATCAGTCCCATACATGGACCACCATTCGCTTGCATATCATAAGATTCTTTCATTATCCTAGATTTTTCAAAATAATATAAAAGTTAAGTTTACTACAGTGACTCACTTGGCATCATGGCATTCCTTGACTTCACCGCAGGGTGACACCCAAACATCCCAATCGCGTTGCGTAATTTAACAATCTGTTGATGGCGTATAGCAACTAGAATAAGTATTTAATGATTGAGATGAAGATAAGGAGAATGTAAATGCGGAACATATTTACCTCACTACCAAAGGTGCCTTTCGCCGGACAGTCGGGGAATAAGTGATCGTACACCTCATACACAACCCTCTTTAATGAATTATCTTCGAAGAGGTTCCAACTGTAGTGGTATTTGGGATTCAGGAAATACGCTGAAAACCAACATATACACATCAGTACAACCCTCGTTTATTATTGCATATGGAAAAAAAATCCATATAGGTACTTACTAGCTTGATGTAATGTGTGAGAAAGCGTCCTTTCCCAACGGTCGTCTATTATTGCATGCACCCACTTATATGCATTGGGAGCTTTAACCATGATGGCCTCTTTCATCAGCTGTATAGACAGATACAACGACCCCATCGACGGATTTGTCTCATTGTCCACCATCCTCAACACTTCATAAATGGGCTCTAGAATACCCACAACACCACGCACTTTATCCCAAAATGAATTTCGCAGCACCAGCTTCTCAATTCTATAGGTTACTTTTGTCAACCTCTTTTTCCATTCTACGTAATCAGGAGAGGCTAAAAGCTCTCGTAACCCCACCACACCACAGCTTTAGCTCTGTTTGAGAAGGCTACTTAAGGCGATATAATTTGTGGCGAACTGCGTCGCTCCGGGGCGCACTATATCCCCACCACACCTCTCGCGCATTGCGGCTAATAACCAGCTGTGGTTGTATACAAAGCTTGTGATGAGCCGTGCATCAGTAATTATAGTCTTTACCGACAGCCTATCCCTGATCCCCTCCAGCATGAGATCGATGTAATGGGCTGCGCAGGGGGTCCAATACATATGATACTTCCTCTGAATATCCTTCCCCGCCTTAACAAATGCGCTCTCATTATCCGTAACAAACTGCACAATATTTCTCCTCCCAACATCTTGCATGACGTTGTGCATTAGTTTGTAAATGTAGTTAAGAATCCATAATTTTCCTACTCGCATTTATACTCTTTAGGAACACCGCCTGTCCCCTGGAATAGACCATAAAATTTATAATCGACATCTTTGTCGGTTCGGTCCAACCGTCACACATGGTAGTACAGCCGTACATCTCCCATGACTGCCGATACGAATCAACGTATGTCTTCATTTTTGCATGTTAATTATCCGAGTATTTCCCCATGATCTATGCGGGTGTGGCCGGCTGCACACCCTCACCCCCACGCTGCACTTCACTTATCATATTTTTGAAGTGCGGGCTTGCTGCGGCATTTGCGGGGATTTGATCGTATATAAAAAATTTTACTATAAATTTTTCAACTTTTTTCTTCACATCCCCTCCACTAAACATTTCCTTTATTTTCTTTTGTGTCCCTCCTGCCTCTTTGTACATCCTCGTATTTGAAGGTAGATCCATCACCTGCATGCTACTACTCCTGCCCATGCCCCATATTCCTCCCCGCCTACTACCCTCCCCTGATCTACCCCTAACACTCTCCCTTGCTCCACTCCCCCCACCACGCTCATGGATAAACCCCTCAAATCTAGGCCTACTTGTGTCCCACCTCCTATTTTGATCCCTCTCACTAATCCCGTATGGACTCTTGAATTGCGTGTCTGTATTCGGGTTCATCATCAATATCGAGATCCACTACATCATCATCACTTACATATGGTGGCCGCCTCAACTCTTCCCTAATCTCCCTCTCTCGCGCATGTCGTTCATCTTTTGACTTCACATTTTTTTTTCAATATGGTCTTCATCTGTTCTCGCACATCCTGTGGGCACTTAGGGCAATTAACAACATTGCGATACCCTCCTGCTAAATGCTCCTTTAGGCGGGTTACCCCACCACTCCTCGATACATGGCCACATAAATCACAAATACTCTCGAATCGAGAATGGGCCGACCGTACGTCCACCCTATATCAGGTTTTCTCCCTCCTCTTCCTCCTCTTCCTCCCGACATATTTTATCTGTAAAATAATATTTTATCTATCCATTGAGATTGGATAGAGTCAAAATCAGATAGATCCAGCACTCGGATGGGCCACACCACATGGAACAATGCGATTTGATGGCAACAATAAGTTAGTAATTAGGGGCCACCATGATGTGGACCTTCAATCAAAGCCGTTAATCAGGTGTAACCTATTAAAATAAAGAGAATGTACAAAATTCATCATGACAAAAGAAACTCAGGTGGGCCTCACAACGTATTGTTTTTTCACTTTAAAATTCACGAAGAAACTCATTAAAATATGAAATTTGTTTTTTCACTTTATTCATGTATTTTTAACATTATTAATTTATTAACGGATTAGATGGAAAATAAACGTTATGGTGGGCCATGTAAGTTTGATCTCATTTGAACCGTTCATACAACTCAGAGCTCGAGGCGCGTACGCGCTCGTCCTTGCACGACACGTATGTATAGCGGCTTTCACCTTTTGTAGGTTGCGTGTGGGAGGTGGATTAGCTACTGACAGGTTGAGACGTAGCTAGACTCCCTGGCCCCTACAGAAGTGACATGACCAAGTTCTGTGGGACCTGCCATGATATATTTGTAGTATCCGCACCGTTCATTCATTTGAAGATATCAATTTAGGGCAGGAGCCAAAGAATGAGTCAAATCCAAGGCTCAAATGGACCCCACCATAGAACACAGTGGAGAGAGTGACGCCCACCATTAAAATTTTCTAAGGCCCCAGAAAATAGTGGATCTGACTCATTCTTTGTCTGATTCCTTAAAATGATATACCCAAATGTATGGACGGTGTAGATACAACACACACATCATGCTGGGCCCCACAGAACTTGGTGCGTCACTTCAGTAGGCAGTCTGGCTACGCAACCCGTCAGTATCGTGCGTGGGGAGACGGATTGGCTACTCCCCCTGACACTGGCCTCATGGCTGGTGGTCGGTGCTTTGTGGGCCCCACCGTAATGTATTTGTTTCATCCACTCCGTTCATCCATTTCTACGGTTCATTTTAGGGATTGATACAATAAATCATAGGGATGTAAATCGAAGGTGGACCACACCAAAGGAAAACAATAATGCTTGGATATCCACCCCACTGTACTGTTTATTTGACATCCAATCTGTTGATTGGGTCCTAAAGACCTAGATGAAGGGAAAAAATAAATATCAGGTTGTTCCAAAGCTTTTATGGCTCCCACAAAGTTTTTAATGGTCAATGTTCATTCAACACTGTTTCCTGTAATGTGGTCCACTTGAGTTGTGGATATGGTTCAATTTAGGGCTCAACACCTAAAATGATCAGTAAAAATGGATGGACGGCGTGTATAAACCACGTGTAATCACGGTGGGCCCAACAGAGTTTACTCAATAAGATAAGAGCGTACTGAGTACGCAATCTAACGTGAATGCCCGTCAGTGATGGGGGCACGAGACGTCACCAAGTTACGTGGGTCCCACCATGATGTATTTTTTCTATCTACACCGTCCATACATTTGAAGAGATCATTTTATAGCATGAGCCAAAAAATGGGTCAGATCCAGAGCTCGAGTGGACCCCACTATAGAAATCAGTGGAGAAAGGTTTCAACGGTGGAAGGCATTTACCCCATCGGCGGGGAAGCGGATTGTGTACTAAGTAACTTAGTACGCTAAGCGTACTGAGTAAACACTGTGGGATCCACTGTGATTTTTCTATTAGATCCATACCGTCCATCCATTTTAAAAGTTAATTTCAGTTCCATATACCAAAAAAAAAATTATATCCAAAGATCAAATAGACCACACCACAGGAAATAGTGTGAAATGAGTGTCTACCATTGAAAATTTCTAGGGGCCACCGAAGTTTTGGATCAAGCTGATATTTTTTATTTCACTTCATCCAAGTCTTTTTTATCTTATGAACATGGTGGATGAGAAATAAATATCACTTTGGGCACTAGAAAGATTTCAACGGTCGAAATCACTATTCCCACTGTTTCCAGTGGTATGGTTCACTTGGGCTTTGTATATGCTTCAATTTTAGGCTCAACGTATAAAATTATGTGAAATAACTTATGGGCGGATTGGATAAACCGCATACATTCAAGGTGGACCCAACTGAGTTTACTCAGTACGATAAAAGCGTACTAAGTAACTAGGACGCAATCCTATTTCCATCTGTCGAAGCGGATTGCGCAGTGTGTACTGAGTAAACTCTATGGGGCCCACTGTCATTCACGCATTTTATCAAATCCGTCCGTCCATTTTATCATATAATTTCAGGGCTTTTGAGAGAAAAATTAATCATATCCAAAGCTCAAGTGGACCACACCACCTGAAACAGTTTGAATTGAAGTCTACCGTTGAAAAGTTCTTGGGGGCCCACAAAAGTTTTAGATCAAGATGATATTTGTTTTTTCCATTCATCCATGTCTTTGTGATATTATGAATAGTTTGGATGATAAATAAACATCATTGGGGGCCTTATAAATATTTCAACGGTGGAAATCAATACTTCCACTGGTTCCTTTGGTATGGTCTACTTGAGATTTTGATATACTTTATTTTTGGGCTCAACCCCTAAAATGATCTGGACAAACGGATGGACGGCGTGGATGAACTATATACTAAACAATGGGCCCTACAGAGTTTACTCAGTACGCAACCCGATTTCCCCATCCGCCCCTCTTTTCACTTTCCCTCTTCATTTTCACCTCCATGGCTCCATCCACGCAGTCCGATCCAGTTCGTCCCCCCAAATCTCGTTCCGGCCTGATTCCTCGCCGGAATCTCTTAGAAAGAGGGAAGATGAAGAAAATGGGAAGAAAATTGCACTTACCTGTTGAATGGCCCACCTCCGATCACCGCTATAGCCAGGTACCCTCCGATTTCTTTTTTTTTTCTAATTCAATTTTTTTTTGATTCTCCATTGCTCGGATCCGATTTTTATGGTGTGTGTGGGTGGTTAGCTATAGTGAGATTCGTGAGTCCCCTACAATCCACCCGTGACTGTTCGTGCGTTGATGTCCGACAATAATGGAGAGGAAATGGCGCGATATCGACGATATATCGTGCGATATCGACGATAATATCGGCCGATATTTGGATTTGGGATTTTTTGGTATCTTCCGGAGGTTATTGTGAGTATATCGTCTCACAGTGGTGCGATATCGATAATATTGGCCGATAGTATCGATATTTGAAACACTGGATTTATGTTATGGAAATCCTTCTTGTAGGATCCCAGGATTGGAACATGTGTCAGGAGCCGAGAATGGGTTACTACGGAGGCTGTTGCGGTCAGAACCGGCTATCAGGTTCCTTGTGAGTCCGGTCATCGAGTCCGGGGCATGACACATAGCCTTTCCTTGTGGAGCCTACATATTAAGTTGTTTTGGTCATTGTAACTTGCCATGAGACAAGGAGTACAATTCGGGTTGCTCTAGAGAAATATGATAATCCTCTTTAAATTAGCCATGCTCGTCCTCTTAATCTATTATAGTGGTCACTTAAACTTAGGCTGATGTTAATGACTACTAAATTCAACTTGCTGAACTTCTAAACAATGGGATTCATTGTATATCTTCAATGAGTTCAATCCTATCCAATTTGATAACCACTGAAAATAGTAGTCATGTATAAGGCACATCTCGAAAACTGTCTAGTGGTACTGGTACCTGCTATACTCAATCTGACTAAAGATAAACTATCCAAGTTGGCATTGGCTTTCAAAATAAGGCAAAATGACTCTTAGTTGGGTATCTAAAGCCAGAGCTAAAAGCAGCCATGATCCTATCTTGTAATGAACTCGTTGATTGTAATCAACCTGCTAGATAGACTATTAGATGGCTTTTGATAGTAAACCGCCTGTTTAATAGTCTTTACATTTCGCCTGTGGGAGTTTTGTGCTTTCATTGCCAGTCCCCATCCCAGGTAAAGGGGGGGGTTGCAACAGGTTGGCAGCAGGTGTCAAACTTATGCTATAACTTTCATAATGAAACTGAAAAACATGACATTCCAAACCCTTGATGGAGTGGAATGGCAAAACGGGATTGTACATGAAACTTTAAGGGGAAATTCAGTCATTTATTGGTTAACACAGTCTTCCACTGCTCTTAATGCGAGCTTCCTGTCGCGTCATCAGCAGTGCTACTAGCAACCAGATGATCCTGAGCAGGGAGAATTTTAACAATTAGTCATGCCAAATGCTAAGGTAGACTTCGAAAGTACCCTCAAATGGGCTTTTGCTTGAATCTCTTCATGGGGAACTTCACTCAACTTGCCTTAATGTGTTTTCGGAATGTCCGGATGTTTTCAATCATTCAAAAAAGCCAAAGTTGGATTGCAATGTGGCATCGTTAGATAAGATCATCATAATTATCATCATCGCCATCTAAACCTTATCCCAATTAATTGGAGTCGTTTACATGATGTACACACTCTTCCCTGCTAAAATGTGCAGATAGCCTAACAGTACAACCACATTGACTTTTCATGGTCAATCATTGTGCAGGCTGTATTTACATTTCTCAGCTTTAGCTCTGTTTTGCCTGGTTGGCACTAGCTGCTGCTTTGGCTGCACAGGAACAACCAAATGCCCTCATGTTTAGGCATTTTTTCCTCAATGGGTTGGCACAAGAAGCCTTTCCAGTTGCTGGCTGGTAGAGATAGCTGTTTATTTTGTACTTTCAAAGGTTTTACATGGATTTAATTGCTTTTTTTTTTTTTAAACTTTGTAATTACTACAAGCATCTTCTGAAATCTAATCTGTGCTTAGTTTTTTTTTTTTCGTTTTTTTTTTCTTGGAGGTGGATCACAATATAATCTGAGGTTTGGCTTGTGGTTAGGGCTTATTGGTACTGCCCTGGTCCCTAACATAAGCTCAGGAAAACGATAGTCGATCATTTATGATATCTGTTCTAATGATTGGTTTCCCTATTGTCCCAAGACTCCCAACCGTTTTAGTATCTCAAAATGAACTTTTAGGTTTGTGTAAATTTCTAAGCGTGATGTGGGTGTGACTTCGTTCTTTCTTTCTTTCTTTTGTTTTCATAGAACTAAATCATTTTTCCATGTACTAAATGAATACAAGCATCTGTATGTTCTTCTCTCTGTTTTTTTTTTTTTGGGTGCTCATTTATATGCTATTCTTATTGAACTAAATGTTAAGCATGCCACGCTTGCAATCATGGAATAAAAGTTTTGATATGAATAAAAGTCAGTGCAGTTAGCTTTGAACTGACATTTTCTTCTTTTCTGTTATGAAGATACTGCTTCAATATTACCTTGAGCGACAGTGTTTGCTGAAGTGTGTCAGGCAAATTCTCCTGCATGCCTGTAAGTCCTTTTTGATGACACGGATGATATTGTAGTTTTTTTTCCTATGTAATAATGGAGAACCTGTCTTATCTTATCCCTTTCCAAAATTTTGCCACCGCAGATATTGTGGTTTTTCTTTTTTTCCTATGTAAAAATGGAGAATCTGTCTTATCTTATCCATTTCCAATTTTTTTCCACCACATCTTGCTTCTTCTTCCTTGATATATATATATAGTTTGAAACTAACACTACCAGGGATTGACCCCTGGATCACACACACTACACTGTCCCTACCAGCTCATCTAATGAGCGGGAGATTGGTAGTGAAATATTATCCATCTAAGTTAATAAGATATAATAGAAATCAATTTCTTTAGTGGATTATACTGCTTATTGAGGCTATGGTATTGATCCTGCCATTTATGTTTTTCTTCATCTTTCGGCCTTATGTTATCACTAGTAGTTAAATTGGACAATATCCAATGGACTTCAAGTTGAGGATGGAAGATGTTGTTCAGTTAGTTTGGAAGATTTTTTTAAGGCTTATTATGGATTTGGATGATTGGAAGAAAGTGTGAAGGTTTTGTAGAAGGTAGTAGGCGATGCTTTTGGGAGATTAGTGTTGCAATTTCTTCTGTTATCATAGACTTATCTAGGGTTGTCTTTGACACCATCCGTTGGTCGTTTAAGGAGACATTGACAGGTTTCTAGGAGTTTGATGTTTCAGGTCCTAAGTTCCTGTGCAGTCTGCCTGCTTGGACACAAAATCATGAAATTGAAGAACCTTTTCAAATCCTAGATTTTTTTAGGTTGTTCGTTTGGTGGACATAAACATAATCAATGGGATACGTTGGACTTTTGGATTCAACTTTTCTTCTGATTTTGCAAATATTGCTGTCAATTGGTCGGTGAATTTTTTCATAGATCCACATTTAGATCCTTTTGTTGATTCATTTGCATATCCATCTAGATCCTTCTGCTGATCAAATCCATCTCATAGATCCATCCATGTATCCTTCTAATCTTGCTGTAGATCCATGAGGAGATGCATCTGGGGATTCCTTGGTCAACTTGTCCGATGATCCATAGCAGATTGATGTGAATATTCATCCATTGATGCTTCTTCAGAGACAGCTCACTCTTAGTGGTCTTGAAAACTATTTTCTTCCCATTGTCCACAGTTGTATGGGTATTATATTTCCTACTGTGAGCCACTTTCCTGCGAATTGTCATGGTCGCCCCAACAATACATGTATCAACCTTCTTCATTGAAATCATCCTTCAAAAGAACAAAAAAGGAACCACACCATAGTGTAGATAATCAGAGTAATGCTTTCCCAGCAATTAGTTAACTAGGCACTGAAGCAACTTGGTATACCTGGTCTTCCACCTTCAATTTCAGGTTATCTACCAATACTTTGGTGCTACATTCAGGTTATTCCCACTATCAATGATCACATTGCAGATCTTTTCTTTATAATCCACTCATATACACAAGATGTTAGTGCTTGCATAATCTTCTTTTTCCTATCTTCGAACACTGTCATAGCATGACACATCTCTAAGCTGCGCCAAGTCAATGCATCGAGCTTATATCTGTTGTTCTTCCTTTTTCTTCTTGTTCACCACTCCTTTCTCTACCTCTTCTTCCACCTTTTCGCAAAATTGTAAAATCTTTGAAGGGCACACTACTACAAAGTGTTCGATTTCCCTGCATTTAAAGCAAAGTGTGGCACAGCTATCTTGTCTTGAATGGCCTGTTGAGTGTTGACATACCATTTTCAATCATTGTGGTGGATAGTAGGGGCAGCGTCTATGCTTCTGTCCGATTTTGTTACTGTCACATTAGTTGTGCTTCAAGTCTCATGTGGTATACTAGATGAGGTCAGCGACGGTGTATACCCCTGCTTGGGATTCATGTGCTGCGTTGGTCTGTCCAGGCGACGACGGAAATTCCTGATTTTGCATGCAAATCGGTGAATTGAAGATTGCCGAGCTTTGCTTGAATTTTCAGCATCAATTGCAATTTCCCAATGCTATAGTCATGACCCGTCATTATCTCATTTTGATTCTAGATGTGAAAGCCTGTTCGGGAGTGGGAGATGAATTGATGATCACTTTAGAGAACATCACAAAGAATCATCAGGTCATGAAACTCTTCGTATAACTCTTCAGATATGGTTTCTTATTAGTCAACTAGAAGGTACTTTTCACACTTCTCTTTCATCTTCTCCCGATTTTCTATAGTAGGTTTCTCTGCCTGCTAAAGAAATCTTCTAGATGTAGCCACTACAATGCTGATTCCTTCAGTTTCAACTTTGCAGTTTGCTCGCCAAACTTTTTTCCTCTTCCGTTATAGCATATCAGCCAAAGTGATCCTCTATTGTCACCAACCATACTTGTAAAGTGTGCATGTTGCACTTTCTAAAGATGTCTGGAACCTCTACTCGCTTTTGAACCACCTTAGACCTTCCAGAATCCCCTATGTTCTTGCCCAAATGATCTTGAGGTATAGTTGTACGAAGCGTGAGGAGAACTAGCAACAGATTCGAGTTCGGGAGTGGGAAGGCACCTGTTTGGCTGTTTCATCATGTAGACAAGTAGAAATGGGTAGCAAGCTGGAGTTGGTGAGGCACCTGGTTTGAAAGATACTGCAACTAAGTTCTGAAGAGTAAGGCAACTACTTATCCTTGAGGAGAAGAATCACATCAACCAAATTGATCAATTTGGTTCTTTTCATTTTTCTGGTATACTTCCTTTGTTTCTATAATATGCCAATGGCTGTTCTTTCAAGGGTGGAGCAAGTCCAGAGGAACTTGCTGACATAAAGAAATGAACTAGGCTTCAAATTTCAACTAATGGATTGGAAAGAGGTGCAAAGACCAATGAAGGAAGGTGGCGTAGGTGTGGGAAAAACAGAGAAATTGGGCCCTTCTGAGTTAGTGGTGGAGATTCGAGGAGTCGAAGGCTCTACGGAGGGAGTTATATCATGGATATATGGGGAAGCTGAGGGGGGTTGGTTAGTCATGCTGGGTCAAGTGTGTGGAAAGAAATCAGCAAAGTGGGAAGATGATTAAGAGTGCTGAACTAGGGTTTATCTTGCAAAGTTGGTTGTGAATTTTAGAAAGTATGCCCTTCCTTATTAGTAAAGCTATTGTTATCTGTTTATGGAAAGATACTTTGACTGATGACTTTCCCTTCTCTGAATTTTTTTCAAAGCCTCCTCTCCATTTTTTACTAGGGGTAAGGCATGTGTGATGCACGTCGAGACATGAAGGGAGGGAGTTTCCGGAGTGAAAGATAGAAAAAGTGGAGAGAGAGGTTGGGAAACCGGCGGGCTACATGCAGGTGCATGATGCATGAAGAGAGAGAATGAGGGAAGGGCTCAACAGTGGATAACCCATCCCAACTTATCCCAATTCTATGCCCTTTTGAGCTATAGATTTTCTTTTTTGGGCGAATGTCTTGAGATGAGATGGTGCAACATATGTATGGAGTGGTTGTCATGCGGCCATCAAGGTAGGCCTAGGAAGTCTCTTGCATGGGCTCTTAATAGATGCCTTCCATGCAGGCTACATGTAAAGAGTAGAGTTAATGCCTGCTACTTGCACATATGTATTTTAAAGTACAAAATGCCCTTAGAAAAACCAAACTGACACCTAATTGCAGGGGTCGAATTTGCCGAGCATAATATTCAACTACATTTTCAATTTCCAAAATACCCCTACTTCCGTTTAAAATGTCTTACTATGTCCTTTGAATGTTAAGCATTCTCCTCCCCGGGGAAAATAATTGCGAGGGTAAATTTGTCTTCCATCACTAGATACCTCAATGTGTTGTGAGTAAAGAACCAAAGATATAAGGGGCTTAAAAAAAGACACATTGAGGGATAATATCAAATTAAAGAGAACTACGCCCCCAAAAAATAAATCTCAACCTAGAGAGATGGAAATTTCCCCAACAATAAAAGGTTCCCAAGAGGAACAACCTATAGAGAGATGACCCCTTTGAGCTCAAGGTGATCTAGTGCCCATTCCAAGTTCTTTTCAAAGAACCTATACAGTTGCTTTATATTAGAAAATCCTTTGATTCCTCTCTTTCCAAATGCCCCATAAAAAGCCAAGGGGAACAATGTCAAAGAAATCACCCCTCTTGGAGTGAAATGGCATCTGTCACATCCGAGAAGAATTGCATAGATGGACTTGTTGGGCATCCAAGAGATTCCCAGAAATGTAAAGAAATGACTTCATCGGTCCCTTGCTACCTCAAGATGAAGGAAAAGATGACTAAGAGACTCTTTTGCCTTTTTAGCACGTGATACACCTATTAGGGATTGAGATATTCCTCTTTTTTAGGTTGTGAAGTGTGTGGATCTTGTTAAAGTGTTTCAAATAAAAGTTTGCATCCGCAGAAGAAAAGAAGAATACCACATCTTGGCGATCAGGGAAGAATGCTAACTCCTTGTTATCACCTAAGAAAAGATGTGAAAGAGAGCCTGTCAGTTTTGATGAACACCACCCCTTTTTATCGTCATTTTCCGGGTTAATTTTCAAAGAGTATAACTTCTCCGTGAACCTGTTAAAGGAAGAGATCTCTTCACTCTCAAATTTGCACTCTAAATAACAAATCCTCTATTGAGCTCATAACAATCATTCACCTTTGCCTCTTTACAAACGGACAAGGCACATAGATTGGAAAAGGATTTTGCTAGAGAAATTTCAAATATCCACACATCCTCCCAAAACCTCCCCCCCCCCCCGCCTGGCGAGGGATATCTTTTTTCAACTTGATTGACAATAGCGTCCCCAAATGAAGAAACTGAGGTCATCTCCCTACATGAAGTGAAGATACTTTCATAGAGAGAACTTTCTACACAACTTCCTTGCAAGCCGCCACATTGGCACATAACTCTGCCTTTGTGGTTCTTTACTTGATCAATGAATTCAATCTCTTAAGCCTTGTTGGCAAGAAGCTAAGGCTTTTGGTAACAATAAAAAAAGGCGGAGAGTGGATTTCCATGTCCACTCCCTAGTGCTCAAGAAATAGCCCACTGGAGACCTATTGATGAGGACAAAGAAAGAAGCTGAAGAAATAAATGGCCGACAACTCTCTAGTGCTTGAGATATTAGCACGCCGGAGTCCCATTGATAAGGGCAACAAGAAGCCGAAGAAATTCATGCCTTCCGCATGTCTTCAAAGCCCATCCTTTGAAGTGAGTAAAACAAAAAATCCAGATTTACTTGATCATAAGCTTTTTACTTGATTTCTTTCGTAAACAATTGCACTCATTGTACTGTGGAATCCCATCAAAAGTTGTCTCCCTTCCACAAATGCACCTTCAGACAACGAAATAATATGGCTTGTGGCCTTCCTAAGCTAGAGGGAGGGAAGGAGGGAGGGAAAGGCATTTGGCAGGAATCTTTTAAGGTCCTCTAACTAAGTTTGTTTGGTATGAAGTCGAGATGGCAACACTGACTTTTGGGAACTAACATGATGAACACTGCATTAAGGCATCCTTCAAAAAAAGAAAAAAGAAAAAAGAAAAAAACACTGCATTAAGGCTTTTACTTAGAATGACACTATCTTGAAAATCCTTGATGAAAGTGATGATGACATCCGAGCACCAGTCAGAGTATACCAGATGAGGATGAGAGCTCCCGTTTCTTTATGGTTAGGTGATGCATACATGGGGCCTTGTGGACCCAATTCAAGTGCCTAGCCCGTTGAAGATTCCACATGCATGATTATGCATCTTTGAAGGCCCCCCTATACTGGGAAGATGAATGTGGGTTACTTGGTTGGACCATTTGTACGGTTGGATATCAATCGGGGACCATTCTAACCGTCGGATCATTGTCATTGGACATCTTGATCATGAATCCCACAGGCCACGAAATAGTTTAGTTTATTTATTTTGTTTGTGTTTTGATATATATATTTTTTTGTTTTGTTGGTTTAGCTTATATTTTTGTTGAGATAGGGATTAGGGAGTTATGACCAAATTTTATTTCATTGAGCGTCTTTATGTGAGAATTTTTATCTAATAGCATTTTTTTTTTTGTTTGTTTGTTTGTTGTAAAAAGTCTTTTTTGAGACTATAAAAGGCTTGTACGTCCCCACCATAGTCATTATTGCATATGAAATCAAAAAATTCTCTTTCTCTTTGCTTTGAGATGAAGCAAAATCTCCTATGATTGGAGTGGTGTGAAGCCATAGAATGATTCCATCTTATCTCTCTCTTATTTTCTTCTTTCAAGGTAATATCCACACTTTTCTTTTCTTCTCTCTCTCTCTCTCTCTCTCTCTCTCTCTCTCTACTTTCCTCAAGCTCTCTCAATCCTTCCCTACTCCTTTATTTTCCCTAAAACCAATCCCCAATCTCCCACAAAACCCATCTAAACCTAGGCCTACTTACACCGCACCACCGTACGGACCTCCACACGTGACCGTACGACCATATGGACAAGACCATACAACCAATCCATCTCCTCTCTATTTCCCCCCTTGATCTTTGCTCTTTTCTCTCTAAAATCCATCGCCCCAAGTCTAAAACCATCAAGTCCAATCCTAGAACCTAGATTTCCCAAAACCTTAATCCCAAATCGTCCTGAATTTCAAAACCCTAATTCCCAAATTCTAAGCCCTCTAGTCCTAACCCTAATCCCTAAAACCTCAAGCCCTAATTCCCAAATCTAAAATCCCCAAATCCCAAAACCCTAGTCTTAAACCCTTTAACAAACTAAGAGATTCCCTTTAGAATTAGATCAATTCCTATGCTAGATGGAAGTCCTACCTTCCATAGGTCCTATCTAATCATGTTTTATAAGATCTAACTGACGGGTTATGATTTAGTCTTGAATCTAAGCATAGTTAAATACTTGAATTCATTAAGCTTGTCATTGATTAGTATTATTTTGTGCTTTAAATTATTCTTGTTAATCCGTTAATGATCTCATTGCATCATTCTAGGTTAGGTCATCCGTCCTGCATCAGAAAGCCATAACGTTTTTTTTTTTTGGATGACACGATATCCCCACCCCTTTTGAGGGGGGACTATTCCCTCCGGATGCACGCAATCACTTGTAACCCATAAAGTTGTGTTTGATTATACTCCAATACTCTTGTAAGAAAGCTGTGGAGAAGCCGTTTGCGCCCTCTTCTTCTTGTCTAAAGAGGAGAAGGTAATCAATTGTTATGAAGTTCTCGACTATGTCGTCGCTTGGAATATCAAGCTTCATATGGACTTTTCTGAAAGTGAATTATGCCGATTCAAAGAGCTCATGAAGATGTTCTGCAAAGTTATCACTTATCATTGATCCATTAGCAGAGGATCGGAAAGATGAAGCATTTGGCGAATGGTAAATTCTCTATAAAGTCAATAATGGAAATCTTTATGTCTGAGGTCGTTGTAGGTGCCATATGTTAAGGTTTGATAGGCTCCTTTCATGTCGAGAGTGCAATCATCCACGTATTCATAAAAAAGGGGGAAAAACATGCAAGCATTTGTATGAATCGCAGCAACAAACTAAATCCTTACAATGGAGAATTTGAAGAAACACCAAGTGCAAACAAAGAATGAAAAAGAAAACAAGCAAGCATTCACAATCCAAAAAAAATTGTTGTTGGAATGTCGGTCTGTTCCATCAGAAAAGGTCGTATTGTAGAAAATGCTCTCTTATGTCACATTAGGGGGACTATGGTAGGAAAGAAATAGGAGAGTATTCGAAGGCAAATCAAGGGCAGTCAAATACATCATGCGAAGTGTCCTTTATGATTGTAAGATGGACTCTTCTAGGCTTGAGCCTAGTGGCGACTTGTATGAGGATGTTTTCTGTGAATGGAGAGCAGCCCTGATCGGTACTCCTAATGGGGGACTATACCAATTTTCAAATTGTTGTCTGTGGGGTTTTCGTGCCTATTGTTTCTGTTGTTGCTTTTTTTTTTTATTAGCCAATTGTCTCATTTTTCAAGTAAGTGATGGGAGTCTCTCAGTATTGGTGTGTTACTATTCTTGTTTCCCCTTTCGTTTGGTTAATATAAATTTTCCATTATTGGAAAAATTGCTTCTAATTCCCGGTTTTCCTTGCTGCAACTTTGTTGAACCATTCTACTCAATTGCACAATTCCCTGAGGTGTAGTTATCCTAATTGGTACTTAGGAGAAACCTCGTGAAATTCCTCTTCCGGGTTAACCCTTGCTTTACCATCTTGTTGTTTCAATTTCTCCAAATCATTAGATGCCTTGGGTGCTCTTTTTCTAGTTCAAGAATCAACAAATCCTTTCAATCTTGAAGAGACCGAAGTTGGTTGGATTCCCACAACAAATCATATGTATCCAGTTCCTGACAGTAATACTTGCCACTGCAAGTAGATATTTGTCCAAGAATCCAGAACTGCTGGAGGAAAAAGGAAAACGATTTTTAACTATTATTAATATTGTTAATGTTATTGTTGACTTGTTATTATTTTTACCTGCAAGTATTGTTAATAAACTTTATTTATTCATTTTTATACTTGTATGATGGGTTTTGAAGGTTTTTGTTTCGGTCCATAGATCTTTAATTTTTTGGAAGGTGCGATTCTGTAAAAGATTGGTTTTAGGAGTTGAGTCTTGGGAGTGGGGTTTGAAATCTTGGGCTTTATGGAATATTAGAAGAAAAAAGATGCTGTAGCCTTCTCTATGGGATTTGAAGGATTGGTTTAAGAAAATTAGGGTTTCCAAGCAATTGAGAACAACGGGTTTCAAAGGAAAAAAAAAGGACAACGTGATTTCAGAAGCCCAAGGGGCGTTCGTCGTTGGTAGGCAGATCGTTAATTTTTCCTTATTGGCCAATGAATGCATTGACTCTTGTCATAGAAAAGGTGAGGAAGGACTAGTATGTAAACTTGATGTTGAAAAAGCTTATGATCACGTTGATTGGTCTTTTTTAGACTATATGTTGGGCAAGTTAGGTTGTGGACCTAAATGGCGATTTTGGATACAAACTTGTGTTAGATATGTTAAATTCTCCATTCTGGTCAATGGATCACCGAAAGTGTTTTTTTTTTTTTTTTGGCGTCTTCTCGCGTCCTGCGTCAAGGTGATCCTTTGTCTACGTTTCTATTCATTACAATAATGAAAGCCCTTAGTAGAATGATAGACAAAGGAACTTAGGTTGGTCTGGTCAAAGGCTTTGGGGTGGATAACATGAACTTTCATATCTCCCTTGTTCAATATGTGGATGATACTCTTCCGTTGTGCAAGGCGGACTTCTTGGCGGAAAATCTTCTCCCCATTATGGTAAGTTTTGAGGCGGTTTTTGGTTTGAGGGTCAACATTGACAAGAGCGAGATGTTAGGGGTGGGCATATCCAAAGAGAAAGTTCGGGAATTTGCAAAGGCACTTGGTTGTAGGGAAGCTTCTTTTCCAACAATGTACTTGTGATTACCATTATGCATAGGAGAGACGAGGAAGGGATTTCTTATGGGAAGGGTCAGGTGAGAAACATAAATTTCGTCTCATGAAATGGGATGAAGTGTGCAAACCAACGGATCAACGAGGAGCGGGAATCTTGAAATTAGAAGAAATGAATTTAACTTTGTTGGGGAAATGGAGATTTAGGATCGAGGGAGAAGCGAAATGGAGGGAGGTTGTAGCAAGAAAATATGGTGTTGAGGAAGGGTGGTGGTGGACTAAAGCTTCATCTTTGTATCGATCCTCTTCTTTATGGAAGTTGGTCGCTACACTTAAAGAAAAATTGTGGGAGGGAATTGCCTTTCAATTGGGGGATGGTAGGAGAGTTAGATTTTGGGAGGACAAGTGGGTGGAAGAGGAGTGGTTGGGTGATAGGTTTCCATGTTTAGCAGGTTAGCTAGGGAAGAGGGTGAGAAGGTATTTAATTGTTACTCAGTTAGGGGTGCGGAGCTAACATGGGCCCCTATCCTCAAAAGAAACCTATCGGAAGGAGAGTTCGAAGACTTTGTTCAATTGCTTAAGGTTTTAGAAAAGGTTTCTCCAGTCCCAACAGAGATGGATTCCTTAAGGTGGTTAAAGGACAAGTCATTCTTAGTCAGATCCTTTCATTGATTTTTGTGTGCAATCGGGGAAAACCAACGGGTATCCTCAACGGCCTTTCTGTGGCAGTATGGCGCTCCTTTGAAGGTAGCGCAGCCTTTGGATGGCTAATAGGTAGGAACAAAGTTCTAACAATAGACAATTTGCGCAAAAGACAAATGATCCTTCCGAACGTATGCTTGTTGTGCTGCAAAGATGCAGAATCTGTCGATCACTTATTCATTCATTGTGCTTTTGTAAGGGAGGTATGTGAGAGTTTCTTACAAATCTTCGGGGTTCAATGGGTGTTTCCAATCAAGATAGAGGAACTTCTAATAGCTTGGCATGGTAGAGGGGTAGGGAAAGAAGGGAAAAGAATGTGGTGCATAAGCTTCCTTGCTGCACTCTGGGCACTATGGTGGGAAAGGAATGATTGATGCTTTAGGGAATGGAGTGATGCAAATTTTCAGTTGGGCTATTCTTAATGTGAATGAGTGGTTGGAAGCTTAGTTTTCCTTAGGGGGGAGTTCCCTTGTACATTTGTTTATATTGTATTTCAGGCTATTCTTAATGTGAATGAGTGGTTGGAAGCTTAGTTTTCCTTAGGGGGGCGTTCCCTTGTACATTTGTTTATATTGTATTTTTTAGGCTTCGGCCTTTTTTCAATGAAATCTCATCATTGTTCAAAAAAGAAAAAGAAAAAAAAGAATAGAAAAAAGAAAAAAAAGAAAAGAAAAAGGACTAGAAGTGAAATAGGTAATAGCTAAAAATACCAAGAATGAGGACACACTTGTTTGCAAATTTGACCGCTAAACTCACCCTTAATAACCTCTTCTGTAATTTCAAGAACAAAAGGGGAAAACTCTAGGGTTTTTAATCAGCGGTCACTGGTCTGTACAATTGCTCCTTATATAGAGGTGTTCCTAAATATCTAAAGCTGATGACTATTCCAAATATCCATGGTAACTTGCTAACCATATTAGCCAAGCAAACCTAACAAATAAAAGACCAAATCAAGTAAAAAAGAATTATGCACGTGAGCCATTGGGCCCAGTCATATGGTCCATTGGATTGAATTGTATGGCCTAATCGGTTGAACTGTGTAGCCCACATGATCTAGACTGTCTGATTAGCTCACATGATTTGCTCCTTACGATCGCCCCACATGATCATAGGCCCCATTTGTAAAATGTGCAGGCATGGGGTCCACAATATAATCGAACCACCTGCAGTGTCTACCACCTGATTGGATAGAGGTACATGTAATTGGCCCTATTTTGCCGTTCGTGTGTTTCAGTGGGGCCACAGATTGGACATTGAATAAGGCCCATTGGATATATTTTCAGGGACTGATTATCTGCTGGATAGGCTGTGAGCCTTAGCATTTGATCATTGGTCACAGATCATTATGGTTATGGTCCTGGATGCATCAAATGGCCCCAAAAACCTTGTACAAGGTATTGATGACAATGGCGATGACGATGGTGATGATATGACATATTGTGGTACACATTGATTGTGTTAATTTCGTATAATATCATATTTATCAATGTTATGACTGAAATATACATTATACATCTAAAAGTTTTACCCTGACCAACTTACGATCACATGCCTATTGTACAAAACCTTCAATTTCTTATCTTTCCCTGAAAGGCTGTGTTTGTGAAATATGATCATGAACTGAACCTGTTCATGTCATTGTACCTTTGTCATTCTGTCTTTGCGCTGTCCCACATAAAATTCTTGATTCCAACTTTTTGAATGGATTGGTTGTGCCATCATTATGGTCAAATACTCGTATGTAAGCAATACTGATTGAACATTGGTTGAGCAAATTGTACCATGATGGGACTTTTGTCCGTATGTACTTGGTCTTTACATGCTGTTTTGCAATTTTTAAAATAAGAATTGTTGCCCCTTTTCTGGTTTGCATGTTATGTGATGGATATTGTTACCTCTTTGCTCCATACACCATGGAAGTATATTTCTTTTGGCTGTGGAAGGGAGCTCTTCTAGAATCTAATTATCTCAGTTAATGCTTGCAGTTTGATTCCATTGCTGATGGTGGAGTAAAGGGTTATTTTTGCTCCTTTAGGATTGTGGACTTTTTATCTCATTGGCTTCACTTGAACACATTCCTCATAGCCTTCAAACATCTCTGTTAGACTTTAGTATCTAGCTAAACAGAAACTGACCCTTGAGATGCAAAAGTTGCTCACCATTTAACCACCTGAGCTATGGCTTGTGTGCTTGAGGCTCCCAACATTGCTTGTGCGTTGCACTTTGGGTCTCTCTTGCATGATTTTCTCTGAAATATAAGTACTTTGATAGTTTGTAACCTCTCAGAGAACACAAGCTTCACATCAAGTTGGAAACTTCCAGCAATTTTCCTAGTAACTGGATAGAGAACGGAAAAAGCTTTGCTGACCCTATGTTGCATTTTAGTTGTGTTATCTTCCTCTTTGGTTTAGGTGCAAATATTTCAGAATGTGCGATCTTTTAGATTGCTTGTTGCTGTCATCCTTGTTAAGTTTTTATCTTTTCATTTTCAACATACCAAATGGTACATCCTATTTTCTTTCAACAGATGAGCTATGTTAAGGTTCAATTGCTGACAAAAATGATCTCAACGTAGTTGGAGAGGGTGGCGTTTGTAGACAGAATGGTGGTTACATAAGTACTGTTGGACGTCCGTGTATTTGATGGCTATGTTTGTTGAGGTTCCAAACATCGGAGCTGACCAGTATGGACCTTGCTCACTTTTGGAATAAAGTGACACTGTAAATGTTTTTCAGTGGACCACTCATGAACTTCTAGTAGGTTGCTTGACTTCAATATTTATGATACTTGAACTGTCTGGTTCCCCTATGGATTTCCGCTTCCATCAGGAAATGATGCATAAATTGGAGCGCTTGTCCAGTTTTATTGTTCAGTGGGGGGCTTCCAACCTTAGCCTTTCTTTTTGTGGATGCTAGTTGTTCCTTTTGTGAAATATGTTGCCGAATACCTCCCTCTCTCTCTGTTTTTTTTTTGGTTGTCTTTTGAAAAAATTCTTGTTTGTTACCATCCAAATTTTTGGTCTCAATGCTTTCTATTATACTGCCTACAAAACTTGCATATTCATCCGTAAAAATTTACTGACATAGGATTTGCTTCCTTTGTAGACACCTTTCTTCTTAAAGACATTAGTTGAATTTGTGTCTTATATTGTTGCATGAACATTTAAGTTAATGTAGAAGACTGATATTATACTATTATTGAGGTTGTGGTTTTATCTAAACACTGTTAAAGCTAATACTTCTTCTTCTTTTTTTGCAGTATATATTGGAAATGAATCTCTTGAAGGCAATTCAACCGAAGAAGAGGTGTTGCAGTTAGTTAATGATGGACTGGAAAGGAACTTATTGTCTGTTCTCCAGGACCTTCTTTCGTCCAAGCATCCAGAACATATGGTATGTTTGCTTAGGAAGATACTTGATGTTTGACGAAGGTGACCGTAGTGATTGACAAAGAGGTTTTGGCTATTGTGTTTGTTCCATTCAATTGCCATTCTTCTCATTTATATAACAGTATTAGGTCTGTTTTGGTGTTTTAACCTTTTATGCATGTTATGAGGAACATTTTGCAGGAAGTTGACCTTGCCATTTTGTGGGCGGAGGAGATTTTGATCGAAGTTAATTTGCTATTGGATATTCTATTTCTTGTTTATTATGAGACCTTTTGCACTTGCAAGGGTGAGCAATGGAAAAGGTTATGCTCGCTTTTCAAGGTGATTTATTTTCTTTTGGTAACTGTTAGCTTTAATCTGGTAGATATCTCTCTCTGAAGCAGGTCTAATTTAACATTTCCACCCTCAACTATTCCCAATTTCAGGGAATGTTGTCTAATTCTTTAAGCATTGAAAGGCTGGCCATATCAATTGAAGCGACAAGTTCTTTATACTATGCCAAAGTTCAGCTACTTCTTATTCTTATCGAGACCCTGGACCTGGACAATCTTCTCCGAATGGTTCACGATGAAGTGCCATTCAGGTTTTCATCAGATTCTTGGGTTCTCTTTCTTTCATTCGATTCTCAGTGTTTTGGCTGAAGAGTTTCTGAACTGTGTTCAATATAGCTATATTTACCTCATTCTTTTGTTTGGATATTCATGTTACTGTTCACTTGGTGCATTGCTCATCAGGCAAGGTCATTCTACATTTTCCTTGGCGGATTTCCAAGAGATGGATGCTATAGTTTCAAGTTTCAATGCTTTGGAAACAGCAGAAGCAGGGCCTTTGATTCTTGCATGGGCAGTTTTCCTTTGTCTAATTTCATCTCTCCCAGAGAAACAAGATTGCAGTACTCTAGTGGTATGTGTTTTACATGAACTGTTGATTTTTCTAATAGTCAGCTTGATGGCATGTTCCTTCTATGATGTGAACTGTGCATTGCTTTCAGGAGATCGATCACATAGCTTATGTTCGCCAGGCCTTTGAAGCTACACCACTAAGTTATTTCCTTGAGATTCTTTACAACGATGTTTTGAGGGATTCAGATGTAAGCGAAACTCAATTATGAAAGCTAGGTGAAATTACTTTTCTTGTCTTTAGGAGTTTTGGCTTTCTCAATCATTTATTGCTTCATTTAACAGGCTAATCACTTTATTAATGCAGATTTAGTATTTAATGGTTTTTAACGACTCATTTTGGTAAGGTTTTCTTTGAGAAAAAGTTTTTTTGGGGGGGGGGGGGGGGAGGGTGTATGGATTCCATGAACGAAGTGCTGTTAGGGAAGTGGATGTGGCAGTTTGCTATTCAGGAAGGAAGACTCTTGGTATGGGATGTGTGACGGGGTTTGTGTGTTACAGAGTCATTGCGATACAGAGCGTCCAAATTGTGGAATGCTATCTTCACGGTGGCCCCCAAGTTCAGAGGAGTGTCCTTTTCTGTGGATGATGGTAGTTGCATTCATTCTTGGGAGGATTCGTGGTTAGGCAAAGCCCGTTAAAGGAGGTGTTCCTGAGGTTAGACAATCTTACGCTAGACAGGAACGTCTTTGTAGCTCGCTGCTATTACTGGATCGGTGGTGAGGTGGTGTGGTCTCTCTCGTGTCAAAGGGGCCTCTGGGATGAGGAAGTGGCCAATCTCACTAGCCTTTTCAATAACCTCAAATTCATGGTTCCCAGGGCAAGTGTAAAAGACGTGGTGTGTTCATATTTTGGGAAGGTTTTTGGTTTGGTCATTCTATAGTTTGCTTAGTGAGCTTGAATTGGTCAACCGCCACAATTATTGGTTTTGGAAGTATGAAGCCCCCTCAAAGGTTGCATCTGTCATTTGGTTAATGCGAAGAAAGTAGGTGCTCACCGTTGACCATCTCATTAAGACATCCATGGTGGTCCCCAACATATGCGTTGTGTATGAGTGATGCCAAATCAGTGGATCATTTGTTCCTCCATTGTCCATTTGCAAGGAAGATTTGGAAAAGCCTTTTAGCTACCCTTAACACTTAATGGGTGGTGCTGGGATCTATTCCAGACTTCCTGGTGGCATGGTGGCAAAAAGGGGAAGATGGTTTGGCGGTGATGGCTGCCTTATGCGTTATCAGGTGAGAGGAACAACCACTGTTTTGAGAACATGTCCGGGTCTGTGGGGAAGGTTGTTAGAAAGACTCTCTTGGGTTGTTGAGTGGGTGTCTGGTTTCGCAATATGGACTCGTGTTCTCATTGCCTTTTGGGCTTGTAATCGCTCTGTATTGTTTTCTGTCTTAGCTTCCCAAGGTGGCTTCTTAATAAAATTCGTTACCTTTCAAAAAAAAGAAAAAGAAGACAAATCTTATCTCAAATATCAGACTAGATTAGCAAAAGCCTGTAATTTTCTAACGAAAGACTTGTTGAATATGGTTTAACTGAGGAAACGGTCCGTGATAGAGTGGAATGGCAGAGCAAGATTCGTGTGGTCCACCCCAATTAGTTGGGATAAGACTTGGATGGCGACAATGATGATTTGATGTTTATTAACTTGTGACTTCATTTTCCATTTATCTATTTTTATATGTATAGATGTTGGGTTTGCGGTTCCTGACCTTTGATTGTCACTTCCTACTGGCCTTATTAGCTTGCTGTGTTGTTCCTATTTTATGCATGGGACAACATTTGAAGCGTCCACTTTGCGAAGGGCAATCTCATTGTTATTGTTTTGGGTTTGTTAGAGATTGTTGTTTTTGACCCTTTGAATAAATACTTTTCTTCCTGTTCTTCTTCTTCATCTTCTTCTTTGATTGATTACAAGGAGTAAGCAATATTGGACAGTTTTATTGGTTAAGCAATAGAGGACAATATAGTGCCTTATTTTGTTTTCTTTTTTGGCTTGCTTGGGTTTTGAAAAGCATCATTTGTCAGAATGCCATTATTCATGCATGACATGAAAACTGTAACTGTTGTAGACTGAGAAATATATTGAATTTGACATAAGATGTGTTGAAGTTTGAGTATTTTCCTCAGTCCTTTGGCATGTGCTCTTGCAGAGCCACATTGCTGGTTATCGAAGTGTTCTCAGAACATTTATTTCTGCATTTATTGCGTCGTATGAGATTACCCACCAGGTACCATAATTTTTTTACCAGCTAAATTCTGTTGGACAAACTAATGTATTTATTGCTTGCTCATACTCCTTTGATCGCATGACAGCTGGAAGGGAATACCTTTGAGCAGATACTGGATATCCTTTGTATGATCTACCGTGGAGAGGTTTGAATGCCTAACAGTTTTCTAATTGTAATACAGGTCCATGTGAATTTTATTAATTTTTGTGCTGCTCATGACTTGTTACTGGAGGTTGGTTTCATTGTATGTTGCAGGAGTCACTTTGCATGCAATTTTGGGACAAAAATAGTTTTGTCGACGGTCCAATTCGTTGTCTCCTTTGCTCCTTGGAGAGCGAATTCCCATTTCGAACAGTTGAACTCGTTCGCTTATTGTCTGCTCTTTGTGAAGGAACTTGGCCTGCAGAATGTGTGTATGTTCCCTTTCTGTTCTCTTTTTCATTTATGCGGCCTTTTCTGTCTTATTTTGTTTTCTTTGTCATGTCATTTTTTTAAATCCTTGTAAGTGATTAGTTGAACTAATTTTGTGTTAATTTTCTTTCAACCCATAAATATGTTATACATTTGTGGCTGTTTGGTTTTGGATTGGAATTTGTTCTTTAATATCAATTTGGAAACTGCATGAGTTTCTATGGAGCCTCTTATGTAATCTTGAAGCCTCATGTCTGTTGTTTTGAATGCCTTCAGATGCATGAAGATTTGTGCTAGCAACTATTCTCGAAGTTAAGAAATGCGGTTATGAAGCTTTTTATGTAGTAATAAAAAATTCATACCATGTATTTAAGGTCAACTAATGGTGATTGCATTGAGGTGAGAGTACTCATCCTCGAACTAGTCTCTTGCAATCGGCTTGGGTGCCAAACCTGTAGAGAATGAGACACATAGTGCTGGTGCTGGCAGGCTTAACTCGGTTCGATCTCAGCTTCAGGACACACGGCATAATGGGGGCAGAGGAGAGGAAGAGATTGCGACACGTGTTGTCACCTATGCAGAGCTTGTGATGCATGCCTTAGTTATGAAAGGTGCTGGCGACTCCTATGACAAGTTGACAACACGTAAAAGGAGAGAAGGTGGTTTGACTTGGGGTTAATATAAGGACATCATTTGGCAACATCGGGCATTACTTCCCTCTTATGCTTGAATCTCTCACATGTGTTGGAGGGACAATTACTCCCACACGGGCCATAAGTTATCACACGTGGGAGGTTTTTCCATCCTTTTATTTATTTATTTATTTTTAATAAAGGAACCGGGAGACTCTTCGATAGTTGTAGTTAGCCAAAGCGGAGTTTCACAAAGGGGAGGTGGGTGTTGAAGTGATAAAGTCCCTTGATATACATTTATACACTACACTCTGACAGCTTAAGCTTTTGGAGTAAATGGTTGTTTGACAGGGTATCGAAGCGGAAGGTCCTATGTTCGAATCTCGAGAGCAGCAAATATGCCTCGCTAATATATTATTCTCCCACGGGGGGTCAGGAAAATCAGGTCCGGCCCAGGGACCAGGAAATTAAGCCCGACCTATTTATGGTGTGAGTGTCCCTCCACCTTCGTCAATATGTTCCCGTGCGGAGTTCCCACCTCGCACGTGCGGGGGGGTGTTGAAGTGATAAAGTCCCTTGATATACATTTATACACTACACTCTGATAGCTTAAGCTTTTGGAGTAAATGGTTGTTTGACAGTGGGACCCACCATGGAGTTCGAAGCTCGGGGTCAGATGACTCTAGCATACAATGACAGGAGAACAGTGGAATTTGGAACTATAGTGGAAGTGTCAAGTGTCCTCATTGTTGAAAATAACTGAGAAACGAGAACTATGGAAGATGATTCATTAGGAGATCAACATATAGTGTCAGTTGGATTTGCATACAACTTTTTAGAGGAGGCAGTGATAATTAGTGCTCTTTGGGCTACCATCATGAGAGAGGAAGACTACAGTTTGTATCAACGTGAGTCAGATCCGTTGCGGGAAGAACAACTTGGGTTTACAGGGGAACATACACTGTTAGAAGAGCTATTGCGATGGTCTAAGGATGTTCTGGAAAGAGTGAGAGGTCCGTTGGACTATCGTTTAGGGCTTGGGTGAAGATGCTTAAGCGTTACTTCAATTTGTTTGAGGTAGGGGAGCTTTCCATCAACAGGAGAGTCAAGTGATGAAGCCTAGGAACTCTGTAAGAGGATTGAGGGAACTACTAAGCTTGGAATGCTCAACTAAGTACAACACCACATGTAAGGCCAACGAGGGAAAGAGGGTCAAAGGCAATAGAACGGTTGATCAATGATTATTCTCTCATGTAATATTAGTGGTTGGGGTTGTAAGGTTAAAAGGGCTCAAATTCGGAAGATATGTAAATAATATAAGGCGGATATTGTTGCATTGCCGGAATCAAAGATGTAGTCGGCATTTTCAAATTCAGTCTGGGGGATTAAAAGCAAAGATTGCGTTACTTTGGATGTTGTGGTATCAACTGGTGGTTTCGTTGTTGCATGGAATTCTGCGTTATGTGCTAATGAAGACAAGGACGTTGGTATTTTTTCAAAATTTGTTTTGTGAGAAGTCTCCTTCTGTTTTTGTTGGTTTTTTTCCCCAGCACTTTATGGGTCTTCTATTGCTAGGCAGCGAGAATTTTTGTGGAAGGATCTCTCTAAAGTTAGACAAAACTGGAATTTGTCGTGGGTTGTTAGAGGTGCTTTCAATGTTATTAGATTTTCACATGAGAAATCACAAGGGGGGCATATAGTCCGTAGTATGCAAGGTTTTACTGATTGGGTGGATTCACATGATTTAGTAGATTTTCTAGTGGGGGGAGCTAAATTCACTTGGTCAAATCGTCGAAAGAATTCCACTTTATCCCGATTAGACATTTTTTTGGTTTCTATGGAATGGATTGAAAAATTCTTTCTTGTATGTTAAAAAGGTCTTCCGGGAACGGTATTGGATCACGACGCTATTTTTCTTGAGGTAGCTGAGAGGATTGGGGTCCAAAACCTTTTTAAGTTTGAAATAGCTTGGATGGAGGTGATTGGCTTTAACCATATGCTTATCGAGTGGTGGTTTTCTTTCACGGTCATTGGCTTTGTCGGATTTATGTTAAGCAGAAAACTGAAGATATTGGAAGAAAAGATTAAAATATGGAAGGAAGAGTTCTTGGGGCTCGTGAGGCAAAGTTCAACATATTATTGAAGGAAATTAATAAATTAAATGTGAGAGAGGAAGTAGGTTAGTTGATGACCGAAGATTGTGAGAAGAGAGATGATTTAAATATGAAGTACTCCAATTTGTATTAAAGAAGAGATCAGGTGGAGACAAAGATCAAGAGCTCTGTGGTTAAAAGTGGGTGATAAGAATAGTTGTTTCTTCCATAGTATAGCTTGTGCAAGGGCTTGGGGTAGCAAAATTAGTAGCATAATAGTGGAAGGGAAAAGAACATTGGAAAAGGGAGAGATTTGCGAATCAATAGTTAATTTCTATAAGTATTTGTTATCTTGTGAAAAGTGGAAGAGACGACTTTTAGATAATTTGGAGTTTCCTCATCTTTCAGCGGAAGAGGCGACTCATCTTGAAAGTCTGATCTTTGAAGAAAAAGTTAAGGCGACTCTCAATTTGATGTGTGGAGATAAGACCCTAGGTCTTGACGGTTTTTTGATGATGTTTTTTTTTTTAAAAAAAAATAAAATAAAATAAAAAATTTAATTTTTAATTTAAAGTTTTGGCAGATGGTTAAAGGGGATGTGATGGTGTTCGTCTTTGAGTTCTTTGAGCGAAGCTTTCTTTCCACTGACCTTGGGGATTCTTTTATAGCTCTCGTTCCCAAAATTGAAGGTGTGTAATAGATAAAAGACTTCGGGCCTATAAGTCTAATTGGAGGTCTATATGAAGTTGTAGCCAAGGTTTTTGCTTTGAGATTTCGTGGAGGGCTCTTTAAAGTGACTTTGGAGAATCAAGGGGTTTTTGTGATGGGCAGATAGGTTTTGAATTGTGTTCTTATTGCTCATGAATACATCGACACTAGGCACCGGGAAGGCAAGGGAGGAAGAGTTTGTAAGCTTGACATTGAAAATGCCTACGATCATGTGGATTGGGAGTTTCTTGACTACATGCTTGGCGGGATGAGTTTCGGCCAGAAATGGAGAGGGTGGATGCGTTCTTGTGTTTTGCCTGCTATCTTCTCAACTTGTTGAATGACTTTCCTAAAGGCTTCTTTAAGGCTTCTGGGGGTATTAAGCATGGTGACTCGCTATCTCCTTACCACTTTGTAGTAGTTGGAGAGGCTCTTAGTAAGATGATGCATGAAGGGGAGGAGGCGGGCTTAATTAGTGGCTTCAAAGTGTTAGAGATGGGAATGCAAATTAGTCACCTTTAATATGCCGACAATACTATTTTATTTTGTGACGCGGATGCGACTTTAGTGGATAATCTTCGGAAGATTATGGTTTGCCTTGAAGCAGTTTCAGTGTTAATCATCAATGTTGCTAAAATTTAATTGTCAGGAATATATCTGGAGAAAGAGGAGTTGGTGCATTTAGCTACGTTGTTAGGATGCGAAGAAGGGTTTTTTTTTTTTCCTTTTACATATCTGGGGATGCCTTTATGTATTGGGAGGTTGACCGAACATTTATGGGATAAAGTTATTGAGAGTGTTGAAAGGAAGTTGTCTAGCTAAAAACACTGATATTTGTCTTTGGGAGGTTGTTTAACTCTCGTCAAAGCTGCTTTTTTTTTTTCCCCTTCTTATATGCTGATTTATATTATGTCGTTGTTTAAATGTCCAAAATAGGTGCCGGATAGGTTGGAAAAGTTGTGAAGGGATTTTCTTTGGAAAGAGATAGAGGAAAAAATCGTTGCACCTCCTCAGTTGGAAGGAGCTTTATAAGCTAGTCCATGAAGGTGGAGGATTTGGGAACGATGAATTTAGTGCTTCCTGGTAAATGGTTGTTGAGATTTGGGTATGAAGAGGGAAAAGACTATTGAGGGAGTTGATTGAAAGGAAAAGACTGCATTTAGCACTTCTTGCTAAATGTTTGTGGAGATTTGGGGAGTGAAGAGTTCTCTTTATCGATCTTCTAGCATTTGGAAAGCAGGGGCAGTGAAGAGTTCTTCGCTTTATCGAGCTTCTAGCATTTGGAAAGCGGTTGTGTTAATTGATCTTTTGTTTCGCAGAGGGCTATCCTTTTTGCTCGGATCCGGTAATGTTATTTGGTTCTTGGTGGTCATTTGTTGTGGTGATAGGCTGCTTTAAGAAGATTTTCCTAGGGTGGCTTGCCTTGTGGTGGATAAGATGTATTACCGTGGATCGATGTTATACTATTAGCAGTGTAGTAGTGTTGTGGGCTACCCCTTACTGTAGAGATTTGAAGGATGACGAGATTGAGGAGCTTGTGCGTTTATTAGATCGGTTGAATTGTGTTGCTCCATTGCCTCATGAGGATGATTCGGTGATGTGGCATGCTCCTAGTTCTGGTTGTTTGTCAGATCCTTCTTTAGTTTGATTTGTGAGCCTCCTCTCGTCCATCCTGTTCACTTCCCTTTTTGCTTTCCGTCATATGGAGCCCCCCTATAGTTGTGGCTTTAGTTCGTTTAATGGGAAGGAAGAGAGTGCTAATTATTGACAACCTTCAAAGGAGAGCCCCTATTCTTCCGAACATCTGTTTGATGTGCTTGGTGGATACAGAGTCAATCGATCATTTGTTTATTCATTGCCCTTATGTGCTCCATGTTTGGAAGCATTTTTTCTTTTTGGTTCATATAAATTTGGTGATGCTGTTGTCCGTTGTGGATCTTCTGTGGGCCTAGCATTGGGGAGGGGTGGGGAAAGCTGAGAAAGTGGTGTGGAGAATATTTATCATGGCTATTTTTTAGGTGATTTGGGGGGCTCGGAGTGGCCGCTGCTTCTAGAATAGGGAATCTTCAGTGGAGGAAAGTATTCATAAAGTCAAGCATAGTGTTATGGGCTGGGCTTCTTATGTAAAGACTGTTAATTCTATCAATCTCGCGCTCATTTTGAGTTGTAGAGTTGGGTTGTATTCTTTTCTCACCTTTGGTGGGCTTCTTAACAAAATTGTTCTCTTTCTCTCTCTCTCTCTTCAAAAAAAAAAAAAGAAAAGCTAAGCCAATGACTACTATGCTTTCCATAATGCTCATTAGGACCATTGATCTTCCATCTGGTTAATCTAGACATGCAATGTAGTTTAAATCATCAATCCCATCAGTTGGATGGTCCAACTCCTTTATCGTGACTCTTGGATGGGCCTGATCTCTGATAAGCTAACTCGTGTGGTTTGGATGCATTAATTCCCTCCATATTTAAAAGAACTCGACCTCGAGTAGCAGTATCGAGAGGGAAGTTCTGACAATTGCTTCATTATAGTGATTCTTTTTCCTGGCTGCTGCGCACTGTTGGTGGGCACTTCATTTACATGGCACTTCTAATCTGGAGCACAATCTTTAATTCCACTTGCATTCGCAAACACAATTTATTCCTTGACAGTCTCGTCTTCTTCACGAATGGTGAGGCTTTCTTTTCTTCGTGCTGTTTTTGTTGCATTATATGATTTCTTCTTGTTCACCATGTCCTTTGCTAGCTGGTTGCATGTCATCATGCCACCACCTATGTAGTCCTTTGTTGTCTTGGTAACAGTCTTCATCCTGTTGTCCTTTCGTGGAGGATCTTCCTTCATCGGGTGGGTAGTGATCTCCATTCCATCACACAAAAAGTTGTCGGTGTCGATGTTGGTGAACTCTAAATACTCCACAGGATGATCATACATCCAATCAATTTCGACCAAGTAGGAGCTGACGAGCTCTAATTGGGATGGCGGCACATCATACCTACTCAGTGTATTATCATCCTGGTAAGTCGCTAGGGAATTGATGGGTCACCCCCATTGTGTCGACAGTTATCCTGGTGATCTGATGAGGCTGTCGGTACTTCTCCACTCATAGCTAGAACTGATCAGCTGGATTCTGTGAACCAATGTTAAGGCTACTGCCATTGTCGATGATGGCCTTGATGGGCTTTCCTTCACGTGTACTTTGAGTTGGGGAAAGCATTACTGTGCAAACGATTCTCAGTTTTTTCTCCTTATTGTCTCAATTTGCTTCGTCATCAATGAAAGGCGCCTTTGTCTTCAACATTGTCAACTTTCCTCCTTCAGTTCCTTATTCATCTCATCAGTCATGTTTTCATTTTTTGTCGTTGCCTAGAGAAGTTCATCATAGTAGTTGAGGTTCTTGGTATGACATAATACTGGAGGATGTCCTTTACCTTCAAACTTACAAAAAATAAAATAAAAAATCCCATAAGCTTTCTTTGAGGTCTCTCCTATTTCATGAGTGGTCTTAGGGCTAATAGTGCATATAGCCCTTTCTCTGCCTTGTTGGGGATCATAGGCGACCATTGGGATTCCTTTGAGCATAGTGCAACAATGTGAGGGATAGCTACTCATAGTGGGATGGGAAGTTGAATAGTCCCCGAGTAGGGAAGCTCTACATCTAGTGATAATGCTTTTGTTATGTGCCCACACTTTTTTACCATATGGTAATCTTTGTTTATACTGTTCAACCAAACAGTTATGAACACATGTTGGAAGCTCACCTTCAGTGCATTGGAATATTGGGCCAGTTGCAGCTTGGTTGTCTTAAACAGTTGGCATCGGATGGTTCAACTGATTGAACTGTTGCCTATATTCCTCGATAGTCAGCAATATCTGCTTGGGTCATCAACTTATAGAACCTTTTTCACCATATGGTAATGTTTGTTTATACCTTGATGTCAATGAAGGAGTTCCCGAAACAAAATTGTCTCAAAGTCTAGTGCCAGCAATGTCTGCTTGGTTAGTAATTTGTTAGTATTACAAAAGCAACGTATGAAATGGCTTGTCTTGGTAGTACTTATGGTCAAGGAGTTTTTCCCCCCATATGAACTTTTATTGCATCTGGTTGCATTCTTAAAAGGAGTTCCTTTCAGGAATCTAAAGCCACAAATGCGCTCGTTACTAGTAGATAGAAGAATAATGATTATCCTTTGTTTCTGCTACTCACTGATGCAATACGATGCATGGAAGAGCTTGCTGGGTTTTGAAGTTGATTAGAGTTGTACATTAGTGTTCAGTGATGGTCACATGAAGGTTGCAATTGCTACAAATATATGCGGTATTGCCTTTATATTTAGTAATGACTAGCCTTTTTTTGCTGATGCTCATTTTTAGCAATTAAAAAACCTGCCCCTTTTTATGTATGCTCCTTAATCTTTATGTGTGGTGTCTTTGCATATCTTTTGATTCACTGTATCCTTGGTTTTTCGAACATAATAGTTTCATGATGGTTTTATTGAAGTAGAATTCTGCGATCCTCAGCCTGAAGATATGCATAGTATCTGTGAATTTTTGTTTGTACCTGGGTCCCATGGTGCAATGTTTCAGACCATTAATCCAATGGGAGGCTGACCAGGGATGGACCATACCCAAAAATTTCCTAGATTGCAAGATTCGAAGTGTCCTATAGTTGGCCTTTTCTGTTGAATAGGTTGCTTTTTGTTTATCTTTGCTGTTTATTCTGCCAGTCATTAATTAGAGGGCCTAGCTTGTCCTAACAAGGAATATTTTTGCACATGATCCATACATGGTTAGGTCCATCTGAACAACAATCTTGATCACTGAATTGTATCTAGCACTTGTACAATCTGTAATGCCATGCGTATCTTAGGCTTCAGGACCTGTATTTCCGCTTTATTGAATGGCAAATACTGGCTATGCAAATATTTCACTTAATTTGATGCCTACTTGTCTCGATGCTCATATATTTACTAGAAAAGCATGAAATGGAAGACTTCACAGTATGTACTATGCACATTGCATTTTATCATTATCTTCAGTGTTTTTAGGTCATGCTCTTTTTGTTAACAGGTATAATTTTTTAGATAAGATGGTTGGTATGACATCCTTATTTGAGATCCCTGGCGATTCCTGTGCCAACATCTCCCAGATTGTCGTGACACCCAATCCAATGCATGTCCCTGGGGTCGAAGGCCTGCTCATTCCTCGTGGAACCTGTGGTCATGTTTTGAGAGTCTTGGATGGAAAAAATGCTCTCATTCGTTGGGAGGTGGATGTCTCAACTTTCTTTCCTAGTCCTTTTTTTTTTTTCATAATTAGGCTTATGATATTTAAGTTTCGTTCTTGTTGTGCTGGTTCTAGATGCCTCTGATATCAAATCGACAAAGTCTAAAATTCATTTGCCATTTAAGATTAGCTTCCAGAATATGTTTTATTTTTTATATTTATTTGTGATGTTAGAGTGACACATCTTGAAATTACTTGTGCAGCCACTTATGATGGGCTCCATTCCATGTAGCACGGTGTATTAATGATCATCATGATTAGTTTTGTGACAGATTACTTTGTGCTATTCAGTCGCTTAGATTTATTTTGTTTTATTTATTTTTTGAGTTTGTGCATCCTACCAAACCACTGCATTAGTTAAATGAACGCTGTTAAGAACAATTATCATTCTTCACTAGTAGCAAAAGTTTCTTTTTGATATCTATTACATTGCACTTTTGGGATATCTGTGCTCTCATTGCTGGTCCCTAGCCTTTTTTTTTAAACACCCACACCCCACACTCACACACCCACTCTTGTGTGATATCTATGCCCTCATTGCTGGTCCCTAGCCTCTTTTTTTTTTTTTTTTAAAACACCCACACCCCACACACTCACACACCCGCTCACACCACACGGGCACTCGATCCCTGGCCTCAGTGTTGAAACTCTTGTTTGTCTACCACTGAGGCATGAATGGAAACCCTAGCTTGGATAAAGGAAGGTTGCGTCAGGTTGGCAGACGACATCAAACTTATGCCATGACTTCCATGAATCCAAACTATACAACATTCCAAACTCAAAACTCATGCTAGGGTGTTCAAAGTTATGGCCCTTGATAGAGTGAAAGCGGAAAAGGATTTATGTAGCGACTCCAATTAGTTGGGATCAAGCTTTAGATGATGATTTTTTTTTTTTTTTCCGTAGGCAATCTTTCGTGTTCCATTTAACATTTTTCCCATTGGCTTTAATTCTTTTGAGAAAGGTCCTAAAATTTTCATTCCTTCAAGAAAAAAAAAAGTAAAAATAAAACAGTATTGATTTGCTGTGAGAGGCCTTGTGGATTCTCTAGTTTTTTTTCTGCACTCAGATGCAATCCTCATCCGTCTTCTCAATTTTGATTTGGAAAATGTTCCTTTTATCAATGTAGGCTGTAGCACCTTCCCCTTCCTTTGATCCACCCACTGACCTCAATGCTGTGATTTTTGTCCCTCCATAGAGCCAAAGTCCTCTTCAGAATTAGGATTTTCTTCTGCTGCCTCATGATCTTCCTCCAACTTGTATTTGGTCCAGTTTTGAACTTGGGTGATACTCCTTGTCCCCTAGAAGACTTTGCTGGATTCATAACATATTGGTGAATTGGATTTTTTGTAATCTGCCATCTCTAGGGAATCCAACAACTTCAAGCTCAAGCTATTCATTTCCCTTAAGGAATTGCACCACCTGGACCCAAAGGATGAATCCAATGGACTAGGAGATCTACTCTTGGAATTCTAGCTGTCGTTTTTATTTTTTCTTTTTTACACTGTACCTTCTTCCAAAACTCTTTTGTCTTTCCCACGGATGAGCAGCCTATTGGTTACTTGTCTCTTCAGATGCATTTTTTGGAATATCTTCTATTGGCTCGGAAGATGATATAAATGAGGTCATTGGTCTCCCAAGAATCTCTCCATTTGGGTGTATCTGAGGAACTATGTGTAATACTTCTTTTTGAACCCCATGTTGATACCCCTTGATTGCTAAAGAGGACGAGCATCATACTCATGTTGTTTCGTATGTATCAGGCCGATGTGTCCACTAGACTGTCCTACCATGACATTCATAGGAATCACAGCTGTCCCATAAGTACCAGGTGCCAAAAATCCACTATTTGCTAATGCTGGATTTGAAATGGGTAGTCCGCAATGCCAATATCTATTAACACTCTCTAAAAGCATCTGATCTATTGAATGGATGAGGATGTCATGTGGGTTGACCTGGTTACAACCTGAATCTTCTCCCTTCCGATGTGGGTATGGCTCAATGCCACTTAGGTTTTCCTCATTGCCACGTAAGTCTTTGTTTCCAAGTGTTCTCGAATTGGATTGCCTTTCGGCTTGCCAGCTTGAAATTTTTGGGCTTCAGTAGCATGTTTCTCAAGAATTCCCTCACCGGAAATCTCCAATCATCAATCTTGTGAACTGCACCTTTGATAATCCATTTTGCTCATGAATCACTTTGATCAGAGTCGTATGGTTTTCGTTATCCAATGAAAGGCAAGAAACAAGGTCCAGTCAAGAACAGAAAAGGTCCAATCATCAATCTGTGCCATCCATCAAGTGCTCCCCACCTCGTATGTCTATTGATAATTATATTGACATGATCATCTGAAACATCATCAGAAATTGTCCGGAATCATGATGAAAGTTATGGCAAAAGTTTGACGCCGGCATGACTTGGGGTTTTGTTGTGTGACTCGCTTGGGGATCAGAATTGGCATGACTTGCCCCAAATCATCCATTTTGGTCCCATATCAGTCTGGTGACTTGTTTTGTTGCAGACTGCTGGACCTTGATTGATTTGACTTGGATGATACCAACTTGTTTTAGACTATACTTGAAACAAATTCTCGACCCAACCTTGGTTACCCATGTCCCCGAAGAGTCTTGAGGCCCATAACAGTCTAATCTTGCAAAAGATGTTTAAGTGTTTGTAGTAGATCTTAATGAGGCCTTTGAAAGATACTGATTGCTCCAAATGGGGCAACCAAAAACAAAGTTATTCCTCTTGGAAGCCATCAGACAGGTGCATGCGATCAAACTTTCCATTCAGTTGTCTGCCTGGAGCTATTAACAGCTAATTTTGAATGTTTCTTCAAGTTCTACGACAACTATTTCTGCATCTCTTGTCGAATGAATGGGAATCTCGATAAACATGTCTCTACTCGACTATCGAACATTGTCTGTTATAGTTCCATCTTTTCTGAATGATGGAATGACATGTTCTCTATACACATGCTTGTGAATTCTCAATAAAAATAACAGCTCCAATCTGCATCCATGTTGACAATCTAGGACTTCATTGGATAGGGACCTAATCCTTCATGGGTGCTATTCCTTTCCTGAACCTTCTGCTCATGTTATTAAATTGCCCAACTAGTGATTTAAGAAGCTTACCAAGTTGTGCTTCAATCCGTTCTTTGTTCCAGCCTTGTAGTTGAATTTTCCTTGGGAGCATGCATCTCATGCTCACGCATACCTTGCATCACGTACATTAATATTGATTATCAGACTAAATTATCAATTCTGAGTGTGTTTGTTACGTTCTCATTTGCTTTAAAGAATGTATCCCACATATGTCTTTGCCTGTTCAGTTATGAGCACTGGTAGCCCATTCTTCTAGACGATTGCAAATTTCACAGCTTTAAGCAATTTTATGCTTGTTGACATGTCCTGTGATGTTTCACCAGAACCTGATTGCCCATAGACGAAAATTACGAAAATATAATATCAAGTGGTTGTGGTTATGAAGCCCATATCCTGTGTAAGGATTTGTAGCAAACTGGTTTCTTACACGTACTCTTTCATGATTTTCTTTGCTATACATTGTAGCAATTCATTAGTTGAGCTCATGATTCTGATTTGGCAATGTCTCGCATGTCCCAGATCGCTTGCAATCACCTGTAGGAAATTAAATATGTTTTCTTATTGTAAGACTTCTGTTGATATGTGAAGTAAGCTGTTTCTTGTAAGACAGAGTAGATGATCTTTGGTCTGAAGATGATGTATAGCTTCCTCAGGTCCTGGGTTCAAAAAAGTGGGGATTATAGTTTGGTGACCCAGAGGCCGGATCATTGGTCTGATTGGTGTCACTGTGGATGGACCATGCCCCAAAAACCTCAGATTGGAAGATCATAGTTATCCAGTCTTTGGTGCCTTTTCTGTTGAATGAAGGCTGTTGCTATACGTTTTCTTAACCATCTACTTGCAGGCCAGTGAATGTAGGGTTATGACTGTCCCTTCAGTGGTATTTAGGGGCACAGTCCATCCCACTCTTAGGCCCTTGTGATCAAAGTTCTGGATTACTGAACGAGAGGTTGAAACTCGGGGCCCTAGATTACTCTACATACCCTGGGATCTGGAATCATGTAATTCCACTTCTAGTTATCGAACAGAAAGATTAAAAAAACCTGGGATTATTGTTTTCAAAATTTGCAAGTATAGTTATAATTTCTTGATATGATTTCAATCCCTTACCATTTCTACATATCCATGTGACTAAAAGCAATTCAGACTTTAGAGTGAGAAAGATATGAGTGAGAAAGATATAAAGTATGAACACAGGGCAATTCAGACTTCATTGCGGGTGATTGTGTGCATCCGCAGGAAATAGTCTTGCCTCAAAATGGGGCGGGGACCACCTTGACGCCATAAAAAAAAAATTGTACCTGTTTGGAGAAATAGTGTCCTTTCTGTCTTTTAAGGCTTCAATAAATTTTGTGACTCAGTTTTTCTTTGTTCTAACTTCGATGCAGTATATGCAATCTGGAATATTTTTGCTGCTGTTGCGTTTGGTACAAGAGTATAATTTGAACAGTTATGAGGATGTCTTCGTTACTGTTGACCTTCTTTGTCGGATGGTGTTGTTCAACAAGGTAATTTCTGATACATATTGCTTCTTAACATCTTCATCTTTTCTGTATAACTTCTTCACTGAAATCTTTGCTTTGTTTCCAACTTGATTTTAGTGCCGAAAGAGTTATTAGAAGTAATGTGATTTGTTACTACTGTATCAAATATGATTTACCTAAACATGCCTAAACACTTGTTCTTCCCTTAACCGTGCTGAATCAGTTGGATTTTGTAGATAAATTTTCTTGAAAGGTAGATGAGAGTTTTGATATGCTATTTCAAATGGCATGAATAGCATATTTTATGTTTCTTCAAATCATATGATGCAAGGGCATAGTTTGAAATAAGTCTCTTCAACTGTACACATGGCATAGTTGCACAGCAATCCAGACTGTCCAAATTGCTGACCCAACTATGGATGGAGCATGACCAAAAAAACTATACAAATAATATTAACCATCTGATTTCTCTTTGAATTTGAATCACTCACTATAGTATTCTCACCCATCCAATTGATAGCCACTAAAAGTGGACCATGCTTGATGAGGTTGATTTTGGATATCTTTTCCATCCAATTGTGGATGTGTGATTTTGATGGTTTTCATTACTGTACATTACTTAGCACCACATGTGAGGACGATGAACTGCTACCATTTTGAAAACGGTGCAAAACTAACAAAGTAGTCTACCCCTATGTGGACTCTGTAACCCGCTACAACGGCAACCCATGTACATGAGGCAGGTCACAACATGACAGAAGTCAACAATCCAAGCTGTCCATCATGCATTTTCTATCATACAAATCTACATGATTTTACACACATTGCATGCCTATCCCCAACAATTCGTCACCATGGCATGCTTAAGGTGCGACTCACCGGATTTATGTTTCAAATCAGGTGCAAATATAGGCTGAGGGCAGACACATAAAAATTGTTGCACTAGAGTGCACTCACAGGACATGAATGGTATTTAACTAAAAATGTAAACTGCCACTTTTTATGTAATGTAGATTATTGTTATTATGCTGTCAATATTCTAGGGATTTTTACTGGAAAGTTCCTCGTGATTTGTGCTTTTACAAAAAAATGCCTTCACCTTTTATAAGTATGGAAAAGTGCTTTTTTGGTGAGTAAAAATGACCAAAATGCTCTTATCTATTGTTTTTTCTTGAGAAAAGGTGCTAGTGTCAGAGGCATTGTTGGCCCATGTGGTGTCCGTAGGACATCTAACCCAACAAGTGGTTCATGTTTGGCCCATTTGATGATTAGATTGGCCTGATTATGGGTTCAAATGTACACCATGCTGGGATGGGTTGGATGTTATAAACACACCATGTTGGCTCCACAATGTTTTGACTCAAATCACACACACACACACACACACACATATTATCAAATATCAAATGAGGTACCATGGTTATTTCACTCTACAAAAAAAAAAAAAAAAACATGCTGCGCTTTCGAAAGGTTGGGGCACTAAGCTGTGGCAAATCAGTTGTGTTATGGGGTCAAAACAACCCCAAAAACAGAACCATAATGGCATTACAAGGCTGTAACCACCGTTGCAAAGCCGCAACGGTCCATTACAGTCTTGCGTCTCTCTTCTTTTTCTTGGATGAAGTGCCTCTCTCTTTCCAAGAGAATGCAAGTGCCCCATCATGAACATCACCTTTCACAAAACTCAGGCATATTTACTCATCAAGTGGACAAACTTGTATTTTGCAATTTATTAATGACAGAAAATTTTGTCCATGGTTTGGCCCACCCAATTAGTAGATGTGGATGAAATTTGCACTAGGTGACCTCATTTTGGGGCTTAATCTATTGGAAAGGTTGGATTTCATATGCACTTAACCAATTGGAAGCAGTTTTTAAATAGCTTGTAGTGTAAGCTACACAATATGCAATATTTGTGAATTAAAGTAATAAAAAAATACATTAAAAGAGCAAAAAGAAAAAAAAAAAAAGGGAAAAGAGAATGAAAAGAGAAATAAGCCAAACACATAGTTCCACTGGTTGGCCGCACCATAGAAAACAGGTGCTTAAACATGTAAAACAGTGGGCCACGCTATTCTACAGCGTAGGCTAATGCTTGTACAGACATCAAAGTAGGCTGCACAAAACAAATGCTTGTAAAACAATGCTAATTTTACAACTTAACATAGAGTCGGCATCCTAAAGAGGAAAAAAAATGACAAAACGACATTCTAAAGTGGAAAAAAAAGACAATATACTCCGTCAATCATTTAGTCAATCAAAATAAAATAAAAATGATTAATTGAGGTTAGGAGTTAAAAGTGTACCTTTCTCTTCCAAATCAAGCAAAATCTGCAAATCTAAAGCTCCATAGTTGTGTGGACATGAAATGGGGGAATTATGATTTCTCCTTTGTTTGGGATCCAATGCTAGTGAAATTTTAGCTACACAATCTTCTCATGGGTCCGATTAAACTCCTAATTTTTTTTCCCTAAATGGTTGACTGGGTTGGTAGAATTGAGCTGGCGATTTTTATTTTTGGCGATGTATTTGGGGTTTTGAAATGGAAACCCCTCTTTCGAAAGATGAGTTGTATTATGGGGTTATGTTTGTGTTAGTTTGACACCATTTAAAACAGAAAAACTCTCCAATCGTACATTTTTATGGACCAGTACAAATGGTTAGGATTATCCTATGGGTGTGATAATAGGAATATTCTCTATCCATGATATGGACCATCATTTGGATGGTCCAGATTGATCTAATGTAGTGGCACGGTGTGATGGGGTCGGGTCACCACTAATTTCAAATAAATGTTGAACTAGCATAGAAAAAATGATAAAAAAGGAGATTTTTCAAATAGTGTACGCTACCTACACTCAATGTTCAAAGTATCGGTATCACTACAAGTTTCGTTGGCCTAGGATACAGAAACAATATCGATATCGTTGATAACCAGAAAAGCGAGGAAACATTGGGGAAACAACGGGAAAGTAGTGGAATTTTTCAGTGAAACTTCAGGAGATCCTAAAATATACATATTTGCATATTTAGAAATAAAAAAATTGTAAAAAGAATGCATACAGAATGAGTTTCCATTTAATGGGGGCCTCAAAGCATGTGTTGTTGTAAGAAATCAATCCAACAATCTCATCCATCTTATCTATCCATCCAACCATCCAACCTTCTATTTAAATGTCCATCGATACTTCAAAAATGGACAACACACGATATTTCACCGAGAAATTGTCGGCAACTTGAAAGGAAACAAAAGATTGTGGTCTCGATATAACCCATGTTGCGATAATGGTGATATCATGATATTATTAGTATTCGTCAACAAATTGAACACTACATACAACCATATGCCCATAAAAAATTGAAATGATTTTTTTTTTTAATAGATTTTTGATAATATCTGTACATTGACGATATTATTGAGATATCACAATATATTGGCGATACAAGCGACACTTGGAATTTACACAGTAAAAAATGTTGGCGATACATTGGCGATATTGATACATCGGCGATAGAAGTGACGTTTGGAATTTACACTTGGAATTTACACAATAAAAAATATTGGCGATATCGATAAATTGGCGATACTTAGTGATACATCATCGATACTCAAAATTTTTTATACTACCAATGTTATCGGTATCGCCGAGCTGTAGATACAGATAATATCGGGGATAGTTTGAATAGTGCCTGCGCTACAGGGTATGCTACATGCCCTGTAGCATACGCTACCAGGGAAATATGCCACATGCGTATGCTACATAGCGTACACCACACACTACACTATGTAGCATACACTACATGTTACACTAGGTAGCATACTGAAAACACTGGTTGGAAGATATCTGTTGGGTGGACCATTTTTTTTTTTTTTAAAACACACCCACACACATCACAATGGGTACTTGAAACCATGACCTTTGTGTTGAAACTCTTGTGAGTCTACCACTGAGCAATGAGTAGGACCCATCTGTTGGGTGAACCCTACCATGTGGTCCAATATTTTAACTTGAGACCTCCTTTTTCCTAATATGATACTTCGGTGGCGAATGATACTTGAGACTAGCACTCAAAAAATTGTACACGTCGCATATGTTTGCTCAAAATTAACCAATTAAATTATGGAATCCATTGTTGTTAAGTCACAATTCCAAAATCAAATTGTTTGAACTATCCTAACTGTTGATTTGTAGATTGTTGTTTTTTGAAATAGGATCATTGGATATTTTTCATTTTTCACTATCCAATAAATGTCCATTGATTTGGGGTCAATTACATTAGCAGGATGAGTGCCAATAGATTGAATGAATTTTGAGGCCGATTTAGGGCATCGAGTGATCCTCCAAATTGGCGACACTATTCATCTGAATTTAATTTTAAAAATTTCTTAAAATTTATTGGGAGATATGATGTTAAATGGTTAGGGATATGCGTTAGTGAAATGGTTGCCATAGCTTGTATGAATTTGGGGCCGTTTTGGGGGCCTACCTAAGTGCCTTTTTTTTCTCTAGTTCTTTGACCCTACTCATTGACTATTGTTCTTGATTTATCATCCTACACGTGTGAATCTGATGGTGGCATAGTGGCCTTTTGACTTTATCTGTGTCTCTGGTCATTGATGAGGGATGCATGATATCTAGTGATTGGCTTGAGAAGGTTATTTGACTAACAGATTGGTCATAATGGTCATTTATGCGTCATTTAGGCCCTGTTTGGGATCAAGGAAATGTATATGTGAATTTGGTCAATTCATGGATTTGCATTGTATTTGGATTTGGCAAATTCCACCCTTTGGAAATCGAACTACAAATTCATGGATTTGGGGAGCATTTATTGCGAAGGAATTGCGTTTTTTTTTTTTTTTGGCTTTTAAAGGAGTCTTCCATTTTGAGGAGCTACCAGATCTGGCAAGTCCCTGACAAAAGACAAGCAGGGGTTATTTGAAATCTGTGGATTGCACAAATTCCTCCTCCCAAACATCGCTGAGGATTCTAATATTGTCGACTCATCACACCAAATCTTCATCTTGTATTTGTCGTCTCTTTTGTTTTTTTTATTCTTTGGTTTTCAATTATGGCTGTTATTTGTTGATGTTGCTTTCATACATCAGTAGCGTTTATGTTGGTAATTTTGTATTTTCTATGGTGCAGATTGTAATTTACATTGCATAAAATATACAGTGCTCGATTGAGCATTGGCTTTGCTAAAAAACTATACATGTGAAGCCCACTTCTTGGGGATCCAAATTGTTCACATAGTTGGACCCCTGGTGGATGGGACATCCTAGGCCCCCCTTAGACTATCCTAGCTGCCTGAATGGGCCCTCGTTAGATGTGGGGGACCATTGGTTGTAATTATCTATTTTGATTGGGTTGGTAGGATCACCTGAATGTGGAGATATTGGGGTGTCAACCATCCCATGGCAAACCCACCGGGTCAGTGGTATGTATCATCAGCAGCTGGGCCTACCTGTGCTTTTGAATGGTAAAATGAACATACACCATGTCCTTCAATGGAGTGTTATTTAATACCTCTTTATTTTTTTTATGTGTTTCCTTAACTGTGCCACTCCAATGGCTGTGGATGCATCTTGAATATTATATAAGGAAGTGTCTTTTTTTTTTTTTTTTTCTTTTTTTCTGGTAGAAGCAAACACATTGATATGTTGGTGACTTTTTGTGTCAGTGTATTTATTCTTAGTCCGGATATATTTACCTCATTGGGCTTCACTTGGCAATAAATATGGATCTAGGTCTATGGCTGACCATGCCAGAAAAGAGTGCCTGTTAGACTGTGATTTTTTTCTTGGCTGACCTTGTCCCAACCCCTTCTATTATTTAGTATATTATGCCTGTTTGTAAAGTTGTCTTTCTTACTTTTGGAGCTTGCTTGCATTGGTATTTCCTATCTGCTGTTGAATTGAACTAGTTTTTCTTTATACATTTTTCTGAACTTGATGTACTATTTCAATATGTTCTAGGCCTTGTGTTTTGCTTTAATGGACATTGACAACTCATTATCCGTGAAAGCAGCTCGAATGGATGGAAACATGGAGACGAATATTTGGTTGGTAGATAGGATTATTAAGTTTTATTCATGTAATTAGTTTTCAGTCAGTCTTTTATCTTCCTTATTGTATGTTGAGTTTAACTGATTGCTTTGTTGGCTACTGTATAGTGTTGATGTGGTCAAGATCATTTGCTCCTTGGTCAGCAATTTGGAACCTAATGTTAGCAATGCAGGAGTGATGTCCACATGCATTAGCATTTTGACAAATTTTCTGAATTGGTGAGTTATATATGATTCTGTTGGTTGGTTCATAAGCATTTGCTTTTATATTCCTGTCATTGTTCCTTTATGTCTGTTGACTACTATGTGATGCAGGACATGGAAAATTAAATATGATATGCAAGATTTCAGGCTTAGATCCTACCAATTTAGAAACAATCACACAAATTCCACGTCCCACATGAAAATCCAAACATTCAATTAAAAAGGGGAATTTATGCGGGTCCAAGCCGACACAGGCTAGGACTGGACCAATAAAAATTATAAACCAAATGATGTCAAAGGGAAATAAAATCAACTACTCATGCATAAAAATCAGTTCCTAATCCAAGGGATTCCCTAATTTCAATTCAAGTAACCCCAAGGTGATAAAAAGGCGCAAATCAATTAGGGATCATATAATCTAGGGTTAGAATTCATGAAAAATGGCTATGAGAGGATAAAAGAGGATAAAAACCTGAGCCAAAAGATGATCCCGCGTGTGGACAACAATAATGGCCCAGACGGACGTGCGTGTGATCCCGGCCGCACGTGTGTGGGGCCCACTATTTAGAAAAAGGCCACATTGGCCCTGGTCGGCCAGGGATGGACTCCAAAACCCCCAAATCTCAGTTCGATCCGACGTACGGTTTGTGCGTGGTGCTCTGTCGAAGTTTCAGCTCGCCTACAGGCCGAAATCTAGAAACCTGCTATAATGAAGAAATCTGATGCAACAAAAGGACAAATTTGAAGTACGGATGGTAGGGGAAGATGGAAAAATAGATGATGGAAGATGGGGGTGAATTGGGATCGATGTGGCTTCGCACCACGGTAGTTAGCCCTTCGAAAAGGGAGGGCTTCGCACCCACTTTTGAATTCTTCCACAACTCACGAAGAGAGCAGAAAAATAAAGCAGGAATTTTTTTATTGACTTCAATGAATGAAAAGAACTACAAGGGGTGCCTATTTATAGGGAGAACCCTATACCCAAAAACTCGCACCATGTGTGACACCTATTACTTGGCGATGAAGTAAACTAAAATAAAAACCAAACAAGGAAATCTAAAGCGTTCACGATGTTCTAATTAATAACAATAAGCAAAACCTAAAATATAAAACCAATCCGACGAGTGGGCCACGATCATGAGATCCCATGGTGGGCTTTTCTTGAATATCGAGCCACTTTTCTGAACCAAAACTTGACTTCTAACTAGAAGGCCTTCCCTGGACGTCGTCATCGAGCCAGATCGATGGTGGGGTCCTCCTACGTACGTACGTGCGTAGGGGGGCGGTGTGAGTGTGCGTGTGCGCGTGATGTCCCCATCAATTCTCCCTGGCTGCAAAGATTTCGCCACTGGCGAAATAAAACTCCTGAACCGCTCCAGGATGTCAAGATCAAGTCTCTGAAGCTCCTCCTCAGTGAGCCACGTGCTGTCTGAAGCTGGGTGTGACTTCCATTTAACCACGTACTTCTGAAACCTGTCGTTCGACGTTGAAACTATCTGATGGTCCAGGATATCCTCTATTTCCTTTTTGGGTGTGTGAAGGTTAGGTATGGGAGATAGAGGCTGTGAAAATGAGTCGGGAAGGATGGGTATGGGGGGTAGAAGCTGGGAAGATGGGTCGGGACAGGTTGGTATGGGAGGTAGAGGCTGGGAACATGGGTCGGGACGGGCAGGTATGGGACGTAGAGGTTGAAAAAATGGGTTGGGAAGGGTAGATATGGGATGTAGAGGCTAAGAAAATGGGTCAGGACGGGTAGATATGGGACGTAGAGGCTGGGAAAATGGGTCGAGAAGGGTAGGTATGGAAGGTAGAGGCTGGGAAGAAAGGTTAGGAAAAGTAGATATGGGAGGTAGAGGCTGGGAAAATAGGTTGGGAAGGGGCCATAATTCAAGGGATATATATGGAGAATCAGGATGGGTAGGCGAAGGGCCGAACAAAGTATCAGTGGTCCCCTGAAAAGTAACTAAATCCTCTACATCGGATGTGAAACTAATTCCCATGAAAGGTAGAAGATCCACCTCATACACATTGAGACCGTTTCGTTTTATAATTTTGACGGGTCCAGCGCTACACGTGTGTAACTTACAAACGGCCCTCAAAGGATACCACTCGGGCCTGATGCAGACCATCACAGAGTCCCCAATATTGAATCATTTGAAACATTTATATTGGTCTGTAGAAAATGTGCAATGTTCATTATTAGTCATGATCTTCTGCTTGATTTCTTGATGCCATGAATGAATGTGATGCGCAAAAGACTCTGCAGACTCTGACGGCCTATGGGACAGTGACATAGGGACAAGATCAATAAGTTTCCTGGGTTTATAATCAGTAACGACTTCACGAAGACTTAGACCTGTGGACCTATCGACAAAATTATTCAACGTAAACTCGGTTGTAGGTATTACGGTGTCCCATGTTCTGGTGTGCTCTATATCCCTCCTAGGGGACTCATTCGGTAGATCATCAGGACAAACATCACGAACTCATCCACTACCGGAATGACCTCAGTGAGTAACTCTACACTAACACCTGGTGCACTATCTCCAGTCACAAGGCTGCACATGTTGTACCCCTCAAAATAGTGGTCTTGATGTTCGTCATGGGGTGGGTATACGGGTGCACGCGCATAACTGATTCCTTGGCCAACTCCATTCATTGGTCTATCCTTCAGGCCACCTACCTGAGATTGAACATCTACCCCAATGATGGGGTTTGTCCTGGCGATGGTCTTTAGTCGGGCAATGCGTTCATCAAGCTGCTCAAAGCATTAGTCCATTTCCAAGTGCTTAATCATAAACTCCAACTTCTGGGACAACTTGTTTATTGACTCTTGCAATTGTTCCATATTTAGTGTAGGGTGCCAACCAAAATTCAGCCATATAGTTGTCAAAATATAAGAGAGATTTTTTATTTTTTATTTTTTTTTATTTTTTTATTTTTTTAAGAATCGACCTAGTTTCTAAAAAACGAAAAAGGAAAGTTTCTAAAGAAACAAATTAGGAAAGTTTCTAAAAAAAAAAAAAAACCAAATTAGAAAAGTTTCTAAAAAAAACAACCTAGTTTCTAAAGAAAAAGAAAAAAGGAAAGTTGCTAAAAATAGAAAGTAAGTTAGTTTCTAAAAAAGAAAAAGGAAAGTAAATTAGTTTCTAAAAAAGAAAAAGGAAAGGAAATTAGTTTCTAAAAACAGATTAAGAAAGTTTCTAAAAAATTAGTTTATAAAAAAACAGAAAAGGAAAGTTTCTAAACCTAGAAATCGAAAACTAAGTTAATTTCTAAAATAATTTAAATAAGGGGATAACAGAAAATTTTAGCAGCTTATTTCAGGGTTTATGGACCTCTAAACAGCCATATATGATGAGAATTGATGCGTAATGGACATAAACAACCAAACCCTAAACATGTAATGAATTCCCCTACAAGAACCCTAGGCTCTGATACCAAATTTGATGCAGGACATGGAAAATTAAATATGATATGCAAGATTTCAGGCTTAGATCCTACCAATTCAGAAACAATCACGCAAATTCCACGTCCCACATGAAAATCCAAACATTCAATTAAAAAGGGGAATTTATGCGGGTCCAACCCGACACAGGCTAGGACTGGACTAATAAAAATTATAAACCAAACGATGTCAAAGGGAAATAAAATCAACTACTCATGCATAAAAATCAGTCCCTAATCCAAGGGATTCCCTAATTTCAATTCAAGGAACCCCAAGGTGATAAAAATGGGCAAATCAATTAGGGATCATGTAATCTATGGTTAGAATTCATGAAAAATGGCTATGAGAGGATAAAAGAGGATAAAAACTTGAGCCAAAAGATGATCCCGCGTGTGGACAACAATAATGGCCTAGACGGATGTGCGTGTGATCCTGGCCGCACGTGTGTGGGGCCCACTATTTAGAAAAAGGCCACCTTAGCCCTGGTCGGTCAGGGATGGACTCCAAAACCCCCAAATCTCAGCTCGATCTGATGTACGGTTTGTGCGTGGTGCTCCGTCGAAGTTTCAGCTCGCCTACAGGCCGAAATTTAGAAACCTGCTATAATGACGAAATCTGATGCAACAAAAGGACAAATTTAAAGTACGGATAGTAGGGGAAGATGGAAAAAAAGATGATGGAAGATGGGGGTGAATTGGGATCGATGTGGCTTCGCACCACGGTAGTTAGCCCTTCGAAAAGGGAGGGTTTCGCACCCACTTTTTAATTCTTCCACAACTCACGAAGAGAGTAGAAAAATAAAGCAGGAATTTTTTTATTAACTTCAATGAATGAAAAGAACTACAAGGGGTGCCTATTTATAGGGAGAACCCTATACCCAAAAACTCGCACCATGTGCGATACCTATTACTTGGCGATGAAGTAAACTAAAATAAAAACCAAACAAGGAAATCTAAAGCGTTCACGATGTTCTAATTAATAACAATAAGTAAAACCTAAAATATAAAACCAATTCGACGAGTGGGCCACGATCATGAGATCCCATGGTGGGCTTTTCTTGAATATCGAGCCACTTTTCTGAACCAAAACTTGACTTCTAACTAGGAGGCCTTCCCTGGACGTCATCATCGAGCCAGATCGATGGTGGGGTCCTCCTACGTACGTATGTGCGTAGGGGGGCGGCGTGAGTACGCGTGTGCGCGTGATGTCCCCATCACTATGAGGTTTTTGTAAGTCAAGGGTTTAGAGCTTTTCCTTTTATCACGTATATGCTTGCTGTGGTTACTGCAACCAATCTCCCTCGTGAGCCTTATGACTGTATTTCATGCATTAATCCAATACTTGCCTTCTGAAGTGTTCAATGTCTCTCTCTAAAAATGAAATCACTTCTAGCTCACTTGATGATTAATGTCTACATGACTTCTTGACGCCATTCGGTTAGAAGCTCAATGCTCTCACTCGCACAAACTCAGTTGTTCAAAGACGGTTTGGCTCTGAGCTTTTGATGTGTAGCTTCTAAATATAATAGTTTTTTAAGTTCTCAGGATTACCCCTATTTATAAATTATAGGATATAGGAACTGCCTCAGCTTCCTAACATCCAATCACAAACCACCAAGTGGCAGTTTGCTGTTAGTTTCTAAGGAACTCTTATCAGCTGCCTCTGAGCTACATTTCGTCCACCACGCCCTTGTGTGTGTCAAGTGTCAACCTGCTATTGGCGTCTCTGTTAGTGGAAGCATCTCTTGTCCAGGTCAGCCATAATCTTAAATAATAGTAACAAGGAAGGAGATCCAATGCCTCTAGAGGCATGGATTTTTCGTGCCTCATGGTATGCAAATGATGATCTGAACCACGCATCCAACGGGCTCTTGTCACCTTGATGAGACTATCCTAGCCAGCTAACAAATGAACATTTTCTCACTGAACTTAAGCTGTTGATGAGACTATATATATATATATTTCTGTGCCACCAAAAAGGGTTAGCATCTTCTGAACTCTTATTTTTGGTATTTGGCCCATTCACTATTGGACCTACAAATTGAGCAATGCAAATTATTGGTGGAAATGGGTTAGTTCGGGTTGAGGGGTGTCCCGGATCCAACCCATTTAATAATCGGGTCTATATTTTTGCCCTGGATCCTATCCATTATAATCTGGGTCAAGCCAAATAAAAATAAGTTGACTGATTTATTTAATGGGTAGGATCTGGGTATATGAGGATTGATGCAAGACCAATTCATTAAATCAAATCATGTGTGAGATCAATCAGCAAAATTAAATTAGTTTAAAAATCACAAATCATGCTAATGTCATCACAAATATCAAGATTCTAAGAGGAAAGCATGCATCATTTAAGCCTAAGTTGTCAAGCATCGTCCTACATGATCATTAAACTTGGAAAACTAGGATTTAGTTAATTTAGAGACGTCCAAATAACATAGGGTTAGGTCTATTGTAAAAGGGAAGGTCTAATACTACCTAAGGTTTACTAGATTCGGGTGTGGGTGAAGCTAGGGTTAGGGAAGTTTGGGAAAAAGGGTGAAATTAGGGCTAAATTGGGGAATTGGATGAAGGGATAAAAGGATTTAGGTATTATGAGATGAAAATTAGGGATTTTAGGTTAATTGAAGGATTTGGGGATATAGGGTTTAGGAATTTTGAGAAATTGTGAGATTTGGGGTTTTTAGGGTTTCGAATAATGGATGAAAGGATTTTGAAGGGGAAGTCAAAAGATGCAAGGGGAATAGAGATGTGGCCGCTCGGACCAGCTCGTGGGCTCACACGTGTGACCGTACGGTTGCATGTGTAGGGTCCAGTCGGCTTGGTTTGGTCCGTGATCGTGGGGTTTTGATGGAGAGGATAGTAAAAGAAGAAAGGAAGATGTTTGGAAGGGTTTTGGATGGCTTGGGGTGAAGAAAAGAAGAGATTTCAACAAAATACCTCGAACGAAGAAGGAAGATTCAAGGTGGATAATTGGAAGCTTCACACTCTCGCGATTGAAGATATTCATCGCACCGATCTTCGTTCCAAATTGCATAGAACTAGTCTTCACATCTCATGAAGAAGAGAAAACAAAGAGACTTGTGTTTTTTTATTATTATAGAAAATCACCATTGGAGTGGGCTTCACATGCCGCTGCCCACCCCCTCAAGAGCTTTAAGAAAATTACAAAATAGTCCCTGCTTTATGTCTTTTGACCAAAGTAACGCTAGTCTAAGAAAAACATATAAAACCACTCACGAAGTGTCCAAAAGCATCAAACATAAAAGTTGATCCTAAAAGATATATGTCCTATGATAAAAAATGGTCCACGATTAATGGCTCAATCATGTACTCCATGCGATCCAACAGTTCGATTGTTGCGTCCCTCAAATCCAACTATCCAAATTATTCCTTAAAGTAACCCCATGTGCATCTTCCTAGTGTGGGGTCTTCCAAATGCTCGTACATGCACTATAAGGCCTTCAACACGAATACTCGCCTAGCTACAGAGAGACTGGGGCCCGCCTCCTCTAATACGTGCGCAAAGGCGTATAAGATGTGATGTCCTCATCAAGGATATGTACCCAACAGATGAGATTACCTCTTAAAGGGATGTAATCTGCTCTGTTTTGGAGGGTAATCGACTTGCTATCTCATCAGGTTGATTCCCTCTTTGTTTTCTTTCTGGTTCTAAATAAAGTAATTGTCTAAAAAAAAAACAGATGAGATTTAAGGGTAGTACCAATGTATTCCCACAACGATCTGTGCGTTATGAATGTCCTAGATCTCGTACAAGCAGTGTTCGAGTTGTCGATATCGCTACAAGTTTCGCTAGCTAGAGATAAAGATATAATATTGTTATCGCCGATAACTAGAAATGCGGGAAAAAGGGGGGAACATGGAGAAAATTGTGGAATTTTTCAGTGAAACTTTAAGACATGCCTAAATACACATATTTTATAGCTTGGGCCCAAAAATAAGACAAAGCCACATCTCAAGTGGACATGAAACAATGGTGATTGAAGGAAAAAACAAATATCAGCTTCATCCAAAGCTTTTATGACACCAAAGAAGTTTTTAATGTTGGCGTTTAATCACGTTGATTCTTGTGGTGTGCTTCACATGAGATTTGAATATACCTAATTTTTTGGCTCATACCTTAAAATGATATGAAAAAATGAATGAACGACGTGGATAAACATATACATCATTGTGGGTCCCTTGATCCACCGAGGTGGGTGGGACCCCTAACTGTGGGGCTCACAGTGATGCATGTGCCTTAAATCTACACCGTCCAACCATTTTCAAAGCTCAATTTAAGGCATAATCCAAAAAATGAAGCATGCCCAAATCTTAGGTGGACCACACCACAGGAAACAATCGTGATTGAATCCCCACAACTAAAAACTTCATGAAGTCCACCAGAATGTTTATTTTCCATCCAACTTGTTTATAAGGTCACAAAGACCTATATTAAGAGACCACACAAATATCAGCTCGATCCAAACCTTGTGGCCCACAAGAAGTTTTTAATGGTCAATTACTACTGTTTCCTATACTATGGTCCATTTAAAATTTGGATCTACTTCATTTTTTTTTGGATCATGCCCTAAAATGAGTTTCCAATACAAATGGATGGCATGGATGTAATCACATACATCAAGATGGCCCCAGAGTCAGGGTCCACCAAAGCCGCTCGCTGTTACCCAAGTAACACCGTGTTATTTTGATCATGTGGGGCCCAACATCATTGTGATAAATCCACCCCATTCATCCATTTCAAATAATCATTTAGTGCATGGTCCCAAAAATGAAGTAGATCCAAATCTCTAGTGGACCACACCAATGGAAACAATAGTGATTTAATCCCATCATTAAAAACTTTTTAGGAGCCATGAAAGTTTCCGATCAAGCTGATAATTGTGTTTTCATTTCATCTATGTCTGTATGACCTAATCAAGAGGTTGGATGGCAAAAAAATATCACAGTGGGCCCCACAGAGCACTAAGCCAAGGAAGTCGCATGCCCACGACTTCATTGGGAAAAATCCGAAACAAATTGTGCACCGAGTAATTGAGTACGATGAGCGTACTGAGTAAAGTGTGTAGGGCCCAACATGATTTATGTAGTTTATCCACTCTATCCATCTATTTTACCCTATAATTTTAGGGATTCATGTAAAAAATGAAGCATATCCAAACATCAAGTGGACCACACCATGGGAAATAGTGTGAACTGAACGTATACTGTTGAAAAATTCTTACGGGCCACAAGTTCTGAATCAAGTTGATTTTTTATGTTTTAACTTCATCCATAGCTGTATGATCTGATTAACAATTTTGATGACAAAAAACAAAAAATCACTGTGGGCCGCCCTAGGAAGGTTTCAATGGTGGAATCATTATTCTCACCGTTTCCTTTGGTGTGGTCCACTTGAGCTTTGGATATGCTTCAATTTTGGGATTAACCACTAAAATGATCTCGAAAATGTATGGACAACATGGATAAACCACAAACATTTACGGTGGCCCAAGAGAGTTTACTCAGTACGATTAAGCATACGAGTTACTCGGTACAAAAATAACGTGTTGATGTAGGGATGTATGGACCCACCATGATGTATGTGTTATATCTAAACCGTTCATCCATTTGGAGAAAACATTTCATGGTATGACCTAAAGAATGAGGCAGATCCAAAGCTCAAGTGGACCCCACCATAAAAAACAATGGGGATTGAACGCCTACCATTAAAAGCTTCACAAGGGCCACAAAAGTTTTCAATCAAGATGATATTTATGATTTTCCCTTCTTCCCTGTCTGTGTGACATTTTGAAGGTTTCAAAACAGGCTAGGTCTCAAATAAACATCGTGGTGGGCCCTAGAAAGGTTTCAATGGTGGGCGTCATTAGCCCCACTATTTTATGTGGTGGGGTCCATTTGAGCTTTGGATATACCTCATTTTTTGACTCATGGAATAAAATGATCTCACCAAATGGATGGATGGTATGGATATAACAAATATATCATGGTGGGGTCCGCGGAACTTGGTGACTTAGCAAATCGCTACTAAGCCTTTATGTACTATTCTGCTTCCCCTATATCGTCAACAACTCGAAGTCGAAAAACCAAAAAAAAAAAAAAAAAACCCTGAAATTTCGTTCGGAGGGAGATTCTCACCGAAGAAAGAGGGATTTTTTAGGGAGGGTTTTGAAACCCTAAATGATTCCCAAATCGTGAGGAAATTCCCAAAATCCCTGATTTTTGCCGAAATTTTGAGCTTCCAATCGAGAAAGGTTTCTTACCTTTGTGTGCAATATTCGAAGATTGGCGTTGTCGATCGAGGCATTCTTCCGACTTCTGAGTTTCGATCAGCTAGGTACGAGATCACTCTCGCGCATTTACAAAAATAGCGAAAGCGATCTTCCGATTTTATTTCCTGATTTTTACCTATTTATCAAAAAAAGGGATCGTTGGCTACCGTTTTCTTGTAATAGGTTATGTGGTTGGTGGCTACAGTCGATATTCTCGGCATTAACACAAAATTATCGATGATATCGCTGATAATCTGGAGAGAAACGAAAATTTGGAGTATCAGTGTTGCTAGACTAGCGACACCGATATTATCGGCGATAATATTGACATTTCGTCGACAATGGGAACACTGCGTACAAGTATGCATTGGTGGCATATGCGTTGTGAAGTCCCTGTTCATGTGGGCAACTAGATCTAGCAATAGCATCCCCTGGGACGGTTTAAGTCCTTTTTCTTTTTGCCCATTCGGTTGATAAAATGGGAATGGGAATGATCATGTACATCTGTTTTTGTGAACTTTCACATCCATCCATTACTTTCCCACCTACATGTCTCATGCGAGAACATCCAATCTGCCAACTTTCACATCCATGAGAAACAAGTGAATGGGTCCTTCGGAAAGCCAACAAAAGCAGAATCCTGCTGAACCGAGCAAGACAACAGCTTAACAACCAACAAGTCATTCCATAATAAACAAAGGTCCGGGCATTCAACATCATTTAACAGCCGATTATTTAGCTGCGCTTTTCTAGAAACGGTACAAATATCACCTTGCTTTATTTCCTGCTCTTCCAAAGCAATGAAAGAGACTATTTGTACCAACCATGGTATTAAAAAATGGTCACGCTATGGCTGGTGACGGTGGGAGCTGTTATGCGATATGGGCCTGTAACACCTGTTCTGAAAAAGAAAAGGCTGGTAAGTGCCCTGTAATGGGCCGATACACGGCTTATGCATTTTCTTCCTTCCAAAAAAAAAAAGAAAAAAAAGAAGGAAAAGACTGTTACAGGGCTGTAAACGGTTGTTACGGGGGTTATGATAACCGTTACATCCCGTACCATAATCTCCATAAGGCTGGCTGTTACAACCACCATTACTGTTATTGAATACCTTGTTACTAACTAGGTTCCTTAATTTCTTACCAGAAGGGGCATTTCCAACCTCTCTAAAATTCCAGAATGAGCCGTTAATCATTGCGGCAAATTCTTGGAAAAAATATTCAAAGTCATCTTAGACCTGTTTGACTTGCAACACTCCCACTGCACCAAAATTTCTTCCTTTTAATTTTGGTGATACTTGATTTAATTTCGATTGATTTGGATTTCTCCTAATGATTGGAATCAGTTGTTGTTACTCTCCTGGTAAAGTGTCAACATTCTGATTAATAACTGATCCTCCAACTGTAACATATTATCAGTAACTCATCTCATCCTTTTTTTTCCAGTACCTGTCTCAATCCCCTAAGAACTAAGATCATCAAAAACCTTTTAGATCGTCACCTTCTTTCCATTCCAATTCACAACCCCACGCTGTTAATCATGGCATTCCAGAGAGGGATCATCCAGAATTGCCCTGTGAGTCATCCTCCGTACAGCTGAAACGATTTTCCCCCCCCTTCGAACATGTCCTGTTTACTGAATTCCAAATCATTTTCGTTGATGTCATAAACTTGCACCATACTTGAAGCAATCCTAGAATTTTTCTGAGCACCATTAATAAAGTCATTTTGTTCACCATTATATTCCTCCACCCTATTATATTGCCCACTGTTTTGTTCACCATCACTGATCTATTCTGAAAAAAACACATGGCCCTCACTGGCTTTTGAAGCATTATTAACAACATCTGGGCCATCTTGATTAACCCATCCACAGCATCCTTCTGAGAACTCAAAATAAAAATGAAGCCCTCCAAATCATGCCGTCAATCCTAACACAGAGCAATACTTGGGGGGACTTTCCTTGACAATCTATTGCCGTTGCCCTTTCGATCATGTCCTTATCCAAATCTTTTCTGTCCCTTTCTTCATAGGATCTCTTTCTAACCCTAGCAGCGCTAGGATGTATTCTGGTTGAAGTTGGACCATCAATTTTTAGCATTCACCCAAGGCAGCCTGCAATAGATCGTAAGAACGGCTCATTGAACAAGTAAAAGGGAAGCAGTGGAAATCCTATCGAAATCGGCACAAGAGGTTATTCTGCAGCAGGATTAGAATAAGCATACTAATTGAGATGCTGAACTGGTCTTCCTATTGTAACCATTGATTCCTTTGTCCAAACTTTCCTTTGTCGGTATCGCTACAAGTTTCGCTGGCCGGAGATAAAGATATAATATCGTTATCGCCGATGATATCGCCGATAACCGGAAATGCAGAGAAAAAGGGGGAAACATGGAGAAAATGGTGGAATTTTTCAGTGAAACTTCAGGACTTGCCTAAATACACATATTTACATATTCAGAAATAAAAAAATTACAAAAAGATTGCATTAAATAAGAAGTTTTTATTTAATGGGGGTCAAAATGCACGCGTTGTCATAAGAAATCACTCAAATAATAACCAAAATGAGTTTATGTAATACAAATGTAAGCTTATAATAATTAAGACATGCAAAAGTAAATGCATTTAAAAAAAATACACATTTATGACCACATTTCATCCATACATAGAATGACAAGGTGACTCGTAATCATTGTCCGGATCCCGCGACAGTTAAGAGTACTACTGTTACCCAACATGTTGGGCCCACCATCAATGTGCGTGGGTTATCCACGCCGTCCATCCGTTTTTTCAGCTCATTTTAATGGTTGTTTCGAAATTTGAAGCATGTCCAAAGATCAAGTGGACCACACCATATGAAACGGTAGTATTAATGATTTCCACAGTTGAAACCTTGGTAGGGCCTACAATGATGTTTATTTGTCATCCAACCCGTTCATAAGATCACAAAGACATGGATGAAGGAAAAACACAAATAACAGATTGATCCAAAACTTCTTTGGCCTTATGGAATTTTAGACGATATAATTTCAATTCACACTGTTTCCATGGTGAGGTCCACTTGAGATTTGGATATACTTAGTTTTTGGGCTAAAGCCCTCAATTTATGTGATAAAATGGATGGACAGAGTGGAAAAAATATGTAAATCACAGTGGACCCACATAAATTACTCGGTATTCATATCCACACCGTCCAACCATTCGAAGATATCATTTTAGTTTACAGAATAAAGAATAAGTCAGATCCAAATGTCTAATGGACCACACTACATGAAAACAATAATGATTGGATATCCACCATTAAAATCCTACTAAGGCCCACTATACTATTTATTTGACATCCAATATGTATGATTAGGTCATACAGACCTAGATGAGGGGGAAAATCAAATATTAGCTTGATCCAATACTTTTATGGGCTCAAAAAGTTTTCAATGGTCCACGTTCATTCAACATTGTTTCCTTTTTTTCTTCTCTTTTTTTCATTTTTTCTATTTTTTTTATTTATTATTTATTATTTATTATTATTATTATTATTTTTACAGCACACACACCATCACACACTCACGCCGCAGTGAGATTTCACCACCTATGTGTACTCGAACCCTCGACCAGGTGTTGAAACTCCCGCGAGTCTACCACGGTCGACGTTCATTCAACACTGTTTTCTGTAATGTGGTCCACTTGAGATTGGGATATACCTCATTTTTGGTCTCATACCCTAAAATGGTCTAAAAAAATAAATAGACGGTGAGGATACAACACATACATCATGGTGGGGCCTACAAAACTAGGTGACGTCACCAGCGAGTCTCCCTACTTAACAACTAATCCGCGTCGTGGACGGTGATTTCCTTCCTGCACTGAGATGCTAACCATCATAATGTTTTTAAAAAATCCACCCCGTCCATCCGTTTTTTTAGATCACTTTAGGATATCAGATAAAAAATCATATGCATCCAAAACTCAGGGCAGCCGCATGAGAGAAAATAGTGGAGATTCAGTGACCACCGTTTAAACATAATTGATCACTCATTTGGGCACACATTGAATGTATGTGGTATATCCACACCGTCCATCCATTTTTCCATCAAATTTAAGGGGTTGAGCCCAAAATTGATTCATATCCAAAGATTTAGTAGATCATACCACTGGAAATAGTGGGGATAATGATTTCCACCGTTGAAACCTTTCTAGGCCCCATAGTGATGTTTATTTTTCATCCAATCTGTTCGTAAGATCATACAGACATGGATGAAGGGAAAACACAAATATAAGCTTGATCCAAAACTTCCATGGCCCTCCAAGTATTTTTCAATGGTAGACATTCAATACAACTGTTTCTTGTGGTGTGGTCCATTTGAACATTGGATATGCCTCATTTGTTTTCCTAAAGGCCTAAAATTATCTATTAAAATGTATGGACGGAGTGGATAAAATAAATAAATCACGGTGGACCTCACCGTGTTTACTGAGTTCCAACCCGTACGACTTACGTACGCAATCCACTGCCTCAAACGGACTGGATAGTCCCTAGGACTAGCATGGTCAGTGCTCCGTGGACTTCAAAGATGATGTGTGTGTATCATCCATGCCGTCTAATTCATTTTAGAGACAATTTTATGGTAAGAATCCAAAACTGAAATGGATCAAAATCTCAAATGGACCACACATCGTTGATTGAACTCTTACCATTAAAAACTTCCTGGAGCTACAACAATTTTGGATCAAGCTGATATTTGTTTTTTGCCTTAATCCAGGTCCGTATGAACTAATCTGCATGCCGTGTGACCTAATCCACAGGTTAGATGTCAAATAAACGTTACAGTGGGCCTAAGAGGTTTTTAATGATAGACGTTCAATCATTACTATTTTCCCATGGTGTGGTCCACCTGAGATTCTAGTCAATCTCGTCTATAAGAAAATTAATTAAAATGACGTGTAAAAATGAATGGACGGTGTTGATAAAACACATGGATCATGGTGGGCCCACATAACATCATGACCGCGCCACTAGTGAAACTACATCACGCGCGACTCACGCTACATATCTTCCTTTCTTCTTCTTCTTCTTCTTTTTTTTTTTTTTAAAAAAACAAAACCTAAAATCTCACCGAAGAGAAAATGCGGCGGAAGAAAGGGGGTTTTTGGAGGTGGATTGTTGCCGAAGAAAGGAGGATTTTCTTACATGTAAATCCGGCGCTGTCGATTGGCATTCTTCCAATGTTGATCGAGGCGATCTTCGGAGCTCCGATTTCTGATCAACAAGTAAGAGATCTCCCCCGTTCCGATATTTTTTCTGATTTTTTGAAAGAGGGGTTTTCTTACCTATTTATTGGATTTTTGGTCGGCGGTAATCCAAGATTTTTGCTGATATCTCCGATATTTCGCCGATATCTCCGATATTTCGCCGATAATCCGAAGAGAAACGAAAAAATGGGGTTTCGGTGTCGCTGGGCCAGCGACACCGATATTGTAACCATTGATTCCTTTGTCCAAACTTTCCTTTGTCCCAACCACCTCACCATTCCAACCCTAATTTCAATGACTGAGCCTACCAAAAGAGACTTTGAAATGAAGCAAAACTGTAAAGGCTGAACCATTGTTCAATCTCCTCCTCAGAGAACAAGATTACAAGATTGCCATTATACGTTTTGGCCATCTAAGGTGCAATCTGAATAGGAGGCTCCAGAGCAGCATTCTTCATCACCACTGTAGAAAACCAAGGAGACGGATCAGTGACCCAGAAAATGATCCTCCCTGACCAGATCCCGATGGGATCACCTTTCTGATCAAAGAAAGGGTGGTGCAAGAAAACCCTAATTTTTACCCAGTCACAGTTGCCTGTGAGTTTTCTTCATAATCTCCCATAGTGCATTACGGAGAGTGTTGATGCTGCATTTAGCCAGACCACCTTTCCATTCTGTACCTGTGTGTGCTGGATGGTAACACCTAGCTATGGTTCCTTCAACCAGAATGGAATGACTTGGGAAGAGATGCATTATGCATTCTTCCCCTCCCACTTTGTTTCTGTTTATTGTTCTTTTTTCTGATATTTTCCCAGTTGACATGCATGTCTAAATTTTCATAAAAAACTTTCCACCTGATTTGTTTTACACTTCTCAAAAATGATACTCCTTTGTTTTGCTTGATTGTATTTAATTGTTAAAATATCCGTAAATGCTGGTGGATACCTTTTATAATGTAGAGTTGTCTTGGGTATCTTGAATTGATACATAACATCTATCATTAACTTTATGAAAGTAATGTATGGCTGCATGGAATGAGAAAATGGTGAGTCTCTCTCTTTCTTCTTTGATGAACTTGTGATGAGTAAAAACCTTGTCTGTGAAACCCAAACACCTTTTGGGAGTTGCGAGAGATTCATTTGTCTACCAAACTTTATTGGTTGTGATAATGTATAATATCCTTTTAGTATGTTAATATAGTATTCAAAACAAGTTCAAAACTTTCACACCTTACTGAAAGATTCGCCACATTTAGCTAGCTGTATTTATTTGAACACCTTAAGTGGATACATTGCTAATGGTTGCATTTTTGCATAACCAATGTAGTGCACCTTCTCATGTTGTTGTGGTGGCCTTGAAGACAAATATCTTTGGTTTAGGAACCAAATCATCAAGGTGAATCTTTTTTTGAAACATTACCCATTTATCAATTTACTTTTTTGTCCTTGACACATTGATGAAGTCAATTTTTCCTTTATTTGGTTATATATGATGTCTTGTTAAACTATCAGGCGCACCTTTTCTTCATTTGTTGTTTTATTGCTGCTATCGTTGCCATTAATTCATTTTACTTCCATTTGTCTCATTAAAAGAATGGTTGCTGGTGCTTTGGCCATTCTGGCAGACTGTTGGACTATCATTCTTTCTTTTTTATTGTATGCGCTGTTAGAGTACACTGTTCAGTGTATATATATTGAAGTGTATTTTAGCGTGGGAGTACACATGTTAATGTTCTCCTGTGGTCAGTGTTGTCATGCGATCACATAATGTGTTGAAGTGTATTTAAACGTGAAAGTACACATGTTCAGCTGTCCTGTGGTCAGTGTTGTTATGCGATCACATAAAGCAATCATGCGATGGCATATGCCATTTTTGGAGAATGGACTGCTTATGCCATAGCGGCATAAGCGGAATTTGGACTGTTTGGTTTTATGCAGTTGCACAGAGAAGTATGTGATTGCATAAGCCATGATTATGCAATTATGCATCAGCATGCGATTGCATAATGTCCCAACGATCATATTTCTGATGGTTAGGTCTTAATTTTGGGACTTAATTTTTTAATTTTCCATTTCTCTCCCTTTTTGTTTGTAAATAGGCACTATCATGCTTCCATTTTCCTTACTCTCTTGATCTCTTACTCTCATACTCTTAATCTCACTCTAATACAAATATACAATCTCTACCCCTTGATTGTGGTTGTTTCTTCCTTGTGTTGGCCCAGATCAGTGTCATTTGTTGTGGCCCCTTCTGTCTTTATTTGTTGCTGTGATTGGTGGCCCATTGTTAGCAACATGGTTGTGTAATGTTGGACAGATTGTTCTCAAAGATCGTGATTGTGTTTGATCAGTATATGTGATCCGTGGCTTGGTAGGTTGTGATCTGCTGATTTGTCCGCCGTTTGGTTCATCATTGCTGCCTTGCTTTCGGCATTGCTGCTCGTTGTGATTGTTATGAATGTTTCATTCCTGTCATGTGATTGTTGCTCCTTGTTGCGACTCTTGTTGGGGTTCAGAGGTCAGTGTGATGCCACCATGATTTGCTATTTGTTGCTAGTTTCGTTGCTGGTTCCATGTTGGCTGACCATGACCAAAGTTGTGTTGGTGTGATTGGCTTGAATTGCCAGTACGTCTCGCAATCGCTGACCTTAGATGTGGCAATTGTGTCACCACTACTGAAAAAAATTCTGATGCCTAATTTCTTTTGTTTGGAGGCTACTATTATTGGTCCGTTTATATATGCTTTATCATTTATTGGATGTTCTTTGTTCCTGAATTGGGTTGTCTTAGTGCCCATCCTCTTTATGGAATCCAAACCTGAGAATCGTACATATACACAACAAATATCCTTTGTGAAACTTCAAAGGGTTGAGAATTACCTTATAGGGGTTCGATCCGTCAGAATCTATCTCACATCCAATCATAGTCACAAACATCTCAATGATGGTTATGCAAAGGAATCTGACTTGTACTCTTACTGGGAGGAAGATTACTGCATGGAAGACCATGTTTACTCCAATGTCATGTATGGTGATAGTGCTAAGAAGATCTGGACTACTTTTCAACAACTCTATTTTAATGAGAAAAATATCCAACGTCTATATGACATCTTTATGAAGCAAGGGGACAATCTTCATAAGCATTGTACCAAATTGTGTGGCCTAGTTGATGAATGGAAACTCTTATCATGCATTCACTCAAGGCATCACTCAACAACAACGCTAAAGGGAAGAGATTAGTATTGCCATGTTTCTTGCCACTATCTAACCTTATCTGGACCCTTTAAAGGCTCAACTCCTGGGCAGGGAATGGACTCTATCCTTGTTATATGTATTTGCCAGACTGTTGTGCCATCTCCATCATCTTCATTCTCAACACCTCACTCTGGTGACAATGTTGCTCTCCTTTTGGACATGGGCAAAAATATCAGAGGTGGGGGACCATCGTGGTGTTGTGGCTAGTGTTTTAAATAGCGCGTAGCGTCCAACCCCCTAAGGCTATAGCGTGTAGCGTAAGCTACACGATACTTTTTATATATATATATATATATATATATATATATATATATATTAAAAAATATAAAACATGATAAATGGTAAGAAAACATGCGTAAGCTACTCACATGTGGGCCATGCCATACACACACCACAGTGGATCCAACGCATGTGGACCATGGCATAAAACACCACAGAGGACCCCACGCATGTGGGCTATGGCATAGAACACCATAGTGGACCCCACGCATGTGTCCCAGGTGATGGTTGGATGGGTCAAATCCATGCCATACACACTACAACCCTCATGCATCTTTGTTACATAAGAACCGACTTTTTTCTAAAAAGAAAAAAATTGAGAAAATGAAAAATTAACCACAAATTTCCAGCATAAATAAAAAAGAAAACTCATTAACAATGATTAATGGGCCAAAACATACCTTAAATAGAGATTCAATCAACCGAAAATTGACTTTTTTGAGTTGTGTCTGCACAGCTGCGAAAAGGGAAAACCATGATTTCTTCCTTGTTTGGGCTTCAATGCTCTTGAAAATCCCTCAATAAGATGCTCTTATAGGTCTGATTGAATGCTTAAAATCTGATCTTCAATGGGCCTTTTGATCGGACAAAATCAAAGCTTGAAAATGGCAACAAGTGCGGTTGCTATTGCACTAAGATAGGGTTGTTCGAAAGCCCTGTTTTGATAGCTTTATGTTAAAAGGTTCCTTCTTAAAATACGAGTCTCCCACCATCTATTGAAAGGGAAAAAGTCTCAGCCGTACATTTCAAGGCCCATTTTTGAATGATTTAGATTGTAAAAAAGTTTAAATGAGTACATATTTATAACCTACAAAGTGTCACGTGTGTGAAGGATGGTCCTGATGGATCTACATGCTGCCACGTGTGAAAAATATGGGTCACCACCATTTTAAAACACTTTCTTAACTCACATAATAAAATGCAGCTTTTATTTTAAAGAAAATTACCAAACTCCTGACGCGTACGCAATGTACGCTACATGTGCGGAGCGTACGCTACAGTGGAAATATGCTATTTCCATATGCTACGTAGCGTACGCTACAACGCTATTCACAACACTGGTCATGGCTAGGATGGATGAGAGGGTGTGGGCATTCATTGTCCAATGATGGCTCCAAACAACATAGTGGGCGGCATTATTTCAGTACATACTCTAAGAAGAATAACCATGTTGTGGACAAGTGTTGGGATCTTCTGTGGCATAAAGGAGGATCTCAAGCCCATCCCGCCATCTATATGGGCGAATCCTCTTCAGGTGATGCTCCCTCCAATACCAGTGACTCCGTATTGATCTCCACAGCTGATCTAGAAATTGTTTAGCAGGAGTACTATTACAAATTCTAGTTCTTCTGCCTCCACATCACTTGCCAATTCACGTAAAATCCTCATTGTATTCTCTAGTTCATCACCTTGAGTGATCGACTCTGGGGCCGTAGATCACATAATAGGTACCATATTACTATTTTTTTCACTCAATACTTTAGTCAATCATTCACTAGTTTCGCTAGCCAATTGCTCATCATCTATAGTCCCCGACAAGGGAAATATCTCCCTTAGTAGTCGTATTACTCTAAATTATTCAATAACCTTTTAACCCTCTCATTGTGAGTTTCAGGACTTCAAAGTGTAGGTGATGATTGGTGGGGGTCGTCAGCTGCGTGCAACCTTTTATCCCTCCCATTGTGTTTTAGAACTTAAAAACAATGGCGACAATTGGTGGGGGGTGTGAGCGGTATGGATTGCGTTGCTTTAAACCTGGAGAACATGGGTGTGCTCTCACCACCCAAGGCAACATCACCCTTTTTAGTACACGCCCAGTTTGGACCCCATCTCTTGAATCTTCGAAAACTTCTCTTAAGTTTCGTTTCTTCAATAAACTGTGAAACATGCCAATTGGCAAAGCACACCAGGTCTAGAATCGATAATCATGACTCTGTTTGTTTAGGTTTGTTTCACTCAGATGTGTGGGGTCCTTTTCGGATCCTAAGTATAGATAACTTTAGATACTTTGTTAGATTTATTGACTATTTTTCGCGTATGGCATGGGTTTAGCTACTACATGAACAATCTAAAGTGTTGGCTTGTTTTAAATTGTTTCATGCTGAAATTAAAATACAATTTCAAACTAATTCACTGTCTTTGATTTGACAATGCTTTGGAATAAATGTCCGGCTCCTTCCAGGAGTATTTGTCCTTCTCTAGTATTACACATTTAAACTTCATGCCCATACACACCTGGACAAAATGGTGTGCTCGAGAGGAAAAATAAGCATCTTTTGAAAGTTGTTAGATCATTTCTTATACACATGCATGATCTAAAACACTACTGGAGCTATGCCATGTTAGCGGCCTGTCATCTCATCTATCGACAAACTTAATTCGTTTTTTGTTGGTCGTACTCATTTCTATGTCCTCTTTCCTAATAAATAACCATTCCGTCTGCCACGTCAGGTGTTTGGTTGTACCGTGTTTGTTCATAAGTCGGGGACTTCCTCTAATTAGCTGGACTCACGTGCTAACAAATGTCTATTCCTCGGTTACTCATGCATTCAAAAGGGCTATCTACGGTTTGACCTAGTTACCAATCATTTACACTCCAATGTTGACATCACCTTCTTCAAAGATAAACCCTTCTTTTCACCTCCCTCTCCAGAATGATCCTTACTGGAACATCCTCACCCGAGCCTCTATCCCACATCGAGCTGGATCCTACTTCTAGCCAGCTTGACTCACGTCCATCACCTTCAGCCTGCACTGAGGTCTTGGTGTCCCCACTAACTATCCAAGATCTTCACCTACCCATTACCCTTGGCAAAGGTATTCTATCCTGCACCTTGCATCCTATTTCTCACTTTATATCTTATCACCACCTACATTCCTCTAATCGGTCCTTTGCTATGGCCTTGTCACGTGACATGGTCCCTAATTTATACCATGATGCACTAGCTCATCCTGGATGGCGAAAAGCCATGGAGGATGAAATTACCGCTAAGCGTCGCACTGGGACATAGACTTTGGTTCCCTTACCTCCTGGTAAATGGGCGATTGGTTGCTAGTGGGTAAATACAAACATGATGGATTTATCGAATGTCTCAAATCTCACCTTGTGATGAAAGGATAGACTAAAATTACTGGCCTTGATCATAAAGAGAAAGCTCAATTGGATCAAGCTGATATTTGTGTTTTACCTTCATATAGGTCTGTGTGACCTTATGAACAGATTTTATGGCAAATAGACATCATGGTGGGCCCAAAGAAGGTTTCCATGATGGGTGTCAATGTCCCCACAACTTTCTGTGGTGTGGTCCACTTGAGCTTTAGGTCGAGCTCATTTTTTTTGGCGCATGCCTTAAAATAATTTGGCAAAATAGATGGATGGCGAGGATATAACACATGCATCATGATGGGGGCAAAAACCTTTGCCACGTAAACATGGTTTCTACCCTGCGTAAAAGCTTGACCAAAAGTGATAAGTAGAGGTGTAAAGTTGTCATTTAAAAAAAATCTTAACACAATATCACTTACCGTATTCAGTGTTAAGTATTAAGTTAGAGGAAGGTAGCTTTAAAAAAACTCGATATTTTCAGTGAAAATTTGAATTAAGCACTTAAGCTTTTGGATTTGCCAAACAGTCTGAATCCGTAAAGTCACTGAAAATAACATATTTCAGTGATAAGTGCAGAAAATAAGTTTTGCCAAATAGGCCCTTTGTGGAGTCTATGAAGGTGGGAAACATTGGTTAGGGTTGTAGGGTCTGTAAAGAAGATGAATGGAAGACCTAAAGTGGAGTTGGATTGAGGTGATGAAAGGGATATGAAGGCTTGTGTAGGGCCATAGGTAGGATTGATTGCAAAATCTGTCCGGTCTATTCTTGCATTCCATCAATAGAGAATGAAAGGTTGTGGTTTGCTTTGAGCGCATGCGAAATTGGTGGTTTTGTCTGTGTTGCTTCAACGAGCTCAAAATGAGGATTCAAGCTGTTTTAATAGGCTCATGTCAAATATACGGGACACAAATTGATCCAACAGAGTTGGACAAGAATGTTCAGAAGAGGAAGAAAAACAACTACTTCAGTTTGGTTTGGTTTTGTCAGCTATGAAAGGGTTCAATCTCCGCTTGCCAAGTTGTGGAAAACTAGAGATTCTCAGTTCCTCCTAGGGTCCAAGCCTTTGCAGTGGTTTCTGGTGATATCAAAATCTTTCTAAGGCTATGAAAATCCTCACGATTGAGAATCTCAAGAAGTGTAACTTTGCCATTGTGAACATTTGTTTTATGTGCAACGAGGAAGAGTTAGGGCCGGTTTGGTAAAACTTAAATTTTGCATTTATCACTAAAAGAAGTTATTTTTAGTGATTTCTGTTATTTAGATTGTTTGGTAAATCCAAAAAATTAAGAGCTTATTTTAGATTTTCACTGAAAATGTCAGATTTTTTTAAAGCTTCCTTCCTTTAGCTCAATGCTTAATGCCGAAAGCGGTAAGTGATTTCAAGTTAAAACTTTTTTTAAATGGCAACTTTACCCTTCTTTTTATAACTTGCAGTGCGAGCTTTGGCGGATAGGGTAGAAGCCTATTGACGCGGCAAAGTTCTTTGCCCTATCATGATGCATGTGTTATATCCACACCATTCAACCATTTTGCTAGATCATTTTAAGGCATGAGCCAAAGAATGAGGTAGACCCAAAGTTCAAGTGGACCACATCATAGAAAGTTTAGGGATAATGTTGCCCATCGTTGAAACCTTCCTAGGGTCGACCATACCGTTTATTTGCCATCAAATCTGTTCATAAGGTCACAGAGACTTAGATGAAAGGAAAACACAAATATCAGCTTGATCCCACAAGAAGTTTTTAATGGTAGACATTCAATCTCCATTGTTTTATGTGGTGTGGTCCACTTGAGCTTTGGATCTGCCTCATTTTTGCACTTATCACTGAAAAGAGTTATTTTTAGTTATTGCCGTTATTCAGATTGTTTGGTAAATCCAAAAAATTAAGAGCTTATTTTAAATTTTCACTGAAAATGTCAGATTTTTTTAAAGCTTTATTCCTTTAGCTTAATGCTTGATGCCGAAAGTGGCTAGTGATTTCAAGTTGAAACTTTTTTTTTTTTTTTTTTAAATGGCAACTTTACTCTTCTTTTTATAACTTGTTGTGCGAGCTTTGGCAGATAGGGTAGAATTGACGTGACAAAGTTCTTTGCCGTATCATGATGTATGTGTTATATCCACACCATTCAACTATTTTGCTAGTTCATTTTAGGGCATGAGCCAAAAAATGAGGTAGACCCAAAGTTCAAGTGGACCACACTATAGAAAGTTGTGGGGATAATGTCGCCCACCGTTGAAACCTTCCTGGGGTCCACCATGCTGTTTATTTGCCATCAAATCTGTTCATAAGGTCATAGAGACTTAGGTGAAAGGAAAACACAAATATCAGCTTGATCCAAAACTTTTGTGGCCCTAAGAAGTTTTCAATGGTAGACATTCAATCTCCACTGTTTTCTGTGGTGTGGTCCACTCGAGCTTTAGATCTGCCTCATTTTTGGGCGCGTGACCGAAAATGATCTAAAAAGTGGATGGACGGTGTGGATCTAACACATACATTACGGTGTGGCCCACAGAACTTTGCCATATCAACACGGTAAGCAAGGCTACTTAAGACGATTCTGAACAAGAAGCGGATTGCGTGGTGTGCCTCGCATAACTGACCTCGGTGGTGTGTAGACATCACCAAGTTATGTGGTGTCCATTATGATGTATTTTTTATATCCAAACCATCTGTCCATTTGGCAAGATCATTTTTTGGCTTAAGCCAAGGCAGATCCAAATCTCACGTGGACCACACCATAGAAAGCAGTGGGGATTTCATGTCTACCATTGAAAACTTCTTAGGTGCCATAGAAGTTTTGGATCAAGTTGATATTTGTTTCTTCCCTTCGTTTAGGTCTGTGTGACCTTATGAACAGGTTGGATGGCAAATAAACATCATGGTGGGCCCTGGGAGGGTTTCAACAGTGAGCATCACTGTCCCCACTGCTTTCGATGGTGTGATGCACTTAAGCTTTGGATCTGCCTCATTTTTGCGCTCATGCCCTAAAACTTTATAACCAAATGGATATAATAAATACATCATGGTAGGGCCCACAGAACTTGGTGATGTCAACGCACCATCGAAGTTGATAGGCCGTTGCTGGAAATTAGGGACGCGGGAGCGGATTAGGTCTTACCCGAGTAACACCTTAATGGGTGGTATTGGTACCCTTACCGTGGGGCCACCTTGATGAATTTTTGTATATCCATGCCATTCGTCCTTATTTCCATCCCATTTTAGGATGTGGTCCCAAAAATGAAGCAAATTCAAACCTGATATGGACCATACCATAGGAAACAATGGTGATTGAACACCCATCATTAAAAACTTCCTAGGGCCCATCGTAATGTTTATTTGTCGTCCAAACTTTTGATAAGGTCAAGCAGTCCTGGATGAAAGGAAAATACAAAGATCAGCTTGATCCAAAACTTTTGTGGCCCACAAAATTATTTCTAAAATGAGCAGTAAAAACTGATGGATGGCGTGGATATACAACCCATTCATTAAGGTGGGCCCCACACAGTAAAGGTAACACCCAAGGTGTTACTCAAGTAACACCTAATCCACTCCTGTGGATTGCCTGCTTACATTGACGTTGTTCGTAACCACCAACCGAACCGTGCTCTATGGGCTCCACCAGTACGTATGTGTTTTATCCATGCCATCCATCCATTTTGGATTATTATTTTTGGGCAAGAGCCTAAAAAATGAGGTAGATCCAAATCTAAGGTGGACCACAACACAAGAAAATAGTGGTGATTGAATACCTACCTTTAAAAACTTCCTAGTGCCACTGTAATATTTATTTGATATCAAACCTATTGATTAGGTCACATAGACCTAGATGAAGGAAAACACAAATATCATCTTCATCCAAAACTTTTGTGGCCTCCAAGAAGTTTTTACTGGTGGGCGTTCAATTACCATAGTGTCCTGTGGTGTGGTCCACTTGAGATTTGGATCTGCTTCTTTTTTGGGCTCATGCTCTAAAATAAGCTAGCAAAATGGTGGGATGACGTGGATTTCACATAGACATCAAGGTGGTCCATCTCTTCTCTTTTGTTTTAAGGCCAAGGGAATGGCATACACATTACACACTAGGTTACATGGATTGTACTTGACGGTGTTCTGTGGACCCCACCATGATGTATTTGCTTTATTGACATTGTCCATTCATTTTGCCAGCTTATTTTAAGGCATGAAACCAAAAAATTGGTTTTTATCAATTAATTATCAGATGTTATTGTTCTTCTCTTATTAGTCCTCTAATTCGAGGACACTAGTTGAAGGGTTATGATTATTCTATTAAGAAGTACATAATACATGGTTCATCAATCCAAAGATTATGTTTGAAAAAAATATATGAATGGGCATAAGTGTGCCAAATTTGGTGACGTGACAATAACATGTTTTGTCTAATACTCTATAGAAGATAGAAACTAAGATAGTCGGAGCAAATATGACATATTGTCAATTTTCAAACATTTATGATTTTTGTTTACCAAACAGCTTTTTGTGAAAAATGTGCTTAATTTCAGATATCAAGACTTTTTTCAGACAAATTACCAAACAGATTTTTCGGTACTTATTTAAGTACTAAAATTCAGCACTATTAAGTTTTCAACACTACCTTAATTTTCAGTTTACCAAACAGCACATTAGTCATCTTTTGATTCTTTGCAGGCAGGGCTGTCGGAAATCTTTTTTTCCTTTTCCACCTTTTGGGGTTTCGTGGATCCTCCACGAATTCATTTTGGAGCTTCCTGCAGGATTGGTAATAGGTCCCTTTCTCCTAGTTGGGTGGCCGTTTGGAAAATGGCTCCCTATGCAATTGTGTGGGGGAGTTGGAATGGGAGAGAGAGCAGGATTTTCAGAGAATAACGTCTTCCACTTGAGATGCTTAAAAAGAAAATTCATTCCATGACTTTGAAGTGAGCCATGTCCAATACATAACTGAAGGAGTTTCTGTGCCCATCCCCCCTTCTGCCTGAAACTCATTTGTGTGGGAGTTCCCTTCTTTTTTCTTTTTTTTTTCTTTTTTCTTTTTTTCCTTTTCTTTTTTCTGGTTTTGGTTTGTTTGGGCTGGGGTTTTCCTGTTTAGAGATGATTTCGCTTCATCTTTACTCATCTCTGTATCTGTTTTTGTTTCTTTTGCTATATATATATATATATATATATATATATATATATTTTTTTTCCACAGAAAAATAAATTCTTAGTGCTGCGAAATCCAACTATTCATTGGCACTGATGACTACAGTAAATTCAATCAAATGATGTACTAAATTTGCTTTAGTATCAATTGATGCTTTGCCTTTCTTTTTTTTCATCTTTCTTCTTTTCTGGTTCCCTCTTTCTTTGGATATGTTATTAATGTGACCATGCTTGAATTCAAATTTTCAACTAGCTACTGCTAAATTGTTTCCCTGCATTTTGATTAAAGCATATCAATCTTGCCTTGATATTTTATGTGAGTTGCATTAACAAACTGAATATTGAGGTGTCGGATGTTTGTTGTGAAGAATCCAAATCTGCAGATTTTTTTTTGCTCATTTGTCTACAAGAGACTATTTTTTTCTTCCAAGAGAAAAACTTGATTCTGACTTCCCTATGGGTACATCTTTTCTTCAGTAGCACGTGGCTGCTCTCAGGGGGGCTTGCAAGAATGCTGTTATATGACTGTGAGCAAAATGGGGAATGCTGCTCATTGACTATTTCAGGCATGTATTTCCATTAGTTTTTTATATTTATTTTTATGCATGATCCTGATTCTATTCCCTGATTCAATCTGGCATCCATAAATATAATCTGAATACCTGATTGATGTTATTTTTTAATATGAAAATTATCCAATTCTTCCTTTACTCCAATTTATTTGGTTTGATTTTGTCCATTTTGCATCTGAAAACGATGTTGGTATAGTTTCTGGGAGAGTGCTGTTATTCAGCTTATTGCAAGTGCTTGTTGTCACATTGATTTTAGCAGATACTCGTGTTGTTAATTGTGCTTGTTTCCCACAGTTAGTAGTGACCCATGTCTATATTTTCCTGACCAAAGCAATTTGTGCTATTTCAGTTCTGGACTTCACTATGCAGCTTGTGGAAACTGGAGTAGAGGATGATATGGTGTCTGCACTTGTTGTATTTTCTCTGCAGTATGTCTTTGTTAATCACGAGCACTGGAAATACAAGTTGAAACATGTTCGATGGAAAGTGACACTGAAGGTACTTTTCAAGTGTCTCAAAATTTCACATGCACAGAGATCATCATCTTTGTGGGCTTTTTGCAGTTAGTGGGGACAAGACTGTGCTGTATGGGTGTCTTCCAAAAAAATTTGTCGGTGATTTGTATTCATTGCCTTAAGGATTTTCGTATCGTCCTTTTCTTCTCGTAGTTAATTCTTGTTATTGATCAAACAATGTGTGTACGCGTGTGTTTGCATGTGTTTGTGTGTTTGAACTTGGATTTATAGATTGTAGTCATCCTTTAGCATTGGGGCTTCCGCATGTTTTTTTTTTTTTTTTTTAATGGAACTGCCTTCAGTCTTTGTTTAGATTGAGATTTCTACTTGCGCATGGAACCTTCAAATAGAAAAATTAGAGAAGAAAACATGGAGGTGTTAAAAGTATTTCAGCAGTTAGGTTTCATATGTACATTTTACAATATGGAAACTGATAAAGATAGAGATATCCACATTCATATAAACATCATACCTAACGAGTGATGATCCAGTGTGCAATTGCATGAAAACCTGCAGCTAGTTGCATTTGATTTGTTGGCATTCAGATCTTGGAGAAATCACAGCAATCGGATGGCCTTAGACATCCATGACAATATTGTAAATCCATTTTGCATGCCACTGACTGGACGGTTGGGACTTGGGATCAGCTGATCAGTAGGATTTTTTCGATGCGGCCCATGGAGAGAGTGGACTTGGCCTATTGGACGGTCCAGATTGGTCATGTGGATGTCAACACACAAGATCATTACTCATAGGTCACACCTGATTATCTATCAAGGAAATGTTATAGTAAATTAATTATCTTTATCTTAAAATTCCCTCATGATAATGATCTATTTATTTGGAGTGTGTTGACATAGTTGAAGAGATTTGCATCTTCGTAAAACTTTTTCCCAGGAATGTAAGCTACTCGATGCATTAGTGCACCTGCTCACTCTCTGTCCTGTTTTAACTTTCATGTATTTGTTGATCACTTCCAGTCAGCTTTCCTCTAGTGCATGTGGTCACACTGTGTAGGTCTTTTTTAGATATCTAAACATTGGAGTGAACCTCCAGTTGTTAATTTAGAAGGAGCATGCAAGAGTCAAAGTGCACTTAACAAAGTTATTGTGGTAACAATTGCCATATTTTTTTCTATCAATCTTTGGCATAAGTTTGATTGTTTTCTTGCTGGTCTAGGAATTTGATTATTTCTGGGGGAAAAAAAGTTTCCTGGCATGGATTTCTCTTCATTGGGTCATTGCCACAGTCAACATGTTCAATGCTAATATACATCCTGTGAAGAAAAGGTATTCATTGGTATTTTTGAAAGAAGGCTTTGACCATGCCTGTGATGATTAGTGTGTGGCTGCATGTTTGTAATGGAAGAAAGAAGCCTTGTAAGATGGACTGCCATTCATGAGGTAGAGGGTGGGTGAAGGTACCATGAAGATACCTTTTGTACTAAATGAAGAGCAGATCGTTCATTTGTTTACAATGGTAATTAAGAGGCTTTCAGACTTTCAGCATCTTTCTTGCCACAGAGAATGGAAGATCTTAGTGCTTCCAGTTTAATGGAGCTCCTGTGTCAGACTTTTTTCTTTGTACGTCTATCTTTTTCACTCGAACCATTGATCTTACCCTGTTGTGATTTTAAAAAGTATGAATATATGGGCTATGAAACTAAGCAAACACTAGAGGTTAGTTGGGTGTATGTTGGATGTTGGAAAGACACATTCATCATGATTGCTGCAGCGACAATATAAACATTCTCGAGCGACATAGGTTTGAGTAGAAACCCCACTGATACATGATACATCCATGCAATACATCACAAGTGGGGACCCCAGCTGGACCACACATCTGACAAGTTATATTAAATTAAATCCAATAGGTCTCAGGTGCCCACAAATAAAATTGGATTTTCTACTAAACTACGACCGCCAAAGAGTTATGGGTATCTTTCATGTCTAAATTTAACATTCACTGGGTTTTTCCTGATTTGGTGAAGCTCTTAATTAAGAGGCTGGTTCACTATGGTGTGGGGAGATGTTGACAGATTTCTGTGGACTATGGTGGATCATGCTGTGCTTTGGTCTATTTGGTTGGAAAGGTATGGAAAGGTTTTTCAAGGTAAATGGGCTGGCAAAAGCTTGATTGTGAGGTATCTCTAGCACAATGTTTCAGCTAAATTAGATGGAGGTCTCCATTTTCATGTAGGGGTTGTTTCATTTTTTATTTACAACTGTAATTCATGGTAAATAACTCATGATTATTTACACATGTAATTGCAGCAGCGGTCCCAATGCTGACATTGCAAAGCTTTAGACTCCAAGGAATACATTCGTATAATTTCTGCATGTAAAAATTGTGGGACCCGCCGTGATGTATGTATCTTATCCACGCCGTCCATCTGTTCTACCAGCTCATTTTAAGCGATGAGCCCAAAAAAGGGGCAGATCCAAAGCTCAAGTGGACCACACCATAGGAAATGGTGGGAATTGAATGCCTAACGTTGAAAACTTCTTGGGGCCACAAATGTTTTGGATCAAGCTGATATTTGTGTATACCCTTCATACATGTCAATGTGATCTTGTGAACAGGTTGGATGATAGATACAAATCCTTGTGGGCCCTAGGAAGGTTTTAATTTTGAAAGCAGACATCATTAATCCCTTGTTTCCTGTGATGTGGTCCACTGGAGCTTCCAATCCATCTCATTTTTGGGTTCCTGCCCTAAAATGAGATGGTAAAACGGATGGACGGTGTGGATCAGACACATACATCATGGTGGGACCCACATATTTTAACGGTACCCAATCCCTATCCGATTTGATGCATTTGGATGTGATTTTTAAGGTGTAATTATATAAGTATTTTGCTCTCATTCAAGCACCCTTCAAAAGTCATTATTAGTTATGGACCACCATTTACAGTGGCAATTGGAAAAACAAACAACCCCAAAAAGGATCCCATAGGTCATGCTCAATGGCAGGCCCCATTTGCGGGGTTGTTCAAAGTGAAATTCGATAGCTGTTACTTTGTGAAGGTGTTCTCAATATTTTTTCAGGGTTTGTAGGAATCAAGGACTCTAACGTTGCAGATGCTGCCACTTTTCTCCAAGCACTAAGAACTATAATCTGTCAGAATTTGGTCCTAGCTATTGTGGAGGGTCACTAAGTAATGCTGTTTCTTGGGCTAAGTCAGGCTTGAATCTGTGGAAAGTAGCTGATTTGTTTTGCATCTTGTAGGGCCTCTCTGTTGATTGAAGGCAGAAATTCAGTCAATTTGATGTCGCCTGCTGCATGGGTGCTTGGTCCTGCTGTTTTTGTGTTTTTTCTGCTCTGTATTGTCACTGCTAAGGTCCCATGGCGGAGCTCTTTGTTCTATGTACTTCTGTATTTGTTTTCTTTCCCTTTTAAAGGGAAAAAAAATGCTTATACTTAATAAAAGTAAAAATAAAAAAGAGGCTGCTATATACATCCATAGGCCTCTCTTGAGGAGTTTCTATAACTGTCAATCAGCACAGCCCCATAGGGTTCTGTATTAAAGGTATTTTAGCCCTCTAATATGAACTGGCTGCTAACTTTAATCTTTAGTCATGACCAGCAACTGCATTTTGAGTTATAAAGGAATCTGCTTAGGAATTTGAATTTGTTCAGGCAGGATCATAGAGTCTGTTTATTATTATTAAGAACAATAAGTTTTCTTAGCACTGTCTGTACAGAAGATGTGTTAAAGATCTCAGATGAATCTTCAGCTCTTCAGTAATCTTGTGGGATAAGGGGCTGTCATCTTGCTTTGTTATTACATGAAAATTTCGAGAAATGAAAGATGTCAACTGCATCACTAGACAATTCCCTAACCTTCACATTTCAAGAGTTGACTCAAGCTAAATTTGAAAGACTGAAATACTGTTCCAACTTGACTGATTATCCCACTACATCCTTAACCTAAAGCATAAGAGAATACATCCCAGTTAAGTATATCTACTTCAATGGTGTTCACCATTCATTTGGGCACTACAAATGTATCTCAAAGAATCAATTGAATTGCTATCTCTGGCAATTGATTTGTCAACCATTTTGTAACTTACTGTTTGTAATCTTTACCTCTTTTTCCCAACTGTCACTATGCCTTTATACTGGATATGCAAGTTGAACTGGCATCTGCTTTCTTTAAAAGTGTGCATTTGCATGCTTTTACATCTCTGCTTTACCAAGCACACCTCACTCCCTTTCCTGTCATGGCACAAGTTTAGTAAAGCTTCCATCAGTATGTTTATCCATTCTTGCATCTTTGATATTGCTAGACTTCAATGTTAGTTACTGTTTCACTGGTAGGAAGATCTCCTAAATCCTTGCAATTGAAGTAGAGCATGACTTTATTTGTGCTATGCAGTCATCTTTCTAGTGATGTTGTCAGGCATGGATACAAATTGTTGCTTAGATTTGCAGTTGGTTTCTACTGTTTTAGGTTCTGGAAGTCATGAAGAAATGCATTAAATCAGTCCAGAATTCACAAAAGCTAGGTTGCCTTATCTGGGATATTTTACTTGGTGACTCTTCTATTCACAGCGCACTATGTCGAATCATGTGCATAAGAACTGAAACATTGGAGGTTGGTGGTACTGCAATTTTTCTCTCCTCGGTACCACATATCCATTGTAATCGCTTAGGCGTTTTCTTTTTCCTTTTTGGTGCTTATTGGATGTCGACAATTTGACAGAGAATATACATTAGCCGTCTTTATGACTTGAAGGAGATTGAAGGTTTGCAGCTTGCAGTATGTTCTGTGCTAGATATTGTGTCGTCTGTACTTGCTGATCTTTCGAAGGTATATTTTGCAACTTTAAATTGTCATTTAACAATTGACTAGCTTTTAACTAGTTAATGGGATTTTGAATTGACATAAATATAGTTTATTGCTTGTTAAACACATCAGATATTAAAAATGTGAATTTGTAATCCGTAACACATGCAACCTTTAAGTGATAGTTTATTCATGAGAAAATGCTTGACTGGGTGTTGCATTCACAACATTAAGTGCAAGTCTATTGGTTCAAGTGTCTCACTGATGTCTGACTGCATGCATCCATCATGCAGCCTCTTTTATTTGTATCCTGATAAAGGAGGATTGATGTTAGGTAGGCAGTCAGTCAGCCTTTGAACTATTGCTAAGAAATCCTGAGAACTCCTTTTCCGAGGACTGACGAAGCAAAATTCATAAAATCGATCCCAAAGCTGGGGCACAACTACAATTGCTACAAGCCAATTGTCATTCTTTCTCCTCATTATCCTCAAGTTGTCCTGCTTCAAACATTTTTCTTACCTCCCTGATATATGTTGAACTTTTATGCTAACATTGAGTGGCTTTTTTGTAATTTCCTTTTTTATGCATGGGCATTTTAGTCTTTCTTTACAAGGGCTTTTTTTAGTCTGTTAGAAGCCTCTAAGAAGGAAATTTGTCATTTTTTAAAATTTTGGAATTGTCTAGAGAAGAATGTGTAGAAATTTGTATGACCATAAAGACCTCTAGAAAGGTCTCTAAGATCTATATATGGGTAAAGGGTGTTGTTTGTGACCATAAAGACCTCTAGAGAAGTTCACTGTAATGAATAGTAAATGCTGTAAAATGTGCCTAGAAAGTTTGCATCGTGTGAGAAATTGGGCCCATAAGCTCGAGTTATAGAGCTTGTTCTTGTGAGTAAATAAATTTTTTCTTTTTTATTTTTCTCAAGCGAGTTCTTCTTGCAATGGGGTGTGGGTTTTCATTGTTCTTTTACGGTCTTGAGCATGTAGTTCTAGTGCATGATACATTTGTCTAGTGCATCCAATGTTCGAAATATCAATATCACGTTACATATCGCACCCTTGGGATATAGATACGTATCGGTTATCTCATGGGATATATCGATTGTATCGTGTAATGTATTGTTGTTGTTAGAAACATGGGGAAACATTGAGAAATTGGTGAAAATTTTCAATGAAACTTCAGTGATTGTTAAAAAAGACATCAATACACGCTTATAAATCAAAACATTACAAAAAACAAGTGCACATAATAAGTTTTCTTTGTATGAGGTCCTAATCTTGCTTTGTCTAACTGAATTGATGCAGCTATATTGAAAGTCTATTCATATAATGTATAAATATAAGAAGATGTGTGGAAACATAAGCGATACATTCAAAAGCAAAAGAAGAATCACTAGATCAGGTTACATACATGTTTGATTTTATGTTTGCACACTAAGATTGCAACCGATTTGCGAGAAATTGGGAAATTTTGATTTTTTTTTTCAATTTTCCGCAGCTCAGCCCATCTCCTCCCAAGTCTCGAAATTGAAGAAAAATCATGGATTTATAACAATTTGACATTGATTTAACATGATATATAGGGGGGGCAAAGATCGAAAATGCTCACCAGATCGCACATGTGGGACATATCCCACAACTTATATGTTTCGTATTGCTCATGTGGGATACAAGATATATCGTGGGATATATCGGCCGATATCGTCGATACTTAAAACACTGAGTGCATCTAGCTACACTTATGGAGTTGGATAACCCTCATCATGATATTATATCTATCTCACTAGCTTGGTGGAGCACTTTTTCCTCGCAAGGAGTAGAGACTCAAATGGTAGAACACTACTTTTTGGCAGTTTGATTTGAGCAACCATAGATGGATGCTAATGGTGGGTTCAATCAATTCAGTGTGGAGAAGCTCAACAACTCCAGTATGGAGGACACAACAAAAAATATGTAGGCAGGGAAAAAATGAAAAATATGATGCTAGAAAGCCCTCTTTGCTCAACTGGATCGATCTAAAGAGACTTGATCAATCATATTCGGGATATTGTGTCGTTGAAGTGAGTATGGGAAACTCTACTCCTTAGCCTGAAAAATACGGCAAGACTTCAAGTGCTACTCTCTCAAGGTAACATGATGATTGCTTAACACTCAAAATCTCATGCTAAAGAGCGTGGAGGTTCAAGTCCTCTTCAAGGCATAATATTGAGAATGCTCGTCAAATGAGCAATTCAATAACATATCTTGGATATACTTCTAAAAGTTAAAAGTATTTGTGCCGGAATTTTTGGAATTGGATACAGATGAACTTGTGAGCGAAGCAAGACTAAAGTGGTGTTTAATTCGAGGGCTTCAAACAGAGTAGATTCCTTTTGTTACATCTCTGCAAAAGTGGGCAACACAACCATTTCTTGTTGAGTTTGAAAATCTTTTATCAAACCAAGAAGCTTTGGCACTACAAGTGGACCAAAGTTTCACTTTCTTGAAAACATGATGCTTTATTTTTCAGAAAGCAATAAAAATGCTCCAATCTAGATTTGAAGAGGAAAAATTTTCATGGAGGACAAAAGAATTTTCAAGGACAAGTTCAAGAAGGGGAACCTCAAAATTGAGAATAGTATCAATGACCAAGGATTTTCAATTCTTCAAATGTGAAAAACTTGGACATATGAAGAAGGATTGTAGATCTAACACTATCAACGGCAACATCGGCACATCATTGTGTGAAAGTGAAGAAAAGGATGGCGATCGCAAGGGTTTGGAAACTTGTCTTGTCACCACATTGGTCAATGCGGAAGATCACTCTCGTGAAGCTATGGTTCTTACTTCAATTGAAGAAAGGCATAATGACGCTGCTTTGGCAATCATAGACTACCAAAGTTATTGGATAATCAACTCCAATTGTTCTCATCATTTAATTGGAAATGACTTCTTGTTTTTGGAGTTTCATATGTATAAGGGAAATTATGCAATCATGACCGCTGAAAACTCTATATAATCCTGTGGAGAATGAAGGTTGTATTAAAGCGAAGACCAGATCAGAAGCAAGAGTCGTAACTTTGAAGAGCATCTATCATGTTCCTAGTATAACTAAAAACTTTATCTCCTTTTCTCAAATTTTCAACGCTGGTAAATATGTTTTATTTGGCCTGCTTATTTTTGACTTTTCAGTTCTACATGTTATGCTCATATTCCCATTGAAGAAAAAGCAAGAGCCTGAAGCAAAATCTACAGCGTGTATTTGTGGGGTATGACACAGAGAAAAGGTTGGAGATGTATGGATCAAAAAATGCCCAAGATCATTAGATTTCATGATGCTAATATTTGACGTTGTCTCATCCTAATATGTGTAGCCAATTTTGACCCCATGTGCAACTCCCATAAGTGAGGAGATGGAAGACATTGATAATATGAAGACTAATTCACCCGATCCTTCAAATGAATCATCTTCTTCAAGTTCTCCATCAACTAAGAATCTTTGCTCAAGGGGCGCAACAAAGCTACAAATAGTCGAGAAGAGCAAAAAAGCATATGATTTAACCCAAGAGAATGAAGATTGACCTACTTTGCGGATATCAACTCTAGAAAGAAGTTTGCCAGTTAGATATGGAGAAGATTATGTGAATTTTGTGAATATCATTCCTTTTTTCCTTACATGCCCAATAGGTGATGAAGAACCGGCATCATATGAAGATGCTAAAGGGATTCGTAGTGGAAACTTGTAATGAAGAAGAAATACTAGAATGCGACATGGAATTTAGTTCCTTAGCCGGTGGATGTTAAACCCATCATATAAGTGGATTTACAAAATAAAATGCATAGTGGATGGCTCCAGTGATCGATTCAAAGCAAGGCCTGTGGCACAAGGATTCTCACAGTGCTATGGGTTAGTCTATTATGAGACATTTAACCCGTAGGTAAAATGATGGCAGTTTGAGCAATCATCTCTCTTGCGGCATGCAACAATTGGAAGCTTTGGTAATTAGATGTGAAGAATGTTTTCCTTTATGACAAAATTGATCGTGAGATCTACATGGAGGAACCACCTGATTTTAAGTCGGAAAAGTATCCAAGGTAGCAAGTTCATGTTTATTAAGATTGATGAAAATATGCATGCAATAGTATTCTTGTAAGTGGGTAATAGTATGATGATAGTTGTGTGAATCAATGTTAGGCATCATAAAGAACTCTTGGTTTGGTTTGTGATAAAAGGCCTTGGAGAGAAACAATGCATTGGTGTTGAGGTGAAAAGGTGCAAAGAAGGATTATTTGTGACTCCCAGGCAATACACCAAAAAAAAAAAAAAGCTCAAGAAGTTTGGCATGAAAAAATGCAAACCATCAATGACTATAATTGAATAAAATCCTGAGCTCAAGTCAAATGAAAGGAAAGAACTAAACGATGCTACTATGTTTCAGATGATAATAGAAACCTTGATGTATCTCGCCATCACTATCACTATCACTATCAATATCCTTGGAGTTTGAAGTGCATAGTAGAAAAAAAAAAAAAAGGGACTAAGAAGTGTCCTAACTTATCTTTTAGCCAGACCATCCTATCCTGGTCCCTCTGAATGAGCAACATAACTGAAGACGATCTAATAGCAATATATACTCCACTTGTTCATCGAGAAAGAATCTACGGGCAAGGGGGAGACCAAATGGCCAATTTTCCGTGGATAGGTGGGCTATTCTTACAAACGCAATTAACGATGAAGTTTCGCCAGTCCACACGTCCTCACAAGAGTGGATCTTCTCCCCATCACCAATGGAAAATCCAATCCCCTCTAAGAACTTGGACTTAACACAAGAAACCCCATTCCATGTCACAGATACTCTAGATAAGGAGGAATCCCTAATGCACCACCCTCCATTCGGACACCCACACTCGTTAGTTATAGTCTCCCTCCATAGGGCACCCTCATCCAACCTAAACCTCTACAACCACTTGCCCAACATCATTATTTTCGTCAGCTCCATGTCTCTTAGGCCGGCTCCTCCCTCTTCATAGGACTTGCTCACTTCGTAGGCTCCAATTTTTCATCCTTTCTTTGAACATTTATCATATTTATACTTTTAGTTGGATAGCTGGGTCAGTGTTCTTGGATAATAATAGTAGAACAGAAATTGTTCATTCTTTCAAGTTTCTCTTGCTGTTTTTTGGTTAATAATGGTTGCTATTTTATATCTATATTTGCCAAAAGATTGCATGTGCATGTAGTTTATCTTTCATTTGTTTACGTATGATATTCAATGCCTTCATTGAAAATTTTTGCAGGATTTTGTTTCTGGTCTGCCTGCCTTTCACCAAGCAATGTTGTCATCTACCACGAAGCCGGTTCCTGTAGTTACAGCAATGATATCATTGATCTCCTTATTCCGTAATCCTGTAAGGATCATCTCTATTTCAAAATGTGGATCATTAATGTTTAAATTTATGTCCCTTAGTAGTATTTTAATTTCCTTACAGATGAAGTTGTAAATTATTTTTTTTTAAAAGAGAAAATAGAATCGAAAGTATATTACAAGATCAAAGTGGGAAGAATCCCCATAATGAAAAGCCTCCAGGCGAATATCTTCTTTTGCTAGAACATCAGCAATTGAATTTGCCTTTCTACCCATATTGGTTTTGAAATGTATAGCCTAGAACCAGGGCCCTAATTTCTCTCAACAATACCACTTCAGGTACTCCAGCATGCATGGCACTCACACACACAACACACGTGCATGCACAATGCACACACGTGCCTACACACGTACCCATGCATGCAAGGAGTTTAAAAAGGATTCTCAATGCTTCAGAGAATTAGCTATTGAAAATCCATGTTAAATCTGTTTCTTTCTATCTTCTTTTCTTTCCACTGCTGTGCATTATGTTTCTTCACTCTAAATTGATTCATACAATAAACACCGGAACCTCATTTAGTTGTCATTAAAATTACCGAGCGCAGCTGCTTTTAGTTTTGATGGTTTTGACAAGTTTCCTTGGTTGCCGAAGTGACTGGTGCCTATATTTTCTTTTATCCCATCTCTGCATTCTCATCTCAGTTATTTGTGGATAATTATTAGATAAAATCTATACAGATGGCACAGGTGTAATTTCTTTTCATTCTGGGAAATGTCTCTAATACATGTTCACCACTTCATTCATTTATTTCTTTTCATGAATACTTTAATAGTTTAGTTGGTGCTTATGGCATAAAAGTTTTAATTGGTGAGTGGGATTGAAATGAATCTTTTAAGGGATATCTGTGGACTACGTGTGTAGGAAATACAAGTTGCTGCTGCTAGAGTTCTTTCGATGTTATGTATTATCGCAGAGAAGGCACAGTCATACTCATATGGAGATGTCTGCCTTGTTTCTGATGATTCTCAGGTTTTGGATTTCTACATCTCTGAGCTTATTCTTGAAGCTCTCCTAATCTTTAGCTTATAACAGATTCATTGAATGAATTAAGTAGTTTCTGATATGAGGTCATTTTTACTGTTATTTTCAGATTAGGGATTTAACAACTTCCATTTCTCAGATTTTGTCTGAGGAAACAATAAGAAAAAATGATCTGCTTGTTGCTGTACTGGCATTGCTCACATCCGCAGCACATTATCAGGTTTGCTTTTTCTGACATCGCTATGCAAAATGATTAAGATTATCTAAATTTCATCTGTGAAATCTCGCATTGAAACTTTTATCTGCTTCAAGTATGTCCCTTGCATTAGATTCTTCTTCTTCTTTTTTGAGCAAGCAACATAATTTATTCATAATAGAGCCAATGTTATTATTTTTCAAAAAAAAAAAAAGAAAAAAAAGAGCTGAAGTTCTGCAATAGAAGGCATAGCAGAGCCCACATGAACCAAAATGAGAAACAAAAACAATTGGAAAACATTTTGGGTTTCAACTTAAATGAAATGTTTAACCCAGGAGGAGCTGCACAACAGTTTTTGCACCATGTTGAGCCAATCGAGGCCTGTGTCCGAAACAGACTTTCTGCAATTTTGAGGAAAACAATGTCCATTCGATTATCGATTATTTGATCTTCTCAACCAGCACTTTGATGGACAACTCATGCCATGGTATACAAGAACGGTTACGTAACGGTAACAGCCATAACTGTTGCACGTTACAGGGCCGAAGCAGCCATAACAGCTGTTACAGAAAAAACTGCCCGTAACACTCCCATAACGTCCCTGTAACGGTCTTGAACCAGGTTTTTTCAAAATAATAAAAAAGGCTGTAACGGCCCATATCGTAACAGTAACGGTGGTGGCTGTTACGGCCACCATTACCATTATGGAACACCTTGACTCATGCCCTTGAAATTCTGTTGTTCCTCTCTTTCCAATTCTCCCAACAAATGAAAAGCACCAAACTCCACAATATGCTTCCCTTCTCATGTGTTGTACAGCTGCTCCAATGGTTGAATTCGTCTTCTAGATGGAAACTCTTGACCTAGATGGTTGGAATATGGGAAGGAAGAAATTCCAGATTGATGATGCCAACTGGCAGTGGAGGTGTAGGTGGCGACTGTTTTCTTCATTAGCTTTGAACACCGCAGACTTTTATGCCACGATGTTGTAATTTGTCTGTTGTTAAGATTTTCCTCTTGACTGCGAGCCATAAGGAAGCTGAAACTCAAGGTGAGGCTGGTGATTTCCAGAGGGGGCTGTTGAATCGAGGCTTTTTAGCTTCAGAAGACATACATCTGAAAAAAGATTTGGCTGAAAATTTGCCAGAGGGATCTCTTTTCCTGATTCTCTCGTCCCACACAAAGTGCAAGATGCACACTTCATTCAGCATGCAAGGAAGAGACTGGAAATCCACCAATTTGCTATCCTTTAAATTCCTGAGGATGATATTCCACGATAGCCTTCTTCTGTTATCTCTATGCAATCTTTGACTGATATTTCCTCTCACTAACCAGTCTGTATAGACTTGGGAATTTGGTGGTGAGGGGGACTGCTGCCTGGCCATTCATCTTTCCAAAAAAATGTTGATTCGCCATTGTTGACCAAGAATTTGAAACCTTGCATGAGAATTACATCAGTATAACTTAGCTTCTGAAATAGTAGGTTATTTTTTGAAATTATGGGCGTGTTTTTGCTTGGTTTCTGTCCATTCTAGCTCTAACGTTATCATATGAGAAGTTACGCATTAAAAAAATCTTACCTGACTTTTAATGAGATCTGTTTTTCTCTTTACCGCTTAACTGGTTCTTGTACAACTGCTCTACTAGAAGTATGAATATTTTGCTGATATGAGTGGAATCGGTTTTTGCAACTTTATTTGTCCTATTGCCTGGCATCCATATCTGGCATTTTAGTTCTTCCATTTGCTGCTTATGGCTTTTGGTTGTCAAATTACCATATCAACTGAATGTATTTTGTTGGATCTTCCATTTTTTTAATCCATAGAAAGTTCTTTTTTTCCATTTTTTGGGTTTTTTCTTTTTTTTTTTCTTTTTCACATTCTCTACTGCATACCAATTCTTTCACTGCAGCCGGCTTTCCTCATTTCTATCATGTCCACAAAGGAGAACGTGGAGGTATCCACAAGAAAGGACAATTTGGAAGCTTCTTTTGGATCATCAAGGTTGAAGAAAACAAGTCTTATTCAATCTCTTCTGCAATATGTCGAGAGATCTGAGGATCTTATTGCTAGGTATCATCTGGCCAGATAACAGTTATTCATAATTCGTGTGGGTTATCTCCGTATGATTTTTTTCTCAAGTTGTAAAACAAATGACATCTTCCATTTATGTGTTTCATTTAGGGGGTGTTTGTTTTTCCATTTCCCCCAGTAACTGGTGGTAAATGATAGAAAATAAGTAATTATTACTTGTGTAATTCATGCTGGCACAACTTGCGATGTTGACAGAAACGAGTTTCCACGCTAATACTGAGGAGAAGTAAAAATTCTATAGGGCCCACCGTGATGTATGTCTGATCCATCCTATCCATCTGTTTTACCAGATCATTCTAGGTAATGAACCCAAAAATGAGAAGGATCCAAAGTGCAAGTGGATCACACCACTTGAAATAGGGGGAATTGAACGTCTACTATTGAAAACATTTTTCGGGCCACCAAAGTTTTGGATGAAGCTGATGTTTGTGTTTTCCTTTCATCCATGGCTGTCCGACCTTTTGAACAGGTTGGATGATCAATACCCATCTCTGTGAGCCCTAGAAAGGTTTCACCATTTCAACAGTGGACATCATTATCCACCCTGTTTCCTTTGGTGTGGTCCACTTGAGCTTATAATCTGCCTCATTTTTGGGCTCATGTACTAAAATGAGCTGGTAAAATGGATGGACAGTGTGGATCAAGCAGATACATCACAGTCAGACCCACATATTTAACGCACCCATTCCCACTCCGTTTTCTAAAGACAAACTCGAAAATCGATGAGTAAATAGTTGGCGGTTTCCATTTCCTTCCAAACAGCATTCAGAAGTTATTATTGCTCATTTACCACCATAAATGGAAAAAGAAACACCCCCTTAGTCTGTTTGTTAGCTTGGTGTAAATTGATTGTGGAAAGGTAATTAACTACATTTCATCTGCTGAATTTTCTGTATTTCCAGCCATCCTCGTTTACTGCTGAATGTCCTTAACTTCCTGAAGGCATTGTGGCAAGGGGCTGCCCAGTATATGCAGATCTTGGATAGACTGAAAAACTCAGAGAAGTTCTGGAAACATCTGTTGTCTTCTATCTTGACATTTTCTGTCAATGAAGCTTCTTCACTTGAAAATATGAAAGGTGATGAGACTTTACAAGTGGCATACAGATATCAATGTCAGTCTGCAGTTTTAGAGATTGTGGCACATGAAATGTTTCTGCAAAAGAAATTGTTACATGGGAAGAAGCCTGAAAAGAAGTCATCCAAATCATCCGAAGGGAGGATTGAAAACACAGTTAATATTGAAAAGGAAAAATTTGATAGTCTACATGATCTTATGGCTATGTTATCGAACTGGTGTGAGCACTCTGTCATGGAAAATCTTGTCAGATTATATGCGTCTGGTGGATATGATAGGGAGACTGTTGGCCATGCTAAGGTGAACTCTTTTGCAATGTCATGTTTTAGTTCTTATTGGAAGAAGTTCAGGAGTGCCTTTTTTTAATTCTTAGATGGTTAGACATCATATCAGAACTGATTTAATTCATCATGTACAAAATAATTGAAATTATCATTCTGTCCTTAGAATTTTCTTTCTAATGTGATGATGCTTTGCCTCCATGTTGCTCATGTTATCTTCTCATCCATGTCTTGGTATCCGAGAACTGTCATTGCTGCCATAGGTGGGACACAATGTTAGTCATGAGCTACTCGTAAACACAGTTACGCTCTAAAACCTTTCTTTTTCTTTGAATGGAGGTATTTTGAGCCTAAATGTGTTCAGAATTGTAGAAACTAGGATCTACTGCATTTAAAAATTACAATTAAATGTCAGTTGTCAAGAAACACCTCAAACTGAGGTAACAGCCCCGCATGAAATAAATGTAAGGAATTATGAATGGAGGTACATTCAATGCCCACCAACCAACAACAATGACACCCTTTGGAAATCTCAAAAGGCCTTCCTAGATATCTTCTACACAATGTTTTAGGTATCGGTACGACACCCCATATTGCACCCTTGGGATAGGAAACATATCAGCATCACATGGGAAATATTGCGTGTATTAGGGAATGTATCACAGTATGAGGGAGGAAGGTGATGGAATTTTTCAATGAAACTTTAGGAGATGTTAGAAGGCATGATATTACATACTTAGAATTCAAATTTTTGTTACAAAATGCATAGTAGGGTTGTTAGCAATTTTGAAAGAAGTAGAAATGTAAACTTTCCAAATTTTCCAGATTTTTAGGATCCCCATGTGGATACACAATCAAATTCAAAAAAAAAAGGGGGGTGCTTATATACTTATTTTGCCCTAAATTGTCTTCTGATCCCGTGACAATTGCTTATTTTGCTTCTCCAACGTAGGAGATCCGTCCCCAATCTATCCCAATAAAGAGATAGAGAGTAGAAGGCCAACATACACGCCCACTGTTTAGGCTAGGCATGCTCAACTAGTGAGTCGTTCACTACGTGGACCCCACACATACACGTGTGATGGAAGGAAGGAGAGAGGGTGTGAATGAAGATGCTCTCTCTCTCTCTCTCTCTCTCTCTCTCTCTCTCTCTGGTACCCAACTCAACCAAATCCCTCTACTTCCAATGGCATCCATTGATGCGGACATCAGTGGTACACCCTTTAGAGTGTACCAGAGGAGGAGGCGTCGCCGACAGAGTACCGGAGCAGAGGAGTTGATGTGGATGGACGAGTAGAAAAGGATTTGATGAGGATAATGTGAAGAAGAGATGAGAATATTAAGAAAGAAGGAGAGTTTGGGAGAGATGATGTGTTAGACTTGCTTGCCCTAACACATAATATTTTATTATGATAAAGCATATAGTATACTGCAGGAGAATAGGGAAGTGTGCACATGCACTTACACTAAACGGGCCGCCTGCTAACCACATACAATAAATACAATACACTAGCATTCTCTATACTCCCCCTCAAGTTGGAGCATGGATGTTGATCATGCCCAACTTGTCACGAACACGATGAAGAGCATCTCGACTCAAGGACTTTGTAAGAACATCAGCAAGTTGATCCCCAGATCGAACAAAAGGAGTGATGATTTCCTTAGAAGCGACTTTCTCCCGAATAAAGTGACAGTCAACCTCAATATGCTTGGTTCGCTCATGGAAAACTGGGTTACAAGCAATATGGATGGCCGCTTGATTGTCACAGTGAAGAGGAATAAGATTCGAAGGAGGATAGCTAAGTTCTTTAAGAAGATTGCGAAGCCACACAAGTTCACACGTCGCATGAGCCATAGCACGATATTTTGCTTCAGCTGAGGACCGGGCAACAACTGGCTGCTTTTTGCTTTTCCAGGTTATAAGATTGCCACCTAGGAAAGTACAGAAGCCGGATGTAGAGCGGCGATCAAAAGTACTACCTGCACAATCAGAATCGGAATAGCCAGAAAGATGAAGATGACCATACAACTGAAAGAGAAGACCAAGACCTGGGGCTGATTTTAAATACCGAAGTATGCGGTAGACAGCCGTGAGATGAGAAGTACGGGGAGCTTGCATGAATTGGCTAACCCCCATCACAAATGAGAGATCTGGACGAGTAATAGTCAGGTAAATAAGCCGGCCTACAAGTCGTCGATACATCTCGGGATCAGTAAGGAGAGCACCATCTGGTCGAAGCTTCTGTGAAGTATCCATGGGAGTGGTAGCAGGCTTGCACCCTAACATGCCGGTCTCCATGAGAAGATCGAGCACATATTTTTGTTGTGACAAGACTAATTTGGATGATGAGCGAGCAACTTCAATTCCGAGAAAGTAGCGAAGAGGACCAAGATCCTTGATCTCAAACTTGGTCTTCAAAAAATCTTTGACCTCCTTCATTTTAGCAGAATCACTACCGGACAAAACAATATCATCCACATAGACAATGAGAACCATAATGCCCGTCGATCTATGGCATATAAAAAGAGAATGATCAGCATGACTACGAACAAAGCCAAACTATAAGAGAGCCTGACTAAATTTTTCGAACCATGCACGTGGAGATTGTTTGAGTCCATAAAGAGCCTTCTTCAACCGACATACAAGTGCAGGGTTGTAAGAAGCAACAAAGCCAGGAGGTTGATGCATGTAAACTTCCTCTGCAAGATCCCCATGGAGAAATGCATTCTTAACATCAGGCTAAAACAAGGGCCATGATAAATTAACAGCCAAGGAGAGCACAATGTGAATTGAATTAAGCTTAGCCACCGGAGAGAATGCCTCGAAGTAATCCAACCATGAGTCCGTGTAACCTTTAGCAACAAGAGGGGATTTATAGCGATCAATTGAGCCAGCTGGAAGAAACTTGATTGTATAAACTTATCGACAGCCAACAGGTTTATGGCCTACAGGAAGTGGCACAAGATCCCAAGTATGATTCTTCTCAAAAGCAGACATTTCTTCCATCATCACCTTTATCCAATCAGGACTCCGAAGAGCATGTGAGAGAGATCTAGGAATAGTCTGTGATGAAAGGGAAGCTGCAAACTACTGAAAAGACGGTGAAAGATGATCATATGAAACGAAATTACTAATGGGGTGTTTAGTACAAGATCATGACCCTTTGTGCAAGGCAATGGGAAGATCTAAACTCGAGTTAGGAGAGTCACCTAAACCAACATCCAAAGTGAGCGGAAGGGTGGATGGCTGAGCTTGTGAAGATTTATCTCGACGATGATACACTCGCAGAGGCTTAGGCTCACCCATATCACCAACAGGATGCTGAATAGAGGGGAGAGGAGTTTTCCCATGATCACTAGCGGGAAGAGGAGTTTTCCCATGATCACTAGTGGAAAGAGGATAAGAGTCATCCTCCCCCTGACGCGCAAGAGGATCACAGAGGGATCGGCCTGGAGAGGAGAAAAAAAAAGATCCTCAAAGAAGGTGACATCGACAGAGACATATTTCTTGCGAGTCAATGGGTTAAAGCATTTATACCCTTTCTGACTCCAAGTATACCCTATAAAGACACATTTAATCGCCCTGGGACTAAGTTTATCATTACTCCCATCCAAAATTTGAACAAAACATGTACAACCAAAAACTTTAGGTGGTAGAGGAAATGGATTATCATGAGGATACAATATAGTAAATGAAGATTTGTAAGACAGAATACGTGAGGGTATACGATTAATAAGAAAAGTAACAGTTAAAAGAGCATCACCCCAAAAATGTTTGGGTAGATGCATACCAAGCAGAAGGGTGCGAGCAACTTCAAGAAGATAACGATTCTTTCGTTCTGCAATACCATTTTGTTGAGGAGTGTAAGCACATGACGTCCTAGACAAAATACCACGTTCCTACAAGAAGGACAGAAAGGCAGTAGACATGTATTCTCCCCCATTATCAGAATGGGGGGATTTGATGGAACAATAAAATTGAGTGCACACTTCATGATAAAACACTTTAAACGCATCAAACACTTCACTTTTAGATTTTAAAAGATAAATCCAAGTCATGCGGGAATAATCATCAATAAAGGTACAAAATATCTAAATCCAAAAGTCGAGGTAACCGGAGTTGGTCCCCAGACATCCGAGTGAACCAGAAAAAAAGGTTGAGATTTCCTCCCAGAAGAGCTAGGAGGAAACGTAGCACGATGATGTTTAGACAATTCACAAATATCATAGCATAATGGTTTAGTGACAGATAAGGAGGGAAACAAAAGTCTCAATCTAGCAATGGATGGGTGGCCTAAGCGGCAATGCCACCGAGTCATGGACTCTCGATATAGAGAAATGGTACTAGAAGCGGCAACAGGTGTATCATCGAGAAGATAAACGCCTCCTCGCTCATGCCCCCACCAATCACTCTCTTCGTTTGTAGGTCCTGAAACAAACAATAAGAAGGAAAGAAGGTGATGGAACAATTGAGTGATTTAGTAAGAGAGCTAACAAACAATAAGTTTAATGGAAAACGAGGCACATGCAATACGGAGGACAAACTAGGAAGAAGAGAGAGGGATGGAACCAATCCCAGAGATGAGAGATTGGGTTCCATCTACGACTGACATACTGAGTGGGAGAAGAAGAATAAGAAGAAAAGAATTGCAACTTACCAGTCATATGGGAGGAAGCTCCAGAGTCGATGACCCAGGAGGTAGGAGAGGATGACGCAAGAAGGGCACTACCTGACTGGGCCAAAGCTGCGTGAGAAGGCTCAGGAATATCCCGAATGTGAAGCCGCATAAGGGCATCATATGCCGCCCGAGAAATGATAAGAGACTCCCCTGAAGTAGACTATTCAGCTGTCGGGGTGGCAGACTGTCTCAGAAGCAACAGTGGAAGCAATATAAGCAGCGGCATAAGTAGGACGACCATGTAGCTACTAGCAATAATCAATAGTGTGATTAGTTCCACCGTAATGTGAACAAATGCGGAAACCATTACGTCCTCATCCACGTCCACCACGACCACGAAGACTATGGCCGCTGAGACTGCGATCTCCCTCACGCCCTCTACCACGACCACCAAAACCAGAAATGCGCCCTGAGCTCAAGGATGGTACCCGAAGACCAAGAGAGGACTAATCGCCAGCAAGATGTGCCGAACGCTCGAGTGGCACAAATGAATGAGAAGGAAGAGTAGAGATCATAGCACGCTGACACATGGCATAGACTGTTGTCAATGGGGGAAGAGGATCCTGCATAACAACCTGATTGCGAACGTGAAGATAATCAGAACTCAACCCAGCGAGGAATTGCCTGATACGAGTATCATCCCGTTGCTTATGAGCATGTTCATGATCCTCTTTACATTTGGAAGGAATAGGCTAATACATATCCAACTCATCCCACATACCCCGAAGCGTCGAATAGTAGTCTTTTAAGGATTTGGAGTTTTGTTGAAACCGACCAATTTCTTAAATAAGCTAGAATATCCGTGAAAAATTCTGAGATTCCGAGAACATATCATGAAGCATATCCCAAATGCCTTTAGCCGAGGATTAAAACATCACTGAGTGGCTAATCGAGGAATCCATGCTATTTAACAACCATGCAATAACTCGATAATTCTCCTTTGTCCAAGACTTGTAGGTGACATCTGTAGAGCTTGGGGATCATCCAAAATATACGACAACTTGTCACGGGCTCCTAAAAATACTTTTACAGATTGTGCCTATTGAAGATAGTTGTCACCATTCAACTTAATGGAGGTAATCTGCAAGGGGTTGAATTCAAGAGACCCTATGCCAAGAGATGAGGGCCCTTTGTCAGCCATAGTAGAGTCCAAGAGAAATAAACCTATGCCCAGAGACCCCCTATGCCAAGAAAGATTGATTCAAACAACTCTATCTCACTCAATCCTTCAAGATAACAAGAGATAAACCTTAAACAAATATCAATCATCCAAAATACCATGAAACACAGTCAAATAGGGCTTGACCGAGTGAAAAACGGCTCAGCCGCACGCCCATTTGAGGTTAAAAACCTCTCAAACATTGATCTTAAGTAAAAAATCCACCATGGATAGCTTGGGAGGAAGATTTCAGTCCATCTTGAGCAAAGAAACCAAAGAAAAGCTTACCGATTTGAGGTAGATCGAAGAAAAACGGAATCTGGGACCGATTTTCGAATTTCTCTATTTTGCCCAAAATACCATGAAATGAGGTCCAATAAATTCTGAAAAAATCATGACAAACCTTCTAAAATCAAGATCTATCAAACCCCTAAACTTTTAGCTCAAACAGAGTTCATGCGTCCGTACAACGTTGACGTCAATAAGGTGACATGTCGCCTCTCAACCTGTTGGATGCGGAATGCCTGGATCTTTGCTCTGATACCAAGTAGAGAAGGATTTGATGAGGATAATGTGAAGAAGAGATGAGAATATTAAGAGAGAAGAAGGAGGAGAGTTTAGGAGAGATGATGTGTTAGACTTGCTTGCCCTAACACATAATATTTTATTGTGATAAAGCATATAGTACACTGCAGGAGAATAGGGAAGTGTGCACATGCACTTACACTAAAAGGGCCGCCCACTAACCACACACAATAAATACAATACACTAGCATTCTCTATAGGAAGTTGGGTCCATCGGACCCAGGAGCGGCATGACCGCACCGTAATCATAGATCCATGGGTCGGATTTCACACCCTACCACACGGGTGTTTTAGTTTTAGGCGTTTTTGTTCTTTTTTCTTGTTTCAGGAGCTTTATTGCACTTTCTTTATTTTTTTTTCGTATTTGTTTTTTATTTTTCTTGTTTTCAGGAGCTTTAGTGCACTTTCACTTCTTTTTTCTTTCTTTTTTTTTCCATAGCTTATATATACATTGTGAGAAACCCGATTTTTATTATTATTGAATGAATAGAAATTTCTATTTTTTCTTCCTCTTTATTCAAGAGATCAGGGTTTTAGGATTGGCCCTTCGGTGTTGAGGATTCCACCCCGATTTCAGATTTCCTTCTTTCTAGATCTTCGAGCTGAAGGGAAAGGTAAGAATCATCCTCCTTTTCTTTTGAAGACAAAAGGACCTGTACTTTCTTCATCTCGAATCCTTCATTCTTGACCCCTTTCGTTCCTCTCTGGATATCCCCTTTCTAGTTTGAATGGAAAAGAGGGATGGTTACTAGGTAGAATCAGATCCAAATCGTGGATTGACTTATACTAGATCTGGGATATCCTCATATTCCTAAGTCCTTCCATTTTACTGTTTACGCGATTTTATGCCAAGGGGCATAATCCTAACAAAATAATCTCATTTTTGTGTTGAAATTTACCTAATCCCTTTGATTGGAAATGGTTAGTTGATTCGTGTATTTTACTTGAACATTCCTTAACCTGATTATATATGCATTTGTGATTAGGTCATCACATGTCCCTCCATCATCCACTCTTGACCATAATCTCATGTCGTCCTAAGTGATGGACCACAACATCTCAACCATTAGATATCCACCAAGTTTTCTAAAACCAATTTTAATGATTAAAACAAAATATCAATAGTTAAAGACATTTGATTAAACATTTAAACCATTCAAGTCCTTAGACCAACTAGAGAACTACTTGATAGACAGTCCAATCGCTAAGATCTAGGCTAAAAAAAGTTTTCAGGTGAACTTGTGCATCCAGTGTTAGAGCATGTGAGCTTCGCCATATCCTAATGCATGCAGCCAATCCCTCCCCTATGTCAACCACTAATATAACCTCACAAAGTGGTCCAAAGCACAAAACATTAGGACCATGAAGTCCAACATGAGCTCCAGTCCAAGGCTTAGTCAAAGCTAGTACATGATCAAATTGATTCGACCTAGGCGTAATGGTGTCCCAAATCAAAGACTTGATGCGATCCTCCAATGCAAGTGTCTAGTTAACCTAAACATAAAAAACTTACATGCATAGTGAACATTTACACTACCATGTGGGGTAGCACTAAGGCACCAAGAGCCTGATGGTGGAGACTGTCCATCCTAACTCGTCACTAGTTCCCATCATACAAGATGACCATGGAACATGATTACAGGTTTCTCATGGACATTCAAGATTCTGAGATCCATAGCACACAACTCTCCCTTGGCTAGTGCCTATTCTAACCAAACTCTTCTTCCCCCAAGACTCTACGACAGTTAGAGGAACCCCTCCCGGGAACTCATATAATCATAAACAACTAAAATTTCCCACACAATAATTAATTCATCAAAGGTACATAGCAAACATAGTAGCAATCCAAATCCATGATCATAGTCATCATTGGCTTTTCGGGGCACACAACCAACAGCTCTCACTTTCCATAAATCCAATCATGCTTAAGATAAACACTTGAGCATACATGTCTAAACAAGACTTCACATAGCAACAAAATAGAGGATAAATGAAGAAAAGCGGGAGATCGTAGATCCTATCATTGAACCACCGAAACGAGGTGGATCATTGGAAACCTGGTTCAACCACGCTGGCAACTCCTTTTTTACGGAAAAGAAAACACCGACCAAGGTCAACCATGGCCTCTACACATAAATCAAATGGCCAAATATTATGCTTAGAGTATATTTTGTCTGTTTCGTTATATTTTAATGATCTTAAGTAAGGAGAATCTTGGGCCAGAACGAGTGAGCTTGTGTCTGGCTAGTTGAGCTGGCTATTGGACAGAATTGTCCACAAGAACAGGTTAGGGTCCAGTGCGGGGTTTAAAACTTGCTCAAGCGTACCATGCAGCTAACCTTTCCCATATAAAGAACCTCCTTAAATATCATTAAATCAATTAACAAGCTAACAAACATGCATAATGCGTTCCTATATTATACATTCCTCGTGCATAAATAAACATATAAACATAATAATACACATGCCCGATGATCCAACCATCAATCCATCCTTCTCATCCAACTATTCAACCATCTAAACATCCATCCATCCAAATATCCATACATCCATCCAACCATGTAAACATTTTTTAATAAACATATTTTTGGTGATACCGATGCATTGGCGATATTATTGAATTATTGTTAATACATTGGCGATATTGATACATTAGCAATACAAGCAACACCTAGAATTTACACAGTCGAAAATATTGACAATACTTAGCGTTATATTGTTGATACCTGGTATTTATGATACTACTAGTGTTATTGGTATCGTCGAGCTACAGATACGGATATTATCGGGGATACTAACAGTCGCATGTGGCATAAGCTGCAAGATACTTCTATTTTTTAATATATATATATATAGTAAGAACAAACATTAAAAAAACAAAATAAAATAAAGACTAAAAATGCTTTATTTTTTTGATGGAAAAGCATGTTTAAATGGACAAGGTTAATTCCATGCCATACACACACCACAACGGGCCCCATGCAACAAATGATTGTAGAAGAAGCTTATTCCACAATATTTTGCATGGTACCGGTCCCCTAAAATGGATCCACCCTAGGCTTCAACACTATTGAAAAAAATAGTGCAGATGGACCTTCTTGTAAGGCCAATTGATCGGCCAAAATCTCCTCTTCAATGGCTTTGTGGATTGAGAGAATAAAAAAATTGAATTTGGGGCCGTAGGGGTGCCTGCGCCGAGCATTAGGGTTTTGAACAATATTGGTTAGGTCCAAGCTTGACTAGAGCTGTACACGAGTCGAGTTAGCTTGCTCAGATCGACTCGGAAAAGCTCGACTCGACTCGGATCGAAACTGTGTTCGAACTGAGTCGAGCCATTTTTTATGAGCTCGGAACATTTCGAGTCAAGTCCGAGCTGGACCTAGCTCGACTCGGCTTGACTCGGTATTGAGCTCGACTCGGATCGAGTTTTGCTCATATATATATATATATATATATATATATATATATATATATATATATATATATATATATATATATAAGTTTTTAAAAAAAAATACCCTTCACTTCAGTTCGCCTGACCCAGACCATAACCCTAACCCATTCGCCCAACCCTAACCCAGTGGCCAGCCCCCAAATCGCCCAACTCTCGCCCTTTCGCCCAAATCGGCCAGCAACCCTAACCCGTTCGCCGCCTCTTGGCCATCCGTTCGCCCAAATAGTATCGTCCGTCCGTTCGCCCAAATCGCTCGACGAATAATCTCCTTCCAACGTCTATCCGGACGACCGACATCTGAAAGTGAGTCCTCTCCTCCCCTCTCTCCATTTTTTCCAGCGAGTAGCGTCCATCCGAGTAGCGGAACCCATCCGACCAATGACCACTGGCCGGGTGGCTCTGGTACGGTCGAAACCGGCTTGAAGACTCAAACTCGAACTCGACTCGAAAACTCAGCTCAAACTCGGCTCGAACTGGACCGAGCTGCTGGTCGAGCTGAGCCGAGCTGCTGTTCCAAGCTCGAAGGCCGCGCCAAGCCGAGCACGAGCTGAGAACTCAAGTTGTCCGAGTCGAGCCGAGCTGGGCAAAGCTCGGCTCGGCTCATGTACACCTCTAGGCTTGACCCAAAAATTGATAAAATCCATATTTCCCTCTCGAATTTTCCTAATCTAGCCATTGATCAAAAGGGCCACACTTGCACAAAGAAATAGACATTTTAGAGGAATGAAACCAATGGTCTACATTCAATATGTATGGATTTTCTAACCGAGGATTAGAATGGCATATTTGTGGAATCTGACACACACACATATGAAGTCAGGTTGGGCTGGGTCAGGCTTCTTTTTTTCTTTTCTTTTTTTTACTTCAGCCCAAAAATGGATCGGGCCATGCATGCTGGCCCAAGCTCTTCCTTAAGCATGGTCAGGTAGGTGACCTAGCCCATTGCCACCATTATCAAATAATAATAATGATAATAATAATAGTAATAATAATAATGATGATGGTGATAAATGCACATTTAGACTCAAAATATTAGAAAAAACAACTATACATGATAGGCTCCCATTGTATAGGGTCCCAAACTATGCGCCGTTGGAAAAAATATTTAATTAATAAATATGATTTTTAATGCAATAATTTAACACATATAATGCGTTAACTTAAAACACCCCTAGAAAGAGATCACCCTAAAAATTCAGTAAAATGTTTTTTTCCTTTTTTGGGGGGTTTTTTGTTTTTTATTTCTGGAATTTTGCAGGTATTTACACTGCTGTCATTAATATAATTGATAATATCTGCAATATTATCACATGTATCTACAGGATAATATATTTATTTCAAAGGACTGTCGATGATATCTTTTGATATCAAGAGGAGGGGATCTTATGTGGCTGGTCACCCATGGAGGATAATGGCCTTGATAGCACGAGGTTACTACTAACTAAAAATGGAGGAAGAGGTTGGAGGGTATGTGAGAACTTGTCGTCTTTGTAAGCAGGACAAGGTGGAGCCAGCTAAACCTGTGGGTTGGAGCCCTTGCCTATACCAAAGATACTGGGCAAGTGTATCCATTTTTTTCATTGTGAACTTGCCTAAGGTGGGGGATGATGGACCACCTAGTAAAGGTTGCTCTAGACATGAGTTCTATGCCATCTTAACTCCAGCACCTACTAATAGTACTGCAGAAGAAGCAGCAGGATGATTAGTAAAAGATGATGTAAATTACCTGGGCAGACCCTTGATCATCATCAGTATTAAGGACCCTAGGTTCACTGGGAGGTTCTGGACGTAAGTGTTAAAACTCCTAGGTTTCAAGCTCAACTTCTCCGCAAGCTTCCACCTAAAGTACAAGCTTCATTGGAGACATTGTGAGACATTGAATCAAATTCACTTGCATGTGAAATGCATTCTCCTACCATATTCAATTCTTTGTTGGTATCATTTTGCACTGATGTTTTTACATGATTTGTTGAAGAAAATTCTCAACTGCATTTTTCAGTGCAGTTTAGTAATCAAGAGCCATTTCCCTTATTGAAATCTACTACGCCACACTATTTCTAATGGAGGCCATAATCACCAGGATTACTTCTCTTTCCTATTGCCATTTTCCAACTGCATTGAGTTTCATGGCCTAAAGGCAAAGTTTTCCCTAAATGCTAAATACCTTTAAACTGGTAGCTTGTATCTCTGTCAGGGATATCTTGCCCTATTGAGCATGGGCCTGCAGTTCTGATTTTTGATATATCCAATGTCTGTGTGTTTTTTCTTAGTGATTTATTGATGACAATGAACTAGTTTGATGTGTCAATAGAACATTTTTCACCAGCTTGTTCTTTTGCAATTTTGATATTTTTAGTTTATTTAGGAACCCTGGTGAGTTATGTTGTGCCCGTCCTTTTTATAAACTAAAGGAACACATTTTTAACATTTCACATGAATATTGCCAGAACCTTCTCTTGAATTTTGACTGACATTGTGATCCAAATCTGGTAGAAGAACACTGTTGAATGCCCATTTTCTTCTTAGAGCTAGGGAGAAAATATATAATCTCAAACTTCATTTAAATTATTGAAGTTCCCAATCTAGTGCCTGTTTTTAGTGTTTTATTGATCTAACTTCTGGTTTATCTCTTTTTTTTTTCATTGGGGTTACTCATTTTTCATGAGTGGGCTCGCAGATGGCTGCAAGTCTGTGTATTGTACATGCAATGGAGAGAATATCAATTGGCGATGATGGGAGCTTGTCACTATCATTAGTTGAAAAGATCAATAAAATATTCAAAAAGGTTAGTTTCTGCATGCAACAAAATTGTACAATTAGAAACTTTTATTTTCAAATCTGTTCTTCTCATGATAGATCTCTTATTTAGTGGTCAGTTGCTTCTAGAGATTTTTCTTTATTATTATTACATACTATTTTATTTTTCCTTTCTACAGTTGACCGAACAACCTGCGTTTTCTGAGCTAAAAGCCCAATACTCATCGAGGGGTTACAGGTAGGATGCCAAGCTTTATGTAAGTATAGGCACTAATTATTAATATGTAGTTGGCCTGTTTGTGTGTCCATTTTAATGATTTGGCTTTCTGCAACAAACAGACTGAATCGGGAGGACATCCTATGCACTATATTATCAGCAAATCCTTTCTGGCTGCAAACAAGCATATGATTTTGCAATTTTATTCAGGCAATTGCATCTCATTCAACACAATGCATGCTTGAGAACTTCTGACACTCACTCTTAAAACCTTCATTTCCTAATCCACATCCAATATCTTGTGGTCACCAAACTGCCTATGTATTTGATAATTTTTATTCTTTTCATTCTGCAGGAACCAACATTGGTCCTTTCCTGTCCAACTTTGCCTGATCTGTAAAGATTAATCCGATATCTTGTACTCTTGGATTATGTGAACAGTAATCGTGTTTTTAAAAAGCGCTACATTTACCTGAGCATTATATATTTTTCAGCGGAATTTGTTTTTGTTGGGGTGAAGAAAAACAGTTTTAGCGATGATCTGGGTTATGGGTGTCAGATGGATTTATAGATATTAGACAACCTAAACTACATAAGTTGATAAAAATCTGAAATTTTTAGAAAAAATAAAGACACATTTAAACAAATTAAACAAACTTTGAGAAAGATTTAGATCAAGACAACCTACACCACGTAAGTCCAAAATAGTGTTACTTTATGCATTAGCTATATACAAAGCTGCAGAATGGGACGGGGGAGAGATTTTTTGTGGGAAGGGTCAGAGGACAAACACAAGTTCCATCTTTTGAAATGGGACGATGTTTATAAACCAACAGTGCTAGGAGGAGTGGGTATCTTAATGCTAGAAGAGATTAATCTAGCTCTTTTGGGTAAATGGGTTTGGATGTTTAGGTTGGAGGGAAAGGCTAGATGGAGGGAGGTCTTATTGAAAAAATATGGGGAAGAGGTAGGGGGGTGGTGGGCGAAGGCTTCATCAATGTATCAATGTTCTTACTTGTGGAAATCGATAGAGTCCCTAAAAGAGAGTGTGGGAAGAAATAGGCTTTCATTTGGGGGATGGTAAAAGTATTAGATTTTGGGGTAATAGGTGGGTGGGAGAGGTGAGATTGGGTGAGAGGTTTCCTTTTTTAGCGGGTCTAGCTAGGTAAGAGGTGGAGATGGTGAGCAATTGCTACTCAATAAGAAGGGAGGAGGTAACATGGATTCCTACTTTTAGAAGGAATTTGTCGGATGGGGAGTTTGAATAGTTGGTTCAATTGCTTGAGGTGTTATCTAAGATTTCTCTAGTGTTAGCAGAAATGGATTCCTTGAGATGGTTTAAGTCCAAGTCAAGTTCTTTCTTAGTTAGATCATTCTATCGATTCATGAGTGTGACTAAGGAAAATTTTGAGGTTTCTGCAACGGCATTCCTTTGGCATTATGGTGCTTCTTTGAAGGTGTCGGCTTTTGGTTGGCTTCTAGGCAGGAATAAAGTGCAAACGATTAATAATTTGCGAAAATGAAACATGATTCTACCAAACGTTTGCTTGATGTGTTTGAAAGATGCAGAATCAGTGGATCACTTATTCATTCATTGCATATTTTCCAGGGAGGTTTGGGATTGTTTTCTCAAAAATTTTGGGTGTTGTGGGTGTTTCCAAAGTCGATGAAAGAATTTCTCTTCTCTTCGTATGGTCGGTAGGGAAGGAAAAGAAAATGCTGTGGTGATTAAGTTTGTTAGCGAGTCTATGGGCTTTATGGTGGGAAAGAAACAAGCAGTGCTTCGTAAACAAAAAGAGCGGAGTGGTGCAAGTTTTCAATCAGGCATTTCTTAATATGAAGGAGTGGGCAGAAGTATAGATTTTTCTATCTCCTCTTCTTGTCCTTCGAGGGGCAGTTCTTCGTTGTTGTTGTATTATTGTATATTTGTAATTTTTGGCTTTGGCTTTGTGTGTAGCTATATGGACTTGTATATCGTGCTATATGGATTTATCATTACACAGATCTCTTGCTTTAGAAGAGAATTTTTCTCTGTTGACTTACCCTAGGTGTTGCCCCATCCCTGCAGCTCCGGGCATGATTTTCTCTAGCGTTCATCCTCGGCCTTTCAATTAAGGAACCGTTGATTCGTATTGACATTTTTTTTTAATAAATCAAGAAATATCTAAAGCAGCTAGGCTTTCACCGTCTTGAAGCGAAGGCAAGGGCACAAAAACTCTACCTCATCACTCAGTGCATGCCTCTTTCTTGGGCAGATTCTAAGCTACAAGGATTAATTAATTTTGTTGCTCTTTCATTATTATTATTATTATTATTATTATTTTCCTTTCTTCATATGTTTTATAAGGTGGCATGACCTCCAATGTCAACTCCCTCGAGTCTCCAGTCAGCTTGATTCTCAGGACCCCGAACTGCACTGAGTCATCACTGTCTTCTGTGGGCAACAGTCTTTAACTACACCAATGTCAGGTTATTAGTCTTGTAAGGACACGGTTAAACTTCACTGTGAGATCGCTACACCATTAGCAGTGCTCAAAGGCAACAAGTTAATGGTTGATGTTTCTTCCTTGGCTATGGCACCACTTTTTGCTGTCTTTTATCTTTGCTGAAGTCACTGTGGTGAAGCAATCTCACACCATAGTCAACCCCATGAGCATAACTTTACTGGAAATATCATGTTGCTCCATCATGTCCGAGTGCCTTGTATTATCTGTTTTCTACTTTTGTTTGAAATTAACGTGCATAGAAAGTAGTTCCAGTTTGATTTTTTCTAAGCTTCTTGCCCTGTAAACTCTCTATCCATGCTGTGTTTTAATGGTACTACATCTTGTACTCAAATTATCCGGTGTTTGCAGTGAGGGAAAGGAGTTGAGCTCTTTAATACTCAGTGATCTCTATTATCATCTACAAGGGGAACTGGAAGGCCGAGAAATCGCACCTGGTCCTTTTAAGGAGCTTTCGCTACACCTACTTCAGTCAGAAATTTTGCAGACTAACAAGAAGAAGATCAACATGGAATTCTGCCTGTCAGAGAACAATATCCATCTGTTTAACCCTGTGCAACTACGAGCAGATCTGGGATTGAATTTTTGGGATCATTCAGATTGGAAGGCATTTAAACCTGTTGCCGAAAGAATGTTGGTGTACATGCATGATGCAAATTCATTGGCTTTTCTGATGGATTCCAAGCATTCTTCTTTGAAAGCGCTTGCAGCCACCTTATCTTTGTATGAAGGAAATGTGAGTTCCTTTTGAAATCTATATTCCAACTTGAACAGCTATATTTTTTTCTTTTTTCTAGCCACAATCTGGTTCGATGCGTTCATGTGAATTTTACCTATGCTTGCAGTTAACTGAGACAGAGACAGGATCACTTGGTGGGGGGATCAGTGAGCCACTCATGGAATCATGCATTAGTTACCTATGTAAATGTTTGCAGTCAACGGCAGAATCATTAGTTTCAGCTCCGGATGCATCTGAGGATATACTGAACTATCTCACAACTCAAGGGGAATTACTGCTCAATCTTCTCAGGTTTTTATACAGAAGAGTTTCAGTGAGAAACAACAAGCAGCAGTGCTTACCACTTTGTACACTTGTCATGAGAACTTCAGGCCCAGGCCTTCGTGTGCTGAGTGATATTCGGCCATCTACTCCTCAGCTCAAGAAAACAGTGAAACTCTTCCTTACCTTGCTTCTGACAGCAATCGAATTCAGTTACCCGAAATCACATGTAGAAGAAAAGTCACATTCAGATGCTGTTGATGCATTTGCTGAGGTGTCTCTTGTGAGTCTGGCGGTGTTGCCTGTTCTTTGCAACTTCATTGAGATTTCTGAATACTGTAACCTCTCTGCGGCTGCAATTGACATGCTGTTGAAAGGTTTCTCGACATATAATACCTGGTTGCCCATCCTACAGAAGCATCTGCAGCTCCATAATGTTCTATCGAAGCTTCTACAGAAGGATTCTCTTGTTTCCATTCCCATAATTTTGAGATTCCTTTTGACCCTTGCACGCATCAGAGGAGGTGCTGAGATGCTTCAAACCATCAATCTGTTTTCATCTCTAAAGGTGTTGTTTGCTCTCTTATTGGATGACAAGCCTTTTCCAAATGGTCAAGAAGAAAGTGACAAAGAAGAAAACCCTCATAACATATGGGGACTAGGGCTGGCTATTGTCAGCGCTATGATTTGCTCTTTGGGGGACGATCCATCTTGTATCGATATTGTGGAGAGCGTGATTCCTTACTTTTCCGAGAAATCGTATTTGATATTCTTCTATCTTTCCGCACCAGACGTCCCGACTGACGATCATAGCAAGAAGAGAGCCCGAACTCAGAGGGTACTAACCTCTCTAACAGCACTGAGAGAAACAGAGCACACCCTCATGCTTATCTGCATGCTCGTGAAACATCAGCACTCATGGAGTAAAGCCATGAAAGAAATGGATTCACAACTAAGAGAGAGAAGTATTCATCTTTTAGCTTTTATAAGCAAGGGACCTCATCGCATTGGAGAATCTCCACGTAGGACTGCACCTCTCTTATGTCCTCCGATATTAAAAGAGGAGGTCGAATCTAATGGAAGACCGCCATCCATTGACAGCAAACATGGTTGGTTTATTCTTTCTGCTCTTGGTTGTGGGTCTGAACCTCCCATCTCTTCAGTTTCAAGCACGGCCTTGTCTCTCCCAATCAAGGATCGAGCAAGTGGAAGAGCTGATTCAATCCATAGAACATACTTCACTGATTCTGTTGCTATACAGACCTACAGAATTGCTTTTCTTATTTTGAAGTTTCTGTGTCTGCAAGCTAAGGCAGCAGCTAAAAGGGCAGAGGAGGTGGGATTCATTGATCTTGCGCATTTTCCTGAGCTTCCCATGCCTGAGATTCTGCATGGCTTACAGGTAAAATGATAGCATGCGTTCTTCCAGTTCCGGTAAGGTTGCATGTGTTAAAATTAATAGGAATGCAGAATGGTTGAAAATACAGTGGCATGGTGCGCTTTTGCACTTAATGTAGTAGCAGTGGACATTAGCTTCTGCCTTAGAGGAAGCAGTTTGAAGATGTGAGATAACAGGGCAGAAAAGTGGCTGTAAGAAGTGGACTACTGTGATGGTTGACCTCCATTTTGAATTGGTGGTGACTCATCCTCACTCATGGCATTCATGTGCATCTATCCATACCATCCTGTAAGAAATGTTGTGTGTGGATCATCTCTCTAAAATCACCCCGATCAAGAAATCTTAACCATCCAATTGATGGATGCCAAATGGAGGGTTAAAAGTAAATTGGTGAATGGTCCAAATTCCAAGGGCAAAAAGATATTCTTAGTATAACTTTTGGTTATGTGGTTCGGAGATTTGAACACTCTGGATTGCCTTGAAACTGTCATGTGTATGGTTGAAGAGTCGCCACCATTTTTTGTTTTTTTTTTTTAATGGTTCTGAATTATCACAGCATCCAGCTCGTAAAAAGTAGTAGCTTTCCAAGTAATGGCTCCACCTCATAATTACCCAAGTGCTCTTTATTTTGGTTTGTAACCCTTCCATGTCCTTCAATAATGCATAGCTTAAGCAATTTGAGAAACTAATTGCATGCAAATTTTTTTCCCGACTTCTCATGATACATGGTAGAGATTCTAAAATGGAACCAGTTCATAAGAAATGTGTCCAGAAACCAAACTTTTTAAAAACAGCCTTTACTGAATTGTTTCTGGATGCATCAGGACATGAAAAGTCTTCTGATGCAGCCATTCCTTACTATGGGGGCTCATGGTCCAAGTTCTCCAGACCATTGGTCTGATGGGCCACACCATGGATGGGGGACACTAAAATTCTTGAAATTTTAAAGTCCCTAGCCATCCAATATTTTTCCCTGTTTTTTTTTTTTTTTTTTTTCTTGGAATGCCATTGTATATTCTCCTAAATGGAGACCATTGATCAAAGTGCAAGGATCCTCCAATCTAGAAGTCTGATCAGATCAGTCTGGGTCACCTAACCATGGCTCTACTTGTACTGAATGGATGCATCAGGATGTTCAGGACATCATACTCACGTATAGCAACCTCTTCAAAGCTTCCAGTGCACAAACCTGATATTTTTTTCTGACCTAAGGACATTGAAGATTCTTCAAACTTTATTTCATCTGAAAAAAAATGCAGCTTCTACATATACTGCGAATTGGCACCTGAGCAGTGTTCATGATGGTGCAGGACCAGGCCATCGCTATTATTACTGAGCTATGTGAAGCCAACAAGTCAAAAGCAATTCAGCCCAATATTCAGGATTTGTGTTTGATGCTGCTGCAAGCATTGGAGATGGCATTGTACTTGGAAACGTGTGTGTCCCAGACATGCGGAATCAGACCCGTATTAGGACGCATTGAAGACTTTTCGAAGGAAATCAAAGCATTGATACAAGGTATCACAAAACAAAATGGTTTCTTCTGCAGTTCCCTTTTCCTTCCATAGCGTTCGCTCTAGGGATGCCTTAAAGAGCCAGTTTGGGCGGCGATTGTGGAGAAACTATTCACTAGTTCTGTGGGGCCCAGGTACCAGCTGGGCGGGCATTGTCGCTCTTGCAGGATCACACGCTGCCCAATGAATCATGGAATTCCTTTTGGAGATTCCATTGTTAGCGTTGTGCAGGCCATGACCCTGCAAATGAAAATTGCAGTACTGCGGGCCCCGCCGAATTCAGGATAAAAGATCGATCCAAACAAGGCCAAATATGGATATGTTTTATATGAATCTGATGGTTCTGTCTTGTCTTGTTGGTGTTTGCAGTGGCAGAGAAGCATGCATATTTAAAAGCAACCCTCAAGTCATTGAAACAGATAATAGCACTTCTGTACCCAGGATTGCTGCAAACTGAGGGTATCATGTGATACTAGTGTATGTGATCCATCCTACTCTGTAACATTTAATTGAGTGAAATATCTGTTTCTTGTCAACCCTACGGCATCTTCCAATCTCTTCGAACTTGTTGCGAACTGTGGTTGCATCATTGATGTCCATGGTAATCATGGAATCTTGTCCTATGAAGCTTGAAGTCCCTACAAAAGAGTGGGATCTCTACAGATCATGTGAGCAAAGTTCTTGAAGCAGAGCCCAATCGACACCCAGATTCTTATTTCACACTCCACAATGTGATAATCCGGACACTTTTTATCTTGACAAATGTTGCTCATCAAAGACCTCATAGCTCATCAGAGTCTAGACAAGCAGATGGTAAGGATCTTCGGTTGATGGTGATCATGGAATCTTGTCCTACCATGCTTGTAGTCCCTCCAAAAGAGTGGGATCTTTATAGATCACATAAGCAAAGGCACTTGAAGCAGAGCCCCCTCGATATACTGATTCTTATTTCACACTCCATGTGGTCATTCAGACCCCTATAATCCATACAAATCTCGCTCATTAGTCTCGACAAGTGGACAGGATGGCCTTCGAACAATCCTTTATGGAGTTTTTTTTCAGGCATGATCAATCCATGCTGGGATATGACACTCCGCTAGCAGAAAAAATGCAGGCCCCTATAATCCATACAAATCTCGCTCATTAGTCTCGACAAGCGGACAGGATGGCCTTCCAACAATCCTTTATGGAGTTTTTTTCGGGCATGATCAATCCATGCTGGGATATGACACTCCTTTCGCAGAAAAAATGCAGGCCCCTATAATCTATACAAATCTCGCTCATTAGTCTCGACAAGCGGACAGGATGGCCTTCGAACAATCCTTTATGGAGTTTTTTTTTGGGCATGATCAATCCATGCTGGGATATGACACTCCGCTAGCAGAAAAAATGCAGGCCTTGGTCACTATGAACACAGGCGTGCCCCCGCCAACTTGTGATTCACGTGCAAGATTCAAGCCTGTTCATTGAAGATGGGCTTTTTAAGTGTGCCCCACTTAATGAGTCAGATCCAGGTCGTTCATCAGGTAGGAGCACCCATGCTTGTTGAAAGTGGACTTGGGAGTCATCTTTTCTCACAGACCGGTCACTTGATGAGTGGACCAGTCTAAATTTTGGGCTGGCTACCTTTATTATTAATGGCATGGAACTCACAAACGTGTGCTGTATTATGAATTTTGGTTTGATCATCATGAATTTTGGTCAAGGATTGTGATTGCCTGGTTAGACTTATGCTAGGTGAATATATGGACCATTCATGATATTACATTTTCATCCGCTGCTGGGCTTTTCTTCCGTGAAGACGACAACATATCATGCAACAACACTGAGAAGAAGAACAAAGAGAAAACAGAAATTTGATTGTGCTATGTCCAAAAATATTACAATCTAGAGAACACTCTTGACCATGCACTTGCAGGGCCATGGTTTACTGAACCAGACTCCTGGCTGATACCCCTCAATGGATGGACCATGTCCTAAAAATCTCCTTCATATCCTGAACTTTCAATTTTTATTCTGCAAATTGATGGTTGAGGATGGAGGAGAAATTGCTATTGTTAGATATTTCAACCGTGAAAAAAGCTAGAGGATTGGGAGCTAGGATCTTCGACTAAAAATCTCCTTCATATCCTGAACTTTCAATTTTTATTCTGCAAATTGATGGTTGAAGATGGAGGAGAAATTGCTATTGTTAGATATTTCAACCGTGAAAAAAGCTAGAGGATTGGGAGCTAGGATCTTCGAATCTGTATGTTCCATCCATCAAGGGCCCACTCAACAAATGGTCTGGATCACTTACCCATGGCTCTGTTGTTCGTACGTATGTCCTCAAAACGCACCCTCATGTGCCCATTTGAGAAACGTCTATAACAAAATCCTATACATTCCTTTGTTTCTACATGTATGATACATCTCGTTCTATTTATGATCTGATACTCCTTTTAGAAAAAGCAAGGTCATATATATCATAGACAATCCACCCTTCATCATGCCTTCTTTAAGATGGGATGATCCCCTGCCTTCGATCTATTTTCTCCCTCTGGGACGGTTGATGAGCTTCATATGGGTTTACCTGCAAAAAAAGAGAGAGAGAGAGAGAGAGAGAAAAGAAAAGGTGGGAATGACTTTTTCTTTGCACCAGCCCATCACAGGTGACAGGCTTTACCCGTAGAATTCTTGACCCAAAAGCCAGGCCTGTTTGCTCATTAAGTGGGCCACGCACATGTACAAAAGAAATGGGCGATTGCAAATAAATGGACGCCTGTCAAGAGAAATTACTAACAGTCCACATTCGAAGTAAAATGTCTGGCCTGATTTTTGGGCCAGGGCATTTCATGGTGGGCTTCAGCAGATGAATGTCCTAGATCTTTCACACGTGTGCCACAAACCCGTCCATCCATTTCACACTGCCAAGTATACTAAAAAGAAGAAAAAGAATGGATCAGATGCACTCTGCCCAAATATCAATCGAGAGAATTTCAGGATTGATTTTGGGCTGTAAATCCCAAAATGGGACTCTCACCGTTTGGATGCCTACCACCACCAATATCCAATCCAATTGTGATTTGGTGCACATCCAAACAGCACCTGAGAGATCTATTAAATGCCTAGAAGGCTCCGGAGGTTATGTGTCGCATGGATATCAATCCCTCCTACTTCACCACTGCAACTGGTTTTCGGCCTCGGTGAAAATTTCGGCAACGGCAAACTGTCCGGAGGTGGAGATTGCACACAAACAGAACCGGAAAACCACTCCGATTCGACGTTGACTACCGGCTGACTTTTCACAAAAGAAGATTTTAGTACCTCCGAAACTTCCTTTGGAAGATCAGCCGGGTCTGGACCCAGTCGATCCGTCGATGCGATGATCAAGGACTCGGTCATGATCATCCACCGTTGGTCTTTTCTTGAATGATGATCGGAGGTTTTAAGACGCTTCGTAGTGGAATTTCGGTCTTTGGTTAGACCAAGTTTCCGACTGGCCTGATTACGAGAAATGCTTTGATTTGAGAAGGAATTGGAGTGGTTTGTGAAATTGTAAGCTTTGGCATTGCCATTTCTCTTTGGAAATCTGTTTTGATTGGCTTCCATTTGCATAGGAGGCGCTGAGAATTGAATATTTCTACGAAGAAAGATTCGAATTTCAGAGAGATTTGAGAGGTTTTGGGAGGATTTTGCGGAGTGAAAAACTAAAATAAATTTGAATTTTGAAAACGAGATGAGAGAGTGAATCTGATTCAAGGAATTGCAATCTGAAATGTCTAAAGAGATTTTAGCCGTTGAAAATCTTGAATTTTTTTTTTTCAAAAACACCAACAAAAAAGAGAGGTCTGTTTAGGTCTGGCATTTCATTTCATATGTTTTGAACTGCTTCTTATAGTGTGGAGGCTCCAACGGCTACTTCTTTTTTTCTTACTTGAATGTGGTCTCTCTCTATTTCTTTCTTGAATTTCTTTATTAGAGAAGGAGCCTGGGTAGTGCGAAATCTGCACCGTTCATCTGATGGACCTGCTACTGTTTATGTTGTTGGGGTGATCTGCATCTGGGTGAAGAAATTGACAGTGGAAAAATTGACCAAAGGTCCACATGTAACAGAAAGTTGTGGCCAATGTGATGAACGGCTTGATTGACGCACGTGCTTCATGAGCGAGAGTAGGATTGAAATGGCTACTATCTCTTTTCAGAGAAAGGATCCAGTGCTCTCAGGGCACTGTAAGTTACCGTGCTCCTAGTTGCATTGGTTTGCTTGGATGGTCCAATCCACTGATCTGAACTGTCCATTAAGTCAATAACACATTCAATAGATTATCTTTAAAAAATTCGAACTGACCCTATGATCCACTCCATCCTTTCTTTGGATTTATTTTCTATAGCCATCCATTTTCCAAGTATGGATGGGATGGTTACAATTGCCTAAAATATGATTCTTTAAAATCATAAGCAATCCATGATGACCATTATTAAATAGATGGATCGAAATCTTGATTGAACCCATTTTTGAGTAAATCATTCTTGACCCTTTGATCGAATGGCTAACGTTTCTAAGACCTTTGTGATGCCTGCACGGTAGCCCAACGGTCTAGATCAATGGATCGGACTATCTAAATGTCCTAACGCAACTAGGAGCAGGGGCGCGGATTAGATACTGACAAGGTCAGCAGCCAAATCGCTACTGAAGTGACGTCACCAAGCTCTGTAGACCCCACCATGATGCATGTGTTCCATCCATACCGTCCATCCATTTGTAGAGATCGTTTTATGGCATGAGAAAAATAATGAGATAGATCTACAGTTCAAGTGGACTCCACCGTAGAAAACAGTGGGCACAGTGACATGTATGACCTATTTCATTCTTTTTCTTATGGCATAAAACGTTCTTTAGAAATTGTTGGACGGTATGGATAGAACACACATCATGGTGGGTTCTACAAAGCTTGGTGACGTCACTTCATCTAATCCGCGCCCCTAGGAGCAGTATCTCTCCTCTTTGGTAAAAGACAAGATATATAAAGTTAAGATTGGGTCTCACGCATCGTGTGGTAGGTGGGAGCGCATTAGGTGCCGCCTCGGCCCCACTCACGATGGTGCGTTCTTTAAGGTGTGGCCCACATTGATGCATGCATTCTATATCCCTTCCGTCCATCCGTTTTTATCCTATTATAGCATGAGATCAAAAATAAATTATATCCAAATCTCAAGTGGACCATACCTTCGGAAACAGTGGTGACTGAACGCCCCACCATTAAAAATTTTCTGGGACCCACTGTAATATTTATTTCCATCTAACCTGTTGATACGATCACAGAAAAGTGGATTAAGGAAAAACAAAATAATCTTGATCTAAAACCTTTGTGGCCCATAAAATAGTCTTGATGGTCAATCGCCACTGTTTCATATGTTATTTGCATATGAGACTTAGATCTGCTTCATTTTTGGGATCGTGCCCTAAAATAATCTCGGAAAAACAGATGGACGGAGTGGATGTAGAATAAATGCATCATGGTGGGACCCATGATATGTGCCTTACTGTATTGGGTTCGGCCGGGGTTGCACCTAATCTGCTCCCGTGGCAGATTTAGCCGTTGCGTAGGTCATCGGATTCCGTGTCAGCTTTGTATTTGAAGTATAGACCAGGAATAGTAGATGTACCTCTCTCTCTCCTCAAATTATATTTAGAAAATATTGTTGTTGATCGTGACCGTTTGTATTTGGACCACCTAAACTTTGTCTTACATGACAAAATTTTGGCGATTAGAATGCTGTCTCCACTTATTTCTTTGGGTTTTTCTAGTTAAATATGAACCATTCATATAATCTATTTTGAGGGCCATTGATGGGATACCTATCCTCATCAATCCATTTCCATTTTCAAAAATAGCATATTCAAATTGTGGCCCACCAAATCAATAGCCTAGATTATTTCTTTAATAGCCAAGTAAATCGTGAGGAGGCAGCTGTGTATAAGCTCCCCGGAGAGCTGCATATTAAGCATTTACTCGTGAGAAATTTGGGACTGTGGACCCCACCTTTCATCCAGCAGGTTTTATGAAGCAATACAAACTTCGTTTGAAAACTTAGACCTGCTCGTACGGTCAGCGAATTTGAGGACGAAGATACCCCTCCTGTCACGGAAACGGATTGGGTACTCCCCCTGCCACCAGTCGGACGGTCGGTGGTCTGTGGGCCCCACCATGATGTATGCTTTTCATCCATGCCGTCCATATATTTTTCCACATCATTTTATGGTATGAGACTAAAAATGAGGTATATCCAAATCTCAAGTGTACCACATTACACGAAACAGTGTTGAATGAGCGTGGACTATTAAAAACTTTTTGGGGGCCATAAAACTTTTTGGAGGCCCACTGTGATGTTTGTGAGAAATCCTCCCCGTCTGAGTTCATTCATAGGGTCACAAAGACCTGAATGAAGAGGAAAAACAAATTTTGTAATGATCCAAAACTTCTATAACCCCTAAAAGGGTTTCAATGGTAGACGTTCAATTCCCCGTTGCCTTTTACAGTGTGGTCTACTTGATGGTTAGATCTATCTTATTTTTCGTTTCAAGCCTTAATATGAGCTCGCAAAATAGATGGACGGTTTGGATATAACACAGACCTCATGATGGGACCCACAAAGGAAATGTGATTTTGGAAAGCTGGTTTCCCTAATGCTACGGATTATAACCGTAGCCCCAGCTTTTTCGATATGTCCTTTGATATATATCGAAGGTATTTTAATATGTACTTCGATATATCGAAAGTCTTTCGATATTATCGAAAAAGGTTCAGAATTGTACAGCGAATTTGTCTCAAAAATCCTGCAATTTTTGATACATAGGAAGAGTATTCGATATGTATCGAAGGTGATTTTACTTATAGCTTAGGATTATAACCACAGCCATAACTAGTCTATGCAAATTTTTTATTTATTTTTAATTATTTTTTATTTTTTATTTTTTTTTTTTTACATCGAGAACTTTATTCTACCTACAATTTTCTCTAATACATATTTATATAAATATGTATATATAAGCATATAAAAAAAATTTCTTTCTTTTTTTTCATTTCGTTCTTTATTCATTTAACAAGAATATCTTCTAAACCAAAATTAGTTACTTGACGTACTGTATGTGATTTTGGGGTAAGAGAAGCTACTTTAGCCAACTAACCTAATTATTTTTCAAGATTCCATCAGGTCGATGGTCGAAAATCAGTGGGCCAAACTAGAAATTCAATGAGGCAAACTATAAATTGAGCGGGGCAAACATGAAATTGAGCGGGGCAAATATAAAATTAAGCGAGGCCAACAAGAAATTCAGGGAGGCAAACATGAAATTCAGCGGAGTAAACTAGAAATTCAGCGGGGCAAACATGAAATTGAGTGGGGCAAACACGAAATTCAGCGAGGCAAACTAGAAATTCAACGGGGCAAACATGAAATTTAGTGGAGCAAACTAGAAATTGAGTTGGGCAAACTAGAGATTCAGCGGGGCAAACACGAGGTCTGTGTTAGGGACCGAATGCATTTTATATAGGGTAGTGGCTATGAGAGAGAGTTCTGTAGGTCTTATCATGGGGTATGTGTTATATCCAGATCGTACATCCATTTGGGGAGCTTATCTTAAGGCTTGAAATGAAAAATAAGACAGATCTACCTATCAAGTGGACCACACTGCAAAAACCAGTAGAGGATTAAATGTCTACCATTGAAACCCTTTTTGGGGTCACAGAAGTTTTGGATCAATATAAAATTTGTTTTTACTCTTCATTCAGGTGTTTGTGACCTTATGAAAAGATTGGATGTAAAATAAACATTACGGTGGACCCTACAAATTGTTTAACGGTGAAAATCATTATTGCTGCTACTATTTATGGTGTGGTCTAGATGATCTTTGGATATGATTCAGTTTTTGGATAATGCTCTAAAATAATCTAGATATAATAAATACATCACTGTGTGGCTATGTAACTTTGATCTCCTTTGAACCGTTCGTACAACTTGGAGATCGAGGAGCGTCAGTGCTCCTCTTCTAACAACACGTACATACAGCAGCTGTACACCAGCCAATCAGCTTCCCTCTCCGGCACAACACACGATCGTTTGAGGCGCTGACATCTTAAGAAAGCCTAACGATGGATTAGGTACTGCCCTACCAATTCTGAGCTCCAGACAGACTAGTGCTCCTAAGCCTAACATGTTTATTTGTCATCTAACTGGTTCATAAGGTCTCTTAAACATTAATGAAAGGAAAACACAAATATATTTTGTTTCCCACTATTTGCCCCGCTCAATTTCATGTTTGCCCCACTGAAATTTATGTTTGCCCCGTTGAATTTCTAGTTGGCCCCACTCAATTTCATGTTTACCTCGCTAAATTTCTCGTTTGCCCTGCTCAATTTCATGTTTGCCCCGCTCAATTTCTCGTTGGCCCTACTCAATTTTATGTTTGCCCCGCTCAATTTCTAGTTTGCCCTGCTGAATTTTATGTTTGCCCCGCTCAATTTCCAGTTTGACCGCGAAGTGATTGAATGAATTTTTGACCATCGACCCAATGGAATCTTGGAAAATAATTAAGTTTGTTGGCTAAATTAGCTCCTCCTACCCCAAAATCAAATGTGGTATGTTAAGTAAATCATTCTAGCTTTGGAGATATGCTTGTTAAATAAATAGACAAAGAAATGAATTAAAAGAGATAAAAAAAATTAATTACTTATATATACATATTTATATAAATATGTATTGGAGAAAATTGTAGGTAGAATAAAGTTTCTATGTAAAAAAAAAAAAATTTTAAAATGCATAGACTGCAAGAGACTACAGTTATGGCTACGGTTATAATCCATAGCCATAGGGAAAACTACAGGATTTTTAAGGCAATTTTGCTGGACAGTTTTGGACTTTTTTCAATATATCAACAGACCTTCGATACATTTTGCAAAGGCAGGGCTATGGCTATAGCTACAGTTATAAACCGTAGCTAAAGGTTCCAGTTTTTTTTTTTTTTAGCGTTGTAATTCCCACCGCCTTTTGTGGGTCCCATCATGAGGTCAGTGTTATATCCAAACCGTCCATCTATTTGGCAAGCTCATATTAAGCTCAAAACATAAAATAAGACAGTTCTAACTATCAAGTGGACCACATTGTAAAAGGCAGTGAGGAATTGAACGTCTACCATTGAAACCCTTTTAGGGGTTACAAAAGTTTTGGATCATTATGAGAAAAAATTTTCCTCTTCATCCAAGCCTTTGTGACCTTATGAATAGATTGGATGGAAAATATATGTTATGGTGGGACCTACAAAATTTTTAACAGTGAAAACCAGTTTTCCCACTACTCTTTATGGTGTGGTCCAGTTGATCTTTGGATATGATTTATTTTTTTTGGATAATGCTCCGAAATGATCTCGAAATATGGATGAACGTTGTGGATATAATAAATACATAGCTGTAGGGCCATGTAACTTTGATCTATTTTGAGCCGTTTGTACAACTCTCGGATGGAGGAGCGTCAGCGCTCGTCTCCGAAAGTAAGGGACAGGTCTAACCTCCCAAAATAAGTTTGTATTGTCTCATAAAAACAGCTGGAAAAAAGGTGGGGTCCACAGTTCCAAATCTCTCTTTACTCTCGTTCTGGAAACGATAAGTTATTTGCGGGAGGACAGACTTCGGAGATAAATCACAACGATACACTTGCTATATTACTAATCTTGATCAAGATCATAACCGTTAATCATGTGTAAAATTAATTGGATATGTAATATAAAAAAAATAAGTTGTTTGTATCGAAATATATGCCCCACTTTGAATTCTTTTATTGCACAAGCCGTTCATTTTCTTTATGATCATCCGTTTGTTTATACTTAAGTATGGCTCACTTAATTAGTGTAACGGTCTGTTTTATACAACAGATCATATTTATGGTGGTCCTCACCAGATGAATGGCTCGGATCTCCATTGTGGTGGTTCTCACCAGATGAATGGCTCGGATCTCCTATTGGCATGCTATATTTGAAAATATTCAGCGATTCACCTTTCTCGTGGCGTGAATCACGCCAGTAATTTTTTTCGATGAGTGGATAAGGTGCTCAACAAAGTGACAGAAGCGTGAACGGTCACGTGACACCGCATAAAGGTGTGGGCCCCACTTATTATGCTCGTCACACGTGTTTCAAATACGTGCGGTCGTCCAAAACGTGTCGCCATCTTTGTTGATGCACAACCTGAAATCGTACTAATTAAGCGGTTTCTCCGGTTGAATTTGGACGAGCCATCCGTCCATTCGATGGCCACCGGATTCGACGGTTCGGATAATCTGATGAGTCTGGTTATCCAAACATGCTTCGTGCACAGCTGGATCATGTATATTTCAACGGCCTGGATTGACGTATTGTATAGTAGGTGTTGTTAAAGGAGTTGTGTGATACTCCACCAGTCGAGGGTGACAAATATCGCAGAGATTTTGAAAATATCGCGGTACTATTGCGATAAACCAAATGAACATTATTATCACGATATTTTTGAATCTCCAGTGATCTTAAAATATCTCTTTCTTCGCGATAATATCGCGATTGTAACTCGAAAAATAGGGAATATTTATTTGTTATGCAAAATTTTTTTTATTTTGTTAAATAATTTAAAATACATATTATTAAGTATTATATTTTCAGAGAGATTTTTGCAAATGTCCCGGGAAAACACTTAGGGCCTGTTTGGCCGGACCGATCCCACGGTATTAAGAGGGATGGGACCGGATATACATGACGAGCCAAATAGCCCCGGTGAACTTGTCTGAGATATAAGTAATCCCATGAATCTTAAAACAATCCACTGACATCACCATCATTACCTTAAGATTGATCTCATCCTTTGATTGGACGGATAAGGGAAAATCCTGAAATATGCCGGGCATGCCAAACAGACCCAGTGAGCTAGTCGCGGGATATAGCAATTCCATGGGATTTAAACCTATCCACTGACGCCACATCATTATCTTAAAATTCACCCCATCCCTCTTAATCCTATTGGATTCGCCCGGCCAAACAGGCCCTTAGAATCTGAAAATATCTCCAGAACTTTTCGAGAACGAGATTTTTCACCATGGTATTCACGCTGTCCATTTTTTAGTCTTCATCTAGACAGGATCTCTCGCTATCAATACTTTCGTAGTGGTCAGGCATTCAATAACTGTAAAGGACGCATGTTATGATCAGATCTGGACCTTTCATCTTGTGGGTCCTACCATGAATGGGACTTACCCAAAAATCATACTAATAAAGTGGTATATAGCCACTGATTGGAGGGCTATTGAATATTAGAATTTGTGGAAAGGTTGAACGGTTGGTTTTCAATGGGAAAAAAATCTTCAATCAGCGGCTAGGATTATCTGAACACTGTTAATATTGGCAAGTGGCCTATCCAGGGTGAAATATACGAAAAGTACGGATCTCATGCTTGTATCCCACGTGGAAGGGATCTTAAATGCTTGATAGTTCACATAGAGGCCTTTTAGCATAGGATGCTGCAGTCTCTTTTGTTGGTAGGCTTCTGTGTGAGGTTTACACAATTTGAAACATTGTGGTGGCTCATACTTCGCATGTGACACTCATGTGTAGTTATCCAGACCATCCAAATTTAGGATCCCATTGTGTTTGGAGCATATATTTAAAATCATACTGATCAGACAATCCTAATCATCTAATTAATGGGTATCAGATGGACGGTTAATTGCTCAATAGTTACTTGTCTAAATTCAAAGGGGAAAATCAGATTGTAATTATATTATCGTTACAAATTTTCATTTGTGCTCTATGCAGAAGTTTGGACGGTTTGGATTTTCTTAAAACTACTACATGCGTAAGTTTGAAAAGTCACCAAAATTATTTAAATGGTATAAAACGTGTACGCAAGAGTGCAATCCATTTCTATTTTGAATTCTTTTTGTATTTTCGGACCGACGCTGAAGATATTATAATAGCGGTAGTTATTTGATACTGTGGTAGCCTATGATAGTTGATACGCAGGCACTTAGATATGGTACACGTGGAATCTACAAACACAAATCAAACCGACTAAATTTTGAAAATCAATGTGACTAAGTTACCAAATAAATTTTATATGCATTTAACTATTCTAGCCTCTGATTTATAGACAGTTGTTTGCTGAAAGCCATTTGGTATTTTTTTCATTTTCAACCGTCCAAAAAATGCCCATCAATCTAATATCAAGATAAATAAATAAGTGTAATTTTTAATTATTGAAACATCTAAAATGGTGACCATAATTTATAATATTTAATTTAATTTAATTTAATTCCAAATATGCAAGTTCTAAGTAATTTTTAAATGCCTGAGTATCATCTACCACGCTCTGCCAGAGTTAGGGCTGTCAACGGGCCGGGCCTGGGGTTGGTCTTGGGCTCTTGGCCCCTATTTTGAAATGATTCGGGCCGGACTTATTAAAAATTCTGATTTTGCAGGCCCTAGCCGGGCCCATTGACACCCCTAGGCCCTAGCCAGAGTCTTTATAATGAAAAAATTACAAAAGACAATGATGTTCTGGCAGCTTATGGACATCCATACGCATGCATTCCACCACTGTCTGTTCAGGACTCTCGTATTTAAAATCAGACCGTCGAATTCAAGAGATGGACTGTAGATATACGACCCCATACTATCTAGATTAGTTGATGGACATCTGTTTCTTAAATATGGATCGCTAATCCTTTTAGATATTGACCGTCCATGTTTTGGCCCATAGGTTGTATGGTTAGAACCATACATTCAAATTGAATTCTGGATTATAATGGACATAGTGGATGACATGATTTGGACGGACTGGATTGAGTTCTGTCTTTGAAAGTGTAAAATAGTGGTGTGCATCCGTAGAGTTTCCGTGCTCGGCCTGTTTACTGATGAATGACTTCATCCTTGGAGAAATTTACGACTGTGGACCCCACCTTTTATCCATTCCATTGGGTATTCTTGAAGCAATACAAACTTAACATACGCACTTAGACCTCCTCGTACGGACGACAAATTTCAAGACGAAAATACCCCTCCTTTCCAAGGAAACGGATTGGGTACTCCTCCTGCCACCCGCCAATGGCGGATTGTCGGTGGTCTGTGGGCCCCACCATGATGTATTCTTTTCATCTATGCCGTCCATATATTTTTCCAGATCATTTTATGGTATGAGACCAAAAATAACGTATATCCAAATCTCAAGTGTACCACATTACAGGAAACAGTGTTGAATGAGCGTCAACCGTTAGAAACTCAGGTGGAGCCCACTGTGATGTTTGTGAGAAATCCTCCCCGTCTAAGTTCATTCATAGGGTCATAAAGACCTGGATGAAGAGGAAAAACAAATTTCATAATGATCCAAAACTTCTGTAAACCCTAAAAGGGTTTCAATGGTAGACGTTCAATTCCCCACTACCTTTTACAGTGTGGTCCACTTGATAGTTAGATCTATCTTATTTTTCGTCTCAAGCCTTAATATGAGCTCGCCAAATAGATGGACAATTTGGATATAACACAGACCTCATGATAGGACCCACAAAAGCAACATAGTAAAAAAAAAAAAATCACTCTGGCAGATTTTTTTATTATTATTTTTTTATTATTTTATTTATTTATTTTATATATATACAGGGAGAACTTTTTCTCCCTTACATTTTTCTCCAATACATAATTATGTAAATATGTATATATAAGTATATAAAAATATTTTCCTATCTTTTAATTCATTTCTTTGTCTATGTATTTAACAAGCATATCTCCTAAACTAGAATGATTTATTTATTTTTTACACACGCACGCACACCCCCACACACTCACACTAGTGGAATTTCACCACCTACGGATACTCAAATGCTTGACCGGGTGTTGAAACCTTTAAGAGTCTACCACCCGAGCGGGGCAAACTAAAAAAACAGCGGGACAAACTGAAATATGAGCGGGGCAAACTAAAAAAACAGCAGGTCAAACTGAATTATGAGCGGGGCAAACTAGAAAAATAGCGGGGGCAAACTGCATTATGAGCGGGGCAAACTAAAAAAACAGCTAGGCAAACTGAAATATGAGCGGGGCAAACTAGAAAAACAGTGGGGCAAACTGAATTATGAGCGGGGTAAACTAGAAAAACAGCGGGGCAAACTTCATTATGAGTGAGGCAAACTAGAAAAACAGCGGGGTAAACTAAAAAAACGGCAGGGCAAACTGAATTATGAGCGAGACAAACTAGAAAAACAGCGGGGTAAACTACATTATGAGCGGGGCAAACTAAAAAAATAGCGGTGCAAACTGAAATATGAGCGGGGCAAACTAGAAAAACAACAGGGCAAACTTAAGTATGAGTCTCAAGAAATTTTCCCTTTTTACAATTCAGGTAATGTTGCTACTTCCTTGTTGTGGAATTATCTAATCAATGATTATCGTGTGGTGATCCAGTCTACCATGGATGTGAATTTCCTTGAAAATCTCCCTGATTGGATGATAACAGTCATCCAAATATTTGTCCTAGTTTTTAGACACGTGGTGAATTGCTGTGTTTTTTTCTCGGTTGTCTATTTGTGGGCCGCATATTGATGACCTATTGCATTCAGATTGGGGAGGTTTTTGGAAAATCCAGATTGATAATGTAGGCTCCATAGTATCAATAGCAAAGATTGGTCGGCCATGGGCTCAAATGTATGGACCATGGTACAATGCATGGATGAGATAATTCCTCCCATCTTCTTGATACTAAAAAAAATAAAAAAATATATAAAAAATAAAAAATAAGAAGAAGAAAAAATACTATATGATCAATCAGCAATTGCAACAAGATTCTGTTTTTTTTTTTTTTTTTTTTAAATCTATTTATGTTTTCAGGTCACAAGATTCAAATGTGGAGGATTCTCAATTGGGTTTATGATCAACCACAACATACTTGATGGGAAATCAGCAGCTGAGATGTTCCAAAACCTGGCCTCCATCTGCAGGGGTGAAGGCCTCAAGACTCATGTTCTCAACAATGACAGGACATGTATCAAAGCAAGAATCCAACCTCAGATCAAATACCCACACAAGGAATACACAAAGCTAACTGAAATAACTAACATTCCCTCCTCATTCACATCACCCAACCAACCTTCCTCACCCCAATCCCTCTTAAAAGTATCACACAATCACAGCCACAAACTTTCTCACTTCACACTTGAAATGATCACCACCCTAAAAAACAAGGCTATGATCAAGTGCTCAACTTTTGAGGCCATGGTGGCCCACCTGTGAAAATCAGTAGTGGATTGGTTGGAGGTTTATAAAGGGGTCCCTTCCACTTTAGATGGAAATTTTTATGTGTCAGCTTGGTGGAAGCTGCCCTTCCATGAGCTGGATTTTGGGTATGGGAGGCCCACCTATGGTGGCCCAGTTGTGAGTGGAATGGATGAGTTTGTGTTGTTGCTCTCTAATGGTATTAGGGTGAGGAGAGGTGGAGGTGTCAATGTATAGATGACCTTAAAACAAGAGAAGATGGAGAAATTCATGATGCATGTGTTTGAGATGTAGTCCTTTCCTTATATTTTAGATGTTGGTATACACGTGAAATAGGGTAGTGTCCTTGTCATGTGTATGAGTTGTACTGTAGTGAAAAGAGTACAAACTATAGTGTTTAACTATCAACTTTTTAGGTATCCTTGTATAATGGTTTGATTACAGTGGTTCACATCTTTGCACAGAATGCATAATTTTAAATTTTCACAAGTGGGAGACATTTTTGGGTGATGCAGAACAATTCATCGGTCAGTTGACTTCCACTGAGGATGTATCAAGGCACAAAGCGACATATATTCACTATAAAAGAATAAAATTTAAGAGATAGAGATTACTCGATTCGAACAAGTCTTGAATCACCTAAGCTATAAGCTTGAAACCCTACGAACGAATTAAAAAGCTCTTGATACCCCCTATTGCCGATTACACCCATATATATGCATGACATCTAGGTGAATCACAATCGAAATAGGAAATAAATCCCGCACTTATGCAATTTTGTGTAACTTTGTATGATCGTCCGATGAAACATTCGATGACACTTCGATGACATCGAACATCTTCGATGTTATCGAACTAACCAAAATGTTCTAGTGACTAAACATGTATTTTTCGAATTTTCTCGATGGCACTTCGATGGGACTTTGATATCATCGAAGGTTCGTCGATGGCATCGAACCTCTTTTGATAGCTTTGAGCATGACACTAAAAGTGCCCAGTAACAAATCGTGAGATTTCCGTATTTTTCCGATGGCTTTGAACAACTGCCAATGGCATTGAATAGCTCTTGGTGGCATCAAATGGTCTGTCGATAGCATCGACTGACCTTATTGCTGAAAGATTTGATACATCAACAACATATGTCGCCTTGTATCAGGCTTTTCAGGATGATATGGAATGATATGAGCCGAATGGTTGATGGATGACATTGGAAGACAATACTTTAAAGCTTAAACTCGTTTTTTAATTTAGATGAATAGGTGTAGTTTAGAAAAAACAGTAGGGCAAACTTAAGTATGAGCAGGGCAAACTAGAAAAACAGCGGGACAAACTGAAATATGAGCGGGGCAAACTAGAAAAACAGTGAAGCAAACTGAATTATGAGCGGGGCAAACTAGAAAAACAGTGAGGCAAACTGCAGGTATGCCATGTACGGTGGAAGAATTTCCTTCATTTTTTAATCAGTGTTGTACTAAAAAAAAAAGAGAAAATGGACTTTATTATTACACACTGTCAGCATGGCGATTCATATATAGATGTAGCAATTATATATGGCATAGGCAAATAGTAAAATTATGTTTGCAAAAATGACGATTCATATGCTTGACCCGCTCATTTTCATGTTTGCCCCGATCATATTTCTGTTTGCCCCGCTAATTTTCTGGTTTGCCCCGCTCATTTTCATGCTTTCCCTACTCATTTTCATATTTCCTCCGCTGGTTTTCTTGTTTCCCCCACTCATTTTCATATTTTCCCCGCTAATTTTCTAGTTTACCCCGCTCATATTTCAGTTTGCCCTGCTGTTTTTCTAGTTTGCCCCGCTCATACTTCAGTTTGTCTCGCTATTTTGCTAGTTTGTCTCACTCATGTTTCAGTTTGCCCCGCTGTTTTTCTAGTTTACCCCGCTCATACTTCAGTTTGTCCCGCTGTTTTTCTTGTTTGCTCCGCTGTTTTTCTAGTTTACCCCGATCATACTTCAGTTTGCCCCACTATTTTTCTAGTTTGCCCCGCTGATTTTCATGCTTGCCCCGTTCATTTTCATGCTTGCCCCGCTAATTTTCATGGGTGATTTCGTCATGTATAAACCACATAGTTTCCTTGTTTGGATAAAACTTTTGTTTTAGAGTTTTTTGGGTCTGAATCTTTCTTTCTGCTCCCAATTGGTAATCCAGGCCAGTCATCAATGGGTCGTACCATGAACCAAATTTTTTCCAAATTTTCTCTTGTAAGTAAATCATTCTAATTTAGGATTCTTACTCTTGCTTGGGTGGTAGACTCTTAGGAGTTTCAACACCCAATCAAGTATTCGAGTATCCATACATGGTGAAATTCCACTAGTGTGAGTGCATGGGGGTGTGTGTGCGCGTGTGTAAAAAAAAAACAAAAAAAAAAAAACATTCTAATTTAAGAGATATGCTTGTTAAATAAATAGACAAAGAAATAAATTAAAAGATAGAAAAATATTTTTATATACTTATATATACATATTTACATAATTATGTATTAGAGAAAAATGTAAGGAAGAAAAAGTTCCCTCCGGAAAAAAAAAAAAAAAATTCTCCGCCAGACAGCCGCGGCACCACCGTTGTGCTTTTTTTTCTTTTCTTTGCTAGGTTGCTTTCGTGGGTCCCATCATGAGGTCTGTGTTATATCCAAACCGTCCATCTATTTGGTGAGCTCATATAAAGGCTTGAGACAAAAAAATAAGATAGATCTAACTATCAAGTGGACCACACTGTAAAAGGCAGTGGGGAATTGAACGTCTACCATTGAAACCCTTTCAGGGGTTACAGAAGTTTTGGATCATTACGAAATTTGTTTTTCCTTTTCATCCAGGTCTTTGTGACCCTGTGAATGAGCTCAGACGGGGAGGATTTCTCATAAACATCACAGTGGGCCCGACCTGAGTTTCCATTGCCGGACCGTCTGTCAGCTCTCGTCTCTGCACGGCAGCATGAGGAAGGCAGGGGTATTTTCGTCCTCAAATTCGGTGTCCGTACGAGGAGGTCTAAATGCGTATGTTAAGTTTGTATTAGCTCGTAAAAACCACTGGATAAAAGGTGGGGTCCACAGTCGTAAATATCTCCCATTCTTGTGGGCGCACATATTCGCTGTATCAGGCTAGGATGAGGCCCACCTTGATGTATATTATTTATATCCACACCGTCCATCCCGTTTTTTTAGAACATTTTAGCACGTAATACTAAAAGTTAAACGGATCCAATTCTAATTTTGACTACACCAGAAGAAACAGTGGTGATTAAACGCTCACCATTAAAAACTTCCTAGGGGCCACCGTAATGTGTATTTTCAATCCAACCTTTGATAAGATCTCACAGACCCGGGTGAAGGAACATCACAAATAAAACCTTGATCCAAAACTTCTGTGGACCCCAATAAGTTTTTAATGGCAGGGGTTCATTCACCACTGCTTCCTGTGATATGATCCACCTGACATTTGGATCTACTTCATTTGTTGGGTCAGTTCTAAAATGAGCTCGAAAAACAGATGGACGGTATGGATATAAAACATGAAAATCGAGGTGGTCCCCATAGTCACGGAACCACCGAAGTAGGTAGTTCCCTTGATCCACCGAATCCGCTTCCTTTTTTGTCGTGTCTCCATCACGTCAACGGCACGTATCACCATAACATGTTCCCCACTTGTACGGACACGAAGCACTAGGAAATAACTATAGATCGCTGAATCGCGGGACATGTAATTGGATAGTCCACAGTCCGGTGTGTGCCTTTCTTGGAGAGAACTGATCCTCATCTGGCCCAAAAATTCAGGCCGGTCGCTCATCAGATGGGCCACACCACAGGAGACGGTCTGACTCAACATGCAGGTGTGGACCGTCTAGATAGTCGATGAGCCTAGTTTTAGAGAATGGTGATCTTTGTGGTGTGGCCCACCTTTTTCATTGTATGGATTGCATGTCCGACGGATGTGGCACGTCAGCGGGAGAGATGGTAGGGTATCACAAGTTGGACCGTTGAATGTGGGTGATGAGCTCCTTTCTTTAACCGTAACCGATAGAGTCAATCCAAACCGTCCAATTTTAAGGATCTAACTTGTATGGCCTTCCGGAAATACACTTACGGAGCGATCCTAGCCATCAACTCGTAATCATCAATCAATCACAAGAAAATGGAGAGTGGTTCACATTCAACGGCTGGTATCTGATAGTTTTGATAGTTAGATGGAAAGAGTTTTAGATATGCTCCGTCCAGCAGTACCTCATATGGACGGTTATATTTATGTACGGGGAGATGTACGGTAAGCCAGACCAACCCAAATATGGTATAGTCATTTTCCCACGGACACATGGCAGCGCGATGTATGGATCGGGTCTCCTCACGGACGCGGATTTCCAGCGAAAGCCTTTCGCAGGAAGTTCCTGCACTGGGAACGCAGATGGGGCCCACCGTAATGTTTGTCGGGAATCCACTCCGTCTATCCGTTTTGTGAGCTAATTTTAGGAAATTATACCAAAATTGGATAGGATCCAAGACTCAAGTGGCCGTACTAAAAGAAAATTTTATTTAGCCAAATTCCTACCGTTGAAACCTCCCTGGGTTCGACAGTGATGTTTACATGCCATCCACACCGTTAATAACATCATTCCTACTGGGATGAACTGAAAACACAAATATTATCATGATTCAAAATTTCTGTGGCCCCACAAATATTTCAACTGTGGAAGTTTAATTATCACGTTTTCGGCGCACTTGAGCATTGGATACGATTCATCTTTGGCCTGATGTCCTAAAATGAACTCACAAAATGGATGGACGGTGAGGATTTCTCACAAACATCCCAGTGGGCCCCACATGCGTTCCCAGTGCAGGAACTTCCTGCGAAAGGCTTTCGCAGGAAATCCGCGTCCTCTGCTCACGTACTGACACCTGTACTGATAGCTTAAATTGTACAAATAAATCCCACCATCTATCCATTACTTCTTCTTTTTTTACAGTTTATCCCACTGCATTTTTTACCGTCAGCAGTTTGGTTTTACACCGTTAATTTCATGGCCACCGATCAGACGTATAAGATTTCGTAATAGATTCTTTTTTTTTTCACATAAACCATCCATGATATGGACCTGCATATGGACGGATTTGATGAATATCTAACTGCTACGTGTACTATATAAAGATGGCTGTACCATATTTCTTATTCTTCCGGCTCCACTGTATCATCTCTCGGGCATTAATACAACGTGGTGGATTTATCACCATCATCAGCTTTTCGGTGGATTGTGTCGGCAGCGCTTGAAAAATTAAAAAACATCACGTTTGGTATATGTTCTAATCCATACACATGCACTTCATTACGATAACCGTGGATCTTCTATACCTCAATCCAAACCATCCAAAAGATGGTCCATGAGGAATTATTGGGCAATATTACATATGATTATCCATCTGGTTTTAAAAACATGTATGATATGTTCTACTTACAAGGACGGATTGGGTGTGTACACACCTCATACTCTATTACATAACACACCTACAGAAGCTAGATTTTTTACAGCAAAATTACTGAGGAATCTATATATTATATATTACATTTTTTTAATGCAAAATTACAGAGGAATTTATTTATTACGAAGAAATTACAAAAATGCCTTCATTTTTTCTTTTAAAAATTGGAGAAACTCAATATTTGTGGGGCCATGTGTTATTTGTATAACATCCAATACGTTAAACATATGGACCTCACCGTGGTAATAACATATGCAAAACATGAGGTTAATCAAATTAGCAAATGAGATACATTTAAATTTAAATTGAGATGTTTTGAATGGTGTGTTTTATTTTATTTTTTAATGAAGTGGCCCACCTTACTATTGACTGTTCTTTAATAATAATGTTGGTCTGCAGCTGTTGGACGGATTAGATGTGAGATATATGCCATATATTCGCAACTTTTGATCTTTTGCTTTGCTGTAAAGAAAAGCTGAAGAAGGTAGGAATGTAATTTCTCCTCTTAAAAATTAAACATGCGGGGAATATCCGTTACTGTACGCACTGTTCGGTAAAATCCACCTCCAAGAGAAAATTTGCAGTAAAATTCGGACAAGTTATTTGATACTCTGCCAGCGTGTGATACTTGATACGCTGGCACTTAGAATTATCTACGTGGCTGACACTGACTTAAAATTAAACCGCCTAAAAATTATGTAATCCACGGTAAACTAAAGTCAGAATCCTAAAATTAGACTTGTTTGCTCAAATAAGGCCGTTGGATTTTCTAGCTGTATAATGAATTTCACTAATCCAATAGATATATCATTAAATAAATGCATTTTCTTCTGGTTCATCGCACATCTAAATTGAGGCACACAGTTCCAGTTTATCGAGAATTAATTAATTGTATTCTAATTGAATAACATTTCAGTTGCCTGTGTATCATCTATCACACCCTGTCGAACACTGATGCGTAGGATTTGTTCGGATGGTAAGTTATTTAAGATAAGTTATGTATTTTTAAGTAACTTAACTTGGTTTCTACTTAATTAGCATATAAGTATGTTTGGTAAGTATGTACACCCAGATCCATAGCTCAATTGGGAGACTGAGTGGAAATACCTCGTTTTAAACACCCGTAATGTTACAACCGTAGAGCCCATTTAATGTATGGGTTAGATTTTATTTTGTCCATCTGTCTTGCCAGTTAATTTTAAAATATTGGCTTAGCAATGAGCTAGATTCATATCTCAAGCAGACCACACGATGGGAAATAGTGATGATTAAACGCTCGCCATTAAAAACCTGCAAGGGCCCCGTAATGTTTATTTTACATCAACCTGTTGATAAGTTCACATGGACCACGATGAAGGGAAACACAAAGACCAGCTTGATCCAAAACTTTTGTGCCCCAAGAAGATTTTAACGGTGGGTGTTTAGTCACCATGTTTCTTATGGTGTGGTTCACCTCAGATTTTAATCTGCCTCATATTTGGGCTCATGCCCTAAAATGAGCTGGCAAAATGGAAGGCATGGATATACAACAGACAAATGAAGGAGGGTCGATGATCATTGCATGCCTCAACTAGTTGGTTGCCCCACTAACCTAATCTGCTTGGCTGGCTGGAAACCCATCGGTGGGTGACCCCAACTCCAAGTGCCTAGGTTATGTTTCATAGAAATCCACTCTCTCCATTCATTTTACCACATCATGTTAGGATGTGGACCCAAAAATGACGCAGATCCAAAGTTTCAACCAGCTACATTGAAGGAAACAATGGAGATTAACCAACCACCATTTAAATCTTCCTGGGCCCCTCTATGCTGATTATATGACATCAAAACCGGTCATGAGGCCATTCCCACACCCATAAGATCATATGAAAAAATTGGAAGATAGGTGGATATTTCAAAAATCAATTTAGGCCTCGTGGCTATTTCAACAGGGGAGGTTCAATATCACTATTTTAAGTGGTGGGGCCCCTTGAGAGTTGGACCTATCTTATATTTGAGCCCGTGGCCTAAAATAAGTTGACAAAAATGGTGGACAGGGTCAATTTCTTAAAAATATCATGGTGGGACACTCCCTTTTTTGAGCTCCTCTGTTGGACGGTGGAAGTTCAATAACACCGTTTCAAGTTGCCTGGTCTACTTAAGTTTCGGATCTTCATTAACATCATGGTGAGCCATATAACATTAGGTGCAGTTTCAATAGTGGGTATTCAATACCACTATTATAAGTTGTGTGGCCCACTTAAGTGTTGGATCAACTCATATTTGGGCCTATCTCCTAAAATTTCCTAAAATGTGATGAATAAAATAATTGATTGAGTGGACTTCTCAAAAACATCGCAAGTTAATTTCCCCACATGGCACATCCATTCATCTGGATTTAAAGCGCACTCTCACACATGATAACATATTAAGTTACTTTTCATTAGTTAAAAAGTAATAAAATAAAACTTATGAAAATAAGTTATTTTATTTAATAAGCTACTTATTTAAGTTGATTAACAAAATTAACTTATTCAAGAAAAATAGCTTACAAATTTACAAAAGTTTTTTTTTTTTTTTTTTAAAAACTACTTTTTTTTGTGGTATCCAAATGGCCCCTTTGGATTTTTATTTTTATTTTTGGGTTGTGGACATACATGTGTGGCTCATGCCTTGGGGATCCAGACCATTGGTTAGTGTAGCCTCATTGTTGATGGACCATCTCCTGATAATATCATAGGAAAAATCTCACTGTCCCCGGTTTAACAGAAATAAAAGAAAATAGAAAAAGGAAGATGTGGTGAATGAACCATGACCTCGGGGATTCCCACCCATTGAAACTTTCATGAATGTGTGTAGGGCCTGCAATTTCGCATGACCCCTCATTCAAGTGGGGGACACCCAATGAATAGGCTGGATGTGTGAACTGTGGGCCCTATAAACAATCATGAAGGTTTCAATTGATGGATATCCACTCTCAAATGTTGTTTGTGATGTGGCTCATCTTAGTCATGGATTGGCCTGATTTATAGGCTCGTAGCCCACCATGGAATGATGCATCTAATTGATGGGATAGACATCCGACACACATAAGGCCTATAGAGCTCGACTTCATGGGAAGCTCCCGTCAGTTTAAGCTTTGAGCCAGAAATCAGCTCCATCTGGGTTATGGGATGTGCCAAAAATCAGTCATATCTATAACTCTGGTGTCCCACACCATCTAAAACTATGGAAAATCATGTCTAAAACATCTAAAGCATTTAGTGGACCCACCTAGGTTTTGGAGAGGCATGAAATTTGGTGCGGCCCCTCATCCAAGTGAGACACACACCATGGATGGGCTAGATATATAAACCACAATTTATCAGGCCTTAGATACAATCAGGAAGGTTTAAATGTGCGTGCATCCACTCTCTATTATTGTTTGTGGTGTGTCCCACCGAAGTCATGAATTCGCCTGACTTTTTGGCCCATGGCTCACCATGGAAGCTTGTATTTGATTGATGAGATAGATGTCCATCAAAAATCACAGTAGAGCAAAAGAGCTCAACGCCATAATACATTTTCCCACACACACACACACGGCTCACCATAGAAGCGTGTATTTGAATGATGGGATAGATGTCCATCAAAAATCACAGTAGAGCAACAGGGCTCAACCTCATAATACATTTTCCCACACACACTCTCTGTCTCTCGCTACATGCACCAGTGTGCAATTGCTGCTCGCTAGCAACAAGCAACCTCTGCTGATGGACTTTAAGGCTTTGTTTTTTTTTGTTATTATTATTATTATTATTATTATTATTATTATTATTATTATGTGTGTGTACACGAATGATAGTAGAGGAATTCGGTTCCATAATTTTTATATACATTGGAATCATTAAAGTTGCATGATATTTATTGATGAAGAATTAAATTTTCTTTCATCATTTTCTTTAAAAAGCTTGGGAAAACTTTAATTTTTTGTTTCAATTTTTTTAGTTTTTCATTCTGTACCTAAAATTTAAAGAATAATATTATTGTAAAAATCAACTAAAACAGCGTGAACTAAATTAATTTCTTTAAAAAATTAAAGATATACTTATCTATAAAATATAAAAATCAGCAACCAAACACCCAATGGTCCATTTAAGTAGGGAATCTTTCAAAATCAAAATTAAGCATCATCTTGATTTTTATAGACCCATGCTCTCCATGTTGGATTTGACACACTAAAGTGTTGTTTTCCTCCCCACAATTGCAATTATTGAAGTTTTAGAAAAACTAACACACATATGTTAAAACTATAAATGATTTATATACTAATTGAGAATTTTACTGCAAAATTCTCAATAATTTAAAATTTAAGAAATGATGTATTAACCCACAAAACTTATGAGGTGTGTTTTTTAGTGTTCAAATAACTGAAATGCCCTCAATTATTTTTTGTCTTTAGAAGGTGCTCGCATTGAGAAACTGTGGGGCTCACTTGGTATATGTATGACATCCAATCAATCAACAAAATGCTTTTGAGCTCATAATAACTGAAACTCAGGCTGATCCCACCATCAAGTGGTCCACACTATAAAAATAAAAATAAAAATACAGCACCTAAATAATCTAAATTCACCTATGGCCCATTTGATGATTCGAGCCTCCTGATTATTGTTTGTGTTGATCATAAAGGAGTGGATTGTTGGATGGATTGGATGTCAAATACAAACCACATGGGCCCCATAACTCTCCACCGTTCCACTTCTTATAGAACAACTAAAAAAATGGACAGTTTGGAATTTTAGTTCCTAATGCATTGTTTGATCAAATAAATATTTCTAACGAATTTTGGATTACAAGCTTTATTAATTATTTCATAATAGACATTTTAATTTTCCCTACAAAATAATTAAGAATTCCGGTTCCTTCAAGATTCTTGATTCCTTCTAGTATTGTCTAAATTATCAAAATGTCTATTTATTTATTTTTTCTTTAAGAATTGATATTGTTGAGACTAGTGAGCCATGTGGTATGTGTTTTGACGCCCAACCTGTCTGACCCTATGAGGTAGAGAAAACTGTGGGTATGACACTGCAATTTGTTGTCCGGCGCAATTTGGTCAAATTAACCGTAGTTGAGTCACTAGAAAATTGTGTTGTAGCGTGATCACGATTTGATGTCAGGTGCAAATCGGCTAAAATGATCCCGATTGAGAGTCACCAGTAACTCTTGTAAGTTGATGTATATAAAGACTTAGAACTACCTATAAATGAGATGAACTTGACTTCAATCTCAACTAGTCTAAATCTAAGTAAGGATCCACTTATAAGAGGGAAAGGAGTAGATCACCTCTCTTTGACTATTTTCATGATATTCGCACTACGAAAAGAGAGAGGAATGAGAGTTTCGCAAATTTTAGTGCATTAGGTAAAATTGATTGTAACCAATTATGCAAAAGTAAATAGAAAACAAAATGACAAAAGAATTTTAAGCTCATACGTTTCTTTGGCCTTGATTTTCAGCTTAAGCCAGCAACTTTTAGTGGTTTTTGGCTTATGAAGACGAGTTATGTCAGAATAATATTTTTTAAGCCCCTGTCTCTTCCTCTCCTCCATTGCTCTCTACTCTCGTTTGCTATAACTCTTTTTTTCTCTTTTATTTGGCTAAGTTTTCACTATATGAGAGTTAAAAAATCTAAAGGCCTCTTTTATATATATATATATATATATATATATATATATAAAACATCTCTATTTATATGCTCATTTAATGGCCAAAATGCAAAAATGAGAGAATAAGAGTGGCAATTAAAAGGGTGTGTTCAAAATTAATAGGTTTATTCTCTTTCATTAGATGGAAGGATAAGATTGCAATTACTTCTTTCAAATAAGAATCGATAGAAATGAATATCTCCATAAATTGTTTAATTGGATTTTTTTTATTTTCTCACTGTACGCACTTTCTATAGAAGTTCATTAGTTTATGTTTGAGTTTAAGAGATTAAAAATGAATTTTTATTATTAAATCAAGTTCATGAAAGCAATACTTAAATTATGCTTGGAATCCTCTAAAAGTAGCTACGAAAGTCCTACAACCCTTTTATAATTATTCATCATTGCAAACTATGGACCTTCCAATCCCCCGAGCCCATATCTCATAATTTATATACCATTAAAAAGTTATTTCGATGCCCGCTATGATGATAAGGAAGATCAACTATAGTTTCAACCAATGATCAACATATAATCAAAATTTTTACGATTGCGACCCTATGGGATATGCGCCTTGGGGTCCGCTTGTGGGTAGGTCCCACATAATCTTCCCTTCGAATATCTTCGAATGGATATTTTCTTTTTATTTTCTCTAAAAACTTAAATTTTGAATTTAAATTCAAACTCAAAGAGATGAATGGATGAAGTAAAGAGAGATCGAGTGTAATATCGCTTATCACTATCACATCTTAATTCCTTGCATATACTTTAAATCCCCTATTTATTAAAAAGAAGGTATTCTCTCGATAAAAAGGTATCTTGTCTTGAGAAGTTATCTAGCAAAAAAAATCAAGAGAATAATACTGATAAAATACATGTTGTCCATTAGATTGCCTCTAAACGATCTTCTATTTGGGGGCATTCTAACTATAAGATCATAGGCGTAATTGGATAATTTATGCTCTCATGGTAGTTAGACTAACCATTTAATGTGGGTTATCCATGTTAGACTTTATACGAAGGTCCATAGGACCCTGTGCCTACTGTTAAATCCCATTGACCCACTTATATGGACCTTTCAAAGTGGTTTCAGAACTAGGTTATGACAGATCTCCAATTTGTAGGAATCAACATTGAGTTAAGTTCCCTATCCTCTTTTTTTTTTTTAATTATTTATTCAATGCCCATTATTTGTAAATTGATCATCACCATCCAATTACACCCATTTGAAATAGTGTGGAATAGGATATCACGACTATATGCAGAAGCTTAGCATAGATATAAAATGGTGGCTATGTCCTGAAGGGGAGTGATTAAGACCAATTAAAATGTATGTCTTTTAAAACACAATTGCTTACTTAAATTAATCTCTAATTAAATCTAAGTAAGACAATTAACTCTAAGACTTCCAAGTCAATAGAATGTTCAATTACATAGACTACAAATGATATGACATTCAAGCAACTAGTCTATAAATGATCACGTACATGTGTGTGCGGGATATGTTACCTATCAACTCATAACATTCATCTAATCATGCATATTATAATTAAACGTTTAATCATATAGGCATAATTAAATTAGTGATCAAAGATAATCCAAAACACAAGCATATGGATAGTAGTCCGGTTTTCCTATTCCACTCATGGCAAACGCACTCAACCCATGAGTGTACTAGATTTCACTATTAGAGGTTTTAAATCGGGTTCGCCTCTAATATTTAAAATTCTACACAAGAACCGACTCCCTCGAAGACTTACATGGTTTTTTATAGGCTTGCTATGAACCTCGGTTATACACAATAACCTACAAAAGCGTACACTCTTGTCAGAAGCTCCTGCAAGAGGCTTTAATTAGTTTTCTATCGGCTAACTAACAACCTCAGTCCTAGTCTAAGGACCTACATTTATTCCCGTCGGAGGCTCTCTCAAAGACTAACATGTACACACCTGTAACGCCCTGAAATTCGGGGGTCGAGTAATACTCGACTCCCAAATTCCTGGGTGTCACTTATGTCTTAAGGATTAACAATTTCAGGTATAATCAAATAAAAAATGAGCAATAGAGGGATCAAATGGATCATGTAACATAAACCACTGCCAAGTTATTAAAATAAGGTACGACCAAGTAGATGTATGTCCAAAAGAAGGAAATGTCATATGTGACGTACGAGGCGACACCCCAGCAAAATATACAAGTATATATATATAGTCCAAAAATGATATACAATTATCCTCTCACCCGACGGCCCATCGCTAATCCTAAGCGGTCTATGGAGATCTGCCCAAGAGCCGAAAATAGGAAAGCTCCTCCGCATCTATACTCGCCGCATCCAGCGTATCGAGCTCCATGACACCTGCATCTAAAGAAGGGTCTAGTTGGTGTTTTAAAACACCATCCCAGAGTGGGAGTGAGTATTCAACTCAGTGGGTGTCATTAGCAATGAGTTGCACAAGTTATTAATTCCATAGGTGAAATTAATGAAAAGCATATAAGCACAAGTTCCTAAATACTCTTGTTAGTGCGTATGCATGTATTGTGAAATGATGCATGCCCTTGCCATCAACACTCCCTCAATGCGACCTCAACCGCCGAGTCGCTAGCTTAACTAATGTAATGCGATCATGAACGTGTTAGCCGAGTGTTTAGTTATGTTCATTCGTCCAGCAAATTGAAAAAATTGGAACACCCTAACAAAGTTAATGCCCTTATTCGATCATGAGGCCTAGGCCCCACGGTTCTTGATCCTTTTAGGTTCGTCACTCCCAATGGACGCATATGAGAATTGCTTGAAAGTTGGGTTCACTTGCGTCACTATGGGGAGGCTTATCACCCCAGCGTAGGCCGACAACTCAGGCATAGTATCTCATTTCACCATGCTCGGCTCACGAGACTTGTGGATCATTTTCTATCTGTTGCCAGTGGGCGTTCCATGGGCGTAGGGTGTTTCAGGTTCAAACAGGTGTGATCATACATGGTTAACAAACATGATTGGTCAGTTAGTGGACCAATTTGTTCAATTCAGGAGAATCGTGAAATACATGGCATTGGGTGTGAGCATCCCACGTAGTCAAACTACTGCCATTTACTCGTGTTCGACCTAAATTAGTCAGTTTGGCCACTAAGCGGCCCAACCGATGGGGCTGCCCACACGGGCCTTGTGGTTTCACTGGCCAAACTAGTGAAGGGGCTAAATTACTCAACATTTTAAATACGTACATGAACTACTCTTAGTTACAAAGAATTTAAGCATGCAAATAATCAAGGTTTAGATTGTTTGGCATTATAAAAGATATTATAGAACTACTTCTAATTACAATAATTGGATATGAATATATAAAGGATTTGAATTTCTTAATAACAAAGAGAAGATCATAAATTACTCTTATTTGCAGGAAATTTCAGACATGCATGGAAATCGACATTGAACATTTGAGTAAATTTTAAGGCATAGGCAAACATGCAGCGCAATTTCCCCAAGTTCATTCCAATTTTGGGGGATGATCCAACTTTAATCTCTCATAATATGAAGGAAAAATCAAGGGAGGAAGGCAATGTTCAATTTAGCTTAGTCTACTTGGCATGGAGTTGAGCAATGATTTCTTTAAGCATGTTTAGGCCAACTACAAGGAGTATTCATTAAAGGATTCCCCAATAAACACTCATGCACAAAAATTTTGACATACACAATCATTAACTTCAGCTTAGGTTCGATAATTGGCCACCTAAGAACAATGGTTCGCACCTAGGGGTCATTGAGGGCTTGTGGAGTCGCACTAAGGGTGCCGAACTCGTGAATTGATGCATCGGGCCCCTATACCAATTAAATTTGCATGTTAGGACACATGCAAGTGGCCTAGACTACAAAAATCTAAGGAGAGTTTAGGTGATTACCTCCCAATAAGTGACAATCGCTTCTATGGCGGTGGAGATGCGATCCCAGGCAAGTGGTTGTGGTAGGTGAGGGAGATTTCTCAAGGTTTCAGCTCCCTTGGGCCCCTTCCTCCTATACACACACTCTCTCTCTCTACTCTCTCTTCTCTCTCCCTTTGCTGAAATTTCGTATGGGAGTGAGGGAAGGAGGTTTTTAGGCTTATAAAGCCTGGAAATTAGTCCATTTAGCCCTGAGAAGGCTGATCCTAATGTTTATATCCTTGGCGGGTGCACTTTTAGTCCTTGGGGCGGTCCCAGTAGCCCCCTGGCTCATCTATGCCATGGGATAGGTGTCCCATAATCTGATGAGGGGTTGTCCCAAGTTTTGTGGTAAATGGATGCGGCAATTGATCGCAGGGGTCTGATTTGCGATCAACGGTTGCTGTTACTCGATCAGGGGTCTAGTTTGGTGAGGAGTGGAGAAATATCCCTGACTTGTGGTTTACGTTTGAATGAAATCCAATGGTCAAAAAGTCGTGATTCGTTGTTTAGTGGTAGGGTCATTTATTTAAATCTCAGGTCTACAAGTTTTTAGACTTGGGGAGTCGCACCTTTCATGTACCGACTTGACAGATCAAGTTGCACGGTTTAAGGCATCATTAGGGTATATCATCCGCGATGGGCCTCAGGCCCAGTGAGGTCCATAATCTTCTATAATTTTGGACGCATCGGATTTTCTATGGGCGATACCCGGTCATTTGTTTGTCGCAGTGCATTGCTAGAAGGCCTGGGACCACGGTCTATTCCCTACACTGATCATGTTCAGGTCTAATTATGCTAGTGACTCTCTATCATTTATCCCTAGCTTTTTAGGGCCTCGCACATGCATATCATATGATTGCATAGTGTGGTCCTATGGCAGATCTGCTTGTGGATGCCCCAAGACATCACAACATTTAACCTGGGTGTTACAACACCCGTGTCCAATGGCCTACACAAGGACTTGATTTACATCATAGATAAGAACCTAGTTGAGTTTGGCAATTCAAACTCTTACATACAATTCTACACAATGAATGAGTGTACATAGACTCACTTAATGACACTTGTCGAATTGAGCCCTATTAATGCGCCGTCTTGGGTTGTTTGATTAATGCTTTCTCGTGCTTTAATTAAGTCTCATTTGCTTCCTTGATCATGATGTCAATGCGTTGTCAATGCTTTAGCTCTAGGATCAAATATATTACATGCGATACTCCTTTCGGTGACCAAGGTGATGGGAGGTTAAGTGAAATCACATACAACTAAATGAAAGTTGTAATGCCTAGGGGATTCACGTAGATGGGTGTTTTAGAGGATTTAGACATGGGCTTACCTGTAGAAGTTAAGTCTAAACTCTAAAAAAATGTGGAGTTCAAGCACATTTTTAAGATGTATGTTAGAATCCCCATTAGAGTGTTAATATAAAAGAATATAACTTTGAACTCATTAGTTTAGAAGCTAGGGATATGATCATGTAGTCACATAAACTTCTATTTTTTAAAAAATTTATGTCCAAGATTCGAGTGCCCTTTATGAGGAGTTTAAGCTCCAATGTTTGAAAAATAGGTAGATAACGACTTTATAAATGACATTGAGTAGGGCTTCGATGGCATCGAGAAAATCGGGTTTCCAACTGAATTGTCACTGGATAGTTTACACACTACTACCCGATGTTATCGAGTGGTCTTTAGTGGGATCAAGAGGACCCTTCAATGTCATCGAAGGTTCTTTGATTCCATTGACAAACTTAGATAAAAAATCATATATGCTAGACAAATCTGAGTTACCTACCTGATTCCATCAAGTGGTCTTTGATGCCATCAAATAATGCTCAAGAACTACTCGATGAGATTGAGCACCACTCGGAAGTATGTTGTTCTGGGCATGCGATTTTACAACAGCTTTGCACCTCTCATAACCTTACTTATCGTATTCTAATTAGGGCGTGTTTGGATGCCGGGCCCATATCGTATAGTACTGTAAAATTTAATAAAATATACAATTCACAGCTACTCTATCCAAATATTGCCACGTGGTACGTTGGCGGGCCGAGTACCACGCCGACCTACTTTATTGAAACCACGCATCTCATTTATCGGTGTACAGTGCAGGCCACAGTGCAGTGTTGCACTGCACCACCTTTGAAAAAAAAAGACCTCATTTCCATTTCGTGAGTTGTAACAGCTTTTTGAACGGGTCCCATCTCCATGGAAAAAAAATAAAAAAAATCCTCTAAATTGATCTTATCTTCAAAGAAGAAAGCAGGCGCATCATCTCCAAAACTGCGATACTTCTGCCTCATTCGGATTTCTTCTTCGAGCAGATTCCACACAATGTGGCTGGCTACTAACTCATAGCAGTCCACGCATTTGCTTCCTCAGCCACCGCCAACGAGAAGATAAGAGGGAAGGATGTTTAGAGCTCAACATCGCTACACCATCTACCGAACCAGAAGCTTGTGGTTCTACATCGTTAGACATGACTAGTTGGGTTAACCCCATTCAGAAATTTGATTTTGTTCAGTCTAGGCCTGGCCAGTCGACGACCCTACCGGTGAGGTGCATGTATTTAACATTAAAAGATGCATGGGGACAAGTAACAATCATCTTCTTACCAGTAATCTCCACAAGAGCGTTTCCCATCTCTAAAATGATGGAACTGACAAACATCTCTTACAATGATCTCATGGCCTGAAATCTGAGAAACATACTTCATGGTAGAATGGCAATCACTGCAAACTTGTAGGTTTTTCATGATCCCGATTGCCTTCTCAGAAGGGGTGCTGATAAGCCCAAAGGTGAGCGCTAACTTCTCACTATGGTACGACTGCCTCCCTTCCTCTATTCCATCACAACTAAATGTTAGATTTAAATGGTTTACATAGCCAGCTTCTTGGATTTGTTCGATCAATTTCTTCAATGCGAGATTTATTTCCTCGATTTGTGGATGGAAATCATCATCTGCTACAAACGTATGAACTGTGTTGCCTACTTCAATCCAACTGCAAATTGGATCTTTCTTGATGCCCAAGTTCTTCATTTTCATTCTCATTTTTGCAGGAAAAACTGATGGACAGTGATTATTCAATACATACATCATGGTGTGCCCTAAAAAGTGCAAAATACATGCATATTGGATCAATTCGGGGAGAGAGTATTCTTGTTTGATGATATAGGATGATACCAAGAGATGAACACTCCATTTCTAAACACTGATTTTGGAAACGATGGTTTCCTCAAATTACAAGTGCGCTCTTATCTAAATATTGTGAGTGGTTTGCAATTTGCAGACGCATTACTGCTGCAGGACCACTAATACGTTGATGGGACAGTTTTACTTCCCTGTACAATACTATACGCGAATCCACACACGCCCTTAAACTTCTAATGACAAGCGATGATTTAAAAATTGCTTACCTATAAAGCTAAGGATCATCTAGATGTTTAAGAGGTTGTTTGGGGTCAAAGGTTGGGACCATCAAGGCATCTCATTTATTTGTTCTTTGCTCCTTGATGCTCACGTCCTCTTGTGTTTTCGGTCTTCAGCTTTCAACGGCTTAACTGACTATATGACACATGGACTCATGGGATTGACAAACAAGATACACAAATCAGTAAACTAACACCATTTCAACCAAGTTCCAATTAACTATCTTTCTTTCACAGAGATGCCCAAAATGTGTTGACAAACATCTCTATTAACTAATGAGATATGAAAAAGAAAAATAAGAGGAAATAAGCAGTGAAATAATAGAAAATTAAAATAAAGAGAGTTAGAAATAAATAAATTAATAATAAAAGTTTTTTTTTATTTTTAAAAGAGCAAGAAGAAGGGTTTGGGGAGCTGGCTACCACCCGCCATAACTGCAATAGACATAGCCGCCACAATGGCAATGACTTGGGCTTGGGTCATGAAAATGTTGGAACTATTCTTCTTAGCTAATACGGGAAGGTTTTGAGATCATTTTTGGCACATATTCAAAGTAGGACGTGGGTCCCATTCTATGAAACTAATGGATAGTCACAAATGTTGTAAACATACTACCCATAATTTATAAATTATTGATTGTGTTCCAAGGCAATTTTAATTGTTGGATCAGGATGGTGATCAAATCATTTACAGTCTTGTAGTAGTTAGGCAGATTACTAGATTTGGGTTATCTTGTCTTCAATTTAGCTTGATGTGAAGGTCACTAAGATCGTGTAGATACGGTCAGATCTCATGGGTCCACCCATTCTGCCTTTCAAGCTTAGCTTGCTTTGGCATATTAAGATTAATTTTCTTGTGGAACTCATTATTTTGAGATCTTCGCATCTATTTGACTGATAGATCAAACAAAAAACAAAGGCTCCAATATCACCTTACTTCGACAAAAAAAGAGGACTTAGACCACCCTTAAATTTTGTTGGTTTTGCTTATTTTATATAGAGCGAGGAAAGCTTACCCATTTGGGGATATTATTATACAAGACTTATTGAATGTTATCGCCTTATGTTAAGCGAAGCTTACCTAAGGTCGGTTGTATACTGTTATGGGAAAATCTGAGCCGAACCTAACAAAGGCCGACTTGGAGAAATCGATGAGCAAAGCCTTGGCGTAATAGCATTACATCCAAACCGACCATGCTTCCGAACTACGATTCCAAAACTAGGGTCTGGAAGAGAGGAAGATTGGGCCACACCAACGTCTAGAACTCTTATCCAAAGAACTACAGCCCTGGATTGTATGTCTGAGCTTTGACACTGGCCTGGAACCTGGAAGAAACCAGAATACGCCTGACCCATCGACTCCGATCAGTGGCTCAAAGGATCGTAAGCGAGGCCCGGGTCAGATGAGAATATGGTGCTATATGTCTGACTCGTAGGCAGGAGTCGGAGAACTAGTAATCGGTGCTGATATGAATCATCCGAGACTCGACCAAGACTAACTCGCTCATGGCCTCAGAGGGTCGTGGGCTAAGATCGGCTCGGATGCACACGTGGCAGAGGATCACGCTAAAGAAACAACCCTAATAAGGCATGTTGGAGAGTTGTCCGGTGCACGATCTAAGGATAATGGCCGATATCAGCACACGCATAGCGCCCGCTTGATGGAAGAGATTATGTCGAGATTGACGGCCACGTCCCCTTTAATCCACAAGTATAAATAGGAGATGAATCCATTGGAACAGGGACACAACATTTGGCACTCTAAACCCCCAACTACATTACTTAGACCTAGATTCCCAGCCTGACTTTGGCATCGGAGGGTCCCCTGCTCTAGCTAGGGTCTCCTTTGTCCTTCTCTTGTGCAGGTTCAAAGGGCTCGGAGCTAACCACCTGTAATGTCTCGAAAAAATCCTTACAAGGACCCGAGTACCACTTCAGACAGAAATCACCCAGGACCGAAAACTTTAGAAATTAGGTTAATATTAGCAAGTGTTAAACTAGAGTACTTATGAAATTAGCACTAATCACTTTAAATATGATCTGCAAGACCCAAACCATGCAGAATCATTAACGCTACATTACTCTGAAATCTAGAATCCATCCCTAAACCCAGTTGCTCTCGGGAGCACACCGAAACTCCGTATAAGACTTGGACCGTACGTCGAAAGTCCGATAACCGCAAAACTATACAGCTATGACCGCATTACTGGACTTGACAACCCCTCAAAAATCAAGTCTTAATTGTATCTAGAAATGCACAACTTGAGCCCGGAACAAAGTGTGTAAGAAACGTGAATGTCTTTAGAAGTAAAATTTGAATTTAAGTAAACTGAGTCGTGTCGCTTACGGGCTAAATATAAGGATTCAGATTGTCAAAATCTGACCTAAATATACCCTCGAATCACAGAAAATTTTTCATACATGGCAATTTACTTGTGGCCTTGATCAAGTGACAGTGACCGTTGAACTGAAATTGGTCCGCCACGGTTGATCTGTAAACCCGATCGGAGCGAAAACTCAGCTTGACCTAGATCCATGGTCAGGGAACTTAAGTCCGACTGCACGTGGAAAAGGGGCCACTAGAGGTGCTCCGTTGGGCTGAAACAGACGCCCTTTGGATATAACCTAAGTATACCTTGGCCATGGGGCCATTCCCATCAGTTCTGGGCCTATGTAAGGGCCTTAAACCCTCTCTCTTATATTCCATACGAATTTTAAACCCTAAGAAAGAGAGGAGAGGAAAAGGAAAGGAAAGAGAGAGAGAGAGAGAGAGTTGGAGATTCATCCTGGGATTTGATCCCGTTGCTCCACGCACTTAACCACCCTATCTGTATCGCTATACGGGCGATTCTGATTCCGTACTTGGGTAAGGAATCCTAACATTAACCTATTTAAGGGTTTTCAACTATTGTAATAGATGAAATAGCTAACCTATTCCCTAATATAGGTTGTTGTGGTGCCGTAGACACAGACTCGGTATACAAATTGAGTTCGATACGCGTTTACCGGCGTAAGGTGCAGACTATAAACGTTTAGGTTATGGTTTTCAAGGCTTTCAATGTCAGTAACGATTTATGACTGACTTAATTGATATCTCATATGCTTAGACACGATGTTTCCCATATATTACACATAGATGTAAACTATATTGATTTTAATGCATTCTAAGTGTTTGTTGAAATGACTGAATGAATATGGACTCATGATTTGTGCTTGCCATAATTTATATGTGAGGATATATGATGGTTGTACGTGTGGCAACTCCTATGTGGAAGGATTTGCTACGATGTGCGTTTTAACTAATTTATTGCATGTACGCAATATGTATAGTCTAAGTGTTTGATAAAATGCCTGAGTGAGAAAATGCTTAATGTAATGTGCTTAATGAGGGTGTTGAGATAGGATTCTCAATCCCCTTATCTAGGGTTACAGTTTCCTTCATGTAGTCTATTTTACTACTATGTGATTTGTGAATTAAATGCTCATGTATGTTAACATGTATTCTAGGTGTTCGTTGAGATGCTGATATGGGATCTATATTTAATTGTGTTGTTACATGCTGTCTTGGCTATTACATTTGAATGCTATGATCTGGAGTGTGTTTGGGGCTACGTGGTAGTCCAGGCGATCGATAATGATTTACGACCGGTGGCTGAGCTGTTTTAGCCACGACAGATGCATTCGACAAATCCGAGTTGTACGTCACTTGATGACAGTGGCTAGGCCACGCAGAATGCTTATGCACTCCATGTCGATTACGTCTACGTGTGCTCGTAATAGTCGATCTCGTCAAGTAACCCGATTGAACCGATGTATATTCACCACGTATGGACGCTACTGCTTGAATCCAAGGTACCAAACTCACCAACAAAAACTCCTTTAACCTTGGTACCTCGATCCGCTAAGACTCATGAGCCGGGCATGGTGGTATGGGACATCGTGGTCGAGCTGTCGGCCTACGCTGGGGTGACGAGCCTCCCCGTAGTGACCAGTGAGCAACCCAGACTCGTGAGCTGAATACGGTGGTTTGGGACACTGTATTCGAGCTGTCAGCCTACGTCTAGGTAACGAGCCATTCGTAGTGACCTCGAGCATACTCTAAGACTGCGCAGAGGCGACGAGTCTTTCCATAGCAATTAGAGTATAAACTAGGCCTACACTGATAAGGTGACGAGCTCTTTACAGTGACCTAGAACCACAACATCGTATGAGAATTGCTAAGACTGATGACCCTAGAATGGATGATTATTTGAGAATTGATATAAGGGAGGTACCTTAGCTTCCCAATCCTGTTGTATGAAAAGGACTAATAAGAACTTGGTAATCATGCTCATGCACCGCATTACGTGTGCGTTTGGCGTAGCAGGTCAAGCACTGAGGAAGTATTTCATGCGCGATCATGAGATGAAGTCGCTGAGGGAGCGCAGGTGATGGCATGTATCATTATTTCATATCATTCTTGCATTAATCAGAGTATTTAGGGATGTCTGATTGTGCTACTTTATCATTACTGCTTGATTGGTTTGATAACATGTTAACCTTTGCTTTATTATTTCACTGATTGATCACTCACTCCCACGTTACAGGGCGGTGTTGTACACACCAACCAGACCCTATTGTAGTTTCAGATGATGGCGCAGCCTGTGAGGCAGAGCCGGACATTGAGGATGAGGAGGAGGCATTCTCATACATGCAGTATTCAGGCCGGTTTACGTAAACCGTTCTGAATCGACGGGGTTTCAAGGCTTATACTTGTAGTGAACTATCATTTCTTATGGACATTCTGTATTTTGAAACAGTACTTGTAACTATTTAACCTGGCAATGCATTCATACTTTGGGGACCTACAATGATTTATATATTTTATACTCTGATTACAGTCTTCCGCTTGCGTAAATTTAACTGTCCCTGAAGTATGATCTACTGATTTAGCTTAATCTCATTCATGTTTTATGCACTAACATGGAAAACATCAAATCATCATTATGTATATTGCATAAGTGATGCGTTGGAACTCGGGAGTTGGGCACCTGCTCGACCCCCGATTTTCAAGGCGTTACACCACCAGCGCTCAGTTGGAGTAGCCATATTTTTGTATCAATATTTTGGAGCCGTCTTTGGGAAGCTCATAACGAAAAGATTTGATAGCTCTACAAAAAGATGGTCAGAAGAAAGAAGAAAGCACTTCTAGTAGCAACTATGGAACTTGAGCCAAACGGGCAACCACGCTTATCTTCATTACTCCATGCTAAGTTAACTCTGATGGGGCCATCTTAACGGTCCTGAAGCTGAGGAGGCAAATATAAGGCCTTGTAAAACCAGGTGCAAGTATTAGTAGACGAAATCAATCGGATGAAGCAACAACAGGGGCAATGGCCACCTCCCCACTAGGAAGAGGTCACCCCAGCAGCCGCGGAAGAGCCGACGCTCATAAGCTCGCAGGCCGGAGTATCTCAAAACTTGTCTGTTCGAGCTCCAAACCCTGCATGAAATGCAACGACTCGAGCCCCAACCTATGTATCTGTGACCTCGACATTAGCCCCGACTGACCTTCGCCATGAATTAAAGAGGAGGAAAAGGGGCAAAATGCCCGAGGTCAAGGCTCCTCGAGAAACTGTTGCTGAAAACTGAGATTTGTGGGAAGCCTAGCTTAACAAACTCCGGAACCAGATCAAGACTCTGCACTGGAACCAGCAGACCGCTGCTCCGACTGCGGTAGAAGCGATGATGGAAGAAACTGAACCTCCCTTCACTAGTGAGATTATGAGCGTGACAATGCCTCCGAGGTTCAGGATGCCCCATATCATTCAATATTCGGGGTTCGGGGACCCAACAAAGCACATGGAATCTTACCGCTCGTGGATGCAGATTCAGTCAGCATCAGAAGTGATGACGTGTAGAGCTTTCTCAATAACCCTCACTGGGGCCACCGGGAATTGGTATGACAGTTGAAGCCGAGGTCGATCAACACCTTCACCAAGCTCAGTAGATCGTTCCTAACGCAATTCAACTTAAAAAAGAAGAGTCGGAAGCTATCAACCAACTTACTTACCCTCAAGAAAAAGAGAGAAGAGTTATTGAAAGACTACATCTCTCACTTCAACAAGGAGGCTTTGCAGGTGGATGACTACTTCGACAAGATGGCACTATCTTCAATGATCAGTGGGCTCAAGGAAGGGAGATTCCTTTTCTCGATAGGGAAGAACCCACCGACTACTCTTGGTGAGTTCATCAATCGCGCACAGAAATATACAAATGTTGAAGAGTTCTTCAGCTCGTGTAAGAGCAACCAAACCTCGGAGAACTCGTCTAAAGAGAAGAGAGGAAAGGATGAAGTGCCGCAACAAACAAACAAAAGGAGGTCGGACGACATTGCCTCCCAAGACCGGAGGCCAAGTAGGAGGCCCAAGAACAAGTTTAGCTCGTACACTCCTCTTAACACATCTCCAGAGCAAATCCTGCTGGATATCTGAGACAAGAGGCTACTGCATTGGCCGAGTTGCATGAAGACGGATGCCGAGCATTGGGATAAACGCAAGTATTGTCGCTTCCATCATGACCATGGTCACAACACCAGTGATTACGTCAACTTAAAAGAAAAAATCGAGACCCTCATTCGCAAGGGTCATCTGCGTCAATATGTGAAGGAAGAGAAATAAGCCCAGAAGGATGACCGGTCAGGCAGAACTTCAGACAAGGCTACGGAGATCTGAACAATTTATGACGATCTATTCGGTGACGGTAATTTGAATCGAGCTCGTAAAGCCCATTCCGGGAGCACCGACCCCGAGCACTACATTTACTTAGTTGACAGCCTAAGGAAGGAACTCCGAGTAAGCCCATGCAGCCTTACATTTACAGAGGATGACACACGAGGAATTCAACATCCCCATGACGATGCCTTGGTGGTCACGATGATGATAGCCAGCCACATAGTCTATCGCATCTTGGTCGACACCCGAAGCTCGACGATATATTGTACTCAGAGGAGTTCGATAAGATGAGGATAGATAGGTCACGCCTTCGACCTATGAAGACTTCGCTGCACGGATTCGTGAGTGATAAAGTGATCTCTGAGGGCGCGATTTCTCTCCCAGTCATATCGAGAGAAGGGCAGAATCAGGTGACTCTGCTAGTGGACTTCCTGGTGGTAAATATACCATCAGCTCACAATGCCATCATAGGGCGACCGTCCCTTCACGCCATGAGGGCAGTGGTGTCAATGTTCCACTTGATGATGAAGTTCCCTACTGACGGGGGAGTCGGCTATGTCCAAGGAGATCAATGAGAGGCATGAAGGTGTTATTCAATAACAGTGAGAAAGGTCTCTGCGAAGCAGGACCTCACAATAGGCATACTCGACCCCAGAGGAGACACTTCTGCGGAGGGCTCCCTCATTGAAGATTTTGTGATTGTCCCGCTCGAGGACGCCGATCTGAGTATAACAATTCAGCTCGGATCGTTGTTGAATTTCGAGCAGCGAGCCCAAATGTTGACTTTCCTGCGACAGCACAAAGACGTCTTCGCATGGTCCCACCAAGACATGTCGGGTATCTCTCCAGAGTCATGGTCCACAAGTTGAATGTGGACCCTGAGCACAAGTCAGTGAAGCGGAAAAGGAGAGCCTTCGAGCCCGAAAGGTACGCGGCAATAGCCGTCGAGGTTTCAAAACTCCTCGGCACGAGTTTCATCGAAGAAGTCCGTTACCTGGACTAGATGGCGAACGTGGTCCTTATAAAGAAGGCCAACGAAAAACGGCGGGTTTACGTAGATTACTCAAATCTAAACAAGGCATGCCCCAATGACAGCTTCCCCCTACCTCGGATTGACCAATTGGTCGACAGCATGGTCGGGCACGAGCTTCTCACTTTCATGGACGCATACTCTGGCTACAATCAGATAGCAATGTATCCTCTGGATAGACAGAAGATGACCTTTGTCACCGACAAGGGGCTCTAATGTTACCTTGTCATGCCCTTTGGCTTGAAGAACGCTGGTGCAACGTATCAGAGGTTAGTCAATCAGATGTTTGCCCAACAGATCGGTCAAACCATGGATGTCTACATCAACGACATGCTCGTAAAGAGCGTCAAAGCATCCGACTACATCATAGACCTCAGAGAGACCTTCTCAATCCTATGGGAGTATTGTATGAAGTTGAGCCCAACCAAGTGTGCCTTTGGTGTGGTTGGTGTAGGATCAGGCAAATTTCTTGGTTTCCAGGTCAGTCAGAGGGGTATTGAGGCAATTCCTGACAAAATTAGAGCTTTGATTGACATGAGCTCGCCTTGGACAATGAAAGAAATCCAGTGCCTCACTGGAAGAGTCGCCACACTCGATCGGTTCATATCTAGAGCCACTAATAAGTGTCTCCCCTTCTTCCAGCAGCTGAAGGGCCACAGGAAGGCAGAATAGACGTCGGACTACGAGCAGGCCTTTCAGGGGTTGAAGCAATACTTGGGGTCACTATCGTTGTTGTCCAAGCCCGAAGAGGGGGAGCCCTTGTTTCTTACTTGGCAGTTTTCGCCTCAACTGTCAGCTCGACACTTATCTGAGAAGCTGAGGGCAAACAATGCCCTGTTTACTACACCAGCAAGGCTATGGGTCCAGCCAAGACCAGATACCCGAGTATGGAGAAACTGGTCTTGAATCTGATCATCTCTGCTTGGAGGCTGCACCCATACTTCCAAGCACATTCCATTATCGTCGTCACAGATTTACCTCTCCGACAAGTGCTCCAGAAGTCGAAATTGTCTGGACATCTGACCAAGTGGGCGGTGGAATTTAGAGAATTCGATATTCAATATTAACCGAAGACTGCGATCAAAGGCCAAGCTGTGACTGACTTCATAACTGAATTCACTACTCTGAATTGCAGGATCAGAGACATTAGTTTAGAGGCATCGCCGAGTTTGGAGGCGACCTTTGTTATTTCCCTAGCCCTTCCTCTCCTTAAGAGCATTGAGGTAGAGGTGGGAGGTGATAGATGGACTCTATTCGTAGATGGGTCATCCAATCGAAATGAGCAGGAGCAGGGATCGTCGTGGTTGCACCCAACGCGACCATTATTCAATACGCGATTAGGCTCGGTTTCAAGGCATCTAATAACGAGGAGGAATATGAAGCTCTATTGGTCGAACTCAGATTAGCCGCTAGCCTGAGAGTCCAACTCCTTGATGTGTGGTGCAATTCCTAAATTGTGGTGAACCAAATATCAACCAAGTATGAGGCCAAGGATGCTGGATGATAACTTACTTGGCTAAAGTCCAGAAGTTATCAGAGAAATTCAGGGATTGCGCCGTGAATCAAATACTGAGGGCTAAGAACTCTTGGGCCGACACCCTCGTAAAGCTTGCCTCAGTAACTGAGGGGAAGATCCCGAGGATCGTTCCAGTGGAGTTCGTTGATAGTCTGAGTATCGACCGAGCTGATCAAGAAATGATCAATCCCATGCAAGCAACTACAAGTTGGATGGATCCCATCGTCAGATACCTCACCACCGGTGAGGTCCCTCAAGATGGGTCGGAGGCTCGGCGTTTGAAGGTCAGGGCAGCACAGTAATGATCCTAAACGACAAAGGATACCTCCTTTTTAATAAATAGGGGATTTAGAGGATATGCAAAGAATTAAGATGTGATAGCGATAAGCAATATCACATCCGATCTCTCTTTACTTCATCCATTCATCTCTTTGAGTTTGAATTTAAATTCAAATATTAAGTTTTTAGAGAAAATAAAAAGGAAATATCCATTCGAAGATATTCGAAGGGAAGATTATGTGGGACCTACCCACAAGCGGACCCCACGTCGCATATCCCATAGGGTCGCAATCGTAAAAATTTTGATTATATGTTGATCATTGGTTAAAACTATAGTTGATCTTCCTTACCATCATAGCGGGCATCGCGATAACTTTTTAATGGTATATAAATTATGAGACATGGGCTCGGGGGATTGGAAGGTCTATAGTCCGCAATGATGAATAATTATAAAAGGGTTGTAGGACTCAGCAGCGTCTAAGCGGGTCTGGAGCTTGTTGACCTCGCCTTGGAGCATTAGCTCCCTCAGCTGGCCCTCCCCCACGAGGCCTTTCAACTTCTCCTGCTCATCAGTCGAGGCCTTTAAAAGCCCTTCAAGCTCGGCCTTCTCCTTCTCAAGCTGAGTCATCGCCCTCAGCCTATCCCAAACCACAATAAACATCGGCAACACCTAAAGTAGGGAAGAGTTAGAAAGTAATAAGCAACGATCAAAACCAACGGGTCTCCTTGAGGGCTTACCGTGTAGTAGACCGGGGTATAGTCGTTGACGAACGACTCGGGTAGTCGGGAAAGGGTGTTGACAATGTACGCCTCAGTTGCATGTTTGGCCACCCACTCAATCAGCTGCGATGTGTGGTAACCGGGCGGGAATGCCTCTGATCCCGAAGGAGTTCGATCGGCTGCTCTCCCCACGTCGCTAGCCTCAAAGGCTTGAGGCTCGGCCTCATGTGCGGCGACATTCTCGACTAGGGCGTCCGTCCACCTCTGATCCCGAAGGAGTTCGATCGAATGCTCTCCCCACGTCGCTAGCCTCAAAGGCTTGAGGTTCGGCCTCATGTGTGGCGACATTCTCGACTAGGGCGTCCGTCCTGCCGGTCAGGAAATCAACCTCAGTAGTCGTAAGGCTGATGTTGACATGGATAGGTTCGCTAGAAGCTTCCCTACCCTGGGAGAGGCCTGCGTCGGCCGTCTCTCCGATTACCTCCTTCTAGATCCCAGGGGGATGAGACGGAACAACTAGCTAAGCCTCAAGGGCTGAGGCCGGAGTTACTGCGGGCTCGGCCACAACTGAAACAGTCTCCACAGCGGAGTGGTTTTTCTCTTTTTGGTCGTAATCTTTACCCTTGGCTCAGCAATCATCATCACGTCCATAGGAAGGCGCAGTACCACTGACCTTTTTCTCTTGGAGCATGATGCCTCAGTCATACTTGTCCAAGAAGACATCGGCTTATATAAAACTATACGAAGGATCATTGAGTGAAGAGTCATGATGCTTATCCAAAGCGATAAAATGAGGTTTGAATCTACAAATTTTAGACAACAAGAGATTATCCAAACTGATGATGTCTTGCTAGACGCACTAGTCCTCCTTAAGCACTTGAGCCCTAACGATCTGGGCTCGAAGGAAGGGAGTAAGGTCAAGAATCCCTTTCGGGTAAACTACAAGCAAAAAATAGGTCAGGATGAAGGACGAGCTAGAGGCATGAAATATAGTATAAAAAAATGACTAGACCTGGATTGGAGAATTTGGTGGGAACTTGGACCCGTAGGTTACCGAGTTCAGCAGCAGACGCCTCTCACTCCCCCAAGGCCCAAAACCACTTACCTTTCCAATCTTTGTTGGAGGTAGGGAGTCTATTTATCGGGCCCGGGGTACATTGGGGCATGGCCGAAAAATAGTACCAGAATGGCTCAGATTTGTCATGTTTGGCCTGGTATATAGCTAGAAACTCGTCCGACGTCAAGTGTTGGTTCTTCAGCTGGTGCCAGAGAATGAAAGAGGAGACCAAAATTCGTCAGGCGTTCGAAACTAGCTTCAGACGTGTGGTCACCAAGCACACGAACGAATGGATGGGAAATTGGAGTCCGCACTGAAGGGCGCAGATGAATATTGCAATGTCCCCATCGGCAGGGACACCTGGAGTGTGAAGGGGAGAAGGAGCTCGAATATGCACCAAGTCAAGAATATGGTACTCGGCACGGAGTTGAGCCATTTGAGACTCGATCAAAACCGAGCCCCTGGGAACTATCGCTTCGGATCTGCCTGCCGAAGTCCCAGCTTTAGCCCTTCCCGCTAGATCCCAAGGTACCCTCTTTGATCCCGTGCCTCGGCTTTTGGCTCCCGAGCCCGTAGTTTTCTTGACCAGAGAATAGAGCGGTACTGCTTCCAAGGGACCTTCGGAGTCCGCGCGCTCCAAGTCTATGGTCTCCGGCTAGGAATCCTTATTCATTGCTCGAACCTCTTGGACGTCATCCGATCGTTCGACATAGTGTTTTAAAAAGAAATGAAAAAGAAGTTTGGGAAGGAAAACTCACAAAGAATGGCCCCCCAAAATGCCTCTCACTGCGCAAACTCTCAGAGAAAGTGGAGCACAAGGAATGAAAATGAAGAGGTAGAAGAGCTCAAATGAGGACTGGGAGGGGTTTATATAAATGCAGCCAGCTGGGCGCAATCGTGACAGACAAGCTGAAACATCTCGGTCCCGGACCTGATCTAACACGTGGAAGCAAACAATTCGTCTGGGCCGATACTCTCCGAGCGAACGCCATCAGTATTGAGCAGCATTTATTGCATAGGCGACCCCTCGCCTCCCGATGTACACGCGACAACATCCTACTCATCCTGCCGATTCGAATCCTCAACCAACGCCACACGTTCGCCATCCAGTGGCCAGAACTCAAAAAGCCACAATCGTCATACAACATGCAGATTCCGAAGCATAATCATCACGATGATTCGTTTCAACTTAGCCGACCCGTCATCATGAGTAAGGCGGCGGTTCATTTTTATAGACATTTACTCCCTGAGTCCGAGCTCAGACACAAGAGTTGGGGGGCTTCTATTATAAAAAAATCTGAGTCGAACCCAACAAAGGCCGAATTAGAGAAATCGATGAGCAAAGCCTCAGTGTAATAACACTACATCCAAACCGACCATGCTTCCGAACTACGATTCCAAAACTAGGGTTTGGAAGAGAAGATTGGGCCACACCAACGTCTTGAACTCTCATCTGAAGAACTACGGCCCTGGATCGAGTGTCTGAGCTTTGACACAGGCCTGGAACCTGGAAGAAACTGGAATACGCCCGACTTGTCCAGTCCGATCAGTGGCTCGAAGGATCGTAAGCGAGGCCCGGGTCAGATGAGAATATGGTGCTATATTTCTCTCATATACAGGAGTCAGAGAACTAGTACTCGATGCTGATATGAGTCATCCGAGACCTGACCATGATTAACTCGCTCATGGGCTCGGAGGGTCATGGGCTAAGATCGGCTCGGATGCACATGTGGCCGAGGATCACGCTAAAGAAACAACCCCAATAAGGCATGTTGGAGAGTTGCCCGGTGCACGATCTAAGGATAACGACCGACATTGGCACACATGCAGCGCCCGCTTGATGGAAGAGATCGTGCCAAGATTGACGGCGGGTCCCCTTTCATCCACAGGTATAAATAGGAGATGAATCCATTGGAATAGGGACGCAACATTTGACACTTTAAACTCCCAGTTACATTACTTAGACCTAAATTGTTAGCCTGACTTTGGCATCGGAAGGTCCCCTACTCTAGCCAGGGTCTCATTTGCTTTCTCTTGTGCTGGTTCACAGGCCTCGGAGCTAGCCACATGGTGCTCGGTTGGAGTAGCTAGATTTTTGTATTAACATATACAATTTGACATCCAACACATCTAACATATGCACCTGATCATCATGTTGATCATGGTTATGGACTAATTATCCAATGGGCTACCCTTCAGCCTGGATATTTTGGAATGTTGCATGTTGTATGTTTTTTTTTTTTTTTTTTAAATATTTTTAAATGATGTACCTATCCTGTGATTGGATTTACCCAACTTTTCATTCTTCTCATCTTTATAGTAGAATCCATCTATTAGATGGGTTAGATGTCATACACAACGTGGCCCTGTGATTCTTACTTAGGGCCCATTTGGATACTCACTAAATAAGTTATTTTTTCTACTTCCAATGGTAGATAAGTAAGTTTTGTCTGTGACCAATTATAAGTAGATTTATTTCACTTTAATAAGTAGAAATCAAGATAAGCTACTCATGTGATAAGTAGATGATTTCTTAGTATCTCATGTCACCGCTCCCTGCCCCACTAAAATGGTCACCCAACAAGGAAGACGTCCCTCACCATCTTTTAAATAAGAGCTCCAACTGGGCTCTGCTAATTTCATCCCCCATGAAGGACAGTTCTTAATTTGTAAAATTTGAAATTTCAAGGATTTTATAGCAAGCAATTCGTTTATATTTTAACCAAAATATTATCCAAGAAAAGCTTAAAAAGCTACAAATCTCAAGATTACGAAATTTTCTAGCCACCCATTGTCAAATAAAGTGCAACCCACTTTCAGAAGGAAACAACGTAAATTCTGGGCCAGGAGATCAAAAACGTAGCCCACCTGATGTAAAGCTCGGATGTCGCACAAGTGTTCCATACCGGCACGTGAGCTCGCATGTGTAAGGCAGAATCGTACGACGAAGTGCGAAGAACTTTCAGATCAAATCGTGCGAAACCACACCCTATCACCAGAGTCTCCCTAGTCTCGTGACAAATATTGTCGCGATTTTAAAAATATACCGATATTTTCCCGAAAAAACAATCATACGATATTATCGCGATAAAATTCAGATATTTTAAAAAATCGACGATTGGACTTATCGCGATTTATTCACGAAATGATCGCGATTCATTTATTTATACCTAGATATTTATTCATTTATAATAAATGAAATTTACTTTTCAGGGATATTTTTTTCGATAATATCCAGAGAGAGAAAAAAAAAAGGAAGCCAAAATCCGAAAATCTTCCGAGAAATTACGATGCCGAGAGATGCGCGAGAACGAGATATGCACTCTCCCGAGTCCCGACGAATCAATGAAAGCATATGCCTCATTGAGGTTTTCTAGAATACATCCTGTCGTACTGTGGTAGGGTACGTTATGGGTCTAGAGCCGTTGGATCTGGTGTCATACTCAGAGATCCAAACGGTCAATCTGACGAATTACAACAATAAAAGGGGCTTTTTTGAAAATACTCACTATTGGAGAAATTCTAAACATTCAAATCAATGGCCCACAAAGTCACAATGAAGGGAACGGTCTCTATTCAACGATAAATGTTAAACAAACTAACCGTAGAGTATTCCAATAGGAGAGTTGTATTGTCATATATCATCCATCAAAGGTAGATGCATCTTATAAACACAGCTTGGATTGACGAATTTGAACTCACAGACAACTGCAACAGACCCAACGTATCCTATTACGGTACGTCGCGATGTATTGTAGGAAACGTCTGCTTCACTCGAAGTCTCCAACCCAAGCTGCTTACCCTAACCCCAAACCAACCTAACCATAGTTAATAAACTCACTTTCCACGAAAATGCATACACACTCGCATGATATAAACGAGCAGCATCGCGATACACATGCTAAAATAGAATGTTTTTACGAGATCCAGACGGTCCATTCATCTCTTTCTATGATTTTGAATATCCGATTATGTAAAATTGGACTCTTACACGTGTGCACCAAATATGGACTTTTCCCTTGCTATAGTGGATTTATCTCATAAAAGGTGGACCATCTGATAAATAGACTAGATTTTTTTTTTTTTTTGTGTGGAGCAAAGGTACACTACATCTGATGAATGGTCTGGATCTCTCAACACATGCACCTCGGTACCTGGAAGACTCCCCTACCCATCTACCTCAAGCGAGCGAGTACGCTAATTGCTTCTTCAGCCTCGGCTCCAGATTGCACCACGTGTCCAACTTCAACGGCTGAAATGCTCGGAACTTAGATAATCCCAACCCCCACCGTTCTATATAAACCTACCACTGCCAAAACCCTAGCACAACAACCTATCTCCCATCCTCCACCGATTCACTGAGTCGAAAGCACCCGATCCGACACTGAGCCATGCCAAACCCCAAGGTCTTCTTCGACATGACCGTCGGTGGGGCCCCCGCCGGCCGGATCGTGATGGAGCTCTACGCGGACACAACCCCACGGACTGCTGAGAACTTCCGGGCCCTCTGCACCGGCGAGAAGGGCACAGGGCGCTCTGGCAAGCCCCTCCACTACAAGGGCTCGAGCTTTCACCGAGTCATTCCGAATTTCATGTGCCAGGGCGGCGATTTCACTGCCGGAAACGGTACCGGCGGCGAGTCGATCTACGGCTCCAAGTTCGCTGACGAGAATTTCATCAAGAAGCACACCGGCCCCGGGATCCTGTCCATGGCCAACGCCGGACCTGGAACGAACGGCTCCCAGTTCTTCATCTGTACGGCCAAGACGGAGTGGCTCGATGGGAAGCACGTCGTGTTCGGTCAGGTCGTTGAGGGTATGGATATCGTGAAGGCGATCGAGAAGGTGGGGTCCTCGTCTGGGAGGACCTCGAAGCCGGTCGTGATCGCCGATTGCGGTCAGCTCTGTTGAGATGGACGGTTGGGATGATGATGTCCTAAGAAATTAGGGTTTATGACTTTGGGTTTAGAGTCTTGTGATCTTTTTACGCTTTTGTCTTTGAGAAGGGAGTAAACGACTGTTTGGGTGTAGAAAGGGTTCTTTCTTATAATAAGATTAGGGTCTTGCGTTTTCCATTCCCTTTTACTCATACGCGGCGGTGGATCTCCACCGTTCATTAGGGTGGGTCTACGTTTGATGCCCTACATTCAAATCACATCCGTCCTTGGCGATCAACGATCGTAAGCGTCTCAGTTGAGATTAGCACTGATCTGGGTCGGTTGGACGGTTGGATCTGTGCATGCACAAGGAGTTGATGCCACAGGACATGATGCACTACAGCTTATTTGAAAGATGATTTCAGGTCGATTGCCGTCCAGGATAGTATGCAGTTCTAATGTGGGGCCGACCGTTATCCACGTGTTATATCTGATGGACAGGAAAGGTGGGGCCCACCTTGATATATGTATTCTATATCTACACCGTCAGACCTTTTTACCAGACCAATTTTGGGCTCTGAAACTCATCCAAATCTCATGTGGACCATACGAGACGGTGGTGATTGACCGTTAAAAACTGTCGGCCACAACTTTTGGATCAAGCTGATGTTTTTTTTGAAAAAATATTTTAAGGCCGCCTTTAGATCCGTATAATTTTTGGTCTCGTGCCCTAAAATGGTCCATTAAAAGTTAAAACAGATGGACGGTGGGGATATGGAATACATACGTCCACAGATCTAGAACATTTGGTAAAATGGTGAAACATTCATCAGGCGGATTCCACGGCCTAGGACGGCTGCAGGTAAAGTGGTGAAACATTCATCTGCCGCTAGGCCGGCAATCTATTGTGCCCTTGTGCGTATGTGTCTATAACTAGATTATCTAGATTTGACATTGAAGCCGTCCAACAGGTTAGGCACACCATCAATGTCAATAGCAGAAAAAGCAGACCTTGTCAAGATGCAATGGTAAAATAAGTAACTGTAGATTCATATGAGGTGAAATTTTTAAACTTTGTGGGGGGCCTATCGTTGTAGATCTATGCCCGTCAATCGTGATGCAAGCAGGCCGAATCACAAGAAACAAGAGTTTAACACCTGCCGTTGAAACCTTCGTGTTCCCAAAATGATTTGGTTGCCAATGTCTATTTATGTTGTGATCCATTCGATGAATGGTCTAATTTTTTATATTAAAAAATTAAAATTAAAATTAAATATTTATTGACCAAGGGGTTTGGTTCTAGGTTCGGTTCCGGGGTCTGGTTGACGGTCTGGTTTGGTTCTACGTATGGTTCTATGTAAAATTTAGAATCAAACCACGTGTTCTGTATAATCAAACCAGATTTTTGGAATTGAAATGGGAACCAAACTAACTGGTTCTTTGATTTTCTGGAATTGGAACCGGTGCCTAGTTTATTGGTTCTACTCGGTGTGCACCCTTACTCTATAAAAAGTTTTGGATGAAGCTGAAATTTGTGTTTTCCCTTCACCCATGTTTATATGCCCACATGAGTTTCGCCTCTTATATTGTGGTCCACGCACTCAATTCTTAGCACATATCCCAGGGGTCGCTTGGCACCATGGATTTGAGGGGATTGTAAAACCCCTGGGTTGTTTGGCACCATGAAGGAAACGGGGGTTTCAAATCCCCTCAACCAGGGGTTTGAAATCCAAGGTGAGACTTTGGATTACATCTAAAATCATTCCCGAGTTGCATGTGTATCACTAGACTATTAATCTATTGGACACATGATCCACTAATGATATCCTAAAATAATTAGATTATCAATTGCATCACTATAATTACTTTAATACGATGAATATCTATAGGATAATAAATATCAAAGAAATATAACAGTTGGTAACATCTCCTATCTAGAAACTGATTAATCTAGAGACGCCTATCCATCAATGGATCTTATATGATAAAACATATGGATCTTACAAAAGGATAAAAACAAAACCTAAATAATGGATAATGCTACACCATTCTTCTCATCATTAAAACAATTAATCATCATAACTTAAAGAAATATTAAACCCATGTGCTTCCCTTCTAGCTTGGGCTAGAAGGAACTTAGAAAAACATAATTAAAATAAGAAAGAAAGAAAGAAGAAAAATTGCAAATAGAAAAGATCTAAAAGGAAAGAAACAACTTATAAAGCTTTAATAAAACTAAAAACTCTTAAAAAAACTCTAAATATTGCTCTTGAATGCTTTGAATGATACTTTAGAATGCCCTAGGAGGCCCTATTTATAAGTAGGGAACTCCAATTTTCGTACAAAGTAAAACCCTAGAAAACGCCTCAAATATACGTATTTTTCAAAATAGACTTCTCGCTGCATAGTTCGTTTAAACAGACTTCCTGCTGCAATTTTTCAAAATAAACTTCACATTTTCGAATACTTTTTTAGGACGATTTCACGATTCTTCACTTCAAATCTTCGATTCTCTTCATTCTTCGCTTGATTTTTTTGGATTTTTGGCATGTAAATTCTTCAATCTTAATCTCCTAAGATCCATCTCTTGCCTGGGTTTTTTTAGCATCAAATTCTTACTTTTTAACACATTTTTCAATCCAAGCTCTTAAATTCACCTTGCAATACATATATGAGTAAAATAGAATATTAAGATGATTTATGTTCATAAAACTAAGATATAAATGGAAAAAATTATGCAATATTTGAGTCTCAACGATGATAAGCACCATTTAAACATTGTCCTGTAAATCAATGGATAAAAATCATTGGTTAGTCACTTGAATGTGATTTTGTGCATGTGGCCCATTCGAGACTTAGAATTTCATCATTTATTTTTAGCAAAGTATGTATTTTCAGCAAGCTTATTACAACCATTGTGTCAAAAATTACATAAGTTCACTAATTAGAGATATATTAAAGTTCATTTAGTAATTAAACTCAAACCCTGTAAATATATTATGAATAGTTACCTTTGGATTAAAGTCGATTCTCAATCTAGGGTGCCAAATACAATAAGAGGATTTTAAATCGGCGGGGTTTCAAATCTAGGGGATTCCAGATCCAAGGGGTTTCAAATCCACACTCTCAAACAGGCCCTAAAATGATTTTGGGTGACTCACAGATTCACACCCTTTTTATCATAAAGGTAATTAAAAAAATCAATGGTTAACATTCGTCTCTTCAAAATAGCTATGAATAGAAAAACAAGCACCTTCCATTTTTTTTTTAAGATTTTTTTATAAAATATTACCTTGTTAACATATAATTTTTCAAGTTGGAGTTTGCCATGCCAGCTCCACCATAATGTTTATGTCAAAACTTTTTACCTATATTTGCTTCACCTGCTCACTTAAATCACCGGATAGGTTTGATTGGCCAAGCTTAAATTTTAGTGTGGATTGGTTTTATTACGCTCTGGGCTTAAATTTTAGTCATAACATATGATAGTAAAATCTAACTATGATAGTAAATTTTATATAATCATTGGGGTGGGTTCTATAAAAATAAAGGTTGGATACCTCTATTCCACCTATTAGAATCATGGATAAGCCTGATTTTTTTATTTTTTTCCCTAACCTTTTTTTTTCTTGATATTTAATAGCCAGAATAGATTTCTCAGGCCATCGTCTTCCAACCCTTGGGGGGCTTTCATTTTTGAATTATTCTTAAAATTTTACTGATGTATTAAAAATAATAATAATAATAATATTAATAATAATAAAAAACTTACAAGAGCTCACCCTTGATTTTTTATGAGGCCCACTTAAGTCAATAAAAAAGGGAATTTTTTTCCCATTCAGATTTTAAGATATCACATGGCATATCATGATTAGTGGCTTATCCTATCGCAATATGCAATGGTGCATTGTATCATTTCCCTCCTATAGAATATACTTTTGCTATAGAAGATACTTTTCTAAGAAGAGTAGCTGTAGATTTTATTTTTTTTCAAGGATTCCACCGATCAAGATTTCAACATAACATACGTCGAGCAACGTGTAGAAGAGAAATGCACAGGGGCTGCTTGCTCTTTTCTCAAGCCATGTCATAGATGGTCCCCACTCGTGAAGGAATATAAGAGCGATAAGGTGGACTTCGGACAATTGAAGAAAAAACCTAATCAATATGAAAGTTATATTTCATTTTTTAAAGCTACCTCGTTAATTGATAAATTATCGTTCCACTACTAGGGTGTGAGCAGATAGGTCAGCTGCTCAAGTAGGTCCATTGCAATGCTTACGTAAAATCAACCCTGACTACCAAGTGTGTCACCTTATGTCAGGCGAGGGCCCAAACATACTCCCTCCATGATTCGGGTGGACCACATTAATGGAAATTGTAATACTTTGTTTCTTTTAAATGATAGGTTCCATTATTGCCTTTGGTGTGGCCCGCCCAGTTGTGGATGACCCTCTTTTTTTGGAACATGCCCTTACTTTGATGGGCAAAACTAATGAATGGTGTGGATTTATCATGTGACACCTGTGGGGCCTATTCTCTTAAAAAAATTCAAATCACAAAATGACGTGGTGACACACATCACCCCATGAAACAAATCCTCCTCCGAGACTCTCTCTTTCTTTCCCACTTCTCCGCGGTACGGTCGCGCATGTGAACCCATCCACCATGCATGTCATCATCATGATGGGACCCACTCCTCAATCTAAACCGTCCATTAAACCCGGACCCTCGATTAACCTTAGCCCTTAAAATCTTTTGCCTAAAAATATTTTACGTGGCTATCATAAAAGAGAAATTGTGAGAAGAAAAAAAAAAAAAGATCAGGAGAAGGGAAAGTATCTGTGAAGGTTTAACGTCGAGTTCATGACTCATTGACTCAATCCCCAATGATGCGTTGTTGATTTTTCTAGCATTCCTTGCAACTATTCTAGAGAAAGAGAGAGAGATCCTGAGTGGAGGTAGCGTATATCAAGTTATTCCACCAAGTTGACTGAATCTGCCGAGTGCAACTCAGCTCGTCGAGTACGGGCTAACCTGAAGATCCTTTTATAATATCTGATTTTTATGGAGATGAACGCATTTATGTGAAATTCTACTTTCTAATTCGGGTTAAGTTCAGAGTTAGTCAATTCAAGTTAGTACACGTAGAAATCAACATTGCTTCAATTTATTTTCCTCCCATCACACTATTTTTTTCCATAGCAGGTAGGTGATCATTCCCTATTGAAAATTTTAGGTTAACATATAGATTGATTTGATTATAGTCATTAGTTGCAAATTGTTTTATTTGATTCTTAATTGCATATTATATAGGTAATTTATTTGAGTTATTAACTGACTTCAATTAATTATCATTATGTGCTTAAATTGTAATTATTTCCTTATTATTGTATGATGTATAATGTATTTGAATTTACGCATGCTCTACCTTAGGGTCATTCCCGAAAGAATCGGTATGGGTGCTCTGCCCTGGGTGATTCCTTAAAAGATATGCACACACGGGTGCTCTACCCTAGGTGATTCCCTAAAAGGATCAGTACACACGGGTGCACTGCCCTGGGCTTTTGTCCCTAAAAGGTTATACCGGTGCTCTGCCGAGGGTCATACCCTGAAAGGATCAACACCGGTGCTCTGCCGTGGGTCATCCCCTAAAAGGATCAGCACACATGAGTGTTTTGCCCACTCCAAATCTTAGTATTTTTAGAAAAACTATGTTAAACAATTTATTCATTCCATATTCATGAATGTCAAATTATTTACTATGATTTTACATCCAATGTTCGTCTTATTTTGATTAATATGTCGAGATTAAATTTGGTAATATTTGTGAGATTTTCAACTCGGGATTGATGTGATCCTATTGAGTTGTCAACTCATTATGTTTTAACCATTTCAGGTTATGAATATTTTGAAGATGCAGGGTACTACTATTAGTAGTGGAGCATGGAATGTGGTTAGATGCACGTGGCATGTCATTCTACATAGGATAAATTTTATTTTATTTTAGAACTCTGAATGTAGTAATGTTTGACTTGATTTTCTTACTTCAAGTTAAGTTAAATAATTATGCATCGATGTAATAACAATTATGTAATTAGTTATTTTAGTTTGTGTTTGAATTTTAAAGTTTTAGGCTATGGTGTGAAAAAAAAAAAATGAAATGCATATGAAATTGTCATACATTATCTTTTTATTTTTATTTTTATTTTATATAGGTCACGGGTCTGGAATTCAGGTCCTGGACACCCTATTCGGGTACCCGAATTTTGGGGCATGACAGAAATAGTGTACAAGGCCATGATCGCCCTTCAAACTACTTCCCTTGTGTATGCTACTTAAATCATGAATGGGACTGATTTTTAGGCCCTGGCCTGAATTTTGGTATGGATTCTAATGGTTGGAGTAGATATTATATAATCATCATGATGGGCCCTTTAAAAATCAATGGTGGACATCTCTCTTTCAAAAGGTTTTTTAGTAACCCATTTTAATGACAAGTTTGTCTATTCTTTTTTTGCCCTAGGCCTAAATTGGGATTACACATCCACTAGTCTTTGGGATTTTGACATGCATATCATGGTAGGCCTGCTAAATCTACCTCTCTCCCTCTCTCATCAAAGAAAGTATATGAAAACCAGAAATTATATGCATACCACTGTTATTTTTTTTATGGGCCACCATGATGTTTGTGTACAATCCACTCGGACCACTAGATATTTAGTCTTGTATTTAGCTTAGAGGCAACAATAAAAAAACATAATAATAAGTTGGCCTTTAATTTTGAGAGAGACGTCCACCATTAAATTTTAAAAGTCCAACCAATATTTATATGAAATCCACTCCAGCTATTATATACCACACAAATTTATGCTAGTGGTGCAAAAATCATACCCATATGTAATTCACTTAGGCCAGGCTAATGGAAACAATTTGGAGGGTGGGCATTGTACATTGTTTCAATCATTTGGTTCACTTGAGTCATAGATGGAGTTGATTTTTGGGCACTTGACCTAGCATTGGATGACCCACCTAGTGATCATGCCGATTTTATATTAAAATCATGGTGGAGATTACTTGAGCTACGCGTTCATTTTCTTATAGGTGGTTTATTTTCTTACAGGCCGCCATGGCATGAGGTGACATGAGATTGTGGAATGATAATTGCATAGATCAATAAAGTAACTTTTTGAAATCTTTATCGAAAAAAAATACAGTATAAATTTCATATTAATTAGGTATTTTTATTTTGTAAATTATTATTATTATTATTTTTTAAAGAGAGTAAAGAATTAAAAAAAAGAGAGAACGAGAGGGGCGGTAGCAGCGATATGTGAATAGCTGTGTAACTGTGAAATATGCTCTCTTGTTAAGGAAATGTCACGGTTGGTTGTTGACTTGTTGACTAGGGCGACCTGAGCTGATAAGTCCCAGTCGACTGGGTCCCACTCATCTCTCTATCGGCCATGTGTATTGCTTCGAATCATCTAGAAGACAACAAAGTCTACAATAGGTGTTTCATGTTGAATCAGGGTCTACCATAGTTTATAGACACTTGGTTGTTGAAATAATAGCATTAGATATTTTTCATTTCAACTGTCAAACGAATGTACCTGAATTTGATATTCAGATAGCTAAATAAGCCTTTATTTATTTATTTATTTTAAATCCATGGCTTGTATAAATTGGGACTCATAGTTTGGACAGCTTAGATTGAGCTATGTATGCAATCTTCAAGTAATTAGTAAGGGACTGTTTGGCCCATGGGATTAAATGTTATAGAATTGTATTAGATGTGATTAACACTATTACTGCACAATGATTACATGTTAGGAGATACAATAGTATTTTGGCAATTCAATCTCAAGTTGAGGATAAAAACCTTGCCATGGGAAACCATTATTGCACAATGAACACATCTTAGGAAATACCATAGTATTTTGGCAATTTAATCTAAAAGTATGGGATAAAAGCCTTACCATGGAAAAACATTGGACCATGGAATTGTAATTAATGAATTAAATTCACAATAAATGTTAGTCACTTAATACATATATATATATATATATAAAGAAAATGTCATGTGTAAAGGATGCATATAAATAGGCAGTATTAATAAAACACATGTATCAATAGTGTGCACAATTTTGATGAATAAGTTATTTCATCTTTTATAAATCTTTTAACGCAGTGCGTTGATCATTGCTTTATGCTGTTTTTTTTTTTTCCACGTATGAATTTTTCATATAAATTTCTGTATTCTATTGTTGTGCGTTTGATTCGTTATAAGGTTGCTTACAGGACCATTAAAGGTTTCAGCGCCCCACCTAGTCCATCCAAGATGAAACTCAACAGACCAACGGTCTGGATCACATAACCCTCACTAGTCAGAACTAAAACAACAGAGCAAACTCCGCGTCCCACACAATTCGTCCACCGCCATTCACGGTCTCATCAATGGCATTCCTGAAATTTCATCAAACAACAAACCCACTAAACAATTCCCATTTTCCCGATCGATAGAACTCTGACGAAGAGAAAGGAACACGATCTGCGTTTTGGTGTCGTCTCTCTCTAGAAATCATCGAATTCATTGGCGGGAAACCGAAAGATATGTAAATACCATTTGTCTTTCCCGGGAAAATTTGAAAATTAATATTCCCTGGCCTTTTCTCTTCAGAGAGAGAGAGAGAGAGAGATAGAGAGAGCCAAAAGATGGGGATTTCAGATAATACGAGAGGGCTGATTCTTGCGGTGGCATCGAGCGCTTTCATCGGCTCTAGCTTCATACTGAAGAAGAAGGGGCTTAAGCGTGCAGGTGCCGCTGGTGCTCGTGCTGGTGAGAAATTACTCCCTCCACCTCAGTAAAATTCAATTTTCTGTTTTTTGAGAAGTTGGGGATTTTGAATTCTTGTCGGGAATTAATATCTATACACGTATTTCATACACCTGTTTCAGATCTTGGAAATTGAAATCATATGAAAGGATATAGTGGCTTCCTTCTGTTTGTTTTTCATTCTTTTTTTGGTATTTGTTAGGTGGTTTGTTTGATTGATTCCTTCAAATATTTTTTGATGATTGGAAAGATTTTGTGGGTGAGTTGTGTCATGGATCCGCTAGGAGTTGCATCACAACTTGCAGGCACACGTGCCAACTTGGCCCACACATGTGAGTCCCATGCTCGGTCGGGCCTTGTCTTGTGGATGGTCCGGATTGTCTAATCATCTGCTGTGCTTCATCTTCACATCTATGAAAATGATGGACTGTTAGGCACAGTGGCCAATGGTTTACATTCAGCTATACATGTGGTCCACCTGATTAATGGACCAGCTTGATTTTTTATGGGGATGTAAATCTTTCTTTTTGTTCTGATTAAGTGTTTAGAGAAGTAAATTCTCTTTAAACACAAGATCTCAAGTAGATAGGATTCTCACTTCATTGCATTCATTCAAGAGCTTACAATCCTATATATAGGCTAACAAACCACTTCAAGTTAACACATGTTAGTACATATTTCATGTATAAAAGATACATGGCAAACACCCCATGCTCACAATATGTATGAATTGGTCTTTCCAAAAAACTGATTTGGTTTGATATGATATCAGTTGTATTAATCAATATGGTTGATATGTAACCAATATTTTGAACCTTGCTTCCAACCAAAGAAGGAACTTCTATTAAAATTTTCTTAATTCGTAAGCTCTAACTCACACACTCATGTTTCGTGTTCAAAGTTCGGTTTGACCATCGCCATTTTCACTTTTAGAAATTAAGGGCCATCTCACCATACAATTATCGTATACTAAGTGATACCTAGTGTTTGAAGTATCGGTATCTCTAGAAGTTTCACTAGCCGAGGATACAGAAACAATATGGATATTGCCAATAATATCCTCAATAACCGGAAATGCATGGAAACATGGGGAAATGGTGGATTTTTTCAGTGAAACTTCAAGAGATGCTAAAATACACATATTTGCATATTTAGGAATTTTAAAAATTGCAAAAAGAATGCATGCATAATAAGTTTCCATTTGATAGGGGTATAAAAACATGTGTTGTTGTAAGAAATCAATCCAACCATCCCATCTATCCTATCTATCCATCCAACCATCCATCCAACCTTCCATCCAAATATCTATTGATATTTTAGAATATCAATAATACACGATATTTTGCCAAGAAATCGTCGATAATGGGAAAGGAAATGAAAGACCGTGGTCTCAATTTCACCCATGTCATGATAACGATAATATTTGCAATGCGATTAATATTATCGTTGACAAATTGAATACTGCATATAACCATATGCCCATAAAAAAATTTTAAATGGAAAGTTTTTTAATAAACAAATTTTTGGCAACATCGATACATTGATGATATTGTCTGTGTTTTCCCCTTATCTATGTTTGTGTCCTTATGAACAGGTTAGATGACAAATAAACATCCAATGGATGGGTTGGATATGTTCAAAACATCATGGTGTGCCCTACAAACAATGCATGTGCACCATACTGCATTGCAGCAGTGGGTATTGGATTGAGGCACCTTTCTTTCCTAATACAACAAAATGCCAGGAAAAAAGGGGCCTTTTCTTATGAAGTGTTTACTGCTTGTAATGTGTTTACCTGTAAACCCTTAACAACTAGTCAATTTTACAGGCATCCAGATGACCCCTAATTGGAACTTGTTTAGCAAAACTGAAAACTAATGTAATGGTCAAATGACTTAAGTAAAAAGCATGAAATAGACTTTAAATATGAATCAGACAGTATATCCCTATATGTGTCCTAGATTTTGAGAAATGGAGACCTGTGTCCTCATTCGTATCAATGTACAGTCAATATCCATATCCAGTTATCATTGTTAGAGGTGCAAATAGGCTTAGCAAAGGTCTCCTACAATCTATGTGAAATTCAGCTTGTGTTGTTATTGATGAGGACATCACATCACGTACGCTCTTGCGTATGTATCAGAGGAGGAGGCAGGCTGCCCCGATTTCCCTGTGGCTTGGCGAGTACCCGTGATCGTACTGAAGATCCCATGTGCATGTGCGAGCATCTGGAAGACTCCACACTAGGAAGATGCACATGGGCTGCTTTATGGAGCAATCCAAACCGTTGGATTGGAGGGACGCGACGATCGGGCCATTAGATCACACGATCAGGCCATTGATTGTTGATCGTCCACATCAGTTTTAGACTTTATTATATTTTATTATTTAGTTTTTGATTATTTTATATTTGGACACATTATGCGTGTTTTAGTTTATTTTATTTAGAGTAGGGCCATTTTTGTTAAAATTCACAAGATAGGGGGGTTATTGTAATTTTTGGAACTTCTTGGATCTATAAAAAGGGGGGCGTGTGACCTCTCTCCCATTGGATTTTGTGATAAAAAAGAGAAAAGCTCTTGCTTTCTTCTTCCATCTTTATGCGATTTGAAGATACTTTCATGCAATTTGGAAGGAAGATTGGTGCGAGGCTAATCTTCATCAACGGAGGTGCGATGTCTCCATCTATCCCCACTTCTCTCTTCTCCTCCATCAATGTACTTTCTTCGAATTTTTTGATTTTCCCATCTGAAGCCTTCATCCATTCATAAATCCATCTTTCGTTTACTTATCCCCATTCCCAAAACCCTAACCCTAAATCTAAAGTTCATAATTTTCCTACTTTCCCAAATTACCCAAACCCTAATTTTACCCTAGGTTGTATTAGGTTTTTACTTTGAAATAGACTATACCCTATGCTAGTTGGATGTTCCTACATCCATTAGATCCTAGTTTTGTTTTATTTAATAATCTTATGTGATGATGTTGGTAACCTAGGCTAGGATCATGCATGATGTTCTTTTGGTTTTTATGGGATTCATGATGATTATGGCAATGCTTGTGTTTTTTTTTGGGTTAATTATCTGAATTCCGCTACTTAATCTCATATGTTAATTGGTTCATGCATCGGTCCTCCGTCAATTATGCTATAACTTTGGGCATCATACTGTCCTTTCTTTCTAAGCTCCTTGGTGTCCACATTGTATCTAGTTTGTAACTAGTACCATCTCTGCACTCCAATGGAGTTGTCACCATTTCACTTTTGGAAATCCAATCCTCAAACCCCCTCCATATGACAAAAAAGTACTGTAGTAGTTTTTTTTTTTTTTTTCTTGTTGTCCACATTGTATCCACTTTGTAACTATTACCATCTCTGCACTCCAGCGGAGTTGTCATTTCACTTTTGGAAATCCAATCCTCAAACCCCCATGGAAAACTGATGCAGGACATGGAAAATTAAATATGATATGCAAGATTGCAGGCTTAGATCACACCAATTCAGAAACAATCACACAAATTCCACATCCCACATGAAAATCCAAACATTCAATTAAAGGGGAATCTATGCGAGTCCAAGCCGACACAGGCTAGGACTGGACCAATGAAATTATAAGCCAAACAATGTCAAAGGGAAATAAAATCAACTACTCATGCATAAAAATCAGTCCCTAATCCAAGGGATTCCCTAATTTCAATTCAAGGAACCCTAAGGTGACAAAAAGGGGCAAATCAATTAGGGATCATGTAATATAGGGTTAGGATTCATGAAAAAAAAAACGGCTATGAGAGGATAAAAGAGGATAAAAACCTGAGCCAAAAGATGATCCCGCGTGTGCACAGCAACAATGGCCCAGACGGACGTGTGTGTGATCCCGGCCGCACGTGTGTGGGGCCCACTATTCAGAAAAAGGCCACCTTGGCCCTGGTCGGCCAGGGATGGACTCCAAAACCTCCAAATCTCAGCTCGATCCGATGTACGGTTTGTGCGTGGTGCTCCGCCGAAGTTTCAGCTCGCCTGCGGGCCGAAATCTGGAAACCTGCTTCAATGAAGAAATCTGATGCAACAAAAGGACAAATTCGAAGTATGGATGGTGGGGGAAGATGAAAAAAAAAAAGATGATGGAAGATGGGGGTGAATTGGGATCGATGTGGCTTCGCACCACAGTAGTTAGCCCTTCAAAAAGGGAGGGCTTCACACCCACTTTTGAATTCTTCCACAACTCACGAAGAGAGCAGAAAAATAAAGCAGGAATTTTTTTATTAACTTCAATGAATGAAAAGAACTACAAAAGGTGCCTATTTATAGGGAGAACCCTATACCCAAAAACTCGCACCATGTGCGACACCTATTACTTGGCGATGAAGTAAACTAAAATAAAAACCAAACAAGGAAATCTAAAGCGTTCACGATGTTCTAAATAATAACAATAAGCAAAACCTAAAATATAAAACCAATCCGACGAGTGGGCCACGATCATGAGATCCCATGGTGGGCTTTTCTTGACTATGGGCCACTTTTCTGAACAAAAACTTGACTTCTAGCTAGGAGGCCCTTCCTGGACGTCGTCATCGAGGCAGATCGATGGTGGGGTCCTCCATCTACGTACGTACGTGCGTAGGGGGGCGGCATGAGTGCGCGTGTGCGCGTGATGTCCCCATCAAAAACCCTTACCCTAAACTAGCTCTTACCCTCTTCACAACCTTATATTAAGCTATCCCTTCATTGAAATAGAAGGATCATAACATTAAAGTTAAGTTTCCCATTCCTTCTTTGTCTATGGGGGGTTCTTTTGCAATCTGAAAAGGAATTCAGGATTCTATCCATTTAAGAAAAAAGCCCGTTCTCATGTTTTTGATTTGTAATCTTTTCTTTTTTCTTTTTCACTTTTAATTTAACAAAATGGATTTGTTTGCAATTTCTCTAAGAGGCTACATGGTGCCAAATTGATAAGCAGTGAAATTTTGTTTTCTCAGTTGTCTTGAATCCTTATTGGGCTAATTTCTCAGTTGAGTTCCTCTTTGGTGTGTAACTATTTGCATGAGGAGCATGGAAACTTACATTCTCCTTCACTATCCAAAACTTCTTGCTTTGCTCCATAATCTGTTTGTTGTGCCATGTGCTGTTTAATCCTAGCCTTTGCATAATGAAACTAAACTTACTGTGTTATTTTTTCATACTCTAGGGGCTGGTGGATATACTTACTTATTAGAGCCACTTTGGTGGGTAGGAATGGTGGCAAGTAAGCTCACGATCCGAGAACCCTCTAATATATAAAGACATTACTTTATTTTTCATATATATATTTGCATAGAAGTGATAGTCAAATGGGTAATTGATCTGGGGCTTGAAGTTTCTTGACAAACAGTGATTGTTGGAGAGGTGGTGAACTTTGTGGCTTATGTTTTCGCTCCGGCTATTCTAGTAACTCCCCTAGGTGCATTGAGTATAATTATCAGGTAATGAGGGAGATGTTTATTTATTGAGGTCTCAAGTACAACCGATTGGATCATGAGTTATGGTCCATCAATGGATAACTTCCAACCTTCCGTGTGCATGCAACACCTAATCCATTATGGGTTGGGCCCACCATTTGGATTGCCTTATAGAAAAATAAGATACATCCACTCATTGAGTGGACTGCACTTGTATTTTGATATTTGTTAATGTGGACATTGTTTTTTGTGGCCCACTTGATGAGTAGTTGCGGTTGTATGTTGCACTAGGTGATCATCACTCTGGGGCCAACCTATTTGAAGGGTTGGATTTCGCATTCACTGAATAGGTTGGAAGTTATCTGCTGCGTGGAACATAACTCCTTGTCCAATCGGTTGGACTTGGAGATCTCTTATATATTTATTTATTTTTGAGCTTTGTTTTTTGGATATGATGCTTCAGATAAAGTAGTTCTGAATATTTTGATGGGTTTTTGGAACTAACATGATTTGTGAATCGACCAGTGCTGTTTTGGCCCACTTCATGCTCAGGGAACGGTTGCAGAAAATGAGCATTGTTGGCTGTGTGTCCTGTGTAGTGGGTTCGGTGGTGATTGTGCTCCATGCACCTCAGGAACAGACTCCAACTTCTGTGGAAGAAATTTGGACTCTGGCAACTCAACCTGGTATTAATATTTTAAAATTTCATTTATCTTTAATAATGTTTCTTATCAAATATTTGGTGTTTCTAGGACATGGTTGTTGATTCTTATGTTGTATTTTCTCTACAGCATTTCTTGTTTTTTCAGCTGTTGCTATAGCAATCGTATTAGCTCTGATTCTGCATTTTGAACCCCGCTACGGACAGACAAACATATTGGTCTACTTGGGCATCTGTTCTCTAATGGGCTCGTTGACGGTAACTCATCTTTCCTTAGGTCTAATGATAGTGTTTGACCATATTATTGGACATTTATATGCTATCTGTTGCCATTATCTTCTTACTTTTCTGTGTTACCTTCAGGTTCTGGAACTTTTCTTTTGTCGGTGTGCAGGTTGTTAGCATAAAAGCCATAGGAATTGCAATAAAGCTTACACTAGGGGGAATAAGTCAGGTTGCATACCCTCATACATGGTTTTTTGTTGTAGTTGCAGTTATCTGTGTCATCACCCAATTGAATTACCTGAACAAGGTATGATGCTGTTTTTGTTATGTTTTATAGAAAGTGGTATCAACTGTTTGTTGCCAATGATTGACGTTCTCCAAACAAATGCAATTGCTTTCCTGCCCTTTTCAAGTCAAAGATTGAGTTTTTTGAAACAAATCAAATGCTTCTTTCTTTTTGTTTTCAACTATCAGCTGTTATTCCTAGGAAATCCATTCATGAGTTAACATCCATTCTCATTAGTTGTTGGAATACCATACACCATCTTATGTGGTCTTTGAAGTTGATTATGGCTTTTACGTGGACCATCTTATGCTTTTGATGCACCATTCTTTGTATGGTAGTTAGACGTTTGAATATTTCAACCAGTGTTGTCAAAATCCTACGATTTACGATTTTGAGTCGAATCTTAAGCAATATGATTTGAATCCCACCTTTGAATCCCTTTTTATATGAATCCTACAATTTTATAACTTAAATCCTACAATTCATGATTCAAATCCCGATTTACAATTCAAATCATACTCTTTCTCTTCTATTTTAAGCTTCACCTGGCTTTCATTTTATGTTTTTTAATTGGTTGTGGCTTTAAGAATCATTTAGAAAAAAATCTTTAAAAAAGAATCATTTAGAAACGATAATTTTTTTAAAATTTTTTTTAATTTATAAAAGACTAAATAATATATACTCTTCACGTAAAATCGTAGAGCTTTTTTTTTTATATGATTTCTTACTTCTTAACTGGTTGAAACATCTTCTTAACTGGTCGAAACATCAAATTGATATATGACTTATCTCGAATGTCTTTATGGATGGTTAAAATCATGCTGACTTATATGTATTGTGGAATGATGGTTAGAAATCAAAATTTCTTTTTTCGTTGGTCTACATAATCAAATGTTGCTTTCCAATGTGATTCCACGTTAACGAAAGTTAGCAAGAACATAAATTATTAAAGGATCCTAGTATGGTTTTTAAGAAAAATTTCTTGGAAGACAAAAATAGGAAAGATAAGAATCCTTTAATATGATCATAACATGGTATTACTTGGTGCATATTGATGGCAAAAAGGATAAGTGCTTAGTTTTTAATTAATTTATTTTTTTTCTGATTCATTTATATATTTTTTACTTTTTTTTTAAAGAAAATCATTTAAAAAATCTTATAATTTACAATACGGTTTGCAATTCAATACGATTCAACCCCCATTACGATTTGTGATACGATAATGATTTTGACAATATGATTTCAACCCATAGATTATTCAAAGCAAAAGAGCCAAATTATCGAAGGGCCGAAGTAATCCAATCGTGAGCTTTTATTTGTTGTATTTCCACCATAGAAAGTGAAATTTATCATATAAATGGTTTGGATCATTGGAAGATGAGCCATATTTAGAGGCTAAAGTCCCGATGTATCGTATGGCAAATTTGCAATACAGCGGGATATATTCAAGCAAACCTTTAATACTTGTAATGAAAATGGGGTTTGGGTGATTCGCTTGTGCTTAATGCATGCCTGATGGTTTTGTAGTTTCTCTTTAGGGTTTTTAGATGAAATTCATGCAGATGTTCTCCCGTCATCTTTTTTATGCCACATTTAGAGAAGTTTCTTCTGTCGTTCCTTTATTTGGAATCTCAAAGCTGTAATAACAAAAAAGTTGGCACATTCTTATTTTTTGAGAACATTTTCAATATATCATCTATCACTTTTATTTGAGATCAGCTGATGTCATTCATAGATGCCTGTCTATGTGCAGTTGAGGAATCATACGACCCTCGACCTTAGTATAGGCATAGCATCCTCGAGTTGTCAGTTTGTGCAATTGGGTTCCATGGTTGGTGATCCAAACTGTTGATATGATTTTGTAAACAGAGAGGAGTTGAAAGTTTTTTTGTATTTGAGACAACCCAAAGGGGTTGAATATATAGAGATTACAGTCATCTATACAAGGAAAATAATAAAATCAGAATCCTCTACTTATGGAAACGAACTATACAAAGTATACTAGATATACAAGGTATGTGAAACGAACTATACAAGGTATACTAGCTATACAAGGTATGTGAGCCTGTCTAATATCCTCCTTCAAACTAATGCTGGTCATCGACAAGTTATAGTTTGCCAACTAGAAATGAGTGACGTGCAGAAGTGAGGGACTTGGTGAGAATGTCGGCAATCTGATTATGGGATGCAACATGTGGAAGAGAAATGAGCCCAGATTGAAATTTCTCGCGGATAAAGTGACAGTCAACTTCAATATGCTTCGTCCGTTCATGAAAAACTGGGTTAGAGGCAATCTGAATGGTATTTAGATTATCAACATGGAGTGGAGTAGGATTCTGTAGAGGAATGCCCATGTCGGAAAGAAGTCCACGTAACCAGACAAGCTCACTACACGCAGCGAACATCGCCCAATACTCGGCTTCTGTGCTTGATTTGGAAATAGCGGCCTGCTTCTTACACTTCCAAGAGATGAGAGAAGTGCCGAAAAAAACACAGTAGCCAGTGGTAGATCTTCGTGTGAGAGCGCAACCGGTCCAATCAGCATCCAAATAAGCACAAAGGTCCAGAGTCGCCGTGGAGGAGAAGAACAATGATCGATCTAGAGTTCTACGTAGGTGCCGTAGGATGCGCAACACCGCAGTCATATGAAGAGTCCGAGGAGAAGAAACAAACTAACTGACGACTTGGACAACGTAGGCAATATCAGGGCGAGTCATAGTTAAGTAAATCAGACTCCCAACCAAACGGCGGTATAAGTCGGGCTGTGCAAGTAGATCACCATCATCACGGCCTATTGAACGTTAAGTTCTAAGGGAGTTTGAACCATCTTCTGATCCGTCAATGATGCCAAGGCGAGAAGATCCTTGGTATATTTACACTGATTGACCAGGATCCCACGTTTAGAACATGAAATTTCAAGCCCAAGAAAGTATGTGAGATGGCCGAGGTCTTTCATCTTGAAGGAGGATTGCAGAACTTCCTTTAAAACCGATATGCCAGCAGCATCGCTACCAGTCAGAAGTAGGTCATCAATATAGACGAGAACAATGACAATTCCGTGAGCAGTGGTGTGCAAAAATAAGGATGAGTTATGACTACTTTGATTAAAGTCAGCACCTGTAACAACATCGTGAAAGTGTTGGAACTATTTGTAATCTATTTGGTATCTCCATCATCTTGAATTGTGGGAAGAGGTACAACTAGTGTTGCAAAATGGAAAAAAAAAAACTTGATGGTCTATGTCTAGAATCTCCAATGTTCATCTGAATTAGGTCCTTACTCCCTATTTCTATTCTTTTAAAACTCAAAGATAATTGGACAACGTGTTTCTTAGACATATGAATGGGCGTCGTTGACCATAAGCTCATTCGTGGATCTCTACTCCACAATCAATAAATAAATACAAAATAATAATCAACTCCTTAAAAGATTTGGAGTACTCAAGCTGAGCACATGTGATGGCGGGGTAAGGATTAGGGATCCATTGCCAAGATTTGATAATCTTTGATTCTATTGCGATTTTGCATTGTAGGGGTACTAGTTATTAAGAATTTATAGTGAATGTTGCAATTGGATTAAATCACAAGCCAAAAAGATTCCCATTAAAGTTTGGAGTTGTCTGCTAACACATTGTATCTATGATATTCATAAAAATAAAAGATCAGGTGTTAACCACGCCAAATGGTGGGATAAGCCATTGTTCCTTTCCAACCCTGTTTGCTTCACGATTCCCTTCCCTGTTCACCTTCTCTGCTTGTAGTTCCTAGACGTACCAAGTAGAGTCCTGTAATTAGATATCGTGTCAGAAATTGTTGTGTGAAATTACGATAATAGGGTTGTTGAAAACGTGAAAGCAAGAAGCAAGAAACAACATACAATGATTTATGTGGTTCATCATGAAAGTAATTATGTCACGCCCTGAAATCTGGACCTGGGTTGGCTAGGCCCAATCCCGCATCCCAAGACATGACTCATATATAATATAAATATAAATCATAAACCATAAATCATTACATAAATCCATTCCATAAAACATACACTTTCCTAATACAATAATGAAACATTCAATCACCACTATCTAAAATCATACTCACTCTTTCACTATCATTCTTCTAACAAGGAATTCAAACTTGAAAATGAAGTGAATCTAGACAATCATAAGATAAACGCCTAAAACTCTACTTCGCTCAAGGTGTTCCGTTGCAGTATGGTGCCCACCGTTACCGATACGGATATGCCCTGTATCGGTCGATACGGGGCCGTAATGGCTGATACGGGGTGTGTAACTGTGTAAAAAAAATTTTGGTAAAAAAATTATGGAAAAGTATCCATTAAATCCGGAATATTCTAAATATTCCAAATATGCATTCATTTATAATTTGGAACATGTTTATGGTGGTGTAACGGTCCACTCTTTGGTGAGAATGCTATATCAGGCTATCTGATGGATTTATGAACATGACAACCTAAAATTAATTGCAAGCCTTTTATATTTAGTTTTCTAACTATATAATATTTATATAAATTTACTATAATGAATGCAATACCAAAACATCTTATATTTTCAAGTTTTCCTTTTATTTATATTGTTAGTGTATTACATACTTCGTGACTCACATACATTTTATTTCAATATATAGAGTTTAGGGACTTTTGTTTCCTAACAATTTGATATCATTTTCCCCCATAAATCTTTTAAAAAATTAAAATTAAATAGAGGTAAATAGTGTTGTCAATTCGGGGCTGATTTGGGGACCATTTAATGCCGCAAACTAACCTCAAATTAATGCAATCTATTGGCACTTATCCCACTAATGGATTGGTGGACATTTATTGGACAATGAAAAATGAAAAATATCAAATGGTCCTATTTCAAAAAACAAGTGTTTGCAAACTAATGGTGAAAATTGTAGGAGTTATTTAATTTTGGGATTGTGACTTAGCAACGATGGTCCCAAAATTTAATTGGTTAATTTTGAGTTGATATATACGTCATGTATAAATTTTTAGGGCCATGTATTGGGGTCCACTCGATTATGTATTATATATCCATGTCATCCATCTGTTTTGGCAACTCATTTAAGGGCATTGAAAAAAAAAAAGGTAAATCTAGATCTCAGGTGGACCACTAGTGGGCTAGGCATGCCACCTCGATGTTTTTGTATATCCATGTCATCAATTTGTTTTGCAACTCATTTTAAGGCATGGTCCAAAAATTCAGGTATATCTAAATCTTCGGTGGACCACTAGTGAGTATCCCTTTAAAAGTGGGGCCCACCTCAATGTATTTGTTGTATATCCATATGGTCCATCTTTTTTGCCAACTTATTTTAGGGCATGGTCCAAAAAATGAGGCATATCCAAATCTTAGGTGAACCACAAAATAAGGATTTAATTCCCACGAATAAAAATTTCTTAAGACAATTTTTTATTTTTTTATTTCGGATCAAGCTATTATTTGTGTTCTCCCTTCATTAAGGTCAAAGTCTATGTGACCTTATCAACAAGTTCGATGGAAAATAAACATTATAGTGGGCCTTGGGAAGATTTTAACAGTGGGCATTCAATCCCAACTGTGTGGTCCAATTGAGATTTGGATCCCGTCATTTTAAGGATCGTGCCATAAAATGAACCTGAAAAATTGATGGACGGTATGAATATAGTACACATAAATCAAGGTGGGCCCCATGTAACGAAACAGTTCAAGTGCATTGTGCTGCGTGCACCGCAGAGCATTTTAAAAAAATAATTGAAGTGCGTGGCTGTGGGGTCCATTCGCTTTTCCAATTCCCAGAGAGAGAGAAATCGAAAAGAAAAGAGGGAAAGAAGAGAGGGAACTGAAAAGAGGGAGAGGGGGAGAGAGAGAGAGAGAGAGAGAGAGAGAGAGAGAGAGAGGAGCGGAAAGAAAGAAGAAGAAGAAGGGCAACAACATCTGCTACTGCCACAGCCGCAACAATGCCGCAGCCCGAGAAGAAGAAGAAGAAGAAAGAAAAAAGGTATGTCCCCCCCCCCCCCCCCTTCATTTTTTCCTATTTTCTTTAGGGTTATGGCCCGTAACAGCTGTTATGCTACCGTAACGTCCGTTATGGGCCACAATGGCCTTTACAAACCCAACAAATGGAGGTGCCCTATTTCAGGGCCATATTGCGTAATGGTATCAACCGTTACCGTTACGTATCGGCCGTAACCAATTTTGAATACCTTGACTTCACCCTTTCTCTAACAAGATCCCTAATCTTGAAATTTAATGTTCAAAGGTTGGGTGAGCTTATGGAAGCCCAATGAGATCATTTCCTTCACAAGTTTGAAAACAGGCTCGATATAAATATACGAAAATACGCAACAATTTCAGAGTGAAAATAAAGTAAACCATGATTTTCAATGCAATGCAATAAATCGATATCATGATTTTAGTACAAATAATTCATAGATCACAAGGCATTAATACACCACGATGCGTAATTATGAAATATCACAATAAAACATGAAGTAACTTCCACGTGATAACCCCACCTTTTAATGCAATGTATGTATGAGATATGCAACTTCCCAAAACCTCGAATGGCTCAAACAATAGGTGCCTTTTGCAATTCTTACATGCTCACCTATTCGGTCTAGTGAGATGAGTAATTCATACACGCTCTCCTACGAGCAATCCTTACATGTTCAACTATTTCTCTCTCTCTCTCTCTCTCTCTCTCTCTCTCTCTCTCTTTCTCTCTCGTTTTTATTTTTATTTTTAGGAAACGAACAATCCGTACATGTTCGCTAATGAGCAATTCTTACATGCTCACTGAACCAATCTAGTGAAATGATCAATCCTTACATGCTCACCAAACTAATTTAGCGAAACAAGTAATCCTTACATACTTGGTGATGAGCAAACCACATGAGAATATGCATAAACCTTCTTTTACATGAAATCAAATGTCATAACCTTTTTATAATCACACCTTTCTATAAAAGATATGCCAATATAATGCAAGAGTGCACAGACATGAGATTCGGGAGAATTACTTCCCCCACAAAAAAAAAAAAAAAAAACTATAGTCCAAGTAGAAAATCAAGAAAGTAAATATTTAAATTTAAAAATCAAGAACCTGAATATTGAATTTTCAAAAAAATAAGGGAAAGATCAAGAATCTAAAATCTTGGTTTTCAAGAAAATAAGGAAAATAGATAAGGTTTTAAGAAATATGGGAATTATTTTTTGAAGAAGGGCATGGAGAATTGAGAAAGGGTGAACTCAAACCTTGATATCATAAGTTATATGTGTTATTGTAATAAATGGAAGATCTTAAACTTAAATGAAAAAAAGGGGTTATTCCCAAAGCTAAAAGGGTTATTCCTAAAAGCAAATGGCTAAGAAATATACTTGCAATCTATTTAATAAAATAATGCACATGAGGAAAAACTCACCTTAAATCTTGATTTATTTATTTATTTATTATTATTATTATTTTGGATTTAAAGAAGAAGAAAAAAAAAAGAGCAAGAAGAAAAACTAGAACTAGAGTTAGAAAATAAATAAAAAAGGTGCGAAGGAAAACCATATGAAAGGATCACTCACCTTGACGAGTTATAAAACAAAATAGGCCTCCTCCTCCTCCTCCTCCTCCTCTCTCTCTCTCTCTCCCTCTCTCTCTCTCCCAACGTGGAGTGAAAGAGAGGAGCTGCCCTTTATTTATAATGCACTCTCACATCTCCCGCTTCTTATTCTTTCTAGAAGATCCACATTGCCAACTCCTATAATCCTTAGGACTTACACATGTTGGCCTCTTTCGCTCCCCATAGATGTGTCATGTATGGTGGGTTGAGTGGATAAGGGTTATGGTTAGGTGGACGACTGGACCATGAAGAGGGTAGACAGTATGGGTTGGGTAGATGGATGACTGTATTGATTGATTAGTTGGATGGTTGGTGTGTCTAGTGCTAGGATGAATGGATGATCACAAATCATCGAACATTTAGAAGGATTGGAGGATCTCAGGATTCCACCAACCAAAAGATAGGACATGCACTACCAACCGAAGGACGGGACATGCACTTATTTACATAAAAATACCGTTTTACATTTAAGTTATTTTTATGTAAATAAACAAATACCCCCATTCGAATTCAATAAAAATACTTAAAATATCAAAATTTCCAAATCAAGAACAAATCACGACTTTTTGATTTTTTAAAAAAGATTGAACTTTTAAATGATAAGGTTTTTCTCAAATCCTAATAGCTCATAATTTTTGTTATATCAAAATAATGCTAAAACAATGAACACTGGTAAAAAAATATGTTTTCAAATTATGATTTATCTTTTTTACCAAAATAAGAAACAAGCATCGACAAACAATTGACGAATGGATAGTTAAATGAATGATCGGATAGATGGTTAGATGAATGAACGGTTTAGATTATCAAATAGCGGTTTAATTTGCGTATGTGAATGGATGGTTGGGGTGAGGAGGTTAATGATGGATGGCTTAGAATCCATGGGAGAGTTGAAAAGTTTGCATTGTAGGTTAAGGGTAAGAACCAAGAGAATAGTTCACCTTTGTGGTAGGGTTGTTTTCGACAATTTGGGCTTGCGATAATGTCTCAAAGTGTTCATTTGAAATATGGGTTTAATGGTCATTAATGATGCAAGTCTATGGTGGAAATTATGGGTCAAATGAAAGCGGATTGATTTCAAATTTCAAACTTCGTGAATTTGTTTTGGGTAGGTTTAGCTCAAGATTGGTTGGTTAATGATGGGCTGATTTGACTTACAATCGGGTGATCCAATTTGGGTAGATTTTTAATGTAAATAAAAGGTTACAGTTGGGCACTTTTGGTATATGGGTCACAGGTCATGATCGGGTAGGTTTAATGCATATTCAACAATTAAGATTGGGCAAGTTTACGAATGAACGATCGGTTTTGTGTGCATGAGTGGTGAGTGTGAACGTGTACACACACACACAAATCATATAATTGCTCACTACATACACCAATGGTTAACACTAAACAGATCTATCATGCATATCAACGGTCACACCTTGCATAGATTGATGGATGCATAGTCGGTCATATGAATAAATGTATGGATGAATGGGTAGATCTATGCATATGTGCTTGGATAAATGCAAGTGTACATATATGCGTGCATACGAATGCGCACCAAAATCCCAGTTCATTACAGACCATGTATACAAGCTAAGACAATCAAGGAGATTTTCACTATGATGAAAGAGTACAAAATACAAGGTTTCTCTTTTACACACAAAAACTTGCTTCCAAACCTTATATATGATGTTCCCAAATCCTAACTCAACTAGGTACTCCCATTTAAAATGAGAACCCCCCAATACAAAAAGTCCTTCCACAAAAGGAAACTTTGCAGTTTTCACATGACAAAACAACCCCTAGACCCCCCTCCACCTTATAGAAGTCATAATGGGTCATAAGGGCTAATAGGAATATATGACTATATCTGAGACAACATAAATTTCCCATAGAATGTTTGCATTTTTCAAGTTGGCATCAATTACAATTCAGAGTCTCCTTCAATTTACAATTTTGGATTTTTGATTCTATTTGCTAGTTGTAGGCCATTACAAAGTCTAGAAGCTTTCGCTCCAATGATGGATGTAAACTGGATATCTATAGGCTGCTATGAATTCTTCCTTATCAGTCTGAATTAGCATATCAATTGCTCCTTTGTTCTGCTTCGGTGATGCAGGACATGTGATCTAACCATTTGGAAGCAGGAGATTATTAATGGATTAATCAAAGTAGGTCAAATATAATAACATGCCATTCTACCATGATTAAAAGAGTACCAAATAGATAATAAAATTCAGATTTATGTTAAATCACAATCCCACACAAGCACAAACCACATAAGTATGAAAATCTAAGGCCCAATGAGAGGTTGGAGCTCTTACGTTAGCATAGATATGGTTCTAATTCAACGGGCAGATTTGCACAATTCTAGGGTTAGGGTTTTAAGGGGTTTTGGGAATTTTGGGAAAAATGAGAGATTTAGGATTTGGGAATGAGGGTTTAGGGTTTTGTAGGGAATTAGGGTTAGGGTTTCATAGGGGATTAGGATTTCGTAGGGAATTGGGGATTAGGGTTTTAGGCTAGGGTTTAGAGGATAGGAAGAGGGATTGAAGAAAGGGAAGAAAACGAAGGGAATGGGCTGACTGAACGGTCGTATGACCCTATTTGTACGTGTGGGGATGGTGGTGATGGGTTGGGTTTGGAGTGATGGCTAGGAAAAGATGGATTTAGGTAATGGGTTTAGGTTTAGAAGGAAAGGGTAAGGATTTAGGGTTTATACAAGAAAAGTAGTAAGGAAGGGGGATTTGAGAAGAGATGATAGTAAATAAATAAAAAAACCTTTTAAAAGAGAATAAGATAGAGATGAAAATGATAACTAGGCTTCACACCTTTGAATTTACACCAAATAGTCTCTTTCACAAGAGAATCTCAAATCACATGAGAGAGATTTTTTAAGCGAAAGAGTTGTTTTTCATTCCATTATTATGGGCTAGGGCTGGACGTCCCCCTCGATAGCCTTAACACGTGTTTTGACAAAAATACCCTTAATAAAAACATACCTCACATGTCCGATGATGCAATAAACTGAAAATAACTCATCCTAGACTATAAATAATGAATAAAAACATAAAATCAGCTAATCCTAATAGTAATGACCAAAGTGATCAAGGATCACAATGATCCAACCGCCCAGTCAAAGGATCCACACGATCCAATGGTCCAATCGTTGTGTCCTCACAATCCAACAATCAAAACTCCTCAAATTAGCAACCCACATGTATCTTCCTAGTGTAAGATGCACCATCATGCATGTGGAGTCTTCAAGTCCTCAATGCAGCCCACTCGGGCCCATGTACAAGTCATCGAGCCAAAGTGAAGGTTGGGCTGACCTCCTCCTCCTCTGGTATACTCTAAATGGTTGGATGCCTTCATCATTGGGGATTTAGGCCCCATTAAAATTGAGTTTGTATAACCAGATTGACAGAAGTTGCTACTTTAATTATAGGGTCTTCCAATCAATGGCCTATTTCCTGTCCCCATGATAGGGTTTTGGTTAGGGTTCTTCTTAGGAAATCTTTATCCTTGGCATCATGTAGCTTGCGCAAGGGGGATTCTTTTTAAATCCTACTATTACCCGATTTACTCTCTCATAAGTCATAATATGGAGTCATAGACGGGTAGACAAATGGGAAGGATGGTAGAGAATGGGTTGATGACTGTAGTGTGAATAAAAGAGGAGAAGAGTGTGGTGTACAATGAATATCAAGGGACTTTATCACTTCAACAAGGATCACAATCTTCTTCCTCCCCTCTTTGTCAAATTTAGTCCAGTTGGAAAGCCAGAGCTTCACCACTTAGGATATGGACTGTCCCTCCTAAGCATTCCACCATGATATGATCTCCTCCCATACTTACGATTGGGCATAGTCACAAATCTCATTCTCGGGAAAGAGACCATTTCGTAGGGGTGCAAGGACATGACTTTTGATGAATACCATGCATGCTAACAAATGTCAATATGCATACAAAAATGTTTCCTTCCTAACCCAAAACTCGATTGAGTCAACTCGACTTGGTGAGATTTTGAGCCGAGTAAGTGAGAAATTTTCTTTCAAACTTCACTCCACCGACTTCTGGAGAGATTCATTCTGCAACCCCTACACTCAACAACACCATTTCTTAGGGGTGCAAGGACAAGACTTTGATGAATACCATGCATGCTAACAAGTGTCAAAATGCATTCAAATATGTTCCCCTCCAAACTCGGCCGAGTCAACTCGACTCGTTGAGATTTTGAGTGGAGTCGGTGAGAAATTTGCTTTTGAACTTGACTCGGCCGACTTCTGGAGAGATTTGTCATGTTGACCCTCATACTCATTCGAATTGGTGCGAACACTGACTTGCAGTGACTCAAGTCGAGTAAAGGTGGAGGGAGGGATATCAAACCCTCAACCGCCACCAACAGAACCAATGCAGCAGTAAAGTTATTGCTAAGAACTTTTGCAGTTTTGTTTTATTTAAATCGAAAACAGATCTATAACTATCTGTAATATCTAAAATTTTATTAGTAAATATTGAGTAGAATCATATAAAGACTCGATTGAGTCTTCAAGTCAACCTGACCTGGCTGGACATCGAGTCGACTTGAGTTTTTGAACTATGAATTGGAATGGAATACTTTGTTTTGGAAGATAATCTCATACTAATCACGTTTTACAAATTTATTGTAAATGCTTAGAACTTTAGATTAATGAGGTGTCACATTAATTGATGTCTATTGAGAACAATCGTCAATGAAAATTACATAATAAGGCTAGCTACCTTAAGATGATAAAGGTGCAGGCTCCAAACTCCAACATGCACTATAACAGAAAAAGAGTCTAGTAAAGGCCGTGTTTTTCTCCAACTCAAATGTCATCAATGGATATAGACCCAAGTGCTGAAGTATAGGACTAGAATCATGACTCCAATGATGACATAACCAAAATAGAGTACTTGAACTGTCTCTGGATACTCCAGAGGAAGCGGAAGGCGAAGGCATGTGCAGCTTTTCAGGGAAGTAGAGCTTACCATCTCCATCCAGTCCTAATCTGAGATCCTCTCTTGACCCTGCAAACAACCATAAGGCCATGTCTGGAAACCATGGATTCCATCCCAAACAATGGACCAGGAAAAGGGTTTTCCTTTGATGTGATGATTTTTGTTGTTTGGATAGCAAAGAAAAGGTTGGATTCCACTAAGCAATCATTACACCTTTCCATAATTTGGATTCTAGACACAAGAAAATAAGCGAGTATTTTGAGGAATGTGAGATTTTCACTTGTTTTTTTATTTTTTATTTTTTTTTACAGTGAGATTTTCACTTGTTATCCAAACTGGAAGTCAAAATTGGAATCCATGGGTAATTATCATTTTTTTTTCTTTTCATTTGCCTTGGATTCCATGCATCCAAACATGCCCTAAGAGGAAAAGTGTAAATGGTTCTTCTGCTCAAGTGCGCTATTGTGAAGTATGAGCTGCATGACATTCCTTGTGAGAAATCATAAGGCCCTGTAGGGTGAATGGCCCTTGATAGAGGGGAATGATGGAATAGGATTCATGTAGGCTTAGATGATGATGATGAAGAATCATAAGCTCCTGTGCTGAGGCATAGAATTTTGTACATGTGGGCCCTTAGTTTGGCAAGCTAAACTTTTGATCTGATGGCCCACTATGGATAAGTGTGCCCCAGAATCTCTGGTCGGAATATCCTCACCCTTCGGCTTTTGATCATTTTCTCATTGAATGTGGGTCATTACTGTCTGTTTGGAGGCCACTGATTGATGTGTTAGGGTCCTCAGTATGGAGGATTTTTGGGGCATTCCCCATCCAACTGTGGGACTATCAGATGAACAATCTGAATCACTGGACCATAGATGCCGCACATACGGAGTCCTGTGCTGCCACAAACTATATATCTGCTGATTATCTCCAAATGAACGTGTATTCCTCCATTCTATCACTATATGGAAAATCTATCCTTTTGACTTACTCTGACGTCTGTGTTATCCTTGTTCCAGGCATTGGATTCCTTCAACACGGCAATCGTTTCACCAATTTACTATGTAATGTTTACAACTCTAACAATAATTGCAAGTGCGATTATGTTCAAGGTGAGTGTCTCTCGATCTTATCTTTTTTCTTGTATAATTTTTTGGTATAATTTACAGGAAAACATGAGCTCAAATCCTATGGTTTTCTAATTCCAATGCTGCTGCAGGATTGCTCTGGTCAAGATGTAAGCAGTATAACTTCAGAGCTATGTGGGTTCATTACGGTCCTTTCTGGAACAATCATATTGCATTCTGTGAGAGAACAGGAGCCAGCTCCCGCCGCAGGTAAGTGCAGAATAAGTTCCAGATATTCTATAGGTGGTTAGGTGAACCATCAACACCATTAGAATATAGAGAAATCTAATGTGAGTGAGGGTGGCATGCCATTTTCCTTATCTGGTGCTCTGCTGCACTTGGATTTGACACATGGTACAAATGGTCCATGATTCGTTAGGTGGGTCCACCATGGAAAAGCACTCTTCACGTAGCCCATGGATTTGATGATCCTACCCATTCAATTGTCGGAACTTTTCCTGTCCCACCATGGGTTTTTTCTATTTTGGCAGATACACTCAATGAATGGTTAGGATGGACTACTGTGCCACGTCATTTCTCTAGAACTATGGCGTGCTGTAATGGGGCCGTAAGGTAAAAGTAATGGTGACAACCTTTACACGTTACGGGGTTATAATGGTATGGGAAAAATGACCCATAACAGCTGTTGCAACCTCCATAACGACCTATTACACCCCCCATAAAGGCCATAATGGCTCCGTGACAGTACATTACGGGCCTGATACCCGTTTTTTTTTTTTTTAATTTTTTAATTTTTTTTTAAATTTTTTTTTTTTTAAAGAGGCTGTAACAGCCATTATAACCCATATTGTGAAGGTAACGGTGGTGGCTATTATGGCCACCATTACCGTTACAGAATACCTTCTCTAGAACTAGAAATGAATTTTGGTGGCCAAACCAGCATCTTTCAAAATATAAACATTTTCCTTTATTTTTAATGTATTTTCTATTGAATTCTGTATCTTCTAACTTCATCCCGCTTATGCAAAATGGGTCTTTTCTTATTCGGTGGATCCTCCTAATGAACAGTCAACATGCTGCACCGTTGTGCCATGTGCCATTTCTCCAGCTCTGGAAATGAATTTTGGTGGCTACACCAGCATCTTTCCAAATATAAACATTTCCTTTTTCTAATGCATTTACTGTTGAATTCAGAATCTTGTAACTACATCCCGCTTATGCATTTTCCATTGCTGAATGCAGCATCTATATCATGGTACATTTCTAGAAGCAATGGGGACTTGATGAAGTATGTCGTCGATGATTATTTCTTAACATTACACAATTCAAACTCTTTTCACTAGTGTTTTTTTTGCTCCGTGTCCATTTTAAGACAATCTCGATGGAGAAGAGCATTTAAGCAGGCATGCTGGATATGACACGGGACGAGTTTGATGCCTTCTGGCCACTTCCATTGTCTAATGGGATTGAAGTGTTTGTTTAGTAACAGTTCCATGGTATATACTTCCAAGGCATTCTTTGTGAGAGGTTGGCTAAGGATGGGAGATGAGATATCTGTGCAGAAATCATCTAATCTTGGGTGGGATTTTCTGGGACCTGTGGAGGTTTTTTTTTTTTTTTCCCCGTGATTTTGTAACTTGTTGGTTGTTCTTGTTCATGTAGAGGAACATTCACCTACAACCCATTTCTGCCTAACTTGGCATGTCTACCATTCTTGGCAAAATCTTCTCTCTCAGTGAATGGTATAAATCATCTTGCAATGGGTTGTAGGTGAGTATTCCTCATGTATCCTTGTATATGAAACTTCTATTTTGTGGCATCTGAGACTTTTGTTATTGCCTGTTGTTTATAGAACTTTCTTGGTTGTAACCGGGATGCGATGTGCTGAATAGAATTGTAGCTGTCTGTGGGTCACTTGATTCCATGTAGGTGGGCCTCACATGGGCTCCTTGTATACTTACATGAGAGATCCCAAAAGACTGTTTATGGTTTACATTGTACTTCACTACTTTCAAAACGGCGAGTCATCCACCATTGTGAATCTGGGCTGTCCAAATTGTTGGCCCAATATTGCTTGATCATTCCTTGATTATCTCATCCACGTGTATGATGTTTGATAGGTGTGATTTTTGAAAAGTGACTCATTTGTAACTATGATAGAATGCACTTGGATGATTGAGATATCTAGTCTAAATTTGAGGATAGACCAGCCCTCTTTGTAATTAAGTAAAAGATTACTAGAGCTTTTTTTTTTTTTTTTCTGAAATGGCTGAAAATTATATAAATATTTTGGGATTCTCCAAAATTCAAATTAAACATTTAAATTTCACATTCATATTAAAATTTAAATTCAAGACTAATCTACTTTCCTATAATTAAGGCTAACTTCTCTTTGAAATGTTATTTCAAAATCAAAATTCAAATGCAAAATTAAAAATTAAATCTAAATTTTAATGCAAATTCAAATTTATTGATTATTTTAAGTGGGGCTGCCTAGCCTACTTTGCTGGCCTGAATGGTTTTGCCCACGAGCCCATTAGTTGGACATGTTGGGATTTTCCTCCCATGTGGAGGTGTCCCACATGTGACCCTAAGTGAGGGCATTGGTTCTTAATATTGTTATTTATTCCTATTGTATCCATGTCTTGATCCTCTATTTGTCATTGTAGACCCATTTTATTGTAGAAGTATTGTGGGTAGCTCACATGGGTGTGAACAGGATCCAACCTTTCTATCAAGATCTCCCCATTACAAAATTCAAACATCCCAAAAATCAGGCCAATCGAACCTAGGTTCGTATGAGCTACCATGTGAATTTAGGTGTTTTTGGATAGTTGTCCATACCATGTGAATTTAGGTGTTTTTGGATGGTTGTCCATTATTTTCTACGGTGGCCCATGTACAATCATATGCGCATAATGCTCAGAATTATAAAAGAAAAAGGAAAAGATAAAGATAAAAAAAGGTAGATCTAAATATAAAGGTGATCTACACCAAAAATTAAAAAATAAAAAAAATACCTCATTTCAATAAAATTCAAAATGCGCATGCAAAAAAATCTAATATAATCAAAATGAAATTACAATCTTCAAGGGAACATCTCTTGGATCCCCTACTTTATTACACAATAACCTTCACCAACCTTTAAGAGAACGCCCTGTCTTGAATAACCCACTACATTACACAAACAACCTTCACCCACCTTCAAGAGAGTGCCCTCTCTTGGATAACCCACAAATAGGTCCTCTCTTGGATAACCCATCATGGCATGTAGGTCCGAGATCAAGTCCATCCACCTATTGGTTAGACCATGTTAGGATATAACTTAAAAAATGAAATAGATACAAGACTTATGGTGGCCATGCTCACCATTAAAATTAATCTAGTCCACTCAAAAGGTGGGCCCAATATTGAAAATAGGTGAATGGGTTAAAAAACTTCAATCAAATGTTTTAGATACATACATTTGCTTCATAAATTAAAGCCCATCGGACCGGTTGATTGCCAGGCGTCAATATAGTGGTGCTTTTCAAATGGATGGATATTCATTTTGATCCATTCATCAAATGGTCCACACGTGTCTGTTGAGAATGGACCGCAGGAAAGTTCCATTAAAGCGTGCATTCTTTTTTGTTTAGGATCGCCCATCTGATGAACGTACCAACCTGATATTTGCATGAGGTCCTCTTTATGCATGGACCAGATGTGCACACGCTTTGCAGAATTGCACGTGCGATGCTTATAGGCTGAGAGCTTAGAAAATTTCATCCCTGGATACATGTTTAGCCCTTCAAATTGATGGAAAGATCCTAACCATTGATTAGTTGGACTGTTTTGGTACATTTCACTTTATCAGTTCGTTATATGTCCACTAATTGATTATTTAAAATATATCTGAGTATAAATTTTGTTTTATGGCTCCTCTATATTGTGGCCCACTGTTTGGGCGGTTAAGAATATGCAATGTATACAGGTTTTTAGTACACGAGTATGTACCATAACATGAAGCCAGAGTATCAATCCCACATCGAATAGAGACTACATAGTGGGAAATGAGCGAGGGTTAGAAAAGAGAAGAGATGGTGACCATTGGATCATACTTACCTGGACGGGTCAATTGGGCGATCAGGAAGGCCCAGGGCCTACGTTAGTGGCCTCCATTGCACTTAGGAGGGGCGCTTGCTTAGCATCTCCTTAAGTAGGAGAGTGCACGTCATAATTTGTGGTAGAGGGGGTACGCGTTCGTGCGGCCCCTGCCATTTCATGTAGTCATTAACGTTGTGCTTGTTTTGTGGTTGGATTTGCTTGGGCCACTTTAGTCTTGTTGATTAACGGTTTGGATGCTCCCTTGATTAATGGTTGGGATGCTGCTGCCCTGATATGTGGTTGGATTGACTTTACTCTCTTAGCTAAGGCTGCTTTGAGCCTTACTTTGATATGTGTTATATGCCATCGTTTGCAACTCTCACCATCCGAACGCTAGAAAATCTTGTCCATTGATAAAATTTAGAGACCCGTGGCCATCACCCACTGATTAAATTGATTAAATGGTGATTTTTTATTTTTTATTTGAAAAAAAACGAGATGGACTAATTTATGTGGATTACTTGAAAGGAAGTATTAGAGAGAGATACAGAACATCATTTGATTGTTATAGATATTATTATTCACAAATAGAAAATTTTAAATATTTTTTTTAATTTTATTTTAATCTTATTTACACGTGTATGTATAACTTTTTTCCTTTTTCTTTTTTCCATTCTTTTTATGCTAAATGGATGGTACTATATTGTTAGTCAAACAAACCTTTGAACTAATAAAATTTTTCTCATGTAATGCAAGCCATTAAGATAATTCATGCAGCATCAAGCACCATTCATAGCAACTGTTGACAAAACCTACCTTTTTTTTAAATATTTTTGCGGCAAGCTAACAAATGTAAGAATGCGTACAAATATGTTGCCCTCCTAAATCAGACATTGTATGCTGCCCTCATAAATCAGACAGTTCAAAAACGTGTGAGTAATTGAGTATAGGGGATTTTGAGCAAAGTGAGAAATTTGCTTTCGAACATGGCTAGGCTTACTTGGAGAGAGACTCATCGAGTTGACTCACAAAATCATTTGAATTACTACTGGCACCAATTCACATTAACTCATGGTGGTTCTAATATAGAGATAGAGCAAAAAATCAAAACATCACGAATAGGAAATAATAGAAATGATTTTTGAAGAGTTAAGGCACCTTATAATCACTATTTTATAAATATATTTATCCCCACAAAGAAAATTGTTAATGCAGTGAATCTCACTAATTTTATTATTGAGATACAACATCTCTCTATCATAATGAACAACTTGAATTTGGTGTATTTACGATCTCAACCACACAAACCCAAGATGAATTTTCACACATCGTCACATCTGCAACCCCCATCTAATATAAGGTTTGTTTCTTCGTATCTACTTTCTAATGTAGGACCAAACCCAACATTGAAACAAAGGAAAAAACTAATACTAAAAAATAAAGGGCTTAATTTATTTATCCTATTTTCAATCCCTTTATTTTTCTAAAAACATAAGATTATTAAATATGTAATGGTTAAATTATTGTGACATACCTTTGGAATTTTATTTTATTTAAATTGAAAATAGATTTATAACTACCTATAATATCTTAATTTAGTAAATATTGAGTCGAGTCACGAACATCAAACCGACTTAAGTTTTCAAGTTTTTGAATTATGAATTAGAATAGGACACTTTTTTTAGAAGATAATCTCATACTAATCATGTTTAACAAATTCATTGTAATTCATGCTACATCGAACACCACCTATAGTGAGGGTCAGTAGATTGACGGTCACAAGAGGTGAACCTTTGGCTTTGGTTTTGACTTTCATTTAATAAAACGAATTATTATTTTTGTTCAAAAAGTATTTTTACCACAATATTCTTTAAGGAACTGGATTTTACCAAATAGTGCCTTCAGTTAAAATTACATTATTATCCTCTTTTGCTTTTTCTTTTCAACAAAGTGAAAAATTAAAAGTTGTAGCACATGTGGCATGTATCTCACATCCAACCTATCCAAAATACCAACGTTATTATTAGATGAACTAAACATATGATAGATCTAATAGTAAGGTGGGGCTAATTCAATTCAAGTGCAGCCCAATTGACGATACGACTGATGTTTTGTTCATGTTATGACCATGGTTTGGTGCATATGTTTTATAGCGTTGGATGTTTTACACAGAGCACGTGGACCCACGAGTCTTGAGTTTTGCTATTTTAAAGAAATGAAAAATAAATAAATAATAATAATACTTTTGTAATCTTATCCTTCAGAAGCATCTCCATGGAAATTTTAAATGGCAGAAGTATTATCTGTTAAAATCCAATTCCCTGAGGAATTTTGCGGTGAAATTCCCGAAAAAAGAAAAATAGAGAGAAGCCATTCACGTGGAAACGGATTGGCTGCTCCCCCTGCCACCAGCCAATGGCTGATGGACGGTGCTATGTGGGCCCCATCATGATGTATGTGTTTCATCTATTCGGTACATCTATTTTTCTATGTCATTTTATGGTATTAGAGCAAAAATGAGTTATATCCAAATCTCATGTGGACCACATTATAGAAAACAGTGTTGAATGAACATCGACCATTAAAAACTTTTCGCTGGCCATAAAAGTTTTGGATCAAGCTGATCTTTATTTTTTTCCCCTTCATCTGGGTATTTATGACATAATCAACAGATTGGATGTCAAATAAACAGTACAGTGGGCCTTAGGAGGATTTTAATGATGGGTATCCAATCACTATTGTCTTCCTGTGATGTGTTCCACCTGAGACCTATATTCCTATTATTTTTTTGGATAAAATCTTAAAATGATATGTAAAAATGGATGAACGGAATGGATGAAGTACATACATCATAATGGGGACAACAGAGCACCGGCGAGTAGCCAATCCGTTCCCATTTATGTTTACTAGCACCAAATACCCACGCGCTCAGCTCTACACGTGGCACTGACGACTACGTGGGACATCTGATCCATGATAAGGTGGTTCCCACGTGAAAGGTGGTCAAATATAGTAATTCATTTAGATCCATTCATTAGATGGTCCACACGTGTATGTTGAGAATGGACCGCAGGAAGTTCCATTAAAGCCTGCATTCGTCCAACTGATGTACGTACCAACGTGATATTTGCATGACGTCGTCTTCACCGTCTGACCCACTTTATGCATTGATTAGATGTTCACTCACCTTCCAGAATTGCACGTGCGAATGCACATGGGCTAGCAAATGTGTATGGTTTTGTTCTTCGTTTCCAAGTTCAGTAGCTCAGAAAATTTTAGACATGGATACATGTTTAACCCTCCAAACCATGCGAAAAACGGGAGCGGATTGGATACTGATCGCTTCAGTAGACAAAGGTTATTGAGGCATTGGTAGATACCAATCGGCTGTTTCCTTTCAATAAATGCTCTTTTAATTGAGATCGGGTGTTTTTCCATCTACGTCGTAAAAGCACTTGGCCACGCATAGGTAATATTTTATCTTAAGAAAAAACAGGAGGCGGATTTCCTGCCAAGACTTTCGCATGAAGATGAACCGTTTCCAGGCTCAAGTGGGCCAAAAACGTGATAATTGAACGTCCACAGTTGAAATATTTGTGGGCCACATAAGTTTTGAGTCATGCTAATATTTTTTATTTCAGTTCATCCCAGTAGGAATGAAGTTATTAATGGTACGGATGACCTGTAAACATCACTGTTGAACCCAGGTATATTTTAATGGTAGGAATTTTCCTAACCACATTTTCCTTTAGTACGGCCCACTTGAGCTTTGGATACGGTTCTTTTTTGGCATCATGTCATGAAATGAACTTAAAAAACGAATGGAAGGAGAGGATTTCTCCCAAACATCACAGTGAACCCGACCTAGGTTGCCAGGAACTTCCGCGTCCAGAAAAAAAAAACCTCCGGTACGTGGCCAAGGGAAGCGGATTGCGTACTGAGTAAATGCTGTGGGGTCCACTGTGATTTATGTATTTTATCATGTCTATCCATCCATTTTATAAGATAATTTAAGGACCTTAGCTCAAAACCTAAGCAAACAAAAAGAAACAGTGAAATAAATTTATACAGTTGAAAAATTCTTGAGGGCAATAGAAGTTTTGGACCAAGGCTATATATATTTTTTTTAACCTTCGTTCATGTTTTTTGATCCTTTGAACAGTTTGGATGAAAAATAAACATCATTGTGGGGCCGGGAAAGGTTTCAACAGTGGAAATCATTATTTCCACTGTTTCCTGTGGTATGGTCCACTTGATATTTTTTTATAAGCTTCAATTTTGAGCTCAACGCCTAAAATTAGATAGAAAAACAGATAAAAAGCGTGGATAAATCACATAAATTCACAGTGAGCCCAGCTGAATTTTTGCAGTACTACAATCCGATTTCATGGCCGAGTGGGTGCACGGTGGAAACGGAGAAAGATACGGAGTAGCATTTATACCCAGGAACATGCCATTGGTTTCTACCCAATGGCATTTTGCCACATCACTTCAGTAGCGTTTTAGCTACTGAAGTGTTCAGTATCCAATCCGCTCACGCGAAATACATGATTCCAAAGTCAAATTGATGAAAAGATCCTAACCACTGATTAATTGGACTGTTTTGGTACATTCCTTTTATGTGTCCATTAGATCTCTCCACTAATTGATTATTTAAAACATCATCTTAGTACAATTTTTTTTTAATGGTCCCCTTATATTGTGGTCCACTGTTTGGATGGTTATTTTCAATTAGACGTATATAATGTATATATGTTCTTAACACACGAGTATGTACTATATCAGCAAGCCTGAGCATAAATCCCACATCGAATGGAGAATAAATAATAGGAAGCGAAAGGGGTTAGAAAAAAGAAAAGATGTGGACCTTTAAATCATACTTACCTGGATGGGGTCGTTTGGGCGATCAAGAAGGCTTAGGGTTTAGGTTAGTGGCCTCCATTGCACTTAGGAGGAGCACTGACTTAGCATCTCCTCAAGCAGGAGAGTGCACGTCATAATTTGTGGTAGAGGGGGTATGCGTACGCGAGGCCCCTACCATGCTTAATCCAATATTTTTCTTCTTGATTTAACGGACTATCGCTCACTCCATCAGCTAAGACTAATCTGATAACAAGTCGGGCCCTTGGAAAATCTTGATGGTCGATCGATTGACCTAAACCAAGCACACCATATCTGGTGGTGTGGATCATATCTAAGTATCACATCGTGTGGATCATCTAGACCTGGGCCCACTGTGATGTTTGTGTTATATTACCTACCGGCCGGGGGCCACAGAAGTTTTGGATCAAGCTTATGCTTGTGTCTTCTATCACGTGATGGCATTTACAGTGAATCCTAGCATCCATAATTATTTACCCGCATCGATTTGACCATACATTTTCTAACGCTAAAATGGAGGATGCTGCCAAATATGTGAGGCCCACTGTGATGTATGTAGATTATCGACACTGTTCATCCATCATGCCTAATGAATTTAGGGTATGAACCAAAAAATGAGGTAGATTCAAAGTTCAAGTGGACCACACCATAGTAAAAATAGATTTGAACACTCACCGTTAAAAACTTCTTAGGCCTGCTGTTTACTTTGGTGTGGGACACTTGAATGTTAGATTTACCTCATTCTTCGGCTCATGCGTTAAAATGTAAATGTTTTGGTGAAATGGTTGAACGACGCAGATACATCGTATACATGACTATGGGGCCCACAAATTTAGGTCAATAATTTTGTACCGTTTTTCGAAACAAGAATGCCATCGAAATTTCAAACGGGTGAAATTGTAATAATCGATTATTTCCGGGGCATTTACCTGAATTTGGAAAATCCATTTGGATGCTACCAAATAAGTTATTAAGTTATTTTTTAACTTTAGGTAAAGTACTTTTCAACTTATCTTTACTTGAATTAGTTTAGTAAGTATTATTTTCAAAGTATTTTATTAGCTAAAAATTACTGTTTTTTAGCTTTTCAACTCATGACTTTTCTCCCTCGTTCATTTCTACGGAGGCTCTCCCTCAGTGTCTATATCAAAGGAGGCCCCACATGATATATTGTACACATTAGAAGTGGGGCTCACGCGATGGATGGTCGACATAAAAGGTGGGCTCATATATGAATGGTTCATAACAAGGTAGGCACATAATAATAAAAGCCATAAAAGGTGGGCCCACATATGAATGGTTCATAACAAGGTCGGCACATAACGATAAAAAAGCCAACATTCAAAACGTGTTGATATGATGGATGAGTCACTTCAAAGCTGGCTCTGAATGATGGACGACCCACATCATAGATGGGGTCCATATGATGGACGATCACATCAAAGGTGGGCTCCACATGATGAGCGCTATTAAAGGTGGGCCTCACATGATGGAAAATAACATTGATTGTGGGCCCCACATGACGAATATCAAAGATGCCCTACATAATGAATGGTGCATATAAAAGGTCGGTTGATAATGATGAATGGCCCACGTTCAAGGTGGGCCCCGCATGATGGAGGACCAACATAAAAAGTGTGGCACATTTAATGAGTGGTCCACATCAAAGGTTGGCCCCAAATAATGGACGGTAAATGTGAGGGGAATTAAATAGACTTGAAGAATGAAAATTTATTACCTTGTAAGCTAAACATGCTTTTCTACTTTTTGATTAATAATAAGCATGTTGTTTACCAAACATACTTATTGAATAATAAGTAGAAATCAAGATAAACTTATGTATTTTGTTTACCAAACATGCATAAGTAGCTTATCTTAAGCAACTTACAATCCAAACACCTTCTCAATAATAAATATGGTTCCCGGTAATTTCTCAATGAAATTTTAGACTTTGACATTTTTCCGGATATAAAGTAGAAAACATTGTAAAAATAAATAAATAATTAGAAACATTTATTATAAATTAGTAAATAATTTTAACTTCTAGATAAAAATATTTTAAAGCTCACTACATGATCAAGTCACGCATTTCAACTTCTAATTTCTAAATAATTTTAGTGTTAAAATCACCATCAAAATTTGAAACATTATGTTCCTTCGTTGGCAAAACTCTGCATTAAAAAAGATAATATAAAAAAATAAAATTGTATAATGGATTAAACATGCTATTTTGGCAAATCAAATTAAACACTTTTTTCTTCTCAATAAAAAGCATTCGGTTCAAAATAACTCTTGGGGACAATTTGAAAATAGAGGCTAAGTGGTCAAAACCTACCAATAAAATTGATTAAAAGGTGAAATTTTTAAAAAGAGATGGACTGATTTACATGTGGATTAGTTGAAAGGAAGGATTTTAAAGAGGTAAGGAACATCATTTGACTATCTATACATATTATTAATCATACATATAGAAATTTCAATTAATTTAAATAAAATTTTCTATTTTATTTTTATTTATAAAAATATATAGACATATACATATGCACATGTATAAGTACTCTTTTTTCATTCCAATTTTTAGTCCAAAAGGTATTGAACTCGCATACTTCGATCTCTGAATTTTTGCATCTTCATGTTTTATCATACCTTTATTGTCTGTTTATTCTGGCGCATCCTTTTTTAATGGACGACTTGTATCCTGTTTTGCTAACCATGCATGGTAATATATTGCTAGTCCAACAATCCTTTGGACTAACAATGTTTTTGGTAGGGAATGTATGCCATTAAGGTAATTCATGCTGTATCATCAGGCATTATTCATAGTGAGGGCCATTATATGGACGGTTTAGATCAGCAAGAGGTTCGTCTTTAGTTTTGACTTTTTGTTGAATAAACTAATTCATGTTATTTTTCAAAAAGGGGAATTTAAAAATATAAAAAAATACTTCCTAAATAATATAGAATTTACATTTTGTAGCATTTAAGAAAAGTTTTCAATAAGCTACCTAATTAATTTAAGGGTTCCTTTAGCATATCTTATCTAATCCAATAAGAACTATATATATGTGGTGCAGCGCACCTGAGTTTTGGATCCACCTGATTTTTGGAGTCCAACACTACTATAGTCCAAACTACTTTCCTCAATGTTGCCCACTTAAATGTTGGATGGACATGCTATTTGGGTCCCAAGCCTAAGTTTTGGTACGGTATATAATGTTTGGAGTGGATTTCATGTAATGACACGGTGGACCATGTAAATATAAAGGGCGGATGTCTCTCTCCCAAATGTTTTACTTGGTGTGGGCCACCTGAATTGCAGATCATCGACTTTTAGACATTAGCAAAAGTTAAGATTATACATCTAATGGTTGGAGCGGATCTTGCATACACAACACAGTGGTTCCCTAAAAAATGAGTAATTGGATAAATATTATTTCGTATACACAACACCGCATAGAGGGTGAGTGCCCCGAGGAGGCAATTTGAAATATTTTTGGGAAAGTGAGGGCTCCAACTTGATGTTGATATGAAATCCACTCCAACCATAAGGTGTGCCAGACCATGATAGACCCATGGCTCAAAAATCTGCTCCATCAATAATTCAACTGGGTCACATGATTTAAAACAGTATATATGATAGTTCTCACCCTCCAAATTGTTTTCCTCAATGTGGCCCACCTGAATTATGAATTACAGTGATTTTTGGGGCCTATACCTAAATAATGGTGTGGCATCTAATGGTCTTCGTAAGAATCAAGGGTGGATGTCTCTCTTACAACCTTTTCCTTTGGTATGGCCCACCCAAATCATGCTTTAGCCTGATATTTGCATCCTTAACCTAACATGGAATTACATATCAAGTGGTCGAATCCAGATCTTTTGCTTGCCACATACAAAAAATTCTTATTTGTTGCAATCTAATTTGGCCACTTTAATGCAGCAATGCTGACAACGTCATCAATCATGATGTAGTAAAATATGAATTTTCAGTTTGTGGCAAGCAGATGATCTAGATTCCAAATGGTCAAAGTAAATCTTATATACACATCATGGTGGGCTCCAAAAATTAAGGGTTTGCATTGGCCCTTCTTTTTTCCAAAAAACTTTTTCCAGGGAGCAAACTAAGTGCACCCTGGCCTCACCCAAAGACAGCGTGGCCCTTACAGTGACCTCACCTTGATGAATGCATTCTAAATCCATGCCGTCCATCTATTGTGACAAATAATTTTTGGACATTTTTTTTTTGTTAGCTTGTTAGTACACCCTACTCTCAGTTCACACTTCACTGTTAGTCACCCCCACTAGGGATTGATACCAAGACCTCAGTACTGATACCAAGACCTCAGTGTTGAAATGAGGTATCTCTACCACTTGAGCTATGATCATGGTGTAAATAATTTTAGGACATGAGTCCAAGAATGTAGTAGACATCTCAGGTGAACCATACTATCGGAAACAATGGTGATTAAACGCCCCACCAGTTGATAATGTCACAAAAGCTTCAATGAAGGGGAAAAACAAATATAAGATCGATCCAAAACTTTCGTGGCCTATAAGATGTTTTTAATGGTCCATCACTATATTGTCCTCTGGTATTGTCCACCAAAGATTTGGATGTGGGTTATTTTTTTTATCTCATGCCCTAAAATAATATGAAAAAATGGATGGACGACGTGGATGTAGAATAAATGCATCGAGGTGGGAGCCATGGGAAGGGCTGCACCATCTTGGGTGAGGCCAGTGCTGCACCTATTTTGCTCCCTTTTAACCGCTGCAAGAGAAACACCCACCCTTGATTTGTTTATGGGCTCACCCTAATACTATAGGTAGAACTCACTCAACTATTACTATTAGATGTGTAATTATAATTTATGCCCATAGCAAAAAAAGAGAGGCTGATTTGTGATTTAAGTGGCTCACACTAAATGGAAATAGTTGGGAGAGAGACATCCACCCCACCCTTGATATTTATAACAATAGTTGTGATTTTTATACAAAATCTTCAATGGTAGACTCACAAGAGTTTCAACATGATCTCATGGGTTTGAGTACCCATTGTGATGAAAAACAACAATGGTGTGAGTTCATTGGTGTGTGTATGTGTGAGGAATGCTAGGCTGCACACCAATTGTCACGAGTTCTCATGAGAACTTTTTGAGAACTCATTTCCAGTGATATAAGCCCAAAATTTGAATCGTCTACCTAATGCAGCATCCCATGAAACCCTTAGGGCCTAACCCTTACCATGATCCAAAACTTTTGGTGGGCCATGATGAAAGACAGAGGCAAATTAAGGGAGGAAACTATTTCCTTTTGCCATGGCCCACCGAAGTTTTGGATCATGGTAAAAGTTGGGCCATGAGGGTTTTATGGGGGTGCTGCATTAGGTGGATGATTCAAATTTTGGACTCATATCGTCGGAAATGAGTTCTCACGAGAACTCGTGAGAACTAGTGTGCAACCAAGCATTCCTCACACACACACACACACACACACATAATCCACTCTAACCATTAGATGTCACACCAAAAGTACGCTTGATGCTCAAACATTAGGCCCCATCCATTATTCAGATGGGTCACACGAAGGGAAGCAATTTAGAGGGTGAGTGTTGCTCTATTCATAATTTCTAATCATGTGGTCCAGTTGAAATATGGATAGAGTTGGTTTTTGGGCCATGGGCCTAACATGGGTTACACACCTAGCCGTCAGGGTGGATTTTGAAATCACACTTGGAATAGGATGCAACAACTATGCGTGAAAGCTTGATAGGGTTATACGATGGTGGTTATGTTCTAGGGAGACCAAATGAATTGTTTGCCAATTAATACACAATTTTTTACTTAAACTAATATGTCAATTTAAACTAAGTAAAACAATTAACTCTAAGGCTTCCCAGTTAATAGAGGGTCTAATCACGTAAGCTATATTAGATATGTCATTCGAGCAACTAGTCTATATATGATAGCATACATGTGTGTAGGATATGTTAAATATTAACTCATAACACTCATCTAATCATGCATATATATAATTCACTAATCAATCACATAAGTATAATTAAACAAGTGCTCAAATGACAATCACAAGCATAAGCATGTATAGTGGTTCGGTTTCCCTACTCTATTCTCGGTGGACGCACTCTCTTTAAGTATACTAGATTTCACTATCGGAGGTTTTAAATTAGGTTCACCTTTAACATTTACAACCCTACACAAAGGCCACGATCCTACACAAGAATGTATATAGTGTACACTCCCACCGGAGGCTTCCGCAAGAGACTTTAGTTGATTTTCTATCGGCTAACCAACAACCTCGGTCCTAGTCCAATGACCTATGTTCACTCTCACCGAAGGCTCCCACGCAGACTAACATGTATACAACCATGTCCGGTGAATTCGGCCCTACACAAGAGCCTATGTCCTATACAAGAACCTATCAAGTTTGTGTTACAAACTCTTAATTTCAATCCTACATAAGAAAAGAGAGTATAAACTCATACATGATACTTACTTGTCAAATTGAGTCCCTTTGATGCGTCATCTTAGATTGTTTGATCAATACTATCCTGTGCTTCAATCAACTCCCATTTTTGCTCCCTTGATCGTTGATGTCGATGTTTTGCTGATACTTCAGATCCAAGATCAACTATCTTTCATGCGATGCTTCATAGAAGTGACCAAGGTGATGTGATGTGGGTGAAACCTCCTACAACTAATAGAAAATAGAATTCTTATAGGATTCTTATTGATGGACACTCTAGATGTTGATAGACACTAGAATTTGCCACTAGAATTGGTGTCTAAACTCTAAAAAAGGCTTCAGATTATGATATTTTTGTTTGAGCTTGGAATGCTCATTAGAGTGAATAATTATTAAGAAAAGAGCATGAATCTCATTAGGATAGAGTTAATGAGGTTTCATAAAGGTTGGAATGCGCTAGGGTCTCTAAAATACCAAAATTCATCGTTTGCCCAAAGATTCGGGTGCAATATATATCATAAAAGGCTCCAACAGATCTCTAACGACTGGGCTTGAGTGATTGATCCTGGCCCTCGATCGATTGAGCTAGGCCAAAAATGGTCACTCACCGAATTGTTTTGACCATGTTTGATTAATCGAGCTCGATCGCTTGAGAGGAATTGAGGATTTTTTGACCGATCGAGCTCGTGCCTCGAGCACTCGAACTAAAACATTTTTAGGTCAGTTGCTTTTTGGATGTTTTTTGCCATGTTCGATCGATCGTAGGTCAGTTGCTTTCTAGACGTTTTTTGCCATGTACGATCGATCGATCGAGCTTTACTCGAGCACAATAAAGAGTCTGCTGGTTTGGGCAATATATTTTCTAGTGGCTCGGGATCTTTATAACATATCTTATCATGTTCCAATAAGGCTCCTAAGGCAAATGGATGGTCACACAATGTTTTTCTATTAATGCAAATACCATCTAGAGGTTTAAAGGTTGTTTTTTTGTCAAGGTTAGGGTCACCATAGTATCTCGTATATATGTTTTTCACTTCCTTGATGCTTGAGTTTTCATGCATTTCAATATTTAGATTTCAAGTGCTCAACCAGCTCTCTGAAACACAGACGTACGTGATTAACAAACATGGTATACAAATACGTACACTAACAGATTTCACACAAACACCATAGTGATGCCCACCGGAGCCGGAAAACCCAATTGATTCTCACTAAAAGAAATACCCATCCCACCTTAGTCTTTTTATCAGGCCTTTAACCATTCATTCCCATCTCTCTCTCTCTCTCTCTCTCTCTCTTAATTACATACACACACATGCTCACACCACACACACCACATAGTCTACCACTAAGCCATAAGGACCCCTCTTGATGTCTCTCTTATTTCCAGACTGCTCTTCCCATCTCTCTCTCTCTCTCTCTCTCTCTCTCTCTAATGCAGGCACACCAATAAACAGATATCATAAGCTTCTATGGGCCCAACAAAACATCACTTTATTTACAAAATTTCTTTTGAGCTTGGGCTTAAGCTTGAGTTGTGCTCAGGCCAAGCCTACATAAGCATTCTTGGGCCAGGCTTGGGCTGGCCTATTATGTCTTTTTATTGGCCCTGGCTAAGTTTGAGCTTAAGTTAGACAATGCGAGCTAGGCTTGGACATAGCTTGGCTCAACCCTAACCCAGCTCCTCAAGCTCCAAGTTGTACAAACAATTCAAAGGAGATCAAAGTTTATTTTTTCACCACCTATGGGTACTCAAACCCTTGACCGGGTGTTGAAACTCCTGAGAGTCCCACCCGAGCAAGAGCAAGGACCCAAAGGAGATCAAAGTTACATGGGTCCCACGATGGTGTATTTATCATATCCACACCGGTCTTCCATTTGGCGTAATGAGGCCCACATAGAGCCCATTGTAACGTTTATTTTCTATCTATTCTGTTCATAAGGTTACGCTGACATAGAGCCCATTGTAACGTTCATTTTCTATCCCTTTCCTTTGCATAAGGTATTTTTTTTTTTGTACTTTTTTCTTTTTTACACACACACACACACCCCACACACTCATGCTACAGTGGGATTTCACCACCAATGGATACTAGAACCCTTGACCAGGTGTTGAAACTTCTGAGAGTATACCACCTAGGGCAGAAAGTCGGGCGGGTTGGGTCGGGTTGGTGCTCAACCCTAACCCAACCCAAGGTTCAACCCTAACCCAACCCAACCCAACCTCGGGTTGGGAATTCTCAACCCAAGCCCAACCCAAGTGGGCTCGGTCGGGTTGATTGAGTATACGTGCCAATATTTTCATTAATACATTAGTTTATTATATTTCAATATAGAACTTATTTTTTTTATCTATGATTTTATTAATTATATATGTGATTATGCGTCATAAAGAACTTCATTTTTTTTTCTTTAAAAAAACAAGCTAAAATATAGGATAACTACTCCTTTAAAAGTAATGCAACATAGCACGCAATCTATTTGGGAGAGAGAAAATCCGGCATATCTTGTTACCTTGAGTCCTTGGATATGACATGGACAAATGAGACTCGACATCACTAGTATACCTTCGATACAAACGATCCACACTCAATTATAATTTATAAGTAACTTATTTATTGATCGGGTGCGGGTTGGGTTGGGCAAGCCGAGACCTCAACCCGAGCCCAACCCAAGTTTTATCGGGTTGGTGTTTGTATAGCTAAGCTTGAGATTGGACCTGATATATCTTGCCCGAGCCCAACCCAATGTCGGGTCGGTCACGGGTCGATCGGGTTGAACCCGCCCAACTTTCAGCCCTAATACCAAAGATCCTACCACAACTTACTTTATGCATGGATTGTACGTGTGGGACATCCTTACAATCTTAAAATCAGTAGCTAATGAAAACCACATACATTTGGGATAAGATGTCCCACACGCTTTTTAAGATTGTACGTGCAAATGTATGTGGTTTTCAGGAGCTACTGATTCCTAGGTAGAGTTCTCTGGCTCGGACCAATGCACTTAGAAAATCGTACAAATGGATCTTATTTAACCCTCCAAATCATGGCAGATAAACTATCATGGCTATGAGTCCACAGTCAAATTGATCGAAAGATCATGACCACTGATTAATCGGACTGTTTTGGTACATTTCATCTTATCCATTCATTATGTGCCCACCAATCGATCATTTAAAATATCATTTTAATGTAAATTTTGTTTTATGGCCTCTCTACATTGTGGCCCACTATTTGAATGGTTATTTTGGATTAAACGTATGCAATGTAGACAACTTTTTAGTACAGAAGTATGTACCATAACATGAAGCCAGGGTATCAATCCCACATCAAATGGAGACTAAATAATGGGAAAGGAGTGAGGGTTAGAAAAGAAAAGAGATGGTGACCGTTGAATCATACTTACCTGGACGGGATTGATTGGGCGATCAGGAAGGCCCAGGGCCTAGGTTAGTGGCCTCCATTGCACTTAGGAGGGGTACTCGCTTAGCATCTCCTCAAGAAGGAGAGTGCACGTCATAATTTGTGGTAGAGGGGGTACGCGCACGCGCGGCCCCTACAATTCAAAATCAAATCTATACTTTTGTACTTTTTATTTAACGGTTTGGATGTAATGCTTATGTGTGGGGTCTTCTAATAGGCGGATATTTAAGTTAACAGGTGGATAGCCGATCTGGAGTGGCTAGAAGTTTCAAGAGGGGAGGAGGTGATAAATTCTTTGGAGCAGGAGCTGACTGACGCTCCAAACTAGGCTAGGCTTATCATTGGGGCTGAAGTCGAAAGTGCAACCGCCGAAGTTCAATTGAGAGACGACCTGCGTCGCTACATGCTTGCTCTGGGAATTTCAGATGATATATGAACCCAACCCAATGTCGGGTCGGTCACGGGTCGATCGGGTTGAACCCGCCCAACTTTCAGCCCTAATACCAAGGATCCTACCACAACTTACTTTACGCATGGATTGTATGTGTGGGACATCCTTATAATCTTAAAATCAGTAGCTAATGAAAATCACATACATTTGGGATAAGATGTCACACATGCTTTTTAAGATTGTGCGTGCAAATGTATGTGGTTTTCAAGAGCTACTGATTCCTAGGCAAAGTACTCTGGCTCGGACCAATGCACTTAGAAAATCATACAAATGGATCTTGTTTAACCCTCCAAATCATGGCAGATAAACTATCATGGCCATGAGTCCACAGTCAGATTGATCGAAAGATCATGACCACTGATTAATCGGACTGTTTTCGTACATTTCATCTTATCCATTCATTATGTGCCCACCAATCGATCATTTAAAATATCATTTTAATGTAAATTTTGTTTTATGGCCTCTCTACATTGTGGCCCACTATTTGGATGGTTATTTTGGATTAGACGTATGCAATGTAGACAACTTTTTAGTACAGAAGTATGTACCATAACATGAAGCCAGGGTATCAATCCCACATCGAATGGAGACTAAATAATGGGAAATGAGTGAGGGTTAGAAAAGAAAAGAGATGATGACCGTTGAATCATACTTACCTGGACGGGGTTGATTGGGCGATCAGGAAGGCCCAGGGCCTAGGTTAGTGGCCTCCATTGCACTTAGGAGGGGTACTCGCTTAGCATCTCCTCAAGAAGGAGAGTGCACGTCATAATTTGTGGTAGAGGGGGTACGCGCACGCGCGGCCCCTACAATTCAAAATCAAATCTATACTTTTGTACTTTTTATTTAACGGTTTGGATGTAATGCTTATGTGTGGGGTCTTCTAATAGGCGGATATTTAAGTTAACAGGCGGATAGCTGATTTGGAGTGGCTAGAAGTTTCAAGAGGGGAGGAGGTGATAAATTCTTTAGAGCAGGAGCTGACTGACGCTCCAAACTAGGCTAGACTTATCATTGAGGTTGAAGTTGAAAGTGCAACCGCTGAAGTTCAACTGAGAGACGACCTGCGTCGCTACATGCTTGCTTTGGGAATTTCAGATGATATATGAACCCCCCCTATCATAGTTTGCTTCCGTATTTGCTATTTCCTCTTTTTTAACATTATAGACAAGCTTTGATGAGTCATGCATGCCTATCACAAACAAATATCATGTATGAACATAATGGCTAAACATCATGCTTAATCAATCAAAATTTGTGTTGCATTTTATTATTAATCATATAGTGTTGTCTATATGGTGTTATTTTGTATGGGTGGCGCTAAGTTCTGGTTTCAGTTAGTAGCACACATAGTTTATGCTCTTAAGTGGTTAAAGCTACCACAGTTTAGACTCATAAGTAGTTGTAGTTGGTCTTATGCAAAATTTCATTTATCTTTAATAATGTTTCTTATCAAATATTTGGTGTTTCTAGGATATGGTTGTTGATTCTTATGTTGTATTTTCTCTACAGCATTTCTTATTTTTGCAGCTGTTGCTATAGTAATCGTATTAGCACTGATTCTGCATTTTGAACCCCACTACGGACAGACAAACATATTGGTTTACTTGGGCATCTGTTCTCTAATGGGCTCGTTGACGGTAACTCATCTTTCCTTAGGTCTAATGATAGTGTTTGACCATATTATTGGACATTTATATGGTATCTGTTACCATTATCTTCTTACTTTTCTGTGATACCTTTAGGTTCTGGAACTTTTCTTTTGTCGGTGTGTAGGTTGTTAGCACATAAGCCATAGGAATTGTAATAAATTAAGCTTACACTAGGGGGAAATCAGCCAGGTTGCATACCCTCAGACATGGTTTTTTGTTGTAGTTGCAGTTATCTGTGTCATCACCCAATTGAATTACCTGAACAGGGTATGATGTTGTTTTTGTTTTGTTTTATAGAAAGTGGTGTCAACTGTTTGTTGCCAATGATTGATGTTCACTCCCCAAGTATAGGGTTGTGATGTAGTAATAAACTCGGTAAGACCGAGGTCGAATCCCAAGGGACTGATATCCGTACGTTATTTGAAACTAACTAGAACTAAAACTAGAATGAGATGAAATCTAATTCGAGTTGTAATTTGAGGAATAAGAGTGAAATACTAATACAAAACTTAAGTAATTCAGAGGAAGGAAACTAGGGATTCAAAGGATCCACTTGTAGAGATCAGGGATATCTTATGCCTGCATCAAGAATCATGGACATTTAACTGAACTTACTTGATTTGGTTTTCAAGAGATAAAAGGCGTATGAATTAGAATGGATTCCATCATCAAACCATGCCCAGGAGACAAAGCAAACAACAAAATTAAACTAATTATCAACCAATCAACAATGCATGAAAGTTAGGAAGGGTACCATCATTCGACCTGCCCAGGAGACGATGGTGAACAACAGGGCTTCCTGACGTCATAAACATCAAAAGGGAAAAAGAGATATTCAAAGCCATTGCAGATCCATTGTAATTTTAGTCACAACAGACCATTAAAGATAAAAAAAATATTCCTTTAATAATCAATCAAATTCAGTTCATAAATTTAAATTAAAAGCATACAATAGAGTCTCCCATCTCACTACAGGCTTCACTTCTTAGCCCTAGCTAAGAGGTTTAGCCAATCACGGGCATGATTAGGCTAAGTTCATAATAAACAAAAGAAGAAGAAAAGAGAAAGAAAAAACCAGGTCCAGCCCAAGCCAGCCCATGTTCTCTCTCTGCCTCTGCTTACGCCCAGCCCTAAGTCCATGGCTGCCTCCAAGCTTCCTGTTCCAAAAAACTCCTTCTCTCCTCACTTCTTTTTTCCTTTTGTAGCTGTGAAAGTCCCTCCAGAAACGCTGGCCGGAGTCACCTTCCTGAGGTCGGCCATTGCGGAAGAAGTTACGCACTCCTTTCACAGAACGTGCGCAGCTACACGTGAGAGCCCGAAATCTCTGCCCCTTTGTTGGTACTTGCGATATCCACAACCGACGCAAATGAAGACGTCCCTACGGACGGTTTTGGCCCCTCTACACAATAGACGTCCGGATCAAGCACCCGACGTATGATAGTGGCCCACCTGGATCAACCGCAGCTCTGTTGCGGAACAGAGTGTGCGCAGTCGGGCGCTGTGAAGGTCGGTGGAGTCCATGATCAAGTTCGGTTTCAAAATCCAGTCCGTTCATTCGATTTCCCACGAAAAATCGTTCAGAGATGGGTGATTTTGGATTGAGTTAGGTGTGGCCCATTGAATTGTAACCCAGCCGTCCATCCTGCGTTCAATGACTAGGATTTTACCATGGATTGCATGATGTCAAAATATCACCTAGGTGAGGTTAATAACCCTCCTCTGTGCATAATGGACGATCCAGATTGATGATTTTGATGAGAGCTGGGCCCCATTGCACGGAACCGGCGGAATGCGTGAGGACGTTGTGTCCTTCTTTGATTCAGAGAGGATGGAGTTGGTTAGCGTGTGCTGACCGACTTTGAGACTTTTAGTGCACGGCTAGTGCACTTGTCTACCGTGCACACATGATATACATGAGGCCCTTTGAAGATGTTTGTGAGAAATCCGCTCCGTCCATCTGTATTCTCTTTTCATTTAACGCATTGATACCAATTTTGAAGCATATCCAGATAGCAAGTGGGCCCAAAATCAGAGTTTTAGAGGCTAATCTGTCTGTTGGGCCACTTTCACAGGGATATAACAGATGAAATTTGACGTGTACGGTTAATTTATGGTCCTAATCCCATGTATGAAGTTTCGAGCCAATCGGATGGCGAGAACCCTGTGATCTTGCATTCTGTGCCAGTTTCGGGCCTCTTTAACGTGAATGACTTTATTTCCTCGGATCCCTGGTATGTAAATCCTTCAGTCTTAGTCCCCTGGGGTTTGTTTCATGCTTTGGTGAATTCAGAGCGTCAATCCATACATTTAGCATCATTTTTCAGTCCAGGTTCTTAAACACACCTCAATTATGTATTATATATCCATGCCATCCATCTGTTTTAACAACTCATTTAAGGGCAATGAAAAAAAAAAGATAAATCCAGATCTCAGGTGGACCACTAGTGGGCTAGGTGGATTTCCTCGGATCCCTGGTATGTAAATCCTTCAGTCTTAGTCCCCTGGGGTTTGTTTCATGCTTTGGTGAATTCAGAGCGTCAATCCATACATTTAGCATCATTTTTCAGTTCAGGTTCTTAAACACACCTCAATTATGTATTATATATCCATGCCATCCATCTGTTTTAACAACTCATTTAAGGGCAATGAAAAAAAAAAGATAAATCCAGATCTCAGGTGGACCACTAGTGGGCTAGGTGGGCCACCTCGATGTATTTGTATATCCATGCCATGAATCTGTTTTGCCAACTCATTTTAAGGCATGGTCTAAAAATTCAGGTGTATCTAAATCTTCGGTGGACCACTAGTGAGTATCCCTTTAAAAGTGGGGCCCACCTCAATGCATTTGTTGTATATCCATATGGTCCGTCTTTTTTGCCAACTTATTTTAGGGCATGGTTCCAAAAATGAGGCAGATCCAAATCTTAGGTGAACCACAAAATAAGGATTTAATTCCCACGATTAAAAATTTCTTAAGACATTTTTTTTATAGATCAAGCTATTATTTGTGTTCTCCCTTCATTAAGGTCAAAGTCTATGTGACCTTATCAACAAGTACGATGGAAAATAAACATTATAGTGGGCCCTGGGAAGATTTTAACAGTGGGCATTCAATCCCAACTGGGTGGTCCAATTGAGATTCGGATCCCTTCATTTTAAGGATCGTGCCATAAAATGAACCTGAAAAATTGATGGACAGTATGGATATACTACACATAAATCAAGGTGGGCCCCACGTAACAAAACAGTGCAAGTGCATTGTGCTGCATACACCGCAGAGCATTTTTAAAAAATAATTGAAGTGCGTGGCTCTGAAACTGCCACGCGGTCCATTCGCTTTTCCAATTCCCAAAATGAAAAGAAGAGAGAGAGAGAGAGAGGGAACTGAAAAGAGGTAGAGAGAGAGAGAGGAACGGAAAGAAAGAAGAAGAAGAAGGGCAACAACAACTGCTGCCGCCGCAACCGCAGTAGGGCCGCAACCGCAGCAGCCAAGACAGCGCCTCAACCCGAGAAGAAGAAGAAGAAAGAAAGAAAGAAAAAAGATGTTTTTTCTTCTTTTTTTTTCCCCTTCATTTTTTCTTATTTTCTTTAGGGTTATGGCCCGTAACAGCTGTTATGGTACGGTAACGGCCGTTATGGGCCATAATGACTGTTACAAACACAGCAAATGGAGGTGCCCCGTTTTGTGGCTGTATCGCGTAACGGTATCAACCGTTACCGTTATGTATCGACCGTAACCAATTTTGAATACCTTGACTTCACCCTTTCTCTAACAAGATCCCTAATCTTGAAATTTAATGTTGAAAGGTTGGGTGAGCTTATGGAAGCCCAATAAGATCATTTCCTTCACAAGTTTGAAAACAGGCTCGATATAAATATATGAAAATACGCAACACAATTTCAGAGTGAAAATAAAGTAAACCATGATTTTCAATGCAATGCAATAAAGCAATATCATGATTTTAGTACAAATAATTCATAGATCACAAGGCATTAATACACCACAATGCGTAATTATGAAATATCACAATAAAACATGAAGTAACTTCCACTTGATAACCCCACCTTTTAATGCAATGTATGTATGAGATATGCAACTTCCCAAAACCTCGAATGGCTGAGACAATAGGTGCCTTTTGCAATTCTTACATGCTCACCTATTCGGTTTAGCGAGATGAGTAATCCATATATGCTCTCCTACGAGCAATCCGTACATGTTCAACTCTCTCTCTCTCTCTCTCTCTCTCTCTCTCTCTCTTTGTTTTTATTTTTATCTTTTGGAAACGAACAATCCTTACATGTTCGCTAATGAGCAATTCTTACATGCTCGCTGAACCAATTTAGTGAAATGATCAATCCTTACATGCTCACCAAACTAATTTAGTGAAACAAGTAATCCTTACATACTTGGTGAAGAGCAAACCACATGAGAATATGCATAAACCTTCTTTTACATGAAATCAAATGTCATAACCTTTTTATAATAACACCTTTCTATAAAAGATATGCTAATATAATGCAAGAGTGCACAAACACGGGATTTGGGAGAATTACTTCCCCCCCCCCCTCCCCCAAAAAAAAAAAAAAAAAAAAAAAACTATAGTCCAAGTAGAAAATCAAGAAAATAAATATTTAAATTTAAAAATAAAGAACCTAAATATTGAATTTTCAAAAAACATAAGGGAAAGATCAAGAATCTAAAATCTTGGTTTTCAAGAAAATAAGGAAAATAGATAAGGTTTTAATAAATATGGGAATTATCTTTTGAAGAAGGGCACGGAGAATTGAGAAGGGGTGAACTCAAACCTTGGATATCATAAGTTATATGTGTTATCGTAATAAATGGAAGATATTAAACTTAAATGAAAAAAAAGGAGTTATTCCCAAAGGCAAAAGGGTTATTCCTAAAAGCAAATGGCTAAGAAATACACTTGTAATCTATTTAATGAAATAATGCACATGAGGAAAAACTCACCTTAAATCTTGATTTTTTATTTTTATTTTGGATTTAAAGAACAAGAAAAAAAATTCAACAGCAAGAAGGAAAACTAGAACTAGAGTTAGAAAATTAAAAAAAAAGGTGCGAAGGAAAACCATATGTGTGACACCCCGTCACTGTGGCCACATGTGGGCAGGCACACGTGGGCGGGCGCACATGTGGGCGAGCCCCAAGGTGGCTGGCAAGCTACTGTGTGGCTGGCAGGTTATTGTGCTGGCAGGCTACTGTGCACACAGTGAAGGTGAAACTTCGTCCCACATTGGAAGTGTCGTCTGAAGTTGTGGTGGTTATATGTAGAGTTGCCACCCTATATTGTATGAGGCCTTTTGGGGGTGACCCCGAGAACAAAACCGTGCTAGCTGTGCCCAGAGCGGACAATATCATACAGTATGCGCGTGGGCTGTTACAATATGAAAGGATCACTCACCTCAACGAGTTATAAAACAAAATAGGCTTCTTATCTTCCCCCTCCTCCTCCTCCTCCTCCTCTCTCTCTCTCTCTCTCCCAACGTGGATTGAAAGAGAGGAGCTGCCCTTTATTTATAATGCACTCTCACATCTCCCGCTTCTTATTCTTTCTAGAAGATGCACATTGCCAACTCCTATACTCCTTAGGACTTACACATGTTGGCCTCTTTCGCTCCCCATAGACATGTCATGTATGGTAGGTTGAGTGGATAAAGGTTATGGTTAGGTGGACGACTGGACCATGAAAAGGGTAGACGATTTGGGTTGGGTAGATGGATGACTGTGTTGATTGATTAGTTGGATGGTTAGTGTGTCTAGTGTTAGGATGAATGGACGATCACAAATCATGGAACATTTAGAAGGATTGGAGGATCTCAGGATTTCACCAACCAAAAGACAGGACATGCACTACCAACCAAAGGATGGGACATGCACTTATTTACATAAAAATACCGTTTTACATTTAAGTTATTTTTATGTAAATAAACAAATACCCTCATTCGAATTCAATAAAAACACTTAAAATATCAAATTTTCAATAATTAAAAATCAAAATTTCCAAATCAAGAACAAATCACGACTTTTTGATATTTTTAAAAAGATTGAACTTTTAAATGATAAGGTTTTTCTCAAATCCTAATAGCTCATAATTTTCGTTATATCAAAATAATGTTAAAACGAAACATTGGTAAAAAAAATATGTTTTCAAATTATGATTTATCTTTTTTACCAAAATAAGAAACAAGCATCAACAAACAATTGACGAATGGATGGTTAAATGAATGATCGGATAGATGGTTAGATGAATGAACGGTTTAGATTATCAAATGGCAGTTTAATTTGCGGATGTGAATGGATGGTTGGGGTGAGGAGGTTAATGATGGATGGCTTAGAATCCATGGGAGAGTTGAAAAGTTTGCATTGTAGGTTAAGGGTAAGAACCAAGAGAATAGTTCACCTTTGTGGTAGGGTTGTTTTCAACAATTTGGGCTTGCTATAATTCTCAAAGTGTTCATCTGAAATATGGGTTTAATGGTCATTAATGATGCAAGTCTATGGTGGAAATTATGGGTCAAATGAAAGCGGATTGATTTAAAATTTCAAACTTCGTGAATTTGTTTTGGGTAGGTTTAGCTCAAGATTGGATGGTTAATGATGGGCTGATTTGACGTACAATCGGGTGATCCAATTTGGGTAGATTTTCAGTGTAAATAAAAGGTTGCAGTTGGGCAGTTTTGGTATATGGGTCATAGGTCATGATCGGGTAGGTTTAATGCATATTCAACAGTTAAGATTGGGCAAGTTTACGAATGAACGATCGGTTTTGTGTGCATGAGTGGTGAGTGTGAACGTGTACACACACACACAAATCATATAATTACTAACTACATGCACCAATGGTTAACACTAAACAATCTATCACATATATCAACGGTCACACCTTGCATAGATTGATGGATGGATAGTCGGTCATGAATAAATGTATGGATGAATGGGTAGATCTATGTATATGTGCTTGGATAAATGCAAGTGTACATATATGCGTGCATACGAATGCGCACCAAAATCCCGGGTCATTACAGACCATGTATACAAGCTAAGACAATCAAGGAGATTTTCACTATGATGAAAGAGTACAAAATACAAGGTTTCTCTTTTACACACAAAAACTTGCTTCCAAACCTTATATATGATGTTCCCAAATCCTAACTCAACTAGGTACTCCTATTTAAAATGAGAACCCCCCAATACAAAAAGTCCTTCCACAAAAGGAAACTTTGCAGTTTTCACATGACAAAACAACCCATAGACCCCCCTCCACCTTACAGAAGTCATAATGGCTCATAAGGACCAATAGGAATATATGACTATATCTGAGACAACATAAATTTTCCATAGAATGTTTGCATTTTCCAAGTTGGCATCAATTACAATTTAGAGTCTCCTTCAATTTACAATTTTGGATTTCTGATTCTATTTGCTAGTTGTAGGCCTTTACAAAGTCTAGAAACTTTCGCTCCAACGACGGATGTAAACTGGATATCTATAGGCTGCTATGAATTCTTCCTCATCAGTCTGAATTAGCATGTCAATTGCTCCTTTGTTCTGCTTGGGTGATGCAGGACATGTGATCTAACCATTTGGAAGCAGGAAATTATTAACGGATTAATCAAAGTAGGTCAAATATAATAACATGCCATTCTACCATGATTAAAAGAGTACCAAATAGATAATTAAATTCAGATTTACGTTAAATCACAATCCCACACAAGCACAAACCACATAAGTATGAAAATCTAAGGCCCAATGAGAGGTTGGAGCTCTTATGTTAGCATAGGTATGGTTCTAATTCAACGGGCAGATTTGCACAATTCTAGGGTTAGGGTTTTAAGGGGTTTTGGGAATTTTGGGAAAAATGAGAGATTTAGGATTTGGGAATGAAGGGTTTAGGGTTTTGTAGGGAATTAGGGTTAGGGTTTCATAGGGGATTAGGATTTCGTAGGGAATTGGGGATTAGGGTTTTAGGCTAGGGTTTATAGGATAGGAAGAGGGATTGGAGAAAGGGAAGAAAATGAAGGGAATGGGCTACCGAACGGTCGTATGACCCTATTTGTATGTGTGGGGACGGTGGTGGTGGGTTGGGTTTGGAGTGATGGCTAGGGAAAGATGGATTTAGGTTTACAAGGAAAGGGTAAGGATTTAGGGTTTATAGAAGAAAAGTGGTAAGGAAGGGGGATTTGATAAGAGATGATAATAAATAAATAAATAAATAAACCTTTTAGAAGAGAATAAGATAGAGATGAAAAGGATAACTAGGCTTCACACCTTTGAATTTACACCAAATAGTCTTTTTTCACAAGAGAATCTCAAATCACATGAGAGAAAGATTTTTTAAGCGAAAGAGTTGTTTTTCATTCCATTATTATGGGCTAGTGTTGGACGTTCCCCCCTACAGCCTTAACACGTGTTTTGACAAAAATACCCTCAATAAAAACATAGCTCACATATCCCATGATGCAATAAACTGAAAATAACTCAACCTAGACTATAAATAATGAATAAAAATATAAAATCAGCTAATCCTAATAGTTATGACCAAAGTGATCAAGGATCATAATGATCCAATTGCCCAGTCAAAGGATCCACACGATCCAATGGTCTAATCGTTGTGTCCTCACGATCCAATAGTCAAAACTCCTCAAATTAGCAACCCACATGTATCTTCCTAGTATAGGATGCACGATCATGCATGTGGAGTCTTCAAGTCCTCAATGCAGCCCACTCGGGCTCATGTATAAGTCACCGAGCCAAAGTGAAGGTTGAGCCGACCTCCTCCTCCTCTGGTATACTCTAAATGGTTGGATGCCCTCATCATTGGGGATTTAGGCCCCGTTAAAATTGAGTTTGTATAACCAGATTGACAGAAGTTGCCACTTTAATTATAGGGTCTTCCAATCAGTGGCCTATTTCCCGTCCCCATGATAGGGTTTTGGTTAGGATTCTTCTTAGGAAATCTTTATCCTTGGCATCATGTAGCTTGCACAGGGGGATTCTTTTTAAATCCTACTATTACCCGATTTACTATCTCATAAGTCATAATATGGAGTCATAGACGAGTAGACAAATGGGAAGGATAATAGAGAATGGGTTGATGACTGCAGTGTGAAGAAAAGAGGAGAAGAGTGTGGTGTACAATGTATATCTAGGGACTTTATCACTTCAACAAGGATCACAATCTTCTTCCTCCTCTCTTTGTCAAATTTAGTCCAGTTGGAAAACCAAAGCTTCACCACGTAGGCTATGGAGTGTCCCTCCAAAGCATTCCACCATGATATGATCTCCTCCCATACTTAGGATTGGGCATAGTCACAAATCTCATTCTCGGGAAAGAGACCATTTCGTAGGGGTGCAAGGACTTGACTTTTGATGAATACCATGCATGCTAACAAATGTCAATATGCATACAAAAATGTTTCCTTCCTAACCCAAAACTCGACTAAGTCAACTCGACTTGGTGAGATTTTGAGTCGAGTCAGTGAGAAATTTTCTTTCAAACTTCACTCTGCCGACTTCTGGAGAGATTCATTCTGCGGCCCCTTCAGTCAACAACAACATTTCTTAGGGGTGCAAGGACAAGACTTTGATGAATACCATGCATGCTAACAAGTGTCGAAATGCATTCAAATATGTTCCCCTCCAAACTCGGCCGAGTCAACTCGACTCGTTGAGAAATTCGCTTTTGAACTTGACTCAGCCGATTTCAGGGGAGATTTGTCAAGTTGACCCTCATACTCATTCGAATTGGTGCAAACACTGACTTGTAGTGACTCAAGTCGAGTAAAGGTGGAGGGAGGGATATCAAACCCTCAACCACCACCAACAGAACCAATGCAGCAGTAAAGTTATTGCTAAGAACTTTTGCAATTTTGTTTTATTTAAATCGAAAACAGATCTATAACTATCTGTAATATCTAAAATTTTATTAGTAAATATTGAGTAGAGTCATATAAAGACTCGATTGAGTCTTTAAGTCAACCCGACCCGGCTGGACATCGAGTCAACTTGAGTTTTTGAACTATGAATTGGAATGGAATACTTTATTTTGGAAGATAATCTCATACTAATCACGTTTTACAAATTTATTGTAAATGCTTAGAACTTTAGATTAATGAGGTGTCACATTAATTGATGTCTATTGAGAACAATCATCAATGAAAATTACATAATAAGGCTAGCTACCTTAAGATGATAAAGGTGCAGGCTCCAAACTTCAACATGTACTATAACAGAAAAAGAGTCTAGTAAAGGCCGTGTTTTTCTCCAACTCAAATGTCATCAATGGATATAAACCCAAGTACCGAAGTATAGGACTAGAATCATGACTTCAATGATGACATAACCAAAATAAGCGGAAGGCGAAGGCATGTGCAGCTTTTCCGGGAAGTAGAGCTTACCATCTCCATCCAGTCCTAATCCGAGATCCTCTCTTGACCCTGCAAACAACCATAAGGCCATGTCTGGAAACCATGGATTCCATCCCAAACAATGGACCAGGAAAAGGGTTTTCCTTTGATGTGATGATTTTTGTTGTTTGGATAGCAAAGAAAAGGTTGGATTTGTTGAAGGGGGTGTTGAAGTGATAAAGTCCCTTGATATACATTGATAGACCACACTTTGACAACTTGAGCTTTTGGAGTGAATGGTTGCTTGACATGGTATCAGAGCGGAAGGTCCAGTGATAAAATCCCTTGATATACATTGATACACCACACTCTGACAGCTTAAGCTTTTGGAGTAAATGGTTGTTTGACAGGATTCCACTAAGCAATCATTACACCTTTCCATAATTTGGATTCTAGACACAAGAAAATAAGCGAGTATTGTGAGGAATGTGAGTTTTATTATTATTATTATTTTTACAGTGATATTTTCACTTGTTATCCAAACTGGAAGTCAAAATTGGAATCCATGGGTAATTATCATTTTTTTTTCTTTTCATTTGCCTTGGATTCCATGCATCTAAACATGCCCTAAGAGGAAAAGAGTAAATGGTTCTTTTGCTTAAGTGTGCTACTGTGAAGTATGAGCTGCATGACATTTCTTGTGAGAAATCATAAGGCCCTGTAGGGTGAATGGCTCTTGATAGATGGGAATGATGGAATAGGATTCATGTAGGCTTAGATGATGATGATGAAGAATTATAAGCTCCTGTGCTGAGGCATAGAATTTTGTACATGTGGGCCCTTAGTTTGGCAAGCTAAACTTTTGATCTGATGGCCCACAATGGATAAGTGTGCCCCAAAATCTCTGGTTGAAATATCCTAACCCTTCTGCTTTTAGCCATTTTATCATTGAATGTGGGTCATTACCAATGTTGTCATGTGCGGTCGCATATGCAAATATGCGATCGCATATGCGCATATATGTGGGCCATTCGTATATGTGGCAGTGGCATATGCGATCCCTGCACATATGCGATTGCATATGCCACATGTGCCAGCATATGCAATCGCATATGCAATGTATGCGATCGCATACTACATATGCAATCGCATAATGGCTAATTGTCAGATTTCTGACCTTTTTTTTTTTAATTTTTAAAAATCTGGATTTTTACTCTATAAATATGCATTCTAAGCATTCCTACATGCAAAAAAAGCTAAAACTCTCTCTCTATTATCTATTTCTCTTACTACATCCTCTCTTACATATTTCTAATTCTAACTTCTAAGCACTTTACAATCTACATTCTACATCCACTCCTCTCCATCCATATTCCATTTCCATATTTCTTTTCTTTTCTTTCAACTTTCAAGAATCAAGAATCAAGGAAGGGTACAAGAATCAAGAATCAAGAATCCAAGATATATGATACATGATACATTATACCATTACCGGATATTCAAGAATCAAGATTCAAGAGTCAAGAGACTCCTCACTCCTCTACTCCTCTCCAATCTCCATCCACTAAGTTTTTTAAGTTCTAACTTCTAAGTTCTAAGTTTCTAATTCTAAGTGTCTAACAACTTCTTTCTATCATTTTTTTTATGTATATTTTGTTTGTTAATTGATTTGTTACTTTGTTAATTGTTAGTTGTTAGTTGTTACAACTTAGAACTTACAAGTTACAACTTACAAGTTACAAGTTACAAGTTACAAGTACAAGTTACAACAAGATTTCAAGATCAATACTCAAGTGAAGGGGCAAAGGTGAAGACAAGACAAGTAGACAACTTAGAGTCGAATTTGGAAGTTGAAAGTTGGAAGTTGGGAACCTCTTTTAGATTTGTTACATTTATAATTTTACTTTTATTTGTGTGTAAATCTCTCTCTCTCTCTCTCTCCTTCTCTTTCTACAAGTGTAACTCAACTCTCTCTCTTTTTCTCATTTTCTTTTCCCTCTTCTTCTCCCTTTCTACAAGTGTAAGTGTGTAACTCAACTCTCTCTCTCCCTCTTCTTCTACCTTTCTAGTTTCTACAAGTGTAAGTGTGTAAGTGTATAAGTGTAACTTTCTCTCTCTCTCTCTCTCTCGCCCCCCCTCCTAAGTCCCATCTCTTTAGGCTCTTTACTATTCACTCTTACTTACTCTCTTAGATCTACTTCTTTCTTACTTCTTAGTTCTTCTTCTTAGTCTCTTACTTTACTTTAGTTTTCTTTTTATTTGTAGTTTACTTTCTAGTTTCTAGTTAGTAGCTAGTTAATTACTTTTTAGTGCTAATATACACACCACCATCCACCATCAAAATGTCTTCTTCCCAATCTTCTTCTTTGAAGCCCAAGTCAAATGACCCGGGTTGGAAGTATGGGCACTACCATAGTGCTACCGAAAAGACTCACATAGTATGTGAGTTATGTGGGTTTGTGAGTTCCGGTGGCATTGCAAGGCACAAGTACCACCTTGCACATTTACCGAGGTCAAATGCAAAAGCATGTGATAAAATTACTCCAGAAATTCAAAGGGATATCGTCGAGTATATGGAAAAACAATTAAGAAAGAAATGCGATAGTGCCCTACGTCAGGAGGAATATATGGAACAAGATGCATATGAAGATATAAATATAGTTAATGTAGATGAAGCTAGTCCCACTCTCCCTACTTCGATAGGTCGATCTAAACCACAAGTACAACCATCGAAAAGAGCCCGAGGGCATGGGCCCATAGATACATGGTCTAGACCACACACCAAGGATGTGGTCGACCAAAGGGGTAGAGGGAAAGAGCCGGCTCAATCAACTTTAGAGAACCGGTATAAACAAAAAGATAGGAAAACCACAATTCAATATATTGCTAAGTGGTTTTACCAAACTGGCATTACTTTCAACACCGTAAAATCGAAAAGCTTCAAAGTAATGATTGAGGCTATAGGTCAATTTAGACTTGGGCTTAAACCTCCTTCATATCATGAAATGAGGGAGACATGCCTAAAAACTGAAGTTAAATATACACAATCCTTCATAGCTGAATATAGAGAATCATGGAAAATATATGGTTGTTCACTAATGGCCGATGGATGGACCGATAGATCCGGTCGGTCTCTCATTAACTTTTTGGTAAATTGTCTAACTGGGACAATGTTCTTGAAGTCAGTGGATGCGTCGGGCCATTCACACACAGGAGAATATTTATTTAACTTATTAGATAGTGTAGTTGAAGAAATATGTGAGGATTGCGTTGTACAAGTAATTACAGATAACGCAGCCTCATATATAATGGTCAGTCGTCTTCGTATGGAGAAGATGCGACGTTTATTTTGGACCCCTTGTGTGACTCATTGTATTGATCTTATGTTAGAAGATATAGGTAGATTATTTATAAATGTGATTGCAAGGGCCAGAAAAATCACAGTCTTTATGTACAAACACGCCCTTCTTCTCAGTCGAATGAGAAAACACATGGAGGTAACTTGCTACGTCCAGCAGTCACCCGTTTCGCTACAGCCTTTTTAACACTAAAAAGGCTACATGAAAAGAAATCAGAACTTAGAAGCTTTGTAGTGTCGGTCGATTTAACAAGTGGGCCTTGGTCAAAGAAGGCTGAAGGGAAACGGGTTCAACAAACAATTCTTTTTCAAAGTATTTGGAGTGGTAAAGGCACTAAAATCATTCGAGCCCTTAATCACTGTGTTGCGATTGGTGGATGATGATGAAAAGCCCGCAATGGGCTACATATATGATGCGATGGAGATGATGAAAAATAAGATCATGAATTATTTTAACTATAGAGACCGTGATTACAGGCCAAATTTATATATTGTAGATAAAAGATGGGGCAGCCAAATGTCATCCCCATTGTATTTGGCTGCTTACATCCTTAACCCAGCCTGTTTATTCGCTTATGCTGATCCAACAGAAGCACTAACTATGCATATGGTTGGATTTATTGATGTCTTAAAAAGAATGATTCCAGATAAGGAAAATAGAACAAGATCTCAACTTTGTTGGACTTCTACACAAAAAGTGATGGGATATTCTCAAGGGATATCGTAATAAGACATCGGACAATAAAATTACCTAGTAAGTACTTCTATGAATGAATGTTAGTGTACTGTCAACTGTGTACTGAACTCTTACAAAAAAATTTTCTACAAAGTGTCTCTAGGAGACTAAGACTCTAACCTAGCTATAATTAAACTGTTTTTCTCAGTTGACTGGTGGGTTGCCTATAGAGTAGACCCGAACAGGAAGGATCCAGCTCTAAAGAAGCTGGCTATGAAGATTCTTGGACTCAGGTGTACTGTCAGTGGTTGCAAGCGCAATAGAAGCACGTTCGAAGCGGTAAGTTTAGATTGTTTAGTAATTGTTTTGTTTTTTAGTAAACTTTAATTTTTTAGTGGCCTAAGCTAAATAAATTATCTAAATAGCTAATGCTAAATGCGCTTTCTTTCTTGCAGATTCATACCACGAAAAAGAATCGCCACGATCAAAAAAAGCTCAACGACTTGGTTTTCGTTCAATACAATCAAAAATTGCGAGAACGATTCCAAAGTAGAAAAGAAAAGCCCGACTTCTTTAACCTTATCTACTTAGATGAGTTAGATGCAGATAACGAGTGGACTCGGTATTTGCTGGAGAGAATCTGACATGAGCACAAGTTGAAGATGCCACATATGGATCGACACCTGGTGAAGATAGTAGTATCACTCGAAGGCGAAGGATGGGGGGAGCCGGGGGGGCGAGTAGTAGCCGTCAACCCGTTAATGAGATTGAGGAGATTAAAGAAGGAGAATGTGATAATGATGATTAAATTGAAGATCATCCACCATTGGATGTTGATAAAGTATTAGTACGTACAAATGATGAAGAAACAGAAGAAGAAAAAGTGTATGTGGAAGAATGAGATGACTCGAATGATGATGATGGTGGTGGTGGATCTGGTGGTGATGTGCCACAATGGATGCTAGATCAATGTATATGATTAATGATTATTGATTAGATAAATAATAAATACATAACTTCTTAATTTTGTTTCATGCTTGTCTCATAAGTCTAAGTGTGTTGATGTTGATGTTGTTGATTGTTGATAACTTGATATATTATGTATTGTATCAACTATCATGTACATGTAGTATTGAATGTTAAATATAGATATTTGATATTTGATATTTGATATTTGTTATTGTTAAATGAAACTAAAATGTTAATTGTTAAGATTTAAGAAGTTAACTATATTGTAATTTGTAAATTGTAAATGTATGATGTATCATTATCATATGTATGTAATTGGTTGGTTTTATTTTATTTTTTCTTAAATTAAATGTTTTTCATGTCCCAATTACATATAATAATTTATTTTGATTTTTCTAATTTTTTTTTTGGAATTTTTTCTGATTTTTCTGATTTTTTTTTTTTTAAATTTTTGAAAAAATGCGGAATATATATATATATATATATATATATATATATACACACACACACACACACACACACACACACACATACACACGACCGCATATGTGATTGTGCGATTGCATATGCTATTTGACAACATTGGTCATTACTGTATCACATATGCTATTTGACAACATTGGTCATTACTGTCTATTTGGAGGCCACTGATTGATGTGTTAGGGTCCTCAGTATGGAGGATTTTTGGGGCATTCCCCATCCAACTGTGTGACTATCAGATGAACAATCTGAATCACTGGACCATAGATGCCGCACATACGGAGTCCTGTGCTACCACAAACTATATATCTGCTGATTATCTCCAAGTGAACGTGTATTCACACATTCTATCACTATATGGAAAATCTATACTTTTGACTTACTCTGAAGTCTGAGTTATCCTTGTTCCAGGCATTGGATTCCTTCAACACGGCAATCGTTTCACCAATTTACTATGTAATGTTTACAACTCTAACAATAATTGCAAGTGCGATTATGTTCAAGGTGAGTGTCTCTCGATCTTATCTTTTTTCTTGTATAATTTTTTGGTATAATTTACAGGAAAACATGAGCTCGAATCCTATGGTTTTCTAAATCCAATGCTGCTGCAGGATTGCTATGGTCAAGATGTAAGCAGTATAACTTCAAAGCTCTGTGGGTTCATTACGGTCCTTTCTGGAACAATCATATTGCATTCTGTGAGAGAACAGGAGCCAGCTCCCGCTGCAGGTAAGTGCAGAATAAGTTCCAAATATTCTATAGGTGGTTAGGTGAACCATCAACACCATTAGAATATGGAGAAATCTAATGTGAGTCAGGGTGGCATGCCATTTTCCTTATCTGGTGCTCTGCTGCACTTGGATTTGACACATGGTACAAATGGTCCATGATTCGTTAGGTGGGTCCACCATGGAAAAGCACTCTTCACGTTTCCCATGGATTTGATGATCCTACCCATTCAATTGTCGGAACTTTTCCTGTCCCACCATGGGTTTTTTCTATTTTGGCAGATAACGTCCAATGAATGGTTAGGATGGACTGCTGTGCCACGTCATTTCTCTAGAACTATGGCGTGCTGTAATGGGGCCATAAAGTAAAAGTAATGGTGGCAACCTTTACACTTGGTTATAATGGTACGGAGAAAAATGACCAATAACGGCTGTTACAACCTCCATAACGACTTATTACACCCCCCCTAAAGGCCATAATGGCTCCGTAACAGTACACAACGGGCCTGATACCTGTATATATATATATATATATATATATATATATATATATATATATATAATTTTAAAAGAGGCTGTAACAGCCATTGTAACCTGTGTTGTGAAGGTAGTGGTGGTGGCTATTATGGCTACCATTACTGTTACAGAATACCTTCTCTAGAATTAGAAATGAATTTTGGTGGCCAAACCAGCATCTTTCAAAATAAAAGCATTTTCCTTTATTTTTAATGTATTTTCTATTGAATTCTGTATCTTCTAACTTCATCCCGCTTATGCAAAATGGGTCTTTTCTTATTCGGTGAAACCTCCTAATGAACGGTCAACATGCTGCACCGTTGTGCCATGTGCCATTTCTCCAGCTCTGGAAATGAATTTTGATGGCTACACCAGCATCTTTCCAAATATAAACATTTCCTTTTTCTAATGCATTTACTGTTGAATTCAGAATCTTGTAACGACATCCTGCTTATGCATTTACCATTGCTGAATGCAGCATCTATATCATGGTACATTTCTAGAAGCAATGGGGACTTGATGAAGTATGTCGTCGATGATTATTTCTTAACATTACACAATTCAAACTCTTTTCACTAGTGTTTTTTTTTTGCTCCGCGTCCATTTTAAGACAATCCTGATGGAGAAGAGCATTTAACCAGGCATGCTGGATATGACACGGGACGAGTTTGATGCCTTCTGGCCACTTCCATTGTCTAATGGGATTGAAGTGTTTGTTCAGTAACAGTTCCATGGTATATATATACTTCCAAGGCATTCTTTGTGAGAGGTTGGCCAAGGATGGGAGATGAGATATCTGTGCAGAAATCATCTAATCTTGGGTGGGATTTTTCTGGGACCTGTGGAGGTTTTTTTTTTCCCGTGATTTTGTACCTCGTTGGTTGTTCTTGTTCATGTAGAGGAACATTCACCTACAATCCATTTCTGCCTAACTTGGCATGTCTACCATTCTTGGCAAAATCTTCTCTCTCAGTGAATGGTATAAATCATCTTGCAATGGGTTATAGGTGAGTACTCCTCACGTGTCCTTGTATATGAAACTTCTATTTTGTGGCATCTGAGACTTTTGTTATTGCCTGTTGTTTATACAACTTTCTTGGTTGTAACCGGGATGCGATGTGCTGAATAGAATTGTAGCTGTCTGTGGGCTCCTTGTATACTTCAATGAGAGATCCCAAAAGACTGTTTATGGGCTACATTGTACTTCACTACGTTCAAAACGGCGAGTCATCCACCATTGTATTGCTTGATCATTCCTTGATTATCTCATCCACGTGCATGATGTTTGATAGGTGTGATTTTTGAAAAGTGACTCATTTGAAACTATGATAGATTGCACTTGGATGATTGAGATATCTAGTCTAAATTGAGGATAGACCAGCCCTCTTTGCAACTAAGTAAAAGATTACTAGTGTTTTTTTTTTTTTTTCCTGAAATCGCTGAAAATTATATAAATATTTTGGGATTCTCCAAAAATCAAATTAAACATTTAAATTTCACATTCATATTAAAATTTAAATTCAAGACTAATCTACTTTCCTATAATTAAGGCTAATTTCTCTTTGAAATGTTATTTCAAAATCAAAATTCAAATGCAAAATTAAAAATTAAATCTAAATTTTAACGCAAATTCAAATTTATTGATTATTTTAAGTGGGTCTACCTAGCCTTCTTTGCTGGCCTGAATGGTTTTGCCCACGAGCCCAATAGTTGGACATGTTGGGATTTTCCTCCCAAGTGGAGGTGTCCCACATGTGACCCTAAGTGAGGGCAATGGTTCTTAATATTGTTATTTATTCCTATTGTATCCATGTCTTGATCCTCTATTTGTCATTGTAGACCCATTTTATTGTAGAAGTATTGTGGGTAGCTCACCTGGGTGTGAACAGGATCCAACCTTTCTATCAAGATCTCCCCGTTATAAAATTCAAACATCCCAAAAATCAGGCCAATCAAACCTAGGTTCGTATGAGCTACCATGTGAATTTAGGTGTTTTTGGATGGTTGTCCATACCATGTGAATTTAGGTGTTTTTGGATGGTTGTCCATTATTTTGCGGTAAAATTCCCGAAAAAAGAAAAATAGAGAGAAGCATTCATGTGGAAATGGATTGGCTACGCCCCCTGCCACCGGCCAATGGCTGATGGTCGGTGCTATGTGGGCCCCATCATGATGTATGTGTTTCATCTATTCCGTACATCTATTTTTCTATGTCATTTTATAGTATGAGACCAAAAATGAGGTATATCCAAATCTCAAGTGGACCACATTATAGAAAACAGTGTTGAATGAACATCGACTATTAAAAACTTTTCGTGGGCCATAAAAGTCTTGGATCAAGCTGATCTTTATTTTTTTGCCCTTCATCCGGGCCTTTATGACCTAATCAATAGATTGGATGTCAAATAAACAGTACAGTGGGCCGTAGGAGGATTTTAATGGTGGGTATCCAATCACTATTGTTTTCCTGTGGTGTGTTCCACTTGAGACTTATATTCTTATCATGCTTTTTCGGATAAAACCTTAAAAATAATATGTAAAAATGGATGAACAGAATGGATGAAGCACATACATTATGATGGGGCCCACAGAGCACCGGGGAGTAGCCAATCCGTTCCCCATTCATGTTTGCTAGCACCAAATACACCCTGTCCACGCGCTCAGCTCTACACGGGGCATTGATGATTACGTCGGACATCTGATCCATGATAAGGTGGTTCCCACGTGAAAGGTGGTCAAATATAGTAATTCATTTGGATCCATTCATCAGATGGTCCACACGTGTATGTTGAGAAGGGACCGCAGGAAGTTCCATTAAAGCCTGCATTCGTCCAACTGATGTACGTACCAACGTGATATTTGCATGACGTCGTCTTCACCGTCTGACCCACTTTATGCATTGATTAGATGTTCACACACTTTCCAAATTCAGTAGCTAAGAAAACTTTAGACCTGGATACATGTTTAACCCTCCAAACCATGCGAAATACATTATCATGGGTCCAAAGTCAAATTGATGGAAAGATCCTAACCACTGATTAATTGGACTGTTTTGGAACATTCCTTTTATCCGTCCATTATATCTCCACTAATTGATTATTTAAAACATCATCTTAGTACAATTTTTTGTTTTAATGGTCCCCTATATTGTTGTCTACTGTTTGGATGGTTATTTCCAATTAGACGTATATAATGTATACATGTTCTTAGTACATGAGTATGTACTACATCAGTAAGCCTGAGCATAAATCCCACATGGAATGGAGAATAAATGATAGGAAGGGAAAGGGGTTAGAAAAAAGAAGAGATGTGGACCGTTGGATCATACTTACCTGGAAGGGGTTGAATGGGCGATCAGGAAGGCCCAGGGCCTAGGTTAGTGGCCTCCATTGCACTTAGGAGGGGCACTTGCTTAGCATCTCCTCAAGTAGGAGAGTGTACGTCAGAATTTGTGTTAGAGGGGGTACGCTCACGCGCGGCCCCTGGCATGCTTAATCCAATATTTTTCTTCTTGATTTAACGGTTTAGATATCATCTTTAAATGGTCATTACTGTATGATCGGGGATTGATTTGGATACCACCGTGACTATCGCTCACTCCATCAGCCAAGACTAATCTGATAACAAGTTGGGCCCTTGGAAAAACTTGATGGTCTGGATCGATTGACCTAAGCCAATCACACCATATCCGGTGGAGTGGATCATCTAAACCTGGGCCCACTGTGATGTTTGTGTTATATTACCTACTGGCCGGGGCCACAGAAGTTTTGGATCAATCTGATGCTTGTGTCTTCCATCACGTTGGATGGCAGTTACAGTGAATCTTAGCATCCAAATCCTATGGTAAATGCGGGAAATGGGCGATAATTATTTACCCCTGTAATTACGGCCCCTTTCCATATGGTTGATTTGACTCTACCTTTTCTAATGCTAAAATCGAGGATGCTTCCAAATATATGTGGTGTCCACCATGATATATGTAGATTAGATTCAAAGTTTAAGTGGACCACACCATAGTAAAAATAGATTTGAAAACTCACCGTTAAAAACTTCTTGGGCCCACTGTTTACTTTGGTGTGGGCCACTTAAATGTTAGATTTACCTTATGTCGTATACATGACAATGGGGCCCACAAATTTACATCAGTAATTTTGGACTGTTTTTCGAAACAAGAATGCCATCATAATTTCAAACAGGTGAAATTGTAATAATTGACCATTTTCGGGGCATTTACCTGAATTTGGAAAATCAAACACGCTCTTAGGGGGTGTTTGGCGCATGGTCATATATGGGATTAGGTCGTATGAGTTTTAAAAAACCAAATTATTACCCTTGTCAAGTCATTGTCTTGGAATTACAGGTTGGCTGGACCGACAGCATGAGTTTTTGAGCCCCAGTGTTGTTTGGATGGTGGTTTCCCCAAGCTCATCCGACCTTATCACCTGCCCGTCTTGTTTGGGTGGTTAGCCTGAGATACATGGGATCTTGCACAAACTCACGTGTGGAATCCCATCCCACACCTGTTTGGCAACCCGTCGGGTCTGGTCCATTCCTTTCGAGTGGGCAATTAAAAACCAGTGTGGGTTAGCGATCTGAGATGGTGCTTTATACATGCCCCCCATACGTACCCATGTAATCTGATAACATGAACTGATATGGTGCACCCAGAAACATACTACATATGGTAGGACCATCTATCAATAGGATACCGAATTATGATGTCGCATGCCGTTCCACACTATTCAGTATAAGATAGGTAAAGGTAGAAATGGGTTGCCCACTGATAGAACCATGGCTGTCCAATGCATACTTTGAAAACATGTGCCAGTCTAAAGCTCTCAAAGGATCCGGATCATCCGATTGTTGTGATTCTTACATGATGGCTCCTGACGTGTGGGGAAGACACAATGGACGGTCATGATTGGTACATTGCAAACTATCACGTGTTCCTGTGCAACTAAGAGCACTCTAATTTATAGTTGTCTTGCAGCACTGGGGACATCGCAGGCAACAATTCCATCAGCGTCACCCAGCCCCAAACCATTGCATGCCCTTCCACCTATCAATCAGTCTATCTCCCACACCCCTAGTGTCTCAAGCCCAACCAACCTCGCAGCCAACTATTCCATCAGCTTCACCCAGCCTCTACCAAATACCCAAGTATGATGTTGCCAGCGTCGATGAACTTGTATCGCGTAGAGGGTGAAATCCAACAGTACCAAATCCATATTATATCAAGAGTGTGATTCAGTAATACAGATCATTTAAAAAAAATTAAAATGTGTGCTTAAGTATTACTATGTATAGCCTATACCACAATCAGGGCAGGTATTCTAAATTGGATTATCAAATCCCCTAGAAGCAGTACTGCAATAGTTCCTCCCACCTATATGCAAAACATAGAAAAATGGATGAGTCAATTAAAAACGACAAATATATAAATAATATAGCAGAACGTTTCAGTAGAACAATTATGAATTTACAAAGTGTTGAGTCAGAATATGTATATAGTAAATGGGCGTAACCCGGAGGTCTATGTAGCATCAAATACCTGTACCATAAGAAGTATTAGTCCAAAACAACCACCAGAAGAAAAGAAGAAAAATGGAAAAAAATGAAAAGCATCCACATCCCAAATAAAAAAAGAACTCATATTCCAAGCAAGAATTAGAAGAAGAGATCACATAAGTAAACAGAGGTTTTCCATGAATGGAAATATTCTGTCAAGATCACATACCTACGACAATCACACGCAATGCTGTTGTGGTGATGAATCAACACTAAGAGGTACTGTAACACAACATTCTCTTCAATCTGCAACATGAATATCCAAGATATAAATAAAATCACTTCTTAGTAGCCATGAAAATGAAAACTGACGAACATCCAACCAAACACAAATTCCGTGAATTCAAATAACAAAAAACAACCAAGATGGCAATTAAAGAGTATACATGAAAATTTTAATTAAAAAGAAAAATGAAAACTCCCCTTTTGGAAAGAGAGGGTTTCACAAGTTTCCAACACTCCCAATTAATTCATATAGTTTCTTTTCCTGTGATGACAGTCAATCGATCGAGATATACACACGAGCCAATAAATAAGCTTTTTGATGACTGAGATGATTATGAAATTCACTCTTTTATGTCTTCAAAACTACCAAAATGCATCTCAACTACGTCGACTTTCCGACTGCAGTTTTCTATATGGCTCTTCGAATCATCAAACCTACAATGTAAAGGTGATAAGGTGGGATCTTCTTGATTTTCTTAAAATCTCTAATCCAACCACATCATGGTATTCAGCAAGATTGGTTTATCCAAATCTGACCATCAATTGAGATTTGTATCCCGTCATTTTAAGGATTGTGCCATACAATGAACCTAAAAATTGATGGACGGTATGGATATACTACATATAAATCAAGGTGGGCCCCACGTAACAAAACTGTTCAAGTGCATTGTGCTGCATGCACCGCAGAGCATTTTAAAAAAATAATTGAAGTGTGTGGCTGTGCAGTCCATTCGCTTTTCCAATTCCCAAAGAGAGAGAGAGAGAGAGAGAGAGAGAGAGAGAGAAACCGAAAAGAAAAGAGGGAAAGAAGAGAGAGGGAACTGAAAAGAGGAAAAGAGAGAGAGGAACGGAAAGAAAGAAGAAGAAGAAGGGCAACAACAACTGCTGCCACCGTAGCTGCAACAACGCCATAGCCCGAGAAGAAGAAGAAGAAGAAAGAAAAAAGGTATGCCCCCCCCCTTTCATTTTTTCCTATTTTCTTTAGGGTTATGGCTCGTAACAGCTGTTATGCTACCGTAATGTCTGTTATGGGCCACAATGGCCGTTACAAACCCAACAAATGGAGGTGCCCCGTTTCAGGGCCATATCGCGTAACGGTATCAACCGTTACGGTTACGTATCGGCCGTAACCAATTTTGAATACCTTGACTTCACCCTTTCTCTAACAAGATTCCTAATCTTGAAATTTAATGTTCAAAGGTTGGGTGAGCTTATGAAAGCCTAATGAGATCATTTCCTTCACGAGTTTGAAAACAGGCTTGATATAAATATATGAAAATACGCAACACAATTTCAGAGTGAAAATAAAGTAAACCAAGATTTTCAATGCAATGCAATAAAGCGATATCATGATTTTAGTACAAATAATTCATAGATCACAAGGCATTAATACACCACGATGCGTAATTATGAAATATCACAATAAAACATGAACTTCCACTTGATAACCCCACCTTTTAATGCAATGTATGTATGAGATATGCAACTTCCCAAAACCTCGAATGGCTCAAACAATAGGTGCCTTTTGCAATTCTTACATGCTCACCTATTTGGTCTAGTGAGATGAGTAATCCATACACACTCTCCTACGAGCAATCCTTACATGTTCAACTCTCTCTCTCTCTCTCTCTCTCTCTCTCTCTCTCTCTCTCTCTCTCTCTGTTTTTATTTTTATTTTTTGCAAACGAACAATCCTTACATGTTCGCTAATGAGCAATTCTTACATGCTCACTAAACCAATCTAGTGAAATGATCAATCCTTACATGCTCACCAAACTAATTTAGCGAATCAAGTAATCCTTACATACTTGGTGATGAGCAAACCACATGAGAATATGCATAAACCTTCTTTTACATGAAATCAAATGTCATAACCTTTTTATAATCACACCTTTCTATAAAAGATATGCCAATATAATGCAAGAGTTCACAGACATGAGATTTGGGAGAATTACTCCCCCCCCCCCCCCCAAAAAAAAAAAAAAAAAAAAAACTATAGTCCAAGTAGAAAATCAAGAAAGTAAATATTTAAATTTAAAAATCAAGAACCTGAATATTGAATTTTCAAAAAAATAAGGGAAAGATCAAGAATCTAAAATATTGATTTTCAAGAAAATAAGGAAAATAGATAAGGTTTTAAGAAATATGGGAATTATATTTTGAAGAAGGGCGCGGAGAATTGAGAAAGGGTGAACTCAAACCTTGGATATCATAAGTTATATGTGTTATCGTAATAAATGGAAGATCTTAAACTTAAATGAAAAAAGGAGTTATTCCCAAAGGTAAAAGGGTTATTCCTAAAAGCAAATGGCTAAGAAATACACTTGCAATCTATTTAATAAAATAATGCACATGAGGAAAAACTCACCTTAAATCTTGATTTTTATTTATTATTACTATTATTATTGGATTTAAAGAAGAGGAAAAAAAATTAAAGAGCAAGAAGAAAAACTAGAACTAGAGTTAGAAAATAAATAAAAAAGGTGCGAAGCAAAACTATATGAAAGGATCACTCTCCTCGACGAGTTATAAAACAAAATAGGCCTCCTCCTCCTCCTCCTCCTCCTCTCTCTCTCTCTCTCTCTCTCTCTCTCTCTCTCTCTCTCCCAACATGGAGTGAAAGAGAGGAGCTGCCCTTTATTTATAATGCACTCTCACATCTCCCGCTTCTTATTCTTTCTAGAAGATCCACATTGCCAACTCCTATACTCCTTAGGACTTACACATGTTGGCCTCTTTCGCTCCCCATAGACGTGTCATGTATGGTGGGTTGAGTGGATAAGGGTTATGGTTAGGTGGACGACTGGACCATGAAAAGGGTAGACGGTTTGGGTTGGGTAGATGGATGACTGTATTGATTGATTAGTTGGATGGTTGCTGTGTCTAGTGCTAGGATGAATGGACGATCACAAATCATCGAACATTTAGAAGGATTGGAGGATCTCAGGATTTCACCAACCAAAAGACAGGACATGCACTACCAACCAAAGGACGGGACATGCACTTATTTACATAAAAATACCGTTTTACATTTAAGTTATTTTTATGTAAATAAACAAATACCCCCATTCGAATTCAATAAAAATACTTAAAATATCAAAATTTCCAAATCAAGAACAAATCACGACTTTTTAATATTTTTAAAAAGATTGAACTTTTAAATGATAAGGTTTTTACTCAAATCCTAATAACTCATAATTTTTGTTATATCAAAATAATGCTAAAACGATGAACACTGGTAAAAAAATATGTTTTCAACTTATGATTTTATTTTTATTTTACCAAAATAAGAAACAAGCATCAACAAACAATTGACAAATGGATAGTTAAATGAATGATCGGATAGATGGTTAGATGAATGAATGGTTTAGATTATCAAATAGCGGTTTAAATTGCGGATGTGAATGGATGGTTGGGGTGAGGAGGTTAATGATGGATGGCTTAGAATCCATGGGAGAGCTGAAAAGTTTGCATTGTAGGTTAAGGGTAAGAACCAAGAGAATAGTTCACCTTTGTGGTAGGGTTGTTTTCGACAATTTGGGCTTGCTATAATGTCTCAAAGTGTTCATTTGAAATATGGGTTTAATGGTTATTAATGATGCAAGTCTATGGTGGAAATTATGGGTCAAATGAAAGCGGATTGATTTCAAATTTCAAACTTCGTGAATTTGTTTTGGGTAGGTTTAGCTCAAGATTGGATGGTTAATGATGGGCTGATTTGATGTACAATCGGGTGATCCAATTTGGGTAGATTTTTAATGTAAATAAAAGGTTACAGTTGGGCAGTTTTGGTATATGGGTCACAGGTCATGATCGGGTAGGTTTAATGTATATTCAGCAGTTAAGATTGGGCAAGTTTACGAATGAACGATCGGTTTTGTGTGCATGAGTGGTGAGTGTGAACGTGTACACACACACACAAATCATATATTTGCTAACTACATACACCAATGGTTAACACTAAACAGATCTATCACGCATATCAACGGTCACACCTTGCATAGATTGATGGATGCATAGTCGGTCATGAATAAATGTATGGATGAATGGGTAGATCTATGCATATGTGCTTGGATAAATGCAAGTGTACATATATGCGTGCATACGAATGCGCACCAAAATCCCGGGTCATTACAGACCATGTATACAAGCTAAGACAATCAACGAGATTTTCACTACGATGAAAGTACAAAATACAAGGTTTCTCTTTTACACACAAAACTTGCTTCCAAACCTTAAATATGATGTTCCCAAATCCTAACTCAACTAGGTACTCCCATTTAAAATGAGAACCCCACAATACAAAAAGTCCTTCCACAAAAGGAAACTTTGCAGTTTTCACATGACAAAACAACCCCTAGACCCCCCTCCACCATATAGAAGTCATAATGGGTCATAAGGGCCAATAGGAATATATGACTTTATCTGAGACAACATAAATTTCCCATAGAATGTTCGCATTTTCCAAGTTGGCATCAATTACAATTCAGAGTCTCCTTCAATTTACAATTTTGGATTTCTGATTCTATTTGCTAGTTGTAGGCCATTACAAAGTCTAGAAGCTTTCGCTCTAATGACGGATGTAAACTGGATATCTATAGGCTGCTATGAATTCTTCCTTATCAGTCTGAATTAGCATATCAATTGCTCCTTTGTTCTGCTTGGGTGATGCAGGACGTGTGATCTAACCATTTGGAAGCACGAGATTATTAACGGATTAATCAAAGTAGGTCAAATATAATAACATGCCATTCTACCATGATTAAAAGAGTACCAAATAGATAATTAAATTCAGATTTATGTTAAATCACAATCCCACACAAGCACAAACTACATAAGTATGAAAATCTAAGGCCCAATGAGAGGTTGGAGCTCTTACATTAGCATAGATATGGTTCTAATTCAACGGGCAAATTTGCACAATTCTAGGGTTAGGGTTTTAAGGGGTTTTGGGAATTTTGGGAAAAATGAGAGATTTACGATTTCGGAATGACGGGTTTAGGATTTTTTAGGGAATTAGGGTTAGGGTTTCATAGGGGATTAGGATTTCGGAGGGAATTGGGGATTATGGTTTAGAGGATAGGAAGAGGGATTGAAGAAAGGGAAGAAAATGAAGGGAATGGGCTGACCGAACGGTCGTATGACCCTATTTGTACGTGTGGGGATGGTGGTGATGGGTTGGGTTTGGAGTGATGGCTAGGAAAAGATGGATTTAGGTAATGGGTTTAGGTTTAGAAGGAAAGGGTAAGGATTTAGGGTTTATACAAGAAAAGTGGTAAGGAAGGGGGATTTGAGAAGAGATGATAATAAATAAATACATAAACCTTTTAAAAGAGAATAAGATAGAGATGAAAAGGATAACTAGGCTTCACACCTTTGAATTTACACCAAATAGTCTCTTTTCACAAGAGAATCTCAAATCACATGAGAGAGATTTTTTAAGCGAAAGAGTTGTTTTTCATTCCATTATTATGGGCTAGGGCTGGATGTCCACCCCCCCCCCCCGACAGCCTTAACACGTGTTTTGACAAAAATACCCTCAATAAAAACATACCTCACATGTCCCATGATGTAATAAACTGAAAATAACTCATCCTAGACTATAAATAATGAATAAAAACAAAAAATCAGCTAATCCTAATAGCAATGACCAAAGTGATCAAGGATCACTATGATCCAACTGCCCAGTCAAAGGATCCACACGATCCAATGGCCCAATCGTTGTGTCCTCACGATCCAACAGTCAAAACTCCTCAAATTAGCAACCCACATGTATCTTCCTAGTGTAAGATGCACAATCATGCATGTGGAGTCTTCAAGTCCTCAATGCAGCCCACTCGGGCCCATGTACAAGTCATCGAGCCAAAGTGAAGGTTGGGCCGACCTCTTCCTCCTCTGGTATACTCTAAATGGTTGGATGCCCTCATCATTGGGGATTTAGGCCCTGTTAAAATTGAGTTTGTATAACCAGATTGACGGAAGTTGCTACTTTAATTATAGGGTCTTCCAATCAATGGCCTATGTCCCATCCCCATGATAGGGTTTTGGTTAGGATTCTTCTTGAGAAATCTTTATCCTTGGCATCATGTAGCTTGCACAAGGGGGATTCTTTTTAAATCCTACTATTATCCGATTTACTATCTCATAAGTCATAATATGGAGTCATGGACGAGTAGACAAATGGGAAGGATAGTAGAGAATGGGTTGATGACTGTAGTGTGAAGAAAAGAGGAGAAGAGTGTGGTGTACAACGTATATCAAGGGACTTTTTCACTTCAACAAGGATCACAATCTTCTTCCTCCCCTCTTTGTCAAATTTAGTCCAGTTGGAAAGCCAGAGCTTCACCACTTAGGATATGGAGTGTCCCTCCTAAGCATTCCACCATGATATGATCTCCTCCCATACTTACGATTGGGCATAGTCACAAATCTCATTCTCGGGAAAGAGACCATTTTGTAGGGGTGCAAGGACATGACTTTTGATGAATACCATGCATGCTAACAAATGTCAATATGCATACAAAAATGTTTCCTTCCTAACCCAAAACTCGACTGGGTCAACTCGACTTGGTGAGATTTTGAGCCGAGTCAGTGAGAAATTTTCTTTCAAACTTCACTCCACCAACTTCTGAAGAAATTCATTCTGCGGCCCCTACACTCAACAACACCATTTCTTAGGGGTGCAAGGACAAGACTTTGATGAATACCATGCATGCTAACAAGTGTCGAAATGCATTCAAATATGTTCCCCTCCAAACTCGGCCGAGTCAACTCGACTCATTGAGATTTTGAGTTGAGTCGGTGAGAAATTCGCTTTTGAACTTGACTCGGCCGACTTCTGGAGAGATTTGTCAAGTTGACCCTCATACTCATTCGAATTGGTGCGACCACTGACTTGCAGTGACTCAAGTCGAGTAAAGGTGGAGGGAGGGATATCAAACCCTCAACCACCACCAACAGAACCAATGCAGCAGTAAAGTTATTGCTAAGAACTTTTGCAGTTTTGTTTTATTTAAATCGAAAACAGATCTATAACTATCTGTAATATCTAAAATTTTATTAGTAAATATTGAGTAGAGTCATATAAAGACTCGATTGAGTCTTCGAGTCAACCTGACCCGGATGGACATCGAGTCGACTTGAGTTTTTGATCTATGAATTGGAATGGAATACTTTGTTTTGGAAGATAATCTCATACTAATCATGTTTTACAAATTTATTGTAAATGCTTAGAACTTTAGATTAATGAGGTGTCCCATTAATTGATGTCTATTGAGAACAATCGTCAATGAAAATTACATAATAAGGCTAGCTACCTTAAGATGATAAAGGTGCAAGCTCCAAACTTCAACATGTACTATAACAGAAAAAGAGTCTAGTAAAGGCCGTGTTTTTCTCCAACTCAAATGTCATCAATGGATAATGACCCAAGTACCGCAGTATAGGACTAGAATCATGACTTCAATGATGACATAACCAAAATAGAGTACTTGAACTGTCTCTGGATACTCCAGAGGAAGCGGAAGGCGAAGGCATGTGCAGCTTTTCAGGGAAGTAGAGCTTACCATCTCCATCCAGTCCTAATCTGATATCCTCTCTTGACCCTGCAAACAACCATAAGGCCATGTCTGGAAACCATGGATTCCATCCCAAACAATGGACCAGGAAAAGGGTTTTCCTTTGATGTGATGGTTTTTGTTGTTTGGATAGCAAAGAAAAGGTTGGATTCCACTAAGCAATCATTACACCTTTCCATAATTTGGATTCTAGACACAAGAAAATAAGCGAGTATTGTGAGGAATGTGAGATTTTCACTTGTTTTTTATTTATTTATTATTATTATTTTATTTTTTTTTACAGTGAGATTTTCACTTGTTATCCAAACTGGAAGTCAAAATTGGAATCCATGGGTAATTATCATTTTTTTCTTTTCATTTGCCTTGGATTCCATGCATCCAAACATGCCCTAAGAGGAAAAGTGTAAATGGTTCTTTTGCTCAAGTGTGCTATTGTGAAGTATGAGCTGCATGACATTTCTTGTGAGAAATCAGAAGGCCCTGTAGGGTGAATGGCCCTTGATAGAGGGGAATGATGGAATAGGATTCATGTAGGCTTAGATGATGATGATGAAGAATCATAAGCTCCTTTGCTGAGGCATAGAATTTTGTACATGTGGGCCCTTAGTTTGGCAAGCTAAACTTTTGATCTGATGGCCCACTATGGATAAGTGTGCCCTAAAATCTCTGGTCGGAATATCCTCACCCTTTGGCTTTTAGCCATTTTCTCATTGAATGTGGGTCATTACTGTCTGTTCGGAGGCCACTGATTGATGTGTTAGGGTCCTCAGTATGGAGGATTTTTGGGGCATTCCCCATCCAACTGTGGGACTATCAGATGAACAATCTGAATCACTGGACCATAGATGCCTCACATATGGAGTCCTGTGCTGCCACAAACTATATATCTGCTGATTATCTCCAAATGAACGTGTATTCCTCCATTCTATCACTATATGGAAAATCTATCCTTTTGACTTACTCTGAAGTCTGTGTTATCCTTGTTCCAGGCATTGGATTCCTTCAACACGGCAATCGTTTCACCAATTTACTATGTAATGTTTACAACTCTAACAATAATTGCAAGGGCGATTATGTTCAAGGTGAGTGTCTCTCGATCCTATCTTTTTTCTTGTATAATTTTTTGGTATAATTTACAGGAAAACATGAGCTCAAATCCTATAGTTTTCTAATTCCAATGCTGCTGCAGGATTGCTCTGGTCAAGATGTAAGCAGTATAACTTCAGAGCTATGTGGGTTCATTACGGTCCTTTCTCGAACGATCATATTGCATTCTGTGAGAGAACAGGAGCCAGCTCCCGCTGCAGGTAAGTGCAGAATAAGTTCCAGATATTCTATAGGTGGTTAGGTGAACCATCAACACCATTAGAATATGGAGAAATCTAATGTGAGGGTGGCATGCCATTTTCCTTATCTGGTGCTCTGCTGCACTTGGATTTGACACATGGTACAAACGGTCCATGATTCGTTAGGTGGGTCCACCATGGAAAAGCATTCTTCACGAATCCCATGGATTTGATGATCCTACCCATTCAATTGTCGGAACTTTTCCTGTCCCACCGTGGGTTTTTTCTATTTTGGCAGATACACCCAATGAATGGTTAGGATAGACTGCTGTGCCACGTCATTTCTCTAGAACTATGGCGTGCTGTAATGGAGCCTTAAAGTAAAAGTAATGGTGGCAACCTTTACACGGTACGGGGTTATAATGGTACGGGAAAAATGACCCATAACAGCTGTCACAACCTCCATAACGACCTATTACACCCCCCATAAAGGCCATAATGGCTCCGTAACAGTACATTACAGGCCTGATACCTGTTTTTTTCTTTTTTTTAAAGATATAACCCGTATAGTGAAGGTAACGGTGGTGGCTATTATGGCTACCATTACCGTTACAGAATACCTTCTCTAGAGCTAAAAATGAATTTTGGTGGCCAAACCAGCATCTATCAAAATATAAACATTTTCCTTTAAGTTTAATGTATTTTCTATTGAATTCTGTATCTTCTAACTTCATCCCGCTTATGCAAAATGGGTCTTTTCTTATTCGGTGGATCCTCCTAATGAACAGTCAACATGCTGCACTGTTGTGCCATGTGCCATTTCTCCAGCTCTGGAAATGAATTTTGGTGGCTACACCAGCATCTTTCCAAATATAAACATTTCCTTTTTCTAATGCATTTACTGTTGAATTCAGAATCTTGTAACTACCTCCCGCTAATGCGTTTTCCATTGCTGAATGCAGCATCTATATCATGGTACATTTCTAGAAGCAACGGCGACTTGATGAAGTATGTCGACGATGATTATTTCTTAACATGACACAACTCAAACTCTTTTCACTAGTGTTTTTTTGCTCCGCGTCCATTTTAAGACAATTCCGTTGGAGAAGAGCATTTAACCAGGCAAGCTAGATACGACACGGGACGAGTTTGATGCCTTCTGCCCACTTCCATTGTCTAATGGGATCGAAGTGTTTGTTTAGTAACAGTTTCATGGTATATACTTCCAAGGCGTTCCTTGTGAGAGGTTGGCCAAGGATGGGAGATAAGATATCTGTGCAGAAATCATCTAATCTTGGGTGGGGTTTTTCTGGGACCTGGGGAGGTTTTTTTTTCTCCCGTGATTTTGTAACTTGTTGCTTGTTCTTGTTCATGTAGAGGAACATTCACCTACAGCCCATTTCTGCCTCAACTTGGCATGTCTACCATTCTTGGCAAAATCTTCTCTCTCAGTGAATGGTATAAATCATCTTGCAATTGGTTGTAGGTGAGTATTCCTCATGTATCCTTGTATATGAAACTTCTATTTTGTGGCATCTGAGACTTTTGTTATTGCCTGTTGTTTATACAACTTTCTTGGTTGTAACCGGGATGCGATGTGCTGAATAGAATTGTAGCTGTCTGTGGGTCACTTGATTCCATGTAGGTGGGCCTCACATGGGCTCCTTGTATACTTACATGAGAGATCCCAAAAGACTGTTTATGGTCTACATTGTACTTCACTACTTTCAAAACGGCGAGTCATCCGCCATTGTGAATCTGGGCTGTCCAAATTGTGGGCCCAATATTGCTTGATCATTCCTTGATTATCTCATCTACGTGCATGATGTTTGATAGGTGTGATTTTTGAAAAGTGACTCATTTGTAACTATGATAGAATGCACTTGGATGATTGAGATATCTAGTCTAAATTTGAGGATAGACCAGCCCTCTTTGCAATTAAGTAAAAGATTACTAGTGTTTTTTTTTTTCTGAAATGGCTGAAAATTATATAAATATTTTAGGATTCTCCAAAATTCAAATTAAACATTTAAATTTCACATTCATATTAAAATTTAAATTCAAGACTAATCTACTTTCCTATAGTTAAGGCTAACTTCTCTTTGAAATGTTATTTCAAAATCAAAATTCAAATGCAAAATTAAAAATTAAATCTAAATTTTAATGCAAATTCAAATTTATTGATTATTTTAAGTGGGGCTGCCTAGCCTACTTTGCTGGCCTGAATGGTTTTGCCCACGAGCCCAATAGTTGGACATGTTGGGATTTTCCTCCCATGTGGAGGCGTCCCACATGTGACCCTAAGTGAGGGCATTGGTTCTTAATATTGTTATTTATTCCTATTGTATCCATGTCTTGATCCTCTATTTGTCATTGTAGACCCATTTTATTGTAGAAGTATTGTGGGTAGCTCACCTGGGTGTGAACAGGATCCAACCTTTCTATCAAGATCTCCCCATTATAGAATTCAACCATCCCAAAAATCAGGCCAATCGAACCTAGGTTCGTATGAGCTACCATGTGAATTTAGGTGTTTTTGGATGGTTGTCCATTATTTTCTATGGTGGCCCATGTACAATCATATGCGCATAATGCTCAGAATTATAAAAAGAAAAAGATAAAGATAAAGATAAAAAAAGATAGATCTAAATATAAAGGTGATCTACACCAAAAAAAAAAAAAAATTAAAAAAATACCTCATTTCAATGAAATTCAAAATGCGCATGCAAAAAAATCTAATATAATCAAAATGAAATTACAATCTTCAAGGGAACATCTCTTGGATCCCCTACTTTATTACACAACAACCTTCACCAACCTTTGAGAGAACGCCCTGTCTTGGATAACCCACTACATTACACAAACAACCTTCACCCCCTTCAAGAGAGTACCCTCTCTTGGATAACCCACAAATAGGTCCTCTCTTGGATAACCCATCATGGCATATAGGTCCGAGATCAAATCCATCCACCTATTGGTTAGACCATGTTAGGATATAACTTAAAAAATGAAATAGATACAAGACTTATGGTGGCCGTGCTCACCATTAAAATTAATCTAGTCCACTCAAAAGGTGGGCCCAATATTGAAAATAGGTGAATGGGTTAAAAAACTTCAATCAAATGTTTTAGATACATACATTTGCTTCATAAATTAAAGCCCACCGGACCGGTTGATTGGCAAGCGTCAATATAGTGGTGCTTTTCAAATGGATGGATATTCATTTTGATCCATTCATCAGATGGTCCACACGTGTCTGTTGAGAATGGACCGCAGGAAATTTCCATTAAAGCGTGCATTCTTTTTTGTTTAGGATCGCCCATCTGATGAACGTACCAACCTGATATTTGCATGAGGGATCCTCTTAATGCATGGACCAGATGTGCACACGCTTTGCAGAATTGCACGTGCGATGCTTATAGGCTGGCAAACGTGTATGGTTTGTTCTTCGTTTATGAGAGCTTAGAAAATTTCATCCCTGGATGCATGTTTAGCCCTTCAAATTGATGGAAAGATCCTAACCATTGATTAATTGGACTGTTTTGGTATATTTCATTTTATCAGTTCATTATATGTCCACTAATTGATTATTTAAAACATATCTGAGTATAAATTTTGTTTTATGGCTCCTCTATATTGTGGCCCACTGTTTGGGCGGTTAGGAATATGCAATGTATACAAGTTTTTAGTACACGAGTATGTACCATAACATGAAGCCAGAGTATCAATCCCACATCGAATAGAGACTACATAGTGGGAAAGGAGTGAGGGTTAGAAAAGAGAAGAGAAGGTGACCGTTGGATCATACTTACCTGGACGGGGTTGATTGGGTGATCAGGAAGGCCTAGGGCCTAGGTTAGTGGCCTCCATTGCACTTAGGAGGGGCACTCGCTTAGCATCTCCTCAAGTAGGAGAGTGCACGTCATAATTTGTGGTAGAGGGGGTACGCGTTCGCGCGGCCCCTGCCATTTTTAATCAAATCTATCCATTGATTTCATATCTTACTAATTAATGGTCCTGATTTCATGTAGTCGTTAACGTTGTGCTTGTTTTGTGGTTGGATTTGCTTGGGCCACTTTAGTCTTGTTGATTAACGGTTTGGATGCTCCCTTGATTAATGGTTGGGATGCTGCTGCCCTGATATGTGGTTGGATTGACTTCACTCTCTTAGCTAGGGCTGCTCTGAGCCTTACTTTGATATTTGTGTTATATGCCATCGTTTGCAACTCTCACCATCCAAACGCTAGAAAATCTTGTCCATTAATAAAATTTAGAGACCCGTGGCCACCACCTACTGATTAAATTGATTAAATGGTGATTTATTTATGTTTTTGAAAAACAACGAGATGGACTGATTTATGTGGATTACTTGAAAGGAAGTATTAGAGAGAGATAAAGAACATCATTTGATTGTTATATATATTATTATTCACAAATAGAAAATTTTAATTATTTTATTTTATTTCATTTTAATCTTATTTACACATGTGTATGTATAACTTTTTTTTTTTTCCATTCTTTTTATTCTAAATGGATGGTACTATATTGTTAGTCAAACAAACCTTTGAACTAATAAAATTTTTCTCATGTAATGCAAGCCATTAAGATAATTCATGCAGCATCAAGCACCATTCATAGCAACTGTTGACAAAACCTACCTTTTTTTTTATATTTTTGCGGCAAGCTAACAAATGTAAGAATGCGTGCAAATATGTTGCCCTCTGAAATCAGACATTGTATGCTGCCCTCATAAATCAGACAGTTCAAAAACGTGCAAGTAATTGAGTATAGGGGATTTTGAGCAAAGTGAGAAATTTGCTTTCGAACATGGCTAGGCTTACTACGAGAGAGACTCATCGAGTTGACTCACAAAATCATTTGAATTACTACTGGCACCAATTCACATTAACTCATGGTGGTTCTAATATAGAGATAGAGCAAAAAATCAAAACATCACGAATAGGAAATAATAGAAATGATTTTTGAAGAGTTAAGGCACCTTAGCATCACTATCCCCACAAAGAAAATTGTTAATGCAATGAATCTCAATAATTTTATTATTGAGATACAACATCTCTCTATCATAATGAACAACTTGGATTTAGTGTATTTACGATCTCAACCACACAAACCCATGATGATTTTTCACACATCGACGCATCTGCAACCCCCATCTAAATATCAGGTTAGTTTCTTCGTATCTACCTTCTAACGTAGGACCAAACCCAACATCGAAACAAAGGAAAAAACTAATACTAAAAAATAAAGGGCTTAATTTATTTATCCTATTTTCAATCCTTTTATTTTTCTAAAAACTTATGATTATTAAATATGTAATGGTAAAATTATTGCAACATACCATCGCAATTTTGTTTTATTTAAATTGAAAATAGATTTATAACTACCTATAATATCTTAATTTAGTAAATATTGAGTCGAGTCACGAACATCAAACCAACTTAAGTTTTCAAGTTTTTAAATTATGAATTAGAATGGGACACTTTTTTTAGAAGATAATCTCATATTAATCATGTGTAACAATTCATTGTAATTCATGCTACATCCAACACCACCTATAGTGAGGACCAGTAGATTGACGGCCGCAAGAGGTGAACCTTTGGCTTTGGTTTTGACTTTCATTTAATAAAATGAATTTTTATTTTTGTTAAAAAAGTATTTTTACCACAATATTCTTTAAGGAACTGGATTTTACCAAATAGTGCCTTCAGTGAAAATTACATTATTATCCTCTTTTGCTTTTTTCTTTTCAACAAGGTGAGAAATTAAAAGTTGTAGCACATGTGGCATGTATCTCACATTCAACCTATCCAAAATACCAACGTTATTATTAGATGAACTAAACATATGATAGATCAAATAGTAAGGTGGGGGCAAATTCAATTCAAGTGCAGCCCAATTGACGATCAGATTGATGTTTTGTTCACGTTATCACCATGGTTTGGTGCATATGTTTTATAGCGTTGGATGTTTTACACAGATCACGTGGACCCACGAGTCTTGAGTTTTGCTATTTTAAAGAAATGAAAAAAATAATAATAATAATACTTTTGTAATTTTATCCTTCGGAAGCATCTCCATGGAAATTTTAAATGGCAGAAGTATCAGAATATGTATATAGAAAACAGGCGTAACCTGGAGGTCTATGTCGCATCAAATACATGTACCATAAGAAGTATTAGTCCAAAAATACCACTAGAAGAAAAGAAGAAAAATGGAAAAAAATTAAAAGCATCCACATCCCATATAAAAAAAAGAACTCATATTCCAAGCAAGAATTAGAGGAAGAGACCACTCAAGTAAACAGAGGTTTTCCATGAATGGAAATATTCTGTCAAGATCACATACTACGACAATTACACGCAATGCTGTTGTGGTGATGAATCAACACTAAAAGGTACTGTAACACAACCTTCTCTTCAATCTGCAGCATGAATATCCAAGATATAAATAAAATCACTTCTTGGTAGCCATGAAAATGAAAACTGAAGAACATCCAGCCAAACACATATTCCATGAATTCAAATAAAAAAAAAAACAACCAAGATGGCAATTAAAGAGTATACATGAAAATTTTAATTAAAATGAAAAATGAAAACTCTCCTTTTGGAAAGAGAGGGTTTCACAAGTTTCCAACACTCCCAATTAATTCATGTAGTTTCTTTCCCTGTGATGACAATCAATCAATCAAGATATACACACGAGCCAATAAATGAGCTTCTTGATGACTGAGTTGATTATGAAATTCACTCTTTTATGTCTTCAAAACTACCAAAATGCATCTCAACTCTGTCGACTTTCCGACTGCAGTTTTCTATATGGCTCTTCGAATCATCAAACCTATAATGTAAAGGTGATTAGGTGGGATCTTCTTGATTTTCTTAAAATCTCTAATCCAACCACATCGTGGTATTCTGCAAAATTGGTTTATCCAAATCTGACCATCAATTTCTTTTCTGTTCATTTCTTTTTCATTTTCAAAAAAGCAAAATTCTCAAGGACTTCTCAATGTAAAGGAAAGAATGCAATGCCCCTAAAAATAACTTGATGTTTCTCCTTTGGTGGATGCTTAAGCTACTCAGTGAGCAACTAGTAGTTAAGACCGGAATGAATGTGTGTACACGCAAAAAGATATTCAACACTCTTCAATGAACAGGGTCCGTGCAAGATCCAAGGTGTCCAATAGGTGGGCCCTATTGTGTATGAGTTGTGACCCAGAATCAGGATGATCTGATATTGGCTGTACTTGCATGAAGAAGTAAAGGTAAAAGTATTCATCATGTCAGATGAAAGGAGGATTTCACACTACCGGTGAAATATCACACTTGCACAGCAGGCTATTCATAGATGGAACACATTCTTAAGATGCACTAGCATAAAATGAAGCAAGGCAGTTATCATTCTCACACAGGCATATTAGTTTGGCATGTGTATTTGGGTGTCTTGGAGTAGTAGTTCAGCAGGACTGGCTTGTGCTGAAAACCCATGAAATAGATAGCCTACTCATCTCAACACCTGGTATACACAAAGGAAAATCAAAGTTCCTAAATGAGAGATTATTGGCTTGTGTCTAAAAAAATAAGCTCTTAGGCTATTTGGTTAATGTCTAATTAAGAAGCTTATTTATGTAGACAGTAGCAAATAAGCTCAACTTTCATAAGTTGGGGAGTGATTATCCTTTCAAAAAGAGCATATTGTGCTTTTGCAGGTAAAGGTTAGGGCTTTATTCAATTTTTTTAAAATACCAAAACTTCCCTTTGCAATCTTCCTCCCTCCAGCCACGTTGTTGTTGGTAGATATCTCTCTCTCTCTCTCTCTCTCTCTCTCTCTCTCTCGGCTTATGCATAACCTTTAGCAATTTCCTTCTCCAAGGTGCAGGCAGCAATGGCTGTCATGGGTGTCAATTGTAGGCGATGGTTATTACCTGAATCACTTGAAACACCTCCAGTAACGGGCTACGCGTAGGGCAACGAGCGTCTTACCGCCATCCTCAATCTGAGAGGTCCGGATGAAGAGGATTTATGAGATCTTGGATGATCTTTGTACCTACGAGCGACCTACCATTTCCAGCGGTAGGTCTGCTCCAAGACCACGAATGAGATCTCCGTTGAGAAATGCTCAGACAGCCTGGGTAGCAGACCCCTGTGGGATATGGAAAACTACCAAATGGGATTTGCTCTTCCCCGTACATGGAGATTCTGCTATTCCGTGGAAGTGACTGTGCCCAGGCGACAAATCGGATTTGAGAAATCCATTGCCCAGGCGATGTTTCCAAGAAGGGCACGAAAACCCATTTCCAGCGTCGGTCCCAAGCACCACCGCTATCATCCGGGTTATTCAAACCCATTCCCTCCTAACGGCCTTTAATTCCACGCGCCAAACAGCCCCCGAGGGTCCGTTTGGATGCTACCAAATAAGTTATTAAGTTATTTTTTAACTTAGGTAAGTTACTTTTCATCATATGTTTACTTAAATTATTTGGTAAGTATTATTTTTGAAGAGTTAAGGCACCTTATAATCACTATTTTAAAAATATATTTACCCTCACAAAGAAAATCATTAATGCAGTAAATCTCAATAATTCTATTATTGAGATACAACATCTCATCATCATAATAAACAATTTGGATATAGTGCATTTACGATCTCAACCACACAAACTCAAGATAAATTTTCACATATCGTCACATCCGCAACCCCCATCTATTGTAAGGTTTGTTTCTTCGTATCTACTTTCTAATCTACTTTCTTTCGTGGGACCAAACCCACCATCGAAACAAAGGAAAAAAACTAATACTAAAAAATAAAGGGCTTAATATATTTATCCTATTTTCAATCCTTTTATTTTTCTAAAAACTTAAGATTACTAAATATGCAATGGTAAAATTATTGCGACATACCTTTGCAATTTTGTTTTATTTAAATTGAAAATAGATTTATAACTACCTATAATATCTTAATTTAGTAAATATTGAGTCGAGTCACGAACATCAAACGGACTCAAGTTTTCAAGTTTTTGAATTATGAATTAGAATGGGACACTTTTTTTAGAAGATAATCTCATACTAATCATGTTTGACAAATTTATTGTAATTCATGCTACATCGAACACCACCTATAGTGAGAGTCAGTGGATTGACGGTGGCAAGAGGCAAACCTTTGGCTTTGGTTTTGACTTTCATTTAATAAAATGAATTTTTATTTTTGTTAAAAAAGTATTTTTACCACAATAATCTTTAAGGAACTGGATTTTACCAAATAGTACCTTCAGTGAAAATGACATTATTATCCTCTTTTGCTTTTTCTTTTCAACAAAGTGAAAATTTTAAAGTTGTAGTACATGTGGCATGTATCTCACATCGAACCTATCCAAAATACCAACGTTATTATTAAATGAACTAAACATATAATAGACTTAATAGTAAGGTGGGGCTAATTCAATTCAAGTGCAGCCCAATTGACGAAAAGACTAATGTTTTGTTCATGTTATGACCATGGTGTGGTGCATATGTTTTATCGCGTTGGATGTTTTACACATATCACGTGGACCCACGAGTCTTGAGTTTTGCTATTTTAAAGAAATGAAAAAAATAAAATAGTAATAATACTTTTGTAATTTTATTCTTCCGTGAGCACCTCCATGGAAATTTTAAATGGCAGAAGTATCATCCGTTAAAATCCAATTCCCTGAGGAATTTTGCAGTGATATTCCCGGAAAAAAAAAAAACGGATTGGAAATGGATTGGCTACTCTCCCAGACACTCGCCAATGGTCGGTGGTTGGTGCTTTGTGGACCCCACCATGATGTGTGTGTTTCATCCATGCTGTCCATCTATTTTTACAGATAATTTTACAATACGAGACCAAAAATGAGTTGTATCCAATTCTCAAGTGGACCACATTAAAGGAAATAGTGTTTAATGAGTTTCAACCATTAAAAACCTTTTGGGAGCCATAAAAGTTTTGGATCAAGTTGATATTTGTTTTTTCCCTTCATTTGGGACTTTGTGACCTAATCAACAGATTGGATGTCAAATAAACAGTACAGTGGGCCTTAGGAAGATTTTAATGGAGGATATCTAATCGCTATTGTTTTCATGTGGTGTGGTGCACCTGAGATTTATGTACCTCTCATTTTTGGGATCAAGCCCTAACATTATCTGCTAAAATTGATGAACGGAATGGATGAAACACGTACATCATGGTGGGGCCCACAGAGCACCGACCACCAGCCACGGGGCTAGTGCCAGGGGGAGTAGCCAATCCCGCTGCCACCGGCCAATGGCTGGTGGTCAGTGCTCTATAGGCCCCATCATGATGTATGCGTTTTATCCATTTCGTGCATCTATTTTTCTATGTCATTTTATGGTATGAGACCAAAAATGAGATATATCCAAATCTCAAGTGGCCCACATTACAGAAAACAGTGTTGAATGAACATCGACCATTAAAAACTTTTTGGAGGCCATAAAAGTTTTGTATCAAGCTGATCTTTATTTTTTTTTCCCTTCATTTGGGTCTTTACGACATAATCAACAGATTGGATGTCAAATAAACAGTACAGTGGGCCTTAGGAGGATTTTAATGGTGGGTATCCAATCACTATTGTTTTCATGTGGTGTGTTCCACTTCAGACTTGTATTCCCATCATTTTTTTGGATAAAACCTTAAAATGATATGTAAAAATGGATGAACGGAATGGATGAAGCACATACATTATGATGGGCCCACAGAGCACCGGGGAGTAGCCAATCCGTTCCCCATTCATGTTTGCTAGCACCAAATACACTCTGTACACGCGCTCAGCTCTACACGTGGCACTGACGATTACATGGGACATCTGATCCATGATAAGGTGGTTCCCACGTGAAAGGTGGTCAAATATAGTAATTCATTTGGATCCATTCATCAGATGGTCCACACGTGTATGTTGAGAATGGACCGCAGGAAGTTCCATTAAAGCCTGCATTCGTCCAACTGATGTACGTACCAACGTGATATTTGCATGACGTCGTCTTCACCGTCTGACCCACTTTATGCATTGATCAGATGTTCACACACTTTCCAGAATTGCACGTGCGATGCACATGGGCTAGCAAATGTGTATGGTTTTGTTCTTCGTTTCCAAGTTCAGTAGCTCAGAAAATTTTAGACCTGGATACATGTTTAACCCTCCAAACCATGCGAAATACATCATCATGGGTCCAAAGTCAAATTGATGGAAAGATCCTAACCACTAATTAATTGGACTGTTTAGGAACATTCCTTTTATCTGTCCATTATATCTCTACTAATTGATTATTTAAAACATCATCTTGAGAACTCTGTGGGGAAATTGTTTTTCTTATGCATGTTTACCAAATAAATGCACTTTTTCTTTCTTATAAAAGCAATTATAAGAAGCAATTGGAGAGAATTACATCTTGAGAACCAATTCCACAAATAGACCCGAACCATGCACCATTAACCAGGGCTGTCAACAGCCTTGGCTAGAGCTGTTAGCTTCGGCCGGATTTTGGACTCTTTTGACTGGGCCTGATAGGTGGGGCGTATTCAAATTTTGATTTTTACTGGCCTGAGCCCGGCCCATTAATGGCCCTATTTAGTAACCTCAAACAGATCGTGTGGCTGAAGACAACGTTCGTTGATGAATATAAGCTCAAAATGGATGTATCTGCAAAGGTAGAAGCTATAAAAGGTGTGCCATTGTGGAATCATGACCCTCCATTTGCTGGGCCTTCCATTAATGGCCCATAATACAAAACCCACACCATTTGGATAATCAAATATCTGGAGGCCATTGACGTAATTCATGCTGCATCAAGCATCACTCATAGTGGGGGCCGCTAGATTGACGGTCTGGATCAGCAAGATGTGAGCCCTCCGTCTTTGGTTTTTTAAAAAAATTTTGTTCAATAAACGAAATTTTGTTTTTGTTTAGACAAGAAAACATTCATGTGACGCCCCTGTACACGTGACACTAACGATTACCTGGGACATCTGATCCGTGATAAGGTGGCTCCCACGTGAAAGATGGCCATATATAGATATTCATTTTGATCCATTCATCAGATGGTCCACACGTGTCTGTTGAGAATGGACCGCAGGAAAGTTCCATTAAAGCGTGCATTCTTTTTTGTTTAGGATCGCCCATCTGATGAACGTACCAACCTGATATTTGCATGAGGTCCTCTTTATGCATGGACCAGATGTGTACACGCTTTGCAGAATTGCACGTGCGATGCTTATAGGCTGGCAAACGTGTATGGTTTTGTTCTTCGTTTATGAGAGCTTAGAAAATTTCATCCCTGGATACATGTTTAGCCCTTCAAATTGATGGAAAGATCCTAACCATTGATTAGCTGGACTGTTTTGGTACATTTCATTTTATCAGTTCATTATATGTCCACTAATTGATTATTTAAAACATATCTGAGTATAAATTTTGTTTTATGGCTCCTCTATGTTGTGGCCCACTGTTTGAGCGGTTAGGAATATGCAATGCATACAGGTTTTTAGTACACGAGTATATACCATAACATGAAGCCTAAGTATCAATCCCACATCGAATAGAGACTACATAATGGGAAAGGAGTGAGGGTTAGAAAAGAGAAGAGATGATGACCGTTGGATCATACTTACCTGGACAGGGTTGATTGGGCGATCAGGAAGGCCCAGGGCCTAGGTTAGTGGCCTCCATTGCACTTAGGAGGGGCACTCGCCTAGCATCTCCTCAAGTAGGAGAGTGCACGCGTTCGCGCGGCCCCTGCCATTTTTAATCAAATCTATCCATTGATTTCATTTATCTTACTAATTAATGGTCCTGATTTCATGTAGTCATTAACGTTGTTGATTAATGGTTCTGCTTGTTTTGTGGTTGGATTTGCTTAGGTCACTTTAGTCTTGTTGATTAACGGTTTGGATTCTCCCTTGATTTTCTGATTGACATAGGTCTCTTTAATCTTGTTGATTAATGGTTTGGATGCTGCTGTCCTGATATGTGGTTGGATTGACTTTACTCTCTTAGCTAAGGCTGCTCTGAGCCTACTTTGATATTTGTGTTATATACCATCGTTTGCAACTCTCACCATCCGAATGCTGTAAAATCTTGTCCATTGATAAAATTTGGAGACCCGTGGCCACCACCTACTGATTAAATTGATTAAATGGTGATTTTTTATTTTTTATTTATTTTTAAACGAGATGGACTGATTTATGTGGATTACTTGAAAAGGAAGTATTAGAGAGAGATAAAGAACATCATTTGATTGTTATATATATTATTATTCACAAATAGAAAATTTTAATTATTTTTTTAATTTAATTTTAATATTATTTACACGTGTATGTGTATTTTTTTTTTTTTCATTCCTTTTATTCTAAATGGATGGTACTATATTGTTAGTCAAACAAACCTTTGAGCTAATAAAATTTTTCTCATGTAATGCAAGCCATTAAGATAATTCATGCAGCATCAAGCACCATTCATAGCAACTGTTGACAAAACCCACCTTTTAAAAAAAAAATAAAATTGCGGCAAGCTAACAAATTTAAGAATGCATACAAATATGTTGCCCTCCTAAATCAGACATAGTATGCCGCCCTCATAAATCAAACAGTTCAAAAACTTATAAGTAATTGAGTATAGGGGATTTTGAGCAAGGTGAGAAATTTGCTTTCGATCATGGCTAGGGTTTTTTTATTTTTTGTTAGCTTGTTAGTACACCCACTGTATGATCACACTTCACTGTTAGCCACCCCCACTGGGGGATCAATGTCAAGACCTCAGCGTTGAAATGAGGTATCTTTCACTCAATCTACCACTTGAGCTATGGACCTGGGTGTAACATGGCTAGGCTTACTTCGAGAGAGACTCATCAGGTTGACCCACAAAATCATTTGAATTACTATTGGCACCAATTCACATTAACTCATGGTGGTTCTAATATAGAGTTAGAGCAAAAAATCAAAACATCACATATAGGAAATAATAGAAATGATTTTTGAAGAGTTAAGGCACCTTATAATCACTATTTTAAAAATATATTTACCCTCACGAAGAAAATCATTAATGCAGTTAATCTCAATAAGTCTATTATTGAGATACAACATCTCTTCATCATAATGAACGACTTGGTTATAGTGCATTTATGATCTCAACTACACAAACGCAAGATAAATTTTCACACGTCGTCGCATCCGCAACCCCCATCTATTGTAAGGTTTGTTTCTTCGTATCTACTTTCTATCGTAGGACCAAACCCACCATCGAAACAAAGGAAAAAAACTAATACTAAAAAATAAAGGGCTTAATATATTTATCCTATTTTCAATCCTTTTATTTTTCTAAAAACATAAGATTATTAAATTTGCAATGGTAAAATTATTGCGACATACCTTTGCAATTTTGTTTTATTTAAATTGAAAATAGATTTATAACTACCTATAATATCTTAATTTAGTAAATATTGAGTTGAGTCACGAACATCAAACCGACTTAAGTTTTCAAGTTTTTGAATTATGAATTAGAATGGGACACTTTTTTTAGAAGATAATCTCAAACTAATCATGTTTAACAAATTCATTATAATTCATGCTGCATTGAACACCACCTATAGTGAGGGTCAATAGATTGAGGGTCACAAGAGGTGAACCTTTGGCTTTGGTTTTGACTTTCATTTATTAAAATGAATTTTTATTTTTGTTAAAAAAGTATTTTTACCACAATATTCTTTAAGGAACTGGATTTTACCAAATAGTGTCTTCAGTGAAAATTACATTATTATCCTCTTTTGCCTTTTCTTTTCATCGAAGTGAAAAATTAAAAGTTATAGCACATGTGGCATGTATCCCACATCCAACCTATCCAAAATACCAACGTTATTATTAGATATGAACTAAACATATGATAGACATAATAGTAAGGTGGGGCTAATTCTATTCAAGTGCAGCCCAATTGCCGATAAGACTGATGTTTTGTTCATGTTATGACCATGGTTTGGTGCATATGTTTTATAGTGTTGGATGTTTTACACATATCATGGGGACCCACGAGTCTTGAGTTTTGCTATTTTAAAGAAATGAAAAAAAAAATAATAATAATACTTTTGTAATTTTATCCTTACATAAGCACCTCCAGGGAAATTTTAAATGGCAGAAGTATCATCTGTTAAAATCCATTTCCCTGAGGAATTATGCGGTGAAATTCCCGAAAAAAAAAAGAAGAGAGAAGCCATTCATGTGGAAACGGATTTGGCTGGTGGTCGGTGCTCTGTGGGCCCCATCATGATGTATGTGTTTCATCTATTTTGTACATCTATTTTTCTATGTCATTGTATGAGACAAAAAATGAAGTATATCCAAATCTCAAGTGGACCACATTACAGAAAACAGTGTTGAATGAACATCGACCATTAAAAACTTTTTCGGGGCCATAAAAGTTTTGGATCAAGCTGATCTTTATTTTTTTCCCATCTGGGTCTTTATGACATAATCAAGAGATTGGATGTCAAATAAACAGTACAGTAGGCCTTAGGAGGATTTTAATGGTGGGTATCCAATCACTATTGTTTTCCTGTGGTGTGTTCCACTTACGACTTATATTCCTATCTTTTTTTGAATAAAACCTTAAAATGATATGTAAAAATGGATGAACGGAATGGATGAAGCACATACATCATGATGGGGCCCACAGAGCACCGACCATCAGCCATGGGGCTGGTGGCAGGGGGAGTAGCCAATCCTTTCCCCATTCATGTTTGCTAGCACCAAATACACCCTGTCCAGGCGCTCAGCTCTAAACGTGGCACTGACGATTACGTGGGACATCTGATCCATGATAAGGTGGTTCCCACGTGAAAGGTGGTCAAATATAGTAATTCATTTGGATCCATTCATCAGATGGTCCACACGTGTATGTTGAGAATGGACCGCAGGAAGTTCCATTAAAGCCTGCATTCGTCCAACTGATGTACGTACCAACGTGATATTTGCATGACGTCGTCTTCACCGTCTGACCCACTTTATGCATTGATTAGATGTTCACACACTTTCCAGAATTGCACGTGGGATGCACATGGGCCAGCAAATGTGTATGGTTTTGTTCTTCGTTTCCAAGTTCAGTGGCTCAGAAAATTTTAGACCTGGATACATGTTTAACCCTCCAAACCATGCGAAATACATCATCATGGGTCCAAAGCCAAATTGATGGAAAGATCCTAACCACTAATTAATTGGACTGTTTTGGAACATTCCTTTTATCCGTCCATTATATCTCTACTAATTGATTATTTAAAACATCATCTTAGTACAATTTTTCTTTATGGTTCCCCTATACTGTGGTCCACTGTTTGGATAGTTATTTTCGATTAGACATATATAATACATATATAATGTATACATGTTCTTAGTACACGAGTATGTACTATATCAGTTAGCCTGAGCATAAATCCCACATCGAATGGAGAATAAATAATAGGAAAGGAAAGGGGTTAGAAAAAAGAAGAGATGTGGACCGTTAGATGATACTTACCTGGACGGGGTTGAATGGGTTATCAGAAAGGCTCAGGGCCTAGGTTAGTGGCCTCCATTGCACTTAGGAGGAGCACTGACTTAGCATCTCCTCAAGTAGGAGAGTGCACGTCATAATTTGTAGTAGAGGGGGGTGCGCGTACGCGCGGCCCCTACCATGCTTAATCCAATCTTTTTCTTCTTGATTAACGGTTTAGATATCATCTTTAAATGGTCATTACTCTTGTTGATTAATGGTCTGATGCCACCCTGATGTATGATAGGGGATTGATTTGGACCCTTAGCTAAAGTTGACGGAGAGGATACCACCGTGACTATCGCTCACTCCATCAGCCAAGACTAATCTGATAACAAGTTGGGCCCTTGGAAAATCTTGATGGTCTGGATCGATTGACCTAAACCAATCACACCATATCTGGTGGAGTGGATCATCTAAACAAGTTGCAGCCAGTAATCTAAGTATCAGATTGTATGGATCATCTAGACCTGTGCCCACTTTGTGTTATATTACCTACCGGCCGGGGGCCACAGAAGTTTTGGATCAAGCTGATGCTTGTGTCTTCCATCTCGTTGGATGGCATTTACAGTGAATCCCAGCATCCAATTCCCAGGGGCCTGTTTGATTTTCCAAGTTAAGGGTTGTTCACTCCCCAAGTATAAGGTTGTGATATAGTAATAAACTCGGTAAGACCGAGGTCGAATCCCAAGGGACTGATACCTGTACGTAATATGAAACTAAATAGAACTAGAACTAGATTAAGATGTAATCTGAATCAAATAAAATTTAAGGAATAATTATCTAAAACTTAAACAATTCAGGAAAGGGAAACTGGGGATTCAGAGGATCCACTTGTAGAGATCAGAGAGATCTTATGCCATCACCATGAAAATTAAACTGAACTTCTTTTAATATAGTTTTAAAGAGATGAAAGGTATATGAATTAGAATGGATTCCATCATCAAACCATGCCCAGGAGGCAAAGCAACCAACAGAATTAAACTAATTACCAACCAATTAACAATGCATGAAAGTTAGGAAGGGTACCATCATCCGACCATGCCCAGGAGACGATGGTGAACAACAGGGCTTCCTGACGTCATAAACATCAAAAGGGAAAAGGAGATATTCAGGGACATTGCAGATCCATTGTAATTTTAGTCACAACAGACCATTAAAGATTAAAAAAAACATTACTTTAATAATCAATCAAATTTAGTTCATAAATTTAAATTAAAAGCATACAATAGAGTCTCCCATCTCGCTACAGGCTTTCCCTCTTAGCCCCAGCTAAGAGGTTTAGCCGATCACGGGTATGATTAGGCTAAATTCAAAATAAAAAGAAAAAGAACAAGAGAAAAACCAGATCTCTCTCCCTCTGCTCACGTGCAACCACACCTTCCACGGCCAGCTCCACGTCCCTGACTTCTCTCCCTCCTTGAATGATGATTCTTCCTCTTGTGATTGAATGGAAAGGCGTCATTTATAAAAAGAATTTGTGCACAAGTCACGTTCCAACCAGGAGTTGGATTCCATACCTGCGTATCCTGTTTCCTACATAGGGGTGATCGGACGCTCATTATTGTCCACTGATGTACTTTCGATCCCATCTCTCAGCATGGGGACAGACCAAATCTCCTTCCCTATCATCTGGATGGTCCGGATCCTACACTCAGATTGTATGAATGGGCCACAACAGTTCCCAGTGGAGGCCAGTGCGTGCGCAACCTAATCGCGCACTCTGTTCTGCGCAATGAAAATGCGAAAACAATTCGCATGTAGTGGCTATTGCGGGGCCCATTGATCAGGCCTTCCTGATCCGACGTCCTAGCCGAGATTAGGACTTGTGTCCTGTGATTTTGGGTGGTGCGAATCGTCCGCCGATCGAGCTGAATCGTCCGGCTTTCATGGACGCAGCAATTTGCGCCAACTTCTTACGCTGATACTTTGGTGGGGCCCATGGTCAGATTTTCCAAAGAAATCCACCCCGTACATCAGTTTCTCCTCGAAAAACCGTTTGGATATAGACAGTTTTGGATTTCCGATACTGTGGCCCACTGAATCCGTGCTTCAGCCGTCCGACCTGCGTCTAAACGCTCTCTTCCTATGTGTGCATGAATTGTTGCAGATGGTCACCATCTCTATGGTCGACGCCCCCCCTTGGATGCATTGGAAGGCTTGGATCATCGAATCAGATGATGAAGATGGCCCACTGAATTTGTTGGTGTGGACGCTGCGGAAACAGAGTTCCGTTTCTGTTCTTTGAAGAAGGAGCGATCTGGTGCGCTGCAAACGTGCACACCCATATGCACGTTCGTACTAGTGTAGGGTCCACAGTGATGTTCATGGTAAATCCAATCCGTCCGTCCATTTTCTCATCTCATTTCAACGGTTGAGACCAAATTTGAAGTATATCCAGATAGCAGGTGGGCCCAAAATCAGAGTTTCAGGGGCTGATCTGTTTGTTGGGCCATTTTCACAAGGATCGAACGGATGAAATTTGACATGTACAGTTAATTTATGGTCCTCAGGCCATGTATGAAGTTTCGAGTTGAGCGGATGGTGGGAACCCTGTGATCTTGCATCCTAGCTGACTTTCAGGCCTGTTTGCACTTCAATTTCTTGGTTTTCTTGGATTTCTGGCATCGATCTTGGTCTCCTAGAGTCCCGTCCATTGCCTTGGTAATTCCTGAGCGTTAAGTCCATGCTTTTAACATCCTTTTCGGTCCAGGCTCGTAGATTCACCTTGCATCACAACATGATTAAAAATAAAGCGTTAAACAATATCATGCTCGTAAATCCAGCTAATAAATGGGGTCTAATATACAATATTTGACCCTCAACAAGGGTAAATACCTGTAAATAGCCCATTATTACAATTTCCCCTGTTTGAAAATGCCCCGGTAATCTTACTTTGAAAAACGGTCCAAAATAAGGTTCTAGCGTCATGTATATGACATACAAGCATCGGCCATCCGTTTTACCGTAACATTTTGAGGCATGAACTGAAAAATGAGAAAAATCCAACATTCAAGTAGTCCACACCAAAGTAAACAAGGGGCCCAAGAAGTTTTTAACGTTAAGTGTTCGATTACATTTTTACTTTAGTGTGGTCCACCTGAACTTTGAATCTGCCTCATTTTTTTAGCTCATGCCTTAAATTCAGTTGGCATGATAGATGGACGGTGTGGATAATCCACATACATGATGGTGGCCCCCCTATATATGGGGGCCTCTTCGATATTTGCATTGATGAAAGTAGGAGTCAAATCAACATAGGTAACCATGAAAGTAATTACAGGAAATAATTATTGCCCATTTCCACTTCATTTATATTTACCCGAGAAAATCAAACATGCCCTGGGGGTAAATGCATGGGAAATGGGCAATAATTATTTCCCTTTGATTTAACTCTTACTTTTTCTAATGCTAAAATCGAGCATGCTACCAAATATATGTGGGGCCCACTGTGATGTATGTAGATTATCGACACCGTTCATCCATCATGCCTAATGAATTTAGGGCATGAGCCAAAAAAGAGGTAAATTCAATGTTAAGTGGACCACACCATAGTAAAAATGGATTCAAATATGGGCCACTTGAATGTTAGATTTGCCACATTCTTCGGCTCATGCGTCAAAATGTTTCGGTGAAATGGATGGACGACATGGATATGTCGTATACATGACGATAGGGCCCACAAATTTATGTCAGTCATTTTGAACTGTTTTTCAAAGCAAGAATGCCATCGATAATTTCAAATGGGTGAAATTGTAATCAAATGGCTATTTCGGGGGCATTTACCTTAATTTGGAAATTCAAACTGGCCCTGAGGGGGTGTTTGGCGCATGGTCGTTTGGGATGGTGGTATGGGTTTTAAAAAACCAAATTATTACCCTTGTCAGGTCATTGTCTTGGAATTCCAGGTTGGCTGGATAGCATGGGTTCTTGAGCCCCAGTGTTGTTTGGATGGTGGTTTCCCCAGGCTCATCCGACCTTATCACCCGCCCGTCTTGTTTGGGTGTGGTTAGCCTGAGATGCATGGGATCTTGCACAAACTCACGTGTGGAATCCCATCCCACACCTGTTTGGCAACCCGTCGGGTCTGGTCCATTCCTTTCGAGTGGGCAATTAAAAAACAGTGTGGGTTAGCGATCTGAGATGGTGCTGTATGCATGCCGGCCCATACGTACCCATGTAATCTGATAAAATGAACTGATATAGTGCACCCAGAAACATACTACATATGGTAGGACCATCTATCAACAGGATACCGAATTATGATGTCGCATGCCAATCCACGCTATTCAGTATAAGATAGGTAAAGGTAGAATTGGGTTGCCCACTGATAAAACCATGGCTGTCCAATGCATACTTTGAAAACATGTGCCAGTCTAAGCTCTTAAAGGATCCGGATCATCCGATTGTTGTGATTCTAACATGATGGCTCCTGATGTGTGGGGAAGACACAATGGACAGTCATGATTGGTACATTGCAAACTATCACGTGTTCTTGTGCAACTAAGAGCACTCTAATTTATAGTCGTCTTGCAGCACTTGGGACATCGCAGGCAACAATTCCATCAGCGTCACCCCGCCCCAAACCATTGCATGCCCTTCCACCCATCAATCAGTCCATCTCCCACACCCCCAGTGTCTCAAGCCCAACCAACCTACCAGCCAACTATTCCATCAGCTTCACCCAGCCTCTACCAAATACCTAAGTATGATGTTGCCAACGTTGGAACTTGCATCGCGTACAGGGGTGAAATCCATCAGTACCGAACCGGTATTATATCAAGAGTATGATTCAGTAATACAGATCATTTAAAAAAAATTATAATGTGTGCTTATGTATTACTATGTATAACCTATACCGCAATCAGGGCGGGTATTCTAAATTGGATTATCAAATCCCCTAGAAGCAGTACTGCAATAGTTCCTCCCACCTATATGCAAAACATAGAAAAATGGATGAGTCAATTAAAAACGACAAATATATAAATGACATAGCAGAACGTTTCAGTAGAACAATTATGAACTTGCAAAGTGTTGAATCAGAATATGTATATAGAAAACAGGCGTAACCTAGAGGTCTATGTCGCATCAAATACCTGTACCATAAGAAGTATTAGTCCAAAAAAACCACCAGAAGAAAAGAAGAAAAATGGAAACAAATGAAAAGCATCTATGTCCCAAATAAAAAAAGAACTCATATTCCAAGCAAGAATTAGAGGAAGAGACCACACAAGTAAACAGAGGTTTTCCATAAATGGAAATATTCTGTCAAGATCACATACCTATGACAATTACATGCAATGCTGTTGTGGTGATGAATCAACACTAAGAGGTACTGTAACACAACCTTCTCTTCAATCTGCAGCATGAATATCCAAGATATAAATAAAATCACTTATTGGTAGCCATGAAAATGAGAACTGACGAACATCCAGCCAAACACATATTCCATGGATTCAAATAACAAAAAACAACCAAGATGACAATCAAAGAGTATACATAAAAATTTTAATTAAAAAGAAAAATGAAAACTCTCCTTTTGGGAAGAGAGGGTTTCACAAGTTTCCAACACTTCCAATTAATTCATATAGTTTCTTTTCCTGTGATGGCAATCAATTAATCAAGATATACACACGAGCCAATAAATAAGCTTCTTGATGACTGAGATGATTATGAAATTCACTCTTTTATGTCTTCAAAACTACCAAAATGCATCTCAACTCTGTCGACTTTCCGACTGCAGTTTTCTATATGGCTCTTTGAATCATCAAACCTACAATGTAAAGGTGATAATGTGGGATCTTCTTGATTTTATTAAAATCTCTAATCCAACCACAGCGTGGTATTCTGCAAAATTGGTTTATCCAAATCCGACCATCAATTTCTTTTCTGTTCATTTCTTTTTCATTTTCAAAAAAGATAGCAAAATTCTCAAGGACTTCTCAATACAAAGGAAAGAATGCAATGCCCCTAAAAATAACTTGATGTTTCTCCTTTGCTGGATGCTTAAGCTACTCAGTGAGCAACTAGTAGTTAAGACCGGAATGAATGTGTGTACAAGCAAAAAGATATTCAACACTCTTCAATGAACAGGGTCTGTGTAAGATCCAAGGCGTTCAATAGGTGGGCCCTATTGTGTATGAGTTGTGACCCAGAATCAGGATGATCTGATATTGGCTGTACTTGTATGAAGAAGGAAAGGTAAAAGTATTCATCATGTCAGATGAAAGGAGGATTTCACACTACCGGTGAAATATCACACTTGCACGGGAGGCTATTCATAGATGGAACACATTCTTAAGATGCACTAGCATAAAAATCAAGCAAGGTAGTTATCATTCTCACACAGGCATATTAGTTTGGCATGTGTATTTGGGTATCTTGGAGTAGCAGTTCAGTAGGACTGGTTTGTGCTGAAAACCCATGAAATAGATAGCCTACGCATCTCAACACTGGTATACACAAAGGAAAATCAAAGTTCCTAAATGAGAGATTATTGGCTTGTGTCTAAAAAAACAAGCTCTTAGGCTATTTGGTTAATGTCTAATTAAGGGCCTGTTTGGATGCCTGTAAGTTGGGTAAGTGGGAAGTCACTTACAGGTGGTGTTTAGGGGAGAAAAATCACTTGTAAGTAACTTACAACCTGTAAGTCACTTACAGGTAAATCTACCAAAAAACTGCAGGGGGATGGGGGTGGAAAGTCACTTCCCTATAAGTCACTTACAGGCTCAACGGTCAGATTTTTAAAAAGAGGGGAAGAGGGAGAAACGCACCAACCCACCAACCACCATTATAGCCATGAAGCTCCAGTCAATGAAGAAGAAGCACCAACCATTGAAAACGGCAATCTCTCTCCGTCTCTGCAATCTCTCCCCCTCCCTCTCTGCAATCTCTCTTCGTCTTTGCAATCTCTCGCTGCAGTTACTGCCTTCCGTCTCTTCTCCTCCTAAAACGGTAGGGTTTCATCTACCCTTTTTTTTCTAAAACGGAAGGGATCGCGTGCTGAGTATTCCGTAAAATCTGTGGGATCCACCATGATATATATATTTGATCCACAGTGTCCATCCAATTTAATACTTAATTTTAAGTCATGATCCTAAAAATTAGCTATATCCAAAGATCAAGTGGACCACAACATAAGAAATAGTGTGAATTGAGTGTATACCGTTGAAAATTTTTGGGGGGCCACAGAAGTTGTGGATCAAGATGATTTTATTTTATTTTCCTTCATCCAGGCGTTTGTGATCTTATGAACATGTTGGATGACAAATAAAAATCTCTATGGGCATTAGAAAGGTTTCAACGATCCAATCAGTATTTCCACTGTTTCCAATGGTATGGCCCACTTGAGCTTTGGATATTCTTAAATTTATGGCTCAACGTCTACATCTAGATGAAAAAATGGATAGACGGATTGGATAAACCATATACATTTACAGTGGGCCCAACTGAATTTACTTAGTATAAAAAAAAGTATAGCTGCAACTCAGTACGCAGTCTGATTGCGTTACTGGTAACACGGTAGTGGGTGTTACCCCTGCTGTGGGTCCACCTTGATGATGTGTTATATATCCACTCCGCCCAACTGCTTCTCCATCGGGGATTTTAGGCTGCCTTGCTTGTGTTGCCAGGTTTTTCATGGAGGAAGAAATGGCATGTTAAAATATGTTGCAGTTTCTCTATCAGGGATTTTAGGCCCACCTTGCTTGACATTTCTAAATGGTTTGAATTTTCTAGTTTGCATGGACTGTGGGGCATTTCCATTCATAGTAGATGCCCATTGAGATTTGATTGGTGGGACTTATGCTTACTGTGTAAGTTTTCATTGGCCAGCAACCACACTTCCCTTATATGGACCAGTGGCCTCAATCAGAAAACCATGAATGCATCATGTATCTGGTACATAAATCCTATTTATTCTTATGGCCCTTGCAACCAAGGCCATTGTTCAAATGGACTCACTATGGATGGACCATGTCCCAATTCTTCACTTGATCATTAATAACGGTTCAACTGCAAATATCCACGGTACATTTGATTCTTGATTTCTATAACTGGAGCCATGGTTCAGCAATCTAGATGAATAGGCCGCATAGGCCGCAGTAGGGCTGACCATGGATAGCATTTCTTCTGTTTAATGCGGGTCATTGATGTATACTTTGGAATAAGTCCTATTGAAAGGAATGAATGATTGGAGAGGATGATTCCCAAGTGAAACGTTTTAAATGTAATTTCTATAGTTAAAGAAGACATTGGTAATGTAATTTAATTAGTAGATTTTCTATTAATGTTTTTAAGTTTATTTTCAATGCTTAAATTGAGTTATTTCTCCATATTATAGATATTTTGAATTCGTGAGCCCACTTTTATAGCCCACTTGATGATTGGTTTAGCTTAATAATTATCTCAAATATTCATCTTGATGGGCTTAACAAAATAACATATTTGATTCCACGTTTTTTTTTTATATGATTATAACATTTTAGAATGATTCCCCAATCTAAGCTCTGCTCGATATGAATATTCATATTTCTACCTGTAAGTAACTTACAGGTCATCCAAACAAAAAAACTAACTTACCTGTAAGTGACTTAAAACTTACATCCAAACAGGTTACCTGTAAGTAACTTTCACCTGTAAGTGACTTACAGGTTAGTCACTTACAACTTAAAAGAACTTACAGGCATCCAAACAGGCCCTAAGAAACTTATTTATGTAGACAGTAGCAAATAAGCTCAACTTTCATAAGTTGGTAAGTGGTTATCTTTTCAAAAAGAGCTTATTGTGCTTTTGCAGGTAAAGGTTAGGGCTTTATTCAATTTTTTTTTTTTAATACCAAAACTTCCCTTTGCAATCTTCCTCCCTCCAGCCACATTGTTGTTGGTAGATCTCTCTCTCTCTCTCTCTCTCTCTCTCTCTCTCTCTCATGGCTTATGTATAACCTTTAGCAATTTCCTTCTCCAAGGTGCGGGCAGCAATGGCTGTCATGGGTGTCAATTGTAGGCGATGGTTATTACCTGAATCACTTGAAACACGTCTGGCAACGGGCTACGTGGGTATAGGGCAACGAGCGTCTTACCACCATCCTCAATCTGAGAGGTCCGGATGAGTGTCAACATTCTATTATAGGAAGAAAACAGGAAATTCAAAAAAGAAGAATAAGGAGAAATGACACCACCGACGTACCAAAAACAGGAAGATCGCAGGGCGTCTCTCCATTTTCCTCTCGCTCGACGTTATAAAGAGGATTTGTGAGATCTTGGATGATCTTTGTACCTACGAGCGACCTACCATTTCCAGCGGTAGGTCTGCTTCAAGACCACGAATGAGATCTCCGTCGAGAAATGCTCAGACAGCCTGGGTAGCAGACCCCTGTGAGATGATGGAAAACCACCAAATTCCACAACTTTTTCCTTTGGTATGGCCCACCCAAATCATGCTTTAGCCTGATTTTTGCATCCTTAACCTAACATGGAATTACATATCAAGTGGTCGAATCCAGATCCTTAACTTGCCACATACAAAAAATTCTTATTTGTTGCAATCTAATTGGGCCACTTTAATGTGGCAGTACTTACAACGTCATCAATCATGATGCAGTGAAACATGAATTTTCAGTTCGTGGTAAGCAGATGATCTAGATTCCAAATGGTCAAAGTAAATCTTATATACACATCATGGTGGGCTCCAAAACTTAAGGGTTCCCATTGGCCCTTCTTTTTTCCAAAAAACTTTTTCCAGGGGAGCAAATTAAGTGCGCCCTGGCCTCACGCAAAGACAGCGTGGCCCTTACAGTAACCTCACCTTGATGAATGCACTCTAAATCCATGCTGTCCATCCGTTGTGACAAATAATTTTAGGACAAATTTTTTTTTTTTTTTTGTGAGCTTGGTAGTACACCCCACTCTCAGTTCACACTTCACTGTTAGCCACCCCCAGTAGGGATCAATACCAAGACATCAGTACCGATACCAAGACCTCAGTGTTGAAACAAGGTATCTTTCACTTAGTCTACCACTGGAGCTATGGATCAGGGTGTAAATAATTTTAGGACATGAGTCCAAGAATGTAATAGATATCTCAGGTGAACCATACTATCGGAAACAATGGTGATTAAACGCCCCACCAGTTGATAATGTCACAAAAGCCTCAATGAAGGGGAAAAACAAATATAAGATCGATCCAAAACTTTCATGGCCTATAAGATGTTTTTAATGGTCCATCACTATATTTTCCTCTGGTATTGTCCACTGAAGATTTGGATGTGGGTTATTTTTGATCTCATGCCCTAAAATAATATGAAAAAATGGATGGACGATGTGAATGTAGAATAAATGCTTCGAGGTGGGAGCCATGGGAAGGGCTGCACCATCTTGGGTGAGGCCAGTGCCGCGCCTATTCTGCTCCCTTTTAACCACTGCAAGAGAAACACCCACCCTTGATTTGTTTATGGGCTCACCCTAATACTATAGGTAGAACCCACTCGACTATTACTATTAGATGTGTAATTATAATTTATGCCCATAGCAAAAAAAAAAAGAAAAAAATAAAGGCTGATTTGTGATTTAAGTGTCTCACACTAAATGGAAATAGTTGGGAGAGAGACATTCACCCCACCCTTGATATTTATAACAATAGTTGTGATGTTTATACAAAATCCTCAATGGTAGACTCACAAGAGCTTCAACATGAGCTCATGGGTTTGAGTACCCATTGTGATGAAAAACAACACTGGTGTGAGTTCATTGGTGTGTGTATGTGTGAGGAATGCTCGGCTGCACGCCAACTGTCACGAGTTCTTGTGAGAACATTTTGAGAACTCATTTCCAGTGATATAAGCCCAAAATTTGAACGGTCTACCTAATGCAGCATCCCATGAAACCCTTAGGGCCTAACCCTTACCATGATCCAAAACTTTTGGTGGGCCATGACGAAAGAGAGAGGCAAATTAAGGGAGGAAACTATTTCCTTTTGCCATGGCCCACCGAAGTTTTGGATCAGGGTAAAAGTTGGACCATGAGGGTTTTATGGGGGTGCTGCATTAGGTGGATGATTCAAATTTTGGACTCATATCGTCGGAAATGAGTTCTCACGAGAACTCGTGAGAACCAGTGTACAACCAAGCATTCCTCACACACACACACACACACACACACACACACACACACACACACACACACACACACACACAATCCACTCTAACCATTAGATGTCACACCAAAAGTAGGCTTGATGCTCAAACATTAGGCCCCATCCACTATTCAAATGGGTCACACGAAGGGAAACAATTTAGAGAGTGAGTGTTGCTCTATTCATAATTTCTAATCATGTGGTCCAGTTAAAATATGGATAGAGTTGGTTTTTGGGCCATGGGCCTAACATGGGGTTACACACTTAGCCGTCAGGGTGGATTTTGAAATTACACTTGGAATAGGATACAACGACTATGCGTGAAAGCTTGGCAGGGTTATACGATAGTGGTTATGTTCTAGGGAGACCAAATAAATTGTTTGCCAATTAATACACAATTTTTTACTTAAACTAATATGTCAATTTAAACTAAGTAAAATAATTAACTCTAAGGCTTCCAAGTCAATAGAGGGTCTAATAACGTAAACTACACTAGATATGTCATTCGAGCAACTAGTATATATATGATAGCATACATGTGTGTAGGATATGTTAAATATTAACTCATAACACTCATCTAATCATGCATATATATAATTCACTAATCAATCATATAAATATAATTAAACAAGTGCTCAAATGACAATCACAAACACAAACATGTATAGTGGTTCGGTTTCCCTATATTTCACTATCGAAGGTTTTAAATTAGGTTCACCTTTAACATTTACAACCCTACATAAGGGCCACGATTCTACACAAGAACGTATATAGTGTACACTCTCACCGGAGGCTTCCGCAGGAAACTTTAGTTAATTTTCTATCGGCTAACCAACAACCTCGGTCCTAGTCCAATGACCTATGTTCACTCTCACTGAAAGCTCCCACACAGACTAACATGTACACAACCATGTCCGGTGAATTCGGCCCTACGCAAGAGCCTATGTCCTATACAAGAACCTATCAAGTTTGTGTTACAAACTCTTAATTTCAATCCTACACAAGAAAAGAGAGTATAAACTCATACACGACACTTACTTGTCAAATTGAGTCCCTTTGATGCGTTATTTTGGATTGCTTGATTAATACTATCCTGTGCTTCAATCAACTCCCATTTTTTCTCCCTTGATCATTGATGACGATGTTTTGCTGATGCTTTAGATCCAAGATTAACTATCTTTCATGTGATGCTTCATAGAAGTGACCAAGGTGATGTGATGTGGGTGAAACCTCCTACAACTAATAGAAAATAGAATTCTTATGGGATTCTTATTGATGGACACTCTAGATGTTGATAGACACTAGAATTTGCCAATAGAATTGGTGTCTAAACTCTAAAAAAGGCTTCAAATCATGATATTTTTGTTTGAGTTTGAAATGCTCATTAGAGTGAATAATCATTAAGAAAGGAGCATGAATCTCATTGAGATAGAGCCAATGAGGTTTGATAAAGGTTGGAATGCACTAGGGTCTCTAAAATACCAAAATTCATCATTTGCCCAAAGATCCGGGTGCAATATATATCATAAAAAGGCTCCAACAGATCTCTAACGACTAGGCTTGAGCGATCGATCCTGGCCCTCGATCGATTGAGCTAGGCCAAAAATGGTCACTCAATAAATTGTTTTGACCATGTTTGATTAATCGAGCTCGATCGCTTGAGAGGAATTGAGGATTTTTTGACCGATCGAGCTCGTGCCTCGAGCACTTGAACTAAAACATTTTGAGGTCAGTTGCTTTCTAGACGTTTTTTTGCCATGTTCGATTGATCGTAGGTCAGTAGCTTTTTAGACGTTTTTACCATGTTCGATTGATCGATCGAGCTTTACTCGAGCACAATAAAGAGTCTGCTAGCTTGGGCAATATATTTTCTAGCAGCTCGGGATTTTTATAGCATATCTTATCATGTTCCAATAAGGCTCATAAGGCTGAGGGATGATCACATAATGTTTTTCTATTAATGCAAATACCATCTAGAAGTTTAAGAGTTATTTTTTGTCAAGGTTAGGGTCATCGAAGTATCTCGTATATATGTTTTTCACTTCCTTGATGCTTGAGTTTTCATGCATTTTCGATATTTAGATTTCAAGTACTCAACCGGCTCTCTGAAACACAGACGTACGTGATTGACAAACATGGTGCACAATTAAGTACACTAACAGATTTCACACAAACACCATAGTGATGCCCACCGGAGCCGGAAAACCCAATTGATTCTCACTAAAAGAAATACGCATCCCACCTTTGTCTCTTTATCAGGCCTCTAACCCTTCATTCTCTCTCTCTCTCTCTCTCTCTCTCTCTCTCTCTCTCTCTCTCTCTCTAATGCAGGCCCACCAATAAACGAATATCATAAGCTTCTGTGGGCCCAACAAAACATCACTTTATTTACAAAAATTCATTTGAGCTTGGGCTTAAGCTTAAGTTGTTCTCGGGCCAAGCCTACATAAGCATTCTTGGGCCAGGCTTGGGCTGGACTATTATGTCTTGTTATTGGCCCTGGCTAAGTTTGAGCTTAAGTTAAACAATGCGAGCTAGGCTTGGACATAGCTTGGCTCAGCCCTAACCCAGTTCCTCAAGCTCCATGTTGTACAAACAGTTCAAAGGAGATCAAAGTTTGTTTTGTTTTTTTTTTTTTTACACGCGCACACACACCCCCACAGACTCACGCTAGTGGAATTTCACCACCTATGGGTACTTGAACCCTTGACTGGGTGTTGAAACTCCTGAGAGTCTACCACCCGAGCAAGAGCAAGGACCCAAAGGAGATCAAAGTTACATGGGTCCCATGATGGTGTATTTATCATATCCACACCGGTTTTCCATTTGGTGTAATGAGGCCCACATAGAGCCCATTGTAACGTTTATTTTCTATCCATTCTGTTCATAAGGTTACGCTGACATTGACGAAGAAATCCCTTTCCTTTGCATAAGGTTTTTTTTTTTTTTTAACACACGCACACACACCCCACACACTCATGCTGCAGTGGGATTTCACCACCAATGGATACTAGAACCCTTGACCAGGTGTTGAAACTTCTGAGAGTATACCACCTAGGGCTAAAAGTCGGGCGGGTTGGTGCTCAACCCTAACCCAACCCAAGGTTCCTATACCTCAACCCTAACCCAACCCAACCCAACCTAACCTCGGGTTGGGAATTCTCAATCCAAGCCCAACCCAAGCGGGCTCGGTCGGGTTGATCGGGTATACGTGTTAATATTTTCGTTATTACATTAGTTTATTACATTTCAATATAGGACTTATTTTTTGTATCTATGATTTTATTAATTATATATGTGATTATTTGTCATAAAGAACTTCATTTTTTTTTCTTTAAAAAAACAAGCTAAAATATAGGACAACTACTCCTTTAAAAGTAATGTAGCATAGCACTCAATCTATTCTATTTGGGAGAGAGAAAATCCGGCATATCTTGTTACCTTGAGTCCTTGGATATGACATGGACAAATGAGACCCGACATCACTAGTGTGCCTTCAACACAAATGATTCACACTCAATTATAATTTATAAGTAACTTTTATATTGATCGGGTTTGGGTTGAGTCGGTCAACCCGAGCCCAACCAAATTTTTATCGGGTTGGTATTTGTATAGCCAAGCTTGAGTTCGGACCCAATATATCCTGCCTGAGCCCAACCCAATGTCAGGTCGTTCACGGGTCGGTCGGGTTGAACCCGCCCAACTTTCAGCCCTAATACCAAGATCCTACAACAACTTACTTTATGCATGGATTGTACGTGTGGGATATCCTACCAATCTTAAAATCAGTAGCTTCTGAAAACCACGTACATTTGGGATAAGATGTCCCGCCACGCGCTTTTTAAGATTGCACGTGCAAATGTATGTGGTTTTCAGGAGCTACTGATTCCCAGGTAGAGTACTTTGGCTCGTACCAATGCACTTAGAAAATCGTACAAATGAATCTTGTTTAACCCTCCAAATCATGGCAGATAAACTATCATGGTCATGAGTCCAAAGTCAGATGATCGAAAGATCATGACCATTGATTAATCAGACTGTTTTGGTACATTTCATCTTATCCATTCATTATGTGCCCACCAATTGATCATTTAAAACATCATTTTAATGTAAATTTTGGTTCATGGCCTCTCTATATTGTGGCCCACTATTTGGATGGTTATTTGGATTAGACGTATGCAATGTATACAACTTTTTAGTACACAAGTATGTACCATAACATGAAGCCAAGGTATCAATCCCACATTGAATAGAGACTAAATAATGGGAAAGGAGTGAGGGTTAGAAAAGAAAAGAGATGGTGACCGTTGAATCATACTTATCTGGACGGGGTTGATTGGGCAATCAAGAAAACCCAGGGCCTAGGTTAGTGGCCTCCATTGCACTTAGGAGGAGTGCTGACTTAGCATCTCCTCAAGTAGGAGAGTGCACGACATAATTTGTGGTAGAGGGGGTACGTGCACGCGCGGCCCCTACAATTCAAAATCAAATCTATACTTTCGTACTTTTTATTTAACGGTTTGGATGTAATGCTTATGTGTGGGGTCTTCCAATAGAAGGGTACGGTGATGTTTGTGAGAAATCTGGGTGGGTCCCATATCCTATCCATCTCTGCTTTGGATCAAGCTAATATTTCATTTTGTGGATCAAGTTAATGTTTTATCAATGGTTTGGAGGTTGGGATGGCATGCATAAACCACAGTGCTAGTGGATAAGGAGTAGTTTCAACGGTGGGCATTTCCTGTCTACTTTTTCCTGCCATGTGGTCCACTTAGTTTCTCCTGCCATGTGGTCCTAGTTTCTCCTGCCATGTGGTCCACTTGAGTTTTTAATATTGAGAAGCTTCGGCTCACTCCGGTCCACTTGAGTTTTGGATTTAGAGAAGTTCCAACAGTAGCATTTCCTTAGGGGCCGATTGGATGGTATTGGAAGGGATTGGAAGTTAAATCCTGGGATTGGCCGTGTGTGCCAAACAGACTGGGTGATCTGATCCTGGGATATAGCAATCCCATGGATTTTAAGACAATCCACTGACAACACCATCATTACCTTTAAATCCCATCCAATCCACATTAATCTGTTCAAATTTTCCTGGGACGTGTTTGGTTCGAGGGATTGGGAGGGATGGGAAGGTTTAATCCTGGGATTGGCCAGGCGTGCCAAACGGATTCGATATAGCAATCCCATGGATCTTAAGACAATCCTGACAATACCATCATTGCCTTGAAATCCATGCCATCCAACCTAATACCATTCAATCCCTTCCAATCCACCCGCCCAAACGGTCCCTTAACTGCTTTTTCCTGCCCATGCGGAGAAGTTTCAGGGTACTTGAGTTTTGGATTCGGAGAAGTTACAGTGTTAGTCATTTCGCTAACTGCTTTTTCCTATCATGTGGCTCATTTGAGTTTCCAATCTGTCTTCTTTTTTTTTTTTGGCTTATGTCTTAAAATAGATAGATGAGGTGGATTTTTCACAAACATTAGGATGGCCTCACCTACTTATGTTGCAGGAGCTCCCTACCACAGATGTCACAAGCAATCACCGCCCACATCCAAGCCATCCATCAGGTGATGCACACCCATCCAGTCAAATGATCAAGTGGGGTCCGTGTACAAAACTACTGGATAATTAACATAAATTCTCTAATGGCCATCTACAACATGATTAGATTTAATAATAGTTATGGTCGTTTGACTGCCTGGATTTGAGTGCATTCCAAATCCAAAACCCATCTTTCAGTGTTTGGCAGCAAAACAATTGTGAATGCATTCTAAATCATTGTAAAGTAATGATTTGAAATCACAATAAAATGTTGTGATTTCATATTCATCATCTCCTATGGCTTTCTTTCGAAGTGTTGGTGACCTTCGAAATTGAGAAGGACAGTTCCTCCTTCAAAGAGGTTGTAGTGTCTAGTTGGCATGGGCCAGCAACACAGGTGGCCCCACTGAATACTTAGGTGAAATTCATTCTTACCACTAGGTGCTTAACCCCATACTAGGCTTAGGGTTTAAAAAATCAGCTCGATTTTTTATTTCAGTAGACTACGTGATTGGAAACAGCTATAAGCAAGGTGAACCCTCCAAATTGTTTTCCTTGGTGTGGGTCGCCTTAATCACAAGTGGGATTTTTTTTTTAAAACCAAACCTAAATTTTCATGTAGCATCTAATGGTTGGAGTGGATTTCATATAATTATCACGAGTCATGCTCACCTATGCACCTTCTTAGGCGAGCACTCATGGGCACCTTTGTACACATGTCATGGGCTCAAAATCCAAACACTCCAGTTAATGTGGAAACCCATGAAATTTCCAGGGCCTAACTTTCAGCTTGATCCAAAACTCTAGTGGGCCATAGCAAAGAGAGGCAAATCAAGGAAGATAATTGTTTCTTTTTGCCATGATCCACCGGAATTTTAGATCAAGTTAAAAGTTAGGCCCTGTGGTTTCATGGGGTGCTGCATCCGTGTACTGTTCAGATTTTTGGGCCAAATCACGTATCAAAAAGCACTCACGAATTCTCACGAGTAGTTCTAGATAAGCATTTCACTAATTATTTCAGTGAGCCTATAAAAAAATCAAGGGTGGACATTTCTCTCCCAAGCATTTCTTTTGGTGTGCCTACCTGAATCACAAGTTAGGTGTAACATTGGATGATGCATCTAATGGTAGGAGTGAATTTGACGTGCACATCACTTTAGCCCTAGATGGATTGTCTTCATCCTGAAATTTATTGAACCTATTGAAAAGTGAACATTTTCATGTTAGTGGGCCACTTTAAGCTTGGAATTACCTCAATTGTAATTAAAGTTTATATCTTAATGAGTTCATGATAATAACTGTCTACAATGTTACACACACACCATTTTGAAACATTGTAGATGATTTATTAATTAAATTCAAGCTTTTATGAATATATTACGAGATTCCAATACTTCCATAACATAGTTAATCAAATAGAAACTTTGGGTTTCTATATATTTCAATTACAGCATAATTGAAAATTTCAAATACATTAGATTTAAGTATATTTTTGATTTGGAATCTAATTCATTTCAAATACAAGCAACCAAATAAGCCCTTTAGATTTTTTTTAAAGTCACCCATCAGGTGGCTCTCCATGTTTGACATCATCCAAAAGGATGTTGGTTTTTTATGTGCCCCATGGTTCAGTGAATGTTGGTTTTAGTTAAATCAACCAAGGAAGCCTGAAACCTTGTCTGCAAAAACCTTCTTTTATGCAAGTGCATCCAAACACACCCTAACTAGCCTTTTTCAATTTTGAAGTGCTTTTGTATAATTGTCAGGGCATGGGTTATGCATGAAAAGAATTTAACCCATGCATGATTCAATGGATGTTACTCCACGGGTCATAAATTCTGTTAGTGAATTAGGTGGGCCACACAACAGGGATTTAGTTGGGAGGAAACATCATCCTTGATTGAATGGAGGACCCACGGTGTTTTATATGAAATTCATGCCATACATGCTCTTCATATGGGTTCTTACTCATACCTGTGATAAACTCACAAGAGATTTGAGTACCCATTGTTAGTTTTGCACCATTTAAAACATGTTGGTGACTCTCCAAATGAACGCATGGCATAGTTGCTGGGCAATCCAGACCTTGAGAATACTCCTGCCCAAATGTGGATGGAACATAATCATCCATTTGATGAGCATTCATCAGATGATATGATGTAGAGCGGGCCGGAGACAGTTTCATGGCCAAGATAGATCAAAAAAGGCCTGGTCAACCACGAAAGTGATCCAGACCGTCAAACTTTAAATCGGGCATATCTTGCAATCCAGAATGAGTTATCTAATGTAAAATATATGATTTGGGGGTAGGACGAGCTACTTTAGCTACCCAAACTAGCCCGGTTGCACAAGCCAGATCTGTGAAATACCATCAGATCGATGACAATTTTCCTATTTTAATTTTATTTTTACTATAAATAGTAAGTTTTAATTTAATTATAACTCTTCAACCATTGGGCTTCAAGAGTTGTGCCAACGTAAAAAGTGCTTAGAGTAATTAAGAGAACAACGTGGTGAAGCCATGCTTACTACTTTTGGTCGAAAATTAGGACTTTTAGTTGTAGTTTGATTCTGAAACTTCTCCAATGATTTAGTATCCATATTTAAAGGGTTGTAGACTCATTCATTTCATTCATCAATCAAATTATGAATTTTATAGAATTTAATTTCTACTTTTCTTACTTTTTTCCCTTGGATTCGAAAAGTCTCTATAAGGAGCCTATAGAAGCTCAGTAGGTCCGAAGTAGTTATCCTTGAGGAAGACGGTGATCAATCTCATCACGTTTATCGATGCACATGATATGTACCAATTCATGATGGGATCTAAAAATTTTACAATAGGGAAGCGGATGGATCACACCACTTGAAACAGTGACGAATGAAAATTAAGAACTTTTAGTGGGCCACAAAAGTTTTGGATCAAGCCCATGTTTGTATTTCCCCTTTATTCATGTTTGTTTGACCTTATTAATAGGTTGGATGACAAATAAACATTACCATAGGTTTTAGGAAGTTTTTAATGGTGAGAGAGTTCAATCGCTACTGTTTCTTATAGTTTGGTCCACTTGAGATTCGGACTATGTATAAAATGTACTGGAAAAACATGAATGGACGGTGTGGATATACAACAAATCATCAAGGTGCCCCAAAGGTAACGGTAACCCCCATTACGGTGGTCTGGATAGTTGTCAGTCAGTCAAACGTCTGAGGAGGTTGTGTCACCACCATTTCAAACAGGTGCTAAACTCACGTTGGAGTCCTAAACCATGAAATTATAGGGAGCGGATTGCCTGTGGCCGGGGTTGTTGGGTACACAGATATTTCCGTGACAAATTCACTCCGACCATCCGTTTTGAAAGAGAAAAATAGGGTGGGATTTTAAAAATCAGGCAGATCTAAAACTCAGGTGGACCACACCAACAAAACAAAACAGTGGGAACAACAACTTCCACCGTTGAAACCTTACTGGAGCTGATCATGATGTTTATATGCCATCTAAACCGTTCATAAAATTATTAACACTCAGATAAACTCTAGGAATAAATATTATCATGATAAAAAACTTCTGTAACCGTCAGGCGTTCAATCCCCACTATTTCGTGTGGTATGGTGGATCTGCCTGACTTTTAGATCCCGTCCTATTGTGGTCTTTGAAAACGGATGGACGGAGTGGATTTATCACAGACATCTCTGTGGGCCCTACACAGCTCTGGACATAGAGATATTCTGCATCACAGGCAATCCGCTCCCGAAAAGGTAGTGATAAACTGATAATGCAACGTACGGCGCAGCGAAAAGGAGACTTCCAGGCTTATCGTGTGAACGGAAGTGGAAATTTGAAAAGGCGACCTGATTCACTTGCGGAGGCTTTTGCACATTTAATGTACACGCGGGTTGCAACTTAATTCAAACCGCTCAAATCATATGCACGACTTCAGTACCCGAATCAAATTAATTCAGTTACCCAAACCACCTGATTCGTGAAAATTATCCGGAGGAATTTAAATAAGGATCTTTGATTTTGACAATCTAATTGATGGGAAATGGCCCACCAAGATGCATGTGTGTTATCCACAATGTCCATCCAATTTTTCGGCTCATTTTAGGGCATTAGCCCCAGAGCTGAACACAAGTTGATCCGAGTTGAGCTTGGTACAGCTCACCTCGGGTTGGCCAACAGTTAACCCCAGCTCGAACTCGGCTTAGCTCGGTTTTCAAGCTTGACTAGCCAACTCAGCTCGGTTCGGTTAGCATCTTGGGCTACTTTGAGTAGAGTTCGAGCCTATAAGACATTTTCTCAAACACATATAATGCATTTTCAATCTTTCATAGAATGCAAAACAGCAACAACACCTCACAGGTGTTTCATCAAATACTCAGCAAATAGTATAAAAAACAAAATATAATGGTAGTTTTATAGTATAAAGGTTTTTTTTAGTGATTTGTTTCATATCCATCCCTTCCTCGCCACCAACTGATTCTATGAAGAATGTATCCATCTGAAACAACACTTCGTTGAGTCATTTCATCTAATGCTTGACGAGCAGCATTAAGATAAAAATAACCGAGTCACCAAGTTGATTCGAGTTGAGGTTTGAGCTGAATTGACTCGAGCTTGGGCAAGCACGGCTCGAAATTTTTTTTTGAACTCCAAAAACTAACTTGACTCGGTCCGAATAAACTTTCGAGTCAAGGCGAGTTGAATGAGTTGCTCGAACTAACTTGACTCATGTACAGCTCTAATTATCCCACCAAAGGAAACAATATTGAGGATAATGACGGCCTCCATTGAAACCATCTTAATGCCCATAGTGATGTTTATTTAACATCCAACCTAACTATTCATAAGTCACACGAACACATATGCATAAACAAAAATACCAGCTTGATCAAAAACTTTTGTTGGCCTCAAGAAGTTTTTAATGGCAGGTGTTCAATCCCCATTGTTTTTTGTGGTATGGTCCACTTCAATTTTGGCTAACATCGTAAACTAAGCTGGAAAAATAAACGAACAACATGGATGAAACACACATCACCCTATAGCTCATATACTTTACTCAATATGATATAGGTACAAAGTTACATGGGATGCAATAGGCGCCATTTCAATGTGCTGCAAAGGTAATTTGGCAAAGAGGGGCCCATCAACTTTCACAAGTAGCTATTTGGCCCAATATACCTGCACGGATGCAAATTTCCTGCGGAAGCCTTTTGGAGTAGGTTCCTCAGCTAAGCTAAGATGCTAGGTTGGGCCTACTGTGATGTTTGTGGGAAATTCATCATGTTCATCCATTTTGTAAAATCATTTTTATAACATTCAACCAAAAATGAAAACAAGGTGTACACAAAACTCAAGAGGGGATTCAATGACCACCACTAAAATATTTTTATGTTCACAAAAGTTACATATCAGGCTAAGTTTTTCATGTTTTCACTTCATCCTAGTGGAAATTATTGATTGACGTCTTAAACCAGTAAATCAATAGATCCAGTAATAACAAGTTCGATACCATTAAGCAGATTTTGATGCCATCAAGACTAGTAAAAATCTAGAACTTTCGACTTTAAGTGTCTTGATCGAACAATTTAAGTAGTAAATAAACATCTAGATAGATCCTAAGAATGCTTCGACATAGGAAATTCTTTTTTCAGTTTTCCGTCTGCTATGGCCCACGTCATAGCCCCTTAACGTAACATTGTCTGGACTTACTCAGCTGAGACCCATCACCTAGGGGCGAGCCCACCAGGTTGCCATATGTCCCACCGGTCTACAGGCATGGCAAGTACCAATCAGCGTCCTGTACATCCCACTGTCGCGAGTCAGCGCAGATTTCGTGCGAGAAACCCTTCCCCATGAAGTTCCTACCCAAGGATTTTGGGTGGAGCCCACTGTGATGTTTGTGAGAAATCGAACCTTTTTATCCGTTTTTGGAGCTCATTTTAAGACCTAAGACTGATGTAGAGCGGGTCGCAGACAGTTTCATGGCCAAGATGGATCAGAAAAGGCCCGGTCGATGACAGAAGGGATCCGGACCATCGGACCTTAAATCGGGCGTATCTCGCAATCCGGAATGAGTTATCTGACGTAAAATATATGATTTTGGGGTAGAACGAGCTACTTTAGCCAACCAACCCTGCTACGCCGAGTTGCGCAGCCCGGAATTGCGAAAAATCCCTTGATCGATGGTCGTTTCTCTGTTTTAATTCCGTTTTTACTATAAATAGTAAGTTTTAGTTTGATTATAACTCTTCATCCGTTGGGCTTTAGGAGTTGCGCCCAACGTGAAAAGAGTTTAGAATAATTAGGGGAACGGTTTGGTGAAGCCAAATAAGACACTTACTATTTTTGGCCGAAAACCTTGCGCACTAGTAGACATCACGACCGTCTATAAATAGTAAGTTTACTATTTATAGTAAGTCGCGGATTCTTGGAGTTTGAGTTGTAGTTTGATTATGATTTCTTTCCCATTGCTTGATACCCTTATTTAAAGGGTTGTAAACTCGTTTTTAATCATTCATTAATCAATTTCGAATTTATTAGAAGTTATTTCTATTTTCTGCTTTCTTTCCTCATGGATTCGAGAAGTCTCTGTGAGGAGTCCAGAGAAGTTCCGTGGATTCGGAATAGTTATCCTCTTGAGGAAGACAGTGCTCGACCTCACGTCCTCCCCTGCGTCAGTGACGAAAAATGAGTAGATCCAAAACTCAAGTGGACCATAGGAGATGAAACAGTGGAGAAATGAATGCCTACCATTGAAACTTTCCTAGGCTCCACATTGATGTCTATATTCCATCCAAACCGTTTATAAGGTTATTTTCACTGAGATAAAGTGAAAATAACCAAAACTTACACCTATACAAAACTTTAGCAGCTATATAAATGTTTCAACGGTGGTCACTGAATTCCAACTGTTTCCTCTCGTGTGGCCCATATGAGCTTTGGGTCCACCTTATTTTTTGGTCGCATGTCCTAAAATGAGCTCGAATATGGATGAACGGGTTGGATTTTTCAAAAACATCGCAGTGGACCCCACCTATAATCCTTGCGGGGGAAATCCGCGTCCGTCAGAATGGTACACAAGATATGTTGAACAATCCCCGGTCTCTGATTCATCGACACTGGTTCGTGGAAACAGGACCGTTAGATATCTTTCATTTTCAACCGTCCAATAAATATACACCAATCTCATAAACATATAATTAAATAATTATTTTATTATTGTTGTCTATCTAGAACGGGTGCCATAATTTGAATGTACTTTATGCCACGTGTACATTATTTTCCAAGTAATTTCTGGGTGCCTGCGTATCACCGATCACACTCTTCAGATTATTAAAGTTTTTCTCCAGATCTTATCTGGGTACCTATCACTTAAAACTCCACGCCATCTTTTAAATTGAGGTGTGATCCGGTAGTACGGAAATGATGTGGTCTCCACATACTTTATGTGCATCTAAACCGTCCATCACACTCGTCCTCTCAGGTTACTCTTGGGGCCCAAAAATAAAGCTCGATCCATAACTCAGTTGGGCCCACCGGAGTTTCGCTTTGGGCTGATTTTTGGGCCCTAGAGGTAGCATGAATCGAGGTATCTGATGTATGGATTGGATGTCTTGCTCTCTCGACTTGATAGTATTGGTTTAGGCTGATTTTTTTAACCTTGATGTACGGATTGAATGTCGTGTATATATCATGTGGGCCCACATCTGCCCAATACCAACATAGAAGGTAGGCCCTCCGTGGAGATCTCTGTCCTAAAATATCAGGCTCATCTACTCGATCGCTGATAATTAACATTGGTTCATCTTATATCAGATTAATATCTTTCAGCTATGGCTCCGTCCCTCTCATGTAATTGCAGGTATTGGAGTAACATTATCTATTGATAAATATCTAACTTTAGGTATTTTTTAAATTTGATTTAACTGTAAAAGACTACAACGTATATATACTAAGGTATAATTGATTGTATGCGATTTCTTCCTATATACGTCTCTTAAATTTTATTTCATAGAAGGTAAGGATTCGTATATGGCACAAGATTGGAAAGTAAATATGAAAGATGATGACCAGAAGCATTGAGTGACAGCCAAATGATGGAGTGGTTTAATATAATATTACTGTGTTTTATTATTATTATTATTTTCTTTTTGAATTGCTTGAATGGTGGTTACACAATATCTGAATTTGAACGTGAAACTTAATAGTGTCAGATAGAGTTGTTTTAAGCTGCTCACCAAGTTGAAAATGATAAGAAAGAGCAAAAAAGAAAGAAAGAAAAAATAGGAATCATATGCACGACTTCCAAGCTTATCGTGTGAACGTAAGTGGAAATTTGAAAAGGCGACCAGATTCACTTGCAGAGGCTTTTGCACATTTAATGTACACGCGGGTTGCAACTTAATTCAAACCGCTCAAATCATATGCACGACTTCAGTACCCGAATCAAATTAATTCAGTTACCCAAACCACCTGATTCGTGAAAATTATCCGGAGGAATTTAAATAAGGATCTTTGATTTTGATAATCTAATTGATGGGAAAAGGCCCACCAAGATGCATGTGTGTTATCCACAATGTCCATCCAATTTTTCCGCCCATTTTAGGGCATTAGCCCCAGAGCTGAACACAAGTTGATCCGAGTCGAGCTTGGCACAGCTCACCTCGACTAGGCTAACAACTAACCCCAACTCGAACTCGGCTTAGCTTGATTTTCAAGCCTGACTGGCCATCTCGGCTCGGTTCAGTTAGCATCTTGGGCTACTTTGAGTAGAGTTCGAGCCTATAAGACATTTTCTCAAACACATATAATGCATCTTCAATCTTTCATAGAATGCAAAACAGCAACAACACCTCACAGGAGTTTCATCAAATACTCAGCAAGTAGTATAAAAAAACAAGATATAATGGCAGTTTTATAGTATAAAGGTTTTTTTTAGTGATTTGTTTCATATCCATCCCTTGCCACCAACTGATTCTATGAAGAATGCATCCATCTGAAACAACACTTCGTTGTCATTTCATCAAATGCTTGACGAGCAGCATCAAGATAAAATAACCGAGTCACCAAGCTGATTCGAGTTGAGGTTTGAGCTGAATTGACTCGAGTTAGGGCAAGCTCGAACTCGGCTCGAAATTTCTTTTTGAGCTCCAAAAACTAACTTGACTCGGTCTGAATAAAATTTCGAGTTGAGGCGAGTTGAATGAGTTGCTTGAACTAACTTGACTCATGTATATATAGCTCTAATGATCCCACCAAAGGAAACAATATTGAGGATAACGACAGCCTCCATTGAAACCATCCTAATGCCCATAGTGATGTTTATTTAACATCCAACCTAGCTATTCATAAGTCACACGAACGCGTTTGCATAAACAAAAATACCAGCTTGATCAAAAACTTTTGTTGGCCCCGAGAAGTTTTTAATGGCAAGTGCTCAATCCCCACTGCTTTTTGTGGTATGGTCCACTTCAATTTTGGCTAACATCTTAAACTAAGCTAGAAAAATAAATGAACAGCATGGATGAAACACACATCACTCTATAGCTCATATACTTTACTCAATATGATATAGGTACAAAGTTACATGCGATGCAATAGGCGCCATTTCAATGTGGTGCAAAGGTAAGTTGGCAAAGAGGGGCCCATCAACTTTCACAAGTAGCTATTTGGCCCAATATACATGCACGGACGCAGATTTCCTGCGGAAGCCTTTTGAAGTAGGTTACTCAGCTAAGCTAAGACACTAGGTTGATGTTTGTGAGAAATTCGCCATGTTCATCCATTTTGTAAAATCATTTTATAACATTCAACCAAAAATGACAATAATGTGTATGCAAAACTCAAGTGGGGATTCAATGACCACCATTAAAACATTTTTATGTTCACAAAAGTTACATATTATGTAAGTTTTTCAAGTTTTCACTTCATCCTAGTGGAAATTATTGATTGATGTCTTAAACTAGTAAATCAATAGATCTATTAATAACAAGTTCGATACCATTAAGCAGATTTCAATGCCATCAAGGCTAGTAAAAATTTAGAATTTTCGACTTTTAAGTGTCTTGATCGAACAATTTAAGTAGTAAATAAACATCAAGATAGATCCTACGAATGCTTCGACATAGGAAATTCTTTTTTCAGTTTTCCATCTGCTATGGCCCACGTCATAGCACCTTAACGTAACATGGTCTGGACTTACTCAACTGAGACCCATCACCTACGGGCGAACCCACCAGGTCGCCATATGTCCCCCCGGTCTACAGGCATGGCAAGTACCAAACAGCGTCCTGTACATCCCACTGTCGCGAGTCAGCGCAGATTTCCAGCGAGAAAGCCTTCCCCATGAAGTTCCTACCCAAGGATTTTGGGTGGAGCCCGCTGTGATGTTTGTGAGATATCTAACCCTTCTATCCGTTTTTGGAGCTCATTTTAAAACCTAGGACCAAAAATGAGTAGATCCAAAACTCAAGTGGGTCATAGGAGATGAAGCAGTGGGGAAACGAATGCCTACCATTGAAACCTTTCTAGGCTCCACCTTGATGTTTATATTCCATCCAAACCGTTTATGAGGTTATTTTCACTGAGATAAATTGAAAACAACCAAAACTTACACCGATACAAAACTTTTGTGGCTATATAAATGTTTCAACGGTGGTCACTGAATTCCAACTGTTTCCTCTCGTGTGGCCCATTTGAGTCTTGGGTCCACCTTTATTTTTGGTCGCATGCCCTAAAATGAGCTCGAAATATGGATGAACGGGTTGGATTTTTCAAAAACATCGCAGTGGACCCCACCTATAATCCTTGCGCAGGAAATCCGCGTCGTCAGAATGGTACACAAGATATGTTGAACAATCCCCGGTCTCTGATTCATCGACACTGGTTCGTGGAAACAGGACCGTTAGATATCTTTCATTTTCAACCGTCCAATAAATATACACCAATCTCATCAACATATAATTAAATAATTATTTTATTATTGTTGTCTATCTAGAACGGGTGCCATAATTTGAATGTACTTTATGCCACGTGTACATTATTTTCCAAGTAATTTCTGGGTGCCGGCGTATCACCAATCACACCCTTCAGATTATTAAAGTTTTTCTCCAGATCTTATCTGGGTACCTATCACTTAAAACTCTACGCCATCTTTTAAATTGAGGTGTGATCCGGTAGTACGGGTATGATGTGGTCTCCACATACTTTATGTGCATCCAAACCGTCCATCACACTCGTCCTCTCAGGTTACTCTTGGGGCCCAAAAATAAAGCTCGATCCATAACTCAGTTGGGCCCACCAGAGTTTCACTTTGGGCTGATTTTTGGGCCCTAGGGGTAGCATGAATCGAGGTATCTGATGTATGGATTGGATGTCTTGCTCTCTCAACCTGATAGTATTGGTTTAGGCTGATTTTTTTAATCTTGATGTACGGATTGAATGTCATGTATGTGTATATATCATGTGGGCCCACATCTGCCCCATACCAACATAGAAGGTAGGCCCTCCGTGGAGATCTTTGTCCTAAAATATCAGGCTCATCTACTCGATCGATGATAATTAACATTGGTTCATCTTATATCAGATTAATATCTTTCAGCTATGGCTCCGTCCCTCTCATGTAATTGCAGGTATTGGAGTAACATTATCTATTGATAAATATCTAACTTTAGATATTTTTTAAATTTGATTTAACTGTAAAAGACTACAACATATATTCTAAGGTATAATTGATTGTATGTGATTTCTTCCTATATACATCTCTTAAATTTTATTTCATAGCAGGTAAGGATTCGTATATGGCACAAGATTGGAAAGTAAATATGAAAGATGATGACCAGAAGCATTGAGTGAGAGCTAAATGATGAAGTGGTTTAATATAATATTATTGTGTTTATTATTATTAATTTTTTCTTTTTGAATTGCTTGAATGGTGGTGACACAATATCTGAATTTGCAGGTGATACTTAATAGTGTCAGATAGAGCTGTTTTAAGGTGCTCACCAAGTTGAAAATGATAAGAAAAGGCAAAAAAAAAAAAAGAAAAAAAAAAAAGGGAAAGGTACGGAACAGTCTCGGCCGATTAAACCTTCTTCGCCCCACCATAAATGTTTACATTCATACATTTGTAAGGCAACTTCTACCAAATGTATGTAGGGAAACAATAAATAGTAGCCTTTTTTTTTTTTTTTTTTTTTGGGGGGGGGGGGGGGGGTTAGCATGTTAGTTAGGTTGTTAGTACACACCCATGTCGGTACACACACGCTTGTTAGTTAGGTTGTTAGTACACACCCATGTCAGTACACACACCATGTTAGCCAACCCCACCAGGGACCATAAATAGTAGCCTGATGCAAAACAATATACCCTAATATTTCTTGTAGTGTGGCCTACTTGAATTTGAATTTTACTGATTTTTGGGCTCCATGCAGCAAATGAATGTCACATGGAGGATAAAGTTCATGAGATGACTCCGTCCAACAGCTACATTGCCTAACGTTCACAATGGCACTGGTTCAAATTTCAGGCAGGCCACATCATAGGCAAGAGATGTATGGGAGATTGATGTACCATTAGTTGAGTGTGAGCTCACCATGGTTTATATATACAATCTGATCAATTCATCGTGACTCTTTTCACTTGGATTGAGGTACTCTCAAAAGTTTAGCTTTTCCTATACTCAAGTAGCCCACAGCACATGAATTTAGAGGTTACAAGGAGATGTTACACCATTTTCTTTGTTGAGGCCCACTTGAGTTTTGAATCAATGTGATTTTTGACATCAAGGCCTAAAATGGAGTTTTACATTTGGTGGGTGGGGTGGTTCTCGTTTGCATGAAGTCGTCCTGTGGGTGGGGTGGTTCTTGTCCACATGAAATCATCCTGTTATGCAGATGCCCTGTATTATGCACAGTTTGGGAGTTAAAGCAGGGTACTGCCTTTCGGACCAAACTGGGTGTCAGTTCAACTTACAGAGCACGGGCTTACTAAGGAGCATAGCAGACTTTGTCGATCCGAGTCGGTCGAACCGATGGTGACCGTCAATCTGACTGTCGGACTCCGACTCTCGTGCGCAGTTTTGCAAAAAATGTGGTATTTAAGTCAAATTATGATTAAAACTTGGTAAGGTGAGTATTTTTATTTTTTTTCTCTCATAGAGCAAAGAGTTTGCAAGTTGGGGTTTGGGAAGGGATTTTCTCGAGGGCTAGGGCTTTCCTAGGTTGCACATAGTAATGGAAGACCGGATTGCATACATAATCGAAGAAAGTGAGTGGTGTACTTGTATATATCTAAATTTTCAATAATAGTGAAAACATTTATCGCTTTGTGGGCAGTTAGACAAAAGTGTCGAATGGTCCAAATTCAACATGCATGCGTGGCCCACTTGATTAGTGTTCCACCATCGATTTTTTTTATTTAATATATATAAATATATATATATATATATTTTTTAAGTATAGACTACTTGATGAACTGATCAGATTTCAAACACGTTTGCCGTGTGCCTAGATTTCTGACCCACGCTTTTATACCCTTACATGAATATCCCTCACGAGATCACGACCCATAAGATATATGGGTTGCGCATACGCAGAGGCAAAGGGTAAATGGACATGGGAATTCTGTTTTTTTTTTTTTTTTTGCACCGCGATTGGTTAACGTCATTATTGTTTTATCAGCGAAGCTTCATTAAATGCAATGAGCAATTGCAACAACCAACAAGCATGGTTTTTATGATTGTGGCATGCAGACGTAGATTCAAAGGTAACCTGCCATTAGGCATCCGTTAAAGAGTTAGAAAACTCATAAATTGATTTGTCCTCATTTGAACTATGTTAATAGTATAATAGGAATACTGAACAATCAATTTTAAATATTCCAAATGTTATCTCGTCACACTGGTGCACTCATTTAAGAAGACCCGAATTAAATTCTTTGCACAGATTCGAAGTGAGAAAGAAAGAGCCGAAAGATTGAATCAAATTTAAAATTAGAAACTAAAGAAGTCTCTTATATAGATTTCAAATGTTGGCTCGAATGGGGTGTATATACACCCATGCCAATAGACATGGTTATTGGATTTTTTTGAAAAAGAAAATAATTTTCTAACTCTATTTTAAAATACAAAATAAATAACCATTGTAAATCAAATTTCAAAAGGCAACAAAAAGTGTCCATACCCAGCCCGGCACGGATGTGTGGTTCATGGCATAAATTGAGGTTGATGGCATAGCTCTCTAAAAGGGACTTAAGCCCTATACAAAATTTGAAATTTTATAAATCTAAAATTTTCTTCATACTTATACGATATATAAATAAACCCACATAATTACAAGATAAAATGCTTTTGTTGCTTCATTAAAAATTTGGACAAAGTTTTTCAAATAATTTACAATTATTTATTTATTTATTTTGAAACACTAAAAATACAACATATAAAACACTCAAGATCTATGGGGTCCACCATGTTGCATGGGCAAGCGAAAAATTCTAGACGCCGGTGCCCTGACATAGCAAGAGATGGACAGTCCTAATAGGGGTTCTGGGGGGCCCACCTTGATGTATGTATTTTATTTGCACCATCTATCTAATTAGACAAACCATTTTAGAGGATGAGCCTTAAAATAAAGCAAATTTAAGCCTTAAGAGGATTACACCACGTAAAAGGAGTGGAGATCGAACTCATATTGTTGAAAACCTCTCTGAAGCCATATAAGTTTCGCATTAGGCTAATATTTATGCTATCCCTTCTTCCATATATGTCCTTATTACCAGGTTGGATGACAAACCTTACTAACAGGTTGGATAGCAAATAAACATGAAGGTTGGGCCAGGAAGGTCTCATTCATAGGCATCATTGTCACCGCTGCTTACTGTGAGTGGTGTGGTCCACTCGGGCTTTCGATCTGCCTCCTTTTTTTAGCTCATCCCCTAAAATGATATGCCCAAATGGATGAACAGTGTGGATAATTCATCACAGTGGGTCCCACAAATCCATCCTTCTCTAGCTAGGTCCTAACGGGGTAGTACCCAATCCGCCGATTAAACTAAATAGTCCGTACGAGGTGTAGTCCGTACGAGGTGTGCCTGCATGAGATTTTACCAGGATGATTTTTGTATACTCTCTTCATCCGGTGAGTTACACCCGATTAACGGATTTGATGAAAGATACACACCTTGGTGGCCCAAAACACAAGCCTATGGTTGAAATCCTTTCCCCATTGTTCCATGTGGCTTAGCCCATCTGCATCATTGATCGATCTGATTTTTGGCGCCAAAGGCCTATCATCGTATAGAAACATGATAGACGGACTAGATTATACATACACAACATGGTGGACCTCGTGGACATGTTGGAAACAGGTTTTCAGAGGATTCCAGTGCCAACAAATAAAAAAGAATGGCCTGTTTGGCAGGCCACGCTCAGATTGCGCAGACGTTTTCCAAATTGAGATGTGTTCAACGCGTGGATGGAACGGCTCACAGACGCGCATGCAATTAACAAACGTCATTATCCAAGTGGTTGACGTCTAATCGGCGGCAAAAACAGGAGAGAAACTGTTACTCTGGAGCTGTAACGAATCATAGACAGTCACTGAAAAAATTACTTAGAATTTGTCCACGTGGCAGAAAACTCAATCAAATTCAACTGTCTGAATTATCATTCCTATTTCAAATATGTCATGATTCAAATTATGGTTCGCAATATGATTATCCGACCATCGGATCTATGAACATCTATTGGACCGTTAACAATGAAAACCAATACGTGGCCATGAATCAGAGGTTAGGATCGTTATAACTAATCTGATTCCGGGACTTTGTCCTAGCAGAATCAGTTTCAACCATTTAGTCGGTTGAATTTGAGTTAATGTATGTAATGTACACAACTTCTAAGTGGCCACTTATTAAGCACTATGCTCTTCCAGAGTATAAATAACTCACCGAAAATGGCAAGAGTCCAAAATCAGACAAAACCAAAAATGGCATTAATTCATTCAAGGGATGCGACCAATCTACAGCGGGCCCCACCCACCGTTTGGCCGGCCTGCAGTCGAAGGAACCCCTGTAAAGAGCAATAACATGATCCGGGGGTGGCTTTGGTCCCTACACGTGAGCGATCTAGACTGTTTATCTTTTGTGGGCTCCACTGCTGGATTGTACATGGCCTAAAAATCTCCCTCGTGTGTGGGCTTAAAAACAGCTATCGGTCTCGTGCCTCACATTTCCACACCTGGACTCCATGCCGAAGTTTGCTTTAAAAAAACCCCGACACATAACGTGCGGAAAATACATTTAGCCATTGAATTTAGATATTTTTAATGGCTCGATCATTTATTTGGCATGTCTGCCTTTGGATGGAGATGACTGATAAAATTCTATAATTGAGCACTTCGAATCATTGATTATACGAAGGTAAAGGTGACAGCTCATGTTACACATCATGGTGGTCCCCTTTTGAAAGGTTTCAACGGTAGGCATTTCCCTCCTCACCATCTCCTATCATGTGGCTAGCTTGAGTTTTGGATCTACCTCATTTTTTGGTTCTCTCTCCCCGCGTTTTCGTATCAAGTAGCTGAATTGAGTTTTAGATTTACTTCATTGTTGGGGGGATGTATAGAGATGAATAAGTATTATGGTCACATAATCAAGCCCAATTACGAATTGAGTTTTAGATCTACTTTGTTGTTGGGGGATATATAGAGATGAATAAGTATCCTGGTCACACAGTCAAGCCCAAATACAAAGATTTTGAATTTAATGTGGAAAAAATTCTTTTAAAAAAAAATCCCAACACAAAGCGGCATTAATGCACTATAAAAGCAAAAAATTATAAGAGATAAAAAGAATACTCGATTCAAACAAATCTCGAATCTCACTTACAAGCCTTTAAAAATCCCAAGAACAAATTATAAAGCTTTTAGATATCCTTTGATCTCGATTACACTCTTGTATATAGCCTCCACAAGTATCACCATCAAAGTCGGAAACAAATCTTGCAGTGCATTCATTCTATGGGACTTCAATGGCATCGCCTAGGACTCAATTTTTGGTTCATGTCCTAACATGGATGATAGTGTGAATTTCTCACAAACATGACGGTGGGCCTTACGTAACTTCCGACAGTAGGAATTTCATTTGATATTGGGTTGCAAGCAATTTGCATCCTAAGCATGCATGGACAAAAATATTGTTAGTCCATCGTTGATCAGCAGTTCACATTTGTAAATGAAGATGAACAGTCAGAAAAAATGTCCCACGTTCCTAACTGAATGTACAAGTGGGGTTCACTTGGTTAGCGTACTGCCATAGTTTTTGGTACATGACCTTTTGGTAGTATGCACTACTTAATGAATGGACCTGATCTTCAACACCTGTGCGGTAGAACACGTTTTTTATCCTAGAAGTTTTGGATTTTGGATGGTTAGGAATTGAATTCCAGGATTTGTAAAAATGGGATCATTTTGGCACTTCTAAAATTCCTAGGTCCCAATTTCTAAAGTGATTCAAATTTTAAGATTGTTACGTTTTTCTTTTTCAATTCCAAGTTGACCCGTCACTCGCACAATCTAAGATTTTGCGGTCATCTTCAGTTGTCACATCGGCTATCTACCCCTAAGGTATTTACATTCTTTAATACCGTTGGTTGTTTTCACTTACATTTATGTCTTGATGATAAGATATTATAAAACCAAGCCTATATAGTTCTATGTGGGTAACATTTTTGAAAAATTGATAACCAATTAAAAAGATATATAAAATTTTATTTAAATTATAAAATTAATTGTTCTACTTTATTTGTCACCAAAAATTTTGAATTATCTTTTTTTTTTTTTACTCAAAGTGTCTTATAATAGTATTTGTGCAATGATTCCATACCTTATATTTAAAATACTTGTGAGTATTTATTTTATCATATTTATTATCATGTGAATATATCACAATAATTTTAAGAATCTAATAATCAAAATTCAAACTCTTAAGCATAATTTTCGAAATCCACAATTTGAAAATCCATGTTGCCAAATGCAATTAAAAATCCTATATTTCAAATTTAAGATTTCAATTTCATACTTCCAACAAGCATTAAGGGGTTTTTAGGCACTCCTATCAAAATTCATGATTTTCATCTTTTTTCCAATTCTAATAGAGACCTTACCTTGCAAAATTTAGGATTTTGGGATAAATCTCCAAAACCATGAAAGCTATATACCATCTCCTCCTCTTATAAGGAATTCATGTTATTTACATTGTTATATGTTTTCACATGCATTCATACTTTAATGATCAAATGCTACAAAATGTAACCCTCCCCGCTCATTATATGAACCAAACGTTAAAATAAAAATCATTTTAATGAAATAAAAAAATTTGTTTTAATTTTGAAATTAGTAGGTCCACTTTTATAAGCCATTAAAAGCTTAAAATTATCTTTCTTTTCTTTTTCTTTTTTAATTTTTACCAAAGTTATTTTATAATAGGCTATATTAAGATTCTTAAGAGCATTTAATTCCTCGCATTCATTGTGTCTCGAATATACCAAAAAATAATTTAAGAAGACATAAAATAATTTGAGGAAACCAAAAGTCAAAATGAAGGTATGAAACATCATTTTTGAAATTATGGATTTTAAAAATCCATGTTACCAAAATAGAAACAAAAATCCAAGATTCTAATTCCATGCTCCCACACAAGCCCTGAAATAAGTTCATAGGTAAAAGGAAAGAAAGTGCATACCACTGGACCACCATTAATGACCATGATAGAAAAACTTCACCAATCCAACAATTGAACCAGCCACATGATAGCTTGTAAAAGCAGATGCTACAATAAATGTTTGGCAAGACGCATTTTGACTGGTGACCCCAACATCAGATAAAACATATACATCATAGGTTTAATTCACTTGAACATATGTCATAGGACTGATCATATGATTTGTTTACTTTATCACATGTCTTAGAAATGATTAAACCACCTGATTAGTTTACTCATAATTTATTAGGATATCTAATTAGTTTATATAATCAAATGCCCTAGAATCAATCGGAATAATTGATTAGCATGCTTTTTATTAAAACACTTGGTTAGTTTGCTTGAGCACATGTTTTAAGAATTGATTGACTAACTATTCAAGTATATGAATCATTTCATTGGCTTCCTTGAGGAACATGCTTAGAAACCGATAAGTTATGAACACATGACTCTTGAATTATAGGTATACGTGAGTTTTACATTGAATCATGCCTGAATCTCCATATGATCGTAATGGTTGCAAGTCACATATTACTTGAATCTCTCTATAGGAACCTCTATTTAAAGAGAGTCCATACTTAGGGTGTAACGGAACGGATTGCGGAAAGATTAGACCCTCAACATGGAGGTTAAAGATAGTGGCGGTTGAATTCATGAGACTTACCACCTATGGAGTGATTCCACCTACCTGACTATGGAATGACATTTTCAACATTTGTTACTACGTTGTATATTCGCAATTAATTCATATATACCGTCTCACTTTAGTTGTTGTATTTAATGTTTTAATATTTCATTCCTAGTCGGCATACGATGGTAGTTCCCATACATGGAGAGTTGATTGGCCACGTGTTGATGGGTTCTATACACACCCTAAGGCGGTAGACTCATGTGCCAGGAATGGTGGTCATGAGACACTATGCCCGAATTTCATCCATTGCAAGATCATTTCATTATAAAAATTCATCAATTACAACATTTTTACACACCTTCATCCCTTTCACAAATTTTCACCATTCATAGCCAAAAAAATAAAAAATAAAAAAATAAAACGTAACTATAAAGGAATCCAAAGAAGATTGAAAGAAATAAAAAGGAAGAATGAAGGGAACAAAAAAAACACAATCCTCCCTTTCACTCCCTCCTCTTCTTCCGTAATTTTTTTTAAAAAAAAAAAAAAAAACCCAAGGAAGGAAGAAGGAAATGGACAAATGGCATTATGCAGCAGAGGCCAGTGTTAAAATTATATGCGATATTATCGAAATATCGCCGATAATATCGGTGTTGCTGCCCTAGCGACACCGAAACCCCAATTTTTCGTCTCTCTCCTGAATATCGGCGAAACATCGGCAAAATTTTCGTTATCGTCGATAATTTGGATTATCATCGAGAATATCACTTGTAGCCTTCCGCAAATAAGTAAAAATTAGTAAAGAGATTTGATTTCGGTATTATCTGGTTCATTGGAACTCAGAAGAAGAGGATCTGACATCGATTGATAGCTCCTTCTTCAATAGAGGTAAGAAAGATCTCAAAATTTCCTTTTAATGTCACCAGATGGATGATTTCGGTGGAAAATTTGAAAATTTGGGAAATTTCTTCCCGATTTAAGATGGATTCATGGTTTTGAAACCCTCAATAAAAAATTTCCCTTTATGAGATGGGAGAGTTTTTAATGCAAACGAAATCCTCCTTTCGAAAATCCCCCTTTCTTCGGCGAAATTCCCTCCTCTGCAAATCGTTTTTCTAAAGCTTCATGGAAGTAGACTGCGTACTGATATATTCAGTTAGAGCTGGGCATGTCTAACCCGATCCAGTGGATTTGACCAGATTCGACCCGATTCGAGCTGAATCGACGGCCTGGATCAGTCAAGTTCGAGCAGAATCAGGCAGATCCGACCGTTAATTCGGTCGGGTTCGAGTCAATGTTAATTCGAACCGCACCGATCCGAAATCCGATCCGATCGGATTTGAACCAGACCGAATGTATTATATATATATATATATATATATATATATATATATAGAGAGAGAGAGAGAGAGAGAGAGAGAGAGAGAGAGAGAGAGAGAGAGAGCTGGGCATCAGACCCTCCATTCAAAATATCCGAAGGGTCTAAATCTCAGTTTTCCCTCTATTCTTTTTTCTTTTCTTTTCTTTGAAAAAAAAAAATCAATTTCAGTATCCAATCCAAACATCTTAACAGTCCTCTTGCTTGAACAACCAGATCCTAAACACAACTGTTGCTCTCTTAGTTAGCGCTTGCACAAGTAGCCTCGCGGACGAGGTCGCCCTTACTCGTGAAACACATCAATCAGGGAAAGCTCTCAAGATGCTTGATTCGTGGGTACATCTCTCCAACGTAAGTGAAGCTGTTCATTGGATAAAATCTTTTCGATTTTCAAATTGCATTGAAGCCCCATTGATGCCATAAATTCTCTGTTCGTTTTGTATTTCCACTATGATCATTGTAAAAGCTAAAGGAGGAAGTAGCTACTGGAGTTGCTTGAATTTCAATCATATGATTCTAAAGAAGAATTAAAAGATGGCTAGTTGGAGATCAGTATGCCTATAAAAGCAATCAGATTTTCGCCATTGATATTTACACCATGAATAATGCTAGCATTGAAGCAAATTAAGGAATAATAATAATAATAATAATAATATTATTATTATTATTTAAAGAAGAAGAAGAAGATGAGTCGAAAAATGGCCTGGTTTTTTTCCTGACCCTCCATTCAAAATATCTGAAGGGTCTATGTGGCCTGGATTGCCTATACTCAACACGATGGTCCCCCTCACCCCAACAAAAATCAAGGGTGGACATCCCTCTCCGATCCAAACCTGCCCCAATTTGATCCGACTCGGTTTTCCTGACCAAGTCAGACTCAGATCGGTTCAGGCCAACATGGGTTAGAAACGGCTCAAGTCAGATGACCCGGACTCAGTCCTCAGTCGGACCGAGTTCGGGTCAAGCCATGCAGAACTCAGACCGAGTCGAGTTGGACCCAATCCGATCAGACTCGGTTCGAGGCCCAGCTCTATATTCAGTACGCTTTATCGTACTAAGTAAACTCTCTTGGGCACAACTTAAACATATGTGGTTTATCCATGTTGTCTATCCTTTTTTTTCCAACTCATTTTAGGGGCTAAGCCCAAAATTGAAGCATATCCAAAGCACCGGTGGACCACACCACAGGAAATGGTGGGAATAATGATTTCTATCGTTGAAACCTTCCTAGGGCCCATAGTAATGTTTATTTGTTATCAAACCTCTTCATGAAGATACAAAGGCAAGGATGAAGGGATAACACAAATATCAACTTGATTCAAAAACTATGTGGCCTCGAAGAAGTTTCAATGGTAGGCGTTCATTCACAATGTTTCCTGTGGTGTGGTCCATATAAGCTTCTGATATGCTCAACTCTTGGTATATTTCCATAAAATTTCTTTCTAAAAATGATGGACGGTTTGGATAAGACATCCAGGTCATGGTAGGCCCCACATAATTTACAAAGTACGCTCCCATATACTCAATAGGCAATCTGTTTATTAAGGGAAGTGGATTAGGTGTTATGCGAGTAATACATTAGTGGGTATTACCCTTAATGTACAATGCCACTTTGATGCATTTTTTGTATATCCACGTTGTCCATCAATTTTTACAGATCATTTTATGAATTGATGTGAAATCTTAAGTAGATCCAAATATGAAAGCCCCCGAGAAGTTTTCAATGGTAGACATTCAGTCCTCACCACTTTTCTATGGTATGGTGCACTTGAGATTCGAATTTGACTCATGTTTTGGCCAATGTTTGAAAATGATCTTGTGAAATGAATGGATGGTGTGGATATAACACAAGCATCATGGTGGGGAATTAAGAACTTGGTAACATCACCACACCAAGTAGGTTGGTGGTTTGGCACACCATGCAATCCGCCTCCGATTCTATTGCTGGACTTTGATGAGACGGAACAACGATTTGAGTGGGGCCCTTGCATAGGGCTTACCTCGATGCATGCATTGTATATCCATGCCGTGCATATATTTTTCCACGTTATATTAGGGCATGATCTAAAAAGTGAAGCAAATATAGTTCTCACGTAGATAAAACCAAACGAAACAATGGTTATTGGCCATTAAAAATATTCTACGGGCCACAAAAGTTTTGGATCAAAAATATACTTGTTTTTCTATCCAGGTTTGTTTGACCTTAACAATAGGCTGGATAATCCACGAGCATTATGGTGGATCCTAGGAAGGTTTTAATGGTGGATGTTCAACGACCACTGTTTGTTGTGGCATGGTCCATTTGAAATTGCTTCTTCATTTATTAGACCACACCCTAATTGAAGCTGGAAAAACATATGGACGGCATGGATATACAATGCAAGCATCGAGGTGGGCTCTACGGTCAGGGTCCCAGCTTTAATGGATCTTTGGATCCACTAAGGTGGGTGGAATTCCTGACTGTGGGGCCCACTGTGACACATGTGCCTTATATCCACTCTATCCATCTATTTTGAAAACTCATTTTAGGGCATGCTCCAAAACATAAGCAGATTCCAATCATAGGTGGACCATAATATGGGAAATAGTGGTAATCAACCAACAAAACTTCTCATGGGCCACAAAAGTTTTGGACTAAGCTTCTATTTGTGTGGTCTCTTTATCTATGTCTTTGTGACCTTATCAATAGATTGAATGGCAAATAAACATTCCAGTGGACCCCGTGAAGTTTTCAGTGGTGGCAATTTAATCACAACGGTTTGTTTCATGTGGTATGGTCCACTTAAGATTTGGATTTTGTTCATTTTTCATATCATGACTTAATAGGGGTTGTCATATTTGATGGACGGTGTGGATATAAGGCACATAAATCACAGTGAGCCCCATAGTTATGTAATGTATTTATTGTTATTTTTTAATTTCTAAATATGAAAATATTTGCATTTAGTTATGTCTTGAAATTCTATTGAAAAATCCTACCATTTTCCTTGTGGTTTTTTTTTTTTTTTTTTTCTTAAATTTTCAGTTATCGGCGATAACAATATTATATTTTTATCTTTGCCTAGCAAAACTTGTAGCGACGCCGACAATTTGAACACTAGATGTACCACACCGAATAAAACAATTTAAAATTAACCAACAATGTCAGTGTAGTTGTGGGCCATAATCATCTTCAAACAAAAATTAAAAAATTTTCTTTTGAGAGTTCATGACTATTGGATTGAAATAAATGGATAATACTGACCACGGAACTGTGTTCATTTTTAAATGATTTTTCTTAGTGGGGCGGCTTAAGGAGGTCGGTGGACCTCTGACTCATTAAAGGGCGCGGCTTACCGAGGTGGGCGGACTTCTGACTGTGGGGACCACCCTGACGTATGGGCCTTATATCCACGCGGTCCCGTAGCTTATCTTAGTGCATGAATGTAAATATAAAACAATCGAAAACTCCGGTGGACAGTACCAGAGGTGATTGAGTTTTCACCATTAAAAACTCCCGGGACCACCGGAATGTTTGTTTAACATCCCACCTGTTGATAAGGTCCAAATGCCTGGATAAAGGGACTACACAAATATAAGATTGATCCAAAACTTTTATGGCCGACGAGAAGTTTTTAATGGTCAATCACAACTGATTCCTATCGTGTGGTCCACCTAAGATTTTGATATTCTTTGGGTTTTGGATAAAACGGATGGACGGCGTGGATTTACGGAAAATGTGTCAAGGTGGGCCCCACAGTCAGGTATCCACCCACCCGCGCCCCCTTAAAAGGACCGAGGGAGAGAGAATCTTTGAAAGCCCCCAATCTCCCTATTTTTTCTTTTGCCTCTCAAGTCCATCTCGTCTGTCTGATCTTTGATTTTCCGATCGGAGGCGTTAGATTTCCCGCGGGGAATCCGTGACGCCTCCGGTAATGTCGACGCCGGCGAGGAAGAGGCTGATGAGGGATTTCAAGAGGCTGCAGCAAGATCCGCCAGCTGGTATCAGCGGAGCGCCTCAAGACAACAACATCATGCTCTGGAATGCTGTCATCTTTGGGTATCTTTTTCAATCTCTTCTTTCCTTTCTTGGATTTCATATGCATATTTCGGGAATTTTGAAATATGGCTTTTTTTTTTTTTAATAATAATTTCAGGCCCGATGATACACATTGGGATGGAGGTGAGTGCATTTTTTCATATTCAAATTTCCTTTTTTTTTTTTCCGTTTTAGTTGATTCTCATTTGTGGAATTGATATCTATACGCACCTTGATTGATAAAGGCACCCTTTCTTTCCACTTTTTGTAATACAATGCTACACAGTAATATCAAGAATAGGAAGAAAAGGGTGCTCCTTTCAATCAGGCAGAGTCTGGAATTTAAATAAGGGGTTTTGGGTTGTTTTGGATTTCGTTTCATCGGGTTTTAGTTTTTTTCTTTGTTAAATTAGAAATCAGGGTTGAATTTTAGTTTTTGTTGAAAGAACAAGTCAATAAAGTGAATCTTTATAAATGATCGTGAAATTAGTGCTGGGTTTTGAGTTGTTTCTGATTGTGAATTTACGAGAAATTGGGTTTGGTTTTGATGGGCTGTTTATGGTTGTGAATATTATTGGGTTTTTGTTTTCTTGAGTTGGATTTTTAGAAACAGGTTCTCATAGAAAATGGATTCTTGGAGTGTTGAGTTTTGGTTGTTTGCAGTTGTGAATTTTTTGTTTCTCCTTGTTGGATTGAAAATAGGTTGTCTTAGGGGTCATTTGCATGGTGGTAAATGGTTTGCGTTGTAAGTGATTTCTTAGTAAATCACTAAAAGGCTGTAAATGATTTACAGCCTGTCTGTTAGGCTTTAAGTTGCAAATGATTTACTAGTAAATCATTTAAAGTGTTTGGATAGCCTGTAAATGGTAAATGAAATCTGCTTTATAGGCTTTCATTCAAAAAAATAGAGCCGTTGCCATCTCCTCATTTACTAGTAAATGAAAACTCACCTTTTTGCTGGTAAATGAGAAGGGGGCTTTTTTATGATTTACAAGCAAATTAGAGCATCCAAACACAAGTAGTAAATGATTTGCTAGTAAATCATTTACTACTTGCCCCATTTACCACCATCCAAACTACCCCTTAAAATTTAGAAATGAATTCTGTTGGTTCTGGGTTGGGTTGGTTTGTGGGTGAGTTATTAGTGTTGTCTTTCTTCGTTAGCTTAGAGATGGGTATTGGGTTGTTTATGGTTGTGAGTGTTGTTGGGTATTTCATCTTTCTTCTCTAGGTTAGAAATGGGTTTTGGTTTGTTTATGATTGTTAGCGTTGTTTGGTTTTTTGTCTCTCTTCGGCGTCTTCGCTAGGTTGAAAATGGGTTTTGGGTTGTTTTTGGTTGCAAGTGTTTTGGCTTTCGTCTTTCTTCATTTAACTTAGAAATGGTTTTTAGTTTTGGTCATAGTCGCCGAATTCACTAAACTCCCTCTCACACTCCCAGCAGAGTGAATCATGCGCGCTGGCTCACAATTGTGGCAAACCAATATTTGAATCAGTAACCCCTAGTTGATGCTAACACATTTCTTAGTTGGCCTACTTTTCTCTTTCTATTCCACATAAGGCTCTAAGAATTCGTCCATCCTCAACCCTTAAAATTACAGAAAAGTCAAAGCTTGCTAGAAGTGATGAAAGTATGAACTTGGGAAAGTTTGAACAGGATACTTCGAGTACAGGTTGGGGCGGGTTTACTGGTTAGACAATTAGATGCGATGAACAGAAGAAATTGAACTTGCATACGTGGTGAATTGAGGTGATAAATTGATGGATTAACTGCAAAATGAAGTAATCAAATTTGATTCATTGGGAATCCACAAATTACAAATTGTGTGCCAGACCCAAATCGAGTCAAAGTGCAGACCTGGAAACTGTGGTTATGATTGTTTATGACTGTTAATGAAAAATATATTTGGGTTTAGGTTAGAACTGGGTCTTGTTTGGTTTGTTTATGATTCAGAGTGTTTTTTTTTTCCTTGACTAAAATGGGTCTTGGGTGTTGGTTGCTTATGGTTGGGTGCTGTTGTGTTTTGGTTGTTTATGTTTGTGAATGTTATTTGGCTTTGTTTGTTCTCTTTTGGATATGGATTTTGAGCTTTGGCTGCTTATGGTTGTGAATGTTACTTTTGCTTTTATTTTTTAGTTAGAAATGGGCTTTTGGTTTTGGTCGTGGAAGTGATTAGGTTTTGCCCCTAAATATTTTGGTGTGGGCATGTTTATCTTGTTCCTAAACTTTTATGGCAAGGATTTTCCTTCCGTGTTTTTTGTTTAGGTAATGGATTTGCAGCTGTGTATGGTTCATGGTTGTAAAGTTGTATGGTTGTCTCATAATAGAAATTGCTTTTGGAATTGGTTGTTTATGGGTGCAATTGTTTTACCTTTTGTTTTAAAGATGGGGTTTGCATTTTATGGTTACATTTATATTTTACGTATTCTCTTTTGAAGACTAGAAATGTTTCAATAAAATTGTTTTAACCAAAAAAAAAAAGAAATCGAGGTTTTGGCTTCTGTGCATTTATAATAAGAATTTTATCTTTCTCTACGGATATGTCTTTACATTTTAGATGTTTGTTTGAGGCATTTTCTGCAGTTTAATTTTCTGACTTGTGTTTTCACCACTACTATATGATCTATTAGATTAGGTCACTATCTTGGGATTTCTAGGATTTTCTTTGCAGGTTACTTTTGACTTGTATTCTATGGGATTGCTTTCATTGGTACGTCAGTTATTATGGACTCAGAAAAGTGTTAAACTGTTGAACTTGAACTTTATTAACTTTTAGTTGTGGGAACGGTTTGTCAGAAAAATTATATACAGTACATTGCTTGCATTTGTTAATGAATTTTGAGGGCGATTGTAGATTGTCAAGTTTGACCTCTCTATTTCTTTTGTGGTGATTGGATGGGGTGAGTTTGTCAAATGCTTGACAAGCCGCTACATTAGCGGCGCATGAACCATGTTCGTCAACCGAGGTTCTCAGTAGGATGTTAGTCAAAGCTGATGATGAAAGTCTTATTAATGGGTTTAAAGTGGAAAACAAACATTGTCATCTTCCACCTTCAATTTGTGGATAACATAGTTCAATTTTGAGAAGGAAACAAGCAATAGGTGGGAAATATGTGCATGGTGGTTTGGATGCTCTGAAGCAGTATTGGGATTAAAGATTAATCTCTAAAAAAGCGAAATGATGGGAATTTGGTTGGACTAGGAAGACAGTTCGGCTAGCCGGGACCCTTCCAAGGTGTTCCATAACGGTAATGATAGCCGTAACAGCTACCGCCATTACCATTACGATAAGGGCTGTTACAACAGTTACGGTCTTTTTTATTTTTATTTTTAGAAAAAACTTGTTTCAACATCGTTATGGACAGCTTTTTTTTTTTCCCTCCTGTAACGGCCGCTACAACTGTTTCGGCCTCATAACGTGTAACGGTTATGGCCGTTACCGTTACATAACCGTTTTTGTATACCATGGACCCATCTCATGGCTTAGTGGCAAACACCGTGTGTTTCAACACTGGGGTCATGGGTTTGAGTGCATATGTGGTGCGTGTGCGTAAGAGTGTAAAAAAAAAAAACATATAGTTGGCTAGCCGAAAGATTCAATTGCAAAGTGGATTTTCTCCCTTCAACTTACATGGGCCTCCCTCTGTATGGGTAAGCTCCTATCCACTCATGGGATGAGGTGGTGAAGAGGGTTGAAAGAAAGTTGTTGGGCTAAAAAGAAGATATTTATCTTTTGGGGTTGCGTATCATTCTTCAGCTTGGCTCTCTTGAGTATGCGATTTATTTCATATCCCCATGTAAATGCTTGGTTTGTGGTGATTGGTAGGTTGGAAATAAAAGTCCAAAGGACTTTCTTGGGGAAAGGAACCATTGATAAGCATAAATACCATCTCTCCTGGAACAGGCAAATTTTGAAGGCCGAAGAGCTTAGGAGGTGTGAGGGTTAGATCTTCAAAATTCATGCATCCAGCATTGCTTAGGAGGTTGCTTTGGAAGCAAACATGGTTCATGTGCATGTGAATTGTTCATGAGTGACTCCCCTCTATAGGGCATCTTGCTTTTAGAAAGCAATTTGTAGCATTAAAAACAACTTGAAAACTATGGTTGTATTTGTCAATGCCGATTAATGTACTAGGTTCTGGTAAGACATTTGGTGCGACTCCCAAGCCATGTGTTATGGTCCCCCCATCGGAAGTGGATTCACTGGTGACCTTACTACCAAGGATATCCCTAGTGGCAGGCGTTGTGGGGCCCACAATGATGTATGTGTTTTATATCCATGCTGCCATCCTTTTTGCTAGCTCATTTTAGGGCATGAGCCAAAAAATGAAGCAGATCCAATGATCAAGTGGACCACACCACATGAAATAGTGGGGATAATGACACCCACCATTGAAACCTTCCTTGGGCCCACCATGATGTTTATTTTCCATCCAACCTGTTCATAAGGTCGCACAGACCTGGATGAAGGGAAAACAGAAATATCAGCTTGATCTAAAACTTTTGTGGCCCCCAAAAAGTTTTTAATGGTGGGTGTTCAATCACCACTATTTCCTGTGGTGTGGTCCACTCGAGCTTTGGATCTACTCCATTTTTGGGCTCATGCCCTAAAATGAGTTGGCATAACGATGGACGGCGTGGATAAAACACATACATCAGTGGGCTCCATAGTGCCTGCCACCAAGGATATCCCTGGTGGCAAGGTCACCAGGCAATCCCGACAAGTGACAAGGATGCTATGCCCCCCAAGTTTATATATGGTTTGGGACCCAAGGTGTTTGGTGTCTGTTCCTTAGTTGGAGAATTGTTCCAAGTTCTAACTAGGTGCCACTCCTGTTTCAAATCCCTGCTTTGGGCTTTCGCTCTCGCTCCCACTTCATACTTATTTATGCTTGTTTACATTTTCAAAGAGATGATTCTTTGCTCTGACACTTGACTTTGTTGCTGCTTCACTTCACGCTTCGTGCAACTATAGTATGTCCTTCGACCTTCTTAACTCTTTCAGTCCAAGAGAATTGAGAGATTTCAGTTGAGTTCTTTTACTCTCTGTTGGTAGGGGTGGCAAGGGGGTAGTTGGTAGCTTGCGTTCATCTGGAAGATCCTGGGCAATCTTAGGATTGTTGCTTTCAGCTGGTTGGTGGGAAGGGATAAAGTTCTCACCATTAATCACTTGAAAAGTAGAAATTTAATTATCCCCAATGCATGTATTCTCTCTTCATGGTGGGGAGATTATGGAGTACCTTTTCATGCATTGTGGCTCCACTTCTGAGATTTGGTGAGGATTCTTCAGTTGTTTTGAGATTTTTTAGGTGATGCCTGGCATTATCCAATCTTTTTTTCCTAGCTTGGGAGGATGTAGGGGGAAGAAAGATCTCTCCAATCACAAGGAATGACTTGGATGAGTTCCTTTTAACTCAAGAGAGTCATGAGTTATGATAAGAACTGGCAAAACTCAGACGACTAAGTCTGTTTTTTTTCCCGGCGTAGGAAGAGTTCTTTGACTCTCTGACTCAATTTTTGCTTAAACATATCAAACTTCCATTCACCACACGTGCTTCAACTTGAATAGAAGGGAGACTTTGTTAATAGGTTCCTTCCCTACTGAAGTCTTTCAATTGTCATATGCATGAGATTCATCTTGATGGGGACATCTCGCGCACACGCACGCCCCACCTACTCACGTACGCAAAGAGGAGGAGGGCCCCACCATCGATCTAGATCGATGACGATGTACAGGGAGGACTTCCTAGTTAGAAGATTGTGTTTCGGTTCCTTGGAGTGGACCCAATCGTCATGTGGATCCCACCATTGGATCTCATGATCGTGACCCACTACGCTAGATGATCTAGTACTTTGAGTTTTGCTTATTATTGTTATTAGGAATATCATGGACGGTTTAGATTGTTTTGGTTAGTTGTTATTTTTGTTACTTCGTCTCTAAGTAATAGGGTGCACACATCGCGCGACTTTTGGGGTATAGGTTTTTCTTATAAATAGCAACCCCTTGTAGGTTTTTTTTTCATTGAATATTACTAATAAAATTATGCGTTTTCCTGCTTCTCTAATTTTCTGAGTTGTGAAAATCTAATTGAGTGCGAAATCCTCCCTTCTTCGAAGGGCTTGCTACCGTGGGTACGAAGCCACATCCATTTCAAATCGCCCCCACCTCCTACCCTCAATATTCATCATCTCCCACAGCCATCTCGTCTTCAAATCCATCTCTTTTTGCAGATAATCTTTCCTCTACGACAGATTTGTAGAATCAGGCCCTGCAGGAGGGTTGAAACTTCGGCGGAGCACCGTGCACAAACCGGACATCCGATCGTCTTGAAATTTGGCATGAAGGTAGATCTCCCCTTGCCGACCAGACCCAAGTTGGCCGATTTCAAATTCGTGGGCCCCAGCCGCTGTCCACACGTGTGGGTCACATTGGGTTCGTTTATTTCCTCTATTTCACTCTTTTCTCACCCTATTTCCCTAACCTTAACCCTAGATTATCCTAAATCCCAAGTTCTATTCCCCTTTTACAACCCTAGGGTTGCCTGAATTGAAACATATGAATCCCTTCGATTGAGAAAATAATCCTTTGCATGTGTGGATGAATCTACTCTCCATTGATCATTGTTTGGTCTATAATTTTTAATTGATCCAGCCCTAACATGTGTAGGCTTGGACCCTCGTAGATTCCTCTTGTTGAATGCTTGATCTTATGTGGGATGTGGAATTTTTTTGATTGTTTCTAAATTAGTATGATCTTTAAGCCTTAAATCTTGCATATTATATTTAAATTTCATGTCGTGCATCACATCTCCCCTACATCAGGGACCGAATATTTGTTCTTTCCTTCGGGTTGCTGTAGTGGTTGATTAGCAGTTTAGCACTCTCCAACCATGGAGAATAAGTCATGAGTATGGAAGTCTACAAAGATCTTAATAAATCAAGTCATTTTTCTTTAAGGCAATGCTTCTTTTTTTGACTCATTGTTTTCAAACATGAGTTGACCCAGGTGAGTCACTAGTCTAGTCGTTGAATGTTCAAACATTGTATTCGTACTTCAACTTGGATTGAAAAGGATTCTTAAAATTAGATTAGCCGCACTAGTTGTGAGTAGGTTCCTCCCTTGACGTCCTTCAATCTTCATATGCATAGGATTCATCTCCTCTTTTCCCTCTATGAGGGGCCAAACATTGGTTCTTCTTGGCGGGTGACTATTGTCATTGATTACTGCTGCTCAACATGAAGAACGAGTTGGAGGAGTCCCTTTCAAATTGGGAGAGTCGAGTAATTTTTTTTTAAAAAACCTCATAAGAGTCGAGTTTTTTTTTTCCCCGTATAGGATGAGTTTTCTTACTTTTTGAGTTAGTTTTGCTTAATCATGGGTTGACTCAGATGAGTCACAACTCACAAGTCAGTTTGGAGAGTTTTCCAACCTTATCTTTTGTTGAGGGTTAAAATTTATTGCTTGTTTGGACGTTTCTATGTTTACAATGAGCAGAATGCCTGTTTGCCCAAATGGCTATATTGCTGAATGGCCTTTCACGCGTTCCAAACTGCCTCTCCTGCAAAAGGGGGCAATGAGCGTTGCAAATATAGGCAGAGTTCCCATTTGGCTGTTTTCCCAGACCATTTTTTTTTTTCTGTTTTGTTTTTGTTTTTTTTGTTTTTGTTTTTGTTTTTGTTTTTGTTTTTTGTTTTTTTTGGTTTCGGAACTTTGCTGCTCTGTTTGGAACTTGGAAGGTTTTATTTGTGCAGCATACACAAGGTCAAATACACCAACAAATTTCATGTAGAACAACTTATTGGATTGGGTTTGGGTTTAGAATTGTTGATTTGACAAATTTTATTTTGGTCAATTAATAAAATTTGGGTGGAAGGTGGGTGGAAGCACCAATGGGTGGGCTTTGGTCATTCATGAATCTTCGAGAGTGGATATTTTGGCAGGTGGCAAAGTGTGATACTGATAAGGTGGTGAGTGCTGATTATTGAACACCTAAGGAACAGATCAGCTTATTGTCAGTCGATGCATCTTGTGTTTGGGGAACCCAAAAAAGGTGGATTTTCGGTTCAGTAATTGTGGGTTTGTTGCAGAGGCTTTTGGTGGGTGGGTTTTCAACCAATTAGCAATAGCTTGGTTGATGCCCTAGTTGGATGGTCACAAAGGGTCGTACCCTTTGGAAATTCTGCCTTTAAGGGGTGATCAGATTAGTTTGGAAGGAAAGAAACGACAGGACATGCAATGACATGTCTGAAACTGTGGGCTAGGTGTTAGTGAAGGTGAGCAGTCGATTAGCTTCTTCAGGGCATTGTTCTCGAGGATTTGTTTACTGAAGGGATGACTCAATCGGAGTGGATTGGGCTTCATGATTGAAGGATGTTGAATTTTATGCTCTGCTCCTTTCTTTAGTAAATTTAGTTGATTAAAAAAAAATCTTTTGTGATATCTATAATTTGACTGTGTTTTTTAGCATCTAATCCCCTTTTGGGATCTTCAGGTACGTTTAGGATGACACTGCAGTGTTCAGAGGATTATCCTAATAAGCCTCCAACCGTTCGATTTGTCTCGCGAATGTTCCATCCAAACAGTAAGTTCAGACATTAAATGGTGGCCTAATTGCCTTCTCATTGTCTCATATGGGTGATGCAACTGGGCCAGGCTGAGGTTCATAGTGTTCTGGTGCTTGAGGTTACCTGGACCAGGCTCACAGCATGTAGGGCCTTCCTACCAGGCATTCGGCAATCACAAGCCTAGATACAGTCCAATTAGTTACCTGGCCTGAAAACTCATTCCCTTTTCCCAGCTGGGGGCCTCTGGGTTTTAGCTTGTTCAAGCTCCAGCTTGGCCTGTTTGTACTCTTTACCCATATGGATGATGAAATTGCTTTCGCATATTGATTGTTGAAGTACGGTGTTCAGTTTTAAGACACGTTTTGCTGTTTTAGGCATGCAGGCAAGTTCCTGTAAGTTCAAATCATGCCTCGTGGGCTCTAACAATGTGTTTATGGATTTGACCAGTCTATGCAGACGGAAGCATTTGTTTGGATATCTTACAGAATCAGTGGAGTCCTATATATGATGTTGCAGCTATATTGACTTCTATCCAGGTTTGATTCTTCTGCATTTTTCATTATCGGTTGCTAGAAAATATTTTATACTTACACTTCCTTCAAGTTAGAAGCTTCTGTTGATGTTATTATTACAGTACTAGGATGGTCCTTAATATTTTTAGAAAGTGAAATTAACTATGTTGCCAACAAAAAAGAATACAAAGGGGCCTAAATGAAGCAGTCAAATACTTTTCAAAAAATATAAATAACCAAATTATTAAATGGAACAAACATTGCAAAGGGGGCAGAGAGTGCCCAAATAAAGTATCTCTAAATGCAGCATATTTAGCTTAGAGACTGCTACCTGATTAGCATCTCCTAGGACACAACATTGCTTTTAAATTGAGAACAGGATCAGAAATGTCCTCAACTGCCTCAGCTTCTTGTTCTTTTACTTGTCTAGAGAAATAACATCCACCAAGTCAATCTCCACATTATATCTTCACTGAAATTGTCTTTTAGGGGTCGTTTAGCACCATGGATTTGGGGGAATTTGAGGGGATTTCAAATCCACTGATATGTTTGGCACCATAAAGTAACTGGGGGTTTCAAATCCTCTCAAAGAGGGGGCTTCAAATCCAAGGTGGAAGCTTGGATTACATCTAAAATCCTTCCAAGAGTTGCATGTGTAACATGTGTGTCACTAGGCTACTAATCTATTGGGCACATGGCCCACTGATGATATCCCAAAACAATCAGATTATCAACTGCATCACTATAATTACTTTAATAGGATAATCTGTGTCATCCAAACATTGTCCATGTAAATCAATGGTTAAAAATCGTTGGTTAGTCACACGGATGTGATCCTGTGCTCGTGGCCCATCCGAGACTTGGAATTTCATCATTTTCAAGCTAAGTATATATTTCAACGGGCTTATTACAACCATTGTGTCAAACATTACATACCTACACTAATTAGAGATGTTAAAGTTGATTTAGTAATTAAATTCAAACCCTTGTAAATATACCATGTGTAGCTACTTTTGGATTATAGGGGATTCTGGATCCAGGGTGCCAAACACAATGGGAGGATTCCAAATCCATGCTCCCAAACAGGCCCTTAATAATCCAAAGTCCCATTGAAAGGTCTCTAGCTTACGCTTTTGTAGAGTCTTTGATCTTTCTCAATCTTGAAAGCGAGTATACTACCTCATCCCTTCTCATTTTTGTAGCGCTAACAATACTTGCCAGACCCGGATTCCTGTTAAGGTTCAACTTTATCACACCTGATGGACAAGCCCTTTAAACGGCCTTTACTATCCTTTTTCTCTCCTCAAACTCAACGGTGACATTTCGCGGATGAATAAAATCATTAATATAAGCCCCAAAATTTTCCTACCAAGGCTCCAGTGAGTAAGCGTAGCTTCAATTATCTCGATAAGCCTTGCAATGGATGTCTTGTCCTCTCTAAGGATTCTTTGTTTCCTCTCAAGCCAAATGTTCCAAATGGCGAAAGGGAGCATCCTCTAGCGGGGTTTTGTATTTGGGTTTTCCCAACCAATGGGGCTGGTCGTTGTTGTATCTTTAGCTCTCTAGGCTTGTGGTAGCTTCTTCTAGGTTTTTTCCTTTGTCTGTTTTTCTTTGGTTCTAGTTATGTTTTTTCTTTTCTTTGTTTTCGTTTTTGGCTTTGTACCAATAAAATCCCATCTTTCAAAAAAAGTTCAGTTGATCAAGAATTAAACGTCTTACCGATTTTTGTAGCATGACTCTATCAATGCAAAAAGATGCATAAAGTATTCCCAAATGCTTCTAGACTGATTACAATGCCAAAGAAGATAGTCAGTGGTTTTCGCATCGTCTTAATAGATGAAGCCCGTGCTAGGAATGTCAAAGGGGCAAGTTCCGGTCGGATACTGGTGTACCTATATCTGGAACCAGTGTTCGTAATATTGATTGATATTGTCGTTATCGCTGGCCAACGACACAACCTGTTGGAAATCCCTCAGAAAATATTGTGTGATATACGTACGATATCACATGATTTTTTGCGATATCATTGATATTATTGATGATACTATCTTGTTTTATGTGCGGATTTTATCCCTTAATGTGCGGATTTTATCCCAGACTCACAGATCTACCATTGGCTCTGTCAGGGACTCACGGGCCTACTGTAGGCTGTAGCCAACAACCATTCAACGATAATTGCAATGATAAAAGTGCAATCAATGTCGGGCTTACGTAATTACCGACAAAATCGAAAAATAGGGAAAACCATTCAATCTAGAGGATTTCGATACCTGTAGAAGGAGATTGCGTGATCAGAAGTAGAATTTGGTGGGCCACTCGATTGATCCACAGCGGTGTACTGTAAGTTTCACAAAATCTTGATTTTCCTTTTTTTTTTTTGTTTTTTTCGAATAGATACTCGATTCAAATTGCAAAGGAGATTTCAGCAAGAAATCTGCAGAACCTCTGGAGATTTGGGTTTGATCGAGGGATTTTAGGAATTTTTTGGAGAGATTTTAGGGTTTCGAAAGGTCTAGAACCCTTTGGTGTTTGCAGTGTTTCGAAAATTGGCTTCGAAAGCCTTTTTACAGACGCGGGTGCGTCGCGTTAGCTCAAGACGGACGGTCCTACACGAGCTCTGTGGGGTCCACCTTGATGTATATGTTTTATCCAATCCGTCCATTCATTCTGGAAGATCATTTTAGGGCATGAGTCCAAAAATGAGGCATTTTAAGGCTAAAGTGGACCACACCACAGGAAGCAATGGAGATTGAACGCTTACCATTAGAGCTGTACATGAACCGAGTTAGCTCGATTAACTCGCTCAACTAGACTTGGAAAAGCTCGATTCGACTTCGTTCGAAACTGAGTTCGAGCCGAGTTGAGCTGATTTTTTGAGTTGGACAAAATTTTGAGTCGAGTTTGAGCTGGCCTGAGCTCGACTCGACTTGAATCGGTCCATAACTTGAACTCGGCTCGGCTCGGCTCAGTGAGTTGATATAAATACCAATTTAAAAAAACAAAACCCTACCCTCTCTCACTTATTGTATGATAAATATATTATAATATATTAATATTATTATATATATTAATGCTAGATTGGTAAGTGATTCACATATGTTAATGTTAGAATTTAGATTGTAAATAACTTAATAATATATTGTTATTGTTATTGACATATTGTTATAATGTTATTGGTAGTTATCATTTATCAATTATGTGATTTTAAATGTTATATTGTTAAATTAATGTAATTGTTAATGTTATTTTTTTGTTATTGTTAATGTCAATGTTAATGTTAAATTAATTTTATTGTTATTATTCGGTCAGTTACATTTAAAAAAAAATGTTTTATTGTTGTGGTATAGGATAATTAGTTTTCCATTCGAGGATTTCTATGTTGCCAGACATACATTCAGTGTGTTTTTGGAGGCATAGAAATTCTCAAATTGTCCCATTTTTGGACAGTTCAATGTTGGATAAATAAGAATGTTTTCATTTATTCTAATTTAAATGCATATGCTTGTTTCGGTTCGTCACTCATCTTCTCTTTGGATATATTTCTTGCATTTGTTTTCGTCATCAAATATCCACACTTTATATGGATAGTTGACGTGAAAATCAAATACATGATTAATATATCTGGAGAGATAAGGGTAGATGTTACCGAAACTTTGGCGTGACATTTAAATTGAAAAATGAAAGCATTACAATCTATTTAACATTGAATGAGTGATTAATTTAGACACTTAGGAAATTTTAGAAAATTTAAAAGGCATTTAAGTAGACACCACTTGTGTTGATAAGTGCCTAAAAGTTAGTTTTTTATCTTTATATTTATAAATGGCTAGTGAGGAAATCCCAACTACCCTTGGTGCCAGTGCGTCGGCCACATCTCCTCTTATTGTGGAGGGAGAGGGGTCTTCAGTTGCAACTGCAACCAATGTTTTAAATATCGTTATCACGTAATGTATCGCACCCTTGAGATACGGATAAATATCGGTTATCGCATGGGATATATCGGTTGCATCATGTAATGTATCGCTATTGTTGGGAAACATGGGAACATTGGAAAATTGGTCGAATTTTTCAATGAAATTTTAGGGATTGTTGAAAAAGATATCAATACACACTTATAAATCAAAATATTACAAAAAAAAATGTGCACATAATTGGGGTTTCCTTTGTATGGGGTCCCAACATATGTGCTTTCCAACCGAACTGATCCAATTATATTCAAAGTCTATTCATATAATTTATAAACGTAAGAAGACATGTATGGGCATATAAGCAATACATTTAAAAGCAAAAGAAGAATAGCCAGATCAAGTTACATACATGTTTAATTTTGTTTTTGGATACAAAGATCGCAGCTGATTTGTGGGAAATTGAGAAATTTTGATTTTTCTCCATTTTTCGCAACTTGACCCATCTCCCCCAAATCTCGAAATCGAAGTTCCAAATCCATAATTTTTTACGGAAAAATGAAGAATCATAGATTCGTAACCATTTGACATTGGTTTATCGTGATTTAAAACAAAAACATAAATTGAAAATTGAAAACGCTCACTGGATCAAATAGGTGGGATATACAGGCACTACCTGTGCGTTTTGTATCGCATAGTTGGGATACAAGATATATCGTGGGATATATCAGCTGATATCGTCGATATTTAAAACACTGACTGCAACCAAAGGAAAGAAAAAGTCAGTTGTGTTAGATGACTTTGAATAAGTTCTAGTTAATGATGTGTTGAAGATTAAATGTATGCACTGCAAATCATTATACAGTAAGAATCCTGGGGGTCAACTACTCATTTGAACAGACATAGGCAAAGTTGTTCAAAGAGAGACCAAAAATCTAAATTCCAGGCCAATAGTTGCTTTAATTTAGTAAATATGAAGGGGTCGAGTCTCAAGGTAAACTTTCTACTTATAAGTTTGAAAAAGAGAAGCTGAAAGAGTGGTATGCAAGACTTGTGATCGTTGATGAAAAATCATTTAGAATGATAGAGAGAAAAGTTTTCATGGGATACAGTAAATTCCTTAATCCTCAAGTCGAGAAGGCCTCCCGCACTATTGCGAAGAGGGAGTGCATGAAGATGTATACAAGTAAGAAAATAAAACTGAAAGCAGTTTTGACGTCAGTCTTAAGAATAAGTTTGACTTCTGATTTGTGGATGGCGCATAATCAAAGAAAGGGATATATTTTATTCACTACACAATGTTGATAAAGATTGTAAACTTTGTAAGAAAATTTTGAACTTCCGTCATTGTCCTCCTCATACTGGTTTGGTTATTTCAGATTGCATTTATAACTGTATACGAGATTGGGGCATTGAAAATACAATCTCTTCGATAACTTTAGATATGCTTCAACAAATGATAGTGTGATTTCATTATTATGTAACCAGTTCAAGGCAACCAACAATTTATTTTTTGAGGGAAAAATATTTCAGGTTTGGTGTTGTGTCCACATATTAAACCTAATTGTACAAGAAGGGCTGGAAACAATTGACCGAACTATAGAGAACATAAGGGAGAGTGTAAAACACATAAGGGGGTTACCTTTAAAATTGAGTATACGGAGTGATATAGTCTAACGTTTAAATGTGAAGACTCAAAAAATGTTGAAGTTAGATGTATGCACACGTTGGAATTTGACTTTTGAAATGTTAGATTCGGCCGTAGAATTGGAACTCACATTTTCTGAATATGCGGTGCGTGATAGAACATATTCTTGGTTGCCTATTTAAGATGATTGGAGCAAAGCAAAAGCAGTTCACAAGTTTCTCAAGAATTTTTTTATGACTGTACAAATATATTTTCTGGAAATAAGTATCCCACAACAAATATGTTTCTTCTATCTGTTTAGAAGATCAAGGAAACCTTAAGAAAAAGTGTCAGTGACGGTCCATATTTTCTACAACTTACGACACTTGGTATGCAAATGAAGTTCGATAGGTACTGGGATGAATGTCATTTGCTAATGGCCTTAGTGGTTGTTCTTGATCCTCTGTGTAAGATGTGCTATGTTAAGTTTATTTTTATGAAGATTTATTCTGATCAAAGGGCAATAACCGAAACCTTCAAGGTTCGTGACGTAATCGAAAAATTGTACAATGCATACACAACCCCAACAAGTGATAAAGAAGTTAGAGATACTGTTGTTTCTACTAGTGATGACAATATGCTCGATGATGAATATATGTCTTTTAGCACAAGAAGATACATATAATGACACGAAAGAATCAGAGTTAGACTTGTATCTCAAAGAGCCAATCGTTAGAGGCCAGGATTCAGACTTCGATGTTTTGGAGTGGTGGAAGTTGAGAGTTAGTGAAGCAAAATACCTTACACTATCGGCGATGACACGTGACATATTGTTAATTCCAATTTCAATAGTGGTATTAAAATCTGCTTTTAGCACGGGGAGTAGGGTTGTGAGCAAGCATCGAAGCTATTTTTCATAAAAAATAGTTGAAGCATTAATTTGTACACATGCCATTAGTTGTGTCTGATTTAAGGAGGTAATAGTTTTGATATTGAGGAGAATGATGATAAGGAGAACGAGTCTCAAGATGAGATTGCACATGCGACAACAATAACGTGAATGAGGTTAGGTTAAAAATTATTGTTAATTTGTTGAAACTTGAAACGGATGTAATATGTACTTCTATGTAATGTTGATAGAGGTTAAAGGTGCAATGCATCAATGACTTTCATTTCATTTTCATAGTATGCTTTTGTTTATGTTATAATTCATATTTCATTATTACTTTTATTTATCATATTTCATTTTTTTTTTTCTATTTTTCATATTTCATTATTGTCAAAATACTAATTTCTTCAACACATAAAGTGTATGTATGTCTTCAACCGAACCATCAACCGATGTTTGGGACTATGGTTCCTTAGTCCACTATCCAAAGTCTGGAAAATTGAAGATTGTGTGTCATTTGTGTGGGGCCAAGTTTGTTAACAAAACTAATTGGCTCAGGTTATACTTATCATGTCGGGGTAGAGATGCGAAATCGTGTCTTAGAGCCCCAAAGGAAGTCCAACTTTTTCATGCCCTTATTGATTCAAATAAAAAACCTTCCACCCCCATCCAAACTTTTCAAGGCAGAGGATGAATATAGATTATTAGCATTGTAAGAAGAACAATTCCAACTCGCCTTGAAACTTAGTATGAAAGAGGCTTATAGACATCAACGATGTCCTCCAAGATAATATGATGTCGAAGCAGGATCAAGCTGTACGAATAAAAAGAAGAAGAGTAAACAAACCATCCAAGTTTCTCTCCAGTTTTGGTGCATTTTACAGGGTGTTGGGAACTACATATAAATCTGCTCACAAAGAAAGTTTGAACAATCTAATTCAAACTATACAAGAGCACGATGAAAAACGTGCTCTACCTTTTGATTCATGAGAGGTGAACAAGTACATATATGAATAATTGGATAGCAGCTCAAGCTCAACAAACGAATCTCCTCTCTAGTAATAAATAATGACAATAAAAAAATGCATATAATATTGTTGTAAATTTGCAAGTTTGTAATTAGAATATTTTTACTTTTCAGTTTATAAGTTGTTTTTAATTTTCGGTTTTATTGTGTTATTGATTAAATGTTATGTACAAGTACAACCTGAACTCGAAAGCTCGACCTCGAACTTGAACTCAACTCGAACTCGAACTCGGCTCGAGCTGAGTCGAGCTGGCCAAACGAGCTTGGTCACCGAGCCGAGCCGAACTTGAGCTGGGGGTGCTAGCTAATCAATCCGAGCTGAGCTGAGCCCAGCTCGACTCGGTTCGACTCAGTTTCCAGCTCTACTTACCATTGATAACTTTTCGGTAAGGACAAAAGTTTTGGATGAAGCCAATATTCATTTTTTACCTTCATTCACGTCCATGCGACCTTATGAATAGGTTGGATGGCCAAATAACCATCATGATGGGCCCTACAAAGTTTTGAACAGGTTAGATGGCAAATAACTCAATCACCACTGCTTAATGTGGTGTGGTCCACTAGAGCCTTCAATTTGCTGCTTTTTTAAGATCATGCCCTAAAATGATTTGTCAAAATGGATGGACGACATGGATAAAACATATATGATATGGTGGGCCCCATACAACCCCTGATAGGTCCATTCGTCTCTTAGTAGGTACGGGTGGAGGGAGCGGAGGGAGTGGATTAGTTCTTACCTAGGTAAGAACTTAGTGGGTGTTGCCCTTACCATGTGGGGCAAACCTTTATGATTTTTATCCATATCCATGCTGTCCATCCGTTTTCTTAACTCATTTAAGGATGATATCCTAAAATTTATGCAGATCCAAATCTCTAGTGGACCACACCACTGGAAAAAGTGGTTAATAACTATTAAAAGCTTTTCGTAGGCCACAAAAGTTTTGGATGAAGCTAATCTTTGTATTTTCCCTTCATTCATTGTTGTTTGACCTTATCAATGGGTTGGATGGAAAATAAACATTACGGATCTGCTTGAAGTGGGCCTTGGGAAGTTTTTAATGGTGACTGTTCAATCATCACTGTTTCTTGTGTTGTGGTCCACCTAAGATTTGGATACACTTAATTTTTAGCAACTTGTCCTAAAATGTGCTGGAAAAACGAATGGATGGAGTGGATATACAAAATGTCATCAAGGTGGGCCCTACGGTAAGGGTAACACCCACTAAGCTGTTACCTGGCAACACCTAATCCGTGCACGAGCGCAACTTGGGTGAGTCCCCGGAATCAACGATGTGGGTGGGACCCCTGATAGTAGGGCCCACCTCGATGTATGAATTGTATATCCATGCCGTTCATATGTTTTTCCAGCTTATTTTAAGCCATGGTCCCAGAAATGAATAAGATAAAAGTTTTAGATGGACCACAGTACAGGAAACAGTGATTAATGACCATTGAAAACCTTTTGTGGGCCACAAGTTTTACATCAAGGTGATATTTGTTTTTGTCTTTCATCCAGATCTGTATGACCTTATCAATAGGTTGGATGGTCAATAAACATTACGGTGGATGCCAGGAAGCTTTTAATGGTGGAAGTTCAATGGCCATTGTGTCCTGTGGTGTGGTCCACCTGAAACATTTGTTGGCTTCATTTTTGGGCCCATGTCCTAAAATAATCTGGAAAAACAAATGGACGATGTCCATATACAATGAACAATCTGAATTGTCTATTCACTATTGTTTCACATTTAATGGACTACCATGCCAAAATTGCACCGATCAAATAATCCAAAGCAAAACCAAGTGCCTTTGATGTTCCATTTTGATTGTAGGAATCAGTGCAATTATGAGATTGTCCATTTTTGGTGTCTCACTGTATGTTGCATGTCTTTGTCTTCAATTTCTTATTTCGTACTAGACGGTGCTCTATGGGCCCACCATGATGTATATTGCTCAATTTTTACTTCTTCTCTTGCTTTTCAATGAATTGGTTGTGTTTTCATACATGTCTTGATACATTTATAAATGTTATGCATTCAATTTACACAGTTGCATTAGTTCAGTTAGTGCATAGCCCAGGACCCTATACAAAGGAAACCTATTATGCGCACTTTTTTTTTTTGGAGATATTATGATTTAAAAGTGTGTATTAATGTCTTTTTTAACAATCCCTGAAGTTTCATTGAAAACTTCAACAAATTTCCGAGTGTTTCCCAAAAAGTGTGATAAATTACCTGATACAAACGATATAATCTCGGTGATAACTGATATGTATTTGTATACCAAGGGTGCGATACATTGCGCGATACCGATATTTCAAACACTGTCTGGGACCACCTAAGGGGGTCAGGTTTGAGACTTCTCAGGCTGTCAATGGGTTAGGTTGAGTTTCTATAGTGGATCCCACTATATTGACTCTTTAATTTGAGTTAATGTATGCCACATCTGTTAGTTCTGCGTCTCTTACCATGTCTGCATGTCTAGAAGAAATTGAAACACAGAACAATAAACATAAGAGTAGATAGAGATCTGTAGATAAAGACAACTGATGAGTTTCCAACAGGAGGAAGCCTAACAAGAGGCTCAAACCTTGAATGCCATGTTGTTGCTTCTCCCTCTAGCCCTCTCAAATTTCCTTTTGATCATTCATGGGATTTAGTGTGCTGTGAGGCACATCGGGATCTTTATCAAAGTGCTTCACGGTTTCACAGGAGTTCTTCCGACCTTTGAGGAGAACCGTCTTTTACATGAGTGGTGTGGGGTCCAGATAACAAGCTGGTTGAACGTTAGCAATCTCTTCCAGCCTTAAGAATCCTCGCCATGTGACGCAGGGATGAACGTGATGAGGATAAATACTCCGAATCCACGGAGCTTCTCTGGACTCCTCATAGAGACTTCTCGAATCCACGAGGAAAGAAAGCAGAAAATAGAAATAAATTCTAATAAATTCGAAATTGATTGATGAATAATTAAAAACGAGTTCACAACCCTTTAAATAAGGATACCAAGCAATGGGAAAGAAATTAGAATCAAACTACAACTCAAACTCCTAGAATCCGCAACTTACTATAAATAGTAAACTTACTATTTATAGACGGTCTTGATGTCTACTAGTGCGCAAGGTTTTCGGCCAAAAATAGTAAGTGTCCTATTTGGCTTCACCAAACCGTTCTCCTAATTATTCTAAGCTCTTTTCACGTTGGGCGCAACTCCTAAAGCCCGACGGATGAAGAGTTATAAGCAAACTAAAACTTACTATTTATAGTAAAAACGAAATTAAAACGGGGAAACGACCATCGATCCAGGGGTTTTTCGCAATTCCGGGCTGCGCAACTCGGCGTAGCTGGGTTGGTTGGCTTCAGTAGCTCGTTCTACCCCAAAATCATATATTTTACGTCAGATAACTCATTCCGGATCGCAAGATACGCCCGATTTAAGGTTCAATGGTCTGGATCACTTATGTCGTCGATCGGGCCTTTTCTGATCCATCTTGGCCATGTAACTGTTCGCGACCCGCTCTACATCACCATGGCATGCCCCATGAACCTCAATTAGTCACACCTCCGGTCCCTGTACTTCATAAAACCTACTAATCGTCCTTGACTGTCTCAACAATAACAATGATCATATCTCCCTTCTTTTGATGAATAACAACGACCATATCTACAATCTTTGATGTATAACAACGACCATATCTTCCTACCCTTCACGAAATGGTTGTCTTCAGAGGCAGATTTACCCAACACTTTTTTTTTTCTTTTTGGGAAAGACATTGAAAATTTTATTCAAGACGGTAGGAAACAAAGAGTTGCTCAGAAAACCAACTCAACTGATAGATGACGAGGTTTTTATAGAAATGTAAGGTTTAAGCCTTCCAATTAACAATAGTATTCTCTCCACTAGTTGCATTACCGAGTTGACAACCTTGCCTCTAGCCCCTTGGATTTACCTCCTATAATGCTGTATCACCAAGGGGCCACCTGGCCTGTCAATTCCTACCCAGCTTTGCATTGGGCTCGGGCTCGGGCTCAAGTCATTTTAGCCCAACCAGGCCTAATCCAGCGTGGCCCAACCTGACTTGATATGTTTGTGTTATATCCTAAAACTATGCCGTTCAAATCCTTGATTAGGCAATTCATGCGTCTTGCATGTAGATTGTTGGTTTCATTCCTCTAAAATGTTTGTTTCTTTGTGCATGTGTGGCGCACTTGCTTGATGGATAGATTGGATCATTCAAGTGGGAAATAGGGAATTTATCAAAATTTAGGGTGGGTTGGGCCTGGGCACGACCAATTATTTCAAGCTCAGGATATGGTCTGTTGGGCTAGGCTCGAGCCTATGCTCTTAAGTGTCTGGCAGGGTTAGGCCTGGCCTAAACCTGGCCCATTGTCACCCCTATTTATTATTGAAGGTTCTTTAGGTGCCCTCCTTCAAAATTGCCATGGAGACACCCAGCAAATGCAAGGCTTCATAGCACTATTCTCCCCTTTTCCATTCTAGATTTATGTCATGCCTAAAAGAAGTTCTGAATCTGCACAACTGTCACCCAAATGGTCTAAAAGAGACTAATGAATCTCTACCAAATATTGCCTGAGAACTTGCAGTGCGAAAGAATAAAACATCAGAGAGCAGCTACTATAATCCAAGCTATGCTACTTCCGCTGCCTACTCTGGCTAGAAAAATGCAATAATTATCTGTATGAGCTTATGAAAGCCCAGTGAGTACATCTCTTGTGTGTGTAGTGAATCCTAGTCATGCCATGATGTATCAGAGTGCGCAATGGTACCCATATGCAATGCGACATGATGTAATGTGACGCAGGACAGCCCTAATTATGATGCATGCTCATGGACACAATTAAACAGCGGAAATAAAAGGAATAAATGATCTAAAATTCTAACAGTAATTATCATAACTGAGAAAATCATAAAGGAAACATGCAATGGAGCGGGCCATCACTACAACCATGGGTTATGGAATTCAATTACTACTTGGGTTGGATCCGGTGAGGGATGAGACCTCCCGATCTTGCATGGTCACACCCAATCGATCAATGAAGATCACTAGTCTGAAGAACCAAGAAGTTTCTCGGATTAGGGATTTGAGAATTTGGGGATTTAGGGTTTAGATCGGTTCTCAAGATTTTGATCGAAGAAGGATTAGCCAAAACTGGAAAATAGAAGGAAGAAAATTATTACCTTGAAGAAGTTGGAGGGGCACAAGAAGAAATTAGAAGAAGAAGATTAAGGGGAGAGAAGAAGCACCATTAGAGAGAAGAGAGGAAGGAGGCAACCAAAGGGTTTGCTTTTCATTAATCAATAGTTGAAATTCGAGTTTAGGGCTTTACCCCACTTAAATAAGCAAATAAAGACATAAAATTACTAAAATACCCCTAGGATAAGCAAATAAAGATATAAGATTACTAAAAGACCCCTAACTAAGTCAAAAACGCACAAATAACATAAGTATGGGAAAGTTTGGGCGCTCGGTCTTCTTTCTCTAATCTTCCTTCACATGTGTCTTCCCTAAGTGGGGTCTTTTATATGTCCAATCACATGTGAAAGGTTTTCAGCTCCTCAATATTCGCCTATCCACAAGGATGGCACTTGTGGTTGGTGCTTTCTTCGTTGGTACACCTTGAATGCACCTGTGTCCCATCAATTCCCTTTGGGTGAGAAAAACTCGACTCCGACGAGTTGAAACTTTTGTAGTGCTCGAGTAGATCTGGATCAATACCCTGCAATGCGTCGCCCGACAGCCACGTAGATTCAGACGATAGTTTGTTTTTCCACCTGACAAGATACCTTTGGAAACCCCCATCTCTCGTGGATACTATCTCGTCATCCAAGATTTTCTCAATTGCTTCTTTATGGGTAATGGGTGGAGGAGGGGGTGGAAGGGGTTGGGTAACAAACTCAGAAAAAGGCCATGAAAGGGACGATGTATCAACAATGAGAGTATGGGCACGGACTAGATCTTCCACATTGAAAGTTGGATTAATGCTCATTTCAGGTGGAAGGTCAACCCGATACGCGTTGGACCCGACCTTTTGTAATATCTTGAATGGTCCAGCACTACGTGCTTGTAATTTCTTTGCAGATCCTTGAGAGAATCGCTCTGGCCTTATGCGCACCATTACAGTCTCCTTCTTGAAATTCTTGCACTCTACGATGAGAATCAGCTGAAACTTTATAATCATCATTGCTCTTATTTAATCGCTGTCTAATATGTGTATGTAAATTATGAATATGGCGTGCGAATGCATCGGCTGACTCAGAAGACCTTTGGGTAACAGACATAGGTAAGAGATCTATGGGCATTCTAGGTTTATAACCACTTACAATTTCAAAAGGACTTAACCCTGTAGATCTATTAACTGACCCATTATAAGCAAGTTCAACAGTTGGTAAAATTAGGTCCCAAGTCTTAACATGTTCACCCACTAGACAACGTAGAAGATTTCCAAGGCTACGGTTTACCACTTCAGTTTGACCATCTGTTTGTGGGTGGTAAGCAGTAGAAAATTGCAAACGAGTTCCCATAATGTGCCACAGTGTCTTCTAAAAATAGCTAGTAAATCGAACATCACGATCAGACACTATGGTTTTAGGTAACCCATGGAGACGCACCACACCATAAAAAAAAAAAGACGAGCAACATGAGACGCATCTGACGTCTTCGAAGATGGGAGGAAATGCGCCATTTTAGAAAAACGGTCCACAACGACAAAAACGAAATCGTGCTTTTTTATAGTCTTGGGAAGCCCGAGCACGAAGTCCATACTAATGTCCTGCCACGAAGCATGTGGCACTGGCAATGGCGTGTACAGCCCGGTATTTTGCTTTCTTTGCTTTGCCAGCTGACATGTTCGACACTGCCTTAAAACTTTGGCTACGTCTCGCTTGAGGCTTGGCCAATAGAAACGATCTTCCGTGAGGGCAATGGTCTTATTACGACCAAAATGGCCAGCTATCCCTCCTGAATGAAGCTCTCAGATGAGGAATTCACGAAGGGACATACAGGGAATACAAAGTCTGTCTCCCTTGAAAAGAAAGCCATCTTTAAGAACATATTCACCCATAATATGCTGGTCACTAGAGAGCGACGCGTAAGTACCCCCAAAATCAGGACATATGGGGTATTCATCTTTCAGTTGCTCAAATCCAACTACCTCTACACTCAAGGAGTTGAGCAACGCCACTCTCCTACTAAGGGCATCCGCTGGTTTGTTTTCAACCCCGGCCTTGTGTTTCAAAACAAACGAATATTCCTGAAGAAACGATACCCACTTGGCATGCCTTGGGTTGAGTTTCTTCTGAGAATGCAAATATCTCAAAGCCTCATGGTCAGAAAATAAAACGAATTCTTGCGGTAGGAGGTAGTGTCGCCAATGTCTCAGGGATTGCACTACCGCATAAAATTCTTTGTCGTAAGTGGAGTATTTTTGTTTTGCCTCATTCAGTTTCTCACTGAAATAGGCCACTGGGTGTCTTTCTTGACTCAACACTCCACTTATACTGACACCAGACGCATCGCACGCTACTATAAAGACTGTAGAAAAGTCAGGTAGACGCATGACAGGAGCTTCCACCATCTTGCCCTTAATTTCTTTAAAAGCCTTGACGGCGGCTTTAGACCACACGAACTCTCCCTTTTTCATGCACTCGGTAATGGGAGCCATGATCGTGCTAAAACCCCTAATGAACCGACAATAAAAAGTTGCTAGGCTGTGAAAACTTTGCACCTCATGAATGTTCCTTGGTTCTGGCCACTCAACTATGGCCCTGACTTTTTCAGGGTCTGCGCGCATCCCTTCAGATGACACTGTAAATCCTAAGAACACAACTTGGTTAGACATGAATGCACATTTCTTAAGATTAGCGTATAACTTTTCCTTCGTAAGGACACTACAGACTTTCTTTAAATGTTCAAGGTGTGATTCCTTAGTGGTACTATAAATAAGAATATCGTCAAAGTACACCACTAGGAATTTTTCCATGAACGGCCTCAAAGTTTGTGTCATCACCCGCATGGAAGTACTGGGTGCGTTAGTCAAGCCGAAGGGCATGACCAACCACTCATACAGCCCATCTTTCGTCTTAAACGCCGTCTTCCACTCATCTCCTGGGCGTATACGAATTTGGTGATATCCACTCTTGAGGTCTATCTTAGAGAATATAGTGGACCTGGCCATCATGTCAAGCATATCATCAAGTCTAGGTATAGGGAACCTATACTTGACAGTAATTTTGTTTATGGCACGGCTGTCCACACACATGCGCCACATGCCGTCTTTCTTTGGCGTCAACAATGCAGGCACGGCACACGGGCTCATACTCTCTTGGATGAAACCCTTTTGCAGAAGCTCATTAACTTGCTTCTTCAACTCTGCATGAGCTGCAGGGTTCATTCTGTAGTGAGGAAGGTTCAATAGAGTAGACCCTGGGACAAGATCAATGGCATGCTGTATGTCCCTCATAGGTGGCAACTCATTCGGTAAGTCTTTAGGAAATACATCACTGTATTCCTTCAGGATCGAGGTCACCTCACAAGGCAACTCTGATGAAACTTCAGGTGTAATTTCTCTAGCCACAAGGGCATACACCATAGAATCCTCCTTATCCTCTTTTTCAAACTCTCTTGCGCTGATTATATGTAAAGACTTAGGTTTGGATTTCCCCATTTCTCTAGGCTCACTTGCCTTCTCATCCTTCTTCTTCCCTAGTGTATTTTCAGGTGGCATGGGATTAAGTTTGATCTTTTTACCATTATACATAAAAGTACACGCATTCGAACGGCCAAAGATCGTGACATCATTATCGAATAGCCACGATCTACCTAAGATAACATGTCCCACATCCATAGGTAAAACATCACACCACAGGGACTCTTTGTATGACCCAAACTCGATGGGGACTAGACATTGCTGGGTGACAGGTAGGGATGTCTTGTCAACCCAAGAAACTTTATACGGGTCTGGATGAGGTGTGGATTTCAGTTTTAAGTGATCTAAGGTGCTAGTGGAAATCACATTTTGACAACTTCCACTGTCCACTATCACCTTACAATTTTTTTCACCACACTTGGCAATAGTGTAGAAGATAGTGCTTCGACGCCAGTCAGCACTACTTCTAGACAGAGCTAACACATGTCTGACTACTGCAAGCGTTGCTTCTCCATCCACTTCTTCATCAGTAAGTCCTCCTTCAGGGTGATACTCTTCAACTTCATAATCACCCTGGTCATCTCCACCCTCGTGGGGCTCGCCTATAATTAAGGCTCTCCCACGGCTCTTCGTAGGACACTGATTAGACATGTGGCCAAGGTTGCCACACTCATAGCACCTCACTTGGCTCATGTTACTAGGACCGGCACCAAGAATCCCTTTGCCCTTGTTCTCCCTAGGCCTAGGCAGAATGGTCGCCTGTGCCCTAGGTTGACTACCAATATTAGGTCTAGTTCCTTGGAAACTAGATCTAGCACTGAAGTCTCGGGACTCAAAACGACGAACGACAGGAGCCTTCAGATATTGCTCTAACTCCTGCACGACTTGATATGCTTCATCTAAGTCCGTTAAGGGCCGAGTAATAAGCTCGCGCTGAAGATCCGCACAAAGGCCCGTCTTGAAACGCGAGAGCGTTACTAGAGGGTCTTCTCGGATATCACATCGCATCACATACTCTTCAAATTTAGCGATGTAGTCAGCGGCAGGCATTTTGGCGTAAGGATTGCCATTGGTCAATGAGCTTTTGACGGTATGAGAGAGGAAGGTACTTCTCCTTCAACTTCTCTTTCATCTCATACCAATGTGTGATAGGGGCTCTACCAACTTTCTCTATCCTACGCTCGGTGTTGGTCTAGAAGAGCTTGGCTTGACCCACAAGCTTCATCTTAACAAACCGCATTTGATGGTTTTCCGACATGCTATACCACTCAAAGTAGTGGTCCATGCCAGCAACCCAGTCAAGGAACGTCGTGGGATCCAAGCGCCCATCAAAACTCGGGGCCTCAACTCTCACACTCTTCATCGCACGCTCATCTGGATCATAGCGGTCTTGATGACCACATGTGGCTCGTGCCTCTCGCACCACACCACGACCGTTACCACGATCTCTATCATCACTACCACCACGTGTGGCAGCGCGTTCTTCAATGATTCCTTCCACTTGGGAGTGCGTATCTTCCCCTACAACGGGATTTTCCTTTTGGGACGCCTCTAGTTGCTCCACCTTAGTCATGGTAGTGGTAATTTGGTTCTCAAGGCGGGCAAACTCACGCCTTTGACCCGCTTCTAGGGCGGTTATCTTTTGTATCAATTGAGCAAGTTGCTCAGATAACTGCTCGTTATTCATGGTAGGTTGAAGTCCAAAACCTCTACCTCTTCTCGTGGGCATACAATGAAGACTTGAACCAAACTCTACCTAACCAGACTACTAGGTGTTATGACTTTCAAGATGGATGCGATGAATGCAAAACTACTATGAATTGACACAATTAAGTTGAAACAGGAAACAACTCAAATCTGAAAATTTTCCAGATTAGGAACTTTCTAAAATTGGAAAGTTTCTAAAATTGAAAACTTTCTAAACCTAGAACTTTCCTAAGTTAAACCTAAAAATCAAAACCCTAATTTGATAACTCGATCTAGACAAATACCATGCAAGCCTAGGCTTTGATACCAAATTTGACGCAGGACAGCCCTAATTATGATGCATGCTCATGGACACAATTAAACAGCGGAAATAAAAGGAATAAATGATCTAAAATTCTAACAGTAATCATCATAACTGAGAAAATCATAAAGGAAACATGCAGTGGAGCGGGCCATCACTACAATCATGGGTTATGGAATTCAATTACTACTTGGGTTGGATCCGGCGAGGGATGAGACTTCCCGATCTTGCATGGTCACACCCAATCGATCAATGAAGATCACTAGTCTGAAGAATCAAGAAGTTTCTCGGATTAGGGATTTGAGAATTTGGGGATTTAGGGTTTAGATCGGTTCTCAAGATTTTGATCGAAGAAGGATTAGCCAAAACTGGAAAATAGAAGGAAGAAAATTTATTACCTTGAAGAAGTTGGAGGGGCACAAGAAGAAATTAGAAGAAGAAGATCAAGGGGAGAGAAGAAGCACCATTAGAGAGAAGAGAGGAAGGAGGCAACCAAAGGGTTTGCTTTTCATTAATCAATAGTTGAAATTCGAGTTTAGGGTTTTACACCACTTAAATAAGCAAATAAAGACATAAAATTACTAAAATACCCATAGGATAAGCAAATAAAGATATAAGATTACTAAAAGACCCCTAAGTCAAAAAACGCGCAAATAACATAAGTATGGGAAAGTTTGGGCACTCGGTCTTCTTTATCCAATCTTCCTTCACATGTGTCTTCCTTAAGTGGGGTCTTCTATATGTCTAATCACATGTGAAAGGTCTTCAGCTCAATATTCGCCTATCCACAAGGATGACACTTGTGGTTGGCGCTTTCTTCATTGGTACACCTTGAATGCACCTGTGTCCGCATTATAATGCCACGAATGACAACGAAATAATGTATGCCATGCTTCCAAGGCTAAATATCCAACACATCTCAGTACTGTTATCCTCTGGAAGCACTGAAGCCAATACCCAAATGCACCATGGTGTTTGGCCTTACATACCTGACCTCGATGGTGCGGGCTTAAATAAACCATTGCCCTTGTGTCAACTCCACCCGTCCTGATGGTAGCGGACCATTTGCAATCTTGACATGCTAGGTGGTTTGACCCGAACTCATTTTTGTAATCTTAACATGCTAGGTTGGTCAAACCTGAATCAATTTCGCAATTCTGACATGGTAGGTTGGTCGAACCTCTTCCCATCCAACCTCGGTAGTGGGAGTCAAATCAACCATGACCCATGTCATCCACTCAGCCTGACGATGAGGCACTCGATTGGTACCAGCGAGGTTTAGGGAATTTCCCCCATGGGGCTCAACATTCTAGGTCTCTAGTATAGAAGCATAGATTTCTGGTATTCCCACCATGAATGAGCCTGTGGTATCAAATCCATCATGATATGCCATAACAACCCATCGTGCATGATTATGCCATGTCCACAATTATGCCATGATACCAACACATGAAATACACCCAATCATTCAGTGCTTTAATCATGCATATGCAATGCACAAGTGTAATCATGTTCCATCCACACAAAACAATGTACCCAATCAACTAGGGTTCCAACCAAGCATGTACCCAATCAACCGGGGTTCCAAACATGCATATACAACATACCCAATAAATTGGGGTTCCAACCAAGCATGTACCCAATCGGCCAGGGTTCTAACCATGCATATACAATATGCCCAATCGCCAGGGTTTCAATCAAGCATGTACGCAATCAACCAGGGTTCTAACCATGTCTATACAACATATCCAATCAACCGGGGTTATCATCCAACAAAATCATGGCCCCTCAGTCCACGTATAATCAATAATAATTATGTTCCACAAGTCCTTATATAATCCATATCAACATTCATGGCCCATAAGTCCATGTTTGATCCACATCACAATAACCATGGCCCCTCAGTTCATACAAATGACCATTTTGATATCCATAATCATGAAGCCATGCATATGCTATTCCATATACTCCATACACACATGCCATGAACCAAAGCATCCATGATGCTTATGTATACATGTCTAGTGTATCGAAATGCCACGATGAAACCTATGTGCGCTCGGGTAGCCCGACTACAAATATACAAAGTACGTACACCCACACAAGTCCATGCTCACTACTTAGCACATAATTACATCGCAGGATCACATGATTTAATGGTCATCACACCCAAGTTAGGCCGCACTTTCTAACACACTCATGGTGAAACATCAAATATCACATGTCATGACATAACATTAAGTTACACATTTAAGAGGCAATGTTCTTAGCACATTAGCATACAGTTAAGTGGCTATAATTCCACACATCATCACCTGGTTGGGTGGCCATAACTTATCTCATCCACCACATAGCTAAATGGCCACAATCTATCGCATTCATCACCACTACTTAGCATATAAAACAAGCATCTAAGAATCATGTGATTCAAAAAGGGCTATCATACTACGACATGCGTAGTTAATCTATCCACTTAGCGTACTACTCATAGTGAAGCATCATCATTATACTATGGCATGCATAGGCAAACCATGCAATTAGCATATTATTCAAAATGGAGCATCATATATAACATACCATATCTCACTTCATATAGTTAAATTGTCACACATATGTCACAGGTTCACCTAGCGTAATGGCCATGCACATGTCACAAGTTCATATGGTCCAGTGGCAACAGATTCACATAGTTAGGTGATCACACATTTATTACAAGGTTCCATGGTTAAGTGGCCACACAATTTGCATCAATTCACATGACCAAAGGCCACATACGTGTATCACTAGTTTCATGTTCGAGAGGCTACAAAATTAACATGGTTCACATGTTCGAGTGCCCACACATGGTCCCGTGGCCACTTAATTATCTTAGCACACATGGTTAAGTGGTCACATAGTATCACAAGCGCACAGTTCTGTACCCACATAACTGTCTCAAGTTCTCTTAGGTAGGTTTGGTGGCCACACAATTATCACAAGTCTACCTGTTCAAGTGGCCTTACAATTATCACAAGTCCACCCAATTTAGTGGCCACATAATTATCATTTGTTCATATAGCAAAACATTCTTGCCATTATCTCGAGTTTACATGCTCAAGAGGCTACATAGTTAGCATGGTTCCCAAGTTCGGGTGGTCACACAATCATTATAAGTTCGCATGGTCCCATGTTCACTCCCTTATCGTAAGTTCATGTGGTCGAGTGATATCATTCTACTCACCATGGCTAAGGATCCAAGGTTACACGATTAAATGGTCTTGCTACACTATAACTTACATAGCTAGGTGGCCACCCCTTTATCATACTTCCACATGGTCAAGTGATCACATGATACCATGAGTCCATATTAGTAAATGACCTCATACATATCCCAAGTCTAATGATCAAGTGGTCACACCCATATCATAGGCTGACTTAGACAAGTGATCGCCTACATATCACAAGTTCACTTGGCTTCATGGCCACACTAAATGGCACAATTTCACATGGTTTGGTGGTCTCATAACATCACAAGTTCACATGGTATAGTGACCACACAAATATCATAAGTTCACATGATCTAGTGGCTATTTAAATATTATTAGTTCACATGTCACACAAGTCCATTCTTACTACCTAGCATATAATTACATCCCAAGATCACATGCTTCAAAAGTGATCATATCTAAGCTACATATTCTAGTATACTTATCCACGGTGAATCATCTAATTATCAGAAGTCATTAGATAGCATCAAGTCACATATTTAAGTGGCCATATTTTAGCACATTAGCTTACAGTTAAATGGTCACTATCTATCACATTTCCACATAAGTGGCCATATTTCATCACATTCGTACAAGTTTAAGCAGCCATAATTCCACACATTTATCTTATAGTTAGTTGGCCACATTTCCACACATAAGACAAGGTCTAGTGGCCATATTTCAATGCATCCATGTCATGGTTATATGATAAAATTCCTACGATACAAGGCTACAACACATTACATAACTAGGTGGCCTCACATGCTGTCCTATAGCTTATTTGGTGTATGATAGCCAGTTTGCTAATCTCTCTTCTTGGTTTTTGTCTTAGTTTCGGGTTGTATTCTTTCCGTCTTTTGGTGGGTCTTGTAATAAATTTTCACTTATCTCTAAATTTATTATTATATGAAAGAACCAAGTGAAAATGCATGAAGAAAGCGGGAAGGAATTCTCGATAAAAGCATTTCTCCTTCATAGAAATGTTGAATTAATTCCCTTTAATGTTTATTGCTATTTGCTACACCCTGGATAAATGCCTTCTGGCTTTTCTCTTGATACTAGGTTATTTATTTTTGTCATGGAAATATGCAAATATTAAGCTCAAACTAGTGGTAGTCCAGACCTGCACGGAACTGCCTTTGACAATCCAGGCCGTTCATTTTCTAAGCTCTCCCATTGGCCAATTTGTGCCAGTTTTTGGCCTGTAGATGGATGCCTCAGAATACAATATAGCCAATAGCCTGTGTGCTAAGTGAAGAGCTCACTGATATGATGGCTTGGATTGTTTGGAAGAGAATTTTACCACCCATCAATTTTGGGCCCACCAGATGAGCAATGTGGATCACTGAAGGTGCTCCCACCATACGGAGTGGTCTCAAACATAGAAGGTGCTGACTTGAGCCTTGAAGTGTATAAGACCTCTATCCCCTGCACAATGCTAGTGAAATTATGTATGAATCTGTTTAGGCTTTAAGGAATTGGTTTTGCCATTTTATTTTATTGTTTAAATACTCATTTAATCCGTCCTATCATGTGCTCTTTTCAGTCCCTCCTCTGCGATCCCAATCCGAACTCCCCTGCGAATTCTGAGGCTGCCCGCATGTTCAGCGAGAACAAGCGGGAGTACAATCGAAGAGTGCGTGACATAGTGGAGCAGAGCTGGACAGCAGACTAATAGGTTCAACCCCCATCCATCCATCTTTTACTTTCTCTGCTCAAACAAATGGTAGAAGACAATGGAGGGATTTGGAGTGGGGGGATTCTGTTTACCGATTTTAATGGATATGACATGTATGAATTGTTGTTTGAGGATTTGGTACTTTGTTTCCTCCCGAAGTTGGTGCTCATGTAATATTATCTGCCATGTATCTCTTACTTTGCATGGTGTGTATAAAAAGGGACTAGTGATAGCATGCAGGAACTTCAAACACAGATTGTCTGTATAAGAATACTGTGTAATTTGCAGATATTTGTCTTGTTTCGTCATTATTGTCGTCATTGTTGTTGTTGATGTTGTACTTGTGAAAAGTGTCTTGAGTTGGCCAGTTTGATGTGGAATGCCCAGAAGTTGAAGAAAATCCTTTCTGAATCCTGTAATGCTAGGAATATGATTAGTCCTGTTTCTTGCACGGTGACAGTTGAGATGGAAGAACCTCTGCCTGGTTATGAGCAGAAATCCATTTCCAATCCAAGGAATATTGGTAGTTCCCTGTAGACGAATTCACATGTAAACTGCTCCTATGCCACACGAATTCTGTTGGGGACGATGATGGCCTATCGAAGGAAGAGGTATTTGGATGTAAAACCTTGAAGCTATTGAGGGAAACTATAGAAACTGGCAACAAAAGTCCAGAGTTGGAGATGCTCTTGAGATGAGGTTGAAGGAGGGATGTTAGCAAAAGGGTTAGTCTTGTATTGTAGACTTAGACAAGAAAAAATGACTAACAATGTTCAAGTTGGAGTGCTTCTCGAAGCCGCCTATTGATGGAGATGGCTCCGGATGTAAAAGCTTGAAGTTATAGAGGAAAGCAACAGAAAGCGGCAACAAAGTTTGAATGGATATGCTCTTGAGATAAGGTTGAAAGAGAATGTTGAAGAAGGGGTTAGTCTTGAAATGTAGGCTACATGAAAAAATACTGATAATGTTCAGGTTAAAGTGCTTCTGGAAATCGCCCATCAATGGAGTGTATCGAAAGACAATGGCTTTGGATGTAAAAAGCTTGAAGCTATTGAGGGAAGCTATAAAAATTGGCAAGAGAGTTGGGACTTGGAGATGCCACTGAGACGAGGTTGAAAGAGAATGTTGGCAAAGGGGTTAGCTTGAAAGCTAAGGCGAAAAGGGAAGTGGTCGAGATCGACTATGGCGATGACTGATGATGAGCCTGACTCGGCATTGACTCATCATGACTTGTCCAGTCAACTCGCTGACTTGGTTGGCAGGACTTGACTCGAAGCGAGTCTCCTGTGAAGGGTTTTTAACAAAGAAGAACTAGGTTTCAAACCCAAGACTTGAGCAGAAAAGCAATGCTCTTAACCAACAAACCACGCATCTTTTGTTAGCTTGCCCTTCCATTATTTTTATATTTTATTAATATATAAAAATTTAAGATATTTATAAATAATATTTTATTTAATTGTTAAATATTGAGTTGAGTCATTTAAAGACTCATTCGAGTTAACCCAACTTGGATAGACATCGAGTCAAGTTTTTGAGTTTACTATGATTTACCAGATGAAATTGATCTCAATGTAGAAGATAATATAGATTTTGGAATGTTGTAGTATTACGATGGTTGTGGTCACTGGCTCTGATGGCGATGGAGGCGTCCAGGTTGAATGCAATCTGCACAAGTACTCCATACAAAGCAATTAAGTAGGAAACTGTGATGAAGAGGCCCCCTTCTACTGGAATGACGGATGTGCAAGGATGAGAAGATGATGATGAGTCAATGGAAAAAGTGTCGAGCTTTGGATAGATCAACCTTCTTTAAAGATTTTCAAAGAGGAATTAGACAATGCTATATGGGGCTGAGGTTCTACTTTATAGTTTGGGTTTTTGGTTTGTAAAAGTGGGGCCCATTGCTAAGCGATCAAAACAGTTGATATCGTGGGCTGTGCTGTAGATGCTTCATGCACCAAAAATTCCCCATATTGGTAGAATCCTAATCCTTTGCTAGGTCGCCTGACAAGAAAGTTCTCTAGTATTTGCAATGGTTCACATTCAATAGGAGGCAACCATTAGATTGCTAGGATCTTCCACTCTTGTAGATTCTTGGTGTATGTAGGCTGTTAGCCATTCACATCAATGGTTTGGATCACTGAACCATGGGTCCAACTTGTACAATCTCTGCACCCTAACAGTGCTGTACAACCTTTCAGCCTGAACATTTTAAGAGAATGATTGCATACAGTACACATGAACATTCACACATGCCATCTGCCCTCTAACATTTGTGCTTGTGCGACATCTCAGTCGTCCAAAAGATGGTCATGCTTTGAGGATCACCTCCAGATAAATCCATTCAGTAGGTGGGTCACAGTGTTTAGATAGCCCTGCCATGGACAAGCCTGAACATTTGCAATAAGGTAGTGCAATGTCTGAGCAGTCGATCAGGTGGGCCATTGTTTAGATAGATGTTTGGGCCCAAAAATTAGGCTAATTTGGTCATCAGGAGGGCTGCTATGGAAGAAATGGACAGCTGAGAAAATGTTGTTTTGTCCATCCCTTTATTTTGCACAGAAGCCCACTTGATGAATTAACCAGTTGGATCTTTTAGGTAGAAGATATCTAGAGTTTGGCCCACGTGATGGACCGCTCAGATGTTGTTTGTTGTGGGTGGGAAGTGTGGATATCAAATTGAAGTCCCAAAATCATCTTTTTGACCCAAAAATCAAGCCAACCCAATCTTCAGCAGGCGCACTTGAATTTTGACGTTTTTGGATGATTGGATCGGCCTTCAAATTTTTGGTGCATTTCATCATCAAAGTGGTATGCATCAGGTTGCATGTCAGACACATTTCACATGGATTACACCCAATGCTCGACTTGAAAGAAAATCCAACCTGTCCATCTTATGATTTAGGACATGTAACTCCTTGAGCCATAAATAAAGTCTATTAGCAAATCATGTGGGGTCACACAACCGGATTAAGTTGGGAGGAAACGTTAACCCTTAATTGCGTGGAGGGCCCTACCGTGTTTAACGGATGAAATTCAGGTACGCGGATTCCCTACTGACGTGTTGGTAGCCAGTAGCTGCTGGACGGTTCTCTGTGGGTCCTAATATGATGTATGTGTTTTATCGACACCGTCCATTCATTTTTCCAGATGATTTCAGGGCAATTTATCAAAAAATGAGGCAGATCTAAGCTTCATGTGGACCGCAACACAAGAAAACAGTGGTGATTGAACGCCTACAGTTAAAAACTTCCTACGGCCCACTGTAATGCTTATATGCCATCCAACCTGTTGATTATGTCACACAGACCTGGATGAAGGGAAAACAAAAATATCAGATTCATCCAAAAAATTTCTGGGCCCTAAGAAGTTTTTAGTGGTAGGCATTCAATCACCACTTTTTTCTGTGGTGTGGTCCACATGAGATTTGTATTTCATTCATTTTTTGTTTCATGACTAAAAATAATCTGAAAAAATGAATGGACAGTGTCGATAAAACATATACATCATAGTGGGGCCCACAGAGCATCATCCATTGGCTACGCTGTCAGAAGGCAATCCGCGTAGGAAATTCAGGCCATTCTGCACAAAGGGTTCATTGTTCCACCTGCTTTGGCCCACTTGAATGATGTATCAGGTTGACTTTTGGCACTGCTGGCCACATGAGATGAACCGCTTGGATGGCCTTCATACATCATGCGTGGGCCCATCATATGCCCTGACTCATTTGTTAGTCATGCACCATTTAAAACATGCTTGCGACTCCTCAAAACAACGATGGCATATTTGTTAAGGCAATCTAGGCCGTCCAAAAGTTCAGACCCAACCGTGGACTGAGCATAATCAGAAAAACTGCACTGAGAAGATAATCATCTGATTCTCCCTTCAAATTTGGACCATTCACTATTTTCCCCTTAACCGTTATTATTGGTTGGTTAGATTGCTTGATCAGTTTGATTTCAGAGATGTTCCATCCGCAATGGGACCTACAGTTTTAATGGTCCAGATGTCAGTGCCACATGTGAGGAAGATGAGTCACCATCTCAAGACAGTGCTAAACTAACGTTGGAGTCAAAATCATGGAATGAAAGGAAAAGATGGTGAGAAAGCAACGAATCACACAGCAATATGGTGTCTGCTACACTTCGACCGTATTGTGCGAACGTCAGGTGGAAATTTGAAAAGGTAGCCTCATACATTTAGTGAGAAGGAATTGTTGTTCTATCTACTCTTGCAAAGGCATGTGCACACTTAATGTACACCTGACTTGTATTTTAATCCAAACCATCCAAATCATTTTCCTCACTGGAGTAACCCAAAAACCATATTGATCGGGTTATCCAAAACCATCTGGTTCTTGAAGATTATCTAGATTAATTTTAAACAACAATCTCTCTGTTCAACGATCCGATTGATGGAAACGGGAGGAGTGTTAAGATCATTTTTTCAATTGATTTCAATTTAGGACCACCAATATAGAGGCCTATGATTTGGACGGATCGGATTGATATAAGTATATATCACATGAACAGAGGGAATACTCATATATACTACATTCCATAGTCTGTCAGAGCACAGAGCACAGTATGATTTTTTCTCTAGGGAGAATCCTTTCCCCATACCCATCAATGCTAATCAATGCCCACCGACAGATGCCCATCCGTAAACAAACGGCTATAAAACTTCCCTTCAAGGAATAAAATTACTATATCAACCCTTCCTCCAAAAATCATAAAAAGCCTGCACCATCCGACAATATTAAGACGCGGATTCGGTGCATTGGATACCACCGAGGTCGGTGTATCCGTCATTGTGGGACCTACTGTGTTGTATATTTTTTATATCCACGCTGTCCATCTGTATTGCAAGCTCATTTTAAGGCATGAACCTAAAAATAAAGAAGATCCAAGTCTCAGGTAGACCACACCACAGGAAATGATGGTGAATGAACGGACACCATTAAAAACTTCTTGGGGATATAAAAGTCTAGGATCAAGCTGATATTTGTGTTTGTGTGACCTTATCACAAGGTTGGATGGAAGATAAATATTACGGTGGGCCCTCGGAAAATTTTAATTGTGGGCATTTAATCAACACTATTTCCCGTGGAGATTTGGATCCGTTTCTCTTACGGTATTATGCCCTAAAATGATCAGGAAAAACGGATGGACGGCATGGATATAAAATACATACATCATGGTGGCCCCACAGTTACAGAAATCCATCGTATCTTTGCCGCACCATCAGTGACACCATGGGCATTCTCGTCATTTTCTATTTCCCAAGTGGAACGTGTGATTTTCTTTGCCCATCGTCCATTCAGGATGAAATACTTTGATGCTTTGGCAGACTGTGATAGATGATACGCAGGCAGTTAGAAATTACTACGGAATTGCTTGCCTGAAGTAAAAATATATTATAAAAATCCGATTGTTACTTTGACTTAACGAAAGTGAATTCCACTTAAATCTGTTTAATTGGTGTTAATATACGCCACGTGTACCGTTTATAAGTGTCCGGGTATCAAGCTTCGTACGCAGCCAGAGTATCAAATAACTCCAATCAATGGCTTTCCGTATGCGTCTGAACCTTGGCTTCTTTGTTCGAACTTCCAAAGCTTTTTTGCGAACGCGGATTGCGTCCTACCCGCGCCCGTCTCTTCCCCCGAACGGGCAGTTCTGTGGGTGGGCCCACCGTGATGTATCTGTTTATCCAAGCCGTCCATTCCATTTATCAGATCATTTTAAGGCACCTAAAAAAAATTAAGCAGATCCAACACTCAAGTGGGCCACACCAAATAATAAGCTTGGTTGCATTAAATGGTTATCTTCGGTGTGGTTAATTTGATTGTTGGATCTGTCTCATGTTTATGTTTATGCTTTAGAATGATCTGAGAAAAGTGATGAACGGATTGGATAAACGGATAAATCACGGTGGGCTCGCTCACTGAATTGCCCGTTGGGGGCTAGAGACGGGCGGGGGTAGGACGCAATCCGCGTGTTTTTTCACACCTTAATAAACGATGGCAGTTGACGGTTGAGACACCACCGTACAAAGTTTTTTTCTTTCTTTTAATGTACGTGCTATGGCTACTCACGCGAGTAGCTATCCCAACATAACTCTCTCCGTTGATAATGTGAGAAGTCTGTCTCAGATCTGATCCGTTCATGTCATCTTGTCTGCTTCGAACGTTCCATGTTATGAAAAAGAAGCAAGTATGATCAACCAGTTGACCACGTGTCTCTGTCATTGGTGGACCATTGTTCAATCATAGATTTTCTAAAATACATCCCAACGGATGGCAAGAACATTAACGGTGATTGTGGTCCATTTCAACGACCCAATCGGTACCTTCGATGTAAATGAGGTATGTGCCTTGATATCTGTAGAGGTTTGCTCGAGTACTTCTGTGACGTGTTGCAATGGAATAGGCAGGATATTTTCGCTTTGAATCCGGAATTTCTTCTAATCATCCAAAACATTTATCACGTCGTCACCTTATAAAGTGGACAAACATCAAATAAATTCTATCAAATTCAATTACCTCAAATGTTTGAAATTTGGATCTTTTACTTCTAAAATAGTAGAAATATTCAATCTAACTTATTTTTAGGCTTATAAGTCCCACTGTAGTACATTGGAAGTATGGCCTAGCTTGGCACAGAACGGCTTTACTTGGCAAACCCGACTCGTCTAACTTGTTCAAATTCAGGTCTTGAATTGAACAGAGGAGGCGAATTCATTTGAAACCGAGTAGACGTCATCCAATCTGAACTCAAATCGAGTCGAGTTCATACCACTTAATAACTTAATTCAAATTGACCCAAAATCCAACTCGGTATTGACGCGACTAGTACATATAATAAAGTCCTACTACTCGGCTAGATATGGGTTCTAGGAGTAAAACCAAGCTCAACCCATTTACTAAATCGGCTAAAATCTTGATAAGTGACTCGTGAATCTGCTATAGGTCCACTAGACCCATTTAGAGTTCACTAAGCTTGATTCTAACCAGATCTAGGGTCAGATTCGACTCCAGGTACCCTACCAGGTGGACCCATGTTTAAGAATAAAATATAAAGATTTGCTACGATAAATCCTAACAACCTAATATATGTTTAATTTGTGGTGACTTTTGCTTTTGAACATGCATTCAAATTTCAATGATATAAACCATTTACATGGGCCTTACTTTGGATGGGAGATGGCATAAAAACTAAATTCTTTGATCATTTAATTCTCTCTCTCTCTAAATAACATGGACAATGTAACAAACCTTTTAGAAAATTCAATAGAGAGTCTTTCTCCAAAATTCTCGTGCCCAAATGAGGTCCACTGACTAAAGGAACACAAGCCGGGTGGGGTCCACTGTGGTGTTTCAGAAATCCACTCTGTTCACCTGTGGCCAAAAATAAGTCATTTCCAAAACTGGAGTGGAACACAGGGCAGAAAAGAGTGAGGATTTAACTCCTACCAAACTTAAGTGGACCACCTGGGAAGCGGACAGCTAGCGTACTTTGTAACTCAGTTCCATTAGCGTCCTGAGTAAACTCCGTGAGGTTCACCATGATTTATGCAATTTATCCCCTCCATCCATTCATTTTACCAGATAATTTTAGTGTCTGATCCCAAAAATGAAGCATGTCCAAAGCTTAAATGGACCACACCACAGGAAACAGTGTGAATTGAATGTCTGCCGTTGAAAAAATTTTGGGGCCCACAGAAGTTTTGGATCAAGCTTATATTTGTGTTTTCCATTCATCCACATCTGTATGATCTTATGAACAGGTTGGATGACAATTAAACATCACTTTACGGTGCAGAAAGGTTTCAACAGTGGAAATCATTATTGCCACTGTTTCATGTTGTATGCTCCACTTTAGCTATGGATATGATTAAATTTTGGGTTGAACCCCTTAAATGATCTTAAAAAACGAATGGACGGCGTGGATAAACTATATACACTCATGTTGGGCCCAACTCAGTTTACTCAGTTTCAATCAGCCGAATCTTTTGACGCGGATTGCGTCTACCCCCGCCCGTCTCTAGCCCCGAACAGTCGGTTCTATGGGCAGCCCCACGTAATGTATCCGTATATCCAAGCCGTCCATCCATTTTCTCATATCATTTTAATACTTGGAAAAAAAATTTGAGGCAAATCCAACGTTCAAATGGACCACGCCAAATAATAAGCTTGGTTGCATTAAACGCAGCAGGCATTAAAATTTAGTTACATTAAATGCAACAGGGTATGGTCCATTTGAGCACCGGATCTGCCTCATTTTTATGTTCATGTCTTAAAATGATATTTGTGCAACAGCTTACCTTGGTGGTATTAATACTATGAACGGTTTGGATATCATATAAACATCATGGTCAGCTTCATAAAATTTTCAAGGGCGGACGTTTTCGTTCCCACTCTTTCATGTGGTGTGGCCTACTTGGGTTTTGGATCTTACTTAATTTCAGAATCCATTCATACTGTGCTCTTGCAAAACTGATGGACGGAGTGGATTTGTCACGGGTATCCATATGGTCTCCACACATCCTCGTCCTTTCTAAGCACCCGCGATCTTGTTGGTGCACGCGAGTCTACTGAAAACGAGTTCTCGCCTTATCTTCACACAAAGAGACATTATCTCTGGAATTTTCTCTTTGTGACTTAAAACAGATGAACCACCTGTTAACAATCCTATCCCATCTCCAACTACTCAAAACAGAATCCAACAGATGAGTGTACTAGAAGAAGATGACATCATAAAGAGATGATGCAGAAAACAGTCCAGCAATCAGAGCTATCAGGAAATGGACAAGATCAGGACCAGATGGACGGTCATGATCAGAAAATTGAGAAAGAAGATTCTCTCTGTATGATATAATACCACGAATTACAGTAATATATTTGAATAGATTACCATTTGAATTGAAAATTTAAATTTAGATAGGAGAATCCTATTACAATCCTAATTACCTGGTTAATGCATGCCACTCTTCACTAACTAACACTACATCTAAATCATCTCTCTCTCAATTCCAAAGACCCAAACGCCGGAAAAAGCTTCCCATTTTCATGGATTACTTAATCCTATTCGTTGCTATATATTCTTCTGCTTTCCGCCGGTGTAGATAAAGCTCGGGCAGTGGCCATGGTCAAGGGCCGTGTCTTTTGCGACCAATGCAAAGACGGGAAGATAATCTTCTTCGACTACCCACTCATCCGTCAGTCTCAATGCCGGAATAAAAACAAACTATCATACAATGCTCCACCTAAGAATGCTTATTTCCATCATCTAAACCGTTGATATATGAGATCCATCACGGATGGCCCATTAACCAAAGCTTCCCAGATGGAAACATACTAACCCTTGATTCTACTGCTAGGATCTTCTTCAGAGTTCGGCTCATTTTGTCAACGGTTAGGATAAGCATTGTAGAATTTGCTGACATGTCCCCGCATATTCAGCCAATGAGAATCCGCCGGCTGATATATTTAGGTAGTCTGGTAGACTATTTTACGTTGTTTTTTCATTTTCTTTATTTATTTTTTGGAAGTTTGTAGGAGCCACCAAGAGATAAGATATCTCTGACATGTGGGGCAGCTACGAGAAGCCAACCCTTTTGAAGGAGGGGACAACTAGCTGGCTTGATTGCTACGAGTTTAAGTTCGATGACAGCCCGGATCCGAGCCAATGCTCTGTTCAGGTCGTGCCGGACAGCGCGCAGGGGCCGTTCACGGTCTGTGGGGCAGCAGCAGGGCCTGCCCAGAGCGTCAGGCTTATGTCCGATGTCTACGGCTTCGAGATGTACAACGTGGATGCGGTTCTCTCGCAGCCTGCCCATCCCGGGCCTTTCTGCCACGATTCCTCGGACAGCTCGGTGTCCGTACCAGCACTGGCCCCACCAACCCCACCATCAGCTCAATCGCCACCGTCTGGCCAGTTCCCGCCCTAACACACTTCTGCAAGGTTCCGTTTGTTCGCACCAGTAAGACACGCTCACTTTTTTTTTTTTTTTTTTCCTTCATGGTTTGATTTTTACAAGCATTGTGGGGCCCACGTGGTATGACATCCAACCGGTCCAATAGGTGCATCCCATTGCAACGATCGTACAAACAAACAATTAGACGGATGAGATAATTAGGTGGGCCATACGTGATTTTGGAGTTTATCGAACGGTGTATATTATTTGTTATGGTGTGGCCCACCTGATGATTGGATCAGCCTTATTTCTGGTTGGTCTCGAAAAATGCATAGTACAGTACAGGATTTCCTACTCCTGAACAAAAACTTTGATACTCTGGAAAAGGGCGGTGGTTGATATGCTGGCATTTAGAAATTACTTATATATTGCACAAGAATTAAACTTCCAAATATAATAACTATTTTTAGATATTGCCTCTGGGATAAAAAAATAGTTTTAATGGTCATTCACCACTATATCCAGTCGTCTGGTCTACTTGAGATTTGGATACGATTAATTCATGGTCTGACACGTTTACAACTGCATGCATTTGTACATACTTTCAATTGCGACACGTTTACAACTGCATGCATTTGTACGTACTTTCAACACCTGGTTTTTGGTTTATTAAATCATAGATGTATACTCTTTGAATTTGGCAGGAGCGGGTCCGAGCCACAGTACAAATTCTACTGGAAGGTTGTGGGACCCGACACGAAGGTAGCCGTTGCTTTTGGGTTGGAAGCCGTTAAGAAATACGGGGCGAACATGACCCTATGAGAAGGGCTGCAAGGGAGGGGGGATGTGTATAAGACCCTCCTTAGGGAAGGCACAACAGCCCTTCTCAATTCTTACAACAGCAATCAATTCACTTACCCTTCACTCAGTGTAATCGCCCAAATGAACCAGGCCATGATGGGGGGCCCACTACAAGCTCTCAAAATTGCACCGAGGTTCAAGAGGGCCAACCATGGCAGTGCCAATGTCCACTGCAATTTCTCTCCTTGCAAGTGATCTATTTATATAAATTTATACTAATGCATTATATGATGTGGGACCCACATCATCTGCATAGTAAATGAGCTGTTTTGCAATTCTGACAAGTGGGGCCCTTGCATTAATTTTCTTTCATTGAATAACATATATGAAATGGTGAAGATCTTCTTCAAATGAAAATTTAACTCATGAAACTTAAGATGCCACTCTTGAAACCTGTTTCAACTAGTAGATTAATTTCTTTAATCCGCAATTGTAACAAAATTTGAAATTTGAAATTTGAAATTTAAAGAAGAGATAAAGAGAGATTTTATGCATTGACTAACGGTCTGGATTAGTAGATTTTGGCCTGGATCTTTCAAAATTGAAAATTTGTATGTATTGTGCAAAGATGCTGAATTCTTTATGATATAGTTCCTTTTTATAGATGTAGGAATTTTATTTGTAGCAGCACAACCCTCATAGGTGCCGATCGAGTTAGTACGTAGGTTAAATCTGGGACATTCATTAGGTGGTCTTCTAAGTTAACATGTGAGCCACTCATCAGTTGGGCCACACTGGAAGGCATGCTATCCTTTTATTATTATTATTTTTTTAGAAGTATTGAGTAGTATGTACGAAGGTATTCTTTGCATATAGTTGATTAATATGATATTGGTTGTTTCAAGAGCTTCAAAATGAATAATACTTAATGAGAAATTCTCCAATTCAGTTATGGTGCACCAACTTGCATGGCTTCACTTAGATAATTCCATTGGTTGATCTTAACCGTCTGTTAAGTCTAGAACACATTTGGTGGCTACATGCAGAAATTGCAATGATCAGATTATCTAATCAGTCATTTGTTTGGCGTTATTTTGTATAGCCGCCCTTTTTTCTAAGCCATTGATTGGATGGTTAAAGTTGCCTAATAAAATTTATTGTTTTGAATCCTAAGCAATCCATGATGGGTCCTATGAAGTAGATGGATCAGATTGTTGGTTGGACCTACCTTTGTGCAATTGATCTTGACCGTCCATATTAAGGGATATGATCAAATGGTTTATATTTTTATGATTGGTGTGATGTTAACATGGTAGCTCAAGAAATATGTGTTGGACCTAATGGCCAGTATATATCAATGGATTGGACTAGTGTCCCAATGAAACTGTGAGTACTGTAAATAGTTCTTTGGGAAAGAGCAATGATCATATATTATAGCTAGGGTGGCAAATGTTGGGCCAGGCATCTCCAATCTAGCCCATGAGATGTGGACCCATAAGCCATGGACCTGACCCATATGCTATATCCACCCTACCAAAATTCATAAAAAGCCTGCACCATTCGACACCATTAAGACGCGGATTCGGTGCATTGGATGCCACCGAGGACGGTGTATCCATCATTGTGGGGCCTACTGTGATGTATATGTTTTATATCCACGCTGTCCATCCGTATTTCCAGAGCATTTTACAATATGAAACCAAAAATAAAGAATATACAAATCTCAGGTGGACCACACCACAGGAAAAACTGGTGAATGAATGGTCACCATTAAAAACTTCTCGGGGCTATAAAAGTTTTGGATCACTGCGGTGCCTAGAAAAGTTTCAACGGTGGAAATCATTATCCACACTGTTTTCAGTGGTATGATACACTTGATCTTTGGATATGCATCAATTTTGGGTTCAACGACTTAAATTAGATCTGAAAACTGATGGACGGTGTGGATAGATCATTTACATTCAAGGTGATTCCAACTGAGTTTACTCGGTTACTGAGTAGCTCAGTACGCAATCCGATTTCATCGATGACTTTTCCGTATGTGTCTGCTGAAGCTTGGCTTATCTGTTCAAACTTCAAACGCTTTTTCCCACCTTAATAATAAACAGTGGTAGTTGAGGGTTGAGACACCACCGTCTAAAGTTCTATTCTTTCATTTATTGTTCGTGCTATGCCTACTCGCGCGGGTATCCATCCCAACATAACTCTCTCCATTGATACTGTGAGAAATCTGTCTCAGATCTGATCCGTTCATGTCATCTTGTCCACTTCAAATGTTCTGTGATCTGAAAAAAGAAGTATGACCACCTAGTGGACCACGTGTCTCTGTCATTGGTGGACCATTGATCAATCATCTACCGTCTTTACTGTTCAAATGGAGATTTTCAAAAATACATCCCAACGGATTGCAAGAACATTAACGATGATTGTGGTCCATTTCAACCACCCAATCCGTACCTTTGAATCTACCGTCTTTACTATTCAAATGGAGATTTAAATGAGGTATGTGCCTTGAAAGCTGTAGAGGTTTGCTGGAGTACATCCTGACATGTTGCAATGAGATCCACGGGATATTTTGGCTTTGAATCCGGAAGATCTTCTAATCATCCAAAACATTTATCATGTTATCACGTTATAAAGTGGACAGACATCAAATAAAATGTATCTAATTCAACTACTTCCAATGTTTGAAATTTAAGTGAAAGATAAAATAAAATCTATCTAATTCAACTACTTCAAATGTTTGAAATTTAACTCTTTACTTTAAAAATGGACAGTGATTTAATTATCGAAACTGAGCACCTGATGAGCCTGTGATGGTTAGAAAATAAATAAATCTTGAAATTGAATTATTCCAACTATGTGAAATTTGGTTCTTTTGCTTTAAAAATAGATGGTCACACTAACCTTTATTCAATCAAAAGGTTAAAATACCTAATATGAGAGAAGTTCTGCCACCTTGTTAGAGTGATATTTGTGTGCTAAGCCATCTTGAGTACAAAAAGAAAGATTTCTACTTCACATACACAATAATATTGAAATAAAAGGAAAGTAAAAAAATAAAAAATGAGGCAAAGCATAACACAGATTTATGTGGTTTCTTTATTACCTTCGAATACACAAAAAAAAAAAAAAAAAAAGGAAAAAAAAAAAAGAAAGAAAATCTCTCAATATAATGACAACTCTTTCTTTATCTCTTTCTCAAGATAGAATTTAAATTACTCCAAAGTTTATGTAAAATTCTACCTGTAATCATAAATATTTTATTAATATAAATAAAAAGAGGAGTAAAACAAATTAACCCTAATTACACATAAATAATTAGGTCGTTGAAAAAACTAAATTTGAATGGATAAAGTCCCGACCTATCATGCTGCAGTACATCGTAATATAATCATCAAAACCTCAATATTTAAACCCTTTAATTATGTTAGCATTTTAGAGGCCGGTCATGTTTGAAGGAAAAGAGTCAAATGATGAAAATAGTTAATATATTCCAATGAAAGAGATTATACCTCTCAGATAATTCTTATTTAAGAGTTCATTATATAAACTAATGGTTTAGATTAATGGACTACCAAATCCAACGGCTAAAGTCCCCATGTGTCCTACTACTCGGCTAGATATGGATTCTAGCAAAGCTCGCCCAAGTGTGGTCTAATTTAGGTCAGGTTGGTTCCGAAGTAGCAAACCAAGCTTAACCCATTTACTAAACTGGCTAAAATCTTGATAAGTGACTCGCAGATCTGCTATAGGCTTATTAGACCCATTTAAAGTTCACTAAGCTTGATTCTAACCAGATCTAGGGTCAGATTTGACTCCAGAGACCCTACCTGGTGGACCCACGTTTAAGAATAAAATACAGAGATTTACTACAATGCATCCTAACACACTGCTATATGGTATGCTGAGACTTTAGCTTTTGGACATGCATTCAAATTTCCAATGATATAAACCATTTGCATAAAAACTAAATTATCATAAAATTTCCAATTTCAATTCTTTGATCGTTTAACTCTCTCTCTCTCTCTCTCTCTGTATTTTTTTTTAAATAAATAACATGGACAATATAACAAATCTTTGGATAATTAAAGGTTTTAGAAAATTCAATAGAGAGCCTTTTTCCAAAAATCTCGTACCCAAATGAAGTCCACTTACGAAAGGAATGGATTGACTGAAGTTCCTGGCTTAGAAGCCAGGTGGGGCCCACTATGATGTTTGAGAAATCCACTCTGTTCACCTGTTTTGCTGGATCATGTTAAATCACGAGGCCAAAAATAAGTCATATACAAAACTCGTGGACCACATGACAGAAAAGAGTAAGGATTGAACTTCCACCAAACTCAAGTGGACCACATGACAAAAAAGGGTGAGGATTGAACTTACACCATTGGAACATTAGTTGTGCCACAAAAGTTTCGAATCAGTCCAATCGTCCTACCCCCGCTCCCCTACCCCGACCACTTAGTTCGGGCCCACCGTAATGTATCTGTATATTAAATGCTAGTAACATTAAATGCAAGAGTCACCTGGGTTGTGGTCCATTTGATCGTTGGATCCACCTCATTTTTATGTTCATGTCATAAAATGATATTTGTGCCAACAGCTTATCAGAGTGGTATTAATACTATGAACTTTTTGGATAGCATATAAACATCACAGTCAGCTTAATAAAATTTTCAAGGGCGGACGTTTCCATTCCCACTCTATCATATGGTGTGGCCCATTTGAGTTTTGGATCTTATTTAATTTTAGAATCCATTCATACTGTCATCTTGCAAAACTGATGGACGGAGTGGATTTGTCACGGGCATCCATATGGACTCCACAGATCCTCGTTCTTTCTAAGCACCCGCGATCTTGTTGGTGCACGCGAGTCTACTGAAAACGAGTTCTCGCCTAATCTCATGGATAAATCTTCACACGAAGAGACGTTGTCTCTGGAATTTGAATTGAAAACTTAAATTTAAAATCTTATAGTTGCGGTGGAAATGAGAAAACACGTACGGCTCTCACAATTTCTCTTATTTAATGCACGCCACTCTTCACTAACACACTACATCTAAATCATATCTCCCTCTCTCTCTCTCTCTCAATTCCAAAGCTCCAACGCCGGAAAAAGCTACCCATTTCCATGGATTCCTCAATCCTATTCGTTGCTATTCTTCTGCTTTCTGTGGGTGTAGATAAAGCTCATGCAGTAGCCACTGTAGGGGGCAGCGTCTTTTGCGACCAATGCAAAGACGGGAAGCTAAGCCTCTTCGATTACCCACTCATCGGTCAGTCTCAATACCATAATAAAAACAAACTATCATACGATGCTCCACCAAACACTGCTTATTTCCGTCATCCAAACCGTTGATATATGAGATCCATCACGGATGGTCCATTAATCAAAGCTCCCCAGATCGGAACATACTAACCCTTGATTCTACTGCTAGGATCTTCTTCAGAGTTTGGCTCATTTGATCAACGGTTAGGATAAGCATTGTAGAATTTATTGGCATGGCCCCACATATTCAGCCAACGAGAATCCGATGGCTGATATATTTATATTATTTTTTTCATTTTATTTATTTATTTTTTTTGGGAGTTTGTAGGAGCCAAGGTATCTCTGACATGTCCGGGCAGCGACGGGAAGCCAACCGTTTTGAAGGAGGAGACAAGTAACTGGTATGGTGGCTACGGGTTCAAGTTCGATGATAGCCCGGATCTGAGGAAATGCTCTGTCCAGGTCGTGCCGGGCAGCGGGCAGGTCTGTGGGGCAGCGGCAGGGCCTGCCCAGAGCGTCAAGCTTCTGTTCGATGTGTGGAACTTGGAGGTGTACATCGTGGATGCGGTTCTCTCACAGCCTGCCAACCCCAGGCCCTTCTGCCAGAAATCCTCGGGCAGCCCGGTGTCCGTACCAGCACTGGCCCCACCAACCCCACCATCAGCTCAATTGCCACCGTTTGGCCAGTTCCCGCCCAACACTCTTCCGCAAGGTTCCGTTTGTTCGCATGAGTAAGACCCGCTCACTTCCTTTTTTTTCTTCGTTGTTTGATTTTTACAAGCATTGTGGGGCCCACGTAGTATGACATCCAACCGGTCCAATAGATGCATCCCATTGCAACGATCGTTCAAACTAACAATTAGACGGATGAGATAACTAGGTGGGCCATACGTGAATTTAGAGTTTAGCGAACGGTGTATATAATTTGTTATGGTGTGGCCCACCTGATGATTGGATCAGTCCTATTTATGATTGGTCTCAAAAAATGCACAATACAGGATTTCCTACTCTGAACAAAAACTTTGATACTCTGGAAAAGGTTGGTGGTTGATATGCAGGCGCTGAGAAATTGCTCAGATATTGCACATGAGTTAAACTGTCCAAAATATAATATCTATTTTAGATATTCCCTTTGTGACCCAAAAAAAAAAACTTTTGATGGTCATTCACCACTGTATCTAGTGTTGGGAATTTACGTTTGGATACACTGAAAATATAAAAAATAAATCGAAAATAAAATATTTCATTAGGCTGAATCATGTATAAAATACGTTGTCCTTAAAGCATGATTCGCCTCCTTATCAACTGCTGATGGGTTACAGGCGAATTGCTTCCAAGATAAGACAAGCCTTATCTGGATCCAGTGTGCAGCAATCACGATAAGTCCACTATGGAACAATTTTAATGCAGTAGATATCTTCTGGCTGACTTAGACGGTAGAGATGATCAGAGTATTCTATGATGGAGATATGGATCGTATTTGATTTGATGGGATGGTGTGTTGAGATGATGAAATTGGACTGGAATGGTTCAGTTATATAAGCATCAGGTATAATACCGTTGCTATGTGGTATTCAATGGTCCAGAATGTTTGAAAACGTTTCTGGCCATTGTCAATTAATCCCAGACGTTTCTGGTCATCGGATCAAAGGATCTGACCATTGGATCATCATGGTCCGTCTGTTTTTGGACCGTTTGGCTTTCAAGGCAGAGAGAGCGACCACTCTGCGACACGATGCGCACGTGCGAAGTGCAAAGTGCGCCATCTAGTACCACTACAGCCACACTGCCTCACTGTCCACGCCCTCGCCCACTCCTGTGCCCGTGCCCAAGCACGAGCGCGCACGTGCGTGCGTGTGTTCCAACTGGAACATGCAACCCGAGTATCACCTCCTCCAAAAACTCCAAGTAAGAATACTCTTCACAACATCTCATATAAACTACACAATCATTCTTTACATTTCTGATGCGGGACAAAGTGCACACACCGTAATTTTTAATTCAAAATTTTCAAAATGTGTTTTGGCGGGAAATTCCTGAAATTTTGAAAATTTTAAAATTTTCTTTTTATTTTGAAAAACTACTGATTTTCAATCCCCTACTGATTTTTTAAAACAAAGAAAAAACTCTGCCAGACTAATAACAGTTATTATGTATAAAGAAAGATATTTTGCGATTTGAATTTTTCCTTAGTGTAAGTATTTTAAAATTATTTCGAAATTTCTGGTTGCCGTAGCATTGAACCAGTTATTCCTATATGATATAATCGAAAATACCACACACATAATAGCTCCTGTGTTAGGTGTTCTTTCATAATCTCGCTTAGAACTTTTAATGGCCATGTGCTTATTTTGTTTCATGAATGATCCCGAGATAACTCTAACTCTCATGAGAAGCGGCACCACTTCTACGTTTACATAGGTGAAATCCTTCTAGTGTTTCCGTTTAAAACACTTGTCCTGTTTGACTGGACTTTATTAAGAGTTTAATACTCATCCTTCTTTTATAACGTCCAACACTATCATCTTGGATGAGGTTATTAATTTATTTAGTGCTGAAACTTTTCACTTATCAGTGAATTGTTGTTACCCATTAAACCCAATATTTAGAGATTTTCTAATTTAGGGTTGAATTTCTTTCACTGGTGAAACTTTGAGTAAAGAGTTTCAACCCCATCCCTCTAGATGTTATTCTTATTACCTCTCTCGTTAAAGGTTTAGTAAAATAATCAACCAAGTTATTACTTGACTTTACACATGAGATCGCAATGATTCCATCTTGAATCAATTACCTTATATAGTCATGTCTCAAACTTATGTGTCTAGACTTCCCATTATAGGTACCGCTATAGGCTCTCGCTAGAGTGGCTTCACTATCACAATGAAGTGAAACAGCTGGTATAGGCTTCGCATAGAATGAGATTTCTAATAGAAGATCCCTTAACCACTCAGCCTCTTTGTCTGTAGCAGCCAAAGCTATAAACTCAGATTTTATATTTGAGTGCGTTATGCAAGTTTGTTTTTTGGATCCCCAAGATACAGCTGCACCTCTTAGGGTGAATATCCACCCTATAGTGGACTTGTTATCCCCTGTACTCAATATCTAACTTGTATTGGTATATCCTATCAATACTGTTGGAAATTCTGAATAAAATAGCCCTAGTTCTTTGGTTTCTTTAAGATAACCTAAAACTCTACTTACTGCTTTCCAGTGTTCAACACTTGGATTACTTGTAAACCTGCTTACTTTACTCACAGCGTATGCTATATCCGGTCTTGTGCATTGCATTGCATACATAAGACTGCTTATAGCACTAGCATACTCTAGTTGTACAACTGCTCTTCCACTGTTTTCTTTTAACTTGATACTTGGATCAAACGAGGTCTTTGTCTCTTTAATTTTCAAGTCATTAAACTTGTTTATTATTTTCTCAATATAATGAGACTGACATAATGCAAAACCCTCACTATATTTTTTTAACTCTGATACCGAATATGGTATCCACTTATCCAAGATCCTTCATTTTGAAAATTGAAGAGAGAAACCTTTTGGTTTCAGTTATACATTCCATTTTATTACTGATTATTAACATATAATATACATACAAATATATGATTACAATATGATCATTACGTACTTTTGAATATATGCATTTATCAACAATATTATGTTCAAAACCATAAGATAGAACTTTAGAATCAAATTTATTATGTCATTGTTTTGGAGCTTACTTTAATCCATACAAAGACTTAACAAGTCTACACACTTTTCTTTCATTTCCTGGTAGAACAAACCCTTCTGGTTGCTCCATATAAACTTCCTCATCGAGATCACCATTCAGGAATGCTGTCTTCACGTCCATTTGATGGATAAGAAGATGATGTATGGATGCTACGGCGAATAAGATCCTAATCGATGTTATTCGAGCTACTGGTGAATAAGTGTTAAAATAATCGATTCGTTCTTTCTGTCGGAAACCCTTAGCAACTAACCTTGCCTTAAAGGTTTGAATTGTACCATCTGTGTGATATTTTTTCTTAAATACCCACTTACGACCTATTGGTTTAGAACCTAGAGGTAAATCTACCAATTTCAATGTTTGGTTAGATATTATGGAATCCATTTCATCATTAATGATTTCTTTTCAAAAAGCGGAGTCTCTTGAAGTCATAACTTCACTAAAGGTTTTAGATTCATCTACTATAGTCAAAACCATATGTATTTTCCTAATCACCTTCTCTCTATTACCCTTAATTAGATGAAAAGAGAGTCGCTGAGAGTCTATTTGATCAGTATCAAGACTCTTTTCTACTCTTACTCTTTGACTCCTACAAGGTTTCACTAGGAATTTTCTCTTCTATTTGTGTTTCTTTTATAGTTTTATTAGGAGATTGAATCTTAGCATTCTTTTTCTCCGTGAATACAGAATTCTCAAAGAACTCTACATCTCTGGACTTTATGATTAGATTGGAGTTTAAGTCTAAAAGTCTATATGCCTTATTATGTTGTGCATATCATACAGGGACGCACTTGATAGCTCTTGGTCCTAACTTCATTCTTTTAGGTTCTAGAGTTCTGAAGTATGCAAGACACCCCCACACTCTAAGATACCCAATGTTTGGTTTTCTTCATTTCCATATTTCGTATGGAGAGTTTTTTAGTTTTCTTAGATGGAATTCGGTTTAAAACATGACATGCAGCTAACAGTGCTTCTCGCTATAGGTTAAATGATAACTGTGCTTGTATTAGCATTGGGTTGACCATTTCTACTAATGTCATATTTTTTCTCTCTGCTACACCATTTTGTTGTGGTGTATAAGGTGCTGTGCACTAATGTATTATGCCGTATTCTTCACAATAGTTAGAAAATTCATTAAAGAAATATTCTCCTCTTCGATCACTACGAAGGATTTTAATATTTTTATCTAATTGATTTTTTACTTTAGATTTATAGATCTTGAATGCCTTAAATGTTTCATATTTCGATTTTAACAGATATACATATACATATCTTGAACAATCATCTATAAACGTTATAAAGTATCTTTTACCTCCACGGGTAAGAACGCCATTTAGTTCACATATGTCAGTATGTACTAGGTTTAATATTTGAGATGATCTCTCAACGCTAGGGAATGGTTTCTTGATTATTTTAGACCGTATGCATACTTTACTTTTATCTTTGTCACTATCATTGTATGATATTAGGCCGTTCTTAGCCATGAGTTTTATGGTACTATAGCGGGCTAGTGTACCATGACATAGCGTTATAGACTCAATCATGTAAGCAGGAGAATTCTTTTCATTTAAAGAAAGTTTGATCATCCCATTACAAGCATAATCTTTACCCATAAAGTTTCTATTCTTAGACTAGATTAGCTTACCTAATTCAAACACAACCCTAATCTCAGGTTTGCTTAAGAGATTCTCTGAGACAAGATTCCTCCTTATGTCTGGGACATGCAGTACGTTGGTCAGAATTACCTTCTTTCTAGAGGTAAAGAGTAATTCCATGGTTCCTTTGCCTGTAAATTTCGATCGTCCTTCATTTCACATTTGCACCTCTTGACCATTGGTCTCGTCTTCATAGATTTTGAATGCAGATCGATCATTGCATACATAGACTGTGACACCTGTATCATACCACCAACCAGGAATTTTCTCTTAAACTAGGTTCACTTCTGTGACCATGGCTACGATTTCATCGTCTACTGCATTAGCCTCTTTCTTAGGATTTTTTCGGTCCCTACAGACTCGGGCGAAATGTCTGTTCTTGCCGCAGACATAGAAAGCTCCCTTAGGTTTGTCGTTTTTCTTCTTTTGGATTTTCTTGAATTTTCCTTGTTCTTTATTAGGTTTAAGGGAATCAGCTTTCTCATAGGAATTATTTTGGAATGGCCGTTCTACTACGTTCATCTTAGATGAGGATGCGCCATTAGTGTCATCCTTTTTGTCTCGGTTACGAGATTTTTCTTCAATACGAAGATGTTTTTGGATTTGTTTCAGGGTGAATTCTTCGAATTTATACAGTAGTTTCTTCCTATAGTCTTTCCAGCTCGGAGGCAATTTTGCGATTATAGCTCCAACTTGAAAGGATTCAGGAAGATTAATTTTTATGTCTTTTATTTTGTTTACAATAAGCTACAATTCTTAGATTTGAAAAAACAGCGGTAGATTGTCTACCATCGTGAAGTCGAAATACCTGGCAATTAGAAATTTCTGTGTACCTTCCTCTTCAGCTTTGTATTTGTATTCCAGCGGGCTCCAAATTTCTTTCGCTGATGTGGTCCCCGTGTACAAATCGTACAACTGATCAGAGAGAGCATTGAGAATATGGCTACGACACAACAGTTCATTTTCTTGTCGCTTGATTGTAGCAGCAACTTGTTCTAGAGTGTTAGTGTCCTTTGCTTCAGGCAGAGGCTGGAGAGTCGGGTCCAGGATGTAAAAGATCTTCAGAGCAGTCAACAGGAATTTTAGTTTCTCTTGCCATCTAGTGAAATTTGAACCATCGAATCGGTCCAATCGGATCAGATCCAGGTTTATCAGTTTGACTGATGCAACACTTTCGGTGTCCATGCAATCACGCTTTAAGATTGTTGGGAATTTACGTTTGGATACACCGAAAATATAAAAAATAAATCAAAAATAAAAGATTTCACTAGGCTGAATCACGTATAAAATACGTTGTCTTTAAAGCTAATGGGTTACAGGCGAATTGCTTCCATGATAAGACAAGCCTTATCTGGATCTAATGTGCGACAATCACGATAGGTTCACTGTGGAACAGTTTTACGTAGTAGACCTCTTCTGGCAGACTTAGACGGTAGAGATGATCAGAATATTCTATGATAGAGATATGAATCGTATTTGATTTGATGGGATGATGTGTTGAGATGATGAAATCGGACTGGAATAGTCCGGTTTATATAGGCATCAGGTATAGCATCGTTGCTGTGTGGTATTTAATGGTCCAGAACATTTGAAAACGTTTCTGGCTATTGTCAATTAATCCCATATGTTTCTGATCATCGGATCAAAGTATCTAACCGTTGGATCATCATGGTCTGTCCATTTTCGGACCGTTTAGCTTTTAAGGCAGGGAGCTGTTTTCAGAAACTGCTGAATGTTTTGGATTTATGATCCGACCGTTCTCAGTCTTTTATAAAACTCAGACCATTTCAGACCCCACTGCACACAGGCCCATCTACCGCCACACTGCCTCACTGCCTAAGCCCACGCCCAAGTGCGAGCGTGCGCGTGCGTGTGTTCCAGTGCGTAGTATCACCTCCTCAAAAAACAAGTAAGAATACTCTTCATAATATCTCATATAAACCACACAATCATTCTTTGCATTTCTTATGTGGGACAAAGCACACACACTGCACTTTTTAATTCGGATTTTCAAAATGCATTTTGGCGGGATATTCTTGAAATTTTGAAAAATTCAAATTTTTTTTTTTTTTTTTTGAAAAACCACTGATTTTCAACATCCAGTGGTGTGGTCCACCTGAGATTTGGATATGATTAATTCATGAATATCTTCCTTTGAAAATATCTGGGCCATTCATGGTCTGATACGTTTACAACTGCATACATTTGTACGTACTTTCAAATGCTGGTTTTTGGTTTATTAAATCACATGCATGGATGTATTCTCTTTGATTTTGGCAGGAGCTGGTCCGTGCCACAGTATAAATGCTACTGGAAGGTTGTGGGACCCGATACGAAGGTAGCCGTTGCTTTTGGGTTGGAAGCGGCTATGAAATACGGGACGGACATGACCCTATGGGAAGGGCTACAAGGGAAGGGCGACGTGTATAGGACTCTCCTTAGGGAAGGCACCACTGCCCTTCTCAATTCTTACAACAGTTATCAATTCGCTTACCCTACACTCAGTGTAATCGCCCAAATGAACCAGGCCATGATGGGGGGCCCACAACAAGCTCTCAAAATTGCACTGAGGTTCAAGAGGGCCAATCATGGCAGTGCCAATGTCCGCTGCAATTTCTCTCCTTGTAAGTGATCTATTTATATAAATTTATACTAAGGAATTATATGATGTGGGACCTACGTCTTTTGCATAGTAAACACACTGTTTTGCAATTCTGACAAGTGGGGCCCCTTTTTTGTGTAATCTGGATCATTGACTAACGGTCTGGATTAGTAGATTTTGGCCTGGATCTTTCAAAATTGAAAATTTGTGTGTATTATGCAAAGATGCTGGATTCTTCATCATATGGTTCCTCTTTATACATGTAGGAATTTTATTTGTAGCAGAACCGTCGTAAGTGCCGACTTGGTACGTAGGTTAAATCTGGGACATTCATTAGGTGGTCTTCTAAGTTGACCTGTGAGCCACTCATCAGGTGGGCCACACTGGAAGGCATGCTATCCTTTTATTATTATTATTATTTTAGAAGTATTGAGTAGTATGTATTGATTGTTTCTTGAGCTTCAAAATGAATAATATTTAATGAGAAATTCTCCAATTCAGTTATGGTGCACCAAGTTGCATGGCTTCACTTAGATAATTCCATTGGTTGATCTGAACCGTCTATTAAGTTTAGAACACATTTGGTGGCTACGATGCAGAAATTGCAGTGATCAGATTATCTAATGAGTCATTTGTTTGGCATTATTTTGTATAGCCACCCTTTTTGATAAGCCATTGATTGGATGGTTAAAGTTGCCTAATAAAATTTATTGTTTTGAATCCTAAGCAATCCAATCGGTCGTAGATGGAGCAGATTGTTGGTTGGACCTACCTTTGTGCAAATGATCTTGACCGTCCATATTAAAGGATATGATCAAATGGTTTATATTTTTACGATTGGTGTGAGGTTAACATGGTAGCTCATGAAATATTTGTGACCCAATGACCAGTCTACATCAATGGATTGGACTAGTGTCCCATTGAAACTGGGAGCACTGTAAATAGTTGGGGTGGCAAATGTTGGGCCAGGCATCTCCAATCCAGCCCATGAGATGTGGACCCGTAGGCCACCGATCTGGGCCCTTTTTTGGGCTTCCATGGGCCCACCATACAAAGGCCCAACCATCCCCAACATTAATGAAGCATGGCTGGGCATCTCTCAAGGCTTTTAGCAGATGCCAACCATGTCACATCCGACTAATGAACAGGCCCAAAACTGGGCCTGCATCCAAGCCATGGACCTTGAGTAGTGGTGGGCATGGGATGACCCGATCTGGCTAACTTGACTCGTCTGACTCGGTCCGATCGGACTCGACCCGAACCAAATGGGTGAGTCGGTTTGAACCGAGTAAGCTTTGCTCCATCTGAACTCAAACCGAGTCGAGTTCGAGTTACCCAGTAACTCGACCCAAAACTCGATCCGGTTAGACTCAACTTGATCAAAATCCGACTCGACCTGACTCTCTAACCCTACCCCAACCTGATCCCAACCCGATCCCAACCTCTCTCTCGCCCTCCTTCATCCTCCTCTTCTTCTTCCAAGCCCGGCAACCACCCACCACCATCAGCCTCTTCCTCCTCCTCTCTCTCCTCTCCACTCCCTCCCTCATCTCTCAATCCGACTCAGTGCCAACTCAACCCAACTCAGTACTTTTGACTCGGTCCGAATCAGTCCTGGCCAGACTGAACTCGGTATCGAGTCGGATTGAGTTCGGGTCAGGTTTATTTCAAAACCAGATCAAGTCCAGTCAGCCTTAACTTGATCAGACTCGACTCGATGCCCAGCTCTAACCTTGAGGCTCGGCCAAACACAACCATAACTGGGCTGGGCTGGGCTTGGCTGAACCATTTGCCAATCTAGCTGAAACTTCTTTTTCCTTGCCCTAGGGTGTGTTTGGCTGCATCAAAGGTGACGACATTTCATGATCTTATGCACTGGACTAGATTGATATATCGTGATATTTCACGCAAACAAACACTCGTGTGGGCCCACTGCAATCTGGCACACGGATTCCGTAGGAACATTATATTCATCTCCTGGCTGAAAAATAGGAGCGGTTGACTAATTAAGTGGTCCACCAACTTAGACTGATTAATCATGAAATATCATGATATTTGGAGCAACCAAATGCACCCTTAATCATTTATTTGTTTTGTATACCCGTACCCAGACCCGATTAAGAGGGTCAGTTCGGATACCGTTGGGCTAGGGTTTGGGGACAATGTTTGAAGCCCCATAACCTCGGGTATGGGCAACCATCGTGGTACCCATTACTCTTAGGTCCTTGGCTTTGGATAGGTACGGATCGGATATGGATATCTACGTAGTCGGATCCCCCGATGAATCTTACATACGTTTGCCATGTTAATGCAAACATAGCGTGTAGATACACTCTCTCACCCGCATGTGGCCAAAGCATGCCTCATTATTAGAATAAATAGTATGTAATAATATTATTAAGAGCTTTGATAGGCCCACACAGACTTATAGACTTTCATTCTTGAGAGATCTATTAGAGATTAAGGGAAGTCTCTTAAACTAAGCTTATACCCAGACTCAGACTTTCATCCTTGTGAAATCAATAATTAGAGATTAACTTCAACATTTTTTAAGTTATGGTGCTAGTAAAATGTATTAAATGACCATGGTTCCTTGTAATAAGAAAATCTGATTTACTAAATCAACTGGGCATGCTTGATTCCATATGTATATGTAGACAAATTTCAATGGTCTAATTATGATGCATATTTATATAGTTTTGAAATTAAACGAAATTTATTTTCACAAACTTGGTTGATTAAAGGCCATTAAAAATATTAATATAATATTCTGAAATAATTTTAAGACATTTTGTATTAAAATTTGACTGTCCATCCAATCTTGCACATTAAGTACATCTCCTACGGATTATCGCCTTTATATGATCGTCCACGATTTTCATCTTACCCATTTGTGTGATCGGATCTTGATTTGGCTATTTTTTCAATGTGTTAATGACTTAGTCGAATTTGTGCATATGACCTTGAAAACACATATCAAAGTAATGCCTCCTTATCCTAAGCCTGCCATGTATCATATAGTAATAAGAATACAAGAGTAATGTACAAGACTAGTATACTTGCATAAATAAAATTAAATTAGAAAACTTTAATTAAAATAATTAGAATTTGTATAGGTATGAAAATAATTTATATAAAAAGTAGAACAGTACTGTTCTATCTATTTCTCTAATCCTTTCAATTCAAATAATCACTATATAAGTTAATGCCTCTACTAAATATTTTCATCTTTTACTCAAATTCATTAATGGGTCCACTAATTTCCATTTTTTTGAATTACCTACAAAAGGAGTTTTTATTTTAAATAAAATGTATTTTATTGAAAAAATGTATTTAATTTAATTTCTCTAAAATCTTTTTTTTTTTTTTTGGCCTATTTTTCGTAATATAGAATTTTAAATGGTTGATGAATTACATCCATATTTTCGCCCAGAAATATACCTACATACAATCAATGATAGCCTGGTAAAACCATAAAAGAAAAGAATCAAATGAAAACTTAAAAGATGGAGAAAAAGTGACAAGAGGGACAAAACATAAGTAGCTTAGTAATATCCCTATGTCAATGGGATAACAATGTATCTTTCTTCACTAAAGTAAGAAAAATCAGATTCACTTAAGCTCTACTAATAAATTATCATAAATATCTTCAAGAAATATCTTACTAAGAAAAATCAGATACTACTATTGTATAAGAAATATCTTACTAAGAAATTATCAGAAAGATATTCTTTCTTGTTTATAGACAACAAACTATAAGAAAAGCATGGTGTACCCATTTAATGCCTAAACCCTCACCACCTTAACATCTTTTTACAAAAATAAAAAATAAAAAAAATATGGAGTATATATAGTCTTGCTAACTATGCTTGCAATTCCGAACCTAAACCCAATTGAATTTACTCAACCCAAACCCAACCTAGTTTTAAATCGGGTTGGCATTTTCGAGCCCTAACCTGACCAGAGGACCCTAACAACCAGAGGCAAGTTGGGTCAGTTAGTTTTGGGTAGCCCTATGCACACCCAATTACTTGCAGCATATTATATAACAACTAAAGTATGAGTGATTAGAGCTTGGTATCGAGTCGAGTCGGACACAGTTAAGGCTGACCCAACTCGATTTTGAAATAGGCCTAACTCGAATTCAAACCGACTCGGTATCCAGTCCAGCATGCCTGACCTGATCCGAGTTCAGGGTCTGGCATGGACTATTTTGGACCGAGTCCAACCTAATCACAAGTACCGAGTCGGCACCAAGTCAAGTCAAGTGCAACGTGTGTTCCCGGGTTGAAATCACCACTCAAATCCTAGATTCACTTGTGGAATTGCAGCCTCTCCATCAGCTTACACGGCATCTCAGATATGAAATGTCATATCTAAGTTTTAATATATATATATATATATATATATATATATATATATAACTCGAGTTTTGGATACCAAGTTGAATTTGGGGTCAGGTCGAGTCGATTGAGTCATTGGATGACTCGAACTCGACTCAGCTTGAGTTCAGATTAGATGAAGTCAACTCAGATCGGATTGAGTCGGATCTGAATGAGTTGTACGAGCCAAGGACTCTACGAGTGATCTTTTATTCAAAAAATGGAGGTGGAGAGCTTGTTAGTCACTGATAGATAACTTCCTAATTTGTACGTGGGTCCAGGGTTTGGTGATCCTAACCATTGAAATTGTGGCTCCCATCACTAATGCGCCATGCCCATCGTAGCTCTTCAATTGGACAACTCTAACGTTTTAGTTGTTGGCATGCCAATAGATGGTTAAGAAATATTTACCAACAATCAACATTCGATAATGTAAAAAGGCCATATAGATTGGATGGATACGATCTTCCAATTTGGAAGATTTGGGGGATGGTGTATCCTTGATCGGGACATTGAGATTAATGGCTTGGATAACCCAACCATGGGCCCACGCATACTAACCTCGGGCTGCGACAGTGAAGTTTCCTCATCAACAAGCGCCGCGTATTAGGTGAGGCAAGGGTAACGGCTCAGTGGGTGAGGCCCTGACCGTGGGGCCAACCTCGAAGTATGAATTGTATATCCAAACCGTCCATTCATTTTTTCAAGATCATACGTCCCAAAAATGAGGCAGATACAAATCTTAGGTGGACCACACACTAGGGATTGATTCCCACCATTGAAAAATTCTTGGTGACCACACGAAAGTTTTGAATCAAACTGCTATTTGTGTTTTTCATTCATCCAGGTCTGAATGATCTTATCAACAGGTTGGATGGGAAATAAACATTACAGTGGGTCCCAGGAAGGTTTTAATGGTAAGCGTTCAATCACTAATGTTTTCCTGTGGTGTGGTCCAAATGAGATTTGTATCTGCCTCATTTTTTGGGTACATCTTAAAAAATAATCTGAAAAAACAGATGGACGGCGTGGATATACAAAAAAATACATCTAGGTGGGCCACGGTCAGGGCCTCACCCACTAAGCTGTTACAACTGCCTCACCTAATCCATGCATCAAAAGGAGGTCAAACCTCTTGGAAAGGAATCCATTTCAACTGATCTCTTGTTTTGATCGAAACATACAGCTCTGCTATGCGCACGCGCGTGTGCAACAATGCTCGTGTACACGCCACACACTTGTCAGAATGGCATATAGGTCCAAGATCGAATCCATCCATCTGGTTGATCCGAACTTAAAATCATTTTCTCCAAAATAAAATCCTGGCCAATCAGAATTTAGGCTCCAAGAGTGGAAACAGGTGGATGGGCTGTACATTTATTTTTCAAACTGTGGCCCAACATACAAGTGAATCAACCTGATTATTGATCTATCCCATAAATATAGTGTTACCATTCTGATGGATGGATTGGATCTTCTAACTTCATGCCATGCTGGCATATATATGGCGTGTACACGAGTTTTTTCACACATGCGTGTGCGCTCAGGAAAGGTTCAGAGCATAGATAGGGGTTTAGGTGAGGTCAACCATCCTCGCTCATACTGAAAAAACAGAAGAAAGCCAAAGATGCCTTACGTATTATTGGAGAGAGGATTGCAAAATGCGCTCGTATACACGTGCCAACATGACACGTGTTTGAGATCCGGTCCATTTACTAGATAGGACCCGCAGTGATCATACCCTGTCCAAAAATCAGAGTGGTCCACTAGTCAGGCCAGTCAACACTCTATGTTGAAAAATGAATGGTTAGCAAAACGACGAATGGTTAGTTTTCAACATAGATGTTGGCTTACCTAATGAGTTGATATAAACCTCATTTACGGTCTAGAACCAGCTCATCTACCTATATCTACACGTTTTAAAATATGGACACGTGTCCAAGATGTGAGATTTCCATCATGTGACCTTTGACTCTTTAAAATCCACAATGTTAGGGAAAAAAAAAATAAAAATGGACGGTCAAAACTTTTGTAATGTCTGAGGAGTTAAATGGGCTGAATTTGAGGACAAAAGATCTGAACCGCACGCCCCACCTGATATAATGCTTGGATCTCTCACACGTGTGCCACATCCACACATATGCTTAGCAAACCTGCCTGACTACAAAAATTATACAATGTGGGAGGAAGAGATACCTGAAAATGAGAAATATTGCTCCGGTGCTCTCAGAGCATAATAAGTTATAATGCTCCTAATTGCCCGTACACAATCCAATCCACTGATCTAGACCGTTCATTAGGTCCATCTCACATTTCATGGTTAGCATGCAAATATCATGCCGATCTGATAAATGTTAACCATTTGATCAATGACCTTTAATATGAATGGTCAAGATCATTTACACAAAATAAGTCCAAATAATAATTTAATTCATATGTTTGTACTTAGGGCCCATCATGGATTGCTTATAATTCTAAAGAATCATCACTTTTGTTAGGCAACCATAACCATCCTATCCATAAAATAGAAAAGGTGTGGCAACAGAAAAACGGCCAAAGCAAGGATGGATAGGATCATCTGATCAGTGTGATTTTTTGCATGGTAGCCAATGAAATATGTTGTGGACTTAAATGGACAGTTTAGATCAATCTATTAAACTTTCCAAGTAATTTACAAAAAGTATAATTTACAAACACGAATGTAAGTATTTATTTAAATGGTATTGCAATAAAACGTCACTAAAATGACTTAAGAAGGGGTTGGTACAAAACACATGCATAAAAACCCTCTCTTTCTTTCTATCTTTCTTTCATTGTAGCTCTGAGAGACAATGGTGCAACTAGCTTTGGTGGTCCTCATCTCCTTTTTAGTGGCCTTCCCGGTGGCTCGAACCTGGGCCGACAAAGCGGGCCAGCTCGATGACTGGCGCGGGAGCCTTGGGCTCGGTTCGGAGAAGGTGAGCAAGCTAAATTTCTACTTCCATGACATATTGAGTGGGAAAACGCCAACCGCGATTCGTGTGGCTCAATCCGCCAACACAGACAAATCGCCAACGGTGTTCGGTATGCTGATGATGGCCGATGACCCGTTAACTATCGGGCCGGAGCCTAATTCAACTGTCATTGGCCATGCCCAAGGGATGTATGGCTCAGCTGGGCAGCAGGAGCTAGGGCTACTCATGGTCATGGACTATAGCTTCACTCAAGGTAAGTATAAGGGGAGTTCTATTAGCATTCTTGGGATTAACCGGGCTATGAACCCGGTTCGGGAATTGCCGATCATCGGTGGGACCGGAATGTTCCGGCTTGCACGTGGTATGGCACTTGCCAAGACACATTGGTTCAATGCGACTACCGGCGACGCCATTGTCGAGTATAATGTGACCGTCGTGCACTACTGATTCGAGTGGCGGGCATCGGATAGTCGCGTGCATGGTGCACTTGTGCGCATTTTAGCGCCATTGTTGTTGCTGTCGGGGTGGAGAATTTAAATTGCATGTCTTGTTTGTGTGGACTGTTTGGTTACTAGTTTTGTGTTTTGGTGAGTTGTATTTCATATGAAGTCTTAAAATTTTCTTATCTCCAACACCTCAAGGTGGCCTTGTTATGAGTAAATTGAAAAATAGGCCCATTTGAAGCATTTTTTACCCCATAGTTCTGTAACCCTAAAAATCGACTGTACTTGATGATCAGCTACACTAGGTCGATTCAAAGGCTGAGTGGACTCTTATTTAAGAGTGTGTTTGGTTGCATCAAATATCATGAGCTTTCATAATAGTTTGTAAAAATTAGACTAAGTCATGTGCATTTGGCTACAATGGATGTCATGATATTTTATGATTAATTAGTCTAATTTGGGGTATAAAATACAATGAAATTTTACGATATTTGTTGCAACCAAACGTGCCCAAATTAATCATGAAATATCACAACATTTCTTGATATTTTGTGCAACCAAACGCACCCTAAATTAAAATATTTAAAATAGTACTTATAATTTAATTAGTTATATTTGAATAAATATGACTCTTTAAGTGACTCACTCACAGCGACCGGGTGGTTGACTCCACTCGACGAGTTTTCCTAGCCATTGACTCAGTGGACAATTCAAACTGATCATTGGGTGGCCCACTATAAAAAAAATCACGCGGATTGAGCAAGCTTAGCCACCCAATTGAGTCTTTTATTGAATTGGATGAAGCTATGAGTGTCCTACCAATGATCAGGCCACCAACCGAAGCATGGCTTTCCATGCAATGCACCAAAAATCACTAGATTGAAGATCTTAGCCATTGAGTATCTGGCCTTCTTAGGTTGAATGTGGACCGTTTCTGTGTTTTCTATCTTAACTTCCTACATTTGGTTACTAGTTGAAGGACTAGGATCTTCATTCTAGTGGATTTCGGTACATGGACCATCTACTCTGGGATCCATAACATCAAGGACTCAGTGTAGGAATGGGCCAGGATGAGCCCAGCCCAGGCCCATACTAAAAGTCTAAAGCCCAATCCTGGCATGGACCTAGCATTTCAGGCCCATTTTAGAGCGAAAAAATAATTGAGCCCAGGCCCAACCTGGAACGACACATGGGAAGAAAGAAATAGACATTTTAGAGGAATGAAACCAACATTCTCATTCAGGATGGATTGACTAACTGAATAGTGAAATGACCTACTTGTAAAAAATACACGTGCACATGTACATAAGCCCAAGCCCAACATGAAGATAGATTGGGTCCTGGATGTGAGGCCCAAGCCAAGCTAAGCCCACAGTCCTAGCCTAGCCCAAGGCTAGGCTAGGCGGGCTATCTAGGGGTGTACACTGAGTCAAGATCCTAGCCCGAACTCGGCTCAGCTCAGTCCTCGAGCCTAACTGGCCAACTCAGCTCGGCCCAGTTCGGGCCGAGTTTGAGCCAAAATCGAGCCTCTGCAGCATTTTCACAAACACATGCAGTGCACTTTCAATTTCTCACTGTATGTAAAACAGCAGTAGCTGTTACAAGTATTTCATTACACCTTTACGCAACATCAAAATCAAGGAAAAATGGCATTTGTTTCATATACATACCTTCCTTGCCACTAGTTGATACTTCATTGAGTCATTTCATCAAACACTTGGTGACCAACATCAATATCAAAGTAACCGAGTCATCAAACTAGTTCGATTCGAGTTGGGGTTCGATCCAAGTTGAGTCGAGCTCGAGCAAGGTCAAACTTGGTTCAAAATTTTTTCGAGCTCAAAAAATCAGCTCGACTCGGCTCAAACTTGGCTTCGAACTGAGTCGAATTGAGCTTTTTCAAGTTGAGTCGAGTGAGCTAACCGAGCTTACTCGGTTCGTGTACACCCCTAGGGCTATTCGATCCATTGACCCTTGCCTTGGGTCAGTGGGCCATGGGCTCCACTTGGTCCACTTGTATAAACTAAAATCAAACCTACTATACAGGTCAAACTTACATGAACCCTATTTTATATCTAAGACATAATTTTACACTTACATTGTGTATATTAATAATAACTCACATGCGTATTCCTTGCATATAAGGTTAGGTTAGGGTAGTTGGGTCCGGCTCCATGGCTCAGTGGTGGACAAACTCCGTTTCACCACCACTCAAAGTTCAAGTTAGGCCAATTGGTTTTGGGTTTACCAAACTGAAGTTGCACCCTAATGACAATTATACATGCCTCCTAATTAGGGCTGTACATTGAGCCGAGTCGAGTCGAGGTGGGCCAAGATTGGTTTGACTCGTCCGTGCTCTCCTCGAGCTCGAGCTTGGCCTCTGCCTCGAGCTTACCATTGGAGCTTGGCTTGTTTGCCAAATCTTTTGAGTTGAGCTCGAGGAGAGCTAGTGGATTGAATCGAGGCAAGCTTACATCGAATTGAGTCGAGCCTGCTCCCATCCCGACCCAACTCAACAACCAACCCGCACCCTACTCAACCCACCACCCCGACCCAATCAGCACCCCACTCAACCTAGCCACCCGACCCAAGTAACCCAACCCACACTCGACCTAACTTCTAAATCAAATATTCAATTAATATATATATATATATATATATATATATATATATATATATATATATATATATATATATATATATATATATATATATATATATATATATGATATATATATATAAAGGTACTATGCGCTCGACCTCATGATAAGCTCCCGTGAGGTCGAGCTATGTGGGCCCCACCGTGATGCGTGTCGACCATCAACACCGTGCATTTGATGGGTCCCCTCTAAATTATGGGATATCCCAAAAATCAGCCGTATACGGAACTCAGGTGGGCCATACCATCTAAAATCATGTGAAGACATGCCAAAAACATATAAAAGCACTTGGTGGGGCCCACCTGAGTTTTGAATGCTGCTGAAACTTGGTCTGAACCCTCATCCAAGTGGGACACATATAATGGATGGGCTAGATTTGCAAACTGCATCTCGATGGGCCCAAAAAATGATTATGAATGTTTTAATGGTGCCTAGCCCCTCCCCACTTTTGTATGTGGTGTGGCCCACACAAGTCACGGATTGATTTGATTTTTGAGACCTAGGCCCACGATGGAATCGTGCATCTGACTGATGTGGTAGATGTTCGAAACGCATCACGGTGGGGCCCACACAGCCTGACCTCATGGGACGGTCCCATCAGCTCGAGCGCATAATACCTTTTCCCACACACACACACATATATATATATATATATATATATATATATATATATATATATTAGATAGAGCTATATAGGTACCTTATTGTTGGTGCTGAGAGAGAGAGAGAGAGAGAGAGAGAGAGAGAGAGAGAGAGAGAGAGAGAGAGATGGGGGACTATGGAGCTCAGGCACAAGAGAGGGAGAGAGAAGAGCTCGGACATGAAGGGTTGGGTAAGGAAGGGAAATGGTAAAAAATGGACAGACAGATAAGGTAGGGTTTAAGTTTTAACTTTTTAAAAATATAATATTATATATATTTGAGCTCAAGCTTCGAGCTGAGCTTAGTTCAAGTATAGTCGAGTTAAGATCTACTATGCTCCAACTTGACTCGTTTTCAAAACGAGCTGGGTCATATGAAGCTTAGCTCGCCTCGAGTCGTCATTCAAGCTGAGTCAAGCCGAGCTAGATTGAGCCGAGCCAAGCTAAGCTAGCTTTTTGAGCTCGCTTGGCTTGTGTACAGCCCTACTCCCAATTGGTCCAGCTCCATGGTTTAGTGGTACATAGAGTAGTTGCTTGAATTGGAATATCACGTGTAGTATATGTGATTGGACTCACTATTGGCTTGGAAGCCTTAGTGTTAATTGCTTTAATTAGTTTAAATTAGCATATTACTTTAATTAGTAAAATTTTAAGTAGTCCTATTCACCCTCCTCTAGGACAGCCATTCATTCATTAGCTCCATTAAGGTTTCGCAGACATAACCGGTGGGCCTACTACGCACAATTTCACCTCTACGATGCATTGGTAGCTGGGGAGAGAATTTCATAATCGGAGAAGGAAAATTCATCGCATTCACGGTTTAAGTCTAAGGGAAAGGGAAAAATAAAGCATTGGAACTATGGAAGACATGGGCATATGAAGAAGGATTGCTGGAGTCCCAAAGTCTAAAAGAGAGATAAAGCAGATGAAACCCCTATGGAGGCCAACATAGTGGAATCGAGTGAGGATATATACACTAGTGATATTCTAATTGCATCTAAATTTAGTTATCTCACCGATGAGTGAATTTTGGATACGGGGGCGTCATACCACATGACCTCGCATCGAGATTGGTTCACCACATACAATGAGTGTAATGGTGGCTAGGTGTTTATTGGCAATGATATTGCTTGTAAGGTCATTGGAATCTAATTGATGTGCATCAAGATGCCTGATGGGATGGAACACATTCCGACAGATGTGAGATAGGTTCCTGATCTACAAAAGAATATGATCTCTTTGGGAGCTCTCGAGGTAATCGGGTATAATTCACCGAATTTGATTGTGTTGTAAAGGTTTCAAAGGAGGCACTCGTGGTGATGAAGGCACAACGAAATGATAACCTTTATAGGTTGATCAAGAATACCGTATCGGGTGGAGCTACAACGTTTATAGCGGAGTTCACATCGATAAGTTTGTAGTATGTATGTTTACATCACATGAGCAAGTGTGGTATGAAGGTACTTTTTGATCATTCATTTATTCCTGCATTTAAAAGTGTTTATTTTGATATATGCGAGTATTGTATATATGGTAAATAGTTATGGTTATCTTTTAAATCGGGTAAACATATTTGTAAGAGTTTTTTCGATTATGTGCATTCCGATATATGGGGGTCATCACCCATCATTTTTAGAGGGGGTCATCGTTCTTGTATCATTCATAGATGACTACTTTAGAAAGGTTTGGGTGTAGTTCATGAAGTACAAGTCAGACATTTTTACTACCTTCAAAGTGTGGAAGGCGATGGTGGAAAAACAGTCAATGCGGAAGTTAAAAGTTTTGAGGACAAATAATGAAGGTGAATTCACTTTTAATGAATTTAACCAGTTTTGTAAAGATGAGGTGATCATACGGCATAGCACAATCAGGTGTACACTAGAGCATAATGGTGTAACAGAATGGATGAATCAGACTCTCTTGGAGAGAGCCTGAAGCATATTGAGCAATGTGGGTTAGGCAATGAGATATGAACTAAGGCCGTCAACATGGTTTGTTACTTAGTGAATCAGTATCTGTTCACGCCAATTGGTTGTAAAATTTCAGAAAAAGTGTGGAGTGATCATGAAGCTAATTACTCATAGTTGAAAGTTTTTGTTTGTAATGTTTACTCTCATATACCGTTCATTGAGAAAGATAAGTTAGACCAAGGGAGAAGAAATGTATCTTTGTTGGCTATAGATCGGGTCACACGAAATATCATAATTAGCCGTGATGTCGGGTTTGATGAAGATTCTCTGTTCTGTAAGGAAGAACATGAGGAATAATTAAAAAAATCAACAATGATGGATGTTGAAATTGACAAGGGTGAAATATAGGTTGAAGCTAAGTCGCAGTAACAGGTGCAGAAGTGGGTGGAGCAGCCACCTCTCAGGAGATATTCACATAGAGATCGCAGATTACTACCGAGATATAGAGATGACTCGAATATTGCATTCACCATCATTATAGATGAGAGGGATCCATACACCTTACAGTAATTACTGGATGATCCAGATGCTGAGAAGTGGATGACGACGATGTAGGACGAGATGGACTCTCTGTATAAGAATGAGATGTGAAAGTTGGTGGAGCTTCCCGTTAGGTGTAAAACAAACGGGTTCAATTGGATTTATAAGAAGAAACATGATATGTACAAGGAAGATTGGTTGTGAATGGGTATGCATAGAAGGAGGGTGTCGACTTCAGCGAAATTTTCATGCCTGAGGTCAAGCAAGTATCAATCAGGTTTGTGTTGACACTGGTTGCCCAATATAATATTAAATTAGAATATATGGATATTAAGATTGCTTTCCTACATGGAAAATTGAAAGAACATATCTACATGAAATAACTAGAGAGGTTTGAAGAAAATGGGTTAGAGAATAAGGTTTGCAAGTTAAGGAGGTCGTTGTATGACCTGAAACAGTCACTTAGGCAGTGGTATAAGAAGTTTAATACTTTCATGGTGAGTCGATGGTTTACCGGATGTGAATATGATCACCGTGTTTACTTTAAGACACTAAGTGATAAATAATTTATTATATTAGTATTATACGTTGATGATATACTTATCTCTAATCAAAGCATGTTTGATATCAATATATTGAAGACTTAGCTATCAGGGACATTCGAAATGAATGACATTTGGGCTACAAAGAAGATTCTTGGCATTAACATACACAGAGATAGGGAGAGAAGTAGATTATAGTTATCTCGGGAGAAGTATCTTGAGAAGGTATTGTGAAGTTTGGGATGGATAAGGCTAAGCCAGTTAACACAGTACATGTTGCTCGCTTTAGGATTTTTTTTTAGAGCAATGTCTTATTACAGATGAAGAAAAGCAAGTTATATCTTGTGCGCTCTATTTGAACGTGGTTAGCAGTTCGATGTATGTCATAGTCTCTACAAGATCAGATATTTCACATGTAGTCGGTGTTGTGAGCAGATACATGTCAAACCCCCGCAAGTAATATTGAGAGGTGGTGAAATGGCTACTTCATTATCTTCGAGGTACAACGGACTACGTGTTGACATTTTAGAAATCAAAGGGAAAGTTGGTAGGATATATTGATTAAAATTACATAGGGAATGTGGACAACGAATGTCAACTTTCGGTTACTCGTTTATATGAGTGGGTAGAGTGCTCAGTTGGATATTAAAGCTTTAGTATGTGGTTGCTCTTTCTACAATAGAAGCTGAATATATGATGGTGACAAAAGTATTCTAAGGAAGGTGTTTGGTTGTGAGGAATGATGAACGAACTTGTGCTTTAGGAGGAGGCTGTGTCGATTAATTGTGACGATGAAAACATGATCAATTTGGTGAAGAATTCAGTTTACCATACTCGTACTAAACATATTGATGTTCACCATTATTTTATTAGACGGGTGCTCGAGGAAGGCGGTGTCATTTTCGAGAAGATCCATATGAGTGTGAATTTGGTGACATGCTGGTGAATGTGGTTCTCATAGAGAAGTTCTAATTTTGTTTGACTTCTCTGGGCCTAGCGAAAGGATGATGAAGAAAGAGTGTGCATGAAAAGCAATGGCAATGAAGAAGCTATAATTGAGGCAAATTAGTGATGGAATATGGTTCATGAATGAATATTGAAGCCATGGTAGAAATTGTTGTCAGATGTCTTCAATCTGACTGGAACAGAGTCTGTCGATCCCATCGGCAAGCCACTTGAAAATTCTGAATTTTAGCTTTTACTCGTTGGACAGTTTTTGGAGCATTCTTTGATCCCATTGAAGGTGACTTTGATTTCATTGACAGGACTCAATAGTTGTTAATCTTATCGACTGTGTCTACGGTTCTGCGTAAGTGCACGATTTGTTTTTTATTTTTGGTGCGACACACACACACACACACACACACACACACACACACACACACACACTATATATATATATATATATATATATATATATATATATATATATATATATATATATATATATCTGTGTGTGTGTAAAAGAGATTATGGTGTATTCCAATCGAGGGCTAAACGTTTTTGGGGTTTAGAGAGTTACGAGCATTGTAAGTGATTTCATCTCTTGTATTTTTGCTTTCATAGTGATTCGTTGTCACTTTGTGTCATTATTTTTTTACGCAACTGTTTTTCCATGTAAAAATTGTGTGTTTGTGATTATTTTGTTTACATTTACTTAATCTTATGTGATCCGAATTCGGAGTTTACTTCCACAGATTCCTAACACTATTAAGCCTAATGACATGGTAAATGGTACTCGAAATTTTCCCATGGCTTAAAAAAAGAAAAGAAAAACCATGAAGGGGTCCAACTTGGATTTAAGTAGTTTGAGATTGAAGGGTGTGTGTTGTATGCTTGGTTACGCAGAGAGTAAAGGGGCGCACTCACGTTGTGTTATGTTTGGCATAGTTTAGTTTAGTTATTTTTATTGAAAGTCAACTAGAGAAGTTTCTTTTTGAGTGTAAGTAAGCTAAATAAATGAGAGGGCTACACCACTATCGGATTATAGTCTTTGAATGAGTATTCTGGACAAGATTTTAGACAGGGATTGTTTATGGGGAATGCGGGCACCACTATAAAAGCCATGGATTTTTGCCTCGATCACATACAAAAAAGACCCATGTACTTCCCAAGTTATGGATTTTTCAACCCAAGCCCAACCAAACCTCAACGTAACAGGACCCGTCCAGCCGCACTGCCCAAGGCCTCGATTCAAACCAAACCCAACTTAGGTTGCGTTATGGATTTTTCAACCCCAGCCCAACCTAACCTCAACCTAACAGGACCCGTCGAGTCGCACTGCCCAAGGCCTCAATTCAAACCAAACCCAACTTAGGTTGGGTAATGGATTTTTCAACCCAAGCCCAACCTAACCTCAACCTAACAGGACCCGTCCAGCCGCACTGCCCAAGGCCTCAATTCAAACCAAACCCAACTTAGGTTGGGTTATGGATTTTTCAACCCAAGCCCAACCTAACCTCAACCTAACAGGACCCAAGTTGCACCCTAATGCCAATTACACGTGCCTTCCCTCCTTTTTCAAAGATCCATTTCAGATTCCCCTGTATAAAAAAACAAAATTATTTTTATCAATTGACCATTTTACCCCGATCTCATAGGCAAGTAGGTGCATATGTATAGGCTCCCTCAGTGTATGTATGTCAGCCAATTTGTTCCTGTAATCACTTGATGAAAATGGGACACCCAAAAAATCTGGTAGATCCAACCATGAAGTGTGGAACTAGGTGAATTTGAAAGCTTTTAGGTTGTCCACTGTTTTCTATGATGTGGACCATAAACCTCCAAATTCACATATTGGCCCACCTGATTGTTGGATTAGCTCGAGGTTTTGGGCGTCCAATTTTTACGGTGGAATGACGCTGCTGGACGGTGGGGCTCCGAGACAAAACAAAGTACTTGAACGAGGGTATTTTTGTCTTTTGCCACATATTTCTTTCGAGTAAGGATCCTCTGTTATCAGGTCAACAGAGAATTCCTGTTACCCTAATGGTTTGGAGTCCGAAACTGTTTTTTATTATTTTTATTTTTTTAGTGAGTGGTGACGTGGACCAATGAGAATTAGGGTATCAGGAATTCTCTGTTGACCGGATAACAGAGGATCCGTACTCATTTCTTTAACAAAGGGAAGATACATCCAATAATCCAAAACAAAGAGAAAGAAATTATAATTTTCATAAAACTGAGAGGAGGTAGCTGCAATTACCCCAGTATTCTTATTTTAATATTTCTTTTATGATGTTTATTTTATACCTTTTATTGCTTTATCATCTGTAGGAAATGATGATCTGGACCATCTGTTAGGTTCACGCCACTTTTCATGGGCCATCATGGAATTCTCATGTTGATCGAAGGATATGATTAGCCTGTCCTTTTCTAAGCGTCAGTTTACTGGGCCAATGGTGATGGTTATAGCCATCTGGTCAAAATGGTTCCTTGGGTACGTGTTAGCCAAAGTGGACAGTATGCAATGGTATCTTCGTATTGATCAGTGGACCTTCCTTGATCTTAGCTGTCTTTATATGGCATTGCTCAGATGCAAAAGTTCCTCCTGATCGGTTGAGAATTTTTCATTGTAGACTATTAAAACTGGTGAAAACTTAATGAACGGTCCAGATCCAGTGAATTGTCCTTCCTCTTGTCTGAAAAACCACACTATAGAAACCATATTCTTATAATCATGCTTCATTGAAAATTTCAACTTTTGAATATTGGATTTGAATATAAGCCATTGAATATTCATCTTCATACACAATCACCCTCGGTGTGGGTTAACCACAGATGAACCTGAGCTTGAGGCCGTAAGCCTAAATTTTGGTGTGTCATGTAATGGTTGGAGTGGATTCCATATAATCATCGTGGTGGGCCCTAAAAAAAAAATATCAAGGGTGGATGCCTCTCTCCCAACTATTTCCTTTGATGTGGCCAATGATCATCATGGTGGGCCCTAATGGTTGGAGTGGATTCCATATAATCATCATAGTAGGCCCTAAAAAAATCGAGGGTGGACGCCTCTCTCCCAACTATTTCCTTTGATGTGGCCAATGAAGGTTCCCGATAGATCCTCAACATCTAGGTTGAGTTCTTCAAGAAAAAGATCCGACTGGAAAAGACTCTGGCCAGGGAAGAATTGAGTTGCTGGATTAGTGTGTTGGAAAGCCAACAGTGATTATGATCATGAATCTAGATGACCACCTATGTTTGGAATATGATATAAATGCCATGTTTAATAAGTGATAAACTTTAATTGATCATTATCTTGTGGATTACTGAGAAGGGTTCCTCTGTGAATCCATAGGCAAGTTGAGTAGACACAGTAACCAGTAGCCCTTGAGAATTGTGGTTTATCATTCTTAAGTATCTAGAATGCCTATGAGTAGATACAATGGCCAATAGCCATCGGAGAATTGAATTGTGGTCTATAGTTCTTAAGTATCTAGAATGTCTATGATGACTTTAGCATGGTTGGGTTACTTGTGATCATGTTTTGTAGTCATAACATGTAATGGGGTTGAGATTGAATCGGGATGGACAGTCTCTACCATCAGGTGCATTGTGCCTTTGTCCTACCTTACATGGGAGTGTGAGTATTTATTGTATTTTTGTAGGTTCTTGTATTTGGTTTTGGAAGGCAATTATGTTTAAAATGAATTAACTTAATCTTACATTAGTTTGTATTAGCTTTGGCTAATCCTTAAACCCAAGGATGGTCTAGGACTTCATGGTCTTGAGGTTTATGTTTTAGCTCACTAATGCAGGACATGGAAAATTAAATAAGATATGCAAGATTTCAGGCTTAGATCCTACCAATTCAGAAACAATCACACAAATTCCACGTCCTACATGAAAATCTAAACATTCAAATAAAAAGGAGAATCTATGCGGGTCCAAGCCGACACAGGCTAGGACTGGACCAATAAAAATTATATACCAAACGATGTCAAAGGGAAATAAAATCAACTACTCATACATAAAAATCAGTCCCTAATTTAAGGGATTCCCTAATTTCAATTCAAAGAACCCTAAGGTGATAAAAAAGGGACAAATTAATTAGGGATCATGTAATATAGGGTTAGAATTCATGAAAAATGACAATGAGAGGATAAAAGAGGATAAAAACCTGAGCCAAAAGATGATCTCGCGTGTGGACAACAATAATGGCCCAGACGGACGTGTGTGTGATCTTGGTCGCACGTGTGTGGGGCCCACTATTCAAAAAAAGGTCACCTTGGCCCTGATCGGCTAGGATGGACTCCAAAACCTCCAAATCTCAGCTCGATCCGATGTACGGTTTGTGCGTGGTGCTCCGCCAAAGTTTCAGCTCGCCTGCGGGCCGAAATCTGGAAACCTGCTGTAATGAAGAAATCTGATGCAACAAAAGGACAAATTCGAAGTACGAATGGTGGGGAAAGATGAAAAAAAAGATGATGGAAGATGGGGGTGAATTGGGATCGATGTGGCTTCGCACCACGGTAGTTAGCCCTTCGAAAAGGGAGGGCTTCGCACCCATTTTTGAATTCTTCCACAACTCACGAAGAGAGTAGAAAAATAAAACAGAAATTTTTTATTAACTTCAATTTATGAAAAGAACTACAAGGGGTGCCTATTTATAGGGAGAACCCTATATCCAAAAACTCGCACCATGTACGACACCTATTACTTGGCGATGAAGTAAACTAAAATAAAAATCAAACAAGGAAATCTAAAATGTTCACGATGTTCTAAATAATAATAATAAGCAAAACCTAAAATATAAAATCAATCCGACGAGTGGGCCACGATCATGAGATCCCATGGTGGGCTTTTCTTGACTATCGGGCCACTTTTCTGAACCAAAACTTGACTTCTAGATAGGAGGCCCTCCTTGAACGTCGACATCGAGACAGATCGATGGTGGAATCCTCTTTTTTCTACGTACGTACGTGCTTAGGGGAGGGCGGCGTGAGTGCGCCTGTGCGCGTGATGTCCCCAACAATTCTCCCCGGTTGCAAAGATTTCGCCATTGGCAAAATAAAACTCCTGAACCGCTTCAGGATGTCAGGATCAAGTCTCTGAAGCTCCTCCTCAGTGAGCCACGTGCTGTCTGAAGCTGGGCGTGACTTCCATTTAACCACATACTTCTGAAACCCGCCGTTCGACGTTGAAACTATCTGATGGTCCAGGATATCCTCTATTTCCTTTTTGGATGTGTGGAGGTTAGGTATGGGAGATAAAGGCTTGAAAAATGAGTCGGGAAGGATAAGTATGAGAGGTAGAGGCTGGGAAGATGGGTCGGGACGGGTAGGTATGGGAGGTAGAGGCTGGGAACATGGGTCGAGACGGGTAGGTATGGGACGTAGAGGCTGAAAAAATGGGTTGGAAAGGGTAGATATGGGAGATAGAGGCTGAAAAAATGGGTCGAGACGGGTAGGTATAAGACGTAGAGGCTAGAAAAATGGGTCGGGACGGGTAAGTATGGGACGTAGAGGCTGGAAAAATGGGTCGGGAAGGGTAGGTATGTGAAGAAAGGTTAGGAAAAGTAAATATGAGAGGTAGAGGTTGGGAAGGAGCCATGATTCAAGGAATAAATATGGAAAATCAGGATGGGTGAACGAAGGGCCGGACAAAGTATCAGTGGTCTCCTGAAAAGTAATTAAATCCTCCACATCGAATGTGAAACTAATTTCCATGGAAGGTGGAAGATCTACCTCATACACATTGAGACAGTTTCATTTTATAATTTTGACGGGTCCAGCGCTACACGCGTGTAACTTACGAACGACCCTCGAAGGATACCGCTCGGGCCTGATGCAAACCATCACAGAGTCCCCAATATTGAATCCTTTAAAATATTTATACTGGTCTGTAGAAAATGTGCAATGTTCATTATTAGTCATGATCTTCTGCCAGATTTCTTGATGCCATGAATGAATGTGATGCGCAAAAGACTCTGCAGACTCTGACGGCCCATGGGACAGTGATATAGGGACAAGATTAATAAGTTTCCTAGGTATATAATCAGTAACGACTTCACGAGGACTTAGACCTATGGATTTATCGACAAAATTATTCAACGTAAACTCGGTTGTAGGTATTATGGTGTCCCATGTTCTGGTGTGCTCTATATCCCTCCTAGGGAACTAATCCGGTAGATCATCAGGACAAACATCACGAAACTCATCCACTACCGGAATGACCTCAATGGGTAACTCTACACTAACATCTGGTGTACTCTCTCCAGTCACAAGGCGGCACATGTTATACCCCTCAAAATAGTGGTCTTGATGTCCCTCATGGGGTGGGTACACGGGTGCACGCCCATAACTGATTCCTTAGCCAACTTCATTCATTGGTTTATCCTTCAGGCCACCTGCCTGAGATTGGACATCTACCCCAATGGCGGGATTTGTCCTTGTGATGGTCTTTAGTCGGGCAATGCGTTCATCAAGCTGCTCAAAGCATTGGTCCATTTCTAAGCGCTTAATCATAAACTCCAACTTCTGGGACAACTTGTTTAGTGACTCTTGCAATTGTTCCTTTTTTTAAAAAAGAAATCGACTTAGTTTCTAAAAAATGAAAACGGAAAGTTTCTAAAGAAACAAATTAGGAAAGCTTAAAAAAAAAAAACAAATTAGAAAAGTTTCTAAAAAAAACAACCTACTTTCTAAAGAAAAAGAAAAAAGGAAAGTTGCTAAAAATAGAAAGTAAGTTAGTTTCTAAAAAAGAAAAAGGAAAGTAAATTAGTTTCTAAAAAAGAAAAAGGGAAGGAAATTAGTTTCTAAAAGCAGATTAAGAAAGTTTCTAAAATTTTAGTTTATAAAAAAAACAGAAAAGGAAAGTTTTTAAACCTAGAAATAGAAAACTAAGTTAATGTCTAAAATAATTCAAATAAGGGGAATATAGAAAATTTCAGCAGCTTATTTCAGGGTTTATGGACCTCTAAACAGCCATATATAATGAGAATTGATGCGTAATAGACATAAACAACCAAAACCTAAACATGTAATGAATTCCCCTACAAGAACCCTAGGCTATGATACCAAATTTGATGCAGAACATGGAAAATTAAATATGATATGCAAGATTTCAGGCTTAGATCCTACCAATTCAGAAACAATCACACAAATTCCACGTCCCACATGAAAATCCAGGCATTCAATTAAAAAGGGGAATCTATACGGGTCTAAGCCGACATAGGCGAGGACTGGACCAATAAAAATTATAAACCAAATGATGTCAAAGGGAAATAAAATCAACTACTCATGCATAAAAATCATTCCCTAATCTAAGGGATTCCCTAATTTCAATTCAAGGAACCCTAAGGTGATAAAAATGGACAAATCAATTAGGGATCATGTAATCTAGGGTTATGATTCATGAAAAACGGCTATGAGAGGATAAAAGAGGATAAAAACCTGAGCCAAAATATGATCCCACGTGTGAACAACAACAATGGCCCAGACGGACGTGTGTGTGATCTCGGCCGCACGTGTGTGGGGCCCATTATTCAGAAAAAGGCCACCTTGGCCCTGGTCGGCCGGGGATGGACTCCAAAACCTCCAAATCTCAGCTCGATCCGATGTACGGTTTGTGCGTAGTGCTCCGCCGAAGTTTCAGCTCGCCTGCAGGCCAAAATCTGGAAACCTGCTGTAATGAAGAAATCTGATGCAACAAAAGGAAAAATTCGAAGTACGGATGGTGGGAGAAGATGAAAAAAAAGATGATGAAAAATGGGGGTGAATTGGGATCGATGTGGCTTCGCACCACGGTAGTTAGCCCTTCGAAAAGGGAGGGCTTCGCACCCACTTTTGAATTCTTCCACAACTCAAGAAGAGAATAGAAAAATAAAGCAGAAATTTTTTATTAACTTTAATCCATGAAAAGAACTACAAGAGGTGCCTATTATAGGGAGAACCCTATATCTAAAAACTCGCACCATGTGCAACACCTATTACTTGGCGATGAAGTAAACTAAATAAAAACTAAACAAGGAAATCTAAAACGTTCACGATATTCTAAATAATAACAATAAGCAAAACCTAAAATATAAAACCAATCCGACGAGTGTGCCACGATCATGAGATCCCATGGTGAGTTTTTCTTGACTATCGAGCCACTTTTTTGAACCAAAACTTGACTTCTAGCTAAGAGGCCCTCCCTGGACGTCGTCATCAAGCCAAATCGATGGTGGGGTCCTCCTTCTACGTACATACGTGCGTAGGGAGGGCGGCGTGATTGCGCATGTGCGCGTGATGTCCCCATCACTCACTCTACAAAGTTACATTACATTGGTGATTGATATGTGGGTGTGTTGGGCGCATGCATTGTAGCTGAAGCTCACATATTCTAATAAGGGAATTGCTTGCTTTCCATAATGTGAATTTTGGATTGATCTTGGTGTTTGAAGGGTTCATTAACTTATTTTTTTAGTTGGGCATGATAATTAAATGGTTTTAAATGTTTCCTTGAATATTTTTTACTGGTAATCTTTTAGCTTGTATGGGATTCATGAGCCAGTTGGGCATGAAAATTAAATGGTTTTAAATGTTTCCTTGAATATTTTTTACTGGTAATCTTTTAGCTTGTATGGGATTCATGAGCCAAGGTTGGTGACCAATGAGCCCGAGGAATTTGGCCAATTGTGCATTCCTTTGAAATCTTAACTCCATATAAATAGATTGTATCTCAAATAATTAGAGAGCTTCTATGCATCCCAACACATATGACCTATTACTCTCTAACCTGCCGTAACTTAACTCATTTCATCGACTAACCCAACCCATTTTTACTCTCTGACTTGACCTAAACAACTCAAAATTCAGCAAGTCATTTAGATCATAAGTCATTTTGCTTAAGCTACTTTTATCTCAATTAACTTAGCTTTGTTTTTACTTATTCAGCAGATAACTATGTTTGGTAAACAACATATGTATTAATTTTTTTTTTTTTTTAAATGTTTCCAATATCACATAAATACTTTTTAAATTCCTTCCATTAATCTTCCTCTTTTTACCTTCCATTTTTCTAAATCTCTTCTATTAAAACTTCTTGAGGGAGCCAGCTTGGACGTGAGCCATTTATCATTAGGGATCCACTTTTGATGTGTATTGTTCATTGTGTGAGGCCCACCTTTATATTGGTCATTTACGATCTAGGGCTCAGCTTCAATATTCATTGCCTATCATGTGGAGCCCACCTTTCATGTAGACCGTATATTATGTGTGCCCCACTTCCAAGTGGGCCATTCATCATGCATGGCCTGTCTTGGATGTGAGTCATTCATCATGCATGGCCTGTCTTGGATGTGAGTCATTCATCATTAGGGGCCAACCTTTGACGTGGCCTGTTCATTGTGGGGCTTATCATGTGAAGTGACAAGAAAGAGAGGAGAGCGGAGAATTAGAAGGTTAAAAAAAAACTCTTTTATTATTGCTGTATGCAAGTGTAAGCCATTATCTTTTAGTCATGGGGGGACTAAGTAGCATTTTATTGCACTAGGTAAGATATAAATTTCATCCCATGTTCACAATTGATGGAAAAAGATTGAAATAATCCACCCATTTGACCTTCTAATCCCAACAAGAGTTACAACAGGGATTACTTGAAATCCACTAAGTTGATGTATCTATTTTATCCATGCCTCCATATGCACTCAATGTTAATGTATCTATTTTATCCATGCACCAAATGTTTATGTATCTATTTTATCCACATCGTCCACCAAACCAGCTTCAGATGAGATTAGGAAGCATTTGATCTCAAACCAAACATATAATTAGGCAAGATAATTTTCTAATAATAGTGTTAATTCAATATAATACAATGCAGCTTTTAGACATATAATCACTGTTTAATAGGAATGCATCTAACAGGGTTTACCAAACTAACTTCTAAAGAAAATACTAGTCATACAAGTATTATCCAAATAGATGACCAACTTTGTTTCAGTCAGTCGAGATCATGAAAGTGGTATCCAAACAGGCCTCACACAACCCACCAATTAGTGGGTCTATATCATTAGCGCGAATCCAACCATTTAGTGAGACATGCTCAATTGACCTAACTCAGTCCGGATCATGACAGTGGTATCCAAACAGGCCTCACACTACCCACCAATTAGTGGGCCAATCTCATTAGCGTGAATTCAACCATTTAGTGAGACCAGGCTCAAATGACATAACTCAACCCAAACAATTTAGTGGCTCAGGTTCTTGAAATGGACCCAAATTCCACAATTTCCAATCATGAGAAGATAACCTTTCATATTTCTTTGCATTTGATTTAAAGTTGGGATCAGAATGGAAAATATTAGAGTGCCACATTGTCGTAACCAGGCTTAGGGCAGACACCCATCTCGCAACGCGAGTTCAAACCCACTCATCACATCCCGTTTGCTGCCTGAAGGATCATGTTTTTCTATGCTCCATCACATTTTCTTTTGTAAGCACTCACCTAGCCCCTCTCTCTCTCAACTCTCCGATGTGGGATAAAATTCTCACTTCTTGCATCGATATTTTAATTCCTTTTAGGAGGAGAATCTGGGGTGCTATCCATAGGTAGAATATGTGGTTGGATGGTCGCACGCTCTCATAGAAGAAGAGCCCTGGCTACTCAGTCTGTGGACTCTGTGCAAGTAGGGCCCACGTTTGTTGATCCAGACCATTCATCTTATGAGGTCTAATAAGGTTGTGGCATGACCCAAAAGAAATCTTCTCGATTTGAAGACTTAGCCGTCCAATGTGTTTTTTTTTTCAAGATCATTGCTGTACCTTTTCTTTTGGCCGTCTATTTTTAGACCACTGATCCAAGGGTTAGTAACCTCTCTGAGCTTGAAAATTTTTCACAGAATTCCTCATCCAGAGTAGAATCAATTTGATCAGTGGTCTGGATCTCTGAAATGTGGGGTCCATTTGTCCCAACCGAAGATCTGATTTCTTTGATAAGAAAATCAAGATTCCAAGGATAATATCCTCGATTCCTATTTTATCTAGCGCCCCGCGCACACACCCATAGTCATGGGACTCGAACCTTAAGACGATCTCACCACATATGGGAATCGAACGTAGGACCTCGTGTTGAAACTACGGATAGTCTACAACCAAGGCAAAGCTTCCGGCCTCCTCGCCAGCTTTGCAACAACAACCCAACCGTGTACCTATAAGGGGGCTTTTGGCGCAAGGTATTACGTGGGATTAGGTTGGATAGAATTTGAAATCCACTACACATGTGGCCCTACATTGATACATGTGTCTATCCATGCCGTCCATCCATATGCACCATATACACTTGACATTCTTGTTATACATGGGTACAAGTGAATGACATCCATTGTGAATTTGGTCTATTAATTATAATTCCATGGTCCACCAAACATGATTTTGCTTAATCCAATGGTTTCCTAAAGTAAAAATTTTATCTCAAACATGGGATTGCATGGCTACAGTACTATAGTATTTCCGGACATGCAATCATTGTGCAATAATGATGTTAATCACATTTAATGTTGCTGTCAGATGTCTTAAATCTGTCCGGAGGGTTCGATGTCATCGAAGCCAGTTCGATGACATCAAAGCAAACTTGATGAAATTGAATTTTTCCACGCTTTTCAGCCCCGTTCGCTAGACAGTTTTAGTCTTTATTCGATGACATCGAACTCGAAGGTTTATGCAGATTTTGCGATTTTTTGTTTCTTATTTCGATTCTACTTCTTTCTAAAACTATATAAAAGGTTGTATACGGACTGGGAGGGTATTCTAAGAGGTTCTAAGTATTTCTAAAAGGGTGCTAGAGTTTCAAAGGGTGGAGAAAAGGTGAGGTTTGAGGATTGCTCAAGCCGGATAAGTCCTCTCTCTTTGTAATTTGTGCTTTCATAGTAGAATTTTTTATCGCTTTGTGCTGTGATTTTTTTCCGCAAGGGTTTTCCACATTAAATCTCTGTGTTTTTTGTGATTGCTTGGTGCTCTTGGATTGTTATCATAGATCTAGATTTGTGTGATTCTACAACACAAATCCCAACAAGTGGTATCAAAGCGATCGTTGAGGCACAGATCTGAATATGTAGGATTAGCAATAATGGAAAGTACTAGGTATGATATTGATAAGTACTAAGGGAAAAATAACTTTGAGTTATGAAATATCAAGATAATCAGTTCCTTAACCAAGCAAGGCGAGGATGGTGCTCTTGAGGCAAGAAAGTCTAGTATGACCGATGATTAATGGAATACTCTTGATAAGAAGGCCTTATCCTCAATCCGTTTATGTCTCACGGATGAGGTTCTCTATAATGTTTTGAAGGAGAAAACTGCGGCTAGTTTATGAGCGAAGTTAGAGGATATCTATGCAAAAAAATCCTCTGAAAATCACCTACACTTGAAGCGTCAGTGGTATAACTTCAAGATGGTAGAGGGTGGAGATCTGGAGGCCTACATCAGTAACTTTAATAAATTAGTTTGCAAATTGCTAGATATGGATGAAGTGATGAAAGATGAGGAACAAACATGTATATTGTTGAATTCTCTTTTGGCGTCGTATGAGTCATTGAAGGATACAATGTGCTTCATGAATAAAACACTAAGTGTCGACACCGTTATCTCAACCTTTCAAGGGAAGGTTATGAGAAAGCTTAACGGCAATACAGGGACATCTTCTAATGCACTGATTATGAGAGGCAGAAATTCTGAGCGAGATACAAGATCTTCAAGACCTAGATCCAAATCCAAGGGCAAAGGCAAAGGAAAACTAAAGTGCTTGAACTGTGGGATGTCTGGACACATGAAGAAGGATTATAACAATCCTAAAGCAAAGAAACAAAATTCAGCGGTCTCTTCCAATGAGGCCAATGTTGTCACATCTGATGAAGAGACAAGTGATGGTGATGTATTATTTGTGTCTATGATCAGACACTTGCACGACAATCATTGAGATGAGTGGATCTTCGATACAGGAGCTGCGTCATATCACATGACTCTTCATCGGAGTTGGTTCGCCAATTACAGAGAATACGATGGTGGACAGGTTTCTATGGGCAATGACAATGCCTGTGATGTTGTGGCTATTGGTACGGTGAGTATCAAGATGTTTGATGAGATGAAGCGTACCCTGACTGATGTCAGGCACGTTCCTGATATGAAGAAAAGTCTGATTTCTCTCAGTGCACTCGAAACTATAGTGCAAATTCACTAGTGTTGATGGTGTCCTTAAAGTTTCAAAAGGGGCACTTGTGGTTATAAGAACGCAAAGGCACGGAAACCTTTACAGGTTGATTGGGAACACTTCAGCAGGTGGAGCGGCAGCAATTATAGCAGATTCCACGTCTCTACGTATGTGGCATGCTCGTTTGGGCCACATGAGCGAGCGGGGCATGAAGGTACTATCTGATCATTGTTTGATTACATCTTTTAAAAATTCTGATTTAAATATATGCGAGCATTGTATATATGGTAAACAATCTACATATCTTTTAAATCTAGAAAACATGTATGTAAGGGAGTGCTTGATTATGTGCACTCTGACGTTTGGGGGCCATCGCCAGAAATTTCTATTGAAGGGTCATCATGGTTTGTTTCATTCATTGACGACTACTCCAGAAAAGTTTAGATTTATATCATGAAATATAAATCCGAAGTTTTCACCATATTCAAACAATAGAAGGTAATGGTGAAAAAATAGTCAGGGCGAAAAATAAAGGTTTTAAGGACTGACAATGGTGGAGAATTTACTTTCATTGAGTTTAATGATTATTATAAGGATGAAGGGATCATTAGGCACAATACAGTACGCCATACGCCTAAGCAAAATGGTGTGGTTGAGCGAATGAATCGGACTCTCCTAGAGAGGGCCCGATGCATGTTAAGTAATGCTGCGTTGGGGAAGGACCTATGGACAGAGGCCGTTAACACGGCTTGTTATTTGGTGAACCAGTCTCCTTCAACGGTAATTGAATGTAAAATCCTAGAGGAAGTATGGAGTTGTCAGAAAATCGACTACTCAGATCTATCATATTTGGTTATGAGGCTTACTCTCATGTACCGTCAATTGAGATAGATAAGTTAAACCATAGAGCCAAAAAGTATATATTTGTTGGCTATGACATTGGTGTGAAATATTACAGGTTATTCGACAAGGTCATACGCAAGGTCATCACTAGTCATGACGTCAGATTCGATGAAAGCTCTATATTCCGCAAGAATGATCAGTATAAGCAAAGGGAACCTGAAAGGTTAATCGTAGATATCCAGATTGACACAGATGATACTCAGGTCGAGAGAAATGCGCAGACAGAGGTACAGGATTAGGTGGAGCAGCCACCTGTGAGAAGAAACCCACCGCGTGATCGCAGGTTACCGGCACGATACAAAGATGACTCTAATATTGCATATGCTCTCATTACAGATGAGGGGAACCTGTCTACTATTCAAGAGGCTCTCAGTGCACCTGATGAAGAAAATTGGAAGGCGGTTATGGATGATGAGATGGACTCGTTACAAAAAAATCATACATGGGAGCTGGTGGAGCTACTAGTAGGCTGAAAAGCGATCGGATGCAATTGATTAGTCAAAAGAAAATAGGATAGATATAAAGCAAGGTTGGTAGTGAAGGGATATACTTAGAGAGAAGGTGTAACGTCTCAGAAAAATTCGTACAGGGACCCGAGTACCACCTCATGCAGAAATCACCCAGGACCAAAACCTTTAGAAATTAGGTTAATGTTAACAAGTACTAAACTAGAGTGCTTATGAAATTAGCACTAATCACTTTAAATATGATCTACAAGACTCAAACCGTGCAGTATTATTGACGCTACGTTACCCTAAAATCTAGAATCCATCTCAAAATCCAGTTGCTCTCGGAAGCATCTTGAAACTCCGTATCGGACCTGGACAGCACGTCAAAAGTCCGATTACCCCGAAACTATACAGATATGACCGCATGACTGGACTTGACAATCCCCTCAGAAATCAAGTCCTAACTGTGTCTAGAAATGCACAACTTGAGCCTAGAGTGAAGAGTGTGAAAAACGTGAAAATATTTAGAAATAAAAATCTGAATTTAAGTAATCTGAGTCGTGTCACTTGCGGGCTAAATATAAGGATTCAGACCGTTAGAATCTGACCCAAATACACTCTCGGATCAGGAGAAATGTCCCACACATGTCGGTGTACTTGTGACCCTGATCGAGTGACCGTGACCATTAAACTGAAACTGGTCCGCCACGGCTGATCTGTAAATCCGATCGGAACGAAAACTCAGCCTGACCTAGATCCATGGTCAGGGAGCTTAAGTCCGACCGCACGTGGAAAAGGGGCCACCAGCAGTGCTCCGTTGGGCAGGAACAGTCCATATTTGGATATAACCTAAGTATACCTTGGCCCTGAGGCCATTTCCATCAAACCTGTGCCTATATAAGGACCTTAAACAGTCTCTCTCATATGCCATACGAATTTTGCAAACCCTAAGGGAAAGAAGAGAGAAAAAAGAAGAAGAAAGTGAGGAAGAGAGAGAGAGAGTGAGAGATAGATGTTAGGATCTTTCCCTGACACTCTACGCAGTTAGTCACCCCCTCTGTATCACAAATCCGGTGTTTTCGACAACATATTTAGGTAAGAAAACCTAACCCTAACCTGTTTTAGGGTTTCAGATAGTGTAAGTTATGAAATAGCTAACCTAATTTATGCTATAAGTTGCCAATCTGCCGTAGACAAAGGCTTAGCTTTAAAACTGAGTTCGTTACGAGTTTACTGGCGAAAGGTGCGGACTATAAACGTATAGGTTATGATTTTCAAGGCTTTTAATGTCGGTTAATGGTTTATTACAGATGTGGGTGCTATTTCACATGCCAAATGCGAAGTTTGTTTCGCATTTCAGATATATATGAACTATATGGAGTTTAGGGTATTCCATGTATTCATAGAAAAGGTCATATACGTATGGAATTTGAACGTGTGTTTGCCATGATTAATTGTCGTATGTTTATGCTAGTTGTATGTGTAACAACTCCTTGGCAAAAGGATTTGCCCTAATACGTGCTATAACCAACATACATCATGTAGGTTGGGATATGTAGTCTAAGTGTTTGTAGAAATGTCTGAATGATCAGGCATGTAGTAAATTATACTTTATATAGGCGTTGAGAAGAGATTCTTAAGTACCTTAACGATGTGTATGATTTCCTCCATGTAACTTACATTCTTTGTCTGTTTTACTTAGGAACTACATATGTGTGAATTCATGTTTAAGTTGAAATCCATCATATGCTCATATGCTAGTATGATTGGAATTGTTGATCCATTACTGCTCTAATTAGCTTGCATGATTATCTGTTATAATTGAATGTGTTTGGGACTATGGATTAGTCCAGGCAATCGGTAACGGACATTGAATAGGTGGCTGAGGTTGATTTCGCCACATAGGACGTGATTGATGAATTCGAGGCATATTTGGGATGTCGACAGTGGTTAGGCCACACGGAGTGCTTACGCACTTCATGTCGATCAACTCAACGTACGCTCGTACTAATCGAGCTCGTTAAGTAACCCGATTGACCCGATGTATGTTCACCAGGTATGGACGCTATTGCTTGAATTTAAGGTACCAAACTCACCAGTGAAAACCCTTTTAACCTTGATACCTCGATCTGCTAAGACTCATGAACCGGGCATGGTGGTATGGGACACCGTGGTCAAGCTGTGGGCCTACGCTGGGGTGACGAGCCTCTCCGTAGTGACCAGTGAGTAACCCAGACTCGTGAGCCGAATACGGTGGTATGGGACACTGTATTCGAGCTGTCGGCCTACACTGATAAGGTGACGAGCCCTTTGTAGTAACCTCGAGCGTACGCTAAGACTGCGTAGAAGCGACGAGCCCTTACGTAGCAACAGGAGTACATTAGGCCTGCACTGATAAGGTGATGAGCCCTTTCAGTGACCTAGAACCATAACATCGTATGAGATTTACTAGGATTGACGGCCCTAGATTGGATTATCGTTTGAGAATTGATATAAGGGAGGTACCTTAGCTTCTCAATCCTACTGTATGAAAATGACTAATAAGAACTTGGTAATCATGTTCATGCACCGCACTGCATGTGCCGTTTGGCATTGGGCAGAGCACTGAGGAAGTGACTGACATATGCGACCGTTAGATGAAGATCGCAGAGGGAGTGCAGGCGAGGGCATGCATCATTTATACATACCATTCTTGCATTAACCAGAGTACTTAGGAATGTTTGATTGTATTGCTTTATCATTACTGCTTGATTGAATTGATAACAAGTTAACCTTTGCTTTATTGTTCCACTGAGTTGATCACTCACTCCCACGTTACGGGACGGTGTTGTACACACCAACCAGACTCTGTCTTAGATGTAGATGGAGACCCGACTGATGAGGCGGAGGCAGACTTCGTAGACGATGAGGATGCCTTCTCCTATATGCAGTATTCTGGCGGGTTTGCATAGACCGTTCTGATCAGCAGGGCTTCAGGGTTATGTTTATAGTAGACTATTACATTTTGACATTTTGTAATTTGAATCAATACATGTAATTATTAACCTGGCAATGCATACATACTTTGGAGACCTAAACTGGTTTATAAAGTTATACATACTCGTTTCAGTCTTCCGCTTGCGTAGTACAATTGTCCCTGGATTATGTTTTGCTGATTTGGCTTAATCTTATTCATGTTTTATGCACTAATACAGACAACATCTAATCATCATTAAATATGTTGCATAAGTGATGCGTTGGAACTCGGGAGTTGGACTTCTACTTGACCCCCGATTTTTAGGGCGTTACAAGGAATCGACTTTACAAAGATATTTGCGCCGGTGGTTAAGCAGGTGTCTATCAGATTCGTATTGGCGCTAGTTGCCCAATACGATCTTGAGTTAGAACAAATGAATGTCAAGGCTGCATTTCTTTATGAGGAGTTAGAATAACAGATTTACATGAAACAACCAGAGGGCTACGAAATTAAAGGGGTAGAGAAAAAAATTTACAGGTTAATGAGGTCATTGTACGGCCTGAAACAATCACCTAAGCAGTGGTATAAAAAATTTGATTCTTTCATGTTGAGTCAGAAATTTACTTGGAGTGAATACGATCACTGTGTCTATTACAAAACACTGAGTGATGGGAGATTCATCATTCTAGTATTGTATGTTGATGATATGTTAATCGCCAGTCATTATATGTCTGCAATCAACGTACTGAAGACTCAGGGACATTCGAGATGAAAGATCTAGGGGCTGCAAAGAGGGTTCTCGGCATAGATATTCATAGAGATAGAAAGAATAGCAGACTTTGGTTATCATAGGCAGAATACCTTGAAAAAGTATTGATCAAGTATGGGATGGACCAGGCAAAGCCGGTGAGCGTTTCCTACGCGACTCACTTCAAGCTTTCCTCAGAACAATGTCCTAAATCAAATGAGGAAAAATAGATTATGTCTCATGTGCCTTATTCGATGTATTTTGCAGTTTAATGTATGTCATGGTCTGTATGAGACCAGATATTTCACAGGTAGTTGGTGTTGTGAGCCCGACAACAACATTAGTAAGCTGTGAAATGGCTACTTCGATACATTCGATGTACGAAAGACTACGTCTTAATTTTTAAGAAGACAGAGACAAAATTGGTTGGGTATGTGGATTCTGACTACGCAGGCAATGTGGATTCTAGAAAGTCTACTTCAGGATACACCTTTGTACTAGCAAGTGGAGCTATCAGTTAGATGTCGAAGCTTCAGTCCCTAGTGACTTTTTCTACGATCGAAGCAGAATATATGGCAATAACGAAATCATTTAAAGAAGGTGTTTGGCTTAGAGGCATGATAAATCAGTTGAGACTTTAACAGGAGGCCATACGGGTTAACTATAATAGCGAGAGCGTTATCAATTTGGCTAAAAATTCTATTTATCACTCACGTACTAAACACATTGATGTTCGTCACCACTTTATCCAACAGGTGCTTGAGGAAGGAGGCGTAACACTGGAGAAGATTCACACCAGCGTGAATCCAGTAGACATGCTCACCAAGGTCGTTCCTACAGAGAAGTTCAAGTTCTGTACAACTTCTCTGGGCTTGGCGATGGCGTAAAAGAAGGACGGAGTGTGAACGAGAAGCATTGATGAAGCTATGAGGCGAGGCAGAGATAAGAGAATGGGACAAAAAGCTATATGTTTGGAGATTGAAGACATCGCAAAGATTGTTGCTGTTAGATGTCTTAAATCTGTCTGGAGGGTTTGATGTCATCGAAGCCAGTTCGATGACATCGAAGCAAACTTGATGAAATCGAATTTTTCCACATTTTTCAGCCTTGATCGCTAGACAGTTTTGGTCCTTATTATGCAGATTTTGTGATTTTTTGTTTCCTATTCTAATTCTACTTCTTTCTAAAACTACATAAAGGGTTGCATACGAACTGGGAGGGTATTCTAAGAGGTTTTAAGTATTTTTAAAAGGGTTCTAGGGTTTCAAGGGGTGGAGAAAAGGTGAGGTTTGAGGATTGCTCAAGCTGGGTAAGTCCTCTCTCTTTGTAATTTGTGCTTTCATAGTAAAATTTTCTATCGCTTTGTGCCGTGGTTTTTTCCCGCAAGGGTTTTCCACGTTAAATATTTGTGTTTCTTGTGATTGCTTGGTGCTCTTGGATTGTTATCCTAGATCTAGATCTATGTGATTCCACAACACAAATCCCAACATCTAATACAATTCAATATAATTCACATCTAAGGTTAAAGAAGCAAAAGCATGTGAGATCATATTGCTCTAAATCTTCTGGCACACTTTCTCCCATGTGGCTTTCTCATCTTCAAAATTTTTATTCTATTCCTCTCGGTTATGGTGTACTGCAATGGCCGTTACATAATAGTAATGGTGAATGTAACAATAATGGTGGTATCCATTACACGTTAGGGAGTTGTAATAGGTTGTTAAGAAAAATTAGCCTGTTACGGCCCCATAACAGTCGATTACAAGGCTAATATAGTTTCTCTTTTTTTTTTCTTTTTCTTTTTCTTAAAAGTTATAACAGCATGTATCGTAATGGTAGCGGCGGTGGCTAGTACAACCACCAATACCATTATGGCATACACCACGGTTCATGGTTTCCAACACAATTTTCTTTCTTTGAAAGATAATGAATCTTATATTAAAAGCTTGAAAAGGAGAACGCAGAGAGAGCATGGCCGTTGAGAAAGAGGACTATCCTATGCTACAAGAAAATGAAAGTTACAGCCCTTAAGATTATATACATTTGAAGCCCACTTTACCATAAATTCATTCACTCTACGAAGTATGGACTCCACCAAGTTAGAGACACTCCTGAAGCATCTCCCATTCCTTTCTTCCCACACGGACCACCAAACAACTAGAAGAGCCAATCGCCATAACACAGTCCTATGTCTACCCAACTAACACTATACCAAGCCTTAAGGAGTCGTCCTACTGAATCAGAGAAAGACCAAGTGATACCGAAGGGGTTCAAAATTTTTGGCCAGATTTGGTTAATAAAGGAGCAGTGAACAAAAACGTGATCTACCGATTCTTCATCTACCATGCAGCATAGGCAAACATTTGCAATTATCATCCCCCTTTTTCTCAAATTATCAACCATGAGAACCTTCTTCTTTCCAACCAGCCATCCAAAGGCTACAATCTTTGGTGGGACTGGGTAACTCCAAACCTGATTTGTCAATGGCTCTTCTTTGGAGGAAAGATCACTGCCCATAAGATTGTGTAAAGACTTAACCGAGAATTTAATTGATTTATTGAATCTCCAAACTAATCTGTTTGCGCTAAACTGATCCGGCTTGCTATTGTAAATACGATCAAGGAGGGCTATGTACTCTTCAATCTCCCAATCTTGAAGATTTCTTCTGCACACCGGGTTCCACTCGACTTTACCTCTGAGAACGGAGTAGCAACTTGTTACTGTTGTGACTTGATTTGGGGCGAGGTGAAATATGTCTGGGAAATCCTCTTTCAAAGTTGTATCTCTTACCCAAATGTCTTCCTAAAAATAAATGTTATCTCCCTTTCCCATCTCAAATCCAATACCTTTGAGGACTTCCTTTTTTTATGGATAACACACCTCTCCAAAGAGCCGATGCCTTATAATTCCAGGAATCCTTGGTCCACCAATGTAACACCTCTGTTTCCAAAACCCAAGTGTTAACCTTTAAAGATAGCACAAATTTCACGTACATATTGTTTTTTATTTATCAGAGTTAGCAATTCAACAAAATAGAAATAAATCAAGCATAAGAGGGAAGTCCAAACATATATAACAAAATATTCAAGTGGGTGCCCAAAAACTTATACAAACTAATGTCTTAAATCTTTACATTATATGATGGCACAAATTAAACATGAATGAAATCTATAAACTAAAGCCGCAAGATCATCTAACTCCTCATACTCCACATGGGTACCAACATGCCCATCAGCTACGTCTCCTGCACACTGAATATGGTTTGATAGCGTCAATGACTATCCCAGTGAGGTATAACTCCAAGATTTATCAAAGCATCATGATAATTAAGAATAGTTTTTAGGAATAGTTTATAATGAATATTTCATAATGACCATCATAGTAATAAGATAGAGTTTATTAGATACACATACATTGAATAAATTTTACAAAGAAATTTTTGTTTAAATGCATAAATGCATGCACATACTCATAGACCTGGGGATGCACATCCAGTTGCCACGCGGAGAACTAGCTACCTAGAAAAGTACTCAAAGGTACGCCCTAATGAAGACTAGGCGCCCGAAAAAGACAATGCAACGAGGACACCCAAGACAAACTAATCTCTCGAAAAAGTACTCAAATGTATGCCCTAAGGAGGATTAGGCACCTAGAAAAGTCCATACAACAAGGACAACCCATAGTGGTTCGAATGCATGTGATAATAATTAGGATCACCCGGTAAAATACTCCATGGTACAGCCTGTAGTGCCCCGAGAAATCCCGTGTCTTACATCGACCACCCGGTAAAGTTCGCATGTTATGAAATGCATAATTAACCCAACCACTATTATTCTGCTTTCAAATAGCCATTTTTAAAGAGCTCAAAGGTCACTATAGGAGGCTTGTTACCCAGCATAGGCTAACAGCTTGGGCATAGTGTCACATACCACTATCCCTGACTCATGAAACTAACAAATGAGATATTTAAAGATAATCTCTTCAACTAGTGGTCAATCATAGTTCAACAAGTAAAACTTACCATCGCAAGGTTATACGAAAATAATCCATCAAAGCCGCAAAGGGATAAATAGTCAATCAAAGCCATATAAGGAAAACGGTCCATTCAAGGATGCGATAGAAGGGATTGTCGCAAAAGCCACAAAGGTACAAGTGATTCACAAGATGGTAAGTCCACGACATAATCTCAATTAGTCCATTACACAATTTGCCACTAGTTCGAGGACCTCCCCCTCCCAATACACACACACACACACACACACACACACACACACACACCATAAAGTAATCACAAGTGGTGAAACAAGCCATGTACAATATTGATAGCACTTATACAGATAAAATGTTCAGTTTAAACCAGAATATGAATATTTAAGATCAATAGCAAGTTTGAATACGTGAATTTAAATCCAACTATCAATTATTTACAAAGAATTATTCAAATAGAAATCATCATTATTTCCATTATATGTTGTATTATGAAAACTAATGAAATAAATGAATTAAGCTAACTATCTTGATGTAGAAAAACTTGAAGGGTAATCCTCACCTTAGAAATTAACCATCTTCTAATCTCGATAAAAGATTACTAAGAAGTATTAACACCCGATAATCCCAAATGTTATGCGCAATAGATTAGGATTAGTTGAACTCTACCAGGAGAGGATTGAAATATAAAAAGTTGAAGAAAACCAATCTTAAATATTCAAATCAGCGAGAAACATCCATATGCCCAAGAAAAGCTTTATTGAGTGCTTAAGGAGGTCATTTACCTTACAATTTCATGATGACCTAAAATGCGCACCCGAAAATAGGTCCCAGGAGGATCCAATAGTTGAATTTGTATCCAGGATTAGAAATCCTGGACTAACGCAATCCCCACGGTTGACCACAAGAGGTGGATTCCCAGCTTGGAGGTAATAGTTTTCCTGTGATCAAATCAATACAACAAAAACTAAGAATAACTCTAGTCTAACTCTAATAGAACTTACGAAAATGAGCAAGCAAGGAGAGAACTCATCGAGTCGTTGACCTATCTCAACTCGATGCAGTACAAACTAGCTTTCACAATCTCAACACTAGTACAAGCAGACCAAAAGCTGCTCCAAGACCAACAATGGGTGACAGACTCGACCTGACTCAGTCCCGGTTGAGCTAAGTCGACACGGCAACCACACTGCATGACTCTCTCCCTCACACTCTCCTTCTTCTTCTCCTTCTTCCTTCTACAAGACACCAGAAGAACCGGACCCACACTAGATCGGAACGTCGGCCAACTCAGCGAGTCTACTACCCTCAGATGCTTCACTCGGCCCGAACTGAGCCGACTCAGTCGAGCTCTCTCTCTCTCTCCATATCTTCTTCCTTTCTTTTCTTTTCTTCTTCTTCCTTTATTTCCTTCTTTCTGTTTCTCCCTCTGCTGCAACGCATCCCCTACGACCAGATGTTACCGTGAACTCGGCCCGAAGTCACAGTAACGAACCGAGTCGACTCATCCCGATGTGGCACTAAACGGCGCTCTTTCCCTCTTTCTTATTTCCTTTCCATTTTCGAGAAGGGTTGCCCTAAAAGGAGGCTTAAATAGGGCTCTATTGGCCTATTTCTAGAATCCTTTATCCCAACTAATGGAGAGATTAGTTACACTCGATTTGGTGTAACTCGTTATTTTTTTTTGTTGATGTGGCAGTTGACGTAGCTCGATTTGATTGCATGGATCTAATTGACTTATGGGGATGATCTTTAGGTGCTATGGGCCAATAGATGATCGTTGCAGATCAACAAATGGGATCCACCATGTGGGGATGGATTTCTTGGCTCGACGGGGAAGATGACCCAGCCATTAATGGCGGGTCATTCTAAATTGTTGATCATTAAATCCACAGAAACTGGACGGTGTGGATCTGTCCTTAGAACACAATGGGGCCCAATTTTCGGAGAACCATCACCCGAACTCTACGGTGCACGAAATCTTTGGTTGCGGCGAAATCTCATGCGAAAAGAAAAAGATCGGGCTAGGATTAGCTTAGGAAAATGGTTGGGATTGAGAAAGGAGTGCTGGAATGGGTTGCCAAGCTAGCAGCGAAAACCGGGTTTCAATTTTTGGAAAGATCTCACTGCATACACTGGCTTTCTGCGTCTGGATTTGTGCCCACACACGGGCAAAATTCCCATGAAAGACAGTGAGTTTTGGTCGGCCCCACTGACTGAATCAGATGGACAGTTCGGATCAACGTAAAGGCCCGTGATGGTGGGCCACGATCGAACCCAAACGGGCGCTATCCGTTCAAAACGCGAGCGGCGGGAAAAGAAGGAAAAGGAGAGGAAAATCCTCTTTTTTCGGATTTTCATGTTTGACAATGTTGACGAGTTCGGTGTGCTGCGGGAGCACCACCCCTGGTGCACACAACATATGTGTGGGGTCCACTGTGATGTATTTTTGAAATCCACACCGTCCTTTCTCTTTGGAGACCCAAATCATGGCCTCAAACGAAAGTTCAGGCATATCCAGAACTCCATTGGGCCGTACTAGATAAATTTTGAATTTATTCTGTAATTTTCATCGATCCAACGGTCAGATCGCTAACTAGACCCATCATCAATTTTCTAAAGGTCTCTTCCTAGTTTAGATGACAATTATTAGTACAGTGAGTGATCATATGCTTAATTGCAGTGGTCAAGTGATTGGTTTCTAAATTGTGTAGTGTGAATAGGATGAATGGTGAATCTGATGGGTCAGGTTTCAAAACTGGTAATGTACATCTCTGTTGGTATAATTAAGCGTTGTTCAATGTTTTATCGCAATTGTGACCCTAGAAATGGAGGTTTGTGATGTTGCGACGGTCGATCTTGAAAATCAACGGTCGAATAGCTTGATCTATAAATGAGGATTACTCCTAACAGTTAAATTTTTTACTAGAGTATAGGTGATCAGTTCAATGAGGTAGGAATTCATGGTAACACCTGAGTACTAAGGTACATGGTATTACAATCTACCCCTCTTAAAGAGAATTTCGTCCCCGAAATTCAACACTTCCGCCATGAATGAGAATGAATACAATATAATTTGTGGCTTTTCTAAGTTCTTACTTATTTCCCAAAAAGGTTGTTCGTCTGTATGAATGTATATGACTGGATATCAAAATTGGGGTCGTAATAACCAACCTCCCCCTGAGCTCCCATATTTACTCTTAACTATCATGTTCCAAAGACTCCCCATTTTTAGTCTCAAGCCTCCAGGTCCACTTCCCTAAGAGGGCCCGGTTCATTATCTTAAGATCTTTTACACCTACTCCACCTTCTTGGATATACTTACATACCTCCTTCCATTCAACCAGATGAAATTTCTTCTTCTCTTCCTTCCCATGCCATAGGAAGTCATGTCTTAATTTTTCTAGAGTTGCTAAAATCGAAGCCGGGCATTTGAATAAAGACATGAAATATAAGGGAAGATTCAATAGTGTTGCCTTAATGAGAGTTAAACGCCCGCTCAGGGATAAGAATATGCATTTCCATCTAACAAGGTACATTTCGAACCTATCTATGACTTTGTCTCATAAGGACTTTGGATTTCCCAATGCACAGCGGAAGACCAACGAATGTGGTTGGAAAGCACTAGATCGTTGTTCGCAAATTGCTCACCTTTTCCTATTCAGCTTCACTGAATACAAACGTATCATCTGCAAACTAGAAGTGAGAAATTGGTGTATCCATACCTTCAACTTTGATACCACTAATGATGCCTTCTTCTTGACCTTTATTCATCATTCTGGAAAGTGCCTCCCTAACTATTAGAAATAGGAACAGGGACAATGGATCACCTTGACATAGCCCCCTAAAACTTCTGAAGAAGCCTTTAGGGGATCCATTAAGTAATATAGAGAAATAAGCGGAGCCCACACATTCACCTATCCACCCCCTCCATTTGTCTTCAAAACCCATCCGTAGTAGTATGTACTAAAAAAAGTTGCAGTCAACATGATCATATGCCTTTTCTAGATCAAGCTTGCATAAAAGACCCTGAGTTCTAGATTTATGGGTGGAGTCCAAGCATTCATACGCGATGAGGGCGCTATTAATAATTTGTCTTCTTGGAATGAATGCACTTTCATTTCTGGAAATGATCTTCCCTATCACCTCTTTCAATCGAGACGTCAATACTTTAGCTAGGATCTTATACGGCCCTCCAAGTAAATTAATAAGTTTATAGTCTTTGAAGGATTCCACACCCGGAGACTTCTGTATTAACACTATAAAAGCGGCCCTGGGATCTAGCCGCCCTCTTTCATAGAATTCAATAAAGAATTCCTTTACAACCCCCTGTAAGACTTCCCAAAACATTTGAAAGAATACTATCGGAAACCCATCTGGCCTGGGGGCCTTGTCTCCTCCCAAAGCTTCCACCACTCCTTTCACCTCTTCCAACACAATGTAAAAGGAGCTAAAGATCATATTAGTTTTTTTTTTTTTGCTACTCGACAGACTACCATTCCAACTGACCATCATGTCAAGGAAGTTTTCAAATGGTACCCAAGAGATACAGAAGAGGGGCAATATAGTGCCATACTAAGTTCGCAAAAGAGCAATGAAGGAACAAGCTGGGGGTTATACAGACACACACACACACACACATACGCACTTACACTATAGTGGGATTTCACCACAATGGGCACTCTAACCCATGACCTTGTGTTGAAAAACATTTGCGAGGATGAAACTTCTCTTAAGCTAGTCTTTTATTTTATTTATTTATTTTACACACATACTCAGCCCTCCCCCCCACACACTCACACACGCACACCCACCCCCACAATCTCGTGCATTCGCACCACAAGAACCCGTGACCTCCTCTTAAGCTAATCTTGAGTAAGGAATTTTATTTATTTTTATTTTTTTGCTTTTATAGAAGTTGTCCACATGAAGGTTGAAACTCAAAGTGGGACTACTAGGTTCCAAAAGCAGGCTAGAAAGAAGCTATTTTCATCTTTAGTGATGGCTTGAAAGATGGATTTGATAGAGAATTTTGCTGAAGCAGACAATTTTTAGATTTTGATATCATGATCTTCCATAAGAACCTTTACTGGTGCCAACATCAATGATATTTCCGCCACGTGGTCTCTCTCTCTCTCTCTCTCTCTCTCTCTCTCTCTCTCTCTCTCTCTCTCTCCTCATCTTTTAGATTTCTCCTAAACTCAGTTTCCCATACCACTTAACCATTTTGAAGTATCATGCAATCCTTCCCCAGAGCTTGGTACTGGACAGCCAGTTTCCCCATACCACTTAACCATTTTGTGTATGAAAGTGTCGATATGCTTAGATTTTTTTAGGGCTTGTTGTGCAACACTTTAGGAGAGTTCAACACTGTGCAGTCCTACCACCCATACAGGTAATATTGTCTCTCGCCCTAAAATCCCAAAATAACACGTTTGATGAAGTGCCAAGGAAATTTATCAAGTCTGGCGTACGAAATCATGTTTCTTGATTAGACAGACTAATCTTGGATAGCAAAAGGAAAATCTTCATGGGGCAACAGTTTGTCCATTTAAAAGGATAAGGCTTAAAAGGAAATGATGTTTGACATATGATTCTTGATAGGAAGCACAGAACACAAAATACAACAAAATACTTCTCTACATGATGCGAGTGCCAGACTAGTTTATCTAATATTGCTCCAAAGAACCGATGAAGTTTGCATTATTGTATAGACAAGGAGTGCCACCATCCAAACAATACAGACTACAACAAAACTGACCTTTATCGGTGGTTTTAACCGCCGATAAAGGCCCAGAAAACCGCCGGTAAAACTTTTACCGGTGGTCAGGCAAGTGCCAGTAAAGGTTTTGTCGGCGATCAACGGCCTACACTGGCGGTTGTTTTGGATGCCACTTCATGTAAGCACTACCGGAAAAAGAGTTAAAAGCTATAGATAAAAGCCATAGCTAAAGATCTATAGCTATGGTTAATAGTCCATAGCCATTGGTACCATAGCCATTGCTTTTGAAAAATGGCTACGGATCTAATCCCTATATATCAACCATCATACTCTACTCGACTATAAAATAATTCCTCAAAAGTCTTAACAATGGAAGAGTGTCATGGTTGATATGCAAGCACTGTGATAATTGCACACATGGAATACAAGCAACTCAAATTAAACCCGTCATGGAGCATATACACCAAAATCCCTATTTAGGAACGGTTTTCCACCGTGCCTAAACCATCTAAAGAAACGGACCGTGGGCGTCGCAAAAACATAGGGACGGTTGAAAACCGTCGAAAATGTTCAGCGGAGGAATTGAAAATTTTAATTTAGGGACGGTTGAAAACCGTCGCAAATTTTCATAATTACATACAACATTTTTCCTTTTTCAGTAACGGTTTTAAACCCTTAGGAAGGTCAATAAAAGCTATGCTACTGCTGGGAAAAGGAAGTAATTTTTTTCTATTAGAACCTGCATTTTTTTAAAGATTTGAAACCATACAATTAAAAATGAATATTAAACAAATATTGCATGACTTAAAAAATATATAATATTTACAACAATAAGTTAAAAATTGTTCCAATACATAAAAAGAAAAATCCTTCATGCAGTCCACTCCTAGCTTGGCCAATACAGGTACCTATCTCTAGCCTCTGTCCACATATTGTTTCAACCAAGTAGCGTCGGAACAATCTTCAACGGTCACTGCCGAAGTCTTATCTGCAAGTTTAAAAGAACATGTCAAACATGAATTATATGAAATTGTGATGCAAACAAATGAAATGCAATTGCTTTAAGAGTTTGTTTTATTCTAAAGGTAATATGGAATCTTACAATATGCCTTGCTATCAATAGAAAAACCAGAAAATAGAAGCCCATTAAAATGGTTTACTAGGCCCATTGTACATTAAAAAAATAATGAATAAATAAATAAAAATCATTAGAATTTGCATCACAATCTAGAACATCTCCCAGCTCGAGAAAAGTATATATCATCGGAGAAGCTCAAAGACTAACATTTTCACAAGCATGAACATGTATATTCAAGAGAATGAACTGACCAATTTCATAAAAACCAAACTTTATTGCTGCCGCAACATCAGCTACTACTTGTCCAGATGCACATTGCTGGTTCACCATCTTGATTGGCACACTCTTTGCAATAATGGCTAAGAATGAGACATCTAGAATCCTAGATATTCCCTAAGAAGGAAATTTTGCAATGTTCAATTAAGCACCTTACCCAACAAATACATAGACAGCAGACCTGGTACTGACATTGAATTTGAACTGCTGAAATTGTCTTTTCTTTTTCTTTTTCATGAACTTTTTTTTCTTCTTCTTTTAACAACCCATTTGATGGCTAGCGATTGGTTGGTTTTGATTATCAGATAAGTGAATTTTAGGACATTCACCACCACCAATGGAGCCATGTTTTGACTGGTCTGGATTGACATATATGTACACGACATGTGCAGCAGATGAAACAACACCTTTTAAGAAGTAGAAAACATGTACAGTAGTCTAGCCCAACCTCAATGAGCTATATTACTGCTAACAACAAGCTTATTAGGAACACAAACAATAAAATAGGAACCACACTCACAAAGTCTTGCCCATCTACCTGATTTTCATGTACACATCTCTATCAACCATTCCATCAAACACCATGCGTGCACTCCCTATTATGACCTTGTTCTTCATGTACATATCAACCAATCTGACGGCTACAGATGGGTCCCAGCTTCAAATATTTTCTAAGTCACCATTATAAAATTTAGAAATTTAGTTACACGCTGAGACTTTCTATGAGAAATTATCAGAATAAACTCACACTATCAAGCCATAAATTTCAGTCTTTAGTTTGACTACGCCTATTCAATGACTGGGTTCCAAGTCAAAACAGGCATGCTCTTGAAAATCGGTATGGCCCAAGTATAGAGTCTCTATCAAACTATGAGAAATTATCCAAGCTTGTCAGCAGGGTTCAATTTGGGAAGAATGCTCAGATAAAATCTAATACATCTAAATGCACTTGTTTTCTAAAATTTCTAGATGAAGAACCAAGTGCTGCTCCTTTAAACACATTCTTCAAAATCTAACTACAAAATGACTAACTAAAGTATTGCACATGTTGTAAATTGTCTTAACCATGAACTTTTTGATAGTATCACCTTTTAAACATGGAGACGTTCCGAAAAACTGGGCCATAAAGTTCATGATCATTCCGAAAAAGAATCAGCCATAAATAAGTAGGAATCTACAGATTTACTTCATCCAATCCCGAAATGTACAGAACAAACCTAATCAAAAGTAGTTACAGTGGACTGAAAATTAGTTTTGGTGTACCAAATTGGGTCGATACGAGCTGATACAGCTGTATTTGTAAATGAAACCAATACGCAGCAAGTGATACATGCTGATTTCTAGCTTCAGACAATACTATAAATCTTGGATTTAAGTGAGATCTAACCATCCCTTGACAAACTGAAAAGGGAAGTAACAAACAATTTCAATGGATTTAAGTGAGAGCTAACCGTCCCTGACAAACATGAGTACCACATTGGATGTGAAGCAATGTCAGAGGGACTGGGATCTATATGCTTGTAGGATCAACCAACCTCCTCCATCATGACATGTATCATAATCAGCGTTCGGAGTATCAGTATCGCTACAAGTTTCGCTGGCTAGGGATACGGAAACAATATCGATATCGCCAATAACATCGCTGATAACTAGAAATGCAGGGAAACATGGGAAAAACTGTTGAATTTTCAGCAAAGCCTCTGGAGATGTTAAAATGGACATATTTGCATATTTAGAAATTAAAAAAAAAAAATTGCAAAAAGAATGCATACATAATATTGAGTCCAACCATCCCATCCGGCCTATTTAAAAGCACGTGTTGTTGTAAGAAATCAGTCCAACCATCCCATCCAGCCTATTTAACCATCCAACCTTCCATCCATACAGCCATCAATATTGCAAAATATCAACAACGCATGATATTTCATCAAGAAATCATCAACAATTGGAAAGGAAATGAAAGATTGTGGTCCCAATATCACCCATGTTGCGATATCGATAATATCGAGATCATATCAATATTATCAATGACAAATTGAACACTACATACAACCATGTGCTCATGAAAAAAATTGAAATAAAAATTTACTATTGAAATATCATCGATACACTTATGATAGAAGAATTACCTAGAATCTACATAGTTGAAAATATTGGTGATACATTGGCGATATTGATGCATTGTCAATACAAGCGACACCTAGAATTTACATAGTTGAAAATATTGGCGATTACATTAGCGATATTGATATGTTGGCAATACTTAGCGATACATTGCTAATACCTGGAATTTCTGATACTACTAGTGTTATCGGTATCGCTGAGTTGGAGATAAAGATAATATCGGAGATAATTTGAACACTGATCATAATCAATGGTTAGAATTGATCACGTAGGCAACACGGCATTTGCTTCACTATGATGCAGAATTGCAAGTAAATAAATAGGAAAAATAAATACATGGCTGACCTTCATTGACCCCTACACAGGTGGTTGTGGCTATATTAGTATGCACAAGATTTAGAGAAATCACTCACTGATTCAAATGCTGAAATACGAGCCTATAAAAACCCTGAAACAGAGCACTTGAAATAGGAATAAAGCCAATTTCAGTAGAAGATAACTGAATTTTTATTAAGAAGAGAAACAATAGAGAAGCGGCAAAGATGAGAGGTGATAAGGAGTGGACCCACTCATCACTCCCTCATTTGCAGAGGAGGCTTTACTGATGTTGAATGGAACTCAACTAGGAGGGCAAAATATTCGTCTTTCTTGGGGCCGTAGTCCTAACAAACAGGTTGTTTAAGTTCTACTCCGTACTTGGTTAACGCATTTTTAGGGCGTGAAGTACTTGAAAGTGCATATATTTCCTTGAAACTGACTAACCCAACTGTTGGATCTCTTCAGCCGGGACCAGATCCAAACCAGTGGAATGGTGGTAGTGGTGCTGCTACTGGTGGTTATTATGGGTATGGGCAGGGCTATGAAGCGTATGGATATGCACCACCTGTGCAACAACAATTGAAGGTTGATAGATGAGCAGGAAATTAGGCAAACTGAGATTGCATCTCAAATACCAACTAAAGAACAAAGCAAACAAAAGATGAACCAATAATGGAATAGAAAAACTATCAAATGGAAGGCCATGGAAATGGCTCACAACAACATTGGATGTAAGGTGTCTAACATTTTCATTACAGACCACCAATTACAAGTTCAAATAACTAACTTCCGGCTTATTATAATTCAAAAAATAAAAACTAGTTATTTGGATCAACATGAGTGCAGCCAGAAACATACCACTTTCGCACCATAACAGGAACCACAATATGTCTCGTTATGTTCAAGCCTTCCACCATGTCTCTGTAATGGCTTTTCAATCTGCAGAAAACCAAAAAAAAGAAAAGAAAAAAGTTAGTCTGTTAATTAAGCAACAAAAGAACACACACACACACACACACACACACACACACACAAAAGGGAGTACCACATAATCTTACTGCACAGCAACTACATAGAAGGACCAAAAAATCAAGCCAAAATCACAAAAAAGGACAAGAATCAATCAAATAGAACTACATAACTACATTCCACAAGTAAATACTTCATACAAGGAAAAAGGATCAAGTCCAAAAACGCCCTAGAGAGTGCTCATTGTATTGGATAAAACGGAGGGAACATTAATCTAGGCCATTCAAATCATTAACCTAACTGGGGATAGAGCATGACTCAAAAGAGAGAACTGCTCCAGTGCCCTTAGAGCACTACAAGGTAAGTCTCCTAGTTGCATTGGTTCATTGGGACAGTCCATTTAGTCTATCCAAACTGTCTGTTAAGTCCAGAACACTTTCATAAGTATCATACAAAAATCATACCGATCAGAATATCCCATCCATCATTGATTTGGCCTTACTTTCCATAGCCATCCATTTTCAAAGCCATGGATGTGATGGTTACGATTGCTTAACAAAAGTGATTCTTTAGATCCATAAGCAATCCATGGCAGGCCCTAACAAATAGACGGATCAAATTGGTGTTTGGACCTACCTTTGTATAAATTTTCTTGACCATCCATATTAAAGAACTATTGATCAAATGGTTCTTATTTGTCAAATCGATGTGATGTTCGCATGATAGCTCATGAAATGTGCAGTGAACCCAATGAACAATCGTGATCAATGGTTGGACTGTCTAAGTGTCCCAATGAAACTAGAAGCACCATGTCTTATAGTGCTCTGACAACACTGGAACTGAAATTGAAGCTGAGATATACCTGAAACTGAAATTCGGATAAAATTGAAGTGAGAGATACCTGAAACTGAAATTCGGGAAAAATTGAAGCTGAGAGATACCTGTAACTGAAATCACATGGAATTACTGTTAAATATTGCTGGACTGTGAAAAAATTATTCATTAAGTAAAACTATTAGAAATTACAAAGTTTTACCTTCTTTTTTAATTTATTATTTTTTGTCATTGGGAAAATATGAAAAGACTCTACAACATTTATGACCCAATTATACCAAAGATTCAATGAAAACCCATCTTAGTAACCTCAAGTGAAATTTTGAAAACAGAATGTGGATTAATAAGTATACTGACCCGATGCCATATGAACTTGCTGTTGTCACCAGTTGTAGCCACCCCTCTCTTATGCAGTTCTAAGGTTGCATCAGCATCCATGGCTATTAAATCACCAATTTTTTAGTTTTCAAATAGACGGAAACTGGATGGTGCTGAAAGCTTGATGATCCCTGCAACTTCCTGAAGCAGATGCAGTTTCCATCACTTAGCAATAGATGCAACAATTTGAAATTCTAAGCATTTTATTTGTATTTTTATGTTAAAAAATTGAAATTCTACATCTGATCGTACCTGCTTTGAGATGCTATGTAGTGCGTATGTGCTTATTGGCTTCATGCTTGTTCACAGTCTACTTTTTAGTACCTGTTTCTCCATGTGAGATGTAATTCTCCTACACAAGCGCTGTTAATGTCAAAGAATCTCAGTTAAAGAGGGTTGTCTTAAATGTGATTTTAAAGGTCTTTTTCCCTACTTTTTCAATCGAAGTCCAGTGTACCACACTGAAAAAGCCCCAAGGCTCAAGGCCCCTCACTTGAACAGAATTGCATGCAGCTGCTTCCTGCTTGTTTCAAGAGTTCATGTGAACATTCTGAAGTAGATACCGAGCATTGTACAAACGGTTACTGGCTTGTTCATTTGATGCATCAAGCACTCGAAGGTCCTTTATCTCATTCTGCCATTTTTCAACAAATAGATGGATCAGATTGTTTATGGTGACTTATTTTGTGTAAATGATCTTGAACAATCATATTAAAGACCACTATAAAATGGTTAATATTTGTAAATTGGTGTGATTTTCCCATGGTAAATATGTATTGGATCTAATGATCAGTGGATTAGAGTTAAGTATGTAGGGCTCACAATGTTTTAAATATAAATCCACTCCATCCCTCAGCTTTTGAACTTGACCTTAGGTAGTAAGGCGAAAACTCAGCTAGATCTACAGCTCAAATGGCTCATACCATATGAAGAAGTAAGAATGAGATGATGATCATAGGTTTGTGTGTGGGCCACCATGCACTATATGTTTCATCAAACCTGTTAATCAGATCTATCTCACCAAAATCAGATCTATCTCACCAAGATGAAGAGAAGATCCAAAAATCAGCCCATTAAAAACCTCAAATGAGCCACAATGTCCTAACTTAGTAGTTTTGAAATTACAGTACCAACGCTTGAAATTACAGAAAACCAGCAGCATGAAATAAATCAAACACTCATCCCACAATACCCAAACCTGTGCCGCCAGCTTTCCATGGCCAAAGATATGATCGAGGTCCTCTATAGCACCACTAGCTTGAGCATTAACAGCCCTTGGACTGAACTAAATGGAGGTCTGCCCCACCCCATCCCACTATGATGGGGACATCACGCGCACACGCACGCCCCCCTACACACGTACACAAGGAGGAGGAGGGCCCCACCATCGATCTGGATCGATGACGACGTCCAGGGAGGGCCTCCTAGTTAGAGGACTACGTTTTGGTTCATTGGAGTAGACCCGATAGTCATATAAAGCCCACCATGGGTTCTCATGATCGTGGCCCACTATTCTAATTAGTCTAGTACTTTGGGTTTTGCTTATTATTGTTATTAGGAATATCATAGATGGTTCAGATTATTTTAATTAGTTATTATTTTTTATTACTTCGTCTTCAAGTAATAGGTTGCGCACATGGTGCGAGTTTTGGGGTAGAGGGTTTTATTATAAATAGGCACTCCTTGTAGTCTTTTTTATTAATTGAAGATTAATAAAATTTCTATGTTTATTTTTCTGCTTCTCTTAGTTTATGAGTTGTGGAAATCCAATTGAGTGTGAAACTCTCCCTTCCTCGAAGGGCTGACTACCGTGGTGCGAAGCCACACTGGTCCCGATTCGCCCCACCCTTTTACCATCTATATTTCTCCTCTCCTACAGCCATCTCCCCTGTAAATCCATCAGTATTTTGCACACTTTTCTTTTCTATAGTAGATTTCTGGAATTTGGATCTGCAGGAGGGCTGAAACTTCGGCGGAGCACTACACACAGACCAATCGTCGGATCGTCGCGAAATTGGGGGTTTTGTGGTCCACCCTTGGCTGACCAGGGCCAAGCTAGCCGTTTTCTGATTTGTGGGCCCCACACACGTGCAGGATACCACCAGCACACATGCGTCTAGGCCTTCATTGCTGTCCACGCGTGTGGTGTTCCTCTAGTTTGTCTCTCTTCTCTCTTCACTCCTCTTTCACCCAAATCCCTAACTCTAACCCTAAATTATTCAAATCCCTAATCTTATACCCTTTCTTTAACTTTAGGGTTCCCCGAATTGAAATATGTGAATCCCTCGGATTGGAGAATTATTTCTGTGCATGTATGGATGAATTTACTCTCCTTTGATTATTGTTTGGTCTATAATTTTGATTGATCTAGCCCTAGCATGTGTAGGCCTGGATCCGCATAAGATTCCCCTTGATTGAGTGCTTGAACTTTTGTGTGGGATGTGGAATTTTGTGTAACTGTTTCTGAATTAGTGTGATCTAAAATCTGAAAATCTTGCACATCATACTTGAATTTCATGTCTTGCATCAGATTTAGTATTAGAGCCTAGGGTTCTTGTAGGGGAATGCATTGCATGTTTAAGGTTTAGTTTATTTGTGTCCATTATGCATCAAGTATCATCATATAGAGTTGTTTAAGTCTATAATTCCTGATATAAGCTGCTGAATTTTCAGCCATCAGAAAATCCCCAATATCTCTTTGATGGATTTTCTGTTGACAGATTCTTTGGGCAGATAGGTTTCTGGAAATTGAGTAGTATTGTGTCGTTTTTCCCATTTAGAGTCCTATTTAGGCGCATATAGTCATAGTAGAAGGTCCTTAGATTGAGTTAGTAGTTGTATGCCCACACGTACGGGTCGTAGTTTTGGCTTGCATCCTACACTAAACATGGAGCAATTGCAAGAGTCAATGAACAAGCTGACCCAACAGTTTGAGTCTTTCGGTAAGCGCTTGGAACAACGTATGGACCAACGCTTTGAGCAGTTTAATATGCGCATTACCCAACTAGAGACCTCCGCTCGGGCAAACCCCACTATTAGGGAAGATGCTCAATCTCAACAGGTGATCCGGAGATTAGACCAAGGAATGGAGGTGGCCAAGGAATTGGTCATGGGCGCGCACCTGTGCACCCACCCTGCGAGGGACATCATGATCAATATGACCCAGATGCGTAACTCCTCAAGAGAGTTAGATTAGATGCCCCTACGTTTGATGACTACTTGGACCCGAAAGCCTTTTTAGACTACCTAGCGGATATGGACTACTATTTTGAGTGGTATGACATGTCGGATGCTCGTCGAGTCCTATTTGCCAAGATGAAACTTGTGGGCCAAGCAAAGAGGTTTTGGGCTACGGTAGAGCGAAAGAAAGAAAGAGCGAGTGAGCTCCCAATAGTCCATTAGAGAGAAATGAAAGAAACTTTTAAGGAGAAGTACCTCCCTTTCTCTTATCGCTTATGGTTGATTGAGAAATGACAGTCTCTTCGACAGGGTTCTATGAGTGTTACTGAATACATTGAGAAGTTCAAAGAGTACTTGACCCGTTGTGAGGTTGATGAGAACCCTGTACTTATCCTTTCTCGATTTAAAACGGGCCTTCGTTTTGACATTAGGAGAGAATTGCTCGCCAAAGACATAAACACTATTGAACAGTTGTATCAAGTAGTGGTAGAGGTTGAGCAATACCTCAAAGCATCTATGGGAAGGCAGTTTGACTTTCGCTATTCTAGTGCTAAAGCCAACCCTTATGCGGCTAAACCTACCACTGGATACCAAAACAAACCTTCCAATTGTTCTTAGTCCAGGCCCAACGATGATAAGGGTAAAGAAATTGTCAGGTCTAGCTCGTGTAGAAGTAGAGCAACTAGGTGTTTTAGGTGTTAGGGGTTTGGTCACTTTGCCCACCACTGTGGCACAAGAGAGGGCACCAAGGTGCTCCTTATTAATGGGCAAGTAGAAGTAGTGCCCCCAAAGAGTGATGGCGAGGAGGAAGAATATGAGTTAGTAGAATCCCATAGTGATGAGGAAAAGGGAGCGCAGGAGTTTGCGACCCTTGCAATTATGCGTTGCGCCTTTGCTCAAGCCAAGAACACTGACGATTGGCGCCGCAACACGATCTTCTATTCTTATGCAAAATGTGGGGAAAAGAGCTGTAAGATGATCGTGGATAGTGGTAGTTGTGCCAACGTGGCATCGACTAACACTGTGAGCCGTTTGGGCTTGAAGCTTGAAGCCCATCCTCAACCCCATATAGTGTCCTGGGTTGATGAAACTTCCATTCCAGTCTCGCACCATTGTCTTGTTCCTATTTAGTTTGGATCATATAAAGACACACTTTGGTGTGATGTTGTTCCCATGGATGTTGTCCATATCATTCTGGGTAGACCGTGGCTGTATGACAAGGATGTTACCATATTTAGTCGTTCAAATGTGTGTACATTCTGGTTCGAGGGCAAGAAGGTCAAGCTAAATCCACTGCCACCCAAGAACACGACTAGAAAGGAGTCCACCACACAGTGGTGTGAGCGGCTTACAAGAATTGAAGGAGTTCAAGTCCAAGTCCAAACCTCTCCATATTCTAAATGTCAAAGACTTTGAGTGAGAAATGGAGGCGGACTCGATGGATACGCCCTTGTGGCTAGGGAAAGCGTACCAGAGGCTAATGTAGAGTTACCCACTAAGGCCATTCAGGTAGTGCATGAGTTTCGTGATGTTTTTCCTGATGATCTACCAAATGAGCTTACCCCTATGAGGGATATACAACATGTCATTGATCTAGTCCCTGGGGCGACTCTACCAAACCTCCCTCATTACAGAATGAACACAAAGGAGCATACTGAGTTAAAAAGACAGATTGACGAACTACTAGAAAAGGGTTTCATTCGAGAGAGCATGAGCCCGTGTGCCATACCCACCCTTCTTACACCTAAGAAGGATGGCATATGAAAGATGTGTGTTGATGGTAGGGTCATCAACAAAATTACAGTTAAGTATCGGTTTCCCATACCGCGTCTTGATGACATGTTGGATATGATGGCCAATGCGATTATCTTCTCAAAAATTGTCCTCAAAAGTGGTTATCACCAAATCCGTGTATGCCCTGGTGATGAGTGGAAGACAGCCTTCAAGACGAAGGATGGGCTATATGAGTGGCTAGTTATGCCTTTTAGGCTGACTAACGCCCCAAGCATTTCTATGCGTGTGATGACCCAAGTGTTGAGGCCCTTCATGGGGAAGTTCCTGGTCATATACTTTGATGATATCTTAATTTATAGCAAGAACAAGGAACAACACCTCAACCATTTGAGGCAGGTTTGTGGTATCCTTAGAGTTGAGAAATTGTACGCCAACCTAAAGAAGTGTGCATTTTTATCTAGTAGTGTTATCTTCTTAGGTTTTGTTGTGTCAGCTGAGGGCGTATCAGTGGATCTCGAGAAGGTCAACGCCATCGTCAATTGGCCTGAACCCCGCAATATTCATGAGGTGCGTAGTTTTCATGGCTTAACCACCTTCTATAGGTGGTTCATTTGAGGCTTCAGTTCCATTATGGCTCCCATCACGGATTGCATAAAAAATGGAGAGTTTCAATAGACAAAGGCAGCCTCGAAAGCCTTCATGGAGATGAAAGTCAAGATAACCGAAGCTCCAATCACGCTACTTCTGGATTTTTCAAAAGCTTTTGAAGTCGCATGTGATACGTCAAGAGTCGGCATATGAGTACTTAGTCAGGAAGGGCACCTTGTCGCCTTTTTTAATGAGAAACTGAATGAGGTGAAACAAAAATATTCCACCTATGACAGTTCTACACGGTAGTGCAATCACTGCACCATTGGCGTTATTATCTATTGCCGCAAGAATTCGTCTTTTTCTCAAATCACGAGGCCTTGAGATATTTGAACTCTCAGAAGAAGTTAAACCCTAGGCATGCCAAGTGGGTTCAATTCCTTCAAGAGTACACTTGTGTACTTAAGTACAAGGCCGGTGTAGAGAATAAGCTTGCCGATGCATTGAATCGTTGAGTCGCGCCACTTAATTCCATGAGTGTCGAAGTCACGGGCCTCAAGTGCATCAAAGAAGATTATTCTGAGTGTCTAAATTTTGGAGTTGTGTACGCATCATTGTTAAAAAGTCCGTCAGGAGCTAGTAGAGAACACTTGTTTATACGGATATTTGCTTAGGAGTGACTGCTTGCGCATACCTCTCACCTCCCTCTGTGATTTTCTTGTCTAGGATTTACATTTAGCAGGGGTTGCGGGTCATTTCAGTCGAGACAAGACCATTGCCCTAGCGGAGGATAGGTTTCATTGGCCAAGCCTCAAGCGACACGTAGCCAAAATTATAGGGCAATGTCGTACTTGTCAACTGGGAAAATAGAAAAAGAAAAATATAGGATTATACACACCTTTGCCAGTTCCATTCATCCCTTGGCAGGACATTAGTATGGACTTCGTGCTTGGACTCCCCAAGACTATTCAAAAACACAATTTCATATTTGTTGTCCTGGACCATTTTTCTAAAATGGCCCACTTCATTCCTTGTTTTAAGACCTCCGACGCATCTCATGTTGCCAAGCTGTTCTTTAGTGAGATCATCAAACTGCATGGGTTACCAAAAACCATAGTGTTTAACCGTGACATGCGATTCATGAGTTACTTTTGGAAGACACTATGGCACATGATGAATACTAGGCTCCAATTTTCTTCTGCCTGCCACCCTTAAACTGATGGTCAAACTGAGGTGGTCAACACGAGCCTAGGGAGTTTGCTCAGATATTTAGTGGGAGAGCACACCAGGACGTGGGACATCGTACTACCTATAGCCAAGTTTGCGTTTAATTGTTCCGTCAATAGGTCAATAGGTCTAAGTCTTTTTGAAGTCGTTACTGGTTATAAGCCTAAGAAGCCTATGATCTTGTCCCTATGTCACTGTCCCATAGGCCATCAGAGTCTGCAGAGTCCTCTGCGCATCACATTCATCCATTGCATCAAGAAATCGGCGAAAGATCACTACTAGTGATGAACATTACAAATTTTCTGCAGACCAGCATAAACGTTTCAAGGAATTCAATGTAAGGGACTCTGTGATGGTCCGCATTAGTATCCTCAAGGGGCCGTTAGTAAATTACATGCGCGTAGCGCTGGACCCTTCAAAATTATAAAACGAAACGGTCTCAATGCGTATGTGGTAGATCTTCCACCTTCCATGGGAATTAGTTCCACATTCAATGTGGAGGAGCTAGTTACTTTTCAGGGGACCACTGATACTTTGTCCAGCCCTTCGCCCACCCATTCTAATTCCTCAGACCTATCCCTTGATCCATGGTCTCTTCCCGACCCTTCTTCTCGGCCTCTTCCCAACCCATACCTACCCTTTCCACACCCAGAGAGGAAATAAAGGATATTCTGTACCATCAGATAGTATCAACGTCGGACGGCGGGTTTCAGAAGTACCTAGTTAAGTGGAAGTCATGCCCAGCTTCAGACAGTACGTGAGTCACTGAGGAGGAGCTTCAGAGACTTGATCCTGACATCTTGGAGCGGTTCAGGAGTTTTGTTTCGCCAGTGGCGAAATCTTCACAGCCGGGGAGAGTTGATGGGGACGTCACACACACACGCACTCCCCCTACGCATGTGCGCAAGGAGGACCCCACCATCGATCTGGATGATGACAATGTCCAGTGAGGGCCTCCTAGTTAGAGGACTGCATTTTGGTTCGTTGGAGTGGACCCGATAATCATGTAAAGCCCACCATGGGCTCTCATGATCTTGGCCCATTATTCTAATTAATCTAGTACTTTGGGTTTTGTTTATTATTGTTATTAGGAATATCATAGACAGTTTAGATTGTTTTGATTAGTTGTTATTTTTTATTACTTCGTCTCCAAGTAATAGGTTGCGCACATGGCGCGAGTTTTAGGGTAGAGAGTTTTATTATAAATAGGCACCCCTAGTAGTCTTTTTTGATTCATTGAAGATTAATAAAATTTCTGCGTTTGTTTTTCTACTTCTCTGAGTTTCTGAGTTGTGGAAATCCAATTGGATGCGAAACACTCCCTTCCTCGAAGGGCTGACTACCGTGGTGCGAAGCTACACCCGTCCTGATTCGCCCGACCCTTCTACCATCCATATTTCTCCTCTCCTATAGCCATCTCCCCTGCAAATCCATCAGTATTTTGCAAACTTTTCTTTCCTACAACAGATTTCTGGAATCTGGCCCTGTAGGAGGGCTGAAACTTCAGCGGAGCACCACGCACAACTGATAGTCGGATCGTTGTGAAACTTGGGCGTTTTGTGGTCCACACCTAGTCGACTAGGGCCAAGCTGGCCGATTTCTGATTTGTGGGCCCCACACACGTGCGTCTGGGCCTTCACTGCCATCCACGCGTGTGGTGTTCCTCTAGTTCGTTTATCTCCTCTCTTTCACTCCTCTTTCACCTAAATCCCTAACCCTAACCCTAAATTACTCAAATCCCTAATTTTATGTCATTTCTTCAACTTTAGGGTTCCTCGAATTGAAAATCTATAAATCCCTTGGATTTGGGAATTATTTCTGTGCATGCGTGGATGAATTTACCCTTTGATTATTGTTTGGTCTATAATTTTGATTGATCCGGCCCTATCATGTGTAGGCCTGGATTCAAATAAGATTCCCCTTGATTGAGTGCTTGAACTTCTATGTGGGATGTGGAATTTTGTGTGACTATTTCTGAATTAGTGTGATCTAAAACCTGAAAATCTTGCACATCATACTTGAATTTCATGTCCTGCATCACACTAAAGCTTAAGCGCATAATCTTTGCCTTCCGTGAATAAGGCATTCTCCTACTAACCTGAGAGATCATAATGAAGCAAATGCCGGTTTCAACTAAAGTTGCCTCTGAACTAAATGGAGGTCTGCCCCACCCCATCTCACCAAGCTGCCTCTAAATCTGTTAGGTCGACCCTTATTTCTCAACTGCTAGCCTGAGCCTCCCCTATCAGCTAATGCTTCCGGTTTCAACCGAAGCATGAAATGCCTCCCTAACCTCAATTCCTGCTGGTTAATTGAGCTAGGAAGAAAGAGTAGACGACTGCCCCAATTCGAGAAAGAAATCCATAAATGACAAGGAGATCGATATCGAAATGTATAAAAATCACAAAAGCAGATCCGATCGATTGAAAAATTGGAAAAAAAAAATGGAGGGATTGGGACAAACCTGAGATTAATTACTACAAATTAGGGGTTAGGTGTTCAAGGAATTGGTGGCGAAATGTCAGGATCGAGCTCGAATTCCACCGATTTGAGATCGATCAAAGCCTATCAATCAAAACCCTACGCGATTTGAGTGGGCCAATGCCAATAGGCAGAAGAAGAGCATGACTTGTTGAAGAACAAGAAATAAGCTATTAGGGTTATTTTTACTAGTATTAAAATATTTAAAACGGTTTTAATCTGTTCCAAATTTGGAACAGCCTAAATCCATTCCTGAACCAAAGATGGAGCCGTTCCAAAATCGCAATTCTGGTGTAGTGGGATGGCGCTCAGGAAGAGATGAAAGATGACCATACACGTGTTCATACTCTCCTGAGTAGGTGTATGCACATCAATTTATAATATTACACTCATATGCACCTCCATGGGAATCAGTGTGGTTAATAGATTCTATCAAGCTATATTTACGGATAAGAATGTAGAATCAATAACATAACAATAGTGCATGTAGATGTTTCACGCATTTGGATGCATCCATGTGGTGTACCTTGACTTTCAAGTTTCATTGAACCATGACACAAAATCAATGTAAACCATTACCCTTACATTTATAGCCTAGGAAAAAAAACATCTCTAAGATGCAAATAGTGGAAAACATTTTGTAGGTGGTAACTGCCAATATGATTACCTCATGCATGAACTTCTCAGGTTCAGTTCAATGTAAAGGTGGTGGTTGCGGCTACACTGAAGATAGTTGCTTTGGGCATTGCCAAGAAATTAAGGGCTACATGGATAATTCTCGACAGGTCAGTCAGAATATTGGTGAATATTTAAAACCTAATGGAACTCTCATGCCAATACAATACCCTTACACTTTCAATGAAAGACAGGTATTGATATGATCTGAAAAATACACAAAAATCACCGGGTTCAATAGAGTACTGAAAGTTCATCTCAATGCATGATATGGTGGAAGGATTGCTACATGCCTGCTAGCCCTTGGGTGGAAAAGGCATACCTTTGCACAACATCATTGCCAGGTGACATACAAAGGGATTTCAGATGTCAAAGTTGTCCATCAGATTGGCCTAAATGTCAAAATGTTCTCATCCAACAATCAGAAATGCTCACTGATCAGGTTGCCATGGTAGAGACTTCAGTAAAGAATACTGTAAGTGTCAATTAAGAACAAGAGGAAGAACTAATTAATTGAATTGCATAAATCCATTAGACAGAGTGGAAATGACAAATTTGCAATTTACTTCCTTGGTTCTACAACAAAGGCAGCACCAAACTCCAGTTATGTTAGTTTCCAAGTTGAACTTGTAATACAAAGATGTTAGTTTCCAATTAACTTGAGATCACCTAATAGTTCCCAAGTACGAAAACGGGGCGTGGAACTTGCCTTTGCAATATACCAGTTATCTTTCGGTACGAACACAAAAGCCTACCATGAATTGTCTTCCTGTTGCCCAAGTGAATTTACCCAATTCTCCATGTATATCTACATTCAAAAAATTGAGTAATTAGCTATTGCATGAAAAATACATTTCTTGCTCTCTTTTGGTCATTGATTTCTTTTATGAGTGGAGAAATACCCTTCTAGGCCTCTTGGATAAGATCAAGTATAGCATCTGTTCTTATCAGTTGCATGGGTGGTGGAAGGAGAAACTTATAGTAGATATGTAACATCTCCCATCTCCTTTGAGCTTCAAGGCTAGTGTATCATGTGCATCCATGTCAATGAAACCATTGAACTACCCAAAAAAAAAGTCAAAGAAAAAGAGAGAATAACCAGCTTTCAATAAAGTCTGACTATGTTGTAGTGGGAATATAAGACCTAAGATTGCATTTTCCTGGGATGATGGTTTGGCTCCAATCTTCATCACAAAGTACATTATATTGCAGTATCAAAATAAACCATGCAGTACCAAGGTATACGCCACAACTCTACATAAGGGAGACCAGATGATCAACTTCCTAGCATACATGGGAAAAGATAAAGAAAAAACAAGTAACCTTACACAGCTCCTGTCTTATCAAGCGCAACACCAACGGCTTCTAAGTTCAATCTCTGTGTTTGGAGCTCAACCTGCGAATCCAAGAGAGAAGATGGTACATAATATAAAATGTACTTCTCAAAGAATGATACAATTTTAATACAACAAAGATGTGAATGCGCCCATGCCTCTATAAAGCTCCAAGTAAGACATGATTAACATCCAAATATAATGCTTAGAAGATGCAATCAGAGTAAGTAACGAAGTGATTATTCACAACAATTATAGATAAGAGATGGACAGGGAATTACCAGTCGCAAACAATACAGCATCTGCAACCAATTCCTCTCCATGGTCTGTGAGAACACGTATGCCATCTTCTGTTTTGATCAACTAAATGCAGAAGCAATAGTAGGAATAAGTTGAAAGCTCAGAAGAAGGCTAAACTACAGTAACCAATCCTCACAGAGCTAGAGATACCTCTGACAAATTCCTCTCAGGATGCAACTTAATTCCCCTGCCTTCCAGATTTCTGGCAACTACTGTCCTCATTTCATCATCAAAACCTCTGCAACAAGGAAGAAGGGATTATAACCTACAACAACACCATTTGCAAGAGAAATACACTCAACACACACTACTAAAGCAGCCAAGAAATGCTTTGTGATAGCACTCTGTTTAGAGAGAGATGAAAGAACAAATTCAGACTCGTATACCAGGATTTAATTAACTACGAATAATAAAATGGCACAACCCATTTCATCCAATGTCTCAAATATCAAGTACCTGGGACACTGGTTCATAATAGTTAGCGAAAATAGATCTCAGCACTCATTGATTGCAGTACCAAGGCAGCAAAATGTAACGTCATTACTACCTATGTTACTAACACTAACATTTATGGAGTGGTGCCTGGCTGAAAACATACTTCATATACAAGGAGTGAATAATTTGAACTTCCTCATTTTTAGTATCATTTAGTTCGAACTTCCTCATTTTTCCTAGATGCCTTTTCCTCCTTATCTTCTGATGAGGACATCGTGCACACGCACGCCCGCACACCACCACCCCTACGCACGTACGTACGCAGAAGGAGGACCCCACCATCGATCTGGCTCGATGACGACGTCCAGGGAGGGCCTCCTAGCTAGAAGACAAGTTTTGGTTCAGAAAAGTGGCCCGATAGTCAAGAAAAGCCCACCATGGGATCTCATGATCGTGGCCCACTCGATGGATTGGTTTTATATTTTAAGTTTTGCTTATTGTTATTATTTAGAACATCGTGAACGCTTTAGATTTCCTTGTTTGGTTTTTATTTTAGTTTACTTCATCGCCAAGTAATAGGTGTCGCACATGGTGCGAGTTTTTGGGTATAGGGTTCTCCCTATAAATAGGCACCCTTTGTAGTTCTTTTCATTCATTGAAGTTAATAAAAAAAATCCCGCTTTATTTTTCTGCTCTCTTCGTGAGTTGTGGAAGAATTCAAAAGTGGGTGCGAAGCCCTCTCTTTTCGAAGGGCTAACTACCGTGGTGCGAAGCCACATCGATCCCAATTCACCCCCATCTTCCATCATCTTTTTTTCCATCTTCTCCCACCATCCGTACTTCGAATTTGTCCTTTTGTTGCATCAGATTTCTTTATTGCAGCAGGTTTCCAGATTTCCGCAGGCGAGCTGAAACTTCGGCGGAGCACCACGCACAAACCGTACATCGGATCGAGTTGAAATTTGGAGGTTTTGGAGTCTATCCCTGGCTGACCAGGGCCAAGGTAGCCTTTTTCTTAATAGTGGGCCCCACACACGTGCGGCCGGGATCACACGCACGTCCGTTTGGGCCATTGTTGTTGTCCACACGCGGGATCATCTTTTGGCTTAGGTTTTTATCCTCTTTATCCTCTCATAGTCATTTTTTCATGAATCCTAACCCTATATTACATGATCCCTAATTGATTTGCCCCTTTTTATCACCTTAGGGTTCCTTGAATTGAAATTAGGGAATCCCTTGGATTAGGGACTGATTTTTATGCATGAGTAGTTAATTTTATTTCCCTTTGACATTGTTTGGTTTATAATTTTATTGGTCCAGTCCTAGCCTGTGTCGGCATGGACCCGCATAGATTCTCCTTTAATTGAATGTTTGGATTTTCATGTGGGATGTGGAATTTGTGTGATTGTTTCTGAATTGGTGTGATCTAAGCCTGCAATCTTGCATATCATATTTAATTTTCCATGTCCTGCATCAAATTTGGTATCAGAGCCTAGGGTTCTTGTAGGGGAATTCACCACATATTTAGGGTTTAGTTTGTTTGAGTCCTTCATGCATTCAGTCCATCATATATAGCTGAATTTTAGTAACAGTGTGTAGTCTCCTTCATATAGAGTCTCGTAGGGTCATTTAGTTTTTAGACGCATATAGTTGTCATAGCAGGTCCTTAGGTTGAGCAAGTCAGTGTATGCCCACACGTACGGGTCGCGGCTTCGGTTTGCACCCCACACTAAACATGGAGCAACTACAAGAAACAGTGGCCAAGTTAGCCCAGCAAGTTGAGTCCTTGAATAAGCATTTGGAACAACACATAGATAAATGTCTCGAAGAAATAGAGGCCTCCTTCAGGGCAAACCCCACCACTGGGCAGGATGCCCAATCTCAGGCAATTGGTCGGGAGGTTAGACCAAGGAATGGAGGCGGCCAAGGAGCTGGTCATGGGCGCGTACCTGTGCACCCACCCCGTGAGGGACATCATGATCAATATGACCCAGATGCACAACTCCTCAAGGGAGTTAGGGTAGATGCCCCTACTTTTGATGGCCACTTGGACCCTAAAGCTTTTTTAGATTGGTTGGCGGATATGGACTACTATTTTGAGTGGTATGATATGTCGGATGCTCGACGAGTCCGATTCACCAAGATGAAGCTTGTGGGTCAAGCAAAGAGGTTTTGGGCGACGGTTGAGCGAAAAAAAGAAAGAGCGAGGGAACTTCCAATAGTCTATTGGGGAGAAATGAAAGAAACATTGAAAGAGAAGTACCTCCCTTTCTCTTATTGCATGCGGTTGATTGAGGAGTGGCAGTCTCTTCGACAGGGTTCCATGAGTGTTGCTGACTATATTGAGAAATTCGAAGAGTACTCGACCCGCTGTGAGGTTGATGAGGACCCCGTACTCACCCTTGCTCGTTTTAAAATGGGCCTCCGTCCTGACATTAGGAGAGAATTGCTCGCCAAAGACATAGACACTATCGAACAGTTGTACCAACTAGTGTTAGATGTCGAGCAATACCTTAAAGCATCTGTGGGAAGGCGGTTTGACTTTCGCGAATCTGGTACTAAGGCCAACCCCTCTGGGGCTAGACCTAATACGGGATTCCAAAACAAACCTTCCCCTAATGTTCAGCCCAGACCTAAGGATGATAAGGGTAAAGAGATTGTCGGGTCTAGTTCACGTGGAAGTGGGGCCACTAGGTGTTTTAGGTGTCAGGGGTTTGGTCACTTTGCTCACCAGTGTGGCACGAGAGAGGGCACCAAAGTACTCCTTATTGATGGGCAAGTAGAAGTAGTGCCCCCAGAGAGTGATAGTGAGGAGGAGGAATATGAGCCAGTTGGAAACCCTAGTGATGAGGAAGAGGGAGCACAAGAGTCTTTGACCCTCGCAATTGTGCGTTGCGCCCTAGCTTAAGCCAAGAACACTGATGACTGGCGCCGCAACACGATCTTTTACACTTATGCAAAACGTGGGGAAAAGAGCTGTAAGATGATCGTGGATAGTGGTAGTTGTGCCAACGTGGCATCCACTAGCACTGTGAGTCGTTTGGGCTTGAAGCTGGAAGCCCATCCTCAGCCCTATAGAGTCTCCTGGGTTGATGAAACATCCATTCAAGTCTCGCACCGCTGTCTTGTCCCTATTCAATTCGGATCTTATAAAGACACAATTTGGTGTGATGCTGTTCCTATGGATGTGGGCCATGTCATTCTGGGTAGGCCATGGCTCTATGACAGGGATGTTACCATATTTGGTCGTTCAAATGTGTGTACATTCTGGTTTGAGGGCAAGAAGGTCAAGCTAAATCCTCTACCACCCAAGAATACAACTGGAAAAGAGTTCACCACACAGAGTGGTGTGAGCGGCCCAAAAGAAGTGAAGGAGTCGAAGTCCAAGTCCAAACCACTCCATATTTTGAATGCCAAAGACTTTGAGCGAGAGACGGAGGCGGACTCGATGATATACGCCCTTGTGGCTAGGGAGAATGTACCAGATACTAGCGTAGAGTTACCCACTGAGGCCATTCAGGTAGTACATGAGTTTCGTGATGTTTTTCCTGATGATTTACCGAATGAGCTTCCCCCTATGAGGGATATACAGCATGCCATTGATTTAATCCCTGGGGCAACTCTACCAAACCTCCCACATTACAGAATGAACCCGAAGGAGCACGCTGAGTTAAAGAGGCAGATTGATGAACTCCTAGAGAAGGGTTTCATTCGAGAGAGCATGAGTCCATGTGCCGTACCCGCCCTTCTTACACCTAAGAAGGATGGCACATGGAGGATGTGTATTGATAGTAGGGCCATCAACAAAATTACAATCAAGTATCGATTTCCCATACCGCGTCTTGATAACATGCTAGATATGATGGCTAATGCTACTATCTTCTCAAAAATCGACCTCAAAAGTGGGTATCACCAAATCCGTATACGCCCTGGTGATGAGTGGAAGACTGCCTTCAAGACGAAGGATGGGCTATATGAGTGGCTAGTTATGCCTTTTGGGTTAACTAATGCCCCAAGCACTTTCATGCGTGTGATGACCCAAGTGTTGAGACCCTTCATGGGGAAGTTCCTGGTCGTATACTTTGATGATATCTTGATTTATAGCATGACTAAGGAGCAACACCTCAACCATTTGAGGCAGGTTTGTGGGATCCTTAGGGCCGAGAAGTTGTACGCCAACCTAAAGAAGTGCACGTTCTTGTCTAGTAGTGTGATCTTCTTAGGTTTTATTATGTCAGCTGAGGGCGTATCGGCGGATCCCGAGAAGGTCAAGGCCATCGTCAATTGGCCTGAACCCTGTAATATTTATGAGGTGCGCAGTTTTCACGGCTTAACTACCTTCTATAGGCGGTTCATTCGAGGTTTCAGTTCCATTATGGCTCCCATCACGGATTGCATAAAAAAGAGAGTTTCAATGGACAAAGGCAGCTTCGAAGGCCTTTAAGGAGATAAAGGTCAAGATGACTGAAGCTCCAGTCACGCAAGTTTCAAATTTTTCAAAAGCTTTTAAAGTCGCATGTGACGCGTCAGAAGTCAGCATAAGAGTACTTAGCCAGGAAGGGCACCTTGTCGTCTTTTTTAGTGAGAAACTGAATGAGGCAAAGCAAAGATATTCCACCTATGACAAGGAATTCTACGCGGTAGTGCAATCACTACGCCATTGGCGACATTACCTATTACCGCAAGAATTCGTCTTGTTCTCAGATCACGAGGCCTTAAAATACTTAAACTCTCAAAAGAAATTAAGCCCCAGGCACGCTAAGTGGGTTCAATTCCTTCAAGAGTACACTTTTGTGCTTAAGCACAAGGCCGGTGTAGAGAATAAACCTGCCGACGCGTTGAGTCGTCGAGTCGCATTACTCAACTCCATGAACGTTGAAGTTACGGGCCTTGAGCGCATCAAAGAAGAGTATTCTGAGTGTCCAGATTTTGGAGTTGTGTATACGTCTTTATTAGAGAGTCCATCAGGAGCTAACAGTGAGTATTTGATTTTGGACGGATATTTGTTTAGGAGTGACAGCTTGTGCATACTACGCACCTCCCTTCGCGATTTTCTTATTTGGGAGTTACATTTAGGGGGGGTTGCAGGTCATTTCGGTCGTGACAAGACCATTGCCCTAGTGGAGGATAGATTTCATTGGCCAAGCCTCAAGCGGGACGTGGCCAAAATTATAGGGCAATGTCGTACTTGTCAACTGGCAAAGCAAAGGAAACAGAATATAGGATTATATACACCTTTGCCAGTCCCATTCATCCCTTGGCAGGACATCAGTATGGACTTCATGCTTGGACTTCCAAAGACTATTCGAAAGCATGACTCCATATTCGTTGTCGTGGACCGTTTCTCTAAAATGGCCCACTTCATTCCTTGTTCTAAGACCTCCGACGCCTCTCATGTTGCCAAGCTATTCTTTAGTGAGGTTGTCAAACTGCATGGGTTACCAAAAACCATAGTGTCTGACCGTGACGTGAGATTTATGAGTTACTTTTGGAAGACACTATGGCACATGATGAATACTCGGCGCCAGTTTTCTTCTGCCTACCGCCCTCAGACCGATAGCCAGACCGAGGTGGTTAATAGGAGCCTAGGGAGTTTACTTCGATGTTTAGTGGGAGAGCATATCAGGACATAGGACACCGTACTACCCATAGCCGAGTTTGCATTCAATAGTTCTGTCAATAGGTCCACAAGTCTAAGTCCTTTTGAAGTCGTTACTGGTTATAAGCCTAGGAAACCTATTGATCTTATCCCCATATCATTGTCTCATAGGCCATCGAGTCTGCAGAGTCTTTGCGCATCACATATATTCATTGCATCAAGAAATCAAAGGCGAAAGATCACTACTAGTAATGAGCATTACAAACTTTCTGCACCTACATAGACGTTTCAAAGAGTTCAATATTGGGGACTCGGTGATGGTCCGCATCAAGCCCGAGCGGTACCCTCCAAGGGTCATTCGTAAGTTACACGCGCGTAGCGCTGGGCCCTTCAAAATTATAAAGCGAAACGGTCTCAATGCGTATGAGGTAGATCTTCCACCTTCCATAGGAATTAGTTCCACATTCAACGTGGAGGATCTAGTTGCTTTTCAGGGACCCACTGATACTTTGTCCAGCCCTTCGCCCACCCATCCTGATGTTCCAACCTTACCCTTTGATCCATGGCCTCTTCCCGACCTTTCATCCCAGCCTCTGCCTTCCATACCTAGCCTTCACACACCCAGAGAGGAAATAGAGGATATCTTGGACCATGAGATAATTTCCACGTCGGATGGTGGGTTTCAGAAATACCTAGTTAAATGGAAGTCACGCCCAACTTCGGACAGCACGTGGCTCACTGAGGAGGAGCTTCAAAGACTTGATCCAGACATCCTAGAGCGGTTCAGGAGTTTTATTTCGCCAGTGGCGAAATCTTCGCAGCCGGGGAGAGTTGATGAGGACATCGTGCACACGCACGCCCGCACACCACCACCCCTACGCACGTACGTACGCAGAAGGAGGACCCCACCATCGATCTGGCTCGATGACGACGTCCAGGGAGGGCCTCCTAGCTAGAAGACAAGTTTTGGTTCAGAAAAGTGGCCCGATAGTCAAGAAAAGCCCACCATGGGATCTCATGATCGTGGCCCACTCAACGGATTGGTTTTATATTTTAAGTTTTGCTTATTGTTATTATTTAGAACATCGTGAACGCTTTAGATTTTCTTGTTTGGTTTTTATTTTAGTTTACTTCATCGCCAAGTAATAGGTGTCGCACATGGTGCGAGTTTTTGGGTATAGGGTTCTCCCTATAAATAGGCACCCTTTGTAGTTCTTTTCATTCATTGAAGTTAATAAAAAAAATCCTGCTTTATTTTTCTGCTCTCTTCGTGAGTTGTGGAAGAATTCAAAAGTGGGTGCGAAGCCCTCCCTTTTCGAAGGGCTAACTACCGTGGTGCGAAGCCACATCGATCCCAATTCACCCCCATCTTCCATCATCTTTTTTTCCATCTTCCCCCACCATCCGTACTTCAAAATTGTCATTTTGTTGCATCAGATTTCTTCATTACAGCAGGTTTTTAGATTTCGGCCCGCAGGCAAGCTGAAATTTCAGCGGAGCATCACGCACAAACCGTACATTGGATCGAGCTGAGATTTGGAGGTTTTGGAGTCCATCCTTGGCCGACCAGGGTTAAGGTACCCTTTTTCTGAATAGTGGGCCCCACACACGTGCGGCCGGGATCACACGCACGTCCGTTTGGGCCATTGTTGTTGTCCACACGCGGGATCATCTTTTGGCTCAGGTTTTTATCCTCTTTATCCTCTCATAGTCATTTTTTCATGAATCCTAACCCTATATTACATGATCCCTAATTGATTTGCCCCTTTTTATCACCTTAGGGTTCCTTGAATTGAAATTAGGGAATCCCTTGGATTAGGGACTGATTTTTATGCATGAGTAGTTGATTTTATTTCCCTTTGACATTGTTTGGTTTATAATTTTATTGGTCCAGTCCTAGCCTGTGTCGGCTTGGACCCGCATAGATTCCCCTTTAATTGAATGTTTGGATTTTCATGTGGGATGTGGAATTTGTGTGATTGTTTCTGAATTGGTGTGATCTAAGCCTGCAATCTTGCATATCATATTTAATTTTCCATGTCCTGCATCATCTTCTCATCTTACATTAATTAGATGATTTGAGAGTACCATGAACGTTTCAAGTGCCTATATTGGCTACAAAACATGGATGGCAAGATCACTTACCTGCAGAGTGTTGCCGGAAGCATCAGACATACATCGGGGCTCATTCATTAGTTACCAAGCGGATCTTCTGTGTATTCAATTCCAGTAACGATGTTTCTCTTTGTTAGTATAGCCTGTAAACAGAAAGCAGAAGCAAAACCAAGCAGATAAAGATAGTACAGTAACGGTGTTACTTAATGTTTTAACAAAGATCTAAGGAATTCTGAAATTCCAGAACTACTAAAAAAGAAGCACATTGCAATGGCTTTTTTTAATTGCAAAATCTAATAAATTTCTGGCATGTTAGATATTCAACGTTCTTGTTAGAATTAAGCACTGCTGTTCAAATGTTTTACAATCGAAATTCCTAAGCAAATTCAAATGCTCGCTAGAGATGATTTCCATTGCTACAACCAAATAATGCAAATAATCTCGTAAACTGAGCATGAATTACACATTTTTTTCCTTTTTTCTTTTTTTTTTTTGAAGGAGAAATTACACATCTAATTAGAATCACATTTGAATTAGCAAGCTAAAATTCTTCCCCGTTTCTTTACCAAGGAAACAAGCTAAGTGAAAGACAAAGTAAGGCATACTAGTTATATAGCAAAAATCCTCCACATGTGGGAGGGCTGATCTCCTAATACTTCCTGCATAATTAGTGAAACAAGCCATGAATCTAATATCCAGAACTCCCAAGAAGCACCAGATGCAGCTGTTTACAGCTCATGGTATTGACAATAGTCACAGTAAATAGCAGTTCACACAAGTTATAGGCTACTCAATAACAAATTAATCAGTCCAACAGCTTGCAAGGAGGGAGGGAGGGGGACTTAAAACTGAAAACTCTGTTGGGTAGTGGACATCTATGGTCCAAACATGGAAAGGCTTCAAGTATACAGCTGTAAAACACCAAACTATGGGCTCATAGAACATTAGTAACTATATAATTCATGAATAATATGCTACAGGTAAAAAGAAATTTACCCTGAATAGCACAATGCAAAGTAGGCATCGAGCACATTAACCCAAAACAGTAGAGAAACCTATTGAAGACAAAATATGCAGCGAAGGGCACATTCACAATGGCAGACCAATGAACCATGGTTAGAAAACTCAGCAGGCTGACCAAAACAAAACCAATTTAACTTAAACAATATAAAGAAAACTAACTCATTGGTTATTTGATTGAAAGCTCATGATCATTCTCAACATACTCTTTAGTAGAATTTTCATTTCTTTTACAAGCAACATATGCCCACATGGCTGCATGCTACATGCAAGTCTATTGTTTTTAAGCTCTTGATCATTTTCAACACAATTGTTTTTAAGCTCTCAATCATTTTCAACACAATCCTTTCCAATTTTTCTTTTTCTAAACCTACATATACCCATGCAACTACACACAATCTGAGTGTTGTCTATTGGGTTAGCAAGATGGTGCAAAGGAACCTGTTCCAGAATAGCATGTGCCTTCACCAAGATTATACTAGTTTCAACCCTGTTAACATAACCCAACAACACACAACAAAGAGAGAACCTCACAAGAAGTTTCTAGATAATCCTCAGGGCCTGTTCAGGTGCTACTTAAACATGAGTTTATCTCATTTTAGTTAATCATAATAAAGTATTAGAGATCAGATTTTCAAAAATGAAGTTCGGCAAGAGAATGTGGCCCATATTCAAAACATAGAAGCAAAAATGAGCCTATTCGAGATCAATTTTTGCACACCACCAATGCCGATTTGCATAAACCCCATTTATGCTACCTCAAATCCCAAAATGGAAATGGTTGTATGCAAAACCAATCAGGGTAGTTGCAGAAATCAATTTGTACCAAAAAAAAGAAAAAAAAGAAAAAAAAAAGAGAGAGATTTTTTTGACTTGAGGTGCTTCCATGAGGTAATGCTTGGGGAAATCAACTTGGAGCAGTATGATTCATTGGTGAGAAACCGAGTCTGGTTGAGGAATTTCGTCAAACATTTAGATAGCATGAAATTCAACCTGCACTGCATCTTCCCTTCACAAACCCCCATGCTCCAGTTTTTCATTAATTTTGCCCTCTTTTTTGCTTGTCTTTTGATAAGACAACAAAATGTTAATAAGGCTAAGAAAAGGGAATCGAATTCCCAATGCAAACAGAAATACCAAAAATCAGCATTTCCCAAATTCATTCAACACCGCTTAGCCAATACACCCTGCACTTGCTCTCTCTACAGCTCAGATTTTGTTTCCCCGACAATCACTAACCAAAAGTAAAACAACATTCCCAGAAATCAGAATCCATGCAAAATCCAATCCAACACAAAAAAGGGAAAAAAGGAAAAAAAAAAAAAAAGAAAAAAAGAAAAAAAGAAAAAAGAAAACAAGAATCAAGAAAGAAATCTCACCTCCGTGGTACAAGACACGCAAGGATCTGTCGTCGGGTCGTATATCTGGATTTGGGGAAGAAACCCTCTGTGATTTAGGGTAGAAACCCTCTGTTTCACCAGACGGGTGATGGTTTCACTGTATGGGAGGTGAGGGAGAAGAATAGAGAGATGGTTGCACGGCCACAGAGAGAGATGGGATGCATGGGCTGTTGGAGGGAGAGAGAGAGAGAGAGAGAGAGAGAGAGAGAGAGAGAGATGGGATGTGATGTCTGTTGGAGGGATAGGGATAGAGAGAGCATGGGAGGCGAGGAAGAGAGTTGTGAAATGTCGAGAGAGGGAAAGAGCAGAAATAAAGGGAGAGAGAATCCTAATGCCCTAATTGGTTTGTATTTACATTTGAAAGTGTAAAATCGTTTCAAATTTGGAACGGTCTAAACCTGTTCCTGAACCAGAGATGTATCCATTCCAGATTTACGATTTTGGTGAAGTGATAGGTAGGTCATAAGCCAACAGTAATACTGATTTGACGGTTGAAAGCTAAAGTACTAAATGGTCTGAATTCAATGAATAAATGTCCATCGTCAGACAAAAGGATTGATCGATCAATCTAATTTTGAGACATGTCAGGTCCTGCAATTTAGAGAGTTCATTTTGAGTTAATGTCTGCCACATATACAATTTCTGAGTGCTCGCATTTCAACCATCATACTCTACTAGAGTATCAAATAGCACTCTCTTTCTTTTTCTTCTCCTTCTCTTTTCTTATTCCTCTTCTTCTTCATGGGTCAACCCAGTTGGACCAATTGGACTGCACTGTCCATGAAAATTGGTTGACCACTGATTGGGGTTAAAAACTTTGGGTGCATGCATCCAATTGGACCCTTTCAAAAGTAAATGGATTCTGGGAACTGCAAAATTCTTCAGATTCCAATAAAATCAGAAAGTGTAAAATTCTTATTTGCAATGTAATAGCATCAGTCTAATATCAGATTTCCAGTGGTACATTGAAGACCTTGACTTTTTACCTGTTTGACTCCATAATTTGTTGGATTTTGCTTTTTAACAGGAGGCCATTCCAATGAATTGGTGGAAAATTGTTGGTGAACCTGGTCCTGTCCATCTACTTGATTTATATGCTTTCTGTTCAATTCCTCAATGTGGCTTTGTACAACGGGCTTCAGTGTCTCCAGCTCACTTAGGGCATTCAATAATCACTACAAGAAGAATTTCAAAAATTATATTGTACCTGGCATACTCACATGTGAGAATTTTAAATGAAAAAAAAAAAAAAAACAACCAAAATGCATGAATAAAATACCTTATTAAGATAAAGCCTTTTTTTTTTCTTTTTTCTTTAAGACACCTGGTAGTCATGATGGCATGGAATAGTTTCTGTGATCAAACTGTAGCAGATAAAAGTCAACTAGTTAGATACTATTTGGATTTTGGACTAGAGAAAAACATGACCACAGCTTATGAGATTAAATAACAATTAAATATATTAGTAGCTGTAGCATTAGTAGAGAGCAAGATAATAAGTACAACTTTGAGAACTCATAGTGAAGAAACAAAGGGAAAAAGATTGATGAAATAATGAACTCCCATTCTTCAGATGATTAAGGGCCTGTTTGATTTTCCAAATTCAGGGTAAATACCCCATTATTACAATTTCACCTGTTTGAAAATACCAGGATAATATACAGATCTATTATATTCTTCTCGTCTCGATAGATGCCAGCCTGCAAAGTGTCAACATTTTCAGCCTGCAGGGATCACAACCCTTAATATGGGAAATCAAAGTTCTACAAGGTTAATAGTGAAAGCTGAATATTTCCTACTACAATTATCAAAATAATCAGCACCACCCCAAGACGGAAAATTAAAATAAAATAAAAAGGGAAAAAAATAGAACAACAAAAGAAGATAACAGGTAAACATGCAAACAGAATATCCCACCATATCCCACCATTAATACCCATAACTCGAATCTTCAAAGAGAGAGAGAGAGGGGGCGAGAACTACACTCACAAGCTGCAATTGTCATCGCCTACCTTGCAGCCATTTCCACCTCTAGACCTCCTGCAACCAAAGCCAGAGAAAAAGTACAGAGTAAATAGAAAACAAGTCCATCCGAGAAGAGTAGGAAGAGAGATGGAGAGGAAGAGAGAGAGAGGAGGGGGGACTAGGGCGAGAGAGGGATAGGGAGAGAGAGGAGACGATGAGAGAGAGAGAGAGAGAGAGAGAGAGAGAGAGAGGCCGGTGCTGGCCCTAACTCCCATCTCCACGGACGCGGTTTGGCTAGTGACGCTACCACTAGGCAGGTGGCTAGCGGTCAGAGCTATGTGGGCCCACCATAATCTGTGTTTTATCCACACCGTCCATCCATTTTTAAACATAATTTTAATAATTTAACCCATAAATGAGGCAGATCAAAATCTCAAGTGGACCACACCATGGGAAAACAGTAGTAATTGAACATCTACCATTGAAAACCTCCTAGGGCCCATAAATGAGTGTGACTATCCCACTCTTTTCTATGGTGGGGTCCACTTGAACTTTGGATCTGCCCCATCAGTCAGATCCACCATTCCATGGTGGGCCACGGGCTTAAAAATAAAGTCAATCATATAGCTTACTAGTAACTTACTACAGGTTCCTACATAAACTACAAACAAAGAAACTGGAACAGTATTCATTTGTTCGTATCAATCATAGGTGCAAAATCTTGCAATATGATGGACTAAGACAAAAGTAAAGCTATAAGATTTTTTTGCTAGGCACAAGAAACATCACAAACAGCAGCAATGAGCATATATTTCAAGTGCCTAGAAACCAAATCATTAAGAATGTACTGATATAGAACGATGTAAATAATAACTTGATGGGGACATCACGCGCACACACACGCCCCCCTACGCATGCATGCAAGAAGGAGGAGAGCCCCACCATCGATCTCGATCGATGACGATGTCCAGGGAGGGCCTCCTAGTTAGAGGACTGCGTTTTGGTTCCTTGGAGTAGACCCGATCGTCATGTGAATCCCACCATGGGTTCTCATGATCGTGGCCCACCATTCCAAACGATCTAGTACTTTGAGTTTTAGTTATTAGTGCTATTAAAAATATGATGGATGGTTTAGATTACTTTGATTAGTTGTTATTTGTGATTACTTCGTCTCTAAGTAATAGGTTGCGCACATAGCGCGAGTTTTGAGGTATAAGATTTTATTATAAATAGGCACTCCTTGTAGTCTTTTTTTTCCAATTGAAGATGATTAATAAAATTTTATGTTTTCCTGCTACTCTAATTCTCTGAGTTGTGGAAACCTAATTGGGTGTGAAACCCTCCCTTCTTTGAAGGGCTAACTACCGTGGTGCGAAGCCATACCTATCCCAAATCACCCCTATCTCCTACCTTCCATATTCCTCATCTCCTATAGCCATCCCCTCATCAAATCCACCCACGTTTGCAGCTAATCTTTCCCATACAACAAATTTCTAGAATCTAGCCCTGCAGGAGGGCTGAAACTTTGGCGGAGCACCGTGTTCAAACCGATCATCCGTTTGGCCTGAAATTTAGAGGGAAGGTGGTCCATCCTTGGCCAACTAAGCCCTAGCAGGCTGATTCCAGATTCATGAGCCCTACACACGTGCGGGCCGCCATCCACACATGTGCGTTAGGCAGGTTTGTTGTCCACACGCGCAGGCTGACCACAGGTTCCCTCTCGTCTCTCTTTCACCCCTCTTTCACCTTGTTTCCATAACCCTAACCCTAGATCATCTCAAATCCTCAAGTTCTATTCCACTTTTGAAAACTTAGGTTTTCCCGAATTGAAACGTGAGAATCCCTTGGATTGAGAAATAATTTTTTGCATGTGTGGATGAATCTACTATCCTTTTAGCATTGTTTGGTCTATAATTTTTAATTGATTCAGCCTTAACATGTGTAGGCTTGGACCCTCATAGATTCCCCTTGTTGAATGCTTGACTTTATGTGGGATGTGGAATTATTATGATTGTTTCTAAATTATTATGATCTAAAGCTTGAAATCTTGTACATCATATCTAATTTTCATGTCCTGCATCATAACCCCAAAGGCATTTGACAAAAAAAGTCAGGCACATTCCAGAAAATGTTCACACAACAATCAAACGTAATTCATAATTAAGAGATACCTACAAGCAATTTGATTACCTAGTCACACTAGTTCGGAGCAGAAAATACAGTAATAAGCCTACCATCATCATGTTCCATCTTAGAGCCCCCATCTTTCACTTCACGGATTGAACAATTAGATCTACCAAATTTGAATAACATAACACATGGTACCAAAAAAAAAAAAAAACTTTGGTAAGTATAATGTTACAACTTATGGTCTCGGGTATTGGGTTTGACTTGAAGAAAGGCTTCAGCTTGTCTTCTAAGAAATCCTCTCTAAATGCTTGTGAGAAAAGAAATAGCACAACATAAATACCAGATCATTAAATTAGATGCGTGGAACTCTGGGGTAGAACAACTGAAGGAGTTATTTCAACAAGGTAAGTGATCTAGCAATGGTATTTTACTTTTAATCATCCATTTAATAGCCATTAATTGGTGATTATTGTGATCTTAGAGATATGCTCCATCCACAAAGGGACCCCGTAATTTCAGTAGTCTGGATGTACATTAGTGCCACATCTGAAGAGGATGAGTCAGTACATAACCATAACCGAATTAAAACATTCATAGCTAAAACCTTAAGAAATTGATAATAAAAAAGAGAATTGTAAAGATTCATTGTGTTTGAGAAAATACCAGGTTAAAGAGAAAAACAGAATGACATAATAGATGGGATTGGGGCATTAGCCACCATAGAGAATTAATGAGACCGTTTGCTAAGGGGTATGTGGACAAGAGATACGGAGAATAATGCCATGTGTTTCAAGAAAGGTTTTGAACTTCATGCATTAACTGCCACCATTAGTTTGAATACTTATGATTATGCAAAACATATTCTCAATGTTCAATTTAAATCTTTGAACAAACACTAATTGCATACCAAGGACAAATACCATGTAAATCTACTAACATCATCAATGAAATGTTTTTCCATTAAAAAAAAAAAAAGCGCTTTCCAAAAGAAAATCTACTAGGATCATCAATGAAATGTATCTAATAGGGAAACAGAGCTGGTCACTAGATATAGAAAGTACAAATTCCAAAGGTTTATTGGCTACACTAGAGTTCACATATTTAAAGGAGAAAGGAAGCTAAAAGTGAGAAAGCACATGATGAACCGTACATATTGTTGGATGACAAGACTTGATGATAAGTGCAAGGACTTTGGAGTTGCCATTAGATGATAGAAATCGTCTTTCTTCAAGTCATGCCACAGTAATCTCCCATTCTGATGGTCCTTCGCAAAGAAAATAGTTGGATGAAACTCAAAAGTGAAGCAAATACCAATTAGCTAGATAGGAGGACTTTGGATGCCAAATGCATCAATGTACATGTGTTGATTTCTATACACTTAGCTAAATCATGTATGCTTAGAAGCATCAGATGGATTGATCATCTGTAACAAGGGAGGTCCCTGTGGGCATACCACTACAAAAGGAAATGGTAACAAAACAAGAAAGTTGATAAGGTAGAGCCATTAGAACTGGAATGTGGTAGTGCCATCCCTTTACTGCACATATATGGGTTAAGGTCATGTGTCAATTGAGACCGTCCATCCAGTAGGACCCATCTTAAATCATGTTCGCTCTAATTTTTTATTTTGTTGGGTAATCCTAGCCTAAATTTATTCTCCTCCTCTAACCAAATGTGGGCCATTGACCATTTTTTTTGGGACAATTAGTTTGGAATCTGACAACCAGATGGCTAGGACCATCCAATTTATATATTTTTAATCTTGTTTCATCATCAACAAGGGCAATTAAATGAAAATACTGAATTGGCATGTCACCCCTGTCATGTGTACTATGGAAAGGTCTCCATAATCCTATACTGGTTCCACCAGCTTTGCCATCATTTCTTCTTTCTATTAGAATTATTATATGGCTAAAAGCACAACTGATGGGGGTATTTATCGAATCAATACTGGGTCTATACACAACATACGTGGCATTTGTAATGTTTGCCGGACAGCTAAGATTGCCTGAAGGTATTTGAGCCAAGAATGACGTGGGAAAAGCATGTACATACATACCTGCTTCTGCTTCTTCTTCTTCTTCCTCTTCTACGGCACCTTTAAGAAGCAAGCCTAAAAAGGTAGAAAAAGATGGAAGTTAGGTTAGAAAAGTCTTCAAAGGAATTTATAGGTGGTTTGGACACTTGAAATTTGAAGAATCTACATCTATAGTAATTGGATTCTTGAGAATTTCAGTGCGTCAAGTTTTGTTTGACACCTTTAAATTTAAATCATCTCTAAGAATTTGAAAAGTAGCTTATTAGAAAGAATGGTAAATGGCTTATAATTAGAAATTGAACTCTGGCCAAATTTCAAATTGCCAAAATGGAAATTAACTCTAGAATTAAATTTTAACTAAAATATAATTTTCTCAAGATTTGCTAATTTAACTTAACTTGCAGCAAGCTTTAATAAAAGGGAAATCAGGCAGTGGTGCCCTAGAGCCATTGATGATGATATACAACCTTTTCATGATGTTGACAAACATCCTACAAGAATGGAGAGTTAGAATTTCAGTCATTTGATGATCATCCTGACTCACACTGTCACACATGCTCTAACAGTTCGAGCTTTTAGAGCAAGTAGTTAATTGTCCTGCATCAACCTGACTACCGATGATACTAGGTAGACAGATGCCAATTGAAAACATTATAAATTGAATTTATTGGGGAAACACACTAGACTATTTCATCCCATGACATCGGAAACAAAGGAAAACATGGCATTTTCATATTAACAAGAGTTAAGGAAGCATTTCCATTCATTATAGACAGTTGGAAACACAATAGCAAATACATACCTGTGCAGAAGGGGCTGCCGTGCAAATGCTCCAAAAGAAAATATATACTTCAAGGACAATTCTCCACTAGCTTTCACAGCCAAAGTATGATACACATAATCTTCCGTTGAAACACATTAAGTCTGGATTCATAAAACTAATAAATTAAGAACTTACTACAAATTAAGCACTTTTTACAAACTATAGTATATATTGACATGAAAAGAATCTACTATAGAATGAAAATGGCATGTACATACCATAAATATCTGTTTACCAAAATATCCACAATTGAACTCCATAGCTTGAAAGTAAAAAACTGAAAACAAATGAAATTTGAGGTAGTTAACAGTTGTTTGTTCTTCAAGAGCTGCTTGGCTCAACCATGTCGCTAAAATCATCATACCACCTTTGGTCAAAAACCCGAAAAATATATTGTAGAATGACTGCATTCAGATAAGGGAACCAACTTTCTAACATCATCAACTAAAGCTTAAAAAACAAGGGATGTAAGTACCAGTGTAACTTGGCAGAATTATGTATTTGCAGAACCCATTCCATCAACTTCACCTGCGCAGAGAATGTCTCTTCTTTCCTCATTAAATTGAAAATGTTTTCCAGAAAAGTTTTATCAGAGTCCTCAATCCCAGGAATATTTTCTTCCAGTGATATATTATTTGGATCCATGTTGGTGAGTCCTGAAAACTACCAAGTCAAGCCAACCTAAGATGAAACCACTCTACAAGAAACCATTAGATAACGCCAAATGTTTTCATTCATTGGCAACCATTCCAGAAAAGGGTCTATAATGTGCTAAGAACTAGATCAAGAGGATTGACAATTGGAGAGTCCTGAGAACTGCTAAGTTTTGCAAGTTTTACCAACAATTTCTTGTAGTGAAACCATCGGTTGTTGCATCACCGAGGGCACTGTTGCATTTTTCCCTAGGTTCACTGTTATGTAAAGGTACAACAATCACTTCTCGATGTTTTCTGGCCTCCTACTTGGTGAATTTAATTCCCATTTAAATTGTTTAGTAACAACATAATGATATCCATTGCGCACTGTGCAAGATGCAGTGCCTTATCACCCTAATCTGTAAAAACTTCATCCCCTCCAATTCTCTACAGAACCAACATGCCAAGCACAAAGGGATTCGAACATATAAGAAACTGTTAAGCACAACGCATTGACTCAACAGAAAAAATTAGAAACCACAAACATAACCTAACTAGGAAACCAACATAATCAGAAACCTCTAATACTCAGATCTATAACAACATCCTCTTCAATTCTCTATGGAACCAACATGTCAAGTGCAAAGGAATTCAAACATATGAGAAACTATAAAGCACAATGCATTAACTCAAGCAACAATTTCGAGACCACAAACATAACCCAGCTAGGAAACCAACATAATTAGAAACCTCTGATACTCGGATCCTTCAAAATACTCGGATGCTCGGATATAGGATCCTTTTCCCTGAGACTGATGATCTGCCTACATTTTGTACCGTAGACATACTAATTATTTACAATTTAGGTAAATATGATGTACCAACAGGGCTAGAAGGCAATTTGTGAATATTGATGGGGAAATATTTTAACATGTTTATATTTATGAATTTTAATAAATCCATGCCACACACAGGTTTTGACAATTTAGGGCTTGAGGGCTCATTGTGCCTGATCCTTACCCTACTTGATACCTGCCACAGCTGCACCATAGTTGAGTAACACAGTTAGAAACTACTAATGAGAAAGTAATCTCAATTTTATTGATTTAGTCAAAACACTAGCTCTTATGTTGGGCCCAGAAAATCGAAACCAGTCTTTTTCCTTTTCTGTTTTGGCTTGCTTGGCCTGTCTTTCTTTTGCTTGGTTCCTTTTCTAGTTAATAAAATATTACCTTTCAAAAAAATAAAATATGTCGGGCCCTGATAGTACCCAATCCAGTCAAGGAAAAAAAGGTTTGCATGCTAAAATATAGCATCTGTATGTATAGCAGTTTGTGTATAATAAACTATTTGCAACTGTGTATGCAGCTGCACACACAGCAGTATGGCTGTGTATACAGCCCACAGTCAGTGGTGGGCTGTATTAAAAAAAAATTCCACATAGGCCAATATGAATATTCATATACAGACTGTAGAATCCATAAATATTGGTAGATGCACTTGTAAAAAACTCATACATTTCTATGAATTGATAAATCCAACAATAATGAAATAAAAATAAGAAGAGGTCATCTATCCTTTGCATACAGCCTACTGATACCGACTGTTCATCTGGTGGACCCACCGTATATGGGCCACTGCTTGAAAAGTAATATATGCCATCCAACCCCTGGACGTTTTTGCCGTTCAATGACAAATGTCACTAGCATTCTTCCCAAACGTCCATTTGGATGTAAATGGTTAGATGATTACGATCATCATCCAACCGGTGATTTTTGGGGGCCATAGCACATCCATAGTGCGGCCTAGTAGACAAGTCGTCTAGATCACTATTATAACACAATGAGCACAGCAATAATAAGCAAGATTATGCACTAGTCCCCAGTTAGATTTCCCAAAAATGAAAAAAAAAAAAAAAAAAAACAGAAACGGAACGAAATAAAAAAATAAAAATAAAAATCAGAAAATGTAAAAAAAATCCAAAATGGAAAAAAATAAATCAGCGATTCCTGGAATCCTCAACCATGCAAAATTTAATAAAAAATAGGAATAATCAAAATACAATAGAATTATAAAAAATCAACAAACCCCTATTCTAAAAAAAATCAAATAAAGAGAGAGAAACAAATCTCTTGACCTTTCTTCTGTTCGCCGTGGCAATTCGAGAAGCACGACACATGCGCGGGATCGTCGGACACATATCCTCCCGCGACCGGCGTCAGATTGTGGAGCGGATCGGACAAAGGGGAGCTAGGGTTTGGAGAAGCCGCAGCTGACGAGGATGAGTGGTAATGCAGGGCAGAAGACAGATTCCCCATACTTGTGCTCTTCTTTATAGAATCGTCTATCAAGCAACCGTCCTTCACTGGATTCAAGGTAGATTTGATAGAAGATGGAAGAGTTTGCTGGATTCGAGATAGATCCGATAGAAATCCAGCCAAATCGCCCAAGGTGATAATCGAAGAGAGGGAGAGGGGGGGGGGGAGAGCGAGCAAAGAGGGAGAGGCAGAGAGAGAGGGAGGGAGCCTGAGGGAGAGCAAGAGGAGAGGGAGAGGGAGAGGCAGAGAGAGCGAGAGTCTGGGGTAGGGAGAGGATCGCAATTGCAAATGAGGTTAGGGCTTCGGGATTTTAATCTTATAGGGTCCCTTTGCTGGCGGCCGGTTTTACTTAGCGCCGGCAAAGGTCAACCCCAAGCACCAGCTATTCCCGGTTTTCTAGTAGTGATAGTAAGGATCAGATACAAAAGCTATATCCTACTTTTGTTGAAATTACATCATAAACTGAGAATTTGAATATATTACATCATACTCATGAGTTACTTTGTAACTACATATGAATACAATACGAAAATTACAGAAACATGAATCTTATGTAACTTCAACTTCACATGTAAACTTCTGCCATGGCTGCGATCAAGTGCCCCGGTAAAAGAGGAAGGTTGATGTTCAGTGGACATCATCATCACCTAAGCTTTATCCAAACTAATTGGGGTTTGCTACCCAAAATTGTTGGGAGAAAAGCTATGATGGTGGCGGTGATGATTCGAATACAGCTTCATAATAGCTTGAACAATGCTAGAGTTCTCATGTGTGGAAGGACACCCATATATCCACATCCATGTCAAAGCCTTTTGGGAAACGAGTCCCATCAATATCTCCATGCACATATCAGGATGGCATAGCATGACATACATCATGAGTATTTCCAAATAGGATGAAAACAGATCTCTGAGTGAAGGTGGTCCGTTTGGATAGGAAGAATCCACAGGGAAACAGTTGGTTTTCACTTGATTTGAGGTTTGCGCAAGGTATGCCAAATCGGTTACATATCGGCCGTATTGGCCGATACGTAACGGTAACGGTGGGAACCATTACCCGTTTCGGGGCCGTATCGGCCGTTATGATTTTTTGTGCCCGTATACGGGCGTAACGGCCGTTACTGGCCCGTAACGATCAGAAACGGTAACCATTTTTTTTTGCATTTTAAGCCCGTTTTTACTGTTTTTTTGAAACTTCTTGCTTCCAAACTGTTTCTCACTCCTTCTACTACTAATTTCGACCAACCTTGGCTGGATATTTGAGGAAAAAACACATTATATTGCGGATTTTGTTGAATCAAAGCTTGGTGGGCCATTTTTCAGAAATTTGTCAAAAATAGGTATTTATACTTTTTTTAATATGTTTTGTTGTTTTAATCATCTCATATGATGTGTTAATCATAGTAGAACATGTTGATATGCATTTTACAGATTTGGGGTGCCATTTAATATTTTTTTAATATTTTTTTCTATTTACGCATGAATTTTGACCCTTTTTTTTTAAATTCGAAAAATCAATTTTTAATGGTTGTTTTGTTGTTTTAATCATGCCATATGATGTGTTAATCATATTAGAACATGTTAATGTGCATTTTACAGATTTGGGGTGCCATTTTATATTTTTTAAATATTTTTTTCTATTTACGCATGAATTTTGACCCTTTTTTAAAAAAATTGAAAATTCAATTTTTAATGATTATTTTGCTATTTTAATCATGCCATATGATGTGTTAGTCATAGTAGAACATGTTAATGTGCATTTACAGATTTGGGGTACCATTTTATATTTTTTAAATATTTTTTTTATTTACGCATGAATTTTGCCACTTTTTTTTTAAATTCAAAAAATCAATTTCTAATGATTGTTTTGTTGTTTTAATCATGCCATATGATGTGTTAATCATAGTAGAACATGTTAATGTGCATTTTACAGATTTGGGGTGCCATTTTATATTTTTAAAATATTTTTTTCTATTTACGCATGAATTTTGGCCATTTTTTTTAAATTCGAAAAATCAATTTTTAATGGTTGTATTGTTGTTTTAATCATGCCATATGATGTGTTAATCATAGTAGAATATGTTAATGTGCATTTTACAGATTTTGAGTGCCATTTTATATATTATTTTCTATTTACGCATGAATTTTGGCCATTTTTTTAAATTCGAAAAATCAATTTTTAATAGTTGTTTTGCTGTTTTAATCATGCCATATGATGTGTTAATCATAGTAGAATATGTTAATGTACATTTTACAGATTTGGGGTGCCATTTTATAATTTTTTAATATTTTTTTCTATTTACACATTAATTATGGCCCTTTTTTTTAAAATTCGAAAAGTAATTTTTTAACGATTGTTTTACTGTTTTAATCATGCCATGTAATGTGTTAATCATAGTAGAACATGTTAATGTGTATTTTACAGATTTGGGGCATCATTTTAAAAAAATTTTCTATTTTCGAATTAGTGACTTTATATTTTTACTTGCTTATATTGGACAGGTTTTGCCTCGGAGCTTCTTAGGGTTTAGTTAGAATATAAAATCATCTTTATTAACATAGGTCATACACTCATACTCATATCTAATTATCTAGTATCTACCTAAACCTAAAGAAATATCTGGGTCTGGCCAACAACAAGTGATGATATTGGATGGCAACATTGTGAGAGGGTTGGTGGTACTAGGCACCAAATGAAGTGCAAGTATTGTGATAGACTAGTGACTGGTGGAATTACCCGTCTCAAACAACATTTGGCACATCGAAAGGGTTAAGTTGCGCTATGTAGTAGAGTACCGAAAGAGATAATACTTTTAATGTAAGCTAGTCTGAATGAGTCGAAGGGTAAACGTGCTGCTGTACAAAAGAAGAAAGATGATATTTTGGATGCAGCTCGACAGGAAATGTTTGGTCCTGAATATATGGGCATTCGTGATGAAGATATTATTGATTTTGACGAAGATTCAAATCGAGAATTTACTATAGCTAGGAGAGAGAGCTTGCGTCTAGCTCGTGAAGAGGAAGAACGTCGCCGCATGTTTGGCACGCATGGGTCAGTGCATGATACAGGGGGGGGGGGAGGGGGCAGTGGGAGTGCAACTGCTTCTACCGGTGGGGGTGGGGGGGGTAGGTTTGGTGGGTTACGACGTATGTTTGGGAGCCGACGACAGACATCTTCACGTGATACCCCTATACGTTTAGATGAAGAAGTAAATGAGTCTAGGAGACCCTCTATTGATCCAATCCTATTTAGGAAAGAATCAACTAAACAAAAGAAAATAAAACAAATGTGGAGTAGAACTTCCATTGAGAAATTAAGTAGAGCAGCAGCAAAGTTATTTATACATGCTAACATACCTCCTAACGCAGCCAATTCTCCATATTGGCAGGTGGTAATTGATGCAGCAGCAGAAGCAGGTGAAGGAATAAAAGCTCCCACGGCTAAGGAGATTAGGGGGAAATGGACAGATGCAGAGTATGCGGATGTGAAAGCATACGTGGCTACCTTTAAACCTGTATGGCAAGCCAGAGGATGCACAATCATGTGTGATGGTTGGACTGGCCCAACCAGACGCAGCATGATCAACTTCATGGTATACTGCCACTTAGGAACTATATACCACAAGTCAATTGATGCCTCAAAGGCAACAAAAAATTCTACTTATATTAATGGACTAATGGATAAAGTTGTGAACGAAATTGGAGAGGAGAATATAGTGCAGATTGTGGCAGATAATGAAGCAACATATAAGCTTGCAAGACATATGTTGATGGATAAGAGAAAACATCTTTTTTGGTCACCATGTGCTGCCCATTGTATTGATCTTATATTGGAAGATATTGGGAAGAATAAGAATGTTAAGAAAATAGTCGAAAGAGCAAGTGAAGTGACGACGTTTATTTACAACCATAATCAAGTAGTTGCAATAATGAGAAAGTTCACGAAAGGACGAGAGTTGTTGAGGCCTGCGGCGACTAGATTCGCAACAAACTTTATAGCATTAGAGAGTTTATTCCAGCATAGGGAAGAGTTTAGTGAGATGTTCACTTCCCGAGAACGGTTCAACACAAAACATGGGAAGAAGACATCAGGGACACCGGTCGAAGTTGTGAACACCATACGAGACAACAAATATTGGAAGAAGGTCAAGACGATCCTAAAGGTGATGGAGCCACTAATGAGGGTACTCCGTCTTGTTGAATCCGATGCACCTACCATGGGCTTCCTATATGATGCCATGGATAAGGCAAAGTTTGCAATTCAACGTGATTGTAGAAGTTGGGAGACTTATTGGAAGATGATCGACAAGAGATGGACAAAACAACTCCATCACGATCTTTATGCAGCAGGTTACTACCTAAATCCTAGGTATAAATATGCCCAATCATTTGTTGTGGATGATGAAGTTCGTGTCGGGCTAAAAAATGTGATAAAGAGATTAGAGCCTGACTTAGATCTGCAAATAAAGGCATTGAATGAATTAGATACATTTGGAAATCGCCTTGGTAGCTTTGGAGATGCTCTTGCACAGCATGCAGTATCTAAATTGCAACTGGCCGAATGGTGGATTAATTTCGGAGAGAGTACGAAGGCTCTCCAAAAAATTGTAGTAAAAGTTTTGAGCCAGACAACATCTTCCTCTAGCTGCGAAAGGAATTGGAGTTGTTTTGCGCTCATTCATTCAAAGAATTAGAATAGATTGCAGACTAAAACATTAGATAGACTTGTCTTCATGCACTACAATATAAAACTAAGAATGCGACGACATCATAGGAGCATTACAGCTGCTGATGACGGAGACTACTGTCCAATAAACTTGGACAATATTTATGATGAGGATGACCCACTTCTACCTTCGTTGGAAATAAGGGAAAAGCACATTGAAGAGGATAGTGAAGAATTGAAAATTGATGACCCAGAAATACGCAGAGCACAACAAGAGAGTCATGCAGATGTGTTGGACCCAGTAAGAGGGGCAGCGTTTATGCCAGGTACGGATACGGCTCAAGATCAACAAAAGAGTACGAGCAGTGATAGCGTGACCGTGTCGGATGATGACGATGACCCCCCTCCCCTGGTGCTGACACTTCTGGTGTTGCTCAGCGCCCTATACAGCCGTCTACAGATCACGATGTCGATAAACATCGACGAGGTGGTACACGAGGTTGGACTTATGAGTGTAGCGAGTCACGATACAGCCAGCAGGAGGTGGATACATCTAGTGGTGCACCGGGTCCGGGAGATCCGGAACATCAGCAGGCTCATGGTCTGGTTATTATGATGGATATTCTTATGGTCAATTGAATTATAATGGTTATACTGAGCCTGTTCCATCACATTCATGTTGAAGTAGCCCTCTCGATCAATATCCATATGATTATAGATATCCAGATCCAAATCCAAGTTACTCATCACAACAGACGCACTCTCAATCTCAAGATTCTCAACAGCCTGAGTACGGGCACCAGTATGGCTATTCGACGGGCACTGGTAGATATCCTTACTCCGGGTCAGAGTCGTTGCCTAGTCAGGATCAGTCATCCTCTAGTTTCGTTGATCTAGTATTTCCTTTTGGCACTGGATATTATGGATATGCAGCACCTACACCTATTGGACAGCCTCAGCCTGATGGTGACGATGACGATGATGTGAAGGTCGAGCAACCACAAAAAAGCAGATTTTCATTTTGGTGGTGACTTGTGATTGTGAGTATATATTTGTGTTAAAGTAAGTATTTGCAGCAGACAGCTCACAACAGTATTATTGTAAGAAGTCATGCACACACTTGACACTGCCGAACTTGTATTTAAAATAGCTCCCCTGACAACCAATCAAGTAATCCTTAATCAAGTTGCAGGGGAGTATATCAGACACTACTAATTTTATTTTTTTTAATATTCTTTACTTGAGGATGACAGGTCATAGACAGGAATCACACTATCACAGTCACGTGCACACTGCACAGGACCACAGGTATGTTCGAAAAATTCCTCAAAAATAATTGTAAACACCTAATGTAAGATATTTTCATTTTACATTCATTCTAATATATCTATCATTGATAGTAGATAGTTAGAAAATTAAATATATGAATTTTGTAGTCAAATTCAGGTTATCTGGTTCATAAATTCATCAGACAGTCCGATACAACTTCTCACCAAAGAGTGGACCGTTACACCACCATAAACATGTTCCAATTTATAAACAAATGCATATTTGGAATGCTTAGAATATTCTGGATTTAATCCATATTTTTTCATATTTTTTTGGCAAAAAAATTTTTTTTGCGTCGTTACGCTCCCGTATCACCGTTACGCCCCCGTATCCGTATCGGTTTTGGAGGACACCGTTACGCCAACCGATACCGATACGGGACACCTCGTTTGCGGCTGTTTGGATTGCAAAGAAAACTGTGGACTCGATATAGTAATCACTACACTTTTCCACGGTTGGCACAAGATATGAGGAGACCATGGTTTAATGAGAACTGGAAATTCCACTTTCTATCCAATGCCCTTCATGGAATCCACTGGTGAACAGTGCTGGACAATGTAATCATTACAGTCATCCATGTCCTTAGTGCGGATTCCTCATATACAAAACAAGTAAACAACAGAACCATAGATTGATAGATAGAATAAACTCCTGCCGAAATTTATTGCATAAACAATTTAAGATTTTTTTTATTTCTATTTTTAAATATCACATGAAAGCATGGATACCTCCAAGGAAACTCTTTCAATATTTGTGAAAATGCCTCTGAACTTTCACCATGAGGAGCTCTCGCAAGGGAAGAATATCCTGCAAAGAGGTGGCTTGCGCCTACATTCTAAAGGGAAGAGCATCCTGTCAAACATGACACTGCAAAAGCCAAAGTTGTAGTAAAGATCCGTCTGTTCATTGTTTACCAGACTGACAACAGTTCCTTGCATTTGTGTTGATCTCATTTGTGGAATCTTGACGGCCACTGAAAATTTGTCGGGTTCTACTTGATCCCTTGTTTGATAAGCTTTTATATCCATCTTCAACTTAGAAGTAAGCAGTTAATGTCACCAAACCGAGTGATTGGAAGCTTCCAAGGTATGGTAAGAATAGAAGAGCTATTGGCGGGAGCCATCACGTATGGCTCACTTGATGACTAGACTGGACTGATTCTCAAGCATGGCAATGGAAAGTAGGGCCCACATGAGGAATGGACTTGATCTAACACAAGTGCCACGTGCCACATTGGCATGTGAGGTAAGGTACTCCCAGGAGCAACATGCACCAAGGTACTCACAAGATCAACTTATGTAGGGCTCTTTCCTCATTGTAATGATAAAAATACAATTGGACTCTCGTCGTCTAGTCCTGTTGCAAAGCTGATAATATGGGCAAGCAGCAATCTTTGTACACTATTCGGATTCATGTTAACTGTTCCAAAACTGCAATTTGCACCTGTCAAAGGATGTAGCTGATCTGATACAGCAAGCTTTGTACCCTCTTCAGATTCACATTATGAAAGGAACATCTTCCATGTGGCCAGCTAACTGTTCCAAAACTGCAAATATTGCATCTGTCAAAGGATGCAGCCGATCTGATACAGTGAATGCGTGCACATTACCATCGACTTCAATCCAGCTAATTGCCCGCTCTTTTCTCACCTGTCTCTCATTCATCAGGTGTCTCACCTTCTCCACCGACCCCCACCGACCAACTGCAGCATACATATTCGATAGCAGCACGTAGGCAGCAGGAGACTGAGGCTCCAACTCGAGAAGATGCTCAGCTGCTCTTGTACCCAATTCTATATTACCATGAATTCTACACGCTCCAAGCAATGCATTCCAAACTCTAGCATCAGGCTCGCAAGACATCTTCTCAATCCATTCAATCGCCTCAACAAAACGTCCTGCACGGCCCAAAAGATCGACCAAACATGCATAATGCTCTTGCCCGGGAACAATGCCATGGTCCCGTCTCATGCACTCAAAAATTTGAATCCCTTCTTGCACCAAGCCCGAATGGCTACAAGCAGTGAGGACGACAACGAAGGTGATCTGATCTGGCTTTGTCCCTGCTCTCACCATTTCCCTAAACAATTTTATTGCCTCCTCACCATAACCGTGTTGTGCTAATGCTGCGATCATTGTGTTCCATGACACAGAATCTTCCTTCTTAGCCATACAATTGAAAACACGCCGAGATTCTTCCAAGCACCCACATTTCGAATACATATCGACAAGAGTGCTGACGACTATTGCATTAGGATTGAAACCGATCCTGATCAAATGTGCATGGGTCTGTTTGCCATGCTTTAGCGAAGCCATGCTGGCACAAGCACAGAGGCAACTACTGAAAGTGTATTGATCAGGTTTTACACCTTCCATTACCATTTTCTTGAAAAGCTCAAGTGCCTCAGGCTCCAGACCATTCCGAACATACCCCCCAATCAAGGCAGTCCAAGACACAGCATTCTTTACAGGCATATCATCGAACAATCTATGTGCAGATTTCAAATCACCACACTTTGCATACCCCGAAACCAAAGTGGTCCAAGCAAGCACATCTCTCACCGGCATTTCATCAAACAACCGGCGTGAATCATCAACACACCCGCACTTCGCATACACATCCACGATCGAGCTTGAGATAACCAAATTCGATAGGAACCCAACAACCAAAACCTGCCCATGAACCTGCCGAGTAAGCCCCAACTCCTCAAGCCGCACACAGGCAATCAAAACCCCAGCAAAACTAAACTGGTTAGACCCCACCGAAGACCGCCGCAACTGCATATAAAACCCAACAGCTTCCTCGCCCGAACTGTTCCGTGCCAACCCAATAATCATCGTATTCCACGATACAACATCCCGTTCAGGCATTTGATCGAACACTCTCCGTGCAGGCTTCAACATCCCCAACTTCGTATACCCAGCGAGCATCGCATTCCAGGAGAAGATATTTCTAACGGACATTTTATCGAACACGTTGCGGGCATCACTGTGGCTGCCGCAATTGAAGTAGAGATGAATAAGGTGGTTTGATAAGAAGATTTTGGGGCGTTTTCGGCCGGTGAGCTTCAAATGTAGGTGCACCGATTTGGCGAGAGCAAGCGATTTGGTGGTCCCGAATTGATGGAGGAGGAAGGCGAGGGTAGAAGTGTCTAAACGAATGCCGCGCGAGGAGAGAAGGGATAAGGAGTCGATGGCTTTTTTGAAATTATTTTGAGAGCAGAGGGCGAAGATGGATTGGACGAGGCAAGAGCGGTTGGCTTGCTTGGGAGGGATTTGAATGAAATTCGAGGAAGAAAGAGAGGGCATTGCGAATGGAAGAAGGTTTCGGATCTCATCATACATGTATGCACGCATGTGATGTATTTTCCGGGTTTCACGACTCGGACGAGTCTGATACGACTCGTCCGAGTTGATTCGGACTCGGTCGAACCCGATTCCGTCGGATACCACGAGTCGGACGCGGTTTGGCCAGTGACTCTGCCATCAGCTAGGTGGCTAGTGGTCGGTGATGTGTGAACCCCACCATGATGTATTTGCTTTATCCACGCTGTCCATCCATTTTGAAAGATAATTTTAGGGTTTGTTCTCAAAATGATGTAGATTTAAATCTCCCGTAGACCACACCATGGGAAAACAGTTGTGATTGAATTTCCACCATTAAAAATCTCCTAGGGCCCACTGTAATGGTTATTTGACATCTAACCTGTTGATTAGATCATACGGACTTGGATGAAGGGAAAAATATATATCATCTTGATCCAAAACTTTTGTGGCCCAAGAAATTTTTAATGGTGGGAGTTCAACCAACACTGTGCAGTCCACTTGAGATTTGGATCAACCTCATTTTTGGGCTCATAACATAAAATGATCTGAAAGAATGGTTGGATGGCATGGATGAAACACACATCATGGTGGGGCCTACAAAGCATCGACCACTAGCCACGGGCTAATTGGCAGGGTGAGTAGGAGTTCCGTTTCCCCACGAGTCACCCCCTGAGTTTTGGGCCAGCCAGAGTTTTTGGGATCGATGGAGAATTTGATAGATGTCAGATGAATGACAGTGACGCAGGGATGAACGTGATGAGGATAACTACTCCGAATCCACGGAGCTTTTTTGGACTCCTCACAGAGACTTCTCAAATCCACGAGGAAAGAAAGCAGAAAATAGAAATAAATTTTAATAAATTCGAAATTGATTAATTGATGAATAAAAACGAGTTCACAACCCTTTAAATAGGGGTACCAAGCAATGGGAAAGAAATTAGAATCAAACTACAACTCAAACTCTTAGAATCCGCGACTTACTATAAATAGTAAACTTACTATTTATAGACGGTCGTGATGTCTACTAGTGCGCAATATTTTCGGCCAAAAATAGTAAGTGACCTATTTGGCTTCACCAAACCGTTCTCATAATTATTCTAAGCTCTTTTCACGTTGGGCGCAACTCCTAAAGCCCGACGGATGAAGAGTTATAATCAAACTAAAACTTACTATTTATAGTAAAAACGAAATTAAAACGGGGAAACGACCATCGATCCAGGGGTTTTTCGCAATTCCAGGTTGCGCAACCCGGCATAGCGGGGTTGGTTGGCTTCAGTAGCTCGTTCTACCCCAAAATCATATATTTTACGTCAAATAACTCATTCCGGATTGCAAGATACGCCTGATTTAAGGTTCGATGGTCTAGATCACTTCTATCGTCGACCGGGCCTTTTTTGATCCATCTTGGCCATGTAACTGTCCGCGACCCGCTCTACATCAGACAGCTAATATATTATTAAAATATCATAGTGGGCCCATACTACAAATATTTGTACGGTATATGGTTATTAATTATGTGTGTATAATTGCAAATCGTGGTGTGTGTTTTTCATATAAATGCATATAGATAAGTGCAGGTAAGTGTTGCGTTGCAGTCCTTACGTCAGTGGCAGACTCCAAGGAGTTTTAACACGAGGTCTTGGGTTTGAGACCCGTAGGTGGTATAATCCCACTACAAAAAGTGCAAGTGTTATTGGTCCCTCACTCTACATCTTTTTTATATTCACTGTTAAATTCTTGAATCAAAGATTTTTTTTCTTCTTTTTTTACCCTTTTTAAAATCCAAGATTGCCTTCATCTTCCTCCCATAATTCATAGTTATCAGCTGGTAACTATTATTTTTAGTGTCGTTTGGCACAATGATTTGGAGGGGTTTGAGGGGATTTCAAATTCCCTGGTATGTTTAGCATCATAAATTAGATTTCAAATATAGGGAGTTTAAAATCCCCTCAATTAGGTGGTTTTAAATCAAAGGTGAAAGCTTAGGTTACATCTAAAATCTTTTCAAGAGTTGCATGTGTAACATATGTATCACTATACTATTTTTTTAGTGATAAATAGTATGGTATTCTTCTACAAGAAAATTGGGTTATTAGAAATTCATTCCAATAATTTAAAGTTAACTTGCATGTGAGGCTCTAGTGATAAGAATTATTTATTTAACTTTTAGTAGATAGAATTTAATTAGTGAGCCCTATTTGATGAATGGGATGGATCTTTGGCACATAATTCGCATCATACTTATGTAAGGCTTAATGTCATATATCCGTACATATGATGAATTACATGTGGACAGGAAGAGAAATTTTTGTTATTTAATACAAAATTAGCCGAACAAATTTGAATTGTCCAACTAGTGTGTAAGATAGGAAGAGAAATTTTTGTTATTTAATGCACAACTAGCCGAACCAATTTGAATTGTCCAACTAGTGTGTAAACATTTCTCATATAATATATATATATATATATATATATATATATATCCTGGGTTTTAGGCTATTAGATCAGTAGGAAAGGTGTATCATCCCAAGAAGGCCTTGAATTATCTTAAACAATCTCCCCGAGTATGTCTTAAGCACTTTAGCTCTATGGTTCTTTGCATAGGCCTTCAGCACTTTCAATCACTCCATATTTGCGTAGAAATTTGATACTTCTATCACTATTGTTATTGTATATGTTAATGATATCATTGTTATAAGGAACAACATTTAACCCACTATATGGTCAAGAAGTTTATAGCCCAAAATTTTGATATTAAAGATTTAGGGTCCCTTCGGTACTTCCTTGGGTATAAAAGTTGTCCAATCTCGCAAGGACATATTCATCTCGCAATGGATGTATGCTCTTGATCTTTTATCTCTCATTGAAATGCTTGGATCACATCCTATTGAGACACCTATTGAACCCAAGCATCGTTTATCTATCAGGGAGTCATCTCTTCTTAATGAATATGAACAATATTGCAAATTGGTAGGGAGCTTATTTATCTATCTATTACTTAGCCAGACATTACTTACACCATGAGTGTGATTAGTCAATTCACGAATAATCCATACGGTCATCACCTTGAAGAATCGTATATGCTAATCATGTTCATCTCGACATAAACACACATTAAGATGTTGATTGGGCCGGATCCATAATGATTGTCCACCACATGTTTTCATATTTTTATTGGCGACAATTTAATCTCCTAGAAGAGTAAGAAATGGTCTATGTTGCTTACTCTCTGCTTGAAGATGACACATTACTAGTGAGGTTGTTAGCATCTTGTCTCTTCTTCTTAATCTTGGTATTTATATCACATCGCCTATTTCTTTGTTTTGTCACCATCAGGCAATCATCCATATTGCATCTAATATAGTGTTTCATGAGTGCACAAGCACATTAAAATTGATTGTCACTTTGTTCAAGAGAAACTTATCAAAGAAATTATCTAAACACTACATCTTTCTTCAAAAGATTGATTTGAGCCCATCAAATGTATTGTGTTATTGACTAGTGAACCTAAAGGCATAATCCTACTAATAAATCACACAACTACATTAAACATGAAAGTGGGCTAACTATCGTTAAGGGTCATGAGCATATGCACTTAATTCAACAATAAACTTGACATGCATATAGTCGATCATATATTGGGATGACGATCGAATCATCTCATAGAGATATCATATAAATGGTTTGTCAAGTACAATCGTCAAAACTTGGGTCTGATACCACATGTTAGCTATTAAATAGTTTTACAATAACATAAACCTATAGTAAGTTGACTTAATGCGTTCAACAAAAACCAAAATGTTGTACAAATTAAAAGGAGTACCTTGCGCTATTGAATTGGATGGAGAAGCTTTCAACGGTTTAGATTTTCTCTATATGGTACTTTTAACTTTGTATAACAACTAAGATCAACTAGCTTTGATCGTCTCTCTCCTCAACTCGCTATGATGTGTGAATGAATATGAGAGATAAGCTATAATATTGTGTTGAAAAGACGGACTGAGAGCCTTGAATTTATAGATGATTTAATTCCAACTCATTAAAGTAACCAATTAATTATGTGACTTTTCATCTCCTTCAATTAATTAAAAAATTCAATAGCATTATAGAATTTCAAAAGTTTTTATACTTAAAATGGAATATTCTAGAAATGAAAAAAAGTCACATCTTTACAATGTGAAAAAACATTATAATGAACACCCCTTGAAATATGAAAAGACATTCTTGAAAGATGAGTCTTAATATACAAAAAGTCATTTTTTAGAATATAAAAGGCATTCATTAGAATATAAAAAATATCCTTAGTATGTGAAAGATCTGAACGTGAAATAACATTCATGGAAATCCAAAGATCATATGGGTCACAATGTATATTCTAACATGTCATACACCATGATGCCACTAGATATATAGTCTGGATTGGAAATTTTTAATACTCAAAGAATTGTGCATGAGGGAGATGTAAACCTCCGGATAGACCTAAGAGCAGCAATGGGCTAGCCTAGCGGGCATGGATGACTCAGTCTTAAAGAACTAGGGCTTAGGACCCTAACCTTGGCTCAAGGGCCAAGTCATGCATGGTCTGAATCTAGACGTGATGCCCAGAGCTCAGGCTAATAATGAATACGTCAGCTTGGCCTACTAACTAGTCCAATCATTAAATCGGTTGTTGTTATAAAAGTTTAAATAAACTTGTTAATGGTCACCATTTGACATACATTTACGGTTTAAGATTAATGTTTCAAAGATCTAAAAACATTTATATGTCGGATTAATTATCGATTGAGGACATCTTATAAGTAAATTTCTTAAATTGGACTTGTTACCAACCTTTCATTAATTACCTCCATAGTATAATAATAATAATAATAACTAGAAAACTTGACTTGACAAGATGTTTTGATGGGAAGGGTTGACTAGAAGTCTCAGCTAGACTGACTTTATATTTAATTATTATAAATTGAAATATTAAAATTGTTAATAAATATTTAAAATAGTTATATCTTATATAAGTAATATAAATTGGAATACAAAGCAATACTATTATTGATACCATGTTGAGATTATGTTTTTGAATCAAGCTCCCAATATATTAAATTTTTAATAAAATCTAGCAACTTATAGTGAGACCAAGCTTGGATCGTGCTAATATTTGGTTTTTTACTTTCAACTCATACTCATGCCTTCGGAATGGGTTGGGTGACATATTCCCACCAAACTTTCAATGGTAGGAAGTGGTTGGGGCCAGCTCGATGGGACTCATCGTGATGTATGTGTTTTATCTATACTGTCCATACATTTTAACAGATCATTTTAAGACATTATTCTAAAAGGAAGTAGATCCAAGGTTTAAGTGGGCCACACCATAGGAACCAGTGGTGATAATGACGCCATTGTTGAAACCTTCCTAAGGCTCATCATGATATTTATTTGTCATCCAACTTATTCATAAGATCACATAGACTTGGATGAAGGGAAAACATAAATATCATCTTTATCAAAAACTTCCATGGCTTTTAAGAAGTTTTCAACGCTCAACGCTAAGCATTCAATCTCCACTGTTTCATGTGGTGTGGTTTACTTTAGTTTTGGATCTGCCTCATGTTTCAAGTTTCAATGGATAGTGTGGATAAAACACATACATTACACTGACCCGACAATAGGACGCAATCCCCATCCTCAGTGATAAATGTACCAACCCCACTTTTTGTTGATATATATTGATTTTAATATATTTTAAATTAAAAATATTATATATATATAAGGTTTTGAAAAAACACTTTTTCTAGTGTTTTGGGAATAGTCCCACATTGGAAAAAGAGAAAAAGTATTTTGAGAATATATGAGAATAGTGGAGTATTGTAATATTTACCCACCTAGTCCGAAGAGTATCGGGCTTGCACTGGAACACCTGCTTGGGCTTGTGCACAGACTTGGTATGAGGGCATGGGCATGTGAGGCAGTGTCGCTGTAGAGGCGCTAGTGGCGCACTTCGCACGTCCGCATCGTGTCACTCCTTCGCGACCTTACCCGAGACGAGTGTAAGTCGTGGTGCGACAGAGAGCTAAGGCAGGTGGCTAGCTGGGAATCTAGAGGACTAAATGAGGTCCCTTGAATTATATAGAGGCTCAAAAAGAGTTGTTGCAGGGAGGTTTAACTCCTCATGCAATTAATTGCTGACCATGCAAAAACAGCTGCATACAGTAGCCATTACACCACATGCATAACAGCCAGAAACTGCTAATAACGGCTAGTTTCTCCCAACAACTAGAAAATGGTCATATGGATTAATTTCATGGACTAAAATTGTCAGCCACCGTTGCCTATATAAACAAGGCCTGGACGAGTTTACAATCCATCACAAATACACTTCAACAGAATCATACGAACCAAGTCCTCTCCTACAACCAGAAATTTCAACAAGACAACTGTAAGACCCGTGTCCTAGTCTGTACCATTCTGTTGGCTTCTGCGGTCCTTTCGGTTAAATTTTGGCAACCCTCAACCCGTATCCGACGTTGCGCGCGTTCCTAAACCGGGTCTTGCATACTGAAGTCGGTTCGAACCGAAACTTATACCATTACGACCGCAACGTCGCCGCGGTTCCAACGCCGCGTCTTGCATACTGATTCGGTACCCTGGCAGGGGGATGTGGACCTGTGTTCAGTTCGAGGAAAATGTCGCGCGTTGAAAATCCCAAGAGAATCCATCACATCAATGTCAAGTACACTCCCATCACTCACCATCACTTACACTCATCCCCAAGTACAGCCACCCTCCCCAAAAGTCAACATTTTCTTAAAAGAAGGTACTCACTTACATCACTCATCATCACTTCTCTCCCATTATCTCCCTCTCTCATTTCTCCCAAGCTCCATGGGAGCAACTCACGTCCATGGCTTCCATGGGAGAGAGTAGTGTGGCCCACCTTTCTACCACCCGGTCCCACCATCCTAGCCCATCTCAACCATTGAAATTGTCCATTTGGGACTCTATCATGCATTGGCGGTAGAAGGAAGGAGAGTTCTCGAGGTGGGTGCTTCTCTCTCTCTCTCTTTCTCATTTTTTTTATGTGATGTGTGGCCCACTCAGATGGACCCCACCTTGATGTATGTATTATCCAAACCGTCCAAGTCACATGGACCCTACCTTGTGGTGGTGGAAAATTAAAAAAATAAAAAAAAAAGAGTATCAGATTGATTCAAAGTAGGTGGGCCATGTTCATGTGGAACCCACCTTGATGAGATGTGGGCCACGTCCATGTTGAACCCCACCATGATGCCTGTGTCAGTCCACATCGTCCAACGTCCAAAGACGCTGGACGTGGCTCAACAGAGGGCTTGGGGGTGGCTAGCAGTGAAGCGTGACGTTGGGGTGTACTAAGCTTTGGGTGGGCCGCTCATGCGGGCCCCACCATGATGTATATATATAATCCACGCCGTCTATCCCGTTCCCCAGCTCATTTTAGGCGTTGAGCTGAGAAATGAAGCTAAACCGACTTTCTGATGGCCATAGCATGGAGAATAGTACTTCACCATTGAATTACACCCCGATATTTCTAAATACCAAAACCAATCAAATATTGGGCTTGATGGGTTTGTGTTAAGACATGGGAACCAACGGCTGGGTTGGATTTCCCTAATAAGGGCCCCACATAGGAAAAACTATGAGAAAACCTCCTTTCAAAAAAAATAAATTTATATTGTTTATTAGGCAGCAGCGCCTGCTGCGGCCACTGACACAAACGGACGCAGCTGCGGCTGCGCGTGGACGGGAGAACGGGTAGCGATGGGTACAGCCATGGGCCCACCGTGACGTGTGAGATCATCAAGGCCGTGCATTTGATGGGCCCCTCCTTGCCGTGGAGCATCCCAAAAGAAGTCACCTGTGTGTGGTGCTAAGGTGGCCCACATCACAGGGAACATCGAGGATTAACGTCTGCCATTAAAACCCTCTTGGGTCAGAGAAGTTTTGAATCAAAATGATATTTGTTTTACCTCTTCATCCAGATCCGTGTGACCTTATCAACCGTTGGATGACAAAAAAAAAGGTGATGGTGGGCCCCACTTGAGACCCACCTAGATTGGAAAAAGGGATTGGCTGTTGTACGCCACACACCAGCTACGTTGCTGCTGGAATAAACGTCAGCAAATTCTGTGGGTCCCACTGACGTATGTGTTTCACCATGCTAACCATCTGTTTTGATGGTGGGACCCACCTGCCAACTGACGTAGCAGGTCCTGTGGGTCCCATGTGATGTGTATGTATACCCAAGCCGTCCATTGGGGTGGGCCCCACCATTTTTTTTTTGTGCTGTACAGGCACCGCTGCTGCACATTGGAAACCATAAATATCAGCCTCCTCCAAAGCTGTGGGTCCACACGTGTGGACCCACCTCATGTGTACGTATTCTATGCACGTGGGACCCACCTTTAATATATATATTATTTGTACTATGAGTTTGGGCAGCCTTCTGCCATTATGCAATATATAATATATAATATTATATTATCTAATATTGATTGTACTAATAATACTATATGGTAGGCCACGTACCTGGGACCCACCTGATGAACGATTTGGTTGGCATACTTCACACAGCTCGTTGCTGTGAAGTTGATGTCAGCAAGTTCTGTGGGACCCACCGTAGTGTATGTATTTCATCTGCACCGCCCATTTGGATGGTGCCATTTATGGCCCCACTTGATGGTTGCGTTCCATCCAAACCATCCATCTTTTGGGTGATCCACACCGCCCATCCTATTGGCAAGCTCGTCTTGGGCTTAAGGCTATAAATGAGAAAGATTTATTAGGTGGACCACACCACAGAAAACAGTAGAGAGATGAACGCCTACCATTGAAGCCCTTTTGGACCATGGCAGTCTTGGACTAAATTGATAATTGCTTTTCCTCCCAACCAGGTCTTTGTGACCTTACTAGCAAACTGGATGGGAAATGAACTTGATGGTGGGCCCTGGAATTTTTTTTATAACGGTGAAAATCATTATCTCCACTTCATTTGTGTTTTGGTCCAGATGATCTTTCAATACGAATCATCCCTTTGGAAATGCGCTAGATTGACCTCTAAATGGGTTAAGGACCCATTGGTGTGACCCATTGATGTGGCCCACTTGATGTATATGATGGCCCATTGGTGCGGCCCATTGATGCGGCCCACCTATTGTATTTTTGGCCCATGTGATGGGGCCCATCTATTGTGTATTTATGGCCCATTAGTGAGGCCCATTGTGATGTATATTAGGCCTTTGTGTGAGGCCATGGGCCCACTATACGTTTGGCTCTATGTGGGCCACTCCTTAGGGGCAATGTTGGTTAGATGTCCACGTCAATGGGCAATGATGGTTGAATGTCCACATTGTGACCTTCCCTTAAGCCTTGATAGTCCAATTCTCAACATTCACTTGTGGGTTAACCCTAATCAGTGGGCCCCATTCACCATAGAAGGTTGGCTCTGTGCTACCGGATTTCATATAACCACAGCCAAGGGCCGATCTTTATATTAAGGTTGATCGGTTGTTCACCCTTGGACCCCGCCTTGTTTATGTGCTGATTATTGTGACTGATTTGCCAATTCTGATTATAAATCGATCCAATTGTCGTGACCGATTTGCCGATTCTGATTATCAATCGATCCCGATTGTCGTGACCGATTTACCGATTCTGATTATAAATCGATCCGATTGTCGTGACCGATTTGTCGATTCTGATTAGCGATCGAGGCTGATTATTGTGACCGATTTGCCAATTCTGATTATCGATTGATCCGATTGTCGTGACCGATTTGCCGATTCTGATTAACGATCGAGGCTGATTATTGTGACCGATTTGCCGATTCTGATTATCGATCGATCCGATTGTCGTGACCGATTTGCCGATTCTGATTATCGATCGATCCCGATTGTCGTGACCAATTTACCGATTCTGATTATAAATCGATCCAATTGTCGTGACCGATTTGTCGATTTTGATTAGCGATCGAGGCTGATTATTGTGACTGATTTGCCGATTCTGATTTCCGATTGATCCGATTGTCGTGACCGATTTGCCGATTTTGATTAGCGATCGAGGCTGATTATTGTGACCGATTTGCCGATTCTGATTATCGATCGATTCGATTGTCGTGACCGATTTGCTGATTCTGATTATCGATCGATCCCGATTGTCGTGACCGATTTACCGATTCTGATTATAAATCGATCCGATTGTCGTGACCGATTTTTCGATTCTGATTAGCGATCGAGGCTGATTATTGCGACCGATTTACCGATTCTGATTATCGATCGATCCGATTGTCGTGACCGGTTTGCCGATTCTGATTAGCGATCGAGGCTGATTATTGTGACCGATTTACCGATTCTGATTATCGATCGATCCGATTGTCGTGACCGATTTGCCGATTCTGATTAGCGATCGAGGCTGATTATTGTGACCGATTTACCGATTCTGATTATCAATCGATCCTGATTGTCGAGGTCGATTGTATGGGCCGATTCCGATTGTTGAGGCTGATTCCGAGTGTCGATCTCGATTGTTGAGACCTATATGATGTATATGCGAACCGTAGTTGAGGCCTGCTGTGATGTATTCATGGCCCATGGGCAAGGCCCATTGTGGTGTGTTCGTGGCCTATGGGCAAAGCCATTGTAATATGTATCAGGCCCATGATGTATGACGCATTTGACGTATTCTTGACCCATGTGTAGGGCCCACATGTCATGTATTTGAAGTTCATGAGCAGGGCCCACCTATTGTGTATATGTGGCCCTTGAGTAAGGCCCATGTTGTTGTATATTAGGTCCTTGTGTGAGGCCATGAGTCTACTATATACTAGGCTTTATGTGGGTCATTCCTTGAGGGCAGTACTGGTTAAATGTTCATATTGTCGAGACCGATTGTCGATATCAGTTATTGATACCGATTATGAGTATGTGACAGCATAACATTATAATACATGCCCATACGCATCATCTGCATGCTTGTTATGAGACATGATTGACCATTGCATATGCCATAGGGCAGGTTGTTTATGGGGCTCCCTGATAGGCGGAGTTGCCCCACATGAGAGCACGGCATGCGCAGGATTGATGCATGATCGGACTGTATGACTCATGCATCTCGCATTTGTGTGACATGACCACCGTACGCCCTAGCGACATCAGGGCCGTAGCCTCCACAGGTATTTTATGGATGGCCGGATGGGACACCGGAAATCTGTTCTACATGGGGTGCTATAGATATCCCTGGGTGAAAGTCCCTAAACCCTCTTGGTTCCAGAGGTTGCTCCAACGTCTAGACCGAGTGGATACATGAGCGCATGAGGGCCATATACCGTTAGGCCGCGTCTCCCACTGTGTCGTGGTCGGTTAGAAGGGGGTGCGGCCTTACCTGCCCGAGAGGAGGGGGCAATGCTAGGCTGAGTCTGACCAGCTCGAGGAATGGGTCCGCTATCGACGAGCCGGGCCCGATATTGGCAGGCGGATAGTGAGGTCTCTTCCACTCACCTTGTTGCGCGCGATGGGGCGGCAATCTGGTTTGGAGTGTAATAGACCCCGGTGATTCCCCAGAGAGAAACTGTACTGATATGTGGATTTATTGAGCAGGAATTACATATTCATTCATTCACTATCCACTCGGGTTGGTGGTGCGTAACTATTTGTTACGTGTACCTTCGCATGACCAGGATTTCGGTTGGGCGCGCGACTAACCTGAGATCAGGAGTTTACCATATTGGGTCTGACTATCCAAATTTAGGAATGGGACTGGTTTGGATAGAAGTCCCTTGTGGTGGACCCCGTAGTCTGCGATACTACGTACTATCATCCCGACTTCACACTCCAGCATGGTCATTTCATTCGCACCACATATTACATTGCATCCGCAGTACCTAGCATTTTGGGTTACTATGTTTCTGCACTTATATGGCATAGACGGACTTAGCAGGATTTACATATTGCATTGTACCCTCAGTATATGATTTTTGGCTCTCTTTAACTCCTCTTTTGTATAGCTGATCTATATTCCATTTACTTTGATATTATGTAACTTACGGACTTACTAGTATAATTCCGCTTACTCTGATATTGCATCTTTTCAGTATTTCCATTTATTCCATTGTATGATTTATGGCATTGTATTGCATACTTGGCCCTTACCTTGTGCACACACTTACACCACCCTCTAAGCTTTCTATAAGCTTATGCACGATAGATGCGTGCAGGTGATGTTAGGTTGCAGCAGTGTTGAGCTTGGAGTGTGCAGCGATCTTCTGGAGCTTGATTTTTGATTTATGTATTTCCTTTTAGCATTGTACTCAAATGATTATATTAGTAGATATGTGATGATGATGTTGCCTTTGTGAATTGGGTAATCTTAAGGTTATGCTTACTACGAGTTAAATGTTCGTTTAAATATATATATATATATATATAAATCCTCCTTGTAGGATCCCAGGATCGGAATCTGGCGTCTGGACGCTAGGAGCCTGGAATGGGGTACTACGGAGGCTGTCGGCACCGGATTTGGCGATCGGGATTCCTGTGAATCTGATTTTCAGGTTTGGGGCGTGATAACAACAAGGTTCATCTGAACCATTGCGAGAAGAATAGACCAGCGGTGTGGTCTAGAACAATTCATCTGAACCATTAGCTGAAGAACAGACCAGTGCAATGGTCTAACTCATATTTATTCTTTTCATTTTCCTGAAATTTTTTCCTTTCATTTTCTGCCAAAAATTGTGTAACAGAGTTCCATTAGTGGGTCTTCGTGTTTGCTGAACGCAGATCCACACCAGGCTCATCGTATCTTAGGAACAATTTGCCTATAACCTTTCAGCATACTCAATTTACTTGAGTAGGGGCAAATAATGCTTTAAGGACAGCGTTCTCATACGTGCTTCAGCTTGTCTTAATTTCAAATTATTTTCGATTTTCATATTTTACAGAAAATATTATTTCTGTATAATTTCTCAACACTTTTCTTGTTGTGAGGCCCACACGATTTTGTGGGTCACTATGATTTTAGGTTCACGAGTTAACGTTAATTAGCACAATTGATGGATGGAGTGATTGTAGGTCGAAGAAAGAAAAAATCATAGGTCTTTTTAAAATTGATTTAACCATGAAATACCACGACGTATGTATCTAGAGGATAGTCGTTTCAAAGTGAATCCTCCCTAGATACATTGTTCACACCCCAAGTATAGGGTTGTGATGTAGTAATAAACTTGGTAAGATCGAGGTCGAATCCACAAGGACTGAACCTTGTACGTAATCGGAAAATAACCAGAACTAGAACTAGAATAAGATGAAATCTAAATCAAGTGAATATGAGGGAATAATGGTGAAGTATTACTCTAAAACTGGTGAAATTTAAAGGTAAGAAACTAGGGTGTCAAGGATCCACTTGTAGAGATCAGAGAGATCTATGCTTGATTCATGAACTCAACCGAACTTCGAGTCTCATCTTCATCCAGTTGGAAGATATACCATGAATATTAAATCTGAACTTCTTCTGATCTAGTCTTCAAGAAATAAGATGGATGTAAATTAGAATGGATTCCATCACAAAACCATGCCCATGAGACAAGGTAAAAAATAGAATTAAACAAATCTACAACCAATCTGAGAGATGTATGAATGTTAGGAAGGATTCTATCATCCAACCATGTCCAAGGGGCGATGGTGAACAACAGGGCTTTCTGACTTCATAATCATAATAAGGGAAAGGAAATACTCAAAGCCATCGCAGATCTATTGTAATTTCAGTCACAACAAACCATTAAAAACTAAAGGCATTCCTTAAAATCAAACTAAATCAAAATTAGTTCAACTAGCATGAATCAAAGCCGTAGAGTCTTCCCATCACGCCACATCACGCCACAAGCTTCACCTCTTAGCTCTAGCTAAGAGGTTTAGCCCAACATAATGAGGTTAGAGCTTTCCAAAAAAAATTTAAAAAAAAAAAGAAAAAAAGAAAAAGAAAAATAAGAAAACAAAGAGAAAAATCTAAACTAATAACTCTCTCTCTCTATTGCACTTCACGTCCAAAAGATGGATCCTCGTCTTTCTCTCTTCTCCTTTTTTTTATAGCAGTGGGAAACAGTAGAAATGTCGGTCGAATGGCATCTACACACAAGAGTGGAAGTTTACGCACAAGAGTACCGTGTATGGAAGAAAAAGGGACTCTTTTTGCACCATGCATAGCGAAAACGCGAACCAACATGCGCTTGGCCTGCTTTTTAGGACGGTGCACGGCCTCACGTTGTAGTCTAGGTCCATGGCTAAGGTCAGTTCTTACCTGAGCTTCATATGGATGGTCCGGATTGGCCATACGATCAATGATGGTGGGCCACTACTTCTCAGATCGTCGGGAAGTCGCGGATGGCATTCCTTACGCACGGTAGTTGCGCTGGACCCTATGGGGCCCATTCTCGGTGATCTTCTAGTGAATCAGCGTCGATAATTGGAGTAATAGGATTTATTTAGTCCAATATTCCAAGTTTTAAGTAGATCCGAGCTTTCGGTGGACCACACCACTAATCAACGTGGTGACTGATTCCTTACTTTGCAATCTTGTTCTTGTGCATAGTTGCACAAAAACAATAGGGTTTTGGTTGGCGCCCCCCGGGACACAATGAACGGCTTGGATCATAATTTTGATGATCATGGTGGGCCATCGCCAATCCCAACGGACGGTCATGCGCAAGAAGGAAGAAAGGAAGTTGCTTCTTTCGGATTTTTACGGTCAAAAGCGGTTTAACCGTCTTTGGTGTTGCTGTGCACTGCTAGTGCACTTGTGCACTATGCACACACCACTGAAGGTGGGGTCCAATGTAATGTTTATGAGAAATCCAATCCGTCCATCCATTTTGTCACCTCATTTAAGCTGCTAAGACCAATTTTGAAGCCTATCCAGATATCAGGTGGGCCCTAGATTGACAATTCATGGTTGATTTGACCGTTGGACCACTTTAGAGGGATCTGAGGGGTGAAATTCGACGTGTAAGGTTAATTTATGGTCTTCAGCCCAGATCTGAAGTTTTTAGCTAAATGGATGGTACAAACCCTGTGATCTTGCATTCTGGACGATTTTCGAGCCTGTTTAACGTGAGTGGCCTGATTTTCTCGGATCTTGGCCATGTAAATTCATTGATCTCGGTCACCTGGGGTCCACCCCTTACCTTGGTGATTTGAGAGTATTAAATCAATGCTTTTAATACCCTTCTTCGGTCCAAGCTCCTAAATACACCTTGCATCACAAACACGATTAAAATAGGCCGTTAAATAGTATTATGTTCATAAAATCAGGTAATAACTGGGGTCTAATATGTAATATTTGACCCTCAATATAATCCTCAACCAGTATTTTACTAGTCCCGAGCAAAGTATGCGAAAAATAAGTTGAGAATTACAGGATAATTTCTATAAACGCGAGTGATTTTTGAAAAATAATCCAGATACGAGAATTCTAAGATTCCTAAATGTTGGGCATTACTTTCTCCTGGACTCAAGCTCACGGTAAACTTCATAATCTAGTTCAAAGTATTAATTCATCAATTAGAACAATTTTAAACATTGAGTTTCATGAGTGTATAGTGTAATCTCAGCTTATCATCGTTAAGAGATCCAATCATCAATTTCATGATAACATTGATAATCAAAAAGGGTATTCTGGATAACCATACCTAAACCAAAACTTGCCTTACAGTTCTTCTTTTCATTCTTCCAGCTTTTGATTTTTCCATCGATGACTTTCACTCTATGTCACCCTTTTACAGGTAAAGCCAAGGAGGGGAATCAAATCCTCACCTATAGGGAGCAAACCTATGGTGAAGATCATTCGCCCAACCCTTTTCGAAAACAACTTTTTTTTAGCTGGGTATTTATTTTTTTAAAAAAAAAAATTTATAATCATAATGGGCAAATTTCCCAGGCTGGTTCCTTTCATGCTTAGTGATTACCAAGTTAACCCTTTAATATCAAACTAAAACCTTAATGTGTAAGTGAGATGTGACATGTGAAATCATGACTCAATCAATGTTTACAACTTCTAATCACGGATTAACAATTCGAACTTAACTGTGAAATCTAACAGATAACTGAATCTAAGAGTCATAAATTACCAACATTAGGTATCTTATACTTCTAAATCAAGGATAGCCATCAAAATTACTTCGAATTCACAAGAATGTCCAGAAAAATTTTAAAAATTTTCTACAATTTTTGCTTAAGACCAAGAAAATACTGATTAGGTAATTTAATCTCCCATCCCCAACCTGAAATTTACATTGTCCTCAATGTAAAAGAAATGAACAGGCAATGCACATGGGACAATGAAAGTAAAAGAGAAGTGATGAAAAGATAGTACCTAATGAAGGAGTTAAGTGAGTTTTTCCTAAGAAAATTTCAGCATGAAGGCGGCTAAGCACAAGAGTTTAAGCAAACTATTCTAAAGCAACTGGAAAGCAAACTAACCTAGTGGCATAAAACCTTCTAACCTAGAACGACATAAGCAAACTACCCTAGTCCTATGAAAGCAAGGAAAAACTACTCAGTCATGCCGCAAGGTTCCTCTTTCGGCCAGTATCTTGATAAATTTCTCAGTAGGTTTCTCAACAAGATCATCCAAAAGCCATTTTTACAATAAGCTTGGATGCCCTGGAGCATGAATTTTCAGATAAATTTATGGACCTCAGCATGAGGTTTCCTTTTAATTTCCTGAGGCGTCCAAAGTATATATGATTCACCTATGACAAAGAAAGTTTCAAAGTTAGTGCCTCATGGTAAATTTGAGACTACGGGTAGATAAAATTTAGAAAAATTCTTAGGAAGTAATGTAGTCTCAACACATTCCAAAGTTCCAAACTTCAGTTTAATTTTCAGCTCATCTTCCTTTAATGGTAAACATTTAGGGTTTGGGGAAGGAGGGGCTTCAAAATGAGGGTTTTCTCGGTCCATGACATCTACCGAGGTATTGCCTTGCGAAGCATCCACTTTGTCTTTTGACATGGGATCGTTTGAATCTGTAAAGTGTGTCAAGCAATCATCCAAAGAGTTGAGAAATTCAGTTGAGCGTAACTTATTTTTCATATAGGAGCTCGTGATGATCTGCCCAAGGAATCTATCGTCCTTGAAAGTGGATGGAGGTACGCTCTCTTGCTCCAGTCCTGCACAGACAGATTGAAAATCAATAGGGGAAGCATCGATGAGATCACTTTGTTCATTGAAACTACTCAATCGAGGCGTTGAATTGTCAAACGTGTACATGTAACGCCCCGAATTTCGGGGGTCAAGTAAAGCTCCACTCCCGAGATCCAGCACATCACTTATGCAATATGGATGATAATGTTCAGATTTCACTCATATTAATGAGTTAAGCATGAGTGAGATTATACTAAAATAGCATATCATACTCTGGATATAATTAAATTAAGCAAGCGGAAGACTAAACCATATATATTTAAGCATGTGGGAGTTTCACAAACCTCCAGAGTATGATTACGCAACCGGGTTTCATATATACATGTATTGTTTCAAAATAACAAAATGCGGGAAAGTAGATGTGTCCAACTAAGCCAAATATCTCTGTAATCCTGTCGATTTAGCATGAGGTCTACATAGACCCGCCTGAGAGCTGGACATAGGAGAATTCCTCCACCTCATCCATATAGTCCCGCTCCCTAGTATAGACTCCATCGTCACCTACATCTAAACTAGAGTCTAGTTGGTATATTAAAACACCATCCCAGGTGGGAATGAGTAGCTAATTTAATGAAACTATAAAGCAAAGGTTAACATGTTATCAAGTCAATCAAGCAGTAATGATAAAGCAATACAACAATCACTTCCTAACTACTCTTGTTAATGCAGGAATGAAGTGCATAATGATGCATGCCCTCACACAAAGCTCCCTCAAGCGACTTCATCAACCATTCACACATGGCAAACTCCCTAAACATGCACTTCCTCGCCAAAGCACATGAAATGCGGTGCATGGTCGTGTTAGCCAAGTTCTTACTTAAGCTTATTCATACAGCAGGTTTGAGAAGCTAAGGTACCTCCCTTTATATCATTACCCCAAATGAATGATCCATGTAGGGTCGTCACTCCTAGTTAACCACATACGATAGGCAAGTTGTAGGGCATCACCCCTAATGAAATAGCAGTCGATAGGCAAATTCAAGAGTTTATACTCGTGGTCACTATGGGGAGGCTCGTCACCTCAGCGCAAGCTGACAACTCGAATACAGTGTCTCATACTACCGTATTCGGCTCAAGAGTTTGGGTTGCTCACTGGTCACTACTGTAAGACCCGTATCCCAACCCGTACCACTCCATAGACTCCCGCGATCCTTCCTGACGAATTCCAGCAACCCGCGACTTATGATTGACGTTTGCGTACAACCCTAAGTCGTATCCTGTAAATCTGAGTCGGCTTAATTCGAGACGTGTACCATTGCGACCGCGTCGTCGCCGCGGTTCCAACGTCGCGACTCATGCACCGACCCAATACCCAGGCCAGGAGATGTGGGCCCGCGTTCAGTTTGAGAAAACGCCGTGCATTTGCAATTCCAAGAGGGTCTCTACCCAATGTCACATCAATCAATCAATCAAGGGTCAAATACACATCACTTCACACCCCATCCCCAAGCAACTCCAAAGTCAAAGCCACCCATCCCTTACATGTCAAAGTACACATCACCCATCACTCACCTTTTCACCCATCACCCTCTTACATCACTCACACCTCTCTCTCTCTCATTTTCTTCATTTTCAAGCAACCATGAAATTCCAACGTCCTAGCTCTCCATGAGAGGAGCCAAGTGTGGCCCACCTTCATACCACTCAATCCAACCCTTGGATCATCATCTTGACCGTTGAAACCGTCCCCTTGGAGCTCTAGATCGTGTTGGCGGAAGAAGGAAGAAGAGATTAAAGGTGGGTGGATCTTCATTGTTTGTGGGTATCTCTCTCTCTCTCTCTCTCTCTCTCTCTCTCTCTCTCTCTCTCTTTTCCCTTTCTTTTATGATAAGTGGCTCACCTGATGATGCATGTAATAACCTTACCGTTCATCCGGTAGGATCAACCCACCTTGCTACCCAGTTACTTGAAAGGTCTAGATCATGGGAAAGAGAATGCATTTGGTGGACCCCAAACATGGCCAGTCAAGAACCTGTTGGCATTGTCCAGACCGTCCAACAATATCTGGACGTTGCCGTGAAGCAAAGCAAAAATAAAAATAAAATAAAATCAAAATCAGCTTAGTTGAAGGCTTTGGGCTGAGCCGCTCATGTAGGCCTCACCTTGATGTATGGGTCCAATCTATGCCGTACATTTCATTCTTCAGATTATTTTAGGTGTTGACCCAAAATATGAAGCCAATACGATCATCTGGCGGGCCATATCATAGAAGATAGTGATTTTACCGTTGAAAAACTACTCAGATATTTTTTACACACCGAAACATGCTCAATATTGGGCTTGTTAGATTTGTTATGAGATGTAGAATGCAATGGGTAGAGTGGATACACCTGATGCAGGCCTCATGTAGGAAAAACCTTAGAAAATGATATTTTTTTAAAATAAATGAATATAAGAAGCAGCTGATGCTGCTAACGTCCAGAGGACGGCAGCACCGTTCTGCCGCGCCAGGCGTGAACGGACAGGGACTGTTGGGTCCCAGCCGTGGGCCCCACCATAATGTGTGTAGGACATCCACTCGGTGCATTTGGTGGGTCCCCTTTGGAACAGTGGGGCCGCCAAAAATCAACCTTATGTGAAGATCAGGTGGCCCACGTCACAGGAAATAGTGAGATAGAACGTCTGCCATTGCAATCCTTTCTGGGTGTCCCAGAAGTTTTGGATCTATTTGAAATTTGTTTTTCCCCTTAATTCCCGTCTCTGTGACCTTATGAACGGATCGGATGGAGAATAAACGTTATGGTGGGCCCCACGTGGGATCCACCTTTTTGGTTATGGGTTGGTTGGACTACAGCAGCATATGGCTGCTGTGGGACGCAACTGTAATGGATGCGTCTTACATCCTCACCGTCCATCTGTCCTGACGGTGGGACCCCACCTTGATGTATGTATTCCTTGGCCACGCCGTCCATATGTATGGACCTCATGTGAGACATGGGATCCATCTATACCGTCCACCCATCTCCTGCTGGTGGAGCCCACATGGGGTAGGCGTTATATCCTAAACTGTCCAGGAAGGTGGACCCCATCCTGATGCATGTATTTCATGCACACCGTCCACCCATTTGAGGCCAACCCTGCACATGTCACGCGTGTAGATGGTGGGACCCACTTTGATGAATGTGTTCTATATGCACACCGTCCAGAGATCTCTGGACAGTGCTGCGACACCTACCATGATGTATTTTATATCCTGGCCATCTGTCGGCCAGTCACGTGTGTGGTCATCCATACCGTCCACATGGAACATGCACGGCTGATGATATATGTGTTGTATGATGCACACTATCCGGCCATGATGGGTGGGCCCACCCGTTGTGTAATCCCAGGGCCCACCATGTTATACTTGTTTCATCTATACTGTCCACTTATGCGGCCCATTTTTTTTTCTTGTATGCGTTGTATTCATACCGTCTCTCCAAGGGACCTTCATGACACATGTACTTTACATCCACACCATCCAGAGAACGGTGGTACCCACCTTGCACTTATGTGTGCTGTCCACACATGGGATGTGGGGCCACATGGTGTATGTATTTTATATTCACACCGTCCAGCTTCCTGGACGGTGGGAACCACCAGGATGTACGGGTTCAATTCAAGCCACCCAAGGGCTGTGGATCCCACGTGATGTACGTATTTTATCCCCGCTATCTATCTGATTTTTTTTTATTATTATTATCTTTATGTGACCCACCGTGTTATATGAGTTCTATTCCCACCGTTGATGTATTTGTCTTACACCCAAACTGTCCCTTTTTGGATATGGGCCCAAAGTGACGTATACCCGGCCCATGTGATGAGGCCCATTGTGATATATGTTAGGCCTATTGGCGTGGTCCGTTTGATGCATATGAGACCCACGCGTAGGGCCCACTTGTTGTGTATAAAGGCCCATTAGTGCGGCCCATTGATACGGCCCACCTTGATGTGTATGAGGCCCGTTGTTGAGGCCCACCTTGCTGGGCTTTGTGGCTCATCCATCAGGCACACCTTGATATATTTTGTGGCCCATTCGAGAGGCCCACTTTGATATACTTGTGGCCCATCATGATGCATTTTGACCCATGAACGGGGCCCACCTGTTGCGTGTTTTGAGGCCCAGGTGCAGGGCCCACCTGTTGTGTATTCAAGGCCCATGGTTGAGGCCCAGTGCAATGTTTGTATGGCCCGTTAAGTCGTGTATGAATCCCTTGTATGGACCACTCCTTGGGAGCGATGATGGTTAAATGGCCACGTTGTTAGGTAATGATGGTTTAATGCCCACATGTGGCCTTCCCTTATGTCTTGTTCGGTCGATTTCGATTATCGTGACCGATTTACCAATTCTGATTATCGATTAATCCGATTATCGTGACCGATTTACCAATTCTGATTATCGATTGGTCCGATTATCGTGACCGATTTACCGATTCTGATTATTGATTGATCCTATTGTCGTGACCGATTTACCAATTCTGATTATCGATTGATCCAATTGTCGAGATCGATTTGCCGACTTTGATTATCGATTGATCCCGATTGTCGAGATCGATTTGCCGACTTTGATTATCGATTGATCCCGATTGTCGTGATCGATTTGCCGATTCTGATTATCGATCGATCCGATGGTCATGACCGATTTGCCGATTCTGATTATCGATCGATCCGATTGTCGTGACCGATTTGCCGACTTTGATTATCGATCGATCCGATGGTCATGACCGATTTGTCGACTCTGATTATCGATCGATCCTGATTGTCGTGACCGATTTACCGATTCTGATTATCGTGACCGATTTACCGATTCTGATTAGCGATCGAGGATGATTATCGTGACCGATTTACCGATTTTGATTATTGATCAATTTCAATTGTGGAGGCTGATGTTGATTGTCGAGGCCGATTGTCGAGACCTATATGATGTATATGCGAACCGTAGTTGAGGCCTATTGTGATGTATTCATAGCCCATGGGCAAGGCCCATTGTGGTGTATTCGTGGCCTATGGGCAAGGCTATTGTGATATGTATTAGGCCCATGATGTATGAGGTATTTGATGTATTCATGACCCATGTGTAGGGCCCCCATGTCATGTATTTGAGGCTCATGAGCAGGGCCCACCTGTTGTATATATATGGCCTTTGAGTAAGGCCTATGGTGTTGTATATTAGGTCCTTGTGTGAGGCCATGAGTCCACTATATGTTAGGCTCTATGTGGGCCATTCCTTGGGGGTAATGTTGGTTAAATGTCCACATTTTCGAGGTCGATTGTCGATGTCGGTTGTTGATATCGATTTATGAGTATGTGACAGCATAGCATCATGTTATATACCCATACGCATCATCTGCATGTTTGTTATGAGGTGTGGTTGATCTTTGTATATGTCATTGAGCATGTTGTTATGAGACCCCCTGATAGGCGGAGGTTATCTCACATGAGCGCACAGTATGCGCAAGATTGATGCATAACTAGATTGTATGACTCATGCATCTTGCATTATGATTACTATATGCCCTAGCGACATTAGGGTCATAGCCTCCTCAGGCATAGCATGGATGGCCAGATGGGACACCAAAAATTTATTCTACATGGGGTGGTATAGATATCCTTGGGTGAAAGTCCCAGAACCCTCTTGGTTCCAGTGGTTGCTCCAACGTCTAGACCAAGTAGATGCATGAGTGCATGAGGGCCGTATACCGTTAGGCCGCGTCTCTCACTGTGTCGTGGTCGGTTAGAAGGGGGTACAACCTTACTTACCCTAGAGGAGGCGGCAATGCTAGGCTGAGTCTGACCAGCTCAAGGAATGGGTCCGCTATCGACGAGCCGGGCCCAATATCGGCAGGTGGATAATGAGGTCTCTTCAACTCACCTTATTGCGTGCGATGGGGTGGCAATCTGGTTTAGAGTGTACTAGACCCCGGTGATATTCCAGATTTAAACTATATTGACATGTGGACTTATTGAGCAGGAATTGCATATTCATTTATTCATTCATACACCATCCACTTAGGCTAGTGGTGCGTAACTATTTGTTACGTGTACCTTCACATGGCCAGGATTTCGGTTGGACGCGCGACTAACCTGAGATTAGGAGTTTACCACATTGAGTCTGACTATCCAAATTTAGGTATGGGACTGGTTTGGATAGAAGTCCTTTGTGGTGGACCCCGTAGTCTGCGATACTACGTACCATCATCCCGACTTCACACTCCAAATTAGTCATTACATTCGCACTGTATATTACATTGCATCCGCAGTACTTAGCATTTCGGGTTACTATGTTTCTGCATTTATATGGCCTATACGGACTTAGCAGGATTTACATCTTACTTTGTACCCTCGGTATCTGATATTTGGCTCTCTTTGACTCCTCATTTATATGGCTAATCGAATTGCGTACTGCGTATCGTATGACTCATGGGCATACCAATATTTTCGCTTACTCTGATATCGTATGACTCATGGGCATACCAGTATAATTCTGCTTACTCTGATTTCGTATGATTTATGATTTTACTAGTGTTTTTGATATTGTATCATTATGGGTTTATCAGTATTTCCGCTTACTCTGATTACTCTGATATTGCTTACTTGGCACTTACCTTGTGCACACACTTTCACCACCCTCTAAGCTTTCTATAAGCTTATGCACGATAGATGCGTGCAGGTGTTATTAGGTTGCAGCAACGTTGAGCTTGGAGCGTGCAGTTGTCTTTTGGAGCTTTGATTTTGATTTATGTATTTCCCTTTCAGCATTGTACTCAAATGATTATATTAGTGGATATATGATGATGATGTTGCCTTTGTGAATTGGGTAATCTTGTGGTTATGCTTATTATGAGTTAAATGTACAAAAAAAAAAAAAATCCTCCTTGTAGGATCCCAAGATCGGAATCTGGCGTATGAACGTTAGAAGTCGAGAATGGGGTACTACGGAGGCTGTCGGCACCGGACTCGGCGATCGTGATTCCTGTGAATCCGATTTCTGGGTTTGGGGCGTGACAACTACGGGGAGGCTCGTCACCCCAGTGTAGGCCGACAGCTCAACCAAGGTGTCCCATACCACCATGCCTGACTCATAAGTCTTAACGGATTGTGGTACCATGGTTAAAATGGACTTTTACACTGGTGGAGGTATCTTAGATTCAAGTAGGTAAACATACAATAGGCCAATCGGTTTGTTAGGGAAGTTCGATCGGTATAGGCACATGTCAATTTAATCGACATGGAGCGCATAAGCACCCCGTGTGGCCTAACCAGTGCCGACAATCCTCGTGCGACCCAGATTTATCGAATTTTCCCAATGCGACGCGACTAATTCAGCCACCTGAATAGGGACTGTTACCGATTTCCTGGACTACATTGTAGCCCCAATCTTACTCAGATGTAGCGAATAAATACATGTGATAATCATTTCAGCATTTGACAAACAATTTAAGTAAATACTTCATTTGAGCATTTTATCAAACACCTTAAACATGTTAAAAAACACTTGCATTTTATTCATAAATTGCGTAGAGGGAAGTATGATTACATGAAATAAATTATATATATGTACAAGGTAATGCAAAATACTATCTTATACTTGTAATAAGTACAAGTCATCAACAATTTCTCATTTAGACAATTCATCAAACGATTAGACTACACTATACCAAATACATAGACTAGGTTAGTTACAACACATATTTTAGTGATTCCTTATACAGAGATGTTAACTTACATATGTCAATGACTAACCCTAGATCAGAAATCATGGAACGTACAAATCATATTCAAATACTCTTTCAAACATTTCAACAAACACATGAAATGCATATTTTTCCCAAAACAGTTTATACATGTATATTATACAGAAATCGGTGTATTTAAGACAATATGACAGCAATTAAGTTAGATATAAATCATTAGCTGACATTGAAAGCATTGAAAATCATAACCTAAATATTTATAGTTTGCACCTTTCATCGGAATACACGATTTGGACGTGGTTCGAATTCTACGTTCCCGAAAACGGAACGTCGAGCACTTAAACAATGAAATAGGTTAGCTATTTCGTCGAAACAGGAGAGGTGATTCAGCACGTGGAGTAGCAGGAAAGAATCACAGCAATGATCTCCTTATTTCTCTCCTCTCCTTACTCTTTTCTCTTCTTTTCTCTCTTCTCTCTCCTAAGGTTAGAGAAATTCGTATGGAATAGAAATAGGGTAGTTTAAGGCCTTTAAATAGGCTCAAAATTGGTGTCAATGGCCCTAGGGCCATGGTATACTTAGGTTATAACCAAAGGGTGTCTGTTTTTGACAAACAGGACCCTTAAGAAGGTCCATTACTCACCTACGTCATAAGGCAAGTTCTCTAACCATGGATCTAAACCAGGTTATGATTTCGGTGCAATTGGGTTAGCGGATCGACCATGAAGGACATGTATCAGATCAACGATCGTTGTCCCTCGATCAGGGCTATAAGTATATAGATAGGTGCAGAGAAATTTTCCTAATCTATGGGTGAAGTTCAGTCAGAATCTGATGGTTTGAAGTCTTCAATTTCACCCGTAAGCGAATGACCCAATTCACTTAAGTTTCTATATATTTTCTAAAGATATTCGCGTTTCTCACACACTTCACTCAGGGCTGAAGTTGTGTGTTTCTGAATACTATCTGGGCTCGATTCCAGCGATGGTTGTCAAGCCTAATAGGACAGACATAATCCTATAGTTTTGCGGTCATCAGACCTTCGACGTGCAGTCTAGGTCCGATACGGAGTTTCAATGTACTCCCAAGAGCGATAAGCTCTTGGGATTTCTCCTAAGTTTTTAAGGGACATTAAGTCAATAGTATTAATGATTTTGGGTCTTGCCATTTGTGGAAATGGTGGTTCGAGTTAAATCCACCAATTATTTAGTTTAGTACTTAACTAAATTTCACCCTAATTATGACAGAATAAGGTCCTAGGGTAGTTTTATATCCTTTTTTGGCACTTTTAGTTAGTATATTATTTTAATTATTTTTTTAATAGTTCATCATTAAGTCTACTTTATCTCCACCAAATTTCATTAAATTTCATATTCTAAAAAATTCTAAAAATTCTGGAAGTAACAGTTGTCCGAACTAATAATTTTTAAATAGTTGTCACATCAACCTAGATTTAACTATATTAAATTATTTTATTTTATTTTTCACTTATTTTTATATAAAACTATACTTATCAAGCTTCAATTTGACTTTTTAATCACCTAAATCGGAGTTATATTGAGGGAGATATGACTTTTTGAAATCGGTTAAAAAATGCAGAAAATTGCAGCGAGGGTCCACTAAAATTTGGTGCACCGGCACGCGCCGCTAACCAGGCGGTGGCGTCGCGCCCCTCTGGTGGTCCTGTTGGTGATTCCGTCACTTGATTCTTGAAATAAGTGTATCTTACAAACCGAAATGAGTTATTCTACATGCAATATATGATTTTGGGGTATGAGAAGCTAAGCTATCCAAATAACCTGGTTATTTTGTGAGATTCCATCAGGTTATTGGTCTAAAGTCTATTTTATTTGTATTTTTACTATTTATAGTAAATTTTAGTTTAATTATTATTCTTCATTATTTAAACTTTAGGATTTGTATCTAATATGAAAGTAGTTAGAAAATTTGAAGAATAAGGTGGTGAAAGGTGAGATTTTTGAAGGAGATGGGTTGGAAAGAGGATTTGAGACTTTGGGATTGAGTTTTAAGAAGTCGAAAAGGTGTTATGATAGACTCATTGCCCAAGGACGTCCATCTCCAAGTTGACAAAAAATCTGGGACATTACAGTACAACTCAGATGGTGGCTTTAACTGAGTGGTTTCAAATTCCAAAGTCGTAGCGAGCAACTCATCCTTCTCTCAAATCACATCATCATTGGATTCAGAGGAGTCGTCCAAATATGTTTCATAAGAATTAGAAGGGTCGATTATAAGGGGCTCATCCTCCACTTTTAAATTAGACATGTCAGGTGAGAGGAGTAGCTCATTATAACTAACCACTTCGTGTACGTCTTAATCATTGACCTGGACCAAACTTGAGATTGATTATAAGGGAATTTGGGTTGCACCTTCATAATAGTCATCCAATACGCATCATCGTCTAATTCCGTGCAGTAGTGCACACTTGAGATGAGATCGCTTTCCTCATATTTCATTCCTGAATTGGGTTGAGGTTCGAATAAACTAACCTTTACCTCATCATTGAAATCTTGTGTGTCATATGGTGAGGGAGGTGTGTCATCATTACTGTATTTGAAAGATACCCACGTCTCTTGACCATTCCTTTGGACCGTCATCGAGATCGACTCATCGAAAAATTGAACCATATGCTCATTAATGGACTCCAACTCCTCATTCGTAATTTCAGAGTTCTTCAAAAGCGGGTTAAGATCACTTTCCTCATATTGTATTTCTGGAATGAATTATGGCTAGGATGAAAGAGCCTCCTCTACCTTATTAAGGTGCAAATTAAGCGCTTCCAACGATTTTCTAATTTTCGTAAGACAGGCCATGTTACACTGAAATGAATCCTCTTGGATTGTTTCTGATTGGATCTCAAAGGTAGGGGATCCAAAAGAATAATCATTATAACATGTTATTGGTTCATTTTTCCAATTTTGATGTTTTCACTGGTTATAGTAATACGGATCATAAGTGGGAGAATACGATGGTTGATAATAGTCCTCACTCCCATAATTATGGTCGAATAAAGACTTATTAACCAATGGAGTATAATATTCCAATTTGTTCTCGATGATGGTTTGAGAAAAATCTTGAGATATGGGTCGAATTCCATAACAATCATTAAACGTTCCTCCCCAATATCTCTTATCCATCTCAGCATAATGACGTACCCACTCTTCCATGGTGAAACCCTAACTTTGAGTCTACTCCTAAAAGAAAATAAAATAAAAATCATACAGTAGTATGGAAAGTAAAAGGAGGAGAAGTTAGAGAAGGAAGTTATCATGTTAGAGTGCTTATGTTAAGATCCTGTAAGAGAAAATAAAAGAAATTAGTTTCTAAAGTTATAAAGTTCATACAAACCTAAAAACAGGAAGTAAGTTAGTTCTAAAAACAAAAGAAAACTTAAAATTAAAAAGTTTCTAAAAATTAAATAAAACCCTAAACCTAAAAACAGAAAAAGTACAAATTAGACAAAGGTTACCACTTTAGAGAGTCTAACTCAAAATCCTACAAAACAAGAAAGTTAGGTTAGTTTCTAAAAATGAGAAATAAGAACCTAATCCTAAAGTTAGGGAATCATAATCTTAACTTAATTCTAAAACTAGTTAATTTCAGAAAAACTTAACCGTCAGTCCCCGACAACGACACCAAAAACTTGTTCACACCCCAAGTATAAGGTTGTGATGTAGTAATAAGCTCGGTAAGACTGAGGTCGAATCCATAAGGACTGAACCTTGTATGTAATTTGAAAATAACCAGAACTAGAACTAAAATAAGATGAAATCTAAATCAAGTGAATATGAGGGAATAATGGTGAAGTATTACTTTAAAACTGGTGAAATTTAAAGGTAGGAAACTAGGGTGCCAAGGATCCACTTGTAGAGATCAGGGAGATCTACGCTTGATTCATAAACTCAACTAGACTTCGAGTCTCATCTTCATCCAGTTGGAAGATATACCATGAAAATCAAATCTGAACTTCTTCTGATCTAGTCTTCAAGAGATAAGATGGATGTAAATTAGAATGGATTCCATCACGAAACCATGCCCGTGAGACAAGGTAAACAACAAAATTAAACCAATCCACAGCCAATCTGAGAGATGTATGAATGTTAGGAAGGATTCCATCATCCAACCATGTCAAGGGGCGATGGTGAACAACAGGGCTTCCCGACTTCATAATCATAATAAGGGAAAAGAAATACTAAAAGCCATCGCAGATCTACTGTAATTTCAGTCACAACAAACCATTAAAAACTAAAGGCATTTCTTAAAATCAAACTAAATCAAAATCAGTTCAACAAGCATGAATCAAAGCCGTAGAGTTTTCCCATCATGCCACAAGCTTCACCTCTTAGCCCTAGCTAAGAGGTTTAGTCCAACATAATGAGGTTAGAGCTCTCCAAAATTAAAAATAGAAAAAAGAAAAATAGGTAAACAAAAAGAAAAATCTAAACTAATAATTCTCTCTCTATTGCACTTCACGTCCAAAAGATGGATCCCCGTCTCTCTCTCTTCTCCTCTTTTTTGTAGCAGTGGGAAATAGTAGGAATGTCGGTCGAATGGCATCTACGCACAAGAGTAGAAGTTTCACACAAGAGTGCCGTGTACGGAAGAAAAAGGGACTCTTTTCGCACCATGCGCAACGAAAACGCGAACCAACCCGTGCTTAGCCTGATTTTTAGGACGATGCACGGCCTCACATTGTAGTCTAGCTCCATGACTAGGGTCAGTTCTTGCTTGAACTTCATCTGGATGGTCCGGATGGGCCATACGATCAACGGTGGTGGGCCACTACTTCCCGGATTGTCTGGAAGTCGCGGACGGCATTCCTTACGCATGGCAGTTGCGCTGGACCTTGTGGGGCCCATTCTCGGTGATCTTCCAGTGAATCAGCGTCGATAATTAGATTCATAAGATTGATTTAAGCCAATATTCCAAGTTTGAAGTGGATCGGAGCTTTGGGTGGACCACACCACTAATCAATGTGGTGACTGATTCCTTGCTTTACAATCTTCTTCTCGTGCATTGTTGCACAAGAACAATAGGGTTTTCGTCCCCCCACCCCCCGGCGGTCCCCTCCCTCCCCCTTCCCCCCTGGACACAATGAGCGGCTTTGATCATAATTTGGATGATCATGGTGGGCCATCGCCATTCCCAGCAGACGTACATGCACAAGAAGAAAGAAAGGAAGTTGCTTCTTTCGGATTTTTACGGTCAAAAGCGGTTTGACCGTCTTTGGTGTTGTCGTGCACGGCTAGTGCACTATGCATACACCACTCAATGTGGGGTCCACTGTGATGTTTATGAGAAATCCAATCCGTCCATCCATTATTTCACCTCACTTAAGCTGTTGAGACCAATTTTGAAGCAAATCCATATATCAATGGGTCCCAAATTGACAATTCATGGCTGATCTGACCGTTGGACTACTTCACAGGGATACAAGGGCTGAAATTTGACGTGTACAGTTAATTTATGGTCCTCAGGTCAGATCTGAAGTTTTGAGCCGAATGGATGGTGGGAACCCTGTAATCTTGCTTTCTGGACGATTTTCGGGTATGTTTAACGTGAATGGCTTGATTTTCACGGATCTTAGTCGTGTAAATTCATCGATCTCGATCCCCTGGGGTCTGTCCCTTGCCTTGGTGATTTGAGAGCATTAAATCGATGCTTTTAATACCATTCTTCAGTCCAAGCTCCTAAACACACCTTGCATTACAAACACGATTAAAATAGGCCGTTAAATAGTATCATGTTCATAAAATTAGGTAATAACTGGGGTCTAATATGCAATATTAGACCCTCAACATATATCTCTTAAATTTCATTATGTATCAATTCCAAATATACATATAGTGGTGAAGATTCAAATTTTTTTTCTTTCTTTTAATATTTTATAAAATGATGAAATAAATCCAATAGATTTAAAACTGGGTATCATAAGAAGCTTCGACGCATCTTCATGCTTTTGAAAGAGTGTCACAACACGATGATCTTGGAAAAGCATATATAGGCTAACTAGGGGCCACTCAAAGGGGTAGGCAGGTGAGACAATTGCTTAAGGCCCCCTAATTATGAAGGCCCTATATTATAGCAAAATTAAACTTTCTTAATTATGAAGGTCTTATATTATAACAAAATTAAAATTAAGAAGAAAAAAAAAAGCCTAATTTTTTTGAAATAAAACTTATTGAAGGCTTACGAAATAGGAACATCTAAAAATTAGTTTACAAATTTGAAATTGAAAATAAAAAACAAATCCTAGAAACTAACACTATCAATAATAACAATCTAACTCTATCATCTCTTTTCAAAATAATAGCATCATTCCCAATAAATTCTTCTCCTAAAATCTAGGACCACAACTACCTACTTCAATTCTAATTAAGTTTTCAAAAAATTAAATTCTAACGTTATTTTTCTAAATTAAATTCTAACTTCATTTTTCTAACGGTTTGGATTTATTTTCGGAATTAAAAGTTTTAAAAGAAATTATAAAAACAGAAATTAATACTCTAATTGAAATAATTAATATAATAAAAGAACTAAATTATTTTCCAAATTGTTTTAATGCATATAGAATACTACTTTTCATACCTGTTACAGTTGCATCTGCAGAAAGAAGTTTTTCAAAACTAAAGATTATAAAAAATTATTTACGAACAATTATGTTTCAAGATAAATTAAACGATTTAGCAATTTTATCTATCGAAATTGATTTATTGGGTAAACTTGAATGCAAAAGTTTAATTAGTAATTTTACATCTAAAAAGGTAAAAAGCAAATTTATGATTTAATTTTGAATATATTATTTTTTTTTAACTAAAAAGCCTTATTTTTATAACTTGCCTAATGCCTCCAAAAATGTTGAGCCACCCCCGGGCTGACTAATGGAAGCATTAGAAGGCCAGGAGCCTAACACTCCTGCAAAATATGCGGCCTTTGTGTGAGTTTTATCTGATACCTTTGGTTCGGGATGCTTCTTTGCACGAAGTATTGTAATATTTTTCAATTTTATCCGTCCAATAAATCCCCACCAATCTAATGGTCAAGATCATCCAATAATTGGCAATATTGGTTTTTCTTACATATAAGCTGGGACGCATAACTGGACATGCTACTTTAAAATAATTGTACGCCACGTATGCAATTTCCAAGTGACATCTTGGCGGAGAAAATTCCAACTGTACAACCAGTATATGGGCCACAAACTTTTTAAGCCTACGTGCTTTTTACCTCCCAAGAATAAGCCCCCAGCTGTACGCCCCCATTTCTCAGGTCGAAAATGCCCTTGCTTTCCTTCCTGAGGCGGATCGCCTGGTGCTCGAAGACGAGCGCTTACGCTCCTCGAACTCCGAGTTGTACGAACGGTTCAAAAGATATCAAAGTTACATGGCCCCACAGTTATGTATTTATTATATCCACAGTTCATCCATATTTCGAGATCATTTCATAGCATTATCAAAAAAATAAAAATAAAAATTCATACCCAAAGTTCAACTGGACCAGACCACAACGAGCAGTGGGAAAATTGATTTTCAACGTTAAAAATTTTGTAGGGCCCACCATAACATTTATTTTCCATCCAATCTATTCATAAGGTCACAAAGATCTGGATGAAGAGGAAAAACAAATTTCATAATGATCCAAAACTTCTGTAACCCCTAAAAGGGTTTCAATGGTATACGTTCAATTCCCCACTGCCTTTTACAGTGTGGTCCACTTGATAGTTAGATCTTTCTTATTTTTTGTCTCAAGCTTTACTATGAGCTCTTAAAATAGATGGACGGTTTGGATATAACACAGACCTCATGATGGGACTCACAAAAGCAACCAATTTTCCACGGCAAAAAAAAAAAAAAGAAAGCAGAGAGAGACTGGCGTGGCTAGGATACGGCTATAGCTACGGTTATAATCCGTAGTGATAGGCCTTTTGTTTGCATTGCTTATTCTACGATTCCACCGCAACTCGCTGTAGGATTTGAGGATGGATTGTGGAATCCGCGATTCACCGCCGATTAAAAAAAAAGGCCTATAGCTGTGGATTATAACCATAGCTATAGCGGTATCCTGTGCACTTTTTATTTTTAATTATTTTTAATTTTTTAATTTTTTAATTTTTTCACATGGAGAATTTTATTCTACCTACATTTTTCTCTAACACATATTTATATAAATATGTATATATATAAAAAAAATTCTCTCCTTTTTTCATTTCTTTTTTTATTCATATAACAAGAATATCTTCTAAACTAAAATTAGTTACTTGACGTACCTTATATGATTTTGGGGTAGGAGAAGCTACTTTAGCCAACCAACCTGCTTATTTTTCAAGATTCTATCAGGTTGATGGTCGAAAATGCATGGAAATGACCGTGAAGTGAAGGGAATTGATCCTGAAGTGCATCGAAATGACCGTGAATCTAAATGGAATTGCCAGAATTGACCATGAAATGCATGGAAATGACCATGAAGTGAAGTGAATTGACCGTGAAATGCGTGGAAACGACTGTGAAGTGAAGCAAAATGACCGTGAAGTGCATCGAAATGACTGTGAATCTAAATGGAAATGACCGTGAAATGCATGGAAATGACCGTGAAATGAAGCGAATTGACCGTAAAATGCATGGACATGACCGTGAAGTGAAGGTAATTGACCGTGAAGTGCATGAAAATGACCGTGAATCTAAACGGAATCACCGAAATTGACCATGAAATGCATGAAAATGACCGTGAAGTGAAGCAAAATGACTATGAAATGCATGGAAATGACTGTGAAGTGAAGGAAATTGACCGTGAAATGCATGGAAATGACCATGAATCTAAACGGAATCGCCGGAATTGACCGTGAAATGCATGAAAATGACCGTGAAGTGAAGCGAATTGAACGTGAAATGTGTGGAAATGACCGTGAAGTGAAGGGAATTGACCGTGAAGTGCATCTAAATGACCGTGAATCTAAATGGAATCGTTGGAATTGATCGTGAAATGCATGAAAATGACTGTGAAGTGAAGCGAATTGACCATGAAATGCGTCGAAATGACTATGAAGTGAAGCGAATTGACTGTGATGTGCATGAAAATGACTGTAAATCTAAACGGAATCGCCGAAATTGACCATGAAATGCATGAAAATGACCGTGAAGTGAAGCAAATTGAACGTGAAATGCGTGGAAATGACCGTGAAGTGCATCGAAATGACCGTGAATCTAAACATAATGGCTGGAAATGACCGTGAAATGCATGAAAATGATCGTGAAATGAAGCGAATTGACCGTGAAATGCATGGAAATGACTGTGAAGTGAAGGGAATTGACCGTGAATCTAAACGGAATTGCTAGAATTGACCGTGAAATGCATGAAAATGACCATGAAGTGAAGTGAATTGAACGTGAAATGTGTGGAAATAACCATGAAGTGAAGGAAATTGTCTGTGAAGTGCATCGAAATGACTGTGAATCTAAACGGAATCGCCGGAATTGACCGCGAAATGCATGAAAATGACTGTGAAGTGAAGCAAATTGACCGTGAAATGCGTAGAAATGACTATGAAGTGAAGCGAATTGACCGTGAAGTGCATCGAAATGACCGTGAATCTAAACGGAATAGCTGGAAATGATCGTGAAATGCATGGAAATGACCGTGAAATGAAGCGAATTGCCCATGAAATGCATGGAAATGACCGTGAAGTGAAGGGAATTGATCGTGAAGTGCATGGAAATGACCATGAATCTAAACGGAATTGCCAAAATTGACCGTGAAATTCTTGGAAATGACCGTAAAGTGAAGCGAAATGACCGTGAAATGCGTGGAAATGGCCGTGAAGTGAAGGGAATTGACCGTGAAGTGAAGGGAATTGACAGTGAATCTAAACAGAAATGATAGTGAAACTAAACGGTCCATTCCCTTCACTTCACAGTCATTTCCATGCATTTCACGGTCAATTTGCTTCACTTCACGGTCATTTCCATACATTTCATGGTCATTTCCAGCAATTCCGTTTAGATTCACGGTCATTTCGATGCACTTCACAGTCAATTTCCTTCACGGTCATTTCCATGCATTTCACGTTCAATTCGCTTCACTTCACGATCATTTTCATGCATTTCACGGTCAATTTCGGCGATTTCGTTTAGATTCACGGTCAATTCCATGCACTTCATGGTCAATTCCCTTCACTTCACGGTCATTTCCATGCATTTCACGGTCATTTCGCTTCACTTCACGGTCATTTCCATGCATTGCACGGTCAATTCCGGCGATTCCGTTTAGATTCACGGTCATTTCAATGCAATTCACGGTCAATTCCCTTCACTTCATGTTCATTTCCATGCATTTCACGGTCAATTCACGTCACTTCACGGTCATTTCCAGCGATTCCGTTTAGCTTCACGGTCATTTCCATGCACTTCACGGTCAATTCCCTTCACTTCACTGTCATTTCCATGCATTTCACGGTTAATTCGCTTCATTTCACGGTCATTTCCAGAGATTCCGTTTAGATTCACGGTCATTTCGATGCAATTCACGGTCAATTCCCTTCACTTCACGTTCATTTCCATACATTTCACAGTCAATTTGCTTCACTTCATGGTCATTTCTATGCATTTCACGGTCATTTCCAGCGATTCCGTTTAGATTCACGGTCATTTCCATGCACTTCACGGTCAATTCCCTTCACTTTACGGTCATTTCCATGCATTTCACGGTCAATTCGCTTCATTTTCATGGTCATTTCCATGCATTTCACGGTCATTTCCAGCGATTCCGTTTAGATTCACGGTCAATTCCCTTCACTTCACGTTCATTTCCATGCATTTCATGGTCAATTCGCTTCACTTCACGGTCATTTCCATGCATTTCACGGTCATTTTCAGCAATTTCGTTTAGATTTACAATCAATTCCCTTCACTTCACAGTCATTTCCACGCATTTCACATTCAATTCGCTTCACTTCACGGTCAATTTTGGTGATTCTGTTTAAACCACCAACCATCCACCATTGGCTGGTAGCAGGGGTAGTACCCAATCTGTTTCCGCGAAAGGAGGGGTATCTTTGTCCTCAAATTCGCTGTTCGTACAAGCAGGTCTAAGTTCCCAAACGAAGTTTGTATTGCTTCATAAAACCTGCTAGATAAAAGGTGGGGTCCACGGTCCCAAATTTCTCTAAAAATTTCTCAATGGCTACGGTTTTGGCTAGCCATAGGAACTCCAGCCTTCAAGCACCAGCCATCCGCCTGAAGGAAAAAGGCAGGGGCATTTTCGACTTTTGGCCAGTCGTCCGTACACAGGGGAGTATTCCTGGAAGCTTGAAAAAGAAGTGGACGTAAAATGGCTGGTGGGCCATAAATGGGTCGTACAGTAGGAAATTTCTCGCTTGGCGGCTTCGCATGGTACACCACACTCTGCGGAGTATTAAAGATTTTCTGGTTCGGATCTATTTCTGAGGTCCCACCGTGATATATGGTATTATCCACACTGTCCATCCATTTTTTCATATAATTTTAGTATACAAGCCCAAAAATGAAACAGATCCAAGCTCAAGTGGACCGCACCACAGGAAGCAGCGGTGATAATGACACCCGCAGTTGAAACCTTTCTAGAGCCCATCGCAATGGTTAATTTACATTCGACCTGTTTATAAGGTTACATAGACCTTGATGAAGGGCAAACACGAATATCATCTTGATCCAAAACTTCTGTGGCATCCAAGAAGTTTTCAACGGCATGTGTTTAACCCCCACTATGTGGTCCATTAAAACCTTAGAACTGCCTAATTTTTGGTCCTGTACCACAAAATGATATGAAAAAACTGGATGGACAGTGTGGATAAAATCCATACATCACGGTGGTCCCTTAGATCTCGTGTCTGTTACTCGCTAGGGAGGGGTAGTACACAATCCTTGTCCGTCAGTGTCTTTTTTAGCTATTGACCCGTCTCGTTGACGCATGGATCCACTGCAAAGATTCGTAGGAGTAATTGATACTCCGGCTGTGTATGATAATAATACACGTGCCATATATTAATTAAAAATAAATTACAAAAAAAAAAAAAACTGTCTATATTGTGAAGTCTATTGTTGGTTGAACAACTATAATCTCTGATTCGTGGACACTTGTTTATAGAAATAGGGCCGTTCCTTTTTTCTTTTTTTTTTCAATGGTCCAATAAATGTCCGCCAATCCAATATTCAGATAGCTAAATGAGCTTAATATTTGGTTCATGCTACACCCACACAAGTATATAATTTGGACAGTTTACTCCTACTTGTATGCCAGGTATGCAATTTCTAAATGCATGAGTATCATCCATCACACTTTGCCAGAGTATCAAATCTCGCGTAAAAAAATCACTCTTCGAATCTCCAATGTAGTTAAGGGAGGTGGGTCCAGGTTCTGTTTGGAACGCGGAAATAATAAGTGTGTGGTCGTTGTTACAACTGTCCACGTCCGTTTGAACGGATGTTTAGTTACCATGCATTCGAGATGTGTGGGCCCACCATTATGTTTTTAAGAGATCGGAACCGTTCATGTAGTTTGCCACTTCATGTTCACTCCAATGACAAGAATCATCCTAATCCAAAACTCATTTAGAGCACACCAGAAGCATTGTACAGTCATGCCTAAAACCTATATATTCCTGTGGTGTGGCCCACCTGAGTTTTTTAGTGGTCTGATTTTTCTCATGTGATGAATTGTTTGGATGGTATATAGAATCCATGGTGGACCCCATGTTCCATCAGTAAGTTTCTATGGCAGGTGTCACTCTTCCAACGTCCTCCATTGTTCCCTTCGTTCCAGACCACCTGAGTTATGGATCAAGCTGGATTAAGTAATCGACGCCTAACATGGCTGGGGGCACCATATGTACGGTTCGGATTTCAGATTAACACAAGGTGGGCCCACAAGTCAGGGGAACAAAACGAATGCCTTTATGCCACTCTAGCCAACACATAGGGGTAGATGTGCTTGCATTCGTAGGATCGTTGCAGTAGGACCATTGCTCATCTCCTTCTTTGGATCCACAGAAAAACAGTACAGGTATGACTTCTCTTTCTTCACTGCTAGCACCTTCTTTTGTTATTTTTAAGGGTTAGATAGGGTCCCATGCACTCATACTTCATGTTAAATGATGATCTAAACCGTTCATGATCATAGCTTCCACACTAATGAGAACATGAACGGTTCAGATTAATCCAAGGATGCAATTAGAGAGCAGAAACTGGTAATTGTGGTGTTTACCATTCTAGTGCATGACACATGTTTGATCTTTAAAACCAGGTGCCATGGAATTCATCGGTTCGATGGCGGCGGAAGTTGCAAAGGAAGTTGGAAAGGCTTTGTTCGCGCCGGCAAAGCACCACACTGGTTATCTTTTCTACTATAAGAGCAAGATCAACAACCTTAAAAGCGAAGTCGCCGAGCTAGTGCGAACCAAGAATGACATACTAGGCCGTGTGAATGCAGCTCGTCGGAATGGAGAAGTGATCCATGAGGAAGTTCTACAGTGGCTATCAATTGTAGATGGAATCGAGGTGGACGCGGCGAGGTTGGGTGGAGAAGATGAGAATAGGAGATGTTTCAAAGGGTGTTGTCTCAATTGGAGCTCTAATTACTCTTTGGGAAAAGAAGCAGCAAAGAAGTTGGCCGATGTCGATCGGTTCAAAGCTGAAGGGAGGAATTTCAGCTGCGTATCGAACTATCCACCACCGCCTACTATAGATTCATGGCCTACTAGAGAGATCGAGGCTTTTGCATCCCGCGAATTAACTATAGAAAAGATTATTAGTGCATTGGAAGATGAGGAAAACATAATTGTTGGGGTATATGGAATGGGGGGTGTTGGCAAAACCACATTGATGAAACAAATCGGCAAGCGACTAAAGAGAGAGAAGGTTTTCAATGAGGTTGTAATGGTGAGTGTGACTCCAGAACCTGGTGTGAGAAAGATCCAATATGACATCGCAGGTCAATTGGGGTTGGAACTTGCAGAAAAAGAGATTGAATCCATCCGGGCAGGTCGGCTGTTGGTGCGACTGAAGCAAGAAAGTAAGATCCTTGTTATATTGGATGATATTTGGGGAATACTAGAGCTCGCCGATATAGGAATTCCATATGGAGATGATTACAAGGGTTGTAAAATTGTACTGACGACACGAAATACAGATATATGCGATACGATGGGGACCCAAGAAGCGATAGCAGTCAGCATTTTACCCGAAGAAGAATCATGGGATCTATTCAAGAAGAATGCGGGTGATGTTGTTGATTCTCCTGCTATGAAGACGGTAGCCCAGGACATCGTCAAGGAATGTGGGGGTCTGCCTCTAGCAATCGTAACGCTTGGAAGGGCGCTACGAAACAAAGACAAGACGATATGGACCGATGCACTGCTACAATTAAACAAGTCTAATCCAGAGAACATTGAAGATATGAATACGAAGGTATTCGCCTCTCTGGAGTTAAGTTACAATTTCTTAGGGAATGAGAAAATAAAATCATTCTTCTTGTTTTGTTGTCTATTCCCTGAAAATCGTGACATTGATATAGATATATTGGTGAGGTATGGAATTGGGGACGGGCTCCAGGATGGTGTGGATACATTGAAACAAGCAAGGGACAGAGTACATAGCTGGGTGAATAAACTGAAAGCTTCTTGTTTGTTGTTGGATGGTGATGAAGAAGGTTGTGTAAAAATGCATGATGTGGTTAGGGATGTAGCTATATTAATTGCGTCGAAAGAGCATGGATTTCTCGTGCAGCCAGATGGGGAATTGAGGGAATGGCCAGAGAAGAAGTTAGAAAGCTGTAAGAAGATTTCATTGTTGCATAACAGAATTACTGAACTCTCGAATCCGCCGCCTAAATGCTCAAGACTCCAGACATTGTTACTGCAACGCAATTATTCTTTAAAGAAAATCACAGATACTTTCTTTCAAGGGATGAAAAGACTTAATGTTCTAGATCTTAGCGGCACCCGTATTTCGTCACTTCCAAAGTCATCCCAATTCCTAACAAATCTCAGAACGCTGTGTCTCGATGGATGCATATGGCTAGAAGATATATCTCTGATTGGAGGACTGAAGAAATTGGAAATACTTTCCCTCGCATCATCTGGAATCCGTGAATTGCCAACTGAAATTGGAGGATTGACTCATCTGAAGCTCTTGGATTTGACAGGGACTGCATTTCTTGAAAGGATACCACCCAATGTGATTTCACAGCTCTGTTTCTTAGAAGAACTTCACATGGAGGGTAGTTTTAGTGGGTGGGAAGTTGAAGGAAAGAGTGACAGAAATAACGCTAGCTTTGGAGAGGTGGCATCCCTTGCACACTTGACTGCGTTATATATCCATGTAAGAAATACAGATTGTCTTTCACACGATATCTCAGCTGCCTGGAGAAAGCTAACAATGTTCTGTGTATCTATGAGTAATGATAGTTCACATAACGAAAATCCAAGATTTCGAATATCTGCAGGTCATCATACATGCTCCTACAGTGAATATCCAAACAGCACAGTACTAGAAAATATAGGGAATCCTGTTTCAAATTGGGTGAAGGTATTGTTAGAAAGCATTCGGGACTTGTACTTGGTGTGCTGCAAGGGTTTCGCCGATCTTCTACAACTAGAATCGCATGGTTTCAATAGCTTGGAGGTCCTTCACCTTTTTAGATGTAGTGAAATGGAGTATCTCATAAGTTCTGCAGAGAGGGGGGCTCCACCAAAAGCATTGGAGAATCTGGAGAAGCTTGTCATAGTTAGGATGGAGAATTTGAAGATGTTCTGTGATGGTCCCATCCCATCTGGGTTCCTTGGGAAACTAAGAGTCCTAGATGTCTCTAAGTGCAACAACTTCATCACCATCTTGTTGCCCGATCTGCTGCGAAGAGTAGATAATCTGGAGAAGCTCAAAGTGCAAGACTGCCAAGAGCTGGAGGAGGTATTTCAATTTGAGGAGCCTTTAGGACGGGATTTCACCATGCCGCTGCTCTCGAGATTGAGAAAACTGAAATTGAAACATCTTCCAAAACTGAAAAGAATATGGAAAGGGGCCGTATCACTGGAAAGTCTTGGCAATCTAGAGGATCTATACATAGAGAGATGCATGAGCTTAAGATGTCTCTTCTCTGCTGGTCTTGCTCAAAACCTTCAACCGAAGACGTTCGAGAACCTACGAGTGATGTTTATATCTTCCTGCAATGGCCTCAAGAATCTCATGCCGATGAGCTTAGCACGAGGTCTTCCAAAACTCGAAGAACTCTGCATTCATTGCTGTGATGGAATGGAGGAGATTATTGCAAAGGAAGAAAGGGAAACAGTGATGGATAATCGCACTGTTTTCCCTCTTTTGAAGATAATTCACCTGGTTTGCCTGCCAAGGTTGAAGGCTTTATGTCAAAGGGATGCTTCATCTCTTGAATGGCCTTCTTTGACTCACGTCGAAGTCGGGGAATGTCCAAAGCTGAAGAGGCTTTGTATGGGACTTCAAAGTGCTCCCAATCTCGAAGAGATCATCGGAGAAAGGGAATGGCTTGAAGGGTTAGAGTGGGAAGAGGAAGGAAGTGCTGTCAGCTCACGCCTTCAACCTCTGTTCAAGGCTCGTACAGGACAAACCATTTTTAGGTAACATCATCTTTAATAAAAGGGTCCACAACTCGGTTTTTCAATCTACTAAAAGCTTAATAGGTTACAATCTCATGTTTTCCTTGGATCCCAAGAATCTCATGGATCCAAAAAAAAAAAACTCAAGTAAGCCGCATCATTTAAAATCATGCTTAAAACCTCTACAATTGTGTCATAGAGCCCACCTGATTTTTTTTTATGGCTTCATTTTGGCTGCCAAGGAGAACATGAGAAGACAACAGATTGGATGTCATGAACACATCATGGCAGGCCGCACACATGTTGTAGGTTAAGCTTAACCTCTAGAGCTTTTTAGTGGATCCAGCCTCCTCAGGAGATTGTTATGCAAAGCCACAACTGAAGAGTGGGACATTGAAAACTGATGAGCAATTGTCAGGATCATCCTTTCAAAGCCATCATTGGGCCATAGGCTATTGAGACTAGCTGAGGGAAGATGAACAATCACAACCATCCCACCATCTCTGCATCCCTAACTCATGACGTTGGTAAAGTGCATGGTTTGGAAATGCCGAACTGGTGGCGGACTCTGTCAGTCTCCGGGTCGGATAAAATAAATATTTCTAATGTACATGGTTTTGGGCCTTAAAATGACCAGGAATACAGCACTTGTGTTATGTCAATGCATGTCTAGACTCTCTCTCCCTCTACTATTACACACTCAAGAGACATTTATTTGCAACTATGTTTCTAGTAATGTGAGTTCTGATGCAAAATCTCTGTTCTGCACTGCATTTTTGGATTCTAATCTAATCTTATAAGGTTTATATACACATCCGGAAGCTCTATCTGAGCCTTTTTTGCATGTGGTAGTCAGAATTTCTTTTACATTGGCTTCAAACTTCTGTTTCATGCACAGAAATTGTGATTCTTTTGACTGAATTTCTTCATGCTCTCTCGCCGATGGAGCTCTTCCAAGAAAATAGTCCCCCAATTTCTAAAAACAGAAACATGATAAAAAATAATAATTTGGCAAATCACCCTTCACAAATACATGCCTATTAAATTCTCCTCTCAAGCTTTCTAATTCTTCAATCACAAAGCTAATTTTTCAAATCTTTCCTCCTGACAAATTCTCTAGGTCATCTTTTTTAAGTGCAAGTCTCATACATTCTCTTATTAACTTCTACAGACCCGAATCGAGCTTGATCTCTAACTGACCTTTCAAACCCCTTCAATTAACTTGATTAAACCCATTAACAAAAATGTAAAAAATTTTGTTTTTCTCTTGCTTTTTTCTACTTCCTAATATTAACAACTGTTTGTTGTGATGGTGAATTTCCTTGTGCTGAATCATACAAGAATGCCTACAAAGCCTCCCATTCCACAATCCAATTCTTCCAATTCGAAGGCTAAATGGAGCACGGAGCAAGATCGATTCTTTATTGATCTACTAACGAAACGAGTGAGCAATCAAGGACCGAATGGACAATCATGGACAAACGATGCTTGGAGATCCATTCTAAGTGAACTCAACAAGAGATTTGAAGTACGGCTGCAATTGCAACAAATAAAGAGTCACCAACATTTGCTTAGACAGCAATACTTCATTTGTAAGGCTCTTCGCAGTCAGAGTGGATTCGGTTGGAATGATGAGCTGCACACAGTAACTGCCGATATACAAGCGTGGGATGATTATATCCAAGTACGTGCAATGTTACAAATACATACATACATACATACATACACATATATATGTATATGTGTGTGTGTGTGTGTGTGTGTGTGTGTGTGTATAATTTCAAATATTAGAAAAGCCTAACTTTCATTTCTAACACAGGAACATCCTGATGCAAAGCCTTTCAGATGGATGAGATTTCCCTTCTACGATGAATTAGCTCGTTTATTTGAAGGTATTCTCATTATTTTAAGCATAGTTTGGAAACTTGATTCGACTCGTTGTCTGGCTGAGTTAGGTCAACTTGAAGAATTGAGTGAGTCTTTAAGGCCCTGTTTGGATAGTTAGATAATCATATAAGCATAATTCTTGGTTCGAGGTACATCTACACTGGGACCCACCATTTAAACAGTTAATTTTAATTATTTGAGTGACATGTTTTAGTAATTACTAAGGGCCCATTTGGATACCACCAACTAAGTTATTTTTTCTACTTACAGCAGTAGATAAGTAACTTATTTGAGATGAGTAAGTTTGGTTTATGATCAATTATAAGTAGCTTTTTTATTTAAGGTTACTAAATCACTTCAGTTTAATAAGTAGAAATCAAGATAAGCTACTTAAAGCATAAGTAGCTTAAGTAACTAACTATCCAAACGCCCCTTAATCGACTCGACTCAATATTTTAAGAACTAAATTTATAATATTCAATGCATTTAAAACTGTTGAAAACACAGATTCGACCTAGTCATGGCAGTCAGCAAGTTACCATGAGACTCAACTCAAAATCTCATTGAGTCGAGTCGACCCACTGTTTTAGAACTATGATTTTAACTGATTGCACACTGTTTAGTTAAAAATTAATAACATCTTTTCTGTAGGCGGCAATGTTGAAGAAAAATATGCTACTTCTAGCATTGACCATGAGTCCGTCGCAAGTGCAACTGTCGCAACGCAAAAGGCGAAGATTGTTGAAAATAGCATTGACACGAAAGATTATGCTATTGTGCAACACGCTCGTACGAAAGAAGAGAACTTCCATGAAACAAAACAAAGTAAAATAGGGGAAGATTATTTTACTTTTTCAAGATGCATGCAGGAGCTACAGAAGTTGGAAGCAGAGCTGACTATGGAAGAGATTGTCAAAGCAGTGTCCTTGTTAAAGGATGAAAAGAATGCTATCGCATTTATAACTTTCAATGAACCTCTACGTTTGCGTTTTATACGATCCTTGTTAAACAGTAATTAGTATTGAATATTATATGAGTTTAAGATAGCATTTGTGACTACAACTTTATTGTTCGCACATTTTCAAAATGATTTTATGTTTTGAGTTATTATTTTTTTTAACACTTCGCTTATGATTATGAGGTGAAATTTCCACTATGTGAATATTATTAATGTTGTGGTTGAAAACCTCTTTTTGATGAAATTCTAGCAATTGCCAATATGTAAAATTGTTTTTGGTGATGAAATTAGGGATTCGAAGCGTGATCATGTCCCCATCCCCCCACCCCCCAATGTGCATGTAATTCGATTGTTCCCAGCAGTTTGTGGGCTCCACTTGTTTACAACCACTTGTGGGTGGGACCCATAGCTCTCCCCTTGTTTGATTTGTGAAAGAGGATAGGTTGGAGAGTGATAATGGGTTATCCTCTTTATCTCTATCCCTTGGTATCTTCTAACCTATGTAGGACCTCTATTTAGTGGGCCCCACATGATCACCAGGTTAGATCATATGGTTGGATTATGGTGATGAACATACTGGTGGGCCCCACTATATGCATGATTGTTAAAGATAAGTCCGAAGTGGTTACACTCATGCAGTGTTCCTATCCACAATAGTTTGGATAGGCATTGTGAATGCTGGGAGATCGGCGGTCACGCTTTCTAGCGTTCTTAGAGTGGTTTTTGCCTTTTTGGGTGTTTATAGAGGGTATGTGATCCTGATTGTCAGTTTGGAGTTGCCACTGGCTACTTAATCTCAAAATCCCGTAGTCGACTAGAACCCGCGGAATATGTAAGGTTGGAGAAATTCGAAAATTCTCCTACCTTAGATTGACTCCTACTCTGCGATCCGGGATTCCGAATAAGGGACTTCAGTTACAAAGAGGGAAGGTGTTAGGCACCCTCTCTGCCCGTACGAATGTTCGGTCTTTACTTGGTGTGGTAAGGAAATCTCAAGGGATGAATGATGTGGTCGAAGCAGGATTAGGCACACACAGATTTCTGATGTGACAAGATCCGAGATTTCGGCAAGCCACAAAGCATATGTCCGAGGATGTGTGTAGAAGACGGATGTGATAATGATTATGCAAAAGTAAAGAAAAGTGGACTAGATCACTAGGAATTTCTGATGTGACAGGATTCGATGTATGGTAAGTCACAAAGCATACGTTCACAAGCAATCTAGAGAAACAGGGAGGTTGAGAAGGGAAGAGATGTAATGATGAATGCTTGTATGAAATGATCTTTGCTTGATCTTGAGTTAGCTAGGACATGGACTACACCATGATCAATCCGGGCTAGACTTGTGGGGTTGAGATTATTGGGATGAGGCTAAGGGGTAGCTAAAAAATCAGGACTTGGAGGCTTGGGAGCTCCCTCTTACCCTCACCCTCACCCTCACTCTCTTCCTCTCTCTCCCTCTCCCTCACTTGGATTTTAGGCTCCTCTTGGTTGTATTTGAAATGTGAAGAGGAGAGGGCTATTTATAGCCTTTTCTGATGGCAATGCGGTAATTGTTGAGATTATGAAGGGTAAAAGCTGACATGACAGCTTAGGATTGGTTGAGGAGAGAGGAATGCCTTGTGGCATGCTCTCATTAGCTCTTGGGAGTTGGTAAAATGGTAAATAAGGTGGGTTGGGGGGGGGGGGGGTAAATCCATATGAAAGTTGACTTTGGGATGAGTGACAGTTGTTGTTCAAAGGAGACACCTTTCCGTTCTGGGGTGGCAGTCGGATTACCGCCCGTGGTAGTCCTACTACCGCTCGGGCTTGGTCTGGTCCGGGCTTCGGTTAGTGGGCTTCATTTGGTGCTCTGGCTCGTACGGAAGTCTTCTTTCGGGCTTTTGGGCTTAAATGGTCGGGTGTGTTTTTAAGGTTTGCACTGATTTGCATGTACGCTTTGGCTTGGGTGATGGTTTAAGGTTCGGATTAGGGTTTAAGCTAAGGTTGGGCTGGTTTTACGGTTTAGGCTGGGTTTAGGGTTTAGGCTGAGGTTTGAGATATGATCATAGTTCTCGGATTGTCTTAGCTTTCTCAAGATACTAGCCTGGGTGGGGTGTCTACAAATGCCCCTCTTTGGCCGAGGTTACGAGCAACTGAGCGCTAAAGCAAGTGGACACCCCACCCTTCTGGTCAAAAAAGGTAGTGGTTCGAATCTGTTGTCTGCCATTACATCATTGTCAATTGACTGTTTGGAAAAGAGATGACTCGCACATGTCATGAGGGTTGAGGAAAACGTTGTGATTGTCCCTGCGCGTCGATGCGGCATTACGAGTCACCAATCACAACCCTTTCATGTCCGATTGTTAATAACATTGGAGGGTAAGTCTGAAAAGTAGGGCCTCTGCGCGTCAATGCGGCTTTACAAGGATTCCCATACTGTTTGGATCCGTCATTTCCTTTGCTACGTAATCACCTATGAGTATTCGTTCCATTTGATCGTCAAAGTGGTTAGCTGCCCTGCGCATCGATGCGGCCTTATGGGGAACTCATTACACCGACTTGGATCTGATCAAACTTTCCAAACATCCCGGACTAGGTATGTGTGGGTAATCTTTTGTTATGTAGTCTGCTGATTCTGATACTTTGGTTACAATGGATTGTCTTCACTTTAAGTTTGATTATTTTTTCCAGAGATAAATCCAATCATTTTTACTCGCATTCGTCTCGTACGACTATCCAGATATGGAGATCGGGCCAATCGTACTTGTATCATATACGGATTCGATCGTCCTCCAAGGAGACCGGGAAGGATCAAATCTTATTTTGCTGTTTGCACTGACCGTAACTGGAGAATATGGAAGATTCCTCAGTGTACTGCGTGCTGCATGCGTTTTTGAAATTTTTTGTTTGAAAACTATTCTTTGGAACTAAATTCTGCAGGGATTTTATCGAAAGTGTTTTTAGGTTTTTTAAAAATATCCATTCGATCTCGTAGGAAGGTGTCGTTGTTCGGTTTTTATTGTGTAAGTTAAGTAAGTAGTCGCGTTGCCTCCACTAATGAGCTAATGGGGCTAACGGTGTTTATTGGAGATAATTTTGATTTTTTTAAAGGGATGAGATTATATATGAAAAAAAAAGAAGAAGAAGAAAATGAAATAAAAAATTTTGTGCCATATATGTCTGTATGTGCTTATGTCTGAACTTGTGCCTGGATGCTGGAATCAGAATGTTGAACTTAGCCCACATAGAATCTAGTATTCTGAGTTATTTACTAGGGATCCCGGTTCACTGAGAGTAGCGCATACTGGGATCATGCCCATTGGATTTGGGTAAAGTTTGACAGAATTCTGATTCGGGACTTATCTTTTCCTTGTGCTTCTTCACTTTGCTTGTTGCCTTGGCTTCCTCTGTACCTGCACTTTTTTGTTTTCTATTTTTTCTTTTCTAGCTATTTTTGCCCGTAGTGCCTTTTCAGGTTTTCTCCACGACCAGCTTTCCCGTCATTTTCACCGGTAGCGTCCTTTCGAATTTTCACCACATCCCGGGTCTTTGCTCTTGCCTGCCCCTTGGCAGCTGTGCTCTTTTTACCCTTGGTGCCTTTTTAGGTTTTCACCAAGTTCACTACATGCCCGTTGTTTTTGCTCGAGGCACCCTTTTAGGTTTTCACCTCGCCCGTTTTGCTTAGGCTCGCTACTTTTCTTTTGATTTCTCTTTTGCTTCTAAAGAAGCGGAAGGCTAGATTCCATTCATTGTCGGCCAATTGGTGAGCTACCTCACTTTTGTCTTCAATTACGACCATAAAGTTGTTGACATTGGGGTAAACTATCATGAGGGGAACGAGTTGGTGAATTGTGTTCTCACTCATTGGGTTTGACTCTTTTTCTTTTTTTCTTTTTTTTGGATTGTGCGCTTTATTCGTCCATTTTTGTTTCTTTATTTTTTTTTGAGACCCTTTATTTTTTGGAACACTTATTGGAGGGAAGGAATGATGATGGAATGTACCTCAGGATGCTAACCTCTTGTTGTTTGACTTCAGCTTTACGATTGTGGTTGTTGACATATTCAGGTAGGATTACCTGTGATAGATATTCACATTGTCGGCGTTGATGGGCTCTGAAAGATCTTTGCCACTAATGATGGTAAGACGAAAGGCACCTCCCGAAAGAACTTCGCGAACGATCAACGGATCATCCCGAGATGGCTTGGAGTTGCCCCTTGGATCTAGTAGGCGCAATAGTAAGATGTGCATTATTACTATGTTGCTAACCTTTCTTTCAGACTTGCTTGTCATTGGTCCGAGCAATCGTCGTGCACTTTATGTCTGCAAGATGTAGTCGGATGTATCGAGCTTACCACCAATCCTTTTCCTTGTCTTCTTGCTTCATTCGTACCCATGATGTAGGATGTTGTCACTACCCACTTTGTCTGCCACGAGAATGCACTCATGACCATTGGATGCTTTTGGGTTCATTCTTTCGATGATGTCCACACCCCATAATAAAAAAGGGCTAGGCTGTTGCCAGGTTATAAAGATTCAAAGCATGCACATGGATCCATTATGCAAGTTTCGAATCTTGAAGCACTTCCTGACATGCTACGATAGCTTCTCTCCATCATTCATCAGCAGGACTCCATCGTGGATGTTCACTCCCCAAGTATAGGGTTATGATGTAGTAATAAACTCGGTAAGACCGAGGTCGAATCCCAAAGGACTGATACCTGTGCGTTATCTGAAACTAAGTAGAACTAGAATTGGACTTAGACGTAATCTAAATCAAATAGAATTTAATTAATAATTGTGGAATAATTATCGAAAACTTAAGGAATTCAGAGGAAGGAAACTAGGGATTCAGAGGATCCACTTATAGAGATCAAGGAGGTCTTATGCCTGCATCAAGAATTATTGAATTTAAACTGAACTTGATCTGGTTTTCAAGAGATGAAAGGTATATGAATTAGAATGGATTCCATCATCTAACCATGCCCAGGAGACAAAGCAAACAACAGGATTAAACTAATTACCAACCAATCAATAGTGCATGAAAGTTAGGAAGGGCACCGCCATCCGACCATGCCCATGAGACGATGGTGAACAACAGGGCTTCCTGACGTAATAAACATAAAAGGAAAGGAACATGCTCAAAGCTATCCCAGACCCATTGTAATTTCAGTCACAATAGACCATTAAAAACTACAAACATTCCCTTAATAATTAAACCACAATCAAGTTCAATTCACAATTAAATAGTTAAATCAACAAATAGAGTCTCCCATCTCACTACAAGCTTCACCTCTTAGCCCTAGCTAAGAGGTTTAGCCCGTCATGATGCGGCCAACCTTAAACAAAAATAAAAAGTAAAAAACCTTTTCCTCTCTATCTCTCTCCCTGCTCCACGTCAGCCCCAAACCGTGCTCACGTCCAGCTTCAAGATTCCTATCGGCCTCCTTTCTCTTTCTTCTCCTCTCTCCTTTATAGAAGACCCAAGGCCGGTGGCTTAGAGCGTGGAGAGGTTCAGTTGGAGACGGACTCTGTGCGCAAAATATAGTCAGCCGCAGTCCTTGCGCAGAAAAAACCCTCCCCTGCGTAAATCTTGCTACGCAGTCAAGAAAACAGCGCCCTCTACTCCCACTTTCCTTGCCGATCAGCGAAATAACTGCCATTTCTTGATCAGATTTTTCATCCCTACAATATGGACGGTGCTGATTCTTCTTAAACATCAAAACAGAGGCCCACAACAGGACTTTACACAGCAGAAACCAGACGCGCACTCCCTGCGTAAAACAAGTTGCGGTGAGTGCTGTGGGGCCCATGATCAATCCTATGCAGTAAATCCACTCCGTCAATTGTCTTTACAACGAAATTTCAGCTAGATGTGTCCGGCTTTGGAATGTTATGGACGCGGCCAAAGGTGGTAATCACGCTGCAATCGATGCAGGGCTCTCCGTTTGTGACCGTTGAAACCAGCACGTATGGGTGCATGAGTATACAATATCAACATGGTTTTGACCATATCGTGCCCCTATGCATGATTGACGGCTTGGATTGATCTTTTTGTCCATGATGATAGCCCACTGAGATCATCCGCAGCCTCTGTTTCGCAGACAGAAACAGAGGACGCAATGCTATTTGAGTCGGTGGTGTCTGTGGGCCCACACTAGAATTCCAATGGAAAATCCACTCCGTCCATTGAATGGCCCTCAAAAAAACGTTCATATTTGATCATTTTTGGATTAAAACCGTGGTGGCCCACGGTTTATTTTATTGCACCGTCGGTCGTCTATTGTGACGGTTGAAAAACGATCGACGTTGACTTCTTTAATTCCACCACCTAGGCTCGGATAATACGGACCATGGGAATATGATGGACGGTCCAGATCACTGATTTGGATGATTGGTGAGGCCCACTACACAAAAATGGACGGACAACGTCCATCTGCTGTTGTCCGTGTGCGAGAAGGATCGGGTCAGCGGTGCTGACTGATCGTCTTGATTCGGTGTACATCGAGTACACTTATGCACTGTGCACTGGCGATGTCAATGGGGTCCACTCGTGATGTATCTGTATAATCCTCTCCGTCCATCTTCTCCCCTTTTAATTTAAGACGTTGAGTCCAAAACTGAAGTGCATCCAGAGATTAGGTGGGCCCCATATCACTGTTTTGGTGACTGATCTGTCAGTTGTGCCACTTCCAGAGGTATCCAATGGCTAAAATTTTACGTGTACGGTTCATTTATGGTCCTCAGGCCACGTATGGAGTTTTGAACTGATCAGATGGTGGGAACCCTATGATCTTGCATTCTGGACACTTTTCAGGCCACTTAAGCTTCAATTTCTCGATTTTCTTGGATCCCTGGCGTGCAAATATGTCAATCTTGGTCTCCTAGGGTCCGTCGCTTGCCTTGGTGACTTCAGACCATTAAATCCATGCTTTTAGCATCCCGATCCAGTCCCAGCTCGTAATTCCACCTTGCAACAGAAACATGATTAAAATAAGCTATTAAACGGTACCATGTTCATATATTTAGGCAACAACTGGGTCTGATATGCAATATTTGACCCTCAACAGTGGACTTTAGACATAATCTTGACAACTTTGCTTGATGGGCCTGACTTCAGGATTCATAGCAGATGGTGTATGAATAGTTCTTCATTTGATCAGGGCATGACTTCATAGGAGAACCCAAAGTTGGATAACCCCGGTGTCACGCCCCAAACTCGGAAACTGGGCTCACAAAATTCCCGATCGCCGAATCCGGCGCCGACAGCCTCCGTAGAACCCCATTCTTGGCTCCCAGCGCCCATTCGCCAGGTTCCGATCCTGGGATGCTACAAGGAGGATTTTCAACATCAGTTTGATTCGTAATAAGCATAACCAAAGGCATAACCCACAACAACAAGCAAAAACTCCATCACATTTCCACTATAATCAAAAACTTTACAAGTACAATGAGCATAAAGGAAATACAATGAAGATGAACAAAACTCCAAAAATGATCTGCCACGCGCCTAAGCCTCAGCGCTGCTGCGATCCAACGTCACCTGCATGCAACAGTCGTGCATAAGCTTATAGAAAGCTTAGAGGGTGGTGAAAGTGTATGCTCAAGGTGGTAATGTAGTTATACAGTATCAGAGTGATGCGGAACATGCTGATGAATGCCAAGAATCCCATTAGCCGTACCAAGGCCATGTGGTGCAAAGAATGATGTCGGCCATACCAAGGCCATGCAATGCGAAATGCAGCTCAAGCATACAAATCCTCATCTAAGTCTACATATCGATACAGCTCAAAATCTGGAATATCACCGGGGTCTAGTACACTCCAAGCCAGATTGCCGCCCCATCGCGCGCAATAAGGTGAGTAAAAAAGACCTCACTATCTGCCTGCCAATATCGGGCTCGGCTCGTCAATAGCGGACCCATTTCTCGAGCTGGTCAGACTCAGCTTAGCATTGCCCCCTACTCTCGAGCGGGTAAGGCCGCACCCCCTTCCAACCGACCACGACACAGTGGAAAGTGCAACCGTCTGGTAATCGGCACTCAGCGCTCATGCACCCACTCGGTCTAGACGTTGGAGCAACCTCCTGGTACCATAAGGGTTTAGGGACTTTCACCTAGGGATATCTATCGCACCCCATGTAGAACAGTATTTCCGGTATCCAATTCTGCCAACCACGATATGTCTGTGGAGGCTACGGCCCTGATGTCGCTAAGGCGTACAGTAACCATATCACTCAATGCGAATGCATGAATCACACTATCCAGTCATGCAGCAATCCTGCGCGTATCGTGCGCTCATGTAGGGCAACACCCCTGTACGAGGCCCCTAGACAATCTACTCGAAGGCATATGCTATGATCAGTCATTTCTCATATCAAGCATACATATGATGCATATGATCATGAATCATGGAACTAAGCATGTTATATAGGATTGATGATAATCATAACAAAGATGGGCCTAGACGGCCTACACATCAGATGTACGAGCCTAACAATGGGCCCTAGGGAAAGTCATAATGCGGACATTTAACCACACTATACTTGTAATGTGGACGTCAAACCACCATTGCTCCCAAGGCATAGCCCTAACGTAAACATCATTACATAAATCATGTTGAGACTGCACATTGTAATGGACCTTAGGTATATCTCATTGGGCCTTCAATACATCAAATGGGCCGTATCATATGAGCCTCATGTTCATCAAGTGAGCCACATCAATGGGCCACACCAATGGGCCTTATGTGCATTGCAATGGGCCATAACCCGTGGGCCTTAGAATGCATTAAATGGGCCTAATCTCATGGGCCTAATGAGTATCAAATGGGCCACACCAATTGGGCCCCATATGTACATCAAGTGGGCCTCAACCCATTGGCCCCATTACATCTTAATGGGCCTCGACCCATGGGCCCCTAATGCATTAAATGGGCCTTATATATATATATATATATATATATCAAAGTGGGCCCTGCATATACATCAAAGTGGGCCCTGCATATACATCAAAGTGGGCCTCAACCATGGCCCACAAGTGAACTGAAATGGGCCTCCCACCATCAATAAATTATATATAATATAATATATATACATATATATATGTAACATATAACATTATATATAATATAATATTGTATATATACATATAACATATAATATTATATATATAATATAATATTATGTATATAAATATATATACACACACCAACACACACACGCGCCCACACACACACGCACACGTACACAGCAGGCCCACCGTCCCTGGACGGTGGGAATAAAACACTTGCATCACTGTGGGCTCCATGTGGGGCCCACCACATTGTTTCTATGCCATCCAACTCGTTGATAAGGCCAAGTGGGCCTAGATGGAGGGTGGGAACAATTTTCACTCTGATCCAAAACTTCTGTGGGCCCAAAAAGGGTTTCAAAGGTAAAGGTTCAATCCCACTGTTTCCAATGATGTGGGCCACCTGAGTCTTGGATCAAGATGATTTTTGGGGTGGGCCCACGTCAGGGGGTGGCCCACCCGATGGACGGGTCAGATGTCAGATAAGCATCAAGGTGGGGCCCACGGCTACAGCCATGCTTGGCTGTATGTCCGGCGTCCGTCCGCTGGGCGCTGGTGCGCTGGCAGCCCTCTCTGACACAGCAACAACGCTGCTGTGTTACGTTATATATATATTTTTTTTGTTTTTTTTGTTTTTCTATGGATTTTACAGGTGGGGACCACTTCTTGCAAATCCACTCCGTCCAATGGCCTTCCATGGCTCAACACGAGCAAAACAAGTCCAATATTGGACATATTTCAGTGTATAAACAATCAGGGAAAGTTTCAATGGTGAAAACTACCATTTGCTATGGTATGGCCCGCCCGAAGGTCTGATTGATCCCATTATTCGGGTCAACGCCTAAAAAGGGCTTGGGAAAGGAATGGATGGTGTGGATTTAATACATACATCAAGGTGGGGCCTACATGAGTGGACCACCCAAAGCTTGAACCAAGCTAGTATTTGTGTTTTCCCATTCAACGTCCAGCGTCCAGGGACGCTGGACGGTCTGGCCATGCAAGGTGGGCCTGCTCAGGTGGGCCACCACTGATGGATGGTGTGGGTGCTACACATATAAGGTGGGCCCCACTTATAAATGGGCCGGATAGAATACCTACTTCACGGTGGGGTCCATTCAAGTGGGCCACATAACCTCATTATCATCACAAAAATAAAATAAAATAAAATAAAAGAGAGAGGGATAGAGAGTGAGACCCGCGTGATGGAGGGACCCCGGCACTATGGGCCCTCCCTTGCACTAAATCATACATCAAGTGGGTCCCATTACATGCGGATCCATGAAATCGAAATCCAACGGTGGAGATCCCTTCTCCACTAAACTAGACGGTCTAGATGACCCTAAGCATGCAAGGAAATAAACATCATGATGGGGTCCATGGAGAATGGCCCCATCATGGAATGATCATGATGATCCAAGTGGGCCATCGGCCACATCTTAGGGTCCAAAGTGAGATCCAAACCATTGATCGGTTGGCCTCACTTGGCCCATCTTAAAAATATCAAAATCTACCCTATCAAAGCACCCACCACTTGATCTTCTTGCTCCCTTGGCTTCCTTAGCTCCTTGTGCTACTCTTTGATAGAGGAAGATGAGAAATGGATGGTTGAGATGAGAGATCTAAGGATGGAAAGGTGGGCCACACATGAGCATTTTTCTCACCATGGGAGGGCTCATACGTATGGATTTTTTTGCTTAAGGGAGAGTTGCAAATGAGAGAGACTTGTAAGGGAGAGAGAGAGAGGGAGGGAGTGATGGGTGATGGAGTGATGGATGGGAGAGAGGGATGGGTGTAAGAAGCTTTTTTGACTTTTTTGGCAAAAGTTGTAAGAAAGGGTATGGGGGTTGTAAGAACTTTTTGACTTTTGGGGTTTGCTTGGAAAAAAGTGAAAGGTGATGTGTACTTGACATGATGGGATTGATTGATTGATGTGACATCTCGTAGAGATTCCCTCGTAATTCGCACGCGCGGCGTTTTTCTAGCACCGAATGCTGGCCCACATCTCCCAACCAGGGTATCGCCTTGGCGCGCAAGTTGCGGCATCGGAACCGCGGCGACAACGCGGTCGCTAAGGTATAAGTCCTGGGTTGAGTCGACTCAGGTTGACGACACGAGAATCCAGGTCGCGCGCAAATACCAATTTAAGGTCGAAGGTTGCCGGAATTCGACCAGGAAAACCGCGGAAGCCTATGGAACGGTATAGTCTAAGATACGGGGCTTACACCCGGGCCTCAGGAATTTTTTCATTGTCTGCTTGCATTCAAGAGGTAAGGATCTTTTGATGCGTACTTTTTTTAGGAGCTCAAGGGATCCCAAGTTCACAATTTCAAAATCGTCCATAACGACATTGACCTTTGTTTCGAACTTTCTGAGGGAATCCTCTAGCTCGAGAGTTGAATCATCATTTTCTACATCCTGGGCTTTGTCTAAACCCATGAGTTTGAAGTCTAACTTTTGATCGAAATCATATGAGTCGATTTTAAACTAGGGTGTTGTAACAGATGTATTTAGCACATTATTGCCTGTGAGATTTTCTACTGTTTTTATGTTTTTGAAAATTTTTGATTTTTTTTTTTTTTATTTTGGCAAATATTTGATTTTTTTTTTTGGTGTTTCTGAAATATCTAGTGTTTTTGGCTGTTGGGAATTTTCTGATTTTTTTTAAAAAAAAAAAATTATTTTTGGGTTTTGACAAGTATCTGAATTTTTTGGGATTTCGAAAATATCTAGTGTTTTTGGCCTTTTGAAATTTTTTGATTTTTTTTTTTGTGAAAGACGGCGATGTGAACCAGGGATTGCCTGATTCAGCTCGAAGCCAAGCACTACTTTCCTTTATTGTGCCGTCTTGGGGATCGTGAACCAATTATTGCCCTACACTCCCTCCCCTTAGGAGGCAGGGCCAAAAGGATCATTAAGTGGGCCCTCATTGTCGTGCCCAAATGTCGTGATAAGTTTGGAATTGGGGTCTGAGTTGGTGTTGGATGTCACTTTTCTCAGTTCTTCCCCGATGCATTGTGACTCTTTGGATTCTTCCAGATCGGGTGGGATCCAGATTGTGGTCCAGTCAATTAGGGACAATTCTTACCCTTGCCTGAGTCTTTTTCAAACAACTCAGTTAGGTTCATTTTGCTCATTTGATTCTCCACGGTGGATCTCAACCTGCCCGCCGGATAGATGATCCCTTCTCTGATGGATTTGATTGATGTGTGGATGAAGGGATCATCCTCCTCTTGCCAATTTTGCCTTCCTCCGGTACATTTGTGCTTTACTATCTCACTCATCGGAGGTAGATATTCCAGTTCTCTCATGCCTGCATTCTCTTGATATTCGAGCTAATAAAAATGTTGGAGTTCGACTAGAAGGAAGACATAGTTTGATCTGATGGGACATGCAAGAGGCATGCAATTCACAGTGTCAATCTTGAAACTATGGTATGTGATATCCTCATCAGAGCATCATATGTCTATGATTGGGATATGTAGATCTTGATGGTTGGATGCTTTTATCAAAAAGATTTGTTCAGGATCATCTAGAATGGTCAGCGCCTTGTCTTTGAAAATGTACTTGGCCTTTTGGTGAAGAATTAAAGAGATGGACTTGACTGTTTGGATCCAAGATCGATTAAGAAGGAGATGAAATGAAGTTGTAATGTCAAAGACTTGAAAGGTGATGGTTGATGTTTTGGGACTAATCAGAATCTCGACATTAATCTCTCCCTCGACTTGTCTCGTAGAGGCGAGAACCACCCGTTCTAAACTCTTCTCTAGAAGGATCGGAGACTGAGTAGATCTAGCCAAATCCTTTTGAGTAGAAGAATGTCCTTCTTAGAAAGTTACCGCATGATTGATGCTGGGGCATGCGTTATGTCGATCAGGGAAGAGGCATTTCCTTGGAGCATGACAGTTGGAGTAGGGGTCAGATAGGCGGAGGTGCCCCTTGCAAGACAGAGGATGCATGGATTAGATTGATTGGGGGTGGCACTTGTAGACCTAAGGGCATGGAGACTAGAATAGTTGAAGATGCCCCTTGCATATTTAAGGGCACAGAGATTGGACTGGCTAAGTGTACCCCTTACAAAATCGGTGGTGGGTTGATGGTGATTGAATGGATGCATTGGACTAGATGACAAGGCGATTCTCCCCAAATGATATCGTTGGTAGGGTTTCCTAATAAGCTGGGGCATACTTGATATGGTGGCAGGGAATTCTGGAGGATGTAGTTGGTGGCAGCAACAGCAGGAGAGGTAACCACAATCCTTTAGCTATCAATCAAATCTTGGACCACATGTTTTAGGGTGAAACAATTGTCCATTGTGTGGCCTCGGGATTGGTGGTTTGCACAATACTCATTCTCATTATAGTTTGGTGGCAGATGGTTTGGTGGGGGCTTAGGCAATAACGGTGTAAGTATTTGCCTTTGGACTAGCATGGCTAGTATCTCACTGTAGGTTTGGGCTATCGGTGTGAACTGCCTAGGTTCCCGGGCCATCTCCATCTGCTGACCATGATTGGGGTACTGAGGAATATCTCTTTGTCGTTGTTGTTGCCATGTCCCTCTTGAGGGGAGAATTGAGCGCCTTGGATAGAAGCGATAAGATTATCTTCTTCTGTTGGATGGATGTCAGGAACACTTCTGTTACCGTTCTCATATCCAGTAGGCCTTCCTTCCACTATCCGTTGTACTAGGGAGACCTGATGAGGCCACCAAAGGGAGATCGTCTCAGCCCTATTCCGGCTTCGACTTATTTCTCGACGCGGATGAGTTGGGTAAAGTTAGCATATGGATACGAGTCAAGATATCTAGAAATACTTGGGTTTGCTGAGTGGATGATTATATAGATTTGCTCTTTGTCATCAATGGTTGTTTTTATTCTGGCGGTCATGGCCCGCTACCGTCCTACGTAAGTTGATAATGACTCATCATTCCTCTGCCTTAGGGCAGCAAGATCCGCCCTTTTGGGCGCTATATTAAGATTGTATACAAAACGATCAATGAAAGCTTGGGAAAGTTGTTCGCAAGTTTTAATTTGACGATAGTTTAATGATGTGTATCAATCTAACGCATCCCCTTTCAAGTATTTTTGAAACAAACGGATCAACACTCCATCATTACCTGCCATAGTATTGAGCTCTCCACAGAATGCTCTTAAATGGTCCATAGGACACCCTATACCATCATATCTTTTGAATTTTAGTACCTTAAAGTTTTGAAGTACCCTGGCATCGGGAAAGAGACATAAGTCCCTGAATTTGGTGGATGGATGATTCACTCCTTGCTGCCTTTGTATCTGATTTTGCATCATTTGAAGTTGCTCCCGTAGCTCCTCGATTTCTGATTTGTTTATCTGCGGGTATCTTGCCCCTTGCTGTATAGCTTGGGCTGCTTCCTCATCATAAGGGTCTATCTCATCGACTCTCTGATTTCTGTGAATGGGGGTTGTTGGAAAGAGGATGGACTCCTAGTGGCGGGAGGTAACTGAAACTGAACTCTGCTCCCTTTTGGGGGAGGGTGTAATGTACGGAAATGGCTCCCGCCCAGGGTATCTGCCAAATCCAGAATGTGACTCCCATTAGGGGGAGTAAGTTGGACTCGAAACTAGCCCCCTTCGTGGGCATCTGCCAACTTTTGTCTGTGACTCCCGTTAAGGGGAATCTGTGTTGTGACCTGATTGTTGTTCCCGTTTCCGGGGAGATGTGTTGAGTAATGTATTGGAAGATATGCGGGAGGGTTGCTCCCGTTTGTATGTTGATGTTGATCTTATGCTAATTTTGTAGGGAATGAAAGAACGGGATTTGCTGGGGGAATAAGAGAGAAAGCAAAGGGAGTTTATGGGATTGAGCTGTTTTGAACACTAGGTTGTGTTGCCTGCATGCTCGGTACGACGCCTGGTACTAGGCGAAATAATAGCTCCTGCAATGCCTTGAGATTTTGGGTCATCTCATTCATAGCTGCGGTAGCTAGTGAGTCTGTGGGAGTTGCCAGAGGTGTCAGCGCCGGTGCTGGTGTCGGTGTCGATGCTTTAGGAGTTGGCAGAGTTGTCAGCTCTTTCTCATGGGTAGCCATAGCCGCACTCGATCCATAGCCGCACGTGATCGAGTAGTCATGGCTCGGATTGATGCCCAAACAAGTGTAAGCCAAAGATTGATTTTTTGTTTGTTTTATAAATGCAATGTATGAAGAATGTCTCTTGAGATTGGAATACCACACACTTTCGAGTTGGGTCTCAGCTAGTGTGCTCTAGCATGTCCCCAGTGGAGTCACCATTCTGTGAACGCTGGGAGATCGGTGCCCACACTTTTTAGTGATTTTCGAGTGGTTTTTGCCTTTTTGGGTGTTTATAGAAGGTATGTGATCCTGATTGTTAGTTTGGAGTCGTCACTAGTACTTAATCTCAAAATTTCGTAGTCGGCTAGAACCCGCTGAATATGTAAGGTTGGAGAAATTCGAAGATTCTCCTACCTTAGATTGACTCTTGGTTTGCGATCTGAGATTCCGAGTAAGGGACCTCAGTTACAAAGAAGGAAGGTATTAGGCACCCTCTCTGCCCGTACGAATGTATAGTCTCTACTTGGTTTGGTAAGGAAATCTCAAGGGATGAATGATGTGGTCAGAGAAGGACTAGGCACACGCGAATTTCTGATGTGGTAAGATCCGAGATTTCGGCAAGCCACAGAGCATATGTCCGAGGATGTGTCTAGAAGGCAGATGTGATGATGTTTATACAAAAGTAAAGAAAAATGGACTAGATTACTAGGAATTTCTAACGTGAAAGGATCCAATGTACGGCAAGTCACAGAGCATACGTTCACAAGCAATCTAGAGAAACAGGGAGGTTGAGAAGGGAAGAGATGTTTTGATGAATGCTTGTATGTGAATAAAATGAAATAATCTTTGGCTTGATCTTGAGTTGGCTAGGACATGGACTACACCATGATCAATCCGGGCTAGACTTGTGGGGTTGAGATTATTGGGATGAGGCTAAGAGATAGCTAAAAAATAAGGACTTGGACGCTTGGGAGCTCCCTCTCACCCTTACTCTCTTCCTCTCTCTCCCTCTCCCTCACTTGGATTTTAGGCTCCTCTTGGTTGTGTTTGAAATGTGAAGAAGAGAGGGCTATTTATAACCTTTTCTGATGGCAATGCGATAATTGTTGGGCTTGTAATGAGTAAAAGTTAACATGGCAGCTTGGGATTGGTGGAGGAGAGATGAATGACATGTGACATGCTCTTAATGGCTCTTGGGGGTTGGTAAAATGATAAATAGGGGGGTAAATCCATATGAAAGTTGACTTTGAGACAAGTGACAGCTGTTGCTCAGAGGAGACACCTGTCCGTTCTGGGGCGGCAGTCGGATTACCACTCGCGGTAGTCCAACTACCGCCGGGGCTTGGTATGGTCCGGGCTTCGATTAGTGGGCTTCATTTGGTGCTCTGGCTCATCCGGAAGTCTTTTTTCGAGCTTTTGGGCTCAAATGGTTGGGTGTGTTTTTAAAGTTTGTACTGATTTGCATGTACGCTTTGGCTTGGGTGATGGTTTAAGGTTCATATTAGGATTTAAGTTAGGGTTAAGCTGGTTTTAGGGTTTAGGCTGCGGTTTGGGTTTAGGTTGGGTTTAGGGTTTAGGCTGTGGTTTGGGATATGATTATGGTTCCCAAATTGTCTTAGCTTTCTCAAGATACTATCCTAGGTGGGGTGTCTACAGGCATGAAACTCTCTTAAGTGTGTGGAGACTCTTGGGAAAGGAAGAAGTTGTTTACAGTCTTGGTCTCCTCGCCCATATATATGAAACCTAAGTTCCCTTGAAATGGTTTCGTGATCAGTTAATCCGCAAATTAAGTCTAAGTGTTGGTATCCATTCTTGATAATATGTTTCTGATCATAGATGATTAGATCTAGACAGTTCATCTCTGGGCATTATAGTCAAATCTTGATCATATATGGAACGCTACTCATATATATTGTTGAGGCCAGATCTGAATTGTGAGTATGAGAACCTTCAGATCAGATCTTGACCATCCAATTCTGGATATTGGTAGATAGATCTAGGCTGCCTATCAAGGACCCATTAGAGATGGATCTAGATCATTTGTGGAAATACATTTTAGATTAGATCTAGACCATCAGTTTCGTGCTTATTAATGATCAAATGGGGAGAAATGCAACAACAACCTACCTGCAAATTGCAATCATCTCTCTCTCTCTCTCTCTCTCTCTCTCTCTCTCTCCAATTCGGTGAGGTCGTGACATTGGGGCCCACCTTATACATTGATATATCCACACTGTCCATCAGTTCTATAATTTCATTTTAGGGCTTGGGCAAAAAAATGAGGCAAATCCAAATCTCAGGTGGGTCATATCACATAAAACAGTAGTGATTGAATGTCCACCATTAAGGACTACATAGGGCCCATCGTTATGTTTATTTGCCATCCAACCCGATGATAAGGTCACACGTATGTAGATAGGGGAAAACATAAATATAAGCTCGATCCAACTCTTTTGTGGCCCATAAAATTTTTTATTGGTGTGCATTCAATTATGATTGTTTCTTATGGTGTGGCCCGTCTGAGGTTTGGATCTTTTTTCTTTTTTTAATCGGGCCATGCCTCATAATGAACTGATGAAACATACATTAAGGCGGATCCCATGGTCTTGTCTATCATAGTGGACCATTGCTCTTATATTTTTAAATTTTTTTAATTTAATTATTGCCCATTAAGGTGGACCATTTTATTTTATTGAACTACTTTATGTGTCGTCCCAAAAGTTATACAATGATAAGGCTCTATTAAGGCTTTCAAGATTGGCATTGAGTGAGAAAGTTGAGTTGCTTCCAACAATTTGAATCAGATACGATCCAGCTCTATAAATGAGTTGCAATCAACATCTGCTTTTGGAGCTGTGGTTGATCTTATTGTCTTCAATGGCCGCAAGAATCCATAGTCTCTTTGTAGGATGTTTCTTTAGTATGTTGCACTATTTTCTCAAAGTCGTTCTTCTTGTTGTAAATCTGACAAAGAACTCAATCATCTAAAAAAGATTTCTCAACGAGCTTGATTAAAATTTTTCCATAGTTTCCTACCAATTCTTACATGGAGTTATTATTCTATATTATAGATATTTTAAATCCGTGAGTCCGCTTTTATGGCTAACTTGATGATTGGTTTAACTTAAGAATCGGCTTAAATAGTTACCTAGATGGGCTTAATAGAATTGTATATTTGATGGCAAGCCTTTTTCTTTTTCTTTTTTAATGCAATCATAATATTTTGAAATGATTCCTCGTGCTAAACTTAGTTTGATGTGAATATACAACTTTTTATCTGAAAATAGCTTATTCGAATATAAAAACCAACTTACCTGCAAGTGACTTACAACTTAACGTCCAAATAGGATTTAGTTGTAACTGACTCTCAGATGTAAGTGACTTACTTTTGAGTCACTTACAACTTGGAAAAAGTTGAAAGGCATCCAAACATGCCCATAGGGATTCTAAGGAAGATTACACCACTTTCAGATCTCTGCTGTTGAGATTGGTTTTAGGGATTGTTAGCGTTTTTCAAATTCGGAAATTGTCGCATATGCAGGAATTAAAAAGGAAAAAAAAAACCATTTAGATACTCTGTTGTGAATGCTGTAAAATCGAATATCTCATTTAGAATCCGATGGATTTCGACGGCCAAACGTAGCAGATTTTGGATTCGGCGGTGGCATTAACTTCTGCCGTTTCCTCCGCCGACCGCAAGAGCTATTGTTGCCAGAAACCGCACGTGGGGACCCTTGTCTCCACCGACATCAAACTAGTCGTGAGCTTGAGGCGGCCATTAATGGGGCATCAAGCTCCAGAGGATCCAGCAATCATCAAAAAAGGGAAAACAGAGATTAGCTTCTCCAAACCCTAAGTCTCTCTGGCATCCCAAGCGATTCTGGAGGGCAAGAGATCGTCGGCAGAGGCGGTGGAATCGGCGCCACGAATGAAGTAGCTGGGTTTTCCGGTCATCTCCAGTGATGAGCCGATCAAAACCCCATCGGATCTGGCGTGTGGCTGTGTTTTGAGCGATGGCGGTGATGGCAGCGGCAGCTAGGGTTTTGGAAAACCCCTCTTTTGCACAGGCAGAAACAGGGACAGCTACAGGGGGGCTTTTGGGTTGGCTAGGATGCGGGCTTTTCGAACAGGCTTTGGCCATCGTCCGTTTAATACTAAAATCGGGTCTGTTTTGGACCCGTTTGCTGGCTATCTTATGCCTATTTTTTCGACATGTACTAATGTATGTTAAGGCCCAATCCTGATGTGTTTTGATGTCTTTACTTTTCTTTTATGTGAATATTATTGGGCCATGCTTTGACATTTAGGCCCATTATCCAATATAGCCCTTTTTCGGGCCATAACATGGCCAACCAACTGCTTGGCTGCCTCACAAGGAAGCAGTAGGGTTAGCTATAGGGATGTTCGGCGTACGGTATCTGATGGGATTAGTAGAGTTCAATTTTCACCCGGCTAAGAAGGGATGGAATTAGCTGGGATGGAATTACATTTCTTCCATACGGGATTTATGAGATTTAAAAAAAAATAAAATGCGTGAGCGACGTTCTAAATCCATGCTAAATTGGTGAATACAGCGGAAGGTGGTGTTGATGCCAGCAAGTTTCGTGGGTCTTACCATGATGTATGGGTTATATTCACACCATCTATTCATTTTTCGAAATCATTTTAAGGCATGGTCACAAAAATCAGGTTATCCAAAGCTCAAGTGGGCGACACCACAAAAATTAATGGAGATTGAAGGTCAACCATTAAAAACTTCTTGACAGCTGCAGAAGTTTTGGATCAAGCTGATATTTGTGTTTTCCCTTCATCCAGGTCCGTGTGACCTTTTGAACAGGTTGGATGGAAAATAACCATCACAGTGACCCTAGGAAAGTTTCAACGGTGGGTGTCACTGTCCTCGCTGCTTTCCATGGTGTGGTCCATGTAAGCTTTGGATTTGCCTTATTTTTTGGCCCATGCCATAAAATGACCTCGCAAAACGAATGGATGGTGTAGATATAACACATACATCATGGTGGGGTCCACAATACTTACTGACGTCAACACAACACTAGAAAGATCAGTTGTGTAATTTCTCCATACAGTGTACTTCTTGGGCGCCGGTGGGTTTTCATTGCTTCAGTGAATCAATCCAAACATGGCATACAATGGAATACAATATCCCTTGAAAAGAGGGATTTCAAGATAATCCCCAATCATTGTGCTAAAGCAATTCTATCCCACCCAATTAGTAAATCCCATGCGCCAAACAGGCCCTAAATGCTATTGGGGTTGTGCCCTTTAAAATTTTAATATTTGTATGTTTTAGACTTGGCTTATTAATGATAAATTCATTAATTAGCTTCATTGATGATTAAGAGATTTGTTTATGTTGGACTAGCCTTAGTAAGTGAGAACATGTTTGTGGGTATATAGGACATGGGTGTAATGAGAGACATAAAAGCAACTCTTAAGAAAGACATTGGGACCACTTAAGAATAGGCATGCATGATCACATCACAGTTGGCTCATAAATTCCATTCTCATAAATCTAGACTGTTGAGGTCATTGCCATATGTGCTCATGCCTGGTCTCAACATCATCATGATCTAAATTGGTGATTTTAATGGATAGGATCTGAGCAGTGTAGATCATTTTTCTAATGACTGTGTTTTCAAACTCAAAGACCACGCCCGCTAGATGATTAAAAAAAAATTATAATCCATGACACATGATTTTGAAATAAAAGTTTACTTTAAAAATAAAAGTAATGTGCTAAAATCATGCATACATTGATCAGTGTGAAACAAGTGGGAAAGTGTTAATATATATATTTTTTAATTGGTAGGCCATCACTAATTGAAGGATTTGGATTGTCCATATTAATGGCAGTTAGATTGGAGGAATATAGGCATGCAATGAGCCTTATGATGGTGATTGTATATGAGATCTATAAGGTAGTTCTAGAAAAGGGAGAAAACCTAATAGACCCTCCATGTATTCATTGTCCACAATCCCTCTATAAGACTCGTCTACTATTCTATTGACAAACAAGAGAAACGAGAGAGTGATGAGAATGACCTAAACACGAGGAAGCTCCTACGTTTTAGATTATTATCTTAGTGTATCTCATGCCAAGTAATCTAGAATATGGTAACAATTCATTCCCATTTTAAAAAATGGTACATTGCATAGGTTGAGTATCGTATGTTATGTTTAAGTTTTCAATTGAGGGAAATAGACCCCATGTTGCAAAATATTGATTTAAAAAATATATTTTAATAATAAAAATATTATATATTATATATAAAAAGTGTTTGAAAAACACTTTTTTTGTGGGTTTTGGGAATAGTCCCACATTGGAAAAATAGGAAAAGTTTTTTGGGTTTAAATGAAAGTGGTGAAGTATTATAGTACTTACCCACATGGTCCAAAGGAGAATGAAACTTGCGCGCACTGGAACACCCGCATGCTCGGGCTCAGTGCGAGAGCGTGGGCATGTGAGGCAGTGTGGCTGTAAAGGCGCACTTTACACTTCACACGTCCGCATCATGTCGCGAAGCGACATACTATTGATTGCAGCAGAGCCATGCTAAAACTGCTGCATGGCTAGCCCAACAGCTAGAAAACGGCTAGCCAGCTTTTACAACAGTCAGCATGCAACAGCTGTTATGGCTCATGTACAACAGTCAGAAAATGGCCATAAACGGCTAGTTTCTCAACAGCTAGAAAATGGTTTAATGGGATTTTTGTCCCTGGACCATAACCCCCAGCCACCATAGCCTATATAAAGAGGGCCAGGATGAGTTTCTAAATCATCTCAATACACTCCAACAATACCAATACGAATTAAAGCCTCTCCTCTCCTACAGATCACAATACAACAAGGTTGATCAAAACCATAGCTTGAAGAACAGACCAGTAATGTGGTATAGAACGGTTCAACTAAACTAATAACTGGAGAACAAGAAGAACAGGCCATTGCAGTGGTCTCACAGAAATCTTCTTCTCTTTTTTTTTTTTCTTGTGGGAATTTTCCTTTTTTCTATATTTCTATCAGACTGTGTAATAGAGTTCCATTAGTGGGCCTTCGTGTTTGCTGAATGCAGACCCACATCAGGCTCGTCGTATCCTAGAAGCGGTTTATTTATAACCTTTCAGCATACTCAATTCACCTGAGTAGGGGCAAATAATGCTTTAAGGACAACATTTCAAACGTGCTTCAGCCTGTCCTTATTTGGATCAACTTAGATTTTCGGTTTTCATTTTTTACAGGAAATATAATTATGTATATTTCCAATAAGCTTAAAGCGTTATTTAATTGATGGAAGCCGATAGTGTATCGTCAATCAAGTTGATGAATCAGGACTTGATTCGTCTTAACCGGTTCGATGGAACCAATTTTACAAGGTGGCAAGACAAGCTCAAATTTCTTCTGATGGCGTTGAAAATCTACTACATATTAGATCCAAACTTGCAGCTGTTACCTGAAGCAACTGATAAGGACACTCCTGAACAAGTGGCTGCCCGCACCAAACGAGCTGAAGATGAACTTTTGTGTCGTAGACACATTCTGAATGAGCTCTCCAACCGACTGTACGATCTGTACACACAAACTTCATCAGTAAAAGAAATTTGGACCGCTCTGGAGTTCAAGTACAAGACTGAAGAAGAAGGTACCAATAAGTTTCTGATTGCCAGGTATTTTGACTTTAACATGATAGATAACAAACTGTTGTTACCCCAAATCCAAGAACTGCAGTTGATAGTAAACAAAATCAAAGCCATAAAAATTGATCTTCCTTAATCATTCCAAGTCGGGGCTATAATCGCTAAACTGCCACCAATGTGGAAAGACTACAGAAAGAAGTTACTGTATAAGACTCAGGACTACACACTAGAGCAAATCCAGAAACATCTCAGAATTGAGGAAGAATCCTGCAATCGTGATAAAAAGAATGATGACGGGAATTTCTCGTCCAAGGTACACGTAGTTGAAAATACTAATAACAAGAATCTCGAGAAGAACAATTCCCTGAAACCTAACAAAGGAAAATTCAAGAAAAACGCCCAAAAGAAGAACAAAAAGTTCAAGGCCCATGCCATGTCTGTGGAAAGAATGGGCATTATGCTCGAGTATACCAATATCGCAAGTTTAAAAAAGAGACAAGTACAGTAGAAGAAAGTGATATTGTGTCTGTTCACTCCCCAAGTATAGGGTTGTGATGTAGTAATAAACTCGGTAAGACCGAGGTCGAATCCACAGGGACTGAAACTTGTACGTGATCTGAAACTAACTAGATATAGAACTAGCAAAAAGATGTAATTTAAATCCAATAGAATTTAAGGAATAATTATGGAATAATTATCTAAAACTTAAGGAATTCAGAGGAAGGAAACTAGGGATTCAGAGGATCCACTTGTAGAGATCAGGGAGATCTTATGCCTTCATCAAGAATTATTAAATTTAAAATGAACTTACTTGATCTGGTTTTCAAGAGATGAAAGGTATATGAATTAGAATGGATTCCATCATCTAACCATGCCCAGGAGACAAAGGAAACAACAGGATTAAACTAATTACCAACCAATCAATAGTGCGTGAAAGTTAGGAAGGGTACCGTCATCCGACCATGCCCATGAGATGATGGTAAACAACAGGGCTTCCTGACGTCATAAACATAAAAGGAAAGGAACATGCTCAAAGCTATCTCAGACCCATTGTAATTTCAGTCACAATAGACTATTAAAAACTACAAACATCCCTTAATAATTAAAACACAATTAAGTTCAATTCACAATTAAATAATTAAATCAACAAATAGAGTCTCCCATCTCACTACAAGCTTCACCTCTTAGCCCTAGCTAAGAGGATTAGCCCGTCATGATGTCGCTACCTTTAAACAAAAATAAAGAGAAAAAAACCTTTTCCTTTCTATCTCTTTCCTTGCTCCACGTCCAGCCCCAAACCGTGCTCACGTCCAGCCCAAAGCCTCTTCTCTTTTTCCTCTAAAAAAAAGACAACTTCTCTTGGCCTCCACGGCTTTCTTTATAGGCTGATGGAGGTGGTGGCTGCGTGATGAGAAGGGCTTCCGCATTCCTCTTTACGCAGCATGTTTGTAACCGAGCTAGACTTCCTGTTTTGCACAGGGAAAACCGTATGCATCCTTGCATTCGACGAATCGTCTCGGGTGGCCGATCATCTATCTTACTCGTCTGACATCATGGTTGGAACCTTCCTTATCTTGAGAGTCCTCTGGACGGTCCGGATCACTGATCCGGCCTTGATAGTGATCACAGAACGGCCCACCGTGGCCGTTTTTCACCGACGCGCATCCATGGGTAAGCAGGGTACGCTGTGACGATCGGTGGGCCCCACAGTATAGTTTTTAGAGAAATCCACCCCATTCATTGGATTCCTGATGAAAAACTGGTCAGGAATGGTGGGTTTTCTTAAAATTCTGCATGGCCCATTGTACCAAATCCCTTCACGGTCCATCTTGCTTTTGGACGATCAAGAATGGATCTCCGGGACCTTTTGGAAATTTGCCACCTAGGCATGAATGATATGGCCCTTGTGATTCTCATGGACTGTCTGGATCAGTCATCTGGACCATGATGGTGGCCCATAGAGATCGAACGGCGCCCCTATTTCACGCCAGAAGAAACGGAAGTTTCCGTCTTTTGATTGAGAGTCGGTGGGGCCCATGAACACTGTCATAAAGTAAATCCACTCCGTTCATTCGACTCGTGGCAAAAAACCAATAAGAAATGTGCACTTTTTCTTGATTTTAGTGTGGCCCACCGTATCTTCTACTCCGCCGTTCATCATGCATTTAACGGTTAGGATTCTGCAACATCTTCCATGACCTCAAGAGGCCACCTTGGTGAGATAAATACCCCACCTATGCACATAATGGACGGTCCCGATCGGTTATTTGGAAGAGGAATGGGCCCCATTGAGAGGAACCGACGGACGCTGGAGCGTCCGCTGGTAGCTTATCTGCGTTTTGAGAAGATGAGTAGGTCAGCGCACGCTGACCGACTTAAGGTGTATTGGCGTAAGTCCGGTGCACTTCAGTACATGCACACACTGTACATGTAGGTCCCACGGAGGTGTTTGTGACAAATCTGCTCCATCCATCCTCTTTAGAACCTCATTTACGGGGTTGAGACTAAAATTGAGACATATCCAAAGATCTAGTGGGCCCCAAATCATGATTTTAGTGGCTGATCTGTCCGTTGGGACACTTGCACAGGGATTGAACAGATGAAATTTGACGTGTACGGTTAATTTATGGTCCTCGGGCGATGTATGAATTTTCGAGCTAAACGGATGGTGGGAACCCTGTGATCTTGCATTCTGGATGTCTTTCGGGCTACTTGAGCTTCAGTTTCTCGATTTTCTTGAATCCCTGGCGTGCACATCCGTCGATCTTGGTCTCCTGGGGTCCGTCGCTTGCCTTGGTAATTTCAGACCATTAAATCCATGCTTTTAGTACCTTTTTCTAGTCCAGGCTCGTAAACACGCCCTACAACACAAACACGATTTAAATCGGGCCGTTAAACAGTATCATGTTTGAAAATCCCAGCAATAATAGGGTCTGATATGCAATATTTGACCTTCAACACAACCCCCAACCAGCATCTTGCTGGTCCCGAGCAAGGTATGCGAAAAATAAATTGAGAATTACAAGACAATTTCTACAAACTTAAGAGATTTATGAAAACAATTCAGACACTCGACTTCTAAGATTCATGAATGTTGGCATTACTTTCTCCTGAAATCAAGCTCACGGTAAACTTCATAATCAAGCTCAAGTATTAATCCATTAATTAGAACGATTCTAAATATTGAATTCCATGGGTGATCGTGTAATCTCGGCTTATCATTAAGGTTCACTTCTTAATTTCATGATATTATCGGTAAACACTAAGATAATTCATAATAACTAAAACTTTCCTCACGGATCATCTTTTCATTAATCGACCTTTGATATATATTTTTTTCATTAAAATACCGCCAAGGGGAGGAATCAAATCTTCACCTACAGGGAGCAAACCTATGATGAAGACCATTGCCCACCCCTTTCCGTAGGCTACTTTGGGAAATCAAACCTTCACCTATAGGGAGCAAACCTATGGTGAAGATTATTCACCCAATCCTTTTAATTTTCTCAGGCCGGTTCCTTTCATGCTTAGTGAGTGCTAAGTAAATCCTTTAATATCAAACTGAGACCTTAATGTGAAAGCGAGATGTGACATGTGAGATCATAACTCAATTAAAGTATACAACTTCTAATTCTGGATTAACAATTCAAACTTAATTATGCAATCCAATAGATACTGAATCCAAGCGTCTTAAATTTCCAACATCATGTATCTTGAAATTCCAAGTGCCCTAGATAGCTGTCAAAATCCCTTCGAATTCACAAGAAAGTCCAGAAAAAGTAAAAATTTTCACAATTTTTGTTCAAGACCAAGTAAATGCTGATTAGGTCAAGAAAATGCTGATTAGGTCACCTAATCTCCCACCCCCAACCTAAAATTTACATTGTCCTCAATGTAAAAGATATGAGCGTGCAATGCACTTGGGACAACGAAAAGTGAATATGAAGTGAAGGGAAGATGTACCTAGATGATGAGTTGAGAAACACTTCCCAAGAGATCGCAGCATGGGCGTCAGTCAGCACGAGCGAAAAGGCAACACAAAAATAACAAAAATAAAATCCTACATATACCACTTTCGTAGGTGCTCTCGATTGCATTTAACGTATGCAACAAGCCTTTAAACCCCTAGGTTGCCCCTAGAGGACGAGTTGTAGTCTCGTGAGGGTTTGCAGTAATGTTACCTACAAACATTGAACTAACTAATGATAAAAATGAACTGAAATGAAGAGCTGGGTTGCCTCCCAGGAGCGCTAAGTTTACCATCTTCAGCCAGACAAATAAAGCAACTACCCTAGTCCTATGAAAGCGATAAACCTACCTATAACTCCATCAGACTAGGAGATCAATCCTGGTAAACATGAGCAGTCAGGGTCATGGACATGTCCTCTGAATCAAATTTCTCGACAAATGGTTTCAATCGATGTCCATTGACTTTAAACTCCTTGCCATTATCGGGATCTCTTATCTCAACGGCCCCATGAGGAAAAACAGTAACAACAATGTAAGGGCCGGTCCAACGAGATCGAAGCTTACCCGGAAAGAGATGTAATCGAGAATTGTACAAAAGCACCTTCTGACCAGGTGTGAATGATTTTTGAAAAATGTGTTGGTCATAAAATGCTTTCATCTTGTCCTTATAAATTCTCGAATTATCGTACGCATCATTCCGGATTTCCTCAAGTTCATTTAATTGAAGTTTGCGTAGCGAGCCAGCATTGTCCAGATTGAAATTAAGATTTTTGATCGCCCAGTACGCTTTATGTTCCAGCTCCACAGGCAAGTGACAAGCTTTCCCATAGATGAGTCTAAAGGGAGACATTCCAATAGGGGTTTTAAAGGTAGTACGGTATGCCCATAAGGCATCGGTCAATCGGATTGACCAATCCTTACGATCAGAGTTGACCGTTTTCTCCAAGATGTGTTTAATTTTCCTATTAGAAATCTCGGCTTGCCCACTTGTCTGTGGGTGGTACGGGGTGCTCACCTTATGAGAGATACTGTATTTCTTCATTAAGCTCTCAAATGGTTTATTGCAAAAGTGTGAGCCTCCATCACTAATGATGGCTCGAGGCGTTCCGAATCGAGAAAGGATGTTTTCTTTTAGGAATTTAATGACCGTGCATGGTCATTAGTTCGACACGGAATTGCTTCGACCCATTTAGTGACATAATCCACGACAAATATACTGATTTCCAAATGATTGGGGAATGGTCCCATGAAATCGATGCCCCAAAGAATCAAATGCTTCAATGATAAGGATGGGATTCAAAGGCATCATATTTCGACGGACAATGCTCCCAATTTTCGACAACGCTCACAAGCTTTGCAAAACTCATGAGTGTCCCTAAAAATAGTGGGCCAAGAAAGCCACACTGCAGAATCTTGGCCGTGGTCTTTTTAGCGAAAAGTGACTACCATGGGCTTGAGAATGACAGAAGGAGATGACACTCTAATGCTCATCGTCTGGCATACATCTCCTTAAGATTTAATCTGGGCAATATTTAAATAAATATGGATCGTCCCAAAAAAAGTTGCACACCTTGGTAAAGAATTTCTTCTTATCTTGCGCAGTCCAATGTGTCAGTATGGAACCTGTGGCAAGATAATTAGCAATATCAGCGAACCAAGGAGAATGGGAGACTCTAAACAGTTGTTCATCAGGAAACATATCATTAATATGGGTCGCCTTAAGGGAATCAGAGGTATTAAGGCGAGAAAGGTGATCGGCCACTACGTTCTCTACTCCCTTTTTATCTTTAATTTTCAAATCAAATTCTTGGAGTAGAAGGATCCATCGTATCAAACGGGGCTTAGAATCATTCTTAGAAAGAAGATACTTAAGTGCCGCATGATCTGTGTAGATAATGATCTTGGATCCGATCAAGTAGGACCTAAATTTATCCAAAGCGAACACTACGGCTAGGAGTTCCTTTTCCGTAGTCGAGTAGTTTACTTGGGCAGAATTTAAAGTTCTACTTGCGTAATGAATGACGTAGGGCCTCTTATCTTTTCTCTGGCCTAGAATCGCCCCAGGAGCATAATCAGAAGCGTCGCACATAAGCTCAAAAGGAAGGCTCCAGTCGGGTGGCTGCATGATAGGTGCAGTGGTTAACGTGCCCTTAAGCTTGGTGAAAGCTTCCTGACATTGCTCAGTCCACTCGTACGGAGCATCCTTTTGAAGAAGATTATATAAAGGACGAGAGAGGAGACTAAAGTCCTTTATGAATCGCCTGTAAAATCCTGCGTGTCCTAAGAAAGATCGCACGTCTCTGATGTTCTTGGGTGGAGGTAGGTTAAAGATAAGATCAATTTTTACCTTATCTACCTCGATTCCCTTGGACGAGATGATATGCCCAAGGATAATTCCCTTCTGAACCATGAAATGGCACTTCTCCCAATTAAGTATCAAGTTCTTTTCTTCACATCTTTTCAGCACACATTTAAGACTTTCCAAGCACTTGCTGAAAGATGGACCGTAAACAGAGAAATCGTCCATGAAGACCTCTAGATATTGCCCCACCATATCCGAAAAGATACTAAGCATACATCGCTGAAAGGTGGCAGGGGCATTACATAGTCCGAATGGCATCCTTCGGTAGGCAAAGGTGCCGTAGGGACATGTGAATGTGGTCTTTTCCTGGTCTTCAGGGGCTATCTCTATCTGGTTGTAGCCCGAATACCCGTCAAGGAAACTGTAATAGGAATGACCAGCTAACCTTTCCAGGATATGATCAATGAATGGTAAAGGAAAGTTGTCTTTCCTCGTGACGGTATTCAACTTCCTGTAGTTAATGCACATTCTCCAACCAATAGTGACTCTAGTTAGCACGAGTTCATTATTAGCATTGGCTACGATGGTGATTCCGGACTTCTTAGGGACCACTTGAGTTGGACTCACCTATTGACTATCAGATACAGGGTATATGATACCCACGTCCAGTAGTTTAAGAACCTCGGCCTTAACCACTTCCTTCATATTTGGATTTAGTCTACGTTGTGGTTGCCGAGCGGTTTTTACATTATCCTCAAGATATATGCGGTGAGTACAAATCGAGGGATCGATTCCCTTGAGGTCCGCTATCGTCCATCCCATGGCTCCTTTATGCTCAATGAGAGTAGATATGAGCATACTCTCCTATTCTTTCTCTAGGTGGGCAGAGATCACCACCGGGTACGTCTCATCTTAACATAAATAGACATATTTCAAATCAGAGGGCAAAGATTTTAGGTCAAGCTTCGGCGGCTTGAGGTTAGATGGTAGAGGCACTACATCGGTTTGTGGCAATTCTTCAAATTGTGGCCTCCACCGGTTAACTTCAAGTACCGGTGCAGTATCAAGCAAGGCGCACATCTCCCTAATCATGTCATCATCAAAATCATGGGAGTGGGCCAGGCACGTCTCTAGATGGTCGGAGGATAAGGTTAGAGGTGTCGTATCTTCCACGAAAGAGTCAATCATGTTAATGTCGTGGAAATCGTCATCCTCCTCTAAGTTTCTGCCGTTATTAAAAAAGATGTTTGACTCCAATGTCATATTCTCCAAAGGCATAGTCATGATACCATTCCTGCAATTGATAATTGCATTTAAAGTGGCAAGGAATGGGCGGCCAAGAATGAAGGGGATCTGAGTGCTTATGTTATTGATAGGTTCGGTGTCCAGGATGATAAAATATACAAGGTAGTAAAATCTATCAACTTGGACCAACACATCCTCGATTATCCCTCTTGGTACACGAACAGAGCGATCAGCAAGTTCTAGTGTGGTTAGGGTGGGTTTTAATTCACCCAAACCTAAATGTTTGTATACCGAGTAGGGAATTAGATTGACGCTCGCTCCTAAGTCAAGAAGTGCATGATCAATTCGATGGTTCCCGATTACACATGATATGGTTGGGCTACCGGGATCTTTGAATTTCTGTGGCACGTCTTGCTTTAGGATAACACTCACTTCCTCAGTCAAGAAAATTTTCTTTTGAATACTTTGCCGTCTTTTGGTCGTGCATAAGTCTTTCAGAAATTTGGCATATGAAGGAATCTGTTTCACGACATCAAGTAGAGGAATGTTGACTTTCACTTGTTTCAACACCTCTAGAATATCCTGAGAGTTAGAGAGATGTTTTGGTGAAACCAACCGTTGGGGGAACGGAGTAACTGGCTTCTCTAGAAGTTCCGGTTCTAATTTTTGTGGGGTATCACTAGATCCATCATTTTTTCCTCTTCTGGTTCTTGAGGCTTTTCGGGCCTAACCGGAAGAGCTTTATCAATGATTTTTCCACTCCTAAGAGTGGTGATGGATTTAGCGTGCCCCATCTGATTTGAAGAGCTGGGATCATTAATCTCGTACTGCGGTTTAGGATTGGGGAGAGGTTGTGCAGGAAGCATCCCCTTTTCTATAACCGTCATACGAGAATCTATCTTTTGCATAAAATCTGTAATTCCCAGCATTGCCTGAGCCAACTCTTTTATGGAATTTTGAACCGGTTCCTCTTGAGGTTTCACTTGATTTGGATTTTGATTGAAGAAACCTTGAGGAGTAACCGTTTGTCCATTCCTCCAACTAAAGTTTGGATGATTTTTCCATCCAGGATTGTACGTATTGGATTTAGGTCCATTAAAAGGTCTTTGATAGTTGTTTACGGCATTAGCTTGTTCATTCAACACTCCTCGAAAGGCGAGTATTGTAGGACAATTTTCAGTTATATGAATGTTGCAATCACAGATGCCGCAAACAATTTCATTAACATTATCCTTCTTTCCTTCCATGGCCTCAACTTTCCTTATGAGCGTAGTCACTTTACACTTGAGATCATCCTCATCTTTCAAGAGATATAATCCACCTTTCTCCTTTAATTGAGTCGGCCTAGACGTGGTGTTTGATTTTGGGTAATAGTCCCAAGATTGTGTTTTTTCAGCCAGACTGTCGAGGTAGTCCCATACCTGGTCGACATCTTTATTAATGAACTCTCCATTACACATTGTCTCGACCATTTGGCGCATGAAAGATGTCAGTCCATCGTAGAAAAAATTTGTAATGCACCACGTTTCAAATCCATGTTGTGGGCATGAACTGACCAAATCTTTGAACCTTTCCCAACATTGGAAGAATGTTTCATCTTCCTTTTGGGCAAAGTTCATGATTGCTTTTCTGAGGGTAATCGTTTTATGATGTGGGAAGAATTTTTTTATGAATTCCCTCTGCATGTCGTTCCATGTGCCAATGGATCTAGGACGCAGTGAATGTAACCACGTCTTAGCTTTCTCTTTTAAGGAAAAAGGAAAGAGTTTCAGCCTCATTGTATCCTCAGATACATTAGGAAAATATAATGTAGCTATAATCTCATCGAACTCTTTCAAATGTAAATATGGACTCTCTAATTCAAGTCCATGAAATTTGGGAAGGAGTTGGATAACTCCTGGCTTGATGTCCATTTGTCCTGTGTTTTCAGGAAAAATCATGCATGAGGGCATACTCACTCCCGCCGGTTGTAGATAATCTCGTAAAGTACGAGGCGGGGGTGCCTGATGCACCTCATTCTCATCTTGGGTATCCTCCACCCTGGGTGGAAGTAGAGGAGGTTGGTCTTCAGCCATAACTTCAGTTAACTCAGGGAAATTCGAGTGGTGTCTAGTCCTGCGATGGATAGTCAACCCCTCAACTAATCCTCCTTCAGTCAAGAGACGTCGAGTGTTGTCACGGGCCCACTTGGGCATAAAAACACTCGCAGCCCTAAATCAAATTTAAAACCTAATCCTAAGAAAGGAAAAGAAAACCTAAAAAAGAAGGAGAGGGAGAGTTGGAAAGAAATTACTAAATTGAAGCCCCTAAGTTAAGGACCTGCAAAAGAAAACAAACAAGTCAGTTCTAAAGAGAATGTCTAGAATTAGAAAATCCTTAAAAAGGAAGATAGAAGTAAACTAGTTTCTAAAAGAAGAAAGTCCTACACTAAAAAGTAAATAAAAAAGAGATATGAAAAATAGAAAGTGGAGAGAAAGAACTTACCGAATTAGAAATTTCTATCTTAAAGGCCTACACAATAGGAAAGTTAGTTTCTAAACAAAAATTCTATGAGCAGAAAATTAGGAAACAAAATTAGATTCTAAAAGAGTTAGAATTAGAAAGTTACTAGAAAACAAAAATAGAAGGAAAATCCTTAAAAAGGAAGATAGAACTAACCTAGTTTCTAAAAACAAAAGAGGAAAGTTTCTAAAAATAAACTATTTCCTATAAATAAAGAAATACTAGAGTTAGAAAATTTCTAAGATTTAAACCCTAATTCTAAAAACAGAAAAAGTAGAGAAATTAGGAAGGAATTACCAATTTAGAAACTCATGTCAGGGTCCTACAAAATCAAGAAAACAGGTTAGTTCCTAAAAAATAAAATAAAAAACTTTATGGGCCTCGGTTGAACTTTGATCATGTTTGTGACAATAATCTTGTCAATCCTATGGAATGTACTTGAGTATTGTTCACTTCCCAAGTATAGGGTTGTGATGTAGTAATAAATTCGGTAAGACCGAGGTCGAATCCACAGGGACTGAAACTTGTATGTGATCTGAAACTAACTAGATATAGAACTAGCAAAAAGATGTAATCTAAATCCAATAAAATTTAAGGAATAATTATGGAATAATTATCTAAAACTTAAGGAATTCAGAGGAAGGAAACTAGAGATTCAGAGGATCCACTTGTAGAGATCAGGGAGATCTTATGCCTTCATCAAGAATTATTGAATTTAAACTGAACTTACTTGATCTGGTTTTCAAGAGATGAAAGGTATATGAATTAGAATGGATTCTATCATCTAACCATGCCCAGGAGACAAAGGAAACAACAGGATTAAACTAATTACCAACCAATCAATAGTGCATGAAAGTTAGGAAGGGCACCGTCATCCGACCATGCCCATGAGACGATGGTGAACAATAGGGCTTCCTGACGTCATAAACATAAAAGGAAAGGAATATGCTCAAAGCTATCTTAGACCCATTGTAATTTCAGTCACAATAGACCATTAAAAACTACAAACATCCCTTAATAATTAAAACACAATCAAGTTCAATTCACAATTAAATAATTAAATCAACAAATAGAGTCTCCCATCTCACTACAAGCTTCACCTCTTAGCCCTAGCTAAGAGGATTAGCCCGTCATGATGTCGCTACCTTTAAACAAAAATAAAGAGAAAAAAACCTTTTCCTTTTTATCTCTTTCCCTGCTCCACATCCAGCCCCAAACTGTGCTCACGTTCAGCCCAAAGCCTCTTCTCTTTTTCCTCCCAAAAAAAAGACAACTTCTCTTGGCCTCCACGGCTTTCTTTATAGGCTGATGGAGGTGGTGGCTGCGTGATGAGAAGGGCTTCCGCATTCCTCTTTACGCAGCATGTTTGTAACCGAGCTGGACTTCCTGTTTTGCACAGGGAAAACCGTATGCATCCTTGCATTCGATGAATTGTCTCGGGTGGCCGATCATCTATCTTACCCGTCTGACATCATGGTTGGAACCTTCCTTATCTTGAGAGTCCTCTGGACGGTCCGAATCACTGATCCGGCCTTGATAGTGATCACTAGAGCTGTACACGAGCAGACTAAGGCTCGAGTACTCACTCGACTCGACTTGGAATACTCGACTCGTACTCGACTCGTCTGAGTTAGAGCCGAGTACGAACGGGTTTCCACGACTCGTTTAGATTACGAGTAGAGTACGAGTCTAGAAGTACTCGACTCGGTACTCGACTCAGTACCTGTGTATATAACTCCGCCCGAAAAAAAAAGCCCTACCCGCCGGTCATTTTCCACAGCGCCCAAACCCTACCCCCACCGCCCCACGGCCCCACCCGTCCTTTTCAAGTAGCGCCCTAAACCCTTCCCTCCCAGCCAGCGTTCAAAAAAATCTCTCTCTCTCTCTCCTCTCCCTCTCCCAGCGGCCAGCGCCCGTCCGGCCGTCCCTCTTCTTCCCTCTCTCTCTCTCACTCGCCAGTCGCCCCTATCCCCTGTCCGGCGGTGCTTAGTTTGAAAAAAACTCTCTCTCTCTCTCCTCTCCCTCTCCCAGCGCCCGGCCGGCGATCCCTCTTCTTCCCTCTCTCTCTCTCTCACTCGCCCCTATCCCCTGTCTGGCAGTGCCGCTCGTCCCTGCGGCCTATCCGATGCCCCTGTCCGGTGACGGAGCTCGTCCCTACCACTCATCCGGTGTGCCGCAGCTCGTCCTTGCCAGGCTGCCACTCGTCCCGTCATCCGTCATTGCCCTGCCCTGCACGCAGCTGCCGGTCGTCCCTCTTCTGCTCGCCCGGTAAGGTGTGGCCGTATGGGGTTTATTTTTTTAATTTTTAATTGCTAATATATGTTAGAAATTGTTAATATAGTTTGAAATTAACCTGATATTTGTGTTTTCTCTTGATATCATGCTGAATTGCTAAGTTCAGTTTCCATTTGCATACATGTTGTATCATTGAGTGAATGTAAATATTTTGTAAATATTTATATTAAGTGAATATGATCCGAGTTGAACTAGTTTGAACCGAGTCAAGTTTGAGTCAAGTTCTAAGCCTACTCAAGTTCGAGTTAAGTTCTAAGCCAAGTCGAGTTGACCGAATTAACCAAGCTAACTCAGTTCATGTACAGCTCTAGTGTACAAATATAAAAGTGGGGCATTTTAAATTGACTGAAAATGGATCACAGATCTAAGGGTTAGGATTTTCCACGATAGAAGATGCTTGTGCATCCACCATTCATGTTTTAGCCATTAGATCAATTGTCTGAGTCATGAACGTGAGACTCACATGTTTGATGAGAGAGTGAAAGGGCTGCTTCACTCCAAAAGCTCAGACAACGATGCACGTAGAGTTCGTGCATACATGTTGTATCATTGACTGTATTGGTCTCATTGTTGATTTTCCTTTTCTCCAACTATAATTTACATTACATGTGCTTGGTTTTCTATGGTACGAAATATATTGCAACAACCCCAGTTCATCGCGGTAGGCGGTAGCCCACTCTTGATTATCGCCGTTCATCATTGTACACAGGGCAGGGCTGTGGATTTGAAAAGGTAAATTACACAGTCCTATCACTTGATGTACGTGAGAGTGCAAACCCAGGACAGTCCGGATCCATACTGATATGAATGCAGATTAAATGGTATTGAATTTCATTAGGTAGAATTAAAATTGTATATGAGTCAAACCAAGTTGGCCATCAAAATTCCTAGCCTGCCCTCGGTCTCAAATTGGCCATGTGGGCCCAGGTCAAAATATTCAATTTGATCCTGTATGGTCAAAATATAGTTTTGGGATTAACCTGATATGTTAATATAGAAATTGTTTAACATATGTTAGAAATTGTTAATATAGAAATTTTTTAATCAAAGGTGAACATCTCACTCCCAATTATTTACTTTAGTGTGTGGCCCACCTCAATTACAACTTACAAGTCATCATTTTGTTTGTTTGTTTATTTCTAAGCCTATCGTGGGTCTTCAATTAATATCATGGTGGGCCTATCAAAGTCAGAGTAGCTTTTGTTTATAAAGATCTTTAAATGTGATCCACTTAATAAGTGGATAGGGCTAACAATTAATGAAACTGTTAGTGTTGAATGCTACCACTTTAAGATGCCTTTGGTTTTTTATTTAACATTTTGTTATTAGTTAGCTAGATGATAAATGTCAATTTCAGCATGCTCCATTGTTTGCATAGATATGAATTATTTGTATTGTTTTAGTTGTAGACTTGTAGTATAAGATAATCATTTGCCCATTTGAGGATTTCTATGTTGCCAGACATAGATTCAGTGTGTTCTTGGATGCATAGAAATTCTCAAATTGTCCCTTTTTGGACAATTCAAGGTTAGATAGATTGTAATGTCTTCATTTATTTCAATTTAAATGCATATGCCTGTTCTGGTTTCGTCTCTTCTTTTTCTCTATGGATATATTTCATGTATTTATTTCCGTTGTCAAATGTCCACACTTTGTGTTGATGATTGACATGGGAATCAAATACAAGATTAATATATTCTGGAGAGATAAGGGGAGATGCTGCCGGAATTTCGGCGTAGCATTTAAATTGAAAAATGAAGCATTACAATCTATCTAACTTTGAATGGGTGACTGATTTAGACAGTTAAGTAATTATGCCCGTCTAGCGGTCTAGCCATCTAGGACCCTAGCCCCTAGGTATAGCCGTATAACATATCGAGAACTTTATTTTATAGATGGCTAGTCAAGACGAAAGCCCAAATACCCCTGGAATGGGTGCATCGGCCACATCTCCTCTAATAGTAGAGGGTGACACAGACACGTCAATCGCATGCAAAGAGAAGAAGAAGAGATCAGCAGTGTGGGATGATTTCGAAGATGTGACAGTTAACGGTGTACAGAAGATAAAGTGTAATCACTGCAAAGGGTTATTCAGCAAGATTCCAGGAGGATCTACGACACATCTGATTAGACATTTGAAGACGTGTCCTAAGAAAGCAAGACTTCCTCTTCCCGGCCAACCGATACTGTCATTTACGAAGTCAGAAGGGGACGACTCCCAAGGCATAGTGTCCACTCATAAGTTTGACAAGGAGAAGTTGAATGAGTGGTTTGCTAGATTAGTGATTTTGGAAGAAAAACCTTTCAGAATGATTGAAAGTAAAAGATTTAGGGCTTTCTGTCAATTCCTTAATCCTCGGGCTGAGAATGTCTCCCGCGTCACAGTGCAGAGAGAAAGCATGAAGATGTACGTAAAGGAGAAGATGAAACTGAAAGAAGTTTTAGCTTCAGTGACTAGAATAGCTTTGACTTCTGATTTATGGACGGCGTCCAATCAAAGAAAAGGATACATTTCATTAACCACTCACTATGTTGATAAAGATTGGAAACTATGCAAGAGAATTTTGAACTTCAAACACCTTCCTCCTCCACATACTGGTTTACTTATTTCAGATCGCATCTACAGTTGTCTAGAAGGTTGGGGCATTAAGAAGCAAATTTCAGCAATAACTTTACACAATGCTTTAGCAAATGACAGTGTCATTTCATGCTTACGTAACCAGTTCAGGGCTACAGGAAATTTATTTTTTGAAGGAAAAATATTCCAGGTCAGATGTTGTGCCCATATTGTAAATTTGATTGTACAAGAAGGGTTGAAAGTAATTGACAACGCTATAGAGAACATAAGAGAAAGTGTGAAATATATAAGGGGGTAACCATCGAGACTGAGTGTATGGAATGACATCATCCAATGTTTGAATGTGCCATCTAAAAAAACGTTGAAGTTGGATATCTGTACACGTTGGAACTCGACCTATAAAATGTTAGATGCGGCAATGGAATTACAGCTTGCATTTTCTGAATACACGGCACGTGACAGAACGTATTTTAGGTTGTCAAGCACAGATGATTGGGCCAAAGCACAACAAGTTCACACATTTCTCAAAGTTTTCTATGATTGCACGAAGATTTTTTCTGGAAATCAGTATCCAACCGCGAATCTGTTTCTTCCATCTCTTTGGAAGATTAAGGATGCTCTATAGAAAAATGTCAGTGCGGGTCCAGATTTCATACGCCAAATGACAGTTGGTATGAAGACGAAGTTCGATAAATACTGGGACGAATGTCATCTGTTGATGTCCTTGGCAGTTGTTCTTGATCCTCGTTGTAATATGGGGTTGGTTAGCTTTATTTTCATGAATCTTTATCCTACTGAAAGAGTGGCAGCAGAGACGTCTAAGGTTCGTCAAGCCCTTGAAGATTTGTACAAATCATATGTTAATACTTTACCTGCAACGGGTGTTGAAGAAATTAGAGATGCGGATATTTTTGTACCTGGTAATCCGGATGTGCTAAATGAATACATATCATACTTGGCACAAGCATGAATGGGAGTTGATACTAAAGAATCAGAGTTAGAAATGTACCTCAAGGAGCCAATCGTAGTGCGATCCGAATTTGATGTGTTGGAATGGTGGAAGATGAGGGTTAGTGAATCAAAATACCCTACATTATCTGTGATGGCACGGGACATATTATTTATACCAATTTCAACAGTGGCATCAGAATCCGCATTCAGCACAGGGAGCAGGGTTGTGAGCAAGTATCGAAGCTCACTTTCGCCAAATACATTTGAGGCGTTAATTTGTACGCAAGATTAGTTGCGCCCAATATGGGGAGGAGATATGAATGATGATGATGATGAAGACGAGGAGATTGAGATTCGTGACGAGTCTCTACCTACAGATCAGTAATTATTTTCGGTTTTGTAATTTTTTTGGTTGAATGTTGAATGATCTGTAATATTATTTCACTGTAATTGCAAACACGAAAGTGTTGGTCCTTTTGGAATGTGGTTTGAAAAACTTTTAATCTTTGATATTTATTTACATATGTTTGTTCATTTGCTTTTATTTTTTACTTTTGATACATTTATATTGCTTTCTTTTATTCCTATATCAAGTTCAATTTATTTATCAATATTCTGATTTTTAAATTAAAAATTGAATGTAGATATATCGTCATCTGAGCCATCGACAAACATTTGGGACTATGCTTCTCTAGTTGAATCACCACCAAGGTCTGAAAAAATAAAGATTAAGTGTGGTTTGTATAGCGCAAAGTTTGTAAACAAGACTAATCGCTTTCGCTTACACTTGTCATGTCGAGGTGGTGATGCAAAACCATGCCCCAATGCCCCTAAGGATGTCCAAATTCTTTTTCAAGCTCTATTAGATTCGAATAGAAAACCTTTTACTCCATCCAAACTTTCTGCTTCTGGATCTTGTACACGAATGACATCCACAAAAGATGCAGAGGAGGAAGCCAGATTAAAAGGCTTGGGGGAAGAACAATTCCAACTCGCCTTAAAACGCAGTATGGAAGATGTTTCTAGACTTCAGTGATATTCGAGTCAAAGACAACATGATGTTGAAGCAGGGTCGAGTTACTCGAGTACGACAAACAAGAAGAAAAAAAAGAGTAACAAATTCAAATTCCTGACTCGTCTCGGTGAATTTTATAGGGCATTGGGTACTACATACAATTCTTCACATAAAGCAAGTTTGAAAAATCTAGTTCAAAGTGTAAAAGAGCACGAAGGAAAAATCTCTTCGCCTTCTGACTCAGAGGAAGTGAACTAATTTGTATATGAAAAAATAGATAGCAGTTCCGATGGATCAGATGACAATACAGGAAGACACTCCTCTTATGGAGGTTATTAGTTATAAATTGTCATTTTGAAGTGAACAATGTAATGTAAATATGTTAATGTAATTATGGAAGTTTTTTAATCATAAATTATGTGCATTTTATGTCTTTTATTGTTTAGTTTAACTTCGAATTTCAATTGACTCGAACTCGCCTCAAAAACTCGCACTCTACTCGACTCGATTTCTACTCATACTCGAACTCGCCTCGAAAACTCGGACTCGACTCGACTTGTTTAATACTCGTACTTGGCTCGTACTCGGGCGAGTAGAGTACGAGCAGGGAGTCCATGCTCGTCGGCCGAGTAGAGCCGAGTACGAGCAGCACTCGGGCGTTAAGAGCCGAGTACGAGTAGGGCGATACTCGACTCGACTCGACTCGACTCATGTACAACTCTAGTGATCACAGAACGGCCCACCGTGGCCATTTTTCACGGACGCGCGTCCATGCGTAAGCAGGGTACACTGTCACGATCGGTGGGCCCCACAGTATAGTTTTTAGAGAAATCCACCCCATTCATTGGATTCTTGACGAAAAACTGGTTAGGAAGGGTGAGTTTTCTTAAAATTCTGCATGGCCCATTGTACCAGATCCCTTCACCGTCCATCTTGCTTTTGGACGATCAAGAATGGATCTCCGGGACCTTTTGGAAATTTGCCACCTAGGCATAAATGATATGGCCCTTGTGATTCTCATGGACTGTCTGGATCAGTCATCTGGACCATGATGGTGGCCCATAGAGATCGAACGGCACCCCTGTTTCACGCCAGAAGAAACGGAAGTTTCCGTCTTTTGATTGAGAGTCGGTGGGGCCCATGAACACTGTCATAAAGTAAATTCACTCCGTTCATTCGACTCGTGGCGAAAAACCAATAAGAAATGTGCACTTTTTCTTGATTTTAGTGTGGCCCATCGTATCTTCTACTCCGCCGTTCATCATGTATTTAACGGTTAGGATTCTGCAACATCTTCCATGACCTCAAGAGGCCACCTTGGTGAGGTAAATATCCCACCCATGCACACAATGGACGGTCCCGATCGGTTATTTGGAAGAGGAATGGGCCCCACTGAGAGGAACCGGCGGACATTGGAGCGTCCGCTGGTAGCTTATCTGCGTTTTGAGAAGATGAGTCGGTCAACGCACGCTGACCGACTTAAGGTGTATTGGTGTAAGTCCGGTGCACTTCAGTACATGCACACACACTGTACATGTAGGTCCCACGGAGGTGTTTGTGACAAATCTGCTCCATCCATCCTCTTTAGAACCTCATTTACAGGGTTGAGACTAAAATTGAGACATATCCAAAGATCTGGTGGGCCCCAAATCATGATTTTAGTGGCTGATCTGTCCGTTGGGACACTTGCACAGGGATTGAACGGATGAAATTTGACGTGTACGGTTAATTTATGGTCCTCGGGCGATGTATGGATTTTCGAGCTGAACGGATGGTGGGAACCCTGTGATCTTGCATTCTGGATGTCTTTCGGGCTACTTGAGCTTCAGTTTCTCGATTTTCTTGAATCCCTGGCGTGCACATCCGTCAATCTTGGTCTCCTGGGGTCCGTCGCTTGCCTTGGTAATTTCAGACCATTAAATCCATGCTTTTAGTACCTTTTCCTAGTCCAGGCTCGTAAACACGCCCTGCAACACAAACACGATTTAAATCGGGCCGTTAAACAATATCATGTTTGGTAATCCCGGCAATAATAGAGTCTGATATGCAATATTTGACCCTCAACAGTGTCCATGATCACTGAGGTGAATATTATCCAAGGAAAGGTTCCTGGTTGGTGATATGATACTGTTGCTACCATACAAGTGTGATATGACAGATCAGCCTTCAAAAACTATGAAGAATTGACCGATGGTCAAGAAGTCCAAATGGGTAATGAAGTATGACCGAAGGTTGTTGGCAAAGGTACCGTCGAACTAAATTTCACCTCTGGAAAGAAAGTGATTTTGAAAAATGTCTTGCACGTTCCAGACATGAGGCGAAACTTAGTTTTTGGGGACCTTCTGGGTAAACTAGAAATAAGGGTGGTGTACGAGTCAGGAAAACTGATTCAGCAAGAATGAGAACTTTGTCAGAAAGGGATATGCTTGTAACGGTATGATCAAGTTTTCTCTTAATGAAAGTAGCACTTCTGCATATATGGTTGAATTCGTTGGACTGTGGCATGATAGATTAGCCCATATAGGGTATAATACCTTCAAGTTCATGACTAAGAATGGTTTAATCTCATACACAGATAATGAAACCAATAAGTGTGAAGTGTGCATACGATCTAAAATGATGAAAAAACCTTTTCCAAGAGTTGAAAGATCGTCTGAGGTATTGGATCTTGTGCATAGTGATATCTGTAAGTTAAACGTCATCGTGGAGGTAAAATGTATTTTATAACCTTTATTGATGATTGCTCTAGATATGTACATATATATCTATTAAAGAGCAAAGATGAAGCATTGAACATATTTAAAATATATAAAGCAGAAGTAGAGAATCAACTAAATAAGAAGATAAAAATTCTCCGTAGCGATAGAGGAGGAGAATACTTCTCTAATGAGTTTAATAACTTTTATGAAGAACATGAACTAATACATCAATGTACTGCACCATACACACCTCAACAAAATGGAATAGTTGAAAAAAAGAATAGAACATTAGTAGAAATGGTCAACTCAATGTTAATCAAAGCAAAGTTGTCACTAAGTCTATGGGGTGAGGCACTGCTTGCAGTGTGTCATATACTAAATAAAATTCTATCTAAAAAATATAAAATATCTCCATATAAAACATAGAAAGGTAGAAAACGTAACCTAGGATATCTAAAAGTGTGGAGGTGTCTTGTGTATTGCAGAACCCCTGATCCAAAAAGAACTAAGTTAGGACCCAGAGCTATTAAGTGTGCCTTCGTAGGGTATAGATAAAATAGTAAAACTTATAGACTTATAGATCTAGAGTCTAATACAACAATAGAATCAACAGATGTTGAGTTCTTTGAGAACTCACTATCCTTAGAGTCAAAGGATAATGAAGTCCAAACTCCTAATAAAGAACCAGATAGTACAGTTCCACAAATAGTGGAAGCTCTTGTTGAACCTCTAGGAGTCAAATGATAAGAATAGAGAAGAGTCTAGAAGATGACCATACAGACTCTTAGTGCATCTTTTTCCACCTTGTAGAAGGAGATAAAAAATGTTATAAGAAAAATACTTATAGTAATGACTATACAAGATGATCCGACAACATATAAAGAGGTTGTATCTTCTAGAAACTCAGCTTTCTAGAAAAAAGCTATAAACGATGAAATGGAATCTATAGTGTCAAATTAAACATGAGAACTAGTTAAATTACCTCCAGGTTCTAGACCCATAGGTTGCAAGTGGGTATTTAGGAAGAAATATCACACTGATAAGACTATCAAAACCTTTAAAGCTCGATTAGTAGCCAAGAGTTTTAAACAAAAAGATTTATTTTGACACATACTCTTTTATAGCTAGGATAACATCCATTAGGATATTATTTACGCTAGCTTCCATACATCATCTTCACATCCACTAAATGGATGTTAAGACCACATTTCTAAATGGTGACATCAGTGAGGAGGTATACTTGGAACAACCTGAAGGATTCGTTCTACCAGGAAATGAAAATAAAGTATGTAGATTAATCAAATTTTTATATGGATTAAAACAAGCATCAAAATAAAGGCATGAGAAGTTTAATTCCAAAATACTATCTCATGGTTTCATGCATAATGTAACCGATAAATGCATATATTCTAAAGTAGATGGTAGCTGTATGATTATTATTTGTCTGTATGTTGATGACATATTAATAATAAGTAATAAAATGGAAGGTGTGACTGAAACGAAGATGTTTTTATTTTCTGTATTCAAAATGAAGGATCTTGGACAAGTTGATACCATCGTAGGTATCAAAATTAAAAAATATTATGAGGGTTATGCTTTGTGTCAATCTCATTATATTGAGAAAATACTAAACAAGTTTAACCATCTAAATATAAAAGAAGCAAAAATTCCATTTGATATAAGTCTAAAAGAGAATAACGGAAGAACAGTTGCACAATTAGAATATGCGAGTGTCATAGGGAGTCTTATGTATGCTATGCAATGCACTATACCTGATATCACATATGTTGTGAGTAAACTTAGTAGGTTTACTAGTAACCCCAGTACTAAACACTGAAATGCTATCAGTAGAGTCCTTGGTTACTAAAAAGTAACAAAAGACTTAACACTATTTTATTCAGAGTTTTCTGCCATATTGGAAGAATATACCGATGCGAGCTGAATATCGAGTGAAGGGGACAACAAGTCTACTATAGGGTGGGTATTCACCTTAGGAGGTGCAACTATATATTGGGAATCTAAGAAACAGACTTGCATAACGCACTCGACTATGGAGTCTGAATTCATAGCCCTGTCCGCAATAGGCAAAGAGGCTGAGTGGCTAAGGGATCTCTTATTAGAAATTTCTTTCTGTGTAAAGCCTATATCATTTATGTCATTATATTGTGATAGTGAAGTCACATTAGCTAGAGCCTATAACGGCATATATAATGGTAAGTGTATACATATAAGTCTTCGACATGATTATGTCAGACAGTTGATTCGAGATGATATTATTGCTATTTCCTATGTGAAATCAAACAATAACCTAGCAGACCCTTTTACTAAATCTTTACCAAGAGAGGTAGTAAAGGTTACATTTAGAGGGATGGGGTTAAAACTCTTCAACTAAAGTTCCACTAGTGATGGTAACCCAACCTAAAGTCAGAAAATCTCTAATTTCGGGTTTAATGGGTAAAAACAAGTCACTAATATGTGAAAAGTTTTCAACACTAAATTATATACGACCTCATCCATAATAGATAAAGTGCTGAGCGTTACGAAAGAGGGTTGAGTCTTAGAACTCTTAATGAAATCCAGTCAAAAGGACAAGTGTTTTATAGTAACGGATAGAGGTGGGCATTTTGAACCCGATCCGGTGGATCCAACCCGATCCGACCCGACTAGGTACCATTCCGAATAGAATCGACGGCTTAGATCAGCCTGATCGAATCTGTCAACCCAGATCCAATAGTATTTCGGGTCGGGTTCGGATAAAGGTTGATCCGAACAGATCCGATCCGGATACCCGAACCGAAAGGATCCGGCCCGAACCGACCAGACCTGACCCGAAGCCTAAAAATAGTAGATTGTAACCTTGACTTTGACTCAGATGATGATTAGGCCCATCTGCTTGCATCTGCTTGCATACACGTGCCCGATTGGCATGTGCGAAGGTCGAGTAGCATATACCGTTTTTCCCGCTGAAACTCATCCTTTCGTCAAACGTAAACCACGTGGTCCGTATTACCACACGCCAGCTACATTAGCCTCAAGCTAGGTGGCTAGCTCGTGCGAGGGACGGATTGGTTGCTCCCCTAGTCGGTGCTCTGTGGGCCCCACCATGATGTATGTGTTTCATCCATTCCATTCATACATTTTTACAGAACATTTTATGGATTCATAAAAAAAATGATAGGTATGTAAATCTTAGGTGGACCACATAATAAGAAAACAATAATAATTGGATATCTACCATTAAAATCCTTCTAAGGTCCACTGTACTGTTTATTTAACATCCAATCTGTTGATTAGGTCATAAAGACTCAGATGGATGGAAAAAATAAATATCAGCTAGATCCAAAACTTGTAAGCCCAAAACGTTTTTAATGGTCAACGTTTATTCAACAGTTTTTCCTTTAATGTGATCCACTTGAGATTTAGATATATCTCATTTTTTTTTTTCATATCGTAAAATGATCTATAAAAATAGATGGAAGGCATGGATGAAACACATACATCATGGTGGGGCCCACAGAGCACCGACCAACAGCCAATGGCTGGTGGCACCGTGGCAGGGGGAGTAGCCAATCCGTTTCCGTGCAAGGACGAGACTGACGCTCCTCGAGCTCCGAGTTGTACGAACGGTTCAAAGGAGATTAAAGGTATATGGGCCCCACAGTGATGTATTTATTATATCTACACCGTTCATATATTTTTAGAGATCATCTTAGGGTATTATCTAAAAAATTATTAATATCCAAAGATCATGTGGACCACACCACAAGTAGCAGCAGCGAATGATTTTCACCATTAAATATTTCGTGTGGTCCACTTGATAGTTAGATCTGTCTTATTTTTCATCGTAAGCCTTATGACGAGCTTACCAAATAGATGGACGGTTTAGATATAACACATACCCCATGATAAGACCCACATAACTTGCTAAGTTCATTACAGCAAGTCTCCACTCACTGTATATATATAAAAAAAAAGTCAGAGTGCACGTTAATATACATGTTCGGTAAAAACATAAACACAGTAATAGATAGTTTTGTATAGCCATGTGAGGCCCACCTTGATGTATATGTTTTATCTAAGCCGTTTATCCATTTTGATATATCAATTAAGGCCTTGAAAAAAAAAAAACATATATTAAAGGTTGAAGTGGGCCACATTATATGAAAAATTAAATTAAATTCATACGGATCCGAATCGTACCCAACTCGATCAGACTCGGTTTCTCTGACCGAGTTAGACTTTGTTTGGGTCAGATGAATTATGTATCAGATCTGTTCGGGTCAGGTGACCCAGATTTGATTCCGGATCTGATCGAGTCCGGGTCAAACCATGGCCATTTCAGATCTGATCGGGTTAAACTTAATCCGCTCCGATCCGGACCGATGCCCACCTTTAGTAACGGAGACACTGGAAGGATTTCACCTATGTGAACGTAGAGATGGTGCCGTCTCTCATGAGATTTAGGAGTTTTCTCTCGAGATTGTTCACGAAATAGGATAAGGACATGGTCATAAATAGTGTTGAGCAAGATTGTGGGAACTCTAAATAACACATAGCGAATATGTGTGTGGTTTCTCTGACTTTGTTATTTAGGAATAACTGATTCAACGCTTCGGTTACTAGTCATTTTGATAGAGTTTTGAGATACTTGCACTAAGGGAAGATTAAAATTGAAAGATATCTTTCTTTATGCATATAAGCTGATTCTTCTGGCAGAAATATTTTTTCGAGAAATATATTTTAAAAAATCAAGTAGGGGATTGTTGCAAAATGTTGATTTAAAAATATATTTTAATAATAAAAATATTATATATTATATATAAAAAATGTTTGAAAATACCTTTTTTGTGGGTTTTGGGAATAGTCCCACATTGGAAAAAGAGGAGTATTTTTTTGGGTAAATGAAAGTGGTGGAGTATTATAATACTTACCCACATGGTCTAAAGGAGAATGGAATTTGCGTGTTCCAGTGCATAACACTAGAACACTCCCACGCGCGCGCACGGGCTCGATCTTGGTCTCGGTCACCGGCACAGGCTCGGTGCGAGGGCGTGGGCATGTGAGGCAGTATGGCTATAGAGGCGATAGTGGCGCACTTTGCATTTCGCATGTCCGCATCATGTCGTAGAGAGTCGCTCCTTTGCAACCTTACGCGAACCGGAGCAAGACGTATACGAGTCGCAGTGCGACTAAGTGGCTAAGGCAGATGGCTGACTAGAAGAAAAACTATAGGATTGAATGAGAGTCCCTCTGAATATATAGAGAATGAGATGTGACTATTGCAGCAGAGGTGCATGTAACTCCTCATACCATTGATTGCAGAGCTATGCTGAAACTGTTGCATGGTTAGCCCAATAGCTAGAAAACAGCTAGCCAGCTCTCATAGCAGTCAGCATACAGCAATTGTTATAGCTCATGCACAACAGTCATAAAACGGCCATAAATGGCTAGTTTCTCAACGGCTAAAAAAATGGTTTAATGGGATTTATGTCCCTGGACCATAACCCCCAGCCACCATAGCCTATATAAAGAGGGCTAGGATAGGTTTCCAAACAATCTCAACACACTCCAGCAATATCAATACGAATCAAAGCCTCTCCTCTCCTATAGATCACAATACAACAAGGTTAATCAAAACCATTGCTTGAAGAACAGACCAGCGGGGTGCTCTAGAACGGTTCAATTAAACCAATAGTTGAAGAACAAGAAGAACAGACCAGTGCAGTGGTCTCACAGAAATCTTCTTCTCTCTTTTTTCTTCTGGGATTTTTCCTTTTTTCTATATTTCTACCAGACTGTGTAATAGAGTTCCATTAGTGGGCCTTCGTATTGGCTGAACGCAGACCCACATCAGGCTCATCGTATCCTAGAAGCAGTTTGCCTATAACCTTTCAGCATACTCAATTCACTTGAGTAGGGGCAGATAACGCTTTAAGGACAGCGTTTCGAACGTGCTTCAGCCTGTCCTTATTTAGATCAATTGAGATTTTCAATTTTCATTTTTTACAGAAAATATAATTTTGTATATTTCCAACACCCATGAATGGATGATCTGAAATCAAAAATGTTGGTATGATTGAACTAACCCCAAAATGATCTCCGCATCAAAATTATTCTAGAATGGAAGAACCTTTCCAAAGAAGGTTTAATCTTTTATTAGTTGAATGTAAGCCTTTTCTTCTGAACAATCTCTTTGTTGGCCACTCAAAAAAATAACTAGTCCTTTTCCTTGCAGCTGAACCTTTTATTCGTGTGGTATTCTTTATGGGCCGCATGATATCAACGGTTTGGATCATAGAAAAATTGCCTCATTTATGAACCAACAACTTGAATATTTCTATATAATCACTCGACCCGTCCGAGTAACATGTCATGCATACTTGGGTCCGGCTCCATGGCTCAATGGTAAATAGACTCGTAGTAGATAGACTCTGTTTTAACATTAAGATCATGGGATCAAGTGCCCATGTGATGTCACTGGGTGTGAGGTGTGGGTTTGTGTTTTTTTTTTTAAATGGCATACGTACTCTTCCAAAAGATAGGCATGCATTTTGTTTCACGGTACGTACCTTAGTCCACGTGCGCATCTCACGGTCGATTATTTGGACCGATCACTTAGTGTAACGCCCTGGAATTCGGGGGTCGCACATGTGCTCAACTCCCGAGTTCCCGAGAGTCACTTATAACCAATTTTCATTAATGAGCATTTAATCCAGTTTAATTGCGCAGCCTGGAATTTCCTGGAACATGAACATAACCACACCAATCTACTGAGATGAAAGAGATCTAGTATTTGTACAGGTCCAAAATATAAATGGGTCGCACAAAGCGTTACCCAACCCTAACAACAAAAGAATAATATGCCAAAAAAATAATACGGCTGAGCCCACAGCCCAACAATCCCGATCCTGCCCATCAAGCCAATGGAGAGCCATCCATCAACTGGAAATAAGATAGCTCGTTCTCCTCGTCGAGGCTCGCCTCGCCAGGCTCCTCCAGTCCTGAGTCACCTACATCTATAAATGGGTCTGGTTGGTGTTTTAAAACACCGTCCCAGAGTGGGAGTGAGTGATCAACTCAGTGGGTGCTATTAACATTAAGTTATCACAAGCATCAATTATAATATGATCTTAATGAAAAACAGACAATCACATACGTCTAAGTAATCTTATTAATGCGCATGTATGTAGCATGACATGATGCATGCCATCACCACAACGCTCCCTCGAGCGACACCATCTAATGATCGCAAATGACAACACTCCCTCAGTGCGACCTCGACTGCAGAGTCGCCACCCTAACTAGTGCGATACAATGCGATCATGTTGGCCGAGTTATTAGTTAGGTCCATTCATCCAGTCGATTGGGGAATCTGGTACACCCCACATATCAACGCCCTAAATGGGTTGCGAGGCCAAGACCCCCCAATGCATGAGGCCGAGACCCCGCGGTCTGTGATCCCGTCGGGTTCCTCATCCCCGACTTCAAGCACATGAAGAGTGTCGTGAGAAAGGGATCGCTCGCGGTCACTACGGGGAGGCGCGGTACCCCAGCATAGGCCTACAGCTTAGACACAGTGTCCCATTCCACCATACCCGACTCACGAGGCTGTGGACCAATTTCAAGTGGGTTATTAATGGGCTACCACGGTTGTAGGGTATTCCAGGTTCCAAACATGTGTGAGCAAACAGGGTTAACAATCAAGGTTGGTCAAACGGTAGGCTAGACCTCAAGAGTCAGGCGAGCGTGAGGCGTGTGACATCGGGCACGAGAGTCCCATGTAGTCGAACTACAGCCACTCGATCACACCCGCCTAAACCCACAAGTCCAACCATAGCATAGTCCTACCGATGGGACTACTGTCTCTCCTCAAGTTTCTGACCAACCCAAGGGTAGGAATAGTGACTCATAGCATGCCAACAACCAATGCAACATCAAGCATATTCAACACCATGTTCTCATGTTGCTCAACATACAATTCAAATTTCTCTAACAAGCAACTATTAATATCATGAATAAAGTGTATATGTGTGGTGTGGGTTGGTGAGGAAGTTAACACTTCCTCCATGCTGAGAAATCATATGTACAAGAGCAATAAATCATACATCCTATGAGGCAACAACACATGGAAAAATTACACAAGGCATGAATATGTAATTATCCATACACCAAATCATGAGAGAGGCAAGAACAATCATCATAAGAGTCAAACCAACAATTCCATATTATTTCAACAAACCTATAATTCCTAGGGTTTCTCTAGATTCTCCAAATATGACATCTAAGTAACCAAAATCATTAATCTCGTATTAAAATTGATGCTAGGCCATCTAAGAACAACAATCCGCACCTTCGGATTCGTTGAAGGCTTGGGAACGACTTAGGAGCGTGGATTTTTGGGATCAAATTGCCGGAATCCCTAAAGCATACATTGTATGTTAGAATCTCATGTAAGTATCTCTTCTACACAAGGGTTTCAAGCAAAAAGGGATGAAGGATCTTACCTAGACGATCAACTGACGATCCTTGGGGTTGTAGTGTTGGGTTTTTCCTTTGGGAAAAGGATAGGGAGATGCAAGATCGGCTTCCTTAGTTCCCACCTCGATATAGGGTCCACCTTAAATCACCTCCTCTCATACTATCCTCTCCTCTTGGCTCCTTCACTCTCTTTCTCTCTTGGTGGTTGTGGCAAATGAGGGAGAGTTATGAGAGCTAGGGTTTATTCCCTAGACTTGGGCCCTTTGGCCTTAAATTTCCTCAAATTTTCAAAATAGCCTACTAGGACTCATTTTTGGAGTTGGCGTGGCTCTAAAACTCCTTTGGCCACCAAATTTGGTGGGTAGGTGCCCTATAGCCCGATTAGGGCCCGTGTAAAATTTAGGAACAAACGGAAGGACGGTTGTGGAGTTTGAGTCAACGGTTCTGATCTTTAAACGGCCCTAAGGGGTCCATTCTGGTGATTGGAGTGGTTCTGGTGGCCCTCTGGCTATGAAATTTCTAGGATAGTTGCTTTATGGCCCGATGAAAGGCCATGTAAAATTTGGGGATGATCGGATCTGGGGTTTGGTCGTACGGGTCCGATTTGTGATCGACGGTCACCGTTCCACGATCGAGTCCCAGAGTTGGTGGACGGGTGTAGAAAAATTCATTAGACCTCCACCGTAAATGTGGAAGAGATCCGACAGTTGGATAGCCTGGTATCTTGGTTTCATTTGCAAGCGCCAAATTCCGGTCCTGGCATTGGTGGGGTGCATTTAGTCAGTGTCAGATCCCACTTTTGGATGTCCGTTGGGTCCGTGGTTCGCGATGGTCCACAAGCCCAGTGAGATTTATGGTTCCCTTCATTTTTAGAATTTTCTGACTTTCCTGCGTCACGGTATAGCCCATATGGGCTGTCACTAAGGGTAAATGAGTCATCTGGCTTGACGGCCCGCACCAGGTCCTGTCATGACTCGACTGGTTTATTCTAATGGGCTAATCCTAGGTTGATTTGCTTGTGGTACCTCACCGCGCATGGTTTAAATGATCGGTCCTGCGGAAAATCTTACGTGGATGCCCCAAGACACTGTACTGGTTGGACGAGTTGTTACACTTAGCAAACCTTTGTAATATGAACTGTTATTTATAATTCTATTTTTAGTAATATGATATGTTATTTATAATTCTTTTATTTTTAGTTTTAAGTAAAAATATAATAGACTTGGTCAAAATTTTAGGAAACTCATTTAAGGCCCGTTTGGATAGTAAGTTGCTTAAAATAAGTTACTTATGCCACAAGTATTATCTTAGTTTCTACTTATTAAGAAGATAAGCACATCTAGTAAACAACCTGCGTAGCAGCATCTTCTCTCTTTCGTCTCTCTCATGTGTCTCTTCAACAACTTGTGAAAAGTAGAAAAGCTAAAAATATTAACTGTAGTGATTAAATATTTTTAAGTTAAAAAAGAAAAAGTTACTTATAACTAATCATAAATCAAACTTATATGAAATAAGTTACTTATCTACTGTTGTAAGTAGAAAAAGTAACTTATTTGGTGGTATCCAAACAGGCCCTTGGTGACTCGATTGACTAGTTTGAGTTTGGACTTATTGATCAACCGAGTCAATCTAAGTTCTTGGTTTTCAAACAATGAAATTATGTATAAACAAGTATTTAAAAATAGTAGTTAGAACTTATACAAGCAATATAAAATAGAAAGTCTTATAATAAAACTAGGGGTTGATGTGCTGGTCAGGTGGGGTCTATCTATGAGGCTGTTGGTTAGATTCCCACCGTCTCTTTTTCTTTTTATTAATATAAAAGTGTTTTGATTATTCATGTGAACATGCCTAGGCAGGTCATATTGGTGATTGGGTAGAAGTCCAACAGTCCAACAGTCCAAATTCAACTTATAATGGGGCCCACTTATGAGTGTATCGTCCTGATTTTTAGTACATGGCATGTTAATACTGCTATGACCTTAAGAATGGACCGGATATTTTACTTGAATCCTATTAGCTGAATCTTTGACATGTGCTTCGCACTTTCATAAAGAAGGCAAACCATTTGCCTCTGAGATGGGAGAGGGAGAAATGGGATAAGGGGCTACCATCGGAAGGGGAGATTAAAAATGATGAGATTAACAGATAAAGAGGATATGGCTGATAGATAGAAAAAAAGAAAAGGTTGGAAATGATGGACATCCCATCCACCTATTTTCTTGTTTTGTAGCTCACTCAAGATTTAGATCCTAGTTTTATGTGACATAATAAAATGAGGGGACGCGGATTAGCTAGTGACAGGTTGAGTAGCGAGACTTGAAGCGACATCACCAAGTTCTATGGGCCCACCATGATGTATGTGTTGTATCCACGCTATTCATCTATTTGGAGAGATCATTTTAAGGCATTATCCAAAGAATGAGGCAGATCCATAGCTAGAGTGGACCCCATCATAGAAAACAGTGGGGAGAATGACATCCACCATTAAAACCTTCCTAACGCCCACCATGAAATTTATTTGAGATCTAACCTATTCATGGTTCATGTGTTAACACTGACATGAAAGAAGGGAAAACACAAATATCAGCTTTACCGTAAACTTTTGTGGCCCTCAAAAGTTTTTAGTGGTGGGCGTCACTCTCTCCCCTATTTTCTGTGGTGGGGTCCACTCGAGTTTCGGATCTGACTCATTCTTTGGATCATGGCATGATATGATCTCTATAAATGGATGGATGGCATAGATACAAAACATACATCATGGTGGGGCCCACAAAACTTGGTGGCGTCACTTTAGTTGTGAGTCTCGCTGCTCAACCTGTCAGTAGCTAAACCGCGTCCAAAATGAGGTGTCCTAATGAATAAAAGGATTGTTTTGCACGATCATATTAGTGGGCCTTACATAACTTTATTGAATAGGCTCATTATGCGGACTAAGCTAATGTGGAGAGACGTGGCAGCTGGGTACTCACCCAGTGGAAAAGGGTGGAGTAGGTAATTTATTTGCTTAGGTGGATAAAACCAAAGGGTTGTGGCTTCATCCATGCGGGTGGATCCCTGATGGTGAGGCCCACCTTTATGTATATGCCTTACATCCACGCTGTCCATACATTTTTATGGCTCATTTTAAGATACGATTCCAAAATGGAGTAGATTCATATCTTAAATAAACCACAGCACATGAAATAGTGGTAAATGATTGTTAAGAACTTATTGTCGGCCAAAAAAAGATTTCAATCAAGCTGATATTTGTATGGTTCCTCATTTAGGTCAAAGGTATGGCAAATAAACATTCTCGCCCTAAAAAGTTTTTAATGATGGGTACTCAATCACTGCATATTCCTATGATATGGTCCACCTAAGATTTGGATCCACTTCATTTTCTGGATCATGCCCTAAAATGAGCTGTCTAAAGAGATGGCCGGAGTGGATGTAAGGTACATCTATCTTGGTAGGCCCCATGGTCAAGGATCCACCCACCATGAAAACCAAAGTAGTGCCCAAATTCAAGCCATCCTTTTATAAGCACCTAGATTAAAATTTCAAAATTCTAAAAATTCTAGGGACCTATATTGAAAAATACATGATTCTAGCAAAACTATTGAATTTTGCAAAATTGTCCGTGGCCCACTCCCCATCTAAGTAGTAGAGATAGAGAGATAATATTTTCCTTGGCTGTATAACCGTTAGATTGCGGCTATTAATAATGAAAAATATCCAACGGTATTATTTCAAGAAGCAAGTGCCCATGAATCAAGGGAAAGTTGTTCAATGAATCTGATTTTTAAATTGGTGCACATGCAGCCCGAGTATCTAGTATTTCCAGAGTAATTAATTGCACTTTGTCGGTGTCACTATTATTTGAAAATTCAAGTCGGCATTGTACACGGAACCCTTTTGGCAGTTGTCCCTCACAAGCAGCAACGCGACAAACGTTTACAAGATCCAATCAGCTCATCGGACGGACCCCAATCTACAGATGCATTTTATTAATAATCAAGAAAGTCTGATCACTAGGTAGTCCACGTATACAAAATAAATGGGCGATAGATGTAAATCAACCAATGGTCCTAATTCAACATAATTGTGTGGCCCATGTGATGTCAGATCAGGATCCTTTTTTTCAGATAGGATATTTGAGCTGGGAACATCTGATGAGCGGCTTAGATATTACAGAGGCGTCACTTGTTATCAGGTATCAGAGGCGAGTGCCAAAACATTTTACTCCCTCGCTTCCACGACGCGAATCCAACGCGAATTGCCGGTGCCCCAGGCAAAGCAAGTTCCTGTAGTCGGAAGCTGTGTGTGCCTACAGAGATTCCATTGAAAAGTCCGCTCCGTCCATCAATTTTTCAAGACCGCAATAGGATAGGATTATAAAATTCATGAAAATAAAAACCTCATTTGAACAACAGAAAAAAAAGAAGTGTGAACAGAAATATCCACCATTGAAATATTAAACATGACATCCAAACCGTTCATATGATTACTACAAGTCAGATAAACTGTAAGTATAAATATAATCCTGATACAAAACTTCTGAGGCTACTGTTTCGTGTAGCATGACCCACATGAGCTTTGGATCTGCCTTAATTTTTAAGTCCCTATTTTAGTGGTCTTGAAAAATTGATGGACGGATGGATTTGTTATTGGGAATCTCTGTGGGCCCCCCACAGCTTCCGACTACAGGAACTCCATACCCCGGGGGACAGGCAGTCCGCGTCGCAATGACAGTTGTTGCAAGTTGCAACGTACCGGTGGGCGTTCAAACATGTATGAAGTTTGAACCATTGATTTTTCTAATTCAATCCCAGGTAGTCTTCCCTAATGCAGCGGGTGTTACAAAAAATATTAATTTTAATAAAATATATTTTAATAATAAAAATAATATATAATATATAAACAATTATTTGGAAAAACACTGCTTTGTGGGTTTTTTTGGGAATAGTCTCACATTGGAAAAAGAGAAGAAGAAAAAGTACTGAATGGTAGAGTATTATAATACTTATCCACATGGTACATATTAGCATACTCAATTCCCTTGAATAGGGCAAATAACACTTTAAGGACAGCATTTCAGACGTGCATCAGTCTGTCCATATTTCAGATTTATTTATAATTTTCGGTTTCCACATTATACAGAAATTATATTAATCTGTATAATTTCCAACAGTGGGCCAAACAGCCCCAAGAAGAACACGGTTTAGGTGCGACTCCGAATCCAGCTAGGTGGTACGGCCCTGGCCGGGCCCACCTCTATGTATATGTTGTATATCCAAGCCGTCCATCCATTTGGGTCCTTACGCTTACCCGGGTGGTAGACTCCTAGAAGTTTCAACACTGGGTCAAGGGTTCGAGTACCCACCAGTGGTGAAATCTCACAGCGTGCATGTGTGGGGTGTGTGTGCGTGTGTAAATAAAATAAAATTAAAAATAAAAACCCGTCCATCCATGTTTATTGGCAACACACCATAGGAGGCAGTGGTCACTGAACGCAAACCATTAAAAACTTCCTAGGACCCTTATGTGCCATCCAGCCTCTTGATAAGGCCACACAGACCTAGGTGAAGGAAAAACACAAATAAAAGATTGATTTGAAACACTTTTGGCCCACATAAGTTTTTAAAGATGAAAGTTCAACATCCACTCTGTGATCCACGTGAGATTTGCATGTACTTCATTTTTTGGACCATCTCGTAAAATAAGTTGGAAAAACTGATGAACAGTATAGATATACAACACATATGTCAACGTGGGCCATGATCGGGGCCGCATCCACCTGGATGTATCCGAGTCGCACCCAATCCTAGTCAAAACGCAAATGGCCGGACCACAAGAAACAACGAGGATTAAAGTCCACCGTTGAAACTCAAGCGGATCTAGCTAATGTATGTGCTTTTCCTGCATTCAACCTTAACAAATAAACATCGTGTAGGCCGTAGGAAGGTTTCAACGGTGAACGGCATTGATTGCGTCTTACTAGCCCATCTCGAGCTGGGAAGGGGCAGCAGCTTTGAGTGGCCGTGATGTATGGGTCTTATCCCCGTTGTTCATCCATTCTTTCCTGTCATTTTACGGGAGATGCCCAAAAATAGGTACATCCAAGGCTCAAGTGGACTACACAATGAGAATTAAATTCTTACCGTTGGAAACTTCTTGCGGCCATAGAATTTTTGAATGGAGCTGATATTTGTGCCTTCTCTTTATCGATGTTGATTAGACTTCATGAATAGGTTGGATGATAAATAAACGTCACAGTAAGCCTTAGAAAAGTTTCAATGGTGAGAATCATTATCACCTCCACTTCTCATCGTGTGGTCCAGTTAAGCCTTAGATTTGCCTTATTTTTGAGCTTATCTCCCTAAAATGATTTTTTTTAAAAAATGAATGGACGGTGTGTATGAGATCCATACGTCACTTTGGCTACTCAAAGCTTCTACCCTCTTATATTCATATACTGTGGTCCACTTAGAATTTATATATGTTTAAGCTTGGCTCATGCATTAACATGATCTGTAAAAACTGGATGAATAAAATGTATAAGATACATACATCAGGTGTGGCCCCCACATAATTTATCAATCTGCATCAAAAATTGCAGTGACCCCACCTAATATTCCTACTGCAGGGGCCGGGTGGGAATCCATGCCATGGGAAAAAAGGTTCGGTGGGCCACTATGATGTGTGTAACATCCACTACATCCATTATTTGCCCCAAATCAATTTAAGACTGTAAAAATAAATAAATAAAATTCTACACAAAACTAAATCAGCCGACGGAACAGTGAGATGCGATTCTGCGGTGACCACTCCAATGCGACCGCAGTACCGGTCGGTGCTAAAAAACGCTCTGTCGGCCACCCTAATATACATATGCTTTATCTGATCGGCCCATTCCCCGGAAAGAATCTGAATCTTCTGTTTGCCACAGAAATTCTGACACGGATTCGCTGCTCATCAAGTCTTGTGATCCCACCATGATGGATGTGTTGTATCTACACTGTTTATACATTTGGAGATAACATTTTACAGCATGAGTCAAAGATGGAGGTAGATTTATTGCAGATTTATTGCTTAAGTGGTACCTACCATAGACAGCAGTGTGATTGAACGGCTATAATTAAAAATTTCTTGGGGCCAGAAAAGTTCTTGATCAAGGTGATATTTGTGTTATCACTTCATCCAAGAAATTCATGTTTATTGTAATGAGATTGGGCGCATCATCAAACACTGACGTGATTGATCACAATGCATAAAATTAAAATTTTCCTATTTGCAGCAAGCAAACGTCTAAATTTACTCAAAAAATAAGATTGATTCAAATCTCAAGTAGACCACACCACTTAAAATAGTTGTGATATAACTCCCACGGATAAAAACTTCCTAAGGCATTAAAGTTGTGGATTAAGCTAATAATTGTGTTTTCCCTTCTTTCAAGAAATTCCTTGCCTATTGTAATGTGATTGGACCACATCACCAAACACTGCATTTAATACAGTAATGCTGACAACGTTATTGATGATGTGGACTAAACATAAGGTAGAAAATTTAAAATTTTCTCTTTACAGCAAGCAACCATCCAAATTCACCCAAAAAATAGGACACATTCAAATCACAAGACCACACCATCGAAAATAGAGGTGATATAACTCCCACCGTTAAAAACTTCCCAAGGTATTAAAAATTTAAAATTGTGGATTAAGCTGATTTTTGTGCTTTCCCTTCATCGAATTTTGAATGACTTAAAAGGAGCTCGAAAAATGAATGGGAGGGATGGATAAGATAAGACACAGCTTTTTCAGCACCGACGGCTGTAGCAGAGGGGCCACAGAGGTAACAGAGTCTGATGAAGCCACGCACCATTGAAACCGTCCTGGGCCCACTTCGCCGTTCATATGCCATCTAAACCGTTCATAACGTATTTCCCACCATGATTAAGGGAAAAATATGATTGTTATCCAATACTTCGGTGGGTCGCAAGAACGTTATACTTATCCCCATTGTCCTACGTGGATGGTCCATTTGAGTTTTGGATAAGGTTGATTTTTACTCAAGTGCTAAGGATGAGCTGACATAAATGGTGGATAGATACAAATCACGGTGGCCCCCACAGCTTTTGGTTTTACCCGGGTTCATGGAATTCCTGTCGGTGATAGGGTTGTGGGCCCGCATAACGACTTTAAAGTGTGGCCCACACCAATCTCCTCCTCCATATGGGCCACCGTCCATGTATGGTGATGATGTGAGCCCAACCATGGATGATCCACTGTACATGTGGCAATCGCACAAAACCCGTTCTGGATTGGATAGACAGCAGTGCAGATTGACTGGTTAAGATAGTCCGATCAGCGTGATGATTGCAGGACGTGGATTTGCGTGGTAATCAAGATTGTGGGGCCCACCATGATCCAAGCCGTCCATCCATTTTGTCAACTCATTTTGGGACAAGCCCAGAATTGAAGCAGATCCAGAGCTAAAGTGGGCCACACCACATGAAACGGTAGGGATGATGGTCCAAGGTGGAAGCCGTCAGGTAACATTATTATTATTAATTTTTTCAAATTAAAAAAAATAAAAAAATGTTAGCTTGTTAGTACACCCACTGTGGGTTCATACTTCACTGTTAGTTAACCCTACTAGGGAATCGATATCATGACCTCAGTGTTAAAACGAGCTATACTCAGTCAAATATCTTTATAAGTTTTCAAAATCTTTTCATCTCTACTTTGTGGCGTGATTCAATTAAATTTAAGATATACTTTAATTTTGAGCTTATATGTTAAAAGGGGCTGGCAGAATTAATGGATGGATGAAATAAGCATATAAATCATAATAAACCCCACAGAGTCCTTAGCTGCACCTTATTGGGTCATCATGCAAGCAACGTCTGATTTGATCGATCCACGTACAACTTTTAAATGACTCATTTAAGTACGGTTGTTATAATATGTAGTTGACCTAACAACTTTCAAACCAATGCACCTAACATGCTTCGCGTGGTCTTATCTCTAACCACATCACTTGGCTCAATCACAAAAGTTCTTATTTAATTCACCGTTTCTCTACCGTAGGTTCGTTCGCAGGAATGCGTACGAATTCAGAGGCTTTTTTCAAAAAAAAATTAATGGCTAATTAAGGTAATTGTTAGGTACCGTACCCTAAGACCAGTTGCGTATCTAAATTGAAAAGTGCAGCTTATTCATACGAATATATATATATATATATATATATATATATATATATATATATATATATATATATATACCATTTGTATAACTACATGTCTAAAACGATTATCCACCATTCGAGCCATTTGTATAACTACATGTCTAAAACGATTATCCACCAATTTAGTTAAACCAATATAAGTTCGTTGGCGAGTATTGAACTGATTGCGGAGTCACCATGCAACCGACATCCATGATCAACACTACATGTGGCACACCGTAAACTTTTCGTGACATGGATAGAGATCCAAATTGATTGGTTAAAACAGTCCGTTCAGCATGATATTTGCGTAAGGGTGTACATGAACCGAGCTAGCTCGGTTAGCTCGCTTGACTCGACTTGAAAAAGCTCGATTTAACTTGGTTCAAAGCTGAGTTCGAGCCGAGCCGAGCTGATTTTTTGAGCTCAAAAATGAGTTTGAGTAGGCCCCAGCTCGACTTGACTTGAATCTAATCCAACTCGAACCCAGCTCGAATCGAACTCTGATTGAACCAGTTCGGTGACTCGATTACTTTGCCATTGATGTTGCTCACCAATTGTTCGATAAAATGACTCAACAAAATGTGGCTGGTGGCAAGGAAGGTATGTACATGAAACAAATATTCATTTTCTCTTTGTTTTTCTTAGTTTTTATGTTGCTTAGAAGGTGTTTGATAAAAATACGTGTAAAACCACTGCTTTTGTTTGTAAAACAGTAGAATTTTGAAGTTGCAGTTCAGGTGTTTGTGGAAATGCCTCAATGGCAAACTTGACTCGAGCTCGACTGGAGCTAGACCGGGTTGCTAACTGAACCAAGCCGAGTTGGCCAGCCAGGCTCGAGGACCGAGCCGAGCCGACTTCGAGCTGAGGTCAGCCAGTGGCTGAGCCAAGTCGAGCTGAGGCCAGCTCTGCGCGGTTTGACTCGATGTATTGCGATATGCATCACCTCTAGTGGGACCCATGATTTGGATAGGCCGGATTCCTTGCATGTATCCAACTGTACAATGGATAACTGTCACCACTATTTAGGAATTTTAAAAATAAAAAGTCTAGCCGAGATCATCTGATCGTCAAAGCACCAAAATCAAATGACTTTCCACGTCCCATCGTAATAGTTCTTTTGTGGGTTTCGGCTATCCGTTCACACGGCACCTATCCAACGATTGGGATGTCTCGATACGTATAATATGAGTTCATGCACTATGGATCCATCTGGAACAGTTAGATGTGTTCCAATTTCGACCAGTTAGATGTGTACGGTGCAGATCGTGTGACCCACCATTCCCAAAGGCCAAGCAACTAAATCAATCTTATGGTCTATAAAAAACAGCTTTTTATCCACACGTTTTGATTGGCGTCCATACAATGGAAGAACAGCTGTTCCGGCATGGGAGGGTCTGTTTCAACACTTCCAACCCCCAAAAAACTGAAATTACACCCGCATAAGGGTACTCTGATCATCTTTTTAAGGTGGTGTGGTCGAGCATTGTGGGGCATCGTGTTTTCCTATGGCATCCAGCCCGCCCAAAAGGTGCACCCTAAGTTCTTGATCGAATGCCCCCAAAAAAATCAGAGTGATTCCGCCTGCGTGCCAGAATCGATGCAACGGTTCAATCCAAACTATCAATATAACCCCACGTGCCAAAATAAGTGGATATATGTGAACATATATGGCTAAATTCTAATAATAGTGCTCACTTACTCAGTTACTTGCAAAAGTTTATAATGATCGAATAATAATCAATCGGCAGAGCTCTTCCTTCCACGATGGGATACTGATGTAGAGCGAGTCGCGGACAGTTACATGGCCAAGATGGATCAAAAAAGGCCCGGTCGACGACAGAAGTGATCCAGACCATTGAACCTTAAATCGGGCCTATCTTGCAATCCGGAATGAGTTACCTGACGTAAAATATATGATTTTGGGGTAGAACGAGCTACTGAAACCAACCAACCCCGCTACGCCGGGTTGCGCAGCCTGGAATTGCGAAAACCCCTGGATCGACGGTCGTTTCCCTGTTTTAATTTCATTTTTATTATAAATAGTAAGTTTTAGTTTGATTATAACTCTTCATCCGTCGGGCTTTAGGAGTTGCACCCACGTGAAAAGAGCTTAGAATAATTAGGAGAACGGTTTGGTGAAGCCAAATAGGACACTTACTATTTTGGCCGAAAACCTTGCGCACTAATAGGCATCACGACCGTCTATAAATAGTAAGTTTACTATTTATAGTAAGTCGCGGATCCTAGGAGTTTGAGTTGTAGTTTGATTCTGATTTCTTTCCCATTGCTTGGTATCCCTATTTAAAGGGTTGTGAACTCGTTTTTATTCATCAATTAATCAATTTCGAATTTCTTAGAATTTATATCTATTTTTTGCTTTCTTTCCTCGTGGATTCAAGAAGTCTCTGTGAGTAGTTCAGAGTAGCTCCGTGGATTCGGAGTATTATCCTCATCACGTTCATCTCTACGTCAGATACTTTGTGCCTTCTAAAAAAAGATTTTCAAAATATTGGTGCAAATCAAATAAAATAAAAAACTCACATTCAATTGTCAAGAGATACTGCAATTTTGAAAGAATTACTTAATATTGGATAAAAATTAAGTCTTTAAAAGGAATTGTTTGATTTTGGATAAAGAACAAATCCAATATATAAACATATACTTGGATTACAATTAAAGATTATGGTTAAAAATTATCAATATTTTAAGAATAAGTTGAGATAAAAAATAAAATGATTGATTTGATTGATTTTTTAATTAATTAATTATTTTATTTTATTTATTTTTGAGATTATTGTACTAGGATTGGAGTTTTTTCTCATATTTCTCTACTATTCATATATTCATGTTGTAGCTTATTCCTCCACATCATTCTTCCATTATAGCGACGGTTGCAGCAATTCCAAAGCCTTTTTAGATTATTCTCTTTTTTAAATCATTCTTTCGGTGAGTTTTCCTTTTGTGGTCGTTCATCTTCCACTTGGCCAAACTTGGTTTCCCTTGATTGTCACTCACTCTTCGATCACACATCAACCGCATCTTTTTTGTAATTCACTCGCTTGCGCTCCACTCAACCACTCTCCACTTCTTTTCATTTCGACTGCTCAATCGAGTTTCTCGGCCTCATTTCATTTCCTAACTTCTCTTAGTCGCACAGTCTACTTTTGAACACCTCTTGATCGCACCTCCTGAATACCTCTTGGATACTTAGTTTACTTTTGAATACCTCTTAGCTGCTCCTTATCTTATATATTGTAGTTATGATTTCGTAAAAAGTAATGCAATTATTCTTGAAGATTTTTAGTATGTTATATATTTCTCTTACTATAATACATGTAATTTCCAATCAAATTTCTTATGAACGGCTAGAAATAAGATATAACATGCCGGCACAGACATACCACCATTCCAAGCCGTTCGTCGGGTGGGCCTGACTGCCCAAACAATACTCATCAGACGGGCCACTATGTTAGATCAAGAAATCATCAGTCAATTTTTTATAAGCCATCCATTTTATTATTCAGAAATTGTGGCCTACTGGCTAATGGGACCCTTCTGATGGATGGATCGGACCTCTAACCATGTGCCATGCTGGCATTTATTGTATCATGCACGTGAGCTGCCTTGTACACGTATGTGTGATCTGAGACGCTCCTATAAGAAGAGAACTGATGCAGACTCTCTGTACGAAGTTTCACATGCACCCCATTTTCCCAGCCAACAAGTCATTGTTGAATGGCAAATGAACGGTGGGAAAGGTGGGCAACGTCCCGGAGATAGCCGTAACTCAATGTCAGGCTCTCCGACTGACCAGGTGGGCCATAACATTAAAATCAATGGACAATCGGTGATCTGACTCAGCGTAAATGTGTGGACCACATGATAGTGGATAAGAACGCTTCCGACAGAAACTTACTTCCGTTCTGTGGCCCACCATTTTCACAAATTGGATGTTCTACAGACAGAACTGGCTGAATATGTATTCCATGTATATTCATTAAATTAGTTTTTTCTTTCCTCATTGTATGGGGAAGATCCAATGGGGGAAGAGGTAATTGATACTCTGACAGCACATGACAATTCATACGCATGCATTCAGAAACCGTAAAATAGTGAAACACAAACTTGATTTAAACCAACTAAATTATGAAATACACTGTCTATAAGTCACATTTATAAAATCAGATTGGTTGTGAAATTCCAGCCTCAGATTTGTGGACACATGTATATTGAAACAGGACCACAGGCTGCATTTCCTTCGTAACTGTTCAATAAACGTCCACCAATTTGGTAGTCAGATAATTAAATAAGAGATTTTTATTTATTTATTTATTTATGATACATAAAAAATAGAACCCATAAATTGAAATAATTGTACGTTGCACTCTCAATTGCTAAGTAATTTCCAAGTGGCTGCGTATCATTCATCATACTCTTTCAGAGTATCAATGTTTGCCAGATCCCATAAATCCTCGACTAGTTATCTGATGCGTGGGAACTTGAAAAAGTATGACTATCCATGCTCATTGTTTTTCATAAGATTATATTAATCCAAACCATTCAGATAGTGGGTCCTACCGTAATTTGATATGGTAAAAAAATTCTAAGCTGATTAGATAATTTTGGTTGTCCTATTTCAAGACACAACGAGGACAGTAGAAAGGAATTATTCAAAATTCAACAACTAAATACCCAGTAATCAGAGATCACAATAACTTTTCCATCTTGTTTCTGTGATACACCCGCACATGAAGTAGGTCCCACTATTTAAACGGTTTTTTTCGAGGTGAATGCATCCGCGTGCACATTAACTATCTACACGTGTATGTACCGCCGCCTTTGGCTCCGGTCTCCGCGTAAAACGAGAAATTGACCACTGTGAACACCACCTTTTACCCGACATCTTTTCGGAGCCATCTCAAACTTGCATTTCCAGCCTAGGCCTCTCATGTACGGACAAACTATGTAAAGACGATAATACACCTGCTTTCGAAGAAATAGCTTGGAAAAGCAAGGCATTTTCGCCCTTAAGAGTCTGTGTATTTTCGTCTTTAATTAGTCTGTTCGTACGTAAAAGGTTTAGACTGGAAAGTAAGTTTGAGAGTGCTTAGAAAAGACGCTGGGTAAAAGGTGTCATTTACAGTGGTCAATTTCTCGGGTAAAACCTCTTCTGTCTACGTAAGGACAGGAAAGAAGGGCGCGGCTTCGGTGGATCTCCGGCTCAACCGAGGTATGTGGATCCCTGACTGTGGGGCCCACATTGATTATTTTAATTAAATCCATGCGGTCCATCTGTTTCTAAAGATCATTTTAGATGGATATATAGAAAATAAAATAGTTCCAAATATCATGTGGCCCACACCAAAGGAAACAGTGGAGATTTACTATTAAAAACTTTTTCGTGGCCCACAAAAGTTTTGTATCAAGATGATATTTATGTGGTCCCTTCATCTAGGCCTTTGTTACCTAATCAACGGGTTTGATGGCGAATAAAAATTCCGGTGAAAACTTTATATCGGTGTGTATTCAATCACCAGGGTTTCCTGTAGTGTGGTGTCCACCTAAGATTTATATCTACTTCATTCTCTAGGACGACGCGCTAAATTAGGCTATCAAAACGGATGGACGGCGTGGAAAAACGTCGAAGAAAATAGAAAAGGACTCTGAATTTCCAGAATCCCACCGAGCGCTGACTCAGCGAGGGCCCCACCTAAATGGATAAGCATCGCCGTACAATATCTGTCTTTAATCGCGCATCTTTAACCATGGTTAAATCCCTTTCCTCTCTCTTTATAAACCCCTTTCCGTCTTCGGACTAAATCCTCTTCCACAAACAAACCATGGTTACATCTTCTTCCCCTCCTTTTCTTCGTTCCTCGCCTCAATTCCTCGGCCCGCGTATTTCCCCTCCGTCGTCGTCTGTCAACTGCGTCAGTTCCCGTAAGCCGCGTGTCATCTCCGCTGCCTACACCTCCACGCTCCAATCCTCCTCTTCAGATCTGGCTTCCACGTCATCCCTCTACGACGTCCTCGGCCTATCGGCCGGCGCCACGTTTCAGGAGATCAAATCGGCCTACCGCAGGCTGGCGCGGTCGTGCCATCCGGACGTCGTCAAGATGGACAGGAAGGACACGTCAGCGGACGAGTTCATGAAAATCCACGCAGCGTACTCTACGCTCTCCGATCCCGACAAGCGCGCGGATTACGACCGGACGCTCGTGGGCGGATGGCAATCGCGCGCTTCGCCTTTCGCACGTGCGTCTCCTTTCAGCAGCCGTCGCACGTGGGAGACCGACCAGTGCTGGTAACGAATAGGGTTTTTCTTTTTGGATTGAGATTGTACAGAAATTGGTGCCTACGACGTGCAAGGCCTCTGATCATGACCGAAGCGGAACGATCTGGGCCGTTGGATGAGGTTGGGTGTGGTCATGTTATTGTTTGGTATGCGTATCGGCCATGAGATTGGTTGCACGGCTAGGATGGAGCAGATGGTATGGATTTTAGTAAGAGACGGACGCTCTGTGCGTATGTTAGTAGAACCGGCACAGTGGGGCAAGTGGTACGGTGGAGATATTAATTTGTCCACGAAACCAGTTGTTTATTTGTATGGCTTAAAAATGATTTATGTAAATATAAATAATAATAAATTATTTTTTGAGAGCTACTTTTTTTTTTTTTTTTTTTTTTATAAATAGTTTTTCTATTTTAAGAAATGCTCGTATAGTGCTCCTAGTTGCATTGGGACACTTGAAAAATCTGATCCATTGATCTAGACCGTTCAGAAGGTCCACTGCACATTTTATGGGTTACCAAGAAAATATCACTCGAATCTGACGAATATGAATGATTTGATCAATGGGCTTTATTATGGATGGTCAGGATTGTTTACATAAGAATAGGTATAATCAAGAATCTGATCTATCTATTTGTTAAATGCCATCATGAAATTTCAACTATTCGAACGAGTCATTTTTTTGGGATAATTACAACCGTCCCATCCATGGCTTGAAGAAATGATAGAAAGTAAGACCATCATCTGAACGGTGCAATTTTTTCATGGTATCCTGTGAAATATGTTTTTGATTTATTGAACGGTTTAGATGAAACTATTGGACTGTCCAGGTGATCTGATGCGGGTTGGAGTGTCCAAGGAGCACTGCGTCATTTCTCTTCCATTTTTAAGGCCAGGATTCCTGGAAACGGATTGGCTACTGACCCTGCCACCAGCCAATGGCTAGTGGTCGGTGCTCTGTGGGCCCCACAATGATGTATGTGTTCCATCCATGCCGTCCGCCCATTCTTACATATCATTTTGTGGTATGACCCCAAAAATGAGGTTGATCCAAATATCAACTGGACCCCACAGTGTTGATTGAACTCCCACCGTTAAAAACTTCTTGGGGCCATAAAAGTTTTGCATCAAGCTATATATATATATATATATATATATATATATATAGAGGGAAAATGTACTATGTGCTCGACCTCACAATAAGCTCCTGTGGGCCCCACCGTGATGCGTGTCAACCATCAACACCGTGAATTTGATGGGTCCCTCTAAATTATGGGATATCCCAAAAATCAGCCGTATACGGAACTCAGGTGGGCCATACCATCTAAAATCATGTGAAGACATGCCAAAAACAGATAAAATCACTTGGTGGGGCCCACCTGAGTTTTGAATGCTGCTGAAACTTGGTCTGAACCCTCATCCAAGTGGGACACACATAATGGATGGGCTGGATTGGAAACCACATCTCGGTGGGCCCAAAAAATGATTATGAATGTTTTAATGGTGCACGGCCCCTCCCCACTTCTGTATGTGGTGTGGCCCACACAAGTCACGGATTAACTTGATTTTTGAGACCTAGGCCCACGATGCAATGGTGCATCTGACTGATGGGGTAGATGTTCGAAAAGCATCACGGTGGGGCCCACACAACTTGACCTCATGGGACGGTCTTGTGAGGTCGAGCGCATAGTACCTTTTCCATATATATATATATATATATATATATATATATATATATATATATATATATATATATATTCCCTTCATCCAACTCTTGTTGACCTAATCAATCGGTTAGATGTCAAATAACCATTACAGCGGGGCCCACGACGTTTTTAATGGTGAACATTCAATTACTACTTTTTTCCCATGGTGTGGTCCACCTGAGATTTGGATATAAAATCGCGTCAGGCTTCCTGTGGTTGGAGGTTATGTAGGGCTGACAAAGATGCTTGTGATTTGAGCTGTACACGAGCAGGGTTAGCTCAATTACTCGCTCGACTCAACTCGGAAATACTTGGCTTGACTCGATTCAGCTCGAAATGAATTCAAGCCGAGCATGAGCTGATTTTTGGTGCTCGAATTTAGTTTGAACTGAGCACAAGCTTGACCTTGCTCGACTCGGCTCGACTTGGCTTGACTCGAACTCCACTCGGTACTCGACCAGGGTTATATATACCAAAATTTTTAAAAAAAACCCTAAGCGCCCTTTCTTATTAACTATTCCTCTCTTATTTGCACATACTACACTTCAGATGTTGATCTTATCCACCTCTCTCCTCAAGGCCTTGGCCCTCACCAAGCTCCCGATCGTATTCACTGCGAGTTTCAGATCATCCAACGGGTTCTCGGCACGACACGCTTGTGGAGGTAGCTGTCGAAGGTCATCTTCTGCACATACTCATCCGCGCACATCTCCACGAACGCCTCCCCTACCGGATTCGACCGGTAAAACACCTTCTGCATCACGTCGAGCACCTTATAGGTGGGCCAGTACATCTTGTCCCATATCTCCAGGTATTTTCTCAGATCATCTTCCTCCACCATTCTTGTCCCCATCTCCGATCCCTCCACGATCGCCTACGCGCACATCTGCTTGCTCTTTGCCGCAAATATATCCCCTCGCTTGAGCATTTGGTCACATAGCCTGCGGCGTCCCCCACAAGGGCAACCCTCCCTGCTAACCTGCGCGGGCGGAGATGCTCCGAGATAGGATGCGCCTCCACCTAGATGATCTTCCCGCCCGAAATCTTGTACTCGAACTCGAACTCGACTCGAAAACTCGGACTCGACTCGGCTCGATATCTGCTCGAACTCGGACGAGCCAAGCACGAGTTGGGCATCCGAGCTCGAAGCCTGAGCCGAGTACAAGCTGGGACTCGGGCAGTGCGAGCCGAGCACGAGCTGGGCAATACTCGGCTCGGCTCGACTCGTGTACAAACTCTACCTGTGATAAATCCCATTAAGGTCAAAATAAATTGGGAGTTAGGCAGATATGCAAAACTCAGGTGGGTTACACCACACGAAACAATGAGATGTAACTAGGGCCCACAAAGATGCTTGTGATAAATCCCGTCAAGATCAAGCTAAGATGGGAGTTAGGCAGATATGTGAAACTCAAGTGGGCCACACCACATGAAACAGTGAGATCGGCATCGTCTACCGTTGAAACCTTCCTGCAACCGATCATGTGGATGGCCATACAAACACTAAGATAAACCGTAGGCACGAATATCTTCCAAATAGAAAACTTCTGTGATCCCCATAAAGTTTTCAATAATGGGCGTTCAATCCATGTTGTTTCGTGTGGTGTGGCCTACCTGAGTTTTGGATATGCCTGTTTTTTTTTTTTTTTTTTTTTTTAATATTTATTTTTAATGCCATTCTATTATGATCTTGAGAAAGTGATGGATGGAGTGGATTTACAACAAGCATCTCTTTGAACCACACAACTTCTGACCACAAGAACCTCCTGTCACTTCGGAACAGACAATTCGTATATGCACCATTTAAAAAATTGGTGGTATGATGAATAAAAGGCTATTGAGACTATTTTTATCAATTTTGGCTCTATAAAAGAACCTCATTTGCACTCTTCCTTATACGAATTTTTGTACAGCTAATGAGAGAAAGAGAAAGAGAGGAAGAGAGGAATGAGAGAGATGGTGGGGCCCGGTGCTGAATCACACCGTCCAATCCCGTGCTCACCGAATCTTGAAAGATCTCGTCTCTATGCCTGGTCTCATGTCTTCCACAGATGAAATCGAAAGATTTCGGGTTAGATTCTCCATTTCCTTACTAGGTAAGAGGTTTCCTACATGTCTTTCCATATCTTTCTTTCATTTATTGCATTTTGAGCCATTATGGTTAAAAACTCTCTTTTAGTTTCCGTTGATTCTTGCAAACTCTAATGTTAGGGTTGAGTATGTTAGGCTTTTAGGTCATAATTATCGATTGGAGCGGTCCATACTCTTGTGGGAGCTGTAATCGAGCTCGACTACGTTAGGATTTCGGTCATGCTCTGATTATGAGTCTCGATTCATCGAACCAAGTTGAGAGATCATTTCAATCGAATTAGTTAAACCATAATTCATTGTTTAACGTTTAATTAGGATTAAACGGACATCATTAATGATAGTCTTGTACTTTAATTTAGGTTTGGAGTGTTTTCCCCAAAATCCTGACGCTAGGGCCGCATTCCAATCAAGGATTTTGACTCTAAAGTGATGATCTACCCCCAAGCTTCTACTTGACATTTTAAAATAATTAAATGCATTTATTTTCTATTTAATTGATAACATGCTCAATGAAATGCTTGAATGATATGAAACTCTTAAAATTAGAATTTTTCGATGTTGAATGCTTACAAATGCTAACATGATTGAATTGTGTTGTTGTGGTGGATCGAGCTTATCAAATTATCTAAATATGAGGATAGTTCGCTTTAGGGAGGCTATCCCAGGCTTATACGGTCGACTGGATTCGAACATGGATAATCGACAATAATTGGAGCAACATGGGATGCTTCGCACCCAATGTTAGTTTGCCAAGGGTACTTCGTAGTCGATCGCATCAATCTAATGTAAGTTCGATCATTTTTGTACTTAGTGATTGTATAACATTCAACGAAATCTTAGATACCACCATTACCATTGATTTACTCTACTCATAACCATTAGTGCGTTATGATCCCTAAAGACTTATGAGTCGATCATGGTGGTGTGGGACACTGTGTTCGAGTTGTCGGCCTATGCTGGGTGACGAGCCTCCCCATAATGACCATTAAGCACTAATAAAGGTGACAGTATGTTGTTCGAATGACCCCCCGTCAAATTACCTAGCTAATGGTTTTGTGCCAGAGTACCGTTCAAACGATCGGGCGTGAATGGAATTGGGTGACGAATGCTTTCCTTTGTATTGATTTAGTTTTGAGTGACAAGCCCGCATATCTGAATTGATGGTTCATACTCAGTATTGGGTGACGACCCGTACCTTGTTGATGCCTTAATTTAGATCAAGGGACACTAGTGAGGAGCCGCCACATGCCGCAACAAACTATGTGATTCGGATAATGACTCGTGATATAATGACAGTATTCTAGCTTTGCCAACCGGCTCTATGAACTGGGACTATTAATCACTTGACTAATCATGCATATCGTAGGATAAGTTGCGATTTGGCATTGGAGTCACTTGTAAGGGAGTGTTGAATTGTGAGGAGCATGCATCATTTTATCATAACATTAATATACTTATCAACTATATTGGGAAACTGTTTGTTTCTATGCCATCATTACTTGCGCTAGTTGTGTTAATAACATGTGTGACTGCATAGTATCTGTGCGTTAAATGTAACATGCTTAAGTGCATTACATGTATGAATATGTATTTTTTATTAACCTTTTATTCCCTAAAATATCCCAAGTAATAATCTTAGGGATATTTTTTCACTATGTTGGCGTTTGACGCCTCCTATTTGACTTATGCAGATAACTCAGGAATAGGACCATTCGGTGGTGCGCTCAAGGCGCCCAGAAGATCTCTAGCTTCTTCCTGCTCCAGTAGATCTCTAGCTTCTTCTTTCTTGGTAGTCATTCTTCTATTCCTATTACAATTATTGTAATTTGTATAATTCTCATTTAGACGAACACCACTTTTTAATTGTACTATTGACTGTTAGCCCTATATTTATTGATTTTTGTTATCTCTACCTCGCTTTGGTTTCGCTAATTTGAATTACGCTAATTTGATTACTCATGTATAAAATGAGTGTGAATATGAATGAGGTTACACGTGCATTTTATTTGGTTAACACCCGTAAACTCGGGATTAGGGTCTCTGTACTCGGATGCCGATTTTCGAGATGTTATAGACATTAATTCTATGGTCAGTTTCATCATGTAACATCATGGATTTTCACTGTTTTGGATTTTCAAAAATCCTTAAAATTTTTTAATTAACTCATATTATCACTTACTGACCATTAGCACTCGATGTTAGCTTATACACGGGTAGACCAGTCTGGTCATAATTGGACCGAGTGTGGGCCGTCAAACCGATAGCCTGTTTACACTTAGCAATAGCCCCCTGCGGGCCATACAGCGACTAAGGAAGGTCAGAAAAATCTTAAAAAATTAGGAAAACATAGATCTCACTGGGCTTGTGGTCCATCGCGGACCATGGACTCAGCAGACTCCTATAAATTAAATTATCCACGTCGCCCCAACGGCACTTGCAAAATGTCATTCACCCCAGCCTACTGGACTCAGAATCTAGCACTCTTAATTGAAACTGAGACATTAGGTATTTCAGCCGTCGAGTTTCTTCTAAATTTACGGTGAGGGCCTAAAATATTTTTCTATGCCCTCCCACAAAATCTGGGACCCGATCGTGAATCGGTGACCATTGATCGCAAATTGGACCGTTGCGGTAAAATCCCGCATCTGTTTGCCCTCAAAGTTTGCATTGCCCTTCATCAGGCCATGGAGCACATGTCCTATAAATTTCATGACCAGGGACCCATCAGAGCAACCCCGTTACTCTTTTAGCTTAAAACCGACAGTTCAGAATAAGCATGACCAAATCTCCACTTTCACTAGTTATGAATAGGCCACACTATGAACATAGTTAATCCAAACCCTAATCATTGCCCCCGAGAAATCTCAATGCCTAATTCATTCCAAAACTGCCCTGATTTTCCGAACAAGCTCTAGACCGCTCGTTGGCGGGCCATTAGTTCCAAAACTATAGAATAATGTCCGTCTCATTGGGTTTGACATCCATCGCGGGAGTCGGACCTGGGTACTGCCCAGAACCACTCAACTTGAGCCAAAGGAGGAGTGCATGAGAAGCACAAATACCCTAAAAAAAGGAGCCGGAACTTAAGTGAATTGAGTCGTCCACTCTTATGCAAAGTTGAGGATTTCAGACCGTCGGTTTGTGACCAAACTTCACACGTGGAGTAAGGATATTTTTCTACTCATATCCGTATAATCGCGGCCCCGATCGACCATTGGTGTCCGTTGAACAGACTTCTAATCATATCTGTCGATCAACGCATCCAAATGGCGGGCCGATTATGTCCATACGTAAATCATCATTAGGGCTAACTATCTTACGGTGTATATCAATATGTACACCCCATAGTGGGCCCTAGAGCTTAGAAAGACCCTCCCATAGGTCTAGTATAATAAAAACCCAACACTTGGGGCCATTTCCACCAAATCCGGCATTATAAAATGGCCTCATTTGGGCACCCCCTCTCCTCATATGATTTTACCCTAGAAGAGAGAGAAGAGAGAAAGAGGAGAGTAAGGAGAGGAAGGGAGAGTGAAGAAGGGAGTGAAGGTAGACCATAGGTAAGGTGGGGCCCAAGAGAAGTCGATCCTTGCAACTCCTTCCTTCTTCCTCTAGAGATCCCATATCCATCGCTCTAAATTTGAATTCCAACCGATTGGGGAGGTAAGCACCCATCTTCTTGAGATCCTTTGTATTGAGGTAGATGTTGCATGTAATCCTAACATGCGAAGTTCCTTTGACTCAGGGTCTCTACGAATCCACCCGCAAGTTGGCAATCCTAGGTTGTTTTCCAAGAATCCCTACGATCCATAGGTGCGGACTATTATCCTTAGGTGGTCTAGCACCAACTATACTATAAGCCTAATGATTTTGATTGCTTGAATGATATATTTGGAAATTCTAGAGAAAACCTAGGAATTGTATGTTTTGTTTGAAATTACACGGAATGGTATGTTTGTTTAGTTCTCACATGATGTTGTTCTTGCCTCTCACATGATTTGCATTATGGTTGAATATATGTCCATGTCTTGCTTGATTCCTCATATGATGGGCCCTATAACATGTACGATTCATTGATTCTTGTGCATTTTGGTTCTAAGGGATGTAGGAAGTGCTTAACTTCCTCACCAACCCACATCATACAAACATACACACTTTGTTCGTGATATTGTTAGCTTTGCTTGCTAGGAGAAATTAAAATTGTATGCTGAGAAAAATGAGAACATGATGTTGTTTATGCTAGTTGATACATTGATAGTTGGCATGTTATGGATCACCATCCAAACCTTTGGGTTGGTCAGGAATATGAGGAAGTGAAGGTGGTCCCGTTGGTAAGACTATCCTGAGGCTAAACTCATGGATTTGGGTGAGGGCGTGCGGGCGACAGTAGTTAGACTACATGCGTTGCTTGTACCTGATATCCTCTGTCACGTGCTTGCCTGACTCGTGTGGTTTAACCTATTTACTGACCAACCTTGATTGTTAACCCTGTTTGCTCACATATGTATGGAACTTGGAACATCCTACAACCGTTGTAGCCCATCGATAATCAAATTGAAACTGGTCCACCGCCTTGTGAGTAGGGCATGGTGGAATGGGACACTTTGTCCAAGCTGTCAGCCTACGCTGGGGTGTCGCGCCTCCCCGTAATGACCACGAGCGATCCCTTTCTCTCGGCACTCCCCATGTGGTTAAAGTTGGGGATGGGGAACCCGACAGGATCAAGGACCACGGGGTTTCGGCCTTACATGTTGGGGGGCCTTGGCCTTGCCACCAGTTCAGGGCATTGATACGTGGGGTATATCAGATTCCCCAACCTGCTGGATGAATGGACTTAACTAAGAACTCGGTTAACACAACTACATTGCATCGCATTAGTTAGGGTGGTGACTCGGCAGTCGAGATCGCTCTGTGGGAGTGTTGGTCATACGCGATCGTTAGATGGAGTCGCTCGAGGGAGAGTTGTGGCGAGGGTATGCATCATATCATCCGTCATGCATGCGCATTAATAAGATTAGTTAGGTGTTTATGATTGATTGTTTTTCATTAAATTCATATTATAACTGATACTTGTTACAACTTAAGACTAATAGCACCTACTGAATTGATCACTTACTCCCATTCTGGGACGGTATTTTAAAACACCAACTAGACTCCCGTAGTTGCAGGTGACGCAGAGTATGAGGAGCAGGGTGACGCGAGTTTGGATGTGGAGGACGAGTTGTCCTATTTCCAGTTGAGGGGCGGCTCACCCTAGTTTTGCGGGCGGACTTGGATTGCTAAGTAGGGAACTCAGCACATCATTCTTTTGGGCATAGCAATTTGTATTTTGTTGGGCAACGCCTCGTGCGACCCATTGACATTATTTTGGACTTGTACACATTTAGCCACTTTCAATTCAGTAGACTAGTTGTAATTATGATTCATGTTTCAAGTAATTCCATACTGTTCTTCAAACCGGATTACACGTAAAATATGTAAATTTTGTTATAAGTGATACCCGGAAACTTGGGAGTCGAGTGTATACATGACCCCTAATTTTCAGGGCGTTACACATCAGTTCATCTTAGGACATAAGATCCACAACTCAAGCGTGCCACAAAAAAAAAAAAAAAAATCCATCAAGGAAACCTTAGCAGGGCCATTGAAGTTCTATATTTGTGTTTATCATTTATCCTAATGGGAATAAACTTATGAATGGTTTGGATTGCATATGAACATCAAAGTGGGCCTTCAAAAGGATTTAAGGGTGGGCATTTTTATTCATTTTTCTTGCATGGTATGGCCTACTCGAGTTTTGGTTTTATTTTATCCTTGGGCTTATGTCCCAACATTAGCTACCAAGCTGATAAATAGAGTGGATGTCTGTATTGAGAAGGTCTTATAAAGCTTCTAGATGTAAGGGCTAAGTATAAAATGTTTGCATAAAAGCGACATCTCTTTTAGAACTTCTTTGGATGTCATTCCGTGAGTAACCCGTTTTACTTACGGCAGTCAATTAGAGGGCCTTTGGATCTTATGTTACTTGAGATGAGCCAAGTATGCCTTCAATAGCTTATCTTGTTTTTTTTTTTTTTTTTTTTTTTCCATTTTTTTACACACGCACTCACATGCATACACTCATACCATATCATGATTTCACCACGACGGGTACTTAACCTATGACCTGGTGTTGAAACTGCTTTGAGTCTACCACTAAAGCAAAAAAAGTTACTTGTCGATGCAGAAAATTGGACGTCCTCCTTAGACCACTTTGGTAGAAGACAAAGATGGAGACCTTGGCTGCAGTAGGAGACCCTTCGATGTTAAAGTCAGATAGGCAAGATAGGTGTAATGCCCTAAAAATCGGGGGTCGTGCATATGCTCGGCTCCCAAGTTCCCGGGTATCACTTATAACCGAATTTTATCAATTTGCGTTTAATTAAGTTTAAATGCACAGCATGGAATTTCTTGGAACATGAAACACAATCACATCTAGTCTACTGAAATGACAAAGATCAAATATATACAAGTCTAAAGAATATATATATATGGGTCTCATAAGGCGTTGCCCAACAAAATCACAAAAAAAGAATGTCATCTTCAAAAGAATCGGGCTGAGTCCACTACTCAGCGATCCAAATCCACCTACTAGGCCAACGGAGAACAGTCCATCAGTTGGAAGTAGGACAGCTCATCCTCCTCCTCGAGACTCGCGCCGCCAGGCTACTCATACTCTGCATCACCTGCATCTACGGAAGAGTCTGGTTGGTGTTTTAAAACACCGTCCCAGAATGGGAGTGAGTGATCAACTAAGTGGGTGCTATTAATCTTAAGTTGTAATAAGCATCAATTATATTATGAATTTAATGAAAAGCAATCATTCATAAACACCTAACTAATCTTATTAATGCGCATGCATGACGGATGATATGATGCATGCCCTCGCCACAACACTCCCTCGAGCGACTTCATCTAACGATCGCGTATGACCAACACTTCCTCAGAGTGACCTTGACTGCCGAGTCACCACCCTAACTAGTGTGATGCAATGATCGTATTAGCTGAGTTCTTAGTTAAGTCCATTCATCCAGCAGGTTGGGAAATCTGATACATCCCACATATCAATGTCACAACTAGTTGCGATGCCAAGGTCCCTCAACACGCGAGGCCAGGGCACTGCGATCCTTAATCCCGTCAGGTTCCCCATCTTCGACTTCAAGCACATGGGGAGCGTTAAGAACTGGGATCGCACGCAGTCACTACGGGAAGGTTTGTCGCCCCAGCCTAAGTCGACAACTCGGATACAGTGTCCCATTCCACCATGCCCGACTCACGAGGCGGTGGATCGGTTTCAAATTTGGTTATCGATGAGCTACAACGGTTGTAGGGTGTTCTAGGTTCTATACATATGTGAGCAAGCAGGGTTAACAAAATAAGGTTGGTCAGCCAGTAGACTAGACCGCATGAGTTTAGGTAGGCACGTGACAAATGACATCGGCTAGAAGCGACCTATGTAGTTTAACTACTGTCACCAATACGCACCCACCCAAATCCATGGGTTTAGCCTCAAGATAGCCCTACCAACAGAGCCACCTTCACTCTCCTCATTTTCCTGACCAACCCAAGGGTTGAGGGTAATTTCATAACATGCTACAATCGGTGTTATCATCTGATACAAGTAGAAGCAGACGCTCATATCCTCCAACATAAAATCTCGAATTTCTCTACCAAGCAAAGTAAATCATGATCTGAATTAAGGGTGAAAGTGTGTGGGGGTGGGTTAGTGAGGAAACTAAGAACTTCCTACATCTCATAGAGCTAATTTGCACAAGGATTAATAAGACATACATGCTATAGGGCAACATCATATAAAGAAAACCAAACAAGACATAAACATGAGATCATCAATTCATACCAAATCATGTGAGAGGTAAGAACAACATCATATGAGAAAATCAACATGACATACAATTCCAAACAAACATCCAAACCCTAGGTTTGTTCTAGATTCTCCAAATACATCATCCAAGTAATCAAAATCATTAGACTCATAGTATAGTTGGTGCTAGGCCACCCAAGGTTAATAGTTCGCACCTATGGATCGTTGAAGACGTTAGGAAGTGATCTAGGGTTGCCAAACCCATGGGTCAATTCGTAGAAATCCTGAGCCAAATGAACTTGCATGTTAGGATTACATGCATTTCCTAACTCAACACAAAAGATTTACAAAAAGATGGGTGCTTAGCTCCCCAATCGGTTGGAAATGGAGCTTGGAGTTGTGTATATGGGAGAAAGGAATGAGATTTGCTAAGGTTCCAAGTTTCCTTGGCTCCTCCACTAACAACATCCTCCTTCACTCTCTTCTTCCTCTCTTTCTTCTCCTTTTTCTCTCCTCTCCCTTTCCTTTTTCTAGGGTAAAATCGTTTGGGGAGAGGGGTGCCCAAAAGAAGCCCCTTTTATAATGCCAGATTTGGTGCAAATGGCCCCAAGTGTTAGGTTTTTACTATATTAACCCTATGGGAGGATTTTTCTAGCCTCTAGGGCCCACTATGGGTTGTAGGAGTCGACACCCACTGTTTGATAGTTGACCCTAGTGATGATCTACGCACAGACACAATCGGCCTGCCATTTGGACGCCCCGATCGACAGATATGATTAAAAGTCTATTTAATGGTCACCGATAGTCAATCGGGGCCACGGCTATACGGATATGAGTAGGAAAATATCCTTACTCCACGAGTGAAGTTTGGTCGCAAACCGACGGTCCGAAATCCTCAACTTTGCATAAAAGTGGACGACTCAATTCACTTAAGTTTCAGCTCCCCTCTTTAGGGTATTTGCACTTCTCATGCACTCATCCTTCGGCTCAAGTTGAGCGGTTCTAGACAGTACCCCGGTCTGACTCCCACGATGGGCGTCAAGCCCAGTAAGATAGACATTATTCTATAGTTTTGGAACTAGTGGCCCACCAATGAGCGGTCTAGAGCTTGTTTGGAGAATCGGGACATTTTTGGAATGAAATAGGTATTGAGATTTTTCGTGGGTATTGATTAGGGTTTGGATTAACTATGTTCATAGTGTGGCCTATTTATAACTAGTGAAAGTGGAGATTTGGTCATGATTACTCTAGGCACTTGGTTTTAGGGTGAAAGAGTAACGGGGTTCATTTGGTCTATTAGCCAAGATCCGGGCGTTGTCTGACTCGGCTTCAGTTAGATCTTTAATTTAGTTATGATTTTCTTAATTAGTTAGTGATAGGTCAGTTATATTTGGCTTTATGTGAGTAAATCATAGGGCTAAATTTGATGTTCAAGTGATCGGGCGAATTCGTTGGCTTCCTACGGTTGATTAATCGGGCTTGTGCTGTCCTTTACTGGCTCCACACGTGTATAAATTAACATTGAGTATTAACGATCAATAAATGATAATATAAATTAATAAAAAAAAATTTCAAGAATTTTTGAAAATCCAAAATAGTGAAAAAAATCCAAGATGTTACAATAGGTCTAGTGGAACGCAAGGTTTTTGGGTGTGTTTTCAGAGTTGGATTGTGCGTACCTTTCACCATTAGGAATACTCCTATTTATAGGTGAGAGATGATGGTGGTGTACGGGATGATCTCCCTATTTAGTAAGGACATATCATAGAGGGATTCAGATCTAGGGCATATCGTAGTGATCTTCTGAGATCTTCGCCGAAGATGTTGAACAAACCCTTGTTGTAGTTATTTTTCGAGATCCTCGACTAAGATATCAGATGAGTAACTTTGGTAAGGTCTGGACAGTCAGTATTAGGTTGGAACTAGAAGAAGTGCGCGATATGAGGCCGAGTTGGAGAGTCTAAGGTGTCTTATATGACTGTTTTGGAGAGCAGTTTGCCAACCTAAACTCTCTAGTGAGCCGTGGTCGAGACTTCCCTTAGTATCAAGCTGATGGTCGACCTACCCTCGTCTGAGCACCGAGACCAAGGTCTTTTCCTTAGCGATATGTGGACGGAATCAGGAATGACCATCCTCTTCATCTTATCGCACGAGGTATGAGCTATTCTTAAGAAATGACCCGAGTGGCAGATTGGATATGTATGGGACTGTGGAAGATCTCGATGTCTAATGGAAGTTGGTGCTTCATCTTTTGATGGCTGACCTCGTGACGCTTATGAATATCTGACCTGACCTCGCCTTAAACCAAACTTAAATAAGTTACTTATCTACTACTCAAGTAGAAAAAGTAGCTTCGTAATATCCAAAAAGGCCCTTAGTTTCTTTTATAAGTAATTATCCTTTTTAAAAGTAATTGTGCACGTTAAAATTGCTTATACCCATTAGTAAAAAAATTTACTTTTAAATTTTCTACTCTCTCATCTTCTTCGCATGATGTACAGTTGATATTAAAGGTGGCCCCACACAATGGATGACCCACATCAAAAGTTTGGTCTACACAATGGATGCTAATGGACCTTGAAGGTGGTACACATGATGGCCCACATCAAAGGTAGGCTCCACATGATGGGTAATGAACCTTGAAGGTGGCCCACATGATGGACAATTAAAAATGATGATGGGACCCAATGATGGATGAGCCAAATCAAGGTGAGCCCCACATAATGGGCAGTCCATATCGAAGGTCGGCCTTAATGATGAAGGCCAACATCCAAGGTGAGCGCCATATGATGAACAACCTATATTAAAGGTGGGGCCCACATGATGGACGGTCCACATCAAAGGTGGGTCCCACAAGATGGGGAATGGACATTGAAAGTGGGCTCCACATTGATGGATGACCCACATCAAGATGGGCCCCACGTAATGGATGGTCCATATAAAAGGTCAACTCTTATTGATGAAAGATCCACATCCAAGGCAGCCCTACATGATGGACAACCCACATCCAAGGTGGGGCCCACACGATAGAAGGTCCATATCAAAGGTGGGCTCCGCATGTGGAGGGTGGATATTGAAGGTGTGCCCCACATGATGTACAATAACATTGATGGTTTGCCACACATGATGGATGACCCATATCAAGGTAGGCCTCACATGAGGACAATCCACATCAAAAGTTGGCCCCTAATGATGAATGGCCCACATCCAAGGAAGGCCTGACATAATGGACGACCCACTTCAAAGTTGGGCCCTGCATGATGGACAGTCCACATTAAAGGTAGGCCCCGCATGATGAATGATCCACATCCAATGTCCAACATGATGGACAAGTCACATCCTAGGTGTGCCCTGTATGATGATAATCCACATTAAAGGTGGGCCTCGTAAGGTGGATGGTCCACATTGAAGGTAGGCCTCACACGATGGATGGTTCACATCGAAGACAGGGTTGGGGTGGGCTTGACATAATGAACTGTTCACATTAAAGGTTGGTCCCATATACGATGATGGATATTAAGGGTGGACCATATAAACTCAAAGGATAAGTGCTTAGATGATGTTGGAAATGAACATGCTTATCCACTTTTTGGCGGATAACAAAGTGAAACCAATGTCCTTGAGATATAAGTAGCTCATCTAAAGTAATTTACAATACACGTGAGCCCTCAGTGTTTGTTCGGAAATGCTTTGATAAGCTACTTATTTTGTTGATAATAATGAAAATCAGTATGTAACAAAAATTTATTTGATGAAATACAATTTATAAGTTGTCGAATACCATAACTATCCATATCAAAGGTGGCCTAGCATGGTGGATGGTCCATATTGAAGGTGGGGCCCACAAGTTCGATGGTCCACATCAAAGGTGGGCTCTACATGATTGGCAATTGACAACGAAGGTGGGCCCCACATGATGGATGATCCACATCAAGGTGGCCCCACATAATGAGCAGTCCACATCAAAGGTTAGCCCCTAATGATAAATGACCCACATCCAAGGTGTACCCTATAAGATGGAGGAACCACTTCAAAGTTGAGCCCAAGCCCTGCATGATGGATGATCTGCATTAAAGGTGGGCCCTTTATGATCGATATATCCATGTCCAATTTTTGACATGATGGACGACCCATATCCAATGTAGGCCCTGCATAATGGATAGCCCACCATCAAAGTGGGCCTTATAAGGTGGATGGTCCACACTAAAAGTAGGTGCCACATGATGGGCGATTTACATTGAAAATAGGGCGAAGGTGGCCCACCATAATGTACATTCTACTTTAAAGGTTGACCACACATGATGAAAGGTGGAAAATAAAGGTGGACCCCACATGAAAAATGGCCCCACATCAAAGGTGGGTATGGATGATGGACAATCCATTTCAAAGTAATGTTACAAAAGTAATTTATTTATATTGTAATTTATGGCTTCTTCTCAGGATTTAAATATATTGTTTGTTGAACATAGCATTGAACAAAAACCAAAATAAGATATTTCAGGTATAAGTAACTAAAGCAAAATGACTTACTATTCAAATGCATCCTTCAAAGGTCTAGCTCTTTATTTTTTTATGATTTTAAGATCAACCCTAACTAACTAATTCGATCACATTCTTTTTACTTAGTCACACTTATACGGTCCAACGCCATAAATTCCACAAGTACACGAAATTACTATCGTGTTTGGTTATAACAGTGTGGCTTGTCTCATATGGAAACATGTCCTAATTTTCCTTCACACTTTTCACATCACACTGAAAAATTCTGCAATGATTAAACGGATTTTTCCACACGAGTTATGCCAATACAAAATATAGATGCTTTGGATTACAGAAGCTTTACTAATCAACATCAGTGAGGCTTTTCGATAAGTCGATCAACTCGGATCGCATCTCTAGGTAACATTTGATAAGATGACCATAACGGTGAGTTTTTCTTCGTTGCATAGGAGCCATTCGGGATCAAGGAAATGAGAATGGAATTTGATAAATCCATGAACTTGTTAAATTTATGAATTTATATTGGGTTTGGTTTTGGTATATTTCAAAGTCTATTATTTAGGAATCCAACTTTCAACTACAAATCCTTGGATTTGGAAGCTTGTATTGCAAAGGAATTATTGTATCGCAAAGGATAATTTATTTTAGTTTTAGAAAGTCTCTCATTTTCAAGATTTTATAATTTTATTTTTTTTTAAATTTTTTTTTTTTTAAAGATTTAGAATTGCCTCAAATCCTTGTGTTTATTGAGGTATGGATTTGGAAAATCCCTAACATAAAACAAATAAGGAAAATCGTGTCACATGATTTATGATAATAATGATAATAATTTAAAATATAACGTAATAATGACCACTTGTGCCCAACAACATGCAAATCGATTAAGTGTTCCATGACGATAATTGATGTATCAAGTCCAACTAATGGGACTATAATTTTACAGTCTAGCTAGCTAACAAATAAGTTCCAACATGTCATGTGTGTGCGACATCTAACCCGTCCAATAGGTTGGCTCAATCATTGGGATTACCTTTTGCAAAAATCAGCCACATCCACTCACCAAGTGGACCACACTTGCATTTTGTTATCTATCAATGGCTAAACATTATTTTTATGCTGTGGCCCATCTAATGAGTCGATGGGGCTGATGGAAATCCTCATGGTAAGACCACATACAGCTATGCCTAAGTCCATATCTTAGACCATAGATGTACATGCTGCGAAACTTCTAGCAAATCTTGTTTAGCCCTAATCTCGACCATCCACAAGCATTTCTTGGATGTTTAGATTTTCATCTATTGGCCCCACAATGAATTAGTAGCACCGCATCTATGAGATTAATGGGATGCTAGCTACAACACCTTAGAACATAAACTAGATAATACTTTCTTGTTTCTTTCAATCATCCTTTCCATTCTAGGTAGGGTCCACTGAACAACCATTTCATTCACCACAGAAATTCAGCCAGAAAATATTTCATTCTAGGTGTGGTGGAGATTGCGCGAAGTTAGAAATAGGATAGCGACAAGAAACACTAATCAAATTTCGAAGAAGAATAATAACTTGTTGGGACTCTACAAATATCGTGTGGCACCTTGAGAGGCGATCCCCTTTCTGAAGGTTCATTTCCTTCACTCCTTTTCATATTTTGTAGGTTTCTGTCTTACATCACTTTCACTATAGGAGTAGGATTCTTTGCTCTTGTTCTGCATGGATAAAAGTGGTCCTAGATGATAACCTCGCATAGTGTGTATGTGAAGAAAAATAAGAAGAGAAAAAGAAAGCATGAGAGAAAATGTGACATCTTGCAATACAAACAGTCAATGAAAGCTCATTTTCCCCACTACTTAGTGCTCGTTTGGGAGCTTGTATTTGGAATGCATTGGAATCCAAATCACAATTACACTAGAATCAATATGATGCTGACTCCTCAATGGTGTTTGGCAACTTTTAATTAGAATCCCCTAGAATCCAAATCATATATCCATCTAAGAGCTTGTATTTGGAATGCCGTGGAAGCCTATTTGGTACTGTTTGGTGCATGGTATTAAGTGAGATTTGGAGGTATGGAATTTCTTTTGATCCTATGTAAATTCCGTCAAGCGTTTAGAGATAGTAGAGGGATTAGATTTCGAATCTATATGGAATTGCATTTGGTAAAACCTTTGGGATTAATGGTGGATTTCAAAATCCACTACATTTGTGGGCCTCACATAGATGTATGTGCTTTATCCACACCTTCTATCCATATGCACCCTTTACACGTGACATTCAAGTTGCATGTGTGTACAAGTGGTTAGTATCACTTATGAAATCTAGTCTGTTGATTGCAATTCCCTAGTCCACCAAATGCAGGCTTTACTTAATATCATCTTTTATCAAATGAAGAATTTGATCTCAAACGTAGGGCCTAAGACTATCAAAATAGCATCATATTTTCAGATAAGCAATCTGTCACGCCCTGAAATTTGGATATAGAGTGTGCACCCTTAAACTCAAGTTTCGGGTCATATGACACGTACATTGAGTGTACTTAATTCATTCTTCATATAGTTATTTGAAGGCATAATTTAACGAATTCTAAGTTCACATCCAAATTTAACATCCATTCATCCATATTTGTGTTACATTCATATAATTTCCATCATCATATATTCAAAACCACATCATCTGAACATGAATTATCTAAGTTCACTCATTTGAAACTTCATTCAACAAAAAATAAAAAAATAAAATCAAATATCGTTCACCATGATCAAATTTATAAATAATGATGAATTATATTTATGTACAAATAGGTGCAATAAAGAAATCAAACTCCTAAATAATAAACACAAATAATTCGATAATCCAGCATTGTAAGTTCATCTTTCGCCAAATACGATAACTGATTCCGCGATTCATCTAGCAATCGGTCCTCATTTTTTGGCACTTGCTTTAGATTTCTTATTTCATTGATTTTTGTACAGTTGTCAATCCACAACGTTAGCTGGCCAGGCTAGTGAGTGAATCCATCATGGTTCATGCACGTCATAATTTAAAAAAATGCATTAATCTGTAGGTCAGTCACATGTTCATTGCATTAATCTGTGGGTAGATAAGATGTAAAGATGATGAAAGTCTAAAATCTCATGTGACATTTCTTGTTGTAAAGATTGATCGGTGTGCATATGGTCGAATCAGATTAGATCTGTATAGATTATACAAGTTAAGGCCAAAATATATAATGGCCCTAACTTCCAGGTCAATATGACTATCGAATGGGCCACACTAGTCAGATATGGAAGTGTTTAAGAAGGAAAGCTCAGATTTCTACACAAGTGTTGGCATCACTTAATGTATAAGGTTGAGATGGGTTATTAGTGTATGTGAGGTTAGATCTACACCATTCATCCAATGTGTAGAGGCAAAATGTGCCAAGATCTCAAGAATCCGGATTATCTAAACATCCGGTGGGCCACCCTGATCAATCATTTGTTATTCAATTTTAAAATCTTAAAAAGAAAAAAAATCTAAATTTTAATATTAAAATTAATGAACATATTATAAATATAAATTTCAATTATTTAGTCATTTAGGATTTGACCACCTACGATGTTAATCAAAGGTGAGCCTCATTGTGTAATATAAACAAATGAATAACAATGTTGTGGATATAATTGATAGGATTTCTGAATTCAAACCAACCTGATTACTTTGTGGATTCTACACTACTAGACTCATGTGAGTAACCCAATGTGTCTCGTGATTCATCGGAATCAAAATAAATTGTTTGTAACGGTTTGATTGATTGATGTACTGATTGGACTATTTTATTACGATATTATTGATTTGACTATTGTGAATATATGCTACGATAAATCGCATGCTAATATGTGTCAAATTGCATGAATTATGATAATTGTATATTAAATTCACATATGAATGTTCTGATCAATACAACTATGACAGTTATAAAAATGATATATTCATACATCATTTATTATACAAACACATTGCATTGTCGATCATATGGGTCCTCTCTGTAAGAAATATTGATCATGATAGAGTGTTACCAGATGCGGGTTCTGCCCAAGCTTACCGAGAAGTGAAAGCTTACCTAACGGGTGGATGCGGGTTAACGATCTTCAATCTAAACAGATGAACGATCATCCCATATGATACATTCATACACCATTTGTATATATATCATTGTGCATACATTTTTTGCATTTAGTGCTTGTATTATTTTAATTGTTATGACTATGAACCATGCTGGGTTATTTCACTAAAGCTACCCAACTTACATTTTTATTTATGAAAAAATTATACAGAAGGGCCGTTAGCAGATGATGTGGCACAAGAACTGGAAGGAGTCACCGCACTTGAACATAACCCATATGAAACGTGACTATACTTGTCTGAAGACAAATTGGCATCATTAGATCATTCTTAAATTTCTGATTTATTTGCTAGGATAGTTTGATTGGTGTACAATGCACATTGGTATTGATTGTATGATTTTAAGAAATTGTTTAGATTTATTTGATCGAGACAATATGAGTCTAAAATAAACATATTTGTAGTAGGATGCTATAATAAATGAATGATGTTTAATATTTATGTTATTTTAATAGTCATAAGGATTTATGTCTGGTTAATTGGTGTTAAGTGTTATATGTTATTGGAATTCAATGAAATTGGGTAGAACTTGAAATGAATGTAACTTCAATAGATGAAGTTAATACACTGCATATGAGTTACACTAAAACTTAGGTCTAAGGGTACACACTCTGTACCCTAATTTTGAGGTGTGACACTCATTAATTAGAGAAAATAACTCAAGCATTTAGATTCACGCCCTACTTTGGGGACCTTGCATGGAGCTTGAGGGATGACAAGATCTGAGAGAGATATTTTACCTGTTTCCTTAAGACTCCTCACCTAGTCTTTAAAGCTTGTTAATGTTTTGGAAATGAAGGAGAAATGACTGAACATATATATATATATATAACGACACCAAAATTGCAAAAAAAACAAAAAAAGCCTTCATATAACGACGGTCCTAGTCCGTCGCTAACGGAAAACATCAACCACGCCCAACTTTTCACATAGGCAATTGCAGGATTTCACAGCGGTTTAAAATATCAAGGATGTTTTAGAGGTCCATTGCTTCTCCTAAGATCAGTGATGGACAATATCCATTGCAAAAGTTTATAATGGAGTAATACGGGTTTTCCCACAGTTTTGCAATAGATTTTAATTCTTTGCGACGGACTAAATCCGTCATAGATCCGTCACAAATTTGTGACTGATCCCATTGGTCGCTCAATATCTACGAGTGGCAAACAGCGACGGATCAAAGTCGTCTTTAATTTGATTTTGCGACGGATTGGGTCCGTCGCATATTCAAGATTTTGGCACATTATTCAAATCCATGGATAAAAATCATTTAACTAAGGTTATTAGGATAATTCAATCCATGCCATATAGCAATAGGGGTGGCTATGGGCAGGGCCGGCCCAAGAAACTAGGCTTGTGTGCGGGGCTCAAGCCTAGCATTCAAGGCCTTGATCATTTTTGGTCGAGCTGGGTAGATGTCATTTTTAACCGCTTGACCCAACTTGGCCTGGACGAATTTCATGTGTGGTTATGCATTCCAGCTTACAAATGCCCATATGGGTGTTGAATGTAGACCATTGGTTTTCATTTTTTGTGTTCATTTGTTTCTCCATGTGTGGCCCACCTAGTCAACATAGGTGAACCAATTTTTTTCGTTCTTGGGCTTGGGCCTGCTATGCAAGACATCCTCCGAGTATAGGCAGTGTTGGCCCGGGTGGGCTGATGCAGTGCAAATTCGGATTAGATTCATCTCCATTGTTCATTCAACGACTTCCACTGTTATCCTTAGCTTTCATTACACTGTACATGTCGTTTCAATAATCCGAACGGGGTACATCACTGGGTTGGCCTTGCCAAGCCTAACTTGGCTCCTTTCACCCCTACACATGCCAACTTGGCCACACGTGACTCACTTAAAAAACACGAGACATGAGCAAGACCCCAGCCGTTCATCAAGAGGGATTTGTTGTATGTGGGTCACACCGTTGCGTGAAAATGGATTGGGCAACAATGTTTGTACTCTTCACACACTTTTAGCTCTCCCAGTTGATTTTAGGCAAAGGCGTGAGTTTCACAATCAATGTGAAAACCAACGATCAGGATCATCCATTTGTCATTTCTCTACCTATTAATCTGATGGAGGTTTCATGTGGGGCCCACTAGGGCACCACATGTTGCATCGCTCGTGTCATGACACACACGAAACAAACACGAGAAATCCACATTAACCAACTTGGGCCAATGAAGCGAAGAGTGTTCCGTTTAATAGTCATTGTCATTCAGATGAAGGGATTCTGGATCTTGGCCCATCCACACTACATATTATTGCTATTCAATTCATGCACATGGCCACACATGCAATGAATGTTGGCCACATGCAATGTCTTAATTTTAGATGTACGTGTATGTATATGATGGGTGCGTCAAAGTTGTATTTGGCTCAAGTTGAACTGAATGCCTTATAATCCCCTACTGCTGAAATAGTTGGATTAAGACTACTCAACTACCAATTGACAAAGTAATAAGGCGATTTATAAAATAAATGATTAGTCCTTCGAATGAATTCTTTTACCTTGAAGATGACTTTTATCACAACAGTTATAGCTTTTTATCACATTTGTCGACGAAAAATAATGAAAAAAAAGCTAAGACTAGAATGTAAAAGTTGAATGTCAATTTTATTTATATGAATGTAGATGTAGTATGATCAATTTATAAAAGTAAATGAAGTGGCAAATATTACCGATGGTGGTTTGAGTAGGTGAGATGATCTTCGACTAGACAATCTTCCAAACTCAGATGGGCATGAGACAGTTCTTAAAAAAACCTAAACGGTCATGAGACTGTTGCCGTTTTGGTCCACGGGATGTGACTAAGAAATTGCTAAAGACTTGGGGATTTTGGGAGATTTGACTAGGGGTGTACATCGAGTCGAACCGAGTCGAGCTGGCCTCAGCTCGACTCGGCTCGGCCACTAGCTAACCTCAACTCGAACTCAGCTCGGCTCAGTCCTTGAGCCTGACTGGCTAGCTCGGCTCAGTTCGGTCAATAGCTCAGGCCAATTTGAGCTGAGTTCGAGCCGAGTTCGCCCATGCAACATTTTCACAAACACTTGGACTGTGCCTTCAAAATCTCACTGTATTTAAGACAACAACAATAGTTTTACAGGTATTTTATCAAACACCTTCTAAACAACAGAAAAATCAAGAAGAAAAGAGTATTGGTTTCATATACATACCTTCTTTGCCACCAGCCACACTTCGTTGAGTAATTTCATCAAACACTCGGTGAGCAACATCAATATCAAAGTGACCTAGGCACCGAATTGGTTTGATCCGAGTTCGATTCAAGCTGGGTTCGATCGGAGTCGATCGAGTCTAGCTTGAACTCAGCTCGAACTCATTTTCGAGCTCAAAAAATCAGCTCGACTCGGCTCAAACTCAGCCTTGAACCGAGTCGAATCGAGCTTTTTCAAGTCGAGTCGAGCGAGCTAACCGAGCTAGCTCGGTTCGTGTACACCTCTAGATTTGATGACAGAGTTGTGGACATTTTTGTAACTATGGCGATGCACCGGATAAAAGTAGAAACTAAAACTATACTACACTAATCGATCTGAACTTACTGCAAAATGGGGCTAGACAAAAGTGACGAGGCTAAACTAAGGTGAGCTATGGTAGGTATCCATAGAGGACAAAAGATTGACCGTTAGTATTGAGCTAAGAAGAGTTATGTTTGATTGGATTGGTGAAGGTTCAGTGCTCTTCTTTTTGTACTACTTTTATAAACTTAGATAGGCGGTGGTATTGTATGTAGTTATTGAACTTTCAAATTGGCATTCGATAAATTAGCAGCCTTAGTTTGATACGTTTCTTTTCTGAGATGGAGCAAACCACATAATATACTTCCCTATATGAGTTGTATTTTATTTTTCAGATGATTTTTTTTTTTTTTCCTGAGAGCACACCACCACTTCGTGATCTTCATACGTGCGTGGCCAAACAAATCTGGTCGTGTGTCATTATATGTTACTCATTTTCCTTGTAGTAGTAAATGCATTTACTGAAATATTTTTCACATGTACCTATTGTGCTTCCTTGCCCTGTGTCGCTGGGACAATGGCTGCCTATAGAGTTTCAGTCGTGCATATATATGTATCTCTCTGAATATTTTTTTCCTTTTTGAAATGAAACGACAGTTATTCAAGATCTCACGCTCTGCAGGTCCTCTGCACCTCCGTGAAAGTGCACTGACACGTGGCAATATCCTGGTCGTCAGTTTTGGCTGTGACATGTTTACCAGTTGCAAACACATGCAAGTAGATCAATGGTCTTGACCATCCCTGTACAGGGGCCATTAGGCTAGAGATCATCAGTCCGGACGAACCTGTTATGGACTCATTTCATATTCTGCTTGTTTATGGCATATTCTACGAGTATACACACCTACCTGAATTATAACGGTCCACAATAACGTCCCAATGTGGATGGAACATTACCAAAAAAATCAAATTCACTGGACAATCTAATAGTTGGATGTTGGATCAGTAGACATTTATTTCTGAAATTGACTAATTATTTCATTTATGTTCTATCCATCTGTTTGATGGGCATATTAACTGGTGGATGCTTATGTAGATTGGACTTTTCAGCTCTTGTAGGTATATCAGCGTTCTTGGATAGGAATTCCAACAGTCATGTACCCGTACACGTAACGTTAGTGGATGTTTTTTTTTTTTTTTTTTCAACGGTGAAAGAAGCTTGTCGCGTTGTCGCGTACTGGAATTACGTGTCACACGTTTGTTGAGTGTGATGTATATATATACCCACCTACGCACCTTCTTACATGCACTTTGCACGCATGTCATGGGCACATAATTTGAACGGTCCATGTAATGCGGCACCCATTGAAACTGTATGAGCCCAATTTTCAACATGATCCAAAATTTTCGTAAAGAGATGCAAATCAAGGGAAAAAATTATTTCCTTTTGCCTTGGCCAGCCAGAGTTTTGTATCAGGCTGAAAGTTGGGCTAATGAGGTTTCAAGGGTACCGAATCATGTGGACCGTTCAGTTTATGTGCCCATAACACATGTGCAAAGGTGCGTTTCAAACTCGGAATGCGTTTGAAACTTGGTATGACCCCTCATCCAAGTGGGACACACATAATGGATGGGCTGGATTTGTGAACCACATCTTGGTGGGCCCAACAAATATTTATGAATGTTTTAATGGGAGGGTAACCCCTCTCAATTTTTGTATGTGGTGTGGCCCACACATGTCATGGATTGACTTGATTTTTAAGCCCCCGGTCCACCATGGAATGGTGCATCTGACTTATGGGGTAGATGTTCGACACGCATCACAGTGGGCCCACACAGCTCGACCTCATGGGAAGTCGACCGCCCGCGCGCGCGCGCGCACACACACACACACACATATATATATATATCTTCTGTGGGCCCATCGTGTATCTATGTCCACACGATGTGTTTGGTGGGTCCTCTGATATCCCAAACCAGCCATATCCAGAACTCAATTAGGTCATATCATCTGAAACCATGTGAAATTGAGACTACAGGCTCAGCTGGAAGGGTGCATCTAATTGATGGAGTGGATGTTGGATATAGATGAAAATGGGCCCACAAAGCTCGACCTCATTCCAAGCTGATCATAATACTATTTCCCATCTATAGACGGGCTTTGATAATGTCCCCACCACCGGCATCAATCCCAAACCTTTTCAAATGGTATAGAAGTGACCTGTTGTCCAATGGTTCATTCATTTATACAGTTAGTGCCAACAACTAAGGACCAAGACATGGTCCAAAAATCATGTCAATGAGTTAATCCTAAACTTTTAAACAAATACCATGAAAATGGACAATTTGGATTAATTGGCTGAAACAAAATAGATCCAATCATCATCCTGAAATGTTTACTAGCTAGAACAATCCTAATTTGTATATTTTATTATTTTAAAGTAACACTTTGATTTAATACTTCTAACCATATGATTTATGACTCATAAATAATGGGTAGTTATAACAAATTGGCCCCATTCAAATGGTTACGATCATCCAATTAGCATGATTCTCACACAATGGTTTGCTCCTTTGTGTATGAATAATAAATGACTCATATTGATGATAGGTCACCAAATATATCTAATCATAATCGTGAAACATCTACTAAATAGATCTACTAAAGTGAAATTTTGATTTAATGCTTCTAACCATGTGATTTATGACTTATAAATAATAGACAGTTGTAACAAATTGACCCCATTCAAAGGGTTAAGATCATCCAATTAATATGATTCACACACCATAGTTTCCTCCTTAGGTGTATGAATAATAAATGGTTCAGATAGATGATAGGTCACTCCATATGCCATTTAAAAGTTTGAGGACATTGCTAAGGTACCGTGAAGATGGAACCATTGGTCTATATGTATAGATAAACTCTCAAGTCCAACCAGTTGGTACTACAATCACTGTAGGCTGTGAATAATTAATGTTATTATGTTAATAAATGAGGTAAATGTTATTACTGCTAATAAATGAGGTAATAACTAAATGAAGGGAAATGGAGTGAATGGCTCAAGTAGGCCCCACTATGGTATTTATGTGAAATCTACCCCATCCACCAGGTGCAGCACCTCATGCTAGGTGCCAGGCCCAAAAATCATCCCCATATTTGATTCAAGTAGATCACATGATTGAAAAGAGTGTATAATACAACTCTCACCCTTCAAACTGTAACCCCTAGTGTGGCCCACTTGTTTCACAAATGGACCTGAGTTTTGGGATCCAGACCTTTATTTTGGGGTGGCATCTAATAGTTAGAATGAATTTCATATACTCATCATGTTGAGCTGTGTAAAAATTAAGAGGGATGTCTCTCTCTAGAATATTTTCCCCTTATCTGATGAACTTAAATCACAGGGCAGTCTGATTTTTTCACTTATAGGTGTAACGTGGGATTGCATATTTATTGGTAGGAGTGAATCTCACGTGCACATCACAGTGGGCACCTCAAATACAAGGGTACGCATCCCTTAAGACTGTTTTTAAAGTACTCAGAACGCATACTAAACGAATAGGTGCTTCATCATGCTAGAAAAACTATGGACCCCCGGTGATGCGTGTGTTTTATCTATGTTGGCCATTGATTTTTCTAGCTCATTTCAAGGCATAAGCTGAAAAATGAGGCAGAATCAAATCTCAAGTAGATCACACCACAGGAAATAGTGATGATTGGACGCCCACCATTAAACAACTTCCTAAGGTCCACTGTATTGTTTTTTGCTATCCAACCATTGATTAGTTCACACGTACTTGGACGAAGGAAAAAAAATATATCAACTTGATTCAAGACTTTTGTAGCCCTCAGGAAGTTTTTAATGGTGGAGATTCAATCACCATGGATAAAACACATACATCATGGTGGACCCATCAAGCAGCACATAATGCCAATTCAGTGTAATGATATGGATAAAATTTAATCAATCCATCCATGCATGCATGTACCAAACCACACACACTATACACCATTCACATGTTGCACACATGTGACACATGCGAAAAAGAGAAGAAATAAATAGATATAAAAACAAGTATAAAAAAAAAAGTGTATTGGAAGAAACGTGGAAGGTCTAACATTCCAAACACTCTACCCATCTGAACTATTTAAATCTCATAATACTCACCTTTATCAACTAGTCAATATATCCTCATATCAATCTAAACCGTCCGAAGAGTTCAGTTCCTAACCTACTTCTCAATAGATGATCTAACCCGTCAAAACTATCTAGTGACAAATCGTATCATCTAAACTATCGAATTGGAATTCGCCATATGGACTACCCATCCAGAAATCTAAACTATTCATTATCCTAACCATCTAAGCATACATCTAATAAACAGTATTCTAACTACAAATCTCGCTTACATGCAAATTATTTTAGCTAGAAATATAGGTATTTGCATGAGCCTTAGTATGAGAGGTACTTACGTAGGTTGAAACCTTTTAGTATTAGTATTAAATATGGCATTGATATTAGTATTTAAGTTAGGAGTTTTTAAATTCTTTTTTTCTCTCTTCATGCATGAAAAACAACCTTAAATTTATTTTTTTATTTTTTATTTTTATTTATTTTAATTTTTATAAACTCATTTGTAGTTAATGTTAGGACTCGTATTTTGCTTCTCATATGAAACACATGTATGAAAATTTATAGCATAAGTCCTATAAATAGAGGTTTAGACATGAACTTACGGCATGAAGTGGAAGTGTGGGTCTAATAGAGTTTGAGTATGGGCCCATCCTTAGAATTATAAGACAATAGTCAGCATGTGCATGGTGTATAGGTGTGAGTCAGTCAAGACTCGATTTTAGACATTATGCACGTCAAGTGTATATGTCGATGTGTACTACATAAGGTTTGGTTCAACACTTTAAATCAAGTAAGTGATCTTAACTTAAAGATTAAAATTTTTACTTTATTGTTATGTCATCTTATTCCAAAATTTAATAATAATAATGCTTAAATTAGATATTGATGTGATTGATCTTTTTTTTAAAAAAATTAAAAATTTATTTAATTATTTAGATTAATTGTTCAAATTTTAAAATATACCTTGAAATAATTATTAAATTAAATCGATTTGGTTTATTATAAAATTCTAATTTAATATTTAAATTATTAAAAAAATCTTATTTAGCTTAGAATATAATATAACTTAATTAATAAATGATTGAAAGTATAATTTGATTTAAATAAATAAAATCTAATTTTAATTCTAAACTTTTAGAAATTAATAATTTAAATAAATTTTGTTATTAAAATAATCAAATTCATCAGTTTTGGAATTTATTTAATAAATTAGATTATAATTTTGATTGATTTAAATCAATTTCATCTAAAGTTGGGTCCTTACTCTTACTCAGGTGGTAGACTCTCAGTAGTTTCAACACCGAGTCAAGGGTTCGAGTACCCATAGGTGGTGAAATTCCACTATGGTGTGCATGTGTAGGGTGTGTGTGCGTGTGTAAAAAATAAAAAAATTCATCCAAAGTTAAATTTAAATATGAATTAATTTCTTAATTGTAAACAAAAATAAAAATACTTGGTTTATATAAATTTTTTAAATCTTGATTTAATATTAGAACAATCGAAATATTTATTTGTTAAGTTTATGTTATAATTAAAATAATTTTTTAATAAAAATAAAAATAAAAATAATTTATTTTTATGTTAATATGATTTATATATATATATATATATATATATATATATATATATATATATATATATATATATATATATATTTTGAATTAACCTCATTTACTTTAATTTAATTAAAGTTAGAATTTTAAATAATTTTTATATACATTATCAAAATTTTAAAATTTCTAAATTTAATAATAAAAAATTAAAAATATTGTATTTAAGAAATTTAATTATTAAAGTTTCAACAAAGTTATATATAAAATTATTAATTAGAAATATATATATATATATATATATTGTATTGTTGATATTTTGAAAATTCAATTAAGTAATTATTAATTCTTATGATAAATTGAGAATATTATTTTAAGAGTAGCAAAAGCATGAGAATAAATTCATAATAGGTTTATGTTGATAATTTCGATTGTAAAACAATAATTCAACTTACATACGTATCTAATATTCATTGAGCATCGATATTGATATGTGGATGTAATGTAAATAAGTAGGGCGATCGTGTCCCTTGGGTTGGAAGACCCTAAAGCCAGCAAGTAGGGTGATTGTGTACATTGAGTAAAAGACCCTATAACCCATTGGATCCTTTAAAGTCTCCTTTATATATGGCGTATAAGTACAATTGTGTGCGCGGACATACATCAGATGTACAAATAGAGCTAATGCATAAATGGGTCCTTACCACGAGGTATTTGTGTGTGTATGTGTTAATACAATGTGTTCATCCACTTGAGTACAGTGTTATAAGAGATGACATATATTGTTTGTGAGAATTCATAAAAAAATATCATATGTATAACATTTTTTTTCGATTTTGTTGCTTAAATTTATGTTCTTTTATTATCTGTATTATATTTTTCAATATCATTTATTTAAATTTTATATAATCTGAGCATCTTAAATTTTAGGTAAGAAATAACCCTATTGGGCTAGTTGTTTTGCTCACCTTATTACAACAAAATACACATGTGCAAATCTGAAATACCACGAGCAGGTGAGTCTCTACTATTAGTTTTTTTCTTTTTATAGAAAATTTGGTTTAGTTTGAATTTCAATTCAGTTTTTGTTGTTTAGGTTTAATTTAAATTCCAAATTTTGATATAGCTAAAAAAAAAACTATCAAGAGAGTTTAATTTAGTAGACATTATATTATTTCAGCAATATTTTCTCCTTAAATGACTTTGAATATCTATTAAATTTGATGGAATCATGTAAATTGTAATAAATATCAATATATTAAAATTCACGAACTTGGAATTCGGGTCCCGAATACCCTACTCAAGTACTCGAATTTCGGGGCGTGACAGTCGATGCTATATATCTGCTGAAGCACACATTCAAGTTCTTTTTTTAACAGTTGGTGACAAGTAAGCACCCTTGATTTTTAGGAAGCCCATCATGTTGTGTTTATAATTCACTCCCAACTCGATGTGTAATCACAAATTATGCCTACGGCCTCAAGTGAGCCACATGAAAGGAAATAATTAAGATGAGACATCTACCCTTAAGTTTTATAAGGTCCAATGTAATAATTTTATAAAATCTGCTTCAACCATTAGATACCACACCAAAATATAGGCATAGAGCCCAAAAAAAGGCCCATTTGTGATTCGGGTGGGCCACACTAAAGCTATAGCTTGGAGGATGAGAGTTGCCCTATAGAGTCTTTCCAACCATGGTGGGGCCTACTCAAGTTGTTAACCCTTTTTTCCTTTCCTCACTTTATTAACCTCATTTATTATTACCAGTAATAATATTAATTAAATTAAATTTTCACGGCTTACTAAAGTAGTTGTATGCCCAATGGAGTGGATATATACAAAGGGAGAGGAGTTGTTTGGGAAATGGATTGTGTCCTTTACCCATCCCACGATAATCTGTTCAGGCAGGACTTTGTGAGGCTCACCTTAATGTATGGGTTTTATTCTCACAATCCATCCATTTTTCTAGATCATTTTAGGAGGGCCCACCGTGTTGTCGTGTATATGCCATCCAACCATTTCACCTAAAGCATTTGCCTAGACGAAGGGATCCTGTCGCCATTAGGCTGTTTCAACACTCTAATGAGCCCCATTGGAGATCAATGATGGGTGTCAACCTTTAGCCACCTCAGTTTTGGACCAAACTGATTTTTGGGGGTTAATCAAAGAAGTCAAGGGGAACATCCACCATTGATCTCCATGGGATTAAATGGTATAGAAATGTATTAGACGGGATTAACACCATTATTGCATAATGATTGCATGTCTAGAAATTCCATGGTATTTCGACCATCCAATCCTCCCAATTGGTATAAGATTTTTCTTATGGAAAAAAAAAAAACATTTTATTTAGCCAAACCCATGTTTGGTGAACCATGAGATTATAATCAATTCACAATTGATGTAAGTTACATGTATGCGTATACAACTCAAATGTCATGAGTAAAGGGTGCGTATGGATAAACGGCATATATAAAACATATGCATCGGATTTCAAAATTCACCAGAAATCCCACACGAACCAAATACAACTCCATCCCACCTAATTCCAATCCCTCCGGTCGGCTCCAAAGCCTGCTGGAATTTACACGCCACCAGATGCAATTCCATTCCACCTAAGCCTAGGTACCAAAACAGGCCCAAGCATTTGCCCTAAATGAAGTGATCCCACTACCATCAGATTGTTTCAACACTCGGATGAGCCCCATTGGAGATCAATGATGGGTGTCTCCCTTTAGCTCACCTCAGTTTTGGATCGAACTGATTTTTGGGCCCTTAATCAAACAAGTCAAGGCACATCTAATGGACTGATTGGATGTCATTAACATATCAATGTAGGGCCCATAAAAATTGTTTTTACTGCAATTTTGATTAGAATGTCTGCAATGAATGTCTTCCCACATTGGCATGGGTGGGTTGAGAGGAGGGGATGTTCTTGGAAGGTCCACCTTACCTTAGCTTGTAGTAAGGTCGAGCTCTATGGGACCTATCAGGGCTTTTAATGGACATCTAAACCGTGTATTTGGTGTTTCCCCTCCAGATGATGGGCTCTCTAGAAAAAAAACTATGAGCTGTATCCAGAACTTGGATGGACCACCATCTGCCACCATCTGAAACAGTGCAAAATCATGCCTAAAACGTCTAAAATCATTTCTTGGCCGCTCACCTGAGTTTTAGAATAGCCTGAAATTTGGTGGTACCCTTCATCAAAGAGGGACACATATGTTTGAACAACATCTCGGTGGTACTCACAAATAACCATGAACGTTTTAATGAGTGGATGCCCATTATCAGGTGTTTCCTGTGTTGTGGCCCACCTCAATCATGGATTGGGCTGGATTTGGGGCTCTAGACCTAAAACTGGTGGACACATCTGATGGATGGGAGTAGATATTCGGAACATATCATAGTGAGGTCCATAGAGCTCGACGGAACATATAGAGATCGACCTTAGCAAAACTTACTCCTAAGATCGATCATATATATATATATATATATATAGAGAGAGAGAGAGAGAGAGAGAGGAATGCTGACCTGCCTGCCGGCTCTTGGTGAGTACTCGTGAGAACTTTTCTAGAACTCATCTTCCATGATATAAGCCTAAAATTTGAACCGTCCACATGATGTAACACCCCATAAAATCTCCTGAACTCAACTTGTATCCTTGTCCAAAACTTTTACCATGGAAAAAGAGAGAGACAGATCAAGAGAGGAAACTGTTACCTATCGCCTTGGCCCACCAAAGTTTTGGATAAGGGTAAAAGTTGGGCTTGGGGGTTTCATAAGAACATTTTCAAAACTTAATTTCCTATGAAAGAAGCCCAATATCTAAACCGCCCATGCAATGCAGCACCCCATAAAACCCCTAGGGCCTCTAAAACTTTGATGGGCCATGACAAAAGAAAATAGTTTCCACCCTTGGTTTATCTTTCTCTTTTGCCATGGCCCTGAAGGTTTCACGAGGCATTGCATTACACAGCCGGTTCAGATTTTGGGCCCAGATAACGAGAGATGAGTTCTGAAAAAGTTGTGTGTGTGTGTGTCGGGGGGGGGCCGGGAGGGGAATGATACTAATGAGGTCAACCTCATGGGAACTTCCCATGAGGTCGAGCTGTGTGGCCCCACTGTGATGTGTGTCAAACATCAATACCGTGCATTTGATAGGTCCCCTTTATTTTATGGGATATCTCAAAAATCAGCCGTATATGGAACTCAGCTGGGCCATGCCATCTAAAACCATATGCAGCCATGCCTAAAACATATAAAAATACTTGGTGGGGCCCACCTGAGTTTTGGATGTGGCCGAAACTTGGTATGACCCCTCATCCAAGTGGGATGCACACAATGGATGGTCTGGATTTGTGAACCACGTCTCATTTGGCCCAATAAATGATTTTGAATATTTTAATGGGAGGGTAACCCCACTCAACTCTTGTATGTGGTGCGGCCCACCCAAGTCATGGATTGACTTGATTTTTGAGCCCATGGCCCACCATGGAATGGTGCATTTGACTGATGGGGTAGATATTCGAGACACATCACGGTGGGGCCCACATAGCTATATATATATATATATATATATATATATATATATATATATATATATATATATGGTGTACACGAATCGAGCTAGCTTGGTTAGCTCGCTCGACTCGACTCAAAAAATCTTGATTCGACTTGGTTCGAAGCTGAGTTCGAGCCAAGTCAAGCTGATTTTTTCAGCTCGAAAATGAGTTCTAGCTGGCCCTAGCTCGACTTGACTCAAATTGAACCCAACTTGAATCGAACTCGAATCGAACCAGTTTGGTGACTCGGTTACTTTAATATTGATGTTGTTCACCAAGTGTTTGATGAAATGACTCAACGAAGGGTGGCTGGTGCCAAGGAAGGTATGTATATGAAACAAATACCCTTTTTTTCTTGCTTTCTATATTGCTTAGAAGGTGTTTGCTAAAATACCTGTAAAACCATTGTTGTTGTTTCACAAACAGTGAGATTTTGAAGGTTCAATTCATGTGTTTATGAAAATGCTACACAGGCGAACTCAGCTCGAACTATCCCAAGCTGCTGACCAAACCAAGCCGAGCTGGCCAGTCAGGCTCGAGGACCGAGCCAAGCCGAGTTCAAGCTGGGTCAGCTAGTGGCCGAGCTGAAGCCAGCCTGACTTGGTTCGACTCGCTATAAACCCTATATCAGCCTGACTTGGTTCGACTCGCTATAAACCCTATATATATATATATATAGGAAATGGTTCTGTGGTCGAGCTCATGGGAACTCCCCATGAGGTTGAGCTGTGTGGGCCCCACCATGATGTATGTAGAACATCTACCCCATCAATCAGATTCACCATTCCATAGTGGGCCTATGGCTTAGAAATCATGTCAATCTGTGACTTTGCGGGCCACACCACATACAAAAGTTGAGAGGGGTTACCCTCCATTAAAACATTCATCATCATTTTTTGGGCCCATCAAGATGTGGTTCACAAATCCAGCCCATCCATTATGTGTGTCCCTTGGTTGAGGGGTCAGACCAAGTTTCGGACACATCCAAAATTTAGGTGGGCCCCACCAAGTTCATTTATATGTTTTAGGCATGTCTTCACGTGATTTTAGATGGTATGGCCCACCTAAGTTCCATAAACAGCTGATTTTTGGGATATACCATAATTTAAAGGGAACCCATCAAATGCACGGTGTTGATGTTCGACATACATCATGGTGGGGCCCACACAACTCGACCTCATGGGAAGTTCCCATGAGCTCGACAGTATAGAACCTTTTCCTCTATATATATATATTCTCATGAGAATGGGTGGAAACCTTATGAGAACTCCACCTAATGTGTGTATGCAATTGAGGCCCATATGCACCTTTTGATCTAGCTTGCACAAAGGATCAGACCAAAAATCAGGTTATCTTGCAACTTAGGTGGATCCTGGTGAAAATTAAGAGCGGGCATACCTTGCCACTTTATTTCCTTTCTTATGGACCACATGAATTTCTCTAAAGGTTTCATGAAGTGACCCATCTAATGATGGATTGGATGTCACTAACGCATCACTTGATATATATATATATATATATATATATATATATATATATATATATATATATATATATATATATATATTCTCATGAGAATGGGTGGAAACCTTATGAGAACTCCACCTAATGTGTGTATGCAATTGAGGCCCATATGCACCTTTTGATCTAGCTTGCACAAAGGATCAGACCAAAAATCAGGTTATCTTGCAACTTAGGTGGATCCTGGTGAAAATTAAGAGCGGGCATACCTTGCCACTTTATTTCCTTTCTTATGGACCACATGAATTTCTCTAAAGGTTTCATGAAGTGACCCATCTAATGATGGATTGGATGTCACTAACGCATCACTTGGGATAGGCTCTGGAATGGTTCTCATGAGAACCGGTTTGCAAGAGAGAATTTCTCCACACACAGTGCTTTCCATGATGAAAAAACGTATGAGCATAATATTCAATAAATTTGTGATTTTTCTCTTCTCATCGTTCCAAGTGTTTGGATTTCTATGCTTTGTGGTTCACAAAGCGGACCATCTAATGATATCAGCAATTAAGTGAAGAAGCTTTTCTTTTTCTTTTTCTTTCTTTTCAATTTGACCAATTCAAGAAAAAAAAAAAAGTGTTGTATCAACATAAATCATGGCCATATAGCAACCAGATGAACTATGGTGAATCATTTCCATGAACCCGATGATTTACCATGATTCAACTATTACTTCCAAGATTTTGTGGGATAAATTATGATCACTGAAGTATCCAAAAAAAAAAAGAAGCTTCTCTTCAAATCCCAAGTGTTATAGGATTTGGTGGAGATCAGCTAAACAATGTAGCTAAAACGCAAATGTTTGAAGCCCTTCCATATAGGCAAGAAAAGAAGCACATTGAGACATTCGAAAGAATGACCAAAGGACATTATTTTATCTTCCAAGATCGGACCTTATTCGTTAGAATCTCAAGAATTATAATGACAAAAGCAGTATAAAAAAAAAAAAAAATTTTGGGAAAATGTTACAGAAGTGCAGATCGAATAAAAAATATATGTTCATGATACCAAAAAGATAGGAGATTATTTTAGCAAAGTGACTTTTAGTTACGTGCAAATGATTAAAAAAAAAATAATAATAATAATAATATAGAAGTCGTGGAGAAAATTCAATGAACATGTAAAAATTTGAGCACATGGTGTGCTATTGAGTAAGTAAAAGATATTTCTTCCATATTCATTGAAGAACTCAATGATTTATTAGAAGCCCATGAACAAATTGGAGAACGTCTCCATCACTTGCACATATACATCCAAAACTCAATTATTGGCATTCGAGAAGTCCAACTTATGAAAATGGGTACTTCAATTAATTCATTCAAACCTATGAAGATGGGTTGTCATTCAAATGGTTGTAATAAATATTTTATCATATTTATTGATAATTTCCGTATAAATACTTCATTTGGTTTTTAAAAGAGAAATTTGAACTTCGAAACGGCTTTTAAGAATACAAATTGTTACTCCTTCAAAGTATTAGAAACGATCAAAGAGGTGAATCCACCTCAAATGCCTTTAAAAACTTTTGCAAGGAAAATAAAATTAAACATCAAACCACCATAAACTATACACCATGATAAAATAAGGTTGTAGAAAGCAGAAAATAGAATGATAATGGAGAAAGTGAAAAGCATGTTGAAGAAAAAAGGTATGCCTAATTCAATTTTTGCAGAAGCCTTGTCAAGTGTTGCGAACATGTCGAATAGGTGTCTTATGAAAGCCTTGATCATAAAACACATGAAGAATAATGGAGTTAGAAACAAGAGAAAATGACCACTGAAGACAAAACCTTTTCTCCAGCGGTTTTTATGAAGGAATACAAACTTCAGTGACCAACTTAGACTAGCACGTTCGGAGAGCGAATTTGAGGACGAAAACACCCCTGCTTACTAATGCTACGGATTTGGCGGAACTATATCTACGGATTATAACCGTAGCCATGTGAGCCGTACCCGATCTCACAGCAACCTTGACATTGGGACAAGACATTAAAATGGGGTCGACCGGGTCAATGAGATGTGGCCTTTTGGGGCATGCTCCATTCACATTAAGTTGATTCAAGTAGCATTTTTCTACTGCAATACGAAAAGTGGCAATTGCAATTTAAATAGCATTTTTCTACTGCAATATGAAAAGTGGCAATTGCAATTTAAATAGCATTTTTCTAATGCAAGATGAAAACAACATGAATTTGCAAATCTTTTCTTTCAAAATCATGCATCATGATGTATTCTTCTTGCATTTGGGGATCAAATACAATGGGGCAAATTTCACATGCATCATTTACCGAATCACCTCTGAATCTAAACACGTATTAAACAATCATTTCTGTAAAAGAAATAAATTAGAGAGGCAAAGAACAAGAAGCGATCAATTTCTTAGAGAAGAAAATAAAAAAATGATCCAACATTCTCATATGATGGTTAAATGATTTAACATGCATAAAATCCATCCCATCCCTCAGGTAGACCATTCCTTATTTGGCCTTGATCCAAAAATCAACTGATTCAACAATCGACCTATTTAAAAGTATATAGAACGTCAGAAACCACTAAATTCTCATGGTATGGCCAATACTGGGAATCGAAAAAGCATATGATGAAGAAGAAGAAGAAGAGACTTCTCTATCTATGACACTCTCATTCATTCTAGAAACTCAGATTCCATTGAACTTAAGTGGGGAGTTCCACACATCCAAACAACCCCTAAGGCACTTCATCGAAACCAACTAACCATGTGAGACATCGAGGAAAGGAATTGATGGCAAGCCAAGCATACTCATTCAACTAGACAAATAGAATAAGAAAACCCAGCTGATCATGGATACAAATTGTATAAATGAAAGATAAGGAAACATAATATTTACTAATAATGAGAGCAACAACATACAAAGTATGTATTTTAGTACTAGTTAAAGTATGCTTTTTAATTAGTAGTAGTTAAAAACCATGTTTCTGCCTAAAGTTAGAATAACCAGTAGTTGGGCATAAGCAACCATCCACCTGTGAGACAACTCAGATTCGAATATAACCAGCTAAAAGTCAGTGCAACCAAAACCAGCACGGTGAAAGCAGCCTTCCAACAAAAGGTTAGGTTCAAATTAGCATAACAACTTAACCCATTTGATTAGTTTGCAATAGCCTTAAAAAATTACTAAAATAACAGTATTCCAAGCATGCTATGAATTGGACTAAGCCACGTGGCATATTGACTATTATCTTAAAGCTTAGAACAGTCCAAAAGGATCATACCCCAACCAAAGGTGCATCTAAAATCTTATCCAAAATCAGGACCACACACTCTTAGGAATTGAGTGAGGTAACTTAGGAATTGAATGAGACAAGATAAAAATTGAGCGAGGGAACCTCGCAATTGGGCGAGGCAACCTAGGAATTGAGCGAGGGAACCTTGCAATTAGCGAGGCAACCTAGGAATTGAGCGAGGGAAGCTAGAAATTCAGCGAAGCAAGCTAAAAATTGAGCGAGGGAACCTAGGAATTAAGCGAGGGAACCTACAAATTGAGTGAGGGAAGCTAGAAATTGAGTGAGGGAACATAGGATTTGAGTGAGGCAACCTACAAATTGAACGAGGCAACCTACGAATTGAGCGAGGGAGGCTAGAAATTGAGTGAGGGAACCTTGCAATTGAGCGAAGCAACCTAAGAATTGAGCGAGGCAACTTATAAATTAAGCAAGGGAACCTAGGAATTGAGCAAGGCAACCTAGGAATTGAGTGATGCAACATACAAATTGAGTGAGGGAAGCTAGAAATTGAGCGAGGCAACCTATAAATTGAGCGCGGTAACCTAGGAATTGAGCGAGGCACGCTAAAATTGAGTGAGGGAACCTATGAATTGATCGAGGGAAGCTAGAAATTGAGCGAGGGAGGCTAGAAATTGAGCAAGGCAACCTACGAATTAAGCGAGGCAATGTAGAAATTAAGTGAGGCAACCTACAAATTAAGGGCGAAGTCCATCTCAGTAAAGAGTATACATATTTCGAGTCCCGATACGCCTTTAGAGTCTACATACTAGTTTGAAGGCATGCATATTACAAACATAATCAAAGATCAATACAAGTAGAAAAATCACTCATGGTTGTAGCCCATGGGTGGGCTTAACAGCACCATCTACCAACTTCGCCATCAACTTAACAGTGTATGAGGGAACCTACGAATTGAGTGGGCAACCTAGGAATTGAGCGAGGCAAGATAAAAATTAAGCGAGAGAACCTAAGAATTGAGCGAGGCAACCTAAGAATTAAGCGAGGGAAGCTAGAAATTGAGCGAGGCAACCTAGGAATTGAGCAAGGCAACCTAGAAATTGAGCAAGGGAACATAGGATTTGAGCGAGGGAACCTAGGAATTGAGCAAGGCAACCTACGAATTGAGCGAGGGAAGCTAGAAATTGAGCGATGAAACATAGGAATTGAGCGAGGCAACCTAGGAATTGAGCGAGGGAAGCTAGAAATTCAGCGAGGCAAGCTAAAAATTAAGCGAGAGAACCTATGAATTAAGCGAGGCAACCTAGAAATGTATGTAATATTTGACGTAATGTTTATACTAAACCCATGAAATTATATATTTTACCTCAAAATGAAGAAATTCCAAGTCTTGGATATGCCACAAGCATATGATCACATCCGAGTGACTTACTAACGATTTTTATCTATTAATTTACATGAATAATATTTAGACTACGCAAATTATTAAGCTAGGGAACCTAAAAAGGAATCTTTCTTTTTTAATAAAATATACCCTTAATTAAGTCATCAATAAAGATGAGAACGACTTTTGTTGAGAGACTATCTATCCTCTCATAGATAGAGGAATAGATAGAAGAGAGAAGATCTCTTCTCTATATCTTTTCTCATAAATATAATATAGAAGAGAGATCCCTCTCATTTTTTATCAGGAAAAAAATTTCTCTTCTCCGAGGGCTTTGGATTCAACGATTTTTTAGAGTAAGATAGAGAAAAGAAGCGTTGAGATAATACATTTCATCCTAATCTCTTCTACTGAAAAAGGGGGCCCTCTTGATCACCTAAAGAGATTTTTAAGCAGAATTAGCATAATTATGACCGCGAGGATTAAGCTGCCAAATGAGATTATCCTCATTGCTTGGTTGAGGTTCTAGAAGACAATATTTATGCAGTAAAAAAAAGTCTTCTGAATTGAGCGAGAGAAGCTAGAAATTGAGCAAGGCAACCTAGAAATTGAGCGAGGGAACCTAGGAATTGAGTGAGGCAACGTAGAAATTGAGCGAGGGAAGCTAGGAATTGAGCGAGGGAAGCTAGAAATTGAGCAAGGCAACGTAAAAATTGAGCGAGGGAAGCTAGAAATTGAGCAAGGGAACCTAGAAATTCAGTGAGGCAACCTAGGATTTGAGCGAGGCAACCTAGGATTTGAGTGAGGCAACTAAGGAATTAAGAGAGGCAACAAAGGATTTGAGCGAGGCAACCTACAAATTGAGCGAGGCATCCTATAAATTGAGCGTGGCAACCTAGGAATTGAGCAAGGCAACCTATGAATTAAGCGAGGCGATATAGGATTTAAGTGAGGCGACATACAAATTGAGCGAGGCAACCTAAGAGTTGAGCAAGGAAAGCTAGAAATTAAGCGAGGGAACCTAGAAATTCAGCGAGGCAACGTAGAAATTCAGCGATGGAACCTAGGAATTGCCCGAGGCAAAGTAGAAATTGAGCGAGGCAACCTAGAAATTAAGCGAACAAACCTAGAAATTGAGCAAGGCAATTTAGAAATTGCACAACAAAACCTAGAAATTAAGCGAGGCAACCTAAAAATTATGCGAGGCAACGTAGAAATTGAGTGAGGTAACCTATAGAAATTCAGTGAAGCAACCTAGAAATTCAGTGAGGTAACCTAGAATTTGAGCGAGGCAACCTAGAAATTCAGCGAGGCAACATAGAAATTGCGAGAGGTAACATAGAAATTGAACGAGGCAACCTAGAAATTGAGTGACGGAACCTAGAAATTGGTGAGGCAACCTAGGATTTGAGTGAGGCAACCTAGGAATTGAGCAAGGCAACATAGGAATTGAGCAAGAGAACCTAGGAATTGAGCGAGGCAATGTAGAAATTCAGCGAGGAATCCTACGAATTAAGTGAGGGAAGCTAAAAATTGATCAGGGGAACCTAGAAATTCAGCGAGGCAACCTAGGATTTGAGCGAGGGAAGCTAGAAATTAAGCAAGGGAACCTAGAAATTGAGTAAAACAACCCAGGAATTAAGTGAGGCAAGGTAGGAATTCAGCGAGGCAACCTAGGAATTGAGCGAGGGAAGCTAGGAATTGAGCTAGGCAACTTATAAATTGAGCGAGGCAACCTAGGAATTGAGCGAGACAACCTAGCAATTGAGCGAGGAAAGCTACAAATTGAGCAAGGCAACCTAGGAATTGTGCGAAGCAACCTAGGAATTGAGCGAGGGAACCTAAAAATTGAGCGAGGTAACCTAGGAATTGAGCGAGGCAACGTAGAAATTGAGCGAGATAACCTAAGAATTGAGCGAGGGAAGCTAAAAATTGAGGGAGGGAAGCTAGAAATTCAGCAAGGAATCCTAGGAATTGAGCGAGGAAAGCTAGAAATTAAGCGATGGAACCTAGAAATTCAGCGAGGCAACCTAGGATTTGAGCGAGAGAAGCTAGAAATTGAGCGAGGGAACCTAGAAATTGAGCAAGGCAAGGTAGAAATTCAGTGAGGAAACCTAGGATTTGAGCCAGGCAACCTAGGAATTGAGTGAGGAAAGTTAGAAATATAGTGAGGGAAGCTAGAATTTGAGCGAGAGAACCTAAAAATTCAGCAAGGCAACATATAAATTGAGCGAGGGAAGCTAGGAATTGAGCGAGGCAACGTAGGAATTGTAACAGAGCAATTCATAAATTTGATGGAGATATCATAAAAATATGATGGGAAACTTCCACCGATTCATGTAATGTAACGAAAAATTTTATGAATCGCTTGGTCAATTTCATTAATTGCTCAGTCAAATTCACCGAAGAGAATTTCATGTAAAGCTCGATCAATTTCATTAACTGCTCAGTTAAATTCACCAAAGAGCAAATTGTTAGGCTAGGTCAATTACATTTAAAGTTCATTCCAATTCATGTTAGCCTCACTCAATTTCAAGCTTGCCTCGCTCAAATTCATGTTTCCCTTGCTCAATTTCTAGGTTGCCTCGCTGAATTTCAATGTTGCCTTACTCAATTCTAGGTTCCCTCACTCAATTTCTAGGTTGCCTCGCTCAATTTTTAGCTTCCCTCGCTTAATTCAGAAGACTTTTTTTTACTGCATAAATCTTATCTTTTACAAACCCAGCTGAGGAATGAGGATAATCTCATTTGGCAGCTCAATCCTCGAGGTCATAATTATGCTAATTCTGCCTACAAATCTCTTCGGGTGATCAAGAGGGCCCCCTTTTCCTGTAGATGAGATTAGGATGAAAGGTATTATCTCAATGCTTCTTTTCTTTGTTTTGTTCTTAAAAATCGTTAAATCCAAAGCCCTCAGAGAAGAAAGATCTCTCTCCTGATAAAAAATGAGAGGGATCTCTCTTCTATATTATATCTATGAGGAAAGATATAGAGATCTTCTCTGTTCTATCTATGAGAGGATAGATAGTCTCTCAAAAAAAGTCATTCTCATCTTTGTCTCGCTGAATTTCTAGCTTCCCTTGCTCAATTCCTAGGTTGCCTTGTTCAATTTATAGGTTGTCTTACTGAATTTCTAGGTTCCCTCTCTCAATTTCTAGCTTCCCTCGCATTTTTAGCTTCCTCTAGCTTCCCTAGCTCAATTCCTAGGTTTCTTCGCTGAATTTTCACATTGCCTCGCTCAATTCCTAGGTTGCCTCGCTCAATTTATAGGTTGCCTCGCTGAATTTCTAGGTTCTCTCGCTCAAATTCTAGCTTCCCTCGCTCAATTTCTAACTTCCCTCGCTCAATTCCTAGGTTGCCTCACTCAAATCCTAGGTTTTCTCACTGCATTTCTAGGTTCCCTCGCTCAATTTCTAAGTTCCCTTGCTCAATTCCTAGGTTGTCTCATTCAATTGATAGGTTGTCTCGCTCAATTTCTAGGTTCCCTCGCTCAATTGTAGCTTTCTTAGCTCAATTCCTAAATTCCCACGGTTGCCTCGCTCAAATCCTACGTTGCCTCTCTAAATTCTTACGTTGCCTCGCTCAAATCCTAGGTTGCATCGCTCAGTTCCTCGGTTACCTCACTCAATTGCTAGGTTGCCTCACTTAATTCCTAAGTTGCCTCGCTCAATTTCTAGCTTCCCTCGCTCAATTCCTAAGTTGCCTCGCTCAATTCCTAGGTTGCCTCGCTGAATTCCTACCTTGCCTCACTCAATTTCTAAGTTCCCTCACTCAATTTCTAGCTTCCCTTGCTTAAATCCTAGGTTGTCTCGCTGAATTCCTACCTTGCCTCACTCAATTTCTAGGTTCCCTCACTCAATTTCTAGCTTACCTCGCTCAAATCCTAAGTTGTCTCGCTGAATTTCTAGGTTCTCTTACTTAATTTCTAGCTTCCCTCGCTCAATTCGTAGGATTCCTCGCTGAATTTCTACATTGCCTTGCTCATTTCCTAGGTTCCCTCGCTCAATTCCTAGGTTGCCTCGCACAATTTCTAGGTTCCCTTACACAATTTGTAGCTTCCCTCGCTCAAATCCTAGGTTGCCTCACTGAATTTCTAGGTTCCCTCGCTGAATTTCTAGGTTCCCTCGCTCAAATTCTAGCTTCCCTCGCTGAATTTCTAACTTTCCTCGCTCAATTCCTAGGTTGCCTCGCTCAAATCCTAGGTTTCCTCACTGAATTTCTACCTTGCCTCACTCGATTTCTAGGTTCCCTCGCTCAATTTCTAGCTTCCCTCGCTCAAATCCTAGGTTACCTCGCTGAATTTCTAGGTTCCATCGCTTAATTTTTAGCTTCCCTCACTCAATTCCTAGGATTCCTCGCTGAATTTCTATATTGGCTTGCTCATTTCCTAGGTTTCCTCGCTCAATTTCTATGTTGCCTCGCTCAAATCCTAGGTTGTCTCTCTCAATTTCTAGATTCCCTCGCACAATTTGTAGCTTCCCTCGCTCAAATCCTAAGTTGTCTCGCTAAATTTCTAGGTTCCCTCGCTCAATTTCTAACTTCCCTTGCTCAATTCCTAGGTTTTCTAGCTCAAATCATAGGTTCCCTCGCTCAATTTTTACGTTCCCTTGCTCATTTTCTACGTTGTCTTACTCAATTTCTATATTGCCTCACTCAATTTCTAGATTCCCTCACTGAACTTCTACCTCGCCTCGCTCAATTTCTAGGTTCCCTCGCTCAATTCCTACCTTGCCCCGCTCAATTTTTAATTTGCCCACTCAATTTCATGTTTGCCCCGCTCGATTTCTAGTTTGACCGCGAAGTGATTGAAATTGACCGCGAAGTGAATGAAATATATTTTTGACCATCGACCTGATGCAATCTTGGAAAATAACTACATTGGTTGGCTAAAGTAGCTTTTCCTACCCCAAAATCATATGTGGTACGTCAAGTAACTAATTTTAATTTAGAAGATATTCTTGTTAAATGAATAAAGAAAGAAATGAAAAAAAAAAAAAAGAGAGAAAAAAAAAATATATATATATATATATATATATATATATATATATATATATATATATATATATATATATATATATATTATAGAGAAAAATGTAGGTAGAATAAAGTTCTCCATGTAAAAAATAAAAAGAGAAAAAAGTGCATAGCATTACAGTTATACTATGGTTATAATCCGTAGCCATGACCTAGCTCTGACCTGGTTGACCGAGTCACAACCCTGACCCAGTCGAACAAGCTGGTTTTTCAGAAGTAATCCCCACCGATTTTTGTGGGTCCCATTATGAGGTATGTGTTATATCCAAATTGCCCATCTGTTTGGAGAACTCGTATTAAGTCTTGAGATGAAAAATAAGACAGACCTAGCTATCAAGTGGACCACACTGTAAAAGGCAGTGGGGAATTGAATGTCTACCATTGAAACCCTTTTAGGGGTTACAGAAGTTTTGGATCATTATGAAATTTGTTTTTCCTCTTCATCCAGGCCTTTGTGACCTTATGAATAGATTGGATGGAAAATAAATGTTATGGTGGGCCCTACAAAATTTTGAACGGTGAAAATCAATTTCCCCGCTACTCTTTGTGGTGTGGTCAAGTTGATCTTTGAATATGTTTTTTTTTTTTTTTTTGGATAATGCTCCGAAATGATCTGGAAATATGGATGAATGTTGTGGATATGATAAATACATAGCTGTGGGGCATGTAACTTTGATCTCTTCTAAGCCGTTCGTACAACTCTCAGTTGGAGGAGCGTCAGCGCTCGTCTTCGCAGTGAAAAGGAGGGGTAGTTTCGTCCTCTGCCGCACGTGCTAGTCTAAGTTGGTAACTTAAGTTTGTATTCCTTCATAAAAACCTATGGATAAAAGGTTTTGTCTACAGTGGTCATTTTCTCTAGAAACGGTCAAATATTTTTAATCTCTGTGCTTGACTCCATCGCATGTGCACATGTTCTAAGAGAAAAATGAAAAAGTTAGATGATAAAAGAATTGAGTGTTAATCATTAGCTATTGTAAGAAGATGTACAACTCTACAATTCAATTACAAAAAAAAAAAAAAAAAACGAGAGAGAGAGAGAGAGAGAGAGAATTGCCAATAAAGATAAAGTCAGTACTTGGAATTGGAACAAAGAAGAGAAAAAACTACTTCGAAAGTATTGATTTCTAAGTTGATGGAGCCGGTCGAGGTGAATAGTCAGACTTTCCTTTCGAGTCCACCTCCACCAAATACCCCTCCAATGTTGGCATCCCCATTTAATTCATCTCCACCTTTAGTTCTTCTATTTTCCAGTCATGCTCAGAAATTCTGCTTGTTCATTTAGATTGCTTGCAAATATGAGAAATTTTGAAATAAATAATGATAATGATATTAATTATAATTTTGATTTGATTAACTAAGTGTTCTTAGACTATGATCCTCTCAGGTTTAAAAAACAACCAAAGAATCAAAGTGGGTGAAAGCCATGGACAAGAAAATCGAAGTAATTTATAAAAACGACAGTTGAGGGTTAACTTCTAAAGGGATACAAAGCAATTGGTATGAAATGGACCTTGAGAACAAGATCAAGCAAATTGGTATATTGATTTTTACAAAGCAAGGTTAGTGGCAAAAGGTTATAAACAGAAACCAGTATTAGTTATCACGAGGAATTTACTCCCATTTCTTTAAGTTGTGTATATATTAGAATGTCAATTTCTTTCGTAATACAAAATATCTGAAAAAGTTGATGTTTTTGAGAGAGTTGTTTATTGAACTACTGCGTCGGCATAAAAATAAAAATAATAATAATAAATAAAACATTATCACTTAGTGTACTGACTCAAGAAGGTGCTTTGTGACCTAAAGTAAGCTCCAAGAGCATGAAGCACTAGCAGTCATTTATATCTTTTTTATAGTGGGTTTCATAAGTGACCCAATGAGCATGCTACTTATATAAAGTGCAATAATCTCAATGGTAAATTATTGATATTCTTGTAGGTTGATATTTTAATATTCACGAACACTGACAATGTTATTATTAAAAACTTTAGAAAAGCTGCGGTTTGTAATTTTGATATGAGGGATATGGATCTCATTGCTTATTATCTCAAAATTAATTGAGATTAGACAAATGATGGGTTTTTCATATGTTAGAAAAGGTATGTTCTAAAAATTTTAAAATGGTTCAAGAAGAAGAATTTCAAACTCATGGTCACACCCATGGAAATTGGGTTGTAATTGAGCAATAACAAAAAAAAGGAAATCCAATAGATCATATACACTTTAAGAGACTAATTGGAAGCCTTTGATACAACCACAAGTAGCACAAAGAATTTTGAACTACTTAAAAATACATTCAATAACAATAATTTCTATTCATATGATAAAGAATTTAAACTTTTTGGGTTCACTAATAAGGATTAATGATTATGCATGGCCCAGGTCTGAGTCCAGCCCAAACTTGAGCCCGACAACCCTCATTTGGGGAAGATCCATCTCATTCATTTAGCGCACACAATCATGCGTGATATTGACAAAACCACCCTAAAAACCATAAACAGGCCAGGCTAAGTTGGGTAGGCTGTCAAGCTCTTATACAAAGCCCAAACCCAACTTGATTAATACATAGGCTTAAATTCTAGGCCGCGGTCTGGCCTCGAGCCTAGTATTTCAACTTCAAGCCCAGGGTGAAGTGGGCTAAGCCTAAAAGCTCAACGGGCCAACTGGGCCCATTCACAGCCCTATATGTATGGTTAAGCAAGCTTTTGGCCATCAATAACATACGGTTAGGATCATCCATTCAATCTGATTTTCTGGTTAGGCCCATACAGAGACAGTTCGAGATTAGATGTATTGTTACGAGAGTGCATATGATTGCATATACCATGCCATTGGAGGTTATGGTACAATTGATTTTTTTGTAGGAATGTAAATGGGCTGGGATGTGGTCCAGTCCCAGCCCATTTATTTATTGGGCTTTGAAATCAGGCCCAGAAAAATATGTATCTGTTACAAAATAGCATCATCATCCTGCTTGTGTAGGCCTCAATAAAAGATTTTCAAACTCGGGTCGGGTCCCACCCTTTAATAATCAATCATATTTTCAGGGTGGACCTATCTAATGAGAGTCAAAATCAGGCCCATTGAAGTGGGTCCAAGATCTCTAACAAGCCAGGCCAACCCATTTCCAGACCCACTTGTAGATTTTTCAGTTCAGGGGTGTTGGGATAGCCTGGCCTGGTTTGAACCTGGGCCCAATCACAGTTTTCGTAGACGGCTGCTGAATCCACACGTTTGGAATATGGAACATGTGTTGAGATATGTGCTTTCCATCAGGTGGGGCCACAGCAGATCTCACCTCAGGTGGGCCACAGCATACCAAACAATCCATCCATGGATTGAAAATTTGTTTGGTCCATCAGTTCAATTTTACACTGTGACCCACCTGAGTGAAATGGCCTGAAGATCCAAGCATTACTATGGAAAGCTCAGATCTTTACACGTGGAGCAACAAATATTTTAAATTATTATAGAATTATCTATTTCAAAATTATTTAAATGTTTACTAGAAAAATAAATTAAAAATTTTCCTAATTTATTTTACTTAATTTTAGAGTCAGAATATTTAGTTAAAAACAACAACATTACAAGTTGGTACAGTTATCTTTTTTTATTACAAGAGAAATTTATAATTAAAATTTTAAGATATTGGACCATCTAGGAGAGGTGGTCTCGTCTAAAATATTTAAATAGTTCACAATATTTTAAAATAAATATTTAAATTATTTTAAAATAAGAAAATTTACATCTACTAAGAGGTAATGAAATTTTAAATATTCAAATAAGTATTTCGGTAGAGAAATTTTAATTATAAGGATGCAATGAGATTATTCTCCAATTTTATGGGTGGGCCCCACTGTGTTGTGTGTAAAGTCCGCACCGTCCACCAAGTGAGAACCCTCATGTTGTCCTTGGAGCCCAAAAACTGGGCTGATTCGATATTAAATGAGCCACACCATTCAAAATAATGCTTAAAACCTATCAAATCAAGTGATGTAAGCCACCTAAGTCTTGGAACTGCCTGACATTTAGGTTGTCCGTTCATCCTGTTGGGAAGCATTTTGTGAATGGATTGGATGTCACATGAAAAATATGGTAGGCCCCACACAGTCTGAAAGGTTTTAATGGTGGGTCCCCATCCCAACGGCTCAATATGGTGTGGCCCACATTTCTCGATCAGACCTGATTTTTTGGTGAAGTTAGAGCTGGGTGTCGAGATGAGTTGGAGGAGTTAGGGCTGACCCAACTTGATCTGATTTTGAAATATGCTTGACCCGAACTCGACTCGACTCGGTACTGAGTCCAGCATGCCTGAACCAATCCGAATTTGGGTCTAGCCTGAACTAATCCAGACTAAGTCCAACCTGGTAAAAACTACCAAGTCGGTTCAAGTTGGCACCGATTCAGAGAGAGAGAGAGAAATAGAGGGTAGCAATGACTTGGAAGATGAGGAGGATGATGGGGGAAGATAGAGTTTAGGATCAAATCGGGTGCGCCGTTTAGGGTTAGAGATACTTAAAAATTAAGATTTTTTTATTACATATATATCCAAATCTATGCTGAGTCAGTTTCAGATCAAGTTGAATATGACTGGATCGAGTTTTGGGTCAAGTTAGGTTGAGTTACGGGGTAACTTGAACTCGACTTGTTTTGAGTTTGGATTGAGTGAAGCCTACTCGATTTGACTGACTCACCCATTCAGTTTAGATCGAATTGGATCCGAACACATAGTACGAGTCGAGTTAGTCGAGATTCGATCCGAACGCATAGTACGAGTCGAGTTAGTCGAGTGTGCCAGGCTCTAGGTGAAGTGGATACGGGACCTACATCACAGTTGGCCCCACAAGCAAAACTGTAGAATAAGCTTCATAAGTGCTCAGGAAATGTTTAATGCCTTGAAACTCCCCCTTTCCATAGTAGTATAGAAGTACAGCTACAGATAGGAGGTACCTATTTCAATGGTCCAGATCATTAGTCTGTTGGGCCCCACTATTGTCCAACGATCCGCCGTTAGTTTGCTTAGAATTTCAAGAACGATCTCTCAAACTGTATCCTACTAAAGGATTAAGGAGATAAATACAAAAGTGGAACACATCAACTGGAAAAAGGCCTGAAATTGAGGGAATAGTCCATCTGCGGTGGGCCACATCAGAACAACGGTCTGGATCAGTGCATATCCGCCGATCTAGGATCCTATGGTACCCCATTTACCAGATCCATTTCCTATTAAATTGAGAAACGCCCGGATATGTCTTAAATGGTGCAAGACTTAGGTACGTATGTTACCATTTAGCAAATGACACCCACCCCACAAAATGTTAGTTTTAATAAAATACTCCAACCATTCCAACTGTTGATCTGGACCGTTCAATCAGTGGAACCACCGTTGAATAAACCGTGGTCCATAACAAGTCCGTATTCATAACCGTCCAATCCGCGTCCTAGTTACATATACAGATGTCAATCTGGCACGTCCGATTGTGGAAACCATACTGATCGAATGATCATGGCCATCCGATTGATGGAAAATCAAATGAACGGTCAAAATAAAATGGTAAGCAGTCTAAACTCAATGGGCAATCAAACGGATACGATCATCCCGTCAGTTTGAGTTTCAAAGCCAAGCTACGTCCACATTGGATTAAGATTGGACAGTCGACGGTCAGTTGGTACAGTTTATAAATGGCTACCGACGTACACCGGAACCAATAATTAATAGATTTCAGTGAACGGTCGGATCTGATTTATATCACTGGAGGTTTTGTTTCCTGGCTGGTGCATGACGTGGCAAGGGTGAAACCCACTTAAATATATGAAATGATCATCTGAACCGTCCATTTGATCATCTCTACAGTGGATGGGCAACTACATATATATCGCTTATTGGAAACCTTTTATCCAACAGATTGATAGCCTTCAATCGGACGGTTAATAACTGGTTCACTGTCGGTGAGGAAGGCCCAGCGTCACCCAAGACGGTGGACGCGGATTAGATACTGACGGGTCTGAAGTGACGTCACCAAGTTTTGTGGGTCCCACCATGATGTATGTTTTGTATCTATGCCTTCCATCAATTTGTAGAGACCATTTTAGGGCATCAGCCAGAAAATGAGGCAGATCCAAATCTGTAGTGAACCCAACCACATAAAACAGTGAAGAGAGTGACTCCGTTGAAACTTTGTAAGGTCCACCGTAATGTTTATTTGAGATCCAACCTGTTCATAAGTTAACAAAGTCATTAAATAAACACAAATATCAGCTTGATCGAAAACTTGGTAGCCTTTGGAAGTTTTTAATGGTGGGTGTCACTCTCTCCACTGCTTTCTATGGCAGGGTCCATTGGGGCTTTGGATCTGCCTCGTTCTTTAGCTCATGCCTTAAATGGCCTCTAAAAATGGATGTGCAGTGTGGATACAAAACATACATTATGGTGGGACTCACAAAAGTTGGTGATGTCACTTCAGTAGCAAGTCTCCCTGCTTAACCTGTGGGTATCTAATCCGCGTCCCAAGATGGAGCGACCCTTACTGTAGGGCCCACCTTGATGTATGTATTCGTGCCATGCTACCCTTCTCATTTTAGGGCATGATGAAAAAAAATAAAAATAAAAATCGCCAGCAGACCATTGCATAAGAAACAATGCTGATTGGACGTCCCATTGTTATAAAACCTTCTGCAGGGCCGCTATAATGTTTCAGTCACGTTTGTCTGCCCACAAATTTTTTATAATGTCGCACAAACTTAGATGAAAGAATTAAAAAATAATTTAAAAAATGAAAGAAGAAAAAATCAACTTGATCGGACTGCACGTAGTCTACTCACGATCTTGGACGTGGATAGCTTCCGAATATACCACCACTGACCTCCGTACTGATGGTGTGACTATGTTGGCCACAACCCTAAGTTGTTAGATTTTGATTATTGAGTTTTTAATTAGGCAATTATATTCATCGAGTGAAATCATATCAAGAATCTATTCTTATGTATGAATTAAGCTTTTATCTCTCGTTTGTTTATTTTTTTAGTTTATTTTTTACTTTGTTAATTATAATGAAAGATAAATTCAATTATTAATCAAATTGGTATTATTTAACTTTCTTTTTATTTATTTATTTATTTTTATTCCTTAAAAATATTTAATTATAAATATAAGTGAAAGAAAAATTCAAAATTTGCAAGTAAGAGAGTATTTATTAAACAACTAATCCTTACCTTTTCACAAATTATTTGATTGGGGATTATAATTTGTAACTAACTTGGTAGTTAAATATTTAAATTCGATCCTATGCATTATTTTTAGTATAGGTTCAATCAAACATTATGTTGAGTAAAACTCCAGCACATCATGATCACATGTAAGCCCTTACTCACAGGCATGGCTTTGTGTTTGGTTGAATTGCACAACCACAATCCACAATCCTTTGGTGGATGGTTTGGATGTCTGCTACCAATGGTGGCTCCCAACTAATGGATGGTCCGGATCATCAACCATGTCCACACCTGACCAGGCAAAGCCCATTTCAACGTGATGTAAGCGGTGTATATGCGCATGTGGATGTAGTTACGTCTGTGTATGTTGATGTAGTTACGTCTGTGTTTTGATGCAGATGAAGCTGTACATATGTGTGTGGATGTAAATAAGGTGTACAGCTGTACACCATATCAAACACGGGTAAAATAAGAACTATCCACATCCAGCACACGTACACGTATCCACATCCAACACATGTACATTTTTATCTGCATCCACACGCACATATACATAGCCACAAATCCGCATATATATTGTTATAGGAAAATTTGAGCTGAACCCAATAAAAGCCGACTTATAGAAATTGATGAGTTGAGCCGACCATGCTTCTGAACTACGAGTCTAAAACTAGAGTTGCGGAAGAAAGATAAATTGAGCCACACCAACGTTTAAAACTCTCATCTGAAGAACTACGGCCCTGGATCGCACGTCCGAGCCTTGACTCCAGCCTGGAACTTAGAAGAAACCAGAATGCGCCCGACCCATTAACTCCTATCGATAGCTTGGAGAATCATGAGCGAGGCGAGGCTCCGATGGGAATATAGCGCTATATCTCCGACCCATAGGCAAGAGTCAAAGATCTATTACTTAGTGCCGACATAAGTCATCCGAGATTCGACTAAGACTCGAAGGGTCGTGGGCTGAGATCGGCTCGGATGCACACGTGGCCGAGGATCATGCTAAGGGATCAATCTCAATGAGGCATGTTGGAGAGTTGTCCGGTGCACAATCTAAGGATAACGGCTGACATTAGTGCATGCGCAGCTTCCGCTTTATGGAAGAGATCGTGCTGAGATTGACGGCCATGTTCCTTTGATCCACAAGTATAAATATGAGATGATCCACTGGAACAGGTATGTAACATTTGACACTCTAAACCCCCAAAAATATTACTTAAAACTTATATTCTTAGCCTAACTTTAGCGTCGAAGGGTTCCATGCTCAAGCCAAGGTCTCCTTTATCCTTCTATTGTGCAGGCTCATAAGACTTAGAGCTATCCATTACGGCTTGGAGCTAGCCGTAAGGGCACAATTGGAGAAGCTAGATTTTTGTATCAACATATGTAATGGAAGCGGATCGTGTAGTGAGTAACTTACTACGCTTAGCGTATTGAGTAAACTTTGGGAGGTCTACTATGATTTATGTATTTTATCCCATCCGTCTATCAATTTCATCAGATAATTTTAGGGTCCGATCCCAAAAATGCAGCATGTACTATGTTCAAATGGATCACACCACAAGAAACAGTTGAATTGAACGTACCCAACCGTTGACAAAATCTTGGGGGCCACAGATGCTTTGGATCAAGCTTATATTTGTGTTTTCCCTTCATCTATATCTATATGATTTTATGAACAGGTTGGACGACAAATAAACATCACTGCAGGGCCTAGAAAGATTTCAATGGTGGAAATCATTATCCCCACTGTTTCTTGTGACATGATCCACCTAATCTTTGGATATGCTTCAATTTGGGCTCAATCCTTTAAATTAGATGGAAAACAGATGGACGGCGTGGATAAACCACATACATTCAAAGTGGGCCCAACTGAGTTTACTCAGTACGATGAGAGCGTACTGAGGTATTCTGTACGCAATCCAATTTCATATATAATACCGCATATTTTATCTACACACGGTAGTTGCGTCTAAGATCCAGTCCATTGATTTAGGGACCACCGTGAACATTGACCCACCTTGAAATCCGGTCAATCTAGTGATCAGGTGGACGCGGATTGCATACTGACACTGCCAGCAGCGGAGCAACGTGGTTATTAGATAGTACTTTGTGGACCCATCATGATGTATGTGTTTTATCTACGCCGTCCATTCATTTTGGACCATTATCTTAGGGCATACACCCAAAAATAAAGCAGATCCAAATACTAGGCGGACCACACCATAGGAAAACAGTGGTGATTGAAAGCCAACCATTAAAAACTTCTTAGGAGTCACCGTAATGTTTATTTTCCATCCAACCTGTCGATAAGGTCACATAGTTCTGAATGAAGTAAAATCACAAATATCATCTTGATCCAGAACTTTTGTGGCCCTCAAGAAGTTTTTAATGGTGAGTGAAATCACCACTATTTCCTGTGGTGTGGTCAACTTAAGTTATTGAAATTCTTTATTATTGGGATGATGCCCTAGAATGATCTGAAAAAATCAGTGGACCGTGTGGATAAAACACATACATCATGGCAGGGACAACAGAGCACGGTCCAGAGGGGCGAGTCGCGACTGGCCGTGTAAGCATGCAATCCGCGCCCACATCAGGTTGGACCATTTGTACGAGAAGCTCGATGGACCAGCCTGCAAAAGCAGCCCATTCTAATCAATAGCCCATCTGTACCCCGGCCGGATTGCATTTGAACCAGGGCACAGAGATATATTTGTGCCCGGAGCTGTGTGGGGCCCAATGAGATGTCCGTGACAAATCCACTCCATCCATCTATTTTGAAAGATAACAATAGGACATGGTTCTAAAAATCAGGCAGATCCAAAACACACGAGAGCTATACTACAAGAAACAGTGGAGATTAAACGCCTAGCAGTAACAGAAGGTTTTTTTTTTTTTTTATCAGGATTATACTTGTTCCTACAATTTATCTGAGTGGTAATAATTCTATGAACGGTTTGGATGGCATATAAACATCATGGCCAGCTCTAGAAAGGTTTCAACGGTGGACGTTGCTGTTCCAACTGTTTTGTTGGTGTGGCCCACTTGAGATTTAATCTGTATGATTTTCACAAACCTAAAATAATGTGGTCTTTCAAAACAGATGGACGGAGTGGATTTGTCACGGACACCTCTGTGAACCCCACACATCTCTGTGCCCAGAGTCGCATGCAATCCGCTCCCTCCTGGACCCGTTCAAATGGCACGCAGGACTTTACGTTGTGAGGTTGCTTTTCGGTTTACTTTTCAGTCCGGCGAGTTGGACTCACTTTCGTACGATTTCCTTCACCAACGTACATTAGGACCACCTCTGACAATCTAAACCATTAATCCTTCACACTAATCGCTCGCAGCATGTTTGTACGTTAAATGTACTGTGCGTATTTATGGCCATTGTGATAAAGTCAATACGATTGAATGCTATATCTGACATTGCATGAAGAAAAATATTATGTATATAAAAAGATTTTGGAGCACGTTGTATGGTATTATAGTCTGGGTAAATCCAATTTTGGATGTCCAGTTGATGGAATGTTGTGGTGGGAATAAAATGTGTTTGAATTGTTAAAGATATAAAGGCAATCCAGCCTACCAAAGTTCGGCCCTACATAAGAGAAATCGTCGTGAAAAGAAATGTAACAAATGAATAATCTAGATAGGAGAAAGATTTAGAAAGGCTTTTCAATTATTATAATCGTTGCACTAACAAAAAAAAGATTTGGAAGAACAAGTTACAAAAGAACTTTATAAATAGTAGAGGAATCCAATGGAGAAAACTCCAATCAAACCAACACAACAACTAATCAAATCAAATATATCAATTTATCTTTTATCTAGGCTTATCGTAGGAGTAGCAATAAGAATTTAGCTATAACCTTCGAAAAACTGGGTTCTTTTTCACAAAGATGTTTGTAGGTAACTGCATAGTGGAAGGCTGGACCGAGTGTCAATAATGCAATGTTTAGTTAGATCAAAGTGTTGGATAGAAGATCATTGACCACTCCCGATGATGGGAGATCTAAGTCTCTGGTAAATGATTCCAAATGGAAAGATGAATTAGAAGAAAAAAAAAAAGATACAGCTATGATAGATTAAAAATAGAAAACTGAGAGAAAAAGAGTTTATGCAAGAGAAAAGCAATGAAGAGTGAAAAGAAGATGAGAACCTACTTAGAGTCATCTATATATCATCCATAATATGTGTGCATTAATGAAAGAATAATTATGACTCATCGTATGATACAATTCTATAAGACTTGTTGCATGGACAACCTAAAAGAGTGAGACAAACAATATTTCTTAGTATGGCATCGATCGAGCATAATCAATAAGGAAATAACATGCGAATTAATGACCGGTTATATTTATTGTATCGGGCAATGAAACAACGTTGCTTTCACCGTTTTTCCAAAGGCGAAGCGACGTGGAGGGCAATGCTGTACCATATTTCTGGTCATTCTAGGAAAGCCAATAAGAGAATGACATGTGGCATTACATTATGAATAGGAAATGGATGAAAAAATCTTCAAGATATTTGGAGCGCTTTTTGCAGGATTATAACTGATGTAAATCCAGTTTTACACGTCAGGGGATGGTCGACAGAATGTTGAAATCACGTTATGAGCCAACAGAAATATGGTCAAGTTGTTCAAGATACAAAGGCGGCTGAGAGGAACAAAGTCTTGGCCGACAGAAGAGGAACTATCATGAAAACAAACGTAACAAAAGAAAAATCTAGATAAGAGAATAATCTAAAAATACTTTTCAACTACTAAACTATGGAATAATAAATTGCAACAAAACTCTATAAATAACATAGAATTATAACAGAGAAAATCCCAACCAATCTAACACATCAACCAATCAAACCAAATCTATTAAATTATTTTTCTAATCTTAACTAATCATAAAAGTAGTGATAATTAATTGTAATCCAAATCTACGCTCATACATTGAATTTGTTTTTTATCTTGTATCAAGCCACAATTCTTTGAAAAGACACATTCTTATAGTTATTATTAGTGATTGATTGTGAGTTTTTCATTTTATTTGATTATATTGATATTTTTTAAAAAAATAAAAAAATAAAATAAAATTAAATTGTAAAAGTACAAAGTAACCCATCTCTTAAAGAAAAACCTCATTCTTTGACAATCATAGATCATTATCAAATTCTGCGAGTGCCTATGTAAATGATTAATATTCTCGTCAACTAGTCATATACATTTATATTTAAATTACATATATTTGGTTATTTTGGTTCTTAGGGTTGAAGTTGATGGGTTTGAAACCAGCCACTGTATCACTTATGACGCGCCCATACACACTACCGTGTCAACAAAATGCACTTTTGCCAAAATGTTGTTTGTTTATTAAAAGGACATTTCCCTGATAAGCATGGACGGCTATTTCTTTCGATTTTCACCAACCTTTACTAGACGACTGATGGGACACTTGAAATCTTCCAATCAGCGCGACGTTTTAACTACTACCCATCGATAGTAGGTCCCACTTGATGGACAGTCAGGATCTAAAAAGTTGCCTGAAATTATTTTTTTCTTCGGTCTTGTTACTAACCATCTTTAGCATGTTCTAGCGTCTCTCTTTAGTTTGGGAACTCAATTAATACTACCAATACCTAATTACCTTTCATAGATACAGTCGTCGACACCCACCTTTGCTTCCGGCTGACACGTGTCTCGGAATCTAACGTGGTCATGTAGGCTTCACATGAAGATGACATGGAACAAAAACCTCCAACTCCCTCATCAGGTGGGCCAAACACGCGGTTCAAATGTGGACCGTTGGTGATCTTTTTCTTTAACTACCGCGCGTGGACTCAAAAGGTCTTCCACATATTGGCCACCCATCTCAATCAGGTCCCACATGGGCCTTAACGAATAAGATTGACTCCCCAACAGCCGTTGACGAGGTTACTATATGGCCACGTAGTCTTACCTTTATGTGTTGTCAATAGAGAAAGTTCATAGACCCAAAGAAAATACATGTAAAGACCGATTGGAAAATCAACCGTCCACTCAATCGTCTGCGAGTGTCAACGACGTTGGAGACCATCTGAGCCACGCAAGTTTTGTAAAGAATCCACAGTGGGGCCCACTTAGTTAACGGTTCTGATCACCGGCCACCCTACACATGCAAATTGGATCACAACCAATGGATGCACAGTCAAACCCGGGCGTGGCTTCAGTGAATCCGTGGATGCGGGGGCCACCATGACCTATGCACCTTACATCCACACCGTCCATCCGTTTTGAGAGCTCATACTCGAAAAAGTTGAAGCAGATCCAAACCTCAAGTGGACCACACCACAGGAAAAGTGCTGATTGAATACCCAACATTAAAAACTTCTTGTGGGCCACCGAAATGTTTATTTTCCATCCAACCTGTTGATAAGGCCACAAAGACCTGGATGAAGGGACCACATAAATATCAGCTTGACACAAAACTTCTGTGGTCCACAAGAAGTTTTTAACGTTGGATATTCAATCACCACTCTTTTCCTGTGGTGTGATCCACCTGAGATTCGGATCTGCTTCATTTATTGAAACATAATTTAAAATGAACCGTCAAAACAGATAGATGGTGTGGATGTAAGGAACATTCATAAAGGTGGGCCCCACAGTCAGGTCTCCACCTTAGCCGCGTCTGTCCAAGCCGGAAGTTTTTGTCGCCCATGACCCACGGCGCTTTGCTCGGAAAATGATAAAAGCACCAACCGATGATCTTTGGTCGTGTTGACCGATGAACAGACCAAGTCAATTCACTCATCTCTACTGTTCATGAAATGGGGACTGGTTCGAGCTGCATACTACTCGACCGAGTAGATTTGAACTCAGCTGGTAGCACCAGCTGACTCATGACTCAGACTCAGGACATAATAAGTTGGACCACCTAAATGATATGGTCAACCAAGGGCTCGTTTCCAATGCGGGATTAAAATGGTATTGAATTGTACTTTGTGGAATTAACACCATTATTATACAGAGAAATTAATACTATTATTACATAATGATTATATGTTTAGAAATATCATGTTATTTTGACCCACTAATCTTTTTGAATCAAGTTCATATCCTAAAAAAAAATATTGTATTAAGTGAAACTTATGTTTGATGGAATATAAAATTATAATCAACTTGCCAAATTTCCCAATTGATGCTGGTCACTTTTATGCATGTGCAACTTAATCGTCACATGTAAAAGGTGTATATAGATGGACAACATGAATGAAACACATGCATCAATGCGAGGCCCACATATATAATGGATTTTAAAATCAACTAAAAATCCCGCCGTATGTTTTACTGGGAGTGAATGATATGATATTTGGATTAATCTAATTTTTTCCATCTTTTCTGAATGCTAGATCGAATTTACTTTAAACCAAATTAATACAATTCCATACCACCTAATCCCGTGTTCTAAATAGGCCTTAAGTATATAAAAATTGACGTAGGATGAATTATGAACAATGTTATAGAGTCGAGTATTAGGATAAAAATAGAAATCAAGTTGAGAGAAGGTGATGTGGATTGTATCCTTCCATTTTATAAAATCAACCATCATTTGTTATTGCCAAACGCTTTTATGTAAGCAAAATCATTTAAGTGCAAAAATTAATAGTTTTAAATTAAAATTTATTATTTAACTAACAATATTCTACTATTTTATTAATCACTTTAGAGTCCAAAAAGTCCAGTTACAACTAAAGTTGTTAGAATCATATAAGAGAGTTTGAGTAAACTTAGTGTTGTAAAACAGATGTCTTAAATCTTGTTCACTGCGTTGCTCGACCAATCGAAGGACTGACTCGACTAATAGAAGGTCACTTCGACTGGTCGAAGCGTGTTCGACTCGAAGTCAAGCAACATTATATTTGGGATCTCCGGGACACTCGACTAGTTGAGGGTCAGACTCGACCGGTCGAAGGAGTCCTTCGACCAGTCGAAGCCCTAGTTCAACTAGTCAAGGGTTACGCAGACAGTGCGCGGTTTATGCGTGGACTGTATAAATTTGAGGTGGTTTCTAGGGAGGTGCGTAACTAGGGTTTCCCCATCTATAAATAGGAGTCGTAGGGCCATTCTCAGGCAGGCTGGGGTTTTCTAAAGGGGTTCTAAGGGTTCCTAAAAGGGTTTTAGGGTTTCTAAAGGGTATAGCAAAGGTGAGATTCGAGCCTGTTCGAATCGGGTAAGTCCTTTCTCTTTGTAATTTCTATTTTTATAGTGGAATTCTGTCGCTTTGTGCCGTGGTTTTTTTCTGCAAGGGTTTTTTCACGTTAAATCTTTGTGTTCTCTTGTGATTGCTTGGTGCTCTTGGATTGCTATCTTAGATCCATATTTATGTGATTCCATAACACAAATCCCAACACTTAGATATCTTTATCCCTATTTTAGAATGTCTACTATTTCAGATAAGTCACGAGTCTAAGAATTTAGGTAAGTCATATCAATTGCATTTAATAGAAGCTACAACTATTATTATAATCATTTTATTATTATTTTATAATTTTTTTGCTTTTGAATACAAGGCTTATCTTAATGATGAAGAATGAGGACCTTTTTCATGGCCATAGTTAAATTAGTATTAATCATTCACATCACATATTTGGACCATTTGTTAGGTTTAGTGTGGAAGTGGATTGTCTCCTCCCTCACTGAGACAAAATCGGTCCAGCAAGGGCTTTGTGGGGCCCACCATACTGTATGGGTTTTCTCCACGTCATTAATCCTTTTTTTTTTCAGATCATTTAGAGTATGAGCCCAAAAATGAGGCATTAATCTAGTTTTTTCGGATCATTTAGGGTGTGAGCCCAAATATGAGGCATTAATTCAGTTTTTCGGATCATTTAGGATGTGAGCCCAAAAATGAGGCATTAATCCATTGTAGGGCCCACTATGATGTATGGGTTTTCTCCGTGTCATTAATCCATTTTTCTAGATCATTTGGAGTATAAGCCTAAAAATGAGGCATTAATCCATTGTGGGGCCCACCATGATGTATGGGTTTTCTCCGTGTCATTAATCCATTTTTCCATATCATTTAGAGTATCGGCCCAAAAATGAGGCATTAATCTACTTTTTCAAATTATAGAGTAAAAGCTTAAAAAATGAGGCATTAATCCATTTTTTTTCCATATCATTTAGAGTATGAACCCAAGAATGAGGCAAATTCAAGTTTCAAATGAACCACATAGTGGGGATTTAACAACCGATATTAAAATCTTCTTGAGAGTCATGAAAAAAATAAATGAAGATGAAATTTGTGTTTTCCATTCATCTAGGTCTATTTGACCTTATAAACAGGTTAGATTACATACAAACACCATGGTGGGCCCTACTAAGGTTTCAAAAGTAGGCAATGTCCCTCATTTTTGGGATCATGCCGTAAAAATATCTAGAAAAATAGATGAAATGTGTGGATAAGGCCCATAAATCTTGGATGGCCCTACAAAGCCCCCACCTAGACTGATTTCTATTAAGCAGGCTGCAATCCGCTTCCTTCCAATACACTCATCTACCAGTAAAATATTCACAGCGCAATCAAGTAGCCTTAGACATGAATTTAGGGGGATTTGAGGGGATTTCAAATCCCCTGGTTGTTTGGCATAATAAAGTAATTGAGGGTTTCAAATCCAGGAGTTTGAAATCCACTCAAAGAGGGGGTTTGAAATCGACGGTGAACGCTTGGATTACATCTAAAATCCATGCGTAATTTGTGTATCACTAGATTATTAATTTATTGGACACAAGACCCACTAACGATATCCCAAAATAATTAGATTATCAATTGCATCACTATAATTACTTTAATATGATGATCAACGCCGTTCAAACATTATTCATGTAAATCAATGGTTAAAAATCATTGGTTAGTCACACAGGCGTAATCTTCAGTGGGCTTATTACGACCATTGTGTCAAAAATTACATACGTTCACTAATTAGAGATATTAAAGTTGATTTGGTAATTAAATTCAAACCCTTGTAAATATTCTATGTATAGTTACTTTTGGATTAAAGTTGATTCTGAATCCAGGGTGCCAAATACAATAAGAGGGTTTCAAATTAAGGGGGTTTCAAATCCACGTTCCCGAAAGGGCCATAAACATATCTTCTAGGAATGATCATATCCTTCTATTTTCCGGGCCTTGTGATAGAGAGTTGGATCTTTTAATGAGAGTGATTTTTTTGAACGCATCTTCCCGCAGCAGGTGATGCGAATATTTCACAAACGCTCAACGGATTAGATAATTACGAATCACACTGCATGTCCAATTAGCGCCTGCGTATTAACAATCACACTAAGCCAGAGCAGCGATGTTTCCCTCATCAAAATATCATAAATAGAAATCTAGAGTTCCACGTAATTTGGTGGTCTATATCATTCATCTCTCCTCACATTTCGGTTTTACTATTTTTTTTCCCCAGACAAACACGTGATGCTCGAAGTCCAAAGGAGAAATATTCCCGTACCCGCCAAATCATGACATGAAGCAAGATGATCCAGTGATCTGGACCGTCAATCTGGTTGGTGGGTCCAGGAAGTCCAATCCCAACGGTGTCATACTACTGTCCAAAGTCTGTTTTTGATAAGACAAGAGATTCACTAACATGGAGGCATTGGTATTGGCGTGCCATACCCAATCACTTCGGTATGGTCGCAATAAAGAAATATAATTCATGATATCAAGTAAGGGCTTTTAAATATAATGTACTGTGAGCATTTTTAATCCTACGGTCTATTTCACGTGACGTTTATTGCATGACTATAATATAAGTCTTTGTGCGACTTGCAATGACCATGCTGCTCAAGAAAACTGAATACATGGTGTACCTGATTGAGATGCCATCTCCGTAAGCCGAATGCCTTAATCTTTCTCTCCTTACACCTTAAGAGAAGGTCCGATGGAACTCTTGCTTTTGTCAATGTGTTGATTTGGAGACCCAGTGTTCTTATAATTATAGAGGATACAGGAGTTGAAAACCCATCAAAACTCCTCTCCCTAAAGTCTCCACACGAATTTACAATCTTAGTTCCACTTAAATACTCAAAGTATGTTATAGTTCTAGCATCCTACCCCTATACTAATTTATGGATGTATCACAACTTGGTGGGGTCCATTGGTACACTCGATCATATTATCCAACCTTTAGGATAATTTAAACCGTTGATCAATAAAGCCCGCATTATAATAGAGTTCTTACATATGATTGTCATGTCATAGTTAATTTTGGGCCATGAGCAGTCTAGATTGGATTTTTATTTTTTATTTCCCCCCTGTCAAATGGCCTTTGTTGATCATAACTGGGCCACTTGGGCCCACATATGTAGTATACCAATTAAACAGACTAAATTGTGGGACCCACTGTATCTAAGTCGCGGTCACAAAATAAGATTTTTTAACAATTTAACTCTGATCCATGTACAATTATTCGTTGAAATAGGAGCATTGAATTTTTTTATTTAAATTTGACTGTCCATTAATATTATATGTCCACTAATCTAATAGTCAGGTAATCAAATAGGCATGAATTTTAATTAATGGTACATCTGAACTTTGAAAATTAATTTAGACAGTTTAATTTGACTTGATCATATGTCACGTATGAAATTTCTAATTGCCTGCGTATCATCCATCATACTCTGCCAGATTATCAAAGATTTTCTCTACCATGACGTCTTGATTTGAAATGTCCATTTGTGGGCCACTCGTGGGGTGGTTAGGATCACCCTAGAGCGTGATTTTGGAGCTTTAGGAAGATTTCCAAATCTCATCCACGCATGTCATGTGTGAGGTTTTGGATAAATGATCATGTCCTCTCGGAAGTAAAAAAAGATCTTTACTTGAATTAGAAGACTTGTTTTTTCCATTTCTATGGTAGGTGTCTAGAGTGATCAGGACCGTAAATTTTATTGGCCATGTTATGGATTGTTACTGGTCGAAAATTCACGGAAATAAGAGACTTATAGTCGTTGATTTGATTGTATCTAAATTGACCGTTAAAAGGTGGAAGAAAATTGAACAGTAAAAAAGGGAGCAAAATTTGTGCCAAATGGACCGTTAGGATCGTTCAACCACAGCTAATTGGGAGATCTAGCCTATCTACATGGATGCCTAACGAACCAACGGTCCTGATCACCGTAAAAGTGCGATATATGTATGGTGTAGTAGCCAGAGGGAGAGCGATGGAGGTGGGGTTGGTAGCCCTTCTGCCGGAGCACTCAAGTCAACATGTTAGTGCACGTGAGTGAGATCGGAACCATTCATCAGACTGACCTGCCATCTACCTGGTTAAGAAACCGGTGGGCCACACATGTGGATTGAATCTGGACCGTTCGTCTGTTGAGTTGACGTCCATTTCTCTTTTGCACATGCAACCCACACGACGATCATATCATCATAACCTTTGGACCAGGCCACCTTAGCGGAGCCAACCTTTTGAGGGGTCTAGATCTCCCACACGTCCTACGCTGGCACGTGTGAACCGCTAGAACAGTGAAAACTCGCTGTCTGGTATGCGTGTCAACTCGCTGAGCTGAGTCCGAGTCACAGCCTCCTAATAAGAAATAATCGAGTCAAATCCACATTTCCACCTTCCCTCAACTAATTAAGTAGGTAGGTTATAGAAATAATGAATTGTAAAGGGTAATTATACAGTAGTTGATAGAGTATGGTGGACCATACACATTCACACATAGACCTGCAGTCAATCCAGGCCGTCCAGACTGCAAATCACATTGGATGGGCCATATATTGAAAAAAAGAAAAAAGAGCACACTGGTTGGACAATACCACCCCTAATAAATGGAGACTCAACCACCAAATTTGGCTTATTTCCAATCATTCATTTGGTGGCCATTAATTGAAAGGTTAAGAGAATATAATCAGTTCGATTATTTGGATCGAGTGTATAGAAAACACGATTCTCATCTCTCATATGCGTGGCTACGTGCATGCGTATGGTCCACCACACTCACAAAAGTATGCTATAATTACTCTTATTATAAATCGAGGATCCAGTGCTAACGGTTGCATTTAAGTTAGATGTCCCGAGCACTAACTCACATCCAGACCATCTAGCTTTAATCAGTCCATGGGAAACGGCTTGGGTGAGGCAATAAAACATGAGATCGGTGAAGCGTTGATGTGGAGGATTTTTACTAATCCATGACAGATGCAACACAAGCTAAGTAGGCACCAAACGACTTTTAGACATGCTTTAAGTGTCATGTCTATAATAGCATGACATTCCATTAAATCAAATCTAATCATCTTGACCCTCAGCGAACTGGCGTTTCCCAAGACTGGCCGTGTGTTCGGTCAACCTCCATCTTTGATTATGAGTTCTATGAGAGGAAGCTGACACGGGGCTCACTCCAAGACATTTGGTCATGCCCTTTTGAAAATATGAATTCAAAAATAAATCAGATTAAAAACTCAAGTAAATCAAAAATAAGTCAGATCAAAGACTAAGTAGGCCCAGTCCTAGTAAATAGTGATGATTGAATGTCTATCAAACCTTCATCCGGCCATCTAATTAATTGTTATGCTTCTAGTTCATCATGTCTCACCTTGTGAACAGTTTTGATGGAATATATTTAAATATCCCAATGGGTGATTGACTGTTCCACTATTAAACAAGGATGATTGAATTCCTCTGTATTAAATTTTTTTTAGGCCCCACTATAATATTTGTGTAATGTTTATTTACCATCTAATTTGTAGGTAAAATAATGAAAACTTACATGAAGGTTAAAAAAAAAAAAAACAAGTATACACTTATTTTCAACTTTTGTAGCTAAAGGAAGTTTTAATGGCCGATCACCACAGTTTTTTTATGGTATGGTCCATATGAGATTTGAATATGTTTCATTTTTTAGCTCATGCCTTAAAATGATTTAGGAAAATGAATGGCCACATATAAATAAAATACATACATCAAGGTGGACCTCATTAGATAGGGTCACTTGGCACCATGGATTTGGGGGAATTTGAAGTCCCCCAATTGTTTGGCAGCATATGAGTAACGGGGGTTTCAATTTTGTAATCAACAGTGAGAGCTTGGATTACACTTAAAATTCTTTTAATAAGTGCATGTGTAATATGTGTGTCACCATACTATTATTTTATTGGGCACGTAGCTCACTAATGATATCAAAAAACAATTAGATTATCAATTGAATCACTATAATTATTTTAATATGATGATCAATACCGTCCAAACATTGTTCATGTAAATCAATAGTTAAAAATCGTCGGTTAGTCACTCGGACATGATCTTGTGCTTGTAGCCCATCCAAGACTCAAATTTTCATCATTTTCAGGCAAAGCATATATTTCAACAGGCTTATTACAACTATTGTGTTAGAAATTACATACGTCACTAATTAGAGATATTAAAGTTAATTTAGTAATTAAATTCAAACACCTATAAATATACCATGCATAGCTACTTTTGTATTAAAGTTGATTCACAATCCAAGGTGCCAAGCACACTAGGAGGATTTCAAATCCAGGGGGCTCCAAATCCTCATTCTCAAACAGGCCCTAATGATTGCACTATCTTGGGTGAGTTCAATTTGCACTTGATCCATTCCACTTGGAACTCTTTGTGGAACTCTCTTAGGACACAGGTTGTACTAGATCATTATCAAGCATGCTTTGGTTGATCATATCAAAAAGTGGCATGTGGTTCAATCAAATTATAATATGGGCTAACTCGTATTTCCTTGGCCTCATTAAATCGAGTTCCATCTCAATCCACATTAGGCCATACCTCCAATAGTCTTGTATGCAAATTGCCTGAGCTCCTAAAGTTCCTATAAGCTGAAGCTATATGGGTCTACTACTAACATCTGCCATGTTTATAAGTTTTGGTAGCTTTTGAAGATATGAGTTAAAAAACAAGGCATATCTAAAACCCAAGTCACTCCATGGAAACTAATAAAGATATACATGAACCGAGTTAGCTCTATTAGATCGCTCGACTTGACTCGAAAAAACTCAATTTGACTCGGTTCGAAACTAAGTTCGAGTTGAGTTGAACTGATTTTTTGAGCTCGAAAGAATTTCAAACCGAGTTCAAGCTTTCCCGAGCTCGACTCGACTCAGATCAAACACCAACTCGAATGAAACTTGGATCAAACCAATTCGGTAACTCAATTACTTTAATATTGATGTTGCTCACTAAGTGTTTGATGAAATGACTCAACGAAGTGTCGCCCAATGGTAAGAAAGGTATGTATATGAAACAAATATCATTTTTTGTTAATTTTGATGTTGCCTACAAAGTGTTTGATGAAATACTTGTAAAACCGTTACTGTTGTTTTACATACCGTGAGAATTTTAAGATATTGTCCATGTATTTGTAAAAATGTTACACAGGTGAACTTAGCTCAAACTGGCCCAAGCTGCTGACTCAATTAGTGGCCGAGCCGAGTCGAGTTGTGCCAAGCTAGACACTGTTCAACTCATGTACACATCTAGAAACCAGTAAGAATTGACTATCCACTATTGTAAATCTCCCGTTAGCCCACAAAAAGATTATATCCGGCTGATATTTGTGATTTCAATTCATCCGCATGGGACCCCCTTATAATGAGGTTTAATGGAATATGAACTTCATAATGGCATGCGGAAGTTTCAACGGTGGAAGCTTTCAGTCGTATAATTCCATATGTCATAGCCCACATGAGTTTCAGATCTGCCTCATTTTATTTTATCATGTTAACGTTCAGATGAGCTGAGGGATCGGGGTTTTTCCGGAAATCTCTGGCCCCACATAGCTTCCGCTTACACATGCTCCCGCAGCCAAAGGCACACCAAGAAAGTCGCGACCGATAATCCTAACGAGGAATCTTTGAAAAAAAAAAAAAAACAAAAAACATTCGTACGCTGGTAGTGTGTGATGGTTGATATGCAAGCAATCAGTTATTGGATAAATAGCATGAATTAACTCTGATAATAACCGTCCAAACCGTGTGACACGCTCTAGATGGATTTTAAATATAGACTTACTCAAATTTAATCACTTATCTAATTGGATTGGTGGAGATTAATTGAACGGTTGAAACAAAAAATAGACGAAGTCCTTAAGTCAGCAAACAAGCATTCACGAATCAGAAATTAAGATTGTTCAACTGATCTGATTTTTGGACCATGACCTATCTAAAGAATGTCCCACAATCTTCGGTGCTCGCGTATTATTGATCACTGTCAACCAGAGTACTAAATATCTCCTCAAATACCAACGACTCATTCTCGATCGTTGGCTAGACTTCTTTTCTCTTTTTCTTTTTTAATTCCAACCATACATATCTCGATATCAATACCTAAGATCATCCGACTGCTGTGATTTTCTGGCTGTGCTTCATCTATGGAAGAGCCCAACAGATGAGCAGTCCAGATTCCACACACGTGTAAGGCCTTTTTTTTTTTTTTTTTTTTGGTCTTTGATAATAAAAGAATTAAACGCATTTTGACCTTGTAAAACTCGTCCAGTGTTCCAAATACTCCAGCACCGTACCAAAAGGCAACCAAACGCTTGGACGTACACCATGCCAGACAGGAAATGATCACATACAGCAGCTGTACATGAATTCCACACACATTCATTGGTTTCTTCTAACATACATTGGTTTCCTCTAACATATCACATACTTAGAAAATCTAATCCAAGGAAAAAGGTATAAATTACCATAATTATCATCATATGTTAAAAAATTTCTCATCCACTCATTTACTGGGCCGCACCTAGACATCTAGTCATACCAACGGATTAATTTTTTTAAAATTTAAGTCCATAAAAGTAATAATTTTAGATTTATTTTTACATGAAATAACTATCTAGTTGTGACATATCCTTTCCACGGATCAGATTTTCTACACGTGTGACACGTCATTGATTGAAAAAAAAAAAAATGAGCGTATATGAAGTTCCAATACAACCCAGCACAGAGACCATTTACCTAAAGACGACTTGGTTGATACTCTGCTAGACTGTAATAGATGATACGCACGCATTGAAATTATGCATTTGAAGGAAATATAACTTAAAAAAGACCGTTCAAATAATATAAAATACTATAGATAGCATAAAACATAAAACTAAATATAATTTAGTAATTATAATATGAAAATTAAGGAAAAAATAATCATTAAATATAAACCGTTGATTTATTTTATCTAGACCGTGGATTACATATCAACTAATCAACAAGTTAAAAAGTATAAACTATTATATTCAGTTTATAATCCATCGACAGAGATGTCCACCATATGAATAAGTTGATTTAAATTAGTTTCTAGAGCCTGTGTATCGTCGCTCACAAACGACAGAGCATAAAATTCAAAGCTCTCCTCCAGGAATAAAAACCAACCACCCATTCATTTTCCCCCATTTCTCCCCCCTTCCGTTCGGCGCCGAGAATAAAAATAAAAAAAATTCAATTCCTCCCCAAAAATCCCTCACCACAAAATCCATTTTCCAATTCCCAATTTCTCCCAAAATCCCCAATTCTCAAAGACCTTCATTTCAGGCGTCCTCGGTCCGTCGGCCGTCTGTTCGTCGTCGTCGCAGCGATGGCGGACATCGTGAAGCAGATCTTGGTGAAGCCAATCCAATTAGCGGATCAGATCACGAAAGCAGCAGACGATGTCCACTCCTTCAAGCAAGATTGCGCGGAGCTGAAATCAAGAACGGAGAAGCTAGCGGCGCTCCTCCGTCAGGCGGCACGTGCGAGCTCCGATCTCTACGAACGGCCCACACGCCGCATCATCGACGATACCGAGCAGGTCCTGGAGAAAGCCCTAGCTCTCGTCTGCAAGTGCCGAGCCAACGGCCTCATGAAACGGGTTTTCACCATCATCCCTGCAGCCGCCTTTAAGAAGATGTCGTCGCAGCTTGAAAATTCGATCGGCGATGTTTCTTGGCTCCTACGCGTCTCAGCTACTGGCGACGATCGTGACGATGATGAGTATCTCGGTGGTTTACCGCCGATCGCTGCTAACGAGCCGATCCTTTGCTTGATCTGGGAGCAGATCGCCACCCTCTACACCGGGTCTCTAGATGATCGATCCGATGCGGCCGCTTCGCTTGTATCACTCGCCAACGACAATGACCGTTACGGGAAGCTGATCATTGAAGAGGGCGGCGTCGGACCCCTTCTCAAGCTCGTCAAGGAAGGCCGGCTTGAGGGGCAGGAGAATGCTGCCCGAGCGATTGGGCTTCTCGGGCGTGATCCGGAGAGCGTCGAGCAGATGATCCATGCCGGTGTCTGTTTGGTGTTTGCTAAGGTTCTGAAAGAAGGGCCGATGAAGGTGCAAGCTATGGTGGCGTGGGCCGTAGCTGAGCTCGCTGCCAATCATCCCAAATGCCAGGACCATTTCGCCCAGAATAACATAATTCGACTGCTGGTGGGCCATCTGGCCTTTGAGACAATCCAAGAGCATAGCAAGTATGCTGTCAGCAGCAACAAGGCCATGTCCATCCATTCCGTCGTGCTCGCCAACAACAATAGCGGCATGGTGGGATATACGAATAGAGCAGGCCACCATGAGGAGGACGACAAGAATATCCATAGCCAGGTTGGCCGTCCGTCGGCTAATCATAGCCAGGATCAGATGCATTCTTTGATCCAGAACACCATGGCTGGTAAGTCCCAGCCTCAATCCCGACCGCAATCCCAATCGAGCAAGCCACCAATCAACAATAGCAATAACACCCACAACAAACAGCAACAGCAGCAGCTGCAACAGCAACAGCCACAGCCGCATCATATCTCACTCTCAGGCTCCAGCATCAAAGGCGGGAGAGAATACGAGGAGCCTGCCACCAAGGCGGCCATGAAGGCGATGGCTGCCAAGGCCCTCTGGCACCTTGCTAAGGGCAATTCTGCCATCTGCCGCAGCATGACCGAATCGCGGGCCCTCCTCTGTTTCGCGGTCCTGCTGGAGAAGGGCACCGGTGATGTCCAATACAATTCGGCCATGGCATTGATGGAGATAGCTGCAGTTGCAGAGCAGGATGCCGATCTCCGGCGGTCTGCTTTCAAACCAACCCCGGCCGCAAAGGCAGTCATTGATCAGCTGCTGAGAATTGTCGACAAGGCTGACTCTGATCTCCTCATCCCTTGCATTAAGGCAATTGGGTGCCTAGCAAGGACATTCCGGGCCACCGAGACAAGGATTGTCGGGCCGTTGGTACGGTTGCTCGAGGATAGAGAAGGGGAGGTCATGCGGGAGGCGTCGATCGCACTGACCAAGTTTGCCTGCACTGAGAATTACCTCCATGACGATCATTCAAAGGCCATAATCAATGCCGGCGGGGCGAAGCACCTGATCCAGCTTGTATACTTTGGGGAGCAGATTGTTCAAATTTCAGCATTGACTCTTCTGTGCTACATTGCATTGAGCGTACCCGACAGTGAGGCGCTTGCCCAGGCGTCGGTGCTCACGGTGCTCGAGTGGGCCACGAAGCAGGGCTACATGGTTCAGGATCCAATAGTGGATTCGCTGTTGCCAGAGGCGAAAGTTAGGTTGGAGCTGTATCAATCCAGAGGATCAAGAGGATTTCATTAATTGAAATTGATAAAATTTTCAACCAAAAAGAGGGGTAAAAAAACTTCAAAAACCCAGTTTTTGAATTTCAATTTTTTTGCTATTGGAGTGTATATACCAGTTAGTTTTTATTGTTACATTAGAGATAGAGAGTCCCACATACCCATAGATGTTTGTTTTTAATTTTATTGTTTTTTTCTTCTTCTTTTTGTGTAATTTTTTAAACGGTGAGGATGGTTCCTTTGGGTTTCCAAATTTGAGGGGTTTATTTCTTTGGAAAGGCTGCAATTTGTTTATGTATGATGCTTGCAAAATCTGGAGCGTTCAAACCGTGGGCCAAAATGGAGGAGGTGTTCATACCATTGACTTGTCCCAGCCATTTGTGATTGGATACAATATGCATTTGGTTTAGCCTGAAAATGGTGATGTTGATTTTGGACTATCTTAACCATCCGAATTTGATTATCCAATTTGGACTACTGAAATTTCTGACCATCCATTTATTGGCCATCAATCAAATGATGAGTATCATCCAATGACCATATGGTCCATTTGTAGATGGGAGCATTGCCTGAAAGTCACACAAAGCTACAATCTTGACCATCTGATTTTTCCAATCGGATTTGGACTGCTGATGATCCATCACAATCCACAGTGGGGCCCACGGCCTGTTTGAGATTTTCTTGAAGTTTGAAGTGTCACTTCCATGTGTTGTCGTTGGCTTTTTGTTCTTGAAATTTGCATTTTGCACACGCAAATATCAAAAGCTGAAAACAAACCAACCCATCTTCTGGGGACTAGGATTCCGAGAAGGTTGAGAAATGGTCAGGAGATGCTTTGTCATATCCTCTCTTTGGAGGATTTTGTAATTTGTTGGGAGATGAACGTCGTTTTATAATCCAGGTTGAGTTGTTTGATGCTCTGGCAGTGTCTGATAGTTCATGTGCATGCACTTAGAAAGGACACATATCATTTAGTAACTCAAATTATACCGTCCACTTATAATCAGGTAACCCCATCTTCCCCAACATTGGGTTGTTTTGTGATGTATGGCCCCTGTATTGAGCTCCTACACTCAATACCGACTCATGGGTGATACATACCAGTTTTCAGCTGATACTTTAAACCATGGTCTAGGTCGACCTAGGTCATAAGCAATCGAGTCTTGCTACAATAGGCATTTGTTCCTTGAATTTGGACCATTGCCTTGTCTTCTAGCCTAAGCCATTTCACTGGATGCAACAGTCCGGTCCCCACTTTAGCACAAGCCGCAGGAGTGACACGTGGAAAGAGGAAAGGAGAGAGAAAATGAGATGAAAGAGAAATTTGATGGGCCATATGGAAGTGTGTGATACGTAGAGAAGACGAAAGGGTTCAACAGTGGGTAAACCATTCCTATTTTTTTTCTGCCTTTGGTATTTTATCTCTTCTGGGGCTGACATCTTAACACGAGCCAGTTCAATTAAAGTGAGCCCCACGGTGTATTTGTTGCACTGGCACTCTGATGGAGTGTTGGGGCTACATATAAAAAAGATGGTAGGTAGAGAAGGCTACCTGTGAGAAAGATTAAAAAACTATATATATATATATATATATATATATATATATATATATAGAGAGAGAGAGAGAGAGAGAGAGAGAGAGAGAATATAATCTAAATAACCTAATAAATTTCTCAATAAGATTAGAATTTTCTATGCTATTGAGATCAAGACATATTTTTAGAAAAATAGAGTTCTAAAAATTTACCAATCATAGTTTTTCCTCTTGAAGTCTTCAAATTGTAGGTTTCTATATTCGTCTTAATAATCATATATGGGGACCACGGTTCAAGCATCTCACCTCAAATCTATCTGTAACTATCAAAATTATAGTGGAGCCCACTGAATTGATCAATCTGAATAATATAATGGTGAAATCAAATGATCATGTGTGGCTCACCTAAAAGAAATATTACATAGAAAATAAATACTCACACCTAACTATAGGAGTTAATAAGTTGCATTTAGATTTTCCATTCCAAAGTGTCTATTATCATTTCAAATGTCTGGATGCATTCTCCGAATGTTCAAAGTTTTCCTTCCAAAGAGACATAATTGCGGAGAAAAATGCACTGACTCTATAGTTTGCATGCACAAAAGATGATTAGAAGAATGATGGTTGATACACAAAGACTCAAAAGTTGTACGTGTCATGTAGAATAAATCAAACTAAACTGTCCAAATTGTGCAGCTCATGGTAGATAAATCATCATCCAAAATCTTGATGTATTGGAAGATTGTAAGCTGATTGACTACACTTTGTTTATCAAATTAGGACAATTAACTATTTTTTTTCTCGGTGGTCCATCAAATCTAAATAAACTATCGAGTTTGGAAATTAAATCAGTGTAATTTTTGGCTTATTTTGACAGTTCTAAGTTACCTAAATGCTGCGGGTGCAATCTGCAACTGCCTATCCATCACGTTCCACAAAGTATGGAAGATATTTTCTATTTTTACTGAGAGTATGTCATGTAGGTCCATGATTTGGAATTTAGTTAGAGTGACATGCATGCTACATGCACAATTTGTACGTGGTGCATGTGAGCCATCAGATTGAGAATATTAGAGCTTTTGTTTTCTTTATCATGTCAGATGGGATGGATCAAGCTTTTGTTTTCTTTATCATGTAAGATTCGTATTATGGTTGGTTTTTCAGTTTGTTTTCAATTATGTGGGCGTGTTAGAATTGATACAGTGGCTTGATCCAAACTGATCAACTTTGACCACAGGCAACAAAATAAACAAATATGTCTAATATGAATGTATATGACTAAATTCTCATTAGGTCGGTTGCTTACTTAGCCACTTGCAGATTTTGACAACGATCAGCTAATAATTAGATGGTGGGGTTCTTCATCCGAAGATGGGTTACTTTATACCTTTCACAATAAAAGAGTTTCATAATACAAGTGCAAATCTAATAAAAGGAAAAACTCACAATCAATCACTAGGAGCAATTGCATGAATGCGTCTCTTAAAAGAACCACTTGATATTAGATTTAGAACAAATCCGGCATATGAGCATATACTTGTATTACAACTAAATATTATAATTAGAATTACCGCTACTCCTAGGATAAGTTAAGATAAAAGATAAATTGATAGATTTGATTAATTGGTATTATGTTAGATTGGTTGGGTTATTATTTCTCTATCACATTCCTCTATTATTCATAGATTCCTGATGTAGCTTATTCCTCTATATCATTCTTCCATTACTATAAAGGTTACGATAGTCCAAAAGCTTTTTTAGATTATTCTCTTTTCTAGATCATTCTTTTGGCACATTTCTCTTTACGACAATTCCACTTTTGAACTCCTCTCAGCCTCTTCGCTTTGTCGACAAAGGTTTTGTTTTGGTTGCCCTCGTTCCCCTTTTTATTTATCTTAAACAGCTCGACCACGCTTCTTATATGTCGATATGAACGCCTTCCTCCCCACCCCCCTCGCATGAGCGCAATGGTGCCCTTACTTCCTTGGTTTTTCTATTAATTTATTAGTGTAGCCAAAGTATGTTATTAACTCATATGTAAAAATGCAGTTGATTCGAAGTCACACTCACCACTAGCCAAAGGAAACTCAAAATCTATGGCCGGCTAGAAATCATAGAATTGCTTGAGGGTTTCTTGCGGTTGGTCTACGACCATAAATTCTTAGTAAAGGCTTCGATGACGGAAAATGAAAGGATTAAGCACATTTTTCTGTCCACACAATGTGCAGTCTCTACTCAAAAGACTTTACAGTTTTTTGAGATTCAACAGAATTTTGGCTTTTTTATATTTGGTTGTGTTTTGCATGACTCATGAGGGTCGGGCAGGTGAAAAAAAAAAAAAGAGAAGAAACTATTTAGGCTTACATCGCATAGCAAAGTGGCCCCATGTAAGAAAATAAAGTAAGAATGCAAAGTTTTTAAGCTATATCATCTCAACCAAACAGGATGGAAGGAGATGTAGAAGAGTTAAGCCCTTCTATAATCATACAATATGGTTCCTTTGACTCCAAGGACAAAGCTAAAAAGGTGTCGACCGTTATGGTAGAACCAGGATCCCCTTCTTTAAAAAAAATTATTAAAAAAACTGACTCCTACAATGACTCAACATTTGAAGTCATTGTATATCTCCATACACTTAGAAGATTGTCTCATCACTTTGGTTCTTATCAATAATGGAGCTGCAGTTAACATTCTCCCAACCAAAATGATGGTTAAATTGGAAAAGACTGAAGATGACCTTATTCCAACCGAGGTCACAACGAGTAATTTTGTCAAAGAAGTAACATGAATACAACGTGTTTTACCGGTCTAATTAATGTTAGGAACTAAGAAGATATCGGCTGCTTTCTTTATGGTCGACACTTCATCAAATTACAATGCTTTACTTGGACGAGATTGGATCCATTCATTCTCGTGTATTCCATTGTTACTATACCAATTCGTGATCTTTTGGAATCAAGATCGAGTAGAATTAATTTTGGTTGATAACAAGACCGATCCTCTTAGAATATGGTCATATACGTTCATATTAGATGTATCTTCTTATTTCAGCATTCAGGGTCAAAGTTAATCGGTTTGGATCGAGCTGCTTTATCGATTTTGGCATACCCGCACACATTACACATGACAGGAAACAAACCGAGCACCAACGGACCAGATGATGGGAAACAAATACCCACCATTAAAAACTTCTTGGGCCACCAGGATTTTTATTTGTCATCCATATAATTGATAAGGGCACAAAGATCTGGATGAAGGGACCACACAAATATTAGCTTGATATAAATTTCAATGGCCTCCAGTGAGTTTTTAATGGTCATTCACCATCATTTCTTATGGGATGGTTCACCTCATATTTTGATATTCATCTGCTCTCTTTTTTTCTTTCTTTCTTTCTTTCTTTCTTTTTATTGTGATCAGGCCCTAAAATGGACTTTTAAAACGGATCTAAGGCACATGCATCACAGTGTTCCATAGTTAAAGAATCCACCGACCTGGGATCCACTGAAGCCGCATCCATTAATTCCAAGTTGCAGGCACCGTAGGGCTTTCTGTGATGTAGGTGTTTCATTTATGTTGTCCATCAGTTGTGTCATTTTAGAACATTAGCCCAAAACATGAAGTAGATCCAAAGCCCAAGTAAACCCTGGGAAACAATGAGAATTGAGCGCCCACCATTAAAAGCCTTATGTTGGGCAACAGAAGTTTTGGATTAAGCTTATATTTGTGTTTTCCCTTCATCTATGTGTATATAACCTTATGAGCAAGTTGGATGACAAATAAATATTATAATGGCTCTAAAAAAGTTTCAAGAAAGATTTTAATGATAAGTGTCATTTTAATGATAAGTGTCATTTATCCCCATGATTTCATGTGGTGTGACACACTTGAGCTTTGGATCTGCTTATTTTTGGAACTCATGACCTATAATGATATGGCAAAATGGATGGATGACATGGATATAATGCCCCCCCAGTGAGATAGGCCCCGTTGCCTACCCCCTTGTGGTAGGATTGAAATTTGCGATTGCATGTGGCACGGACAGGACACACCGCTCCAATAATAATATGACAATAATGAAAAAGTTTCATGTGCATTAGTTGTATTAAGACCCATAATGCAAAGGATAAATTTGTTATTTCATAGAGCTAAAAAATTTTACTTTAAAATGCGTATTTCACATCTACATTGGCATGTGGTACCTTTCATTGGTGATACATCATCATGGAAAGGAGGAGTGCACCTATCTCATGCTACATGCCTCCACATACCACTAACTTAAAATAAATAGGATTGGACTATCTACTTTGCAATCCCAATAGGAAAATTGGTTATTTTTCATTTCTACCCATCTATTTAATACCCACCAATCTCTTGTTCAAATAATTAAATTAAGTGTAATTTTTTATACACGATACATCTCACAATTTTGACGATTTGAGTTGAATTAGTTCGTATGTTGGGTATGCAATCTTTAAGCAATTTCTAAGTACCCTAGTATCATTCACCATACTCTACTAGAACATATGCTTGGTCCTGCTATTTTACTGGTTTGGATTTCATATGCATGCCAAAGTTGAATCTTTTCAAAAGTGTAAAATTTTTGGGAGGTTGGATTTTAAAATAATAAACCTAATTTTCAAAACGTAGAGAAATATTCTTTTGCTTTTAAAAAAGTACATCGAGTATATTTAATTGGTATTGAAAACTTTCTTCCAAAATAAAAGAAAGTAACATGTGTGAATGGAATCCCTTGGCATACTTTGCACTTTGCCTCTTAAACTAATTCTCTCTCAAATATCTAGTCATTGGGCTAAGCTATGGTCCTTCGTAGGTTTGATTTAATTGACAAGGGGTGGCATATACTATATTAAGAATAGCACGATCCCAAATTCAACCAAATTAAAACTCTTCAACCTAATATTCCTCGGGTCCCTACTAATGGCTCAGTGGTAGACTGCAACTTTCAACACTAAGGTTATGAGTTCGAGTGCCCATTGTGGTGTTGTAAACACTCCACCCCAGGTTAATAAGCTAATTGAGATTGAACAAAATCCTAATCCAAGTCCCGATCCATACTTGAACTATAATGTAAGCCGTAAACCCCAATTCAAACCCTAAACCTAAATCCAAATCCTAATCCAAGCAAAATCTTAAACTCTAGAAGTTGGAATTCTAAAAATCAAACCTAAACCTAGTCAACCCGATCAAATAGACCTGACAAAAACCTAACCTTAGGAAAAACTAGTCAACCCATTGAGTCAGCTCACCTAGTTAATATATCCAATCAACTCACATTGTCAAACTAAGTCCAAGATCTATTTTCATCCAAGCCCACTTTCAAAGCCCAATCGGAGTACAAAGGGAGAAGATCTCTCATAACATTTCTATAGGATCTAGTCGACTGTAGAGACATAGTAATTGGTTAGTAGCAATTTTGGTGAGCCGATTACATTTGGAAACCAATGTCCACAAGTGTGTGTGGGTATGAGCATGTGTTAAAAATAAATAAAAATAAAAAATAAAAATCTTCAACATGCATTAGTGTTGTGATTAAAGAAATTAAAAAAAAAAAAAAACTAGTTTTGTGGAGTTTGACCATGACCTTTGAATTGGGAGTGGTTATCTATTGAGTCTCTTGATGAGTAATTGTTTGAAAACAAATTAAATTTAAATAGTCGGGGAAAGTTATAATCGAATCAAGATATACTAAGAAGGGGCATGTTACTATTAATGAAAGACGTGTGACTGAATAGCCACTTTCAAGACCCTCAATGTATCCAGCCCTATAAATATAATTTATTAGATAGACAATTTGTAAACAAAATTTTGATTTATAGTAAGTCTCATAATTAATTAAATTTTGTATAGTTTTTTAGATTAAGCTTATTTCATTTCTAGGCTTGTACCATCTCTATAAAAGCCTGTTTATATACTACCAAATAAGTTACTTTTTTTACTTATAACAATAGACAAGTAACGTATTTGAGATAAGTAAGTTTGATTTATGATCAATTATAATTAAATTTTTTATTTAAAGTTACTTAATCACTTTAGTATGAAACTTATTTTGAGTTACGTAAGGCATAAGTAGCTTATTTTAAGTAACTTATGATCCAAATGACCTTAAGAGTGCTTCTCCATCTAGATGAAATATATGATTTTTTTTTATCAAATAATATTCTCTTAAAAATCTTATATTCGGCTAAGTCAAGATTGATAAGTGTGCTAATGTTTAGTGGGTGTTTTATTTTATTTTCCAAGTCAAAGGATACCATTCTCATGATTAAGAAGTGAGGCTTGATTCATCATAAGAGTGTATTATTCAGCAACCCTCTTTGTGAACTAGTTTTTCTATTGGTAAGATGAATTTTGCTTTAATGATAGTGAGATTTTTAACCCATTTCAGATTGTCATTTGTAATTTAGGCAAAGGAATCTCCCTCTTTTCTCATGTTTTTTCATGGGCGCTGATTTGGTCAGGCAGATAATATTGAGTTCAGTCAGGCTGTGATGTGATGCCGTTTCATTTGCCTATCAATGCTTGTCAGCGAGGGGCCATCAACTTTTAAAAGACTGCTCCATCATGTGTCTGAAGAGCCAATGAAATGGTGCCATGTCATGCCCTGGCAAAATTCTGTGACACTCTCGGTTGTAACCTTCTTAGAGCGGTCTATGATGTTTATATGCCATCCAAACCGTTCATAAGGGTTATTATCACTCAGATAAGCTGTAGGCACAAATATCATCCACCTTATACAAAACTTATGTGTTCCCCCACAAAGTTTCCAATGATGGTCTTTCAATCCTGCTGTTTCATGTAGTGTGGCCCACCTGAGTTTTGGGTCTGCCTGATTTTTTAATTTCTGTCCTATCGTGGTCTTGAAAAGCTGATGGACGGAGTAGATTTACCACGGACATTTCTATGTGAACTAACAGCTTCAGAATATGTGAACTCTTTAGAAATTGACTTTATATCATATTCATATGGGACCGCCTCACCTAAGCCAGTGGCACAGACAATCCGCACCCAGTGAGGTCCGACGAGCCGCTTAAGTGCGGACGCAGAAGCCGTTTCATAGGGAGCCACCTCACCTAAGCCGTTAAGCCCTTACAATGGGGCCCACGTTGATGTATATATTATATATCCAAGCCATTCATCCGTTTTTTCATATATTTTAGGGCATTATTTCAATAACAATGGGTGGCAGGTCAGGTTAAGGCTAGATTTCTTTACTCATTTATTAAGTAGATCGGGCTTGGGCTGACCCCAACCTGGTCCATTGCCAAGCCTACAGTTCAGACATGTACTTAGGGGTGACAATGGGCCGGGCGAGGGCTCATCTAAAGTTGGCCGTGGCCTAGCCTAGGGTTGCATATGGAACCGGTAAACCGGACCGGAACTAACCAGACCGCACCGTTTGGTCCGGTGCTACCTATATGTGCTATCTAGTATACACAGAAGCAATGGGTGAGCTAGTGGCCAGGCTATTCATTATTAGCCCTGGCCTGGCCTGGACACTAGGACTAAATTTTTAAGAGTGATCTCAGCCCTCTTGACCAAGTCGAGTGGCACAAGCCATGGCACTTCATGGCTGGATCATGTGGTAGGCCAGGCAGTCCAGCCCATTGCCATCCCCACACGTACTATCAATTGTAGCACACATGCCTACCTGGCATATGGTGTGTGGGTCCCACTATGACCGTATCGAGCCTATAAATCAATCGTTGCGTGAATTGGGTGGGCCACATGTGTATGCTGAATATAAACTATTCTCTGTTTTTTTTTTTTTTCTAACCATCCATTTTCTCATGCACGGATGTGGCCCACCAAAAAAGTGGACCGTCCTTATTTTTAGGCGAGGGACTCACCTGATGAGTGGGCTGGATCTAGGGCACGATTACACATCGGTAGGAATTGCATTCAATCTCGGACCCGAATTGCCTTCAACCCCTGGCAACCCGATCCTACGGTCAGAAGCTAGGTGGGGCCATCATGATGTTTATGAGAAATCCACCTGGTCCATCATCCGCTCCTCCTGCTCATTTTAGGACATTAGCGGAAACGAGGCAGATCCAAAACTCAAGTGGGCCACACAACAGGAAACAGTAGAGAGGGAGATGCCTACATTTGAAGCCCTTCCCAGGGTCTTGCCCTGATTTTTATATGCTATCCAAACTGTTCATGGCCATTTCCACTAGGATGAACTGGAAAAGCTAAAATATTAGCCAGACTCAACACATTTGTGCCCTCATGAATGTCTCAATCACGGGCACTTAATCCTCACCTTCTCTGCCAACGTAGCTTCCGGCCATTGGAACTTCTTGCTGTTGCGGGTCATAGGCAATCAGTGCCCATGGGACTTAGCTAGAGACGGAGAGTCCTAGCAGGGGCTATGGGGCCACCTTGACGTATGCATTTTATCCATGCTACAGATGTCTGTCATACCCCAAATTCGAAACCCCACAAATTCGAAACCCGGGCACTACTGCCTGTCAAGTCCCGAACACGGGTTGGAACAACCTTGTCACTTATCAAGCTTGGTGAACGATTAGCGAACTTCTCGAATACCAAACCCAACTTATGGCGGATGATTTTTTTTTTAGAATGGCTATTCTGATTGGGCAGTTAACACATCATATGCATGATATCAATGCATACATTCAAGAGACGAATTTCATACATAAGATGGTGCATCAACTCAGCAATAAGGGAAAAGAGATAACAAAACTCATATAGCTCCTGCATGCACCTTGCTACTAAATGTATCCTAAAAAAGTGTAAATCATCCATATGAGCAAATCACAACTCGTGAGTCTATAGTGTGCCGGGAGTAAAACATGGCTTATTAGGGTGCTCCCGTAAAGACATCCAAAATAACCATATGCATGTTATCAACCAAGCATGCTATCATAGATAAGCATGTTGTCAATCAAGCATGTTGTATACCTACACAGGTTATCATGAACATGTCATCAATGTTAGGCATGGTACTCGAACGAGTGACCATAATTCATAAGAATAACCAATCATCACATACAAGATGAGAAAGTGAACGACACCACATGAAAAAGTGAGGATTGAATGCCTACCTTGTTGAAAACCTCTTAGAGACAAGCAGGAGTTTTGGATAAAGCTGACCTTATGAACTGGGTGAATGGCAATTAAACATCTTAATAGGGGCTGGAAAGGTTTCAAAGGTGAGCATCATTTCCACCGCTGCTTCCTATGGTGTGGTACACTCAAGCTTTTGATCTACCTCGTTTTTGAGCTCATGCTCTAGAATAATCCATCAAAATAGATGGACAACATGAATAAAACACATACATCATGGTGGGCCCCACAGATCCTCTGCGTGGACCGTCTGACTCTAGCTTGGTGGGGTTAACTGGGCCCTAGTGAGAGATGGAGGGTCCTGTCAATGGCTCTGTGGGGGCCCTCGTGATATATTTGTTTTATCCAAGCCTGTTCATAAAAATGGTCACAGAGACATGGAGGAAGGGAAAACATAAATAGTAAATTGATTCAAAACTTCTGACCTTCTGTGGCCCCAAAACGTTTTCAGTGGCAGGCATTCAATCCCCACTATTTCCTGTGATGTGGTTGACCGGAGCCTTACATTTTCCCCCCCTCTTTTGGGCTTGAGCCATACATTTTCCCCCCTCTTTTGGGCTAATGTCTTAAAATGATCTTTTAAAATGAATGGATGACTTGGATTAGCTAGGTCCTTGTGGGGTAGTACCCAATCCCCACCCTATGTGCGCTCGGGGAGTACGGATTGGTATTACCCCACCAGGACCTACCTGGAGATGAATGGTCCTGTCAAGGGCTCTATGGGGTCCACTGTGATGTATGTATTTTATCCATGTCGTCCATTCAGTCTGAATGCCCAAGGCCCAAATAAGGATGGTCCACTTTTTTGGTGGGTCACATCTGTGCATGAGAAAATGGATGGTTAGAAAAAAAAAAAAAAAAAACACAGAGAATAGTTTATAATTCAGCATACACATGTGGCCCACCCAATTCACGCAAGGTCATAGTGGGACCCACACACCATGTGTGCTACATTTGATAGTACATGTGGGGATGGCAATGGGTTGGACTGCCTGGCCTACCACATGATCCAGCCATGAAGTGCCATGGCTGGTGCCACTAGACTTGGTCAAGAGGGCTGAGATCACTCTTAAAAATTTAGTCCGAGTGTCCAGGCCAGGCCAGGGCTAATAATGAATAGCCTGGCCACTAGCTCACCCATTGCTTCTGTGTATACTAGATAGCACATATAGGTAGCACCGAACCAAACGGTGCGGTCTGGTTAGTTCCAGTCCGGTTTACCGGTTCCATATGCAACCCTAGGCTAGGCCACGGCCAACTTTAGATGAGCCCTCGCCCGGCCCATTGTCACCCCTAAGTACATGTCTGAACTGTAGGCTTGGCAATGGATCAGGTCGGGGTCAGCCCAAGCCTGATCTACTTAATAAATGAGTAAAGAAATCTAGCCTTAACCTGACCTGCCACCCATTATTCAGTGAACTGTCTCGACCCACTTAAGATTTCTAAAGCCTGACTAGACTAAACCCATCCCAGTCCATTTGAATGTAGTTGGGTCGCTCAACCAGCCCACCCAACTAGACCCCCTACAGTGGCTTTAATATTTCAAATTAGGGTTCTTGGCTATCCTTAAAAGTTTTCATGTCTGGAGCTCAATGTTACAGGCTTGAGAGTGCCTTTGGTTTGTGTCAAGGGTCGGGTCAGGCCGGCCATTTAGCTTGGCTCATCGATTCAACATATGGGAAGCATGTCAGGTTGGGTTGGCCGAAATCCAAACCATGAGCTACTGGACATATCCTAGGTGTCAAGTATCATATTATTCATCTTCATTATCATCATCACAACAACAACAACAACAAAAAAACACCCACCTGATCTCATCATGGGAATTTCAAGTATAGATGGGACACTGAGAAACCTAAGTATATCTTGGAAAAGTTCAGGGAGCACAGCCTGAATCCTACATTGAAATATTTGTGTTTCGATGCATCAGAACCTGAAACCTATGTATATCTTGGAAAAGTTGGACTACAGTGATAAACATATGGGTACAAAAGAAAGAAAAAAAATACTGTTTTCATGAAAAGAAAAGATGATCTTGCTCACCATTATTTTTCAGAGACTATTGTTTGAAGAGGCAGAGAACTTTCAACTTCATTTAGACCAGAATTCCTTTCAGCAACAACCTTCGACATTCCAAACATCTGAAATGGGACAAACGAGCATCTGGTAAATAAATATATATACAAATGTAATAGAAAGTAGCGGACCAATCAACCATGGCCCAGGCTCCAACAGGCATTAGTGAGAGAACTAATGTAGAAACTCAGCCACAGTACATACATAGTATGTACACCAATCGACATCATTTGTGGGTCCCATTGCGAATGGAGCATGGTAGCCCAAAAATCACACTGAGCAGATACCTTAACCATCTTACTTCACCCATGTAATTTGGATCTCGGATCATTGTCAACTGATGGGAACCAATGGCTAGGATAGTCTGACACCACTGTGATTTTCCAGCCCGGCTCCCCACATCCATAACAGGGCCAGCGATTATGAGGATTGGGATGCATGGATGACATGCTTCCTGTGGATATAGTTTGGTATACTGTCAAGCACACTGGAGTATCAAGTGTTATCTTCAGTTTCTTTTGTTGACATTTGGCTCCCCAATTCGAGTTCCGGTTCATGTTTTTGCCTAACCTTTTGAATGGTCTTCTTAAAGCATGTCTTGTGTTCGTCCATGGAAGCATGAACAAATTCATCAATGTGATCCCTTAGATCAGCCAAGAAACTGGCTTCCTCTGATTTCTTCTTTCGACAAGAGGTAGTGGTGGGGCTTCTAACAGATGACGACTGCGATTGAGATTGAGCTTGCTGAGATTCCATCACGAACAACACGATCTTATCCTACCACATGGAAATCTGTCACCTCCACAACTCAGAAAGGAAACCATCGAACTGCAATCTTAATCTTATGTCTATCAGTTTCTAATAGATCAGCCCTGGAAAACCAGACATGCTAATACATCTATACAACAGTCAAACATTAGCATTTTAATGAGAAGGTCCAGGATCAATCTGTTAAGAGGAATGATCTTCATGGTGGCAGCCACCCGAATAAGCCTCATTTTTTGGCATGAAGCAACACTTCCTGCTGCCTCAGACCACATTCCCATCGAATTTCCTACTAACAACTAAAATAAGACTATTCAAATCATAAAAATCAAAATCAACAACAAAATAAAGATACAAAATTATCCTCCAAAAACTTCGACTCAACCAGCAGTCATCAATCATTTCTAAACCAAACCCACCAAACTTGCAAATTTCCAACTAGGAATATTTTCTTTTTAAAAGTAATGGTTTTACTGAAAGAAACTGAAATGACCAAAAGAATTACATGACATTCAACTAATTACAAAAGAGATCCAAGTCACTCCCAGCAGTAAAGATTGAAACCCATTCCTTCAAAAACCTTGGATGCACTCCCACAAAGATTACGAAAACATTGATTGTTTCACTCCCCCCATAAAGCCTAGGTACTAGTCAATAAGGCCAACCTCCAACATCTCCTACCATTCTTCCCAAACCCACCCCCATGCCATGAGTGAAGAAGCCTCCGCTGATTCCGGCATCACCCATGACACCCCAAAGAGATTCTAGAAGTTCACCTATATTTCCCTCACAAATGGACAATGGATAAATAGATGGTCGATGGATTCCTCATTTTTCATACAAAGCAAGAAAATAATGGTGATTGTCATCCTCCTTTTCTGAAGTTCACCCCACCAACCAGGCCAGTGCGGGCCACCTTGGGAGGGGCCCGTAGGATCACAAAGAGAATGTGTGCGCAACTTCCTTTCCAAAACAAGAGAAGAAAAGACGAGAAGAAAAGAAGATACCGACTACTGATTTAAAAAAAAATAATAATAATAATAATAAACTAAATATCAATTTTCACAACATCTACAAGCAATTCTAAAACAGCATTCACATCAAATTTTCAATTCTCTAACTTCACAATCAAGATCAAGTCAAAATAAAAGAAAACCAGAAAATTAAATAAATAAATATCAAAACCTAAAAAATATCAGAACCTCTTCAAACACGTAAATTTCATTTCTCGAAGTTTTTTTTATTTTCCCAAATGGCATTACTGTCGAATTTCTACTTACATAACTCTGAAGTAAAGATGCCATCCAAATCCATCATTAGAATATCAAGATAACTAAATTTCCAACCTTCAAGTCCTGATTCCAGTCGAAAAGGCCACAGAAGTCACAACAGGAAACAACTTACTTGGCTCGCATTGGTACAACACACCTTTTGAGTATCATAAATTGGAAATAAAATTTAAAGAAAGCTAGACTTGTCTTCTGCCACTGGAAGCAGTTTACCACAAGTTAAAAGAACCCCACTTGGCATTATGTGGGTAACCATTGGAGCTCAATTTGGCATGTTAATGAGGATTCTTTGGAGCTTTTATGAAGCTGCTTCATTCAATCTCTAACATTCATCAAATAGCCAAAATGCAATTGTTCAATCTATTTAAGTTTGGAACCAGTCCAGGACCTTCTCAATTGGGCACATTATACTCAGATCTTTCCCAGAAAAAATAAAATAAAATAAAAAATAAAAATAAAAATAAAAACCGAAGTACCCAAACAGGACAATGAGGTACTGTCAGAGTGTAAGGCAACGGATTTTGAGTTATTAGTTGTTTGGAAGTTACAGTGAACCATACAAATTGGGTTGCAAACCCAGCTTGCTCTATTCCTAGACAAATACCAACATCATGCATACGAGCTGTAACCTTAATGGGTACTACAAAATAGAATCTACCATTTAAAAGCCCAACTCAATACAGAGTTACAAATGGGCCAGGGCCAGGTCCAGGTCCAGGTCCCGGCCTGATTTAAAACTTCTCATGCTTTGTCCCTGCCACACTCCACATCCATACTAGTGTACTGTCAGTTGTACCTACCTTCTTGATCTTCCATCTTCAGCTTCTTTTATGGTCATACATGAAGAGATTCTCAATATATGAAACCCATCTACTGTTCAACAAGGAAACACCTAAACCATACGGTTGCACACATGAGAACTGAGGTCTCATATCCTCAACATTTAGGCATTTAAACTAAAGACCAGTTTCAACAAGGATTTAACAGAACGCAGATTGCGTCCCACCCCCGCCCGTGTCCAGATCGGAATAGGCAAGGGCTCTGAGGGGCCACCATGATGTATGGGTTTTATCGACACCATCCATTGACTTTGCCATATCGTTTTAGTGAATGAGCCCAAAAATGAGGCAGATCCAAGGCTCAAGTGGACCACACCACAGGAAGTAGCAGTGGTAGTGACACCTACTGTTGAAACCTTCCTAGTGCCCGCCATGATGGTTAAGTGCCATCCAACCTGTTCATAAGGTCACATAGACCTAGATGAAGGGAAAACACAAATATCAGCTCCATCCAAAACTTCTGAAGCTCCTGAGAAGTTTTTAACAGTAGGAGTTTAATCCTCACAGTGTAGTCCACTTGAGCCTTGGATCTACCTCATTTTTGGGCTCATACACTAAAATGATATGACAAAGTCAATGGACGGTGTGGATAAAACTCATCCATCACGGTGGCCCCTTAATGCAGGGGCATTTTCACACCGGGCTCAAGTGGGGTCGCTTGTGGAATATAGGGGCACACTCAGGGTGGGCGAGGCCCACGGGGGAGGTCTCGTGTTCGAGACTCCTCACCGAGGGTGATTAATGGATTAATGCGCATTTCACACCGGGCTCGAGTGGGGTAGCCTGTGGGATGTGGGGACACACTCGAGGTGGGCAGCCCGTGTGAGGCGGAACCCATGTAATTTGGGGCCCACGAGGGAGGTTCGGCTAAGGTCCTAACACATGAGATGTGAAGCCTGGGCTATGAGATAAAGGGATTAATTCGCCATGCTCTAACAATTCGAGCTTTTAGAGCAAGTGGTTAATTGTCCTGCATCACCCCTCAAAGCCCCTGCACATTCCGATCTGGAGCAGGGGTAGGATGCACTCCGCGTTCAATTTGACAAGCGGCAAAATCCACAAAATCCACTTTTTGCAGGGCCCACACTGTTAATACAGAACCTGCCTAGCAGTCATTTCCAAGGTTTCGTTTTGCAGGATTGTGCCTCACAAAATCTGAATGAAGAACTTCATTGTTTTGAGGAGCGCAATCCGCAAAACAACTAGTGCTAACCTAGCTGGTGGTGGAGGCCATGAAAATAAACACTTCATGATTGTGAAAACATTTGCAATGTCTTCTGTTTATCTGATATTAATATGAAAGTTTCACATTGATATTGGCAGAGAAGCAAAGCTCGTTTAGGGTTAGGTATGATTACATCAGTATCAAACAGTTGAGCTAAACTAGATAAACAAGAAGCAGATCATTCTCAGACCAGATATCTTACATAACAGAAATGAAAGCAGGTTTCAGATGTAATTAAACCTACCCCTGATATCCTAGCCATGGTACTCAGCATAACACAACAGTTCAATAAATCAACTGATTGTTTTTCACCTGAACTCAACCAGAGCTATTCACTAAACCATTTAGTCACAACCTTCTAAAATCCGTTGCATGAATTGTCAAAACTGAAAACCAGGAAATGATAATGAAAAATCATAATCCTCTTAGCTTTACCACACTATTTGGGGTCAGCTTTTAAATGATAAATTGGAAAATTTGTACAATTGGCTGCCCACTAGATATCAACCTTCATTTTTTAACAGGGCTCTGGAAGAGGCCATTGTAGGGCCTTCTCCCAGGAAACGATAATGAATATGCAGGAGAAAGAATGGAAGTCATCAATATAATTTGAAGAACGTACACAAACACCCGAGTTTTTAAAGAGAATAGCATGATTGGTCAAAGTACGAACAATATATTCCCAAAACAATATAATGTACACATGTAGCATCAAAAGCTATACAAATGAAGAACATATCTCAGATTCGTGTGAGAGCAGGGGCAAAACTATGACCAACATGCCCATTTTCAAATTTTTCAGATGGGCCTGTGAGGGTGTGGTAATCAACCAAGATGCCTAGTCATTGGTAACAGAAAGAGTCTTCCATTTTGGCAATATTATAGATGGCCATCCATATGAACATTGAAGAAGAAGATCATCTGCTGCATCAGCAGAATGTTCCAACCATCTCCAAGTCACTATTTTAATGGACAACATTGCACATTCAGCTCGCTAACACCACTGCTCCAAAAACATGCATGCCCAAGTATGTTAAATCTCAGTGCAACTTTTCATATTTGAATTTTTCACAAGAGGGCAGAGAATGGCATTATATGTATATTCATCAGGAATTACTCCTCTAAGTACCATATAATCGTGTAACTCAACTACTTCATGTGCATTGCAATTCTTTTTGAACTCAGTAATAAGAATTGTATAAGTAATACAATCTGGAACAAGGCCCCTATCCAACATCACCTTCATGAGCTCTTTTGCCTGTTGAATACACCCAAACTTGCACAAAAATTTAATCAAAATATTGTAAGTTACTTCATTTGCTAATGTCTCAAACTGTCTCATCTCATGACAAAAAGCAAATGCATCCCCAATCTTTTGAATGCTGAAATAACCATTTAGCAAAGTGTTGAAGGTTATAACATCTATTAGTAAACTGCTCCTCATCTCATTCACCACAACCCTTGCAGTGTCCACAGATGACTCCCTGCAAAGACCATTAATGATAGAATTGTATGTTACCAAATTTGGCCTTTGCCTAGCCTTCACCATTCCATCATAAATTTCAAGTGCATCAGCTATTTTCCCCTCCTTACAGTACCCATCAATCAAAGTGCTGTATGTAACCAGGTCAGGGATCAGCCCTCGGGTAAACATACTGCTCAAGAGTTGCTTCGCTCCTTCAATATTCTTGTTCTTGCATAGATAATTAATGAGAATATTGTATGGAACAACGTCTTTAACAAGGTCCTTGTCTTCTATAATCATGTTAAAATATTTCATAGCTTCTTTCAGATGTCCATTTTTGCAGCAACTGCATGTAAGAATAGAGTACGTGATTTGGTCGGGATGAATATGCTTTTCTATCATATCTGATAATAGAAAACACACTTCTTCTAAATCTCCTTGCTTGAACAGCCAATTGATTACGGAGTTATATACAACAGCATTTGGCATTAGACCTTTCTGCACCATTTCATCGCACAACCGAAAAGCATCTTCGATCCTCCCATCACTCGCGTACCCATTGATCATAGTCGCATATGTCCGTACGTTTGGCTCAATCCCAACTTTGTGCATGTCTTCCAAAATTTCTTCAGCAACTGCCACCTTTCCAGCTTTGCAGAATCCATTAATGAGGCAGTTATAAGTAATGCAATTGGGCTTTACATGATTCCCTGACATGACCTCCATCGTCTTCAGCAGATCAAAAGCAAGATCAACATCACCAATCTTGCAACATCCATCAATAAGGAGGTTGAAAGTAACAATGTTGGGCATGATTCCTCTCTTCAACATCCGATAAAACACTGAAATAGCTTCCAAAATTTTGCATTCCTTGCAAAGAGCATAAATAACTAAATTGAACGTATTCATATTTTCTACATACCCTCTCAAGAACATTTCCCTGTACATCTTCCAAAACCTCCCAGTATCATTCAGCTTCAAAAGATGATTCAAGAAGTTATTCCAAGCATGAATTGAGATCCCATAGCCTTCCATCCTGAGCTTCTCGATTACCACATAAACATCCTCACTAGCCCCGACTTGAGTACAAGCTCTAACCAATGCATCAAAGACAGCTGGACTTGAGGCGCAGATATCATAAGTATCGATCAACGTTTCCAATATAGGCACGGCAGAAACACCCTTTTCCTGCATTAAATATCTCATGAGAGACAGCGCATCCTCAAACCTCCTTGAAATAACCATCACATGAACTACGGTACAATAAGACTCTAAGCTATGTGAAAAACCCTTTTGCTGCCCAGCCCAATTGAAAAAATCCAATGCTAACCGCGGAGACCTTTGAAACTGCTGAATCACCCGATCCACTAGTGAATTTGTCAACATTGAAGAAATCTGCCCTAAGAATCCCCATCTCCTCTGCCTCAGATTCACACATATTGCACTGAAAACAATCTCCTCATTACTTAGAGTCGATAACTGCTTCCTCACATAAAAGTTTCCGATTAAAGAAGAAGAAGTTATACGCCTCAATAAGCATGAACCTACTACCATAGAATGTTCAATTTTCAGATCCTAACGATGAACTGGATAACTAATCATCTTTTTTCCTGCGATTAACAATGAGAGCAGAAAATACACAAATCAGTAACAGAAACAAAAAGCCTAGAAAGCTTCTAAGGTTTCAAACATCTATAAAGATGGCATTCTTGATTCCTAGATCTTATAGACAACCTGAATCATTGATCATCCTTTTATCATGATCAACAATAAAAACAGCAGCTAAATCAGCGGAAGCAGCAAAACCATTCCTTAGTATTAGACTCAAAAGACGACCCAAATCGCAAATCTTCTTAACCCCACAACTACCATTATCGAATGGCCAGTTAATGTTTCTACCATTAAAACATCAAAAACATGAAGAAATCCATAAAGGGCCTCAAAAAGTTCTCAGGTTACAAACTTTTAGGCCTAGGTTGGATGCACAATCTTTGAAAATTGGATTGTTAAGAAAGCATAGATTCCTTGGAACATTGTATTTAATAGAGATTTTTATTATAATAAAAAAAAAAAAACCACCCTCTTATGGCTTCATTACAGAGAACCTCCCAAATAAGTTGGGTTTAGATTTCAACACCCACATTTTCATGCTCTCTTTTTTCTCTCTCTCTCTCTGCCAGATTCAACTCATGACTGTCGATCACATTTTTCATGCCCACTTTATTTCCCACTTTTCCTTAGGTTCTCAAGACCTTCAGTCTTTCTTATTCTTTTTCTTTCTTTTTTTTTCTTTTTCTTCTTTTTTCTGGAAATAATGGAAGTACCCATATTCAGTGGTATAAAATAGCAAGAAAAAAAAAAACATAAAAGAAGACAGAAAAATATCCATGATTTTCAAGCAAAAGCAAATCTAGAACAAAGTATCAAAATCCAAACACGCTCATAATCAAGCCAAAACAAGTATATCCATAAGTTTCGTATCCAAGTGTCACTAAACTATCACAACAAAATCCAACAACAAATACCATAAATCATCCAACAAAAATCACAACATGTATCAGTAAACAAATATACATAGTTGCTTTTTGAAGTATTAGAGAGGGGACAAAAATGGCAGCAAATATCACTAACATAGCAAACATGCAAAAGTTATTCAAATGCCTCTGGAGGGCCCACTAGGTTGTGTAACAGTGGTGCATGCCATCCAAACTGCAGATCAAGCTAGCCTCACATGATGATGGGATGCCACCAACACCATACAAAACAATGGACAGACACCTAAAAACTTCCACTTTTATTCTACAATGTTGAAGAGGAACCAACCACCTAAAACAATCTGTAAAAACTATATTCTTAATCCAAAATCAAACAAAAAGCATTAAAGGTGGGGATTAAGACCATTAAAAAAAAAAAAAACTCAAAAAAATCGAGCACAGCCGTACAGATGTAAAAATTTAGCGAGGTAAGATCCTCCTAGAACCAATTCAACGGCTAAAACTTCACCTTGAAATGGTGTGTGGGTTCAGAGAATCCAGCGGTTGGAAGTTCGGATACGTGTTGTGATTTTTATTTTATTTTTTATGATTAATGGTATTTGTTGTTAGATTTTGGAAATTTGTCGGATTGTTGACAAAATCGAGCTATGGTCCAGACCAAATACTGAAAATTCAAAAAATATAAAATACCTTCTTTCTTCTTTTCAAATCTATTTGAGAAATTCAATCTGGGCAATTTTGGAGTAGTTTCGAAAGATCGAGAAGTGCTTGGATTGCAGATCGACCAGCCGGTCTTGAAATAACCTAAAAAACTTCGATAAGGTTATGGAATTCAGCGAATTTGGAAAGGTTTTAGAAATATGGTTGCGATTTTCCGTCGGAAATTCCTCCCGTTGCAAAGAATAGCTGATTTCTGCGTGGAAGGGGCTCTATCCAACTCGGGTATTAGGGTTTAGAGAAAGCCGGGTTCATGTCCGGGACGTGGATTAGCTACTGACAGGTTGAAGCTAGACTCGCTATGAGGTGACGTCACCAAGTTATGTGAGGCCCACCATGATGTATGTGTTGTATCCACACCGTCCATCCATTTGAAGAGATCATTTTAGGGCATCATCAAAAGAATGAGGCACATCCAAAGCTGGAGTGGACCCATCATAGAAACCAGTGGGGAGAGTAACGATCACCGTTGAAACCTTGCTAAGGTCCACCGTGATGTTTATTTGAGATCTAACCTTTTCATAAGTTAAGACAGACACTAAAGAACGGAAAACACAAATATCAGCGTGATGGAAAACTTTCGTGGCCATTAGAAGTTTTTAATGGTGAGCGTAACTCTCTCCACTGTTTTCTGTGGTGTGGTCCACTGAAGCTTTGGATCTGATTAATTCTATTTATAATCTTTTAAAATGATCTTTCCAAATGGATGGACGGTATGGATACAAAACATACATCATAGTGGGACCCACAGAACTAGGTGACGTCACTTCAGTAGCAGTCTCGCTACTCATCCGTGTCCGTCTCACGTCTGTGACTCCCTGGAGCCCACCTCGATGTAGGCGTCGTCGGGAAACGGATTGGCTACTCCCTGCCACCAGCCCGGACGAGGATTTCCTGCGAAAGCCTTCCGCAGGAAGTTCCTGCGCTGGAAACTGAGATTGGGCCCACCGTGATGTTTGTAAGGAATCCACTCCGTCCATCCGTTTTCTGAGCTCATTTTCGGATTTCAAACCAAAATTGATCAGGATTCAAGACTCAAGTCGGTCGCAATTAAAGAGAAACTGGTTAGGAAAATTCTTACCGTTGAAACTTTCTTGGGGTCGACAGTGATGTTTACATGCTATCTATACCGTTCATAACCTCATTCCTACTGGGATTAACTGAAAACACAAATATTAACATGATTCAAAATTTCTGTGGCCCCACGAATATTTCAACTGTGGACATTCAATTCTCACGTCATCGGCCCACTTAAGCAATGGATCCGGTTCATTTTTTCCCTAATATCCTAAAATTAACACAAAAAACGGATGAACGGGGTGGATTTCTCATAAATATCACAGTGGGTCCCACCTGGGTTCCCTGTGCAGGAACTTCCTGCGAAACGCTTTCGCAGGAAATCCGGACACTATTATCTATCATTTATTTTCACATATCCATAATGAATGTGTTTCATCCATTTTTACGTATCATTTCAGGGCTTGATCCCAAAAATGAGAGGCATATAAATCTCAGGTGGACCACACCACAGGAAAACAATAGTGATTGGATATCCACCATTAAAATCCTCCTAACGACCACAGCATCGGATTAATATATGGTTAGAAGAAGAAAAAGAAATGAACTGCTACTGTACCCTGTACGTTGTGGCCCACCTCAGGATGAAACTAGTTATTTTTAAGTGCATGATATAAGCATTATTGGGATGGAGAGCTCAAATCTCCCACACGTGTGATCTATATTTAAACTTGTTCTTACTCAACGATGGTAAGGGCATGTTTGGGAGCGTGGTTTTTGAATGCTTTTGTTGTGTTTGGTTCCCTCGTAATTAACTTTAATCCCAAACTAGTTATTCATAATATATTTGCAGGGTTTGAATTTAATTACTAAATCAACTTTAATATCTCTAATTAGAGAACTTATGTAATTTTTGACACAATGGTTGTAATAAGCCCGCTGAAATATATATTCTGCCAAAAAATGATGAAATTCCAATTCTTGGATGGGCTACAAACATAAGATCATGCCCGAGTGACTAACTAATGATTTTTAACCGTTGATTTATATGAACAATGTTTGGACAGTATTGATCACCGTATTAAAGTAAATATAGTGATGTAATTGATAATCTACTTATTTTGGGATATCATTAGTGGGTCATATGTCTAATAGATTAATAGTCCAGTAATACACATGTTACACATGCAACTATGGGAATGATTTTAAATGCAATCTAATGTTTCACCTTTGATTTTAAACCCAAGTTATTTTATGGTGCCAAATATCCCAGGGGATTCGAAATCCCCTCAAATCCCCCCCAATCCATGGTGTCAAACGACCTCTAAGACTCCCTCACTCTTGTGGAATATAAGATGTCTAGACCTTAAAGGCATAAGACTTTAAAGTCATAAAAATCTACCTAATGAAAAAATCTTTCTCACACTATCTTTTTCAATCTCTCACGAGAGAGGTGGTCTAATCACTTGTGCCACTACGAGGTTCGTAAGTAGTATCTTATAAATACATGGTCGATACCACAAGGAGATGAATTACGAGAATGAGAAAATCAAATGCAAAACAAACTAAGTAATAAAAACTAAAGTGATGATTTGATTTTGGGAGTTTTAAATGGATGTAATTCAACTGAATTAAAATAATACCTAAGCTTCAAAGTTCCACACATAGGTTAATGTTCCAAAATCACAATGACTTAGATAACACAACTAGGATCTAAGTACTATGGTCAGCTTAATCGGAAAATAAAACAGTTTAAATATTTTAATAAATGATATAAAAGATTAGAAAATCATGGATTTGCACCATTGATATATATTCTCAAGCGTCAGTGATTTTAAGAATTCAATATCAATGAGATAATAAAAATCAAAGAAATATAACAGGTTGAGAACCTTTCCTATCTAGGAAATCTAATTGATCTAAGGTAAGCCTATCCATCAATGTGGATCTCATATGATGGAAACATATGGATCTCACAAGAGGATAAAAAAATAAAACCTAAATAATAGATAACATGCATACACCATTCTTCTCATCATTAAAACAATCAATCATCATAACTTAAAGAAATATTAAACCCATGTGCTTCCCTTCTAGCTTGGGCTAGAGGGAACTTAGAAAAACATAATTAAATTCCAGAAATAAAAAGCAACAAGAAAGAAAGAAGAAAAAAATGCAAACAGAAAAGATCTAAAATTAAAAAACAACTTATAAAGCTTTAATAAAACTAAAAACTCTTTAAAAAAAAATCTTAAATATTGCTCTTGAATGCTTCTAATGATGTTTAAGAATGCCCTAGGAGGCCCTATTTATAAGTAGAGAACTCCAATTTTCGTACAAAGTTGAAAACCTTAGAAAATATCTCAAATATACGTATTTTTCCAAAATAGACTTCTCGCTGCATAGTTCGTTTAAAATAGACTTCCTGCTTCGTAGTTTTTCAAAATAGATTTCAGAGCTTTAGAATACACTTTTCAAGACGATTTCAGGATTCTTCACTTCAAATCTTCGATTCTTTTCATTCCTCACTTGGTTTTCTTGGATCGTTGGCATGTGAATTCTTCAATCTTGGTTTCCTAAGATCCATCCCTTGCCTTGGTGATTTTTGAGTATCAAATTCTTACTTTTTAGCATCCTTTTTCAATTCAAGCTCTTAAATTCACCTTGCAACACATACATGAGTAAAATAGAATATTAAGATGATTTATGTTCATAAAACCAAGGTATAAATGGGAAAAATTATGCAATATTTGAGTCTCAACAGTGGTCTAATCACTTGTGCCACTACGTAGATGAATTTTCATCATCCCTTCTCCTTTTAACTCTTGGCTTATTTCTATGCAAAGAAATTATAATATAGATGTGTGATGCATTCAAGTCCAATTGGTATACTTATCACCCATAGTTTCAGTGCCAATAACATTTGAATCACAGTGTACATTGGTCACTCTACATCAGTTGTTGGCTAACTCTACAACGTAACATACATGAAATTACAAATGTGAATAGTTATACCACAATTTATTCAATTGAAATTTATTGACACATCAATTAGATTATATTCAAAACAAACCAAGACATGATCTTTATCCTTTTTTACAAGTCACTGCTTGAACTTAATGCAGTCTTTTTTCTGATGGCCCAGCTTCTTGCAAAAGAATTACATATTCTTCTTTGCCTATTTTTTATTCAATTGATCATCAAGTTGGTGTTGATTGTCTATTATAGAACCTGATGGTGGGTGATCAAAACCTTGTTTTCTTTTTCTTTTTCCTATTATGTCACTGTCCTGAGGTTATAAGATGGTGCTTTATGCCTTGCCTTATTAAGTCTCTCATCCTCTTGAACGTACTGAGAAATCAGTTTGTTCAATGTTCATTTGTCATTTTGGGTGTTATATTTAACTTAAAACGTACTGAATTGAAAAGATAAAGAATTCAAGACCAAATATACTAAGAGTTTATCTGACATTTTATGCCTGAATGAGCAAATCTTATAGACCACCTTGGTTAATTTTACAATGTATTGTCATACGTTTTCATGGTCATTGTAAGATGTGTGAGTTAACCTGCTAAAAAGAGAACTCACTTCAATTTTATCCAATTTTTTAATTGGTTTTCTATTTCAATCATGAAAATCTTAGCCTTATCAATATCAAGTATAACACACTTCATTGTTTAAGAAATCGAGTGCTTCTTAATTTTGAGACACATCTTGTTGAATTCGACCCATGCATTGTAGTGTGCAAGTTCTGATTCATTACTCATGTCAGATGGTTTAGGATGTTCCTCCTCTTTCCAAGCAAGGTCTATATCCATACACCCCAGGACTATTTATATGGACTCTTTCCATTTAGAATAATTGGACCCACTCAAAAGGAGTACAAATTTGTATTGAATTGGAACATTAGCTAATTATAAACATACTCACATTAGTAAGGTGTTTAATTATTCGTAAATATAAACTAAGTATCAGGCAAAATTCATGATTAACAGTCAATTGAATTATTTGGTATAATAGTAAGCCCAACCATACAATCCTGACAAAAGTTCGACGCATTATCACAACTTCTCCTATGGGATGAAGTTAAGATATGCAAATGACTCTCTTAAATATAAAGTTAACCGATACTAGTCATGTAAATCTACGATACTCAACACTTGTGAATGAAATGGGTGTCTCAGCCTTACATCACTACCATTATTTACTCTATACCACTTGTGTATTGTCAAACGGTGATCGTTTGTAGTTTTTGTCACCAATTACATTGAACCCAAATGCAACTCTATGTAATCTTAATACTGAATCACATAATTACAAGTCAAAATTTATTAACTTTTCACTGGTTGAGGTCAATGTGAGGGTTAACCCAACCATTTTAAATTTCACAAAATTAGACTCAAAATCACCTATATAATCCTGACCTCAATGGATCATATTAAAAGTATGATTTGGCCTAAAATATGGCTGATGCTAACCATCTAAAGACTGGGAGAAATATTTTTCTAAATTAACAATTTGGTTAAAAACTAAAATCAGACTTAAGATGGTAAATTGCCCTATTTTGGATCAAATTAGAACTCAATAACATGTATACTTAAATTACTAGAGTCATCCATCAAGTGAAACCCACCAACCGTCTATTTATTTAGTTAGGTTCACTTGTACAGAATGATAACCCAAATATGGTTGATTATAACTATAAAGATAACATATAATAATTAGTTTGATCAAAACTTCGAAATCGGGCCATCCATAAGTAATGTTGAGGTCAAAATCTGGACCACCCTCCTTTAAATGCTGCGAGCCTCGAATGGACCCTAGTCTTGCACAGAAAGGTGAGCAAAGGAGACCCTGGCTTAAACAGGGGACCCTCCGATGCCTAAGTCAGGCTAGGGAATCTAGGTCTAAGTCGCATAATGTAGAGAGAGAGAGAGAGAGTGCAAGATATTGCGTACCTGCTGCAATGGGGTCCCCTGGTATTTATACCTGTGGGTCGAGTGGATCATGTCCGTCAATTTCGACATGATCTACTCAATCAAACAGATATTGCAATTGTGAAGATATTCCACAATCTTTGGATCATGTAGCGCATCATGCCTTAATGGAGCGTATATCCATATATGATCTTCGGCCATGTCCACATTAAGACTAGTTTCCCAGCTCGGACCTCGTCCTATCTGAGTCTGAGGCTAAGTACTTGTGGTCGAAATTCTTAGTCAAGTAGTCAGGGTCGGGGTCTATTAGACATGCTTATTCAGGGCTTAGTTCTCGGCCTCTAAGTCGAAGATAAGGATGAGGACGAGGACGAGCCCTCGGCTCGACCAACCTACTTTGGATGAGGATGAGACGAGCCCTCAACTTGGCCAACCTTCTTCGGATGAAGATAAGGATGAGGACGAGGACGAGAGCTCGTCTTACCCAGCTTAGAGTCATAGTCTAGAAGTTCGTTCGCACCCGACATGATGTTCTCCTTACGAGGCCCCATTAATTGGTTCAAATGGCTCGGGCCGACCCTGTTTTGACCCTGTCCAGATTTTCCCATAACAGAAGCCCTATTCTCTTAGTCCGAGCTCAGACTTGGAGAGTAAATGCCTAGGAAAATGGGGCGACGTCTCCAGGTCTCTGCTCATGATGACAGTTAGGATGATTGGAGCGTAACCACTGTGACAGCTACCCTTCGGGTTACGCATGCAGTACGGCAACTACGACTCTTCAGATTTCGACCTTTAAACGAAGGACACGTGGTGACGATTATGATTCGCAATCGATGAAGCAGAAGAAACGATGTCACGAGCTCTTAGAGAAGCGAGTGGCTGCCTGCGCCATAAATTACTTTTAATGCTGATGCAGCTCAGACCTGGGAGTGCGGACTCGAGCTTATCAACTCCCTCCATGTGTCCCTTGGTGACAGTGCGAAGATGCCTCAGCTTTGGGGACAGTTGTCCACAATAATGACGTTGAGTGACAAGAGGGTTATATAAACCCCTCTCTCTCATTCACATTCTCCTTCTGCATTCTAGCTCTCTTGCTTCCTATTTCCTTACTCTTTTCGAATCGCCTCTGCCGAAAAGTGATTTTTTCTCGTCGAACAAAGGGTTTCCGACAGCCGGAGAAGGATTTTCGCTCAGAGGAAGCTGCCGAATAAAGGATTTCCAATAGCTGGAGAAGGAATTTCGCTTGGAGGAAGTTGTCGGAGTGAATCGCCTTTAGCGCAGTGAGTCTTCCACCATTTAGACTTTTTCTTTTAATATGTGGAGCAACTCTGATGAAGCTGAGGAGGTCCGAGGAGTGAAGGTCGACTCTGAACCGGGGACCACCGACTCAGGGCCCGGGGGCTCTGAAGGTCCCTTTGAGGCCATACCGTTTAACCCCTCAACCCAAAGAACTGCAGGTCCGAGGACTGAAAGCCGAGGCAAAAGGCTAAAGAGGGCACTTAGAGATCCTACAGGAAGGCCGAAGGTAGGCCCGTTAGGAGGTAAACCAAAGCCATTGGTCCTCGGGGGCTCGATTCTGGTCGAGTCCTAGATGGCTTGGATTCGCGGAGACTACTAGATCCCGGACTCGGTACACATTCGAGCTCCTTCTCCCACTAATCAATCGGGTCTTCCTGATGAAGGGTAGATTTCTATATTCACTGGCGCTCTTCAGTGCGGGCGCCAACTTCCCATCCTCCCATTTATGCGTGAGCTTACTGCACAGCTGAAAGTGGCCCCTAGCCAGCTGGTCACGAATGCCTGGCGAATCCTAGTCTCCACATTCATCATCTGGCACCGGGTGAAAAATCAGATGCTGACGCCGGACGAGTTCTTATATTTATACATGGTTAAGTACAATGGGAATGAGCCATCCTGGCATTACTTCTCTGCCAAACCCCCATGTGTCCTGAGTTTGGTAACCCGACTCCCTACTTCCAACAAGGATTGGAAGGGGAAGTGGTTTTAGGCCTCGGGAGAGTGGGAGGCCTCGGCCTCTGAACTGGGCAGACTATGAGCCTGGGTTCCGACCAAATTCGCCAACCTAGGTCGGACACTTTTCATTTTGTCGCACTATGTATGTCTGACTTGTCTTTTTGTGTTCTAACTTGTGTTTTACTTCTGCTTGTAGCCCAACCAAAGGGGGCTCCTGATCTCAATCCTCTCCAGAATACGCAAGTAGTTAGAGTTAGATTGCTCGCTGAAGACCAGCGTATTTGGTTCGAATTTATTAGCGAGGAGAACCTAATGTCGTCTGGTTTCTGCAGACTTCCGTCTACTCCCTTTGCTCTGGGTAAGCGGGGTAAGGGTCTTTAGAGACTGCCCGTTATTCTTCTATAGATTTCACTGAGGCTGATTTTATTTCTTTTCAGTTAGAAATGGAAGCAGGCGGGTCAAAAAGGAAAAGGTCGGTGGTGCCGCTCCCTCTGATGAGCATGGTCCTCGCTAATGAGCCGAGGACCAAGGTGACGCCGAAAAAGAGGAAGACTTCCGAAGCCGAGCCTACCCCAGCTGAAGTTGCACTCGCCCCAGCCAAAGCCGTGGTCGTCCCAGCCTCGACCCATGCCCATGAAGGACAAGCCCCAGAAGCCCTCGCCGGAGCCGAGCCTATCACCATCTCAACTCAGACTCCAGAGGGGCAAGCCTCCGAGGTTCCACCCCCACTCCCTGCTGGCCCCCCTGGGATAGGGAAAGTTGTCGAGGAGACTCCCGATATTGATGCCCCCACCCGTTCCGCAGCTCACCTAACTGTTGCCAAGATCGACTTCTTAGCCGGCAGAACCCATGCCCTGGTCGGACACACTACCACACCCAAGGCTGCGACTCAAGCCTTCGAGGCCAACGGAGTAGGACGAGCGACCGAGCCCACTCCTCTAAAGATCTTCCCTCCTGGTTACCACATGGCTTTGCTGAATGATTGGGCTGTCAAGCATGTACTAGAGTCGAGCATAGCCAGCACCCTCTCCCGTAACTATACTAAGTTCATGAACCACTACGCAACAGTCTGCTACCAATCAATGCTGATGATGGTAGAGGTAAAGGAAAGGTTGAAGGAAATGGACCGACTAGAGGCGAAGAAGACCGAGCTCGAGGCGAGGAAGGCTAAGCTCGATAGGCTTTTAAAGGCTTCAACTACCGAACGAGAGGAGCTGAAGAGGGCTGCGGATGAGGGCCGAGCGAGGGAGATGATACTCCAAGGTGAGGTCAACCAACTCCAAGCTCGCTTAGATATGGCCAACCCCGAAGTCGTGCGCCTGCGGGAGGTCGTTGATTGCCTGGAGGCCTCCGTTGAACGCATGGAGGGGGAGATCGCGTAACTCGTTGATGACCTTAAGAGGGAGAAGCATGAGGCTACTGATGGGCTGGTTTAGCAGAGGATAGTCCTCAAGGCTTGGGCTGGTTCAACAGAGGATAGTCCTCGAGGCTTGGGCTACTGCGGAGCTAAAGAAGTAGCGAGAGGTGCTGGAGACTCAAGTGGCCTCACGAGCTGCCGAAGCAATGGAAGCTTACAAGGAGTCGTTGGAGAGGATCGAAGAGTTGGATAAACTATATCTTTTCAACTATAACACCGGCTTCGACACCTGCCTTGCTGAGGTCTGAAAGCTCTACCCGGGCATTGACCTTGACGCTCTTGCTGCGGACGAGGCCAAGGATGCTAATCTGGTCATAGTTAAGGACCCGAGAATGCCCCCTCTGTCGTCAAAGCCACCCCTAACGCTCAGCCCCCCATATCGGTTACTGGTCCCACTACTCAGAGGGAGTGAGACACTTTACATCTTTTTTTATATAGGATGTTAATTTTTTGACGGATGATGATTTTTTTTAACTCTCGGTCAAGGGCATAATTGTTTGTTGATTGCTGCATGATGATTTGTTAATGTTGAGAACCGACCCCTCAAGTCTCCATGAATGGCGTGCGACACTGTTGTTTTGTAAATTTTTAACGTATGATGAGTCGACCCATCTAAGGGATCGGTTTACTTAAGGGTTTTGTCTTTGCATATGAGAGATGACCCTTCTGTAGTTTTTCGAGGATTAACGAGCCGATCCCTTCTTTAAGGGATAGGTCCATTGAGTTCACCTCTGCTTTCAAGAGATGACTCTTTTGTTGTAGATAAACTGAACGTGTAGACCATGTAGAAGGAAGGATACTTTTATTCAGAGCCTTAATAGGCTAATAGCACCGAGCCGTACATTTATTAAGGGTCTTGAATGGCCAGTAGTTTTTCACGAATAGTAGATCTTCAAGTGCTTGACATTATAGGGGTGAGGGAGCTGACGCCCCTCGAGATCTTTCAAGTGGTAGGAGTCTAGCTTCGTTGATCTAACCACGCGATAAGGCCCTTCCTAGTTCGATCTAGCATCCCAGCCCCCGATTCTGCTGTATTCTGAAAGACAGCGGAGAACCAGGTCCCCTGACCGAAATCGCCTTGTCTGGACCCTGTAATTGTAGAATCGCGCCACTTGTTGATGTCAGGCTGCGACTCATAGTCTGGCAACGTCTCTGACCTCTTCAAGCAGGTCAAGGCCTGCTGCAATTTGCTTGGCATTCTAGCCCTCTTGATAGCTCCTGATCCGAGATGTGGGGAGGCCGATCTCGACTGGGACAATTGCCTCCAAGCCGTAAGATAGTGAAAATTGGGTCTCCCCAATAGACGACTGAGTTGTAATCCTATAAGCCCAAAGGACAAATGGGAGCTCCTCGGCCCAGTTACCTTTGAATTTTCTAACTTCTTCTTGAGGTGGTGCTTAATGACCTTGTTCACGGCTTCTACCTTCCCATTGGACTGCAGGTGATGCGGAGAGGAGTATGCATTTGAAATACCGAGCCCCCTACACATGCCTCGAAATCTGTCATTATTGAATTACTTCTTGTTGTCAGAGACAATGGTGTGTAGGATTCCAAACTGATAGATAATATTTTTCCAGACAAAGTTGATCACCTTCTGCTCTGTAATCTTAACCACAGGCTCGACCTCAGCCCACTTGGTGAAGTAGTCGACCGCCACAATAGCGAATTTGACTTGTTCCTTTCCAGTGGGTAGATGCCCGATGATGTCGATCCCCTACTGAGCAAACGACCATGGCCCACTAATAAGGGTCATCTCCTCCACAGGCTGCCTGGCACGGTAGCGAACCTCTGACATTTGTCATACCTCCGGACATAGTTCTTAGAGTCTTCTCGAATGCTCGGCCAGAAGTACCCCTGACGGAGTATTTTCAAAGCTAAGGCATGGCCATTGGAATGATTTCCAGAGATTCCCTCATGATTCTCTCGGATCACGTAGTCTGCTTCGTTGGGTTGAAGGCACCTGAGGTAGGGCTGTGAATGTCCCTTCTTGTATAGGATCTTGTCCAAAACTATGTATCGTGCAGCTCTAACTTTCAAACGCCAGGCCTCTAGTCTATCTTGGGGTATCTCACTAGTTGTGAGGTAGTTGTAGATCGGGTCCATCCAACTCGGAGTGGTCTCCATTGGATTGATCGTTTCTTGATTAGCCCGATTGATGCTCAGACTATCCAAAAATTCCACAAGAATGATCCTGGGAATCTTTCATTCCTTGGCCGAGGCTAGCTTTGTGAGGGTGTTGGTCCAAGTGTCCTTTGTCCTCGAAATCTAATTTATGATGCAACTCCAGAACTTTTCTATCAGCTTTCGGTCCTCGGCAAGATAAGCCACCATTCTAGTCTCCTTGGCCTCGTACTCGGTGGAGATGTGGTTCATAATGAGTTGAGAATCGTATCGTACCCCAAGAGACTGAACTCCCAGACTAGCTGATAATCTGAGTCTAGCCAACAAGGCCTTGTACTCTGCTTCATTATTAGAGACTTTAAACTCGAGCCTGATAGCGTATTGGATGGAGGTTAAATCGGGCGCGACCAGGACAATCCCTGCCCCAGCGCGCTTGAAATTGGACGACCCGTCCACATAAAGGATCCATCTGTGCTCTCCATCTGACTCCACGTCCTGGATAAGCGGGAGAGCTGGCGGGGCCGTGGGAACTACCTCCGCGCCATCGTTTATCGCTTCTACATTCGAAGTAGTAAACTTCGCTATGAAATCGGCTACAACTTGACCCTTGATTACAGTTTTTGGACGATATTGGTTGTCGAACTACCCGAGTTCTATCACCTACTTAGTCAGTCAACCTGACACCTCGGGCTTTTGAAGGACTTGCCTAAGGGGGGAGTCAGTCAAGACAACAATAGCATGTGCCTGGAAATACGGATGCGACCTCCATATCGAGAAGACCAAGTTGAGTGTTAATTTCTCCATAGTTGGATAACTGGTCTCGGTGGGTACCATTGATTTGCTCACATAGTAAACGGGGTGCTGCCTACCCCCAACGTCCCTAATAAGTGGAGAGCTGACAGTCGAGGTAGAGACCGCCAGGTATACAGATAAGCGCTCGCCCTCTTCCGACTCGGATAGCAGAGGTGGTGAGCCCAGATACTATTTCAGTTGTTGGAATGCCTGTTCACACTCTAGGGTCCACTCGACCTTCTTATGACCCTTCAACTATTAGAAGAAGGGGAGCCACTTATCCGTGGCTCGGGATATGAATCTATTGAGTGCTGCCACCCGACCGGTGAGGCTTTCCAAGAGTAGGATTTGCGAGCCCTATTTGAATCACCTCCACCAGATGAACCGTCATAAATGGTGCGGATCTCGACTGGCTCTTCCACATTCTTGCTTGGCTGCTGTTCTCTCTGAGCCGACTTATCTTCCTTGGTGTATCGTCGCAAATGACCCCTATGGATGAGGTTCTCGATCTCGTCCTTGAGATACACGCAGTCGCCCGTATTGTGACTGTGGTCACGATGAAAATGGCAGTACTTGAGTTTGTCTCGATGTTTTGCGTCAGCTTTCATGCAAGCTAGCCACCGCAGCAGTTTCTGATCCCTGACGTCTAATAGGATCTGATCTGGAGATGTGTTGAGGGGGGTGTGGGAATGAAACTTGCTCTCAGGCCTCCTGCTTGTCAGCGATCATAAGAGGCTCGATCGTCTAACTTCTTGCTAAATGACTAAGGCTCTTCATTCCTCAACCTTTTCTCTTTGAAACACTGCTCGACAACTTGGACATTCTTACGGGAGTTGGAGAACTCCTCGGCATTGGTGTATTTCTGAGTGCGACTGATGAGCTCGGCTAAAATAGTTGGCGGATTCTTCCAGATTGAGAAGACGAACTTTTCCTCCCTGAGTCCGCTGAACATGGCAAAAAGTGTTATCTTATCGTCGTAGTTGTCTACTAAAAGTGGCTCTTCATTGAAGCAGATGATGAAATCCTTCAAAGACTCCTTGTTCCCCTGCTTGAGGGTGAACAAATGAGTAGTCGGCTTCCGACTCTTCTTACCAGTGATGAACTGGGTAAGGAATAATCTACTAAGCTCTGTAAAGGAGCCGATCGACTTTGGCTTAAGCTGCCGATACCAACTCCGAGCAGACCCGGAGACGGTTATCGAGAAAGCCCTGCACATCATCGTGTCCGTGGTCGACTGCATATGCATCCACAAGCGGTAGGACTCCACATGTTCTAACAGGTCTTCAGACCCTGAGTATTGGATGACTGGAGGCATTCTGAACCTCTGTAGCATCACCTCATACATAATTTCTGAGGTGAAGGGAGGCTCGGTATCTTCCATCATCGCCTGGACTGCAGTCGGGATGGACGCGGGTTGCTGGTTCTTCTGCAATGTCTTGATCTGATCCCGGAATTCCTTAAGTCGAGCCTCCAAAGGATTCTGATTCTCAGCTACTATCTCTTGGGAGGCATCCACCACCTCGGGTGCTCTGCCCTGTCTTCTCCTCTCCAGCCGATGACGGAGGTCGATGGGGGCCAGCGCTGAAGTTGCGGAGACATAGGATGACTTCACATCCCGGGTAAGTTCCGGGACTCGGGTGGACAGATTCTGGGACATTGCATTTTGCGCAGGGTTAGGAGCTCATGCGGACTATGCTTGGGACCCCCTAGCCGCGAGAACTAACTTGCTGCGGGCGTTCCTTGGGTGTTAGGGTGGCTTCCACTATGTTAAGAGGTGGCTGCTGATTTTGTTATGCTTTCATTCAGCTGATTTCGTCCTTCAATATCTGGACTTCATTTTGTAATGCCTTGTACTTTCCTCCTCGGCTCCGAGTCCGCTGAGATAGCCATATTGGAGCCGATTCGGTATGTAACAGCGAAGAAGACTGATGTCGCCCGCTAGGTTCAGGCTCCACTGCTGTAAACTCTTTGTTTCCTCTCGCCATTTCTAATAAAGCCTTCTAGCTTTTTATTTGAATTCTCACAAACGGCGCCAAAAAATGTTGAGGTCAAAATCTGGACCACCCTCCACTAAATGCTGCAAGCCTCGAACAGACCCTAGTCCTGCACGGAAAGGTGAGCAAAGGAGACCCTGGCTTAAATAGGGGACCCTCCGATGCCTAAGTCAAGCTAGGGAATATAGGTCTAAGTCGCGTAATATAGAGAGAGAGAGAGAGCAAGATATTGCGTACCTGTTACAATGGGGTCCCCTGGTATTTATACCTGTGGGTAGGGTGGATCATGCCTGTCAATTTCGACATGATCTACTCAATCAAGCGGATATTACAATCATGGACATATTCTACAATCTTTTGATCGTGTAGCACATTGTGCCTTAATGGAGCGTATATCCATGTGTGATCTTCATCCACGTCCACATTAAGACTGGTTTCCTAGCTCGAATCTTGTCCTATCTGAGTTCGAGGCTAAGTACTTGTGGTCGAAATTCCTAGTCGAGTAGTCGGGGTCGGGGTCTGTTAGGCGTGCTTATTCAGGGCTTAGCTCTCAGCCTCAAGGTTGAAGATGAGGATGAGGACGAGGATGAGCCCTCGGCTCGGCCAACCTACTTCGGATGAGGATGAGGATGAGGACGAGGACGAGCCCTTGGCTCGGCCAACCTTCTTCGGATGAAGATGAGGATGAGGATGGAGACGAGCCCTCGGCTCAACCAACCTTCTTCAGATGAAAATGAGGATGAAGATGAGGACGAGGACGAGAGCTCGTCTTACTCAGCTTAGAGTCGTAGTCTAGAAGTCCATTCGCACCCGACATGATGTTCTCCTTACGAGGCCCCATTAATTGGTTCAAATGGCTTGGGCCGACCCTGTCCAGATTTCCCCATAATAAGTAAATTAGAGTTGTTGGATGTGTTCGAAATACATTAATTGGGCAAGAAACAATTTTCAGCCTAATCTGATTCGAAACAAATCAAATTTGTCAAAAACACATTTTAAATGGTCATAATCAATTTAACCAGATTGGACATATTCTGAAAAATCTAACAAGTCCATGTTGAAGATTATATCATTTTAGTTACTCAAACCAAATTTCATTCAAATCTAACCATAAAAAAAAATAGATCTAGCCCACTTAATGAGTAATCATTGTTGTTTGTCTAATATTTTAATCGTCTGAAATCTGATCTGGGTGAGTGACTACTCTAGTTGAAGCTCTCGATGAGGAGAACATGATTATTGGATCAAATTATCCAAAGAGGGCCAAACTTTAAGTGAAAAATGGATCGTAACCTGCTGACAATAAGAGGATCCATTAAATGTATGGTTTTAAGGCAAGACTTATTAAATCTATGGCTTTAAGCAAAGATTCATTAAATATATAGCTTTAAGAGAAGATCTACTAGGGCCTGTTTGGATTCACGTTTTAGAGTGTATTGTATGGTATTAAAGGACTTGATGTGACATATATAGTGTTTGGTTTGGAGTTAAAGACCGTGGAAAACCATGCGCGTGAATACAGCGCAGAACCAAAAAAACATAGCCATTGTACACAACGTTAGACGTACATGTCTGCCATCTGTACAACCTATTCAATGCACTGTGTTTTCGTCGGTTTTCATGCCTATCTTTCCCAAAAAGGAGTTCCTCTCTCTGAGAAAAAAGAAAACAGTTGAAACTCAAATAGTTTTTCTTCTTCTCCTTCAAATCTCTTCTTCCCATCTCTTGTTGGTGAATAGGATCGGATTGCGCTGTTTTTCTTCTTCAAATCTAGCAAGAAGAAGAAGAAGAAAGCCCATCTCTTTTGTTTTTTTTTTTTCTCCTTTTGCTATATAGGTTTTTGAAATCAGTTGTTGTTTTTTTCCGTCTTTTTTGATATGTGAGTCTTAGAAGGAAAAAAAAATACAAGAAATAGGGAACGACTGACATTGAACGTTCTCTTTTAGGTTTTTTTATTTATTGTACTGCTTGTTCTGATCTTTGATCTTGAAAAGAACATCTGAAAATCAGATTCAAACAAGTTTTTCTCCTTCTTCCATCTTCATGTTCTTTTAGACCCTTTTTGATCTCTTTTGCACTCTTTCTTTTAATGGTTATTGGTTTTCAGAATTCGATTCCATCATCAACATTCCTTACATTCTCAACTTTGATTTTTTTAATAGATGACGGACTAAAAACTCAGCCAGAAAAGGAGGTTGATCTAAAAATTCAGCTAGAAAATGATGCCAAATTGATTGTACAATATGCACGCCTAATACGTCGTATACAAACATTGATCTATACAATAAGTTGTATACTTGCTCGAACAATACCTCCTACCAAATATTGATTAATGGCATGTTGATTTGGATGTATTCCGAAAATCATTCAACGTATACATGAACGGTACCTGAATACAATACAATACAATACTACGCGTTTTGGGATGTATTGTATCGTATTAGAAGTTATAATTTGACGTTTACCGTGTTTGGATTAGAGTGAATAGGAGTTGAATCTCATGCATGCGAATACAAACTCCAACCAAATTTTTGAACCGACGGTAGAGTATTGTCAGTGGGTTCTGTTGCCATTAATACTTCGTATTCATTGCATTGTATTCGGCAGCGGATGAAAGTTTGAAATTTGCACGATTACAAGATATCTGGTACCTATGTAGTGTAAGATCGGGACCGTTCATTTGGTACATTTCAACGTGAAAATCATCTGGGCTAGAAATCAGAAAGTTCCATACGTCAAACAGGCCACCCGACCCAATTAAGATTGTACAATACGCAGACATAATACGTCATATCCAAACATTGATCTGTATAATATATTGTATACTATGCTAAATAATACTTCCTATCTAAACATTAATTAGTATCTGATTGATTTGGATGTATTCCAAAAACCGTCCAATATATACATAAACAATACCCAAATACAATAGAATACAATACTATACGCAAATCCAAACCGGCACTAAAGGTATAGCTGTAAGACCCATATACTAGAGTGGTCAAATGCCCCCAATGGGCTCAAGGATAATAGAAAAAATTTAAATAAAATGAAATGAAAAATGTAATAATTTATGAAAATACATGAAGTGGCCATAAATTTTCCAAAGAAAAAATAGCAATATTAGCCCCAAGATTTAGGCTCCCATATCTGATCATCAATATGCAGGAATTGATGACCTTGATATAATTATGAAAATCCATGAATGGATAAACTTAGATTTGACCATTAAGATTGGTGATCAGATTGATTAATCTGCATTAATTTGCAGCAATTGATCTATGTATCAATTGCGAGAATCAAATAATCAAAATCGAAGTCAAATACTTATTTGAGAAGCCATAGGATGAGTTGGACGGACTAGATCTTCTGCACCTTACACTTTTAGAGGATGCTGAGATATGAAAAAGATTCGCGTCCACGATCATATATAAGTGTGGGGACCTAGTCGATATTTATAAAACCTTGATAGGTAGAGTTTTTATTTTATTTATTAAAAAATTCATCAAAACTACTTTCCATTCGGGACGCCACACTTGATATTCCAAGCCCATTACTATGGTATAATGACGTATTCCTTTTCAATATGACCACAGCTTAAGTGAGGTCCAGTGATTTGCTTAATTGAATTATCTATTTTTAAGTAGATCCAAATCATTAATCAAGTAAGCTCACGTTAAAAAATCTTACAGAGGATTGTACTATTCATAACGAAATAAGTGTGGCCCACTGGAGAGTAATCATATGATCCGAGTGGATTTGCAGTATATTCTGTCAGTGATTCAGAACAAAGGCACAAGAAAAGAGAGGTAACAAAGGTCTACCTTCAATTGAAAACAGGCCCAAGATTGATAGGCTAGGATCTCCCATTCCAGAAAGTTTTCAAGGGATGGTCCATCACTTATAGGGCCCAATAGATCATTGGTGTGGATCACAACCACAATCTGTACTTCTATAATAAACATATGTGTAGGTACTCGAGACTTGAGTGTGGACAACTGAGTCCCACTGATAGATGATTATGGACCATGGATCTTCCCGGATCCGAGGGCCGAGCCTGGGCCTGAATCTAGGCCAATGTCCAGGCAGGCCAGGCTCAGGAAAATAATGAATTCTCGGTCCAAGGGCTGAGCTGACAGCCCACTGCCAACACTAACACCTGGTCCGTTCCCAAAAATTGCAGAATGCTATTATATTTTCTTCATAAGCATTTATTTTCAGGCCATCGTGAAAAAACAAACGGTCATGATTAGAGCTGTAATGGGCCGGGCTCGACCTGGCAATATCAAAATTTTGAATAAATCCAATCTGAACGGTTCAAAATTCTGCCAAAGCCCGGTCTGTTGAAAGCCCCCAGCAAGGATGTAATGTGCACTGGACCCCACTATGCAAAAGTGCAGGTTTAATGACTGTTAATCTGATGGGCCTTTACATTTATAAACTCCCCATACCATCTTCCAGGCTATAAGATCCTAGCAATCCATTTTTTTCAATCTTTGATGGTTGGATGGGATGATGAACCAAATAGCCAGAGTAAAGCTCGTCTAAATCCAACCCTTCAGCCCTTAGACCATTAAGCACTGGGCCCTCATCTGATGGACCCACCTTATATGGGCCTTCCTTAGAAACCTTACTGGTTAGCATTCGAAGAGTAGGATATTTCCGGACCGTTACCTCAAAAATCTTCATCCCTCGCCCATCAAGCCATGCCTGCAAATTAACGGTTGAGAAAGACACATTTGTCAGGTTGACCTGATAAAACCAGCCCAAGATCAGAGCTGTCAGATCTACAAATTGGTAGCAATTCCAACAGATCAACGATCTGGATACACCGAAGCATGGGCCCCATTTCTACAAAGTGACGACTCAAGGTTACCATACATATCGTCAGGCCAAGGATCACATAATGATAATAAGGTGCTGTTGCATCAGGAATTATTATACTCTCACAAGTGGGATATAGACTGTTGATGTGATTCGACTGCCTATGGATAGAGGTCATAACAAATCTTTTCCAGAACCGATGATCCCATCCATCCGACCCATGAATGTCATTTTAGACCGTTGTATGCTCGAACAGTTTATTTTTAAGACTCTAATCCAAGGGTTATAATTCTTTCTGATCTGAGAAATCATTATGGAACCACCAATCCATCATGGTCTCATTCAGATCAACGGTGGGGATCACCAAACATAAAACCTTTATGATATATGGGAGGAAGTGGGGTCCAGTTTACCCGTTCCAATACCATGTAACGGTTCCACCTGCAATCAAGTAACTTTGCACTGTTTCAAGAATCAGGTCAGTCCATTAATCAGTTGGGCCGAAGTTTACAAAACGAACGTACAACTAAAAAAGCTAGCTGAGTTTTCTAAGCCGTCCAACTGTTCTTATTCTTATTTTCAACCTGATGTATATTGAGGCTGATTTCTTTTTCCTTTTGTTTTTTTATCAGATATCTACATGCTCGGATCCACCTGATAGACGGCTTGGATATTGCATTTTTATGCCACGCTGGCACATGTCGTTGCGTGTACATGATATAGCTTGTACACGCGTGTGTGCTTACAGAAGCTCTTGTAAATTTTATTAACATCGGGCGCGGAGTGTGGGGCCCACATTTATATATTTTACATAAATCCAATCCGTCCATCAGTTTTGAAAGATCATTTTTTGGAATGATTCCAAGAATTAATCAGATACAAATCTCAGGAGGACCACATCACAGGAAACAGTGATGATTAAGAATTAAAAACTTCTGATGGGCCACAAAAGTTTTGGCTCAATCTGATATTTGTGGGGACCCTTCATCCACATCTTTTTCACCTTATCAAAAGGTTGGATAGCAAATTAAAATTTCGGTGGACCCCTAAGAAGTTTTTGACAGTCGGTATTCAATCACCACCGCTTCCTGTGGTATGGTCCACCTAAGATTTGGGTCTGCTTCATTTTTTGTAATCATGCCTTAAAATGATCTGTAAAAACCGATGGACGGTGTGGATGTAAGTCGCACACATCAAGGTGGCTCCCACAGGCAGGAATCCACCGAAGCCAAGCCCCAACGGTTCCCTGCTTGGGATATTTTTTATTTTTTATTTTTTGTGGGCGAAAAGCGAGTTAGAGTCAGTAGTAGACTTATCTGAACAGAATCCAAACTCCATGAAATCATGACCACTGCATTTCCCTTCAATTCTCATCCACCCAATCCTATTAAAATTATCCAATCCTCCTCTTCTCTTTTCCTCCCCACCCACCTTCTCTCTCTCTCTCTCTCTCTCTCTCTCCAAGAACACCAAAACAAAGCCATGGCTACAGCTGCAGTCACTGCTGCAGTCTCTCTCCCTTCCTCCAAATCCTCTTCTCTCTCCACCAGATCCTTCATCTCCTCAGATAGAATCACCCTCCACAAAGTAAGCCAATCCATGCATGCATGAACATACATACATACAGACATGTCTCCATGCATACATGCAATTGGGTTTCTACAGACATACACAGTAATCTATATGGATAATAAGATATTGTTGCATGGAATTTACACACAATAGATGTAGGGAAACACTACTTGCACACACCCATTTCTTTTATTTTCATACACCCATTCGATACTTTTGAGAACTGAGACAGTACAAAGTCCACTGTTTCAATTCCCAAAATGGGAAATGAGTGTGTGCAAACCAATCAGTTTGCATGTAAGTATCTATTCCCCATATGTATGGATGGATGTATGTGCCATGAAAGACCAGCTTCTTGTTTTCCTTCTCATGACTCATGTCCATGGCATGCATTTGGGATTCTTCAGATACACGCTGATAGTCTTGCATGAGAATTGAAATAGTATACTTTTTGGAATCGTACTACTTCAATTCCCAAAATTGAAATTGGGTCTATGAAAATCAGTCAGGGTGGGTGTTTCAAGAACATTAATCTTATTTTCCTTTATTTTTTCATGATTAATGACTCATCACATGCAATTGGGTTTTTTCAGACAGGTTTCTATACAAGGTATGTATCTGGAGCTGGTAAGGTGGTTTCCATCAGGGCCCAGGTGACTACAGAGGCTCCTGCAAAGGTACAGAAGATTTCTAAGAAGGATGATGAAGGTGTGGTGGTGAACAAGTTCAGACCCAAGGAACCTTTCATTGGCAGGTGCCTGCTCAACACCAAGATCACTGGTGATGATGCACCCGGCGAGACCTGGCACATGGTTTTTACCACTGAGGGTGTGTTTCTACCTTTGATTTCATCTAACTTATGGTGAATTTCTGATTTAGTTTTATGGTCTTTATTTATTTATTCATTTTGGTCTGTTCTATTGAATTTTGGGGTTGTTTGAATTATGGAGATCAGCAATGAGGCATAATTCATGTTCTTTTCACTAATTATGCTCAATTTTGGATTAATGGTTTTTTTTCTTTTTTTATTTTTATTGGGTTTCCTCATGTTGAATTTTTGGGTTGGTTGTATGGTTTTAAGTACTGAGGGTGTGTTGCCACCATCTAATCCTGCTCTATTGCCACTTGCATAGTGTCCTGCAGCACCCTGTCTGTGCAATTGGGCAGTGATCCAGACCTTTGATCTAATAGACCCCACTGTAGATTGGAAATGGCAAAAGGTTCTCCAAGGTTGGGAGATCCAATACTGTGGATAGGTGGCCCAAAATAGACGGTCAAGAGAAGAGTGGAGCAATGTTCCACATTCATTGAATAAGAGGCCTTAGAATGGGTGGTTAGCATCATTCAATCTGGATTATCTTTTGTGGCCCGTCAGATTGCTGGTATGGATCATCAATAACATGGGTCCCACTTGTGCAAGCACAGGACACGTCACTTTTGTGTCATGGGATCAGATAATTGCTCTTCATCAAATTATCCTAAATTTCTGATTTGAATTGCGGGGTTTCTCTGTTTTGAATTGTGGTGATGGTCGGTTGTTTGATGATAGGAGAGGTTCCATACAGAGAAGGGCAGTCTATTGGTGTTGTTCCAGATGGGGTTGATAAGAATGGGAAACCGCACAAGCTGAGGTTGTATTCGATTGCAAGCAGTGCTCTGGGGGATTTTGGAGATTCCAAGACGGTGGGTTCGATCATTTTCTGCATTTTCAAGCTTTCAAGGTCCTTTCTTCCAAATTCATAGACTGTGGAAATCTTTGAAATTGTCATTAATCCTACATTATTTGTAGTTCTAATATCCTTTCTGTTTACAAATTCACTTGGGCATGTTGTTTCCTTTGCGGTTTTTACAGATAGGGCCTGTTTGTCAGTCTATCTGCTTGTGAAATTACTTGGGCAGATAAGGTCCGCCTTTGATTGCTTATTTATATCAAACATCATTTAGGTCAAATGATTATAGCCATCGAACCAATGGTTACAAACTAGACATTTTGTTGAGGGTGCGAAACATTCTCAAGCTTAACCTTCAATAGCCCTTGATTTCCCAACTTCGTGAATTGGGAAATTTTATTTTTAATTGCCAAGTTCTTCATTTATGCTCCTTTCGCTAATTGAGCAATTAGAGAATTTATCAATTAAAGCCAACCCAAACACATGAATTTGCCCAATTCATGAATTTGCCTGATTCATGAATTTGGTGTGCATCCAAACAGGCTCTTAACATGTTGGTATCGAAGCATGTACACGGCGGATCTTCAAATGATGTTATCGGCTGGTATGCATGACATGTCATTCATAACTTTAAGAAATATCCCGATTTTCACAATATCAGCTGATGCATTTAAATATGAAATATCGTGTGTGATGAGATTTCAGAACCACTTTTTTTTTCTTTTCTTTTTTTCTTTTTTTTTTGTGTGTGTGTTAGAAATCTACCATGTGCTATATAGTTTTTGGGCTTTTTGATAAAAATGTCTACTTTATTCTTTTTGGGGACAAATTGATATACACAATCTATCTTCCTACAGGTTTCTCTGTGTGTGAAGCGACTTGTCTACACCAATGATCAAGGGGAAGTAGTTAAAGGAGTCTGCTCAAATTTCTTATGTAAGGATTGCATCCATCTACTTATATTTTTCCAATCAAAATTATCTAATTTCGTCCTCTTAGATTTTGTTGTTTAGGGAAAAATGAGATAGGGGAGAAGATATGAGATTGGGAAAAATGAGATAGAGATTGAAGGGAGAAGGGAGAACAAAGAAGGGGAATGAGCTTGGGGAAAGAAGAATGGAGAGGAAAACCGGAGGTCTAATACCATGTTATTTGGGGAAAAATGAGATTAGAGAGCAATTGGCTCTCTAACCCTTATCCATTTATTAGGGAAAAATAACAATTGTCCACAGGACCACCCAATACATAACATAAGCCCAATAACATGACTGAACAATAAAGTCTACTAACAAATTCCAAGTTTGATGATGAGAAATTTGGATTATGTAGTTTGTGCCAACCGGCTTTTATGTGGATAGATGCTCCACTCATGTTGAGAATCCAAGACTATATCATTTATTACCTGAGAATTTTCAGTATATAATTTTCTCGGAAATGCACTAGTTATGTACCCTTGTGTTTCTCATGGTATGTAATTCAGGTGACTTGAAGCCTGGGGCAGAAGTGCAGATTACAGGCCCCGTTGGGAAAGAAATGCTTATGCCCAAAGATCCTAATGCCACAGTCATAATGGTAATTTGTCAATGTCAACATCTTTTTCTTCATTCTCCAGCATATATGCATTTTTCATTTCTCCATAGATAATTAAGAAGTTGAGAGCTGCATAGAATTCATTGGTCTTGTCATGTTCTTCTCTTTGAAATTTGCTTGAATTTTATAAGTTGCTGCTGGTTTTCTTCATTGCAGCTTGCTACAGGAACTGGAATCGCTCCTTTCCGCGCATTCTTGTGGAAAATGTTCTTTGAGAAGCACGATGACTATAAGGTAACCCTTCCATCTTCCTCGAATGCTGAAAATTAGAGAAATACAATGGAGAATGGATCTATTCATAGAGTAGAACTCTACCTGATCAAATGTACGTGTGTGGCCCACTTTTTGGTGATCCGGGCACTCTTATGGTAGCCCCTATTTATGATTGATTGCTGATGTGTTTGGATGATCCTATACATCTGAGCACGCCCCTATTAAATGTGGACCACTGATTTCATTGGATGGCTAGGATCATCTAATAGGGAAGATACTTGAGTGTGGACCCTCCCATAATGGAGCCCACCTGTATTATTTCTGTGTCAGATAATAAACACCATCTCCTTCAATCAAGCATCATCTAATACATCTCTGTCTTTAGCTTTAGAGCTTACAAACTAACGAGTGAAACTCTAAATCCCAATCACATAAAGCTATTAATGGAGCAGTACACAACCATATAACCATACTATGACTAGAACGTACCATCATTCGCTTTTTTTATTCCTCCATAGGTGGGGTCCTCTGCTGCTAGATTCATCAATACCGTTCAAACTAAATGGACAGCATATTTGTTTTCCATTTCATTTTATCAACTTGGCTCTCTTCAAACGAGCGATTTGGACTGTCCATTTCTTTTTATCAATTGGGTTCTCTTCAAATGAGTGATTTGGACCACTTAACATGTGATGCAGTTCAATGGACTTGCTTGGCTCTTCTTGGGAGTTCCTACAAGCAGCTCATTGCTCTACAAGGAGGTTTGTACAATCGAGTTAGAATATTAACTACTCCTTGATTCTCAATTGCTTTTGTATCAGTAGAGACATGTATGATTGAGTTATGTTTTTGTCTTCTATTTGGAAGGAATTTGAGAAGATGAAGGAGAAGGCACCCGATAATTTCAGGCTCGACTTCGCCGTGAGCCGAGAGCAGACAAATGAGAAGGGGGAAAAGATGTACATTCAGACCAGAATGGCCCAGTACGCTGAAGAATTGTGGGAGTTACTCAAGAAAGACAACACCTTTATCTACATGTGTGGATTGAAAGGAATGGAGAAGGGGATTGATGACATTATGGTGTCTTTGGCCGCTAAAGACGGTAAAAGATTTATTGAATTGATGATTTTTTGCAATAAACAGTGGCTAGGATTTGAGTGTTTGATTCTGCATGTGTTTAGCTCCTTGCGTGCAACCACATGTGCCAATATGGCACAAGCATGCAAGAACCAAGGTGTACCCATGGTATATGTTCTTTGACCCAATAATCAGGCTGGTCCACTTGTAAAGGCTACTAGGGCTGTCAATAGATATCTGGACCAGTGGGTACCTGGTGGACCCGACCTGATTTTAACGGGTCCAGGTCCCCCATCTTTTGGGACCGTTAATAAATTGGGTCAGGTTCAGCTATCACCTTCTGGACCCAGCTAAAAAACCAGGTCTAGTTGGGCTCGGGTTGCATCAGGTCTAGTTGGGTCCAATTAGTTTTATATTCTAGTAACAAAATGAGGCTTCCTAAGACACATGTAAGAAAGCCTATTTACACACCATGTACATGTCAAAGTGACACATGCATGTGCATCTAATTCATTGATCAGGTGGGCCCAACCATATGAATATTTCATATTTCTCCCAAAACCAACTCGAAACCTAAACCGGATGGGTACCTGACCCCAATTAGATTCAAGTCTGGGTCTTCAAGAACTAGACCTGGACACAAAAGAACCTGAACCGGGCAAGACCCGAACCCAGTTAACCCAGGCACGGGTACTATAGGACCTGACTGGAGCTGACCCATTGATGGCCCTAAAGGCGACAACATATGAAACACTAGGGAGTATTTCTAGGACTGGCTGATCAGTGTTTGGACCAGGGAGTTTAGAAAGTAGGGCCCACCTGATGGAACACTCCGATGCTCCATAGATACGGCAGCTGCCAATTCCCCTCTCTCTCTCTCTCTCTCTCTCTCTCTCTCTCTCTCTCTCTAAATTTACAACTGTTTCTGTTTTGCAGGCATTGACTGGACTGAATACAAAAAGCAGTTGAAGAAGGCAGAGCAATGGAATGTGGAAGTCTATTGATGCTTGCTTGTCCAAACAAGACTCTCTTCTCCAAAGAGGCCATCCTCCTATAATTTTCTCTATGCAATGTAGATAAGTAACCTCCTCTTTTGTAATTTGTGTTAGCTTCTCATAATGCAGTTTTTACCGCTGTCGCTTGGCCGCCTCATATGTTTTATTGAAGAGGGATCATACATTTGCACTGCTTGTGATATTACTTAGGCACTTCAAAATTAATCTCGTCCTCCATGCCCGACACTTCAAGTGACACGTCATGCCCATGGCCCACCTGGGTGAAATAGGTGCATGTGGATCTCAATCTCCTTGTAATCATTCTCAACTTCATTCATCAATATATGTCCCATTTTTCCACTCCAAGTGATTCTGGTTTTACTAGCAATTTGATTTCTAAGCAGATTTTTAAGTTAGATGTCAGTTGTATGCTTGCTTTACTACCTTGGAATTTTATGGTTTCTAGGAACTGCAGTTTTTTAAGGGTGTGTTTGTTTGCACCAAATATTTCATGAAATTTTGCAACAAATCATCCAATTGATGTCTGTATCTATCTTTGATTCCCAATGATTTCCGCAAAACAGCCTTTTTTTTATTATTTATATCATGGATATATCAACATGTTTTGATATTTTTAAGTATAAATGAGGTTCTATGATCTCTAACATAGGGGGAATGACTTTATATAAATGCAATCTAACCTGTCCGTCGGGTGCGCAATTCCATTTTTTGGAATCAAACCCAAAAGTCTGGAAGGTCCAAAATTCAAGTGGGCCATACCATAGGGAATAGTGTAAATTAATGCCTTAAAACTCAAAATAGCCCACCTGTATTGTCAAAAAGTGTGAAATTTTGTTGCATTCCTTCATCTAGTTGAGGCGCATCAGATGAATGGACTGGATGGCATATAAACACCAAGGTGAGCCCCACTCAAACTAATGGTGGGTGTCAACATCCCAATTGTTCCCTATGGTGTGGCCTACTTCAAGTTTTAGAACTCACTGACTCAACACGACTTGGAACTCAGCCAAAGCAACTCAACTTCCAAATCTCAAGCCAAGTCACTAGGAAACTTGCTCTTGAGGGTGACTTTATCCTCGGCCTACCAGCCTAACACTACTTATGATGACTCGGGCCCAGTCGCTTACCTGGTCAACCTGGGGTTTCTAACTAACTACATCCGCTACACCAGCAGTGATCTTTACCAGCACACTATGCTCCTTAAAATCCATCTGTTTGACACATTGGATATTAGTTATAGTGTAATTCATATTTTGAAAACCAGGAAGTAGGACTTAGCTCGGTCAACCAACGAGACAAAACTCAGACAAATCAACCCAGTGACTCAGCCGAACTGTAAATTTTGAGCAGGTCTATGTTATTTTTTTTTTTTTTTTAAGGATAGAATTACAAATAATAGATCATAGGATATTAATGTATTCAAAATACTAATCAGTAATATATATTATGATAAATTTCCAACTATATTCATTTTTTTGGCTAGATGATCTATAGGGCAGGTCTCATTAGAAAAGGGCAAGGTGAAGGCCCAAAAAGACATAGATGGAGGTACTTAGAAAAGACTTGTTGCCCTATGATCTAACTGAAAGTCTGGCTGTTTATAGAGTGGAATGACAGAATAGGATTCATGTAGCCAACCCCAATTAATTGATATAAGGCTTAGATGATAATGATGATGATCTATAGGGCAGGTCTCACCTAATCTACATCTTGGTTTTCTTGTGCATGTGTGTATTTGCGCGCAAGGCGTGCTGATGCGCAAAATTCACACTGAATTGGTAAAGGAAGTACCTTTCCTAGTAACTTATAGAGTTGAATGGAGTGAATAAAACAGTGTATTGTGAGCTTATAAAGAAGGGGAATGTAATTTTAGAAAGAATAAAAGATTAATTTTGAAATAATAAAAGATATTGGAATACAGTCCAGCATATTTAATTGATATGGAATTTTCTCTAGTAAACTTTAGATATATTACTAATGAAAGCAAAGAAAATCAGTCAGAGATTACTATGGAATATTGATTACCGGTTTAGCATTTTTTTGTCACAATGGATCGGGTCTGTCCCGCTTTTTATTAAATTGTGGATTGGCCAAGTCATGAAAAACTAGGCCAGGGTTGGCTAAAACTGAGGTGTGTTACCTTATATTTGGGTGTATTCAAAGGTATTTGGATGTACACGCAAAAAGATGGTGTGTTTGGGGCATGTGAATGGAGGTAAATGAAATACATAGTTTGGGTATGTTTTGAAATTTTACATTGTTTTGTGATTCCAGCCTAATTAGAATGAAATGCCTTTTTTTTTCCTCCCTTTTTAAGGTAGGCGAGTCTTATGTATAACAAAGGTCTCACTAGGCTATTAATCTATTATGCACGTGGCATGCTGGTGATTCCCTGAAATAATCTAATTATCGGTTGTATCACTGAAATCACATCAATAGAATGATGGAAAACATTGGCGAGCCACTCTTTGTGATCCCTATGCTTGTAGTCCACCAAAGACTCGGGATTTCATCTTTTGACCAAAGTATATATTTTAATGGGGGCTTATTACAATCATTCTATCAAATATCACATATGTACATTAATTTGGGATATTAAAGCTGATGTAGTAATCAAATTTAGGTTCCTATAACACTATAGAATTTCAATCCATTCTCATTTTCAAGCATGCAAACGCAATGCATTCCAATTACAGTGGATCACTTGGTCGGAGTTTGTTTTTAATTAAATAGTAGATCGACCAAGTTAACTTGGCCAGAGTTCCCTAAAACTCAAGTGAGTTTCTTATAGGCCGTTTGGCAGGGTATATTTAGATGTATTCGGAGGTAATTGGGTTTAAACATAAAAAGGTGGTGCATTTGGCACTATAAATGGAGGTAAATGAAATACGTATTTTTGGTGTGTTTTAAAATCTTGAATTTTTTTGTGATTCTAGAATAAATAGAGTTAAATGCTTCTTCTTTTTTTCACCATTTTTAAAGGTAAGAGAGTAGCATGTGTAACAAAGGTGTCGCGAGGCTACTAATTCATTGTACATATGGTATGTTGATGATAGCCCAAAACAATCCAATTACTGATTACATCAATAAAATCACGTTAATAGAATGATCCAAACCATCCAAACATTGGCCATGTAAATTGATGGTTAGAAAATGTTGGCGAGTCGCTTGCTTGTGATCCCTATGCTTGTGGCCTACCTGAGGCTCGGAATTTCATCATATTTTGTCAAAGTATATATTTCAATGGACTTATTACAATTATTTTGTCAAATAAGTCACATATATATACTAATTTGATATATTAAAGTTGATTTAATAATCAAATTTAGGTTCCTATAACACTAAACAGTTTCAATGCATTCTAATTTATAGACATCCAAACACAAGTTTTGGATTCCAGCGCATTCTAATTACAAGTTGCCAGATACAATTGGATACTTGGAATCACCTTGATTCCAGTGTAATTGTAATTTAGATTACAATACATTTCAAATATAAGCTCATATAAGCTCTCAAATAAGCTCCTATAGAAATTATCAATACTATAGATTGATCTTTCTTTCTCTCTTCTTCTTCTTCTTCATTTTTTTTTTTTTTAATTTTTTTATTTTTTTATTTTTTTTTGCCAATTTGAGTCAATTAGTGCAAGTCCCTCATTAAATCACTAAGTTTTCAAACAATGGCATAATTATCTCAATATTTGTTATTATAAAATATATCTAACTTATTTATTAAATATTGAATCGAATCAAGTAAATACTTCATTAATAATTAAATCAACATGACCTAGTTGAATGTCGAGTTGAGTTTTAGGGCTTGTTTGGACACACTTCGTGAAAAGAGGGTTTCAAGCTTGCTTTTTTGGTGCACTCAATAAAAATTAATCAGATTAGTTTTTGGGGCCTCTGCATTTTAGTGTCTGTTTCATCAAGCATGATGTTTGGTTTTATAATTGAAAACAATAGATTTATGTTAAAAAAAAATCAAAGAGGATAATGAAGAAGTGACGACTTGTCAAATTTCAATCCAAGCGTAATTGTTAATTGCTAGGCTTGAAGTTGAATTGTTGGACAATCAATCGCCAAAATGCAGCGACTATAACTTGGTCACCAACGGTGCACTTACTGTATATGGGCTCAAACCAACTATAGCCTTAGCCCAAAGTAAAAATATGTGTAAACCAAAACTCGATGTTAACCAGAACTTTGAAAATTGTCAAAGTTGAGAGAGATTTCAAGTAATTGATGTGTAAAAATGGATGGAAAGAAGTGTATTTATAAACTTTGAGTGGACACCCTTAAGGTTGTAAAAGGCACCCTAAAAGAAGGTTAGAACTGTTGGGTAAGAGTTGATCAAGTGCCTTCAATCTGTTGCCAGAACAGAGTTTCCAATTCGATTGACAAGGTGTCGATTCAATCGAAATATTTTGAAAATTCATGTTTGCTTGTTGAATGTTTTTGGACATTGTCAATTCGATCGACAACAGTGTCGATCCGATCAATGGTTTATCGAGTCATGTCGATTCAATTGATAATTTAATCATGTAACGCCCAAAAAATCGGCACCCAAGTACAAAGACTCCGATCCCGAGTTCCCAGGTGTTAACACAATAAGAATGCATATATCCTCATTTAGATTCAAATTCATTTCACACACAGATAATCAAAGTAGTGCAATTTGAATTAGCAGATCCGAAGCGAGGTAGAAATATCAATAAATTCAGAAATATAGGGCTAAGAGTTAAAAGTACAGTTTCAATTGTGATGATCACCCAAAATGGGATTATACAAACCACAATTCACAATATACATACCCAAGACAGTTAAAGTGTAAAGCCTTCAGTTTACACCCAATTCTCCAAAACATAACGGCGTTGGCACAACCCGATATAAGCCTACTTGCCTAAGGCCTCGATAGAACCTGCATCAAAAATATGCCTGGTTGGTGATTTAAAACACTGTCACGGGTGGGAGTGAGTAGCTAACTTAGTGGTTCCATTAGTTCTAAGTTACACGTGCTATCGACACAATCAACGCAGTTAATGATAAATAAGAAATCAAACAATTCATAAATACTCTTGTTAAATGTGCATATGAAGATATGACATGATGCATGCCCTTTCCAAACAACACTCCCCCAAACGCAACTCCGACCACCTGTTTTGCAAATGACAACACTTCCTCATCATGCGACAACCACGCCTGTTTGCCACATTCTAATCTAATGCAATGCAATGAATGATCATGTTAGCCAAGTAATTATTAAGTTCAATTTATTTAGCATATTGACGAAGCTAGGATACCGATATTATATCACGAGTTCTTATCCAGATATGTGGCTCGTTGTCGCACATAGCGACTCTTTACCAGTGTCCCTTGATCCAAATTTAGGTGTCACCCATTTATCTCATAAATCAACAATTCCAAGGGTACGGTATGATACCTAAATGTATGAGAATCAACCTGGTATGGGTCATCACCCAAACTGAGTATGATCACTTAGTTTTAAGGTGCGGGCTTGTCACATAAAATCAAATTACCATAAGGAAATGGTTCGTTACCCAATTCCATTCATGCTCATGTCGTTCGAACGGTACTCTACTATGCAACCATCGGTTAGGTAATTTGACGGGGGCCATTTGAACAATGGTCTATCACCTCCATCAGTGCTCACTGGTCACTATGGGGAGGCTCGTCACCCTAGCATAAACCGACAGCTCGGACACGGTGTCCCATACCACCATGCCCGGCTCATGAGTCTTAGTAGGATCGTATCGCATTAACAGTTATGAGTGGACACATCCATTGAGAACGGGGTATCCTAGATTCCATTTAGTCTTGTCATACATTGTGAACATACACGATCAATCAGCTAGTGGGCTAATTTGATTAACCTAGGAGAACCACGACACAACCGGCATTGGGTGCAAGCAGCCTGTGTAGTCCAGTTACTACCGGTCATCCATGTCCAACCCAAGTCGATCGAATAAGCCTAGGGTGGCTGCCCTAACTCGGGCCACCCGTTGATTTGGGCGATTTACCGACTGACCCAACATCGTAGAAATTCTAAGCATCACTGTGAACTAAACACTACATCATGTGATTATATCATACATACTACTACGCAATGACCTATGCATTTCATCAAACATGTAAGTTTCAATAGAGCAATACATTTACTTAGGCATTTCATCAAACATGTGAGCAACAATAGAGTAATACATTCATTGGAGCATATAATCAAACACGTGAGCATCAACAAATCAACACATTCAATGTAGAGTTCAATCAATCATGTGAGCATCATTAGAATAACACGTTTAATCACTTAGGCATTTTATCAAGCATGTGAGCATGCATAGACAAGCAATGACACATATTACAATCAAACACAAAATATGAACATGCTAGCTATTTACAAATCATTCACCACAACAAATCATTAACTGAGACTCTCAAGGGTCGATAAATGGAAACCTAGACATAATAATCCGCACTTTGTGACGTTTCACTCAATCATGTTGCTCATTGGGTTAGAGTTTTGAGAAAGATCATTGAAATACCTAAGCGGCATACAAGCTTGTGAGAATGGGGATAAACAAGTATTGAACCCCTAGATTACAAGTGGAATTCAACTCTTACCTCCATTTATTATCGGAAAAACTCCGGCGATGATTCTTGTTACGGCGAGGCGGCTATATATGAGATGTGAGGGCGGAAGTGCACCAACACCCATAACTCAAGCTCTCTCTCTTCTCCTTTCTCCTCTTTCTCTTTTCCCTTTCTCCTCTCTCTTATCCCTTTCTCCCTTTTTTTTCTCTTGCTCTAAGGCATGAAATTCGTATGGGAGGAGGGGGTGCCCAAATAAGGCCTTTATATACTGTCAGATTTGGTGTAAATGGCCCTGACGGCTGGGTTTTTACTATACTAGCCTTAGGGGAGGATTTTTCTAACCTGTAGGGCCCATTATGGGATGTACATGCTGATATACACCGTAGGATATTTAACTCTAGTGATGATCTACGTATGGATATGATCGGCCCGCCGTTTGGATGCACCGATCGACAGATATGATTAGAAGTTTGTTCAACGGTCACCGATAGTCGATCGGGACCGCGATTATACAAATATGAGTATGGAAATATTCTTAACTTGTACCTTGAGTTTGGTTGCGATCTAACGGTCAGAAAGCCATAACTTCACGAAAGAGCAAAAAGTCTATTTCACTTAAGTTTCACGCTTTAGCCTAGGGTATTTGCGCATTTCAAGCACTCAGCCTCTGGCCCAAGTTGTGTAGTTCTGGGTACTATCTTGATTCTCCACCCGTGATAGATGTCAAGCTCAATGAGATGGACATTATTTTATAGTTTCAGGTTTAATGGGTCACCAACGAGTGGTCTAGAGTTTGTTTGGATAATCAAGGCATTTCTGTAATGAATTGGGTATCGATATTTCTCGTGCACAATCATAAGGGTTAGAATTGGCTAAGTTCATAATGTGGCCTATTTATAATTAGCGAAAATGGCGATTCGATCTTAATAACCGTAAACCATTGGTTTTTAAGCTAACGGAGTAACTGGATTGATTTAGTATGTTAATTAAGATTCGACCCCTACTTGTTTCGGTTTTGGGTAGATCTTTATTTAGTTACATTTGTCTCGATTAGTTAGTAATAAGTCGGCTAGATTTGGACCCTATGTGAACGAATTATATGGCTAAACTCAGTGTTTAAGTGATCAGCAGGATTTGTTGACTTCCTACGGTTGATTGATCAGATTTGTGCAGTTCTTTATTAGTACCATCAATGTATAAGCTAACATCAAGTGTTATCGGTCAGTAAGTGGCAACATAAGTTAATCCTAATGAAAATTTTCAAGGGTTTTTGAAAATCCAAAATAGCGAATATCCAGGACGTTACAAATCAGCAGTGCACGCAAGTTTTACATAAGTGCGGGTTTTGTTTTTATTATGTATGGATGTGTATAAAAATGCTTGTAATATGCAATTAGGATAGTCACAAGAGTGCTTAATGCAGAAAAACAGTTTTGAAGGGGATCTAGGGTTTTCAAATCTGTAAGTTGTACCATCTCTTGTAATTTTTCTGATATAGTGGATTGATCGTCGCTTTGTGTTGTGGTTTATTCTTGCAAGGATTTTTCACATAAAAATATCTATGTTCTCTATCGTTGCTTGTTCTTTTTCGTTCTTTATTGTGTGTTTGATCCTGTCTGAGGTTACTTCTATGCATATTAAGGGGTTTAGTGCCCAACAAGTGCTATCAGAGCATATGTTAGGTTATCAGATTGAATCTGAAAACATGTCATCGAGAGGATCAAATATGTTGTTCGAAAGAGAAGTTCATAGGTAAAAATAACTTTGAACTATAGAAGTTGAAGATGAAAGCCCTCTTAGTTCAGTAATGGCTGCAGCATGTGTTCCTTGGGAAAACAAGACGTCCGGAATCTATGAAGAAAAAGAATTGGGAGGTACTTGATTAGAGGACGATTATCAAAATTCAATTGTGCTTGGCCGATGAAGTCATGTATAATGTTATTGATAAGATGACTACCACATGATTGTAGGCGAAGTTGGAGAGCATCTATATGACGAAATTGCTCTCCAATCATCTGTATATGAAGAGACAGTTCTACACTCTAAGGATGGCAGAAGGGTCAGATCTCTCTGAGCATATCAAATTCATCAACAAACCAGTTTGTAAAGTGACAAGTGTGGAGGTGAAGATCGATGGAGAAGAAAAAGTCCTAATTTTGTTGATGTCTCTCCCGGAGTCCTATGAGTACCTGGTGGATACTTTATGTTATGGTAGAGATGCCTTGGACATCGACATCATTATCTTAGCCCTTCAGTCAAAGCAGTAAAGAAAGAATAGTGGAGATATAGGTACTTTTATGGATACATTGTTTGCTTAAGGAAGACATCTAAGCAGGAGAAGGGGAAGTCACGATATAAGTCCAAGTTAAAGGGCAAAGGCAAGTTGAAGTGTTGAAATTGTGACAGGATGGAAAATGTGAAGAATGATTGTCAAAATCTCAAAACCCAAAAGGAGGAGAAATCAAATGATTCGTGAATAAAGCTAATTCAGCGGAATCAAGTGAAGGAACAAGTGATTGTGATGTGTTGTCGGTGTCCAAGGTCTATCACCTATATAATGACTGAATTTTGGATACGAGGGCATCGTACCATATGTGTCCTCATTAAAGTTGGTACACCACATATAACAAGTATGATGATGGCATGGTTCTTATGGACAATGATCATGCCTGTAAGATGATAGGAATTGATTCACTTCGCATCGAAATGCTTAATGGGGTGGAGCGTACTCTGACTGATGTGAGACACGTTCTGGATTTGAAGAAGAATTTGATATCTTTGTTAGCTTTAAATGCACTCGTGTAAATTCGTCAGTTATGAATGTATCCTGAAAGTTTCAAAATGGGCACTCATTATTATTAAGGCATAAATGAGTACAAATCTTTACAGGTTTATCAGTAATACTTTATCGGATGAAGCTGCAGCATTTAGAGCGAAGTCCACGTCGGCACATTTGTGGCATGCATACCTAGGCCACATGAGTGAGAGTGGTATGAAGGTACTTCTTGATCATCAGTTAATTCCTCGTTTTAAAAGTTTTGATTTAGATATATGTAAGCATTGCATATACGGTAAACAATCAATGTTACCTTTTAAAATGAGAAAACATGTTAATAAAGGTCGACTTGACTATGTACATTCGGATGTGTAAGACCCGTCACCCATTATTTCCGGAAGAAGGTCGTCATTCTTTGTCATATTCATTTATGACTTTTTTTTTTTATAAAGGTGTGAGTTTATTTTATAAAACATAAATAAAATGTTTTCATTACTTTAAAGATATGGAAGGCAATGGTCGAAAAACAGACAGGGCGGAAGTTAAAAATTATGAGGACTGATAACGACGATGAATTTATTTTTGGAGAGTTTAATCAATATTGTAAAAATGAGGGAATCATGAGGCACAATACAATGAGGTATACACCAGAATATAATAGTGTGGCCGAACGTATAAATCAAACTCTTTTGGAAAGAACTCGAAGTATATTGAGTAATGCTAGGTTGGGTAAGGAGCTACGGGCTGAGGCCGTCTCTACGACTTGCTATTTAGTGAATCGATTTCTATGTATACTCATTTATTGTAAAATTTCAGAAGAAGTATGGAGTGGTCACGTGGTTGATTACTCAGGGTTGCAGATATTAGGTTGTAATGCTTACTCTCATGTACCATCAATTGAGAGAGATAAGCTACACTAAAGGGCGAAGAAGTGTACATTTACTGGCTATGGTGATGGGGTGAAATGATATAGAATGTACGACTGGGTTTCATGAAAAATCATATTTAGCCGGGACATTAAGTTTGATGAAGGTTCATTGTTTAAGAAGAATGAGCATAAGAATATAAAAAAAAAAAATTAGCAATTGATATTAAAACAAACAAAGGTGAAATACTTGAATAAATTGTGCTACAAATTGAGGTATATGAAGAGGTGGTTGTACCACCTATCAAAAGAAATCAACCAAGGGATCACAAGGTACCGTTGAGAAACAAGGATGACTCTAATGTTGCATTTACTCTCATTGCATATGAAGGTGATCCGTATACTTTTCAAAAAGCACTTAAAGATAGAGATGTAGAGAAGTGAATGGTAGCAATACTTGATGAGATGGATTCTCTGTACAAGAATGAAACGTGAGAGCTGATGGAGCTTACCGTTGAGCAGAAAGCAATCGGTTCCAAGTGAATTTATCAGAAGAAACTAGATAAACCAAAGGGTCATGCTCAGAAGGAAGGTGTCGACTTCAGTGAGATATTTGCACTAATGGTCAAGCAAGTATCTATCATATTTGTATTGATCACGTTGGTTGTCTAATATAATCTTAAACTGGAACAGTTATATGTGAAAACTGCGTTTTTACATGGGAAACTATAAGAGCAGATATACATGAAGCAACCTAAAGAGTTAGAGGTGCAGAGAAATGAGAATATGTTTTGCACATTAAAAAGGTCATTATACATCCTGAAATAGTCACATAGGCAGTGTGGTATAAGAGGTTTGATTCTTTCTTATTGAGCTAACAGTTTATCAGAAGTGAATTTGATCATTGTGTTTATCTTAAATCATCGAGTGATGGGAATTTCATTATTCTGGTGTCGTATGTTGATAATATGGTTATTGCTAGTTGTAACATGTTTGAAATTAACGTATCGAAGGCTCAGTTATTTAGGACATTGGAGATAAAAAATTTAGAGGCTGTAAAAAAAGATTTTCGGTATCGATATATACAAAGACGTAAAAAGGAACATGTTATGATTGTCTCAGAAGGAGTATCTTGAGAAGGTCTTGCTTAATTCTGGACTTGAAAAAGCTATAAACCGGTTAGCACACACCACCCTGCTCACTTCAAGCTTTATTCGGAGTAATGTCCTACATCAGATGAAGAAAAGCGGTATATATATCGTGTGCTCTACTCGAGCGTGGTTAGCAATCTTATGTATGCCATGGTCTATACAAGATTAGATATTTTACATGCAATGAGTGTTGTGAGCAGATATATGTCAAACCCTGGTAAGTAACATTGGAATACAGTGAAATGGTTACTTCATCGCATACAAAGTACGACAGACTACATCTTGACATTTAAAAATTCCGAGGAGAAACCTGTAGGCTCTGGATGCGGATTATGCAGGGAACATAAACAATAGTAGATTGACTTTCAGTTACTTGTTTGTGCTAGCGGATGAAGATATTAATTGAATGTCAAAGCTTCAGTTTGTAGTTACTCTTTCTACAATGAAAGCGGAGTATATAGCAGTTATAGAAGATGTTTGGTTGAAAGGGCTTTAGAAGCAAGTCATGCATGTGCATTGTGACATCGAGGTTGCTATCAGTTTCATTCCCGAACTAAACACATTGATGCTCGTCATCATTTTATTTGGCAAATGCTAGATGAATAATGTGTTGCCCTTGAGAAGATTCACACTAGCAATAATCTAACAGACATACTTATAAAGGTTGTTCCTGCAAATAAGTTAAAGTTTTGCTTGACTTATCTTAGCTTGGTAAAGAAGATATGAAGACGGAATGTGCACAAGAAGCAACGATGATTGTATTACTATTGAATATTAAAGATGGTGATAGCAACTTGGAGTAGTGAATATAGAAGATTGAAGCTACGGTGGATATCGTTGATCAAGTGCCTTCAATTTGTTACTAGAATAGAGTTTTCGATTTAATCGACATGGTGTAATTTGATCGAAATATTTCGAAAATTCATATTTAATTGCTGGAAGTTGCCGATTTGATCGATGGTCTATTGAGTCCTATTGATTTGATCGACAATACGAGCAAGTTCTGTGCAAGTGCATGTTTTGCTTCTAGTTATATACGAAAGTGAATAAAAATGCTTGTAATACACAATTAGGGTTATCATGAGAGTGTTTAACAAAAAAAGAGGATTTTGAAAGAGATAAAGGGTTTTTAAATCTATAAATTGTTTCATCTCTTGTAATTATTCTGATATAATAGATTAATCGTTACAAATGATTTTTTCCTATAGGGATTTTTCACATAAATTTTTCTTTTTACCATATGTTGTCTCTTGTTCTTTTTTGTGCGTTCGATTCTATCTAAAATTGTTTATTAAGAAATTTCAACGCCCAACATAAACCTGATGATGTGGCCCTTGAACTTCTTGCCCATTGCCCATTGGTCATGTCCCAGTCTGACCCCATATGCGTCTGATGCAAAGAAATAGTCCAACACTCAAAACTATTATCCTTCAAAGGCTTAGACCTTTAATAACATATCTTACTTATAAACAAATTAAATTTCTCGTTGGACTATTCTCAAGTCAACGTACACAACAGATAAAATAATTTAAGTGATTTTTTAAAGAAAAATTTTGAAACACCCAAAGTTTTAAAACCAATTTAAAATTACAAAAGAGAAAATGAGATGGGAGTTTGCAAAATACATTCAAATGCACAATATAAATTGCCATTTAGATCAAAACTGCATTTCACCCTGGTACTTTGCTGATATTTTTGTCGATTGGTTCTGATTTTGAATTTCCAATTGAATTAGCTGGGATTTCTGTTTCTGAATTGATTAGTACAATCTGGACCGTCCAAATCATGCTTTGTTTACTTTTGATTGTGTGCGCCTCTCAAGAATCATTTTTGACAGAAGAATCCATACCAACCTATAAAAAAGGAAACTGGATGGTCCAGATTAATCATGTGTAAAATGTCTGATCATTAACTAGGACCGTCCATCATGTACCTTGGATTGCTCCAGATTCAATAATCACTTTAATTGAAGGACTGGAACCATCCGATCAGTGGTCAGGGAAAAAAGTTCTCAGATACTCTTGAAGAATTTTTTCCTTAATCATTTACGGTTTACATCATAGCAACATCACCCAGACGAACCAATGGTCTTTACAATGGCTGAGTTCATGCCCACAGACTCTGATGTATGGGCCCGGGGTGACTCAGCTCTCGCCGTGGTTCTTAAAATTATAAGGAAAAGAAAGAATTTTTCTTTTAATCAGTACCATTGAAACAGTAGGCCCCACGATGAAGATCATATAGGACAAAAATCCGGCGCGGTTTTGGTGGATCCCACCAGGTGGGCGGTGCTTTACTGTGGGGCCCACTTTGATGTGTGATTCTTATATCCATGCCGTCCTTCTGCTTTGACAGCTCATTTTAGGGCATGATCTAAAAAATGAAGCAGATCCAAATCTCAGGTGGACTACATCACAGGAAAAAGTGTTGATTGAATACCCACCATTAAAAACTTACTGGGTGCCACCAGATTGTTTATTAGCCATCCAACCTGTTGATAAGATCAAAAAGACCTGGATGAAGGGATCTCACAAATATCAGCTTGACCCAAAACTTCTATGGCCTACGAGAAGTTTTTAATGGTCGGTCACCGTTGTTTCCTTTGTTGTGGTCCACCTGAGATTGGATCTGTTCATTTTTAGGGTCATGCCCTATAATGAGCTGTCAAAACGCATGTACGTTGTGGATGTAAGGAACATACATCACAGTGGGCCCCACATACATCCCGGATCCACCGAAGCCGTGCCCACACAAATCAGGCCGGCCCGCTCATCCGGTGGCCCGCACCATTGGATCGATAGAAAACTGATGATCCTAGTCATCTTACAAGTCGGGCCTACTTTGTGAATGGATGAGATGATAGAAGGGCTAGCTCGATGGTGGGCCTATTGATTTCATGGTTCTTATTTTCTAAATAAGTGACACGCTGACAGGGAAGATGGACAAATCCCAGCCATTGGATCTGTGCACTGTCACCCATTGCATGCAGAGGAATGATCACATACCCTGACAACAGGTTAAGCTCGCCATGGGGCTCATACATCATACATCTGAGCGGTGAAAGATGTTTAAATCATCGCTAAGGTAAACTGTGGTGAAAATCATATTAATCCAATCGGTAATAGGGGCCACGCCTATATTGGAGTAAGATCGTTGGCCGTCCATTTTTCTTGATGGTGTGGCCTAGTGAATCAGTGGATCAGTCTGATTTTCACGCCAGATGATCCTCATAGTGGGTCCCACCTATTGCAAGGCTTGGATGTCATACACGTGTGAGATGTTGGCGGAAAAGAAGTTGCAGTGGCAGGAGTTGTGGGGTAGATAGCATGTATGTGAAAAAAGTCTGATCACTAGGGATGGATGATCGTCCCAGAATCTGTCTAGATAGGAAGATCCTAACCATCCATTCTCCAGCCTTTTCTAGTTGACCAAGGTTATATTTCATTTGCGACTAGGGTTGAAAGTTGGGCCGGTTGAACCTGCCAGACTAGTGACCCAACAACATTGGGTTGGGCATGGGCACGATGTATTAGGTTTGGTCTCAAGCTTGGGCTATATAAACACCCACACGATGAAACTTGGGTGAGGCTCGAGGCTCGAGCTGAGGTTTCGAGTTGCCCGATCTAACCCAAACCCAAGCAATGTATATAAGTCACTTATAAATGATAATTGAGTGTGGATCATTTATGTTGAAGGCAAAAGAAATTTCAGTACCACTGGGTCTAATTGGTCCACGTCATTGGTGATGAGTCAAGCTACTAAGATATGCTAGAGTTCTCTCCTAAATAGATAGCCTGCTACACAACGCGGCTTTTAAAATAGTTGTCTTACATTTTAGCTTGGTTATATATATATATATATATATATATATATAACTATACAAAAAATAAAATGTATATTGAAATATAATAGGCTAATATAATAACAAAAATATTAGCATATATTCACCTGACCAACCTGACTAACTCTATTGAGCCCGCCTGTGTTTGGCTTGGTTTGAGAATTGTCAGCTCGAGGTTGGATTGAGTTAGGGTTGAGATATAGCAACCTTGGGTTGAAGTAGAGTTGAACACTAACCCGGGCCAACCCATCTGACTTTCAGCCCAATTTGGGACCATAGTAACAGGACACCCAAGTGAGATTGAGAAAAATGGACGGTGGATAAAAAGACACGATAACAAGAGGACCAAACTGCCCTTGTTCTCCGATGGGAGATAGCGGGTCTGACTGAGTTCACTCAGGTCGAGTTAGCCTTTTCACTCGACTCTGCCCTGCCTTTCAAGACGTGTGTTCTCCATGCGCAGCGGGTCTGGCCGAGTTGACTCACGTTAGTCATATCGAATTCGTCCGTAAAAAACCAGGTTGCTCTCATAACGCGGATTGCGTGTTGAGCCCAACTCCACGGAGCTACGTGGTTAACCCAAGACTCTGTGGGGCCCACCGTGATGTTTATGTTTTATCCATGCCGTCCATCCATTTTTCCATATCGTTTAGGATGCAAACTCAAAATTGAAGCATATCCAATGCTCAAGTTAACCACACCACAAGAAATAGTGAGGAATGAACGCCTACCGTTGAAAACTTCCTGGCCCACAAAAGTTTTGTATCAAGCTGATATTCTTGTTCTTATTTCATCCGGGACTTTGTGACCTTGTTAACAGGTTGTATTGTGGGCCCTAGGAAGGTTTCAACGGTGGACGTCACTATCCCACTGTTTATTCTGGTGGGGTTCACTTGAGATTTGAGTATGCTTGAAATCTAGGCTCATGCCCTAATATGAACTGGGAAAACGTATGGACGGCGTGGATAAAACACATACATCACAGTGGCCCCACATAGTCCTTACACTACGTAGCTCGGTTGTGTTGTATTCACCGCGCAAACCGCATACCATCATTAAAAAGGCCACACCATTGGAACCAATGGACAATCAACAGTCTGACTCAACGTACAGGTGTGGCCCCACGTAAGACTGATTTTTGAGAAAGGTCATCTTGATGGTGGGGCCTTCCGTTTATGGTGGCACCGAAGTTCTGCAAAAGGTGTTATGTCGGCGTGAAAAAGGTGCTATATCATCAGTTCTCGACTACGGACTACCTTTATCCTCACCTAGCGTAACAAAGCTCTTGACCAATCCAACGGCCACCCATCGTTTCAGTCACGAATCCCCAGCCGTCTGATTCTCCTGACCAATTGATCTTCTCCAAAGTAGAGGGACGCGGAATGATTGCGTTCTACCCCCGCCCGTCTTTAGCCATGAGGGAGCAGTTCTGTGGGAGTGCCCACCGTGATGTATCTTCATTATCCACGCCGTCCATCCCTTCTCTCATAGTATTTTAATGTACGTGCATAAAAAATTATGCAGATCCAACGTTCAAGTGGACCACACCATAGATGACTCTTGCATTTAATGTAATCCAACCCAAACAAAAAGTGAGCATTGGATGTACTTCATTTTTGTGCTTATATGTACGACATGGATAAATAGATACATCACGGTGGGCCCGCCCACAGAACTGCCCGTTCGTGGCTGGAGGCGGGCGGGGGTAGGACACAACCCGCGTGCAAATTAGGAGCATTGTACTCTAGCACGCTGACATTTTTCAGCGTAACATAATTTACTACGTGGCCCGCACATCCTCTTGAAAACGGCCGCGGCTTGCGTATTGAGTGAACTCCGTGGGGCCGTTACGAGGATATATATATTATCCACACCGTCCATCCGTTTTACCGGCTGACATGAGCCTGTTTTCACCGCCTACGGATTTCTTGATCATCCGGGCCTGAGATGACGACAGAAGGAACGGAAGTTCACTGATGCTAAGTATAAGTGATTAGTTTGATTTAGTTTTATCTTTTGAGCCGTGCTATATATTTTCAAGAGAGCTAGAATGACATCTATGGTGTGTTAGAATGTTCTGGAGTCACTACTAGTTAAACTGTGGCTTCAAAATCTACGATCGACCAGAATCTGTACAATTGCCGAATAGATTAGAGGTCCAAAATCTGTATAATTGCCGAGTAGATTAGAGGTCCAAGGAACCTTTTATTAGAATAACCCATATACTGATCTGCACCATAATGATGGATAAGGGTCATGATTACAGAAAAGGAATGGATAGACACCATTTTTCTCTTGTACACCTGTACGATTTATACTTAGCATGGTTTTATTAAATGTTTTAGGGATTTTAAAGATCTTTATTGTGTATTTCCAATCGGATCACCGTTGAGCTTAGTCCAAGAGTCTCTGTTGTGCATTTCAAAGAGGATCATCGTTGAGCTTACTCTAATGATCTCCATTGTGCATTTCAAGAGCACCCATCTACCATCCATAGTGTCCCATTGGCGATCATAATGTCTAGGTGCAATCCATAATTAACCAGGTGTGATCTAAAGGCTCTATATGTGATCTCGATGCTCATCAGTGATTGAAGTGTGATCCCAATGCCCATCGGTGATCCAAAGACCCCATCAGCAATCCAAGTGACCATAAATCTCATTAGTGATCCAAGTGAGATCCCAATGTCCATCGGCGATCCAAGTGTGATCCCAATGCACATCGATGATCCACATAGCCCCATCAACAATCCGTATGAAATTCCAATGTCCATCAGCAATCCACAGATTCCCATCGACGATCGTAGTGTTCCATCGGTGATCCACACTACATATGCTAAAAAAAACCCACATTGATATTGAAAATGACATTAACCTTCTATTGAGGGGGACTATCAGACTCTCCTCTCTCTCACAAGCTCCCACTATTGATACCCAACCCAAAAAAAAAAGTAACTATGGAGGGGGCCCACCACACTCTCCTCAATTTTACAAACTCCCACCATTAATACCCACAAACAAAAACAAAAATAATATCCAAAAAGCCATTATTATCCTTAAATAAACCTACAATTGGCCACCATAGTTTATACGTTGGAGAGTGATAGAAAATCTTTAAAAAACACTCATTTTTCACTCGGAGAGTGTAGCGAGTATGTCGGACTGTCGTCGGAGTGTCACCAACATGTGTAGTGGACTCCCGTACAAACTTTCAACTGTCATGGAAGCTTTGGCTTTTCGTGGTTACCTCCTGGAAAAATAGAGAGAATGAAAAGAAAAATGGAAAATGACTCTCCTGCGGCAAGGCCCCACAGTAAAGCCCTTTCGGATATCTTATGTGGAGCTCATTTGCTTGGCGTTAAGTAAATTCACCTCGTCCAAATGATAGAGATTTTAATTTCATGTTATTGGCCCGAGTTTGAAGGCCTCATCACCAATGGATCACACCAGATAAAACAATTTATAATAAAACAAACAACATTGATGCCATTGTGGGACATAGAGAGCTTCGATAGAAAATGGAAAAACACTCTTATGTGGTTCATGGTTGTCCAATTAATATGAATAAATTGAATTTCCAAAGGACTGGGCCCAATTATGCTTTAGTGGGACCCACATTCCCTTATTTGAAAAAAGGGTTTTCAACTTATGAGATAAAGCTACCGTCGTATGTTCCAACAGATGGTAGAAGGGCATTTTTGTCCTAAAAACTTAAAAAAGCACTTTAGGGCAAAAAAAAAAAAGAGTTATGGGAATTGTAGCCAAAACCTTTACTTTGTCTTATAAAACCCACAATAATAGGGTAGTATTCTAATAATCTTAGATAAAAAAACTCAAGTCACACCATACGAACACGACAGTGATTGAACGCCCACACTAGAAACTTCGTGGGGGCCACAAGTTTTGCACTAGGATAATATTTGTGCCTAGAGTTTATCTGAGTGGTAATAATCCCATGAACAATTTGGATAACATATAAACATCCTAGATTTCCTGTTGGCTTTAGGATGGTTTCAATGGTGGACAGTTCTGTCCCACTGTTTTGTGTTGTGTGTTCCACATGAGTTTTGGATTTCCTGATTTTTAGAGTTTTGTTCTGTTGTAGTCCTGCAAACTGATGGACATAGTGGATTTATGATGGGCATCTCTGTGGACCAAATTGTTTACACCCATTTTCAACGTCTTAATATGGACCAATGAAAATATGCGATGTGTTGACACTACGTGCTTGGTAACCATAAAAATCATACCTGCACCTCAGAACATCTTCATTTGATCTTCCTTTGGTGATATGCACTTCGTTATCAATGTGGATGCACAAACCTTAACATGCCTTTAAGGGAGAGAACCGTCACTTGCCACGTGGCCACGATTGAACAAACCAATTAATGCGGCCACGTGCATGACACGTCTATAAAGACTCACCAAGAGATAGAATCCTATTAAGGATCCGGTTATGATATACTCGGTAAGGTTATCTCTCATAGTTCTTTTAAAATGAAAGATTTTTTCAGAGACGTTCAGAGAATTTCCTACAGTCGCGAAGATCCTGAATGTTCGAAGATTAGGCTAATATCCAAGTAAATCCAACTATAGTTTGGTCACAAATTAGGAGAGAGCGAGCATTGGGTAGATCAGGTCCAATTTCGTACATCAATTGAAATTAAGAGAATGGGAGAACTTGACGAAAGATTTGATTCGACTCGTTCGATAACAGATCGGTATTAAAGTGGCCCCAGTCTATCTAATCCCTCTAGCACTCCAAACCAACAAGGGAGCAAGCGTTCAAGTTAAATGTAAGAGGTGGGCCATTAGACGAGTAGCCATGATCAATTTGAGGTCTTGATTGATCCCAAATTCAATTAGTGGGCTACGATCACCTCCTATAAAGGGATCAACTATGAAAATAAGATACAAGAAGCCATCAGTTTCGCATCTATCCGAAGATCTTCCTACTCGGAATGCATGACGAATACGCGAAAGATACAGGATCAAAAAGGAAACTCAACAGAGGTTTAGCCACCTCTACAACTTATAAAAGGAGCACGCAAAGAAGAGCTCGAGACCCCATGCCAAACACATCTACTTTTTACAATTCATCTATCATTTATAATCTATCTTTACTTTTATCTTAGTATAGCTTAACCTTAGCTCTAGCATAAATCACTACTATCCAGCTTTCATGGCTAGAGTAGCGTAAGATTAGATTAAATGTCAATGATCCTAAGTTATTGGATCTTGATCAATTGAGTTCTTAGTTGGGTGATCACATCTCTTTAGTCACATTCTTTTGATATTTGCCTTGATCATCTGTTCTTATATACAAATTATGTATTTACCTTTTGTTTATTTATTTATTTTTGGTTGTTTTGATACTTTATCGATTTTAATGGGTTATACGTTTGAATATTAATAAAATTGATATTATTTAATATTCTTTTTATTTATTTGTTTATATCTATTCCCTTGAAGAGTATAATTTTGAATGACTAGTGAAAGAGCAAGTCATTAGTACGCAGGGCAAAAATATTTCATTTAAAAAAGCTAACCTTCACCTTTTTACAAGTCGCCGAATTGTTGTTCACAATTTCTTGAGTTCGCTTTTTTCACCATTTCCCTCGCCATTCATTGAATTTGGGGATTCGTTTGGACGGACGTTTTCTTTAATTAACATTTTATGGCGCATGAGCATCATCCACAGGAATCGCCTGAGTCTGATATAACTAGTTTTATCCACGTGGATAGTATAATCCTCAATCTGGGCCGTCCGTTGAGTCTATCTCCCTCTTGATTGGCCATCTTTGAAAAATCGCTACAGCAGTAGTTTTAGAAACTTGGATATAGTAATCATCCATCTGGACCATCTATCAAGTTCATCTCACTCTTCATGGGCCATTTCTCAAACATTCACTCATCATGCGATCCTAACCATTAGACCGTTTGTTTTTCTTTTTGTAATTGTCCAATCCAAACCTGCTAATCGGACGGTTAGAATCATCCCATCAAATGGTTCCAGCAAGACATTCTTCAGCTAAGTGGGTCCCACTGGGTACACTGACCATCCAAACTCATGTTAGGCTGTTATTTCGTGGTGGGTTTTCCAGCGTCCGGCCACCGCGTGGATTAGCTTTAAAAATACGCCAGATGACGTGCTGAGCCATGCGAACCGTCCATCTTATAATTGTACTCTTTCGGCCAAAATTGCTCATTAGAGACCCTACATGATCGTTTCAAGAGGTGGCTTATTAATTGGATGGTCCAAATTCCAGGCATTCATCCCAGACGCAGATTTCCAGTTCCTGCGCTGGGAACCTAGGTGGGGCCCACCGTGATGTTTGTTAGAAATCCAACCGTTCATCCGTTTTGAAAGCTCATTTTAGGACATGTGATTAAAATTGAGCCGGATCCAAGACTCAAGTGGGCCATATGAGAGGGAACACTGGGAAAGAAATGCCTACCGTTCCAACCTTCCTAGTTCCACCTTGATGCTTTTATGCCATCTAAACCGTTTATAAGATCGTTCTCACTGGGATGAAATGAGAACACAAAAAATATTATACTGATACAAGACTTTTGTGGGCATACGAATGTTTCAACGGTGGCTGTTCAATCCCCACGGTTTCCCCTTGTATGGCCCACTCGAGTCTTGTATCCGGCCCATTTTTCGTCGCGTGTCCTAAAATGATCTTGCAAAGTAGATTGACGGGGTGGATTTCTCACAAACATCATGGTGGGCCACACCTCGGTTCCCAGCGCAGGGCGTCCATTCGCCCCTCGAGAGGAATGACGGCATGAACCGCTGAGTGTACGATATGTCCCATCTGTAACCGACAATCTGTGTCATATGCTCATTCATCAGGACCGTTCAATAGATTTGCTACCTCTCTCAATGGACCACTGTTGAAAAAGGCATCACGTTATGATACTTCCTTTGATGAGATTTTTGGGCCATAGGCAATCTAAGAGTTGTCCAATAACGTGATCTTTTCCCCAGGCTATTGATTAGACGGCTAGGATTGTCCAATAACGTGATCTTTTCATGGCTGCCCACCAATGGATGGTCCAGATGGACCACTTGAATGTTAGCGTGCCCCAATGCAAGTAGTTGCTTTGGATATTTTCTTTCCATACATTTTCCATATTCAAATGATCGGAACCGTTCAACAGGTAGGGCCCACTGTCTACTGCCCTAAGGCTGAAAATCGTAAGAACAACTGATCCTGACCATCTGATCTAATTGAATTCTCATTTTAAACATCCATTCGGTGGCACCAGTTTGATTGTGAGGCCCATGCCATTGTTGAAAGTGCACAGGCCTTACACGTGGAAACGAGGAACGTGTATGATATCCCAGCCACTTGTCAAGCGACCCTGCTGTCAAATCTGGCCGTTGCAATCATCACGAAGGACAGCCGTGGTACAATTTCAAAATATACACGTGGCCAGCCCTACGATCTGCATGCTTTCGAGACGTAAGATGTACCTGCTGTGGACTATCTTCTGAGAGGCTCCGATGTTTCTCACGTGTGCCTCACTTTTCACACGTGAGATGGTTACACAACCATTTGTCCCACCCCGCAGTACTGAAGAAGAGAATCATGCGATCCACTGACTTAAACAGTCCCGCGAGACACCGCATTCCTCCCAAAAATAATAAAAAATCAAACCCAAACGATATTTTTCCGGACCTGTTTAGTGGCCCGAGGCATAATAAAAAATGGTAGTCCTCAGACCACACCAACATAAATGAGGCCCACCTCGGTTAATGGTTAAGAATTCATTTGGCGAACCACGGCGTGTATGGCCCCAAACAAGTTCAAAATATCGATCGCACGTGCGATCATTTAGGACATGTGCTAACCATTGGCATCTTTTAAGTTTTAATAGTCCAATCAACGACCAGGAAGGGACCGACAGGACCATCCAAAAGCTGGATTTTCGAACCATGAGCCATACATGCTGGAGCCCACTGGATGAACGGCTCTAAATGATAGATCCTGGCCCGCATTTGCATTTAGGATTTGTAGTCCTTCGGACTACCATCCGTTTTCTATATTTTTGGCCTCGTGCTAACGTGGCAACCGATGCGATTCCTGCGGCCCTTCGTATATAAATCGAGTCTCGGTAGAAAAGGGGGAGAGGGGGGATTAGGGTTCGTTTTTCTCTCTTTTGGGGTTCCTAGGGTTATCGTGTCCCCCATGGCGCAAGGTAGCAGATCGAGCGGCGTTGTGAAGTGGTTTAACGGCCAGAAGGGCTTCGGCTTCATAACGCCGGACGACGGTGGGGAAGATCTGTTCGTCCATCAGTCGTCTATCAAATCTGACGGCTACCGCAGCCTCGCTGAGGGGGAAGCCGTCGAGTTCGAGATCGAGCAGGGCGATGATGGACGGACCAAGGCCGTCGATGTGAGTGGGCCCAACGGATCCTCCGTGCAAGGAGACCGGAGGGGTGGGGGAGGCGGCGGTGGCGGAGGCGGCCGCAGCAGCGGAGGCCGGGGAGGTGGGTACGGGTTCGGAGGTGGCGGCGGGTACGGTGGCGGTGGGTATGGCTTCAACGGCGGTGGCGGAAGAGGTGGAGGCGGAAGAGGCGGACGCGGTGGGAGGAACGGCGGTGGTGGTGGCGGGTACGGTGGTGGCTACGGCGGCAGTGGCGGAGGTGGCGGCGGAGGCGGAACTTGTTACAATTGCGGTGAGCCAGGCCATATGGCAAGGGACTGTTATCAGGGCAGCGGTGGCGGTGGAAGGAGTGGCGGCAGCGGTGGTGGGAGGTACGGAGGTGGCGGAGGCGGTGGCGGTGGCGGTGGCGGATCGTGTTATAACTGCGGGGAGCAGGGGCATTTTGCTAGGGAGTGCCCTAGTGGCTTGATGAAATGAAGTGGGTAGGTTTTTTTTTTTTTTTTCTCTCTCTCTTTTTTTTTTGGCTCTTTTTTTGGGTTCCCATCGGATATTTTGAATTGGGTTTTGGTTTTTTGGGTTGTTGGTAGTGGAAATCTGACCGTTGATGGAGGTGGGTCCGGTTTTTCTCCTTTTCTTTTTCTGCTGATATGCGTTTTTTGGACTTGTTTTTGGAGCAATCGTGCTTTGATGTGGAGGGAAGGAAAGGTTTGTTTTGTTTAGAGATTGAAATCCGTTCTCTCTCTCTCTCTCTCTCTCACTCTCTCTCTGTCTCTGTCTCTCCTTATATACATATATGGTTTTATTAATGGATTAGGGTTTTCTCTGGCTTCTATATGCGTTGATATACCACTTTTTTTTTAGTTATTCTGAGATGATTGCTTGTGAGTGTCTATCTCTGATTATTGTTGCAGTTCATGTTGGTTGTTTAATGTTATTGTTTTTTTTTTTCTTCTTTTGTATGCATTTGATTGAAGTGAGAGTGTGTGTTTGTGCATATTGGATTTTGGGATGTGAAAATTTTAATGGTTTTGCTGATTTTATCATGTATGTGATCTGTGATTGAATATCTGTCGCTGCTGATTATATCTTTTAAGTGGTATGTGATTCAATATCTATCACTATAGGGGTTTGTTTGGATTCCTGTAACTGAGGCTAACTGTAAATTATTTACAGGTAAATGTCTTACAATTTGTGTTTGGATGCTGAAAAATGCCTGTAAATTATTTTCAGTCTGTAAATCATTTTCAGGTTTCAGCCCTCTACAGGCTCTCCATTTATAGCGTAACCGCTATACATGGAAAGATTGGTTCTCTGTTTAAAGAACTTAAACAATTTACAGGTTATCTAAACACAGACAGTCATTTACCTGTAAATCATTTACAGCATACGGCCAAACAGGACAGACTGCACTTAGGTTACTTTTGGGTAGGGGATGTCCCAGTCCTATTTTGGTGGGTCCCATGCCCTTGATGTTTTTTTTTTTTCACTGCAATATAGCAGAGCTTTCCTTTGATTCAGATTTTTTCCTTGCAACTTTGAAAATTTCAATTGAAGTTGAGGAAACCGCTGCTTCAGCGCTTTTGATCCTGCTGCCCAAAAAGGATTTTGTGGGACTCCCTACCCAAATGATCCATAGAATCCCTGCTTGAATTTTGTTTCCTTTGGATTCTTTGTTTTCATACCGTTTGTGCTTGTTCATGTCATTGCTTTGGGATCTTTATCTGAAACCTATTTTGATTTTTATTGAATCTAAATATTGTTATGGATTAATTTGACTGACTGTTTCCTGTTGCATTTCATTGATTTGTGATCGTCTCGAATCTCTTTTTTTTTTTTTTTTTTTTTTACTCCATTTATAGTATGTAGCAAACATGAAGGATTTGACGTATATTTCTGTCATTGAACATTCACCCTTACACATTGGAGAAATTGTATGATCCTCAACCCGAGGATATGCTCGAGGCTTTTAGTTTGTACAAATTGGGCCCATGGTTCAGTTATTTGGACTTGTTGTGTGTTGCTTACCCAGCATTGGTGGACCATACACCAGAAATCTCACTGCCAATCTTGGGGCCTTTCTTTGCTGAATGTGTAATATAACTCTGCATTTCTTTTTCTTGGTTTCATATTGCATTGCACAATCAGGAAAGATAGCACTGCCCTATTAAAGAAAATTGTGGCATGTTCATTCGTCGTGGGGCCTAATAGGCCAATGGTCGAGATCACTGAACCATGGTCCCCACTTGTACAAACTGAAAATCCAAGAATACAATGTATATCCTCGAGTTAAAGATCATTAGTTCTTCTACCATACTCACCATATGATAATATAGTGTTTTCATTGCCATCATTATCTTGTGCTTAATTAACATTGCAACTTCAGATAATCCAATCAAACCAATACATCAATTAGCAAACTCATTAACAATTGGCTGAACAGGGGTAGGATATGTAATGTCACTTGTCAATGTTGTTTACATTTATGATTGAATAATACATGCATTGGTTGTTACCATTGTTAGCAGACAGGTCAAGATAATAGCAGCGCCTGCTTGTGCACTGAATTAGTGGGTCACCCCGTAGGAGGCCCTGGTCCTTGCAGAAATGGTGGTGGGCTTAGAGAAAGGTTGCATATTGCAGCTAATGGCTTGTTTGGCAGTGTGGATTTAGAGTGATTTGTGGGGGTTTCATTCTTTTTGGGTTTGTTTGGGAGCAATGATTTTTGAGCGTTGGATTTTAGGGGAATCAAAATCCTTAAAAAAGGCCTTTTTTTTTTTTTTTTGCATTCCCAGCTCAGAGCTGATTTGCAAAATCCACTTGATTTCACAGGTTCCAAAATCCTATTGATTCTACAGGATTTTTAATCCATGCTGCCAAATGAGCCCTAAGATCTGTTCTTGTCTGGGAGATTGTGGAAAGGAGAGTCAGCAGATGTTGGCTTGGTCCTCAAAGACCAATCCAAAACTTCCCTTTTGTTTCGATGATATCCCTCATTCTTGTCTCGAGGATGAGTACATTTCATTTGCTTGTGGAGGTAGGTTTTGACAGCTTCTGCCTTTGGAACCAATTCCCTCCAACTTGATCTCCTTTTTTTTTGTTTAAATTTCTTTTGTTATTCATGAACAGCCCAAGGCCGTCCAAGCATACAAATCAATCGGTTTTTTTCCTTTAATTCTTTTTCATTGGTGCAAACCAATTGATTTTGCTGGGGATAGGCATAACCAAGGTCATTGGAATAGACATGTTATGGTGGAGATCGTTACCAAGGTGTTCCATATCCTTTACGATAAGCCGGTAAAGGCTGACACATATAGGTAACGGCCATGACTGTTACATGATGTGGGGGTGAAACATGGCAGTTAGCTTTTTGGGACCGTTTCGTCTGTTACGGGCCGTAAAGGCCGTTATGGTGGCCATAAATGGCGTTATGGGGCATAACGACTGTTAACCCCCGTAACTGTCCTGTAATGGTCGAAAAACAACCAATTTTTTTTTTTTCAATTTAAATCCATTTTCTCTTCATTTTTTCACATTTCTCCTCCCAAAAACTTTTCTAGATCATTTTACAACAGATTTCAACTACTCTTATTACAGTTTTTAAGATTAAAACCGTGGATTGAAGTGATTTGAGCGAATAGAAGCTCTGAGTTTTTTTTTTTTTTTCAAAAAGTTGAAAATGTAGTATTTATGCCTTATTCTTGTGATTTCTAGTTCTAATGCTTGATTGTAATGTATAAACATTAGAGATATATAATCATTTTCACAAATTTACTAGATAGCCCGATACAACACTTAGAGTGGACCGTTACACTACCATAAACATGCTCAAAACAAAAAATGAACACATTCGGAATATTTACATTATTCTAAATTTTCTAGATACATTTTCAGAATATTTCGAGCAAAAGAAAATTTTCAACCATTATGGTGGTTGTAATGGTTGTTATGCCCTCGTGCCGGCAATGGTGGTGATCGTTACGGCCACTGTTATCGATACGAAATACCTTGATCTCTACTTTGCGTGAAATAGAGAGCTGATCTCTGTTATGTTACCTGTGGCAGTATCCTGGTATGCATATTGTTTATATTCCAAGACTAGTGGTCTTATACCTTGGCAGTTTCAGGAGGTGAACACATGATGCTTGGACATCATCATCATCGTCATCATCTAAGCCTTATTCCAATTAATTGGGGCTGGCTACATGAATCCTGTTCTGCCATTGCACTCCAACCTCCATAATTTCACATGATACTTGCAAAGTAGTGGAAGTTGTCAATGATTATTGCCTGCATCTATCAGAAAACCTTTTTCGTGTCATTCATCATTTCTTAGGTGTGTTTCTATCCTTCATCAACTCATTGTTCATCATCAGTGAGACTCATCCCAACTAATTGGGGTCAGCTACATGAATCCCTTTCCTCCAACTTGATAATTTTCAAAATTTGCTTCCTTTGTAGAATCCATTTGACTTCAATAAAAAATGGAATAAACTGGAAGGGATGTACTTGGAATTTTCAACCATGATAAAATCACTTCAAACTCTCTGCAACCAAATTGTTCTCATGAACCTTCTCATGCTGTGTTATTCCTTTGAATTGCTTCTTATCTATTAATGTGTCCATCTTGCTGGTTGCTTGCTTCCAACTAAAGGACCTATTTAGATTGATGGAAATAAAAAAGCAACTGAAGAAAGGAAATTGATTTTGCTCGAATGGGACGGTTTCCCTCATTTGCAAAAGAGGTCTAAGGAAATTGATTTTCTTAACCTCAGATTTCCTCAGAAAAGTGCTATTTTCTTTTCCTCTCTCAAACCAAAAGTAAAGTAACCTTTTCCTTTTCCACAGTTATCATCAGATGTGACCTTTTCCTCAGTTACCTTTTGATTTCCACTAATCCAACCAGTAGTCCTCTAAGAGGGGCCCACCACTAGACCATAAAACGACGAGGACAAAGTAGCGCAAAGCGAAGGAGAACTCGGTCATGTAACATAACTTCCTCTTGTCTGCTGTTAGTGTCACTTTGCCAACTGCTACTTCAACCATAATCCAACTTATCTATTGTGTGAGCTGTGTGATGTCACTTTCACATTGTTGAACAAGCTCTCCTAAGCTGCTGCTAGCATCACTTCGCCGACTACCACTAGAGAACTATCAACATGGGGGATATTGTTTTGCTTGTATTACCCATTTGATGATCCTGATCATCCAACTGGTAGCTGTTGAATCATCATCTTGATTCAATGTGTGAAATGAGAAGGTTAAGATCAGGTATTTGCTCCATACTCCATGGTCCCCATGATTTCTCCCCTGATCTGCCTCTGAACTATATGTATGCATGTATTGAGGGCCATCCTGAGTTAGCCGAATGCCCCCAGTTTTTGTAAATGCATCTGGTGCTGCCAATACCTTGTCCGTGTGGTAAGCTGAGTTAGTGAAAAACACCAGTTTTCTGAGGATGCTTATATCACCCCATGCATATTTTAGCATGGTTTTAGTTGGTATGGGATGTGGATGAATTTAGAAAATGTGCTTATGCTTTTGATACTACTCTGTTAGGTGGTGGTTGCTGAGAGTTGCATTCTCTAGTGGGGCCCACCCACAGATTTACGTCCTGATATTTTGTTTGGTTGGATTGATGGGGTCCTTGTGTGTGGTTGTATTTTTATTTTTATTTTTATTTTTTAATTATGAAAGTTAAAAGTTCTGAAGAAGTGTTGTGGTAGCAATGAAATATCTTTTGACAGTTTATGGTTGGGTTTCTCTTTTTCATTGAATCGATTTTATGGCAGGGTAAAACTGAAAGGACAGGGATTTTAAATGTCTGGCTGGTCTGTTTTTGAGTTGTGGGCCATCTTGGGTGGGTGTGATTTCCGTTGTTCTAAGGGTGAAGTAGTACTTCTCATGACTGTAACCCTTGGTGAACGGAGTGACCTTTTTCGGAGATATTTAGTTGCACTTATCAGGTGGGACATGAAGTGGTCAGCCCTAATTAGTTTCATTTATTAGGTGGGACATGCAATGGTCAGCCCCTAGCTGAATGCTGGGCTGGTTTATGTTGTGGACATTCATTTCTGGCCTGGGAATGATGACCCCACCTTATGATAGACCAATGATCTGTTGTTCATGGACAATGGACATGTGCTCACCTGCCCACACGTGTCATGGGCACAGAATCTGAAGAGTACGCACCTTAGCACGTGTGTCATGGGCACGGAATCTGAATGGTCCACATGATGTGGCACCCCTTGAAACCTCATCAGCTCAGCTTTCAACTTGATATAAAATTCTAGTGGGGCATAGCAAAAGGAAACAGTTTCCTCCCTTGATTTGCATTTCTCTTTGAAATGGCCCACTAGAGTTTTGGATCAGGTGGGCGTAGCGAGTTTCAAGGGGTGCCGCATCAAGTGGGCCTGCAAATGTGCATTTGATGGGTCCTCTTTAAATTATGAGATATCCCAAAAATCAGCCATAGGTAGGCCATACCATCTAAAATCATGTAAAGACATCTCGAAAACATATAAACTTGGCAGGGCCTGCCTGAGTTATGGATGCAGCCAAAACTTGGTCTGACCCCTCATCCAAGTGAGACACATAATAGATGGGTTGGAATTGTGAAACACATCTCGGTGGGCCCAATAAATGATTATGAATATTTTAATGGGAGGATAACCCCACTCAACCGTCGTATGTGGGGTGGCCCACCTAAGTCATGGATTGAATTGATTTTTAAGCCCATGGCCCACAAGTCCATCCCATGAGGTTGAGATGTGTGGGCCCCACCGTAATGCGTTTCGAACATCTACCCCATCAGTCAGATGCACCATTCCATCGTGGGCCTAGTTCTCAAAAATCAAGTCAATCCGTGGCTTGTGTGGGCCACACCACATACAGAAGTGGGAAAAGGGCCGTTCACCGTTAAAACATTCATAATCATTTTTTGGGCCCAAAGAGATGTGGTTTGCAAATCCAGCCCATCCATATGTGTGTCCCACTTGGATGAGGGTTGACGAAGTTTTAGTAGCATTCAAAACTCAGGTGGGCCCCACCAAGTGCTTTTATATGTTTTAACGGTGTCTTCACATGATTTTAGATGGTATGGCCCACCTGAGTTCCGTATACGGCTGATTTTTGGGATATCCCATAATTTAGAGGGGACCCATCAAATGCACGGTGTTGATGGTCGACACACATCACGGTGGGGCCCACACATGATAAGCCGAGCACATAGTACCTTTTCCATATATGTGTGTTGTGTGGGCCCATCGTAATGTGTGTCGAACATCTACCCCATTAGTCCGTTGCACCATTCCATGGTCAGCCTAGGGCTTAAAAATCAAGTCAATCTGTGACTTGTGTGGGTCACACCACATACAAAAGTTGAGAGGGGTTTCCCTCCCATTGAAACATTCATAATCATTTGTTGGTTCCACCAAGATGTGGTTCACAAATCCAGCCCATCCATTATGTGTGTCCCACTTGGATGAGGGGTTAGACCAAGTTTCAGACGCATCTAAATTACAAGTGGGCCCCACCAAGTTCTTTTATATGTTTTAGGGATGTCTTTATATGATTTTAGATGGTATGACCCACTTGAGTTTTGTATACTACTGATTTTTTTGGATATCCCATCACCTAAAGGAGACCCATCAAATGCACGATGTTGATTTTATATATATATATATATATATATATATATATATAAAACGTTTTAAAGGACAAAAGGGGAGGAAAAGAGGTTTTCCTTTGAAAGTAGATTTGAAACACTTGCAAATATAGAAGAAAAGCCATCTTTTAAAGGTTGGATCTTTAATCAGGGAAACAAAGTTGAAACATCTGGCATTATATAAGATAGAACACACCCAAACATGGGTCGAGGTTGAGCTTGGTCTCGATTTTTTTTAGCCCATTTAGTAAATGAGTCTAGTTAACGATCATAAGCTGTGGACCTAGATTGCACGCGGGCGTGATTTGAATGAATATTGTGCAGCCCTATGGGATACAGTTTTATGTCTGTGTCTTATCCACTTTGAAGGCAGCTATCCCCGCATCCAGCCAGGTGGGTGTGTGGGGCCAGATCTAACTGTGGGGTCCACCTTGATGTATCTGTTCTCTATGCAGTAATGATTATTTGCTATCCAACCTATTGATAAGGTGACGAAGACCTGGTTAGAAGGAAAACACAAATAACAGCTTGATCCAAAACTTGTGGCCCCTAAGAAGTTTTTTAATGATGGGAATTCAATCCCTACCATGTGGTCCAACTGAGCGGTGTGTATATGGGTGTGCGTATATACACGATACGTACAGAAACTAATGAGCAGTGTGTATATATGTGTATATCTGGGTGTGTATGACACATACATCAAAGTGGGCCCAACTGTTGGGACAGCACCCATGGGTGCCCACTCCATCCATTCATTCAGCTCTTAAGGCCCACTCCACCCATTCATTCGGCTCATCTTAGGACATGGAGCACAAAGAAGAGGTATATCTAAGGCTCTAGTGGACTACACATTAAATGGTGGGAGAAATTCTACTCATGACTAAGAGCATTGTTTATACTTGATGCGGTGCGCTCAATTCAAACGGTCCAAGAGATGTCATGTGGTTGCCTTGTAACACGTGGTGTGGTGTAGAAAACTCAAAGAGGGGTAAAAGATGTTAATATGAGAGATAATTAAATACTAGAATCATATCAAAAGTCCTAGATGTCAAAAGCAAGTTTTTTATTTTATTTTATTTATTTTTTATTTTCTCTTTCTCTTCAAGCATTAAATGTGAATATCATAACTTCTTACATATTGCAAAGCCAAGTAACGTAAGGACTCCAACCAATGCATGATCCGAAGAAGGTAGAGTCTCTTTCTTATACACGTGACAATATGTGATAGGCTATTATGACATACAAGAATCAATGATCTTTTCATAGCTAATTATCAAAATCTTTCACGATGTGGATGTTGAAGACTAGGCAAGCCACTACCTCCGAAAAGCCTATATAAACAACACTTCATAAGGAGCTTTAGGCCTCATTCCATTGTAACAAAATTTATCATTACTTTTTTGTCTGCCATGGACATTCAACTTTTAATTAATTTACTTTAGTTTAGCCTCATCGCTTCTCACAGCATGGGGCCATTAGTTTTCAATCCTCAGTTTAACTTTCCACCCTTCATCAATAGCATCCTGCTAGGTTGTGAGGAAGATCTCCCAGTTTTAAAGGGAAGGTTGCGGGGTTTTCGTGCTACGTGATAGATTTCTTGATTTGGTCTCTACTAGATGACGAATGGATAGTTGATCCACGACCATCTCGGCATGTTGTTCGTTTTAATCAAGACCACAAACAGGTTGTCATCTCACTAGCCATCTCGCCATAAAGCTCGGTTTGGATCAAGTGACGAATAGACGTCCATCTTGCACATCACGATCCTCCATCTATGAAGCTCAGTCCTAATTGGACAACAAACGGATCATCATCCCTCAAGCCAATTGTGAGTGCCGTTATTCTAAAAATCATTAATAGAAGAACACTTTTGGATTATATATTTTTTCCCCATTATTTTTCACGGTTGAACTATCGTAGCGAATCATGCTGAAAGAAAAAGTTTTTAAGTCTATAAACTCATGTTGATTGTTGCAAGGCAAAAAGAACTCATTATGAATATTTAGCCTCCTATCCTTTCACAAATTGCCTAAACAAAGCGCATTACAGGTGGCCAAACCATTCTTCAATTTGTTCATCTTGATATAGGGGACACTAACAATTCAATTAACACATGAGTCAGGCAAACTCTAGCGTACCCACGCATCATAATCACACATGTAATTGAATCCATGCCCTCGCTCACACATATGGCCTAGTTTAATTAAATCGAAAGCAAAACACCCGCCACTTAAACAACCCTAGAGCTCACTGTGATCTATATGTGTTGTCTTGTCCCTTCATAAAGTAACCACGACCTAGATGAAAGGAAAACAAAAATATGAGCTTGATGCATAAAGATCTGTGGCCCTTTGAAGTTTTTAATGGTGGGTATTCGATCCTCCCTTTCTCCTGTGGTGTGGTCTTCTTGATCTTTAGATCTTCCTCGTGGCTTAAAATGAACTGACGAAACGGATGAACGGAGTGGATATAACACATACATGATGCTGTGAACATCATATGAAAGGTTTCAGGTTCTTCTCTCATGCAATTAGCATTCCTCTACGGAATAAAACGCAAGTTGAACAGGTGGGGCCCATTGTTAGGTGATCACTGTTATATGGTATGATCTCTCCTGCATGAGTGGACCATCGTCCTAATCATTCTCGTGGCCATTAAATAAATAAGAAGAGAAATTTAGTATAAAATTCCCATACTGCCCTTAAATCATAAACATTATGGGCCCACGGTTCTCTGATCATTGACCCAACATAGCTGGAGCCCAAAACCAGAATAAGCTGAGTAGGGTTGTAAGTGGTCCATTTTGACCATAGAGGTGTAAGAAAACAGCCCAAGCCCATCATGGTCTGACTTATTTTACACTGGTTGATTAGGGTTGTACACGAACCGAGTTATCTTGGTTAGCTTGCTCAACTCGACTCGAAAAAGTTCCATTCAACTTGGTTCCAAACTGAGTTCGAGCCGAGTCGAGCTGATTTTTTTAGCTCGAACAAATTTTGAACCGAGTTTGAGCTTGCCGGAGCTTGACTCGACTCGGATCGAACCTAACTCGATTCAAACTTGGATCGAACCAGTTCGGTGGTTCAGTTACTTTGATATTGATGTTGCTCACCAAGTGTTTGATGAAATGACTTAGCGAAGTGTCGGCTGGTGGCAAAGAAGGTATGTTTCATCAAACAAATATCATTTTTTCTTCATTTTGATATTGCCTACAAGGTGTTTGATGAAACACCTATAAAACCGCTGTTGGTATTTTACATTCAGTGAGAATTTGAAGGTGCAGTCCATATGTTTGTGAAAATGCTGCATAAGTGAACTCGGCTCGATCTTGGCTCAAACTCAGCTCGAATTGGCCTGAGCTGCTGATCAAACCGAGTTGAGATGGCCAGTTTGGCTTGAGGACCGAGCCGAGCCAAGTTCGAGCTGAGGTCAGCTACTGTGCTCGACTCAGATCGACTTGTGTACACCTCTATGGTTGATTGGTCAGGTTGGGTTTTAGATGCCTGTATAGCAGGCTGGGCTTGGATTGGGCTAATGGGTCTTAAGTCCACCTAAGTTTAGGCCCAGCCCATGATTTTCAAATTTTAAAATAAAATATTTTAAAGTATTTATTATAAATTAATGAATAAATTTAAAATTTTAAAAAAAATATATTTATACAACAAATTCCTAAAATTTTTACTATATATATATATATATATATATATATATATATATATATATATATATTCTTCTTCTTCTTTTTTTATTTTTTATTTTTATTTTTTAAATAGATTTCTCCCATGATTTACCAGCATTTTAAAATGGTGCAGATTCTTCAACCACACATACATGTGGTATAGTTGTGGCCCAGTCCTGACCATCCAAATAGCTGACCCAATTGTGGAATGAGCGTAGCCTAAAAATCTGCTGAGAACTGATTCACTTCCAGCGGTCATTTGATAGCCATCAATTGGACAATTAGGATTGATTGATCGGTTTGATTCAAGAGAGTTTGTGTCATCCATGAAATTTGGAGACAAGGGAAAGTCATTTTCTTTTGGTGGATGTTATTAATTTATGCATGGCTGGTTTTATCCACGCCGTCCATCCATTTTTTCAGATCATTTTAAGTGTATGAATCTAAAAATTATGTAGGTCCAATGCTTAAGTGGGCCGCTCCACAGGAAGTAGCCGTTGAAACCTTCCTAGGGGACACCATGATGTTTATTTGCCATCCAACCTGTTCATAAGTTCATATAGACCTGGATGAAGGGAAAACACAAATATAAGATTGATCCAAAACTTCTGCCAATCACAAGAAGTTTTTAATTGTGGGAGTTCAATTCCCACTGTGTGGTTCATTTGAGCCTTGGATTTTCCTCATTTTTTGGTTTATATACTAAAATGATCTGGAAAAATGGATGGCCGGCGTAGATAAAAATCATACATCACAGTGGGCCCCACACATCACTGCAGGTGCAGGATCCAATCCGCTTCAGCAATATTAAAAATATTTATGAATATCCTTTGTACCGTCGACTGGATCTTGCTAGCCCATTACCTGATTGTTCTTGATGGCCCACCACGGTTTCGGGTCCCGATTAGATAATTGATGGGCTCTGGCTTATGATGATTGATGTGGATTGGCTTATGAGGTTGATCGACGGCCCGAATTCAAGACTCAACTATGAAATGGGCCTGGTATGGGCCTTAGTTTTTAGGCTGATTAAAAAATCAGCTTGCTTGGGCTGACCCTAGATCTGCTCAGAGAAAAATAATTCCCATCTATGGAAGGACACATTTTAGCATGATTCTGAACGTTGGTTGAATGGACCCCTTCATGGTTGCCACAAATGGGCCATGGTCCAAGAAATCTACGTGGCTAACTCAATTTCATGAGCTCAAGTTCATTGATTGGAAAGGCTAGGATTGTTTGTTTGGTCATATTTTCCAATGTGTACTGCTGTCCCATGCAGGGCCCTGTAGATTAACGGTCCAGATATGTTTGCAATGCAAACGTTTTAGGTAAATTACTAATATCCTTGTAAATTAATTAAAAATTCATCTGTGTTTCAAATATATTTTGAGAATTCACACAAAATCTGTATGCAAATGTTGATGGACAACTAATCGTTATTTGCAATTTTATCTATTTTTTTTTTCCCATGTAAGTGTGGCCCACTTAATTTTTAAGTGAAATGTCTTGATTTTTGTTCTTGAGAATCTTCCTTAGTGGGCCCACCTGATGAGTGGTAAGGATCTCTCACACACATTATACATTAGCATATGTGCCATGTCAAGTGCCACGAATTGCATTTGTGTCACTCTTCATAGACTTGTCAATGGGCTAGCAGTCCAATGGGCTTTCAGGCCCATGCCAACGTGAGTTAGCTCTTAACTTTGGAGTAGAGCTTTACACGACTTTTTTTTTTTTTTTTTTTACATACGCACACACACCACCACACACTCACGCCGTAGTGGAATTTCACCACCTATGGGTACTCGAACCCTCATCCAGGTGGTGAAACTCTTGAGAGTCTACCACTTGAGTAAGAGTAAGGACCCAGAGCTGGACACGACTTGAACCGAGTCGAGCTTGGCACAACTCGACTTGGCTCGGCCACCAATTCCTTGTGCTTGACTGGCCAGATCGGCTCGATTTGGTCACTTGGGCCAATTCGAGCCAGTGCGATATTTTCTCAAACACATGGAGTGCACCTTCAATTTCTCACAGCATGCAAAACAGCAGCATCAGTTTACATGTATTTCATTAAACATTCAATAGGCAGCATCAAAATCAAGATATTAGGGTGGATTTATCATGTAATGGTTTTTTTTTTTATAAATTTTTTTTATAGTGATTTGTTTCATATCCATACATTTCTCGCCATCAGCTGATCCTGCGCTCACCCAAAAAAATACTTCGTTAAGTCATTTCATCAAACACTTTGTCAGCAACATCAATATCAAAATAACCAAGTCATCGAACCGTTCAATCCAAGTTCGATTCGAGTTGAGGTTCAATCTGAGTCGATTCGAGCTCGAACAAGCTCGAACTCGGCTCAAAATTTTTTTGAGCTCCAAAAATCAGTTCAACTGGGCTCGAACTCAGTTTCGAACTGAGTCAAATCAAGCGAGTTAACTAAGCTAACTCGGTTCATGTACAACTCTACTTTGGAGCCGCAGGCTGAGAGTGGGTCTTATTATAGAAGCCCATAAAATTATGGGCCCAACTTGGACTTTACCAATGAGAAGTTCTCATTGAGAACTAAAGAACTGATATATTATAAAGAAAAGATCACATGGCGCTGTATGCAAACTTTTATATACAAGTCCATCTTTCTCACCATATCTTGTGACTTGTGAACAAGACATCCGAGCCGTTCGAAAGATTGGGCATGTGATGAAGATTAGATGCCTTGGAAATGAGGATCAGATCATTGGGTTAACATTGGCCCACACAGCATTGCAGGTGTGTGGTGGAAAGGGAGATGAAAAGATTGCCATCTTCTTTCTTTAAAATAAATCTTGAATCCACGACCAAACCCTAAATCCATAAGGTGAAAAAAAATCTTTACATGAAAACATTCTTGAGAATAATAAATAAAGCCTGCTTATAAAATGCTTTCATATGATTTATGTAAGGTCTAAGCCTTATATTCGTAGCTTTTTGAAAATAGTATTTTTTTTCCCCTAAAATACTACATTTTTTAAAAAATAGATTTATTTTTAAGAAATTATAACTAAACTTATTTAAACCTTAAAATACCATCAAAATAGTAAAATTAACAACTAATTAAAAATAATAAAACTTTAACCTAGAAATTAACCTTTAAAATGACCGAATTTGCGTATGATTACGGGAGCCAGTTGCCTTTGGCATTGTCCATAGAGCTTGTTAATAGCTTTCTAATGATATGTTATATGCGCATTTTCAATAAATTATAAGTTTTGGCCATAAAAAATCATAGTATGTGTTGCTTTTTTTTTTTTACCCCCACCTCATCCTGGGTAAATAACCTAATATATCTTATCCTTACATCAGACCCCTCCACGTAAAAACAAAAAAAAAAACACTTGTGCTCGAGTTAAGAATTGTTGTAGCACATTGCATGACTCACCTTTGTAATTTGTCTTCTCTAGCTTGTAGTGAAAGCTCATAGGTTGGATTGAAATTTTATCTATAAAATAAAACCTCATGAAACACAATCTCATCTTTTGTTTTGCATGGTGTATTGATTTTCACTTGTTTTAGAACAATGGATTCGTGATTGTGATTGGCCGAGCATTGATTGTAGCCTTATTTGTTTACTGGTGTCTATTGACCACGTTAATGTTGTCATTACTACTTTCGATCTACACACTTTGTTTGTTATTACAAATGTATAGTTGTGTTGGTTTTCTTAGAGCTTGATTAGATGATCATGAAAATGTCCATTTCTTTGGCCATTGAATCATTCTTAACTATTAATCAATCATTCCTTTTGCTGATCCATTTGTCAGTTGATATTCTAATACAATAGAAACCTTTTCTAATCTAATCATGAATTCATCAATTGATCCATCCGTTAATCCATCAACTAATCCAATAGTAAATTCTTCAAGAGGCCCTTCATCTGCATTAGCCTACTCTTCTTTGTCCTCAAGAGGTATTCCTTGATTTGCATAAGTCCACTCTTTTTCTAGGACATTGGATCGGCCAAAAGGCATCCGAACACCTTGAGTTAACTTTGCTTCCATAAGGTTGTGGCTTATGATCGCGTGAGTATGTTTGCAATCCATGACTTTAATCATCATAAAAATCCTCACTTGCATCTCTCACATTCAATATAGATATTTTTGATGAAAGAATAGAGATTCGTACTCATTAATGCTTGATTCCTCCAAGCACTATCCTTGGGATTGTTGTCACCCATTTATCAGAAAAAAAACCTAACTCTAATACCAATTGAGATAACACCCAAGGAAAACCTGAGTCTCATAGTGACTAGACCTAACGAAAGGTCTCTTTCTAAACCAACTGGTGTGGCGGCTTTGATACCAACTGGCATGGCGGCTCTCTTACTAATTGGTCCTGTAGCTTGAATACACAGAATTTGAGCGATCACTATCTTCTTCATTTAAGATAAACTTCAAATCAATGAGAAAATCTTGAATTAATAAAGTTTAAAAAAAAAAAAAAAATCTTCAAAGGAGAATGTTATTGAGAATAATGAATAAAGTCAGAATTGTAAAGCCTTTTCATATGACTTTTATAAGCACCTAGTCTTAAATTCCTAACTTTTCCGATACAATAAACTTTTCTAAAATAGTAAACTTTTTAAAAATTATAAAAAATTCTAAATTAACTGAAACTTTTTTACATGACTCAAATAAAGACTTTAAGTATAAATTTTTTTTTTTCCAAACCCCAAAACCCTCGAACATAATAAAAATTATAACTTACAAAACAATATAGTAGGGAAAGCATGTAAGATGTGACTATTCCTCTAGCTGTAAAAGAAGGAGCTATTACTTGCCACCATCGATCAATTGCTCTTTTCACTCCATTTGAACAAATTCTTAAGATGAGCCCAGCATAATAGAAGGAATTGAGTGTTGCTACTAGGAGTGCAACTTGGGTTGGGCCAGGGACATTGTTTTGATATCTAGGAGATCGTCGTAGGATGCTTAAAGATAGTTCGGATGGTTTGGATTCATGGCTTGTTTGTGCTCAAATATGTAGTCCTTGGTATATTATTAAACCAGTGAACTGACCACTGCAGTCACAAAGTTTTTTTTTTTTTTTAAGTGACCCCAACGGCACGATAAGAGTGCTTTTGGGTTGGGTGGATTGTTAATCTATGACTATTTAACCATAAAAAATGGCAATGCAAGAGACAATCGAATGGAAACAGGGTCCCAACTCATTTTTAAATAAAATTTCTTGATTAAAAAAAAAAAAAGAAACTACTTTAAACTAGAGTTCCTTGAGTAATTGAATTTTCCCTTAAGGGGCCACTTTTCATTCAACTACCTAACAGAATTTTAAAGGGTGATAATAGGACACGTATGCAATATTTAGTAGCTGGGAGTAGGAGTGCTGGCTAGCGGGTTAGGCAGCCCAGTCGCTCGGGCCCTTTGTTGATGGGTAAGGGCATGTTTGTTTCAATATAATTACTTATATTTTCCTTGATTTTAGCATTTATTAGCCACAATGGTAAATACCCATAGCAATTAATGTATGATGTTGACATTTATACTTTTTTTTTGGATATCTTAACTAGAAAAATGATGCATGCATTGTATTCACATTGTCCATTTATTTTTTTTCATTTCATTTTAAAGCATGAAAAAAGAAATGAGGCAGATCCAAAGTGGTGGGAATAAGGACACCTGCATTGAACCCACTATTTTGTTCAATGTGGTCCACTTGAACTTTGGATTTGCCCCATTTTTAGGTTCATACATTACAATGATTTGATAAAATAAATGGACAATGTAGATATAACTCATACATCATGGTGGGGCTCACAGAGTTTTAATGACGAAATAAGGTTGAGTTTTGTTAGAATACTTTCTCTCGTTTCAAATAGAGAAGGAATGTAATTACGATGCTTTTACCATATAATTACATGTACTTATATTGAAGCAAATAGGCCTAAGGTGCAATTGGGGCAGCTTGGGTCTGGTTGAGGGTCAACCTTATCCCAACCCTACCTCAAAGAGGATCCAACCTCAACATGTCTAGAAGTCATTTATGCTTGATTCACCTGTCCTGGCTCGACCCAAATACATGTGATTATTACCAACCCTACTCAAATTTGCTCATCCTAGACTCAACCCAAATAACGTTGGTGAACCCGAGGACCTTGACAACCTGACCTGAACTCGAGTTAGGTTAGTCGAATTTGGATTGACCCAAGACCCAAGTTGCAGCCTACATCAAACTCCTTGAGTTATCAAAATAACCAAAATAAGAGCCATCGAGTATAATAGAGAGCCACGTCGTAGACACATTAAAAAATCGAACCTTCTACCCTACCAATTGATGATTTGATACTATATAAAAAATAATCAATCCTCGAAAACTCTACAATCTGCATAAAACATGGTCAAAACCCAAAAAATGATATGACATTTCGGAGTATTGTAGGCACATTTTGAATCATCGCCTCAGTGGGCAACGTAGATCAGTTGTTATAAATCACTACCATCAATAGGCAAATCATGTATCAAAAACCCAAAAATGATTCAACTGACGCAAGGATGGGTAACTCAATTCCATGTTTAATATATAATTTTCAAAATATTTAAATTAATAATAAATATTTTAAATAATTATCGTAATGAAAAATATGTGAAATTGTGAAAAAAAAAATGTGAAATTGTGAAAAAAAATACATAAATGAATTTTATTTATTTAATTTTTTAAACACACGCACGCACACCCCACACACTCACGCTAGTGGAATTTCACCACCTATGGGTACTCGAACCCTTGACCGGGAGTTGAAACTCCTGAGAGTCTACCTGCTGAGCAAGAGTAAGGACCAGTCATGCTGAGTCAGAGCGAGTCAACAGTGTTTGCCTACCTTATTAAAGCACCGAGTCACTATGGTCAAGAGGGTTTCCATATAAGCTCCAAATTTTATGGAAGCCAAGCACCTTCAAGTTATGGGGAGAGAATGAGAATTGCTTATAACTAAGGGTTTCGGAACCATTGTACATCCCTTGCATAGCTTGGTGAAGGAATTTTGTGCTCTTATGAGATGTGGGACATGCAGCTAAAAGTAAACATTTTTTGAGGTGGATTGTGTAGTGAGTAGCATGGTGAGTATACTATGTGAGGCCCATAGTGATGTATGTGTCATTATTCATGCCATCCATCTATTTTTTTTCAACTCATTGTAGGGCATGGTCCAAAATTGAAGCAGATCCAAAGCTCAAGTGGACAACACATATAAGCAATGGGGGTAATGATGTCCGTTGAAACTTTCCTAAGGTCTAGGCATGCTATCCATTTGTTTTTCTAGCTTATTTAGGGCATGAGCTCAAAATTGAAGCAGATCCAAAACTCAAGAGGACAACACAGAAAACGATGGGATAATGATGCCGTTGAAACCTAAAGCTTTCCTAAGTCTTCCGATTATGTTTTTTTTTTTTTTTTTTGTCATCCAACTTGTTAATAAGGTCACGAAGACATGGACGAAAGGAAAACACATATTGGCTTGATTCAAAACTTCTATCACCCCCAAGAAGTTTCCAAGGTAAGCGTTCAATTCCCACTGTTTCTTGTGGTCTACTTGAGCTTCAGATATACTTCAATTTTAGGGTCATGTAGTCATGCGCTAAAATGAATCGGAAAAATAGATGGACAACATGGATTAAACAACGCATACATCACAATGGGCCTCAGAGAGTTAGCATAGTGAGTTACTACACAAGCATCCAACATTTTCCACATGTTAAATGACAATTATGTTTGGGCTAAAATCTTAGGGCGTGTTTGTAATGCAATATTGTAATGTAGTGTATTGCATTTGGTAGGATTAATTTAAATACCATATGGGGTTAGGCTGCGAGGGTTTGAGATGTATATATCTCATATTCCACACCATGCATTTTGGCCATTTGTAAGAGAAATTTAAAATAGATGATGATGGGATGTAAGGATGGGGGATTTGGAAATCAAAAGATTTTTGAACCATGTTTGGTGAACCGTGATGTATGCATTTTATCCATGCCTATGATTCTTTTCACTAGCTCATTTTAGGGCATGAGCCCAAAAACGATGTAGATCTGAAGCTCAAGTGGACCACACCATAGAAAATAGAGTGGGATTGAACACTCACCATTAAAAATTTTTTAGGGCCATGATGATCTTTTATTTGCCATCCAACCTATTCATAAGGTCACACTCACCTGGATGAAGGGAAGACATGGAGCAAGTTTCATCCAAAAGCTTCTATGGTCACCATGAAGTTTTTAATGATACGCGTTCAATCTCTAATGATTCCTATGATGTAGTCCACTTGAGCTTTGGATCTGTATCATTTTTATGCTCATGCCCTAAAATGGCCCGGTGAAAATGATGGACAATACGGATAAAATACATACATCATGGTGCCCAGAACTTGGTTTTCAAAAGTAACTTTATCCCCCAAAATAGCATACATATTTTTAAATATTCGTTTCCAAACATGAACTCACCTGAAAACAAAAGTTTCAAGTCTTTAATTCCAAACATGGTATTGGCAATCACTATTTCTATAGTAATAGCTTACAACACTTCCACCAATTATTGTAATTATTGTTATTTAATCCAACACGTGACCACATGTGTAACGAATTGTTTGAATTTGCTCAAACTTGTACTATTAAGAATAGTGTAGGCATTCTAGAGTCATACTCAAATTGAATTGAGTAAACGCTTGCGACCCGAAGCGCCAAACTAGTCATATTAGAATTAGACTTGGAAAGAGTTAGCATGATTGTTGAACCACCAATTGTTACGATAATCATGTGATTTAAGGAGGATTAATCATTCAAAATAAAATCTTTTTACCTTGAGCTAAGGACTTTTTTTCAATGATGATAGTATATCAAGTTTTTTAGTGAATTAATAATGAAGGGGCATGATTAAAACTAAGACTGATAGTCAATTTTATTATTTAGAATATAAAATCAGCACAATCACAAAGAAGAAAAGTAAACTAAGCAGAAAAGAAAAGATAAATATCTATGATAGCTTGTGCTGGTAAAACGGTCATGGAAAGTACTAAATGGTTGTACTACGAAGTTAGCAAGATGTGACTGGCGATGTATCGAGTATGAACTTGATAATCGGAAAAAAAAAAAGAAGACGATAGTGGTTGTAAATATTTAATGTACTTGTAGGGCGTACAGCAGCAAAGATGTTGGATACTAGCAAATCTAAACTATTCCAATGGCTTCAGGACTTGCTGTAGCATGATTGGACAAAAGTGAAGCATTTAAAATTAAGAAGTTAAAATAAAGGGATAAACATTGTTATGCTATGGAGAAATTGATTGATTGTGAAAAGGGCCTCGAGCTCTTCTTCTTGTGTTGCTCTTATAGGCTTTTGAGAAGAGGTAGCCTTGCATAAGTTTCCATAATGTGGATATTTGAATAGTTGATAATGCAAATCTCCTTGATTTTTTACACAACATAACTCATCATATTAGGTCACGTGTACAAAAGATCATTTATACGTCTTGCTGTTTCGATCGTGTGTAAGAAAATTTCTTGGAGTTTCCACGTTAGGACTCTTGCATGGAAAATATTGCTAACATTACTAGGCTTTTGCATGTAAGAGAGTTACTTTTAATAAGACTCTAACATTTAATGCTTGAAAGAAATTTACTTAGCAGAGAATTACTTTTAATAGAACTTTAGCATTTAATATTCCCACATGTGTATGCCTCTAACTCATTTTAAAGTTTTTCTATACATATGGTATCTTTTGAAACATTTGATATGGTCATGATTGACTGGATGTAAATGACAATCATACCAAATGGGCCTTTAAAAGCATGTGTCACTATTTTATTTCATGCTTTTGGTTTTGCCCCTCATTTTAGAACATAAGTAAAAAAAACGAGGTAGATCTAAGCTCAAGTAGATCACACTATAGGAAGCATCAAGGATTGTCTAAGAAAAACTTATTGAGGGTTAGTGCAGTTTTGGATTATATTGACATTGTGTTTAATCTTTATCAAGGTGTATGTGGGCTTATTGATAGTTTAGATGGAAAATAAACATCCTAGTAGGCCATAGGAAGGTTTCAATGGTGAGTGTCAATACCCCCTCCATTTCCAATAGCTTCCTATGGTGTGTGGGGTTTACTTGAGATTACTATGTGCCTATTTTTGGGAAGCGGATTGGTTGGTGTACCACACACCACCAACCTAGTTGGTGTGTTGACGTCACCAAGTTTTGTGGATCCTATCATGAGGCATGTGTTATATCCAACTTGTTTGTCAATTTGGCTAGCTCCTTTTAAAGCTGGAGAAGAAAAGATTCAAAGATCGAGTAGACCACACTGCGAAAAGCATTGGGGGGTTGAATGTCTACCATTGAAACCCTTTTGGGCTCATAGAAGTTTTGGATGAACATGATATTTATTTTTCCTCTTCATACCCGTTTGTGTGACCTTATGAACATAGATGGAAAATAAATGTCATGGTAGGCCCTATGAATGTTTTAATGGCGAGAATCATTGTCCCCATTGTTATTTGTGGTGTGGTCTATTTGAGCTTTGGATATGACTTATTTTTAGGCTTATGCTATAAAATGATAGTGCCAAATGGATGAACAATGTGGATATAATAAATACATCAATGTGGGGCCATCTACTTTGATCTCCTTTGTGTCGTTCATGCAACTTGGAGTTCAAAGAGTGTCAATGCTCGACTTCCCAAGACATGTACCCACACCAGCAAGTCAGCAGTGTGTGGTAGACAACCCATACGACTTCTCTAATTTTGTGCTCATTTCTTAAAATGAGTTAGCAAAGCAGACCAACGGTTAGAGATGGGCATGAGACGACTCGACTCGTCCGACTTGTTCAGACCCCACTTAATCTGAACCAAATGGGTGAGTCAGTCTGAACCGAGTATGCTTTGCTCAATCAGAACTCAAACTGAGTCGAGTCTGAGTTACCCAGTAACTCGACCCGAAACTTAATCTGATCAGACTCGACTAGATCCAAAACCTGACTCGACTCGGATTCGAGTATATATATAATAAAAAAAATCATAATTTCTAAGCATCTCTGACCCTAACCTTGCCACACCTGACTCTGACCCCGACTCGATCCCAAACTCTCTCTTTCTTCCTCTCTCATCCTTCGCCTTTTCCAAGCCTGACAACCACCCACCACCATCACCACCCTCCTCTTCCAAGCCCAGCAGCCACCCACCACCATCACCACCCTCTCTCTCTCTCTCTCTCTACTCGATTCGATTTGGTACCAACTCGACCCAACTTGGTACTTTTAACTAGGTCAGACTCGGTCCAGATTAGTCCAGGCTAAACTCAGACTCAGATCGGGTTAGAGGTCAAGCCTATTTCAAAACCAGATTGGGTCAGGTCAGCCATAAATTGGTCCACTTGACTAGATGCTTAGCTCTACCAACGGCTTGGGTAAAATACAAAGGAAGCAAATTGGCTGGTATACCACACACTGCTGACCTAACTAGTGTGTTATTTTGCAACTCCGAGTTCTACGGAAGATTCGAAGGAGATTGAAGTTACATGGGACCCACAATGATGTATTTATTATATCCACACCGTTCATCCATTTGGCTAGATCATTTTAGAGCATGAACCAAAAAATGAGTCATATGTAAACCTAGAGTAGACCACACCATAAATAGAAGTGTGGACAATGATTCTCACAGTTAAAACATTCATAGGGCCCACTGCAACATTTATTTTCCATACAATCTGTTCCCAAGGATACAAAGACCTAGATGAACAGAAAAAACAAATATTATATTGATAAAAAACTTCTGTAATCTCAAAAAAGGTTTCAATGGTAGACGTTCAATCCTCCACTTCCTTTTCCAATGTGGTCCACTTAATCTTTGGATGTGTCATATTTTTCAAGGAGCTAGCAGAAAGGAAAGACAGCCTGGAAATAGCACATACCTCATGATGGGACCCACTGAATTTGGTGACGTCAACACATCAGCCAGGTCGGTGGTGGGTGGTACACTAGCCAATCTGCTTCTAAATATTGCGTCCAACCCGCCCGGACAGTAATCCGTCCGGGTAGGGCTCTGTGGGGTCCACCGTGATGTAAGTGTTTTATCTACGCCGTTCATTGCTTATCTCATGTCATTTTAAGGAATTATCCAAAAAATGAGGCAGGTATAAGGCTTAAGTGGACTACAAAGTGGGGATTAAATGTTCATCATTAAAAACTTCTTGGAGCTGGAGAAGTTTCGGATCAAGATGATATTTGTTTTTTCACTTCATCCACGTCTACATGACCTTATGAATAGGTTGGATGGTAAAAAAACACCAGGGTAGCCCTTAGAAAGGTTTCAATGGTGGGTGTTATTATCACTGCAGCTTCCTTTGGTGTGGTCCACTGGAGCGTGTACCTACTTCAATTTTATGATAATACTTTAAAATGATACGAGAAAAGCAATGAACAGCATGGATAAAATACTTACATCATGGTGGCCCCCACAAAGTCACCGTCCGGGCAAGGGTGGGACTAGGGCTGTACACAATTCGGGCTGGCCTGAATAACTCGCTCGACTCGACCCGAAAAAGCTCAACTTGGCCCGACCCGGAACTGAGTTCGAGCCAGGACAGACCATTTTCTTCAGCCCGAAACTGAGCTCGGGCCAAGTTCAAACATATCCCAGTTCGGCCCAACTCGGTCCAAAACCCAGCTCAACCTGGCCCGACTCGGCTTTTATATATATATATATATATATATTCAAAAACTGAAGCATATTTCATAGATAAAAAAATGTATAGCCATCAGGTGGGCCCAACAAAAAGAGAGGCAGTCGCACTTATCATATACCATGATCTAAACTAGACAGGATATAAACAACTAAGTTACAAGAAAACAGAAGAAAACTCCACAAGCAAAAGGCGAGATAAGAAAGGAAAGAAAAAACCCCGCTTCCTTCACTGACGACGGAGAGCTCTCACCCCTGCATTATCTAAAACAAAAGCTCTTTTGACTAACCTCGGAAGCTGAGAGTGGCGGAAGAAAATGCTATCCGGGCGACGCTCGCTAGCCAACCTCGCTAGCGCATCGGCTACTGCATTCCCCTCACGAAAGATGTGTCTGACCTCCATATTTAAGTTACTGGCCTTAGCTCTAATCTTCCCCAAAATGTTCCAGATGTTCTAAAGGTTGGGCGATCCTGAGTCCCTCAACTCATCCGCAATGATTTTAGAGTCAATTTCAAGAATGATATTTACAAGGCCAAGGTTGTAGCAAATATTGAGGCCATCCAAAATGGCCACAGCTTCCGCAAAAGTGTTGGAAGACTTTCTGTTATATCGGTGAAAAGCAAAAACAAGCCGACCAAGATGATACCGGCAAACTCCTCCTCCACCACTCTCCCCTGGGTTTCCTCTTGAGGAACCATTGGTGTTAAGTTTCAACCAAGAATCCGGGGGGTTTCGCCCATCTAACAACTGAAGGTCTTGAGGTAGGGATGATGGGAGGGGAAGGAAGTCTAATAATCTGAATGATCAGGTTTTCTGTCATGGAGTTGCTATCCGGAGCTTGGATTAGGGAGCCGATTTCACACAGCCAATGGAGAACCTTGAATATGATGCCTGAAACAAACATTTTGCGACCTTAAAAATGGGCCGCATTATGGCCGATCCACAACTCCCATATAATAAAACAGGGGAGAAACCCAATCAGCGTCTTAACCCGGGACCTGTCACTAGCCAGAGCTTACCACTGTTCAATTCGCTGCAGAATAAAAGCATTTTGGAGAGAAGGAATGTCAAATAACGCACTAAAGTGGGCCCACACCATCGTAGCGGTGCTGCCAATGCTAAGTAGGTGGTCCAAAGATTCGACAGAGGTGTGTTGGTGCTGCGTCTGAGGGTTGCTAAAATCACCCTTGCTCAGCGTCTGCTGATGGCTGAGCTGATCCCTGTTCAGTTGAAGGAGGACATATCTCAGCGTGCTAGCAAAAGGTGAGCTGCTTTCGGGAGAAGAAGAACAACATTCGCAACGAGAAACAAAAGGGATCCCGCATTTCTGAATCGCTGTGTCATTTGAGACAGAGAGGTGAGAACGCCATCCGTCCCTTTGTACATGGAGCGGCCCGAAATTGGCCCCAACTCGCCCGATTGCTGACCGGGCCGAGTTCGGGCTAGACATGTTGGCCTGGTGATCGGGCCGAGCCGGGTTCGAGTTGGGTGTGGCTGGTGATCGGGTCGGGCCGGGTTGAGCCCAGTTCGACTCGGATCGACTCGTATACACCCCTAGGTGGGACACAATCCGTGTCCAGTGCCAATGCGGGGACGGATTGGCTACTCCCCATGTCACTAGCCCGGTGGCTGGCGGTCAGTGCTCAGTGGGCCCTACCATGATGTATATTTTTCATCCATGCCGTTCATCCATTTTTAAAGATCATTTTATGACTTAAACCCAAAAATGAGAGGGATATAAATCTCAGGTGGACCACACCACAGGAAAACAATAGTGATTGGATATCCACCATTAAAATCCTCCTAAGGCCTACTGTACTGTTTATTTGACATCCAATCTGTTCATTAGGTCATAAAGACATATATGAAGGGAAAAAACAAAGATTAGATTGATCCAAAACTTTTATGGCCCCAAAAAGTTTTTAATGGTCAACATTCATTCAACATTGTTTCCTATAATGTGGTCCACTTGAGATCAGGATATATCTCATTTTTGGTATCATACCATGAAATGTTCTGGAAAAATATACAGACGGCATGGATGAAACACATACATCATAGTGGGGCCCACAGAGCACCGATCATCAGCCAATGGGAGTAGCCAATCCGTTTCCTGCCTGTGCTGCAGTCAATCATCTGTCGTCGTTGCAGGCAATCATCTGTCGTAGTTGCAGGCAATTCGCGTCCCTAGGGAGAATGGGCCAGTGAGACTCGTGAACAGTGCAAAATTCAAATCATAAAAAGTTTGGTACTGTAGCGGAGTACAGTGGATGATAAGCAGGCAACTAGAAACTATCTACATATTGCTGACGTGGCATACAATCAATTCACATGAAATGTCAGAATAATGGGTCCCACTACAGATGTGTCACGAAGCAGAAATGAAGATTATTTTACTACCTGACTATCGGATCGCTGTAAATTGATTGGACGGTTAAAAATGAAAACACGCAGTGGCCTTGATTCAACAAACAAATTTCCACAAATCAAGGCTACTATTGTTCTATTAAACTAATTTTGAAACTGTCCCATTAGCGTCAGACAATTCCACTATCGAGTCAGATCTGTTTTAGTCACGTGCCCAAGTTTTTAGTGACCGCGTATCAAGCTTCATGCGCTGCCAGAGTATCAAACAACTCCCCATTTTAAAATTGCTACAGTAAAATACCAGTGTCGGAATCTGAGAATCGTAGGCATGCGCACCGTCATTGGCATACGTGGAGATCAATCTAAACCGTTCAAATTATTTATCAATCAAGAGGGACTATATTCAAAAACCATGCTCATTCTAACCAAACATCCAAATTTAACTAATTTGAGGATATACCCCATCTACACTGGGCCACATCAATTGTGCGGTCCAGATTGATGCGACTGCACGCGTACTTAAAGAAAGCACTCTGCATGCGTACTGACACTCTCAACGGTCAAGAAAACACGTGTCGCCTATCCGTTCGAAAGCAGACAGGTGCGACTATCGAGCCCTACTGGTCTGCCAGATCCCTGTGCGTGGACACGAATCGCCACACACGTGTTTTGCGGGGGTGGTGGATGGATTCGTGACTGTGGGGCCATGATGTACGTGGCTTACATCCACACCGTCCATCCGTTTTGAAAGACCATTTTAGGAAATGAAACCAAAAATTATAAAAATTCAAATTTTAGGTGGACCGCACTACATCCTGGCATCCAAGCCCGGATGCCAGATGCCATGGGTGGCCCATTATTTCCTGTAACCTTAGGGTCCGTTTGGCCGGGTGGATTGGAAGGGATTGAATGGTACTGGGGTGGATTGGATGGATTTCTAGGTAATGATGGTGTTGTGAGTGGATTCTCTTGAGATCCATGGGATTGCTCTATCCCTGGATTGCTATATCCAGTCTATTTGACACGCCCGGCCATTCACGGGGTTAAACCTTCCCATCCCTTCCAAACCCTCGAGCCAAACACGTCTAGGGTGAATTGGATGGGATTTAAAGGTAATAATGGTGTTGTCAGTGGATTGCCTTACGATCCATGGGATTAGGATCAGATCACCGACTCTGTTTGGCACGCCCGGCCAGTCCCAGGATTTAACTTTCAGTCCCTTCCAATGCCATCCAATCCCTTTCAATCCGACCGGCCAAACGGGCCCTTAGGTAGACCACACTACATCGAAGTCAACCTAATTGTGTTTGGCTTGAGTTTTCAACGCTGTGTTAGGCAGGGGTTAGGAATTAGGATTAGGTTAGGCCTCATTTGACTCATGAGAGTTTGGACTGGGATTGGGTTGGTCCTCAATCCTACCCCATTCCAGCAAGGTGTTATGTGGATCCATGACTATGTGGGGCCAGCTTGGTGTATGTGCCTTACATCCACACCGTCCATTCATTTTGAAAGATAATTTTAGTGGATGCTTCCAAAAATGAAGCATATAAAAATGTTAAGTGGACCACACCACATATTGGCATCCATGTCCGGATGTCAAATGCCATGGGTGAGCTATTATTTCCTATAATGATCTGATGGTTAGGGATGTTTTCATGTAGTGTTTTAGGTGCTAGTTGTAAGTGTTAACTCACTCTGACCTAATCAAACATGAATTGTGTTGGGGTTGAATATTCAACGCTTTGTGTTAGGCTTAGGATCAGGCCTGGCCTTATTCGTGTTGGATTGGTCCTTAATCCTATCCTACTTGGGCAGAGTTTTGGGTGGATCCCTGGCTGTGGGACCAACGTGATATATGTGGCTTACATCTACGCCGTCCATCCATTTGGACAGCTCATTTTAGTACACGATTACAAAAATGAAGCAAAACCAATATTTAGGTATACCACACTAAGGAAATAGTGTTGGTTGAATACCCATCGTTAAAATTTTTTTAAGGGCTACCAGAATGTTTATTTTTCATCCAACACATTGATAAGGTCACAAGGACTTGGATGAAGGGACAACAGAAAAATGAACTTGCTCTAAAACTTTTGTGGCCTATAAAAAGGTTTTAATGGTCAATCACCATTGTTTCCCATGGTGTGGTCCACCTGAGATTTGGATATCCTTCATTTCTTGAATCATCCACTAAAATGATCTTTTAAATTAGATGAATAGATCTTGGTGAACCCACAATCAGGGATGCACCTAGGATCCACCGAGCTTGCTGCCAAAATTCCTAAACTACCCCTGCCTTCTCAATAAAAACCAATACAAACGCAAAAAAAAAGAAGAAAAAAAATCTGCCCACTCTCTTCCCCTTCAAAGGCCTGTTCCCTAAAAAAAAAATAAAAAAAAAATCAAATTCTTTCTTCAAAATGATAAGTGTATGCCATTTACTCATCTTCTTCTCCCTCTAATCCCTACTCATCTCAGGTACACAACTCACATTTTCGTTTCTAATAATCCAAAGCTTTGTGTCCGTGTGAAATCCACTCCGTCCATCAATTTTATCCGGCTTCTGTTAGTACAAGTGCCCAAAAATGCAGCATACCCATGACTCAGGTGAGCCGCACCACATAAAACATGGAGTTTTGGATCGAGCTGATATTGATATTTGTATGGTCACTTCTTTAGGCTTCAATAAGTTATTAAGGAATTCAATCACTTTTACTTCCCGTGGTATATAGTCCATTTAAGATGTGTATGATAATGCCCTAAAATTAGCTTTCAAAATGGATGGGCTGTGTGGACGTAAGTCACATACATCACAGTGGGCCCACGGTTAAGGGATCCATGGCTCTATGTGGATACGGGATCCACTCAAACCTCCCGGTCATGTGCAGGAATAAATATTATTTTACCACTTGACTATGGATCGCTGTAAATTGATCTTGACCGTTGAAAACAAAAATGTCTCACGGCCTTGCTTCAACCCACACAGCTCTACCGTGGATCACTGATGGTGGAGCCCACCTTAATATACGTGCCTTATATCTAGGTCCTTTGACCGCATTGAAAACTCATCTATGATCCAAAAAATGAAGCAGATCCAAATCTCAGCGGACCATAGTACATGAAAAAGTCTTGATTAATCCCCACCATTAAAAATTTCATAAGGTCCAACGGAATGCATATTTGCTATCCAATCTGTTAATAAGGTTAAAAAGAACTGAACGAAGAGACCATGCAGATATAATGGTGATATAAAACTTCTATGGCCGACAAGGAATTTTAAACTATGATTTACTACTTTTCCTTTATGGACTTTAACTGCGTTTTCAATGCGGATGGATGGGCACGGATATATGTCACTTGCATTACAACGAGCCCCACTCGGGAATTTCACCCAACTCAGTGGATCGAACTATCCACCTTTTTTATAATTTTTTTTTTTTAATTTTAATTTTTAATTTTTTTTTCTTACACATACCCACGCTCACACCCACAGACAACAGGATGAGTACTCCAACCCACAACACCTTTGTTGAAATTTTTATGAGTTTACTACAGAGAGATGTGTAAGGCCTACTTGCTTTAACAAATAAATTTATACAAATCAAGGCTATAATTATTCCATAAACCTGATTTTTGGACTGTACTTTTAGTGTTATAGAATCTATCATCCATCTAGTTAGCTCAATTTGGGTCCTTACTTTTATCCTGTAAAAGATTCACAAGAGTTTCAACACCAGGTCAAGAGTTCTAAGTAACCAAAGGTGGTGAAAAATAATTATCTCAGCTGCTATTTGTGGTGTAGCTCGGATGATCTTTGGGTATGATTTTTTTTAATTTTTTTTTTGATAATGCTCTAAAATAATCTCTGAAAATAAATAAACGGTGTAGATATAATAAATACATCAATGTGGGCCATGTAACTTTGATCTCCTTTGAACCGTTCGCACAACTCGGAGCTCGAGGAGTGTAGTTGCTCGTCTTCGAACGACACGTACCTACAGCAGCTATATTAGCTGGTGTGGTACACCAGCCAATCCACTTCCCATTTACACTGGGGCACGTCATTTGGACGGTCGGGATTGATGCGACTACTTACAAAAGGCTCTCTTCATGCGTACTTACACTCTCAACGGTCAAAAGAACACGTGTCACCAATCCGTTCGAAAGCAGACAGGTGCGACTCCCGAGCACCCCTCGTCCGCCAGTTCCCCAGGCCTCGACAGAATCGCCATACACACATTTGCGAGCTAAAATTCCCAAACTAACCCTCTTTTGCTAATAAAAACCGAGACAAACGCCCCGAAAAATCTCCCTCCCTCTCTCACTCTCTTCCCCACAAATTCCTATTGCCTAAAATATCAGATTCTTTCCTCAAAATGACAACTGTATCCCATTTTCTTCTCTTCTTCTCCCTTCAGTCCCTACTCTTCTCAGGTAAACAACCAACATTTCCATCTCTAGTAATCAAAAGCTTTGTGGAGCTCATTTCGGTGTCCGTGTGAAATCCACTCCGTCCATCAGTGTTTTTCCAGCCCTTTTAGTAAGAAAGCCCAAAAACAAGACAGACCCAAAATTCAGGTGGGCCACACCACATGAATCAGTGGTGTTGGAACCGTTCATCATTGAGACCTTCTCACCCGTTCATAATGAGATTCCTACGTAGCTGATGAGAAAAAACATCCAAAACTTCTGTGGGCCTTAAGAATGTTTTAATGATGGCCATTCAATCCACATTAATTTTTGTGGCGTGGCCCAGTTCTTTCATGAATCTACCTCACTTTTTTTACTCTAATCCTTTTTTGAATAGACGAAACCGATAGACGGAATGGATTTCACAGTGGACCCCACAGAGCTTTGGGTTACAGAAACTCGCTTCTTTTTTGTACCATTTCATTTCCCAAAACAGAAATGGTGGGGTGTGAATATCAACTCTGCTGTCTTTTGTTTTTTCCTCTTTTCTTTCAGGCGTTTTATCAGCTTCTTTCACTTTAAATAACAACTGCGCATACACCGTATGGCCCGGTGTATTGTCGAATGGCGGGTCGACCCCACTCTCACAGACGGGCTTCGCCCTCCAAAAGGGCGAGTCCAAGACGCTCTCCGCCCCCACTACGTGGTCCGGCCGCTTCTGGGCCCGCACCCATTGTACGGTCGAACCATCTGGGAAGTTCTCGTGCGGGACCGGAGACTGCGGCTCGGGTAAGCTAGAATGCGCCGGTGGTGCTGCTCCTCCTGCGACTCTGGCCGAGTTCACGCTCAATGGTTCCAGTGGTCTCGACTTCTACGACGTCAGCTTGGTGGACGGCTACAATCTTCCTGTTTTGGTGGTCCCGCAGGGCGGCACCGGTAGCTGCAGGACCACCGGGTGCGTGGTGGAGCTCAATGGGCCCTGCCCGTCGGAGCTGCGGGTGTTGGGGCCGGGTGGGAATGGGAGCGTGGCGTGCAGGAGCGCGTGCGAAGCGTTCGGTACTCCGCAGTATTGCTGCAGGGAGGAGTACGGGAATCCGAACACCTGCAAGCCGTCGTCGTATTCGCTCTTCTTCAAGCAGGCCTGTCCACGGGCGTATAGTTATGCGTACGACGACCGGACGAGCACGTTTACGTGTGCGTCTGCGGACTACGTTATCACGTTCTGTCCTAGCATTGGAAGGTACGTCCGTTCTCTTCGAAATGAAAAAATTAGACGCTCAGGGCCTATTTGGCCGGGCAGATTCCATGGGATTAGATTGTATTAGGGTGGATGGCAGCCATTTTAAGGTAACGATGGCTACGTCAGTGGATTGCTATATCCAGGGATTTTGCCACCGAGTCTGTTTGGCACGCTTGGCAAATCCTGGGATTACGCCCGGCCAATCCCTTCCAATCCGTCAAACCAAACATGTCCCAGGCAAAATAGACGGTATTAGGAGGGATTGGGTGGATTTCAAGGTAATGATGGTGATGTCACTGGATTGCATGGGATTGCTATATTTAGGCGTAAGTTCAAGTGTCCTGACAAATCCCGGCATTGCTCTTCCAATCTGCCTATCCAAACACGCCCTGTTTATGCCTTTTCTTGGGTAATTTTTTATTATAGATGCGACCAAACATCTATCCGAATAGAACAAAGCTTACCTTAACAATTTAGACTCTTTTTGCGAGGATGAACTAATAAAGACGAAAATATTTCTATTTTTTCTAGTTGCTTTACCCTAAAATCAAGGATATTGTTATCCAAAATCCTCTTTCCATACCTTAAAAATCTACTCAAGTTTTTGGCCATTTAAAAAAAAAAGAACATGAAAAGGGGCATATATAGTGCTAATTTTTCCTTAAAATTTTTTATTTTTTTCAATGAAAGGCCGAAAACTTATGTGAAGAAAGTAGATTTTTTGGGTACGAAAAGAAAGTTCTGGACAAAAATACACCTGGGTTGTAGGGTAAAGCAGCTGGAAAAAGTAGGGGCATTTTTGTCTTCATTGGTTCATCCGTACTGATAGAGTCTAGATTGGTAAGATAGGTTTTGTTTGGGTCGAGTAGAAAAAGGTGGATGGTGGGTACCCCCTCGAAATCACTAGACTACCCTTTCGTTGGGTGATCCTAGCCGTCTGACTCGCTGATGATGATCGGTGGGGTTTTCAATATGGTGCGGCGGCTTTCCATTATTTAAAAAAGAAGTCCTTCAGGCAAAACCCCACACGTAGAAGATTGAGAAGTGGATCCAGACTGTCCAACTTTTGGATCCTGTCTGCATGGGGCCCGCAATGGAAAATCGCGCTGAATCGATGATCCTAGCCATCAAACTTCCGGGTTGAATGCTAATTGTTAATCATTTTTCCTTTAACCGTTACAACATATGTATGGTTTGTTCCCTTTTCGGAGTCTAACTTTGGCCCGCGGCAAGTCGCTTGTATCGGCGTTACAAAAGCCGCTGTAACTGTTGTCATGATCCAATAAAAGGCGCCACCTGCGCGTGTGAAAGTGTGGGGCCTGCAGTGAAAAGCAAAGATTGCCGAACAATGTTCTTATACCTGGATTGTAGGATTGTACGATGGTTCCAACATGTGGTGGGATTTGATTGGGCTACGTGCTGCTGTCATAGATGAGGCCACCTAAAGCACCAAAATTGTTAGGTTGAGCACATGCTTTGTGATGCCCACCCTTGACAGTGGCATGTGGTCCAATCAAATCCCTCCGTTCCATTGAATCCACGTATGATAGTTTTGCTTCTTCACTATAGCTCCCACCTTTGTCGCATGCAAAGCCTTTTCATTGGGCTCGGGTAACCATGCCATGGTTACCTTTGGTGATAGGCAATTCGCTGCATTCGCTTTTGGCATCGTCATTGTATACCACATTGGTGACATCGGGGCCTACACGGGTTAACCACATAGCTTTATTGAATTGTCTCTCACTAATACCTGGAAGGTATATTTAGGTCTTGGATTACCTATGTATCGGTATGGCTTGATGAAAAAGTGCCACATGCGTCTATCGAAAATGGAATCCGTATTTCACCACGGACTTTGTATTTGATAGGCGGCACATGTGACACTTTTTTATTGGGCCACACCACGTTTGTAGTTACAGGAATTGCTTACATTCCCACGTCCTTATATTCATAGAAAACATGCGTGAGGTATGGGGTGATAGACACCCCTTCTTTTTAGGTGCGTCAAACTCAAATCCTCCTAAATTAAAAGAACCCCTTCATGATTTGGTTCTAGTGGTTCGCCATTTGGATTTTCTACAAGTGATGGGCATAGCTCAAGGCATAGGTTAGGCCATCGTGAGTATTAAATATCTCATTTAGTAGCAGCAAAAGTTTAGCCATATTCAATGTCTAGGTCAAGCGTATTAGGGCTTGTTTGTTCAAGTCATATTCAATGCTATTTATCAAGCACCTTGAGTAAGGAATAATTATCTAGCAATGAAGTACTACGTGCACATATTTAAAATTTGGCACATGTGGTGCATGTGACAATTGAAAATATATGATGCCATGTGGTGCATGGGGAGTGCTTGAAGATGCATGATGGCATGTGACACAAGTAGTGTGTTTGATGACGATAGTACATGTGGCACATACATCACATGTATACATGACACATGCGCTATTTGTATAACTTATCACATGTGGCAAATGAGCCACTTGAAGAATATTTGAAGGTTGAATGTGGCGTATTCATAATGTTTGAAGATGGACAATGACACTTGTGGCACATTTACATTTATACCGCAACAATTGGTCTTAGAGCTTTTCAAGAACAACAAAAAGAACAACAAAGACCTTGCAATGGTAAAATAAAAAAATAAAATTGGATGAGTTGTTCTTGCTGATAAAATTTTGATATGAGTTACATCGATGGTGGGCCATACCCTCATCGGAGCGAGCTTGTTCTTTGTTCAGTGAGCCTCCCCTGAAGAGATGAGTAGGCTTATCCATAGCTAAACCAGTATGTGCTCCTAGGTACGAAAGAACAGTTCTTTTGTTTATGTCACAACTCAAGAATACTAATCCAAACCATTTGGGGATGCTCACATGAAGAGATGGCAAAACAATCGAAACCACCCATCATACATGGTGACCATCATACATGGTCACTATTTGTGCTGCTTATGGTGATAATCACAATCAAAGGTCACCTAAGCCTGTTGAAGAGATGCTTAGATAATCAGCACCATCCATCACATGGTTGGTATTGGATCCCTTGTGCTCCAATAATGATGCTAAAAAGATATTGGACCATTAATTAGTGGAATTGAAGATACCACCAAATTTTTTTTTTAATGGTCTACATTTAGATAATAGTCAACCCTTCAATATAATTTTGTTTAGGGTTACTTGGTAGCAACAAAAGTTTAATAGTCTCTATGAGTATTTTGTCCAAGTCTTTTAATTCTTAATTAAGCATTCGTTGTTCTGAAAAATGTTCGGACCTTATTCTTGTTTGGTACATGCTAGACTACACTCTTAAGATATATGTATGCAACATGGAGCCATACACTACATTTGCAAAATGTATCACAAATGTCATCTCATCTTCAAGTGTTGTAAATGCAATACATTTAATTTTCAAATACCCTTTATGTGCCACATTTGTCACATGTGCCAAGTTATACATGTAATGCATTAGTTTTATACATGTACATGTATTATCATGGGTCCCACATGTTATATATTATATCTTCAAGCAAGAAATGTGGACTAAGAAATCCTTATTCCCCTTAGCCCTTGATAAACTCCTTAATAAAATTAGAAGAGAGTTTGCTTCTACTAAACTATTCAAGAACAAAACTTCTGTTGCTACCAAACAAGCCATTACTATAGTCATCCATTGTATCACTAGAATATAGACAGTTAAGATCACTTAAACATATCTTAGCTGTGGGTCCCGTTGTTAGGTGCGGCATGTGCTCGCGTTGCAATCACAGGACATTTAGCGGGCGGCCCGGCCGGTCGTGTTAAATTCAGTCGGCAAGCAACTCGTGAATGTTGTTGAATGTGGACCATTTGTTATTACACCATATCTCTTTCATAGGCTGTTGGCCCACCTATGACAAGAACAGCTAGATTTTTATGTTGCCATGGGCTCCATCTAAGATGTTCTGGTTGGCTGTGGATATTTGCTGTTAGTCAACCATGACCACTCATTAGGGAGATTTTTAGTTTGCTAGCAGATATATCCTACTCTTTTTAATGCGGCATAACTCCTGCTTAGGCCATTTTTTTTTTAATGCTCTGGTAGCATATGGCAGTTGATATGCAGGCACCTAGAAATTGTGCAAGTCATATGTATTAGCCTTTTATTCTTGCACATGTTTTAGTAAAATAGGGTCATTGGATGCTTTTCACTTATAACTGTCCAATCATTGTACATGAATCAGATACTCAGATTATCAAATAATCTTGATTTTTTTGTTCATGATACATCTGGACTGGATTCATAATTTGGACAGTTGAATTTGAATTATATGCTACATTTTGGTGGTTTCAAAGTGCGTGTGTATCATCCATCCATCTTACTCTGCCTTGTCTTCTACTCCAACAACGACACTGATCACGTTCTTTCCCACAGCATCTGAACCATGCAAAAAATGGGCCACAGTGAGTAGATTACATGCAGTTGAAATCAGGTCGAGTCGATGGAGTTGGACCTATATCTGTTTGTTGTGTAAGACCAATGGCTGTTGATTGATTTTGACTTTTTGGGCCATTGATTTTGTATGCTTAGCTGAATTTGCCCCAAATGATCCTCCTGGTGCTGTTGAGCACCAGTTAAATACACGGGAGAGTAAATTCTGTGGGCCCCCACAACAAGGTATGTGTTATATCTGTTCATTTGGCTGGATTATTATAAAGCTTGAACTCAAAAATAAAATAGATCCAAATATCAAGTGGACGACACACTACATAAAAGTAGGGTAGTGAGGATTGAACATCCATTGAAACCTATTAGGGGTCACAGAAGTTTTAGATTAATCTTATATTTGTTTTTTCATCTTCGTCAAGGTTTGTTTAACTTCATGAATAGATTAGATGGAAAATAAATATTATGGTGGGCCCTAACAATGTTTTAATGGTGAAAATCATTGTCTCCACTGCTATTTGTGGTGTGGTGCACTTGAGTTTTGGATATGACTCATTTTTGGGCTCATAATCTAAAATGATCTTGCCAAATGGATGGACAATGTAGATATAATACATACATTATTGTGGGCTCATGTAAATTTGATCTCTTTTCAACCGTTCGTACATTCCAGGGCGTAGAAGACCTACGCTTGTCTTCGCACAGGAGCGCAATATCCTCGATTCTTGTTTAGGGACATGTTGGTCCCTAGGATTGGTGACTCGTACTGCTATATGACTCGGAATAAGTAGAAACCCTGGATTAGAGTAAGCAAATTGGCTAGTGTACCGCACACCATCGACCTTGGTAGTGTATGCATGTGGCGTACGAAGATGAATGCATAAGCTTTCGAGCCCCGTAATGTACAAATAGTTGAAAGGAGATTTAAGTTACATGGGCCCTTTCAACCGTTAGTACATTCCAAGGCTTGATGACCTGATGCACTCATCTTTGCACACTGGCACAGTATCCATAGCCCTTGTGTAGGGACATGCGGGGCCCTTGGATTGGTGACTCGTATTGATATATGATCCAGAATAAGTAGAAACCCTAGACAAGAGGAAGCAGATTGGCTGGTGTATGTGGTGTGCAAAGACTATTGTGTCAAGTCTTTGAGCCTCGCAATGTATGAATGGTTGAAAAAAGATTAAAGTTACGTGAGCCCCACAATGTGTATGTGGTGTGCAAAGACTAATGTGTCAAGTCTTTGAGCTCCGTAACGTACGAATGGTTGAAAGGAGATTAAAGTCACGTAAGCCCCACAATGTGTATGTGGCATGTAAAGACCAATGTGTCAGGTCTTTGAGCAATGTAATGCATGAACGGTTAAAAGGAGATTAGGGTTGCGTGGGCCTCACAATGATGTGTTATAATATCAATGCCGTCTAGCCATTTGGTGAGATAATTTTATAGCATGACCCCAGAAATGAGTCATATTCAAAGCTCAAGTGGACTACAACATAAATAGCGATGGGGACAATGATTCCCACCGTTAAAACATTTGTAGGGCCCACCATAATATTTATTTTCCATTCAATCTGTTCATGAGGTCACATGGACTTAGATGAAGAGAAAAAAAAAAAAAATAAAAAAATTCAGATTGATCTATAACTTTTGTCACCCCCAAGAAGGTTTCAATGGTAGATGTTGCTTTTTGTAGTGTGCTTAACTTGATCTTTGGGTTTGTCTTATATTTGGGCTCAAGTCTTATAATGATTTTGCCAAATGGACAGGTGATTTGGATATAACACGTGTCATGGTGTGGGACCTACTAAACGTGGTGATGTCGACACACCACCAAAGTTGGTGATGTGTGGTACACCAGCCAATCCTCTTCCAGGGCCCTTAGTATGGTCCCAAACACTTTGCCCATGTATGGGATATGTGGTCCCTTAGAATGGACCCAAACACTTTGCCCACGACTAAATGATGGCTAGGCCATTGTTTAAAATGTAAACCATCCAATGGCTCAAATTCAGCGGTCAGATTGTTCAATAATTTGGCGGTTATGATCCTCCAACAATCACGTTGGAGGATGGTATTATTGGAGAGCGCATGAGTATGAGTCCGGATCCTATGTTATCAGGTCAACAGAGAATTCCTGATACCCTAATCCTCATTGGTCCACGTCACCACTCACTAAAAAAATAAAAATAATAAAAAACAGCTTGCCAAACCATTAGGGTAACAGGAATTCTCTGTTGACCTGATAACAGAGGATCCCGACTCCATGAGAATATATGGAGTTATCTTGAGCGTATTGAGTGGATTGGGTATTGCCCCTGTTTCCATCAATGCGGTGGGATTTGACTAGACAGCAAGAAGGCAATAGTTAGAAATGAAGTTACACAAAGCATGTGTTTGGTTGATTATTAATATCTAATAAAGGCATGTGGTCCAATCAATTCTTGTCTGTTTGAGGGAGGAGAGGGAGCTGGGTCTATGGTAGTAATACCCAATCTGCATCCCAGCAGAGTATAATACGATTAGACAAGGTTAAGGTCATGCTTCGACGACTAGATTTGATGGGATAGTAGGGCACTGTTAGAGATGGGCCATGGTTGTATCTTGTCACCTTCAAGGGGGAAAGAAAGTCAGTCCAAGGAGTCAGTACCAATCTCCAATGTGGTGGGAGTATGGTATAATTAGATGGGGATTAGGTATTGCTCTGCGTTGATACAGGCATGATATGGGGATATTTGATTGGACAGTAGGTTGCTACTGTTAGAGGCTAGGTCTAGCAATAACTTTCTATCCAATTAAATCTCGCCAAGTCTCGTTTGTACCAATATTAGTGCAAGCAATATAGCATGCAATCTGTGGCCCACATACTTTGTAGAGTTTGGATTTGCAAGCTATGGTATAATTAATGGGGATTAGGTATTGCTCTGCGTTGATATAGGCACGATGTGGGGAGATTTGATTGGACAGTAGGCTACTGTTAGAGGATAGATCTAGCAACAGCTTTCCGTCCAATTAAATCTCGCCAAGTCTCGCCTGTACCAATATTAGTGCAAGCAATGTAGCATGCGATCTGTGGCATGTTTGGATTTGCAAGCTATGTTGGTTAAGCTTAACCTAGATCATCATATGTGCGGCCCACAATGATGAGTGGAAGACTTCCAATCTATCCATCATGTTTGCCCTCTCAGCTTCTCTTGGCGCCTAAAAAATCAGGATGATCTGAAACTCAAGTGGGCCACACCAAAGGAGATAGTTATGATGGGGTTTGTGGACCACCTTCACATGGGCCACACTTGTACCAGAGAAATGGACCCTTGGAAATGACAAGAAACAAAGAATGGTCCACATTCAGTGTAAATGAGTGGACCTGCTTGATTTCTTGGAGCAAAGCATTTTCAATGTGGGCCCACCTGATGAATGGTCTGGATTTCATACACGGATCCATCACATCCGTGGAGCAGTTATAACCCTTCATTTGTTTTGCAGTCAGAAATCATCAGATGGCGGGCATCCAAAGGCAGCTGATCTACTACCACTAGTAAACAACACCATGATCTTCACGGGCAGTGAAGAGGCCAGCCGCGCCTTTTCACTGGCCCAGCAAGCCCAGATCCTTATCCTAGCCGTAGCTGTTTTGAGTGCTTCATGGCCGTTGCTGCTACTCTAAGACCAGTGTAGCCTAAGACGCTTGTACATGTGATCATGGCTACATTAGGTTGGGGCCCACGGTTTTGGTGGGCCTGATGAATCCTTCGCTTGGAGGAAGGATCTCTGGCCCACCTTTTTAGTAAAAGTGATTTGTCTATATTTAGAATTAGTAGATATAAATAGGGTTTTTTCAGCGTACTAAACGTTTTCAGCTTGTTTAAGTGGGGCCCATTGGGTTCAGCCATCCAGACGGTCTGTCGGGACACCATGATGATCACTGAGTGATGGGCCCCACCTGTCTAAAGCTGAAAGTCCGAGCCCGAATATTCATTTGGGTGGGGAATATGCTTTTTTGGATATTCTTTTTGTTTTATATTAATGAATATATCTTTTTGTTTTATATTAATGAAATTACAGGTATCTCTTATTGTTGTTGGATTATCTTAGACAATGCTTATTAAAGAGATTGAAGATGACTTTGAATTTTTGCAAATTGAAGGATAGATGCGGAGGTTGGATTGGTCTTGGGTTGAAAATCCTCAGCCTTACATAACTTACCTAGATTAGCTTTGGATTTGCTGAGGCTCCAAGCGACTCAATCCAACCCATACTAGTTTGGAAAAAAATCATAGTTTGTATGGAAAATATTTAAAATTCAAACATAACTTGACCTAGATATAATTTATGACTAATGTATATAATATAAATGTAAAATCATGATCTGCATGGAAAAAAAGAGTATAATTGGTTATATTGGATTTAGATGGTCACATGAAGAATCCAATGGTGCATTAGGCCATTGTTTATGTTGAATGGTAGTTTCTAACCAATGGTGCCGATTTTCTGCAAATTGTAGAATCGATACATAAGTTGACTTAGATTAGCTTTGTACTGATTGATGCTTCAGGCAACTCAACCCAACCCAAACGTGTTTGATGAAAAACATTCAAAATTCAATTCTAACTAAGACCTATATTAGTTTGAGTCCAACTTAACCTGAAAGCTACCTTAAATGCGTATATGAGTTATGACTAACGCATATGATATAAATGTAAAATCATGGCATACATGGAAAATAGAGTATATTTGATTACATGGAATGTAAAATCATGATCTGAAACCATCCCGAGGCTATGTGTGGCCATGTGTTGAGTGGTTCGATGCCTTTTAAATAGATGTTCTAAATCTATTTATTTAATTTTAATTATTTAAAATGATAATTATAAACTTTCTTTTGTTAGTGCTACTTCAATAATTACAGTTATTTATTTCTTGATATTATTTGACAGTGAATGATGATTTAGTGTACTGGTTGTAAGTGTTAATCCGACATGGCCTGACCTGACCTGGACCCAACCCAACCCAACCCGACCCGACCCGACCGGATCGAATATGAATTGTGCTGAGCTTGGGTTAGGCTTAGGTTGGGCCCCATTTGACTCATGAAAGTTGGATTGAGCTTGGGTGGGTCCTCAATCATATACCACTTTGGCACAGAATTCGGTTGATCCTTGATTGTGGGACCCAATCGTGATGTATGTGCCTTAATCTGGGCTGTCCATCCATTTTGCAGCTCGTTTTAGTGCATGATACTGAAGCGAAGCAAATGCAATTCTTAGGTAGACCACAGTAAGAGCCCCTTTGGTATGTGGGATTAGATGGGATGGGATTACATTTGGTCCTGTGTAAATTTCATCCCACATTTGGGAAGGATGGGAAGGTTGTGATAAGGTGGGATGGAATTGCATTTGGTCCCATGTGGGATTTCTGGCAGATGTGGGCTCCACATTGATGCATGTATTATATGCGTGCCGTACACCAAATAGGATTTTGCTTAATCCAGTGTTTTTTCAAGAAATTTATCCAAAACATGAGGATTGGATGGCCCAAATACCATGGTATTATGGGACATGAAATCATTGTGCAATAATGGTGTTAATCCCATCTAATATAATTCCAAACCATTTAATCCCACCATTAAAACTTCCTGGGGGTAACCGGATGAAGGGACCACACAAATATCAGCTTGATCTTACGGTCATTCACCACTTTTTCCTGTGGTGTGATCCACCATATAGTTATATCTCTTTTGATTTTAGGATCATGTCCTAAAATGAGCGGGCAAAATGGATGGACGGAGTGGATGTAGGGCCACACTGCCAGGGATCCATGGCACCTTGATCTCTGTGTTGTATGGCGACACTGTCCATCTGTTTTGCCAGCTCATTTTAAAGCATGAGCCAAAAAATGAAGCAGATCGAAATATTTGAGGTGGACCGCACCACAGGAAACTGTGGTGATTGAATGACCACCATTAAAAACTTCTTGTGGGCCACAAGAGTTTTGTATAAGCTGATGATATTATATTTTCCTTTCATTAAGGTTCGTGTGGCTTTATAAACAGGTCGGATGGCAAATAAATAGTAGGTGTTCGATCATTACTATTTTCTATGGTGTGGTCCACCTGAGATTTTGATATGCTTCATTTTTGGGATCATGCCCTAAAATGAGATGGAAAAACAGATGGACGGCATGGATATATGACACATACATCACGGTGGGTCACAGCCTCACCGAATCTGCTCTGGGATTAGCTGGATGATGTTGGGTGTCGTTCGATGAGCCGACATGTTCATTTAATGAGCCACGAGCATTGTAAGGTGGGTATTTAATGGGAAGAGTGGGGTCGCCGTAGAGGGATCTGTATCTGAAGTTGGCTTGGTTTTGATCAGACGGTTGAATGATAGGACCCTCGCTGAGATTAATTCAACAGACGAGGGACGCGGATTCCTGAGACTCTGGTCAGAAGCTAGGTGGGGCCACCACGATTTTTGTGAGATATCCACTCCCTCTATCCATTTTGCCAGCTCATTTTACACCATGAGCCCAAAAATGAAGATGATCCAAAACTCAAGTGGACCACACGACAAGAAAACGTAGGGAGGGAAATGCCAACCACTGAAACATTCTTGGACCACTGAAGTTTTGTGGAGGGCTATTACTTTTTGTGTTTTCAGTTCATCCTAGTGGGAAGGGACTCGGAGTAGTGACCTGAGATCTCAGTACTTGTCGATGCTGTGGGCCCACCATAAGGTATGTGTTTTATCCGTAAGGTTTATCTATTTTACCATATCATAATAAAAAAAGAGGTAGATCTAAACCCTGGGTGGACCAGACTACAAGAAATAGTGGTGATTGAATGTCCAACGTTAAAAACTTCCTGAGGCTGATGTAATGTTTATTTGCCATCCAACCTGTTGATAAGATCACAATGACCTAGACCAACGGAAAACACAAACATCAGCTTCATCCAAAACTCTTGGATGCTCCAGAGAAGTTTTCAATGATGGGTGTTCAATCACCACTGTTTCTTGTATTGTGGTCCATCCGAGATATAGATCTACCTCAATTTTTGACTCATGTCCTAACAGGAGATGGGAAAATGGGTAGACGTAATGGATAAAACAAACACGTCTTAGAGAGGCCTACATAGCTTTTCCAGCTCAGACCAGTACCGACCACTACCGAATCCGAATCCAGTAAGAAGACATTATGAACGGTTTCGATGCTGTGTCTATTCAGAACATTGTTTTGTTGGGTCCACCGTAGATCAACTATTCCAAGAAAATTTCATCCGTGCGACTTTTTTAACACTTTTAATTTGTGGCCCATGGATAGACGGTTAAGAAGAGAAATACAAATTGTCTAATTCAATTGTTCTGGATGATCATAATTCCAAAAGGGTTTTTTGGAAACAATCCAATCAAATCGGGCAAATCGGATGAACGGTGTGGATCGTTCTATCGATGCACCAAAAGTGAGTTTTACCAAATTGATAGAACATACGACCTAATTCTGTGTGTTAGTTTTACACAGTTTAGAAATTGATGTGGATTCCTCAGTAGTAAAAGGATGTCATAATTGTACTTCAATCTAGGCCGTCCAAATTGCTGATTCAACTACAAGTGGAGCATAATTGATTTATTTATTAAGAAGATAAAAAAGAACCGTTTGATTTTTCCCTCCCACTTTGATCCACTCAGCATTTTATCTTTAACCAGACATTCCATGGTTAAAAGAACATCCATTTTATAGCAACTAGTGGGACAGCTGTGATTGCTTGATCTGTGTAACTTTAGAGATATTCTCTATCCATAATGGGACCCACAGTTTGGATGGCCTGGATAACAACAAATAAACGCCACGCGTGAGAATCACCACCATTATCAGATGGTGCGAAACTAACACTTGTTTTTTTTTTCTTTTTTTTTTTTAAATTTAATTTAATTTAATTTTTTTTAGTGTTTTCTTAATACCGGTGGGGTTAATCTAATGAACTGTTGGATGCCATATAAATGCCTTGGTGGGCCCACAAAAGTTCTAATTTGACCCAATTTGTGAATCAAAGTCAACATATGGAGGCCAATAAGGGCCCACAAAAGTCCTAATTTGACCCAATTTGTGGAATGAAAGTCAACATATGGAGGCGGAATAAGGTGGACGCGGTTTACCGGTTGAGTGGTGTACACGAACCATGTTAGCTCGGTTGGCTCACTCGACTCGACTCGACTCGACATGGTTCAAAGCTGAGTTCGAGTCGAGTCGAGCTGATTTTTTTAGCTCGAAAAAATTTCCATCCGAGTTCGAGCTTGCCTAAGCTTGACTCGACTTGGATCGAACCCCAACTCGAATCGAACTAGTTCAGTGACTTAGTTTCTTTGACATTGATGTTGCTTAGCAAGTATTTGATGAAAAGACTCAACGAAAAGTATCGGCTTGTGGTAATGAATATATGTATATGAAACAAATATCAATATTTTTTTTTATTTTGATATTGCCTACAAGGTGTTTGATGAAATACTTGTAAATAGTTGCTGATATTTTACATACAATGAGAAATTGAAAGTGCATAGCATGTGTTTGTGAAAATGCCGCAAAACTCGAGTTTGGCTTGAACTCGACTTGAATTGGCTCGAGCTGTTGATTGACTTGAGCAGACCTGGCCAGTCAGGCTCGGAGACCAAGCCAAGCTGAGTTCAAGCTGGGGTTAACTGGTGCCCGAGCCGAGGCCAGCTCGACTTGGTTTAACTCGGTGTACACCCTTACTAGTGACCCTGCAAGGGCCGGCTGTTCACTCCCCAAGTATAGGGTTGTGATATAGTAATAAACTCGGTGAGACCGAGGTCGAATCCCAACGGACTGATACTTGTATGTTACCTGAAACTAGATAGAAATAGAACTAGTCTAAGATGAAATCTAAATCAATATAAATTGATGAATGATGGTGAGAGATTAATGTAAAACTTAAGAAATTCAGAGGAAGGAAACTAGGGATTCAGAGGATCCACTTGTTGAGATCAGGGAGATCTTATGCCTGCATCAAGAATCATGGAAATTAAACTGAACTTACTTGATCTAGTTTTCACGAGATGAAAGGTATATGAATTAGAATGGATTCCATCACCAAACCATGCCCAGAAGACAAAGCAAACAACAGAATTAAACTAATTACCAACCAATCAACAATGCATGAAGGTTAGGAAGGATACCGTCATCCGACTATGCCCATGAAACGATGGTGAACAACAGGGCTTCCTGACGTCATAAACATCAAAAGGAGGAAGAAATATTCAAAGCCATCGCAGATCTATTGTAATTTCAATCACAACAAACCATTAAAAAACTGAAAGTATCTCTTTAATTGAACTAAAATCAACATCAGTCAGTCTAAATAAGAGGCACAAGCAAAGTCTCTCCCATCAGATACAAGCTTCACCTCTTAGCCCTAGCTAAGAGGTTTACCCTGACATGGGAAGGCTAGATCTCTCAAAACTCATAATAGAAGACAATAAAGCAAAACAAAATAGAAAACTTGCTCTCTATCTGACGGCCTCCCCAAGTCAAGCCTCCTCCTTGAATCTGATCTCCCCCCCCCCCCGGTTGGATAGAAAAGTGAATCCCTTCTCTCTTCACGTCCCTCCCTTTTGTAGCTGCTGGAGGTGGATTGGAAATCGGACGTGGACAGCTGGAGTCGGTGCGCAGCTACAACTCCAGAAACCTTCTTGCACAGCAACCAGTAGAAACAGAAACGGGGAACTAATCACGTGATCTGCTCCGTTCAGTCTTCTTGGGGGTGATCGATTGCCCCATATGAAGGGGTTGGACGGCCAGGATCATTGGGCCGATCCTAGCCATGGTCGTAGAACGGACACGAAACGTTCGGTTTCCGCAGACGCGAAGCCTTCTGCGTAACACATGCAACCGAGCCACTTTGTGTTAGATATGGGGTCCCTGATCGTTGCTGGATTGGAAATCCAGTCCGATCATTATTTCTGTCTCGGAAATTAAGCTAGGAAGGGATGGTTTTGGTTGTCCGTTGAAGTGGCCCAGGGGATTCGTGCTTCTACCATTCGATTAACATTTGCTACTACATGCTCGTGCAACGTTCGAGATACTCAGGCTGTCGATCACTGTACGGTCGGTTTGACCCCCTAGTTTCAATGAACGGATTGGATCATTGAATGGTATGATAGTAGTGGCCCACCGAGCTTCGCCCGGATTTTCATGTTGCGAACAGAGCCTATGCAGTCGGCGTTGTGACGTTGGTGGGGCCCACTTTACTACTTTTTTTGAGAAATCGACGTCGTCCACTGCATTATGCTCGAAAAACCATTCGGGAATGGTGATTTTTGGAGTGAAATCGGTGGGGTACACAAGATCTTCTACTCCGCTGTCCATCTTGCGTTTAACGGCTGGGATCGTGAAGACGCTTGCATAGTGGCAAAAGGACACCTAGGCGCTAGTCTTGGCCATCTTTTAAGACAAGTGAACGGGTCGGATCATCGAACTGGATAATGAGTGAGGCCCATAACAATCACCCGGCGGAAACAGCGTCGGACGCTGTTTGAGTCCTGGTAAGAGTCGGGTCAGCCCGGCTTTGACTGGGCTGACCGTCCGGTGCGGCGCGACTAGTGTGTGTGCTATGCACATGCATCACATGTGTGGGTCCCAGGTGATGTATTCGAGAAATCCGCTCCGTTCGTCCATTTTCTCATCTCATTTCAACAGTTGAGAGCAGATTTGAAGCATATCCAAATAGCAGCTAGGCCCAAAATCAGAGTTTTGGGGCTGATCTGTTCGTTGGGCCATTTTCACAGGGATCGAACGGATGAAATTCGACATGTACGGTTAATTTATGTTCCTTAGGCCATCTATGAAGTTTTGAGCTGAGCGGATGGTGGGAACCCAGTGATCTTGCATTCTGGCTGACTTTCAGGTCGCTTGAGCTTCAGTTTCTCGATTTTCACAGATCCCTAGCGTGTAATTCCGTCGATCTTGGTCCCCTGGAGTCTCCTTGCCTTTAGTGTCATCAGAGCGTTAAATCCATGCTTTAAGCTTCCTTTTCAGTCCATGCTCGTAAATACACTCTGCATCACAAACATGATTAAAGCGGGCCATTAAACGGTACCATGTTCGTAAATTCAAGCAATAACTGGGGTCTAATATGCAATATTTGACCCTCAACACTAGCTAGCGGTTGTCCAAGCTTTGTGGGCCCACAATGTTTGTGTTAATCCACGTTGTCCATTCATTATTTTTTTTTAAGAAAAAAAGAGAGGTAGATCCAAAGCTAAAGTGGACTACACCACAAGAAACAGTGGGGATTGAAGGCTCATCGTTGAAAACTTCATGAGGGTCACAAAAGTTTCCGTTTAAGTTTATATGTGTGTTTTGACTTCATCGAGATATGTGTGGCCTTATCAACAGGTTGGATGACAAATAAACATCACTGTTGGCCCTAGGAAGGTGTCAATTGTGGACATCCTCCTCCTTAGTGTTTCGTATGGTGTGGGTCCACCAGAGTGTTGGATCTACCTCATTTTTGGGCTCATGAGCTAAAATGAGGTGGAAAAATGAGTGGATAGCATGGATAAAACACATAGATCATGGTGAGGTCCACAGAGCTTTGACACTAGCTAGGTGGATCGTGTTCGAGTCATCATCCAAACCGCATCCTCAAAATATGAATGGAATGGAAACGAATTGGCTACTCCCCCTGCCACCGACCAATAGCTGGTGTAGGTGATCTGTGGGCCCCACCATGATGTCTGTGTTTCATCCATGTTGTCCATCTAATTTTTAAGAACATTTTAGGGTATGAGACGAAAATGAGGTATACACCAATCTCAAGTGGACCACATTATAGGAAACAATGTTGAATGAACATTGACAATTTAAAACTTTATGATTGCCATAAAAGTTTTGGATTAAGCTAATCTTTATTTTTTCCCTTCATCTAGGTCTTTATGACCTTATCAACAGATTGGATGTCAAATAAAAAGTGTAGTGGGCCTTAGGAGACTTTTAAAGGTGGATATCCAATCACTATTGTTTTCCCGTGGTGTGGTTCACCTGAGATTTATATCCCTCTCATTTTTTAGATCAAGCCATAAAATGATCTGAAAAAATGGATGAACGGAATGGATGAAACACATACATCATGGTGGGGCCCACAGAGCATCGACCATCGGCCTCGTTTCTGGAATGGAATGGCTTTGAGATGCAGATCATGGTGTGGGACCACTAGAGGAGTGCACGAACTGAGCTAGCTCGATTAGGTCGCTCGACTCGACTCGAAAAAGCTCAATTCGACTCGGTTCGAAGCTGAGTTTGAGTCGAGTCGAGCTGATTTTTTGAGCTCGAAAATGAGTTCGAGCTGGCCCAGTTCGACTCGACTCGAATCGAACCTAGGTCGAATCAAACTCGGATCAGACCAGTTCGGTGACTCGGTTACGTTGATATTGATGTTGCTCACCAAGTGTTTGATAAAATGACTCAAAGAGGTGCGGCTGGTGGCAATGAAGGTAGATATATGAAAACAACACTATTTTTTCTTGATTTTTATGTTGCTTAGAAGGTTTTTGATAAAATACCTGTAAAACCATTGCTGCTGTCTCAAATATAGTGAGATTTTGAAGGTGCAATCAAAGTGTTTGTGAAAATGCTGTAATGGCGAACTCAGCTCGATATTGGCTCAAACTTGGCTTGAACTGGCCCGAGCTGTTGATCGAACTGAGCCGAGTTGGCTAGTTAGGCTCGATGACCGAGCCGAGTCGAGTTCGAGTTGAAGTCAACTAGTGGCCGAACCAAGTCGAGCTGAGGCCAGCTCGACTCGGTTGGACTCGATTTACACCCCTATGGCCTATACAGTAATGGTACAAAACTTGGCCTCTTATGTTTAAATGAACGAGTCGCAAACACCGGCATTGGGTCGACTTGTCCCAACTCAGACTGAGTTCGCTCGGGTCGAATTGACTCGTAGACTGACCAAGCCAAGTCAGAATGCTTGACTTTCAAAGAAATAATTCACCCTTGGTACTACCCCGTATGTAACTTATCTAGTAACGGACAGGGGCTCTGAGTGGCCATCACAATATATTGGTTTTATCCACACCGTACATCGATTTTTTCATGTCATTAAGGACACAAGCCCTAAAACTAGAAAGATACAATGCTCAAGTAAACCAAACAGTAGGGATTAAAGACCTACCCTTGAAAACATTTTGGGGCCACAGAAGTTTTCAATCAATCTGATATTTCGGATTTCCCTTCATCCATGTATATATATGGCCTTATGAACATGTTGGATGTAAATTCACCATTACAGTGGGCCCTAGAAATATTTCAACGGTGAGTGTCATTACCACCGCTGCTTCCCGTGGTGTGGTCCACTTGAGGCTTGCATGCTCCTCATTTTTTGTCTGATTACACTAAAATAATATGAAAAAAATGGATGGACGGTGTGGATAGCATTCATACATCACAGTGGGCCCTCAAAGCCCCTGTCCGTTCCTAGCTAGGGATGGGCGGGGTAACACCCAATCCACCTCCTTCTAAATCAACCCCCTTCGTCCGCCATTTCTCTCTCTCTCTCTCTCTCTCTCTCTGTACAAAATCTCATTGCCTAAAAAACCAGATTCTTCGTTCAAAATGACAAGCGTATCCGATTTTCTTCTCTTCATCTCTCTCCAGCACGTATTCATCTCAGGTACATAACCAACACTCCCATCTTAATTACCCTACACATATGTACCATTTCATTTCCCAAAACAGAAACAATACGTATCAAAATCAAAATAGGTGGGTGTAATTATCAACTCCCTTGTTTTTCAATTTTTTTTTTAAAATTTTATTCAGGTGTTTTATCAGCTTCATTCACCTTAACCAACAACTGCACATACACCGTATGGCCCGGTGTATATCCTCAAACCAAAGAGCCACTCTCACCAACAGGCTTCGTCCTCCAAAGGGGCGAGTCCAAAACGCTCTCCATTCCCAACAGCTGGAGCGGTACATTCTGGGGCCGCACCCATTGTACGGTCGACCCTTTGGGCAATTTCGTCTGCGGGACTGGCGATTGCGAATCCGGCAAGCTAGAATGCACTCAGACCGGTGGGGAACCTGTTACGCTGGTCGAGTTTTCGCTGAATGGTTTTAGTGATCCCGACTTTTATGACGTCAGCTTGGTGGACGGGTTCAATTTGCCTGTTTTGGTGGTCCCGCAGGGTGGTAATGGTAGCTGCAGGAGCACTGGATGCGTGGAGGACCTCAACGTGGCGTGCCCCTCCGAGCTGCGTGTGCCGGTTGAGGGCGGGAATGAGATCATGGCCTGCAGGAGCGCGTGCCAGACGTTCGGTGGACCGCAGCATTGCTGCGGGCGTATTTACGGGACGAACTGCACCACGACTTCGTATTCGAATTTCTTCAAAGAAGCGTGCCCGCGGGCGTACAATAATCAGTTCGACGCCACGGATACAACGTTTAGATGCGCCTCCACGGCGTACGTTATCACCTTCTGCCCTACCATTGGAAGGTACGTGCGTTCTCTTCGAAATTAACTAATTAGCCCTTTGTTTACGGAGGGCCATGTCGATGAGGCTATCTTGGCCCTTAGATGTTTTCAACGGTGGGCACTCAATCTCCTATGTTTTCTTTGGTGTGGTCCACTTGAGCTTGGGGTTTTCATCAATTTTGGGCTCGTGCACTGAAATGAACTGGAAAAATTGATGGACGCCGTAGATAAAGCATATACATCACGGTGGGCCCCATAGAGCTTGGACGATATCCGTGCGGTGGGTGCCGCAGGCAATCCGGTTCAGTAAATATCGTGGGAACGGATTGAGTGTGGCCCGGGCCTTACCCAAGACAGTGCGGCCCTTACCATGTGGGCCCATGTTGATGTATTTATTCTATATCCACGCCGTCCACCCGTTTTTACAGATCATTTTAGCATATGATCCAAAAATGGAAATAGATCCAAAGCTCAATTCGACCATACCATTGGAAATAATGGTGACTGACCATTAAAAAGTTATCGTGGCCCAAAAAAGTTTTAGATCAATCTCATATATTTTTTTTTTAACTTCATCTAGGTTTATGTAATCTTATCAAGAGTTTAGATGTAAAATACAATTTAGGAAAACATCACGGTGTGCCTTAGGATATTTTTAATGGTCGATCTTTCAATCTTTCCTATATTATCGTCCACCTGAGATTTAGATTTCCTTTAGTTTGTGGCAGATGATCTAAAATGATATGAAAAAACGTATGGACAGCACGGATTTAGAATACATACATCACGGTGGGCCCAGAGTAAGAGATGTACCGTCATGGGTGTGGCCATGGCCGCATTTGATATGCCCTACTCTTTTGTCGTTTTCTGTCATTTCAGCAATTTCGTGGACACGGATTTCCTGTGTCTCGAAGCCGTGTGGGGCCACTGAGATGTCCGTGGAAAATCCGCGAACGCGGATTGACTCCTGCCTCCGCCTGTCTCCAGCTGGGAACGGGGAGGAGCTATCAGCGGCCACTGTGATGTATGAATTTTATCCACACCCTCCATTCATTTATCAGTATCATTTCATGATACAAACCAAAAAATGAGACAAATCCAAGAAACAGGTGGACCACACAATGGGGATTAAACTCTTACCGTTGAAACTTCTTGGAGGCCACGGAAGTTTTGGATTGAGCTGATATATGTGTAACTCTCCATCCAGGTCTGTAATGTTATGAATAGGTTGGATGGCAAATAAACATAATGGTGGGCCCTAGAAAAGTTTCAATATTGAGGTCGTGGGATGCCTTAAAATGAGCTGGTAAAACATATCAACGGTGTGGATATAGAATATACAAATTAAGGTTTCCCCCACGGTCAGGACAACACCGTGGTAGGTGAGGCTAGGTCTCCGGTAGACCACACGAAAGGAAATAGGTGATTGAAATCCTACCATTAGAAACTTATTAAGGCTTGTTGTAATGCCCATAGTAATGTTTTTTTGTCATCCAACATTTTGGTAAGGTGCCTTAAAATGAGCTGTTAAAATGGGTCAACCGTGTGGATATACAATATACAAATTAAGGTGAGCTCCACGGTCAGGATGACACCGTGTTTGGTGAGGGGTACACCACGGGAAATAGCAGCGATTGAAATCTTACTGTTAAAAACTTTCCAAGGCTTACCTTAACCCTGATGTTCATGTTTTTCGTCATCAAACCTGTTAGTAAGGTCATGCGATGCCTTAAAACGAGCTCTTAAAATGGGTCAACGGTGTGGATATACAATGGCTCATGGTCAAGAGGACACCATGTTTGGTGAGGCTAAGTCTCAGGTAGACCATGTGACAAGAAATAGTAATGATTGAAATTCTAGTATTAAAAACTTTCTAAGGTGGTAATGTTTTTTGTCATCCAACCTGGTGGTAAGGTCATGTGATGCCTTAAAATGAGCTCTTAAAATGGGTCAATGGTGTGTACATACGATATACAAATTAGAGTGAGCCTCCATGGTCAGGATGACACCGTGTTAGGTGAGGCTAAGTCCTAGGTAGACCACGCCACAAGAAATAGTGGTGATTGAAATCCCACCATTAAAAACTTCTTAAGGCTTACCGTAATGCCCATGGTAATGTTTTTCATCATCCAACTTGTTGGTAAGGTCATGCGATGCCTTAAAATGAGCTCTTAAAATGGGTCAATAGTGTATATATACGATATACAAATTAAGGTGAGCCTCCATGGTCAAGATGACACCTTGTTGGGTGAGGCTAAGTCCCAAGTAGACCACACCACAAGAAATAGTGGTGATTGAAATCCTACCATTAAAAACTTCCTAAGGCTTACTGTAATGCCCATGGTAATGTTTTTTGTCATCCAACCTGTTGGTAAGGTCATGCGATGCCTTAAAATGGGTCAATGGTGTGTATATACGATATACAAATTAAGGAGAGCCTCCATGGTCAGGATGACACCGTGTCGGGTGAGGCTAAGTCCCAGGTAGACCACACCACAAGAAATAGTGGTGATTGAAATCCTACCATAAAAAACTTCCTAAGGCTTACCGTAATGCACATGGTAATGTTTTTTGTCATCCAACCTGTTGGTAAGGTCATGCGATGCCTTAAAATGAGCTCTTAAAATGGGTCAATGGTGTGTATACACGATATACAAATTAAAGTGAGCCTCCATGGTCAGGATGACACCATGTTGGGTGAGGCTAAGTCCCAAGCAAACCACACCACAAGAAATAGTGGTAATTGAAATCCTACCATAAAAAACTTCCTAAGGCTTACCGTAATGCACATGGTAATGTTTTTTGTCATCCAGCCTGTTGGTAAGGTCATGCGATGCCTTAAAATGAGCTCTTAAAATGGGGCAATGGTGTGTATATACGATATACAAATTAAAGTGAGCCTCCATGGTCAGGATGACACCGTGTTTGGTGAGGCTAAGTCCCAAGTAGACCACACCACAAGAAATAGTGGTGATTGAAATCCTACCATTAAAAACTTCCTAAGGCTTACCGTAATGCCCATGGTAATGTTTTTTGTCATCCAACCTGTTGGTAAGGTCATGCGATGCCTTAAAATGAGCTCTTAAAATGGGTCAATGGTGTGTATATACGATATACAAATTAAGGTGAGCCTCCATGGTCAGGATGACACCGTGTCGGGTGAGGCTAAGTCCCAGGTAGACCACACCACAAGAAATAGTGGTGATTGAAATCTTACCACTAAAAACTTCCTAAGGCTTACTGTAATGCCCGTGGTAATGTTTTTCGTCATCCAACCTGTTGGTAAGGTCACATGTTGCCCTAAAATGAGCCCCACGGTCTGGACGACAGTATGTTGGGTGAGGTTGGGGTGACAGCTAATGCGCTCCTATTTTAATGGGACATTATGGGGTGCTGATCACATGCAGTATTGTCTTTCCCACTCTCTTGACCTGCTTGTAACTCTACCATAAATGGGTCACACCATATATCATGGTGGGTCCAACTGAGCTTTTCTAGCATTGACTTGGTGTGTTTGTGTAATTCAATCAAAGACTAGACCACACGTGTTAACAACTTGTATTTGAATTTGCGAGTTATTAGGAAGGGTAGGTGTGCTAGAGTTGTACTTGACTTAATGTCTTATTAAACATTGGTGTCTCTCGCATTGAGATGGACCAATTAAGATTGAGTTCTGGAACTCAACTGCTCTTGACATTTAATGCAGATAGAGACTCGCTTTAATGAGACTTTTTGCTTTTACAGAGAGTACTTTTGATACAACTCTAGCATTTAATGTTCTCTTATGTGTACATCTCTAACTTCTCTTTGAAGTCATCTACATTACATATGGCATGGTTTCCACATGGTGTCTTTTGGATAATTTGATGTGGTTGCACTAGGCCAAGTGTAAACAATATTTTTGGTATGCCCGTAAGATTCTATCCATCATTTAGTGCATACTGCTGACTAGTAGCGGCATCCAATTGATCCACAAGGTGTGCTAAAAACGAGTATAAATAAGGTGGACCACAACACAAGAAACAGTGGTGATTGAACACCCACTACAAAAATTTTTGTGGCCTCACGAAATTTTTAATGGTGGGCATTTAATCACCATTGTTTCCTGTAGTGTGGTCCACATGAGATTTGGGTCTGCCTCATTTTCGCTCTTGCCTTGAAATGACTGGAAATATGGATGGATGACATTGATAAAAACACATACATCATGGTAGGCTCAAAGAGCTTTTCCACTACTGACCAACACCACGTTAGCATTGGAGGTGTCACTACTTAATTTGAATGTAGATTACATGCAATTGAAATGGACGCAGATTAGCTGTAACCTCGTATCCAGTTAGGTGGGTGCGACCTTGACCATATGGCCTACCTTAATGTATACATTGTGTATCCACGCTGTTTATTTGTTTCTTCAGCTTATCTCAGGGCATGGATAAAAAAATGTAGTGGATTCAAATCTTAGTAGGACCACATCACATGAAACAGTGGTTATTGGACGCCCACCATTAAAAACTTCATAGGGTTGGCTGTAGTGTTTATTTGCCATCCAACCTGTTCAAAATGCAAATAGCAACTTGATCCAAAACTGTCATATCCCAAAATTCGATACCTTAGTATAAAGACTTTGATCCCGAGTTCTCGGGTATAAGTTTAAGAAAAATCCACGTGTGTCCTCATTCAAATTCACATTCATTCTGTACACAAATAATCAAATTAATACATTTCAACTATCGGATCAAAAGTAAAGCGGAGATAACTAAATATAAAAATATAGGGCTAACACTCAAAAGTTACAATTTAAAAAATGATGTCCACCTATATGAGAATTATATAACTCACAATAAAAGCAACACGAACGGAAGATACAACTATCAAGTGAGAAGAAATTAGAGACCTATTGGGGCGCCCCAAGCGTGCCACCATCTGATTCTATTCCTGAGTCATTTGCATATATCAAATAGAATGTGTTAAATACCAACATAGCGAAGAAATATCTACAAAATTTTATTTAAGACATTTTAGTTATAAGCAGCTTCATGACAAATATATATTTATACATGGAATACTTTTAAGCAAGCTACTTCTAACGCATAGATTCTAAGCAAGTTACACATATTATCAACACAATTAAGCATAAATAATGATGACATAATAAAACAAAGAGTTTCCTAATCTAGTTGTTAGGTGCATGAATGGTATGATAAGATAATGCATGATCCTCACAATCCAACACTCCCTCAATAAACGATTTTAACGCCTATTGTAGAAAGCCAATACTCCATCGTCACACGATTCCAATGCCTTTCATAAAACACATAACCTAAGGTAATGTCGCTCATCACTAGCATTACCAACAAGTGCGATTCTTATGTATGATTAGCCTGATAGTTATTAAGTCTTATTCAAGCAACATATTGAGAAAGTTAGGATACCATCATTATATTATGAGTCATTATCCGGATCACGTGGTTCGTTATGGCACGTAGTGGCTCCTTACTAGTGCCTCTTGATTTAAATTAAGGTTCATCACCCGTTATACCTCATAAATTAATAATTTCAAAGGTACATGTATGGTGCCCAATAGTATGTAAATCAATATGGGTAAGGGTCGTCACCCAAATACCAAATATAAATAATTAATTCAGAGGTGAGGGCTTGTCATTCAAAACTAAATCAATACAATGAAAATGACTCATCATGTAATTCCATTCATGCTTGAGTTCTTTGAACACTACTTTTGCATAAAACCATCGACTAGGTATTTGATGAGAGCCATTTAAACAACAATCTGTTGCCTCCATCAGTGCTCACTGGCCACTACGGAAAATCTTATCACTCTATCATAGGCCAAAACTTGAATATAGTGTCTCATATCATCATGCTCAGCTCACAAATATTTATAGGATCACAACGCACTAATGATTATGAGTGGACTTATCTAGTAAGAACAATAGTATCCTAGATCTATTGAAAGTATGGTCACCCATCCATGATGCTCACCTGTTGAAGGCACAAGGAAAGTATGCTGTGCATATGCTCGCTCCACTAGGAGGGAATAACACACGCATGGACCCAGCCACTGTACACGTGGCATTTTCTTACTCCAAACTGTCCAAATCATGGGTCTCAGTACGGTCCAGAATGCCTTTCCTGAAATGATCCTAAATGTCTGTTAGGCCCGTTAAATATATATGGTTGAAAAATAAAAACTACCCAACGGATCACATTATGCAGGCAAAATGTCCAATAATTGGACGGTTATAATCCTCCAAGGTATGTGATTGCTGTATTATATACCCTGTGAAGAGTGGGCCATGATTCCCTGGAGGTACATCAAGCCACGTGTACTTTTGAGCATGGTCATGAGCACTATATGCCTTGAGCATGTTATAATTAAATTCCTCTCCGGCTCTAAGATTAACCTACAATGCAATGTGTGTGGGGCCCACTATATTGTGGGCCTGTCATCCAATCCATCTATTCTGTGTACCCTCTCAGTTTCTCCTGGCCCCCAAAAAATCAGGATGGTCAAAAACCCAAGTGGGCCACAACACAGGAAAATTAGGATGGTGGATCTTCACATGGGCAACAATAATACTTGCATGGGAGAAACGGATTAACGGTGGAAAGAAAATTAAAGAAACCATAAATGGTCCAATAGTCAATGTACATTTGTGGACAGGCTGATGAATGGGCCCACATGAATTTTGGACGAAAGCATGTTGCATGTGGGCCCACTTAATGAATGGTCTGGATCTCAAACATGTGGATCATCACATCCATCAAGCAGTTGTTAAACATTCATTCATTTGTTTTGCAGTGAGAAACCATCTAATGCACCCAAAGAGCTACCGCTCGTAAACAACACCATGGTCTCCGTGGACGGTCACGATGCCAGCCACGCCTTGCCGCGGTTCCAGCATGGCCAGCTCCTTGTCCTCGCCGTAGCAGTTTTGGGCGCATCGTGGCCGTTGCCGCTGTTCTAAATCCGTGTTAGTTTAAGAAAGCTTGTACATGTGATACATTAGGCTGTGGCCCACCATTTTGGCAGATGTGATAAGGCCTGATTGTAGGTACATGTGTGTATATATGTGGACAATATATATGGCCTTAGATAGTTGCTGATTATTGATTCGACGGCTTGAAATTACTGCATGAGATAGGGATACAATTAAAATGTTCAGAAAAAATTGTAAAATGTGAGGGTGGTCTTCTCCCAGTGATATCTGGAAAATCTGTAGTAAAAATACTCTTCATCCCTATTTTTGGAGAAATCAGTACGTTAATCCAAGCTTTCTTGATCTTTCATTGATGAATTTACTGGCTCGACTTTTGGGTCAGGTCACTCTGCATAGTGGGGCAGGTTGGATGTGTCCTACACATGCCATGTATGCTTAAAGTCTTAAGTGGGGCCCACTATTTCATTGATCCAGGCAATTGGTCTGTTGGGACCCAACAAATATTTTTGAGTATTGGTCCATCCATTTTGATCACTGAGCCATGGCCCGGTTTGTCCAAACTGAAAGCTTGACTTTGTATGAAGGGAAGTGGAACGTTTTCAATGGTGGGTGACCCATTTATCTTATTTTCTTGATATTATGTTCGGCCTTAGATAATATCCTCACATGTTGGCCTTGTTGTGTCTTAACCCTGTTACCTGTTGCCTAGTAATATATTAATATGCCTCATTTACAGTACATGCAATGAGAAGAGAGCCACTAGCTGTTTGTATGCTTAAACAATAGAAAAGGGCTGAGAGGATAAAATCTCAGCCATCTCCCAAACTGTTAAAATGACTTAAATTCTCCTTGCCTGCTTTAGAAATATCACCATTAATCAATTTGAAGACCATTGTTTAGATGGCTAAGATCATACAATCTATATTTATCTTTAATCAAATTTTATATATAGTGGGTCCTACTATATGGATAATCTTGATTGAAGGATGCTCCCTTCCTCATGTAATGCAGCAATTGCTTTACTATATATCATCTACCTTTGCAGAAAGTGTAAATATCTGCAAGGAGCACAAAAACCTGGATATGCATAGATAGAGGACTGGAATAGCTTTATCTATCCATTATGTTGTATATGCAAAATCCAATCTATCCATCATATCATAACCCTTATTTTCACCAAACATACAGAAGATTAATCCAATAAAAACTTACATGAGTTACACTAGCAGGAACAATGTAAAATTGCACCGAAGAGCTTCAAAGAGCAAGGTGGAAGATGTGGCTAGAGTATATCGACTGTATTCATAGGCAGTGCAATGCCAAATCAAAGCAAGTAATGCAGAGTATAGGGAAAATTCAGAGAAGCGGCCAAATCGAATTGTATTTGGCATTGATGAATGCATTTGGGATGTATTGACTCATGATCAAAGCTTCCCCATTGATGAATATAATAGACTTTAGATCACAAAAATTGATCTTTATTAGGTTACTGAGAAAATCAACGACATCAAACACTTAATGTCGTACCATGAAGACTCCACAAGTAATGAGGGTGGCGTTAGTTTGGCGGTGAGTTCTCGCCACCTCAAGGAGACTGATGTGAACCGGCCACATCGCATGCAACTACGTGGAGGGTTGAGATTGAGCCAAGTGGACCTATGATGGACGGTCATTCCATAACGCAAAATGTACCAAACCAAGGGGTCATTAGCAGGCGAAATCTGTTTTGGGCTCACTAGTGAACTACTTCTAGTTGGTAGGAAACAGATTCTTACCTGCCAGTGGCTTCATATGATGGTTGGATCAGGTCCTTGACTTCTGTTACTTTCTGTTTTAGTTTGTTAGGTTAGTTGTAATGATGGTTTGGTGGTGGTTTTTATCAAAATTATTCGGATTTGATGAGATTCTTAGGGTTAGTATAGTGATCATTTATATCATGAAGACCATAGGAGTTGTATAAAAGGGATATCCTTGCATTGTAATTGAGTTTTTGAGGATTTAATTGAAATTCATAGAGTTATGTAAGAGAACTAAGGGCCATTTCCCTCTTAAGATTGAGAGGTGATTGACATTACATAATGAAGTCAAAATGCTGGAGTTGTTCCTGAAATACTAATATGGAACTTGTCTATTGGTGATGTTGATGTAATATTAATGATCTTATTTGTAGATCGTGGTCGTGGGTTAGAAGTGGACATGTTATAATGCCACAATTAATATGTAGGAGTATCTTAAACATGCATAAAATGGGTGATAAGGAGAGGTATTCCTCTGGTTGTCTTTGAGAACTTAAAGTAAACATAATGGTCACTCCAAGAAAGAGTTGGGAGTTATGGATTTCAATATTTTAGTGTTCTATGACCAACTAGCAAGCTATAAGATGGACCTGTGGTTATTATTATTACGTGGTCATCCTGTGTGCGGGAATGACCATAAGTCAAGATAGAATGTCTTAACCATCAAAGCTCTATGAGTAAGATAGTGTCTTAAAAATAGGCTCTTGATTTTGAAACTTTTGGGCAGTTACATTAGTGGATCAAGTTCAAGTCTCTAGATTGGAAGACCCATCCTGCTTGCATTATATAATTGACTTGATGATTTATTTATTTTATTAATTCTTAAACCTGAGAACATGTGAGGAGTTCAAGGCCTTGAGTACATGTGCACTGGCTCACTTTACAAAGTCAAAATGTGGTTAATAAAACTGAATGCAGTTATACACATACATCAAGATTCGGTTGTGGCTCACATGAACTAACAAAGAATCACCTAGTTTCCTATGAACTATCCTATGGCTTGGATCTTAGAAATAGACATTTGTCAAGTAGTTTTTTCTAACACAACGTTCAAAAGATTTTATAAAGCTTTATAAATATTTTTAATTATTAAACTTTTGTTTAACCATTGAAAAATGTTTTAATCACTCTTGATGGGTGGTCTAATTTACTAGATCTTGGCCATAAGAGTATCCCTAGGAAACTAGTGGATCCCTGTTAGATCATATAGACCTCCACCATATCCTAATGGTTGAACCGAGTAACACGAACATAAGAACCATTGCAAATTAACTTTGTAAGATGGTCAAGCATATTACATCAAAAACTTGAACTCCCTATACGTTTTTAGGTCTAAAAAATATTCAAAGCTAGTACATATACAAGTCAATCATACTCTAGGCATGATGTGTCTCTCGATCTAGAGACTTGAATTGATCCTCCAATGCAAGCATTCAACAAGTCCAATATTAGGAGCTTATTCCCATGATACACTTACAATCTTATATAGGGTAGGATACAATCATACCAACTCATCATCAAACCCGATGAGAAAGATCTTCCATCCCACTTCATCGGCATTCTTTCACCAAGGATGATCGCATAAAAATCATAACAACTACATGACTATTATACAATCTGCTAGTGGTCATAGAACAATAGGACACTGGAATTCGTGGAACACAACTCTACCTTAACCAATGACCATTGTGTCCAATCTATAATTTCCAATGACAACTAGAGAAATCCATCTCATCCGCATGTACTATTTAAGATGTACTATTTAAGATATTCCTATATACTACTTATTGTGGGATCTTATCTATATGCGGAATAGGCTTACGAATCTGTTTGTGCATGGGACATGACGATCAGGGGTCGGATAGCTTACCTAGCTGAGACGCCGCCATGGAAGCCGGATAAGAATACCAGAAAACCTGTAGAGCTTAGGATCTTCCTCTCCTTCACACCCTTTCTGCAATTCACAAGATGGGACTCGAATTTCTGCCGTGGTGTAGGATTGGGGACCCAGCTCTCTTTTATAGAATCTGTAGAGAGAGAGAGTTTGAAACCCATCACAACTCTCTCTCCCACGCTCCACATTGTAGCATCCTATACAACTCAAATTGCTGTCTGCGTAAGACAGTTATAGCATTCCAGCCCTAGTACGCAAAGCTGCGCAGATAGACTGCACGGCGCATCACCTGAAGTGGGGCACACTGTTCTACTCAATCATCCAGTCCAACTGAATGACAATCCAAACCGTTGATCATTAAGGCCCACTAAACAGAGTTCTTATATTCTCCCACTTGGGCCTCATTGAGCAACGTCAATGATGGTCATATAGAATAATTTTGAAAACAAGTTTTGATCATTTAAGAAAATATCTAAATGGTTAACCAATGAAACAGTTGGACAGTATGAGTAATGCTATTCAATCTGGTCCATTAAGACAGTTAGTATCGAAACGCGGTAGTCATCACAACATTTAATTTAGGCGAAGTGAGTCTAAGCGCAATCACAAATACTTTCAATCTTAACGACATAGATCACGAACTAGGAAATGTGGTATAAGGATTACACACTTTAGTGTGATAATAAGTGCCTATCCTTAAGAGGTCCTGAAGCTTTTTCATGTCTCCAACGAGACACAACTGTAGTTCCACTTATTCAAAATTTGCGCATATATATAAATAAGCAGAAATAAATCTTTATATCAAAATCATCCAAACAAACTGTATAAAACGAGATCTCTTGTCTGTGAAAATCAAAGTACGCTCAACTCCCACTAACTGAAAACATCTGTGGGATTAATGACTCCCATGGATGTTACATGCTCCGAAAATGGCGTGATAGGGAGCCCTTTAGTGAGCGGATCTGCAATCATCTGCTTAGTGCCGATGAATTCCACGGACACTTGATGATTCTGAACTCTTTCCTTTACAACAAGATACTTGATGTCGATATGCCTCGACCTTGATGAATGCTTGTTGTTACTAGAGAAGGAAATAGCAGCCGAATTATCACAAAATATTCTCAATGGTTTCGGGATATGCTCCAGTACCCGCTAACCTGAAAAGAAACTCTATAACCACAGTGCCTGATTAGATGCCTCATGGCAGGCAATAAATTCAGCTTCCATAGTAGATGAGGCTGTGGTAGATTGTTTCACGCTTTTCCACGACACAGCTCCTCCCACCATCATGAAGATGTATCCTGAAGTAGACTTCTTAGTATCGACGCAGCCTGCGAAGTCTGCATCTGAATATCCGATCAACTCCAACTGATCAGACCTTCTGTATGTGAGTCCGAAGTCTTTTGTTCTCTGAAGATACCTAATACTTTCTTTGCAGCTATCCAATGTTGCATTCCTGGATTAGATAGATATCTTCCCAACATTCCAGTGACAAAGGCAATGTCCGGTCGCGTACAGACTTGAGTATACATGATGCTCCCTGCTACTGATGCGTACGAAAATTCTTTCATTCGATTCTTTTCTAAATCATTCTTTGGACACTGAAATAAACCAAATTTGTCGCCCTTCACAATGGGCGACTTTCCTAAAGCACAATTTTGCATGCCATACCTTTCGAGTACCCTAGCAATATAGGTCCTCTGTGACAAACTGAGCAGTCCAAGTGTTCTGTCACGGTGAATCTCAATGCCGATGACGTAAGAAGCTTCACCAAGGTCTTTCATTTCAAACTTTTGAGATAAAAATTTCTTGGTGTCGCTCAACATCCTGGTATCACTGCTAGCTAATAGAATGTCATCAACATACAAAATCATCATAACGAACTTACTCCCACTGGTTTTAATGTAGATGCATTCATCTGCAGTGTTTTCTATAAAGCCATATGAAGAAATTACTTCATGAAACTTAAGGTACCACTGCCGCGATACCTGTTTCAACCCATAGATGGACTTCTTAAGTTTGCAAACCAAATGTTCTGCGCTAGTAGCTACAAAACCTTCGGGCTACAACATGTACACATTCTCATTTAGATCCCCATTGAGAAATGCAGTCTTTACATCCATCTGATGTAACTCTAAATCCATATGAGCTACAAGAGCCATTATGATCCTAAATGAGTCTTTCTTGGATACTGGTGAGAAAGTCTCCTTAAAGTCAATGCCCTCATGTTGGTTAAAACCCTTGGCAACAAGTCTGGCTTTATATCGTTCGACATTACCTTTAGAATCCCGTTTGGTTTTAAATATCCATTTACAACCAATCGGCCTTATTCCAGTGGGTAACTCTACAAGATCTCATACTTTATTGTCCTGCATGGATTTCAACTCATCTTTCATGGCATTAAACCAACGAGAAGGATCAGCACTTTGTTTGACTTATGTAAAGGATTCAGGATCCTTTTCCATCCCTATGTCAAAGTTGTGTTCCTGTAAGTATACGATATAATCGTCTCGATTTACAGGCATTCTCTCTCTTTCAAATCTTCTTAATGGTTCAGTTTGTTGGGTTTGATCTTGATTTTTCTTATCAGTAGTTTGTATATGAGGTTCTACGTGGTGCTCTGTAGTGACTGCAGAGTCGACTGCATCATTAATGTCCACGTGATTTGGATTGACTATGACAGGAGTCACAATCCTTTGTTCCTCAAATACAAAATTTCTTATGTTCGTGCTCCCACTGTTTTCAGTGTCCTCAATGAATCTGGCATTCCCAGTCTCAACAATCCTGATGGAGTGGGAAAGACAGTAGAATCGATAGCCTTTTGATCTTTCTGGGTATCCAACGAAGAAACAACTTATGGTTCTAGGATCAAGCTTCTTTTCATGCGGGTTATAAATTTTGGCCTCAGCAGAACAACCCCAAACATGTAGATATCAGAGACTTAGTTTTCTCCCATTCCACAACTCAAAAGGAATTTTGCTTATTGCTTTGCTGGGAACCCTGTTTAATATATGAACTGCAGTTTTAATCGCATCACCCCACAGAGATTCTGGCAATGTTGAATTTCTGACCATACTTCGCACCATATCCATAAGGGTGCGATTACGTCTCTCAGCAACTCCATTCTGCTCTGGAGTACCAGGCATAGTGTACTGAGCAACAATGCCACAATCCTGCAAGTATTTAGCGAATGGCCCTGGATTGCATCCTGATTCGTCATATCTGCCATAGTATTCACCACCACGGTCAGATCTGACAACTTTAATTCTCTTATCGAGTTGATTTTCAACCTCGGCCTTATAGATTTTAAAAGCATCCAGGGCATCTGATTTCTCACTGATAAGGTATAGGTACCCAAAGCAAGAGTAGTCATCTATAAAGGTAATGAAATATTTGTGGCCACTCCATAAGGCTGTAGGGAATGGTCCACAGATATCTGTATGTATAACCTCTAATAGATCTACACTCCTGGTTGCACCTTTCTTTCTCGTTCTAGTCTGTTTCCCTTTTATGCAATCAATGCATACTTTATAGTCAGAGAAGTCTAGAGAATGCAAAATTCCTTCTCGCACAAGCCTGTCTAATCTCTCACGAGATATATGGCATAGCCGCCTATGCCATAACATGGAGGAATTCTCATAGTCTAGTCTTCGCTTTGATCCCACTACATTTCCATGCAAGGTATTAATATTATAGACGTGAGAGGCAATCAAGTCTAACTGGTATAAGTTGTTTACTAAAGAGCCGGTTCCAACTTTAATCGAATTAAAGTAAATACTAAAACTTTTATTTCCAAAGTGGAACGTATATCCCAACTTATCTAAACAGGAAATTGAAACTAAATTGCGCCTTATAGATGGCACACAGAATGTATTAACTAAATTCAAAAAATGACCAGACTTCAACTTAAGCCTATAGACTCTTATTGTCTCCACGTCAACTTTGACACCATTGCCTACGTATACTGAGCGCTCCACATCAGTTGGTGGCCTGGCCTATAGTAATTCCTGCATAGAAGTGCATATGTGAATAGTAGTTCCTGAATCTATCCACCAGGAATCCACTGACACATCGGTCAGATTAGATTCAAAACAGACAAGAACAGAATGATTACCTTTCTTTATGAGCCAATCCTTAAAACCTTCGCAGTCTTTCTTTAGATGACCCGTCTTTTTACAAAAGTAACACGGTTTGCCTTTAACCCGTTTATGTTTAGATCCATTTCCAGATTGATTCTCATGGTTTCCAAATGGAGGACCAGAGAATCCATTATTAGAACCTTGTTTCCTCTTCCTTCTACCTTTATTCCCTTGCTGATCCTGTCTTCTTCTTGGACGCACTGAGTGATGAGTTCATCCAATGTCCACATGTCCTTCAGAGTGTTATAGTTTACCAGGAACGTACCGAATTGGGGAGGTAAGTTGTTCATGATCAAATGAACCAGTTGATCATCAGTGAGTACAAGCCCTAGAGCACGGATCTTAGAAACAACTTCGATATGCTCTACAATGTATTCACGGATGTTGCCTTTTCTATCGTAAAACGAGTGAGTCAATTTATTCAAAAGAATGCCCACTTCAGATTTATCAGATTTCTTGAATCGTTTTCCCATTTCAGTCAGGAAAACTTTAGCCTTATCTGTTTCAGGCATGACACCCTTCATCGATTCAGAAATTGAATACTTAATGACTTTCAGGCATGTATCATTTGATCTAAACCATGCAACCCATTGATTATATTCAGCTTCAGTGGCATTATCAGATGGTTTTGGTGGTTCTGGTGTTATCAGGGCAAGATCTAATTGAAGACAGCCCAGTACAACTTCAATGGCGTTCTTCCATTGAGTATAATTAGACCCATTTAAGGCAGGGACTTGATGCGTATTAGTTGGAATTGAGACTGAAATATAAGAGATATACATATACTCACATTAGTTCATTATTTCACAAAACAGTTTAGTAAACAAAATATCAGGCAAAGATAACTGATTCAGTTGCTAAGGGAGGCATTGACTGAATCATCCAAGATGAAGATGGGCCCAACCATCTCATCTTGGTGAGAATCTGTTACATCATCATCATTCCTCCTGTGGGTGGTAATAATAATATGTTAGTGATTCTCTCGAACATGAAGCTAAGTAATGTCAGTCATGTAAATCTGAGATACTCAACACCTGTGGGTGAGATGAGTCTTTCAGCCTTACATTACCAGCACCATTTACTTCACCCGTTCACGTGACTGCCAAACAGTAATCGTCTGTGTTTTCGTTACCGTACGTAGGAAAATGTCAACGCAACTGTATTCAATCCTTTTTATCCCAATGTTACAAGTCTGTACTTGTAAAGTTTTCATTGATTGAGGTCATTATGGTGGCTAACACAACCAAATCCAAAACTACAAATATAGACTTTAGGATTGCTATTATAATCCTGCCTCAATGAATTATATTATTTTGACATAGCCCACAAGATGGTCAATATTAATCATTGGAGGATAGAGAAACTTTTGATAGAAACAGACGGACATGTTTCGTTCTCTATAATCCAATGGTCTATTAAGACCTTTAAGGATGGGTAGTGGGCCTACAGTTGGGCCTAGTCAAAACTCCAATTTGTCAGGTTTTCATTAATGAGTAAAACGGATCTAGCCTATATCATTTACATGATGGATAAGTAGCATTAACCTTTAACAACTAGATGTGCAAATCCATTCGTGGGTGTCTACAATATGAACGGATCAGCCCATATTTCGAATAAAGGTTTTGATTTGCATCATCTATGTAGCGAACCAGCTACATTGATTTCTCATTATGAATAGTATAAATGGATCAGATGTGGGCCCAAAAATCGAATCAGATCCAGAACCTGATTGAGTAGATCCGAATTAGATGTGGGCCCAGATAACAGTGTTAGGCTCAGATTGCATATCAGAATACCGGTCCATCAACCGGACCCGTTTGAAGTCATCGGGTCCAAATGCCCGTAATGTCTTAAGGTCGTTCACGACCTAAAATCCCAAAACAAAACGGGCTGAATGCCCCAGCCTCTGAAATGGATTCCTGGTGCAGAATCCTCGCCGCTGTCTTCTTCCTAAAGACCGGACGACCCCATTAATCTCAAGATCGAATGAAGCGCTTCCAGACACGATTCCAGGCGTGACAAAGGTTGCCGCGGCTGGAGGACACTACCGTCAGCAATGCGAGGTGATAGGAATCCAATCGGCCGTTAACAAAGATCATAATCAATGGATCTGCTAGAATCCGGAATAGTAGACGACACCGGTGGAAGGTAGGGTATCCATGGCTACCTCCACTCGATCGTACAGGTGATGGAAGATGATGGGATTCCGATCCAAAATTCCCAATCTGGGAAACAAAATCCCAGATTTCAAAGTCGAATCCCTAATCCGGTCTATATGGAATAGAAATTCCTAATATAGGACTAGGATTCGAAATCACAGGTAGTGGGTTTCGAAATATGCATGCCCAATACTTCGAATTAGGGATTTGGATTGAAATCCCTAATTCGTTGTCTGGATCGGGGCTAATCTGGAATTCCCGTAATTAACGGATTTGGGAATTCGAAAATCCCTAATTTTTTGGATTTAGGGTTTCAGATCTGAAATCCTTAGTAGGTGATTTGGGGATTCTGAATCCGAAATCCCTAATCGGTATGACTGTATTTAGGGTTTATCGAATTCAAATCCCTAATTAATATTTATGATTAAAATAATCCCTAACTACAACTGTTTCAGGAATTCGAAAATCCCTGATGCAGATCTGTTTCAGGAATTCAAAAATCCCTAATTTGATCTGATATAGCTGGATGCGATCATCCATACCTATGCACAGATCAGCTTTGATACCAAATGTGGGATCTTATCTATATGCGGAATAGGCCCACGGATCTGTCTGTGCATGGGAGATGGCGATCAGGGGTCGGATAGCTTACCTAGCTGAGACGCCGCCATGGAAGCCGGATAAGAATACCAGAAAACCTATAGAGCTTAGGATCTTCCTCTTCTTCACACCCTTTCTGCAATTCACAAGATGGGACTCGAATTTCTGCCGTGGTGTAGGATTGGGGACCCAGCTCTCTTTTATAGAATCTGTAGAGAGAGAGTTTGAAACCCATCACAACTCTCTCTCCCACGCTCCACATTGTAGCATCCTAGTACAACTCAAATTGCTGTCTGCGTAAGACAGTTATAACATTCTAGCCCTAGTACGCAAAGCTACGCAGATAGACTGCGCAGCGCATCACCTGAAGTGGAGCCCACTGTTCTACTCAATCATCCAGTCCAACTGAATGACAATCCAAACCGTTGATCAGTAAGGCCCACTAAACAAAGTTCTTACACTTATGGCATTATGTTACGTCATAAAATCCACTGTTAAGATTAATACATTAGTTTTGCAAGGCACATAACACTAGCACCACCCCTAGGGCACTTCTATAGAGAGAGAAAAAGAGGGAGAAGCCTCTCTCCTTTCTTTCATTACATGTTCACACATGTGGGGTTGACCTTAAAGAACCCTTTGTGTCTCATTTGTTCTTGCTTAAGGCCGATGTATTGGCTCTTACCTTCTCCTTTATTTAAGATAGATCTAGGAGAGACCTTTGGGTTTAAAGGATTATTGGCATGATGGTTTTTCATTGTGATTAACTTCAGGTAATTCTAGTTATTATAATTTGAATAGTATGAGTTATAGAGAGGTGTTCCTCTAGTTATCATAACAACCACTAGCCAGGGGAGAGTTGCATGCATGAATCTCAATATCCTAAATGTCATGAATACTGTAGTGCGATTTGGAAACTTATGATCATGTTTTATGGTCATCCTATGTGACAAGAACCAAGGACCCCATCATGCTTGACCCGATTCAAGTCCATGTCTAGCCTAGACTAATCCAGAGCGAGTTTGACCCAGTCACAGGTACTGAGTCGGGTATCCACAGGTTGAGATCACAAGCTAAAACCTAAATGCACCCTCTGAAATTGTAGCTTCTCTATCGGTTATATGGCATCTCACATTTGAAACATCAAATATGGGGTTATATATAGGGGTGTCCATTGAGTCGAACCGAGTTGAGCTGGCCTCAGCTTGACTCGGCTCGGCCACTAGCTGACCTCAACTCGAACTCGGTTCGGCTCAGTCTTCGATCCTGACTGGTCAGCTCGGCTCGGTTCGGTCAACAGCTCGGGCCAGTTCGAGCCAAGATCGAGCCGAGTTTGCCATTGCAGTATTTTCACAAACACCTGGACCGCATCTTTAAAATCTCATTGTATTTGAGACAACAACAATGGTTTTATAGGTATTTTATCAAACACCTTCTAAGCAACATGAAAATCAAGAAAAAAGAGTGTTGGTTTCATATACATACCTTCCTTGCCACCAGCCACACTTCTTTGAGTCATTTCATCAAACACTTAGTGAGCAACATCAACATCAAAGTAACCGAGTCATCGAACTGGTTCGATCCGAGTTCAATTCGAGCTGGGTTCAATTCAAGTCGAGTCGAGCTGGAATCAGCTCGACTCGGCTAGAACTCAGCTTTGAACCGAGTCGAATCAAGCTTTTTCGAGTCAAGTCGAGCAAGTCAATCGAGCTAGCTCAGTTCATGTACACCTCTACACACACACACACACACACACACACACACGAGTTAGGTTTTAGATCAAGTCAAGTTAGTACCAAGTTGGATTTCGGATTGAGTCGAGTTACTTGGTGACTCGAATTCAACTCGGTTTGAGTTCAGATTAGACAAAGTCTACTCGGTTCGGATCGACTCACTCAATTCAGATTGAGACAGGTTTGAACAAGTCGGACAAGTCTGAGTCAACCTGTGCCCAACTCTAACCACAAGCTTACCTTGTCCAAGTGATAAGGTTTATGCATTATATATATATAGAGTCATGCTCCCCTGCGCACCTACGCACGTGCGCACCTTTGCACACGTGTCATGGGTGTCTAATCTGAACGGTCCATGTGATGCGGAATTCCATGAAACCTCATGTGACAAATTTTTACCCTGATCTAAAATTCTTTTGGGCCATAGCAAAGAGAAATGCAAATCAAGGGAGGAAAATGTTTTCATTTTTCATGAGCCATAAAAGTTTTAGATCAAAGTAAAACTTGGGCCGGGAGGTTTCACGAGGTGCTGCTTCACATGAACGGATCAGATTTTGGATCCACATCACGTAGGATGGGTTCTCAAAAAAGTTTGTACGTAGTATGTACGAACTGGTTCGCAGGTGAGCGTTTCCGTGTACACACACACACATACTAAAGTGAACTGGTTCGCAGGTGAACGTTTCCGTATATGTGTATATACACACACACACACACATAAAAGTTTTAAGAAATGGGGATAAATCAATTGATGAGATTAGCTCTTTATAGGTAAAACGTTGGATAGCTAATTAAGGAGTAAAAATATCTACAACACTAGTTTGACTTTTGATGTGGACCGTCCATTATGTTCTCCCGGTTTTCACGGCGGACAATAAGAAAAAGGTGACATTCATGAAAGGATGCTAACCTTTTAAATTTTAGCCTTTCCTTTCGTAACCATTGGTTTTCCACCAGGGGCTGGTCAGGTCAAAATGATTCCTTGCAAGTATTTCATCCAGAAGCAGATTCTATTCGTTTTGATCCACCATCCATATATATTAAATGGCATTGATACGATAGGAAAGTTACTGAATCACTGACTTTTTATGGTGGGACATCAAAAGCAGTTAAACCTAAGGAACGGTCCAGATCATCAATTCCATCATCTATGCGTCTAAAAGCTCCTAATGTGAATAATTCCCCATTACCCAAACATCTGGTAGTGGACATTGTTACCCTTTAGATGCGACTTTGGCCCATTTGGAAGACTTGGGTTCCAAGGAATGGGCCCCGACTGGGCCAAGGTCTAACCAAGCTGGGCCCACCAAGTGAAACCTAGGCTTGAGATGGGCCAGGCTCGTTATGGGCCTATAGAAACCAGCCCAAGCTTGGCTACCCAATTTTGTGTAAGATTTGAGCCGTTAATGAAGCATGACCCACCATGCATTGTATATGACAAAAATGCCCTTGAAACCCTAAATTGGCTAGAGTGGGCCAACAGATTACTATACATGTAGAGGTGTACACGAGTCGAACTTGGCTCGGCTCGGTCCTCGAGCCTGACTAGCTAGCTTGGCACGGTTTGGTCAACAGCTCGGGCTTGTTCGAGCCGAGTTGGCCTGTGCAACATTTTCATAAACACATGAACTGCACCTTCAAAATTTCACTGTATGTAAAACAACAATAGTGGTTTTATAGGTATTTCATTAAACGCCTTCTAAGCAACATAAAAATCAAGAAAAAAAAAAACGGGTATACCTTCCTTGCCACCGGCCACACTTTGTTGAGTCATTTCATCAAACACTTGATGAGCAACATCAATATCAAAGTAACCAAGTCACTGAACTGGTTCGATCCGAGTTCGATTCGAGTTGGGTTCAATTTGAGTCGGCTTGAACTCAGTTTCAAACCAAGTCAAATTGTGCTTTTTTGAGTCGAGTCGAGCGAGCTAACCGAGCTAACTCGGTTCGTGTACAGCACTATATACATGGCCTAACCCTGGACCAACTAATAAAAGGGCTTATGTTTTAGTCTCGGGTTGCGGACACTTTCATGGCCAAGATGGATTAAAAAAGGCATGATCGAAGATGGAGATGGAGATGATCCGGACTGTTAGAACTCAAAACACATGTATCTTACAAATCGGAATGAGCTATTAGATCGTACCATATATGATTTTGGAGTAGGACAAGCTACTTTAGCCACCCAACCCCACTACTCTGAATTTGTGAAATACCATCGGATCGATGGTTGAATTCCTATTTAATAAGTCGTGAATTCTAGGAGTTTTAGTTGTAGTTTAATTCTGAAACTTCTTTCCTAGCTTAATATTCCTATTTAAAGGGGTATAAACTCGTTTATTCATATATCAATCAAGTTACAAATTTTATAGAATTTATTTCTATTAGTCTTGCCTTTTTATTTTCAATTCGAGAAGTGTCTATGATGAGTTCAAATATGCTTGATGGATTGGGAGTAGTTATCCTTGAGGAAAACGGTGCTGACCTCTATACATCCTCCCTGCGTCAATTTCCAAGTCCCATCCCTATTATTCACAGTGGTGTGGCCCGCTTGAGGATTGAAATGCAATGATTTTTGGTCCCAACACCCAACTATTGAAAAGTGAGTTTGGTAGACCAAGTGGATGTCACAAAGTATATAATCCTAACCTAAGAACATATCGCGTAATATTCTATAAGAAAATAGATCATATAATGAAATCATATGATACCAGAGTTTCATTTTACGTAAATACCTTGTATTCTCTTAAACTCTTTTTTCAAAGTTGGGAGCCTCATGGAGCTTCGTAGAGCGAACCCGTGCAAGGCTCGGTAGGATATGCTAATTCACCTGCTTATTCATCTATCCATTCATTAATTCCTTTGCATGTTTATACACTACATTCCTTATGTGGGGCCCTCCATATTGTGCGTGTGCCATCTAAGCTATTCATTGAGTGAGACCACCATGATTATGGCATGCCCCATGAATCAGGCCTGTCCAATCATTTGGTGGGCCACACTAAGAAAACAATGGACAACTACTCAAACTTAGTTCTTGATGAAGAGATGATTGTAGATACAAATATCAACCTGATACAAAGTTTCCAATGGTAAGCATTCAATCCCCGTTGTTTCATGTGGCATGGCGCACTTGAGCTTTGAACAGCCTGAATTGTAGACTCCTGTCCTATTGTGGTCTTATAAAACAGATGGACGGAGTGGATTTGTCTAGGGCATCTCTGTTGGCCCCGGCAAGTTGCGTTTGAAAAGATATGGGTTCATCTACTGAACTGTTGGATGCGATATAAATACCGAAATCGGATCGCGAACTGAGTAACTCAGTACGCTCTTATCGTACTGAGTAAACTCAGTTGGGTCCACTGCGAATGCATGTGGTTTATCCACGCCGTCCATTCGTTTTTACAGATCATTTTATTATTTCAACCCAAAATTGATGCATATACAAAGCTCAAGCGGACCATACCACTGGAAAAAGTGGAAGTATTGATTTCAACGGTTGAAAACTTTCTAAGGCCCCCAGTGATGTTTATTTGCCATCCAACCTGTTTATAAGATGAGAAAGACATGGATGAAGGAAAAAAAAATATCAGCTTGATATAAAACTTCTGTTGCCCCCAAGAAATTTTCAACGGTGAATGTTCAATTCACACTTTTTCCTGTAGTGTGGTCCATTTGAGCTTTGAATATACTCCATTTTTGGGATAGATATCTAAAATTATGTTTTAAAAAAGATAGAAGGAGTGGATACAATGCATGAATGATACTAGGGCCCACAGAGTTTACTCAGTACGCTTACCGTACTGAGTTACTCAGTACGCAATCCGCTTGCATAAATACCACGGTGAGTCGACGAATGTTCCAATTTGGCCTAAAAGTCAACATATGGTGGCGCACCAGTCAGACGCGGTTTGGTTGCCGACCCCAGCACCGGCCAGCTAGTTGGTGTCAAAAGCCTTGTGGGCTCCACCATGATGTTTACGTTTTATCCACGCCGTCCATCCATTTTGTCAGATAATTTTAGGACATTAGCATAAATGGACACCGATCTAAAACTAAAATGGACCGCACCACAAAAAACAGCGGGGATTCAATACTCACCGTTGAAAACTTATTGAGGCTACCCCACCTTAACTAGCATGCCTGAGTTTGACTCGTAGACTGAGTTCGCTCGGGCCGAATTGACTCGTAGACACACAAAAGTCAAGTCAGCATTCCTGACTTTCAAAGAAATAATTCACACTTGGTACTATACCGACGGTAACTAGCTAGTAACGGATAGGAGATCTGAGTGGCCATCATGATGTATTTGTTTTATCCATACCGTCCATCGATTTTTCCATATCATTTTAGTAAACAAATCATGAAATTAGAAAAACCAAATGCTCAAGTGGACCAAACAGTAGGGATTAAATACTTACACTTGAATATATTTTAGGGTCACAGAAGTTTTCAATCAATCTGATATTTCTTTTTTTCCTTCATCCATGAATATATGACCTTATGAACATGATGGATGTAAATTAACCATCACGGTGGACCCTGGAATTTTTTCAACGGTGAGTGTCATTACCACTGCTACTTCCTGTGGTGTGGTCCATTAAGCTTTGGATGTTCCTCATTTTTTATCTATTACTCTAAAAAAATATTAAAAAATGTATGGACGGTGTGGATAACATTCATAAATCACAGTGGCCCCTCAGAGACCCTGTCCGTTCCTAGGTTGGAATGGGCGGGGTAGCACCCAATCCGCGTCTTTCTAAAACGAACCACCCCCCCCCCCCCCCCCCCCTCGTCCGCCATTTTGCTTCCAAAACCTGTCTCTCTCTCTCTCTCTCTCTCTCTCTCTCTCTCTCTCACAAATCTCATTGCCTAAAAAACCAGATTCTTCCTTGAAAATGACAAGCCTATACAATTTTCTTCTCTTCATCTCTCTCAAGCACGTACTCATCTCAGGTACATAACCAACGCTCACATCTTAATTACCCTACACATATGTACCATTTCATTTCCCAAAACAAAAACAAAACGTATCAAAATCAACATAGGGAGGGTATAAATATCAACTCCCTTGTTTTATTTTATTCAGGTGTTTTATCAGCTTCATTCACCATAACCAACAACTGCACATACACCGTATGGCCCGGTGCATCTACTCAAAGAGGGGAAGCACCCTCACCAACAGGCTTCGTCCTCCAAAGGGGCGAGTCCAAAGCGCTGTCCATTCCCAACGGCTGGAACGGTAGATTCTGGGGCCGCACCCATTGTTCGGTCGACCCTTTGGGCAATTTCGTCTGCGGGACTGGCGACTGCGGATCCGGCAAGCTAGAATGCAACGACAACGCTGCGCGACCTGTAACGCTGGTCGAGTTTGCGCTGAATGGTTTTGCTGGTCTCGACTTTTATGACGTCAGCTTGGTGGATGGGTTCAATTTGCCTGTTTTGGTGGTCCCGCAGGGTGGTAATGGTAGCTGCAGGAGCACTGGGTGCGTGGGGGACCTCAACGCGGCATGCCCCTCGGAGCTGCGTGTGCCGGTAGCGGGTGGGAATGAGACCATGGCCTGCAGGAGCGCGTGCCAGACGTTCGGTGGACCGCAGCATTGCTGCGGGCGTATTTACGGGACGAACTGCACCACGACTTCGTATTCGCGGTTCTTCAAAGAAGCGTGCCCGCGGGCGTACAATAATCAGTACGACGACACGAATACCACGTTTACGTGCCCCTCCACGGCGTACGTTATCACCTTCTGCCCTACCATTGGAAGGTACGTGCGTTCTCTTCGAAATTAACTAATTAGCCCTTTGTTTACGGAGGGCCATGTCGATGAGGCTATCTTGGCCCTTAGATGTTTTCAACGGTGGGCACTCAATCTCCTATGTTTTCTTTGGTGTGGTCCACTTGAGCTTGGGGTTTTCATCAATTTTGGGCTCGTGCACTGAAATGAACTGGAAAAATTGATGGACGCCGTGGATAAAGCATACACATCAAGGTGGACCCCACAGGGCTTGGACGATATCCGTGCGGTGGGTGCCGCAGGCAATCCGCTTCAGTAAATATCGTGGGAAAGGATTAAGTGTGGCCCGGGCCCTACTGAAGACGGTGCGGCCCTTACCGTGGGGCCCACATTTATGTATTTATTCTATATCCACACCGTCCATCCGTTTTTACAGATCATTTTAGCAAATGATCCTAAAAATAAAATAAATCCAAATCTCAATTTAACCATACCTTTGGAAATAGTGGAGATTGACAATTAAAAAGTTATTGTTTGCCAATAAAGTTTTAGATCAATATCATATTTGTTTTTTCACTTCATCTAGATTTTTTAGATCTTATCAATATGTTAGATGTAAAATAAAATTTAGAAAAAAATTACTGTGGGCCTAGGATATTTTTAATGGTAGAGCTTTCAATCACCGTTGTTTCCTATAGTATGATCCACCTGGAGTAGATTTCCTTTATTTTTTGGCACATGATCTAAAATGATATGAAAAAACTTATGGACAGCACGGATTTAGAATACATACATTACGGTGGGCCCAGAGTAAGAGATGTACCGTCGCGGATGTGGCCGTGGCCGTATCTGATATGCTCACAAATATCCTACTCTTTTGTCGTTTTCTGACATTTCAGCAATTTCGTGGACACGAATTTCCTGTGTCTCGAAGCCGTGTGGGGCCACTGAGATGTCCGTGGAAAATCGGCGAACGCCGATTGAGTCCTTCCTCCCCCCGTCTCCGGGTCGGAACGGGGAGGAGCTTTCAGCGGCCACTGTGATGTACGAATTTTATCCACACCGTCCATCCATTTATCCGTATCATTTCAGGATATAAACAAAAATAAAAATAAAAATGAGACAAATCCAAGACACCAGTGGACCACACAACGGGGATTAAACTATTACAGTTGAAAACTGCTAAGAGGCCACAGAAGTTTTGTATTGAGCTGATTTATGTGTTACTTTCCATCCAGGTCCATGTAATTTTATGAATAGGTTGGATGGCAAATAAATATTTGTTGGGAATTGTGCCATGGAATCACACAGATCTAGATTTAGGATAGCAATCAAAGATTACTAAGCACACACAAGAGAACACAAAATTTTAACATGAAAAACCTTTGTGGGAAAAAATCACGACACAAAGTGACAGAATTCTACCATGAAAATAGAAATTACAAGGAGAAAGGACTTACCCCATTCGAACAACCTCGAATCTCACATTTGCTACACCTTTTAGAAACCTTAAAACCATTTTAGGAACCCTTGGAATACCTTTCGGAAGCCTTAACATTACTTAGAAAGGCCCTATGGACCCCTATTTATAGTTTAGGAAACTCCACTTACGCACCTCTCAGAAATCGTCTCAAATTTATGCATTCCGCGCACCATCTGCGTAACCTTCGACTGGTCGAAGGACCCAGAAATCTCAAATACAACATTACTGGACTTTAAGTCGAGCTATCTTTGACCAATAGAAAGACCCCTTTGACTAGTCAAGCCAATTCCTCGACTGGTCAAGCAGCGCCAAGATTTAAGATATCCTTTAACAACAATCTCCACCATGTCTTCAATCTTCAACCGTGTAGCTTATTGACCTATTCTCTTGTCTCTGCATCATATCATAGCTTCTCGTGCACACTCCGTCTCCTTTTACGTCATCGCCAAGCCTAAAGAAGTGACACAGAACTTGAACTTCTCTGTAGGAACGACCTTAGTAAGCATGTCTGTCGGATCTAAATCCACATGCCCAATCACATTTGCTCCTATCTTCCCAAAAGTAAGATGTAATCTTTATACCATCTCACCGCCACCCAATATTGTTTGTCAGGGTATTTGCTCACAACACCGATAGCTTGTGAAATAATCGGTCTAATACAGATCATGACATGCACTGCCAACCGCATTCGAACAAGGCTTACAAGACATATCTTACTTTTCCTCATCTGTTTTGGGACATGTCCTGAGGAAAACTTGAGGAGAGATGTGTAGGGAATGCTCACCGGCTTTGCCTGGTCTATCACATCCTTGATCAATACCTACCCAAGGTATTCTGTCTGAGATAACCAAAGCCTACTCCTCTTTTAGTCTCACTATCGAGAACCATCTTTGCAGCCCACCAATCCTTCATCCTGAATGTCCCACTTAATTGAGTCTTTAGTACGTTGATTTCAGACATGTCATAATTGGCGTTCTACATGTCATTATCATACAATTCCTGACTTACCATGAAAGAATCAAACTACTGCTTATGCGACAGGTCGTATCACTATCTCCTGCAAACTTTTTTCTCAGCCTCTTTAACTTCGAACCGCTGTGGTTCTTCATGTAGATCTGCTCTTTCAATTTTCGGTGCAGAAGTGTAGACTCCACATCCATCCTTTCCAGCACAAGATCATATTGGCCAATCAACGCCGATCATAGATCTAATAGACACCTGCTATACCGTCGATCAATGCGAATATCTCTGAGAAGCCAATCCATTCTTTCTAAGCATAACCCTTCGTTACCAACCTCGCTCTGTATCTATGTTGTATCCTCTTGAAGATCCACTTGCATCCAACTACTTTAAGGCCCACTGGAAGCTCCACCAGTTCCCATGTGTCGATCTAGTACAACGAGTCCATTACATCGTCCATAATCACCTTCCACTTCTTAGCACCAAGCTCACCAAGAGTCATCTGAATAGAGGATGGATCCCTTGCAATATTGGAGTCGTCCATGTATCTCGCCGATATCCTGCGATTATGCTGTGTGATTCTTCTCACAGGTGGCTGCTCTACCTGGTCTATATCCCTGTTCTCATGTCTCATCCTTCATGTCCTGCTCGCTCATGTGGCCATGCCCAACATGCCACACACGTGCATAGGTGGAATTTGCTACAGCCACTACAGCTCTACCTATTGAAGTGCTCTCGATCAACATGTAAACATTATCTAGTCATTGCGCTTTCATGATTACTCGTACCCTCTTAGATACTTTAAGAGCACCATCAATGCTTGTGAACTTATAGCCCATTGCCTCAAGTACACTAAGAGAAATCAGATTCTTCTTCAAATTAGGAACGTGCCTAATATCAGTCAAGGTATGCTCCACCCCATCAAACATCTTGATGCGCACCGTACTAACAACCACAACATTACAGGCAATGCCATTGCCCATAAACACATGTCCACCATCGCACTCCTTGTAGCTGGCGAAACAACTTTGTTAATGAGTCATATGAAAGGATGCCCCTGTGTCTAGAATCCACTCGCCCTTACTATCATCATAAAACTGTCTAATCGTAAACACAGACAAAACATTACCATCACATCCACTCGATCCATCCGATGTGGCACGTTGGCCTCCCGGTATGAAGCCTTAGAATCTTCTCTCTTAGATTTACGATTTGTACAATCCTTCTTCACATATCCTCCCGTACAATCCTTCTTCACATGTCCTCCCATTCCACAATTTCAGCACTTTAACTTACCTTTGCCTTTACCCATTAACCTAGATCTTGACCTTGAATATCCTGTACCTTACTCGGAATTCTTGTCCCTCATAATCAGTGCATCGGAAGATGTCCCCATGTCGTCGTTAAGCTTTGAAGGGCTGAGATAATAGTGTCGACACTTAGAGTTTTATTCATGGCGCACATTGTGTCCTTGAATGACTCATATGACACCGGAAGGGAATTCAACAACATATATGCTTGTTCTTCATCTTTCATCACTTCCTCTATATCCAGCAATTTGCAAACCAATTTATTAAAGTTTCTGATGTAAGCCTCCAGATCTCTACCCTCTGCCATCTTGAAGTTATACCATTGTCGCTTCAAGATGGTTGTTATTCAACCATCCGTTCATTCATCTAGTGTGGACCAAAATTTGCGGCGAGATAGCCGGCAGAATCTCCTAGCATGTAACAGGAAAACCTCATAACCTTTCGTTTGAAATTGAACGATCTTCCTTGTGATCCAGCGGGATGCTGTGGATGAAGTGTGGATAGATAAACCAATGATTAAAAACTATGACCCCATGGAATGAGCATCAATGGAGGGCTAAACTACAATAAAATAAAAAGATAAATGTACATGATGGACGGGTAGAGTAGAGGTGGGTTTGATTGTAATGGCGTGAGTCCTGGAGCTCTTCGTCACATGTTGTTTATTTAGGCTTTTGGGAGACAGTGGCCTTGCATAGTCTTCAACATTATGAAGGATTTCGATGATCAACTGTGAAAATCTTCTTGATTCTATATGTCAGTGTAGTCAATCATGTACAATCACGTGTATAAGAGAGATAATCTCACTTATTTAGATCATATGTTAGTTGGAGTCCTCATGTTATTGGACTCTTGTATTGAAAAGTTGTTAGAGTCCTTACGTCACTTAGCTTTGGCATATGTAGAAAGTGGCTTTTAGTAGGACAAGCATTTACTGTTACATAGAGATATACTTTGATAGGATTTTGACATTTAATGCAGATAGAGACTTACTTTAACAAGACTCTTTGCTTTTGCAAAGAGTACTTTTGATATAACGCTAGTATTTAATGTTCTCTCACGTGCACATCTCTAACTCCTCTTTGAAGTCATTTGCACTACATATGGCATGGTTACCACATGGTATCTTTTGGATAATTTAATGTGGTTGCACCAAGCCAAGTGTAAATAATATTCTTAGTACGCAAGTAGGATTCTGTCCATCATTTAGTGCGTAGTGCCGACACGTGGCAGCATCCAATTGATCCACGTAGGTGTGCCAAAAACGAGTGTAAATAAGGTGGACCACACCACAAGAAACAATGGTGATTGAACACCCACCACAAAAAGTGTCGTGGCCCCATGAAGTTTTTAATGGTAGGCATTCAATCACCATTGTTTCCTGTGGTGTGGTCCACATGAGATTTGGATTTGCCTCATTTTAGCTCTTGCCTTGAAATGACTAGAAAAATAGATGGACGGCATTGATAAAACACATACATCATGGTGGGCTCAAAGAGCTTTTCCACTACCGACCAACACCACATCAGCATCGAAGGGGTCACTGCTTAATTCGAGTGTAGATTACATGCAATCGAAATGGACGCAGATTAGCTGCAACCTCGTATCCAGTTAGGTGGGCGCGACCTTGACCATATGGCCCACCTCAATGTATACGTTGTGTATCCACATTGTTTATTTGTTTCATCAGCTTATCTCAGGGCATGGATAAAAAAATGCAATAGATTCAAATCTTAGCAGGACCACGTCACATGAAACAGTGGTTATTGGATGCCCACCATTAAAAATTTCCTATGGTTTGCCATCCAACTTGTTCAAAATGCAAATAACAACTTGATCCAAAACTATCATGTCCCAAAATTTGGTACATGAGTATGGAGACTCCGATCCTAAGTTCTTGGGTATAAGCTTAAGAAAAATTCACGTGTGTCCTCATCCGGATATACATTCATTACATACACAAATAATCAAATTAATACATTTCAACTAGTGGAGTAAAAGCAATGTAATTATTGGTGACAATATCGAATTGTCGCCGATAATATCGGTATCGTTGGCTCAACGAAATCAAAAACACAATTTTTCGTTTTGCTTCCAGATATCGCCAAAATATCGCCGATAATGTCGGTTTTTGGTGATAAAATCATCGAAATCCAAGAAAAGAAGAAGAAGAAGAAGAAAATACTTGTTTTTTCGCTCTGATCAATTTGCAGAGGGACGCAGCAACCTTAGATGGCGACTTCTCCGTCTTGCTAGCCCCGAAACCCGCTGGCAAGGCTATGAAAATTCGGAGACTCGTAGGAAATTTTTAAAATTTGGGATCGAGGGGGAGGGATTTTTGGTTTTGGAGGAATTTGGAGAAAGGTTTTCGATTTTTAACCTATTTTAAGAGGACGCGGATTAGGTACACCTAGGTTCATCGTGCGACTAATAACTTTGAAACGTTACCAAGTTCTGTGGGTCCCACTGTGACATATGTGTTGTATCCACATGGTCCATCCATTTGGAGAGATCATTTTGTGGCATGATCCAAAGAATGAGGTAGATCAAAATCTTTAGTGAACCCCACCACAGAAAACTGTGGAGAGATTGACCCTACTGTTGAAACCTTCCTAAGGTCCATTGGACTGTTTATTTGAGATTCAACCTGTTCATAAGTTAACAGTGACATTAAATAAGGCTATTAACAAAAATCATCTTTATTGAAAACTTCTGTAGCCCTTATAAGTTTTTTATGGTAGGCATTACTCTGTCCACTATTTTTTGTGGTGGGGTCCACTCGAGATTTGGATCTGACTCATTCTTTGGCTAATGCCCTGAAATGGTATCTCCATATGGATGGACGGTGTGGATACAAAACATCATAGTGGGACCCACATAACTCGGTGACGTAACTTAGTCGCTACATGTTGGTAACTAATCCGCATCCATTTCAAATAAGTGGGTTGTGTACGCACAACCTTAATGTACTGGGATGCTTAAGTGGGGTCCACCATGATATTTTTTGAAAAATCCACCCTGTCCATCCGTTTTTCTAGATCATTTTAGGACATGAGCCCAAAAACCAAGTGTATTTAAAACTCAAGGGGACCATAGGAGAGGAAACAGTGAAGATTGGTGACAATCGTTTAAACATTTATGTAACCACAAAAGTTTCGTATCAGGCTAAACTTTTTGTGTTTTCACTTCATCTCGATGGGAATGAACTTTAAATGTTTTGGATGGCATATAAGCATTAAGGTGGAGCCCGGGAAGGTTTGAAGGGTAGCAAACTCTTTCTACAGTTTTCCTTTTTGTATGGCCCACTTTAGTTTTGGATTCATCTGATGCTTGGTATCAAGTCCTAAAATGATCTGGAAAAACGGATGGATGGGTTGGATTTTTTGAAAATATCATGGTGGGCCCCACATAAGCATCCCAGCGCATGAAATTCCTGCAAAAGCCTTCCCGCATGGATGTGTATTGAGTAACTCGGTACGCTCTTATGGTACTCAGTAAACTTTGTTGGGTCCACTCTGAATTCATATGGTTTATCCACACCGTCCATCCGTTTTTTTTAGATCATTTTAAGGGTTGAGCCCAAAATCGAAGTATATCAAATTCTCAAGTAGACAATACCAAAGGAAATAGTGGAAGTATTGATTTCCACCGTCGAAACCTTTCTAAGGCCCCCAATGATATTTATTTGTCATCCAAACTTTTCATAAGATCAAACAAACATGGATGAAGGGAAAACACAAATATCATCTTAATGTAAAACTTTTGTGGGCCCCCAATAACTTTTCAACGGCAGACTTCGATTCACGCTGTTTCAAGTGGTGTGGTCCATTTGAGCTTTGGTTATGATTAATTTTTGGTTTAAAGACCTAAAATTATATTGATAAAATGGATGGATGGAGTTGATACAACGAATGAACGATGGTGGGGCCCACAAAGTTTACTCAGTATGCTTAGAGTTACTCAGTACGCAGTCCGCTTCCTTTGGCATGAAATCGGATTAGCTACTCCCACTGCCACCAACCAATGGCTGGTGATCGGTGCTATGTGGACCCCATCATGATGTACATGTTTCATCCAGGCCGTCCATTTATTTTTCTAGATCATGTTATTGTATCAGACCAAAAATGAAGTATATCCCAATCTCAAGTGGACCAGATAACAGAAACAATTTTGAATGAACGTCGACCATTAAAAACTTTTCGGGGGCCATAAAAGTTTTGGATGAAGCTGATCTTTGTTTCTTCCCTTCATCTGGGTCCGTATGATCTAATCAACAGATTGGATGTCAAATAAACAGTACAGTAGGTCTTAGGGGGATTTTAATGGTGGATATCCAATCACTATTATTTGCCTGTGGTGTGGTCCACCTGAGATTTATATCCCTCTCATTTTTTGCATAAAGCCCTAAAATGATTTGTAAAAATGTATGAATGACATGGATGAAACACATACATCATGGTGGGGCCCACAGAGCACCGACAACCACCCACCGGGCATGTGGCAGGGGGGGTAGCCAATCCGTTTTCGGCACGGAATCGCCGGTGTACACGGACACGGATTAGATACTGCTAGGTTGAGTAGCGAGTTGACTACTGAAGTAACGTCACCAAGTTCTGTGGGCCCACTATGATGTATGTGTTATATCCACACCGTCCATCCATTTGTAGATATCATTTTAGGGTATGAACCAAAGAATGAGGCAAATAAAAATTTGTAAGCTTGCATTTGTATTATATAAACTCATTTTGATTACTATTTGAGTGATTTCTTACAACAACGCATGCCTTTTAGCCCCCATTAAATGAAAACTTATTATTTAATGCGTTCTTTTTACAATTTTTTCATTCCTGGATATGTAAATATGTGTATTTAGGCATGTCCTGAAGTTTTACTGAAAAATTTCACCATTTTCTCCATGTTTCCCCCTTTTTTCCTGTATTTTCGATTATCGGTGATATTATCGGCGATAACGATATTATATCTTTATCTCTAGCCAGCGAAACTTATAGCGATACCGACAACTCGAACACTGATCAAAAGCAAAGCGGAGATAACTAAATACAAAAATATAGGGGTAACACCCAAAAGTTACAATTTCAAAAATGGTGTCCACCCATATGAGAATTATACAACCCACAATAAAAGCAACACGAACAGAAAATACAACTATCAAGTGGGAAGAAATTAGAGACCTACTGGGGTCCTCTTCCTGAGTTATTTGTCTATATCAAATAGAAGGTGTCAAATACTAATATACTGAATAAATATCTCTAAAATTTTACTCGAGACATTTTAGTTATAAGCAGGTTCATGACGAATATATATTTTTATATGTAATACTTTTAAGCATGCTACTTCTAACGTACAAATACTAAGCAAGTTACATATATTATCAACACAACCAAGTGTAGGTAATGATGACATAATAAAACAAACAGTTTCTTAATATAGTTGTTAAGTGCATGAATGGTATGATAAGATGATGCATGATCTTCACAATCCAACACTGCTTCAATAAGCGACTTTAACGCCTATTGCAGAATGCCAACACTCCCTCGTCACACGACTTCAATGCCTTTCACAAAACACCTAACCTAAGGTAATGTGGGTCATCATCAACATTACCAACAAGTGTAATTATTATGCATGAATGGTATGATAAGATGATGCATGATCTTCACAATCCAACACTGCTTCAATAAGCGACTTTAACGCCTATTGCAGAATGCCAACACTCCCTCGTCACAGGATTCCAATGCCTTTCACAAAACACCTAACCTAAGGTAATGTGGGTTATCATCAACATTACCAACAAGTGTAATTGTTATGCATGATTAGTCCGTTTTTATATGTAATACTTTTAAGCATGCTACTTCTAACGTACAAATACTAAGCAAGTTACATATATTATCAACACAACCAAGTGTAGGTAATGATGACATAATAAAACAAACAGTTTCTTAATATAGTTGTTAAGTGCATGAATGGTATGATAAGATGATGCATGATCTTCACAATCCAACACTGCTTCAATAAGCGACTTTAACGCCTATTGCAGAATGCCAACACTCCCTCGTCACAGGATTCCAATGCCTTTCACAAAACACCTAACCTAAGGTAATGTGGGTTATCATCAACATTACCAACAAGTGTAATTGTTATGCATGATTAGTCCGGTAGTTATTAAGTCTTATTTCAGCATATTGAGGAAGTTAGGATAAAGTCATTATATCACGAGTCATTATCCGGATCGCGTGGCTCATTGCAGCACATAGTGTCTCTTCACCAGTATCCCTTGATTTAAATTAAGGTTCATCACCCATTATATCTCATAAATCAATAATTCCAAAGGTACATGCATGATGCCCAATAGTATGTAAATCAATATGGTAAGTAGGGGTGTATACAAATCGAGCTAGCTCGGTTAGCTCGCTCGACTTGACTCGAAAAAGCTTGATTCGACTCGGTTCGAAGCTGAGTTCGAGCTGAGTTTTTGACCTCGAAAATGAGTTCGAGCTGGCCCCAGCTCGACTCGACTCGGATCGAACCCAGCTCGAATCGAATTCGGATCGAACCAATTTGGTGACTCGGTTACTTTGATATTGATGTTGCTCACCAAGTGTTTGATGAAATGACTCAAAGAATTGTGGCTGGTGGCAAGGAAGGTATGTATATGAAACTAACACCCTTTTTTTCTTGATTTTTATGTTGCTTAGAAGGTATTTGATAAAATACCTGTAAAACCATTGCTGCTATCTCAAATACAATGAGATTTTGAAGGTACAGTTCAGGTGTTTGTGAAAATGCCTTAATGACGAACTCGGCTCGATCTTGGCTCAAACTTGGCCCAAGCTGCTGACCAAACGGAGCTGAGCTGGCCAGTCCAGCTCGAGGACTGAGTTGAGCTGAGTTCGAGCTGAGGTCAGCTAGTGGCCGAGCTGAGTCGAGCTGAGGCCAGCTCGACTTGGTTCGACTCGATGTACACCCTTAATGGTAAGGGTCGTCACCCAAATACCAAATACGAATAATCAATTCAGAGGTGCAGATTTGTTATTCAAAACTAAATCAATACAATGAAAATGGCCTATTACGCAATTTCATTTATGCCAGGGTCGTTCGAACGGTACTTTCACATGGAACTATCAACTGGGTATTTGATGGGAGCCGTTTGAACAATAATTTGTTGCCTCCATCAGTGGTCATTGGTCACAACGGGAAAGTTCATCACTCTAGCATAAGTCAAAACTTGAACACGGTGTCTCGTACCATCATGCTTGGCTCATGAGTATTTATAGGATCCTAACGCATTAATAATTATGAGTGAACTCATCTAGTAGGAACAATGGTATCTTAGATCCATTAAAATTATGGTCACCAATTCATGAGGCCCACCTGTCCCCACTCAAGGCATTGACCCAGACACTATACACCTTAGTCCAAATTGTCCAAGTCATGGGTCTCAGTACGGTCCAGAATGCTTTTCCCGAAATGATCATAAATGTCTGTTAGGCCCGTTAAAATATATGGTTGAAAAATAAAAACTAGCCAACGGCTCAAATTATGCAGGCAAAATGTCCAATAATCAGACGGTTAGGATCCTCCAAGGTATGTGATTGTTGTGTTATATACCCTGTGAAGAGTGGTCCATGATTCCCTGGAGGTACATCAAGCCACGTGTACTCTTGAATATGGTCTTGAGCATGTTATAATTCCTCTCGGTGGCTAAGATTAACCTACAATGCGATGTGTGTGGGGCCCACTATGTTGTGCGCCTGACATCCAATCCATCTATTTTCTGTACCCTCTCAGTTTCTCCTGTCGCCCAAAAAATCAGGATGGTAAAAAGCTCAAGTGGGCCACAACACAGGAATGATGGGACGGTAGATCTTCACATGCATGGGCAACAATACTTGCATGGGAGAAATGGATTAACGGTGGAAAAAAAAATTAAAGAAACCATAAATGGTCCAATATGCAATGTACATTTGTGGACGGGCTGATGAATGGGCCCACATGATTTTTGGATCGAAGCATGTTCTATGTGGGCCCACTTAATGAATGGTCTAGATCTCAGACATGTGGATCATCACATCCATGAAGCAGTTGTTAAACATTCATTCATTTGTTTTGCAGTGAGAAACCATCAAATGGCGGGCATCGTAATGCATCCAAAGAGCTACCACTCGTAAACAACACCATGGTCTCCGTGGACGGTGATGAGGCCAGCCACGCCTTGCCGCGGTTCCAGCATGGCCAGCTCCTTGCCCTTGCCATAGCAGTTTTGGGCGCATCATGGCCGTTGCCGCTGTTCTAACTCCTTGTTAGTTTAAGAAACTTGTACATGTAATACATTAGGCTGTGGCCCACCATTTTGGCGGACGTGATAAGGCCTGATTGTTGGTACATGTGCATACATATGTGTACAATATATGGCCTTAGATAGTCACTGATTTTTGATCGACGGCTCGAAATTACTGCATGAGATAAAGATACAATTAAGATGGTCTGAAAGGAAATCGTCAAGAATGATATCTGGAAAATCTGAAGTAAAAATAGTATTCATCCCTATTTTTGGAGAAATCAATGTGTTGCTGTATGTCGGCAATCCTAGCTTTCTTGATCTTTCACTGATGAGTTTACTGGCTCGACTTTTGGGTCAGGTCACTCTGCATTAGGGCATGATTGATGTGTCCTACACATGCCATGTATGCTCAAAGTCTTAAGTGGGGCCCACTATTTCATTGATCCAAGCAATTGGTTTGTTGGGACCCAACATAATTTTTGAGGATTGGTCATCTTGTGTGACAAGAACCAATGACAAATTAGGATGGAAAATCTCCACCATTGGACTCTTAGGGCATTACTGCTACCTATGTGGGAGTGTCAATGTTCACACCAATTCTTTAATTGAACATTTGCGATGATGGCTCGCATCAGTCTCAGATTCGGGAGACCCATCATGTCGAGATTGAATTAACTTGATTATGTACTACTCCTTTGACTTGATGTCATGTCGGGACTTCATGATCCTAGTGTTTTTGTCACACCTTAAGTTCCCACTCTTTGGGTAGCTTAAGTTCATAGCTCGTTACTGATTTGATAAGTGAAATGATCTGATTTTTCGGCCATCCATTGCAAATCACATTCTATCAGTTTTGGATCACTAACCAATGGGACCTAATGCCTATCACACATGGAATAATAAAATGGCATTTTCATCATATGAATTAATAGGGGCTCCCTTACTTAGACGTGCCAAAGCCCATGAATGCGTAGAATATCAGATACTTTCTCAAAAAGATTGTGAGATTGCACAAACATTCCAAGAGGCTCAAATCTAATGCAGTTTCAGTGAGCCATGCTCATCATCATCAATGCACGACCAGATGGAGGTCGTGAACTGGAGCTTAGGCAACCTATGTTAGGACTCGTGGAAATATAAAGTAGAATCAAGCAAAGTAATCGCAATCTTACAAAACAAACTCAACAAGAAGATAATTCGAATTTTGCGGTAAAAAAAAAAAAAAAAAAAAACCCAATTATCAACTAGAATTTTTTCGAATTTTCTCGATAGGATCGAGCATCTGTCGATAACATCAACATTTGCTCAATGGAATCGAATGGCCTGTTGATGACATCGATAAACACTTTCACAGATTTTAGACATTAGACAACAACATGCTGTGGAGTCTCATTGACGATGACCCCAAACAATGGGATCTCATTCTCCCACTTGAGTCTATCCAAGATTATGTAAAGACAGAACCTTAAGGAACTAGGTTACTGTCAAGGTGGAAGATGTGGCTAAAGTATATAAGCTTAATGCATAGGCAATGCAATGCCAAATCAAAGCAAGTAATGCAGAGTACAGGGAAAATTCAGACAAGCGGCTGCATCAGATTGTATTTGGCATTGGTGAATGCATTTGGAATGTATTGACTCATGATCAAAGCTTCCCCATTGATGAATCTAATGGACTTTGGATCACAAATATTGATCTTTATTAGGTTACTGAGAAAATCAACTATACTATGTAGGGATCTTGATTAGGAAACAGATTCTTACCCACCAGTGGCTTCATCTAATGGTTGGATTGGGTCCTTGACTTATGTTACTTTTTGTTATAGTTTGTTAGGTTAGTTGTAATGATGGTTTGGTGGTGGTTTTTAGCAAAATTATTTGGATTTGATGGGATTCTTAAGGTTAGTAAAGTGATTAGTTATATGAAGACCATAGAAGTTATATAAAAGGAATATCTTTTGGATTTGCATTGTAATTGAGTTTTTGAGGATTTGAGTAAAATTCAGAGAGTTTTGTAAGAGAACTAAGTGATGGGGTTTTCCTCCTCAGGTCAGAGGAGATGAGGTACGGTTCGGATGCCACAAACAGTGGAATCTCTGCGCTGCTCGACTGGTCAAGTGAACAGTGCTCGACCAATCCTGGGTTATTTGACTCAAAGTCCAACGAGCTCTGTGAATAGTGCTTGAGCAATCGAGCGTTGGCTCGACCAGTCGAATGAACAGTGCTTGACCAGTCCTGCAGCCTGCACGACCAGTCTTGGTTACGTAGATTTGAGTCCGATTTTGTGCGGGATTCAGAAGTTTGAGGCGACTTTCGCAAGCGTGTGAAAGAGAGTTTCCTAAACTATAAATAGGAGGTCCCTGGGGTTTTCTATGGGGCATTTAAGAGTTAAGGCAAGAGAGTTTCCTAAAGCTTTGTAAGGGTTTGCTAAAGGGTTAAGGGCTATCAAAGGTGTGTGTGTGTGTGTGTGTGAGAGAGAGAGAGAGAGAGAGAGAGAGAGAGAGAGAGAGGAAACTTGTGGAAGGGAAGCTATACTCGTAGAGGAAATCTACCATATCTCAGTGCTTCCACGTCCTTGTAATCGGTGAGATCTCTCCGTTTTCTTTGTTTTTCTTATTGTTTATTCACTCCTGTGTAAGTGAAGAAGGTTGTAACGTTCTACTTTATAATGGATTGTTGATCTGGACGAGGTCCCTTGATTTTTAACTCTTTGAAGGTTTTCCATGTAAAAATCTCTTGTGTAGTGTGGTTTATGCTTTGATTTATTTCATTGCTTTATTATTCGATAATTTTGGTTTGTTTCGGGAGGCTAGATCCTAAGGTTTTGTGCAAGGCCCCTAACACTAAGGGTCATTTCCCTCTTGAGATTGAGAGGTGATTGACATTGCATAATGAAATCAAAATGTTGGAGTTGTTTATGAAATATATACCAATATGGAACTTGTCTACTGGGGATGTGGATGTGATATTAATGATCTTATTTGTAGATCATGATGATCGTGGGTCATAGGTGGACATGTGACAATGCCACAATTAATATGGAGGAGTACTTTAAATATACATAAACTTGGTGATACATAGAGCTATTCCTTTGGTTTTCCTTGGGAACCTAAAGTAGACATAATAGTCACTGTCCAAGAAAGAGTTGCGAGTCATGGATTTCAATATTTTGGTGTTCCGTGACCAACTAGCAAGCTATAGGATGGACCTGTGGTTATTATTATATCTTCTGTGTGGGACTGATGACAAGTCAAGATATAGAATGTCTTAACAACCATCATGCTTTATGAGTAAGACTTTGTGTCTTAAAAATAAGTTCTTGATTTTGAAAATTTTGGACATCTACATTGGTGGATCATGTTCACCCATCATGCTTGCACTATGATCGACTTGAGGATTTACTAATCTTATTAATTCTTAAACCTTAAAATTTTTTCTTTTTTTTTAACACACACACACACACACCACCACACACTCACGCCTTAGTGGATTTCACCACCTATGGGTGCTCGAACCTTTGACCAGGTGTTGAAACTCTTAAGAGTCTACCCCTGGAACAAGAGCAAGGACCTTATTAATTCTTAAACCTGAAAACATGTGAGGAGTTTAAGACCTTGATTACATATGATTTAGCTCACTTTACATAGTCAAAATGTGGTTAATAAAAGTGGATGTAGTTAGGCAAATACATCAAGGTTTAGTGTTGGCTCACATGAACCAACAAAGAATCCCCTGGTTTCCTATGAACTATCTTATGACTTAGATCCCAGAAATAGACATTCATCAAGTAGTTTTTTCAACACAACGTTTAAAAGATTTTATAAAGTTCTATAAATATTTTTAATTATTAAACTTTTGTTTAACCACTAAACTCTTGATGGGTGGTACGAGATCTTGGCCATAAGAGTATTCATAGGAAACTAGTGGATTCCCTGTTAGATCGTATGGACCTCAACCATATCCTAATGGTTGAACCGAGTAACACCAATATAAGAACCATTGCAAATTGACTTTGTGAGATGGTCAAACATACTACATTAGGAACTTGAACTCCCATACAGGTCTAAAAAATAGTCAAACCCGATACATACACAAGCCAATCATAGTCAAGGCATGATGAATTTATTGATCTAGAGAGTTGAATTGATCCTCCAATGCAAGTATTCAACAGGTCCAATACTAGGAGCCTATTCCCATGGCACTTACAATCTTATATAGGGTAGGGTACAAGCATACCAACTCATCCTCGAACCCGATGACAAAGATTTTCCATCCCAATTCATTAGCATTCTTTCACAAAGGATGATCGCATAAAAATCATAACAACTACATGACTATCATACAATCTGCTAGTGGTCATCGGACAATAAGACACTAAAATCCATGGAACACAACTCTACCTTAACCAGTGACCATTGTGTCCAATCTATAATTCCCAAGGACAATTAGAGAAATACATCTCATACACATGTACTATTTAAGATATTCCTACATACTACTCATGACATTATGTTAAGGTCATAAAATCAACGGTTAAGATTAATATATTAGTATTGCAAGGAACATAACACTAGCACCACCCCCAGGGCACCACTATAGAGAGAGAAAAAGAGGGAGAAACCTCTCTCATTTCTTTCATTGCATGTTCACACGAGTGGGGTTGATCTTCAGGAACTCTGTGTCTCATTTGTTCTTGCTCCAAGGGCTGATGTATTGGCTCTTAGCTTCTCCTTTATTTAAGATAGATTTAGGAGAGACCTTAAGGTTTGAAGGATTATTGGAATGACAGTTTTTCATTGTCATTAACTTCAAGTAATTCTAGTTATTATAATTTGAATAGTACGAGTTATAGAGAAGTTTTCCTCTAGTTATCATAACAATATCCTAAATGTCATGAATATTGTAGTGCGATTTGGAAACTTATGATCATGTTTTATGATCATCCTATGTGACAAGAGCTAAGGACCAATTGGGATGGAAAATCTCCACCATTGGACTCTTGGTGGATTACGGCTACCTATGTGGGAGTGTCAATGTTCATGCCAACTCTTTAATTGAACATTTGCAATTGAGGCTCCTTTTTAAGTCTTTGATTTGGGAGACCAATCATGTCTTGATTGGATTAACTTGATTATGTACTAGCTTTTATTAATCCTTCGACTTGAGGTCATGTTGGGACTTCATAATCCTAGTGTTTTTGTATTGTCCCACCTTGCAATGTTACATTGGCTAACATAAGAGTGTGGTTGGGTGCATGTATTAGGATGTTATAGAAGCTTACATACTCTTACATGAGATCCACTAGTTCACCCAAGAACTTCATGTAGCTCAAATCTTAGTATCAAGTTGTTTACTAAGTGGTTTTCTAGTTGGGCTCCACATCGGGGTGTACACCGAGTCGAGCTAGCCTCTGCCCGACTCGGCTCGGCCACTACTTGACTCTAGCTCGAACTCGGCTTGGCTCGGTACTCAAGCCTGACTGGCCAACTCGGCTTGGTTCGGTCAGCAGCCCGGGCTGGTTCAAGCCAAGTTCGAGCCAAAATCAAGCTTCTGCAGCATTTTCACAAACACATGCAGTGCACTTTTAATTTCTCACTATATGTAAAGCAACAGCAGTTGTTTACAAGTAATCCATCAAACACCTTATTGACAACATCAAAATCAAAGAAAAATGGTAATTGTTTCATATACATACCTTCCTTGCTACAAGCCGACACTTCGTTGAGTCATTTCATCAAACACTTGGTAAGCAACGTCAATATCAAAGTAACCGAGTCACTGAACTACTTTGATCAGAGTTGGGGTTCGATCCGAGTCGAATCAAGCTTGGGCAAGCTTGAACTCCGTTCGAAAAATTTTCAAGAGAAAAAAAATCAGCTCAACTTGGCCGAACAAGGCTTTGAACCAAGTCGAATCGAGCTTTTTCGAGTTGAGTCGAGCGAGCTAACCGAGCTCACTGGGTTCGTGTACACCCCTAGCTCCACACTTAAAAGGTGTTATATGTTTCATCAAAGGTTTTTAACTGTTTGTCTCTTATTTTAACTGTTAAAAATGGTTACATCGATCTTGATGGGCATTCAATGGTTGAGATCAACATGGGGTTCTGGTTAACGGTAAATGCTAGTGGTAGTGGATGGATTCGGTTAGTTCGGTCACATGGATAGGCATGTTAAATTTTTTTTTTTTGTAGACTTTTGATGATCGTGGGCATGCTTAATCCTATCCCAAGGAGAAAGTATGAGAGAGCTTGGGTTTCACCCTTCCGTCGGACATTTGCTGAGAGAGAGAAAGTGAAAAGAAGAAGAAAAAGAGATAGAAATCCTTCCTTCTCTCTCATTCCCTTCATTACACGCACGACATGGGGTCCACCCTCATAGAGCCCTTCCATGTATATAAAACACATACATCACATTGGATCATTTTTGACTTGGCATGGCATCTACACGTGTGATTTCAAACACGTGTTCCCCACTTGCATGTGTATCAAGTGCTCTTGACCAAGTGCAATGGACATTTCTCCTGTGAACATGCTAATCTTCGTATTTTATGAGACATTTGTGCAAAAGGTGCTGTTTTGCAAATGACCTGTCTTATAGATTGGTATGGTCCACATAGATCTGGCCATTCATGCACGTCAATGGGCTTTCGAAAATAAGGCCAGCCCACTCATTAAGTAGGCCCCACATCAACATTGAATATGGACCATTGGTCTTTTTGGTTTTTACACGTAGATCTGTTGTCCTATCTTAAAAGTATGAACTATCTGATGCGAGACCAGTCTATTGTTTTTAATACTGGCTGATTGGATCAAGTTTCCATGCGTGTGATGGAAAGTTCTCAGTTCATCTCTCTGGCTGGCGTGCCTGAGAGGGACGAGGATTGCCTGGTGACCTGTGGGACCCACTCTGGTTTTGTGTTTTATCGACGCCGTCCATCCGTTTTTCCAGCTCAATTTAGGAAATGAATCTAAAAAAGAGGTAGATCTACAGGTCCAGTGGACCACACCACAGGAAACAGTGTCGATTGAATGCTTACCGTTGAAATCTTCTTGGGAGCCACAGAAGGTTTAGATCGAGCTGATATTTGTGTTTTCACTTCATCCAGGTCTTTGTGACCTTATGAACAAGTTGGATTTGTAAATAAACATCACGGTGTGGCGTCATTTTCCCCACTGTTTTCTCTAGTGTGGTTTACTTGAGCTTTGTATCTACCCCATTTTTCGGCTCTTGACCTAGAATGATCTGGAAAAACGGATGGACGGCTTGGATAAAACACATACATCACATTGGGCCCCACAGAGTCGGGTCACTAGGAAATCCGCATCCGAGCGTGGGAGGGATGTGTGCGTTCTGATGCTTTCGTGTGCATGCACCTAACCATCCACGTGTTTCCGTCAATTCATGAAAGGTGTGTCGGCCAAGGCCAATCAAACACATGGGCTGCACATGTTAGGAGGAAAAATACCATACATGCAATGAAGTGGACAGATCAACAGCTATAAATGCAACCATCCATCGCACCGACCGCGGATCTGGGTGGCTCACATTATCGCAGTGCCATCTTTTATCCCAAACACGATTGACTAATCGGAACGGATAAAGTTGGTGACGTGGATGACAGAGACCGGTCCCAGGCATACACGTGGAATGGTCATGATCAAAGTGGTGGGGCCCACCTTTCCCTCAAATAAAGTCGAGTTGTTTTCAACAGCAATACCTGAAAACCTATGGCCAAATGATCCTTGTCATTGAAATGGAATGGCTTGTGGTGTACAGAGCATGAATGTGAATACAGAGTTTTTCTGATCTCAGCATGTCCCTTTTGCAAGATCCAAGCCGTCCATTAGATGGGTATCAACGTTCAGTTAACATAACAAAAACAATCAAGGTGGTCTCTTGATCAGGTGTAGCACGCGTCTCTGTTAGAAACTTGTACCTTTTTCAACCATTCATTTTCTTCATATATTAAGGCCCACCGACTCGATGGTACGGTCTCCTTCTGGACCAGAGCATCTGGAGGCCCATATAATGGACAGATTGGATCATGCACAGAGCCACGTTGGCATAGGTGAGATCTTCTGTAGTGGGGTGGGCTACGCTTGTGGAATAAGCAAAACCTTTTCCGTTGTACCAACCAACCATGCGTCGCCATACATGACGCTGGAAAGGAAGAGATCTCATATTATCCGAGTCACTAACATCAAAAGCCAGAACATATGAATCCTGTCCACGTCATATCCAGATCAGATGTCTATGGGAGTGGGGCCTGCTACATGACGGTACTGGGAACTGGACCCGGATTGTGCAGTGAGTAACTCTGTGGGGCTCACCATGATGCATGTGGCATTATCTACACCGTACATCCATTTTTTCAGCTCATTTTAGGGCATGAACCCAAAATTGAAGCAGGTACAAAGCCCAAGCAGACTACACCACAAAAAACAGTGGAGATAATGATATTCACCGTTGAATCCTTCTAAGGATCTACAGTAATTAATGTCTATTCATGATCCAACTTGTTGCCTGTTGGTAAGGTGACACAGACATAAATGAAAGGATAGTACAAATATAAGCTTGATTCATAACTATGTGAACCCTAAGAAATTTTCAAATATAGGCATTTAATTCTGTTTCTTGAAATGAGGGGAGTAATGGGCAGCTTGGATAAAACATCTACATCGTGGTGAGCCGTGTAGAGTTTACTCACCTTGCTATAGCTAGTGTGGTGAGTTTCAGTATAATACACATCCTAACAGCTACTTCTTCTTTTTATTTTATTTATTTATTTATTTTGTCTTTTTGTTTTTTGTTTTTTTAGCCCACTACAACTATGGTTAGACTCCACGTCCACTTAGAAAATAAAGAAGAAAAATGATAAAGAAAAGAAAAGACAATGTTCAGAGAAGATTTTTTTATTTTTCATTTTAAAGACACTCTATTTTATTTAAAAAGATCAAAGAAAAAGAAGCTCACACACACACACAAACCGAGTTGAATAGGACATGATTCTTAGCTAGCCTTCCACCGCCGCGAGAGGGCGCCAAGGAGGATTGGTTGGGGAAGGAGGATTCGACGGATTGATCACCTGCTAATGAAGCAGTTGAAGGGACGAGGTGACATCAAGATCTATTGCCAGATCAGCCTTTATTCCATATATATATATATATATATATATATATATATATATATAGGAATTTTTTAATTAATTACTTTTCTAATTTGACTCAACTAACTTTTTAAATAATTGTCTTAATTAAATTAAGACCCGGCAATGATTTTTAATGATATAGATTATAAATCATATATCACCATTAATGTCGAAGACCTGGCCACTGGATGCGTTCTCCTAGTCCACGCAACGGACCACCCCCGGCGCGATGGACGCCAAGGGGTCCTTACTCTTGCTGCGGTGGTAGACTCTCAGGAGTTTCAACACCAGGTCAAGGGTTCGAGTACCCATAGGTAGAGAAATTTCACTACGGCGTGAGTGTATGGGGTGTGTGTGCGTGGGGGTAAAAAAAAAATGTTGAAGAGACTGGTGTTGATCTAGAAGGTACTGTAAGTATTGCCACTACAAGGTGTCCCAAAAATCCAAGCCAACCATCAGCTCGATGTGAAATTTTAAGCCATGGAAAGAATATCAGTCTAATCGATGACTCAAATGGGCCACACCCATAAACCAGTAGAGAGAGGAACACCCATTATTGGTTTGTGTGGGGTTCCATCGGTTGTTTGCTCACCATTCAACCCGTTATTTGTGGCGCAGCCCACGCGAACAAACGAACATCCCAAAATTTAGGATATTTCAAAACTAAGGTGGGCCATACCATGTGAAATTGTGATTTTATGCATCATCTTACAGTGACACAACTGAATATTATTGATCTAGCTCACTTTTTGGGTGTCCCATTTTCTAAACGGGGTGGTTGAGTGCATGGTTTGGATGTCAAACACATATCACGATCGGCCCACGCTCGAGTTGTATGCATGGTCAAAACTAAAGTGGGCCATACCATGTGAAATTATGATTTTATGCATGATCTTACAGTGACACAACTGAATTATCAATCCGTCTGACTTTTTGGGCATCCCATTTTCTAAACAGGGCAGCTTGGATGCTTAGTTTGGATGTCAAACACACATCATAGTGGCCCCACCCTGAGTTGTATGCATGGTGAAGTTGAAACATGGAATCAAAAGTCCCTAAAAGACTAACCGAGGTTGCGTGAGCCGGCACATAACCCAGGTGCATGGTCAGGGCCACGCTGGACTGATGGAATGGCCCACCAATGCGGTTGTAGGGATGAAATTACATAGGTTGACCACTCTTCCGTCCTTCCTTTTGTCACATCTTAGATGTTTGAAGATCAACATGCATTTGCACATAATTCCTTTCATAAAAAGAGGCATTTTTCTTGCCTTTGAATTTTCTTTTGAATGTATTATCAAATGAGGAATGACATGCATCTCACAGTATCCTCAGGTTTAATTCAGACCGTTGGCGTGTTGCATCCCTAGGTGGATGGACAGAGCCCCAAGAATCTCACAGACCAGTTCGGCAAGGATTAATCTTTTCTATTGAATGTGGACCCTTTTTGTATTTCTTTACAAATCATCTATCTGTAGGCTAAAATTTGAAAGGTTACGACTGTCCTGTCAATGAGATTTTTAGGGCATTTTCATTCTTATTAGAGAAAAAAACACCAATGTTCTACATTTTCAAACCATGACCCCACTTGTTGGAACTGAAAACCTAGCCACTTACACTGTCGTATGTCACGTGATTCCTAATTAAATACAGTTTGGACAAAAGGATGATACTAATATATTCATAGATCACAAGCTTACCTTGTCCAAGTGATAAGGTTTTTTATTTTTATTTTAAAAAATATCTAATAAAGTTTTAAGAAAAGGGGATAAATCAATGGATGAGATTAGCTGCTTTATAAGATATATAGCTATTTGGTTATGCTTTATATGAGTGAAACGTCCACAAGATAAGTGTAGATGGCGTGAGGATGTTGACATGGATGAGTGACAAGACACTAGCAAATTGAATTTAACATGAATGTATTTGAAGCAACTTCTTATAGTACTAATAGAAGCTAAACATGGATGAGGCCCAATAGAAGAAACTTCTTATTAGCGCCTGTTTGGGAGCGTGGATTTGGAAGCCCTTGGATTCAGAACTCCATGTATTTGAAACCCTCTGTATTTAAAATCCTCCTGTTGTGTTTGGCACCTTGGATTGGGAATCAACTTTAATCCAAAAGTAGCTATGTATGGAATATTTACAGGGGTTTGAATTTAATTACTAAATCAACTTTAATATCTCTGATTAATGAACGTATGTAATGTTTGGCATAATAATTGTAATAAGCCCGCTGAAATATATGCTTTGTCTGAAAATGATGAAATTCCAAGTCTCAGATGAGCCACAAGCACATGATCATGTCCAAGTGACTAACCAATGATTCTTAACCATTGATTTAAATAGACAATGTTTGGATGACACTAATCATTATATTAAAGTAATTATAGTGATGCAATTAATTATCTAGTTGTTTTAGGATATCAATGATGGCTTATGTGCCTAATAGTTTAATACTCTAGTGACACATATTACATACACAACTCTTGGAAGGATTTTAAATGTAATCCAAGCTCTCAGTGGATTTGAAACCCCCTCTTTGAGGGAATTTGAAACCCCCATTTACTTTATGGTGCCAAACAACAAAGGGACTCAAATCCTCCCAAATCCATGGTGCCAAACATGACCCATACGACAAAGGAAAGCAAACTTAGATGATTTGACCATGTACAATGACAATTGAAAATTAATCGAATATGATGTGAGTTGGCTCGACTTGAAAGTCAGGTGAAGTTTGGAAATGTAGAAATTGTGGAAAATTGAATATCTTTCCAAGAAGTGGTAATTTTTATTTTTCCCATTTATATTATATGAAGAGAAGGTTTAGGTCCAACTGGGTACTTATAAGTTATGGTCCACCTAGCCAATAACATCCAACTTTTCATATGTATCAACACATCTTTGTCCTTATCATGATAGAAAAAATAAAAATAAAAAAAAAATCTACTCATTAAACAATGACAATAAATTATTTATATGACGTGGCCCACCTAATAAATATATAGGGATGATTTTTTACATTAGTTGATCCTTGTCATGGCACTTACCTATTGGAAGAGTTGAATGACACGTGCAGTTCATAGATTTGATATTATCTAAGTATGCTTGGGTGATTTTAGACTTCGTGGATGGTTTTGATTGTTGATTTGGACCGTCCATTAGGTTCGCCTGGTTTTCACGGCCGACAATAAGAAAAAGGTGACATTCATGAAAGAATGATAACCTTTTAAATGTTAGCCTTTCCTTTTGTAACCATTGGTTTTCCACCAGGGGCTGGTCATCAGGTCAAAATGATTCCTTGCAAGCATTTCATCCAGAAGCAGATTCTATTCGTTTTGATCCACCATCCATATATATTAAATGGCATTGATACGATAGGAAAGTTACTGAGTCACTGACTTCTTTTTTTTTGTTTTGTTTGTTTTTTTATGGTGGGACATCAAAAGCAGTCAAACCTAAGGAACGGTCCAGATCATCAATTCCACCATCTATGCGTCTAAAAGCTCCTAGTGTGAATAATTCTCCATTACCCAAACAGCTGGTAGTGGACATTGTTACCCTTTAGATGCGACTTTGGCCCATTTGGATGACTAGGGAGGCAGGGAATGGGCCCAGATGCCTGGCCCACCAAGTGAAACCTAGGCTTGAGCTGGGCCAGGCTTGTGATGGGCCTACAGAAACCGGCCCAAGCCTGGCTACCCATTTTTATGTAAGATTTGAACTGTTGATGAAGCATGACCCGCCGTGCATTGTATATGACAAAAATGCTCTTGAAACCCTAAATTGGCTAGACTGGGCCAACAGACCACTATACACGTAGAGGCGTACATGAGTCGAACTCGGCTCGGCTTCCTCAAGCTTGACTGGCTAGCTTGGCTCGATTTGGTCAACAACTCAGGCTAATTCGAGCTGAGTTCACCTCTGCAACATTTTCACAAACATATAGACTGCACCTTCAAAATCTCACTGTATGTAAAATAGCAGCAATAGTTTTATAAGTATTTCATCAAACATCTTCTAAGCAACATAAAAATCAATGAAAAAAAAAAGGATATTTGTTTACTATGTATACATACCTTCCTTGCCACTAGCCACACTTTGTTGAGTCATTTCATCAAACACTTGGTGAGCAACATCAATATCAAAGTAATCGAGTCACTGAACTGGTTCGATCTAAGTTGAGTTGAGCTCGGTTCAAGATTTTTTCAAGCTCAAAAAATCAACTCGACTTTGCTCGAACTTAGTTTCAAACCAAGCCGAGCTTTTTCAAGTTGAGTCGAGTGAGCTAACTGAGCTAACTCGGTTAGTGTACAGCCCTATATACATGGCCTAACCCTGGACCAACTAATAAAATGGCTTATGTTTTAGCCCAGGGCTGGCCCACAAGCTTAATATTTCAGTAGAAGCTGGCATGAAGCAGGCCAGGACCAAAATTTTGATTGGCCAGTCCGGCCCATTTTCAGCTTTATGGATGGTGGGACCAATTGAAATTGTTTCCGTTTCCTACGTAGAATAATTTGCTAACGGCATGGATGCTCACTTGGACTTATTGCAATTTATCTGTTCATAATAGAGGAAATGCTATGAATGTATTGGGCTCAGCCCATGGGTTGGAGCTGTACATGCTTGGGCCGGGCCCAGTTATGCATACAAAAAGTTGGAAATAGACATTCTGGTAATTTCTCCAATGAAAGCACAAAAAGACTCAAATTAAGCGCCTGTTTGGACGCGCACCCTCAAAAGGGCTGTTGGAAATAAAAACAGTGTTTTGAGCCAAGCTCTAAACCCTAAACCCTAAGCCAAGCCTTAGTTTATGTCCTATGTTTGGAAGCATTTTTGCGTATCCCATCCCATCTCATCTCCATGCTCAGGCAAAATATTTGCTAAAAGGGTGACTTAATTGTCGAGTCGACACAAAAAGCAGTGTAAAAACCTCTTTTTATAGAAGTGTATCAAATGGGCCCCACCCTTAAAAGGGGCACTGGATGCCTAAACAATGTTTTGAATAAAGCCCTAATTCATGTTATGCGTTTGATGCATTTTCACAAACCCCATCTCATTTTTTCTCATATTCTTCTCAAGTAAAACATTTACTAAAAAGCTGACTCAATTGTCGAGTCGGCCCAAATAGCTAGTATACATGCATCCAAACGGGGCCTTAGATTTTCACCCTCAAACATTCTTTCTCCCTTGGATGATAAAAAGAGTGTAGAGTTCATTTAAATTAAGGCTGCAAATGGGCTGGGCTTGGGTTTAATTTATAGACATGGGCTGGGCCTGTTCTGGGCTTATATGTGGGCCAAGATAAACAGGCTGACCCATCTTTACATTTTCAGAGGAGGGCCAGCTGCTTCAAACCAGTCGATCATTGGATAGGAGAGATCCACTGTAGATTGATCATGGCCCAATGTCATCTTCATAGGATGATCTCATCATTCAAATAAGGGCCCGAAAAATGGCCAGTAAGATCAGTTTGACTCTTACCATCCATTTTTCGCACTGCCTTAAGTGTACGGCTGTGATTATCCAATCATGTTTATTTCTGGGCCACCTGCAAAATACAGTGTGTTTCTGAAATCCATCGGCTCCTATTGTTTATCAGTGGGCCCATTTGGGTCCTCACAATGGAATTCAGAAGGCAAACAGTACCAAAATCTCACCGTACTATACAGCCCCATACACAATGTACATTTCCACATTGAATGCTGACCATTGATTATTTCTGTTTTACCGTTCATTTGAAGGTCATGAATTGGACGGGTTGGATTGTCCAGAAGGAACTATTTGTTGGTTGTGGGCCATCCATGATAGAACGGACCATATGAATGTTCTCAATCATCTGATCATCTAGCAACATGGGATCCATCATGGACTATCCTTCTAACCCGCGAGTTCTCCAGTAATGTCACTTCAACGGTGATTGTACGCAGACGGATTGGCTACTCCGCCTGCCACCAGCCCTGTGGCTGATGGTCGGTGCTCTGTGGGCCCCACCATGATGTATGTGTTTCATCCATTCCGTTCATCCATTTTTACAGATCATTTTAGGGCTTAATCTAAAATTGAAAAGTATATCAATCTCAGGTGACCACACCACAGGAAAACAATATTGATTGGATATCCACCATTAAAATCCTCCTAAGGCCCACTGTACTGTTTATTTGACATCCAATCTGTTGATTAGGTCATACAGATCCATATGAAGGGAGAAAAAAAATAATATCAACTTGATCCAAAACTTTTATGGCCCCCAAAATTTTTTTGATGGTTGACGTTCATTCAACACTGTTTCCTGTAATGTGGTCCACTTGAGATTGTGATATAACTCATTTTCTTTTCATATACTATAAAATGATCTAGAAAAATATATGGACGGCATGGATGAAACATACACATTATGGTGGGGCCCATAGAACACTTACCATCAGCCATTGGCTGATTGTACTCCATATCACTCCAGCACTGACAAACAAGTCTTTGGCCTGTTTGGGTGCCACTGAGAAAAGATTTTGATGCAATTTTCTCATGTGAGTTTGATCTTAAGATTCTGGTCCACTCAAGTATCCAATAGGCTTGAAATTTCAGGATCATAGATATTAATAGATGCTATGTTTGATGAACGGTTCCGATTTTAGAACGCATGGAATATATGAACACGTGGGCAAGAGAGGTCTTGGGCAAAGGTCTTTTTTCTTTTTCTTTTTTAATTTGAAAAAGCAGGGGGACAGCAGCTGTCCATGCCACTCATGCAGATTCGAGATAAGAGAGAGGACATAAAAGAGATGTGAAGGATAAAGTGTAAATTCTACTTCACTGCAACTCAGAACATGAGGTTGTAGGGGAACCAACCTCTACCACTGTTGTTTGTGGGGCCCACCAAGGTGTGGTATCTGCAATTTTCAGTAGGGTCGCACCATGCTACCCTGCCTGTCTCTAGCTAGGAACGGGCAGGGGTTTTTACGGGCCACCATGATGTATATGTTTTATCCACACCGTCCATCCATTTTGCCATATCATTTTAGCATATGGACCCAAAAATGAAGCAGATCCAAGGCTCATGTGGACCACAATGTGGGGATTAAATAGTTACGGTTGAAAATTTCTTGGGTGTCACGGATGTTCTGGACCAAGCTGATATTTGTGTTTTCCTTTCATCCGGGTCAATGTGACCGTGTGACCAGGTCGGATGGCAATTAAACGGTGGGCGCTAAGAAGTTTTCAACAGTCACCCTGCTGCTTCCTGTGGTGTGGTCTATTTGAGCCTTGGATCTGCCTCATTTTATGGTTTTACTAAAATGATATGTAAAAATGGATGAACGGTGTAGATAAAACCAACACATTGTGGTGGCCCCTCAGAACTCCCACACATTCCTAGCTAGAGATCAGATCCACGTTACATCCAAAAACATCCAAATCAACGTGGCAGCTCCCATGATGGTTGATTGGCCTGACTTTGAGAGCATCCCATTTTCATAGAGATAGTGCTGACCCTGATGAATGGATTGGATGACATATACACACAAGCAATAGTTGTGGAGGTTATCCTTCCAATTGTGGAGGTTATCCTTTCCAGAACATTGATAGATGTCCTTTTATAGGGAAATGCTGCCCTGAGAAGGGTGGCAATGGTTCGAGTCAGCTAAAAGTTAGGGCTAAAGAGCTAGCCTAAGCATGATCCATTTACTAAACGGGTCAACTGCTAGTCCAGACCTGACCCATGACCCATTATCTCATGGCTGGACTGGACCATCTAGAAATATTCATCAAGCCCAAAGCTTGACCCCACTTGACCTTGACCTATTTAATTATAATTGGGTTAGTCGACTGACAATACTATAGAAATTCCATGGTAAGGATTTGCACAACATGGCCTAATGAATCTTGTTTGACTACCTTACATGAATCTTATTCTGTCATTTCACCCTTCCAAGGGCTATAACTTCAATTACACCAGTAATTATTAAATCTTTTCTTATAACTTCCACCCAAGCCTTTTTAAATATTTTCTTTACCTTTGTAGAGCTTTCAACTTGCACCAACTCACTCTTAATTGGTATGGTTCTAACATGCATTTGTAAATAAATAATCTATACTTTTCTTCTTTATTTCATTTGGGGTTTTGGGCTAGGTATGTTTTAGTCATCTTGCCTAACACATTGGCAACCTACATGGGTGTGTGTCAAGTCATGTAGGGTTCAACTCAAGTGAACCATAAACTAAATGAGTCACATTTCTAGCTCGAGTCTGGCTCATGACTGATTTAGGTTGGCTTGAACCGGCTCAAAAGCCAGTTGGGTGAGTTGACTTAATAGCCAATTGAATTATATGGCTGGTGCATGGACAGTGTCTTCATCTAATAAACACAAAAAACACCTAAAAAGCTTAAAAATATTTATTTTTAAAAACAAAGGTAAAGGTAGACCAAAATGCAATCAAGAAGTGCTAAGGAGAAGGCAAGAGAGTAGTCAAAAGTAGCTCGATGCTCCTTTTACATGCTTCTTGCAGCCTTCCCATTTCATGTTCCAAACAAATGTGTCATCTTGACTTCTTTTTCTTTCTTTCTACTCATTTTCTATCTATGCCTATATCAACTTGTTGTAAGCTTTTCTTTTTGCTAATGAAAGGTTCATCTCACATTACAACTTATAGTTCCTTATTTTAGCCATCAGATGTGGTATGTTCCCCATTTGTGATTTCTCTTTTTGACCACACCACCGTTTTTCATCAAAAGCAAATCCCCAAACCCAAGTGAATGGATAGCTTGTGTGTATGTGTGTGTGAATTCTCTCCCAATCCAAACCATCCACATGGTGGCCCACAATAAGGATGGACAATATCTATAAAAAAAAAACCCCACTTGGCAATCCAATGTATACCTATTAAATGGACAGTTAAACAGCTTGCATCAGATTATCATATCACCACTGTTTTTGGGTTACATTCCAACTCAATGGGACCCTTGATTTTGCATGGCCTGCGATACATGTATTCCACATGCATGCATGGAGTCATCACCAGCAAAGAAATAGCCAAGAAGGCGCATGAGATTACTTTTGCTGTGGATTCTGCATGGACTTTTTCTACGTGGGGTACTAACCAAATCAAGGGCGTTAGTTGTAGTGGCCACCTTTAATCAAAGTAGTAAAAGAAAAGCAAGTGATTCTTGCTTAAAAGCAAATACAAAACCTTATCTACATAACTTTACACGACACCCACATTGATGGACGTCCAAGAAATTGTTTGATAGCTTATATAAATGTACATCAACCACCTCACTAAGCATATCAGCATGTTCTACCAGTACCTTACACGGCACGTGCTACCAATGTGGCGAATATTCGCCACGTGGCGATAAGGGAATAATCTTCTTAATTAGTGGGGTAGTTTAAAATGGTAACCATCACCATTTTAGAATAAGGTCTCATCTAAATATAATCTTGTTTGGACCATCACCTATTAAATTCCCTTTAAATCTCAAAATATTAATTTGGTTTTTAGACAATTTTAACAAGTGCAATAGATTTTATTTTTTATTTTTATTTTTAATATCATTTAATGTTTCTTCGTAAGTATTTTATTTAAAATGGTGTTGCAGAATGCAAACATTCTCATACATTAGAAATGCCTAACCTTGATTCAGGACATGACTTTCCTGTCTTTTTTTTATTTTAAATTATCTTTCAGCAAAAGTTGGGTTCTTTTCATTTGTGCTTTGGTAGTGAGAGCTTGCCTTTTAAGAACTCAATGTATCTGAGGTGAGTCAGCTCAATTCAAGTAGATTTCAGAAAAACCCAATTTGATCATGATTCAATCAAGTCCTAAGCAAACTCAACCAAAATTTAGAGAAAAATTAGTGAAACTTGACAAAGCTACAGTAGGCTCGCTCGTAATTGATGATATTTACATACTATTATGTTAGATATTAAAAATTACTAAAATTTCAACAAGAAATTTAAAAGGATTCGTAGATTTTGATGCATGGAGCATCTAAGCTAAGTTAATCTCCACCATTGATTTTCTGACCGCTCATGATCAGCTTATTCGAAAGATTGTATTACCAACCCATTATATGGGGCCATTATCATTGAACTAGGAGGACCATTATTTGAGTCATTTGGATCAACCAATGGACAGACTATTAACTATTTAGATGAAAAATCGATAGACGTCTTTGACCCAAAAAGATAGATTCGACAGTATGGATTGTTTTGATATTTTGGCCTACTCAGGCTCATCAAATGTGAAAATGGAAATCATTGCGAGACTAGCCATGATTTCATGGACAATAGAATTAATTTCTAACCCCAACAAACACTTGATTAGATCCCATAAACCCTATAGCTTAATCATCTGTCCAAATCGTATTATTTTTTGTGCAACCTACCTTTTTAGGATCAAACAGAAGTTAGTTTTATTTAAAACCTTATCAAGTCATCATTCCAATGAGTCAAAAAACATATGAATCTAATACCATATCAAAAAGATATGAATAGCTTAATGGGCAATCTTGAACATACAATATAGATAAAATTTCAACCCCAAGTATATCTACAAGCGTCTTTGGACAGCACTAGGACCCCCTTCCCTGTATAACAAACATTGACAATATTTTGAAAATCTCTCAATATTATCGCCAGAAATCAACTGAAACAATATCATGTTTTTATAGTGAAAATATCCTGATATTAATGAAAAAAGTACAATTTAACGAATTCATTTCATAATTATATTTTAAAATTTAAAAAGTATTTATTTGTTTTTATAATAATTTTAGTTCTTAATTTTTTGTGTGACTTTCCCCATAACATCACGAGAAAAACTTAAAATTTAAAAATCTCCCAAGGAATTTCCTAGAATGAGATTTGTCCTTATCCTTCTTTCCAAGATGCAGAAAGGAGTGTACCAGGCACCAATGTAGACATGGGTACGTGCACACATGCATGGAATGTGGACGTGATAAGGTAAATGTCGTAATTATCCGGATCTAAAGCATCTCTTTTATAAACTTTTCAATGCCTTTTTTTTCTTTATATTAATTAAAGGTATTTCATGAATTAGAAGCCCTTTTAGCGTAAGATTAATTAAGTTAGCTTTCTATCATTTGTCTTTGTTGTTATCACTCCCATCGTTTTCATTTTCTGGTCCCTGTCGTCATTTTTTCAGAGAGTTAATTATTTGATACTCTGGCCGGACGTGAAGCTTGATACGCAAGCAATCATAAGTTGATTTCTGTTAGAGGTCTCAGCCAAAAGGCACACTGATTAAACTCACTAACATCTGATTAGCGGCCATTTATTTGTTGATTTCTAACCATTGACTGTTTCTCGTTTTGACCGTCCACTAAATGCCCACCAATCGGTTGGATATTAAACCTAATTACTGTATTTTCTGGTTTATGATGCATCTGAATTGTGGGCCATGATTTGGACAGTCTAATTTGAGTTATTTATAAGCCATGCATGCAATTTCTGAGTGCTAATGCACCATCCATCGTATACTGCTGGAGTATCAAAGGTTCTCATTTCTTTGTATTGAAAATAGAGGAAACGTAAAGCTAAAGGCAGCGAATCTGTGTCCGGCAGTAGGTCGGCACCTAAATAAAACATGTGAGGGAATGGTCCATGATACTCACCGTTCGTTAGGTGGGCCCCAACGGGCATTAACCACCGTCCCAAAATTGAACAATTTCAATGGTTTTGTCCTTTCAGTTAATGGATCTTGTCGGACTAGATTTTTCTTCTTGCCATATTTATTTTTGTAGGGAATTATAAAAATAAAACTAGCAACTTAATATAAAATTTACATTATAGTACCTTTTCCCCAAAGGTTTTTAATATGTTTTTTCCAGTTAATTTTAGTGATTAGTAGGGATTTGGCCCTATGAGAAAAGGAGTTGGATGCCCAAGTGGGCGCCACCGTGATGTTTATGTGAAATCCACCCTGGGGAGCAGGTGATGTTAGGCTGAAGGTCCAAAATCAGGCCCCATTCATGATATGAGTGGACCACATGATTGAAAATAATGTATATGGCAACCCTCACCCTCCAAATTGTTTCCTGGGGTATGTCCCACCTGAATCACATATGAGACTGATGTTTGGGCCTCGGGCCTAAATTTTGGTATGACAATCAATGGTTGGATTGGATTTCATATAATCGTTGCTATGGACCTTATAAATATCAAGGTCGATGTCTCTCTTCCTATTGTTTCCTTTGGTGTGGCTCAACTAAGTCGTAGTTAGCCTAATTTTCTCTCCCTAACTTTAGGTGGGATTACACGTCTAATTGTTGGAATGGATTTTACACACATCACAGCGGGCCTCATAAAAAATAAAGAGTGGCATCCGTCTCCCAATTGTTAAAAAAACCAAGATTTAAAAGGAAATTTGAGGGATGCTTGCCCTTGATTTTTGAGGGTTCCACTTTGATGTTTATATGGATCAACTCAAACCATTAGATGTGTAATCTCATGTTACGCCTAAGGCCAAAATAATCAGGCTGGCCTATGATTTGGATGAGCTACACAAAATGAAATGATTTGGAAAGAGACATCCACACTTGATTTTTACAAGGTACATCACGATGATTATATGAAATCCACTCCAACCACTAGATGCAATGCTAAAATTTTGCATTGAGGCATGGTTCAAGAAGGCGACATCAAGAGAAATAGTTTGGAGGGTGAGGATTGCCTAATAGGTTTTACATAAACATTACAAGAGTGCTCACCCAAACCACCGACCTTTTGCTCGAATGGCCCCGACTTCTATTAAGAAATGCAACAGGGGGTATTCAATGATAATTACTTAAATTAATGGGTAGCTTATTGAAAACCTTTTTGAAATAGGGTATCGGAATGTCAATTCTATGTTAAGTAGTAACTATTTGTAAAATTCTCTTTTGTATATGTGGTTTGTTAGAAATATAGGTAAATGGAAGTTTCTAATTTCATTTATCAGTAGAAATTTTCAAAGTCTTTATTTCATATGAACCCCTCTTTGCTTGGATGTAGTCCATAGAATCTTTGTTTCGAGTTTTATTATTATTAATGTAGGTGATCCATAGTTAAATTAGAAGCCAATACAATAGTGATAATTAAGCAGTAGAAATAGAGGAGGGGTATTTCTTTTTATAATTATTTTTCTATACATATAACACGTACAATTAATCCTATATGTATGATATGAAAACATGATTTTTTTTTTCCCTCCTTTCTTTCTTAGTTCTTATTGATTTATTTTAATTATCATTTCATCAAGTTGTCAAAGCGGGTCATCAAGTTGTCAAAGCATTGGGTCCATTAAGACAAGCCAATAAGCAGAACTAGAGCCTAGGCAGGAAGCTTATGTTTTTCATTTTTCTTTTAGTCTAACCAATTTGAATAGTGATAGGTCAACACATATCTTGCCTATGATCATGATGATTTAATTACAACTTTCAAGGTTATGTGAGACATACAATCATTGAAGCATCCAGATGAAAGTTCTCCTCTAACCACAAGAGCTTCGGGAAAAAGGTAGAGAATGGCTACAATGATGTAGCTGACATGAGGACATTTGAAGACCTTCTATAACCAAGGAAAAAAGTTCTTCAAGATGACTTAAAAGAATGACTAAAAGACTCTCCATTCCATCTTTCATATGGTATAGTAAATGAGATGATATTCAATAAAATCTCAAGAGCTATAATGATGAAAAAGGTATGAAAATTCTTTTGCAAATATGTAGATCAAGTGAAAAATGTATATATTCAAACACTGATAAGGTGAATTTGAAGCATTAAAGATGGTAGATATTGACAAGACTGTCGATTATTTTCACAATATAATTTTCTTTGTAACAATTACATGCAAATGAACAAAATTAATAATGTAAAAGTCATAGAGAAATTTCCCCGAACACTCACATGAAAATTAGAGCACATGCTGTGTGCTACAGAAGAAGTGAAAAATGTTTCTTCCATGTCCATCGAAGAACTTATAGGTTCATTGGAAACCCATGAACACTGAGTGAATTAACGAATCTCCTTGGTACTTGAGCATGTACTCAAGACTCAATTGTCGATGTCCAACAATTCCAACCATGGAGGGGGAAGAGGCGAATATGGTCATGGTCATATCAGATGATCATCTAATAAAGGAAATGAAAAATTAAAGTTCTAGCGTATTAATAGATAAGGAAGAGGTAACATGGGTCCTTACTCTTGCTCGGGTGGTAGACTCTCAGGAGTTTCAACTCTCGGTCAAGGGTTTGAGTCCCCATAGGTGGTGAAATTCCCCTAGCGTGAGTGTGTGGGGTGTGTGTGCGTGTGTAAAAAAAAAAAAGAAAAGGAAGAGGTAACACGTAAAAATACTAAAAATTATGACAAATATAATATTTGATGTTCAATTGTGGTAAATTACTAAAAAAATATAACAAATATAGTATTTAATGTTATAATTGTGGTAAATATAGTCATTACCAATCTCAATGTAGAGGTAAAAAAAATAATATGAAAACACTTATTTTGCAGAAAAATGTGAAGACTTGGTGTTTCTTTATTGTTAATGTCCAATGTTAAAGAGAAAAGTGAAAGTAAAGTCTAGTACTTGGATATGGATATAGTTATCATATGTGTGGAAAGAATGAGATGTTTGTGGAGTTGGATGTGTTAGTCGGTTCCATGGTCAAGTTTGGTAACAATAAGAAGATATTGGTAAAAGAGAATGGTAGTATCTTTTCTATGCAAGGAATGTTGATTATCATTACATATTTAATGTGCTTTAAGTTCCTAGACTGGAATACAATTTATTAAGCATTGGTCAGTTGTAAGAAAATATACATGATGTTCATATTAAAAACGGCATGTTCAACCTTAAAGATGTTCAAAATCCATTGATTGCTAGAGTTCCTGTGATGAAAAATCTCATATTTTTTCTAAAGATTTAGAATTATTTGTCTTAAAACAATTCTGCAAGATGATTTGTAGCTATTTTATCTTCATTTTGGTCACTTGAGTTTTAATAGTTTAAAAGGTTTAGCTAGTGTGAATATGGCGACAAGGCTGCCTCTTGTAAATCACTAAAATTAGATTTGTGAGTGTTGCATTTATGAAAAATGGCATGAAAATCCGTTCCCAATTTTAAAACTACATAAAGTCACATTACCACTTTAGCTTGTGCAATCAGATATACGTGAGATGGATTGTTGTTCAAATGTTAATATTAGATATTTCGCTGCTTTCGTTGATGATTTTAGGAAAATATGTGTTTACTTTTTAAAAGATTAAGTATTTTTCAAGAGTTCAAATTATTTATGAAAAAATAAAGTGGCTACTCCTTAAATGTTATTATGACCTATAGAGGTGGTGAATACACCTCAAAGTCTTTTGAAAACTTTTGTAAGAATAATGGAATTAAACATCAAAACACAACATGCTATACACCTCAACAGAACAATGTGGTTGAAAAAAAATAAAATAGAACTGTTGTGAGAATGACAACGATAGGTTTTAGAGAAAATCAAGAGAAATCACTACACATAACAAAATTCAAGATTTGTGGAGTTTGTCCTTAGGCCAAACCCTTAAAGAAAGCAATAATATGTACCAACCCTAAGAAAAGAACAATGTTCAAGAATACCCCTCTATAGACATGTTGTCAGACTTTTAAAAAGTCTTCAATGTTTGGGGTTGCTCGACCGGTCGAGAGGCTGACTCGACTGGTCGAGGGTCCACTCGACTGGTCGAGCACCACTCGACCGGTCAAGCACCACTCGACTCAAAGTCTAGCGTGCTACTTATTTAGGTGTCCGTGGCAGTCGACTGGTTGAGGGGATGGCTCGACCGGTTGAGGGGGTCCCTCGACCAGTCGAGGCCTCGGCTCGACTAGTTGAGGTTATGAAGATTCTTACGTGGATTTGGTGCAGACTACATAAATTTGGGGCGGTTTCATAAGGGTGTGAAATGGAAGTTTCCTAAACTATAAATAGGGGTCCCTAGGGCTATTTTAAGGTATTCTAAGACTTTCTAAAGGAGTTCCTAAAAGAGTTTTAGGGTTTCTAAAGGGTTTAGCAAGGGTGAGATTCGAGGTTGTTCGAATCGGGTAAGTCCTATCTCTTTGTAATTTCTATTTTTATAGTGGAGATCTGTCGCTTTGTGCCGTGGTTTTTTTCCGCAAGGGTTTTTCACGTTAAATCTTTGTGTTCTCTTGTATGTGTTTGGTGCCATTGAATTGTTATCCTAGATATAGATCTGTGTGATTCCGTAACACAAATCCTCAACAAGACATAGTCACTCAACATGGGTCAAGGGATAAAAGAGAAAAATATATATATTACAAGTAATAATACAAATATAATATCAACATGTGAGGGGACAGACCCCTCCACCATAGTCATCCAATTGTATGGCCTAGTCATGTGTGACATGGGCAATCATATATGTACTAAAAGGAAAAGATATGCCTAATTCTTTTTGGGAAAAGCCAATGCAGTGTATGTGTTGAATAGATGTGCTATGAAATGTCTTAATTATAATATATTAGAAGAAGTATGGAGTTAGGGACTCAAATATTTCTCATCTCCAAATGTTTGATTTTATTTCTTATGCATATGTCCCAATAGAAAAAGAAAGAAGCTCGATAATAAAGGAATCAAGTATATCTTCATTAGCTATTATAAGAAGGTAAATAAACTTTACAATCTAGTTACTAGTAAAATTATCATTAATAGAAATATGAAGTTCCATGAAGTTAGTGCTTGGTATTTGACCAAAGAAAAGATATAACATCTTGGAACACATCAATTTAAAAAATGATGTGGTTGGTCAAGGTGATTAGTTAACTACTACTCTAATTCCGTCGCCAAAAACTCCTAATCATTATCATCATCATCTTCATCATCTAGATCATCTCTACCTTCGGTGCATCTATTCACTAGTATTATTTATAGAAATCCTCCCCGTTCATTAAAATTGTCTGAAAATTTGAGTCTTTAAAATAGCTTATGATAATTATATTAATGATAATGATGATTTAATTTTAATCGCAGACTGTGATCCTCTTAAGTTTAAAGAAGCAGTTAAAAAAGAAAAGTAAGTGAAATCCATGGGCGAAGAAATCACAACAATTAAAAAAAAACAATATGCCAGAGGGACACAAAGCAATTGGTGCGAATTGGTTCTAGAAGATCAAGTATAAGATAGATGGGTTTATTGTGTTAAGGGAGTTGTTCATTATACTAAGGAAGTTATCATTTGCAATATAACATGTGAGGCATTTCCAAATGGGAAACATCTCCCCCCCCCCTCTCTCTCTCTCTCTCTCTCTCTCTACACACACACACACACATATTTATGTGTGTGTACATGTATGAAACCTAGTTCTCTTAAGCTTCTGCATGTGTTTTTTGGTGGTGTGGTTTATACAAATGGGAACACAAGTAGGGCGATGTATTTATTATTCTTTTAGGACATTCCTTAGTAGAAAGTTCTCGTAAAAAAAAGAGTGCTAAAGAAATAAGTCTCTTATTTATGATGTTTCTTATTTTAATGAAGAAAAAAGGTATATGTTATTATCGTGGACATAAGAATATTGTCAAACCATGCAAATCTATGTGCCTTTTATATTTTATTTTTTTATTTTACCCTTTGGTTTCTTATCAAACTCTTTTCTTTGTGATTTTTTTTTTTGCCTTCATTGATTATGTGCTAGTGTTTTCTACAACATGTTGATCAGTACAAACAAAGCTAGTGGTGAAAGTCTACAAACAAAAACCCAATATTGACTATCATGAAGTATTTGCTTCTATCGCTTGATGCAGCAGGGGTGAACGTGATGAGGTTGATCACCGTCTTCCTCAAGGATAACTACCCTGAATCCATGAAGCCTCAAATCCACGAGGAAAGAAAGCAAGAGGAATAGAAATAAATGATAATAAATTCATCACTTGATTGATAAATGAAATAAATAAGTTCACAACACTTTAAATAGGGATACCAAGCAATGAGAGAGAAATAAGAAGCAAACTATAAATAAAACTCTTAGAATTCGCAACTTACTATAAATAGTAAACTTACTATTTATAGACGGTCATGATGTTTACTAGTGCGCAAGGTTTTTGGCCAAAAATAGTGTCCTATTTGGCTTCACCAAGCTGTTCTCCTAATTATTCTAATATCTTTTCACGTTGGGTACAACTCCTAAAGCCCAACAGATGAAGAGTTATAATCAAACTAAAACTTATTATTTATAGTAAAAACAGAATTAAAATAGGGAAATGATCGTCGATCTAGGGGTATTTCAGAAATCTGGCTTATGCAACCCAGCGTAGCGGGTTGGGTGGCTAAAGTAGCTCATTCTACCCCACAATCATATATTTTTCACCCGATAACTCATTCTGGATTGTGAAATACGTCCGATTTAAGGTTTGGTGGTCCAGATCACTTCTGTCGTCGATCGGGCCTCTTCTGATCCATCCTGGCCATGAAACTGTTCGTGACCCGCTCTACATCATCGCTCAAATTAAATCAGTTAGATTATTTATTGCTTTTACGGCTCAAAATCAAAATAAAAAAAATAAAATCTATTAGATAGATGTAAAGTTAATCTTAATAAAAGTAACTTACTAATTACATAAAAAAAGATCAGGATACCAACTCAAATGGACACTTTATAGCATCAAGCTCCAAGAGCATTCTACACTCACATGTCTTCATGGTAAATATGGGTTTTACAAATGTTTTAATGAGAATGCTATTTATGTCAAAGCACAATGACCATGATGGTATATTGTTGATATCCTTAAATGTTGATGATCTAATATTTACAAATAGTGACAGTGTTGATTGATGAGTTTAAGAAAGCAATTGTTCATAAATTTGATATGATAGATATGAGTCTCATAGTGTATTATCTCGGGATCAAAATAAATCATACTGAAGATGGAGTTTTCATATGTTAAAAAAAGTATACTCATGAAATTTTATATATGTTCAATATGAAGAATTTAAATTATTTTTCATATTTGTGGTTGATCAAAAGTCTTCAATGCTTGGTTGTAATACATCATGCATATGGTAATAGGGGTGTACATCAAGTCAAACCAAGTCGAGCTGGCCTCAGCTCGACTTGGCTCGGCCACTAGCTAACCTTAGCTCGAACTTGGCTCGGCTCGGTTCTCAAGCCTGATTGGCTAGCTCGGCTCGATTCGGTTAGGAGCTTGGGCCAGTTTGAGCCAAGTTTGAGCTGAGATCGAACCGAGTTCCCCATTGTAACATTTTCACAAACATCTGGACTGCACCTTCAAAATCTTACTGTATTTGAGACAACAACAGTGGTTTTACAGGTATTTTATCAAACACCTTCTATGCAACATAAAAATCAAGAAAAAAGAATGTTGGTTTCATATACATACATTCCTTGCCACTGGCCACACTTCTTTGAGTCATCTCATCAAATACTTGGTGAGTAACATCAATATCAAAGTAACCGAGTCACTGAACTGGTTCGATCCGAGTTCGAATTGAGCTGGGTTCGATCCGAGTCGAGTCGAGCTAGGGCCAACTCGAACTCGGCTCGAACTCATTTTCGAGCTAAAAAAATCAGCTCAACTCGGCTCGAACTCAGCTTCGAACTGAGTCAAATCGAGCTTTTTTGAGTCGAGTCGAGCGAGCTAACCGAGCTAGCTCGGTTTGTGCACACCTCTATATGGTATGGGGTTGTTTAGTTTGCTACATGAAGTCTCTGAAAGAGATTCATCTTCAAATATGAAAAAAATTTTTGCAGTATTTAAAATGTATACTCCATCATGGTATCTTTTATTCATGCATTAAAGAATTTAAACTTTTTATGTTCACAAATAATAACTGGGCTATATTGGGTAATGTGTTCTATATTGAAAGTGGTGTACTCACATGATCCTTAAAGAAGTAAGACGTATTCACATTCTCAATTGCCTAAGTACATTGCGATGACATCTTGTGCAAATCAACTCATTTAGATAAGAAGAATGCTTGAAAAGATGCACCATCATCAAGATGGTCCCATGATAATTTATTATGATACTATTCTGGCGATCTCACCTCACAAAGTATCCGATATTCCATGAATGTAGCAAGCCCATCGATTTTCATTGTTACTTCGTTCACAAGTTTATGAAAAATTAAGACATCAAGCTAGAACATTATAAGTTTAGTGACCAAATTGTTGATATTTTCATAAAGCCATTGAAGTCTGACACATTTGACAATGTTGAAAAAGATGTTGGACATCACCAATTTTAAAAAGTTCAATTTAAGAGATGATGTTAAATACATGAGTAAATAGGACTTTCTAAGTCCAGTTACCAATTACCTTATGAGTAAAATTTTAAAAAGTCCTTATTTCACATGTAGGTCTCTTTGTACAGTCTTTATTGTCTTTGTTTATAATTTTACTATTATTAGGGTCGTAGTTATTTCACACGTACGCCTCTTTGTAATAGTAACACCTAGGCAATAGAAATAGAAAAATCTTTGTTTTTATAATTATTTTTCTATACGTAGAACCTCGTATATATGATGTGAAAATGTGAGCTCCTCTCTCTCTCTCTCTCTCTCTCTCTCTCTCTCTCTCTTCTAGTTCTTACTGATTTGTTTTATTTATCATTGTCACCTAATTGTCTTAGCATGGGTTTGGACCATGTAGTTTTCAAAGTGGGCCATCAAGTGGTTTTGGTGGAACTTTTCAAGGCCCATGAGTTGCACAAGCTGACATGTGCATAGAGTTGTGATTTGAGTCCCAAAATCTTTAATTGGTAATTGGAATAAGTTGTTGTGGATGGTATTGTCTACAATAGCAAAACTAGTATGCTATGTCTTTCTAAGGCAGACACATTGGGGTCCATTTAGGTCAAGTATCCCTCACCCTCATAATTGTGATTAATTCTAATGTTAATTTTGGTGGGCCACATGCCTTCCATATAAGATTTATTGTACTAATGCGACACTTTACCATGCATAAAGGCAATTAGTGGTGTTATTTTATTTTATTTTTCTAATACTTCTTTAATTGTGTTTTTGTTAAGGAAATAACCTTTTTATTCTTTCTGCATGGAAGGCATGGGCCTACCAAAATCAAGATTAGACAACGAATCCTACATGGAAGGCATGGGCTCAGCAAAATCGAGATTAGACCTGGCCAATTGATTCATATGCTTTAAAGAACTGAGATGTAGGTTTTAATTCTAATGAATGGTTTAGGTTATTCCATTACTCCTTGTGTCTCTTTCATTTATTGACTATAAGTTAGATTTAAATTATTTTGTTAGTATATGTGTTGTGCTTGTTGGGTATAGTGCATCAAATTGACAGTGGTATCAGAGCCAATAATGAAATCCAAGACCTCTAATTTCTCCACGGACATGGACCAACAAAAACCAAATCTACACATCTACTAACTTTTTTCCATCCCTCCAACCATTGCTATGGTGGGCACTTGTAGCTTCCAATGGGTTAATTGACCGTCTTGCTCTAACGCATGTAAAGAGAGGAAGTGATAAACCATCCATAAGAAATAATGTAAACTTATACCTAAAACCTTTAAATTCACATGACTTGGCCCACATGAGTCATGGAATGCCTTTATTTTTGGGAAATCATCATCTTGGCATGTAATGTCATAGGGGGATCCTGACTCTTGCTCCGGTAGTAGACTCTTAGGAGTTTCAACACCTGGTCAAGGGTTTGAGTATCCATAGGTAGTGAAATCCCACTACGGCCTAAGTGTGTGGGGGTGTGTGCGTGTTAAAATAAATAAAATGTAATGTCATAGGGTGCATTGGATGGCATATACACACCACAGTGGACGCCCAAGCAATTTAGACATTTTTATTGGTGGGATTTTCCATCTCAACCCCATGGTGTAACTGACCTGAGTGTTGGAGCCTGATTTTCTGGCCCCGAACATGTGGTAGCACACCTTATCAATGGGGTGAATCTCATCCGCATGAAGTTGTTCTGTCCACGTCAGTAGAACTAACACTTTATATCCATGCAAGGGTGATGAGACCAATTGAGAAAGAGAGAGAGAGAGAGCGTCATTATCATGCTGAAACTGGCTGTGGTGAGACTGTTGGCTGCTTTTGCAGGAAGCTTGAGCCAGCTATCGTACAATGACTATTTGTTTAATTTCTTAATATATATATTTTTAATTTTGGTTGAAAAATATTCCCATACCCTTTCAATATTCAAATTGAGAAAATAATTACTTGTAATATATTCAAATGTTATTTGCGGTTTGTATGCTATTTCTTTTAGATGTTGATTTTTTATTTATTTTTTTAATTATTAATGGTCCACCATTGAACATAATAGCTATGTATGGTGGAGCGCTTAGAGCAGTTGATCCAATAGCAACTGCAGGATGAAGTATAGGAAGGGGACTTTCCATCGGTCTCATCGTACATGTGGCATAAATAATTGTTGATCAGAACCGTTCATCTAGTAGGCCACCATGTGGATGTGCTACAGGCCAAAATACACCATGGTTAAACAAACAACACCATCGGCATGTTTTGAGTTCTTATGGTTGGATGTGGACTCTAGTCTAACCATTTCTGTTGCATGTCAATTATGTACGTGGATTGCCAGCGGAAGCCTTTAGCAGGAAACTCCTGCATTAGGATGCTAGGTGGTGCCCATCATATATTCCATATCATGTTGAAAGTTAAACAAGAATGGTGGAAAACTCTACTATGGCTCCAGCGAGAGAAGATGTATCTTTATATCATTAACTGTACAATTGTGAGGATTTGTTTACAGTTGTATAGAATCGAATTTATAGGAATCTGCAGACAAAGAAATGTGTTAAGGAGATATACATGGAAAAGAGATAAGGTTGTGGCCGTGAATCAAGGTGCGTTTGCACTTGATTTGCTACCGTGATCTTCTGTAGAGATTTTCTCCGTAATGTGCCCCTTCAAGTTCAGTGAGGATGAATGCACGTTGAGCTTGTCGTGTAGGAAGGCAAATCTTGTGGACACGATCGGTTTAGTGAGACTATCAGCGAGCTGGTCTTTACTGGAGATGAAGTGAACTTCCAGACTTTTTTGTTGAACTTTTTCTCAGACAAAATAGTAGTCAATTTCCACGTGTTTAGTCCGTGCATGGAACACCGGATTTGGCATGAGATAGGTAGCGCTGATGTTGTCACACCATAGGATTGGACGTTGGTCTAAAACAATACCAATTTCATGCATCAAGGATTGTATCCAAAGTGACTCGGCAGTGGCATAAGCAACGGCACGGTACTTGGCTTCAGTGCTTGAACGTGCCACAGTTGGTTGTTTCTTAGAGCTCCATGAGACTAAGTTGGTACCAAGATAAATGTAGAAACCCGAGTGGACTTTCGATCATCTGGGCAACCTGCCCAGTCAGCATCTGAGTAGATAGATAGCTGGGTGGACTTGCTTGGCCGAATAAGAAGTACAAAATTGATTGAAAACTTTAGATGCCGAAAGATCCTTTTGACTGCTGTCTAGTGTTCTTCGGTGGGTTTGTGCATGAATTGGCAGACCTTATTGATTGCAAAAGAGATATTTGCTTGAGTCAGTGACAGATATTGTAACGCCCCAACTACACTGCGATATTGTGAAGGATCTGAATAAGTTGCACTTGAGAACAATGATAATTGCTGAAAAGAGGACATTAGAGAGGAGACGGGTTTGGCATCTAGCATATTTGTCCGTTGAAGAAGAGTGTAGATGTATTGGCTTTGCGAAAGGAGAAGACAATTGGCTATTTGATGTGCTTTAACGCCCAGAAAATATTTTAGGTGCCTGAGGTCTTTTACGGGAAATTCGTGACTTAGGTCTGTGATCAACTGTGAGATAGCTAGTGGACTTGACCCAGTGATCAGGATATCGTCGACATAGACAAGGAGAAATAATGAAGTCGTTCCCTATCCACAAATGAAAATAGATGTATTAGAGCATGAGTTCATAGAGCCGAGAGAGAGAGTAGATGCTCTTGTAGGCGATGATATCGGGCTCGTGGAGCCTGTTTCAGTCCGTATAAGGCCTTGTGTAGTCGACAAATATGATTTGGGAAGCTGGGATGCACATAGCGAAGAGGTTGTTGCATGTAAACCTCTTCAGTCAAGCTGCCATGAAGGAATGTGTCTTTTATATCAATTTGATGGATCGACCAATGGTTTGAGACAGCATAGCTTAGCATGATCCGAATGGTGGTAGGTTTTACCACGGGGCTGAATGTGTCATCGAAGTCAATTCCTTATTGTTGGTGATAACCTTTGGTAACCAATCTCGCTTTTCTCCATTCAAGAGAACCATCGGACTTGCGCTTGGATTTGAAAATCCACATGGACCCGATGACATTGAGACCAGGTTCGGCAGGATCTAAGGACCACGTTCCATTCCTCATTAGCGCAATGAATTCTTCATCCATGGCTGCACGCCATTCACTATGTTTGGAAGCTTCTGTATAACAGGTCGACGATTCTGGAACTTTACCAGAAACAAGAAATGTTTGTGGCAATGGATACCGAACTGTTCCATCTGTGAGCATCTTTGGTTTCACGATATTGTTCTGAGATCATGTGACCATTCGATGAGGACGGTGCGCAGGGAGTTCTTTGGCAGCAGATGGTGGTTGGGTAGTGAGAGCGGAGTCGTTGGGTGGAGTAGAGGAATTTATTTCGGGTGGTGAAATGTTTGAAGGAGAAGGAGGTAATGAGGAAGATGAGTTTGTGGCATGGGACAGGTCGATTTGTGGTGACAATGGTAGAGGTGGGCTTTGAGGAGTGGCGTGTCTGAAGAGAGAAAACGGGAGAGAAGTATGTGGGTTAGATTGAGGCTGAGCAGGGTTTGCGTCTAGGCTTGCAAATGGGAATGACCCTTCATCGAAGATCATATGCTGGGAAACAAATACCTTGCTAGTGGAAGTATCAAGGCACTTGAACCGACGGTGTGAGTTGCTATAGCCAATGAAATGCAGCATTTTGATCTGAAGTCAAGTTTGTGGTGATTGAACGGGCGAAGAAGAGGAAAACAAGCACACCCAAATATTTTTAGTGATGAAAAATCTGGAGCATGTTTGTAAAGTTTTTCAAATGGTGAAATGTCAAGAGGAGTGGATGGAAGCCGATTAATGAGATATGTGGCCATGAGAATAGAGTCATCCCAATAGGTGTGAGGAACATGACCATGGGATACGAGTGAGGGGCCCGTTTCAATGATGTGACGGTGTTTCCGTTCAACGGACCCATTTTGTTGAGACGTATGGGGGCATGTGATTCGGTGTTGAATGCCAATATTTGCAAAATAGGTGTGAAGAGAGCGATACTCTCCAACCCAATTAGTTTGCACAGATTTAATCTTACAATTAAATTGGCGTTCAACAAGTCTTTGAAATGAGCAAAAAATTTGCATGACATTAGATTTGCTTGGGAGTGGAAATAGCCATGTAAATTTGCTAAAATGATCAACAAACGAAACATAATATTTATTTCCATTGGTTGACATAATAGGAGAAGGACCCCAAACATCTGAGAAAATTAATTCAAGAGGATGATTAGAAATGGATTGAGAACTAGAAAAAGGAAGGCGATGGCTCTTTCCTTTTTTTTTTTTTTCCTTTTGCATGGTGCGTGATGCCCAGGCAGTTTAATAGGAATGATGTCCCATCCGACAGTGCTAGACATCAAGAGGCTCCCATTGAGATAGGTTTGTTTGAGGATGGTTTGTTGGTGACATGGAGGTCGGAAAAATGTAGAGCTCGTCTTTAGGTTTGCCGCATAGAAGAACTCTCTTTGTTGCCTCGTCCTTCACCAAAAAGGAAGAAGAGTGAAATTCAAGATAAACATTATTATCACTCGTAAATTGGCTCACAGAAATCAAAATTTTCTTAATCTGAGGTACATGCAGTAACTTATTTAAAATAAAGGAATTTGTGGGGGTTGAAAGGGTAGTGGAACCAATGTTTTTTTATAGGTAAACTTGCCCCATCGCCGACATGAATCTGGTCGTTGCCAAGATAAGGTTCTGATTGCACAGTCAAGTTGTGGAAGTCGTTGGTGAGATGGTTTGTGGAGCCAGTATCCGGATACCAGCTGGTATCATGTTATAGTGAGGGAGATGCCACATAAGCCGCCATATTAGGAGGAGTGCCTTGGTAGGTGTTGAGGGTGAAATATTGCATATTAGACCCTAGTTATTACCTGTATTTATGAACATGGTACTGTTAAATGACCAATTTAACCGTGTTTGTGCTGCAAGGTGTATTTACGAGCTTGGACTGAAATAGGATGTTAAAAGCATGGATTTAACATTTAGAATTCACCAAGGCAAGGGATGGACCCTAGGGGACCAAGATCGATGAATTTTCACGCCAGAGATCCGAGAAAATCGAGAAACTGAAGCTCAAATGGCCTAAATGACGTCCAGAATGCAAGATCATAGGGTTCCTGCCATCCGTTCAGCTCAAAACTCCATATATGGCCTGAGGACCATAAATGAACCGTACACATCGAATTTCATCCCGTGGATCCCTGTAGAAGTGTTCCAACGGACAGATCAGCCCATAAATCTCTGATTTGGGGCCCACCCGAGATCTAGATGAACTTTAAAATTGTTCTCGACAGCATAATTTAGACGAGAACACAGATAGACGGAGAAGATTTCTCAGAACCATCTCAGTTGGTCCCATATGGAGAGGTGCGTTCACACCGTGCACGTACTCTTGAGGTGCACTGAACCTATTCAAAAACGGAAACTTCCGTTTCCGCGCTGACGTGAAACCGGACGCTGATTTGAATAGTGGACCCCACTTATCGTCTGGTTAGATGATCTAAGCTGTTCATTTGCTCTGGGAGGTGGCCAAGACCTTCACCTAGGTGGCGAAATTGCGAAAGACAGTAGATATTGGATTTCAACCGTCCAAACGTAGGACGAACGGTAGAAGCACAAGTCCTGTGGGCCACACCGAATCTGAGCCAAAATAGACCATACTTGACTGGTTTTTCAAGGGGAATTCAATGAACGGCCTTGATTCATTAAAAACCAAGGCATGTGGGCCCCATAGCTAACGCAACGCCAATTTTTAAGGGATTTACGCAGGCGTCCGTCTGGAGAAAACCAGACTTTTCGGGTTGTTATGCATCCATCAGGAGGATCGGATGGCCAATCTGAACCGTCCAAGTGAAGCCCCAGCCAGGTTTGACCCTAGCCATGGAGAAAAATCCAATTCTTGACGCTCCTTTTGGGCGAAAACAGGATCCCAACGCAAGACAATTTGCGTTTCTCTCCTGCGCATGCGCACGCTGTTCCGCAGCCGACTGGTTTTTACTGCCTCTGTTAAGCACGTCACCGACTCTCCTTAGCTATAAAGAGAGAGAGAGAGAGAGAGAGAGAGAGAGAGAGAGAGAGAACGCACGAGAGCGGGGGCATCCTTGAATCCATCCTTTGGACATGGACTGAGCAACCGTGGAGGCGGGGAGCGGGCTAATAACAAGAGTTTTCTTCCTTCTCCTTTTCCTTTTGATTTTCTTTTAGCTTTGATGTTTTTTTTCTAGCTTCATCATGTCTGTGATGGGCTAAACCTCTTAGCTAGGGCTAAGAGGTGAAGCTTATAGCATGATGGGAGAACTATTTACTTTATGTCTTTGATTTAATTTTAATTTGTGAACTGAACTTGATATTAGTTTGATTATTAAGGGAATGTTTTTAGTTTTTAATGGTCCGTTGTGACTAAAATTACAATGGGTTTGCGATAGCTTTGAGCATGTTCCTTGCCTTTTTCTGTTTATGAAGTCAAGAAGCCCTGTTGTTCACCATCGTTTCCTGGGCATGGTCGGATGACGGTACCCTTCCTAACCTTCATACATCTTATGATTGGTTGTTAATTAGTTTAATTCTGTTGTTTGCTTTGTCTCTTGGACATGGTTTGGTGATGGAATCCATTCTAATTCATATACCTTTCATCTCTTGAAAACTAGATCAAAGGAAGTTCAGTTTGATTTTCATGGTTACACCCTCCAACTGGATAAGGATGGGACTTTAAGTCCAGTTGAGTTCTTGAAGCAGGCATAAGATCTCCCTGATCTCTACAAGTGGATCTTCTGAATCCCTAGTTTCCTTTCCCTGAATTCTTTAAAATTTTGAATAATTATTTCATCATTATTTATCAAATTACATTCGATTTAGATTTCATCTTATTCTAGTTCTAGTTCTATTTAGTTTCAGATTATGTACCGGTTTCAGTCCCTTGGGATTCGACCTCGGTCTCACCGAGTTTATTACTACATCACAACCCTATACTTGGGAAGTGAACGGTAGGCATGATTGAACCTGTAATAACATTGGATGACTGTGTGGCCATTTCTTCCACAGACTTGGCATTGTGGTCTCGGGTTGGAGGAGTAGTTTTAAGGTGGACCACCTCGTCTTCTATTTCCACGTCCCCTTCCTCTGTTGATGGAGTTGGAACCATAGGACTGGTGCGGAGAAGAGCATTGTTGCTGTGGATGTTTTCCATCGTGCGACCTGGAGTCATTCCGGGTGGCCATGTTCACCGAGCCAATAGAGGTGTCAACAATAGTTTGTTGCTACTCAAGGTGTAATTCAAACGCAAGAAGATGGTTAAACATATCTTCTGAAGTCATTTTGTCAATTTGAGTGGAAATGGATGTGACAATAGCATCATACGAAGTATCGAGACCACCAAGAAGGTAAGTTGTAAATTAATGGTGTTGAAAGGGCTGTCTGATGGCAGCCAAGTTGTCCAGATGTGACAATAGCATCATTTTTTGAAAGTAATCAGAAATTGACAAGTTTCCTTTCTTGGTGAAGGCCAAAAATTGTCGAGTCTGTATGGCGCGAGCGAAAGAGTGAGAGGCGAACATTCTCTCAAGGGCGACCCAGACTTCTCTAGAAGTTGAGAGGCCGACCATTTGGGCCAGGATATTCTCGGATAAGGAGGAAACCAAGGCACTTAGAACAACCTGATCTTGATCATACCAGTTAATGTATTTGGGATTTGGTATTTCAGTGGGAGCGGTTTGGGAGGTTGCTGCTTCAGGATTGGGAATGGTGGGGCTAACTAGAGATGGTTCCATCAAGGAACCCAAACAGGCGCTGACCACGCAGATAGGGGACGATCTGAGTTTTCTAGAGAAGGTAATTGTCCTTAGTGAGCTTAACTGTGACGAGGCTATGGATGTTTATGGGAGTAACCGAGTTTAAAGGAGATGAGGCCATATTGGTGGAGCGGAAACGGAGGTTATGTTATGGCTCTGATACCATGAAAGTTAAACAAGAATGGTGGAAAACTCTACTATAGCTCCAGCAAGAGATGATGTATCTTTATATCATTAACTGTACAATTATGATGATTTGTTTACAGCTATCTAGAATCGGATTTACAAGAATCTGCATACAAGGAAATGTGTTGAGGAGATATACATGGAAAAGAGATAAGGTTGTGGCCGTGAATCAAGGTGTGTGAATCAAGGTGCAGTTGCACTTGATTTGCCGCCGTGATCTTCTATAGAGATTTTCTCCGTAATACATGTTAAGGCAAGGTCCCCAAAATTGATGCAGATCTAAAACTCAAGTGAACCACTTAATTAGAAAAAGTAGGTAGGGAAATGCCTATTGTTAAAACTTGCTTGGAGTATGTAGTCATGTTTATATGCATCCATATCATTCGTAGTATTATTTCTGTTAAGGGATGATCTGAAAATACATAATCATTGGTTCAATTTAAAACCTTTTAGCTCCATGAATGTTTCAATTGTGAACATTCAATCCTCACTTTTTTCAGTGGTGTTGCTAAAATGAGTTTTGGATCCGCCTTGCTTTTGGATTCATGTCTTGATATGATTTGAAAAAATAGATAAATACGATAAATATTTCATAAATATCATAGTGGGCTCTACTTAGCTTATGGTTGTAGGTAGGGGTGTACATCGAGCCGAATCGAGTCTAGCTGGCCTCAACTCGGCTCGGCTCGGTCACCAGGCACACCCAGCTCGAACTCGGCTCGACTCGGTCAGCAATCAAACCAGTTCGAGTAGAGTTTGAGCCAATTTCGAGCTTCGAGCTTTCAAGCCAATTTCGAGCTTTGAACTTTCGAGCCGAGTTCGAGCTTAAGCTTTCGAGTCGTGTTCGAGATTGATGGGCCCGTTCAATCTTGGTTGATAGCCCATCAATCAGACGATTCAGATTGGCCCTCTTGTTGGTGCTTCAATGTATCATTTTTCTAAGGTGTTGCGCGAAGCTTACCAGCAAGCTGAGTGTGCGGACAGAGAATGGGCAATCTGACTGTGCCGGATGGTGAGGTGAGGGCGTGCCGGATAGGGATAAGTCGAGCTGAGCGTGCTTAACACCGGACAGGGACAGGGCGAGTTAAGCGTGCAAGCTGAGAGTGTGCCGGACAGGAAAATGGTGATCTAAGCGTCCGGGCAAGGCGAGGTGAGATTTGAGAGCGTGCTATACAGGGCAAGCCGAAGAGGAGGGAGAGACTAGAGAGAGAAAGGAGTTTGAGTTGGGTAAAGGGCTCCAGGCAGTAAGGGAAATGGGTTAGGGTTTAGGGGCGTCGGTCTTGCGAGCAAGGGAAATGAGTCTTAGAGAATAGGGAGAGTAGGACCGTATGAAAAGAAGCTAAATCCTAAAACTGTAAGTTGTTTCTTCATTAGATATCTAAAAAGATCAAAGGGCTATCGATTCTACTTACCTTCCCACTCTATTAGGATTGTTAAGACTGAGAATGCTAGATTCATTAAGGACACTGAAAATAGTGGGAGCACGAACATCAGAAATTTTGTATTTGAGGAACAAAGGACTATGACTCCAGTATAGTCACTTCAGATCACGTGGATATTAATGATGCAGTTGATCCTACAGTCACTGCAGAACACCATATAGAACCTCATGTAGAAACCACTGATGAGGAAAATCAAGATCACACCCAACAAACTAAACCATTAAGAAGATCTGAAAGAGAGAGAAGACCTGTAAATCGAAACGATTACATCGTATACTTACAAGAGTACGACTTTGACATAAGGGTGGAAAAGGATCCTGAATCCTTTACACAAGTCAAATAAAGTGTTGATCTTTCTCGTTGGTTTGATGTCATGAAAGATGAGTTGAAATCCATGCGGGACAATAAAGTATGAGATCTTGTAGAGTTACCAATTGGAATAAGGCCGATTGGTTGTAAATGGATATTTAAAAGCAAGAGAGACTCCAAGGGTAATGTCGAAAGTTATAAAGCCAGATTGTTAACAAGGGTTTTAACCAACGTGAGGACATTGACTTTAAGGAGACTTTCTCACCAGTATCTAATAAAGGCTCATTTAGAATTATAATGGCTCTTGTAGCTCATATAGACTTAAAGTTACATCAGATGGATGTAAAAATTGCATTTCTCAATGGATATCTGAATGAGAATATATACATGTTGTAGCCCGAAGGTTTTATAGCTAATGGCTCAGAACATTTAGTTTGCAAACTAAAGAAATCCATCTATGGGTTGAAATAGGCATCACGACAGTAGGATCGAAAGTTTCATGAAGTAATTTCCTCATATGGCTTTGTCAAAAACACTGCAGATGAATGCATCTATATTAAAATCAATGAGAGTAAGTTCATTATGATGATTTTGTATGTTGATAGCATTCTGTTGGCTAGTAGTGATACCAGGATGTTGAGCCACACCAAGAAATTCTTATCTCAAAAGATTTGAAATAAAAGATCTTGATGAAGCTTTTATGTCATCGGCATTGAGCTTCGCCGTGACATATCACTTGGACTGCTCAGCTTGTCACAGATGGCCTATATTACTAGGGTACTCAAAAGATATAGCATGCAAAATTGTGCTCTCGGACAGTCGCACATTGTAAAGGGTGACAAATTTGGCCTATTTCAATGTTCAAATAATGATTTGGAAAAGAATCCAATGAAAGAATTTCCGTACGCATCAGTAGTAGGGAGCATCATGTATGCTCAAGTCTGTACGCGATCGGACATTGCCTTTGTTGTTAGAATGGTAGGAAAATACCTACATAATCAAGGAATGCAACATTGGATAGCTGTAAAGAAAGTATTACGGTATCTACAGAAAACAAAGGACTTCTGACTCACATACAGAAATCATCTGCTTGGAGTTGATTGGATACGCAGATATAGATTTTGCTCGCTACATTGACACTAAGAAGTCCACCTCAGGATATATCTTCATGATGGTTGGAGGAGTAGTGTCTTAGAAAAACGTGAAACAGTTTACCATAGCCTCGTCTACCATGGAAGGTGAATTTATTGCCTGCCACGAGACATCTAATCAGGCACTATGATTACAGAGTTTCTTCTCAGGTTTATGGGTACTAAAGCATATCCCGAAACTATTGAGAATATTTTACGATAATTCAGCCGTTATTTCCTTCTCTAACAATAACAAGCATTCATTGAGGTCGAGACATATCGACATCAAATATTTTGTTGTAAAGGAAAGAGTTCAGAATCATCAAGTGTCCATGGAATTCATCGGCAGAGTACCTAAGATTTCAGCATCCACCATCGAACTTTTCCGTGAGATGTCCTATTTCTTCGATATTCACAAAATATCCCCATTCCAGTGGCTTGCACTTTTCTCGCAATTCCTACTGTGAATATTTTAACATCCCTTTTCTTTTTCAAATGCTTCTTTATATATATATATATATATATATATATATATATATATATATATATATATATATATATATATATATATATATGTACAAATTTTGAGTAAGTAGAACTACAGTCATGTCTCGTTGGAGACATGTAAAAGCTTCAGGACCTCTTAAGGATACACACATATCATCACACTAAGTATGTAATCCTTATACCACATTTCCTAGTTCATGATCTATGTCATTAAGATTGAAAGTACTTATGATCGCGTTTAGCCTCACTTCGCCTAAATTAAATGTTATGACGACTATCACGGTTTGATACTAACAGTCTTGATCAACCAGATTGAATAACACTACAAATATTGTCTAACAATTTCATTGGTTAACTATTTGGATATTTTTTAAAATAAAAACTTGTTTTTCAAAAGTATTTTTACATGATTAATCGTTGACGTTGCTCAACGTGGCCTAAGTGGGAGAATGTAAGAACTTTATAAGGTGGGCCACATTGATCAACGGTCTAGATTGATCTGGATGTTGGGCTATATGATTATCTAAACTAATGGACCCTACTTCTATGTGATTTACGAAGATACTCTACGTTAAGGGTAGAGTGCCTTATGCATGGCTGTTTGAGTTAAATTTGGATACAATAATGTGGAGCAGTGGGAGAGAGAGTTATATTGGAATTTAAACTCTCATCTCCACATATTCTATATAAGAGAGAGTTGGGTTCCCAATCCTACATAAACGACAAAACCCTAAGTCTCATCTATTATTCTGTATATTGGTGTGAAGGAGTGGAAGATTACAGCATAGGTTTTCTGGTATTCTAATCTGGCATTTATGGCGTCTCAATTAGGTAAGCCGTCTAAACCCTATATCTCCATGTCCTGTGCACAAGCAGATCCCTGGGATTTCTGCATTTAAATAATCTTACATAAAAAACAAAGAAAATTGAACACTTATTGTTGAAAACTTTTGAGGGACATGTAAGTTTTGGATCAAGCTTATAATTGTGTTTTCCCTTCACCTAGGGCTATACAAGAATTGAGGTAGCGTAGTTAGCTCGCTCGACTCAACTCGAAAAAGTTCAATTCGACTCGGTTCGAAACTGAGTTCGACCCGAGTTGAGCTGATTTTTTGAGCTAGAAAAAATTTCAAACCGAGTTCGAGCTTGCACAAGTTCGACTCGACTCGGATCGAACCCAACTCGAATCGAACTTGGATCGAACCAGTTTGGTGACTCGGTTATTTTTTTTCCTTTTTTTTTTTTTTAATAACACATGCACACACACCCCCACACACTCACGCCCGGTGGCAACAAAGAAGGTATGTATATAAAACAAATACTCTTTTTTTTCTTAATTTTTATGTTACTTAGAAGGTGTTTGATGAAATACTTGTAAATTGTTTTACATACAGTGAAATTTTGAAGGTACAGTATATGTGTTTGTGAAAATGATACACAGGAGAACTCGGCTCAATCTTGACTCAAACTTGTTTGTGAAAATGATACACAGGAGAACTCAGCTCAATCTTGGCTCAAACTAGCCTGAGTTGCTAATCGAACTGAGCTAAGCTGGCCAGTCAAGCTCGAGGACCGAGCTGAGCCAAGTTCAAGCTGGGGTCAGCAAGTGGTCGAGCCCAGTGGAGTTGTGCCCAGCTTGACTTGGTTTACACCTCTACCTTCACCCAATGTCGTGTGACTTTATGAATAGGGTTTTTTTAATTTTTTCTTAACACACGCACGCACACACACCCCACACACGCACGCAGTGGGATTTCACCACTGGTGGGTACTCGAAACCTTGACGCGGTGTTGAAGCTCCTGGGAGTCAACCACCCGGGTAAGAGTAAGGACCCACTTTATGAATAGGTTGGATGGCAAATAAATATTGGGGTGGGGCGGAGAAGTTTTCAACGGTAAGAGTTCAATCCCCGTTATTTACTGTCCATTTGAGCTTTTGATATGTTATTTTTTCGTTCATGCTCTAAAATGAGGTGGAAGATAAATTGACGGTGTAGATAAAAGACAGAGAACGTGGTGGGGCCATAGAGGTTTGACACCAAGCTAGCATGCTGATGTTGGTATAACCAGCCAAACTGCGTCCGTCCAAACCATATCATCCTGCTTTACCGTTATTGTCCGTGTAAGTCAGTCGACTCAGTCCATGTTCCCATCCATGTGACAGGCCGGTCCTTTCAACTGTGGGCTGAAGAGGAAGATTTTAAAAAGAGAACACACCAAAGGTCCGCATTTAATAGAGTGGTAAGACATGGCCAATCCGAGCCAAGCTCAACCAACCAACGATCTGGATGACGGTTCATTGTCCCTGGACTGCATTTGCCACCTTCCTGTTTACCCATTCCTAGCACATTGGAATACAACCACACCAATCCAGACCGTTGACATCATGGCCCCTACTCTGATGGAGGAGAACAGCTTGAAAATTATACTAATTTGATGATCTAAACCATCTGATGTTGTTCGATGAATTTGACCTACTGACCATTTTTTTATGATCGTCCATTTAATGGCCACTAATTGACGGTTAGGATCAGCTAATCAACTTAACTTTCGGTCCATATTCCATCCATTAGAAGCCCATGATATTGATTTCTCGATTGACGTGCACGATTCCAACGTGCTGATGATTCCCTCGTGGAAAAGATATGACGAATCTATCCCTGTAAGAATAACCTAATAACAATGCACACACGTGCACGTATCCACAAAACGTGCACGTCGATGACCAAAAGTGCAAATGAACCTAAATTGAGGGCCCCATTGGCATGATGCCATAAAATTCACACGATGTGACAATACCAACCGTTTGATTTTGGCCGTTGGATTTGGATGATAGACAGATTTTCTTCCCAATCATCCATCTGGTGGCCATAGTTTAGATGGTTGCATCATCCATTCAATCCAAGACTTGGGTCGAGCCCCGATCTGCAGTGCAAACCCCATCTTGGGTCTTGATTGAGATGCATGTAAGTCACAGGTACATTGAATGTTTGTGCATTACATTCCACGGTAAGGCATGTTGATCATTTTATAAGAGGAATTGGTTAGGTCTTTGTATAATCAAAAGCAGTATATGATTCCAGGGGCGGCTCAAACGGGTAGGCAGGTGAGGCAATCGCCTAAGGCCCCCTAATTATGAAGGCCTATATTATAGTAAAATTAAAATTTCTTCATTACGAGGGTCCTATATTATAGTAAAATTAAAATTAAAAAGAAGAAAAAAAAAAAGCTTAAAATTTTTGAAGTAAAATTTATTTAAAGGCCTATAAAATAAGAATATCTAAATATTAGTTTACAAATTTAAAATTGAAAATAAAAAATAAATCCTAAAAACTAGCACTATCAATAATAACAGTCTAACTCTATCATCTCTTTTCAAAATAATAGCATCATTTCTAATAAATTCTTCTCCTAAAACCTAGGACCATTACTACCTACTTTATTAATAATTAAGTCCTCAAAAAATTAAATTCTAACATCATTTTTCTAAATTAAATTCTAACTTCATTTTTCTAAAGGCTTGGATTTATTTTCGAAATTAAAAAACCTTATTTGTATGACTTGCCTATGGCCCCTAGAAATGTTGAGCCGCCCCCATGAAATAGAAATAGAGAAAATAATACTGTGAACAATGGGATAAGATAGAGATCCAATGGGTATATGCCATGTGTCAGTGTAAAAACACATTTTAAAAAATAAAAAGTACATTAACCACTGTAAGGATTTACCTGTTATAAAAATTACATTAACTACTAATGCAAATTAAGTCATTATTACTATTTTAAGGTGTTTGTTTAAACAAGAATTATGGCTCAAATCAAATAAACTTGTAAATTAAAACAAACAGGTAAAGAAAATGACCATTATTATATTTTTAACGTTATAAAATTATTATTTTTATGGTGGATTTTTTTTCTGTAAAAACTATGTAAAAAAGCTCATGGATGCAATCAAATGTAAGTATGTCACTGTAAAATTATAAAAGTGATTATTATTCAGTTTGTTTCAGTCATTTACAATTGTAATTGAAAAACCAAACATGCAATGCTACTCTATCATATCCAGTGAAGTAGAGATAAATATAGAAATACTTTCATACATTTTGATATTTTATGGGCATTACAATGTAATGGATTCCTAATTTATTTGCCTTATAGTGTGTTTGGCAAGTTTTTAATCTGGCCTTAAACTCACATGTGTAGGAAATATGTTAAGAACCTAATTAGTAGGTTAAAAGCCCCAAGATTAATGAAACATATTAAGCTTGGCTTTTTAAACTGTTGGGATTGTAACATTGCATCAAGCTCATTAGATAATGATCATCACAGCCCACTTTATGGTGGCACTTACTCTGGCCTCTTTTTCATATCATCCTTTCAAATGAACACAACTACACTTTGGATATCTAAGTAGCCATTTTCATGTCAGGGTTGCTTTCATTATGATCCAAGTTATCCTTTCTATAAATTACCTCTTCTGTAGCTCAAATATGAAAAGTGATGTTTGCTTTGATTGTAATGGCTAAGAACCTAATTATTAGGTCAAAAGTCCTAGGACTAATGGAGCATGTCAAGCTAGGCCATTTAAACTATTAGGATTGTAACATTCTATAATGTCATCCGACGACCCACTATGTGGCAGTACTTACTCTTGCCTCTTTTATGGGTAGTCCTTTCTAGGGCATGGCGGCTGTACAGTGGTTAACCAGGCAGCCATCCATTTCCACATCATGACCGCTGTTCCTCTTATCCAAGTTGTCCTTTCCACGTCGTGGCAACTTTAACTCCAGTTGCCCTTCGCATAGGTCACCCATTCCCTAACTCGAATAAACATGATATTGACTTTGATACCATTTATTAATAACCTATCCAATACACTAAAAGCCTATGATGGAACCCGCCTAAGCTCTTTAAACTGTTGAGATCATAACAAAATAAGCCAGCCCATCTATAATAACATGGAGAAAGCCCCCTTCTTAGGAAATGCCAGCATTTTCTTTGTTCTTCTAAAACTATTAAAAAGCTTGGTTATCATTATTATTCTTATTTTCATTTAGAGCCACTTTGCATGCTGGGCCAATTATGCTGTGTATATCAAATCTAACACTCATATCAGGTGAGCCCCACCATGATGAAAAGATTCTCCAAAAACTACAGCTATTCATAACCGTCCAGCATGCACCAAGATAGAAAATAATATTGAAACATCCAAAAACCTAATATTCATGTGGTGGCCCACATGATGGTTACACGGCCCTAATTAAATCCTAGCTTGTCCTATTTTCATGGCGGCCAACCTCTTGGAATGGATTGGATGACATAATTTCATGAATGAAAAATGCAATTGTAACAGATTGAGACTAGATACTGTGCCAAACAGGCCTAATATTCTAATATTTTCAGCATGGAAATGTGTGGCTGTGGAGCTGTGGATGATTCTATCCACAAAACCATAGTTGAAGTGGATTCAAACCTATCTTTGAGAAATTGATAACATTATATATTTTTTTAGGGACATCCTTTAGAACCTTTGGATGTGATGGTCTTATCAACTAGCCCTGAATGGAAAAGGAGTCATAGATGAATGGGAAAGGAACGATTGGAAACATGTGGCCTGGCTCATTTTGTATCTGAGCCCAACTTGATAGGTGGATGTGGACGCGCCGGATCTTTTATACCCCTCCATCGCCACATTAATAAACAATGGGCCTAGGCCCATTTGAAAATATTTTGTATTGGGGTGTGACCCAAAGGACAGTTGGAAGCCACCTGCACCTAGGGTTGTACACAAACCGAGTTAGCTCGCTCGATTCAACTCGGTTCAAAACTGAGTTTGAGCCGAGTCAAGCTGATTTTTTTTAGCTTGAAAAAATTTCGAACCGGGTTCGAGCTTGCCCGAACTTGACTCGACTCAGATAGAACCCCGACTCAAATCGAACTCAGATCGAACCAGTTCAGTGACTCGGTTACTTTGATATTGATGTTGCTCACCAAGTGTTTGATGAAATGACTCAACCAAGTTTCGACTGGTGGCAAGGAAGGTATGTATATGAAATTGATTTTGATCTTGCCTAAAAGGTGTTTGATGAAATACCTGTAAACAGCCGTTGTTGTTTTACATACCATAAGAAATTAAAAGTGCACTCCATGTGTTTGTGAAAATGTCTCACAGGCTTGAACTCGGCTCAAATTGGCCCGACCTGCTGACCAAACCGAGCTGAGCTGGCCAGTTAGGCTTGAGGACCGAGCTGAGTTGAGTTTGAGCTGTGGTCAGCTAGTGGCCAAGCCCAGTTGAGTTGTGCCAAACTCGACTCAGTTCAACTCATGCACAGCTCTACCTGCACCTGAATCTTAGACCAGAGCAATAAATGGGCCCGATATAACATGTAGGCCCAATTGATATTTGGGCCCACCTAAAACAGGCCCATCTGAATCCCTATAAGAAAATGACAGAGAAGTATCTTGCTAGAAATGTTCACATGCAACTGAGTGTAGAATTAAGGTTGGTATACTTAATGATGGCCCACTAATCAAGAGGGCTACACCATTGGAATCAAATGGAGAGACGATGGTGGGGTCCACTTAATGAATAGATTGGTTAGAATTTCACCACAGCTTCTCTTTATCATCCGGCCTACCTTCTGAATGGGTCGGATGGCCTATGAAAATGACATGTTGGAAGGACCAAAAAGTCGTGTGTACGTGACATTTCTTATAGAATCTACGTTACCGTATTATTTTATCCGTTAATTTTATGTATTATAGTGAGTGAGTGAGAAACTAGAATCCAATGGTCTGCATGTGAGGCTATTATTGTCAAAGGACGGCCATATAAAATGGTAATATCCACGTGTCAGCTTTCAACGGTATTCTATGATGACGTTAGACATTGAAATCCGACACCTCCATCAGTTCTGTACGTAAGTGGGTTGGGGCCCACCAGGTATCATTTCCACGTCATCATCAGGATGCTGACCATGACAGGCATAGCATCTTTTGGTGGTGGGTGTAACATGAAAACGCTCAAAGGTACTCATGGCTGCTCTTTTTCGGGAGCGGATTAGGTGCGCCCTAGCAGTACCCAAAACAGTACGGCGCCCTAGTCTGTAGTGCATATCCACTCCGTCCATCCGTTTTTGGAGATGGTTTTATGGCATGATAATAAAAACGAAGCAGATCAAAATCTCGAGTGGACCATTCCATAAGAAAAAGTGCTGGTTGAATATTCCACAATTAAAAACTTCATAGGTCCCACTTTATTACTTATGTAATGTTTATTTTTCATCCAACCTGGTTATAAGATCATAAAAAACCTGGATGAAGGGAAAAAATAAATATAATCTTGACCCAAAACTTTACTGCTCCACAATAAGATTTTAATGGTCATTCACCACTGTTTTCTACAGTATGGTCCACCTGAGATTTGGATCTGTTTCATTTGTGGAAACTGCTGTAAAATGAAATTTAAAAACATATGGACGGAGTGGATATTCAATAAATACATCATGGTGGGCCCACGGTGAGGGTAGCACCATCTTGGGTATGACCGGGGCTGCACGTAATCCCATCCTCTCCTTTTACTGGAAAGAAGCAATGTGGGGGCCACTTCCTCCGTCTTCTATCGATTCTTTCTGGCGCGTTTAATTCATTTCTAAATTGTACAGCAATACACGCGAGGAGAGATGGAAGAAGAGAATCTCGGTACACATGCTAATCTAGCATACGTATGTGAGATCCAGACCGAGACAATCGTATGCTTTAACGTGGGCCATAGATCATCCCAATCCATTAATTCCAAAGATCAAACTGTTAGGAGTAGAATCAATGTTCTATAAAAAAAATATTCTAAAGTTAGTAGACGTGTCCCCGTACATCCTACCCCACTTAAGAAGTTTCCACCGTGGGAAGCCGATTGCGTCCCACCCCGCCCCAACGTAAAAAGTCCAATCTTGGGGGGGGGGGGGTCCTGTAGGGCCCACCGTGATGTATATGTTTATCCATGCCGTTCATCCATTTTCTCGGAATCATGCCAAGTTCGACCAGGGGGCATTTCAACTCGACCCGACTCCACCACGACACAACTCGAAGCTCGAACTCGAGCTCGACTCGGCTCGATTAATACATATAATAAATATTATTATTATACACAGACACACACACACACATATATATATTATATTAATATAAGTTTTAAGTTTAAACTTAAAAATAAAAAAATAAAAATAAACCTTAGAGTCTCTACTGACCGCACGCACCCCCTTCCCCTTCCCTTTCTTCTCTTTCTCTACCCACCGCCAGCATGCCCGCCCGACCACCACCATCGATTTCATTTGGCTCCACAAGTAGTATGATTTCAATCTCTTGAGATCTTCTTTGGCGAGAAACCCAAGAAATTCGAGATGGGTTCTTCTCGATTTGTTAGAGCTTCAAGGAAATCCAATGATCTAATTGACTAAAGCTCTTTACTTGGATTTGATCGTGTTCTCGCTTTATTTCTTTCTAAGATTGGATTTCTACAGTGGAAGAAGATTATGAATAGATCGCTTGCGGTTTCCTCATCCAATTCAAGCTTTGTTTGATTTTTTCATCGGGTTTTGCTTTAATTCTCTTAAGATTTTTGAATTTTTCATCAATGGACGAGGATCAAGAATAGAATCCATTACTCTCTCACCCAATAAGCTCGAGCTCGAGCTCGAGGTAAACTCGACTCGACTCGAAAAAAAAAATATTCTAAAGTTAGTAGACGTGTCCCCGTACATCCTACCCCACTTAAGAAGTTTCCACCGTGGGAAGCCGATTGCGTCCCACCCCGCCCCAACGTAAAAAGTCCAATCTTGGGGGGGGGGGGGTCCTGTAGGGCCCACCGTGATGTATATGTTTATCCATGCCGTTCATCCATTTTCTCGGAATCATCTGAAAGTATAAGCTTGAAAAAAAGACTCTTGCACTTGCATTTAATACATCCAAACTCATTATTTGATGTGGGCCACTTGAGCTTTGGATCTGCCTCGTTCTCACAGCTTCAGCTCTGGATCTATCTCGTTCTTTGGCTCATGCCCTAAAAATATTGAGAAAATAAATAAATGGACAGCATGGATAAACAAATACATCACAGTAGGCTTTATTCCTTAATAATTTAGAGTCAGGCTTTCCTTTCCCACTATTACGAATATAAAAACAATGAAAATTTTGGATTTGTAAATGAAATTGACTACGGATACGAGCCATAACACATGTTTCATAAAATTTGTACTATTTTTCCAATCTAAATTTCAGCATGTTCTATTCAATTATGGTAAGAGAAGAGTCTGATCCGGTATTGTTTAAAATAAAAAAGTAAAAGAAGCCGATCTAAATTGAGATGATACATACGGATCAACTGCTTCTTATGCGAAAGATCTTACCATTTCTAAAGGAAGTGAAGCTACATGTCATTTTAAGTTTCAATCAAGAGTTCTTATGTGTTTCCATGCTCTTTTGAGACATCGAAAAATGGACAATTAAATTCTGTTTCTTAGGAACACATACAACATTCATCACGGCAAATCAGAATCCTTGGCTAGACAAATTATTGTCTGGGCAGGGTTAGATGCAATTTGCTTTCCCCACCGTGTGACGGTCCGTACTCATGCCCATGGTGGTAGGCACATAAGAGTTTAACACAAGACTATGAGTGAAATCCTATTGTAGTGTGAGTGCATATGGGTGTGTGTGGAATATGAGTGTCTGTAACCAAAAAAAAAAAAGCTCCCACCATGGGAAGCTAGGTGGGGCTTATTGTGACGTTGGTGAGAAATTGATCCTGTCCATCCATTTTACACTATCATGAGCCTATTTTACCCTATCATGAGGCCATAAATAAGGCAGATCAAAAACTAAGTGAACTAATGACGGAAAACAATGGGCATTGAAAGCCTATGGTTGAAACATTCAAGAGGCTATAAAAGTTTTCAATCTAAGTTAATAATTTTATACTTTTAGTTCATCCTATAAAATTCAGTGTGCCCAAAAAATATTTCATTGGCAGGCATTTATTTCTCTTTGTTTTTTTCTAGGTTATGGTTTACTTGAGTGTTGAGATACCTTATTTTCTTAAGAATGCCTAACTTGAGTGGTAAAAACAGATGGAATATCTGAATTTCTTGTGCTGGGAATTGATAATGGAGGATGAGGATTTAATACTGCCCTTGCATGTGCTGACATCAGTATAGAGATGGCATTGGCAGGATGTGATTGGTGGAAGGCTTCTGTCAGAAGTGGGGCCGCCAGTACCCAACTTTCGTCAGCCCAACCACCAACCAGGTGGTGTGTTTACCCCGCCAAGTTTTGTGAATCCCACCGTGATGTATGTGTTATATTTGTATTGTCCGTTTATATTCTGGGATGTTTTAAGGCATGGGTTAAAAAATGAGTAAGATCCAATGCTCATGTTGACCTCACCATAAAAGGCAGTAGGGACAATGATGCACATCATTGGGATATTTTAAGGCATGGGTTAAAAAATGAGTAAGATCCAAAGTTTAGGTGTACTACGCGGTAAAAAGCAGTAGGGACAATGATGCCCATCATTGGGATATTTTAGGGCATCGGTTAAAAAATGAGTAAAATCCAAAGCTCATGTGGACCACACCATAAAAGGCAGTAGGGACAATGATGCCCACCATTGGGATATTTTATAAGGGCATAGGTTAAAAAATGAGTAAGATCCAGAGCTCATGTGGACCACACCATAAAAGGCAGTAGGGACAATGATGCCCTGGGTTAAAAAATGAGTAAGATCCAAAGCTCATGCGGACCACAGCATAAAAGGTAGTAGGGACAATGATACCCACCATTGGAAGCTTCTTAGGGCCCATCATTATATTTATTTTCTATCCAACTCATTCATAAGGTCGCAAGGATCTAAATGAGGGGGAAAACACAAATATTAGCTTGATCCAAAATTTCTATGGCCCTAGGAAGTTTTCAATGGTAGGCAATTAATCCTTATAGCTTTCTGTGTTGTGGTCCACTTGAGCTTTGGATCTACCTTATTTTTATGGCCTGTGTCCTAAATTGATTTCACAAAATGGATAAATGGTGTGGATATAACACATACATGATGGTGGGCCCATAGAACTTAGTGACATCAAAACACCACTAAGGTCACACCAGGCAATCCGCTTTTACAACTTTTGAACAAGCTTTGAGTGGCCCTATCTCTAATTATAGCTGCCTGCCCACCACTTGGTGTACTTGTGCTACCATAGACACGAGCTCATCCATGTGCCTACATTATAGATGAACTATGGACTTTTTTTAATTTTTTCTTTTAAAAAAATATATTTTTCTTTTTCTTTTTTTTGAGAAGATAATATAAAATTTTATTAATCCCAAATAAATAAGCCTGAAACTTATAAACAGGCTAAGAGCATTAGCAGTTGTCCACATTCAACTTGAAAAAAGCTCCGAATATCTAGTATCGTTCATAACCAGTGAATCTTTGGGCATATTCACATAAGATGGGGCCCAACAGACTAACCAATGGTGATCCTCACCTATACAGAAAGAAACCCATGTGTGGTGTGTAACCAGACCCATGGCTCACTAATCCAAACCGTTGATCTGACATGCCTATTGATGGGAAGAAATTTAACTAAAAGCTCTTCTGGATTTGGAGAAAATTAGGAAGTTGGATCCAATGTGCATCTTGTTTGTTATAGCCAATCTGCCACAGACAAATCTAAAAGTTAAGAAGCTATCACGTGCCAGCAGAAGGAGATTAAAAGGATCGAGAGACGTCTTCATCACAAACACAGCATCACACATCAAGTAGACTGAGGGCCATAAATCCTACAGTGGCCTAAAGAACATATGCATGACTAAAATGTGAGAGACAATCATTCTTCCAATTTGGTTATGATTAGGTATAGATTAGTAATTTCTAGAAGGGTTGCGAGACTTAATCTCAAATTAGAATAACAATATGCCAATGTTATTAGTTGATTGACCGATTAATTTCATAAATCAAGAAAATCATACACAAAGCCACCACCTATTCAAACCTGTAAAAGCAGCAGAGAACAAAGAGCACCTAGCCCTCGCCAATCCAAATATACGCATCTCTTATTCAACACAATATTGCCTATATTTTTTTATTCCTCATAAACTTTTATCCTAATATATCCTCTCACTTCTATCCAACACAATGTTGTAACAAGTCTGAATCAATTACATAGTGTAAGTCCCACGATTGTCTCATGATCACCAAGGTTTTACACCCTGATCCATAGTTCAACTGGTAGATTGAGTGGAGATACATAGTTTCAACACTTAAGGTCTTGGCATCGATCCCTAGTGGGGGTGGCTAACAGTGGAGTGTGTGTACAGACATGGGTGTATGCTAACAAGCTAACCCAAAAAAGAAAAAAGATATCACCAAGGTTTAGATGATCTTCAATTACCAGTAGTCGTTTTGCTTGTTCGAATTGCCGTTAGTAATCTTCTTCTCCTCTTTTTGTCTTTTATTGATCAATTCAATAAAATCATCATTTGACTTTATTTTTCACGTTTCGAGTATATTGAATTGTTGTTAAACAATACAAGTCATCTCCGATCTGATAGAAAGTCTTTGCTTCCAAAGTAAAAATAACTCGTATGAAAGACTACCCTTTGTAAATCGCATAATTCCTAATAATCAATGGCTGAGTAGACGATCGATTTTCATAGATTTGATTCTACTTGGCTTATTTTGACACCAGAAGTCATAAGGCAATAAGTTCGATTTAAATCGTATTCAACTCTAGCACGGCCTGCACATACATATGTGCAGCAAGCATGATCAAATCTCGACCAAGTATAACTCATGCGGCCATGTGTCCATATTGAATCCTATACATCCAACGTTGTTAAAATATGATGTAATAAACCCTTCAATAGATGAGATTGAAAATGGGTCGTCGATCCATTCACGATCCATTCACGTTGTCTGAGATGGGCCACTTCAATCGAATAGTCAGATACTAGTGTGTTTGGTTTTTTCTAGCATTGGATTTATAGCCTTTTTTTTGTGGACCACACTCAACAGATGGTCCACTGATTGGATGGTCTTGATATATCATCGAAGCTCACAATCTAGGGTTTCTAAGGAACGATGTGACTGAAACAACTAGAATGGGAAAAAGAGAACTTTGATGCTCAGACAGAGTATGATGGTTGATACGCACCATGTACTTTATGTGTACGTGGTATATAAGTAACTCTGCCAAACCATCAAAAAGGTGAGGCCCACTTAATATGCATCATAGACCAAAATTTACAGCAATATTGATTACTTACCATTGAATGGTCGAGATCAAAATATCAACTATCCGAATTCAACAAAACAAGTGTCCCACAAATCGGATGTTAAAATTGTTCACCATTACGATTTTGAGAAGATGGGTGGGCCTTTCATTCTATACAGTTTAATTTGAGTTAGTGTGTAGGATGTAGAGTGGGTTGTAGGCACTTTCATGGTAAAGATGGATCAAAGAAGGCCCGATTGGAAGCGAAAGTGATCAGATTGCCGGAACTTTAAAACAGTCATATCTTGAAAGCTAGAATGAGTTTGTCAACGTATCATATATGATTATGGGATAATAGGAGTTAATTTAACCAAATCATAACTTTTGATATTTTAAGTTTTAGGAGTCGTGCCCAACATGAAAAGGGCTTAGAAAAAGTAGGAGAATAATACGTGGTTACGACAAATCGAATACTTACTATTTTTGGTCAAAAACCATAAAGTTTAGTATGAATCATGACTGCTCCTAAATAATAAGTTTACTATTTATGATAAATCACGTATTTAGGGAGTTTGAGTTACAATTTGAATCTAAAATTTTGTCGAAAGTTTGAGTTCACTATTTAAGGGATTATAATTTCATTTTTTATTATTATCATCAATTAATTTATTTTTAATTTTATTAAAAATTAGAAAATATTATTAAAAATTAGTTCTATTTTATCTATCGTGGATCCGACGAAACTCTATGAGGAATCCAGGGAGGTCCATGGATTTGGAGTAGTTTTGCCTGAGGAAGATGGTGATCAAACGCATCACATCCTTTCCTACATCAGTATGCCACGTGTACAAGTTCCTAGTGCTTGAGTGTCAACCATCATACTCTACTAGATTATCAAACCACTCGGCCGCTGAAAATTAGCTAGGTTTGCATCTTATCACCGTCTATTCCAAATTGAATTTTGTTGGAAATGGGCCCTAGTTGGTTTCACTTTTTTCAGTGGTGGAATGAGAGGATTGAATTGGGATGGGATGTGAGCCCCACCTGGTTTGAATTTCTAGGGGGTGGTTTGGTCAAGATGGCCTATTTGGATGGCGAGGAGTTTCACCAACAGTGAAGTTTTGCGATAGAGTGAATTAGAAAAGTGATCTTGTGGGCTGTGTATGGAAACCTTCCATGTACCTAGTTGGATTAGGACTTGTTACCATTCGCATCACCAATTTGGACCGTCCATTAGGTTTAATTCACTCTACATCCACCACTATGTAAAAATCACAGAAATCTAATGGTCCAAAACGTCCATGACTAGAGCTATCTTCGACAAACGATCTTGCCCATCTACATCTAAATTTACAATTTGGATCATCCAATCAGTATGATTTTTTCAAGGCATCTTTATGTGCAGGAAGACAGATGATGTTTATGCGTATAAGTCCAAATGCAACTAGGTGTATGGAAAGGTTTCCATGCACTTAGCCCATAAGACCATTGGGTTGAAGTCCTTACCTCAGTGGTAGACTCCGAGGAGTTTCAACATGTGGTCTTGGGTTCGAGACCCATAGGTGGTGAGATCCCACCACGGCGTGCGTGGGAAAAATTAAATATATAACTGAGAAGAGCTAGAGTTATTAATTAGTATATTTTTATATGGAAATGCCCATATCCAACCGCTTGGACGATCAGTTATTGTCCAACTAATAAACAAGTGCCAATATTTCATTTGTGTGAAATCCAATCAGTCCATTAGGTTGGGCCCAGCATGAGGATCGCTTATGCAAAATTTAACCAATTTCATTTGTTGCTATTTGGATAGGCAATAATCACACGTGTAATGAATGGTCCAATTTTAATTATACTTGCACATTTGCAAGTATATAAGTACTGGGTATGCTAGAGTCATATTCGACTAATAGAATTGAACATCCAGTGACCCTGGGTGTTGAGATATACTAATTAAGATCGAATTTATGAAGATCAATTATCTATTCATCTACTAATCAGTAAAGTGATCATATCATTTGCAAAGGGGAGGGTTGATATCTTTCAAATGGATTTGTTTTGCCTTAGAAATAAATATTTTTTTACAACGGTGTAGCTTGGTTGCATTCATAAAACAGGTAATACAAAGATAGAAAATGGAAAAAAGGAGACTGTGCCAATTTTGTTAATTTAGATGTAGATGAAGTACAATTGATAAATAAAATAAGGAAAGTAAAATAAATTATCGACGACAATTCAAGAGGGTGAATGTTGAGGTATGGAGCCAACACACCAATGCTAGTCAGTGGATCGGGCATGTGTTTCACTGCACTGCTCGACCAGTCGAATGGAGCTTCTCGACCAGTCGAGGCTCGCCTGACTCGAAGTTCAATGAGCTCGATTTTTTGGCCTCGACTAGTCGAGGCTCGCCCAACTGATCAGTCGAGGATCCGCTCGACCAGTCGAGAACCCAGCTTGACTAGTCGAGGGTTACGTAGATTGTGCACGGATTTGGTGCAGACTGCATAATTTTGAGGCAGTTTCGCAAAGATGCGAAAGAGAAGTTACCTAAACTATAAATAGGGGTCCTTAGGGCTATTATAGGGCTAATCTAATAAAAAGGGATTAGGGTTTCTATACATTCAAGAGGAGAAAGAGAAAAGAGGTTAGAGAAAAGGGTTATCTCTGTGCATGGGAACATCAGAGAAGGTAAGTATATTGCTTGTAACTTCGTTTTCTTCATAGTGGAAGTTTGCACCCGTGATTTTTTTACCCTTGTTGGGGTTTTTCCACGTAAATTATGTCTTGTGCTTTGTTAGTATGTTTGGATTCTACTTCTATATAATATTTCTTCATATTTATCGTTTGTAGGTGAGACCAGAGATTGGATCTCGGTTCACTTGTGTTGTTGGCGTGCTGCGCAACAACTAGCATCAGAGCTATTAGTTTAGTTCTAGTGGGAGCGATGACGGAAGAAGGGAATACTATAATTGAGAAGTTTGATGGTTCAAACTTTATTTTCTAGAAGATGCAGATGGAGGATTATCTATATCAGAAGGACCTCTATATTCATATAGGAAGAAAAAAGAAGAAATTAATAAAAGAATATGACAGATGATGAATGGTCTTTATTGGATCGGAAAGCTTTAGGAACAATTTGACTCTCTTTGTCTAAGAGCATCGCCTTCAATATATCAAAGGTGAAAACCACAAAAGAATTAATGCAAGCCCTAACTATAATGTATGAGAAACCCTCAGCGTCCAACAAGGTTCATCTTATGAAATGACTATTCAACATGAAGATGTCAGATGGTGGGAGCGTGATTGAACATCTAAACGAGTTTTAATACAATCACGAGCCAATTGGAATCCGTTGGCATCACTTTTGATGATAAGGTCAGGGCATTATTGATATTGTTAAGTTTGCCAGACAGTTGGGATGGCTTGGTGATTGCCATGAGCAATTCTTTAGGGTCGACAAAGCTGAAATTCGATGATGCGGCCGGTCTAATTCTCAACGAAGAATTTAGAAGAAAGGCATTGAGAGTTTCAAGGGATTCGAGGAATACTCTAAACGTTAAATGAAGAAGAAGATTGCTGAACAAAGGATGCAATAAACACAGACGTTCTAAGTCAATGAAGAAGTCTAAGGGACCGAAAGACAATGACGGGTGTTGACATTGTGAGAAGAAGAGGCACATGAAACGTGATTGCAAGACGCTTAGGAAACAGGAAGCAAGCTCTCAAGGTGGGAAGGATTCAGTAAATCTAGCTGAGGAGAGTGACACAGATGCATTGATATTGTCTCTTGATGCACGGAATGAGTCTTGGGTCATAGACTTGGATGCTTCGTTTTATGCCACTTCGTGTAAGGAAGTTCTGTGTGATTGTGTGTCAGGTGACTTTAGGAGAGTCTACCTAGGTGATGATGAGTCGTGCAGTATTGTTGGAAAGCGAGACGTTCATATAAGTTAGAAAGACGGAACGACTTTGAAATTGAAGGATGTCGGACATGTACCAAGTTTAAGACGGAATTTAATCTCAGTGGGCCAGTTGACCGATACTGGATATGTGACGACATTCACTAGTGATTCCTAGAAAAGATCACAAAAGGTACTTTGGTGATATGTCGAGGCAAGAAAGAATGTACTTTATACGTGACTTTTGGATCGTATTGTTCACTCGCAGTCACATCAACTGGAGTAAATGAGCAGTTATGACATTAAAGGTTAGAACATATGAGTGAGAAAGTGGTGAAAGTGCTATTGTCAAAAGGGAAGCTACCAGGGCTAAAGTCTATTGACTCGGAATTCTGTGAGGACTGCATGTATGGTAAGCAGAAGAGGGTAAGCTTTAAGAAAACAAGACGCGCTCCAAAGACGCATCTATTGAAGCTTGTACACATTGATGTGTGAGGACCGGTACAAGTATCATCTCTTGGTGGCTCATGTTATTTTATTTCTTTTATTGATGATGCTAGTAAGAAACTGTGGGTCTATTTCTTAAAGCACAAATCTGATGTATTTGATGTATTTAAGAAGTGGAAAGTAACAGTAGAAAACGAGACAGGTAAAACAGTAAAACGTTTCGCATTAGATAATGAGAGAGAGTAATGTGATAAGAGGTTTGAGAGGTATTGTGCAGCAAATGGAATCAAACATCAAAAAATAATTCCAGGGACACTTCATCAGAACGGTTTAGCTGAGCTCATTAATAGAACTATCCTTGAGCACGCCAGGAGCATGAGGTTACATGCAGGGTTGTCCAAGAAGTTATGAGGAGATGATATGAATACTACCGTATATCTCATCAATAGAAGTCCCTTAGCACCATTGGATGTTGGGCTACCAGAAAAAACGTGGACTAAAAAAGAAGTGAACCTTACACATCTCAAAGTGTTCGGTTACACTTCATATGTTCACATTGATGCAAAGCATAGAAACAAACTAGATGTGAAGTTCAAGAAGTGCACGTTTATATGCTACGGGCAGCATGATTTTAGCTACAGGTTTTGGGATTCAGAGAACCAGAAAATCATCAGAAGCAAAGACGTAATCTTCAATGAAAAAGCGATGCATAAGGACAGTGTGTAGCAAAATAAGGCCGATAAAAAAGAATTCGTAGAGTTGAAAGAGTTACCGGACACGAGTGTTACAGTGCAACAGGATGAGCATGCACAAGAACATAATGAGGCAGAGTTGCAAACACTGATTGTGAAAAGGTCTACTCGGGAGAGGAAACCCAAGGTCCGATACTCACCCTCTTTACATTATCTACTGCTGACAGATAATGGTGAACCAGAGTGTTTTGAAGAAGTATTATAGTTAGATACACGGGTTCAGTGGGAGCAGGCCATAGATGATGAGATGGACTCTTTTGAGTCCAATCGTATGTGAGAGCTAGTCACTCTACCTAAGGGTAAGAAAGCTCTTCATAACAAGTGGGTTTACAGACTGAAGGAGGAGCACGATGGTTCGAAACAGTACAAGGCCAGATTGGTTATGAAAGAGTTCCAACAAAAGGCAGGTATCGACTTCACTCAAATATTTTCACCAGTGGTGAAAATGTCTACGATTCGCAAGGTCTTGAGTATAGTGGCTATAGAGGACTTACATCTAGAGCAGCTAGATGTTAAGATAGCTTTCTTCATATAGACCTTGAAGAAAAGATATACATGCATCAGCCGATAGGAAACGTGGCACCAGGAAAGGAAAACAAGATGTGTAGACTAAAGAAGAGTCTATATGGCCTAAATCAGCCCCCGAGGAAGTGGTATAAGAAGTTCGATAGTTTCATGTCGGAAACGGTTTTAGGAGATGTCATGCAGACCATTGTTCCTATTTGAAGAAGTTTGATACGTCGTACATCATCCTTCTTCTGTACGTTGATAATATGCTTATGGCTGGATAAAGCATGAAGGACATCTTAGATCTCAAAAGATAACTGTCTAGAGAATTTACCATGAATGATTTAGGAGCTGCAAAACAAATCCTAGGCATAATGATAAAGCGTGACAGGGAAAACAAGAAACTAGTTTTGTCACCAGCAGAATACATAGCCAAGGTACTTGATTGATTCAGTATGGGAGGTGCTAAGCTGGTTAGTACTCCATTAGCCAACCACTTCAAGCTTTACAAGGAGCAAGGTGCGAAGATGCAAGAGGAATGGGACTACATGACTAAAGTCCCATACGCATTAGCTATTAGGAGCCTCATGTATGCTATGGTGAGCACGATGCCAGATATTGATCAAGCAGTGGGAGTTGTTAGTAGGTTCATGAATAACCCCGGAAGGAACATTGAGAAGCTGTGAAGTGGATCCTTAGATACCTGATAGGTACTGTGGATGTAGGGCTATGTTATGGAGGATCGGAAATCAAGTTACAAGGCTACATACATTCAGATTTGGCAAGAGATATCGACAGCAAAAGAAGCACTACAGGATATGTCTTTACTCTGGGTAGTGCTGTAGTCAGTTGGGTCTCTCAGTTACAAAAGATAGTACCATCAGTACAATAGAAGCAGAATATGTTGCAGCTATAGAAACATGCAAGGAGATGGTGTGGATGAAAAGTTTCATTGAAGAGTTGGGAAAAAAGTAAGCAGATTGTAAGTTATACAGTGACAGTTGGAGTGCAATACACTTGGCTAGAATTCAGTCTTTCATTCAAAGACCAAGCACATCAGATATCACTTCATATGTTTGTAACTGGAAGATGGATCGATTGCTCTGGAGAATATCCATACAAGTGAGAACCCTGTAGATATGCTAACCAAGGCGGTCACATGGGAGAAGCTGAACCTTTGTTCAGCTTTAATTGGTCTTCAGGCTTGAAGACGGGGAGGTGGTGCACTCTAAATGTAAAAGACCAATGATTATAGTGATGTGTCTCCTAGTGGGAGATTGTTGAGGTGTGGAGCCAAACACCAATGCCGGTCAGTGGATCGGGCATATGTTTCACCGCGCTGCTCGACCGGTCGAGGCTCGCTCGACTCGAAGTCCAGCGAGCTCGATTTTTTGGCCTCGACCATTTGAGGGTCTGTCTCGACCTGTCGAGGATCCGCTCAACCAGTCGAGAACCCGGCTCGACTAGTTGAGGGTTCCGCATATTGTGCGAGGATTTGGTGCTGACTACGTAATTTTGAGGCAGTTTTGCAGAGGCGCGAAAGGGAAGTTGCCTAAACTATAAATAGGGGTCCCTAGGGCTAATCTAATAAAAAGGGATTAGGGTTTCTATACGTCCAAGAGGAGAAAGAGAAAAGAGGTTAGAGAAAAGGGCTATCTTTATGCATGGGAGCATCAGATAAGGTAAGTATATTACTTGTAACTTCATGTTCTTTATAGTGGAAGTTTGCACCCGTGGTTTTTTACCCTTGTTGGGATTTTTTTATGTAAATTATGTTTTGTGGTTTGTTGGTATGCTTGGATTCTACTTCTAAATAATATTTCTTCTTGTTTATCGTTTGTGGGTAAGATCGGAGATTGGATCTCGGTTCACTTGCATTGTTGGCATGCTACGCAATAGTGAATTGGTCAAGGCATTGACAATCTTTTAAATGTAGATGGCCGTAAGATGATCGTAAGAAATCTGGATGGTCGTGGGATTTGGTTAGCAAGTTGTGACTGAAAAATCACTTAAAAAGGATTTTGGAATTTTGGGGGATTGACGACGAGGTTGGTAGACATGTAACCTAAAACTAAATCAACTTGCTACAATGATGTGATTAACAAAAGTAAAAAAGCTAAATTACTAAACAATTTGAACTTACTAAAGTATGGTGTTGGACAAACGCATAGAGGTATAAATTAAGTTAATTGAGATAGGTATCCATAAGAGATGAAAGCTAGACAATGTTGAGTTGAAAAAGAGTTGAGTTGATTATGTTGCCGCGAGGCGCGGAGCTCTTCTTTTTGTACTGATTTTATAGGCATAGGGAGGTGATAGTCTTCGCCTGCAAGAAAGATACGGATGGTTAGCCTACAAATTTCCTTGAGCTTCCACGTAAGTAATAGATGCAGCATATTACATTATGTATTAAAAAAATCAAATTTTTAACAAACAACATAAAGTGTTTTTCTCTTGATATTTTAATTTTGTAACATGTATAGAAGTTTTGGCGGGGAGTTTTTACATCGTTGAACTCTTGCCTTCCAAGAGTGTTGATTTTGCTGGTACCTGACTTTTAATATTTAATAAATTCATCTTTACCCACGTGGCATATGATCACACATAGCATCTTCTAGACTATCTGATTTGACCATGACACGCTAGGTCCAGACAACATAAGAATAATATTAGATGGCCAATAATATAATAAAGAAATGCAAGCGCTGCCCACCCGATGAATGGATTTTGCCAATTTTTAAATAGGATAATCTCATAGTGAGCTAAACTTTTGGACGGCTTGGATGTTGCACAAACCAATAGAATGAAAAATATTAGATGGTTGGACTGTAAATTAACGGTCCACCCATTCTAACAGAATATTCACCTACGACTGCTTGGCTGCTTGGTAACTGGCACGATAATTACCATAAAGCCACATCTTTCCGGTCACTTATCATTTTTTGTAGGAAATCCAAGCTATACAAACTGCAGCCTCGTTACGAAGATCAGATGGTGGGAAAATCAAGTCGGTCCACTGATCAAGCAAGCTACACCACCCAAATAAATGGACGGCCTATGATCTCGTACTTTACGTTTGAATCGAGCTCTTTTTCAGACAAGCTATATATGTTATGTATAAATTAAGACCGTTGATTTGAGAATAAAATCAACTTCTTCGACAATTTAAATAGTGTTATGATTAGTGTTCGTTGGCGATGGACAGTGGCTGATTGCCATCAGTTGTATATTTAGCCAACATATTCATCGAATCAGCAATCAAGATCGTCCAAATCATGGACCACGTTTGGATAGAAATGTAGGATAGCAAGAAAACCACTGGATCCAACAATTCCAACCGTCGAATGGGTGGCCAGTGGCCATGCAATGGATGCTTAGAGGGAAAATGGTGAATGGTCCAATCTTAATGAGCAAAATCAAATTAGCACCAAGATTATTTTTTAATCTACGGTCGATCTACAATGGAACATATTTTGAACGGTCTGGATTCACGTTTATGGGGGCCATGTGTACATACATCGTGCAAGATAATTTCTTCTGCCTACGGGCCCACATGCAGAGATGGACGGCTGATTAAATAGGCGACAGTTCATACTTCACACTGAATGGTTATTGTCATGATCGATATTTACATATGAACGTGGACCGTTGATGAATATAAAAACTTTTGGTGGTCCAAATTCAACTTGAAGTCACTGTTTCATGATCGTCATTTTACTGTGATTTTTAGCTATTTATCCGTCTACAGTACGATCCAGCGGATGGACGGTTCTGATCACCAGATCATCTCTGCATGTGGCCCATTGGGACTAATTAAGATCATCTGTTGAGGAAACGAACTCTGATTTAAAGAGTATTGGTACGCTTACTCCGTCTCTCATCTCTATCGTACGCGTGGCATTTGTCCACGGTAATCAGGAAACTTAATCCATTGTGCCATAGACTAGATGGGCCAGATATGATATTCAAAGGTGATCGTACGGCTAGTGGTGATTTCGGTCGTGGTCTCAAAATGGACGGTCGGAATGACCGTGAGGCCATCTTGATACATATGTTGTATATCCACTCCGTCCATCCATTTTTTTCAGCTCATTTTAGTACATTTTTTTTTAAGTAAAGCAGATCCAAATCTCAAGTGGACCACACCACAGGAAAATAGTGGTGATTAAATATCCACCATTAAAAACTTTCTAGGGCCCACCGTCCAAATCTCAAGTGGACCACACCACAGGAAAATAGTGGTGAGACATGATGTTGCGCTTGGATTTTCAGTTTGTACAAGTGCGGTCCCATGGCTCAGTGATCCAAACCGTTAAAACGATGGGCCACACCCCTGGATGGCCCATATCAGAAATCACAAGATTGGAGATCCTAGTCATTTTGGGCTTTTTTTCGTTTATATGTGAATGGTTGTTGTATTTTATTTCTCAACCGTCTAATTGTGGGGCCCACTTTTGAAGAACTTTTCATTTGGAAATTTTTTGTTTCATGGGCCATCCACAATAAAGTCCATTGATATCTAACTTTTTAGATCAATTGATGGTGGGCCCCATCTGTTCAAACTGACAGCTAGATAGGTAATATACAAACAATCGGACCAGCATAGTATAATACCTCCAAGCTAATCTAGTAAACGGTCCACATTCAATAGCAATTGTTGCTTAACATTGCCTGATGAGTCGTGAGATTTGGGCTATGCTCCATCCACACTTAGGCCTACGATCTGAGCGGTGAGGCTGCAGCATCATTAATGCTATAATTGTGGGATGAGTCATCACCCTTTTAAAAGTGGTCTGCAACAGCCAGATGTGTCTAGAATCCACTGCCTTTCGTCCGACGGTCCCAAGCGAAGTGTCTTACCTTAAAAGTCAATACAACCCAGTCAAACTCGGTTTGACTTCGGTCACACGTGGTGCATGCGGGTGTATTAAAATCATTGCAACAAAACAACTTAACTCTAGGCGCTTAGGCGATTACATCAACACATGCATATATATGACCGAGATTTAATAAGATCGGTTACAAATTAATTCACTCGTAATGGAATTGTGAAATAATCAGTTGATATTCAGAGGGATAAGGTATTTTCGTTAATAATCATTTGATTGTTTCTTAAAAAGGTCTTTAACATACTAAAAATTAAAAGTACTTATAATCAATTAAAGGGAGCAATTGGGAAAAGCTTTTTGAAATATAAACTTGTATTGCAAATGGATATAGTCTAGCATATAATTGAGGACGTGGATTCTATTTAACAATTATCATTACTCTTTAGATAGAGTTAAAATATGATAAGGAAATATAAAAATAATTTAACTAGTTTGTTAGATCAGTATGAGACTTTGATTTGTTAAACTTCTTTCTATTTATAAATTCATAGTATCATTTCCTTTTTAGTATTTCTCTTCTTTATTTCATCGTTTATATTGGAACCTTACCATATAAATCTTACAAATCTTTCTATCTCTTCATGGCCTAATTATTTTCTTCTACTTCATTTTTAGTTATATATCATAAGAAGACTTATATCATCCAGCACAACGGTAACTTCACTCCTAAAAAGTACTTCCAATATCTCTAAAGATTTTCATATTTCTTTCCTGCAATAACACATGTCATTTATCTATTGGCTAATCCAGACATGCTATAAAATAGGATACAATGGTTGTGAGGTAGACCTCATGCGTGTTTTGTGAGTCAAGCACCAAGGAGCTCAACCATTGGACGAACTGGATATCCCATAGACAACATAGTGGCCCACAAGCCTTCGTGTTTTACACACGACCTAAAACAGGTGCTGTGGAGGATACTGGCCCACCCATCATCTGGGTGCTAGACGTACATGTAATAGTGGGAAAATAAACTTGACAATGTAAGATATATCAGTGCGAGATCTTTAAAATCTCTGTAGATATTAAGATATCGTATTTTTATCACGATATTTTCGTGATATTAACTCGAAGAGTATAAGCCTTCAAATTTTGTTACATATATACTTATTAAATTTCAAATTTACTTATTAATTTAAAATAAATATTTTTATTTTATGTAAAATTTTCTCATTATTATCCCAAAAATCTTAAAATTGAAAAATCTCCCAAGAATTGGTTTTTATTGTGATGTTATATGGAATAAAAAAAAAAATCTGGCTAAAATAAATATTTAGTATATAATTAAATAAATTAAAAAGTAATTGTAAATTTGAAAGATATAATTATATAATGAATAAATTATGTTTTTTTTAAATAATAATATCGGCATATTTTGACAATAAAATCACAAAAAAAATGTAAATTTTCATATTTTGAAGAAGAGATGTGATCATATGCCATAATTCTTGCGGTGGTGATGAGGTGTTGTGCGGTCCAATCAATGTTGCATCAAAATCCACCTTGTGAAGCAATGGGGCCACGTTTTTTCTCCTATGCCATGTGGTAAAAGTCAACCCAAGTAGGCTAAAAGTTAGGGATGTACATCGAATCCGGTTGAGGTGGGCCAAGTTTGGCTTGGCTCATCTGCGCTCCCTTGAACTGAAGCTTGAGATTGAGCTCACTCTCGAGGTTACCTTTGGAATTTAGCTTGACTCGTCCATGCTCTCCTTAGTATTGAACTTGCCCTTAAGTATACTATTTGAGCTTCTAGTCCCAACTTAATTAACTCCCAAACCTCTCAATTTACTAATTATAAATTTAAAACCATAAATCTCAATTTGGGAATTTGGAATTTATCTATTTGTTGAGAGAGAGAGAGAGAGAGAGAGAGAGTTCATTGGGCACGAGCTGTGCAGTTGAGACGTTGAGTTGAGCTCAAGGGAGTGGCCGAGTGGAGAGAGAGAGAGAGAGATAAGTGAAATAAGACCTTTAGTGTTTTTTTATTTAAATATCATATGTGTGTGTCATTTTAGTCAAGCTCGTGCTAACAAAGATTGAAATTGAGCTTCAAGTTTCAAGTTGAGCTTAGTCAAGCTCCACTCTACCTAACCTCAGCTCGCTTTCAAATAAGTTGGGTCATACGAAGGTTGGCTCATTTTCGGTCACGTTCAAGCCGAATTAAACTCAGCTAGATCAAGCCAAGCCGAGTGAGCTTTTCGAACTAGATTAGCTCGTGTACAATTCTATTAAAAGAAAATGGAAGTCAGGTGGGCCACACCACATGGAACACAAGGAAGTGCTAAACCAATGGAGTGGATCCTTCTGGGTTGGGCTTTCTAAAGTAAATTTTGAAAATGAGAACCCTTTTTCTATTGAGCCCAATATTTTCATCAAGCGGTGGTCCCCCTTTCTATCAAGGTGGGTTAGACCCCTGACTATGGGGCCCACCATAATGTATGTGATTACATCTATGATGTACATCAGTGTTGAAAGCTCATTTTAGGTCATCATCTAAAATACGCACATTCAAGTCTCAACTGAACTATAGTATAGGAGAGTCTGTGGTAATTGACCATTAAAAACTACTTATGAGCCACAAAAGCTTTGGACTAAGATGATATTTTTGTGGTCATTTGTCCAGGTCTTGTAACCTTATCAAGAGATTGTATGGAAAATAAACATTCCAGTTGAATCCATGAAGTTTTTAATGGTGGGGATTCAATTACAAAGGGTCTCCTGTGGTGTGGTCCACCGAAGATTTGGGTCATCTTTATTTTTGTGGTCATTCCCTTAAATGAGCTTTTAAAATGGTTGGATGGTGTGGATTTAAGGCAATTACATCAGTATAAGCCCCACAGTCAGGGATACCACCACTCACCCATTGAATCTTAGGTACAAGCCAAAAATGAGCGCAACTTGGGTGAGACCCGGAACCAGCCCAGTGGGTGAGACCCTGACCCTAGTGGCCTACCTCTAAATATGCATTGTATATCCACACCGTTCATTTTTTTTTTCTCGGTTATTGTAGGCTATAATATAAAAAATAAAGCAGATAAAAATTTCAGGTGAGTCACACCACATAAAGCAGTGTTTAATGACCATTGTGGGCCACAGGAAGTTTTAGATTAAGCTGATATTTGTTTTTTCCTTTTCATCCAGATCAATGTGATATTATCAACAGGTTCGATGGTAAATAAAAAAAAAAAATACGTGGATACCAGGAAGCTTTTAATGGTGGGATTTCAATAACCACTGTTTCCTTGTAGTGTGGTCTACCACAGACTTGTATCAGCTTCTTTTTTTTTGGTACATGTCCTAAAACAAGATTAAAAAAGAAACAGATCTATGGCATGGATATTCATGCGTACATAGAGGTGGGCCCTACGGTCAGGGTCTCACTCAAAACCTCCTGTGGGCCACAAAAGTTTTATACAATGATCCCTTCTACCTGAAAGCACCACAAAAGTAATATCGAACTAAAGTGCCATAATATTGTCTCGAAGTATCTCGAGCTTTTAAATGGAAGCCGATTTTGTAGCGACTAAACTATGTGGGGCCCACTGTGAGTTGTGTATTTTATCCACAACGTCCATCCATCAAAAAAAATTATTTTATGGAATGAGCTCAAATTTTAGGGCCTGTTTGGATTGACGTTTGGATTGAATTGTATTATATTAAATGTGGAAATATATAACATGCAATGTTTGAATTGGAGTTTAAGTCTGTAGAGTACGAAGCGCGTGAATACGTCATCGAATTAAAATTTTCAAATGACGGTATTGTAAAGTCAAATGCTAGTGCATCAAGCAATGCAGTCTATTTATGAGGCAATAATGGCATGAGAAATCTTCTTTCTTTTACATGGGGGTTGTATCTATTGACAACGAAAGCTTTCTACTCACTTATCGCTCTTGATCATCTGCTTTCTATTGCGTAGGGCCAATCAGTTCCTCCAGTTCTCTTTCGAAGGTTTGAGATTTCTACTATAGTCGATAATCTTCTCAGATAGTTGGATCGGGGCGAAGTGAAATTTCATTTACGAAGGCCTGAAAGCAGATCATTCAGGTACTGATATCCTTCTTCCCGATTCTACTAGGATATGCATCTCCCCTGAAAGTATGAGCGAATTCAAGAGAGAAGTGACGACTCTTCGAGTGCAAGTAGTCCCTTGTTGGTGGGGTGTATACAGTTTGCTATACCTGTTGGTTTACTCGAGCTTGTACGGATCAAAACAGTGGGCTAGATCGTGATGGGTCCCATAATTAGTAGATGCATGGTTGGAATCGTATCGCCTTTCCAAACCTGAAAACATTGAAGATAGATCCTATATGTGTCCCCATACTCTTCTTAAACGGCATTGATTGGCTACATGACCCTATTTCACACACGATCTGACAACTGTAAAATAGATGGACGACCTAAATAGGTCGCAAGACATCATCGAGGGGCCCACGTGGCACTGACAATCAACCCTGAAAAGCCGGATAATGAATATAGCCAACTCTATTCAGCCTCAATTTAATATGTATTTACACTATGCTGTCCTAATACATCATATTTAAACATTAATACTTACCCAAAGAAGCACTCACGTGTTGATTTGGATGTGTAATAATTTTTGTAGAACATATATAGTAGCAGGACATGGATACAATGCAATACAATGCAATACGTCCGTCCAAACAGGCTCAGTCAATCACACCACAGGAAACAGTGTGAATTGAATGCATACCATTGAAAACTTATTTCGAGCCACGGAGGTTTTGAATCCAGCTGATATTTATGTGGTACATTCATCCGTATCCCTGTTACCTTATGAATAGTTTAAATGACAAATAAACATTACTGTATGTGTTTGGAATGTTTCAACGGTGGATATCATTATTCCTAGCATTTTCTAGGGTGGATATCGTAGGACACATACATCCATGGTAGGCCCCACGGTCAAATCCACGCTCCCAAACAGGCCCTAAATATGTCGGCCATATTTGTTAATGTACTGTAACGAAACCCAAATGCAGTGTACTGGTGGTGCCGACTTCCGTCAACTCAAACGTCGCCAGATAGCGCGGCAAACGAGGTAATGGGACTTCGTGGCGTTAGTGCCGTTACTGTGGAGTGGAAGCGTCGTGGGCGCGTCGGTCGAGGCCGAAAAACGGTCGGTTTTCTAACGGGAGAATCTTCTTTAATTATACCTGACGCATCTCCTCTCAATCTCAACCACGTGGCACCTCGTGTTCCATATTAACGAATGAGATCATACCACGCGTCATACCCTACCGGATCACAGCAAGTAGGACGTTACGCTATGGACAAAATAAAGCTACCGTGCTGGTAAGGGCAGCGGATTAGGTGAGACCCTGGCCTTCACCAAGAGGATGCAGCCCTTACCGTGGACCCTACCTTGATACATGTATTCTGTATCCACACCGTTCATCTCTTTTTTCAGATCATTTTCGGCCATTAGCAGAAAAATGTAGAATATCCAATTACAAATTTTACCATAACATAAGAAACCATGGTGATTGAATGACCTACCATTCAAAACTTCTTAGGGCGCACGTTCATGCTTATCTAAGTGTTTATTTACCATCTAATCTGTCTATAAGGTCACGTAAGTCTAGATGAAGAGAAAAACAAACATCAGTTTAATTCAAAACTTTTGTGGCCAATTAACGGTCAATCACCATTATTTTGTACGATATAACAACCTGATAATTGGATCTGGTTTTTTTTATGGTATTATGCATTCAAATGAACGGGGAAAACTGATGGACGGCTTCGATACAGAGTTCATAAATCAAGGTGGGCTCCGTGGTAAGGGTCGCACTGTCTTGTGCCCGTCCAGGGTCTCACCTAATCCGCACCCGCAAGGTGAGGGACGTGGATTGCGTCAGGGCTCTGTGGGGCACACCGTGATGTAAGGGCCTGTTTGGCCAGTTGCATTAGACCCGATTAGATGAGATGGAATTACATATAATGTCGTCATGGGTATTGTCAGTAATTGTCATCGATTTGCAGTGAATTTGAAAAGGTAAGAATGTCACGTAATCTTATTTGGAAACACATGAATTTACCTGTAATGGTAAAGTTGCATGGCGGGTGTGTTTCGTATACTTCGGTTCGGGAGGGTCACGGATTAGCCGCAGAGTAGTTAGTCGGCGCATACCACGTAAGTGACGTTATCAAGTTCTGTGGGTCCCATCATGATGTATGTTTTGTATCCACACCCACCATCCATTTGGAGAGATCATTTTACGACATTATCTAAAGAATGAGTCCGATCTAAATCTCAAGTGGACCACACGACAGAGAACAGTGGAGAGAGTGATGCCCACCATTAAAAACATTTAAGGGTCACAAAAGTTTTTGATCATGTTGATCTTTGTTTTTTCCCTTCTTTAATTTATGTGTTAACTTATGCACAGGTGGGATTTGCATATAAACATCACTTTGGACCTTAGGAAGGTTTCAACAGTGGGCAAAACTCCAGACGGGCTTTCACTTGAAGAGGTGTTCCCAACCACCGTCACCTGTAGTGTGGTCCACCTTATGGCTGGATCGGAATAATTTTTAGGCTAAGGGGTTAAAATGATTGGGATAAAGAGATAGATGGTGTGGATCTAACGGATACCTCACGATGAATCCCACGAGTGGAAACCCACTCCAAAAACTCTATGCATGCAACCAAAAGAGTCGTTGATGCTAAAACTTTTCATTACTTGTACTTAACGGTGTTGCCCACTTGAGATGGGGATTGACTTTATTTTTGGTTTCGAAGGCTAAACTAGCGTGGAGAGTCAGATGAACGGCTTGGATGAAAAATATGCATCATGTTGGGACCCACAAGTGGAGGCCCCACCCTTTCACTGTAACTCCTGGGTGGGATTTGGAAAATCAAGTAGAGGGATAGCAAAATCCCACAGTTTAGGCATGAAACTCAAAGTAATTTTCATCGATCTATTTGGCGTTCTTCCAAACATGTCAGCACCATCTATCAGATGAGATTGTGAATTAAAATCTCATCTAATAACATCTAATACGGCTGGCCGAACAAGCCCTAAATGTTTCATCCACGCCATTAACGATTTTATCAGATCATTTTAACATATTTTTTAGAAATGAAGTGAGTCCACACCTCTAGTGGACCACACCAAAGGAAGCTGCGGTGATAATGACACCCACCCTTGAAGCTTTTCCAAGGGCCACGTGATGTTATTTTACCATCTAACCTATGCATAAGGTCATGTAGACTTTGATGAAGTGAAAACACAAATATCGGTTTGTCATAAACTTCTCTAGATCCCAAGATGTTTTTAACGGTGGAAGTTCAATTCTCACTTTGTGGTCCACTTAATCCCTGGACCTGCCTCAATTTTTAGATCATACTTAAAATGATATAAGAAAAATGATGAAGGGAGTGGATAAAATACTTACATCACGGTGGGTCCCACGGAGCCTTACCCGGACGGATTACTGTCCGGGCGGGGGTAGGACGCAATCCGCGCCCCAAGGGTGAGACGTCCCAAATGAGGAAAACACCTTTTGGCTTGGAGTGCACGTCCTTTCTACAGTGAAACGCGCGAGCCAGTTTACGCAGGCGCCCCCACAGTTAGCCGGACGCGGATTTGTTCCCGCCCAAGGATTCTCGGTGGGGCCAACTGTCATGTTTGTTAGAAATCCAACCCGTCCATCCGTTTTTTGGGATCATTTTAGGACATGAGGCCGAAAATTATTAGGATCCAAAACTCAAGTGGGCCATACTAGATGAAACAGTGGGGAAAGGAATTCCTACCGTTGAAACTTCCCATGATCCACCTTGATGTTTATATTCCATCCAAACCGTTTATAAGGTCATTTTCACTGAGATGAAATGAAAATGCCAAGAAATTAAACAGATACAAAACTTTTGTGGCCATATAAATGTTTCAATAATGGTCACTAAATCCCTACTGTTTCCTCTCGTGTGGCTTACTTGAGTTTTTGATCCTCCTAATTTTTGGTCACATGTCCTAAAATGAACTCAAAAAACGGATGAACGGAGTGGCTTTCTCACAAACATCGTAGTAGGCCCTACACAGAATAAATGTTGCCCAGGAACTTCCTGCGAAAGGCTTTCTGCAGTAAATCCGCGTCCCAGTTAGCCGAACTCCGCGTTGGAGAGAATGTGAATAACATCCGTACCGTGTATCAGGCGCGCTGCGTCATTTCCGCCGTGAAAAATCTCCAACTGGTTCGGTAGACAAAATAGGGCCAGATTGCGTACTACCCCTGCCACCAGTACTATTGAGGCTCCCTGTAGTACACCGTCATGCATGTATTTTATCCGTATCATCCGTTCATTTTATTTTCATATTTTATTTTAACACGTGAATCTAACACAAGGCTTATTTTCATCATCAGTGTAATCTCATCTCACACTTTTCAATACAAGACTTATTTTTCAAAGCTTATAAAGTTAATTTTAATCCCATATCACACTCCTTTCAAACACGTCATTCCGAATTTCAAAATGGGATGGATAATACAATCCCATTTAATACAACTTAATACCACTATCCAAAATGGCCCTTAAATTATAAACCCAAAAATGAAGTATATCTAAAGCTTATATGAACTATAACCATATGAAATAATGAGGATCAAATGCCTACCGTTGAATTTTCTTAGGGGCCATAGAAGCTTTAGATCAAGCTGCTACTTGTGCTTACTTTAAGAAGAGGCTTTATGACAAATAAACATCACAGTGGGCCGTAAAAAGCTTTCAACGGTGGTGGACTCATTATCTTTATTATTTCTTACACATGTAGGCTCCATAGAGCCTGGTCACCGGAAGTATTGGTGGTGTTAAGGTTACCACCCAATCCACTTCCGTAATAAACTCCACTGTCGGGACAAAATCTCCACCGTTCATCATGTGGACTTGCCATACGGGTGTGTATTAGACGACAAAAAAAAAAAAACAAAAAAATGAAAACAATGGCTATCAACGGACAAAAGAGGAATGTACTGCGTGATTGTGAAATGTGGGCCATGATATTACAGAGACCACATGATCAATCCAGATCTCGTAAATGTGTTCCCTCCGTACTGTTAATGAATGTGGGCAATCCATGTGCACACAGCATTTCCGTGCCAATTTGGATGGTGATTGGTGAACCTCTCAAATAAGAGTAGACTTCGGTACACCTGAGGTACATTGATGTTCTTTATGCACCCAGTGCTTTTAAACGGCTGGATGATTACATCATTGATCAGGGCTGTCCAATATGCTTTGGTTTTGCTAAGAATTTCACACAAAGGACAGGATCTTTTAAGCAGGTAGATGATTAAATCATTGATCAGGGCTGTCCAATACGCTTCCTCCATTCTTTTAGGGCCTGTTTGGCCGGACCAATCCCACTGTATTAGGAGGGATGGGATCGCGATATCCCAGGATATATATGATGAGCCAAACAAACCCGGTGAACTTGTCCTAGGATATAAGCAATCCCATGGATCTTAAAACAATCCACTGGCATCACCACCGTTACCTTAAAATTGATCCCATCCCTTGGTTGGACGGATTGGAAGGTAAAATCCCGGGATATGCCGGGCGTGCCTAACAGGCCAAGTGAACTTGTCCCAAGATATAGTAATCCCATGGATCTGAAACCAATCCACTGACACCACCATCAATACCTTAAAATCCATCCCATTCCTTCTAATTCCATGGGAATCGCCCGGCCAAACAGACCCTTTATGGTTTTACTAGAATTTCACACAAAGGACAAGGGAACTATTTACACTAAGTATGACATTGTCAGATCATATGGTTAGAGTAATAATAAGTTGCAGTACTGTTATACGGTAAAGATAGTAGGAAGTCACGGCTGCCATCATTACAGGACATGTGTCAGACAATTAGAAGTACTATTATGAGCCGCTATCACATAGGTACATAGGTAGTCAAATATGCAAGGCGATAGTTTAGTTCATGATTTAAAAGAATGCGTACAATTGCATGGTTGATTAGTTAAAATCCTCTTTTATTTTAAATTCTTAAATATAAATGACTGTTTCAACAAAAAAAAAAAAAAAATGAAAGTATTTGGTTCAAGAGATTATCCTATTTAATAATAATAAAAAAAGAATGAGAGAATAATCATCACTATTGAATAAGATAACCCTAAACTTAATACTTTTATATCTTGTCAAAATAATAACAGAATCTAATTGGTCACGATTGCTTGATGGTGGGTTAATTGCATAAAAATTTTGGAGAGTAATTCTAATGATGGGATGTAATCAGACATGTCTTTTAATTATATTAATTAATTAGAGCAAAAATTAGGAGAATAAATTCCTAATATCATACACGAGCATCCTTTCACATACTTATAAATAAAGTTGAGAACGAAGAGCTCTAAGCCCAAGCTAAAACAACACAGCGCCACTCTATAACACAATAGTGCTTATCTGTCATTACGGGTGTACATAGAATCGAACCAAGTCGAGCTGGCCTCAACTCAACTTGGCTCGAACCGCAGCTGACCTTAACTCGAACTCGACTCGACTCGGTCCTCGAGCCTGACTGGCCAGCTCGGCTCGGTTCAGTTAGCAACTCGGGCTGAGTTCGAGCCGAGTTCACCATTGAGGCATTTCCACAAACACATTAACTACAACTTCAAAATCTCACTGTTTTACAAATCGAGCCCGTGCATATATTCCCTCAGGAACTTCGAAATTAGCAATCAACGCCTCACCAGTACCCTTCTGAGCGAGAAGTTTCATTTCGACCAACTTGTACTGCTGAAGTATTTCTTAAAGAAAAGCAAGCGAGGAGTTGACTGCCACCAGCCAAACCTTCCTTGCTACCTTGCCACCAGTCACATTTCGTTGAGTCATTTTATCAAACAGTTGGTGAGCAACATCAATGGCAAAGTAACCGAGTCACCAAACTAGTTCGATCCGAGTTCGATTCGAGCTAGATTTGAGCTGGATTTGATCCGAGTTGAATCGGGCCGGGGCCTGCTCGAACTCAAAAAATTAGCTCGACTCAGCTCGAACTCCGCTTCGAACCAAGTCGAATCAAGCTTTTTCGAGTCGAGTCGAGCGAGCTAACCAGGCTAGCTCAATTCGTGTACACCCCTATCTGTCATTTCTTATTAACGTTCTCGGTTTAAATTTGAACTAACTCCTTCATTGCTATCTAGTCAAATGTTGTAGAGAGCATGGATTGATTATATTATTTATTCGTCCACCTTGTGTCAACAAACATATCGCTAGAACACTAAGAAAATTGCTCTATCTCCAACAGAAGGCTACGAGGCCTTCCTACAACATGCTAAGTGATTCTATCGACTATCTTACTACGAAGCCCAGGTCTCTCACCCGAAGTAACGACAACTGGATCACTAATTATTTTGTTACGTGCTTAGTTCTCATCGAGTCATTGAACAGATTGTCAACTCCACTTGCTTTCTTGCTGCATGCCTAGTCGTTTGACCAGGGTTTCAAACAAACTATCAAAGATCAACCCTCCATTGGTAGTCTCACTATGAAGTTTGGTACTTACCATGCCATGAACAAATGACTATCCTACACCACCAAGTTAGACTTCTTATCGTGCAATGAATATATGATTGTCCCACCACGAAACTTAATTCCTTGAGTGGGGAATAGATTGTCGTGTTAATCAAAATTAATTGTCAGCACTCATTGTTGATAATAATAAAATATTTTCAACTTCAATTATACTATTCTTTCTACACATATTGTCATTGTTAAATTGTGACTATTATCATGTTTTTAATTAAAAGTTTTTTATTTAGAATGCAAAAAATAATAATAATAAATAAATAAATAAATAAAATTCGACCCTACAATGGACTTTGCCAACGGATAAATGTAAACAAAAATCCAGCGTTCAACCAAATAAAGAGAACCATTTTGATAAGATGCAATAATAATCTTTTTTGTTGCTCAGAAAAAAGAGGCCAATATCTGCAATGCTCGATGGATATGACATTTTAGGGGTGGACCATCAAAAGTAGGGATAATCATCTACTGGGCGATCCAGAGAATATGCACGAGAAACGGCATACAAGATCGCAACCGCTCATCAGGTGATCCTTGCCTATTAGATTCCAAGTTCCAAAATTCAGGCTGATATAAGCATCTAGTAGGCCACTCGTCTATGAAATAAATGAACGCTTAGGATGAAACAACAATAAAGAATATGAACATGTTTGAGCACATGATGATCAGACACGTCTGGGCTTTGAGACATGACATATGCCTCGTATTGTCTCTACCAGCTAAACTAACAAGCCATGTTATTGGTCTCCCGTGTGTGGCAAGATCACTTTCAAATGGACTCAGATTCGGTAGTCACCCCTCCACTACCCAAGTCAGACTTGGATTGGGTGGTGGAAGAGCTTTGTATACCCCACCATGATGTATGCATTTTATCTTTGCCGTCCATACATTTTGCCTCCTCATCTTAGGGAATGAGCCCAAAAATGATGCAAATCTAAAGCTCAAGTGGACCACACTTCATAAACAGTGTGAATGAAATGCTTACTATTGAAAACTTCTTAGGGTCCCACTGCAATCTTTATTTTCCATCCAACTTGTTCATACAGTCACATAAACTTGGAAAAAGAGAAGACACGAATTTCATCTTGATTCTCGCAATGTTTATTTGCTATATAACTTGTTCATAAAATTACGTAAACTCGGATGAGGAGAAAGCACAAATTTTAGCTTGATCAAAACTTTGGTGGCCTCAAGATGATTACAATGGTAGGTGTGTAATTCCCATTATTTCCTGAGGTGTGGTCCACTTAAGCTTTGGATTTGACTCATCATACCCTAAAATGAGTGGGCAAAATGGTTGGACATAAATCACGTACATTATGGTGGAGCCCACATCGTTTGGTTAGTGGTGGGTCACTATCTAATCCCAGTCCCTTTCAAACTGCACTCACCACCACTTTTTGTTTATTTTGGATGTTTGCTATAATACATCAGGAGAGGTACAATTATGGAATAAATCATGGCCTAGTGTGAGGACATGTTTGTTTCATCAAGGATATAAAATAATATGAGGAAATGTATAATGTTTACTCTTCTCTTTATAACAATACCATAACATTTGCATATGACCATCAATTCTCATGTCTAGTTTACTTGAGATGAAATAATAATGGTAGCATTTTTACATTATTTTAATTTTAATGTCAAATTATTATAAAATATATAATGTCTTGGTTTGATTTCAAAATTTACATAATAACGTTGCAAAAAAGTGTAATGATTATAATTTCATAATTTTTTTTTATTTTTTAATGATTATTTTTTTAACACATGATAGCTGAGTGAGCTTTCACCAGCATGGGTACTCGAACCCATGATCTTGTATTGAAACTCTTGTAAGTCTACCGTTGAGGCATAAGCAAGGACCCCAAATTCCTTTACCAGTCTGCGTAGATGAATGATTCTTTATCTGAATGGGCAACGGTGAAATTGCAATGATGACACAAACAAAGCCCGGAAACATTGGTTCATCTTCCAATGATCTAAATGGTAAATATGACTAGCCCACGTAGGATAAGGATCCCAAACAAATAGAACTCTCATAGTGAAATATTTCAACCCTTTGATAATTTCACTAATTTCCCATGACTATGAACAAGCTCTCTAGCATTTGAATAATCAAAGGTTTAAAATACTATAATTTGAGTCTTCAGGATATCCCCCATCCACAATGAGGCTCATCATATAAATGGTTGGATAATTAAAAAGGACTCCATCCAACCGCTAAAATTCCAATTTACCCAATTAACATAATTGGATAAAATGACTATTTAGGTGGTCCAGAGGGCCGGGATGGTTTCATCCAATAGATCATGCAAGCCAACCCTGTGAAATGTACTTCCAAACTTCCCATTTTGTATCCAAAACATCTTTTTCACATGTTATCTCTTCAATTGTAAAAAGGTAAAGATCTGCATACCTTGCTTACGCATCTACTGGGATTACTTTCCTTAATCAGGATGAAGTTCTTAACCTGCATGAAGTCCACATTGCCCATCATGTACATGCCTTGTTTGGCCTTGATCCCAGAAAATCAAGCTAAAACAACCCTCAAATAAGCCACTCCATAAAATCATACCTAATACCTCTATTAAAATGATATTACCCACCTAAGTTTTGTGATAATACTATTTTTGGGTAATTCTCATCTTGAAGGGGCACATCAAATGAATGGATTGGATAGTATCAGATTCTCATCCTAGTGGGGCACATCTGATGAATGGAATAGATAGAAGGGGCACATCAGATGAATGGATTGGATAGTATGTAAACTTGGTTGTTGTGAAGCATGGTGACATGGTTGTGTATTGACGGGTATGTGGAGCACTATAACATTTTGAGTTGGATTTCCTCACTTCTGCATGCCAACCAAACAGGTAAAATGGCAAGTATATAATTTTTAGCAAATGTTAGGAAAACCAAACGGGTGAAAAAAGATTACAGAATTCACAATTTTAACTTTGTTTGTTTATCATTAAATTCATTATTTTAGTTTTACTGTTTATTTCACCATTATCATAGTAGAATAAATGAATCGCATAGCAGGTATAAAATCCCTCATCTCTTGATAACATCTGTATTTAACAGTTGATTCACATGTTTGTTTAATTAGAGTAAAATCATAATGATGATATTTTTTCATTAGTTTAACATTCATCATTATATTCGTATATTGATATTGTTGTTTGGGATTGTAATATTTATAATAATATAACGAAAAATAGCGGTTGTAATTTTATTTATTTTTACCTATCTTTTAAACACATATGCATTTCACTAATAATTTCTTGTTTGAGAGACTGAAAAAAAAATAAAAATCTTTTTCCTTCATCGGGCAAACAAAGGGAATTTCTTTCTGCCATCACTCGTAATTATAACGGTACGATTGTGGGTTGCATGATGGCCATGATGCTAGGGCTACTGGAATCACATCAATGGACATGGGACGTACATCAGTGGGTCCCATTGCTTATCTGGCGTGACCCAAGTCTACATCATGTCTGATCATTGGTTGGGCTGAAAAAAAATGGCTACGATGATTGATGAACGACTGGGTGAACGGGTACCTACACATGATGTATTTTTCTCATCCACACCGTCCATCCGTTTTTCCCGCTCATTTTAGGGCATTAACTCAAAATGGAATTATATCCGAAGCTCAAGTAGGCTACACAACAGAAAAATGGGGGATAATGACTTTTATCGATGAAACCTTCTCAGGCCCACGGCGATGTTAATTTGTCATTCAACTGTTAATAAAAGGTCATATAGACATGGATGAAGAGAACACACAAATATCAACTTGATCCAAAACTTCTGACCCCAGAGAAGTTTCCAACGGTATGCTTTCAATTCCCATTATTTCCAATCGTGTGGTGCACATGAACTTTGCATATGCTTAATTTTACAGGATAGTGTATAAATTGAGTTATAAAAACATATGGACGGCGTGGATAAGACACATACGTTACGGTGGGCCCCACGTCGTTTACTAAGTACGCAATCATCTCCAACCGTCAAGATGCACTGGCTTGAATCCCGACGCATTTCAAACACGTTCTTCAAGAACCTGTTTTTTGTAAGTACCTGCTGGATTTCTGCCTCCGATGCGCACGACTCTCAGTGCAGTGCGGGTCCAACGTTCCATTACGAAGTATAAAGTAACCGTGCATCAATATGTACTAATGGAGCCCTTGATTCTTTAATCCAGACCGTTCATATGACAGTTTCTACTGTGTATATAAGATTCCGAGAAATTCTGAATGCTTTAGCCCTTGGATCAGTGGCCATATAAAATGGATGGTTGAGAAGAAATACAGTATCCGTATAGAGCAAAGGTCAAACATTGGATGTGTAAGATTTTTCGATCTAGAAGACTTTCATGACCTCACTGACATAGTGTCAAATCTTGAAAATATCGCGGTATTATAACGATAATATCGTCTGGTGAAATATTTCTCAAAAATATGATGATATTTTAAAAATCTAAGCTATATTTGTCAGAAGGCTATGTAATTCCTTCAGATCTCTACGACCCCGATTGCTTGGTGACCCTGCCACCTCACCTACTTAGTTGCAAGACTCCATGGACCCACCATCATTTAAGTGTCGTCCAACCATTTTGCCACCTCATTTTAGAATATGAGACCGAAATCAAAGTAATTCCAAAGCTCAAGTAGACCATACTACATCAAGCAGTGGATAATGAGGCCTACTGTTAGAACCTTCTTAGGGCTTATAGTATTGTTTATTTGTCATCCAACCCATTCATGAATTTATTAAGATATGAATGAAGAGAAAATACAAATATCAGCTTGATACTACTATGGATGAGTTATCAATAATAGGCATTTATTTCCGCCTAATTCTTGTGGTGTGGTCCACTTGAACTTTGAATATGACTCTAAGATGATGACTTAAAATAAAATGGAAAAAAAAAAAAACAACAACATATAGAAAATGTGGATAAAGCACATACATGGTGGTGGGCCTCATAGAGTCCTGTCACCACAGAGGTCGGGTCACCCCACAAACCCCATTATATTATAAGCAAATCAGAGATTACTATGTTAATTTTGCATTATTTATAGCAGTGATCATTCATCCTCCTTACATCAGGCACTAACCAAAACTATCTAGACCATCCAAATTGTGAGTCCTTGTGTGTTGGAACACATCTCTAAAAACGCCCACCATTCAATTATTGACCATCAAATGTATCTTTAAGAGTAAAAGAGTGAGCGCTCCAAATTCAAAGGAAAAAATAGGCAAATAAACTTGTAGGTTATGCTGCATCACATTTGTATAAGTGGTTTTAATAGCTTAGATTTCTTAAAATCATACCATGTGCGCGTTTCAATATTCCCGACCATTTTTTGAAGTAAATTTGAATTCTTTGCTTGTCACAAATAAAAAATTCTTGTTTCTTGGATTTTGATTGGAACACGACATCATGCACCACATTTAATGTAGTAATGCTGATAATGCCAATGGTGACATGGACCAATCACAAAATAGAAAAACAGAATTTATGAATATGAATTCTTTTAAAGTTGTGCAAAACTAACAAATGAGCTTTGATCACAACATCTCTTCTACATTTCTCTAGGGAGAAATTCAGTTTTGAGTATTTTTCTTCATGCATCACTGGAAATTACAAAAATGATCTCATCGAATTTTCTTTTTCTTTAAAAAAGTAGTGAAAGTCAAGACATGTTGGGCCCACATCGAATATGCGAAGCATCCAACCCATCCAACATACCGACCCCACTACGGTGGTCACGCGAACAAATAATTAGTTTGATCAAATCATCAAATGGGCTGCAATTAAATTTGAATGTTTTAAGTGCGGTGTATCATTTTTTTTAAAAAATGGATGGCACGCTTTATGGTTGGATCCTCCATACTTTTGGTTCATCTAATAATGATGTTGGTTTGCATATGCTAATGGGTTGGATGATAGATATGTACCACATGGGCCTCACTATTCTCAATCCTTTGTAAAGAATATAAACAAGGGCTGTAGCATAAATTTACCTTTGAAAATTCACTCCATGTGGAATCCCATTCTAGGAGTAATTTTCTGGTACAAATCCTAATTATTTATTAGAAATTTACAAATAATATATAGGGGCACTCTCAAGCCTAATTTGTTGGACTATACCTAAGGTGCAAGTAGATATAAAAAAAAATATATGACTAATTAATGTTAATGAATGCCAATGTAGAGAAGGAAACGGGGTTGCAAGCTTAGGTGGACCCCCCCATGGTGTTCATATAAAATTTACCTTCACCATAATGTGTGATACCCCAAATTATGCGCAAGACCCAAAAATCAGCCTTTTCCGTGACTAAGGTGAACCACACAATTAGAAATAATGTACAAGGCAAAGCTCGCCTTCTAAATTGTTTCCCTTGATATAGCCCCACTTGAATCACTAATGGGCTTCACTTTTTGGCCCTAGGCAAAGTTTTAATGTCGAATCTAATGGTTGGAGTGGATTCAATATACTGATCATGGTGGGCCCTGTAAGAATCAAGTGAGGTGTCTCTCTCACAATTTATTTCATTTTTGTGGCATACTTGAATTAGGGGTTATTTATTATTTTATTTTTTTGGCCTAAAATGGAATTATATATCTAGTGGTCAAAATGCATATTACATACCCATCATAGTGGACCCCTTAAAAAAAAAAGAAAAAAAAAGCAAGGGTTAGCATCCAAAGTGAGGTGAAATAAAACTTAGTCTTGTACATGGTTAAAACCTAGCCCCATAACCCAAAAAAACAAGTTAATTACTGATTAAGGTAGGCCACATCAAGGAAACAATTTTAAGGATGAGCTTTGCTGCGGACATTGTTTCTATTTGTATAATACATACTCCTAAATGAGGTTAATTTTAGGCCATGGGCCTAACATGGAATGACGCACATGATAGTTGGAATAGATTTCATTTAAACAGGTTCACCCAAACCAGCGACCGTATTGCCTTCTTTACATTAGCATTTATTAATATTAATTAATTATAATACTCTTACAGGTTGGACCCTATTTATAGTCCAACTAGTTGGACCTGAGACTGCCTCGTATTATAATGGAAGGCAAAAAGTCACCTAAAAACGACAATTCCAAGACACATGGTCTTGGGTTTGAAACCATAGATGGTGAAATCCAAGTAGGGTGTGGGTGCGTGGGTGTACGGGTTGGGTGGATGTTTAAAAAAAATAAAAGAAATTAAAAAATAAAATAAAATCATGCTGCATATATTATATCTATGTTGTCCATATATCTTGCATGAAATGAGCTAAAAAAATAATTAAATCCAAAGCTCAAGTGAACCACACCACAAAAAATAGTGGGGCTGCCTATCATTCCACAAAAGTTTTGGATCAAGCTAATATTCATGTTTTCCTTCTATCCAGGTTTGTGTGACTTTTTGAACAAGTTGGATAGCAAATAAAAATCATGGTGGGCCTAAAAAGGTTTCAATGATGGATGTCATTTTCCCTACTGCTTTATGTCGTGTGGTCCACTTGAGCTTTGGATCTGCTTCATTTTTAGACTCAGGCCTTAAAATGATATTTCAAAATGGATGAATGGTGTGGATATAACATATATTGATGAATTTACATCCACAACTATAGTGGTAATAATAATCATTCATTCAAAGCATATTATACTACTAATTCAAACATGCCTTTAGAATTTTAACAAATTCATTTTAGAATTGTATATTAAAGCTTTTAAAATTATTTATTAATTTATAATAAATATTCTAAAATTATTTTATTTTAACAAGATTTCACCAAAAAACCTTATAATTATAATAAATATTCTAAAATTATTAATTTTAAGGAGATTGCCAGGGAAAAATTATTAATTTTTAACCAGATTTAAAAATCTCAGGAGAAATTCCCTAGACGAGAAATTCCCCATAACGAGATTTGTAACTATGGTCCGGCCCGTGCAAACATTGATAAGCCCTGAAGCATCCTCACATCTATCTATTGTTCCAAACTTGACCTTCTTCTCTGAAGGGCCAGTTTAGTAATTATATACATATAACCGTCTAGTTATATGCATGCAGGGGTCTGCACCGTAAGCAAGTTCCACAGGTTCAATCTCTGGTTGTTCTCTGTAATACTCGGGTAAAGAGGCCATAAGCGGCACATGTGCATTGAATTCGAGCCCTGAACATGCGCTGGCCCCAAATCAGAAAGCTCCATTCATCAGGACGGAGCGGATTAGGTGAGACCCGGGCCCCACCCAAGTCGGTGCCACCCTGATATAGAACGTGTCGCGGGTAGGTTCCTAACATGATTTCAACATGTAGTGTAGTCCACTCAATCTATCTCATTTTTGTCTCATGCCCGAAACTGATAGGTCAAAAGTGAATTTACAGCGTGGATAAAACATATACACGAGGTCTTGATAGGGTAGCGGCAATTCTGTGGGTGGCCTCACCATGATGAATCTTTTTATCCAAACTGTGCATCCCTTCTCTCAGGTCATTTTAAGGTATGTATGCCAAAATGAAGAAGATTTCACCCTGAAGTAAACCACACCAGATAATAAGCTTGGGTTGCATTAAATGCAAAAGTCATCTGTTGTGTGGTTCACTTGATATTTGGATCTGCCTTATTTTTGTAGTCATTTCCTAAAATAATTTAAGAGAAGAGATGGACGGCATGGATAAACTGATGAATCATGGTGGGCCCACCTACATAACTGCCCGTTCGTGGCTAGAGACTCGCGGGAATAGGACGCAACGGCGCCCCCGTGGCCGGGCTACTCGCTCGGGGAGATTGAAATCATGAGCCGTTTGGCTTTCAATGTTGTTTTGTTTTCAACGCGGTACGGTCGGGCGTGGCTACTGACAGGTTGAGTAGCGAGACCGCTAGTGAAGTGACGTCACCAAGTTCTGTAGGCCCACCATGATGTATGTTTTGTATCCACACCGTCCATTCATCTGGAGAGATCATTTTAGGATAAGATCCAAAGAATGAGTCATATCCAAAACTCCAGTGGACTCCACCAAAGAAAAGAGTGGGGAGAGTGACACCACCATTAAAAACTTCTAAAGGCCACAAAAGTTTTGGATAAAGCTGATATTTGTGTTTTCGCTTATTTAATGTCTTTGTTAACTTTTGAACATGCTGGATTTTAAAAAAAACATCATGGTGGGCCTTAGGAAGGTTTCAACGGTGGGCATCAATCTTTCCACTGTTTTCTTTGGTGGGATCCACTAAAGATTTGGATATGCCTCGTTTTCTAGGTCATGGCTTAAAATAATATCTTCAAATGGATGGACGCTGTGGATACAACAGATACATCATAATAGGGTCTACAGAACTTGGTGATGTAACTTAAATAACAAGTCTCGCTCAGTATCTAATCCGCGTCCGGTACAGTCAAAGGTGTTTGGAAGCAGATTAGCTGGTGTACCACACACACCAGCTATATAGCTGCGGTAGATACGTGCCGGGCGAAGACGATCACTGACGCTCGAGCTCCGAGTTGTACGAAGGGTTCAAAAGAGATCAAAGTTTTATAGGCCCCACATTTATGTATTTATTATATTTACACTGTTCATCTATTTTTAAAGATCATTTTAGAGCATTATCCAAAAAAATGAATTATATTCAAAGTTCATCTGTTCCACACCATAGATAGCAGTGGGGATAATGATTTTCACTGTTAAAAAATTTCTAAGGCCCACCCTAACATTTACTTTCCATCCAATCTGTTGATAAGGTCACGGAGACTTAAATGAAGAGAAAAAACAAATTTCATATTGAACTTTTGTGACCCTAAAAAGGGCTTCAATGGTAGACGTTCACTCCCTGCTACTTTTTGCAGTATGATTCACTTGATGATTAGATCTATCTTATTTTTCATCAAAAGTACGGACGATTTGGATATAACACATACCTTGATATCAGACCCACAAAACTTGCTGACGTAAATACAGCAGCTATGTAGCTGGTGTGAGGTACACCAGCCAATCCGCTTCCAAGGTGTTTGGACAGACTTACACGGATGAATCATTTTACGTACCATTGATTGTTGGTTCGTGGCTTTTGTACACATGTGCTACAGCGGCACCGGCGCTGATTGCGAACTGGGTAACGTAGCGTGATGAGTAAACTTTGTAGGGCCCACCTTGATGGACGTGTCTAGTCGATGCCAGCCGCCATCCATGCGTTGTTTTTTGGTTTTTTTTGTTTTTTTCATTTCATTTATAGAGCATGATCCCAAAATTACAGTGGGGATCAGGTTGAAATCTTCTTCTTCTTTTGGAGGCACATGCCGTAGTGGGATTTCATCACCCATGGTATGAACCCAAGACCTCGTGGTGAAACTCCTCAAAGTCTACCACTGAGGTAAGGACCCGAAACCAGTCGGTGTAAGTTTTGAAACAATTTGATATTTGTGTTTTCCCTCGGCTGTCTGCGCAGATTACAAATAAATTCCCCCAACAAACATACATCACTGTGGGTCCTACCAAGGTTTAAAGTATGGATGTGGATTGGGTACTACCTCACCTAGGCCTAGCTAGAGACAGATGGTCCAATCCAGGGATTTGTATATGTTTTATCCATGAAAAAAAAAAAGAATTAAAAATAAAAAATAAAAAAATCCATGCTCTCCATATAATTTGACATATCAATTCAAAGGCATGAGTCCAAAAAGGAGCAGGTACAATGAAGGCTCAAATGAACCACACCACAGGAAGCAGGGGCTATTGAAAGGAAACGGATTGACTAGCTGGTGGTTGGTGCTCTGTGAGCCCCACCATTAGAGGTGTACGCGAGTCGAGCCGAGCCGAGCTTTGCCCAGCTCATGCTTGACTCGGACTGCTCGAGTCCCAGCTCGTGCTGGGCTCGGCTCAGCCTTCGAGCTCGGAACAACAGCTCGTGTTCGGCTCATTCAAGTTCGAGTAGAGACGGAGGAAAAGAGGGAGGAAGACGAGCCGTGCATCGGTGCGGCCGTGCGGGTAAGGAAGGATGAGGGAGAGAGTAAAGAGAGAGAAGGGAATTCAGTGTTTGGAAGACATCATCGGGAGCTTACGGATGGTCATGATGCGGGATTGCTCGAGCACATCCATGATTGAATTCTCTTCCTAGATAAGATCTTCCATTAAGTCAGTGAAACCGAGCCAGATCATGCCATCGGTATGGCGGTAGAGCTAGAGGAGGGAGGGATGTTGTTCGATGGAGCAGGCCACCTTGCAGCCGCGAGGGAAGCCGAGCTTGCAGTAGGGCTTTCCGGCTTCATCGAGAAGGAGAATGTGGTCGGGCTGGTTGAAGAGGAAGGATTTCGTCCTGGTGATGAACCGAAAGAGTGTGTCGCGCTGAACGATCCTCTCAAAGGCTTAGATGCGTTGGGATTCGTGCTAGACGAGCTTGGTGTGCGGAGAGTCCTTTTAGAAAATGTGGGGTGGGGTTTTTTTTTTTTTTTTAAGGGTATATAAACCTTGTACCGAGTCGAGCTGAGTACGAGCATTATTCGAGTCAAGCCAAGTCGAGCTGGGGCAAGATCAAACTCAGCTCGAACTCACTTCGAGCTCAAAAAATTAGCTCGACTCGGTTCGAACTCGACTTCGATCTAAGTCGAGTCGAACTTTTTCGAGCCGAGTCGAGTGAGTTACCGAGCTTTTGCTGCTCATGTACAGCTCTACCCACCATGATGTATGTGTTTCATCCATGACGTCCATCTATTTTTCTAGATCGTTTTATAGTATGAGACCAGAACAATGAGGTATATCCCAATTTCAAGTGGACTACATTATAAGAAATAGTGTTGAATGAACGTTGACCATTAAAAACTTTTTGGCGGCCATAAAAGTTTTGGATCAACTTAATATTTGTTTTTATCCTTCATCTGCGTTTGTACGACCTAATAAAAAAAAATGGATGTCAAATAAACAGTACAGTGGGCCTTAGGAAGATTTTAATGGTGAAAATCCAATCACTATTGTTTTCCTGTGGTGTGGTCCACCTACGATTTATATTCATCTCATTTTTGGGATCAAGCCTAAAATGATCTGTAAAAATGGATGAACGGAATAGATGAAACATATACATCATGGTGGGGCCCATAGAGCACCTACTACCAACCACGGGGCGGTGGCAGGGTAGTAGCCCATCCATTTCGTATTGAAAGCCTATTGTTGGAAACTTTTTGGGGGCTACGGAAGTTTTAGATCAAGTGTATTTATGTTTTCCCTTTATCTAAGTTTATGTAACCGTATGAATACATTGGATGGCAAATAAACATCACATTGGCCTTGAGAAGTTTTCAGCTACTGGGACACTTTATTCTCAACTACATCATATGTTGCGGTGAAGTTGAACCTTGATCTGCCTCCCTTTTAAGCTCATGCCTTAAAATGATCTATCAAAATAGATGGACGGCGTGGATAAAACATATATACCATGGCAAGCCCTACAAAGCCCTTGACAGGACCATCCATCTCTACCTAGGTCCTAGTAGGTAAGTACCCAATTGTGTCTTTCAAGTATGGATGTCATTATCCCCTTGTTTCCTATAGTGTGGTCCACCTGAGCTTTGGATATGCTTTAATCTTAGGCTCATGCTCTAAAATGAGCAGGAAAAACAGATGGATGGCGTGGATAAGACAAATACATCACGGTGGGCCTTGAGAGTTTACTCAGCATGCTTAATACACAATTTGCATCCCATGAGCAAATATGGGCATGTTATGCACTTGTAGATTAAACCAACACATGTGATATATTGCACATGTGAGTTATTTGAAAATGTATATTAGCACATGTCGGTCTCTTGTGTGCATGTATACATAGGTATATGTGCATGTGGTACATGTGTGGTGCGTGAAGGTTGAATGTGACGTGTAGTGGGTGCCTAAAGGCTGCTGAATGTGGCACAGGTGGTGGTTTTAATATGAACAAGCTCACTTATAGAATATTCTCATCTGACACGTGTGCATGCATGTGTATAAAAGACCATTAGTCATTTATGTATTTTATTAAAAATGGGATAGGACCAACTTTATGCCAGATCACCTAATGAGTTTTTTTACCAAAGCACACCGTGTCTACTTGCTGAATTACCGAAGTAGGTCCTTTTGGAAATGATTTTTTAGATATCTAATAGCTTTTTGATTTATTTATTTTTTAACCAAAATATCATGGCATATATCTCAATACCTATTAAAAATAAATAAATAAATAAATAAAATATACCTTTATTATTTTCTTCTTCTTTAGAAACTAAAATAAATATAAAAATATCAAATAAATAAAACAACTTACCTTATTCTTTTCATTCTTTTTCTTTTTCTTCTTTATCTTTTTTATGAAAAAATGACAAATAAATTAGAAAATTAATTAATATTCGTACTCTTTTTAAATAAAAAAGAGAAAATAAAATTATCAAATAAATAAGGCAAATTACTTTCTTTTCATTTTTTATTTATATTTATTTAAAAAGGGCAAATAAATAATAAAATTAACTAATAAATAGAAAAAAATCTTAATCTTCGTAAATAAAAAAATAAAAAGAGAATAAAAATAAAAATATCAAATAAATGAAACAACTTGTATTCTTCTTTTTATGATCTCTTTTTTAAAAATGACAAATAAATCAAAAAATTACCTAATAAACAAAAAAAAACAAAAAAACAAAAAAAAATCTTAATCCTTTTAAATAAAAGAAAAAGAGAATAAAAATTAAGAAAAAAATGTACTAACAGAGACCCATATAATATATTAGTTGTAACCCTCCCACACACTCACACTAGTGGAATTTCACCACCTATGGGTACTCGAACCCTTGACCCGGTGTTGAAACTCCTTAGAGTCTACCACCGGAGCAAGAGCAAGGACCTGTATTAGTTAGTTGTGACCCTTACAACATGCTAACAACGACCTTTACAATGCAATAACAACAACCCTTACAATGCACCAACAACTACCCTTATGATGTACTAACATCGACCCTTACAATGTCTCTCCACCTGGGTGTAAGTTGTGAGTGTCCCTCTACCCTTGCCTAATATGTTTCCATGCAGAATTCCACCTTGCATGTGCAAGGAAGTGTTAAAGTGTAAAAGTCCCTTGATATACATTGATACGACATCCTCTAACAGCTCGAGCTTTTAGATAAAGTGGTCATTTAACATTGCCAATATATGAACTTTAGGCTTACTTTTAACAGGTTAATTAGGAGATGGTTTCAGTTTCATTTAAAAGCTTGTTGAATTATCTTTTTAGCGACCCAAAGATCGCCCAAATATGACCTGTAATGAGAGAGTTATGATCATTTTTGTGGGATCGCACGATGCTAAAAACGAGAGTAAACATGAATTGAACTTTTGGTCCACTTTTGAAAGATCAAATGGTCTCCAAATGAGATGAATCAATAGTCATTTGAAAGTTTGTCAAAATATCTTTCTAATGAGCATAAGACTGCCCTAATCTGACTTATACCCAAGGAGTTATGATTTTTTTGTGGGATCATGCGATGTAGAAAATGAGGTTAAACAGTTCATGAACATTATCATAAATTTTGTGCTCACTTTTGAATGGTCAAATGGTGTCCACATAAGATGATTTTATTTTCATTTAAAAGTTTATAGAATTATCTTTCAAACGAGCCCAAGATCGCGTCGATCCGACCTACAACGAGAGAGTTATGATTGTTTTTATCAGATCACGCGATGCTAAAAACAAGAGCGAACTTGAAATAGATTTTGAGTGCACTTTTAAAATGTCAAATAGTGTTCAAATGACATGATTCTAAAGCCATTTGAAAGTAGGTCAAATTATCTTTCTAACGAGCCCAAGATCGCACTAATCTGGCCTGTAACAAGGGAGTTATGACCATTTTCATGGGATCACTCGATGCTGGAAATGAAAGAAAATGCAAGATGGAATTTGGGTCAATTTTTGAAGGTCAAATGGTATTCAAACTATATGATTTGATAGTCATTTAAAAGTTTGTCAAATTATCATTCTAACAAGTATAAGATTTCCTTGAGCTGACCTGTAACGAGAGAGTTATGACCATTTTTATTGGATCACTTGATGTTAAAAACAAGACCAAATAGTTTGCAAACACCATCATGAATTTTGGGCCCACTTTTAAATTTTCAAATGGTGTCTAAATGAGATCATCCTAATTTCATTTGAAATTTTGTTGAATTATCTTTCTAACGAGCCTAAAATTACCTCAATCCGTCTTATTATGAGGGAATTATGAACTTTTTCGTGGGATCGCGCAATGTTAGAAACAACAATGAACGCAGGATGGACTTTGGTTTCACTTTTGGAAGGTCAAATAGTATCCAAATGAAATTATTATAAATCCATTGAAATTTTTTTTCTTCAAAATATCTTTCTGATGAGCCCAAGTTCGCCCTAATCTGACTTGTAATGAGAGTGTTATAACCATTTATGTGGGATCGCATGATGCTGGCAACGAGAGCAATTATGAGCTGGAATTTGGGTTCAATTTTGAAAGGCCGAAAAGTTTTTAAACGAGATAATTTCAAATCCATTTGAAAGTTTGTTGAATTATCTTTCCAACAAATATAAATCGCCTTGATCCGATATATAACAATGGAGTTATGACCGTTTTTATAGGATTGTGTGATGCTGAAAATGAGACTAAATGATTTGTGAATGCCATCATAGACTTTCGAGCTCACTTTTAAATGGACAAATGGTATCCAATGACATGTGATAATAGTCTCATTTGATAGCTCATCAAATTATCTTTGTAGCAAGTCCAAGATCACTCTGATCTAACCTATAACGAGGGAGTTATGAGCATTTTCATGCGATCGCATAAAGTTGGAACTTAAAGCAAAGGCAGTAGTACACTTGTGTTACCTTTTTATGCACATGAATGCGAGTGTACTCTCGCCTTCTTGCATTTGCTTTCGGGAAATGCAAACGTGAGTGTACTCTCACTTCACTTTCGATTCCAACTTTACCTAATCTCACGAAAACACTCATAACTCCTTCATTACAGGTCAAATTGGAGCATTTTTAGGCTCGTTGGAAAGATGGTTTGATGAAATTTTAAATGGGACTAGAATCATATCATTTGAATACCATTTGACCTTTCAAAAGTGAGCCCAAAGTCCATCATGGCATTCGCGAACCATTTAATTAATCTCATTTACAACATCACACGATCCTACGAAAATGGTCATTACTCCCTCATTAAAGGACGAAATGGGATGATATTACACTCGTTAAAAAGATAATTTGATAAATTCCAAATGAATTTAGAATTATCTCATTTGGAGGCTGTTTGGCCATCGAAAGTGGACCTAAATTCCATCTCGCATTCACTTTTGTTTCTAGCATTGCGTGATCCCATGAAAACATTCACAACTCCCTCGTTCCAAGTCGAATCAATGCAATCTTAGGCTCGTTGAAAAGATAATTCGATAATGGCCTAGTGCTCTTCTTTGAGTGTTGTTTTTATAGATTTTTGAGAGGCGGTGGCCATGTGTAAGTTGTTGTGACTTGTGCATGAGTCTCTCGATTACACAATGGCCATATCTTATTAGGATCTGGATTTCTTGCTCGATTATGACATCATATGTAATCTGCTTCTATTTTTGGATGGCTTTCTATAGTTCACTCCTGATATCTTATGACTTCTAAGAAAATTTCGAATGTCCCTTTAGAAAAATTTCCTTTCTTTTAATCTAGGACAATCATGCGATGCCTATACGGGTTACGAATAATCCATCAACAACAAGTCTTTTTGAAAACTTTCTGACATGCCGAGGATCATGCATGCCTTTCATTTTTTGATCACATGCCATGTGAGAGTTGACCACCTTTTTAGGTCCTAGTCGTGTGTACGATTCTGAGCATTGGCTCTTTTAGCATGTTATATGCCTTCATTAAATAAGTGTTGGTGGTCTCTCTTTGTATATTTCTTTTCCGTCCTTTGTGTTCACTTAATTCAATTAAACACTAGACATGTGTGAGCGAGGGCCTGTATTTAGTTTACATGTGTGATTTGGTAGAATCATGCTTCACTCAATGTATGATTAAACGTTGGTGACCCCCGCATTGAGATGGACCAATTAAGATGAAGTTTAAGGACTCAGATGCCTTCGTCAGCCATCAGTTGTAACAACGAGCAAGCGATTTACAGTTGGATAGGGGTTAGTCCTTCCTGATGGACTCTTTTTTTCCTTATGTCTTAAGGACTTGTTTTTTTACCAGTAATTATAACTTATTTTTTACCAATAATTACAGCCAATGTATTTCTCAAAGGAACAAAGATGGATAAACTAAAATGAAAGAAGGCTAAAAACAATGTTGATTTTCTTTTATTGAGTTATAAATATCGTTCATTATAATCGAGAAAGTAACAAATAAACTAGATAATAAATGGGTCCTTACTCTTGCTCCAGTGGTAGACTGTTAGGAGTTTCAACACCTGGTCAAGGGTTCGAGTACCCGTAGGTGGTGAAATTTCACTACGACGTGAGTGTGTGGGGGTATGTGTGCGTGTGTAAAAAAAAAGATAATAAATAAAATGATATAAATACATGTACCGTCCGTGTGACAGACAATCTAGGTGAATGGTCAACAAGAATGTGACCAGTTCCTGTGACCGGAATGTTTAATCTTTTAAGCAAGAACTTGTTTGATCGAGATCCACCAACAAAAGGTTGTGGATATTTATCCTACTCCTATGGTATTGTAGCAATAGTGTTGGACAATAACAATTTAAGCTAAGACTAGTGTATGCCAAGATAAAAGATAAAGGTAAAGGTAAATTGTTTTTGGTGTGGGCTAGGATTTTTTTTATCATGTTCTCCTTTTATAGCTTCTGGATGTGGCAAAACTCTCACTGGGTTTCCTTGTTGGTTCAGGATCCTTTGCAGCCACAATTTTTATGTGGCCTTTCCACAAGAGAATATCTGTAAATCTGAAACCATTTTCAAATCTTTAGCCAGTGTGGCTGTTCACTCCCCAAGTATAGGGTTGTGATGTAGTAATAAACTCGGTAAGACCGAGGTCGAATCCCAAGGGACTGAAACCTGTATGTATCCTGAAAATAACTAGAACTAGAAAAAGATGAAATCTAAATCAGGTGGATTTGAGGAATAATGATGAAATAGTAAAATATATAGAATTCAAAGGTAGGAAACTAGGGATTCAGAGGATCCACTTGTAGAGATCAGGGAGATCTTTTTGCCTGCTTCAAAAATCATGGAACTTCAACTAAACTTCCTCTGATATAATTTTAAAGGGATGAAAGGTATATGAATTAGAATGGATTCTATCACCAAACCATGCCCAGGAGACAAAGTCAACAACAGAATTAAACTAATTACCAACCAATCAGATGATTATGAAGGTTAGGAAGGGTACCGCCATCCAATCATGCCTAGGAGACGATGGCAAACAACAGGGCTTCCTGACGCCATAATCAAAATAAGGAAAAAGAAATACTCAAAGCCATTGCAAACCCATTGCAATTTCAATCACAACCGGCCATTAAAAACTACAAATATTCCCATAATTAAATAAGAAATCCCTTTAATCTAAACAAAAGGTACATGCATCAAGTTCTCCCATCATGCTACAAGCTTCACCTCTTAGCCCTAGCTAAGAGGTTTAGCCCCTCATGGATGGACTAATAACCTTAGGAGTCATAAGAGAAAAAAAAGAAAAAGAGAAAAAAATCACAGTAAAGAAATTAAGGTAAAGAAAAGAACTTCTCCTTTCTCTCCCTGTCTTCACGTTCCAACTTCAAGCCGTGCTCACGTCCAGCCAAAAACGAGAATTTTTCCTCCTTCTTCCTTTGTTTCTTTCTTTTTTTATAACCTAAGATAGGACACTCCTTCTGGATTTACGCAGGGAAGGAAATCGTGCGTAAGGCGTACGCACGTTACGCAGTGAAAGCGCAAACCGCGCTTGTGTTTGGACTGAGTTTTAGGGCCAAAGATCGTCCCAAACTCTAATGTTGCTTCCATGGTTGGGGTCAAGACCGGCCTGGGCTCCACATGAATGGTTCAGATCATTCAACCGATCAAGGATGATGGCCCACAGCCATCTAGAATTTTTAGATTTCCTAGACGCGAAACAGGGTGCGTACGCACTTACGTTGTTCTGATGGTGGGGCCCACATCGCTTTTGTTTTGATAAATCCACTCCGTCTATTGAATGCATGTCAAAAAAATAACTGGAAATGATGGTTTTGGCTGTCTCTTGATGCGGCCCACCTGATCTATCTCGCCGCCGTTCATCCGATGTTTAAACAATCAAAACTGATGTCAAATTGTATTGTGAAATTTCTCCACCTAGGTGATGGTTACAGGGTCCTTTGGAGTCCACTGGACGGTCCAGATCATCCGAATGGAGGATAGGTGGGGCCCACAATCATCAACCGGCGATCCAGCGGTGAACACGCCGTCTCCTTGCTTGAGACCGATCGAGTCAAGGCAGTCAAAGCTACCTTGAAGCTTTGGTGCGGCACGGGAGTGCACAGTACCGTGCACTTGCAAAGAATAGATGGGGTCCACTATGATGTATGTGTAAGATCCGATCCATCCATTTGTTTTGTCAGCTCATTTCATGAGTTAAGCCCAAGATTGAAGCATTTTCAGATACCAGGCGGGCCTCAAATAAATGATTTATGAACTGATCTGTCCGTTGGGCCACTTTCAGAGGGATCCGAGGGCTGAAATTGATATATATGGTTAATTTATGGCCCTCATGCCATGTATGAAGTTTTGAGCCAATCAGATGGCGGGAACTATATGATCTTGCATTCTTCACCAATTTCGGGCCTCTTCCACGTGAATGGCTTGATTTCCTCGGATCCCTGCCATGTAAATTCTTCATTCTTGGTTCTCTGGAGTGCGTCCCTTGATCTGGTGACTTCAGAGTGTCAAATTCACACTTTTAGTACTATTTTTTCAGTCCACGCTCCTGATTACATCCTGCAATAAAAACACAATTAAAATATGACATTAAGCATTATCATATACGAAAAATCAGGCAATAACTGGGGTCTGATATGTAATATTTGACCCTCAACAGTGGCCGCGACAATTTTCATATATCAAAAATCATTTTTAGGGCTCTATCTCATTGGATCCAGCTCGATTAGAGTTTTTGATGCTGTATTTCAGTAGATCCAATGTACGGGCCTTCCCTGAACCTGTAAAAGTAGAAAAGAGGGACAAAGGAGGCCCTGGTTATTACAGTGGACTCTCCAATGCCTAACTCAAGATTGATGTCTTTGAGAAGGGAGTAAGATCTTCCAGAAAGAGATCAGTCGAATATTAGGGTTTTTCTCTATGTACATACCTTCAATGGTGGATGGTACCCCTATTTATAGGAGACTCAGAATATCATTTTTGGTTGGATCCTCCCCTGACTTTGTGGCTGTAATCTAGGATTTTCGTGAGATGAGGGATTCCCAAGATTGTCGAGATCCAATATTATCCCCTAGAGATCTTGAAAGATCCTTCGGGAAGTTAGGAATATATCCAAATCTTTTAGGTCGGTCTTGGGTTGGGACCCAAAGTGGGCCCTGACTCTACCCACGAATCAGCCCTTATTATTCGTGAGCCAATTGAGAGCATCATTGATTTGAGGTCGTGCAGCTCCCGACCTATAGTCAATCCGTAGTCGACTTATGACCGATCTATAGTCGATCTGTCAACTTATGACTGACCTATAGTTGGTCCGTAACCGACTTATGGTCGATCTATAGTCAATCTGTAACCTACTAATGGTTGAGCTATAGTCGATCTGTAACCGACTTATGGCCGAGTTATGGGCAATCCTTAATCGACGTCGGCTGAGATATGGTTGATCCATAATCGTCCTATTACCGACCTATGGGCTAGGTCGTTAGCACATGGCTACTAAAAGGGCTCGTCGGCGGGCTCTTTATGTGTCCTTAAAGTTGCATCATCCTCGGAGGCTATGCACTCTGGATACAAAAGTTTCACTAAGCTCGGCGCTTGATGGGCCTGAGTCAATTCAGTAGGGTTGGTCCATTCCATAATCCGACTTGTTGACCTATCCATTTTTTCCCCCAACAGTAAGCCCCCCACTTCTCGTGTCGACCTATTGAGGCCGAGAAGTAAGTAGATCGGAACTAGGTCGGGTTGTGCATGGACTGGGTCAAGTCGCGTAGTCATTAATGTTAGGTATGGTGGCCAGTGCGAATATTGAAGCGTGCCAGCTTATTTTATGACATGTCGGTTCAATACCTGATGTCACGTGGGCTGTTAAGCCGTCGTTTCATTGATGGATCAATGAAAGAATGACACGTGGCGTTGTATTCGATGTTGAACTCAAGTGGCGCTTGGGGTTACGCCACAGGTCATTTCGAGACTATAACATTTTGGAAAAATCCGTACAAAGACCTAAATATCACCTCAGGCAGAAGTCCTTAATGACCGAATCCTTTAGAAATTAGACAAAAATTAATTAAGTAATAATCTAAATTAATCGGTGAATTATCTCGAACCACTATCTATACAAACCGCAAGACCCAAAACCATTAGAATCACTAACTCAACATTACCTAAAAACCTATGAGCAATCTCAAAACTCAGTTGCTCTCGAAAACACATTGAAACTCCGTATCGGACCTGGACCACGTGTCAAAAGTCTAATGACCGCGAAACTATAATGTTATGACCGCCTTACTGGGCATGACAAGCATCACGAGAATCGATCCCAAATAGTATCCAGAAACGTACAACTTGAGCTTGGAGAGAAGTGTGTGAGAAACGCGAATATCTTTAGAAAATGAACCAAAACTTAAGTGATTTGGACCATTCGCTTGCGGGCGAAATTAAAGACTTTGGACCGTCAGATTCTGACCAAACTATACCCTTGGATCAGGAAAATTTTCCTGCATAGATCGGTATGCTTGTGGCCCTGATTGAGTGACGATGACCGTTAAACTGATATGGGTTCTCCATGGTCGATTCACAAATTCGATCGGACCGAAATCATAACCTGGCTTAGATCCATGGTCAGGGGACTTACCCCATGACGCAGGTGAGTAATGGGCCTCCAGATGAGTACCATTTGCCCGAAACAGACACCCTTTGGCTATAACCTAAGTATACCATGGCCCTGGGCCATTTGAACTAGTTCTGAGCCTATTTAAGGACCTTAAACCACCACATTCCCATTCTATACGAATTTTCTCCAAACCCTAGGAGAGAGAAGAGAGAAAAGAAGAGAAAAGAGTGAGGAGAAGAGAGAGAGAGTTTGGGAGATTGAGGCGGTGTTTCTCTCTTGCGACTACACGCACTAGATCGCCCCTACACCTAGCTACGCAAATCTTTTCAACTCCGATTTGGGTTAGAAATCCTAACTCTAATCTCGTTTTATGAATCCAAATAGAGGAATAATAAAGTAGCTAACCTATTTCGTGATTTAGGTAGCCGTTGTGCTATAGACGGGAACATAGTGTACGAACCGAGTTCGTAACAGGCGTACCAACGAAAGGTGTGGACTATAAATGTTTAAGTTATAGTTTTCAAGGCTTTCAATGTCAGCAATGATTTATGTCTGACTTGATTGCTGCCATATGATCTTAGTTACGATGTATTTGATAAACTATACATGTGTGTGAACTATGCGAATATATAATGCATTCCATGTGTTTGTGGAAATGAATAAATGAAATTGAATTTATGATTTATGCTTGTCATGACTATTAATCTAGAATACATGTTTATTATGTGTATGACAACTCTTTTATGAAAGGATTTGCCATAGTATATGATATAACTAATTTAGTTTGTGTATATAGTATTATGTAGTCTAAGTGTTTGATAAAATGTCTGAATGAGAAATTGTTTAATAAATCGTTTCCAATAAGGGTGTTAAGATGGGAGTCTCAACTACCTTACCCATATTTATAGTTTCCTTCATATAATGTAACTTTTTGCTATGTGATTTATGGATAAAACGCATATATGTAACAACATGTCCAATGTGTTTAATAAAATGCTTAAATGAGAATTATGTTTAAATTGTTTGTTAAATGTTGTTATGATTAACATATGAGACTACCTATTGCATTTGAGTATGATTGGGACTACTACGTAGTCCAAGCAATCGGTAATGGTTCCCGACTGAGTAGCCGAATTAGCTTCGCCACGTTAGATATATTCTATAAATCTGAGTCGTACGGGGATTGTCGACAGTGGTTAGGCCACGCGGAGTGCTTATACGTTCCATGTCGATCAATTCAACATGCGCTCGTACAAATTGCACTTGTCAATTAACCTGATTGGCCTAATGTGTGTTTACCATGAATGGACACTACTGCTTGAATCTAAGGTACCACTTACCAATGTAAAGCCCGTTTAACCTTGGTACCAAGATCCGCTAAGACTTATGAGCCGGGCATGGTGGTATATAGGATACCGTGATCGAACTGTTGGCCTACGCTGGGGTGACGAGCCTTCCCGTAGTAATCAGTGAGTAACCCAAACTCGTGAGCCGAATATGGTGGTGTATGAGACACCGTATTCGAGCTGTCGACCTATGTTCAGGTGACGAGCCTCCCATAGTAATCTCGAGTATAAATTAGGCCTACGCTGAGGTGACGAGCCTCTCTGTAGTGACCTCGAGTGTGAACTCATGAACTTACCTATCCACTGCTTTTCATCAGGGGTGATGATACCTTACAACTTGTCTATCTTATGTAATTAACTAGGATTGACGACCCTAAATGGTTCATTGTTTGGGTAAGTGATAAAAAGGGAGGTACCTTAGCTTCCCAAACCTGTTGTATGAATAAGCCAAATAAATTACTTGGCTAATACGTTTATGTACCGCATTGCATGTGCTTTGGCGAGGAAGCACACGTTTAGGGAGTTTATCATGCGCGATCGTGAGATGATGTCGCTGAGGGAATGCAGGCGAGGGCATGCATCATTACAGCATACCATTCCTGCATTAACAAGAGTACTTAGGACATGATTGTTGTACTGCTTTATCATTACTACTTGACTGAATTGATAACATGTTAACCTTTGCCTTATAGTACCACTCAGTTGATCACTCACTCCCACTCTAGGACGGTGTTTTAAAATATTAACCAAACTTTGATTTACATGCAGGTTGTGATGAGGCTTACGTGAGGGAGCCAGACTTCTTTGACGAGGAGGAGGAGCTCTCCTACGTTTAGCTTTCAGGCGGGTCTGTGTAGACCTAGAGTTGCGTCACCGGGATTACAGGGATACTGGATTAGTTGAACACTTACATTTTGATATTTTATATATTTTGAAACAAACATATGTATATATTCAGCCCGACAGCGTGTTCATACTCTGAAGGTTGTGAAACACACATATATTTTATATATCTATCTCAATCTTTCGCTTACTTAATTATCTTAAATCTGGAGTATGATAGGCTGTTTTAGTGTAATCTCACTCATGTTTAATGCACTAACATGGACAATATTTAAACATTATTATCTATGTTGCATAAGTGATGCGTTAGAACTCGGGAGTTGAGCTTTGCTCGACCCTCGATTTTCGGGGGGTTACAGGGGCAGCCGAAGAGGCGTCTGTACGGCGCAACATCAATGATCTCTTTAATGAGTGAGGCGTGGCATAGCTTTATAAGGGAAGCCCTAATCCTTGGGTCATTTCCATTCGCATCTTATCTTCTTCCCCTTTCTGCTTCCATGTTCTTTTGAGCACACTCCTGCAGGTATTCTTGCTGCAGCTTAATCAAAACTTCACCATTTTCAACTCTGGTGAGCTCCCTTCCCCCTCCTTTCATTTTTTCGTTCATGTTTGGCTCCATGAGTTCGTGGGAGAGGGTTTTCGGTGGCGAAAGTGGGGCAAGTAGTCACCTTACGGTAATGTCGAACCCACTTTTGTCACTGGTGGTGATGGCGAATGCCGCTTTTTGGTATTCATCGTCGAGAAGAGCACTGGAAAGGTCTCCAGCACAGAGATCAATGCCCGTTGCTAGGGCGTTAAACCTGTCTCCTAGGCGGGAAATGGCGCCCGGAACATGGGGAACGAACATGCCCTTAGTGACTGAACAAGTCGTTAAAGCATGCGATCCTCCTGCTGAAGATGGAGCAAGGGAAGCCGAGGGTGAGGAGGATACAAGGGGGCTAGTGTCTTCAACCTTGTCTGAGGAGGAGATTGTCTGGTTCAGGTTCGGGTATCACATTCCCGAATCTATGATCCTTCAGCTTCCTTCGGCGGACGAACTGCCGGATCGACCTCCCACTGGAGCGGTCGCAATTTTTCAAGTTGCCCTGCAATGCGGCCTGCGACTCCCACTCCAAGGAATTGCTTGGTGTCTCTTGCCTTACCTCGACTTAGCCCTGGGACAATTGACTCTGAACGGGTGGAAGGACTTGTTCGGCTGCACAGTCTTGTGGGCCGAGGAAGAGCAGCCCGAGCTATCAGTGGATGAGTTCCTCCACTTGTATCAAGTAAGGTCGAACCCCCTTAAGCCCGAGCGGTATTACTTCTATGCATGGCAAAATACCGACAGAGCTATGATAACTGATCCCCCTTCCTCCAATAAGCATTGGAGGGATAAGTAGTTCTGGGCCTACGGTCGCTGGGAGACGGCCGACCCAGGACCGATTCAATCTCTCGTTCCTCAAGCCTTTTCCAAGCTAGGTGAGAATAGTTACGCCACGACCTCAGATCGGTCATAAGTCGACAGATTGACTATAGATCAGTCATAAGTCGACTACGGATCGACTATAGGTCGAGAGCCGCACGACCTCATAACAATAATGCTCTCAACTGGCTCACGGATAGCAAGGGTTGATTCGTGGGTAGAGTCAAGGCCCACTTTGGGTCCTGACCCAAGGCCAGCTCAAGACCGACATAAGACTGACCTAGAAGATTTGGATAAACTCCTAACTTCCCGAAGGATCTTTCAAGATCTCTAGGAAATAATATCGGATCCCAACAAAATTGGGAATCCCTCATCTCACCGAAATCCTGGATTACGGCCATGAAATCAAGGGAGGATCCAACCAAAAATGATATTCTGAGTCTCCTATAAATAGAGGTACCATCCACCATTCAAGGTACGTACACAGAGAAAAATCCTAATATTCGACTGATATCTCTTTCTGGAAGATCTTACTCTCTTTTCAAAGACCTCGATCCTGACTTAGGCATCAAAGAGTCCCCTGCAATAATCAGGGCCTCCTTTGTCCCTCTTTTCTACTTCTACAGGTTCAGAGAAGCCCCGTACATTGGATCTCCCGAAATACAACATCAACAGTTTGGCGCCGTCTGCGGGAACGACATCTTAAGTCGTTCCTACTCTACCAGAAACACTCTAGATAACCTACGATGGCGAAGGGAAAAAAGAAAGCCCAATCCCCTCCAGTGGCGATTCTAATTACGACTCTGCCCGCACAAGAACGTTCTCCACGATCTGTGGAATGACCGGAACAGCAAGAGAGCTCCCAAGGTTCTCCGCAACACCAGACCACCTCGGGTTCGAGTAGATGCGATCAGTAAAATTGTAGAAGGAATGGTCGACGGAACACCCTTGAAAGGGAGGTCGGAGATATTAGGGCCGACTTTGGTTATATGAAGTAAATGCTATAGCAAATGCAACCTCAGCGAGTGTAGGGATCCGATCAGATGGGGGGACAGTTGAGTGATGTCTGATCGTATACTAACCCTCCTCGGCCCTCCGCAACCGAGCCAACAGCACAATCCAGTCGAGCCTGTACCGTCCCACATCTTAGGGACTATCCCATTACATGCGTCCGACCTACATCATGAAATAGATTGAGAAGGCATAGCCGACTTCCAGTCGAAGCTACCGCTGATAGCGAGGAACCCTAGAAGGTTGAGATCCAGAACCTGCAAAAGCAAATTGCAGACATGAAGCAAACCTACCAAGCCAATCCGTCTGGGGCAGAAGAAACCTAGTCTCCGTTCATAGCCGATATAATACGAGCATGGTTATCGGACAGGTTTCAGTTGCCCCAGATCACAACCTACACTGGGAATACCGACCCAACAGAACACATGGAGTCCTTTCGGACTTACATGGAACTACACAACCCGTCAAACGCGGTTATGTGCCAAACCTTCTCTCTGACCTTAGTCGACGCTGCTTTACTCTGGTTCAAACAATTAAAGCCATGGTCCATCGATTCATTTTTCGAACTCAGTGAGGCATTCGTCATGAACTTCATTGAGGGAAAGAAAAGACTCAAAGCATCGACCCACCTCATGAACATCGTTCAGAAAGATGGTGAACTCCTCAAGGATTATATCAAGCGCTTCAACCTGGAAGCATTACAAGTTCAAAAGCACTCAGATGAAACCGCATTGAACGTCATCATAAGCGGACTGAGGGACAAACCGTTCCTCTTTTCTCTGGATAAGAATCCTCCTACCACGCTGGCCGAATTCATGAACAGGTCACAAAAGTATGCTAATGCCGAGGAGTCTCGGATCCTGAGGGACGCAGCCCAAAACAGAAACGCCCCGGCCAAAGAACGGGCGAAGAAAGAGTCTGACTCGACCAACGCAGGCAAAAAATGAAAGGACGACCGATCTCGAGACGATCGTAGGTCGAGTAAGCGACCGATGGTAAGTTCACTACTTACACCCCACTCAACAAATCCCATGAGCAGGTCCTGATGGAGATAAAGGGCGAACGCTTCATCCACTGACCGAACAAGTTACGAAGCAATCCCGATCGAAGAAGCAAGAATAAATATTGTTACATTCATCGGGATCACGAGCATAACATGAGCGACTGCTATAATCTCGAGTAAGAGATCAAAAGATTTATTCGAGAAAGCCATCTCGGGGAACATGTGGACTAAGGAGGTAATCGAATCATAGTTGCCGAAGAACGCCCGGTCGATAACCAGCCAACTGAAGAAATCCAAACAATCATCGGCGATCACAAGGGCGGAGGTGACTCGAACAATGCTCGAAAGACTCACACGAGGAGCATTAGCCATCCCGAGGCAGAAATCATGGTCCTTGCCCGACCTTCGAAGGAAAGGAAACTGGAAAGGTACAATGTGTCCTTTACCAAGGAAGACACCCGAGGCATCCATCACCCTCACAATGACGCCCCGGTAATTTCTATAACAATAGCCAATCGAAAAGTGTTTCAAGTCCTCATTGACACAGGGTCATCCGCAGACGTACTTTTCACTCAAGCCTTCGACAAAATGGGCATCAATCGGTCTACACTTCGATCAGTGCGAACTCCCCTGATCGGCTTCTTAGGCGGACAGATCTTGCCCGAAGGAGCTATCCAGCTCCCTCTCACGACAGGGGACGGGCAAAATCAGGCCACTGTGACGGTCGACTTTCTCACGGTCGATCAATCATCGGTCTACAACCCTATTCTCGGACGACCGTCACTATGACTCCTCCGAGCGAGTGTCTGCCTATCATCTTTCCATGAAATTTTCGACCGAGCATGGCATGGGAGTTGTTAAAGGGGACCAGCACGATGCTTGACGATGTTACGCGACGGCCCTAAAGGCTCTGCCAGAGGTAATGACAATCGAGTCCTTGGATCCATGCAAGAGTCTCTCGACCGAGGTTAACCTGTGGAAGACCTTGTTCAGATATCGTTGGACGAGTTCGACGCCTCTAAGACCATATAGGTCGGGTCATCCTTGACTCCACCATCGAAGGACAGATTGGTAGCCCTACTATAACGATACGCCGACGTTTCTGCATGGTCCTATGAGGACGTGCCAGGGATCGACCCTTCCATCATCACACACTGGCTGAACATCGATCTGACCAATAGGCCGATCCGATAGAAGTGACGCGTCCTCGGTCCAGAAAAATATGTCGTAATTAAAGAAGAGGTCAGCAAGCTCCTCAAGGCCAAATTCATCGAAGAAGTCTAAATTGTACTGGTCAAAAAAGGCAACGAAAAATGGCGAGTCTATGTAGACTACACATATCTGAATAAAACCTGCCCCAAAGATAGCTTCCCTCTTTCCAGGATCGATCAGTTGGTTGATAGTACCGCGGGACATGAACTCCTTAGTTTCATGGATGCATATTTAGGGTATAATCAGATTGTAATGCACCCAGGAGATAAATCTAAAAATACCTTTGTCACTGACAAAGGTCTTTATTGTTACTGGGTGATACCCTTTGTCTAAAGAATGCAGGAGCGACCTATCAAAGATTGGTCAATAAAATGTCCGCTCGCCAAATAGGACGAACAATGAAAGTGTATATCGATGACATACTCGTCAAAAGTGCTAAAGCTACAGATCATGTAGTCGACCTTGAGGGAATGCTCCTCATCCTTCAGAAATACCAGATGAAACCGAATCCGAGTAAGTGCGCATTCAGCGTAAGCTCAAGGAAGTTCCTCGGTTTCTTAGGTAATCAGCGAGGGATCGAGGCAAATCCTGAGAAAATCACAGCGCTACTTAACATGCACTCTCCAAAGACAATCAAAGATATCAAAGGCTCACCGAAAGAATTATCGTGCTTAATCACTTCGTGTCCCAAGCTACAGATAAATGCCTCCCCTTTTTTAAACAATTGAAGGAAAGGCAGATAGTGAACTGGACTGAAGAGTGTGAAACAAACTTCCAGCAGCTCAAAATATATTTAGGATCGTCGCCTTTGCTCTCCAAACCCGAGCCAGGAGAGACGCTGTTACTGTACTTGGCAGTATCCGATGCAGCGATCAGCTTGGCTTAGTTCAGGAACATAAAGGAAAATAATTCTCAGTTTACTACATCAGCAAAGCACTTGTTCCAACAAAGATAAGATATCCGACCTTGGCGTTGGTCATTTCTTCCCAACGCCCGCGACCATACTTCTAAACCCATTTAATTACTGTCCTGACTGATCAACCATTGCAGCAAGTATTACAAAAATTGAAAGCCTCAGGTCGTCTCACCAAGTGGGCAATTGAACTGAGTGAGTTTGATATCAGCTATAAGCTGAGAGCAGCAATTAAGGGGCAAGCTGTGGCCGGCTTCATCGTTGAGATCACACAATAATCTAAGCAATCTACGATCGATGAACGACCTCCTTCCGACCTACCTGAATTGGAAGGGTCATAAGATTAGCGCAACCCGGTATCGTCTAACTCCCCACTTCATCCCGACCCTCCCCATTGGAGGCTCTATGTTGATGAGTCCTCCAACTTTAAGGCAAGCAGAGCATGGGTCGTCTTGGAAAGTCCCGACCACATACACATGTAGTATGCCTTAAGATTTGGATTACAAGCCTCCAACAACACAGCAGAATATGAGGCCTTGCTCATCGGACTGCGGTTGGCAACAAACATGGGGGCTAGCCACCTTGACATTTTTAGTGACTTGCAATTGGTCATTAACCAGATATCCGACGTTTACCAAACCAAAAAAGAATGCCTAAAAGCTTACCTTCAGAAGGCCAAGGAATTGATCGGCGATTTTCGACATTGCAGCGTCACCTTGATCCTGCAGGCCAAGAATTCCAAAGCTGATATGCTAGCAAAGCTCGCTACAGTGGATGAAGATGAGATCCCCAGATCTATCCCCATCGAATTCTTGGTCAAGCCGAGCGTCGATGAAGCAGACATCCCAACCGTACTTCCGATTAACTTGGAACCGACGTGAGCAGACTCAATCATCCGCTATCTTGAAACCGGCGAATTGCCCAAAGACCGAGCAAAAGCACAACGAATGAAGATTAAAGCCGCCTGATATACCATACTCAATGGGACGCTTTATAAGAAAGGCTTTTATCTACCTTACTTAAGATGCCTACGACCTGAAGAAGTTGAATACGTCCTGAGGGAAATTCACGAAGGCATCTATGGGAACCACTCTGGAGAACGATCATTAGCTCATAAAGTCATCCGGCAGGGTTACTACTGGCCGACCATCCAACATGACGCGTGAAAGCTCGTCTAGAGATGTGATAAATGTCAGAGGTTCGCGACTGCTCCACGACAACCACCGGAAGAGCTTACCCCTATGGCCGGTCCATGACTGTTTGCTTAGTGGGGAATCGATATTATCGGGTCATTCCCTATGGGAAAAGGTCAAACTAAGTTCGTCGTCGTCGCTGTGGATTATTTCACCTAATGGGTAGAAGCAGAGTCATTGGCCAAGATAACCGAGTAAAAAATCACAGACTTCGTTTGGAAAAATATCATATGTCGCTTAGCGATACCCCGGACTATCGTCTCTGATAAAGGGAAGCAGTTCGACAACAAGCAATACCAAGAGATGTGCAAAAATCTCGGAATCCGCATCGTATACTCGTCACCGCGACATCCGCAAGTAAACGGCCAGGTAAAGGCTATCAACAAGATTATTAAGCATCACCTCTAAACCTAACTAGAGAAAGCCAAGGGAGCTTGGGCTGAGGAACTTCTCAAAGTCCTATGGGCTTATCGGACCATGGCCCGAACGACCACTGGGGAAACCCCGTTCTCCTTAGCATATGGGGCAGAAGCCGTCATCCCCGTAGAGATCGGATTACCTATCGCCCGCATAAGCTCATTCAACGAACAAGACAATGATGAGCTTATGTCCCTCGGCCTCGACCTTCTGGAAGAGCGAAGGGAGCAAACTCAGCTTCGAACCGCTATCCGCCAACAACAAGTGTCTCGATTCTATAACGCTCGGGTTAAGGTCAGGAGGTTTCGAGCGGGAGACCTAGTCCTCCGAAAGACATTCCAGAACACCAAGGAGGCCGGAACGGGGACCTTAGGACCGAACTGGGAAGGACCCTACGTGATTTCAAGCACAGTCCGACCCGACACATACCAATTAGAGGATCTAACTGGTCAATTACTTCATCATCCGTGGAATGCCGAGCATTTGAAGATTTACTATCCTTGAGTTGGTAAACAGGCGATCTACGTCCAAGATATGTCAAGATCAGTGTCCGCCTTGGATTAGATCTATAGACGATCTTTGTTCGATTGAGTTCCGAGCAACACCCGAGTGATATGTACGCACTCACGTCTGTTATGTAACCCGACCAATAAGGAAAATGACAACAAATCTTCAAAAAGGAGGCATTTTTATTAATAAAGACTAAAATAGTGTAGTTACATCGATATTACATCAAACTCTAATTCCAAAGTTTGTACATCGAGAAATAGGCAATATTCTCCTAACTTCTTGGAGGATCTTTCAAGATCTCTAGGGGATAATATCGGATCCCGACAATCTTGGGAATCCCTCATCTCACGAAAATCCTAGATTACAGCCATGAAGTTAGGGGAGGATCCAACCGAAAATGATATTCTGAGTCTCCTATAAATAGAGGTACCATCTACCATTCAAGGTATGTACACAGAGAAAAACCCTAATATTCAACTGATATCTCTTTCTGGAAGATCTTACTCCATTCTCAAAGACCTCAATCCTGACTTAGGCATCGAAGAGTCCTCTGCAATAACTAGGGCCTCCTTTGTCCCTCTTTTCTACTTCTACAGGTTCAAGGAAGGCCCGTACATTATGTTTACCGAAATACAGCATGAACAAGAGCCATCTTTAGAAAATCCATATCATAAATTTGAATATTCATAGAATTGGTAGAACCAATCTCACCAGATCCTGATATGGCTCCAATTTATTCGTTCTCATCTATTCAAATATTGGCCCGATCTTCGAATATTCAAAATCTTCGTAATTGCCGTGAGAGCTCCGAACATCTTGAGAAAAATCTTCTATTTTAAAAGGATTGTGAGAGATGATTTTACCGAGTATATCGGGATCTTTGATAGGATACTTGCCTTAGTGGATCTTTTATAGACATGCTAAGTATGGCTTTCTTAATCTGGTGCCATACGAATTACGGGTCCATGTAATCCGACACTTCGTTTCTTCGAAAGGTAGGTGTACAGTTGCGTGCCACTACATGTAAAACGGAAGACATATCGCTGAAGTAAATTAGGCAAAAGATACTTTCATACACGAATAAATTTATATCATTATTAATCTCGTAGTGGTGACACCTGTTCACGTTTCATTGATCCACTTCGGTTTATTAAAAGTAAGTGTAAACACTTTGTATGAGTGTGTCAACACACATGGCTTCTCATTTGGCTAAATAGTTCGAATCATTTCGGTGTAATTTACGAGTAATTTCAAAGCGCCTGGATATCATCCATAAGGGTGCAGCTTGAGTGAATCTATGAAAGTGGGGCCCACATTAATGTATGTGCCATATATCCGTTCCTTACATCCGTTTTGAAAGTTAATCTTAGGGCATGATACAATCAATAAGGCAGATCCAAATCTTAGGTGGACCACAGTGGTGATTGAATACACACCATTAAAAACATCTTAGGAGTCGTCAGAATGTTTATTTTCCATCCAACCTGTTGATAATGTCACAAAGACCTGGATAAAGGTACCACACAAATATCAGCTTGATCCAAAACTTATGTGGCCCACGAAAAATTATTAATTGCCATTCACCACTGTTTGCTCTTGTAGGGTATACCTCCTATTTAGATCTACTTAATTTTTGAGATGATGCCCTAAAATTAGCTGTCAAAACGTATGGAAGGTGTGGATGTAAGTCACGGACATCACATTGGGCACCACATTCAGGGATCCAGCTGCGCCTCATCCATCACACTCTACGGAGTATCAAAGATTTCCTCCTTCCAAAAGTAACCTCGCCTTTATTATTTTCCCAAAACTGCAATGAAAGGGTAATTTAGTAATTTCAAGTGATTATTATAACATCGAAGAGAGTGAAGGCTGAAAAGGGTGCGTGGGGCTGTCTTGGATTCGTGAAGAAAAAGCGACTGGAATCATTTACACGCACTTATTTTGCACATCCGTAAAATACCCAAGCTTGTGGGGTCCACCTTGCTGTATACGTGAAATCCACTCCGTCCATCAGGAGAGAACCATTATTTATGCCACATATACAGAATATAAGGGGGATTAAAAAGATCATGTGTGTGGGAACAATTTAAAATTTCTTCAAAAGCCAATAAGTTCACATGGTGTGGCCCACCTGAGTTTTCTTTCTTTCTTTCTTTCTTTATTTTTCACTGATTTTTGTATTTTTTTTTTCTTCGTTCCGGTGAGTTACACCTGATAAATGAGTTTGATGAAGGACACACCATGGCGTTCTCCCCCATACACAAACTAATGTCAGATCCCATTCATATGATGTGGTCCCCCTGAGTTTTGAGTTTTGGATCTAAGTAACTTTTATTCTTGGGGGCCTAGCAGAGGGAAAAGAACCCAATAGATCAGTGGTGTGTGATTGCCATTAGAAACCTCTCGGGGCCACAGAACTTTTGGATATAGTTGATATTTGTTATTAAAAAAAAAAAAAAATTCTTATACATGAGACCTTATGAATAGGATAGATGACAAATGACACCTTGATCCATAGCTCAAGTGGTAGACTGAGTGAAAGATATCTCGTTTCAACACTGAGGTCTTGGTATCGTTCCCTAGTGGGGGTAGCTAACACTGAAGTGTGAACTGACAGTGGGGTGTATTAACAAGCTAGTAAGAAAAAAAAATAAAAATAAAAGGATAGATGACAAATGAACATTACTATAAGCTTTGGGAAGGTTTCAACTATTTCATGTGGTGTGGTCCACTTGAACTTTGGAAATGATTCAATTTTGGACTTGCCATAAAATGAACTGGAAAAATGGGCAGACAACCTGCATAAGACACATAGATAATAGTAAGCCCCATTGAGTTTAATGAGTATGCTTACTTATAAATAATATGCGTCCACTATGGGGCTACTCATGGCTCAGTGGTAGACTCACAAGAGTTTCAACACTAAGGTCGCAGGTTCAAGTACCCATTGTGGTGTGTGCACATGCAATCTGAGGCTATGTAGAGCCCATCATGATTTATATAATTTAGCCACACCATCCATTTATTTTGGAAGATCATTTTAGGCAATGCACCCCAAAACGAGGCGGATGGAAGCACAAGTGGACCATAATATAGGCAATGGAGATTGAACTCCTATTATTGAAAACTTCCCAAGGCTCACAGTGATGTTCATTTGCCATCCATCTCCTATTATTGAAAACTTCTCATGGCTCACCATGATGTTCATTTGCCATCCAACTTGTTCTTAAGTTCACAAAGGGAAAACTAAATTTCAGCTCAATCCAAAACTTATGTAGCCCCCAAGAAGTTTTCAACGATAGGCTTTCAATCCCCCAAGAAGTTTTCAACCGTACCCTTCATCCATGTCTAGCGATAAAAAGGTTGGAATAAACTGATATTTGTGTTTCCTGTTCATCCATGTCTACATGACCTTATGGGCAGGTTAGATGGCAAATAAACATAAATGTGGGCCTAGGAAGGTTTCAAGGGTGGGCATCATTATCCCCACTGTTTTTTGTAATGTAGTCCACTTAAACTTTGGATCGGCCTATTTTTGGTTCATACCCTAACATGATCTTTTAACATCAATGGACAATATGGATATAACACATACCTCATGGTGCAGCCCAAAGAACTTTTCCACGTTAACCCACCATCGAGGGAATCTCGATTAATCAATCCCACTCGTTCGGGGCTAGGAACAAACTTGTGGTTTCCATGCGTTGCCTCTCTCAAGGGCTTTTGGGCTAGTATGGTTGAAAGAGTGTTATGTTTGACCAAATTCGCCACTAGCCAGTTACTTCTTCTTTACCGTTGGCTATATGGCCTATAAAAACATAACGGTAGAGAAGATTTGAAGATTCTCCACCCTATGATTACTCTTTGATTTGCATTTAGAGATTTAGGGTAAGGACTGTGATTACAGAGATAAAAGGTTTTAGGCACCTCACTCCGCCCGTAGAGATGTACGGTCTCTACTTCGCAAAATTCAACTTTCTACGAGTATTAGTTATGGCTCTCGCACTTCAATGATCCGATGATGAGTGTTATAATGTTAAATGCAAGTCAGCACAAGTTTCTGATGGGTAGGATTCAATTATATTGGCAAGTCATAGAGCATACACTTGTACTAAGTAGATGTATGGATATTTATATATGTGATGCAATAATATATGACATAATAACTATCCGACTAAGGTTTCTTATGGGAAGGATCCGATTATATCAGCAAGCCACAGAGCATACGCCCCGGATCGATTAGGTGTAAAATGTGATGTAATGCGGAGTTGATGACTCCATCAAGCAAGGGGGTTGATGAGGGAGTAGATGTTGCACAATGTTAATATTAGAATTGGACGAAATTACTTAGTATTTGGACGGTTGATGGACGATACTGTTAGAAGGATTAGATCAATTAACTTGGATTGGTACTTAGATTGGAACTTGGTTGGTTTGAGAAGCTAGGATTAGGGTTGGACAAAGCCTAAGCTCTCTTCCTCACTTTCACTCTACTTAGTAGACGGATGGGATGATTAAGGCTTTAGAAGCTATGGCCTTGGTGGATGATTATTGTTGTTGAAATGAGAAGGAGAGGGGGATATTTATAGCCCCCAACCCGATTTTTTAGTAATTCCCGACAAGTCTAGGAGTTAATCAAGAGTGAATGGTTGAGATTCCATATCACCACATGACACAATCCAGATGGTTAGATGGCTTAGTAAAAGAATGATTCTGGGTTCAAATAAGGGACAAGGAGATAACTCTGCATTTTTTAGCATGTAGACGTTACAAATGGAGGTCCGACACTCTTGGGGTGCTCCCTGCTAAAACAAGGGTTTGCCACATCATGGGTGGCGGTCAAACCACCACCCAAGGTAGAGTTTTCCCCCTATTTTGGCAAGGGTTCCCCCACATGTACGAGGGACCTTTAGCTATTGTGATGTTCATCTATTGTCTGAACTGTGAATATTTGTTGGGCTTATGTGCTTGGACTTTAGGCTTGGTTTAAGGCTTGTATAAGGGTTGGGTTGACTTGGTGAGTTGGCTAGGTTTTAAGTCAGCGAGTGAACTTGGAACGACTTAGTGAGTTGACTTAGTGGGTTAACTTGGTTGAACCAGGTTTCGGAGGTTCTAGGATTTGGGTTTCTAGAGTTCTACAATTTGGGATCTTGTTTTAGGTTTAGGGTTTAGGTCAAGCATAGGGTTGGATTTAGATTAAGACTAGGGTTTAGATCAAGATTAGAATCCATCAAGATGGTCCATTTCATCAACTTGTCAACCTAGAGTAGGGTGTCTATAGCAAGGCAGATCCAAGACTTAGATGAACCACAGAATGGGAATCAAACTCTTACATTTTAAAACTTTTGAAGGCCTATAGAAGTTTTGCATCAAGCTGATATTCATTATTTACATTTGTCCAAGTTTATGTGAGTTTATGAATAGGTTGGATGGTAAATAAACATTACGATGAGCCCTAAAAAAGTTTTGAGCCCTATGGTGTGGTTCACTTGAGCCCTGGCTCAGTTTTGAGCCTATATTCTATTCAAATCTGGAACCTTTGCTTGTCACAAGCAGAAAAATCCTGCTTTCCTGCATTTGATTGGTCCATATCACCACTGACATTGTTAGCACTGCTACATTAAATGCAACGTGTGATGATGTGGTTCAATTAGATTGCAACAAGCATGATTTTTTTGCTTATGGTTGCAAAGGATCCGAATTCTATTCTAAAATGATGGAGCAAATGGATAGACGGTGGTGCAAATAAAATTCAAACATCACGGGGGCAAGATGCGGATTAGCTACTGAATCCTACAGTAGCCAATCTAGCCACTAAAGTGATGTTACCAAGTTCTGTGGGCCCTACCATGATGTATGTATTGAATCCATACCGTCCATCCATTTGGATAGATCATTTTAGAGCATGAGACAAAGAATGGGGCAGATCCAAAGCTCAAGTGGACTACACCAAAGAAAACAGTGGGGATAGCGATGACCACCATTGAAACCTTCCCAAGGCCACCATGATGTTTATTTGAGATACAACTTGTTTATAAGTTAACACAGGCACAAAAAAAGGAAAAAACAAAAACAAATATCAGCGCTTGATCAAAAACTTTCGTGTCCCAAGAAATTTATAATGGTAGGTATTCAACCCCCACTTTTTTCTACAGTGGGATCCACTTGAGCTTTGGATCTAACTCGTTCAGTGACTTGTGCCCTATAATAATCTCTTCAAATGGATGGACGGTGTGGATACAACACATACATCATGGTAGGGTCTACAAAACATGATCCCGTGACTTCAATAGCCAGCTCGCTACTGTCAGGTTCAGTAGGTAATACGCGTCCCACGATGGCCGTTGAGAGCCCGGTCCGTTCCTAGCTTGATACGGACGCCGCATGACCTAATCCGCGTTCTCACCGAGCTCTGGGCTACGCAGATTTCCTGGTAAAGCATTTCGCACGAAGTTGCTGTGCAAGGATTCTGGGTGGGGCCTACCTCCATATTTGTTACAAATCTGCTCTGTTCATCCGTGTTTTTAAATCATTTTAGGATAAGAGAGAAAATAAGAGGTGGATCCAAAACACAAGTGGGCCACACGAGAGCAAAAATTGAGAAAAGAAATACTTTACCGTTGAAACCTTTGAGCTCCATCTTAATGTTTATATGCCATCCAAACCTTTTATAAAGTCATTACCACTTAGTGAAGTGAAAATAAAACAAATTTAGCCTGACACAAAGCTTATATGGCCATAAGAATATTTCAATGGTTATCACTGAATACCTATTGTTTCCTTTCATGTGGCCCACTTGGGTTTTGGATTCACTTAATTTTTGCTCTCGTGTTTAAAATAAGCTCGGAAAACGGATGAACGAGATAGATTTCAAACATAGAAGTGGCCCTACAGAGCATCCTGCACTTCTTGCGCAAGGCTTTGGCAGAAAATCCGCGTCCGAGCTCTGAAAGCTCCTCTTTATCCGCGAAATAAATTTTAACAGTGATAATTATTGTTTCACTGTTACTTGTGATGTGGTCCACTTGGATATGACTCATTTTAGGACTAATTGTCTAAAATAATCACGTCAAATGAATGAACGGTGTGGATCTAATAAATAAATCTTTGTGGGGCTATGTAACTTTGATCTCCTTTGAACCGTTGGTATATGCGCTCGTCTTCCGACGACAGAGCACACACCAGGCATGTCGGTGATGTGCAGTACACCAGCCAATCCGCTTCCGTGCTACCGCAAGCAAACCACTTCCAAAAGGTAAAAGGGTGGTGAGCTGGTTACTACGGATTCATGCCCATAAATAGTAGCAGAGAGGCATTCATGAGATTTCCCCTCCGCCCTCCATTCTACACAAGTTATATGGGTGGTGATCCTCAATCCATTCTCCATTCATCCTCTCTTACTGCTATCTACCAATCTAAGAAGCCTTGCCTTGGATACTGTTCTTCTTCTTCTTCTTCTTCTTCTTCTTCTTCCCATTGTTCCCTCCGCTCTCTGTCCTGTTTCCATTTCTACTCCCATTCTCTATCTCCAAAACCCCAATATACAAACACCCATTTCCCCAATCAATGCACCTTTCCTTACAGTGAGAGAGTGAGAGATTCTTAGAAGGAGAAACAACTGCAAAAATCCAAGAGGGTCCAAACAAAAGAAACCCCCTCCCACAAAAATAAACCAAAAACAAGGAAAACCCAGTTCCTACACTCAAATACAGAGAAAGATGGATATGTTTTTCTCTAAAATCTTCAGCTTGGTTTTCCTTGCTATTTTGGGAGGTAAGAGACCCATTTGTTCTTCCCCCTTTCTATCATTACTGTTATTCAGTGTTTTTTTTTTTTTTTTCAACTGTCTTGTATCATTACACATGTTTGGTCATGACACATGCACTTATGGTATCTCACATTTCATTGCATTTTATGAATAATACCAAATCTGTAAATGTTTTCTTTTTTTCTTTTTTCTTTTTTTTTTTTAATCAATGCATTTGGGGTTTATCTAGGAAATTATAAAAAGAAAAGAAAGAGAAATAACCAGATTGTTCATTTGGTGTCTAGGTGCAATAATATTTTATTTTTCTTTTGGTTATTATGATATTTACACCTAGTTCTTTTGATTTTCATACACCCATTTTTACATATTGGGAATTGAAATAGTTACGATATTGTAGTGTTTTTCCCTTTTTCTTGAAAGATAACACTACCAGGGATTGAACCCTGGATCCCTCTCACACACTACACACTCTCTATCTACTCATCTAATGAGTGGGTGACACTGTTTTTTCCAAATTGACAATTGAATGTGAGAAAATCAAAAGGTTTTTTAGTCTAAATTGTGGCTGTTGCTTCTTGTTTCTGGTTAAAAGCTGCATTTGGGTGTCTTGAGATTGCAATTGGAAAGAAATTACTTCTGCCTACAACTGATAGCCCACTGTTTTAGCACCCCTTAGATGAAACCGGCAAAATTGCCGGTTTGGCAGAAAACTAACAGCTTGCTCTACGTGGAATTCGCTTTCTGTGTTTTTCCAAACGTGCCGCATTTCAAATGCAGGGCCGTCACAAAACGTGTCCTGTGTGCATGTGAATGTTATTTTAGAAATTCCAGATGCAGCCATATCATTGCCATGTGATCTCCATACTGAGATTTATAGAATTTTCTATTTTATTGAATAATTGCAGATCACATGGTGCAGACTGTGATTGCATTTTGGAATAATTCTGTTTTACTGAGTTGTCTGGCATAGGATTCCATGGCACCCATTTGCATTTGTAATTGATTTTCTTTTTTTTTTCCCAATTCATAGATCACATGAGGCAGATTCTGACAGCAGATTCTGATCACATTTGAAAATTTCGCTTTCTTCGGTTGGCTCTTGTAGGTGTTTCAAGCGCTACATTCACATTTACAAACAAGTGTGATTACAGTGTTTGGCCTGGAATTCTATCTAATGCTGGAAGCCCGAAACTCGAAAGCACTGGCTTCGAGCTTTCGAGGGGCAGCAGCCGATCATTCCTAGCGCCAACGGGTTGGTCTGGCAGATTCTGGGGCAGGACAGGGTGCAATTTCGATTCCTCAGGTCAGGGTAGCTGTGTCACAGGTGATTGTGGATCTGGGCAAGTCGAATGCAATGGCGCGGGGGCAGCCCCACCTGCCACTCTTGCAGAATTCACCCTCGGTGGGTCGGGCGGTCAGGATTTCTACGATGTTAGCCTTGTCGATGGGTACAATATTCAGATGGTGATTCAGGGGAGTGGTGGTTCTGGTTCTTGTGGTATGACTGGGTGTGTTGTTGATCTGAACCAGCGATGCCCAGCTGAGCTCAGGGTGGGAGATGGCCAGGGTTGCCGGAGTGCATGTGAGGCATTTGCAAAGCCTGAATTTTGTTGTAGTGGAGAATATGCGACGCCAAACACATGTCGGCCGTCGGTGTATTCGGAGATGTTCAAGTCAGCATGCCCGAGATCATATAGCTACGCCTACGATGATGCTACGAGTACATTTACGTGTTCGGGAGCGGATTATGAGATTACATTCTGTCCTTCTGGACCCAGGTATGGAAGAGGATGTAATTTTTTTTACATTGTATCTTAAATTGTGTTTGTTTTGAGGTTTTTCTTGAGGGAAGTTGGTTGGGTTTTTTTTTTTTTCTATCCTATTGATGGTTAGAATTGTTTTATTTCATTTTAAATTTGGTTGAAAATGTCCCTTTTGTATTTATTTATCTTTTTGTGAATTGGGTTTTATTTTCCTTTCCAAAAAAGCTAGAGGAAAAAAAATTGGGTCTTGTTTTTCCTTTTTTTTTTTTTTTAATATACAACTTTGATTTTTCTTTTTTTCTTTTTTATCATTTTGGGCTTTAAGCTTTCCTTTATTTTTTTTCTGGGTGTTTTTGTTCCAGAAATTTCTGGGTTGCACCTCTCCCTCTCTCTCTCAGAGTAATTGAGTTGGCCCCAACTGAATTTCCTTGAGATTTTCTTTTTCTATAGACATTTTGAGTATACCACTTCTCCTTTTTGTCATTTTTTTACAGTGTATTTTAGATCTGTGTTTGTTTTCAGGTATTTCTTGAGGGATTTTTTTTTTTTTTTTAATATCCAATTGATGATTAGAGTTGTTTGATTATATTGAAAATATGGTTGAAAATATCCTTTTGTATTTATTTGTCTTTTTTGTGAATTGGGTTTTATTTTGCTTATCAAAAAACTAGAAAGAAAGAAAGAACTTGGTTATACATACACAACTTTGATTTTTCTTTTTTCTTTTTTTTTCTTTTCTTTTTTTTCTTTTTTTTTTCAGGGTGTTCTTGTTCTAGATTTTTATAGGTTACGCCTCTCTCTCTCTGGGGGTAAATCAGTTGGCCCCAACTGAATTTCCTTGAGATTTTCTTTTTCTATAGACATTTTGAGGTGAATTATTGCATAGTGACTTTTCTTCAGTGTACCACTTCTCCTTTTATGGGAAACTGGGTTTTGTTGAATTCCTTTATCAGTTACAGAAACCTCAAAAGAAGAGAAGAAACAATAAAAAAGAAGAAGAAAAAAAAAAGATTCTTCTTCCAGATTTCTTCAATCTCTCCTTTATTATTTTCTTCTTATTACTCTTTTCTTGGATCTCAGTTAAGTTGTTTTTCATTTTCTTTACAGTCAGAAATCCTCCAAAGATTCTCCACAAACACCAGGAACAGTGCCAGCGTCAGGCTCAGGCTCAGGCTCAGGCTCAGGCTCAGGCTCAGCAGGGGTGATGCTGGCAGATGACTCATGGTTAGCCAGCTTAGCAACAGGAGATGCAAGGAGGAGGGCCCCCTTAGCCCATGAAACTACATTCATTGCTACTATTATCATGTTGGCCTTCCTTCTATTGTAGCCTTTATCTCTTTCAATGCCCCTTTAATGTGTTGAGTCAGGCTCAGAGCAGCACTTTAATGGTTTAGCAACCCCTGGCGGCCTCCCTCTCTCTCCCCCCTTTTTTTTCCTTGCAAATCCATTTTGAGATTTAGATAACAGTAGTCTTATGTATGTATGTATGTTAGTTTGTTGATGTGGAGATAAGCAAATGCACCAGAAAGGGAAAAAAAAAAAAACTCTTGGGATGATTGGGTTTGTTGCTTGAATGTCAATCTGAGGTTTTAGACGGTTGGTGCCTGGTGGGCCTTTAGAACACTTTGCTGCCACAGCAAGTATGGTAGTTGTTTGCCATGAGATGGAACTTGTAATGAGGATTTCTGTTATCATTATGGATGGGCCCTTTTTTGACATAGCGATATTGATCGATGTATGCTGATTGCTTGAAGACCAAGTATGTGTTCCACCCGTTCGGCATGAGTTGGAAAATGAGGCAGATCCAAAGCTCAAGCAGACCACATCACAGGAATCAGTGGGGATTGAATGCCTACCTTTGAAACCCGTTTCCTTCATCCAAGTCTGTATGATCTCTGTATGATCTTATGAACGTGTTGGATGGCAAATAAACATCATGGTTCAATGGTGGGTGTCACTATCCAACTGCTTCCTATGGTGTGGTTCACTTGGGCTTTGGATCTGCCTCATTTTTCAGGTCATGCTGTAAAATGATCTGGCAAAATGGGATGGACGGCATGGATAAAACACATAAATCACGATGGGCCCACAATGTCAGATAGCCCTGGTGACCGGGTCTCCAAGTAATCCGTCATTGTCCTTAAAAAGGATGGAACTTCTATCAACCAGTGAGTGTGGTGGGTAGGTGAAAGTAGTAGGACCAAAGCAACTGATTTTGCCTAGTCCGGGACATTTCACATGCAACTCTTTAGGAGGAAATGTACTATCCCTGACCAAGGAAAACAGCTTTTGGAGCAGGACCCACTATTGGGCGATACAGACCATTCATCTAGTGGACCTCAATGTGGATAAACCTCACCCCATGATCCTGACCATGTTGTTGGTGGCTACTAATCATTCTAGCTAATTGCAAGATAACACCCACTATTGTTTATATGAGATAAACCCATAGATGCATTGTATGCTGAACTTTCACACAGCCTCATCTTTACAGCATCAAGATCATCTGAACCATACAAAAACAAATTGCACCAATAAGATCATCTGGGGTGAAAATCAGGCTGCTCCATTAATCAAGCAGACCACGGGTTAGAAATAAAAGGGCAGCCAATGATCTCACTTAATGCACAGCTATCTGCCTGATTTGAAGGCAGGTGATCTGCTTGTGGCCCATCTTTCGCACGGATGGAATGTCCTACATGTTATGTGACCTGTTGCCAGAATAGATAGGGATTGTAAGTTAAAAGTTCACATACATGTACAATGCTTGTTTGGGTCATTGCTCATGGATTAATATTACTACTATGATGGGAACTTGGCTCCTCTTGAGAACAAAAAAGTATAATTTTTTTTTTCTTTTGGACATCTTCACATGATTGGCAGTACAAACAAAAGCAAAAAGTGACTTATTGTGGAGTTTTTGTCTAAAACCCTATGATGGATACTTTGAAAGATGGCCCATTTATTCAACTCTCAAGATTTCATATTCCTTTAAAATCTAAAGTGAAATGATCAATGTATGTAATTTAAATCTAAAGGCAATTGAACAAACAAAAGTGAAGATGCTGATAGAGGAGAAAAATAGCAACATCCAAGCGGCCGTCCACTCAATTTGACTTTTCGAATGGCGCGATCAAGCAGGCCGGTGATAACGGGATGTGGGTCCCACCAAGAAAAGAACTTTCATTGATGATGTCTCAAACCAATATCATCCCTCCTAAAAAAATGCACATACCAGTGGGAATTTTAATAATGCATCTCCACAGAAGATGGGATAAAAGTATCAAAAATGCCTGTGCAAGTTGCTTCAAAAGCTATAAGATTTCCTATTTTGGTGGGGTTTGTGAGGTGAATGACTCTCCCATGCCAATTCCTGTGGGGCCCACCATCCAAATATTAGAAACAGATAAATCATCTCAGGGTAAAGATAATAACATTACCAAATAAGGCTTTTCTAAAGGAATAAAGCACAGAAAACATGTAAAATGTCAAGGAAAAAAAAAACTTGCTATTACAGTAATAATGCCCATTGTTCTTTTAATGGGTTTTGTCTTTCTTTTCTCATTTTTAAATTGATCTCACCTAACTTTCCATTATAAATGTTACTATGGCCCATCCATAATGGTTGTAACATCCATACACCCGTGATTATAGGTAATATGGACCCTACGTTACTGTTACAACCCGTCAACGTGGCTAATATAGAAACCAATATTCTCCTTGATAGGCCCACTGCGGACGGAACGTCACCAGATCAAATCCCACTGGTTTACAGTATGGACCGACATCACCCGTCGTAAAAAATCAAGAAAAAATTCTGCTTTGGATCACCAGCCAAAACATGGAACGGATAGGCACAGCTAGAACACTGAGTGACCCATTTCCTGATTTCCTAGTATTGGAGTGTCTTAGTAACAAGTTACTACTGTGACAAATCATATACTGTGGACTTGGCATACACGGACTCCAATCCAGACCATCCAACTGTACGCCGCATAGTGGATGGAACAGAATCCAAATATCATACCTCATGGACAATCAGATTTCGCCCATCCATTTGGACCAATGACAAATTTATGACTGTCCATTCCAATGGCGACCAATTTCATAGTCAGATCCTCTTATCAATGTGATTTTTGGGCTATGTTCATCCATCCTTTATGCCCTACAACTTGGATCGACTCGTTATTTAATAATTAAGTTGAGAAACGATTAGAGATAATAATGTTAAAAAATGGTGAATTTATTCAATATAATGGTAACGACGCCGCCTGTCCTCTGTTCAAATCATCTTCCTAGCATTGACTTTTTCGTGTCATATATATATATATATATATATATATATATATATATATATATATTAGTCCAATCAGTGAGTGACTTGGTTCAAATCGGTTAGGTTGATTCCACCGAGTTGGCGGGTAGACTCAATGAGTTTCAACAATTTGGAGCTGAGTAGGTGATGCAGGACATGAAAAATTAGATACTATGTATAAAATTTTAAGCTTTAGATCATAATAATTTAGAAACAATCACAATAATTCCACATCCCACATAAGGTCAAGCATTCAATAAGGGGAATCTATGAGAGTCCAAGCCTACACATGTTAGCGCTGAATCAATTAAAAATTATAAACCAAACAATACTCAAAGGATAGTAGATTCACCCACCCATGCGAAGGATTATTTCTTAATCCAATGGATTCTCACATTTCAAATCAGGAAAACTTAGGGTTTCAGAAGTATAATAGAACTTAGAGATTTGAGATAATCTATGGTTAGAGTCATGAAAACAAGGCAAAAGAGGAGTGAAATAGAGACGAGAATGAACCTATGATCAGCCTGTACGTGTGGACAGCAAACCGGCCTGACGCACGTGCGTGGATAGCGGCCCGCACGTGTGTGGGGCCACGAATCTGGAATAGGCCAGTAAGAGCCGACCATAGGCCACCTTCCCTCCAAATTTTAGGCCAAACGGATGATCGATTTGAACACGGTACTCTGCCGAAGCTTCAGCCCTCATGTAAGGCTAAATTCTGAAAATTTGTTATAGGAGAAAGATTAGCTGCAAACGTGGGTGGATTTGATGAGGGGATGGCTATAGGAGATGAGGAATATAGACGGTAGGAGATAAAGGCGATTTGAGATGGGTGTGGCTTTGCACCACGGTAGTTAGCCCTTCGAAGAAAGGATGGTTTCAAACCCAATTAAGTTTCCACAACTCGGGGAATTAGAGAAGCAGAAAAATATAAAATTTTATTGATCATCTTCAATGAAAAATCCCTACAAGGGGTTGCCTATTTATAAGAAAAACATATATCTCAAAAGTCGCGCCATGTGTGCATACTATTACTTAAAGACACAGTAATAAAAAATAACAACTAATCAATACAATCTAAATTGTTCATGATGTTCCTAATAACCGTAATAAACAAAACTCAAAGTCCTAAGTTACCTATGGTAGTAGGCCACGATCATGAGAGCCACATGATGATCGGGTCCACCTCAAGGAACCAAAACAGTCCTCTAACTAGGAGGCCCTCCATGGATGTTGTCATCGATCCAGATCGAATGTGAAGCCCTCCTCCTTGCGTATGTGCATAAGGAGGGTGTGCGCGTGCGCAAGATGTCCCCAACTCTCCTCGGTTGCGAAGATTTCGCCACTGACAAAACAAAACTCCTGAACCACTTCAAGATGTCATGATCAAATCTCTGAAGCTCCTCCTCATTGAGCCACGTACTGTCTGAAGCTAGGCATGACTTCCACTTGACCACGAACTTTTGAAATCCGCCGTCTGACGTCGATATTATCTGATGATCCAAAATATCATCTATCTCCTCTCTGGGTGTGGGAAGGGTATGTATAGGAGGTAGAGGTTGGGAAGATGAGTCGGGAGAGGGCGATGGATCAAGGGAAAGGTCTGGGAAATCAGGATGGTTAGGTGACAAGGTGGACAATATATCAGTGGTCCCCTGAAATGTAACTAGATCCTCCACATTGAATGTAGAACTAATTCTCATGGAAGGTAGAAGATCTACTAGATACGCATTGAGACCGTTTTGTTTTATAATTTTGAATGGTCCAGCACTATGCGCGTGTAATTTACGAACGGCTCTCTAAGGGTACCGCTCTGGCCTGATGCGGATCATCACAGAGTCCCCTACATTGAATTCCTTAAATCGTTTATATTGGTTAGCAGAAATTTTGTAATGTTCATTACTAGTATTGATCTTTAGCCTGATTTGTTGATGCAATGAATGAATATGATGTGCAAAGGACTCTACAGACTCTGATGGCCTATGGGACAGGGACATAGGGACAAGAATAGGCTTCCTAGGCTTATAATCAGTAACGACTTCAAAAGGACTTAAACCTGTGGATCTATTGACAGAACTATTAAATACAAACTCGGCGATAGGTAGTGCAGTATCCCACATCCTAGTGTGCTCCCCCACTAAACACCTGAGCAAATTTTTCAGACTCCTATTGACTACCTCATATAGGTTTGGTAGAGTCGCCATAGGGACTAAATCAATGGTGTGTTGTATATCCCTCATAGGGGGAAGCTCATTCTGTAGTTCATCGGAAAAGACATCACAAAACTCATCCACTACCGGAATGGCCTCAGTAGGTAACTCTACACTAGCCCCTAGTGCACTTTTTCTAGCTACAAGGGCATACACAATCGAGTCCAACTCAGTCTCTCGATCAAAGTATTTGGTATTTAGAATATGGAGAGGCTTAGACTTGGACTTTGATTCCTCAACCAACCTCAAGTGATAAGAGAAATAGAGGTATTTTTCCTTAAGAGTTTCTTTCATTTCTCCCCAATGGGCTATTGGGGGTTCCCTTAAGCTCTCTTTCTTTCGCTCCACAATAGCCCAAAACCTCTTTGCTTGGCCCACTAGCTTCATCTTGGCAAATCGGACTTGACGAGCATCCGACATATCGTACCACTCAAAATAGTGATTCATATCCACCGACCAATATAGAAAAGCTTTAGGGCCTAAGTGGCCATTAAACGTAGGAGCCTCTACTCTAACTCCCTAGAGGAGTTGCAAATCTAGATCATAATGTCCCTTGCGAGGTGGGTGCATGGGTGCGGGCCCATGTCTATTTCTTTGGCCACCATCATTCCCTTGTCTATCCTCCTGACCACCTGCCTGAGATTGGGCATCTTCCCCAATGGCGAGGTTTGCCCGGGCGGAGGTCTCTAGTTAGGTAACGCGTACATTAAGTTGATCCTAGCGTTGGTCAATATGTTGTTCCAAGCGCCTACCTAAAGACTCAAACTGTCGGGTTATGTTGTCCATTGACTCTTGTAATTGCTCCATGTTTAGTGCAGGGTGCAACCCAAAACCGCGACCAATACGTGTATGCATACAACTACCTACTCAACTCAAAGCTCCTCTAATGCAACTATATACGTCTAAATGGGACTAAATGCTCCTATATGATTTTATATGAGGGAAACTACGCAACACTCCTAAAATTCCAACAACATAACTGTCGAAACAGTTTGTTAACAGAAAATTCAACAATGAAAATTGGGGAATTTCTGACAATAGAAAATTCGATAATCTATGTTGTGAATGATGGGTCCTAAACAGCCCTATATGATGAAATTTAATGCAAACTAAACACGAGTAGACTAAACCCTAAACATACAATCCCATATGAAAAACCTAAGCTCTGATACCAAATTTGATGTAAGACATGAAAATTAGATATGATGTGCAAGATTTCGGGCTTTAGATCATAATAATTTAGAAACAATCACAATAATTCAACATCCCACATAAAGTCAAGCATTCAACAAGGAAAATCTATGAGGGTCCAAGCCTACACATGTTAGGGCTGAATCAATTAAAAATTATATACCAAACAATGCTCAAAGGATAGTAGATTCATCCACACATGCAAACGATTATTTCCTAATCCAATGGATTCTCACGTTTCAATTCGGAAAAACCTAGAGTTTTAAAAGTAGAATAGAACTTGAGGACTATGGTTAAGGTTATGGAAACAAGGCGAAAGAGGAGTGAAATAAAGACGAGAGAGAACCTGTGATCAGCCTACACGTGTGGACAGCAAACCGGCCTGACACACGTGCGTGGATGGAAGCCCGCACATGTGTGAGGCCTACGAATCCGAAATCTGCCAAGTAGGGCCTAGTTGGCCAAGGATGGGCCACCTTCCTTCCAAATTTCAAGCCAAACGGATGATCGATTTGAACACGGTGCTCTGCCAAAGTTTCAGCCCTCCTGCAGGGCCAGATTCTGAAAATCTGCTGTAAGGGAAAGATTAGCTGCAAATGTGCGTGGATTTGATGAGGGGATGGCTGTAAGAGATGAGGAATATGAAGGGTAGGAGATGGAGGCGATTTAGGATGGGTGTGGCTTCGCATCACAGTAGTTAGCCCTTCGAAGAAGGGAGGGTTTCGCACCCAATTAGGTTTTCACAGCTCAGAGAATTAGAGAAGCAGGAAAACACAGAATTTTATTAATCATATTCAATGAGAAAAAAAAAAACCCTAAAAGGGGTTGCCTATTTATAAAAAAAACATATACCCCAAAAGCCACGCCATGTGCGTATATTATTACATTTTTTTTAGCTACACATACTATTACTTAAAGACGAAGTAATAAAAAATAACAACTAATCAATACAATCTAAACCGTTCGTGATGTTCCTAATAACGGTAAGCAAAACTCAAAGTCCTAGATCACCTAAGGTGGTGGGCCACGATCATGAGATCCAATGATGGGATCCACACAATGATCGGGTCCACCCCAAGGAACCAAAACACAGTCCTCTAACTAGGAAGCCCTCCATGGATGTCGTCATCGATCCAGATCGAAGGTGGGGCCCTCCTCCTTGCGTACGTGCATAAGGGGGGCGTGCGTGTGCGGGAGATGTCCCCTTCAGTAGGCTCACCAGTGATTTAGATAATGACGTGCCTAAGTTTCGAGTTCAGTCATTGGTCATAGAACTACAAATTATACCAAGTTGTAGGATAGGTGCACTGTAGTCTATATTATATGAAAACCAAAGATATGGTGACCGTCAATCACAGCAACAAATCTCCTCTCTGTCAAGCAATTAGTCAGTCAATGGATTACGATTTTATTCCATGAGATGTGTTAGCATATCAATGAAATCAACAGACCGTCTACCAGATTCTGCAATCAATTCTAATTAAAATTACATAAGTTTTAAGAGCCATCGGATTTGCTCTTGTAAGATTCCAGTGCATCATCATCTCGGTGGACAGCCATTGTTTACTAAAGTGTAGCTACTCAAAAGCTTTATTTATGTAGTATTCCATGCCAAAGTGAAAACAGGAATCTTGTGCTGTGTCAAAAGCTGGCGTGCACTGAGCTAATGTTAAATTAGAAAAAGCAATCAATGCATGAATAAGATCAATCATGAATAGTCACTATAATCTTATTTTTCAGATGATAAACCCTGATGAGTAGGCAGCCCACTCATCCATGTACTCGAAAGCAATGTCTAAACATGTGTAGAATATGGGAATATTGTATCTGGATCCCACTAATATACATTGCAGAAAGGAAGTATCTACAGCTATGTATCTGTATTTGCAATCTAAACTGTGATGAAAAAGTCAGGATTCACTATGAAAAGTGCTATAGAGATTCATGAAATTGGAGAGGTAATTCACGGTGCATGTGCCAATGCGGAACAAGTCTGTGAGATCCAAGCCACTCATTGGTGGGGTATATCTGAACATGCCCTGGCTAAAATTCAGGCTAGTCCACTCATCAGATGGTACAAACGTATATGTGAAAAATGGATGGTTAGGAAAAGGATGGCCAATAATCTTTTCCTTTATGCAGTATACGCGCATCACCCACCTGATGAGCATACCTTCTTGATTTTGGGAGGAAAGTTCATGGTGGCCCCCACCATGTGAGAGGCCTGAATCCCTCACACGTGTGCCATGTGTTCTAAGAACCATTTCAATCTATTGCATGAATCGCCTCAGCATTCACCTATAAAAGAAAAGGAAGGTGATAAGAATGGAGACCCATGAATAAGCTAGCCAAGACAGTTCAAGGCCTGCTTGTGAAGACTTGAACGAGATTGTGTTGAGAACAACAATATAATAGTAGAGCCTTACAAAGTCAACCTGTACCCGTTCAAGAGGAATCTGAGCCCTGCATCAGATGGGCCCCAATGTGAAAGACCTGGCACAAGAATCTGGCTGGTCATTTCATCAGTGAACCATGTATGTATGAGACAGTGATGATCAAGAAAATGGAGAGTTCACATTCAATGTACGTGTGTGGCCCACTTGATGAGTTGTCCTAACCAATTTGGCCATGTCACCTACACAGAGTGCTCCACACAGTGCACAGATCGGATGTCTTGCAAATGTGGCCCTGTGTAAAAATTGTAGTGGGCTTAGCAACACTAATAACAAGAACAATTAATGCCTACTTCGACCATGCCCACAAAATTACATTTCTAGAAACTGCATCCAAAGAAAGACGTCTGAAAATGTTTGACTTACGGGATGGCAAAAGCAGATTCCATATATTCAGAAGGTGACTCTGACCAGTAAAGGGTAGCAGTGATCAGCATCATAGTTGGGCCAGGAAGAATCGTCACCACTTAGGTACTTCAGATGAAGCTCCCATACTCTGGTGTTGTAGTTGTCAATCACACGGAAACGCAATCCAATTTCTTCAATTTTCTCTAGAAATTTTTCAAGCGAATCACCCCTTTTTGGGCTGAAAAATAGGGCCTCAGAAGTGTCCGAATGCTTTAGCAAGGATTTGACAGTAAGTGCAAGGCTTTCATGAAATTCCTTGAAGAAAGTGCTGTTGAGAAGAAATATAGTCAGAGATTTGCAAGAGAATTTGTAGTATATGGATATGCATTGCTGGGCATGATTACTATTACAGTACCATCTCTTTTCCTAAGTGATGTAAACAACGTTGAGAAAAACCCCAACAATTTCTTTAGGCTTTAACCTGAGATAAATCATGATAGTATTCTCATCAACCGCTACAATGGGATCAGCAGCTCAGATTTTTTCCATTCTACAGCCACCTCTCCACGTGCAGGCAAACTGGTCAACGTGTGCCCACACAGACAATATGCAAGGCATTCATCAGGTAGGCACCAGAATGTAGAAGCCATGGCTAAGAAAATAAGGCTGGTTCACAGATCATGCAGGCCGGGCTAAGCAGAAACAAATATATGGTTTGAGAAAACTTTTGCCCAATGGTCCACAATCAAGATACGCTTTTAGGTTACCCGATGATTGGACCAACCAGACTTTTGGGCCAGGGAATCTACTTGATGGTCCCAACTGATGAAAAGCTTGAATCCTTCACACATTGATGTGTGTGCCTGCATGGAGAGATGGTGCATTTAGAATTAGTAAGACCATAGTTCAAAAACCAGAAAACTCGACTCGACTTGACGTTCAGCTGGGTTGGGACCTGAAGACTTACTCTATCGACTGGATGTTTAATTAAGCTTTTAGATTAATAATACATGTTTGCAATATTATGACCAATGTTTTAAATAGTCACATATAGCCTACGCTACAGGCTAGCTACAAGCTATGTAGTTTACACCACACTTTATTTTTCACTAAAAATTAAAATTAATTAATGATTTAATGATTTGTTACATTTTGCTATTTTCAATAAACACTAGTTGATGTTTTCACTTATTACAATAAAATAATACAATAGCAAAATACTAAATCAGCTCCATTCAAGGTACTCTGTATCGGTAACAATGATTGTAACAGTCACCACCATTACCGATACGGGTATCGACCGTAACAGCCGATATGAGGGCGTAATGGTTGAATTTTCTTCTTCTTCTTCTTCTTTTTTGCCTAAAAAATTCTGAAGAAACTAAAATAATGTAAATATTTCAAATGTGCATTCATTTTTTGTTTTGAACATTTTATGGTAACATAATGGTCTACTCTTTGGTGAGAGAGTTGAATCAAGCTGTCTAGTGAATTTATGAACATGGTTATATGTCTTAAATGTCTACACATCACAATCAAGCATTAGAGCTAGAAATTGAAGAGAGAGAGAAAGAAAGAGGCAAAAATACCTCTTTTTCTATTTTTTTGAAACAAATGGCCCCTAGAGCTTTGGTTCGCCCAAATCGCTTCAATCTACTGTTTTAATCCTAAAAACTATAGTGAGAGTGATCGAATCCTGCTATAAAATAATTTAGAAAAGTTTTTGGAATGAGAGAGGTGAAAAAAATGAGGAAAATAAATTTAAATAGGAAAAAATGGCATTTTTTTTACCACTACAGTGGTAACGGCCGTTATGCCTACAATGGCCGTTACGGTCCCAAAAAATCAATATGCTCTGTTTCACCCCCGTATCGTGTAATGGTCACGATTGTTACTGATACGTATCGGCCGTTACGCCTATATCGTAATGGATACGGAACACCTTTGTTCCATTGCTATTTTTTATCTTCATACTTAATCTTTGCTTATTTTTCCAATCATTTTAGGATGTGTTGGGTTGCACACTTGCACCAAATATCATGAAATTTCATGATATTTTGCAGTTTCCATGATATTTTGTGAAACCAGACAACCTTAATTAAAAATCTAGAAATAATGTGTAGCTTACATTACACACTACGTAGCTTACACCTCATGCTTCAGAGGGCTAATGCCACACAAGATTTGTTATTTAAAACATTGATTATGATTATGAAAACATCGATTACTTTGTCATAGAAAACAGCAAATGGCGGAGTGGGATTGATGTGCATACCTCACCAACGATGTCAGGCATTCAAGTCTCACTTTTCCACTTTGTATTTTTTTTTTTTAATAAAATGGCATTCGCTCAGCAACTCAGTTTGAGTCATGCCGAGTATGTCAAGTCAACCGAGTTGGCGAGCCAACAAGACGAGTCTTGTCAAATCAGAACAGCGTCTTGCTCGACAGGGAGCTTCTTAGTGACTTGGCTTGAAATCCCATCAAATCGAGTTGACCCAGATGAGGTTCGAGTCAAGTTATCGAATTTTAGAACTACGAGCAAAATTATTGGGACAATTTGTGAGAAATTAAAGTTCCTCAACAACTTCTAATCCCTTTATTTGTTTCAAGATGAACTGAACCAAAGGAAAATGAAAAAGAAAAACACATCTGAAGCATATTATCTAACACTTGAAATTCATTTCAAAAGTAAATATAGGTACCAGTCACTTGCAACGATGATATCAAAGGTGTTCAACATTTGTGAGACTTGTCCCTGATTCCAATGTAATGTCATAGGCTTCACTTCTGTATGACCGAAAAGTTCGGTATTGGCATGGATGCTACGCTGAATGTCTGAATGTTAAGGACTTCAGAAGGGAATTCAAAAAGAATAACCAGAGCAGAAAATAATAGAAGTTGAAAATAAACATCAACTCTATATTCAGCCATAAGATCACATGCAATTTGAGAAGCAACCTTTCAGAGAGAAAAATAAAAAATAAAAAATCATTACTTGTTTTCTACGGTATTTAACTCTATTCACCTGCATGCACAATTCATCTAAATAAACAAAATGTTTAAAACCTTCAACAGAGCAGACATTTATGCATGGTCGAGATCTATTCAATAAAAGAGAGATCTACTAGTGAAATATATTGAGCTCTCAAGAGGATTATGTGTGCATGTGTGTGATAAATTGATAATTATGAGTGTAGCATTCAGGCCACATATCACACGTGTGTACTAAAGGTGTGAGATGGGCCACAACTGACACATGAGTAAATATCCAGCTCTAAAAGGGGATCCAATATGACTGGCGCCCACACAACCAATCTGATGCTATTTTCAGTAGTAAATAATCATACAATGATATTTTTAGCGATACGGATACAGCCAGTTGGAGATATTCTGGGTCTCTTTATAGCAAGCTGAGAGGGTTGTGATTGTATTAAAATCAATTACATGGATACAATTGCATTAGAGCTGAAAGATCTAGAATGTACTAGAGGATTGTCCATGGCCTTTATAAAGGGCTACAGTCCCTTGTTTGCTTGATTGCTCAATCGTGTGGCCTAGCCATGAGAATTTGAGCGCAAAATTGGTATCTGCACATTCAAATCGATTTCTGTCACAGTTATACTGCCTCAATAGTATATGCTAAACCCTTCGGGGTTGAGTATCTATTTGCCTAATAATGGGTGACCACAGAGATGATCTACTCAAATGTCAAGGTGTACCATTCTATTATATGACAAGATTAGGGAGATGGTTGTCATTGGATTATTTCATAGTTTATTAGGATTAGGTTTCTAAAACAGATTAAAATTGAGATTCCTAATTGTGTTAGGGAGATAATGGATGTCCACAGGGACAATCTACTCAAATGTCAAGGTGTACCATTCTATTATATGACAAGATTAGGGAGATAGTTATCATTGGATTATTTCATAGTTTATTTGGATTAGGTTTCTAAAATGGGTTAAAATTGAGATTCCTAATTGGGTTATGACTATTGTTCCTAAGAATCTAGTCATAGTTGCACTGGGGCTGATAGAAGTGCTTTTTTTTTTTTTAAAAGTAAAAATTTAATGCTTTTGGGAGTTCCCTGTGGGAAATCCTTTTAGGACGTTTACTCCATGAAAGCCTTATGGAAGGCGATGTAGATCTCTAGATTTCTCAACACAATCATCCTAGGTGGTCATGTGAAACCCTCCTGTGAGTACCTTGGCAGGAAATGAGGAGCAAACTGAAAGAGCAATCCCTGGCCCTTGACTATGAGTCACATTCAAAGAACTTATCCCATTACGTGAAGGAAAAGTGAGGTGTCAGAGAATATGCTACAAGCTATAGCCCATTGCTACAATGGTCTATGAGGAGATATTAAAAGGAAGATGATGATTGTTTGACCTCACAACGTGGATGGGGCTTCCAAGAGCAGATTAAGAAGGCAGTCACTGGGCGCAACACTTTGACAGCCAGGGGCATTCAACACAATAATCCAATCCCACTCCAAACAGTTGCACCTAACATACTTTCACAGCACAAGTTACGTGAATGGTTACGACATTCCTGCAACAAACAGCGGCAGCAATCAGCGTACCATTTCCACCACATGAAATAATGATCCCAAAGGAAATGGTGACATCACAAAGAAACAGTAGCAATGATTCTTGTTAAAGTGAGGTAAAAGTCACTTCACAGTTGTATGCCCTCCAAGAATATCAACTATTGCAAAGAGAATTCCATTGTGGAAGAGCTAGAAGAAGAATCACACAAAAAAGGAGAGTGCGAGTTCGATGTGGGAAGCATATTTCAAAATGTTGTCAATTAACAGTGGGTAGGAAGAGAAGTGGGAGTGCAAGTCCGAAGCATGATTGGAAAGCGGGAACAACACCTGGTTAGAAGGATTCTGCAACTAAGCTCCCAAAGAGAACTAAGTTTGATGTTTTATTCTAATAGGGATTTTTTTTGTGTTCAACGCCACGTATACATAGCCATACATATAGAGTGGGATGGAATACATGATTGAATAAAGTGAATTCTTTTGTTTCCTGAGATTTGAAATATGCCCCAAAAGTGTGACTCTTCTACAACCCAAAAGTTGAGACCACACCTATTTGTCTCTTTTGCCCATCTTCTCTTTCTCTATTTTCTACTCCAATTTAAGTATATATTAAATTTCTAACAGTTAAAGGTAGGGTTGTGCTCATATAATTGGTGTAATTGAACTCAATTCCATCTAGTTGGAACATCACATGGTTATGATGATGATGATGATGATCCCACCAAGAATGCACCAAAGAACTTTACAAGTCGTTTCTAGGGTTGCCAATGGGCAGGGCTGGCCCGCCTCGGGCCAGGCTTGGGTTCGAGTACTAGGCCCGAGGGCTGGGCTCAGCCTTAAAACTTGAGCCTGTTTCTCAAGCGGTTTGGGCTCAGGCCTAGCAATTCAAAAGCCCATTAGCCCAATCAAAATTTAAAATAAAATTTTCCAGGATCAACGGGATGGGCTTGGATAGAGCTTGGTCTAGCCCTAACCTGGGCCATTGACACCCCTAGTCATTTGGCAAACCTGTTTTAGATGTATTTGGGGGTAAATAGATTCCTCGTGGCTACTTTTTTATGTTTGGCATTGTATTTTTAGAGGTAAATGGAATAGAAGGTATTTGAAATACAAAGTTTTGGTCTGTTTTGAAATCTCACATTTTTGTTATGATTCCGGTCTAAATAGAGTTAAATGCCTTTTTTTTTACCCCCATTTTAAAGGCGGGAGAGTCACTCAATTGACAAAGGTGTTACTAGGCTACTAATCCGCTATACACATGGTACACTGATGATACCCCAAAACAATCCAATTATCCGCTACAACACTAAAATTACATCAGTAGAATGATCCGAACTGTCCAAACATTAGCCATCTAAATAGGTGGTTAAAAAATGTTGATGAGTCACTCATTTGTGATCCTTAAGTTTGTGGTCCCCAAGGCTTCAAATTTTGTCATTTTTTGCCAAAGAATATATTTCGATGGGCTTATTACAATCAGTGTTTTAAGTATCGACGATATCAGCCAATATATCCCATGATACATCTTGTATCCCACATGTGCGATACGAAATGCACAAGTAGTGGGATATATCCCACATGTTCGATCCGGTGAACATTTTCGAATTTTTATCCTTTTTTTGTAAATCAAGTTAAATCAGTGTCTAATTGTTACAAATCCATGATTTTTCATGTTTTGCATAAAAAATCATGGATCAGGAGCTTCAATTTCAAGATTTGGAGAGATGGCCCAAGTTGCAAAAAATTGAAAAAAAAAAATCAAAATTTCCCAATTTCTCGAAAATCGGTTGCAATCTTTGTGTCCAAACATAAAATCAAACATGTATGTAACCTGATCTAGTGATTCTTCTTTTGCTTTTGAATGTATTGCTTGTGTTTCCACACTTCTTCTTACATTTATAAATTATATGAATAAACTTTGAATATACTTATCAATTCATTAAGACAGCACATAGATTAGGAGCTCATACAAAGAAAACCTATTATGTGCACATGTTTTTAACAATGTTTTGATTTATAAGTGTGTATTGATGTCTTTTTTAACAATCACTAAAGTTTCATTGAAAAATTCAACCAATTTCCCAATGTTTCCCCATGTTTTCAACAACAACGATACATTACGCGATAAAATTGATATATCCCATGCAATATCTGATATGTATCGGTATCCCAAGGGTGCGATATGTAACGCGATGCCGATATTTCGAACACTGATTACAATAATTCTATTAAATATCACATATGTACACTAATTTGGGATATTAAAGCTAATTTAGTTAATCAAATTCAATTTCCTGTGAATATACTAAAACTTCCAATGAATTCCAATTATATGCATCCAAACATAGTTTTTGGATTCCAATGCATTCCAATTACAAGCTGCCAAACACAATTGAGGATTTAAAATCACCTTATTCTAATGTAATTGTGATTTGGATTCCAATGCATTCCAATACAAGCTTCCAAAGTAGCCCTTAAAACTTTCAAATCCCCCAGTAGTCTACATGCCCTTACCATTCTCTATAATCCTCTACACACTATATACAAACCGCATCATCTACAAGAGAGCCAAAAATGGCGAAGTCACTAGAATAGCCTCTTGGAAATGTCTAATCCGTGAATATCTCCCCCACTTATTGTGTTGATGCTCTTGTCGAGGAACCTTTGTCCTTGAGCCTTTTAGTGGCACAATGTACTCAAGTTGCAATATGCATTGCCTCATCTTGCTTGAACCATCGATCAACTACAAGGACGAGACCGACCCAACCTCAACCTTCCGGTTGTGCTCTACAAAGACCATGTATGGGAGCCTCATCCACAATGCAAAACAACTCAAGAACATTAGAATTTTTGTCACTTTGTTTGGGAAGTCATGCGCAAGATGATTTTCAAGTTGTCCAACATAATGGTGGGGAGAATTGCCTTGTCAACCACCCACCTATGAGTAGCTCCACATCCATTGCCGCACCATGAATGGGTTTAGCTTTTAAGGCGACCGCCTTGATCCTACCTAAGTCCACCAATGTTAGACCCATTCCTTTTTGCCTCCTCATAGAAGACGAAGGTATGAGTTACACCCGTGTCCACCATCGCTTGCATGGCTTCACATTTACATATACGTATATGTACATTAGTTCTCATTCAAGTGGCTTGGGGTGCGTTCCAAATCCTAATCCTTGGATAGAGTTCAAGGGCTTCCCTTTGTGGACACTACCTAGCCCTATGATCGCCATCACAAATGAAGCAACTTGAACTCCTCCCCTAGCTCTTGTGCCTACCCCTTCATAGCATTAAGGACTTATCGAACCCAAATATAATGCCATATTCCCTTCATCCTCTTTTTATTTGGCTTTGCTACAAGAGTCATGAGGGTCTGTCTGTTGGAGCACTCCCTAGCTAGATGAGGCCCATTGTAAAAAAAGCATTTTATCTCTTGTGGCTTGGACAATGTCCCATTTGTCATTGCCACTTAGTGGCTTGCAAGATCCATCATTGCGGTCGAGTCTTCCTTGTCATGACCATCCCAAGGAGATCTTGACTTTCACAAGTCACTCCTTGTGATCTCTATCAATAATTCTGCTACTTGGCTGTCATAAGGTCATGCATGCCCTGTCGTTGCAATTCCTACCAAGCCAAATGTTGTACTCCAAAGAAACTGAAGAGTAGTTCCTTTTGGGCATGTTGGGAGTATTTAGTGTAAGAATTGAGAATTCCTTGACATACTCGCAAATGGAACCTATATGCTTCAACTGCTTCAAATTCCACCACACCAAATACAAAACATTCTCGAGGTAGAATTGCTTCTTAACCTTCCTTTTGAAGTCCTCCCAAGGATCAATATTACATATACATCACTCCATGTCTAAATGATACCCCCACCGCAGTAGAGTTGCTATGTCAATGGGGTACATCACCACAATCCACACCAACAAATGAACTCAAAATAATGCTCCAACTGCCATAGCAGGTTGTCCAGTTCCCTAGCATCCCTAGATCCATTAAACATCCTAGGGGAAGCATCCAACCTAGGGTTAGGGATCCATACCTTAGATGCCTCCCCTATAGCCATAATCATGTTGCATAACCCTTTTCCATAGGGCCCAATCACCCCACATCTGCTCAATTTGTTCTCATAGCATGGTGAAGATCTTCAGCATCATAGCCTAGAAGCCTTCCCTCTCTCAATGTTGAGTGTCAACCAGCTTGTTGAAGACGCCCAATATCTCCCCTTTAGGTTCCTTGAGCCTTCTCTCAAGGCCTTCCATGTCACTGCCCCTCAACTCAAACCATTCTTGCCCAGCACCCACGATAATATCCAACTGTGCAAGTCATGTCTCCATAGCCACCATCACATCACAAGACTTCTCCTTCCTATGCATGTTGCAACCATCACCATCATTCCCACGAACCACTTTGTTGTTCGGTTACCACAGACAGCATCGTCTCTCTTATCCCACAAGCAGTCATGAACCCCTTCATAACCTTGTTTTATACTACTTGTCATGGCATAAGTGCTTCCCCAACCATGCTACATTCCACTCACAACCCCTTTGTGGGTGGATCAGCCAACCATCTAAGTATTTGTTACATTAACTTGAGAAACAAGAGAGCACACAAGAGAGACTTGAAGGAAGAAGGCATGAATTGCCCTAGAACTCAAGAATGCTTATAGCTTTTGAGATCCTCCCAAATGAAGACCCCTCCCCCATATAAAGGCTTGGGAACCTTCTAGCTACTTTACATCAATGGCTAGGACGAAGCCATGCGGCGATCACCCAATAGATAAGAATACTCTAGAAACCTTCTAGAAAATTCTACATCACTCTCTTTACAAGAACCCACCAGAAAACGTTAGACACTTCCAGAGATCTTTGTACTAGTTGACATGCTTCTACCATTCTCCAAAATTCTCTATAGTTCTTACACTTTATGTCCAAACCTTTTGATCTACAAGAAGAACCAAAATTGGCCAAGCCACTAGAATAGTCTCTTGGGAGGGTCCAGTACATAAATGTGGCTAACAAAAATACTAAAGCAAATAAGCCCTAAGGAGCCTTTTATAGTTGTCATAAGTTCAGCGGAGATTATTTCATTTTACAGAAAGAGAAGGCATCTTGTACTATTCTATTTGGCAAAGGACTTACTGAAAGAAGTTACTAAACTGCAATTACTCAGTGGTCATTGTCTCTATGTTTCTTGACAAAGAAGTTCCATTTTCTAATGGTGCCCTTATCAGAACAGGCTAACAAACAAATTAAAGCAGTCATGTGAAAGACGTCAGTACATTAAACATTCTCTGTCAAGATTCATCCAAATAACATCATGTCTTCTTTATCCATGATTTTAAAAACAATCCTGAAAAAGTAAAAACGGTTTTTCTAACAGTTATGTCAGCATAAAATATTTAGTACCATCTCATCTCTTTAGTTAGGAAATATACCATGTTCGCCTGAATTGCTGACATTTTAATTAGGGCAAGCACTCCATAAAGGTGGTTCGCACCTTCTATTGATCCTTACCATTCATCTGGTTGACCCCACCAAGGGTGAGTGTTGCACAAAATTCCACCACGGAAAAATCCTTGCTGTCCAAATTGACCTGCAAATAGATGGTTTAAAAGAAAATATTATGCACCCAGATGGCTGTATCTAACAGCAAAAATTCCACTCATCAGATGGCTGGAAATTCTCGATAGAGGATATTATGCACCCAGCACCCATATTCTTGGGACCCACCAGCAGATTAGTGAAAGGTGGGCCCAAGCTATACAAAATGATTGGCCCAAATGAAACACTATAATTTGATCCAAAAATTTTATAATGCCCAAATTAACACATAGCATCACATAATTGAAAGGATACAATCAACAACTTGAGGATTCCCATCAGATATTACAACCTCAACGGCATCTGTATTTGTTGCAATAGTTAACCCAGCTAATCCATACCCTGATCCAAGTTCAAGGACTCTTTTTGACCTGGATGAAATTGAAAAGCACCACATTCAACAATTAAACATTGAATAGAATGTATTAGCGATACAGTCCTCTCAAGGAAAAGCAGGAACCAAAGATAAAAGATAAAAGCACACTTTCAACATTCACCAGCAGAAACATGTTCATCAAGACTGAAAACGATGAGTTTAAAATAAAATATAATAAACCTGAACATGTCTGCATGAGTCAGGCAAAAATAGGCAAGGACATCCTCTGACGGCCAACGACCTGCATGCCAAAAGAAAGTTATATTCAAAGAATATGTAATTCAGTTCTAAGTTTCACGAATGTCATATAGTGCAAGGTAATTTACAACGAGGAATCTGCGCGCGCGCGCGCACACACACACACACACATATATATATATATCAACAAGGAATCATATGATCCTTGAGCAGAGGAGATGAACAGGATATTCAGGATTTCAATTTGTACAAGCTGGAGCTGCAGAACACATGGTTTAGTGATCCAACCTTCTGTTGTAATTGCAACTTGGGTTCCTATCAACCCAAACCCAATTGACCCAACCTGATTCAGGTTGGGCCAGGTCTTCAAGGTCCTTGGTTGGGTTCAGGTTGGAAAATGCCAAACCAATTTGAGTACAGGTTGAATTCAGGTTGAGAAACTTCAGGTCGGGTTAGGTCAGTTGGAAATAATCACATGTACGGGGATCAGGTTGAGGTCTGGTTGGGTCGGGTTGGGTTGAGCACAGAGGAATTTGGGTTGGGCACCTCAGGCTGGAATTCGGGTTGGGTCAGGTTGCGGTTTGGGTCTTCTCGAGGTCAGGTTGTGCTCAGCTTGATGCTCAACCTGACCAAACCAGGCCAAGTTGCAACTCACCACGGATGGATTATATGCAGAAAATTTCCTCAATAGGACAATCCTAACCTAAACTAGCATCCTGCAAATAGATGGTTAATAGGAGATGCAACAATAGTTCACAATCAACTAGAAACAGCCCAAGGTCGGTGCCAAGGAACTTCTGATGTAGCCTTGGTATGAGACTTTTCAGGGCATGGTCTATCCTTAATGGGACCCAAAGACCAATGGTCTAAATGACTACACCATGGATACTACTTCTACAAACTGAAAACCTTACCATACTAAGCATACCCTTTGCTCGAGGATCCTATAATTACTCATAGCAGTTCATGATGCAGGGGCATCTTGGTGTGATTCCGATGATGCACCGTATCTCAACACTGGGGTGGAGTGGCCTACGAGGTGGGGTCTGTGAGATACAAAATGGCCAACAGGTGGGGCCCACTGTGAGACCGTGCGATTCAGGGACCCATGCGAAGCAAGGGTTGCCCACAGGGAGGTCTCGCCTGGGTTTGTCTAAGAGGGTCTATATATAGGGATAAATCAATCCTTCCCCATCAGCCTAGAGCTTTTGGTGCACTGATCGGTTGTCCACAATCAAAAATGATATTAGAGCGGGACCCCAGTGTTCGATTCTCCTCCTGTGTGGGTGGATGATGCAGAGTCATCTTGGTATGATTCCAAGGATGCACCGTATTTCCATACCGGGTTGAGTTGGCCACCCACATCTTGGTATGATTCCAAAGATGCACCGTATCTCCACGCTGGGGTGAGATGGCCCACATGGTGGGGTTTGTGAGATGCAGAATTGCCACAAGGTGGGGCCCAATATGGGACCGTGCAATTTGGGAACCCGTGCAAAGGGATAAACCAGTCCTTCCCCATCAGCTCTGGAGCTTCTTTTTTTAGCTATGGAGCTTTTGATGCACTGATTGGTTATTTGCTGTCAGTTCAGGGTGAAGCCAAAGACATCTGAAACGATGGTATTATACAACTTGCAGGAATGACATCTATTCCAACAGAGGTGATTGAATGTCGCCATAAACTAGCCAAACATACTGTTTGAAAAGTGAGATCTCAAAGCAAGAACAATACATTTATTACAAGATTCTAGCAACCATACAACATACTCTAAGTGAATCTCCTACACAAATTTCATATCATTCATATCATCCATCTCGACTTGGCATGGTAATAAAAGAATAAAGGGACCTAGAGCTTGGAAGCAATAATAACAGTATAAGCACAGCCTTCGCATATTGCATAAACACAATACAAAAATCTTCCATGAGTATTACTTACAAACAAGCCCTGTGTTGTCAATGTCATATATGCTACAAATCTCAAAATCATTGAGGTTGACATGGTTCTCTCCTCTTTGGCTGCAAAGAAATACCAATGTAATTAGAAACTAATTGCAAGCAAAATATGTTCAGTTACTGTCTATACGAGACATTAAGTTGTAACTTGTAAGTAGGCATTTTTTGCATACAATGTTTACTTTTCACAGGGATCACTTACCTAACCAAAGTACCATTATGAATTAGTAACTGACACACTTGTACCAAGACAAACAAACTGCTATGTTGGTACTAAGATAAATATTCATGAACCTTATCCAAGAAGTTAAACATGCACATAACCATCATCATCCTCGCCACCATCATCATCATCCACACTAACACCATCAGCATAATTGCATTTCATCATCTTAGCCCTTCCAGCAATTTGGGATTCGCTTTTATATTGTACATATGCAGAAGTTTTAAATTTGACTACCCACCACCACCAGACGTGAACCCTCCTCTTTAACTAGGCTATTGAAACCGACCCTGCAGAGGCCCAAATTGACACTGCTCACATGCCAACATAGTCCCACCCAGCACTGACTACTGGCCAAACTATTACAGCCACACCCAAGGGCGAGCGAGCAAACTAGGGGCATGGAGGGGTAGCTGTAAGGCAAACTGTTAAGCAAGCACCCACCACATCAAAGGTCATGCACAAGTGGTTGGTTTACACAAAGTAGTGGGGAAACCACCAATGCATGATTACCAACACCACTCGCATGCCAACAAGGTAGCACCCCACTTGCACTTTAGTGTAATTACTGTATGCTACCACAAAAGGAAATTTTGAGAACAGTTGATGCCGTAAAGCACGCAATGCTAGACTAGTCCTTAATCAACTCAATTAAAAAAGCAGTGGAATCAGCCATTGACTCACTAAGTTTCTAATAAATACTTGAAACAAAAGATATTTTGAGACCAAAAATGGTCCTGATCAATGTTTCAAATATTTGCGATATGATCGATAATATCGTCGACATTATCAATATTGACAGGTTAGCAACACCGAAACTGCAAGCATTTCAAAATTTTCCAAATATCACCAATATTTTCGATAATAGTTGGTGATATTATCAATACGAATGATATTTTGAAAAGAATCTCTTAGGGCCTATTTGGGTTCATGGAAAGAAAAGGAAAGTAAACATCGTTTCCTATGAAACTCACTTTTTGTTGTTTGTCAAGCCTTTCTTTGTGGTAATTTGCGAGAAACACCATTTTTCACTTTCCATGTTTGAAAATAAACGAAGTTATGTCCCCACTTCCACTCCTAAGAAAGGCATTTTCCCATGATAGAAGGAAAACGGGTTTCTTAAGGGTTAAGCCTAAATGTGCCACCATCCATCTTCAATTGCCTCACATGTTCCACATATGCCAAATGAGACATTGTCCATCGTTGGTTATGCCCACACGTGCCACTATGCCACATGTGCCACCCATTATTCAGAGTATCCCCGATATTATCCGTATCTCCAGCTCGGAGATACCGATGAATTGGCAAAGATACCAATAATACTAGTAGTATCAGAAATTCCAGGTATCGGCGATATATCGTTGAGTATTGCCAATGTATCTCCAATATTTTCAACTATGTAAATTTCAGGCGTCACTTGAATTGCCAATATTTTCGACTGCATAAATTCCAGGTATTGCTTCTATTGGCGATATTTCAATAATATCACCAATGTATCGATATTGCCAAAATTTTGTTTACTAAAAAATTTCATTTCAATTTTTTTATGGGCGCATGGTTGTATGATGAAATGCATGTTTGTATGTGTGTATATGTATGCATGCATGGATGGATGGATAGATCATGAATGGTACCTACATTTGTATTATATAGATCATGAATGGTACCTACATTTGTATTATATAGATCATGAATGGATGCATGTTTGAGTTCATTGACTTTTACATGTCCTAGTTATTATATAGTACCTGCATTTGTATTATATAAACTCATTTTTGTTACTATTAGACTGATCTGTTATGATAGCACATGCTTTTAGGCTGCCATTAAATGGAAACTTATTATGTATGCATTCTTTTTGCAATTTTTTAATTCCTAAATATGCAAATATATATATATATATATATATATATATATATATATATATATATAGCATCTCCTAAAGTTTCACTAAAAAATTCCATTGTTTTCCCCATGTTTCCCCGCATTTCCAATTCTAATAGTATTGTTTTAGTATCCACAGCCAACGAAATTTGTAGTGATACTGATAACTCGAACATTGGTGCCACCGTCCATCTTCTCTTGCACCCCACATGTAAAGCGTCCCACATGTGCTAATGTGCCACCTGTGTCACCATCCATCTCTTGTGCCCCACATGTGCTAGTGCCACATGTACCACTGTTCATCTTATCTTGAGCGTTACATGTGCAAAGCACTCCACATGCCAATGTGCCACATGTGTCACATGTGCGATCATCTATCTTCAATCACTTTAAATATGGCCAATGTGCCAATGGTGCCATTATGCACAAGTGCAGCCATCTAGCTTCAAGTGCCCACATGCCAAATGTGCCAATGCATGTCTCATGCCACATGTCCCACCGTGTATAGCTTCAAGCACCTCATATGTACCACGTGCCACATATTGGCTTCAAGTGCGCACATATGCTATGCATGCCACATGTGCCACTATCCATCTTCAAGCATCCCATATGTTCTATATATGCTAATCTGGCCCATGCTAGTGACTACCTACAATTTTTGTTTAAGAAAAAAAAAATTTGCCAAATAACAAATGTGGAAATATATACTAAATTTTTAGGAAAATCCTGTTGAAAAACAAACAAGGAAAATAATGTTTCCTTTCTCACAGTTTCCTGGAAATAAGGATTCCCAAGAAACATTATTTCCTTTCCTATGTTTTCGAGTCAATCCAAGCGGGCCCTTATAAAAGTTCCCTGGAATCAGTGAAACTATCAATAATATCGCCGATACTAGGAAAACATCCGTAAATAGGTGTAAATCCACAAAGAAAAAAAAAAAAATCAGAAACCCAATAAAACTCCCTTTTTTTAGGTGATTTCAATCAATCTTGATTTGTATTAAATTAAAATTTGAATTTGTGGGAGAAATCTTGATTCGAAGTTGAGATGGGTTGGAAGCTGACAAAAAATCCATAGAAACTTCTTCTCCTTCTTTTTTTAAAAATGTTAGCATGGATTGCAATGGAAATTCATGTCTATGCATGATTCTCATGCATTTACATGGATTTGTGGCAAAAAGATCAACATTTTTAAGTGGAAAATGGGGGAAATTGTAGAAATCCTAATTTCTCCGTTTTTATATTTGAAAATGTTTTTACTGTTAATTAATGTGGAAATTTTATACAAGAATGAGTATTGGCAGATTTATTAATTGACTATAAATTTTATATATTTATTTTATGCTCTCTTTTTTTTTTCACAACATTTCGTTTAGGCCCCTATAAAATGGAAATTTATTATATAGTTGTTTTTTACAATATTTTAGTTCCTACACGATAAACATGTGTCTTTTAACATCTCATAAAGTTTCACTAAATAATTCCAACTTTTTCCCTACATCTCCCCAATGTTTCCCTCAGAAGATGATATTTTTCTGAGTTATCGACGATACCAAATACATGTTTCTATATCCCCAGTCATCGATACCTGTAAAGACACCAATACTCTAAACACTAGTCTTGATTAACTCAATTAAGTACAAAGTTTTGAAACATTGCTCTAAAGGATGAGGCACTTAAGGAAAAACAGAAAGCTTAACCAATTAAGAACCATGTAAAGACTCTTCAAAAGAAATTTCCGATAATGTAAAAAACAATTGATAGTCCAGATACTTCTGTATATTTGAAGAGGATATGAGGTAAATTCTAAATAAATAAAACATTGCGAGAAGCAAATATAGCAGAAATAAAAACATGTATGCCATCTTATTCTATCCCACAAACTGGAAGTTATTATAAATTTATAATCATAGCCTTGTCCCAACTATTTGGGTTCAGCTTTACCAATCCCATTTCGTCAATCAATCCTATCTGAAGGCCATATCCCCGTTCATGTCCCTTCTCACCATCCCGATCCAAGTCCTTTCAGGTCTTCCTCTCATCCTCTTTTCAGGCCCTTCAACCCCAATCAATGTTCCCTTCCTCCCGTAGCGTATTTCTAGAATTATTCTACATGACAAAGACACAAGAAAATCCAAGAATAATAAATGTCAAACTTACATCAAAACAAGTCTTGTAGTCCTGCCCATTGGTAACACATAGCACATACAAGCATCTCTATGACCATCCAAATCTTTTACTTTCAGCGAAGTTTCTTCTATTGCAGGCCCATTTAGGACATGGCATGGAATTAGGTTAAAGCCACATGCTGCCTTCCGAGAAATTGACTTTATATCCATTTGAGATATACGATCTGCAAAGCATCTCATATCATTATCAGGATGAGCGCCACATATTTAATTGTAAAGCTGAAGCATGCAGTAGCTTGCAATTAAGAAAAAGCAGATAAAACGAGATACTGTTTAACAAATAACATGTCAAATTAGATATAAAATATGAAAGAATTTCCATGATGACTGTGATATAGAGATTAGTTGACCAGATGAGCATTCCTGAATACAAACACTTAAACAAGCATGCTTTTATGGATTTAGTTCATAGACAATTATATGGTCCTCAACCCAAGGATAGGTAGAGTATATTTAGGTCCATTGTTTATACAAGTCAACCCATGGTTCAAGGTTTGCAGGTTCAGAACCTCTCAAATAGTGGATCCTGTGACTCCCACAGCAATTCATTAACCCACCACCCCATGTACCCCTGAGCATGGCTGTTGAAACCCTCCAAAATCACAAGTTGGGTCTTACATTGGTTGCCCTGAAGGAATCTCTCATCACAATTAAAAAGTAACCCCCTTATCCCTTCTACCATCTCAACAGGCAAGACCATCTTGCTGGCAGAGGAACCTCTGTGACTGGCAACTTGACAATCAGTCTAGGATGGGCCCTTACCATACACACTCACTTGTACGGCCTCCTCTTAAAGTCTGCCCAATTCCAAAGATTGGATCAAAGATGTTGGATGCAAGATCTGGATTTCTACACGAATCGCATCTTTCAAGCCCAATGCAAATGGGTTTGGGAAACCTTTTAGTGTGAATGGCATACCGCTAGAGATGTTTAGGCATTCGAGTATAGATACTTTTTGAAAGATCATTCAAGTATAGATACTGTTTGACACAACATGGAAAGGGCTCCTCCGGTGTCTACATTTTCAGGGGACCCAAATCAGGTGCACAATGCCCGTGAGAACTCAGGCCAATCATCACCCAAGTAGTCCAGTCCATCCACTAAAACTATGAAATTGTATCACCCATAACTCAGAAGATGCACTTGCACCAACAAAATCATCTGATCATCAAGAATCTTGTTGATTCTTTTTAGAGTTGTTTTGCCTTCAAAATCTTCCTTCAAATTCAAAAATTATATATTGATCAACCAAGCCTGTACAACCATTTCCTTTCCAAGATTTGCATATGAAGTCCAAAATGGACATTGAACTAGGCCATGGCTTTATGTCAGATTGACTGTCAGCTTACTATAGACCCACCACCTTGGAAACCCATGTGAGGGCAACCATCACTTGTGTTGGCTCATCTCCCTCAATGGATTGATGATCATCACTTGATCATGGACATAAATGCTTTCGGATGGAATTTTCAATACCGCTTCTCCAGTTTGTGGTACCATCAACAAAAGGGGAAGACAGCTTTGATACCAATTGATAGAACCCTAGGCCATATCAAAAAAAAAAAAGGCCAAAACTCTTATTATTTTTCTTGTTGATTATAGGTCGTAAGACATCTATGCTCTATAACAAAAATATGCTAACCATTGCTAACCCTAATTGAAGACTTAACCACACTAAAACCAAAAGCCTAACCATAAAATTACTTCTCCTAATCAAGCCAACTCACACAATCCACGACTATATATGTCCGGAAATGTATGTAATGGAATTTATATGCGTCACCCAAGTGGGCCAAGCTATGATCAGTTGATCATTGAGCATTGGATAGGAGGGGCAACATGGGATGCACTTCGCGTCAATATCACCATTCCCAGGTGATCACAGCCATACACATGAGGGCCTGAAAAATGGACGGTTAAGATCATTTTAACATTACCATCCATTCCGCATGCCCTTAATATTACAGATCTGATTATCCAATCATGGTCATTTTTGAGTCATCTGCAACCTACAGTCGATTCCTCATATCCAATGGTCATTGTTGATCATAGGTGAACTCACACCATAATAAGTACAAAGAACCGGGATTCTACCACAGCTCCCTGACCATATCGAGATTGTTTTTGTTTCAAATCCATCTTAAAACGAATGTAATCACTTTGGAGCTATCCTCCACACAACCCAACATTGAAATTCCACTTTACTGAAACTAAAATATCACAATATAAACTGTTAGCATCCAAAAGCTGAAAGACTCGTCAAAAGCCTGAAATGGAATCGATAGAATCGAATATTGAGAATTGCAGGAAGAGGGAGTACCTGATCGGGAAGAAGAAAGACGAGGAGAGATGAACGCCCGGCGGAGGATGGCCCACCTCAGAGACGCTGTGGATGGCCCAACGGGAGGTGTATTTTCCATGTTTGCTGTTTTTCGGGCGGTACGGGAAGTGTTTTGCAGCGCTTTGATCTTCCGTGGGGTTGAGGAATGCTTGTTAAGTGCCCGCACGTGGATCCGAGGCACACACGTGTGATACAAGTGCCGCTCATCAGGCCATTTCCACCGATGTCTTGTCTCAGAGATCGAACCAAACCGATCATGCAAGTGGACACACATATTCAAATTTCAAATTATACGAAAGGCTAATTGGACGCGAATTTCCTACAACCGTGTAACCAAAAGCTCTACAGGGCCCACTATGCCATCCACGTCGTTATATCTACTCCGTCCATCCGTCGTTCCAGCTGATGTTAAGGACATGATCCACAGATGAGGCAGATCTAAAACTCAAGTGGGCCATTCCACAAATAGTGGGGATGAAAATGCCCACCATGAAACCTTCCTGGGCCCAGATTTTTATAGCTCATCCAATCCGTTCATACGGTGATTCCCCCTGGGATGAAGGTAAAATACAAATATCAGCTTAATCAAAACTCGTGAGCCCAAGAAGGTTGGGGCAGCGGCATTCAGTGGCATTGAAACTGCTTTATTTTTTTAGCTTACGTGTTAGAGGTATTTATTTTGATCGAAGGTAGCTTGTAAGCGTGGATTGGAGGGTATTCAAAATCTACAATAGGTTTGTTACAATCATTATATCATATCATTGGGATATTAAAGTTGATTTAGTAATTAAATTCAAACTCTTATAAACAAATTTAAAAAATTCAATGCATAAATATTTTTTAACTACAGGGATTTCTAATACAAGTTGCTAAATACGCATGAGGGATTCAGAATCAATTTATTCCCAATCACCTTGATTCAGAATGCTAGTATTTGAAATACAAGCTTCCAATGACAACACGTGTATTTATTTGAATTGGATTTCCATGTGTAAGGAGATTATCGTGTTCTTTCTTTATATTGTTCCACTGTATATTTTTTGTACTGTCGAATATAATATGTATTTCTCATCTTTGAACAAAAGATGCAGCAATTTCCTCTGCATTTGTCCGCCAAAGCAGGAGACAGTATACCTGAATAGCATTGATCATTCTTTTTCATTCAAACGATCATCCATCTCAATTGAAAAGGCAAACATATTTTCAGGATAAACCCTGAATTTCATTTCCTCACTGACATTGATCATTCTTTTGACGTTATCTAATGTGGGATTGCACAATCTTTTCAAGATCTTTTTGTCATTTTTGTGAATCTGATCCAAGATTCCCTTCACCCATTATTATTATTGTTGTTCTCTTACTTTCAGTTCTCTAATTCTAAGTATCCTTTTTTATTAGATGACATATAAAGATCTTTTTATTTTCAGTAGGTGTTTTTATTTTCATGTTTTCATTTCCATTAAATTTTAAAATAAGTAATTTGATGAGGGCCTCCATAAGGAGTGTAAGCTTAATTAAGATATCTAGCAGTTGAGTTAGCAAGATGCCAAAGGCACAATTGTTAATAACACCTACAATTCCTCTCGGGAAGAATTAAGGGCTGCCCATCTAAGATTCTCCACGTCTCTTTCCTAGTTGAGTTAGCCAGGATCCCTCCGTGTTCTGATGTTTTAAATTTTTACTAAATATGTAGGTTCCAATTTATAAGATCCATGTCCAAGTTGATCTCTACCAACACTAGCATGCTAGTTATCCAAAGCCAGCAAACTAACGAGTTCATTTGGGAGCTTGTATGTGAAATACATTGGAATTCTTTAATATATTTATAGGACCTTAAATTTGATTAATTAAATCGGCTTTAATATCCCAAATGTTGGCCAAAAATGAAGGAATCCCGAGCCTCAGGTGGGCCACAAACGCAAGGATCATGAACGAGCAACTCACAACTATCCATTTATATGGCCAATGTTTGAATAGTTCATATCATTCTATTAATGTGATTTTAGTGTTCGAACTGATTAACAGCCCAGCAACATATTTGTGACACCTGTGACCGTCCAGTCTTTAAAAAGAGTCAAAAGGACATTTCACCCCGATTACACCTGAATCACAGTAAAGACTTGATATTTCAACCTCAAAGTACGCGCACCAAACAAGATTTGGGGTGACCTCTATGACAGCTACGGGAAATAGAGTAAGAATATCTTTCCCCTCTAACTCACCTCTCATACAGTAGCTGCACGACAGAGGATTCTATGCTCTGGAACCTCCGCAGCATTGGCAGGCCACATACCAACGGGAGTAGTATCCCGAGTTGCTGTTTCCAAAACCATAGTTCTCTCGCACATCTCAGCTAAACAGTCACAGAAATAAAATATATAGCCACGTGGCTAGAGAGTGACAGAAAGATTTCTCCTAATTTTTTCAATTAAAATCTATGGCTGTGTTAGAAAGTTGATGAAAAATCAGACCAAACAATAACATCTCAGAATGGATAACAGGACAGAAGTAGGACTAGCAAAACTCTTTGATGTAAGTCATAGCTCCCCAACGAAAAGAAAAAGAAAAAGAAAAAAAAAAAGAAAAAAACACTGCATATGACAGTGGGCAACTGACCCAATGTGTAGAACTAAGGTGTAGGGCTTCTATTCCTCTCATGAAATTCAATCAATCAAGTTTTAGGGGGGATGCATTTCTCATGTTACCGAAAACACAGCCCTTAATTCCACGAATGCAGGCTGCTAATCATTTCAACTGTTGATTTTAACAGTTGATTTCCTACATGGCTGCAGACCCACCATATGAGCAGACCAGACCGCAACCTGACTAATAGCCCAACTCTCATGTACATGGGCCAGACCAGTTCACACCTCCTTTCCTAATCAAGCATATATTTTAAAGTGAACAGGAAAGAAAGCTAAAGAGAACCAAAAAAAAGAGCAAACAAATGCATGCTTAGGTAAAAAGGATAATCATTTCAAGATCATCTATGACGCTGTGATCCCACATTCTCCCAACTCATCATTAGTGGTTCCAGTATTTTGCCCATGCTGGACCTTTCAATGTAAAGTGGGCCACACCTTTCTACAGCCATTCCTGACACTTAACTCAAACAGTCGTGTACTAAATATGAGGCAGAATCCCACTGACTACACTACACCAAGCACACATTGATTAGAGACCATCCATTTCCCGTTTTACCACAAACAACGCCATGGCAATCAGGCCTTAAGCTCTCCTATGTGGACTATCAAAATCGATACGAGGTGGGGGACACCCATCTGACAAACTACAACTCATCCTTGGCTGAGTACTCAGCGTCTGCCTCGTCATTGGTAGCCTCATCAGCACCATCTCCCTTGGGAGCTGCTTCCTTGGCATCGGCCTCGACCTCTTCCTCTGCATCATCTTCCTCTTCCACAGCAGCATCCGGGCTGATGTGCAAACTTGCCTTGACTGAGCTATAGATACGAGAAGCAAAATCCTTGGGATCGGGAAGCATGAAACCGCTCTCCATCAGTGCCGTTTGGTAAATCAGATGTGCCGTCTGCTTCACACTCTCCTCCTGCAGCCCAATTTTGTAGTCATATGAATAGCCAAATCGCGAAAGGAAAAAAAGCACAATATGCATACACCAATAAGGAGCCAACTCATTGGTTTCACGCGAATCGCACACTGATCGAGCCATCCATTTTCAAAGTGGTGCTTAAGATTGATCAATGGAAGTGCTTTGGGGATGTGTTTGACCGAGTAATGTCACAAGTGGGAGCCATCTTTTGGTAAGATGAGTGGTGATCTGCGAGTCCCAGTCATGGGATGATACATGCTTCAACAAATCCCATATCAGATTATCCCTGTCCGAACAGTCAATTGCAACTACTGGTCACCAAAATGTGGACCATTGTACCATGTGTTGCCCCAACCAAATCCCTGACAGGAAATCAGGTGTGATGATCAGGACTGTTCATCCGGTGGGCCACCACATGGAGGGGAATATCCCTAAAGAAAGCGGATAAAAGAGCAGGTTAGCCATCTCATTAGGTGGCCCGCACAAGAATGATTAGGTCAAAACAGAATATTGGTCCACATTCAACCAGAAAAACTCACAACCACTGGATGGTCAGAGCAAGTCCAATCACTGCAATGTTCAGCTTATAGCCCAACCACATGAGATGGTCCAACGGATACAGATGGACAAGTCCCAATCAACATGTTTGGGAAGTGTATGATGAAAAGAATGTGCTGTGTATCAGCCCTGCACTTTACTCATGTGCAAGTGATGCGGCATTGGCAACACAGATCCTAAGACATTCAAAGCATTCAGACCAAAACGTACCTGAGGGTCCTTAACGACTCTCTCACGAAGCTCCTTGATGATAGGATGCCTCGGGTTAATCTCAAGCACCCTCTTGCCTCGCATGTATGCCTGTTTGCTAGCATCGGACAGAGTCTGGGACTGCATGATTTTCTCCATGTTTGCGCTCCATCCGTACTTGGACGTCACCACCACACAGGGAGTGTTGTCCAAACGGTTGCTTATCTTCACGGAATCCACATTCTCACTGGCAAGAGCATCTTTCCACCAGTTGGTTAGCTCCTTGAAGGACTCCTTAAGGTCCTTGTTCTTCGACTCCTTTCCAAGTTTCAGGCCCTCTTTTGACACGTTCTGGAATTTCTTGTCTTCGTAGTCCATCAAGTATTGCATCAAGTACTCATCCACTGGATCCGTGAAGAAAATAACCTGCAACAATATAGTGAAAAATAAACAATAAAGGTCTGTCTGATGTCAAGAAAGATAACACAAATAGCAGCAGCTACAGCACATATAGAGATGAAAAGGGGCAAAGATGGCAATTGGTCAGCTTTTAAGAGAACAGGTCATTCAGGTAAGCATTTGGAGTGAACCCCAAATCGACCTTTAGTTGAAACTGAAAGTGCTTAAAATTTTGTAAACCGACTGAGAGTCTGGAGGGAAGGGGAAAATAAAAGAAAAATAAAAACCAAAATGGATAGGTTGTCTGCTTTCGAGTTTTCTGCCTTGAAAATAGTGTTTTGATTGTTTCTGCCCAGCCACATTTCCGGAGATGCTGTGATGCCACTTGAACCTTTCAAATTTTGGTATTGCTTCATTCTTTTTAGCAAAACCAAGTCTTCCTTATGGTAGTCAAAAAGCAGCCTTTCATAAATCTGATACTTATGAAGGACGAGTGTGCCAATCGAAGCCTTTAAAAATGAAGAAATTTTTTTTCCATTCTCATAATTGCAGTTCTTTTGTCATTTTTGGTAAAGATGAGTACAGACTGATCACTTTGGGGTTTGAGTACTTCAACAATCAGAAGCATTTTTTTCATCGTTTAGACTTCCTTTAAAATACAGGTTAGGTTATTCTTTTTTCTTTTTCTTTTTTTCCAGTAAAAAACAAACTACAAGTTATTCAGTTCCCAGGGAAAACAACATCAGTATTTTAGACAAAATATTGGATCATTCTAAAAATTTAGATCCATTTCTTACGCAAAAGGTCAGGCAGACAATGGGTTCACCTAGTTTGCTCAAGAACAAGATATAAATTGGTTGTGTTCCATTGTGTGGCTAGAGCCCATGTCAGAATGTCAGCAATCTTGCAAAAGACTAATTGATCCAAAAATATGGAATCTCCTCAAAAGCATAGTTCTGAATCACACCACTAATACAAACTGCAAGCAACTAAATAAGTATAAAAGTGTAAAGTAATTGTAATCTAATTCAATCAAACCTCATAGTTTTTCTTTGTGAGTCTTTCAAGGAATGGGGATTTTTCCAATTGCTCCTTGCTGGATCCCGTAAGGTAAAATATGTCCTTCTGCCCGGGTTTCATTCTTGAAATGTACTGATCCAATGACGTCAGCTTACCACCAGATTTGGTACTGAAAGATAAACAAAGGTGCCAAGTGAATCATCACTCAGGGGGTTGGGGGTGGGGGTGGGGGCAGGGACAAAGCAAGATGTTACCTTTCAAATCTGAGAAGCTTTGCAAGACGATTTCTGTTACTAGCATCCTCTATGATGCCAAGTTTTATGGACTTGCCAAACTCATTCCAGAACTTTGCATATTGTCCCTTCTTCTCATCATCCTCGCTAGTTTTATCCACGTCTATGACAACATCCATAATTTAAAATTAAAAAGTTAAAATTTAAAAAAAAAAAAAACACAGAGAGAGAAGAAAAAAGGAATAAAGAAATCCAAGTGGTAGTCCCCAGGAAAGAAAGACCATTTAGTAAGAAACACTAAGTACAAATATCTGCATACGCTGGTCAGCAGTTATACCTGTCTTGTCTTTATCATCAGACTCATCAGGATCCTCATCTGCAATGCGACGAATCATATCAAGTGCCTTCCGGATGAGTTTCTTCTTAATTGTCTTCAAACTGTTGTGTTGTTGAAGCATTTCTCGTGAAACGTTAAGAGGCAACGTGTCAGAATCAACAAGACCCTACATAAACCAGGAAAATATATGAGTTTATGGATCCAAAGCTCACTATCACTACTGAACCTAAGCCTGAAATGTGATGGAGCCCTGGCGAATATCTATAGGCTTAATTGCAAGTAATTATCCGAATCTGGTGAAAACCTGATTACCTTTAAAAAGCTCAGGTACTTGGGTAGAAGCTCATCAAATTCATCTGATATGAAGACCCGTCTAACATACAACTTCAAGTTGGACTTGTTGCTGTTGTAGTAACTTTCATAAAGATCTTGAGGAGCCTTAGGAGGCACAAAAAGAACAGCCTTGAACTCTACATCACCTTCAGCAGTAAAATGACTCCAAGCTAATGGCTTTTCATCGCTAAAATCCTGGTCAACAATTTGATAATAACCCTCATGAAGAAACCTTTATCTGAAAGACCCTTGAATAGAACCTAACAGTTCATAAACCTTCTAATGTTACCACAAGGCACAAACATGGATTAAAAATTTTACCTTTGCGAGGGAGTGGTAGAATTTGGTATATTCTTCATCAGTCACCTCCTTTGGACTGCGCAGCCATATGGCTTTCACATCATTCAAAAGTTCCCATTCATTAGTTGTTTCCTTCACTTTCTTTGTCTTCGGCTTTTTCTCAGTATCTTCCTCTTCCGTTTCTTCATCCTCTGAAGAGCTGGTTTCAGCTGTTAGCAATAGAAACAATTTGTGAATAGAAGAGAAACACGAGGAAACCATTTTTTTTTTCAAGTGACTGAAATATATTAGAAAAAGATTTTTTATTTTATTTTTATTTTTTTTTAAGTACAATAGAAAAAGAGGCAAACTCTCGCTGAGATAGCAGGAGAAAACGACCTCCTAAGCTAAACAAAACAAACTAAGAAAAAAAAACTGAACCAGGCCCCAATCTGCTAGGATATGCTGGACTCTCAGGATAGTAGAAACCGGAGAATTGGAGATTCCAAGGAAACATCGCCTGTTTCTTTCTTCCCATACCAACCACCAGACTGCCAACAGACCCATTCTCCGAGATATCGATTTTTGCTTTCCCAAATTAGGACCAAGCCAAGCTTTGATCAGGTCATCGGTGGAGGTGGGGAAACACCATGCAATGTTGAAGGAGCTGAGGAGGGCTGACCAGACTTGGCCTGTGAACGCCCGTGACAGAAACCAACTCTGTTTTTTAAGTATGGCTGGATCCAACCAGTCAGACCCACCCTGATCCTTTTCAGCTTGGGAATCTCTTTTAATAAAGGTATTCAATAACAGTAACAGTGGTTGTACTGTTATGATATGGTCCGTAACAGCCATTATGGCCAATTTATTTTTAAAAGTAAATAAATAACTGTATCAGCCCCCCGTAACAGGCCGTTACAGGCCATTTTTCCCATACTGGCCATTATGGCCCCATAACGTGTAACGCTTCCCACCTAGTAACTGCTTTTAGTACCTTGCTTTTAATCCAGAAGTATTATAATACAAGGACTCGGAAAATCAATCTACAAATAGCATTGGTTGCTAGGAAGTCTGCTTTGCAACTAAATGCCGTTGTTGTGAACCCTATATTGGTTGATATTTCATGTTTTTAAGGTAACAGTTGACCACCTAATTGAACCAAGCTTCTAGTAAGCAAGAGCATTTTGGTGGCCGTTTCGGCTCAAACCAGTCTAGCTAGCCATCAGGTCCCGTCTAGTCCAGGTCTTAAAAACAAGCAGAAATAGTATTATGACCAAGAATTTACAACCAGTAAATGGAGTCATTATAAACCTTACATGTTTCCCCTTCTTCCCCAGATTCATCTTCATCTGCAGGAACCTCTACATCCACTTCGTTGGTTGCCCAAAGATATATGGGGAAGCTGATAAATTCAGAATACTTTTTCACCAACTCCTGCAATCAAACGGATTGTTTTTAAAATTAACAAAAATTGAAACTTGGAGCACTAAATAGATCTCAGCATTATTCCACAACTTGCAGGTCAGATAAAACATCATAAATAAGAGAACGATATTTTTATTATTTTTTATTTTTTTAAGGGTAAAATAGAATGATACCTGAACACTCAAGACATGACATTTGCCAGTGTAAATATGAAGGAACTTCATTCATTGTAAAGTTGCAAGGGCCATATGCTGAAGTAAGTACTTTGAATCTTTTTGGATTGGCATGGATTCTTAATGAATCCATGTATGATTTGACAGCAGGATAGGGAAAAGGGTCATTCACCAATCGTCGCTCAATCTTGTGGGATATGGTGCCATTTGCAGTGCTATGGTGGGCAATTTGCAAAAAAAAAAAAAGGAATGCCCGTATCTTTTAAGCAAGAGAAGCCAAGGCAGAGCTTATTCCAAGAATGAGCCTTTTTATGGTGGTGGGGATGGGCTTCAAATCTCCCAGAATTCAGAGGCATCTCAGTCCCTGATTCCAATGATAACTGGAAGGATCAGTGCCTTCGCATGTCTTGAAGCATTACGTGGTCCCTGGTGCTTCTTGGGTTGAGTGAATGTCATTGCTGTTTTTCAGGTGGGTCTTGTATAGTTTTCATTGCTTTTTTTTTTTCTTTTTTCTTTGTGCGGAGAATGATGGCAGCAGAATCCATTGGTCACGAGGGCATCACCCCAGGTTCGCTATACATGGGGCAACCTCTGCACCTCTTAATTTTGCAAATATTTTTCCTGGTTATTAAAAAAGTTTTATATAGCATAAGAAATTTATACGAGTATATGAGATGATTCCTTTTTCAGGATATGAAAGGCAAAATAACATAGAAACAGCAGTAACTGTAAGATAAATATATGAAATTACAAACAAAAGCCTTACTACAATATACGAGATGCCACCTTAGGGTGCATTTGGGTCAAAATGTCAACGGTTAGATGCCACATTAGAATATATTTCCATGCAAAACTTATAGCCGACTCGTTTCACCTCTTACATTGCACGAATATTAACTTTCGGTAGAAAACATGGGGAAGCAATAGCCAATATAGTGTGGGTTGCAATTTTTGGGCCACCCCAAATGCCTCGCCTTAGTGAACATTGGTGGCCTTGAAACACTTCCCCCTGAAATATGGTCGACTGCATTCCCCAACACACCCATAGTTACAAGTTTCACATTTCCAATTTAGTGGAATGCATTAAGAGGTAGATCCTTGAGAGAGAGAGAGAGAGAGAGAGAGAGAGAGAGTAAAAATGTCTCCTAACTCCTCTCTCTCTCTTTTTTCTTTATAAAAAGGGTACTACATTGATTTCTCATCCCGAATCAGCAATTTTCATTTCCGCTGCCCACTCAAGTCGACATCTAATATCAAGGCTTAGCCAATCTCTTCAAAGTGATTAGCATATGTGACTTGTACAACAAGAGTTATGGAATATAATATAGCACGATGAAGCCATCTCACAGGAGAATACAAAAACATGTAGCGGAGAAACAGCAGTCAAGAATGAGAGTAAGGACAACCATAAAATCAAAATCTCGACTTAGAGATGATGGGGCATATTTAAGATGTGAAGTATGAAGGATCCTAAGTCATGGAAATAGGAAGGGAAAAAAAAAAGGAGGGAAAAGGTTATGAGGTATGAGATGCTCGTTACACTCCTCTAGCTTGACTGTGTCGGACTTCAACTCATGGAGTAAAATTCTCTAGCACATGCAAGCAGTCTGTTTGCCTATTTGCATGCCAATAGGTTGAATGATGAGTTGGGTCCTTACTCATGCCTTAGTGGTAGACTCAGAAGAGTTTCAACATGGGGTCATGGGTTTGAGGTACCCATTGTGGTGAAAAACCAGTGGTGTGAGTGCATGGAGGTGTGTAGGGGTGTGAGTGTGTGTGTGTAAAAAAAAAAAAAAAAAAAAAGGTTGAATGATGAGCTTATTTGCTGGAGAACAGAAAGTGTAATATTATTTTTGATATTTTAATAACAGAAAGTGTAATATGGAGAAACTAAGGTCGAGAATGAGGGAAAGTGACACATATAATCAAACTCTTGACTTAGACAATATAGGACATATAAAGGATGTGAAGGATTTTGAGGTACCATGATGAAAACGACCAAAAAAGATTATGAGTATGTGATATGCTCATCATACTCCTCTCGCTTGACTATGTCAGAAAGTGTAATATGGAGAAACTAAGGTCGAGAATGAGGGCAAGTGACGCATATAATCAAACTCTTGACTTAGACAATATAGGACATATATAGGATGTGAAGGATTTTGAGGTACAATGATGAAAGCAACCAAAAAAGATTATGAGTATGTGATATGCTCATCGTACTCCTCTCGCTCAACTATGTCAGACTACAACTATTGGAGTTGGATTCTCAGTAGTTTTTTTTTTTTTTTTTGGTTAATTAAACTAAAAATGTATGTTGTATATCCCTTAGCTACAATGACACAACCAAAATAGAATTATAAATCACGAAAAGAAACTCTAAAAGATATCCTAACAAACAAACACTCTGTTATCAAATCATAAAAAGACATCTCTAGTTTATCATTTCCTATTACAAGGTTTCCAAGATATGGATTAAGAAAATGATCTATCCAAACATGATAAGCACAACAAGCACCAAAATTCCCTATTTAAAATTGGAATCTATTCTTCATAACCTAGTCCAACTCATATCCCATCAAACCTTGGCATTTCCATCTTAATTAGATTGGCAGCCGAATGGTCAGCTATGATTCGAACACCACCCCTCAGGTTGAAACATTGCAAACTCGATCACTAGTGATCCTTTCATACACCTACATTTTGTTCATCAGTTGTAATGCTCTATCCCTCCACAGTAAACTTCCTGAAATATAGACTAAGGTTTTCAACTACATTGAGGTAAGTGCCTGTTTGATTTTCCATGATACATGTAAATCCCTGGTAAACAAGTAATTATTACTTTTTCACCTGGTTCAATGGTTCAAAAATGGGTGAGTAATTCCACCATGAAAATCGGTCCAAAAGTGTTTACTTAAATCTGTGGGGGCCACCGTAATGTATATGATATATCTGCACCGTCCATCTGTTTTATAAGAACATTTTGGATCATGAACCGAAAAATGAGGCAAATCCAACCTCAAATGGCCCACAAAAAAGGAAACGGTGGCCTTAATCGTCCACCGTTGAAAGTTGTTTCCTTTACTGGGCCCACAATGAGGTTTATTCATCATCTAACCGGTTCTAGGGTCACACAGACATGGATAAGGCAAAACACAAATATCAGCTTGATCCAAAACTTCTAGGGGCCCCAAGAAGTTTTTAACGGAAGGCATTCGATTCCCATTGTTTCCTATGGTGTGGTCCACTTGAGCTTTGGATCTGCCTCATTTTTGGGCTCATGACCTAAATTCAGCTGGCATTACATATGGGCAGTATGGATAAGCCACATACATAACGGTGGGCCCCACATTTATGTTGCAAATTTCTCAATTTTAGTGTTGAAAAAGTAAGTTGTCATTGTCTGCATTGGGAAAGATGCAACAATTACCTAGGTAAATAATTATTACCCATTTACCAGGTAATTACAGTTGAGCAAAAAAATCAAACAGGCCCTAATGATTTTGCTACCTCTAGGATTTCAAACAGTGGTTTGATCTAACATGTCCAGGATTGAGCAATTTCCGCTGTGCTTGCTTTTCTTTCCATTACAATGTTCCTCATGGTCATGTTACCTGTCCTCATAAGTTCCTCTTGGTCATGGAACCTCAAGGATTTAAAACAGTGGTAATGATTTTGCTACCTCTAGGATTTCAAACAGTGGTTTGATCTAACATGTCCAGGACTGAGCAATTTTCGCTGTGCTCGCTTTTCTTTCCATTACAATGTTCCTGCTGGTCATGTTACCTATCCTCTTATGTTCCTCTTGGTCATGGAACCTATCCTCTTCTTCTTCTTTTCTTTTTCTTTCCTTTTTTTGAAGGCACACCTGTCTTCATATTACCGATGTAAAGAGGTCAACCAATGAGTATGCATTCAGTGTTAGTTCAACATTAGTTGCATGGTGCAGCATCAAAAACACCTAGTCATTGCACTATCATCTTTCTTTAGCTGAGAACATAGAGTGGTAAAATGGGAAGCCAGGAATGTTCCTGGCAAATGGATATAAGTGTTCTAATGAAGATGATCAGGTGCCCAAGGTGTTCAGAGAATCTAGTGACTGACAGCATTATAAACTAAATAATAAAGAACAATAAAGAACAATTAATCAAATGTTTGCGATACTCACTTTTAATTTTGCTTCCTCCAAATATTCACTAGCTTCTTCTCTAAGATGCAACCTGATTTCCGTGCCACGCCCAAGAGGTTCATTCCATGTATCTTCAGAAATTGCAAAGGCTCCATCAGCCTTTGACTCCCAAACATACCTAAAAAGAGCCACAAAGAGACATCAAAACAATGCTATCGGAACAAAAAACATGAACACTTAAATAGATTTCACTGCTTACTGTTTGTCATCATTGTGTTTGCTAATGACTTCAACATAGTCGGCAACCAGGTATACAGAGTAAAACCCAACTCCAAATTGCCCAATGAGATTTAGATCACCCCCTGTCTGCATTTTCTCCAGAAAAGCTGTATAAACAACAGAAAGCAATTACATTTTCAGAACACATTTCCTCTGTTCCGGAAAAATAAATGGGGCACAAATTTCTTATAAAAATGCTCAAACATTTTCTACATTAATAATGATTAAAAAAAATACCTGACGTTCCAGATTTTGCTATGGTTCCTAGGTTCTTGATCAGATCTTCCTTCGTCATCCCGATACCTCGGTCACGAATAGAAAGAATTTTCTTCTCCTTGTCCAATTTCATCTGCATTATACAACAAATACAGCAAACTAAAATGTTAAAAAGAGAAACTAACCCACTTCTCAGAATGTTAATATCAAACATCATTCTTATGGTGCGATGTGATGCACTAGCAACTTGAATGCACGTATTGGTCTAATAAAGTGGAAACAACCAAATTGTAAAATCCTTCTGCACAGCTTACTTATATTGAGGGCCTATAAATCACTTTCAAGTTAGAATTGAAAAACACATAGCTCTACTTCCTCATTATAAATATTAGGAAACATCATTGTTCTTAGTCATTTCCAATATCACCTTCACCCAAAATAATTAGTATACTAAAAAATGAGCCATCACTAACCAGGATCTCAAGCTTTGCAGTATCGCCTTCACCCAAAATATCCTTATCCGTAAGCGAAAGAAATCTGATCTTATCCAATGCCTGCCAAACAAACGGAACATGTCACATTAAAACCAGAGGCATCAAAACTCAATAAATAATGTATCGGATAATGAGAGATCTGTTTACATCAGAAGCATTAGAGATGAGTTCCCTCAAAAAAATGTCCTTGTTGCTATAGAGCGAGTTGATGAGTATATCCATCAGCCGTGAAACCTCTGCCTGGAACTCAAATTTCTCTGCATTATTCCGCAGAGATCTTCGAGAGATTGATTCCGCCTCCCTGACCAAAAAAATCATCCCCTCAGTTAGTCATCACTGTCAGAAATCAAAGAGACCATCTGAGACCATCTCCAGAAGCTCCAAGTTGTTCATCAGGTGGGGCCCATCTGTGTATGTGCCATGGACTGAAAAATCAGGCCAGTGTCCGCAGCATGTGGACCAAACGTGAACGGAAAATTGGTTGTAAAAGGAATTATGTACTGCTCGTATACAACTTCTAAATGCCATCAACCTAATAAGCGGACCGGTCTGACTTCTAGGCCAGGGCAGATGCATGGTGGTGCCCATTAGGTGAATGGAAACTTGCTCCAAAAGAGAAACACTTGGACTGAGCTACTTCAGTTTTCATTAAGGCCAGCACTGTACATGTGAAGCCAGTCTTTCAGGATCCAGAACTTTCATCTCATGGCCCCACTGTGGATGAGTGATTGGACCCAAGAATGTCCTCTATTGAACAATCAAAGTCAACTGATCAGCGGATCTCCCTCATTCCATGAGTATTGTCAACAAGTATTACTTACAACAAGGATCCATCTTTAAGTGCTTTAGATTGTTTATCTCATACCTACTTATGGATTAGTGATGGACCAAAAACCTTCCCCATTAAAGAATCCCAGCCATCTGACCATCAGACTTCTTCCCATTGCACACAAGATCATTGGCTACATATTACTTACAATCGTCCATTGATAGGCCAACAAACAGCTAGGGTTCACTTATGGGGGAGTTCTTCACAGTATCACCCATACACAGTGGGGCCAACCAGACTAACAATCAAGATCAACAGCCACCTGATCAGTAATTCTCCAGTTTCATATGGATTGTCTGCTAGTATTACTTAAAACAGGGTACAGGTTTCAGTCATCTAGATGGTTTACATCACAGGTTCCATCATCGACTGAGGATGGACCAAAAATCTCCTCCATCCAATCATAGGATTTCTTCTCGTTGCATATGGGACCACTGGCCATTTGTTACTTTCAATCATTCATTCGTAGGCCAATCAACATGCAGCTGTGATACAACACCCATAGAGAGAGGCCAAAAAGATGAACAATCTAGATCACCAGCCACCTAATTAGTGGATTCTCTTGCAGCTGGTATTACTCACAAGCAAGACCCATCCTTTAGCAATTCAGATCGTTACCTCATGGGCCCCATCATGGATCAGTGATGCACCAAAAACCTCCTCCATAAAAGAATCCCAGCCATCCGATCATCAGCTTCTTCCCATTGCACATGCGGCCAATGGCTAAAGGTTACTTCTAATTGACCATTCGCAAGCCAGTCAAAGGATGGCTAGGATTCACGAACCAGGGAGTTCTTCAGAGCATCATCCATATATAGTGGAGCTAACCAGATGAACAATCTAGATCACTAGCCAACTGATCGGTGGATTTATCTCATTTTATGCAGATTGTCAGCTAGAATTCCATACAAGCAAGGCTCAAGTTTCAGCGATCTAAAATCTACAACGTTTATCTAGTGGGCCCCATCATGGACTGTGGTGGACCAAAAGATCTACTCCATCAAATAATCCCAGCCATCAGATCATTAAACTTCTTCTTGTTGCATATTGAACCCCTGGCTTTATATTACTTCCAATTATCCATTTGCCGGTCAACTAACAGAGATTCACCAACACTGCGAGTACATCACATGATCACCAACCACAGGCCACAGTGAGACCAACCAGATAAACGATCTACACATCATCAAAATGCAAGCCGCACCTATACAGGATTACGGCCCAAAAGCAAACACTGGCAACTCTACCAGCCACTGCTCATATCCTATAAGAGCGAGAGAGAGAGAGAGAGAGAGAGAGAGAGAGAGAGAGAGAGAGAGAGATCCAACTGCTGAGAATTCATCCATCAAAAAACACAAACCTCCTGACGACGTCCGAATCCGTTGATAGACCATTCGGAACAGCACCGCCGACCTTTTCCTCGACCTTTGGCGGATCTACCAATTCCTCCGAATCGTCATTTCCCTCCGCATTCGCGTGCAACTTCCGACCTAATAAAAATTTCAAAAAAAAAAAAAATTTGAGATCCAGTTTTTTTAAGGAGGAGACGATTCTAACAACAATCACCAGATCCAAATGCACTAAAACCCTTGAAAGAAGATCAAAGAAGAAGAAGAAACCCTAGCTTGCCTTGATCTGGAAGGAGAGAGAGCAGTAGCAATAACAGCAGAGCTGCTGGCAGCGTCCACTTCCTCATCTTCCTCACCTCTTTCTTCTTCTTTCTTTCTTCTTTCTGCTTCGATCTTTGCAGAGCGGAGTGTTTATAAAGGGAGGAGCTCTCTGGTTCGTCGCGCAACGAACCAACTCACGGTTCGTAGCAGAGCGGAGTGCTTTTATTTAATAATTTATACTCATAGGCATTTTTTATTGGTGTGGCCCAACTGATGAGTAGCTAGGATTTATTTTTTAAATAGCTGATTTTAATGGTAGAGCCAACCTATTGAAATGGTTGGATCTCATATGTACTTCTTAGATTTGAAGTTAATGCACTGGTGGACCATAACTTCTGATCCAATCGGATGTACTTGAGACGTTCTCCAATTTAAATGATGTATCAATCTATAATTATTTAAAAGCCAGGAGACCGTCCATTACCAAAAGAAAAGAGTAGAATGATCAATGGTTGATATTGCAATCTAGAATATTCAACATTTTCATCATTTAAATATTTTCCTTTAAATATAAACCGTCTCCTTTAATCCATTGCTTTGTATGGCATTGATACATATTCCAATACAGACGATTTTTAGTATATCAACCATCCAAGGTGAGTACGATCGTATGAGTGGTTTGGATCATTTGAAGATGACCATAGATCAACGGCTACAGTCAGGTCGTAAAGAACTAACGATGCCTCCCGATGTATTTGGGACAAATCTCTTGAAATTCAGAAAACTTTGATACAGCAGAGTATAATAAATGATACGCAGGCGCCTAGAAATTGCATACGTGGCATTTTATTAATTGAAATTAAACTGTAAAATTATTTTTCCCTTTTGGATGTATTATGAACCAAAAATTAACTGTATTTGATTATCTGACTGTCGGATTAGTGGAAATTTATTGGACGGTTAGAAATTAAAATATCTAATGGTCTTATTTCCACAAACAAAAGTCCATGAATCAGAGGGTAGGATCATTCCAAAAATCTGATATTAGTGTTTTGACTTTAGGGAAATAGGCTCCGAAATTTAGTCGGTTTAACATGAGTCAATATAGGCAACATTCGCAGTGTCTGAGTGCAGGTGTATCAAGTGTCATACGCTGCCTGAGTATCGTATAACTCCTCCACGAAATTTAACCAATCAGGCCATTTCACGCGGCCGGCACAGTGGCCTCACCGCCCACCGCCCTGAGTGTCTCTCCACGTCATAGGTCCTTAAGCACCCAATAGAAATGCGCCACCTGTCTTTCATTTCTACACGCGGTACTATACAACGGCTTCTCATTTTGTACACGCAGGAACCATATCTCAATGATCCAAACGGTTTATCGTCTCTGTCCCCAAGTGTTATATTCAATATATGAGGGATATAATAAGAATAGATAGACGTATAAATATTTGGTTGAGACAAAGAAAAGATAGCAATGACGAACATTCAATAGAAAGTCCGAATACTCTAAATATAAGATATAAGATATAAAAATTCCGGAATTTCTAAATCATGTATCTGATTTGAGGCCCATCGTTTCAACGGTTTGGATCAGATAATTGTGGGCCTTGATTGTATGAAAACCGTACTTCAAAACTCTCAGCACCAGATTGCATAATTCTTCATTTCTCCACGTCACTGGCGTGGCGAAACCCAATAGAACCTCGCCACTTGTATCCAGCGACATCCTGACCTTCCAGTAGTCCAGTCTGGCGAAATAAATGTATCTTCACCGCACATTTTTTCCACGTCAAGGTCATGGGTCAACTCCTGCCGAAGCGCACTCGTGCAATCGCACTTCCACGCTACTCTCCTCTTACCAGTGCCAACGAGAAGAACGTGAGGTAGATCCAACCCGTTAAAATGTGCGGTCTATCTCATAGATTCCTTGGCCCGGAGATCAAACCGTTCTTCTCTCCTCAAGGAGGCTAATTCACATTAGAATGAAATACTAATGGAAATCAATTAAGAGTAAACATTCAATGTCTATATGAATTCATTTTCGGTTCAACGAATCTAAATAGTGGGCCCCACATGAAGAACGGTTTAGATCTCACACAATTTTCCATCGTAACATGTGTAGCCTCGAGCACATGGAAAACGCATTTCGATAATGCAATTTGTAGTTCTAGGTCAAGGTCACCAGAAACGCGACTTGCGCGTCGCCGGCTCCAAAGACATACCATGATATCCGTTTGAGGCTGATTCTGATTCGTCACGCAACGAATTGGGCATAGTTCATCGCCGTTACAATGGAGATGTGGCTGCGTACTTAAAAATTCTAGACCGTCCATCGGGTGGGTCTTACAAGAAATGCCCATCATAAGAAATCTTGTTTATTAAAAATTATTCCATCTCTCGATTTTCTGCCCTCAAAAGAATGGTTCATATAAGAAGTAATGGTTGGCCTGGATTCGCAGGATTGACGATGCGAGTATTTTTCAACGAACAATTCGAAAGTGAACTCGAGCGAGTGCACATTGCTGCAGGATGCCCTCTCAAAAACGGAAAATTGGTGCACGTGTACAAGATCCCAGCCGCTCATCAGTCAGAGCCAGCCATGTAGATGTCGTATCTAAATACTCAGGCTGGTCTGATGAAAAAGCAGACCATACATGCATGTTCAATTTGGACGGTTGTTCTTATTCTCATGGCCATACATCCACCATGTTCACATATAGCCCATCAGAAGAACAAATTGACCTAATTATCGAGACACGTGATCTGCAACGTGGCCCTCTACAGGAAAATTGGACTTCTCACACGTGTGCCACACTGCCAGACGAGTAGATCGACTCTAGCTTCTATGTATCTAAAAACAACATCTTCTTAAAAACATTCATCACATTTCCTATTCTTTTTGCCCTTTTTATGTAAATATATGAAAGCATTCTTGGAGGCCGGATATAGAACCAATGTTTTAAAAGAAAAATAAAAAATAAAAAAATAACATCCAAAATGTCTTCCTTTTTTTTTTCCATGGAGATAAAAATACTTTTAAATACCTTTCTCAGTTTTCTATAATTATACATTATTTTATTCATCGGCTAACTTTTCCTATGTCATTATAATCGGCCCATCTTTCATGCATTCTAATTACTCTTCATCCTTTCTCGTACACTCGGCAGCCAAAAATTATAATCTTAAAAAAATAAATTTTTCTTTTTTATTTTATCCGTTATGTTAAAATGAAATTTTATAATGTTTTAGATGTTTGCCAACTTTGGAGTTGGGCGTGACATTATCTTTGATTTCTTAACTGGAGTGCATGTTCGTGTATATATTCGTATGTGTTTAGGATCAAAAGGAATGATCTTAAACCAACCAAAACTGCTCGACCGAGTGAATTTTAAAATTTTTGCGGAACATAGATAGCAAGGTTCGGTTAAACCGATTGGGACTTGATTGCACCTGTTGGGGGCCGTTGCACAAAACCTTAGGATCTAGCTCCCCAAAACACCAGAATTATGGGATAATAAAGCAATGAAATAAATCAAAGCACAAACCACACGACACAAGAGATTTTTACGTGGAAAACCCCTAAAGAGGTAAAAACCACGGGACTTCATCCAAATCACCAATCCACTGTGAAGTAAAACATTACAACAGATCACGAGCACACACCGCTTGGATCAAACATTCTTTACTCACGCAGGAGCAGATGAACAATAAGAGAATAAAAGAAAATGAAGAGATTTCACCGATTACAAGGATGTAGAAGCGCTGATATGTCGAATGTACAGTAGATCACCTCTACAAGCAGAACCTCCCTTCCACAAGCTTCTTCTCTCTCTTTCTCTCTCTCTCTCACACACACACCCTTTTGATAGCCCTAAACCCTTTAGTAAACCCTTACAAAGCTTTAGAAAACTCTCTTGCATTCCCTAGAACAGCCCTAGAGACCCATATTTATAGTTTAAAAAACTCCATTTCGCACCTCTTACGAAACCGCATCAAATTTACGCAGTTCGCATAAAATTCGGACATGAATCTGCGTAACCTCGACTGGTTGAGTAGGGACCTCGACTGGTCGAGCACCTCCCTCGACTGATCGAGCACCACGGAGTTCTGCTTGACCGGTCGAGCCATGAGGTGAAAATTCCCATCAAATTTTCTCCTTTTCGACTCATAAGGATTTCACCTTTTTCAAGCCACCCCGGTTTCTACAAACCTCAAACTTGCCCTTGAGCAAAGCCTTAGTCATCATGTCTGACCCATTATCGTCCGTGTGGACCTTCTCAAGCTGTAATACCTTCTGTTATAAAGTATCCCTGATCTAATGATACCGAATCTCTATGTGCTTCAACTTGAAGCGTTGACTTGGATTATTGCTCAAGTGTATAGCACTTTGATTATCGCAATAGACCACGTGCTGCTTCTACTTCAGGTTAAGTTCCTGTAGGAACCTCTTCATCCAATGCATCTCTTTACTTGCCTCTGTGACCGCAATGTACTCGGTCTCAGTCGTCGACAATACTACAATCTTTTGTATCTTGCTCTATTAAGAGACCGCTCCCCCTGCAAACGTGAACATGAACCCCGATGTAGACTTCCTGGAGTCTATGTCACTTGCTATATCTGCATCTGTGTAGCCCTCTAACACAGGTTTTCCGTCACCATAGCATAGGCTCAACCTGGATAAGCCTCTTAGATACCATAGTATCCATTTCATTGTTGCCTAATGCTCTTTGTCAGGATTGACAAGATACCGGCTGACAAAACCGACCGCATATACTATATCTAAGCGCGTACACACCATAGCATACATCAAACTTCCTACTGCTAATGTGTAGGGTATCTTTTGCATCGCATCCACCTCTATCTTCGTCTTGGGACACTGCCTATCACTCAATCTGAAGTGACCATCCAGTAAGTACTAAACAGCTTCGCTGCATTCATATTGAACCGATGTAGGACTTTCTCAATATACCACTCATGTGACGGCCAAAGCTTCTTGCTACTTCTGTCATGGGTTATCTCCATTCCTAGGATCTGCTTAACTAAGCCCAAGTCTTTCATCGCGAACGACTTGCCCAACTCTTGTTTCAATCTGTTAATCTTCTTGATGTCTTTTCCTATGATGAGCATGTCATCAACGTATAACAGTAGAACTAAGAAATCACCATCTGAGAACTTGTGCGTGAACACACAATGGTCCGACTCCGTTCTGTCATACCCATGCTTTAACATGAACAAGTCAAACTTTTTGTACCATTGCCTTGGAGCTTGTTTCAGCCCATACAAGCTCTTCCTCAGCTTGCACACATATACTCTTTGCCTTTGACTTCGAACCCCTCTGATTAATGCATGTAAATCTCTTCTTCCAAGTCACCATGGAGAAAGGCAGTTTTAACATCTAACTATTTTATCTCTATATTTATGCTAGCCGTCAACCCAAGCAACACCCGTATGGATGTCATCTTCACCACTGATGAGAATATCTCCTCGAAGTCTATACCTTTCCTCTAACTAAACTCTTTCACCACAAGTTTGGCCTTAAACCTCATTTGTGAATTCTTCTGCTCAATCTTCTTTTTGAACACTTACTTATTGCTCAGAGCTTTTTTGCCCTTAGACAGTTTCACCATATCATAGGTGTGGTTCATATGCAAGGATTTCATCTCCTCTTGCATAGCTTTCAACCACTCCCCCTTATGCTCATTGGCTAGGGCCTCAAAATAATCTCGTGGTTACCCCCCATTAGTGAGCATAATGTACTCATGCGATGAGTACCTCTTGGACAGCTGTCTATCCCTATATGACCTCCTCACTTGTGGCTCAACAGGTGGATCAGGTGGGAGTTGCTCCCCCGGTCCGTCTTCTATAGGAACTTCCTCGTCCTCTGCACCTTGTTGTACTCCCCCGTCATCAGGCACCATGGGAGGAATAACCAGATTCATATCCTCTAGTTCTCCTAAACTAAGCTGCGTCTTTTCTGGCTTACAAATGTCTTCAATACATTGGTCTTCAAAGAAAACCACATCTCTACTCCTGACGAGCTTCTTCTCAGACGGATCCCACAATTTGTAGCCGAACTTTTCATCACCGTACCCGAAGAACACATATTGTCTGATCTTCATATCGAGCTTAGACTTCTCGTCTTTTGGTACGTGAATGGATGCCCTGCATCCAAACACCTTGAGATGACTGTACGATGGATCTTGTCCAGTCCACACCTTCTCGACTACTTCTCCATTCAACGGGGCTGACGGAGACATGTTTATCAAATACACTGCCATGTGCATTGCTCCTCCCTAGAACATCTTAGGCAACTTCGCATGGGATAATATGCATCTGATTCTCTTTACAATTGTGTGATTCATTCGCTCAACCACACCATTATGCTGGGGGGTCTTGGGAACTATCTGTTCATGTTGTATACCTAGAGACTTACAATAATTATAAAAGTCACCGATGTATTCACCACCATTGTCAGTGCGAATGCACTTCAATGATTTACCTGTCTCTCTCTCTCAAACATAGCATGAAACAATTTAAACACACCAAAAGCCTCGTCTTTGGATTTCAAAGCATAAACCCAAACCCTTCTTGATACATTATCTATAAAAGTGACAAAATACAATGTTCCACCCAAAGTTTTTGTCCTCATAGGACCATAAATATCAGAATAAACCAAATCTAATGCATGCACTTTATTAACATGAGAAGCAGATTTAACAAATGAAACTCTATACTGTTTCCCTGGTAAACAGTCAATACAGGTTTTGAGAGGTATACCTATCACGTCTGTAATGAGCTGCTTCTTTACTAGTAGCTAAAGTCTTTTTCCACTCATGTGGCATAGACGCTTGTGTTACATGTCAATAGCTGAATCTTCCACTGCGTTTAACCCACCCTTGCACATGCTGACACTTGCCTTATAAAGGGTACAACACTTCTTTCATTTGGACGCGATCAATGAACCCTAGATGAGCTTCCAACGCCCACTAATAAATCGACTTTCATAGCCACCATCATCCAACATTCCCGTCAACATTAAGTTAAGGTTAAGGTCAGGAATGTGCCTCACATCCCTGAGAACCAATGTACAGCTCACATCGGTCTTCACACAAATATCACCGACTCCTACGATCTTTGATATGCCAGAATTTCTCATCTTCATGATCTCATAGTCACTTGACTAATAGCCTGTGAAGAAACCTCTGCATGGAGTCGCATGAAACGAGGCTCCCGAGTCTATCACCCAGGTGGTGTCCTGACTCGTAGCTGTGAGACAAACATCATGATCTACTGAAAGAATAGCTACAACGTCACCATCTGGAGCGACCGTAATGGAATCTGATTCATCTTCTTGCTCCTTTCATTTTTTTTTCTTGTCGTTCTTCTTCTTACAACATTCATGCCTGTAGTAGCCCTTCTTGCCACAATTACAGCATTCAACATCCTTCCTGGTTCTTGACTTGCTTCTTAATTTATGTCGGGCCTTCCCGCCCTTTCTGTTCTTTCCTCTCCCATGTTCTTGTGTCACAAGGGCCTCTTGTTAAATAGACCCCTGAGGCTTCCTCCTTGTCTCCTTATTGAAGAGACAACTGGTTACCTGTTCCATAGACACATTTTCGTCTTACACGGAGTTACTCAGAGACACCACAAATGTCTCCCAATTATCAAGTAAAGATCTTAGTAGAGCCTGTAATTCGTCATCCAGAACCATCTTCATAGCGAAGAGCTGGTTCAATGTATTGCTAACCTCATTCATGTGCTTAACCACATAACCACCATCTTTGAACTTGAGATTCACAAGTCGTCTTATCAGAAAAATCTTATTGTCGATTGTCTTCCTCTCATACAACCCTTGCAATTTCAACCATAGGCTTGCGGCCGAGGTCTCCGTAGACACATGGTGGAATACGAAATCGTCCAACCATTATCTAATAAGCCCCACCGCCTTCCGATCCAATTTCTTTCAATCATCATCGGCCATATCCTTTGACTTTGCTGATATGCCCTAAATTGGAAAATACAAGTCCTTGCAATAAAACGAATCATCCATCTTAGCCTTCCATATGGTACAGGTAGAACTATTGAGACTGATCGTCCTTGATGACCCACCTTCCATAATTCAGAACCGATCCCACTCCGTTCAATAAACCTGGATGCTCTGATACTACTTTTTTGGGGGCCGTTGCACAAAACCTTAGGATCTAGCCTCCCAAAAACACCAGAATTATGGGATAATAAAGTAATGAAATAAATCAAAGTACAAACTACACGACACAAGAGATTCTTATGTGGAAAACTCCAAAGAGATAAAAACCACGAGACCTCATCCATATCAATAATCCACTATAAAGTAAAACGTTACAACCAATCATAAGCACACACTGCTTGGATTAAACCTTCTTTACTCACACAGGAGCGGATGAGCAATAAGAGAATAAAAGAAAATGGAGAGATTTCACCGATTACGAGGATGTAGAAGCGCTGATATGTCGAATGTACAGTAGATCACCTCTATGAGCAGAACCTCCCTTCCACAAGCTTCCTCTCTCTCTTTCTCTCTCTCTCTCACACACACACACCTTTGATAGCCCTAAACCCTTTAGCAAATCCTTACAAAGCTTTAGGAAACTCTCTTGCATTCCCTAGAACAGCCCTAGGGACCCATATTTATAGTTTAAGAAACTTCCTTTCGCACCTCTTGCAAAATCGCCTCAAATTTACGCAGTCCGCATAAAATCCGGATATAAATCTGCGTAACCTCGACTGGTCGAGTAGGGTCCTCGACCGGTCGAGTACCACGGAGTTCCAAAAGTACTTACTCGCTGGACTTTGAGTCGAGCGCCGCTCGACCAATCGAGCACCACCCTCGACCGGTCAAACAGACTCCTCGACCGGTCGAACCATGAGGAGAAAATCCCCATCAGCACCGATCAAATTAGCACAGTAATATTCGGTTGCACCAAGAAAACGTCAAGCAACGAAGCAAATTTGGATAACGAGGTTTGGTTGCACCAAGTGAAACTCAGGGACTGCAATGTTCGGTTGAACTGAGTGGGACTCGGTTGAACCGAGTAGATCTATATAATAATGTACAGTTATGTACATAATTAATAGTTTTAGTATGCTGACTTCAAAATTCTGCATCTCCTTAAATACAATTCTGATTGAGGTGATTCAAAAGCCATATCAAAGATTAATGAGTCTACTTTTATATTAAAATCAAGATTTAAAATGGGATTAACTTCATGATGTTTTGGAAACTACATAGAAAATTATTAGTTTCAAGTAGCTCGTACTTCTAAAATTTTTATAATTTTTCTAAAACTCTAAATGAAATGAAATGTGGTGGAGATAAAGTAAACTTGACAATGAATTAAAATAAAAAAATATAAAAATATTTTAATAACTAAAGTTACCAAAAATATTATAAGCAATAGACCTATTAAAACTGAAAATTTCTGCAGTTGCATGTTGCCGATGGTCTGGACATATCTTTTTCTTCATAAAGTTTTTATATTCAGTGTCTTCTTCGGAATTGCTTATAATCATGCTAGAAATTATATGTATGGTTAAATTAGAATTTTCTATTTTTAATATATTTTACTAATTCAGACCACTTCTAATGTAGTTGAAATAAGGTTCTTGATTAGGGTGCTTAGAGCCGAATCACCGTTTTCACTAATTGCAAATAAGCCACAATATGAATTTAACTAATTCAAACCCTAATCATCGTGCATGAGAAATCTTGCTCCCCAATTCATCCAAAAAATGCCCAAATTCATTGGATTAGATCTAAACTACATGTTAGTTGTCCGCTGGACTCGAAACTATAGGATAACGACTGTCTTACCAGGCTTGACGTCCATCGTGGATGTTGAGCCGAGATAATGTCTTGAATTTCTCAACTTTGACTCACAAGATAAGTTGTTCACAAACCCAAGTGTAGGGTCGCGACTTAGTAATAACTCGTGAGACCGAGGTCGAATTTATAAAGACTAAACTTGTACGTATTTTGTAAATAACTAGAACTATAACTAGAAAAAAATCTAAATTGAAATCTAAATAATCGAAAGTAATGATGAATAGTATTTATTAAAACTTATGAATTTAAAGGTGGGAACTAGAGCATCAAGAATCCACTTATAGATATCAAGATGCTACCTTACTTGTTCAAGGAACACAATTGAAATTGGAGTCTCATCCTATCAAATTGGAAGATAAAACAATTTAAATCAAATCTGAACTTTTTATTGACCTAATTCTCAATGGAGGAGAATTATGATGATTGGAAAGGATTCCATCACCCTACCATGCCCAAGAGATAATGATGAACAATAAGATTTACCAATCTCACAATCTTAAAATAGGAAAAGAAGATATGCAAAGCTATCACAGTATCTATTGTAATTTGAGTCTCAATAAATCATAGAAAATTGAAAATATTCATTAAATTCAAACTAAAAATTAATGAAGCTCAATAAGAACAAGAATCAAAACAAGATAATTATCCAAACACGCAACAAGCTTCACCTCTTAGCCCTAGCTAAGAGGTTTAGCCAATCATAGACATGATTGAAACCAAATCTCTTAAACAAAGTGTGAAAAATAAACTACGGAAGAAGAAAAACTCTTTAGCGGTTGCTCCACCTATTTGTTATGCTCCTTGAAACCTTTTTAAATCCTAAAAGATGCTTTAGAGCATCCTAGGGACTCCTATTTGTAGTTGGAGATCTCCAACTTTCGCATCGAGTTAGAAAAATCCGCAAACCGCCTCAAATTTATGTAGTTCGCGTAAAATCTGCGTACGCCTTCGATTCTATCGAAGGGTCTTCGATTGCATCGAAAAATCATTCAGAACTGTCCAGTGAATTTGGCTTGAAATATCTTAAATTCTCGATTAAATCAATCTGGCTTCGATTGTACATTCGATTCTATCGAACAATCTTCGATAGAATCGAAGTTTATTTTGGCACTTTTTTAGAACTATGTTTTTCTGGCCCGGAATTTTAGAATATCTTTTTTCAGGATAATTTTCAGGATTCTTTTTCTTCACTTCAAATTTTCGATTCTCTTCATTCCTGACTTAGTTTCCTTAGATCTTTGGCATGTGAATTCTTCATAAATAACTTCCAAATCTCTAATTCTTCATTGCCTTCTTTTGAGCTTTAAATTCATCCTTTTAAGCGTATATTCATCATAAGCTTCCAAATCACCTCACTTGACAAAAACATATATAATTAAATCAAATTATTAATTAAATGTAAGGAAAACTAATGTAATTGAATGGTTAAATATGCAATATTTGAGTCTCAACATAAGTGCATGGGGATGTGTGAATATTCTTGAACAATCCATTACTTAAGTTAATTGCCTGCGTCCGATCTTTGCCGAAGCTGTGGATCTCGGGCCTTTAGATTGTAACTAAATTTAGAGCAGCAACTTATAGTAATATCCCACACAAATCTATATAGCCGCATGTCTGATCGATTGTTGGTGACCGTCGAACTAACTTCTGATCATACTTGTCGATCGGCGCATCTAAATGGTGGGGCGATTGTGTCTATGTATAGATCATCACTAGGACTAGTTATCCTATGGTGTGTGCTGAACCCTACACCCTATAATAGCCCCCAAAGGGTAAAAACACACTTTCCTATGACTAGTATAGTAAAAACCCAATACTTATGGCCATTACACTAGATTTGATGCTATAAATAGGACTTTTGGGTGCAACCCTTACTTCCATATGATTTTACCCTAGATAAAGAGAGAAGAAGAAAGAAGAGAGTGATGAGAGAAATGGTGGGCTTAATGCTAGATCATCGTCGTCTGATCACTGTGCTTGTCGGATCTTGTAATATCTTGCCTCTATGCTTATTTTCACACCTTCATCAACTGAAATCTGACAATTTTATATTAAATGTTTTATCCATTGCTAGGTAAGAGTTCTCTCAGTTGTCTTTTCATCTATTTATTTCAATTTCTACACGTTCGAGACATTAGGGTTAGAAACTCCCTTTCATTTTTGTCCTTTATCGGAAACCTTAACTCTAGGAAATGATTGTGCTAGGACTTGGGGCCCTGACTCATCGAATCAAGTTAGGGTTTGCTCGAATTAAGTTAGGTAAAACCCTTAACCCTTAATTAAAATCTAATTAGAATAGAATCTACGATACTAACGTTCATATTGTCAATGAATTAAGGTTTGAAGTGTTTTTCTAAATTTTCAACGCTAGGGCTGCATCCTAATTAACTATTTTTTTACTATAAGGTGAAGATCTACCATTGACCTTCTATCTAGTATTTTATAATAATTAAATGTGTTTGTTTGCTATTTAGTTAATAACATGCTTGATGAAACGCTTGAATGACATGAAACTCTTAATATTAGAACTCTTTGATGTCGAATGCTAATAAATATTAATATGATTTAATTGTGTTATTGTGGTGGATCGAGCTCCATAAATTATTTAAATATGTAGGTAACCTACTTTAAAGAGGTTATCCCTTATACAACAAACAGAAGTTTAACACGAATAATCGGTGATAATTAGATGTATACAGGATGCTTTACACCCAATGTCGGTCTGCATAGGGTCCTCCATAGTCAATCACATTAGTCAAATGCAAGCTCAATCATTCTTACGCTTAGTAATTGTATAACATTCAATAGAATCTGAGATACTACCATTACCATCGATTTAGTCTACTCATAACTATTAGTGCATTATAATCCTACGAAGACTCATGAGCCAAGTATGGTGGTATGGGACACCATGTTTGAGTTGTCAGCCTATGCTGGGGTAACGAGCCTCCTCGTAGTGACTAGTAAGCACTGATGGAGGTGATATAACATTGTTCAAATGGCCTCCATCAAATTACTCGGCCGATAGTTCTGTGCTAAAGTACCATTCAAACAATCGAGTGTGAATGGGATTGAGTGGAGCCCTTCCCTTTGTATGATTTGGTTTTGAATGACAAGCAGACACTTCTAAATTGATTGTTCATACTTGGTGTTGGGTGATGACTCGTACCATATTGATCCCTTATTTTGGATCAATAGACACTAGTGAGGAGCCGCCACGTGCCGAAACGAGTCACGTGATCCGGATAATATCTCGTGATATAACAGCGGTATCATAGCTTTTCCAACATGTTCTATGAACAGGGACTAATAACACTCGACTAATCATGCATATACTATGATAGGTTACGATTTGGCGTTGGAGTCACTTGTGAGGGAGTTTTAGCATTTGCAAAATAGGCGTGGAAGTCTCTTGTGAGAGAGTGTTAGCATTTGCGAAATAGGCGTGGAAGTCTCTTGTGAGGGAGTACCGGATTGTAAGGATCATGCATCATTTTATCATAGTATTAATATACTTACCAAATAGATTAGGAAACTGTTTGTTTGTTATGCACTCATTACTTGTGCTCGATTGTGTTGGTAACATATGTAACTTGCTTAATAGTTGTGCATTAAAGATAACATGCTTAAGTATATTGCATGTATGAATATGTATTTGTGTGAACCTGCTATTCACTAAAATATCCCGAGTAACAATCTTGGGGATATATTTTCACTATGTTAACATTTGACACATCCTATTTGACATATATAGATAGCTCAGGAATAAGATCAGTTGGTGGTGCACTCAGGGCGCCCAATAGATATCTAGCTTCTTCCCACTTGATAGTTGTTCTTCTGGTCATATTGTATTTATTATGGTTCGTATAATTTTCATACGGGTGGATATCACTTTTGAAACTGTAACTTTTGGGTGTTAACCCTATATTTTTATATTTTTTGCTATCTCTACCTCGCTTTGGTTCTAGTAAGTTAATGTGTTACTCTGATTATTTGTTTATGAAATTAATGTGAATCTGAGTGAGGACACACGTGCATTTTACTAAGTTAATACTCGAAAACTCAGAATCGAAGTCTATAGACTCAAGTGCCGATTTTTAGGACATTACAGTTTTACAAGAAGAAAATAAAAATATTATAACTATTCTACTTTTTAAAGATATGTTATTCTTATTTCTTCAAAAGATTTTGCTTAAGTGGGGTCTTTTGTTAAGAAATGAATATAAGGAAATAAAAGAGATAGTATAAAACTTCACTTTTAAAAGATGAAATTTTTTCTACAAAGATTATGCTCAAATAGATTTGCTTAGAAAAAACTGATATAAGAAGACAGGATATATCAAAAACTCCACTTTTAGAAGATTGATTTATCATCTTTCTTTAAAAGATTAGGCTTAGGTGGATCTTTTACTAATAGTCAGAATTTGAGGATACTTTTAAAAGCTCGAAGGGTGTCTAAATGAGAGGATTTCATTATTATTTGAAATGTTGTTGAATTAGCTTTCTAACGTGTCCAAAATCACTATGATCTGACATGTAATAAGGGAGTTATGACCATTTTCATGAAATCGCGCGATACTAAAAACAAATACGAACGTTATTATAGACGACCCAGGTTTTGAAAGGTCAAATGATGTCCAAATAAAATAATTGTAGTCCAATTTGAAAGCTCATTAAATTATTTTTCAAACAAGCTTAAGATCACCCAAATCCAACCTATAAGAGGGAGCTATCACCATTTTCATAGGATTGCGTGATATTGGAAATGGTATCAAATAATTTGTGAACGTCATTATATACTTTAAGCACACACTTGAATAGTCAAATGGTGTCCATATAAAATGATTTCACTCCCATTTAAAATGTCGTCAAATTATTTTTCCAATGAACCTAAAATCACCCTGATTTAACTTGTAACAACATAGTTATGATTGTTATCATAGGATCGCCTAAAGCTGAAAGTGTACATGACAATGTACCAAATGCAAATACGAGTGTGTAACGTCCCAGATTTTTGTTATTTTAAATTTTCAAAAATCTTTAAAATTTTCATTATAATTAGCTTACATTGCCACTTACTGACCATTAACGATCGAGGTGAGCTTATACGCGGGCGCTACCAGTAAAGAACTATACAAATCTAATTAATCGATTGTATGAAGCTAATGAATCTGCCCAATCACTTAAACCCCAAGTATAGTCTCATGATTTATTCATCTAGGGCATAAATCTAACTGACCTATCACTGACTAATTAAGACAACCATAACTTAATATATACCTACCAAAAGTCAAGACAACTACGGGTCGAATCTTAATTAACAAATCAAATTAACCCAGTTACTCCTTTAGCTTAAGAACCAACGGTTTAGGGTGATTATGATCGAATTTTCATTTCTGTCAATTGCGAATAGGTCACACTATGTACTTAGCTAATCTAAGACCCTAATAACCATGCACAAGAAATTTCGCTACCCAATTAATTTTAAAATTACCATGATGATCTAAACAAGCTTTGTAGGTCTTGTTAGTGGGTCAATAAACCTGAGACTATAGAAAGACATTCATCTTAGTGGGATTGACATCCATCGCGGAGAATCGAGTTGAGATCGCATCTCAAATCGCTCAACTTGGACTAGCAAGGCCAGTGCATGAGATATGTGAATATTCCTGAAATTAACCAGAAACTTAAGTTAATTATTTGTATCCGTATTTGCCAAAGTTGTGGCTTTTGAACCGTTAAATGATGACCAAATTTAAGGCACCGATTGAGATTATTATCATGCTCGTATCCGTATAATCGTGGCCCAAATCGACCATCAGTGACAGTCAAACTGACTTTTGATTATAACTGTTGATCGATGTGTCTGATATGTAAGACAATCGAAGCCTTGCATAAATCATCATTTAGGAAAACTATTCTATTCCTTAGATTAACTCATACATCTCCCAATGGGCCTTGACAACTAGAAACAATCTCCCATAGGATTATATGACTAAAAACATAACCCTTAGGACCAAAAGCACCACCTTTGGCATTATAAATACTTCCCATTTGGGCTCCCCTCCGCTGAATCTGAATTTGCTAGGGTTTAAGAGAGAAAAAGAGAGAAAGTGAATGAGAAGAAGAGAAAGAGTGAGGGTGGGAGTATTTGATAGTTGGATTTGGTATTCATTGTTCTTATGTGTTGCTAGTGCTTCAACCAAGCCATAAGAGTCGACGATCTCTTCACCGAATCTACCCCATTAGAGTCGGAGGTAAGAAATAAATCATACTTCCTATGTTAGAATTTTCAAAAATCTTACTTTAACCCTTTTGATTTGATTTAAAAATTGATCATTTCCTCAAAACAATCCTAACCCTAAGTGCGATTATATCGCGTGAATTCCTTTAAGGTGCAGACAATTATCTTTAAGTTATTTTTTATCGACCCTTGAGAGTCTTAGTCAATAATTAGTTATTTGTAAATAACTCAGTGGATGCTAACGTGTTCACATTTTAATTTCATTGCAACATGTATTATTGCTTATTTATGTATGTTAATATGTTTGATAAAATGACTAAGTGATTGAATGTGTTATTCTATTGATGCTCACATGTTTGATGGAATTCCTAGGTGAATGTGTGGTTTTATTGATGATCACATGTTTGATAAAATGCTTAAGTGAGCATGTTATTTATATTGATATTTACATGTTTGATGAAATGCCTAAGTAATAGTGTCATTGAATTTATGCTACATATAAAACATCACTATGATTGCATGACGAATGCCTAGTCCGTAGTAATGTTTAGAATTACTTACAATGTTGGGACAGTCGGCTAACCGTCCGAAATAAGGGGTAGCTCAAGTTAGGTTGGCTACCCTAAGCTTGTTCGATCGAGTCGGGTTGAATACGGACAACTAACAATAGCTGGACTACACTAAAAATACAGTAATGGGTTGCAATGCGTTTAAGTGCAGAAGCTTGGTAGAGCTAATGAATGAATGACTAAGTCCTAGATAAGAGAGAGAGAGGGGGGGGGCGGGGGTGATTAAGACTTATTTAAAATTATGTCAATTAAAAATCTAAATTGTTTAACTTAAACTATTTTCTAATTAAACTAAGCAAGACAATTTAACTCTAAGATTTCTACGCTAATAGAGGGTCTAATCACATATATACTACAAATGATATGCAAGTAAAGCAACTAGTCTATAAGATAATGTACACGTGTGTGTGAGATTTGCTACCTATCAATCCTAGCATTCATCTAGTCATACAAGCATATAATTAAGCATTCAGCCACATAGCATAATTAAATAAATGCTTAAATGACAATCCCAAACAGAGTCATGTATAGTGGTTCGACTATTTGCCTACTTCACTCCCGGCGGACTCACTCTCTCCTAGAGTGTACCAAATTTCACTAACGAAAGTTTTAAATCATGTTTACCTTAAACCTTTACAGCCCTGCACAAGGACTCTAGTTTATGTCTTACACGAGGACAAGGGTCCTAATCCCGAACCCGATACTTTAGTCCACACGGGTCAAGGTCTTATACAAGAACCTAGAGTTTATGCCCTACACAAGAGCAAAGGTTCTACTCCCAAACCTGGGGTTTATGCCATACGAAAGAGCAAAGATCCTACACACGAATCAAAGATTTATTCCCTATGAAAGAGTAAGGGTCCTACTCCCGAACCCAAGATTTAAGCCACACATGCAAAGATCTTAATCCCAAACCTGAAAATTTAGACCCTACACAAGAGTCAAGATCATAATTATAAACTTGGTATGTATTATACCGCTGAAAGCTTACAAAAGGACTTCTTGTTGGTTTTTCCTTAGGCTACCTAACAACCTTGGTCCTACACAAGAACCATGGATTTAGGCCACACGGGCCAAGGTTCTACACAAGAACCTGAATTGAGTTTGGGTAAGCAAACTCTAGCACTCCAACCTACACAAGGAATGAGTGCAACCTTTGGACTCTAAAATCAATAACTCATTTGTCTGATTGAGCCCCGCTTGTCACATCGTCTCGAGTCGCTTGATCTCCGCTCTCCCATGCTTTAATCAGCTCCCCGATGCTCCCCCAATCATGTTGTTGATGCTTCGCCATGGCTCCAACTGCACGATCAATCGCCTTGCATGTTGTGCTCCATTAAAGCGACCAAGGTGATAAGAGTAGGTTGAATCTCCTACAACTAATAGGTAGTTGTTTAACCTATGAAATTTAACTAGACGGGTCTCCTAAAAGACTTAGATAATGATATACCAATAAGCTTTAAGTCCAATCTATAAGAAATGAAGAAGTTCAAGCATATCTCCAATAGTAAGGTTAAAATACTCATTGGAGTTAAAATCTCAAGGGAAATTGCTTAAAACTTATAGGAATAGAGGCATTGGGTGAGGGATATGCCTATGGGATCACCTTACCTCTATTTGCTCAAAAAACTCATACATGAGCCTAAAAACCGAATGCCCTTTATAAACAGTTCGAGCTCCAATGATAAAAAACGGGCAGAAAACGATCATGTCGATGTCATCGAAAGGTCTTCGATGCCATTGAGGATTCCTTTGATACCATCAAAGGGCTCCTCGATGCCATTGAGATTTCCAGCTAAAAATCATGTTTGCTTACTAGACAATTTCGGATCCATTTTTATTGCATTAATATAATATTCGATACGTCAAAAATCATACTTTGATGCCATCGAAGTGGTCTCGACGCCATCGAGAGAAACTGAGAAAAAATTTCAAAAACTTACTGGACATTTCAAGATTTCAATCGATGCCATCGAGGGGACTTCGATACCATTGAAACATAAATTTCGATGTCATTAAAGGGACCTCAATGCCATCGAGAATTTCATCCATAAATCCAGTTTGGTTGCTGGACATTCCCGACTCTTTATGGATGTCATCGGTCGGGTCTTTAATGTCATCAAAAACTGTTCGATGATATCTCGTTAACATCGAACATGGCTTAAAATATGCTGTTTTGGGCTATCTTCTATGCAGTATATTTGCACCTCTTCTAGCCTTGTTTATTATGTTTTTCTTGAACTCTAAAGGCTAATGGATTATCAAATTAGTATTCTTAATTGGGATAAGATCATCTAGAGGCTATGAAGTTATTTTGGTCAAAGGTTAAGATCACCAAGGTATCTCTTTTATATGTATGTACTCCTTAATGCTTCTGCTCTGCTTATGTCTTTAGTCTTCACTTTCCAAAGGCTCAATCGACTACTTGACACAACGACTCACGTGATTGAAAAACTAGGGTGTAAAAATGAGTGCACTAACATACACGGGATACTTATACCCAATGCAGATTGCGCCGAGGTTCTTCTAAGTCAATCAAATTAGTCTAACAGTCGATTGATCATGTATGTTCACAATATATGACACGACCAAATTGAATATATGGTATATCGTTCTCAATGGATGAGTCTACTCATAATCATTAGCGCGTTACGATCCTACAAAGACTCATGAGCTGGGCATGGTGCTCTAGGACATCGTGTTCGAGTTGTCGACCTACGCTGGAGTGACATGCCTGCCATATAGGCAAAAAATTAGGTGACGAGCCCACATCATGTTGGTAAAATATTGGGTGATGAGTCTCCCCATAGTGACCACCGAGCATCGATGAATGTCACTACTCTACTATGTTATTAATGGTTTGGGTGATGTGCCTTCTCCACATTTGGGGTGTGGGTGATGACCTTTACTCTATATGTGATTGTCCTTAAGTGATAAACTCTAATATTAACCCGACTGAGTAGTATAAACTATTGGGTGATGAACCCAAATTTGAATCAAAGGACGCTGGTGAGGGGCTGCTACGGGCCGCCACGAGCTACGTGAATCCATTTAATGACTATTGATATAACAGTGGTATCCTAGCTTCACCAACCTACTTTTTGCACTGAAAATAATAGCTATTTAGCTAATCATGTATATCATTACATTGTTGGGTTGTGTTACAGGCCAACCATTGTGCATATATTGACATCCTCGCTAACAAAACGTTGATGTGGTTCTATATTGTATCATTGATCTCAGTCATTCGTCATGTTAACACTGTTGGGTTGTGTCGCGCACCAACCATTGCACATATCATCATGTCATATATGCATTTAAATAATTAACTTAGGAATTGTTTGTTTTGTAATGTTATTATTACATGCGCTTATTGAGTCAATAACATGTATAACTTAAAACTAATGGAACCACTAAGTAAGCTACTCACTCCCACCTGAGATGGTGTTTTAAAATACCAATCAGGCAATATTATTTATGTAATTACTATCAAGATCTCAGATTGGTACGCATAAATCGGTTTGTACCACCGCCGTTATGTTTTGGAGGATTGGGCCAAAAACTGAAAACTTCATACTTTAATCATTTTAGATATGTATATTGTATCTTGTATAATTCTCCTTTGGGTAGGCACCATTCTTGAAATTGTACATTTTAAATATCAGTCATCTATTTATAAGCTTAGTTATCTCTGCTTAACTTTTGATACCACTAATTTAAAACTACTCTAGTTGGTGAATGTTAACAAGACTGCGCGGGCACGTGGGAACTTGCGCATGTGCATTTTTGCTAGGTTCACACCCAGGACCTCGAGATCGGAGTCTCCGTGCTCGGGTGCTAATTTTTGAGGCGTGACAGAGTATACTTACATTGTATTCACGCTCATATTGGTGTTCGTGAACACAAATGCGAGTGTACTTATGTTTGCTTTTGATTTCAGCTTCATGCAATCCCACGAAAACACTAATAACTCTCTCGTTAAAAGTTATATCAGGGCTATCTTAGTCTCGTTGGAAAGATAATTCGAAGAAATTTCAAATGATATTAGAATCATCTCATTTAGATACCATTTTACCATTCAAAAGTAGGCCCAAAATCTATAATGACATTCGCGAACCATCCCAGATTATTTTCAACACAACATAATCCCACGAAAATGATCATAATTTCCTTTTTTATAGGTTGGATTTTGGTGATATTAAGCTCGTGTGAATGATAATTTAACGAGCTTTCAAATAGGATTGTATGTATCTTATTTGGACATCGTTTAGACTTTTAGACTTTTAAAATCAAACCCAAACCCCATACTCTCGAATAGTTCGCATTCACTCTCAGATTTGGGCCCAGTTTTGAAAGGTCAAATGATATCCAAATAAGATTATTCCATACTCATGTAAAATCTAATTAAATTATCTTTCTAATGAGCCCAAAATCATCATAATCCAACCTATAATGAGGGAGTTATGTCTATTTTTATGGGATCATGTGATATTAGTGAAAAGGCCAAGCTATATGTCCTAGAGGGGGGGTGAATAGGACAATGCCAAATAAAAACTTATAACAGCGGAATAATAAAGAAAATGATAGCCAAATTAAATAATAATGCAGGAAAGAAAAACAACCTCAAAATTCAGATCTTGAGAGGTTGATACAAACGTTATTCTAAGGACAACCTTACACCAAAAACAGAGTTTATGGTAGGACAACCTTATTTCTAGAAAGGTCTTTGTATCAAGTCTCAAATCGAAGAGGAATACAAAAACAAATATGAACTGAATTGAAATAACTTGTAATTAAAGATGTATTGTTCTAGGGACAGCCATACACCATAAAAATGGCAGGGCAACCTTGCTGGAACAACTTTCAAAATGAAATTGAAAAACAAGCTTATAAAGGAATAGCAGAAAGTAAATTCTAAGCTATTACAACATTCTCACAAAGCTTGAAATAATTACAACATTCACCACCATACATACATCCCACAAAAAGAATAAAAACAATTAAAAGAATAAATCAATCAACCACAACTCAAAGGATTTATAGTGGTTCGTCTGTGTGTTCACCAACTGTTATCCAACAGCCACACAAAAAGCTACTCCACTCCTAATATCCTCACACAGGGGATATTAGCGTTCACTAAAGATAGGTTTTCCCAGGTTCATCCAAAACCCTTACAATTGTGTCTTTGTATGTGGGCTTACACAATTAAAAAACCCCCACTTCTGAGTTTTCCTGGCTTTCCTCAGATAACCAATATAACAAGATTTTTCTGGCAAATCTTGAAAGAAACCAAAATAATAGAAAGGAATTTACAATATGTAAAATACGTGAATATCTGTTGTAGCAGACCGGTAGAACCAAATCAAAGTAGATGATTGAATGTCCAAGTTCAATGTCCAGGTACTCGATTACAATGGTTCTAGATCTAATTGATTTTAAATTAAACCAAATAGGGCTTGCCTTAATTGATTTTGATTCCAAAGAAAGGGAATAACAATTCCTCTTTTCAAATCGGATTGGAATAGCCGAAACAAAATCAATTAAAATAAAGCTAAGGAAAGAAGATATTAAATAAGCACACTTAGCTTAAATGGAGCACAAAATTATCTCTCGAAGTTCGACGAAGATTGGCTTGAATACTATAATTAAATCGATGATTTCTTCGAGATTCGTGCACTATTTATAGGTGAGAAGATCGAGTCTTCGGGTCTAGAGTGCTCTTCGACTAGTCGAAGCCATAACGATATTTGAAAGATTAGGCGGGATAAGCGCAGACCGTTCTACGACGGGTCGTAGCCCTCCTACGAGTCGTAGGTCACCTACGACGGTCGTAGGTTTCCTTCGACCGTCGTAGATCCTGCAGTTCTGGACTTGAGTCGTAGATTTTACGACGTCGAAGATGCGTAAACACTGTTCCTACGATCGGTCGAACAGATTCCTGGACTGTCGAAGGCTAATAGATTTTATCCTGAATTTGTAACAAACTTACGATGGTCGAGGATTTTCTTAGATTGTTGAAGCAAGTCTAGGACTAGTCGAAGCAGACCTAAGACTGGTCGAAGAACAGACCAATCACATGTAAAATAACATTCGACTTATGTATCCGAAATGACCTACTTCTAAGGTCATCCTATGGTCAAACAAACCTCAATCATGAAGTGTGGACATTGAAACAAGAGACCATGAAGAATGAGCCTTGAAGTCTTGATGTAGACTAAACCTTGAAGTAGCTCAATCATGAAAGTGGCTTGAGTTTCAGCTTGAGTCTTGAGTTCAGCTTGAGTCTTGCCTTGTACTTTCTTTTTCTTTTCAGCTTGAGTCTTGTGAGCAGTTCTTGCATTCAAGAGTCTTGTTTTGTGATCAGTTCTTTCATTCAAGATCTTGAGTCTTGTACTTGAGAGCTTTGCTTGATGTGAGCTTAGCTTGTTCATGTATGTTGATCCTTGAGAGAGCTTCACTTATGCAAGTTATATATAACAGAGTATAATAGTGATTTTGGCACTACAAATTTGACAACACATAGGGATAGAAACTATAGCACTTACAATCTCCCCCTTTGTCAAATTAGTGACAAAACACATAACCATAATAAACAAAAGTAAAACAACTGGTTAATACCTGCAAATCAATATTCAATATTCAACATAACCAATGCTACTCCTCTCACAATCACATTAACATATATTCTTCTTGACACCCCACTCCCCCCGAGTAACATAACCAATGCTACTCCTCTCACAATCACATTAACAACAAACCATTCTCCCCCTTTTTGTCACAATATGACAAAGGAGAACTAAATAAAGGAATGAGAGTAAACATGAGGAGGAAATAGAGTATAGCAAAAGAGTTATAGAGATACTTAAGATAGCATCACAGATATCCAGCATAAATATTATATTAAGAACAAATATCCAGCATAGAATCCAACTCAAACTCAATCAAACAAGAGCAAAGTAATAAAGTTATTACATACCAAAAGTCTCATAGAAACTAGTCAGAATTAGAACTTGAAGATGGAGCAGGAATAGAAGGATCAAGTTGGTGCATGCCTTTGTTTAAGCGCCTAAGATATTTGCGCATATACTTGAATTGCAAATCATGAGCAACAGACATGTTTTCCAACTTAACATTAATATTCTCAACTCTACCTTCTAATGCACTCAGACGTGCATCAACATCAGATGGTACAAAATCTGGATCATTAGCAGAGTCAGAATCCAGTTCCTCAAAAATATCATCCATATTAATATCAACACCAGCTTCTTCAGGACCACCACCACCACCACCTTGTTCAGGAAGCAGATCCAACTTCATCTTATTAATATTTGTATTGTTGAAGATCAGATGATGGATTGGTGCTTCATCAACAGGCATATCAACTAACATATGAGTAGCTAATACAGTCATAAAGTATGCAAATGGAATGTCACTATGACCAGGATGGAGTCGAAACTGAAGAATGAAATGACAGATTAAGGAAGGCAAACAAATCTGAGTACCATTTGAGATAGCATGGATAACACGAACCATAAATGAAGTCAGGTCAGATTTATTACCCGAACGAGGATACAGATTAGACACAAAGATTCATGTAGTTTCATATTTCTTGCAAATTATACAAAAATTGAAATTCAATCTAGCAAATATATACACTATAATACAAGAAGGCATAAATTATCAATTTAAAATGTACATGCCAAGATCAAATTTCATCTTTTTGAACCTGCTTTTATCAAGAGGTTTTGTGAAAATATCAGCACGTTGATCTTCAGTAGGAATATATTCTAGAGATATAACTTTTTCTTCTACTAATTCCCTTATATAATGAAATCTAATGTCAATATGCTTAGTACGAGAATGCTGAATAGGATTTTTTGAAATATTTATCACACTGGAATTATCACAGTGTAATAACATAGAATCCTGTTTAATTCCATAATCACTTAGCATTCGTTGCATCCAAACAAGCTGTGTACATGCATTACCAGCTACTCAGCTTCAGCTATTGAAAGTGAAATAGAATTTTGTTTCTTACTAAACCAGGAAACTAGACAATTTCCAATGAAAAACAACCACCACTGGTTGATTTTCTATCAGCTCAGTCAGCATCCGAGTACCCAACTAATTGAACATTGGTTTCATGAGGATACCAGAGACCGAGATTTACAGTATTTGCGACATATCTAATAATTCGCTTGACAGCAATCAAGTGAGATTCTTTTGGATCAGATTGATATCTTGCGCAAATACCAACACTTAGAGAAATATCAGGTCTACTAGCAGTTAGATATAACAAACTACCAATCATACTCCGATAAAGTTTTGAGTCAACATTTTTACCATTAGAGTCTTTTGATAGTTTCGGGTAGTACTCATAGGAGTATCGAAATTCTTACCATTCTCAAATCCAAATCTCTTGATTAGATTCAAGGCATACTTAGATTGAGAAATGAATATTCCTTGATTGTTGCTTTACTTGCAATCCAAGGAAATAAGTCAATTCCCCAACCATGCTCATTTCAAACGTGATTTCATCAAATCTGCAAACTCAGTAGTCAAGTCAGTACAAGTGATCCATAAATGATATCATCAACATAAATCTGCACCATTAAGATATGATCATTATGTTTCTTAACAAACAGAGTTTTATCAACAGATCCCATTTGAAAATTATGACTTAAAAGAAATTTCGTTAGTTTCTCATACCATGCCCTAGGTACTTGTTTTAATCCATAAAGTGCCTTTTTAAGCCGATATACATGATCAGTATTTTTGAAATCTTCAAAACCCATTGGCTGTTCAACATAGACTTCTTCATGTAAATCGCCATTTAAAAAAGTACTTTTCACATCCATCTGATAGATCTTTATCTTTCTAACACATGCAATGGATATAAATAGTCTGATAGATTCAATACGTGCTACTCGTGCAAAGGTTTCATCGAAATCAATCCCTTCAATTTGAGTATAACCTTGTATCACTAGTCTAGCCTTGTTTCTAATTATATTTCCACATTCGTCAGACTTATTTTTGAAAATCCATTTTGTTCCAATGATGTGTTTATTTTTAGGTCTTGGTACGAGATACCAAACATCATTTCTTACGAATTGGTTGAGTTCATCTTGCATCGCAACAATCCGGTTTCTCATCAGTGAACGCTTCTTTTACGTTAGATGGTTCAATTTGGGATGTAAAACATACATAGTTACATATATCCTCAAGTTGTCTACGGTGCGAACACCGGTGAGAGGGTTTCCAAGAATTTGTGTGGTTGGATGATCTTTAACAATCCTTAGCTCAGAATCAGTTTGATTTGATGAAGTATCGGGTTTATCAATGATTAGTACTTCATCATTATCTGAATTAGAAGTTGGTGTGTTTAAATGATCATCAATGACAACATTAATGGATTCTTGAATCACACCATCCTTTTGTTCAGGACCCTATAAGCTCGATTGTTTAAAGAGTATCCTAGAAAAATACCTTCATCACTCTTCGTATCGAACTTTCCCAAATTTTCACGATCACGTAAAATATAGCACTTCCTGCCAAAAACTCGAAAGTATTTAACAGTAGGCTTTTTATTGAACCACAATTCGTAAGCCATCTTATTATTATCTTTTTTTGTGTAGACTCGGTTAATAATATAGCAAGCTGTGTTGACTGCTTCAACCCAAAGATTTTTAGAGAGCTTCATGCTATTCAACATGACATTAGCCATTTCTTGAAGCACCCTATTCTTCCTTTCTACAATTCCATTTTGTTGTGGAGTTTTGGGAGCAGAGAATTCATGTAATATTCCTTGGTCGATACAGAACTTCTCAAAATTGCTATTCTCAAATTCGGATCCATGATCACTACGAATTTTACTTGATTTGAGAAGATTTTTCAGTTTGAATCCTTTTGAGAACTTTTCTTACTTCTTCAAGGGTTTGATTTATCCCTTAAGAAGACTACCCAAGTGAATCTGGTAAAGTCATCAACTATTACCAAGATATACTTTTTACCACCACGACTTTCCGTTCTGGTAGGTCCTATCAAGTCCATGTGGAGAAGTTCGAGTGGTCTTGATGTGGTATTTGAATTCACCTTTTTGTGTGAGTTCTTTGTTTGTTTGCCTATCTGGCACGCACCACATATTTTATCTAATTTCTGAAGTTTGGGTAAACCTCTTACAAGTTCTCGTTTGCTCAATCGATATAAATTTCGATAATGTACATGTCCAAGACGTTTGTGCCATAAATCAGTCTCGTCTGTATGGACCATGTAACATGTTTGATTAGATGAGCTGGATTCACTAATAATATAGCAATTTTCAGACGTTCTACGTCCAGTTAATATTACAGAACCCTTATTATTTAATATCTCACAGCTTTGATTAGAAAACCGAACATTATGGTTATTATCACATATTTGTGATATACTAAGCAAGTTGTGCTTTAGGCCTTCAACGTATAAAACATTTTTAAACACAGGAAGATTAAAAGGTTGAACCGTACCTTGGCCTAAAATCTTGCAGTTGCTACCATCACCAAATGTGACTGACCCATCAGTCATATCTTTCAGATCGGTGAATAAAGCTTTGTCACCTGTCATATGCCTGGAGCATCCACTGTCTAGGTACCACTTTGAATGACTTGTTGCTTTGAAAGCAGTGTGAGCAACCAAGCAGGTGACTTTAGGAACCCATTTCATAATTGTTTTGGGTTTAGGAACATAGTTGGTCTTCTTTTGTGTATACTTGTAGGAATGACCTATAGAGTTAGATTTTAATAGCTCCTTGAGTAAATCAACTATCTTTTCAGCTAGTGGATTTCGATTCTGATTAAAGTTGATATGGCTATTTCTAGGTTTTTGAAAAGTTTTTGAATTTTTAGAAAAATCTTGATAAGTACTTTTCCCTTTTGAGTTTGAGGACTCTCCTTTAACAAACATAGGAGGAGTATACTTTTGTTTAGGAGGTTGATTTTTATCATAGCCCAACCCGGATCGATCGCCACATTTTCTTGATCCGGATAACAATTTTTCTAACTTTGGATCACCTTGGGCATATTTCCATGTGTCCTTTAAACTCAGAAGAGAAGATACTTCAATTTTAGTTTCTCAATTTCAGATTTTAAATCAACAATTTGAGAGTTTTTAAATTCCAAATCGCATTTTGATTTTTCAAAATTATCGGAAATTTGTGATTTTTCTAAGACAAGCGATTCAAAACAATTTTTGAGTTTAGAAAACTTTTCTTTTTGAAGTTTAAGTTTGACAGCAATTTTACAACTTTCCTTATATAGGGCATTGTAAGCATCTTGAAGATCATCTTCATTTTCACATTCACTATTCGATTTTCTTCACTTGTAGAGTCATTATCTCGAAAATGTGAATTTGGCTAGAGTCATAAGAGCTTTGACCTCATTGCGACTCGGTTTGAATCTTCCGATTCAGAAGAACCTTCAGAATCGGATGATTCATCCCATGTAGCCAACATACCCTTCTTCTTGGGTTTGTCCCTTTTAGGACATCTATTTGCTAAGTGCCCATATTCTAGACAGTTGTAACATTGACTATCTTTCAAAGATTTTCGAGATTTGGGTCTAAACTTCTTTTGTCATTTGATTTTTGAAAATCAACTCTTTTCTTGCTTTTGAAAATTTTGTAAATTTTTTAGCTAAAAGAGCCATGTCATCTTCTGAATCAGAATTTTCTTCTGAACTACATTTAGAAGATTTTAGTGCGATAGATTTACCTTTAGGAGCTTTAAAGTTTAACTCGTAGGTTTGTAGAGAACCAACTAGTTCTTCAACCCTCATATTATCCGTATCACGAAGTTCCTGGATTGCGGTTACTTTAGAATTGAACCGTTCAGGAAGTGAGCGTAGTATTTTTGCACATACTTTACTTTCTGGGATTTTATCGCCAAGACCCCACATTGAGTTTACAATGTCATTCAATCTAGTGTAAAAGTCCATAAACATCTCATTTTCCTCCATATGAATTTCTTCAAATCTGGTTGTGAGGAGTTGGACTTTAGATATTTTGACAATTGTAGTACCCTCGTGTGTCATTTCTAATATATCCCAAGCTTGCTTTGCAGTATCACAAGAGATGATTCTTTTGAACTCATCCGGTGATAGTGCGCAAGTAATTGCATTTAGTGCTTTAGCATTTGCACTACTCTCACTTTTCTGAAGGGTGGTCCATTGGTAATATGGTGTGGTTTTCATAGATTTTGAACCATCAACCCCAAGAACTTCCATGATAGGAGGATTCCATTCACCACCGTGGCTTGCCACACATTTTCATCCATTGATTTGAGGAAGATCCTCATTCGGCTTTCCAATAAGCATAGTTGGAGCCATCAAAGGGTGGAGGCCTAGTGATCGAAAGGCTATCAAAATTTGACATCTTAATAGCTTAAATCGTTAGCTCAGAATTAAATCCAAGAATTAAAAGGAGCTATTAGGCTCGATGCCACTTGAAAAGGCCAGAGGGGGTGAATAGGACAATGCCAAATAAAAACTTATAACATGAATAATAAAGAAAATGATAGCCAAATTAAATAATAATGCAGAAAGAAAAACAACCTCAAGATTCAGATCTTGAGAGGTTGATACAAACGTTATTCTAAGGACAACCTTACACCAAAACAGAGTTTATGGTAGGACAACCTTATTTCTAGAAAGGTCTTTGTATCAAGTCTCAAATCGAAGAGGAATACAAAAACAAATATGAACGAATTGAAATAACTTGTAATTAAAGATGTATTGTTCTAGGGACAGCCATACACCATAAAAATGGCAGGGCAACCTCTGGAACAACTTTCAAAATGAAATTGAAAAACAAGCTTATAAAGGAATAGCATAAAGTAAATTCTAAGCTATTACAACATTCTCACAAAGCTTGAAATAATTACAACATTCACCACCATACATACATCCCACAAAAAGAATAAAAACAATTAAAAGAATAAATCAATCAACCACAACTCAAAGGATTTATAGTGGTTCGCCTGTGTGTTCACCAACTGTTATCCAACAACCACACAAAAAGCTACTCCACTCCTAATATCCTCACACAGGGGATATTAGCGTTCACTAAAGATAGGTTTTCCCAGGTTCACCCAAAACCCTTACAATTGTGTCTTTGTATGTGGGCTTACACAATTAAAAACCCCCACTTCTGAGTTTTCCTGGCTTTCCTCAGGATAACCAATATAACAAGATTTTTCTGGCAAATCTTGAAAGAAACCAAAATAATAGAAAGGAATTTACAATATGTAAAATACCGGAATATCTTTTTGATGTAGACCGGTAGAACCAAATCAAAGTAGATGATTGAATGTCCAAGTTCAATGTCCAAGACTCGATTACAATGGTTCTAGATCTAATTGATTTTAAATTAAACCAAACAGGGCTTGCCTTAATTGATTTTGATTCCAAAGAAAGGGAATAACAATTCCTCTTTTCAAATCGGATTGGAATAGCCGAAACAAAATCAATTAAAATAAAGCTAAGGAAAGAAGATATTAAATAAGCACACTTAGCTTAAATGGAGCACAAAATTATCTCTCGGAAGTTCGACGAAGATTGGCTTGAATACTATAATTAAATCGATGATTTCTTCCGAGATTCGTGCACTATTTATAGGTGAGAAGATCAGGTCTTCGATCGTCTAGAGTGCTCTTCGACTAGTCGAAGCCATACGATATTTGAAAGATTAGGCGGGATAAGCGCAGACCGTTCTACGATCGGTCGTAGCCCTCCTACGATCGGTCGTAGGTCACCTACGATCGTCGTAGGTTTCCTTCGATCGGTCGAAGAACCTGCAAAGGTTCGTTGGACTTCGAGTCGTAGATTTTACGACGGTCGAAGATGCGTAAACACTGCTCCTACGATCGGTCGACAGATTCCGTGACTAGTCAAGGCTAGATTTTATCCGAATTTGTAACAAACTTACGATCGATCCAGGAAATTCTTAGACGGGTCGAAGCAAGTCTAGGACTAGTCAAGCAGACCTAAGACTGGTCGAAGAACAGACCAATCACATGTAAAATAACATTCGACTTATGTATCCGAAATGACCTACTTCTAAGGTCATCCTATGGTCAAACAAACCTCAATCATGAAGTGTGGACATTGAAACAAGAGACCATGAAGAATGAGCCTTGAAGTCTTGATGTAGACTAAACCTTGAAGTAGCTCAATCATGAAAGTGGCTTGAGTTTCAGCTTGAGTCTTGAGTTCAGCTTGAGTCTTGCCTTGTACTTTCTTTTTCTTTTCAGCTTGAGTCTTGTGAGCAGTTCTTGCATTCAAGAGTCTTGTCTTGTGATCAGTTCTTTCATTCAAGATCTTGAGTCTTGTACTTGAGAGCTTTGCTTGATGTGAGCTTAGCTTGTTCATGTATGTTGATCCTTGAGAGAGCTTCACTTATGCAAGTTATATATAACAGAGTATAATAGTGATTTTGGCACTACAAATTTGACAACACATAGGGATAGAAACTATAGCACTTACAATTAGAAATGAGATCGAATGGTTTACGAATGCTATCATAAAATTTGGGCCTACTTTTTAATGCTTAAATAGTGTTCAAATGAGATTGTTCTAATCTCATTTGAAAAATCATCGAAATATCTTTCCAACAAGCCCAAGATCACCAGATCTGACCTATAGTGAGTGAGTGAGTTATAAGCATATTTATGAGATCACACGAAACTAGAACTGAAAGTAAAAGCGAATGCACTCATGAACGTGAATAAGAGCATATATTCAATATGAGTTTGGTATACGGTCTTATTCACGTTCATTTCTAGCACCAGATGATCCCATAAAAATGATCATAACTCCATTATAGGTCGGATCGGGGTGACCTTGGGTTCATTAGAAAGATAATTCGACGATATTTTAAATGGAGCTATAATCATCTCATTTGGGCACCATTTGATTATTCAAAAGTTGTCTCAAATTCCATTATAGTGTTCATGAATTGTTCGGTCCCATTTCTAACATTGCTCGATCCTACAAAAACAATCATAAATCCCTTGTTACAATTAAATTCGGGTAATCTTGGGCTTATTAAAAAGATAATTCAATGATCTTTCAAATTGGACTAGAATCATCTCATTTTAGACACTATTTGACCATTTAAAAGTGGGCCCAAAGTTCATAATGGTGACCATTCGGTCTTGTTTTTAGCATCATATGATCTCATGAAAAATGATGATAATTCCCTGGTACATGATGGACTTTGATAACCTTAGGCTCTTGAAAAAATAATTCGCCAGGCTCTTAAATGAAAGTAAAATCATTACATTTAGACACCGTTTGACCTTTTAAAATTAGACCAAAGTCCATGATGGCATTTACCTATGTTTGCAGCTAGAGCTGGGCATTGGTCCGGATTGGATCAGATTGGGTATAACTCGATCCGATCCGAAATCTTTGTGGCCTGATCCGAACCTGATTCGATTCGGAACCGAGTCCGGGTCACCTGACTCGGACCGATCCGATGCATGATTGGCCTGACGCAAACTGAGTCCGACTCGGTCAAGGAAACCGAGTCGGATCGGGTTGGATACGATTCGGATTGTTTGAATTTAATTCAACTGTTTCATGTGGTGTGGTCCACTTCGGCCTTCAATATACCGCATTTTTGTGCTGAAGGCCTAAAATAATATGTCAAAATGGATGAACAGCTTAGATAAAACATATACATCAAGGTGGGCCCCACAAGACTATGAAAAAACTGTATCCGTGATTTCACCATACGTATTACAGTGTTTGACATACACTGCACGAAAGTGCAATGCCATCCTTTTCACGCAAGCATGCGACTTGCTGTATATAAGTTCCATGGGTCTGATAATGGGGTATCTGTTATATCCAAATCGTCCATCCATTTGGCAAGCTCGTCTTAAGGCTTGAGACGAAAAATAAGACAGATCTAACTATCGTGGGGACCACAGGAATTGTTTAACGGTGAAAATCATTCTCTGCTACTATTTGTGGTGTGGTCCAGATGATCTTTGGATATTATTTATTTTTTGGATAATGCTCTATAATGATATCTAAAAATATATGAACGGTGTAGATATAATAAATACATCACTGTGGGCCATGTAACTTTGATATCCTTTGAACCGTTCGTACAACTTGGAGCTCGAGGAGTGTTAGTGCTCGTCTTCGCACGACACGTACCTATAGCAGCTGAGGGATGTCAGATAGACATCATGGTGGGTGGGTGCACAGAGAGGGAAACGGCTGGCTACTCCCCCTGAGATGGTTGGTGCTATGTGGGCCCCACCTTGACGTATGTATTTCATCCATGCGGTCCATATATTTTTATAGATCATTTTACAGTATTAGTCTAAAAATGAGGTATATCCAAATCTCTAGTGGACCACATTACAGGAAACAGTGTTGAATAAGAGTCAACCATTAAAAATATTTTGAGGGCCATAAAAGTTTTAGATCAAGCTGATCTTTGTTTTTTCCTCTTCATCTGGGACTGTATGACCTAGTCAACAGATTGGATATCAAATAAACAGTATAGAAGGCCTTAGGAGCATTTTAATGGTGGATATCCAACCGCAATTGTTTTCATGTGGTGTAGTCCACCTGAGATTTATATTCCTCTCATTTTTGGTACCAAGCCATAACAAGAACTTTAAAAATGGATGAACGGAATGAACGAAACACATACATCCGGATCGGGTCGGATCGGACTGAATTGGATCCAAACAGATCGGATCGGTCCGGGTAGGCATGATTTGTACTCGACCCGAAAAACTTTCGGATCTAACCTGACCTACTCGATCCGCACCGATCCAAGCCGTCAGATCGATTCGGATCAGGTCAAGATTGCCCAGCTCTATTTGCAACATCGCACGATCTCACGAAAATTATCATAACTTTCTCGTTACAAGTCGAATTGAGGTGATCTTAGGCTCATTGAAAAGAAAATTTGACGAGCTTTCAAATGAAACTAAAATCATCTCATTTGAAAATCATTTGATCTTTGAAAATTAAACCCAACTTCCAGCTCACGAACATTATTTAAAAGAAAAGGAAGAAGCCATCTTTTATAAGTGAAAATTTTGCAATATTTTTTTCCTCCATTTTCTTTTCAAACAAGCTCGGAACCGTTTGTTTAAAGGCAAAAGTTTTTGTTAGAAAGAGTAGTCATAAAGCACGAAAGATCTCTTGAGTATAATGATAAAAGAAGAATTACCAAAGAGTAATAAGATTCATCTCATTTCCTTTTACTTTCTTTCTAAACAAGCTTAGAACCCATTTTTTTTAGCGAGAATTTTTTGTTAAAGAGATTAGTCAGAAAGCACGAAAGATTACCGAAAAAAAGTCAGAAAGCATAAAAAATCCCCAGAATCAAGTGCTAAAAGAAGAATTAGCCAATGAGTAGTGATAAAAGAATATTTGAGTGTAAAAAAATGGTAGAGAGCCTTTTCAAACATAAAGCTCAATACAGGGCATTTTTATTCAAAGAAAATTCAAAATTGTGTCAGACGTGTAGATAAATAAAGATTAAAAAAAGAATGTTATTTCTGTGCTCCCACGAAACTTCAGGTTTACTTACATAAAAAGCCCATTCTTTTTCTAATATCTACCTTCATCCATGGATTATTTCAATACTCTCATTTGATATAAATTAATTTAATTAAAATTTTAAATTAAATATCACACTTTAAACATAGTTCCAAGACCAAAAAACTTGACACGACCTGATGTTCAACTTAGTTGAGTTGACTCCAATACCCAACTTGATACTTTCAAATTAAAAATAACAAGAAAAATAAAGATAGGCATAAATATAGTTTTAAAAAAGTTATGTATAATAGGAAATTTTATAAAGCATTACCACATTAATATAGTATTTACATCCCCGTACATTTAATAAAAGATTTTTAATAAGCTACCCCATAAATTAAGTAATCATCACTCAAGTACCTCTGGTAGATTTTTTAACAGAAGTTGGAATTGGCTATGGGAACAAGTGGTCGACTGGTCGGGTGGAACCCACTATGTGTTTATGTGAAATCCACGGTGATCACAAATGTCCATCACTACATGTTAGGTAAGGGCACACAAATCGACCCCATTCATATGTTGCTCTCAATTCAATTAGATTAGGCCGCAGGTGTGAGCGAGGACCTATATTAGATGCACATATATGAGAGTAAGATGCATGGGTGTGCCAAAGTTTGCCTGACTCGAGGGTTGATTGGATTGTTGGTGTCCCCTTCACCAAGACAAATGGATTAGAGATTGGACAGAGGATGTAGAGTCCTCTGGGCCACTGATATTGCGCTCCAATCAAGTGATTTGTGAAAGGAAAGACGGCTAATTCTTCTAAATGAATTTTGTGTGCCTTGTGACAATAGACGTGAGTTTACATACTTACGGACTTGTTTTATCACCAACACTTCAAGTTCAATATACTTCTCAGAGGAATAAGAATACACATACAAATTAAAGAAGACAACATGTTGCATATTTCATTAATATTTGAAAATGATGCTCATTACAATCAACAGGTTGAAAGACAATCAAATGAATAAATAAACAAGAAAAAATAAATACCCGATACACCTATTAGAACAGACGATCAATGCGGGTGTGATCAACTAGATCAAAACTTAGATAATTATAGTCCTACAACTTAAGGTTGTATAAAGATTACTTTTATTCCTAAAGTATTGTAGCAGGAGTCGCTAAGTAGTAGCTATGTAAAAATAGGCTAAACTATGCTAGGAAAGATAAAGGAAAGTAAAAAAATTAGTTGATGTGGTTAACATAGAGCCCTTATCTCTTCTTTAATTGCTCTTTTTATAAGCTTCTAGGAGGCGGTGGTTTTACATAGTCTTCAGTATCATGCGGGATTTGGACAATCGGCTGTGGAAATCTCCTTTATTCTTCCACGTCAGCATAACCTCTTATGTACAACCACATGTATAAGAAAGGAACTATCACTTGTTCAAATCATGCATTGGTCAGAGTCCTTTGCCACTCAATTCCCTGCATGGGGAGATTGTTGGTGTCTATACTTCACTGGCTTTGGCATACCTAGAGAGTGCCTCTGGGATGATTCCAGTATTCAATGGTAGATAGACACATGCTTGGATAAAATTTTGGAGATGGTTGGAGTCCATACATCACTAGCTGTGGCATACCTAGAGAGTGCCTCTGGGATGATTCCAGCATTCAATGGTTGATAGATACATGCTTTGATAAAATTTTAGCATTTAATGCTAAGAGAAAGACTTTCTTTAATAGAATTATGGCATTTAATATTCTCTCTTACGTGCACATCTCTAACTACTCTTAAAGATTGATCTACACCACACAAGAGATGGCTGGCACATGATGTCATTTGAATAATTTGATCTAGCCATGCCATGTAAATAGTAAATAATGATAAAGAGTGTGAGTAAAATTCCATCCTTCACTTAGCGCATAGTGCCAACACATGGCGACACCTCATTGGTCTGAGCAGAGTGCAAAATATGAGTGTGAACACCATAATTTAAGTCTATTATATGATTAGAAACAGGGTACAAGGCAATACTCACCCTCAAAATGTTTCTCATGGTATGGCACACCTGAAGCACCGACAGGTCTGATTTTTTAGCCGCAAGCATGATTTTTGGTGTGGCATCCAATGGCTGGACTGGATTTTTATTTTTTTATAATCATCACAGTGGGCGGTATAAAAATTAAGAGTGAACGTCTCTTGTGTTTTTTGGTGGTGCCCACTGATTAAACTAGTCATTCTGATTTTTTAGCCTTTGGCCTAATGTAGAATTAGGCATCTAATGATCAGAGCGGATTTCATATAAACATGACAGTGGACCACTTAAAAAATCAGCAGTGTCTCTCTCAAATTTTAAGGCCCGCCCTTATTTTTGACAGGATCCACCGTGATGTGCACGTGAGATCAACTCCATACATTAAACGACCTATGCAAAAAATCATATTGACATGTGCTAGATCAAGCTTGGACATTATCCAAAAACCGAAAGGATTGGAAAGGTGGCACCTGTGTGCAATCTAATCCATCCTTGGGACGCGCTGCTCTTATTTGTCATGAACCCAACTCAAAACCTAGGTCCAAAAGATCTAATGGGTACTAGATAAATACCGGAATCTATTTGGGTCCGGATCTTCAGCTGAACCATGTAAATGCTCTTATTTGTCCTGAACCCCACTCGAAACCTAGATTTAAAGACCTAATGGATACCCAGTGGATACTCGAACCTGTTAAGATCCGGATTTAAGTCTTAAAGAACTAGACCAAAATCCAGTTAGCCCAGGCAAGGTTACTATAAGACCCAAACCGAACCTGACCTATTAACAGCCCTGGGCCTAAGGTAGGTTCAAAGTCAGGCTCCGAACTGGACGGACCCAGACTAGCCAAGTCTAACCGATCCTATTCCAACAATAGATTTCACTTTGCCAGGTGAGGCCCATTACACTAAAGGTAGAGGTAGAGTAAATGGCTTGCAAGAGAAGAAGCGGTTGAAAACAGGTAACACGCATTTTGAAATTGCTAATGGGGCGTATTGTTAGCAGAGGCACTTCAGATGGGTTATCACCAAAATTCAAATTCATTGTTAACAACCTAATGTGTTATTCATTTCCTAAAATTCCAGGACTCCCTTTGAAAAACCATTCTCTCAAACAGTCGAGCAACTTCAAACTATAAAATCAGGCCATTTCCCAAGCAATTTCCAATGCTACTCTGCCCTGGCACAATAGTCAAGCTGGTCCACTAATTAGGTGGGGCAAACAGTATACTGAAAGTAGGCCGCATTGGACATTTCAATTACTGAAAACAGTATACTGAAAGCAAGTGGGCCACACAGCATCTTGAAAACATACAGGTAGACTAGATAGTGCCACCCAGTTCATATGCCGCATATTCCTTGGTCAAGTTCATGCGTCTCTTTTTTTCCTAATCAAGCTTTAAAGTGAACAGGAAAGAGAATTAGAATGGGGGGGGTTGACTACAAATGGAAGCTAAGAAAAAAAATACTTCGGAAGCTAAGAAAAAAAAAATACTGGATCATCTTTAACAGATTGTCTATGCCGGGGTGATCTCATATTCTCCCAACTCATCAACTATTTTTGTCATGCTGAACCTTACAATGCAGCGCAGCTACACTTGCAACTGTTCCTGACTCTTAGGTCAAAACATTCCAGTATTAAACTCTGCATCACAGCGGAGCAGGCTCCTGCTGACTATACTACCCTAAGCACACAGATTAGAGACCATCCATTTCCTGTTTTACCACATACTAAGCAGTAGCAAACAACAGGCTTTAGGCTTTTCCCTATCAAAATCGCTACAAGGTGGGGGCCACCCATCCAACAAACTACAACTCGTCCTTGGCGGAGTCTGCATCTGCCTCATCTTCGACAGCAGCACCAGCATTGTCCCCCTTGGGATCTGCTTCCTTGGCATCGGCCTCAACCTCTTCCTCTGTGTCATCTTCCTCTTCCACAGGAGCATCTGGGCTGATGTTCAGACTTGTCTTGACTGAGCTATAGATATGAGAAGCAAAATCTTTGGGATCACTGAGCATGAAACCGCTCTCCATCAGTGCTGTTTGGTAAATCAGACGGGCGGTTTGCTTCACACCCTCCTCCTGCAGCCCAATATTTTCATAATATGAATGGCTAAACCACAAAAAGAAATAAAAAGAAGAAGTAAGGGCAGGGGAAGAGATACACAATACACATATATACCGACGAGAAGCCGAAGCCATGTCGTTGATCACATGTATTGCACATTGATGGAAGCGCTTTTTTTCCCCAACTGAGCAATGTTACAGGTGCAGACCATTGCTTATCAGGGAGTCCCAACCATGGGACAACACGTGCTTCAACATCTTCCCCCCATCAGACTATTCCTATCATCCGGATTATTCCTGTCATCTGCTGAAAGCAGATGACAACAACCAGTGGTCCACATTTAACATGGAAAAATGGATGATTAGTATTATCACATGGTGGGGACTTTCGGGGATTCCCCATCCACATCAGTGCCCAGTACATCGAGTTGGTCACCAAAGGGAATTTCACATGATGTTGGTCACCGACTTGGTCACCAGGGAATTTCACATGATGTTGGTCACGAAGTTGGTGTCCATACATGTACCATTTGTTATGCCTAAGCAAATCATTCACAAGACATCATGTATTGATTGGGACTGTTCATCCGGTGGGCTCACACATGAATAGGGATTATCCCAAAAGAAAGGGTGTAAAACTGGATTGCCATCGGATTAGACAATCTTCAAAGGTAATGATTACCTCAAAACAGAACACTGGTCAACATTCAACAACAAACTCGCAACCACTTGATGGTCAGATTTCATTCAATCACTGCAATTATCAGCCTAAAACCCACCCCACATGAGCTGATCCAACAGATGAACGGTCCCAATCCACATGTTTGGGAGTTTTATGAGAGAGAATGTAAGCTTCATATCAACCTTGCATTCTCCTCATGTGCAAGTGATGTGGAAATACAGGGCCTGAGAAATTTAATACTTTTGGATCAAAATGCACCTGTGGGTCCTTAATGACTCTGTCACGAAGCTCCTTGATGATCGGATGCCTTGGGTTGATCTCGAGCACCCTCTTGCCTCGCATGTATGCCTGCTTGCTGGCATCGGAGAGAGTCTGCGACTGCATGATCCTCTCCATGTTTGCGCTCCACCCGTACTTGGATGTCACCACCACACAGGGAGTGTTATCCAAACGGTTGCTTATCTTCACGGAATCCACGTTCTCACTAGCAAGAGCGTCTTTCCACCAGTTGGTTAGCTCCTTGAAAGACTCCTTAAGGTCCTTGTTCTTCGATTCCTTTCCAAGTTTCAGGCCCTCTTTTGACACGTTCTGGAATTTCTTGTCTTCATAGTCCATCAAGTATTGCATTAGGTATTCGTCCACTGGATCCGTGAAGAAAATAACCTGCAATAATATGGTAAATAAATAAATAAATGAAGGTATGTCAGGTGTCAAAGAAGAAAACACAAACGGCAGATAGTTAAAGCTCTTCTAGAGATGAAAAGTGGCACAGGTGGCAGTTAGAGAGCTTGTTAGAGACCAGGTAAGCATTTGAAAGTAGAATCCACTTTGGTTGAATCTGAAAGTGTTCTTAAAAAATTGTTCTGATCCAACTGAGAGTTCGGAGCAGGTAAGGAAAAATAAAAGAACCAAAAGGGTGGGTAGTCAGCTTTCTGCCTATCTTCCACTGACATGGTGTTTTGATTGTTTCTGCGGTCCCCATTTCAGAAGGTAATTTATGCCAGTTGAAGCTTTTAAAGGTTTGGTATTGTCACTCATTTTAGCAAAATGAAGTATTCCTTGTGGTGGTTGAAAAGGCTTTTATAAATCAGATACATAAGAAGGACAAGAATACCAATTGACCTTCTAGAAATCAAGAAATTTGGTCCATTTTAGAAATTCGAAGTCTTCATTATTTCTGCGGAATGAGTGATGGGTTTGAGCGCTTCAAACAATCAGAAGCAATTTTTTATCATTAATACTAAAAAAGACAAGTTATTCCATTCCAGGAGAAACCAAAGTCTGGATTTTAGACAGAATATTGGATCATTATAAAAATTTAGAGCCATTTCTTAAGCAAAGGTTGGTCAGAGTCAGAGAAGGGATTGGCGATTTCGTGTGGCCAGAGCCCATGTGAAAATGCCAATAACATTGCAAAGACTGAATGATCCAAAACTACGGGAATTTCCGCAGTACTCATATAAAAATGTTAAGTACTCATAATCTAATTCATACCTCGTAGTTTTTCTTCGTCAACCTTTCAAGGAATGGGGATTTCTCCAATTGCTCCTTGCTGGCTCCTGTTATGTAAAATATGTCCTTCTGCCCAGGTTTCATTCTCGAAATGTACTGATCCAAAGAGGCCAGCTTCCCACCAGACTTGGTACTGAAAGAGAACCAAGGGTAACAAATGAAGCGCCACTCTTAGAAATCTGAGGCCTTCAAAATATCCATATGAGATAGTTCCAAGAAAGCATGCCACAAAATGAGGGGAAAAAACAAAGCAGATGCTACCTTTCAAATCTGAGTAGCTTTGCAAGACGATTTCTGTTACTAGCATCCTCTATGATGCCAAGTTTTATGGACTTGCCAAACTCATTCCAGAACTTGGCATATTTCCCCTTCTTCTCATCATCCTCGCTGGTTTTATCCACGTCTACAACACCATCCGCAATTAAAAAGGAGAAGAAAAAAGGAATAAAGAAATACAGGTGGTAGTCCCCAGGAAAGAAAGACCATTTGGAAAGAAATACAATTAGAAATATCTGCATACTCTGGTCAGCAGTTATACCTGTCTTGTCTTTGTCATCAGACTCATCAGGATCCTCATCTGCAATGCGACGAATCATATCAAGTGCCTTGCGGATGAGTTTCTTCTTGATTGTCTTCAGACTGTTGTGTTGTTGAAGCATTTCTCGTGAGACGTTAAGAGGCAACGTGTCAGAATCAACAAGACCCTATGTAAACCAGGAAAATATATGAGTTCATGGATCCAAAGCTCACTATCACTTCTGAATCTAAGTCTGAAATGTAATGGAGCCCTGGTGAGTATCTATAGACTTAAATTGCAAGTAATTATCCGAATCTGGTGAAGACTTCTGATTACCTGTAAAAAGCTCAGGTACTTGGGTAGAAGCTCATCAAATTCATCTGATATGAAGACCCGTCTAACATACAACTTCAAGTTGGACTTATTGCTGTTGTAGTAACTTTCATAAAGATCATGAGGAGCCTTAGGAGGTATAAAAAGAACAGCCTTGAACTCTACATCACCTTCGGCAGTAAAATGACTCCAAGCCAATGGCTTTTCATCGCTAAAATCCTGGTCAACAATTCGATAATAACCCTCAAGAAGAAACCTTTTATCTTAAAGGCCTTTGAACAGAGCCTAACAGTTCATAAACCTGTTAATGTTACCACAAGGAACAAGCATGGATAAAAAAGATTCACCTTTGCAATAGAGTGGTAGAATTTGGTATATTCTTCATCAGTCACCTCCTTTGGACTGCGCAGCCATATGGCTTTCACATCATTCAAAAGCTCCCATTCATAAGTTGTTTCCTTCACTTTCTTTGTCTTTGGCTTTTTCTCGGTATCTTCCTCTTCCGTTTCTTCATCCTCTGAAGAGCTGCTTTCAGCTGTTGGCAACAGTAACAATGTGTGAAGATAAGAGAAAGACGAGGCAACCATGAAAATGCTTGTCACAGAAACAAATGTTTACAAAGATCCCATCCATGTTTTGGGGATGGTTCGGTCCAACCATCATTCCACTCAGTCAGACCCACTGTAACCCTCTTTAATCTGTAAGTATTTAAAATACAAGGCTCAACAATCAATCTATAAGCGGCATGGTGGTTACGATGTCTGCTTTATGACAAAAGATGCATGTGGGACAGTATACTAGGGGATTTCTTTTCTTTTAAAAAAAAAAAAGTTGATCACCTAGTTGACCTGGGCTTCTAGTGAGCCCAGCCAATTTTGATAGAAGTTTCTGTTCCAAATGGGTCTAGCCAGCTGGTCCATCTAGTCCAGGTTTTAGAACACCAATAGAAATATTATCATGACCAAGAATAATAGATGGCTAGTAAATGGAATTATTATAAATCTTACATGTTTCCCCTTCTTCCCCAGATTCATCTTCATCTGCAGGAACCTCTACGTCTGCTTCTTTGCTTGCCCAGAGATATATGGGGAAGTTGATAAATTCAGAATACTTTTTCACAAGCTCCTGTAATCAAAGGATCACCCATAACATTAATAAAAATGAAACTTAGAACACTCAATAGATCTCAGCACTATTCCACAACTTCCAGGTGAGATAAAACAGCATAAAATAAGAGAACAACACTCAAACACTCAAGACATGAATTTGCCAGTGTAAATAGGGAGGAACTTCATTCATTGTAAAGTTGCAAGGGCACAACGGTGAAGTATCTTCAATCCTTTTGGCTTGGCATGAATTCTTAATGAATCCGTGTATGATTTGATAGCGGAGTGGGGAGAAAGGCCCATTACCTGCCCATGGCGCAATCTTGTTGGGTATTGTGCCATTTGCAGTATCATGGTGCATTTGGAACAGAAAGGAATCCCATGTCTTTTAGGAAAAAAGAAGCTAAGGTGGAGCTTATTCCTAGAAGGATCCTTTCAACAATAATGGGATGGGATTCATTTCAATTCCTGATTTCATTGTTAAATGGAAGGATTCACAAGTCTTGAAGCATTAAGAGTGTGGTCCTTTGTGGTGCTTCTTGGGCTCAGTGAATGTCTTTTTTCTTTTTCTTTTTCTTGAAGCATTAAGCCCCCAGTACAGTTTTTATACCTGTTTTCTGCAGGGGGATGATAGCTCATCATCTCTTCTGGTTGTAGCTCTTTTTTGTTTTTGTTTCTTAATAATTTGGTTGTCATTCAAGGAAAAAAAAAAAAAAAGGAGCTGGAAAGCTTTATTATAAATCTTTGATCTTAGCACGAAAAGGCTGCATATTAGGTTCTCTCATATACTTTGGGGAGTGAACAAGCTTGCAGATTCCCCTGGTCATGGGGGTGTCATTTGTGGTTCGCGGTACATAAGGTTGCTCTAGCACGAGGAAGCAGTCGATGCTCGAACACAACATATATCTTAGTTACAATGATATAACAAACAAACACTCTTGTTGTGTTTACCAAATCATTCAAAAAAAATCTGTAATTATCATTTCCTATAAAAAAAAAGTTTCCACGATCTGGACTAAGAAAACTAGGGGGGCATGGCACATGTGAAAGGATGGAGAGAAATCGGGGAGAGGGAGGAACCAGCCTAGAATTTCAGAAGAGATGATACACTAACTGCATATGATGCTTGATACACAATCCTCGAAATGGTACACAGGAAAAATATTAACTCCAATTAAACTGATAAAATTGTGAAACCCACTGTTGCTAAGCTAGAATCTAGAAATCAAACTGTTTGGATCCTCACCTCTGATTTGTGAGCACTTCTTTTTTAAATAAGACCACTGGATATTTTTCATTTTCAGCCATCCAACAAATATGTCCAGAAAATTAATAATTAAATAACCAAATAAAAGCAGGCTTGGTTTCAAGGTAAATCTAAGCTGGTACCCATAGTTTGGATGGTTTATTTTGAATTATTTATATGCCACGTATGCTTTTTATCAGTAATTTCTAAGTGCCTGTGTATCATCCATCACACTCTGCCTAAGCATAAAAGATTACTTAGAAGAAAAGTAGGCATTCAAGATTCTTTTTGTGGTTAAAATGCAGCCCATTGGCTGGTTTTTGCAGGTATCTGTCCTAGGGACACCAGCCACAATTTTGCGTTCCTGAAATACCCTAAAATTTTAGTTAAGGTTCTTTCATGTCCTTTGAATTTTTAATTTCAGCACCCTCTAAAAACCATTTGTGAGGGCAAAATGTCCAAAGTCCAAATGCTACTCACATTATATAGAGTATAGATGGTCTATCCGAAGATGATAAGCACTCCAAACACCAAAATGTCCCTACTTAAAATTGGATTCTAATCTTAATAACCTACACCAACTCATATCTCATCAAAACTTGGTATTTCCATCCATTAATTAGATTGTCAGGATAATGGTTTAATCTAACGTGTCAGGGCTCGAGCGATTCCCATGCCAGGTGCTTTTCTTTCCATTACAATCTTCCTCTTGGTCATTTTACCTGTCCTCATATGTTCCTCTTGGTAATGTTACCTTCCTCTTATTATCAATGTAATGAGAGATCAATCACAATTATCAATGTAACGAGAGATCAACCATAATTTTGCATTCAGTGTAGCTTCAACATAGTTTCATGTTGTAGCAACAAAAACACCCAGCCATTACAGTATTTTCTTCTTTTGCATAGTGCATGGATGCTAGAATGACAAGCCAAGAATGTTCCTGGCAAATGGATGAAGTGCCAAATCGTGGAGCATACGCTATGTTGTGTGTAGCACATAGTAGATGTAGTGTAACCAACGGTTAAAGTGTATTTCAAGAGCATTGGACCCCAAACAAGTTTTTTTTTTTTGAGGGGGGGGGGGGGTTGGAATCAGATTCTCACCTTTTCATGTCCGTACAGCTATGAGGCTAAAAAAAACACTTTTATTATTATTGTTGTTATTATTGTTGATTTGAATCTATTCTCAAGTTTGATAGAGGTATGTTCTTAACCATTAATATCTCTTAGTGAGTTCTTTTTCATCTCGGACAAAGATTTATAGTTTCTTCTGGGATTTTTTCAATTTTTTTTCTTTATATGAGGATGGTTCCTATGGTTCCTATGCAATGTCGTTGGATAGGATTGCTCTACAACATTTTTTCTGTGTGGGCCCGTTGCGATGTGTTTATGGCATGGCGTAAAACCCATCCAACCGGGCTACCATGCTTTCTTTTTTTCTTTTTTTTTACTGACGACAGGGTGTCCTCACCCCTTTTTAGGCAAGACTATTCCCTGAGGATGCACGCAATCACCTGCAAACCACGTGCAATGAGTAAATCATGGGGAGGGAAATCAAACTTGCGTCTGTGGGGAAACAACCCACAACACTAACCATTCACCCAAACCCAGGGCGGGCATGGGCCACCATGCTAAGCGGAGGTGTTTGGATGATTGTGCCTTGTTTTTATGGCATGGCACATGTGATGGTTGGATAAGCTTGATTTCCTTAGTTGGCTCACACTTGGCCATTGTTTTCTTTGGTGTAGCCCAGAGGCCAATCAAACAAAGTGGATTCAACCATCAAGTAGGCCAACCATGCTATAGAGCAGGCTTCTTGGGTGGTTGTGCATTGATTTCTATGCTGTGACCCACTTGATGATTGGATAGGCCTATTTTGGGGCATCCCATCATCACTGTGAATTCTTTTTGCTGTTTACTACTTATTATATTTTGTCTTATTATTCTAATTAAAACATAGAAGTAGATGCGACTCAGCTTACATTACACGCTATAGAGGGGGATGACACTACTTTATACACTACACGCTATTTAAATTCTAAAACACTCAATGCAAAAGGTGCTCATAGAAACTACTGACTAACAGCATTATAAACTCTAATAAATAAATTCCAATGAAGAACCATTACTCAAAGGTTTTGCAACACTAACTTTTAATTTCGATTCCTCCAAATATTCACCAGCTTCTTCTCTAAGATGAAGCCTGATTTCCGTGCCACGTCCCAGTGGTTCATTCCATGTATCTTCAGAAATTGCAAAAGCTCCATCAGCCTTTGACTCCCATACATACCTAAAGAACCACAAAAAGACATCAAAACAATTGTAATAAATAAATAAATAAACTTTAGGACTTTTCACTGCTCACTGTTTGTCATCATTGTGTTTGCTAATGACTTCAACATAGTCGGCAACCAGGTATACTGAGTAAAACCCAACTCCAAATTGCCCAATCAGATTTAGATCACCCCCTGTCTGCATTTTCTCCAAAAAAGCTGTATAAAAGACAAATTAATTATACTTTCAGAATGCATTTCCTTTCTCCCAAAAAAATTAAATAAATCAAACAAATTTCATATAGGAAAAAAAGCTACCATTTTCTATATTAGCGATCATAAGTATATATATACCTGAAGTTCCAGATTTTGCTATTGTTCCTAAGTTCTTGATCAGATCTTCCTTTGTCATTCCAATGCCTCGGTCACAAATAGAAAGCACTTTCTTATCCTTGTCTAATTTAATCTGCATTGTACCACAAATATAGCAAACTAAAATGTTCAAAACAGAGGGATTTTCCCACTTCCCATAACAGAATGTTAACGTGAAAAATCATTCTTATATTGTGATAGGATGAACTAGCAGATCGAATGCAGGTATTGATCTAATAAAGTGGAAACAACCCAATTGTAAAATTCTCCACCGACTACATGTTGAGGGCCTACAATTCATTCACTTTTGAGTTGGACATGAACAGACATAGCTGCAATTTGAATGCTACGTCCTCATCATGAATACTAGGATAAAATCATTGTTCTTTGTCATTTCCACTTATTGAAACTGAGCGTATGCAATTCAATTCACTTGTGAATCCAAATATGGCCTCTATATTACTATACTAAATGAGCCATCACTAACCAAGATCTCAAGCTTTGCAGTATCGCCTTCACCCAAAATCTCCTTATCTGTAAGCGAAAGAAATCTGATCTTATCCAATGCCTGCCAAATAAATGGAACATATTTCATTAAAATCAAAGGCATCAAAACTCAATAAATAATGTATTGGATAATGAGAGCTCAGTTTACATCAGAAGCATTAGAGATCAGTTCTCTCAAGAAGATGTCCTTGTTGCTATACAGCGAGTTGATGAGTATATCCATCAGCCGTGAAACCTCTGCCTGGAACTCAAATTTCTCTGCATTAGTCCGCAGAGATCTCCGAGAGATTGATTCTGCCTCCCTGAACCAAAAAAACCATCCCCTCAGTTAGTCATCACCGTTAGAAATCAAGGAGAACGTCTGAGGCTACTCACATGAGTAGGATTCCATACATGCCTGTGGGAGATCCAAGTTCACAAGGCAGGGCCCATCATGTATGGATCCTGGCCTGAAAAATCAGGCTGGTCTCCACAGCAGGTGGGCCAAACATCTATGGAAAATTGGTCGTCAAAAGGATTTATGTACAGCCCATATACAACTTATATATGCCATCATCCTAATAAGCAGACCTGTCTGACTTCTAGGCCAGTGCAAATACTTGGAAGTGCCTGCTAGGTGAGAGGAAATTTGCTCAAAAGAGAAACACTCAGGACTGAGCTACTACAGTTTTCATTAAGGTCAGCACCATACATATGGGGCCAGTCTTTCAGTGATCCAGAATTTTCATTTCATGGCCTCACATTGGATGGGTGATTGACCCAAGAATGTCCTCTATTGAAAATTCCAATTCAACTAATCAGCGGGTTTTCCTCATTCCATATGTATTGTCAGCTAGTATTACTTACAAGCAGGACCCATCTGTAAGTGTTCTAGATCACTTCTCTCCTTCCATACGTATTGTCAGCTAGTATTACTTACAAGCACGACCAATCTTTAAGTGTTCTAGATCGTTCATCTCATGTGCATCCTCGTGGATTGGTGATGGATCAAAAACCATTCTTTAGTTTCACATGGATTGCCGCTAGTATTACTTACAACACAGCCCATGTTTCAATCATCTAGATGGTTTATATCACAGACCCCATCAGGGATTGGGGATGGACAAAAAATATCCTCTGTCACATAATCCCAGCCACCCAATCATAGGACTTCCTCCCATTCATATGGTTGGCCAGATGTTACTTTTAATCATTCATTCACAGGCCAATCAACATGCAGCTAGGATACACCAAACAGGGGAGTTCTTCACAGCATCACCAATAGTGGGGCCAAAGGATGAACAATCTACATCACCGGCCAACTAATCAGTGGATTTCACTCGCAGCTAGTATTACTCACAAGTGAGACCCATATTTTAGCAATCCAGATCGTTACCTCATTCTCCCCCTTCATGGATTAGTGATGGACCAAAATCCTTCTCCATAAAAGAATCCCAGCCATCCAATCATCAGACATTCCCATTGCACACAGGACCATTGGCTATACATTATTTCCAATCTACCATTCGCAAGCCAATCAATAGATAGCTAGGATTCACCAAAAAGAGAGGTCTTTATAGCATTTACCCATGTATAGTGAAGCCAACCAGATGAACAATCTCAATCAACAGCCAACTGATCGGTGGATTTGATGCAACCAAATGGCCACATGTGCCGATTGATCAAGATTTGAAGAAAAGGGCCACATCTCATGCGAGCACACTTCGCACGTGTGTACAAGAAAAGGGCCACCTTCCTTTTTTAGCCCATCACCACTTCCCATTTCTTGCAAATCTCTAGATTAGGAATTCTGATCTTTCTTTCATATCTTTATTTTAGGCAGGGAATAATTTTAAATATTTTATTATCTAAGTATCTTCTTATTTTAGGCATTTTATTAATTAGAATGCTTTGTTATTTAGTTGCTTTTCTATTTTTGTAGATTTTTAGATTCCATATCCTTTATTACAGATTGTAAGGTTGATTATAAATAGGACCTATGACCTATGGAATAAGACAAGCTGATTAATACTCACTTTATGGGCCTGTTCGGATGCCTGTAAGTTGGGTAAGTGGGAAGTTACTTATAGGGAAGTCACTTACAGGTAGTGTTTGGGGGAGAAAAATCACCTATAAGTAACTTACAACCTGTAAGTCACTTACAGGCAAATCTACCAAAAAACTGCAGGGGGGATGGGGGTGGGAAGTCACTTCCCTGTAAGTCACTTACAGGCTCAATGGTCAGATTTTTAAAAAGAGGGGAAGAGGGAGAAACGCACCAAAGGGGATTGAAGGTTTCGTCTCTCCATCCCAAGCACTCTCCTCCTCCCTCTCTGCATTCTCTCTTCCCCTCCTTCACTCCCTCTTTGCAATCTCTCTCCCTCTCCTTCCCTTCCTCTCTGCAATCTCTCTTCCCCTCCTTCACTCCCTCTCTGCAATCTCTCTCCCCCTCCTTCCCTTCCTCTCTGCAATCTCTCTCCGTCTCTGCAATCTTTTCCTGCAATTACCGCCTTCCGTCTCTTCTCCCCCTAGAACGTTAGGGTTTCATCAACCCTTTTTTTCTCTTTGAAAACGGTAGGGTTTCATCAACCCTTTTTTAATCTTTGAAAACAGTAGTGGCTTGACGTTACACGATAAGGCACGCTCACTTATACGCACCTGCGCATGTGTGCATTTTTTCACACGTGTCATAGACCTCTAATCCGAACGGTCCATGTGATGCAGCATCCCATGAAACCGTCAGGGACTAATTTTCTCCGTGATTTAAAACTCTAGTGGGCCATAGAAAAGAGAGATACAAATCAAAGTAGGAAAATGTTTTCTTTTGTTATGGCCCACCAATGTTTTAGATCAAAGTAACAGTTGGGTCATAGGAGTTTCATGGGGTTCAGTATCACATGGACCGTTCAGATTTTAGATTCAAGTCACGCGTGATGAGTTCTCAAAAAGTTCTCAAGAGAACTCTTGCCAACCTGTCCGCAGCTAAGTAATCGGCGGGAAGGGATTGAGTGAGGAGTGATGCTTAAAATATGTGGGATCCACCATGATGTATGTATTTGATCGACACCGGTCATCCATTTTAATACTTCATTTTTTAAGTCCTGAACTTGAAAATTAGCTATATCCAAAGATCGAGTGGACCACAACACAGGAAATAGTGTGAATTGAGTGTAAACCGTTGAAAATTTCTGGGGGCCCACAGAAGTTATGGATTGAGCTGATTTTTTTTCCCCTCATTCAGGTGTTCGTGATCTTATGAACAAGTTGGATGACAAATAAAGATCGCTATGGGCGCTAGAGAGGTTTCAACTGTCCAAATCAGTACTTCCACTGTTTCTTGTGATATGGTCCACTTGAGCTTTGGGTATACATTTATAGTGGGCCCAACTAAATTTATTTAGTGTAATAAAAGTACACCAGCAACTGGGTACACAATTTGATTGCATTACTGGTAACACGGTAGTGGGCCCACCTTGATGGTGTGTTATATATCCACTCTGCCCAACCGTTTCTCCATTGGAGATTTTAGGCCCACCTTATTTGTGTTGCTGAGTTTTTCACTGAGGAAGTTTATTCTCAACGTTTAAATTGAGTTATTACTCCATATTATGGATATTTTGAATTCGCGGGCCCACTTTTATAACTCACTTGATGATTGTTTTAGCTTAATAATTATCTCAAATATTCATCTTGATGGGCTTAAGAAAATAACATATTTGATCCCATGTTTTTTTTATATGATTATAACATTTTATAACAATTCCCTAATCTAAGTTCTGTTTGATGTGAATATACAACTTTCTACCTGTAAGTAACTTACAGGTTATCCAAACAGAAAAACTAACTTACCTGTAAGTGACGTACAACTTACATCCAAACAGGTTACCTCTGAGTAACTTTCACTTGTAAGTGACTTACAGGTAAGTCACTTACAACTTAAAAGAACTTACAGGCATCCAAACAGGCCCTATGATTTTTTTTTCTTATTTTCTTTATGGTGGCTGTTGAAGGGAGGGAGGACTGTTGAGCTTGCTCGTCTTGCATTTGTGATCTCTGGCATTCGGCTAGAGAATTGTTGGGTCTTTTCCCACGATCTCTTTCTTTTCTTATTGATTTATTTGCTTTCCATTTCGGGTTTGCATCAGGATTTCTCTCATTTCAAATAGATTGTTAGCTAGAATTCCATGCAAGCAGGATTCGTGTTTCAGCAATCTAAAATCCATAAAGTTTATCTAGTGAGCCTCATCATGGATTGCTGATGGACCAAAAATTCTCCTTCAAATAATCCCAACCATCCGATCATCAGCCTCTTTCTTGTTGCACATAGGACTGCTGGCTATATATTACTTCTAACTGTCCATTTGCCAGTGAACCAACAGACAGATTCACCCACATTGCGAATTTATCACCGAATCACCTACCATAGGCAACGGTGGGGCCATCAAGATAAATGATCTGCATCATCAAAATGCAAGCCCCACCTATACAGATTTACGGCCCAAAAGCTAGCCACTGCACATTTCCTCCAAAATAAATAATAAATAATCCAACGGCTGAGAAAAATCCATCAAAAAACTCAAACCTCCTGACAACATCCGAATCCGTCGATAGACCATTGGGAACGGCGCCACCGATCTTCTCCTCGACCTTTGGCGGATCTACCAATTCCTCCGAATCGCCATTTCCCTCCGCATTCGCATGCAATTTCCGACCTAATAAAAAATACAAACCAAATTTTCAAAAAAAAAAAAACAAAACAAAACAAAAACAAAAAAGAATAGAAGATTCTAACAACAATCACCAGATGCAAAAACAATGAAAAACCTAAAAGAAGATCAAAGGAAAAAAAAAAAAAACCCTAGCTTGCCTTGATCTGGAAGGAGAGATAGTAGGAGGAAGAAAAACAGAGCTGCTGGGAGCGTCCACTTCCTCATTTCCACTCTTTCGAGACTCTTCTTACTGCTTGATGCTTGGAGAGAATGGAGTTTTATAAATGGAGGAGTTTTTCAGTTCGTCGAGCGATCAGTCACTTCAGTTCCTCGCAGTTACACGTGATTATCCGTTTGGGGAATCAAGACCGTTGATAACACATTCCACATGTGTGAGAGATCTAAATTGCTCTTCGTGCAGGGCCACGGTTTAGATTCCCTGGGTGGAAAATCAATCCGTATGTGCATTGAATTCGGATTGTTGATTGATTTCTTTTAACCGTCCATTTCCTATGTGCATTTTAAGCCCTTGATGAGAAGGACTGTTTTGGGGCCCACGTGTTAACATGTTGACTGGTTGGATTTCCTTCACGTATCTCGTTGGCACTTGTGAGAGGGGATTGGTATGGAAGTGCACAAGACAGGGCTGGACATGGACCTCATTTTGGGACGGAGAGATCTACGGTGTGGATGAGTTTGTTTCTGTAGATTGAATCAACTGACTGTTACTGACAAGTGGCGAGGTTCTATTGGATTCTACACCAATGTAGACGTGGAGAAATGAAGATTAAGGGCGCGGATTGGATACTGACAAGGTCAGTAGCCAAATCGCTACTGAAGTGACGTCACCAAGCTCTGTGGACCCCACCATGATGCATGTATTGTATCCATACCGTTCAATTGGACCCCACCATAGAAAACAGTGGGGATAGTGACATCCACCGTTCAAAACTTCTTAGGGGCCACGGTAGTTTCCATCAAGCTGATATATATATTTTTTCACTTCATCCATCTCTATATTAACTTATGAATAAGTTGGATCTCAAAAATACATCACGGTCGGCCTTATAAACGTTTCAATGGTGGATGTGACTGCTCCTACGGTTTTCTGTGGTGGGTACATTTGAACTTTAGATCTATCTTATTCTTTTTTTAATGTCATAAAACGATCTCTAAAAATGGTTGGACCGTATGGATACAACACATACATCATGGTGGGGTCCACACAGCTTGGTGACGTCACTTCAGTAGCCATCTGGATACTGACCTTGTCAGTATCTAATCCGCTTCCGAAAATTAAGCAAGAGTCCGTAATTATTTAAAATTCATGGATAGCTTTCATATTCAATGGAAAAGATTCAATCATCTGAAATATTCCAATTTAAAAAGTTTGTGTTCTTGGCATCCACTATTCAAGATATGGCCCATCATACAACGGTTTGGATTCTGCACTGACGTATTCTAACAAAACGCTTCACATTAACTGCCAAGAGTCAAGAGAGGATGAAAGGATGTCCAAAGCTCGAATGATCCACACCATGGAAAACCGTGGGAATGACACGGATGAAAGGAAAACACAAATATAACCTTGTTGTCTACTCTGTTGTGAGTGTATCTTTTGTATATTGAATCCCCTTGGTGGGGGCACGTAGGATAAACGGTTTAGATCATTGAACCATGGCCCCGTTGTGTATAAAATGAATAGGTTATATGACCAATATAGAAAATGAAGACAGGTGGCGTGCTTCTATTGGGAACCTGAAGATATGTGACCTGGACGGAGTTGGGTATTCTACTCTTGGGTAGATCCGTGCCATGTATGTGCCTTACATCCACACCGTCCATCCATTTTGAAAGATCATTCTAGGCATGATCCCAACAATGAAGTAGATACAAGTCCTGAGTCGACTACACCACAGGAAATAGTCGTGGTTAAATCCCTGTCATACAAAATTTACGAGGCCACCAGTATGTTTATTTGTCATCAAACAGTTAAAAACAATTCGTGAAGCCACCTTAATGTTTATTTGTCATACAACCTGTTGATAAGGTCACGTAGTCATGGATGAAGGTATAGCACGGATGCCAGCTTGATTCAAAACTTGTATGGCTCACGAGAAGATTTTATTTATTTTTTGGATGATAAAAATGACCCCACAGCCATAGCTCTTATGGTGGATTCTTGTCTCGAGAGTATAAAAGATTTTTTTTATATAAATGGATGTGAGCCCCACTAAAAATTGAAATTTGGCCCACCTTTTAGGTGATTTAATCCGTTCATTTTAATTGGACAGTCATAAATTCACATGAGGATTTTTTTTTTTCAATTTTCTATTTGAAGTTCTCTGTGGTACACAATTACACGAATGTTATTCTTCGTTAATTCTGAATTGTTTCCTTTAATGTGGTATATTTATGATGAGTTTTACCCTCAAAGTTGAACCAATGACATTAAATTAAAATTCCTTACATATAGATGAGTTAGATTTGCTTCATAATAACCCAACGGCCCTAGCATAAGATGTATATGTGTTTAAAACATAGAGCCCTTGCCAATGAGACCATTTGGCCGTTTCCTTCGTTTTTTTTTTTTTTCATATGAAGAGCGCGTGAGAGGGAATAGTGTTTTTGGTTTCCTTCTTCCTTCTTCCTTTCTTCTTCCTTAATCCTTCATTAGTTTCCTTTGTAATTGTTTATTATTATTATTATTATTATTATTATTATTATTATTATTATTATTATTAGGCATAAACGGTGAGAGTTTATGAAAGGGATGAGGGTGTGAAAAAATGTTGCATTAATGATTTTTTATAATTGAATAATATTGTAATGGATGAATTTTGTAATAGAATAATGTTGTAATTAATGAATTTTTATAACGGAACAATGTTGTAATTAATGAATTTCGTAATGAAAGAATATTGTAATTGATGAATTTTGTAATAGAATAATGTCGTAATGAATGAATGTTATAATGGATGACTCTTATAATGAAAAAAATAAATTAATGAAATAATATAAAAATGGAAGTATGTTGTATGGTGGATCATCAAAATTTACTATAGATCGCCTATATGCACTTTGGATTGTCGATATTTGCACTGTGGATCATCGATATTCAGTGTAGCATGTCGATATTCACCGTAGATCACAAATATTCAATGCGGATCGCCGATATTTACTATGGATTGCTGATAGTCACTATGAATCTCCAATATTAACTATAGATCACTAATATTCTTACTGTAGATCGCAGATATTCTTGCTGTGGATCATAAATATTCATTGTAGGACACCAATCCCACAAAAATGTCATAACTCCCTCATTACATGTCTGATTTTAGTAATCTTATACTCGTTGGAAAGATAATTTGATGAAATTTCAAATGACCTTAGGACAATCTCATTTGTACACCATTTTGTTGTTCAAAATTAGGTCCAAAGTTCATTATTTAGTGTGGGCCACTGATGCCATGAAAACAGTCATAACTCCCTTGTTACATATCTAATTTGAGTAATCTTAAACTAGTTGGAAGTATAATTTAATGAAATTTCAAGTGGATTTAGAATTATTTCATTTTAACACCTTTGATTGTCCAAAAGTAGGTTACGATGAATATCACTGGTTTACAGTGAATAATGAACTCTGGGCCCACTTTTATATAATCAAATGGTGTTCAAATTATATAATTGTAAATTCATTTAAAAGTTCATCAAATTATATTTCCAACGAGTATAAGATCACTGAAATCAGACATGTAACAAAGCAATTATGACCATTTCATTGGATCAATGACTCACAATGAATGCTAAACTGTAGACCTACTTTTTGGCAACTAAATGATGTCCAAATAAGATTATTCCAAATTCATTTGAAATTTCATCAAATTATTTTTTCAATAAGTACAAGATCACTCAAATTGGACTTGTAATGTAGGAGTTGTGCCCATTTTCGTGGGGATTGGTGCCCCATAGTGAATATCAGCAATCTATGGTAAATATCAATTGTTATGGGAAAAATAGACCGACTGTTGAGGATCAAATATTGCATATTATCCCCCATTTATTACTTAGCTTTATGAACGTGATAATGCTTAATGTTCCATTTTAATCATGTTTGTGTTACAAGGTGAATTTAGGAGTTTGGATTAAAAATGGTGTTAAAAGCATGGATTTGATGCTCAAGAATCACCAAGGCAAGGGATGGATCTTAGAAGGCCAATATTGAAGAATTCACATGCTAAATATCCAAGAAAACCAAGTGAGGAATGAAAAGAATCAAATATTTAAAGTGAAGAAAAGGAATCCTGAAATTGTCCTGAAAACAAACATATTCTTAAAAGTGTCCTGAAGAAACATATTCTAAACTCAGGGTTATTCTGTGAAATTGATTAGAGTGAAGCCTATTTTGAGAAACTGCATATATTTGAGGCGATTTTTAGAGTTTTCCAACTAGGTGCGAAAGTTGGAGTTCCACAACTATAAATAGGACTCCATAGGATATTCCTAGGCATCTTATAGGGTTTGTGAAGTGAAGCAAAAGCGTAGATAAGCCGTCGTCAAGAGTTTTTCTTCCCTTTCCTTAATTGTTTTTATGCTTTTCTTAAGAGATTCTAGTTCAATCATGTCTATAGTTAATTAAACCTCTTAGCTAGGGCTAAGAGGTAAGGCTTGTACCGTGATGGGATGTTTTCTATTGCTTTGATTCATATTTAAGTTGAACCATCTTTTATTCTAGTTTGATTATAAGAAATACTTTCGGTTTTTAATAGTTTGTTGTGACTTAAATTATAATAGATCTGCGATAGCTTTGAGTATGTTTTTTTCATGTATTGAGATTGTGAAATTAGAATATCCCGTTGTTCACCATCGTCTCATGGGTATGGTTGGGTGATGGAATCCTTCTAATCTTCATGATTCTATTATGATTGATTGTGGGATTGGTAAATCCTGTTATTTGTCTTGTCTCATGGGCATAGTTTTGCGATGGAATCACTTTCAGTTCTTGCACCTCTCATCCATTGAGAATTAGGTCAAAGGAAGTTCATATTTGGTTTGATTGAGATATCTTCCAATTGGATAAGATGAGACTCTGATTTCAATTTTGTCAATGAATCAAGTATAGATCTCCTTGATCTCTACAAGTGAATCCTTGAAAACCCTAGTTTCCCACCTTTGAATTTCTTAAGTTTTTCATTAAATCTCTCACAATTACTTTCTATACTTCCAGACTTAGGTTTTTATATTCTTCTGGTTCTAGTTCTAGTTGCTTTCAGAAAACACATGAGATTAGTCCCTATGGATTCGACCTCGGTCATACTGAGATTATTACTACATCACGACCCTACACTTGGGGTCGTGAACACCAACCCATGGGATTTGGTCAGACCAAGACCAAACATGACCTACTGGGCTAAGAGCAAGGAAAAGGACAATTGTCCAACCTAACTTTAAGGTCGGCACAACCAAGGTCGGACTCCCTAAAAGAACTTAGAGAGGTTTTCAAGCCTCACGAGGAAGCTAAAAGGTTATCGGAATTGAAGATCATAAAGAACTTTAGTCGATTTTGTTATCGAATGATGTCGACCTCCTCATAGCTCGGTCGACCGGTCTTGTGACTTCCATCAGCCGATCTTAATCGAAGCTCAGATAACTGCACGATAGTCTCTAAACAAAGGCCGACCTTACATGAAGGAACACTTATCCAACCATTCCTCCAGAGATTACGGAAACTAACTCGGGATCAGTTCGGGATTCCAAGATTCCTGTCGAGGAGTTCCAATCCAACCACAATACGCACCTAGTATAAATAGGGAGATCTCCAATGGTGAAAGGTATGTATACCCAAATAACCCTTTACACTAAACTATCTATACAAAGACCTGGATTCCTTACTTTAGCATCGAAGAGTCCCTTGCATTAGCTAGAGTCTTCCTTTTTGTTCTTTGTGCAGGTACTCAAGGGTTCGGAGAGGGTTAATCGAAAAACAGCATCAACAGTTTGGCGTCATCTGTGGGAAAGACATCAAAGGTCGTTTCCATCATCTCACAGATTCAGTAATGGCAAAAGGGAAGAAGAAAACCCAAACTTCCATTATTGCCTTTAATCCTGTACCGTCGAAGCAACCTGGCAGCCAGCGGGACTCCATCTCCCAACAACTGGCTTACTCCGCTCTAACAAGGCTAGAACAACGATCACGCAACAGGGAGGACAACTGAATTTTCTTGAACAATAAGTCGAAGCATTAAATAGTAAGATGAATTCCATGAGACAATTGCTGGAACAACTACAGCCCCAGCGTGCATTAGAGGCCGAGCAAGAAGCTGAATGACCGGTTCAGAATCCTCCTCAGCCCTCTAACACACATGTTGTGTCCCATAAGAGCCGACAAGTCGGGTCAACAAGACCATCACCTTCTCATGTCTCCGATACGGCGGCTGCCTGCCTCCGACCTTCGTCGCAAATTGGATAGGAAAAAGCACAGCGAGGCTCCCGAGGTAGCTGTTGAAGCCGTGGCCGAAAGCAGTGAATCATGGGAAGTCGAGCTAAAGGACTTACGTGGTCAGATCGGCAACATGTGACAAGCCTACCGCACAAATGCTCTAACCCTAGTTGAGGAAATAATGGAGGAAATTGAGCCTCCATTCACCGCCGACATTATACAAGCACAGCTACCGGATAGGTTCCCCATGCCGCAGATTGCTTAATTTTCTGGAACCACTGACCCGTCCGAGCATCTGGAGTCGTTCAAGTTCTGGATGGAGCTACACAGTGCATCCACTACGGTCATGTGCCGCGCATTCTCCTTAACTCTAATAGGAGCAACTCGAAAGTGGTTCAAACAATTGAAACCAAAGTCAATCACTTCCTTCTCCCAGCTTAGCAATATGTTTATTACAAACTTTATCGGAAGGAAGGAAAGACTCAAATCGACCTCCCATCTCCTCCATATCATTCAAGAAGAATGAGAGTTACTAAAGGACCACATCAAGCGCTTCAAGATCTTGAAGCAATGCAAGTGTGAGCGCACTCTGAGGAGATCGCTCTGATTGCATTAATGGGAGGCTTAAGAGACCCCAAGTTCCTCTTCTCACTGACAAGAATCTTCCTCCGACAATTGCCGACCTACCGAACAGATCGCGGAAGTATTCTAACGCCGAGAAGGCTTCTACCCTGCGACAAGTTGTCCATAATGAAGGAATGACAGTTAAAGAGTGACAACCAAAGGAAAAGATCGGTTCGACTAGTGGAAGCAAAAAGAGAAAAGATGACCGACCGCAGGGGAATCAATATCCGAACAAGCGACCCGATAGTAAGTTAAATACATACACTCCCTTCAATAAAACGTCTGAGCAAGTCCTTATGGAAATTCAGGACAAGCACGTCCTCAAATTGCCAAGCAAGATGAAATTCAATCCCGACAAAATGGAGCAAACAAAAATATTATCACTTTCATCGGTTTACGGCCATTCGACGAGTGAATGTTTCGACCTCAAGGAGCAAATCGAGGCGCTCATCCACAACGAGCATTTCTGAGAATATGTTAATAGAAGGGAGGATCACGTCGAGTCGAAAAATGAACAACCCATCAATAACGAGCCAACTGGGGAAATCCGCACCATCTTAGGTGGGCCCACAAGCGGAGGAGACTCAAACCGAGCTCAGAGAGCTCATACTAGGAGCATTAATCATTCCGACTCAGAACATGAAATCCTTACCACCAGAAAGCCCTCGAAGAAACAAAAAGTAGCGTCCTGGAGCCTAACCTTTACAGAAGAGGACGATAGAGGAATCCACCATCCTCATGATGACGCGCTTATGGTTACGATGACCATAGTCAACCGTAAAGTGTTCTGAATTCTTGTGGATACCAGAAGCTTAGCTGACATTCTCTTTGCCCTAGGCATTCTACAAAACAGGGGTCGGACGGTCTTAACTCCGAGCCATCAAAACCCCATTGCTCGGATTCTCGGGAGGCAAAGTGATGGTGGAAGGGTCGGTACAGCTCCCGCTTACCACAAGGGACGAGCGGAACCAAGCAACTACTATGATTGACTTCTTAGTAGTAGACTATCCATCCGTCTACAATGCAATTCTCGGCCGACCTTCCCTTAATGCTCTACGAGCGGTGATCTCAACTTATCGCCTTGGGATGAAGTTTCCGACTGAGCATGGTGTCGGTTGGTCAAAGGAGATCAACATGAGGCTCGGCAATACTACACAATGGCATTAAGAGCTCAACATCAAACGATGAGCATAACCTCTCCGGACCCCTGAGAAGATTCAAATGAAAGAGGATGCCCCATAGAAGAACTAGTTCATGTTCCGCTTGACAGCTACGATCATACCCAAACAGTACAGATCGGGTGGTCTCTAGTACCACCATTACGAGATGAAATTGTGAACCTTCTTCGGCAATATGCTAATATCTTTGCATGGTCTCATCAAGAAATGTCTGGTATCGACCCAAAGGTCATGGTCCACCGATTGAACGTCGACCCCGACCATCGACCAATTCGACGAAAGCACAAACTGCTCAACCCAGAACGATATGCTATAATTAGGGAAGAAGTAGAAAATCTCCTTAAAGATGTGTTTACATAGGAATCTACTATCCGAACTGGATAGCCAACATAGTTTTGGTTAAAAAGTCTAATAGGAAGTAGCGGGTCTGTGCTGATTACACCGACCTGAACAAAGACTGCCCCAAGGATAGCTTCCCTCTCCCAAGATTTGACCAGATTGTTGACAGCATGACGGGGCATAAGTTGCTAAGTTTCATGGACGCCTATTTAGGCTATAATTACATTGTCATGCATCCGTATGACAAGCAGAAGATGACCTTCATCACCGATAAAGGTCTCTACTGCTACAGATTTATGCCATTCGATTTGAAGAATGCAGGAGCCACATATAAAAGGCTCATCAACAAGATGTTCGCTTGCCAGATTGGGTGGATGATGAAAGTTTATGTACATGATATGTTTGTAAAGAGCATTAAAGTTATAAATCATGTATTAGATCTCGAAGAGATGTTCTTAATCCTTCGAGAATACTAAATGAAATTGAATCTGAGCAAATGCGCCTTTGGCATTAGCTCAGGAAAGTTCATCAGGTTCTTGGTCGGCCAGAGAGGAATCGAAGCGAACCTCGAAAAAATTCGGGCCCTGTTAAATATGAGCTCGCCAAAGACAACGAAAGATATCCAACGCCTAACATGAAGGATCACCGCATTGAGCCATTTTGTGTCTCAAGCAATCGACAAGTGCCTTCCTTTCTTCAAATAATTAAGAGGGAAGCAAATAGTAGATTGGTTAGAGGAATGCAAACTTGCTTTTTGGCAACTTAAGTAGTATCTGGAATCGCCGCCACTACTTCGAAAACCTGAGCAAGGAGAACCACTATTGTTGTATTTGACATTATCTGTCACAGCAGTTAGCTCGGCCCTAATCAGAAAGCATGAAGGGAAGCAACTCCCAATATATTATGTCAGTAAAGCCTTGGTCTCTGCTGAGACCAGATACCTATATGGAGAAATTGGCATTAGCACTGGTTGTCTCATCTCAACGCTTACGATCATATTTTCAAGCCCATATTATCATCATCCCAACTAATTAGCCCCTTCACAAAATACTACAGAAACCCAAAGCGTCGGGGAAGTTACAAAATGGGCAATCAAACTCAGTGAGTTTGACATTAAATTCTGCCCTCGCACAGCGATCAAGGGTCAAGCCGTGGCCAATTTTATTGCCGAGTTCACTCTTGGGCATGACCAAGATCCGAGCAATCGATCAAACTTTAATCTAAGCATCTAGCCTGAGCCGAGCAATCAGCCTGAGCAAAACTCAGATTTGAGCATTTAACCCGAGCCAGCCTTAGCCCGTCCCAACCGACCGACATAGATATTATATGTTGACATGTTTTTCAAATCTAAAGCTAGCGGGGCAGGTATAGTCCTTGAGACTCCAAATCACACATGCGTACAATAGGCCTCAAGATTTGGATTCCGAGCCTCCAACAACGCCACGGAATATGAAGTACTGTTAGCCGGGCTTCGATTGGCCACAGCCATGAGAGCCCAACATCTTAAAATTTACAGCGATTTGCACCTCGTCAGCAACCAGACAACAAACAAATATCAGGCTAAAAAAGAGTGTATGAAGACCTACCCTATAAAGGCCAAAGAACTTATCAGTAAGTTCCAGAGTTGTGATATCGACCTTATCCCTTGTGAAGAAAACTCCAAAGCTGACATGCTGGCAAATATGGCTACTGCCGCCGAAGACAATATCCCTAGGTCAACTACAATTAAGTTTCTAAAGGAGCCAAGTGTAAACGAGTTTGACCTAGCTATAACTCTTCCGATAAATTTGGAGCCTACTTAGATGGATTCGATCATTAGCTACCTCAACGAAAACGAGCAACCTTAGGACCGCTCAGAGGCGCACAAATTTCATGCCAAAGCAGCTCGCTACACCATGATCGGGGATATCCTGTAAAAGAAGTGATTCTTCCTTCCCTACCTCAGATGTCTCCGACCCGAGGAAGCTGAATACGTTATGAGAGAAATTCATGAAGGTATTTGCGGAAATCATTCTGGCGACTAAGTCTTAGCTCACAAAGTTATTCGACAGGGGTACTATTGGTCGACCATTTAAGTAGAAGCACGACAATACGTTCAAAAGTGCGATAAATGCCAACATTTCGCATCTATACCTCGGCAACCACTAGAAGAACTAACTCCTATGACCGAACCATAGCCATTTGCCAAATGGGGTATCAACATCATCAACTCCCTCCCAACTAGCAAAGGGCAAACAAAGTTCGTAATGCTCACGGTAGATTACTTCATTAAGTGGGCCGAAGATAAACTTCTGGCGAAGATCACCGAGCATAAAATTATGAACTTCGTATGGAGAAATATTGTGTGCATGTATGGGATTCCTCGCATGACCATCTCAGATAATGGAAAATAATTCAACAATAAACAGTTCTGAGAAATGTGAGAGAACCTTGAAATTCAAAATGTTTATTATCGTTGTGTCATCTACAAGCCAATGGGCAAGTCGAGGCAGTCAATAAGACCATCAAAATTCATCTCCAGACGAAGCTCTAGAATGTCAAAGGGTCATGGGCGGAAGAACTCTCTCACATTCTTTGGGTATACCGAATTACCGCCCGAACGACCACTAAAGAGACCCCCTTCTCCTTGGTCTTTAGCGCTGAAGCCATTACTCCAGTCGAAATTAGATTACAAACTACTCATATTTGTTCCTACTATGAACAACAAAATACCAAGCTAATGGCGCTAGACCTCGACCTTATTGAAGAATCGAGTGAGCAAGCTGGGCTCAAGATTGCGATCCGTCAACAACAGGTCGCCTGTTTCTACAACTCCAAAGTAAAGACAAGGAGGCTCCGTGCTGGGACCTAGTTCTTCGCAAAACCTTCCAAAATACTAAAGAACTCGGCTTGAGTACCTTAGGACCGAACTGGGAAGGGCCCTACGTGGTAACCAGCATAAGCCGATCAGTATCATACCAACTTAAACACTTGGAAGGCCGGCTCCTGCCAAATTCGTGGAATGCCGAGCACCTCAAAATCTACAATGCTTAAGAGGCCGACCTGCTCCAAGTAGGAAAATCGACTGTGGATAGTCCGCAATGGAATTGGTGCAATTAAACTTTCAAGTCTGTTTTTTACCTTTGTGTTTCTACTAAAGGGTTTTCCATAATATGTGGGAGGAACAACTCTTATTAACAAGCCGACCCTCTAAAAAGAGACTCAACCTTACGCTACTCATGTATCCGACCTACAGATAGTTACTTAAGGATCCCCCTGATGCAAGGAGGAGAAGAGTTGTCACGCCCCGAACTCGGAAACCGGGCTCACAAAATTTCCGATCGTCGAATCCCGGCTCCGTAGAACCCCATTCTCGGATCCCGGCACCCATTTACCAGGTTCCAATCCTGGGATACCACAAGGAGGGTTTCAAATCATTAGTCTGATTCATAATGAGCATAACAAAAGCATAACCCACAAACAATAAGCACAAGAACACCACTACAAAATCCACTATGATCAAAAACATTTTGAGTACAATGCGACTGGAAGGGGAAAATACAATGTAATAAAAGAAACAAAACTCCAAAAGCTCGTCTGCACGGTCCAACCACGGCGAGACTATGGCTGCGACTGCGTCCTGGCGTCACCTGCACGCATCAATCGTGCATAAGCTTATGGAAAGCTTAGAGGGTGGTGTAAGTGTGTGCGCAATATAAACGTGCTCAAAATGCAAGGTCAGAGTGATGCGGAATCATGGTGATGAGCACATGAATGCAATCAGCCGTACCAAGGCTATGCGGTGCAAGATATGAATGCTATCGGCCATAACACGGCCATGCGATGCAAGATGCAACTCAAGCATGCCAAACCTCAACATGTATCAGTATAGTTCTCATTCTGGATAATCACCGGGGTTCAATACATTCCAAATGGCACTGTCGCTCTCCTAGCCGCACAGTCCAAGTGAGCGTAAGAAACCTCACTATCCGCCCGACAATAGTCCGCCAATACCTATCCAGGTCCGTCGATAGCGAACCCATTCGCGAGCCGGTCAAACTCGCTAGTATTGCCCCCTACCCTCGGGCGAGTAAGGCCACACCCCTTTCCAACCGACCACGACACAGTGGGAGACGCGGCCTCCTGGTATTCGGCCCTCGTGCGCTCATATATCCACTCGGTCTCGACATTGGAGTCATCCTCTGGTACCATCGGGTTTAGAAATTTTCACCCAGGGACGTCTATGGCGCCCGTATGCTAGAACCAAATATTTCCGATATCCAACCCAGCTATCCACGATGTGTCTATGGAGGCTATGGCCCTGATGTCACTAGGGCATACAGTAACTACAATCACACAAATGCAAGTGCATGAGTCACACTATCAGTCATGCAACAGTCCTGTATATACCATGCACTTATATGAGGCGACTCCGCCTATCAGGGAGCCCATAAACAGTCTATCCAAAGGTATATGCTATGATCGGTCACTCCTCACATCAGGCATACATATGGTGCGAATGATCATGAATCATGGATCTATATTAAACATGAATAAAGAGATGGGCTCTGGATATAATGGAGATGGCCCTAGGCGGCCTTCTTACCATAATTTTGGGCCTATCAGTGGGCCTTAGGGAGAGCTATAATGCGGACATTTAACCAACATTATCAATGTGGACGTTAAACCAACACCGCTCCCAAGGAATAGCCTTCCATGAATCACATAAATCTTATTGGGCCTCGTCTCAACGGCCTTAGGTTCATTAAGTGGGCTGCCTCATATGGGCCTTATATAAGTCAAGTGGGCCGCATCAATGGCCTCATGTACATTGCAATGGGTCATACTCCATGGGCCTTATACATATCAGAGTGGGCCTCGACAACGGGCCACCAATACGTCGAGTGGGCCTAATCTCATGGGCCTTATATATATATATCAAGGTGGGCCTCCCCAACGGCCAGAAATACATCAATATGGCTCCATCATATGGGCCTAGGGCCCACCATAATATTTATTTGAAATCCATCCTATTCATAAGGTCACTTGGACCTTGGGTAAGGCCCACTGAAATGTTTGTTTGCCATCCAAACAGTCCACGTGGACCATAGGAGGGTAGGGCCCACTTTGATGTCTGCTGCCATCCATCCTGCCACTGGGTCATGCGGAACCCCCTTTTTTTTTCTTTTTTTTTTTTTTAAACCGATCATAGGGTCATGATTTGGGGCCCACTGTGATGTGGTCCACAAATCCAGCCCGTTCATTAAGTGTGTCCCACTTGGCTGAGGGTACAGACCAAGTTTTAGTCGTATCCCAATTTCAGGTAGGCCCCACCACGATTTTATATATTTTAGGCATGACTTCACTTGATTTTTAAATGATGTGGCCCATCGGAGTTCCATATACAGCTGAACTTTGGCATGGACAGATGAAATGTGGGGACCCATCAAATGTACAGTTTGGATGGGAGATATACATCAAGGTGGGGCCCACAGCTGGGGCCGTGACCCCCAGCCAATCCGTCCGCTCGTCACTCAGCAGCAGCAGCAGCGCTGCTTTTTAAATTTTTTTTTATTATTATATGTTTTTTTTTGTTTTGGGGCCCACCGAGATGTGATTCACAATCCAGCCCATTCATTGTGTGTGTCCCACAATTTTAATGGTCCAAATCAAGTTTCACTTGCATCCAAAACTCAGGTAGGCCCCACCAAGTGCTTTTATATGTTTAGACATGTCTTCATACGTTCCGTATAAGGCTGATTTTTGACGTGGACGCGTGGACTGAGGGTACTCATCAAACGCACGGTGTTGATCGTCGAAACACATCAAGATGGAGCCCACAGCTGGGCCGTGAGCCCCCACCCCGTCCGCCCGTCGGTGGCCAGCGTAGGCAGCGCCTGCACGAGCGCTGGCAGCAGTAGCAGCAGCACTGCTGCTCTTTTTTTTTTTATTTTTGTTGTTTTCCTACGGATTTTAGTAGATGGGCCCGGTATTAGCAAGATCCACTCCAGCCATGAGTCCCTGTGGCTTGATACAAGCCCATAGAGTCCGATATTGGGGTATTTCAGACATACAGGAGCATTAGGGAGGGATTTTAATGGCAATACCGCTATTTCCTTTTTTATGGCCCGCTTGATTATCAGATTAGTCCAAATTTTTGGTTCAACGGCTGAAATGAAATGGGTAACGGAATAGACGGCTTAGATTATATGTGTACATCAAGGTGAGGCCTGCATGAGTGGCCCACCACTCCTTCTCTTGGCTAGCCCGTTAGCACAGCCCACGTCAGTTTACACTTCACCGTTCGCCAGCGTCCAGCGTCCAGGGACGCTGGACGGCATGCATGAATACATTAATGTGGTGGGTCCCACGTAGATGTGGCCCACCAATACTTATACATATAATATATATATTATATTATATTATATTATATATATATAATACATATTATATTATATATATTATATATATTATATAAAATATAACATATATTTATATATATAAGGCATTTGGCCCACCTAAACGGTGGATGGTGAGGATCATCACCTACAATAAGATGGGCCGCACCGTCTAATGTAGATGGACGGGTAGATGTAACACATATTGGTGGGATCCACACCATCACAAAGGAAGAGAGAGAGATAGAAAGAGAGATATACGGTGAGATAGAGGAACCCCGCCACTATGGGCCCTCTTGAATAAATCACATACATCCAAATGGGTCCCACCAACAAGTGGGCCCTAAAATTTAAAATAATGGCCAATCACCCACCTTTAAGCCTCCTCCTTGCTCCCTTGGCTTCAAATGCACCTTGCCTATGCCTTGAATGGTGGATGATGGGAGATTAATGGTGTGGATGAGAGATGGGAGGGTGTAGATGGAAGATGGAAGGTGGACCACACTTGAGAGGGAGAGAAAACTTGGACGTGAGGGGGGGTTGAATTGCTTGGGAGAGATATGAGAAATGAGAGAGAGAAAGAAGATATGGAGGGGTGAGGTGAGGTGATGGAGTGATGGGTTGGGTTGAAAAAAATGTAAAGGTGTATGGTTGTTGTTGAAATTTGAAAAATGGGAGTGGTGAGGTGGAAAGAATGATGGACTTTTGGAAAAAGAGGGAATGGGTGGAATACTTTGAGGTATGGTTGCATTTATGGTTAATTAGTGGGACTAATTATGTAGAGATTCCCTCGAAATCCGCAACGCGCGGTGTTTCTTCGGAATAAACGTTGATCGGCATCTTCTTGCCTGGGTATCGGTTCGGTGCGTAAATCACGGCATTGGAACCGCGGCGATGACGCGATCGCCAAGACATAAGTTTCAGATCGAGCCGACGTCGGTGCGCGGGACCTGGCTTAGGATCGTGCGCAAACACCGAATATGGTGCGAAGGTTGCCGGAATTTGACCGGAAGGACCGCGGAAGCTAACAGAATGGTACGGATTAGGACACGGGTCTTACAAGAGCTCTATCCATTTGATCGACCCTCAAAAGGTTAGATCTTCGATAACTACAATAGCTAAAGCTTAGATTGTATTGATAAAGCTCCAAGGAGCGCATTACATCAAGTCCAAGATACAAAAAAAAAAAAGAAGAGGAGGAGGTAAAAGGGACTTGCGCTTATGCCTTAGGGGGTTGCTTGGTAGACACATCATCGACAAGGGCCTCAGATTCAGAGCTAGCTTCCTCGAAGGCGAAGAGGTCTATTTCGAGATAGGCTCCCTTAACCTCTTCGACACATTTCTCGAACACCATCCGGTACGAGGAAACAACTGCCTGGGCCTCTACTTGGGCCTCCTTGAGCTTCGCCTCCATAATGTGCATCTGTAAACACCCCACTCGGGCTAGTAATTTGATAAGCCATGAATGATCCTTAAGAATTGAACCTAACCATCTCATTACCCGTAACCATAACTTAATTCAATTCATCACCCAAGACAAAGCATGCAAAAAAACCATCCATCTTTCGAGCCATAATTGAGCCATTTCGAGCCATTTTTTAGCAAAAAAATCCAAAACGGGCTTTTGGCCGCACCCAGGGCCATAATAGAGCCCACCGGCTGAAGTTCGGAAACAACAGTGAAGGGGTGGTAATCGGATTACCGCCCTACCACGATAGATGTGTCCCTTTGAGCTACAACTATTGCCCCCTTCCAAAGTAAACTCTTTTCACCAGTTTGACCCTGAGATTCACCATATTTACCATTCCATCAAGCTTATGAACCTATAAGGAAGCGCCATGTGGCATTACCCGTTCTTCTACTAATCACAGGCTACTACATCATCATTCAGCCTCTACAGTCCTTAGAAATACCAAAAGACCATTCTAAAAGGCTATAAATATCATTTATTTCTCTTTATTTCTTACCAACAACAATCATCACAATCACCAACCAAAGAGAAGGAGAGGGAGAGAGAAAGAGAGTAAGTAAGTTACAGTGAGGAGTGCTTGAATCTTCAAGTGTAATGACCCAAAAAAATTTGTGGCAAGACCCGAGTACTACCTCTATCTTTCCTTAGTAGCTTATTGGGGTAATTAGCGCTAAACTCAATTGCTTGTGAAAATTGCATCAATCACTTTAAATTGGATCTGCATGACTCAAAATTTATAGAATAGTTAACGCTAGGTTACTCTGAAATCTGAGATTCATCGCTAAATTCAGTTGCTCTTAGGAATTTTTGAAAGTTCTGGATCGGACCTGGACCGCGCGTCAAAAGTCCGATAGCGATGATCTTAGGCAGTTTTGGTCACCATGTTGGACTTGGTCATCACCTCAAAAATCAAGTCCATATGATGTTCTAGGTCGATTTGATTGAGTCTGGAGCGAAGAGTGTGAGAACGGTTGGAAATTAAATAAGATTTTATGAAATCTGAGTCATGTCGCTTACGCGACTATTTTAAGCAATCTGACCGTTGATTCTGACCCAATTTCACCCTCTGATCAGGAAAGGTGGCCCAGGCAAGTCCTTGTGCTTGTGGACCTGATCGAGATTCGGTGACCGTTGAATTGAGTGTGGTCCGCCACGGCTGATCTGAAGATCTGATCGGTACGAAAACTCAGTCTGACCTAGATCCATAGTCAGTGAGCTTAAGCCCAACCTCTCGTGGAAAAAGGCCCACCAGAAGTGCTCCGTTGGATCGAGAGAGGCCTATTTTGGTTATACCCTAAGTATACCTTGGCCCTGGGGTTATTTTCATCAATGTTAGGCCTATATATAGACCTTAAAACCCTAACTCTCTTTTCCATACGAATTTCCTAACCCTAGCTAAGAAAGAGAGAGAAAAAGAGAGAGAAAGTGAGAGAGAAGTTGGTGAATCATCTTAGATTCTTTCCTGTTCTTCTTCATCCTTAAACCTTCACTTTTGAATCGTTATTCCGGCGATTTTAAGTTCATCTTTGGGTAAGTTAACCTAACCCTAATCTGTTTTAGAGCTTAGAATAATCTTTGTGTTGTTGTAGCTCATTTCTATTCTTGTCTTAGGTTATCTAGTCACCGTTGACGAAGACATATTGTCTAAATCAGTTCGGCGCTCTATTTCTGGTTTAAGGTGCGGACTTTAATCGTATAGGTTATGGTTTTCAAGGCTTTTAATGCCAGTGAATGGTTTATTCTTGTTATGGATGAGATTTCACATAGCAAATATTATGTTATTTTGTGTTCCTGATATGCATGTGTTATATTGAGATTTGTGTATTCTAGGTGTATATATAAAGTATCGTATGCGTATAAACTATGAACATGTGTTTTTCATGATTAATTGTCGTGTACTTATGCTAATTGTATGTGCGGCAACTCCTTGGTAAAAGGAATTGTCTAAATGTGTGTATTTCAACATACGTCATGTATGTTGTTGAACTATGTATTCTAAGTGTTTGTAGAAATGCCTGAATGAACTAAAGTGTAATATATTATACTATTTGCGGGCGTTGAGAAGCAATTCTTAACACTCCTATTGATGTGTAGGATTTACCAGATGTAAGTCATATTCCTTGTTTAATTTCAAGTCTTACTTATGCTTAAATTCATATTAAGTTGATATTCTTCAAATGCTTACACACCATATGATTTGAGTTGTTGTTTCATTACTATTATAAACTGCTGAAGTCAATGTCTGTTGAAGTGGAATGTGTTTGGGACTATGAATAGTTCAGGAAATCGGTAATCGGCCTTGAGTTCGTGGCTGAGGTTGCTTTCGCTACGAAGGACGTGATTTGACGAACCCGAGTCGTATTAGAGTTGTCGGCAGTGGTTTGGCCACGCGGAGTGTTTGCGCACTCTATGTCGTTCAACCCAACGTGCGCTCGTGCTAGTCGAGTTCGTCAAATAACCCGATTGTCCGATGTATGTTCACCATGTATGGACGCTATTGTTTGAATCTAGGGTACCGAACTTACCAATGGAATCCTGTTAACTATGGTACCTTGATCCGTTAAGACTCATGAGCCGGACATGGTGGTATGGGACACCGTGGTTGAGATGTCGGCCTACGCTGGGGTGACGAACCTCCCCGTAGTGACTAGTGAGCAACCAAACTCGTGAGCCGATTATGGTGATATGGGACACTATATTCGTGCTGTCGGCCTACATTGATTGGTGACGAGCCTTTTGTAGTGACCTCGAGCATGCCTGGATACCACATTGAGGTGACGAACCTTATTGTAGTGACGAAGGTATGATAGGCGTGCATTAATTGGTGATGAGCCCTTTGCAACGACCTAAAACCATATGAACGTATGAGATGTCTAGGACTGACGACCCTAGAATGGATCACTGTTTGGATGGTGATATGAGGAAGGTATCTTAGCTTCCCAATCCTGCTGTATGAAAAGGACTAATACCAACTTGGTAATCATGTTCATGCACCGCATTTGCATGTGCTTTGAAGATGTGGCGCACTTTAAGGCGATGTCATGCGTAACGTAAGATGAAGACACTGAGGGTGTACGCGCGAGGGCACGCATCATTCTTCATATATCCTTGCATTAACAAGAGTACTTAGGACATGTTTGATTGTTCTACTTTATCATTACCGCTTGATTGAACTGATAACATGTTAACCTTTGCTATATTGTTCTACTGAGTTGATCACTCACTCCCACGTTCTGGGGTGGTGTTAAACACCCACCAGACTCTGTCTTAGTTGCTGATGTTGCGGATGTTAATGCAACCTTTGAGGCAGAGCCGGAGATCAAGGATGATGAGACTGCATTTTCCTTCATGCAGTTTTCAGGCGGGTTCTAGTGAGCCTTGTTCTGATGTGCGGGATTCTGGGATTTCTTTTGGGATTAAATGATGTAATTTAATATTTATAATTTTGCTAGCAACACTTATAATACGACCTGGTATGTATATGTATTTCATGGATTTACACATGTACACATATATTTCTTTAAGTCTTCCGCTTACTTTCTTCACTTATCCCTGAATTATATTTGCAATTTGGCTTAATCTATTCCATGTTTTATGCACTCATACAGACAACATACATCCATCATTAAATATGTTGCATAAGTGATGTTTTGGAACTTAGGAGCTGAGTTATGCTCGACCCCCGAATTTCAGGGCGTTACATCAAGCCCCTATCCTTCTAACCTCCTCAATCATCCCTTAGCTTCTCACTTCCACTTGAACCAAACCCTTCAACCATACTGCGTCAAAACATCTAAGCTTTTTCAAGTGCAAGCCAAAGATCATACATCCATCGTTAGCATTTTACATAATTACTTCCCTCCTTAACCCCTTTGCTTCTCTAGGTTGCTATTGAATGTATGCTCTGTGACTTGCCAGAACTCTGGATCCTGTCACATCAAAAACTTATGGTAGCCTAGTCCCTTTTAAATAATAGTTTAGCATCATCACATCTAGTCAAAACTTCTCTAGACATTCCTCGGACGTATGCTCTGCAGCTTACCGGAATCCCGGATCCTGCTATATCAGAAATCTGAGCCTGCCTAGTCTCATTTCAATATTATCATTATATCCCTTTAGACTATTTTACCACACGAAGTAGAGACCATACATCCGTACGGGCAGAGAGGGTGCCTAACACCTTCCCTCTTTGTAACCGAGGTCCCTTACTCAAAATCTCCAAATCGCAGATCAGGAGTTAACTTAAAGTAAGAGAGTCTCCGGATTCTCTAACTTTACATATTCTGCAGGTTCTAGCCGACTGCGGGATTTTGAGTTAAGTGGCTAGTGGTGACTCCAAGTCTATTACATCATCAATCCAAATCAGTCCACACTCCCAAAACAAACATAAATCAGTGTGGGTGCCGATTTCCAGTGTTCACAGCTGCAACCCTGTATAGTTGGTCTCCCATCGAGCCGCCCTCTCCGAAGCATCAACGAGTTGCTTCTTTGTCGCCTCTAACTCAGCCGTCAGATCTTTGACTCGAGCTTCTGAGGCAGATCAGACTTAATCGGCCGCAGCAGCCATGACACTGGATTCCTTGGCTTTGATGAGGAATTGATCAGCTTGGCTCCTTTTTGCAGTAACTCCTTTTTTTGCTTCTTTCACCTCTGCCCGCAGGCATATAATCTTGCGGTGTATGTTGAACAAACAAGGGTTGAACTTCTTATTGAACTTCCATAGAGGAAAATGCATATATCAGAACAAGTTAAGAAAGAAAAATAGCTAGTACTTAGCAGACCAAGTTACCCCGAGTAAGGTCTTTGCTAGCAACCTAAGGACCGCGTCTGAGGTGGAGTCAAAAATGACGGAGAACTCGGCATTAAGTATATTTCGATCTACGCAAGGCAAAAGGCTCTCCAGTTCCTTTCGCGCCCTCTCCGAAGATTGATGGCCCTCCTCCCAAGGTGCGGAATGTTCTGCAGAAGGCCCAATGGATTCCCGAGCCTCCACAGGGCGAGCCTCAGAAGAAGGCTCGACAGTCTCCCGGGCCTCGGTGGGACGAGCCTCCTCACAAGATGTTGTCTTAACCACTACTTCAGCAGTAACGGGAGCAAGCTCGGCAACCACCACATCATCCTCAACCTCCACGATAGTGGGAGCTGAGGGACCGACTCTCCCTTTGCTTTTGAAGGTCGTTTTCGCTTTCTTCTTCTTCGGCACTGTCTCTTCGGGACGAGGCGCCTTGCACTTCAAGATGGGCTTTAGCGCTGGACGAGCTTCAGACATTTCTACGTAAGTTAGAATAAGAAGGAAGCTAACTACCAACTCATAAATTTTTTAAGTCCAAAGGTTGTCCAGAGTTCATACCTGTAAGCTCAGAATCAAGGCCCGCCTTAAGTAAAAGTTCTGGTTGGAGAAGTTTCCTCCAAGATCTCTTGTTGGGACCAACTGACCTTACTCCCTTAATCTAAGAAAGAGACTCAACCCCAAGTACAGAAGGAAACTTGGGGATGACTGCATTAAAAAAGGCATGTACAAACGACTTAGAATACAAAAGACCAACCAAGCGACAAATGGAGGAAAAGAACTAAGTCTGAGGAAAACAACCTGGAACAGTGAAAGTGGTGGGGACCAAACTACGAATCATTGTCATCCTCGGCACTTCCTAACTTCCCGAAGCCCAGACCACATGTCTTTTCAGTTTTTGTTGGAGGTCGGGACATCTGTGACCATACCTCTTCCGGTCCCCCTCCAAGTAGAAAGGTAGTACCGACCATCTTAAAGAGGGTTGGGCTTTAATTGGTATAAGTGGAGGAATTCGCTAACAGTAAGGCCGGGTTGCTCAAGCTCAAACCAAAGGATGAAACAGCTAATCAATGCCCTCTACGCATTCGGGATCGGCTGCCCCGGAGCTAGTTCCAGATGCGCGAGCACCTGCCTTATTATCTTTTGGAGAAGGAGCCTCGGGCCACATTGAAGGATTGTTAGGAAGCTCGCCCGGTGAGGGAACTCGGAGTGCCACAGAGTATGGTATGTGGTACCCCGACCTAATCCTCATTAGGTCGGCCTCCTGGAGAATGGATTCTACAAGACCTTTCTCTCCGTCCTCGCCTCTCCCTCATCAGAGGATCCGATTAAACCTTCCTCCCTGGGCAGGTCATCCTTTGTCCCAGCCGGTCGTTCTGTCGGGGACCTCTCTAGCACTCGCAATGATTGTGATGCCCGGAAGTCGACGTCGCTCATCATCATCAATGACGATGGTGGATTCGACATGGGGCGGAGTGTACTTGTCACACTATCACTGCCGGAGGCCCCCTCCCGTGAACTTAACATTTTCGACATGACAGTAAGCCCACAACTGTCGAAAATCAGTAATAAAAAAGAAAGGAAAGAAGGGAGGGGGTGAGTTGAAAGGCAGAGCTCACCGGAGGGGAAATGCAACCCTTCCACCAGTGTTTCAACTGAAGCAGATCACTTGAAATCGTCCTTGCACGTAGGGAACAGAAGATATGCAAAGAGGAAGAGAAGCAAGTAAGTCGGTAACGCGCTCTAGGGCTTCCCTTATATATGGAAGCCACGTGGCAGGGCATTTAATACCTTCATCAATGCTTTACCATATAGAGCCCATTCGACTCCCCCGCTTCGACCCGTGGCATGTCCGCGCTTACCGCCTGATTCCATTATCAAGGAAATGTCATGCATCTTCTCCTCATTGGTATGGCACCAAAAAGGCGGCCTGATATGTCAAACAACCTCATGATTGCGGATACGCCTTGACCCCCACGCTGTTCGCCTCACTTAGCATTTGTAGCGAGACGATCTGACTTAAATATATCCTACCCACCTTCCTAGTTAGTGTTACTGAATTATAAGTAGGGGGGCTTACTGTTATGGGAAAAATTGACTGACCCATGGGAATTGATCGGACTGAGACCCAACACGACCTACTGGGCTAAGAGTAAGGAAAATGCCAATTGTCCGATCTAACTTTAAGGTCGGCACGACCAAGGTCAGACTCCCTAAAAGAACTTAGAGAGGTTATCAAGCCTCACGAGGACGCTAAAAGGTTATCGGAATTGAAGATCAGAAGGAACTTTGGTCGGTTTAGTTATCGAATGATGTCGACCTCCTCATAGCGCGGTCGGCCGATCTTGTGACTTCCATCAGCCAACCTTAATCGAAGCTCGGATGACTACACACCGGTCTCTGGATAAAGGCCGACCTTACATGAAGGAACACCTATCCGACCATTCCTCCAAAGACTACGGAAACTAACTCGGGATTAGTTCGGGATTTTGAGATCCCCGCCGAGAATCTCGGGAGATCTCTAATACTTAGGAGTTTCAATCCAACTACAATACGCACCTACTAAGTAGGATGAAACCTGTTATGATACGATCTCACCTCTATTATAAATAGGGATATCCCCAATGGTGAAAGGTACATATACCCAGATAACCTTTTACACTAAATTATCTCTACAAAGACCCAGATTCCTGACTTTGGCATAAGAGGGTCCCCTGCATTAGTCAGGGTCTTCCTTTTTGTTCTTTATGCAGGTACTCTCCGGGGAGGGTTAATTAGAAAACAGCATCAACATCAGCAATCCACACTGAATGTTGGCGATACACAGTGAATATTAATGATATACACTGGATATTGGTGATATACGGTGAAAATATCGGCGATCCTCAATAAATATTGGCGATTTACAATAAATATCAGTGATCCACACTGAATATTGATGGTTTACACTGAATACTAGTGATCTATAGTGTAAACATCGATGATCTATATATAGTGAATACAGGTAATCCACAGTAAATATTGATGATCTACCATACGACATTCATCCATTATAACATACTTTAATCTTAACATTCTTTCATTATAAAAATTCATCAATTACAACAATCATTCATTCCAATATTCAACACATTCATTCATCACAACATTCTTTTATTATAAAATTCATTCATTACAATATTCTTCCATTACAACATCATTCTATTATAAAATTATATCCATTATAGTATTTTTCTAGACCTTTCTCCCTTTCACAAACTTCCACCATTCATACATGATAAGAAACTCAAAAAATAACTATAAAGGAAACTAAGGTAGAACGAAGAAGGAATAAAGAAAGGAACCAAAAACACAATGCTTACTTTCACGCCCTTGTCCCCTCCATGAAAAAACCAAGGAAAGAAGAAGGAAACGACTAAATGGCCCTATGCGGCAAGGGCCCACCAAGTTATCATAAAGCAAATCCAACCTGTTCACATGTAAGATATTTTAATTTCATATAATTGGTCCAAGTTCAAGGCCAAAACTCATTATGGATAGACTACATCAAATGAAATAGTTTAAAATTAATGCACGATGTTAGTGTAATTATGTGTTACAAAAAACTTTAAATAGAAATCTGAAAAATTCTTTTATAGATCCACAACTGTCCGATTAAAGTGAATGGATTAGATCGGTCAAAGAGTGGATCGATTTTTAGTTTTTAGTTGAGATCACGTCACTTTCTCAAAAAAACCGAGAAAAACCTTTTTGCTTTCGATACAAGAGCCTACCGTGTGAGTTGCAGTTGTAGCAAAACGGTATTTTTGTTATCCAAAAAATGAAAAGAGGTTTCAATGCTACAAAACCTTAATTTTGGTCCATAAAACTCCTCCCATGACCAAGTCACAGTACAGGGCCATCTAGACCAATAACTCGACTACGAGAGATACCACAGAAAAGGGCGTGGATTAGTTATTACCCCACAACTCACAACAGGCTGGGGATATGATGGTTCCACCATGATACGTGGATTTATCAACACCGTCCATCCATTTTTTCATATAATTTTAAGATACAAGCTAGGAAATGAGGCAGATCCAAGCTTGTCTGGAGAGCCGATTCGAAGCTTGAAATCCAGTTTCGGTGTGTCCATGTGAGGCAGACCCAGTCCAATTAACGAAGTGGCCTCCATTATGTAAATGGAATGAATGGTTTAGATGCACTTGTATTTGAAAACTTTGATCTTTCAACCTTTTACTTACAAGGCCAGCTTGCACAAGGCTTTTTCAGCATGATTATGGCCGGGCCGAGTCAGGGCCGGACCACAACCAACACTCGTAAGGTCCATTGCCACCTTTTCAATCTAAGCGAGTTTCTTGTAACATCCATCGCATTTGTATGCATTGTCCTAGAGTCAATGGGCCGGGCTAGCCCGTAGGGCTTTTATTTGGGCTCGGGCTGGAATACCGGATCTAAATTTTAACCCCGTTTAGTAATCAGGCCGGACCAGGGCTTCATTCAGTAGCTAGTCAGGCTAGGTAGTGGATCAGGGGCAGCATTGACTGTGTGGCTTGAAGTACGTGTTATATATCCACACCGTCCATCTCTTTTGTCAATTCATTTTAAGTCATGAGCCCAAAAATTAAGTGGATCCAAATCTCATATGGACCACACCACAATAAAAAGTGGCCCAATATGGTTTACCTGAGATTTGGATCTGCTTCATTTTTGAGAGCTCATTTTAGGACATAATACCAAAAATGAGGTGGATCCAAAACTCAAGTGGGTCGGACGGGAGGGAAAATTAGGGAAATAATTTTTTCATATAACTTTGTAAACATACGAATGTTTCAAACGGTGGTCATTGAATCCCCACTGTTTCCTCTAGTGCGGCCCACTTGGGTTTTGGATACACCTCATTTTTGGCATTGTATCCTAAAATGAGCTCTCAAAGTGGATGGATGGTGTGGATTTCTCACAAACATCACGGTGGGCCCACCTAACATCTCACAGCAGGAACTTCCTGGGAAAGGCTTGTCCTGCCACCACAGAGGTCGGTAGTGGCAATGTCATCATGCAATCCGCGGGAACGGATTGGCTACTCCCCTGCCACCGGCCCGTGGCTGGTGGTCCGTGCTCTGTGGGCCCAACCATGATGTATGTGCTTCATCAATTGCGTTCATACATTTTTAAAGATCATTTTAGGACTTAAACATTTTTAAAGATCATTTTAGGACTTGATACGAAAAATGATAGGAATATAAATCTCAGGTGGACCACACCACAGGAAAACAATAGTGATTGGATATCCACCATTAAAATCCTCCTAAGGCCCACTGTACTGTTTACTTGACATCCAATCTGTTGATTAGGTCATACAGACCCAGATGAAGGGCAAAAACAAATATCAACTTGATACAAAACTCTTATGGTCCCCAAAAATTTTTTTATGGTCTAAGTTCATTCAACACTGTTTTTATTAATGTGGTCCACTTGAGATTTGAATATACCTCATTTTTTGTCTTATATCATAAAATGATCTATAAAAATAGATGGATGGCATGGATGAAATACATACACATGGTGGGGCCCACAGAGCACCGACCATCAGCCATTGGCTGGTGGCCGGGGGAGTAGCCAATCCGTTTCCGCAATCCGCGTCCCACGGTGACATATACATTAGCTGACTTGTAGACGCGCGCGTGTGGGCTTAAAAAAGCTATCGGTCTCGTGCCTCACATTTCCACACTTGTCCAGGGATTTCATACCGAAGTTTGAAAAAACCCCCCGACACATAACGTGCTGAAAATACAGTCTAACCGTTGGATTTATATATTTTTAATGGCCCAGATCATTTATTTGACATGTCTCCCTTTGGATTGTGATGGCTGATAAAATTCTATAATTGATCACTTCGAATCATTGATTATATAAAGGTAGAGGTGGCGGCTCATGTTCCACGTCATGGTGGTCCCCTCGGGAAAGGTTTCACAGTTGGCATCTCCCTCCCCAACTTCTCCTTTAACGTGGCTTACTTGAGTTTTGGATCTACTTTATTGTTGGGGATCGCGGAAGCATATAAAAATGATCAAGTAAAATATTACAATTATATAAACAAGCCAAATCAAAAAAATTTTAAATTTAACATGAAAAAAAAAATTTAGAAAAAAATCACAGTACAAAGCGAGTAACATTAATGCAATGTGAAAATAAATATTACAAGAGATAGAGAGATTACCCAATTTCAACAAATCTCGAATCTCACTTATAAGTCCTAGAAAATCCTAAGAATAAATTATAAAGCTCTTTAGATACCCTTTGATCTTGATTACACTCCTATGTATAGCTGATATGAGTATCACAATCAAAGTTGGAAATAAATCTTGCAGATAAGCAATTCCGTGTAATTCTATGCATTTGTTATGGGACTTCAATGGTATCACCTGACACACAATTTTTGGTTAGGACAATTTTTGGTTTATGTCCTAACATGGATGGATAGTGTGAATTTCTCACAAACATGATGGCGGGCCTTACCTAACTTCCGACCGTAGGAATTTCATTTGATCTAGGTTGCAAGCAATTCGCATCATGAGCATGCATGGACAAAAATATTGTTAGTCCATTGTTGATCAGCCGTTCACATTTGTAAGTGAAGATGAACAGTCAGAAAAAAAATGTCCCACGTACCTAACTGAATGTACAAGTGGGGTTCACTTGATTAGCGCACTACCATAGTTTTTGGTACATGACCCTTTGGTAGCATGCGCTACTTAATGAATGGACTGGATCTTTGACACCTGCGTAGTAGAACACGTTTTTTTATCCCAGAAGTTTTGGATTTTGGATGGTTAGGAATTGAAATCCAGGATTTGTAAAAATGGGATCATCTGGCACTTCTAAAATTCATAGGTTTCAATTTCTAAAGTGATTCAAATTTTAGGATTGTTAATTTTTCTTTTTCAATTCCAAGTACATCCCTCACTCGCACAATCTAAGGTTTTGCCGTCATCTTCAGTTGTCATATCGGCCATCTTCTCCCAAGGTATTTACATTCATTAATGCCATTGGATGTTTTCACTTACAGTCATGTCTTGATGATAAGATATTACAAAACCAAGCCTATACAGATCTTATGTGGGTTACATTTTAGAAAAATTGGTAACCGAAAAATTGATAACCACATGAAAAATATATAAAATTTTATGTAAATTATAAAATTAGTTGTTCAACATTATTTGTCATCAAAAGTTTCAAATTGTGTTATTTTTACCAGAGAGTGTCTTATAATGGTATCTGTGCAATGATTCCCTTATGTTGTATGTATATGTCATGTTTAAAATACTTGTGAGCATTTATTTCATCATTATCATATGAATATAGCGCCAAATAATTTCAAGAATTCCATAGTCAAAATTCAAACTCCTAAGCACAATTTTTGAAATCCACAATTTTGAAAATCCATGCTGCCAAATGCAATTGAAAATCCTATATGTCAAATATAGGATTTCAATTTCATACTTCCAAACAAGCATTCAGGGGTTGTTAGGCACCCCTAACACCCCTATCAAAATTCATGATTTTCATCTTTTTCCAATTCCAATGGAGACCCTTACCTTGTAAAATTTAGGATTTTGGGATAAATCTCCAACCATCATAAATATACCACCTCCTCCTCTTCTAAGGTATTTACATTCATTTACATTGTTATATGTTTTCACATGCATTCATGATTTAGTGATCAAATGCTACAAAAATTAACCCTCTCATGTATTAAAAAAAAAAAATTTAAAAATCAAAATGAAATATAGAATTTTATTTCAATTATGAAATTAGTAGGGCCATTTTTATAAGCCACTAAAAACTTAAAATTATCCTTCTTCTTTTTCTTTTACTTCTTTTTTTTAAAAAATTTTTTTTTTTACCAAAGCTATTATAAAATAGGCTATGTTTAGATTTTTAAGAGCATTTAATTCTCACAATCATTGTGTCTCCAATATACCAAAAACTAATTTGAGGAAACCAAAAGTCAAAATGAAGGCCTGAAACATCAATTTTGAAATTATGGATTTTAAAAATCCATGTTACGTAAATAGAAACAAAAATCCAAGATTCCAATTCCATGCTCCCACACAAGCCCTGCATTAAGGTCATAGGCAAAAGGAAAGAAAGTACATACCACCGGACCACCATTAATGATCATGATAGAAAAACTTCACCAATCCAACAATTGAACCAGCCGCATGGTAGCTTGAAAAAGCAGATGCTACCATAAAAATGGCATGTTTGTCAAGACGCAGTTTGACTAGTGACCCAGCACGATAACTAGCTACCTGGTGTCAAAGCTCTATCAGCCCCACCATGATGTATGTATTTTATTCAGGTCGTCTATTTATTTTGCCAGTTTATTTAGGCTCGGGCCTATAATTGAAGCATGTCCAATGCTAAAAGTGGATCACACCATATAAAACAATGTTAATAATGACATCCACTGTTGAAATCTTCATAGGGCCCGACCTTTATTTGTCATCCACCCTGTTTATAAGCTCACACTGACCTGTTTATTTGTCATCCACCTGGTTCATAAGGTCAAACGGACCTGGATGGATGAAGATAAAATAAAAATATCATCTAGATTTAAACTTTTCGTGTCCCAAAGAAGTTTTCAACAATAAGTGTTCAATTCCCACTGTTTCCTATGATGTGGTCCACTTGATCTTTGGATTTGCCTCATTTTTGAGCTCATGCTCTAAAATAAGTTGGAAAAATGGATGAACAGGCGTACATCATAGTAAGGCTCATGGATCTTTGATGGCTTATGCCCTAAAATGAGCTGAAAACGGAGAGAATGCATAGATCAAACATATACATCATAATAGGGCCCATGGAACATTGACACCAGTTAGCTGGTGGCGCTGGGGTCACTAGCCAAACTCTGTCTGTTTGGCAGGCCATGATCATCAAGCTCGGATCTCGCACACCTGTGTGATACTTACACGTACTCAGCCTAAGGATGACATGGTTGATGCGCGCGCGGGGAACAGAATTAGCGAACTTCATAATGTTTTTGAGCGCAATGTGGCCGAGACCCTGACCATAGGACCCACCTCGATGTATTCATCATCATATATCTACGTTGTCCCGTCTGTTTTTCTAGATTATTTTAAGATATGTTATAAAAATTAAGCTTATATAAGTTTCAGGTAAATGACACCACAGGAAACAGTGGTAATGGAGCTCCCACAATTAAAAGCTTCCTACATGCACCATAATGTTTATTGAACATCCAACTTGTTAATAGGGTCACATAGATCAGGATGAAAGGTAAAAACAAATATCAGCTTGATCTAAAGCTTTTGTGGCCTACAAAAAGTTTTAGGTATGGGAATTGGATCTGCCCCTTGCAAGATGACAGGTTTGTCTGTGGGAAAGGCACCCTCCAGAATTACTAGTTCTCAGTTAGAATTGTTGTAGGCTACCCCTTGCATGGATGGAGGTAGTGATGAAGGATGCCGAAAGAAGCCTCCTTCTAGGACTAACAGTTCCATATTTCAGGAGAGGCTGCAGGTGCCCCTTGCAGGACTAGTGGCACGTCCATTGTGTGACCGATTCACACTGATTCCCTTGGTGTGGTCCAATTGAGCTTTGGATATACTTCAATGTTAGGCTCATGCCCTAAAATGAGTTGGTAAAATGGAACGACTAGATAAGACACACACATCACAGTAGGCTTCACAGAGTGCTTCCCATAAGTTGCGGTGTCACTGTCTTTGTCTTTGGGTGATCAATTCCAATTACATGATATCCAGGCTGCTTAGCTTGATAAGCAGGGGAGCAGATTGGTCACATTGGGGGCGCAGATTCAGTGCTAAAGCCTTTCCCAGGAAGTTCTTGTACTGGAAACCTAGGTGGGCTCCACTGTGATGTTTGTGAGAAATTCACCCTGTCCATGCATTTTTTGAGCTCATTTTAGGACTTAGAGCACAAGAGTGAACTGGATCCAATACTAAGTGGGCTGCACTAAAGGAAAAGTTGCATGGGGAAATTCTTATCGTTGAAACCTCCTTGGGGTCGAAAGTGATGTTTAAATGCCATCTATATCATTCATAATGTCATTCCTACGGGTTGAACGGGTTGAACTGAAAACACAAATATTATCCTAATTCAAAACTTTGGTGGCCCCACGAATATTTTAAATGTGGATGTTCAATCCTCACGTTTTCGGCCCACTTGAGTATTGTATCCGTGTCCTAAAATGACCTAACAAAATAGATAGACGGGGTGGATTTCTGACAAACATCACAGTGGGCCCCACATAGGTTCACTGTGCGGCTTTGGCATGAAATCCACGTCCATTTGGTTGTGACTCATGTGAGGTCCTCTTTGATGTATTTGTTGTATATCCACGCAGTCCATCTATTTTCCCAGCTCGTTTTAGGGCATGGGCCAAGAAAATGAAGCATACCCCATTCTCAAGTGAACAATAAAAGAGGCATTTAAAATTTTTTGTGAGCCACAAAAGTTTTGGATCAAGTTGGTATTTGTGCTTTCAATTCATCCAATTCTATATAACCTCATCAACAGGTTGGATGATAGATAAACATTACAGTGGACTTTAGGAAGTAAGATGAGCATTCAATCACCACTATTTCCTTGGTCCATCAATATGCTTCATTATCGGGCTCGTGCCATAAATGAGTTGACAAAATAGATGAATACTGGATATACAACACATGTCAAGGTGAGACCACAGTCATAGCTGGACCGAATTCACTCCAAGCACATACTGCCTACTAAGTAAACTCTTCAAGGCCCACCATGATGCATGTGTGTTATCCACACTGTCCATCCAATTTTCCCACTCATTTTAGGGCATTAGCCCTGGAGCTGTACACAAGTCGAACAAAGTCAAGCTTGGCACAGCTCAGCTCGGCTCGGCCAACAACTAACCCTATTTTGAACTCGGCTAAGCTCGGTCTTCGAACCTGATTGGCCAACTTGGCTCAATTCGGTTAGCATCTCGGGCTAGTTCGAGCCTATGAGACATTTTCTAAAACACATAATGCATCCTTAATCTTTCACAGAATGCAAAAACTGCAACAACACTTCATAGGTATTTCATCAAACACTTAGTAAGTAGCTTAAAAAAACAAGATATGATGGCAGTTTTATAGTATAAAGTTTATTATTATTATTATTATTATTATTTATTTATAGTGATTTGTTTCGTATCCATCCCTTCCTTGCCACCAGCCGATTCTGCGGAGAATGTATCCATCCGAAACAACACTTCGTTGAGTTTAACGAGCAGCATCAAGATAAAAATAACCAAGTCACCGAGCTGACTCGATTTGAGTCAATTTGAGTTGAGGTTAGGCTAAGCTTGAACTCAGCTTGAAATTTTTTTGAAATCCAAAAACCAGCTCGACTAGGTCCGAATCCAATTTCAAGCCAAGACAAGTCGAGCTTTTCCGAGTTGAGTTGAACGAGCTGATCGAGCTAACTTGACTCGTGTACGGCTCTAATTAGCCCACCAAAGAAAACAATATCGAGGATAACGATGTCCTCTATTGAAACCATCCTAAGGCCCATGGTGATGTTTATTTAACATCCAACCTAGCTATTTATAAGTCACACAAACACGTAAACAAAAATACCAGCTTGATTGAAAACTTTTGTTAGCCCCAAGAAGTTTTTAATGGTAGGTGTTCAATTCCCATTGTTTTTTGTGGTATAGTCCACTTCCATTTTGGTTAACATTTTAAATTGAATTGGAAAAATAAATAGACAGCATGGATGAAACACACATTACTCTAGACCTCATGTACTTCACTCAATATGATATAGGTACAAAGTTACTTGGGATGCAATAGGCTCCCCTCATAAATGGATCAGATTAGGTGTTATGGCACCATTTCAATGTGGTGCAAAAGTAAGGTGCCCACCAACTTTCACAAGTAGCTATTTGGCCGTCCTCTGGGTGCTCTGCTGCCTTGACCCAATATATCGGAACGGATGCAGATTTTCTGAGGAAGCCTTTTGAAGTAAGTTCTTCAGCTAAGATGCTAGGGTGGACCTACAGTGATGTTTCTGAGAAATTCACCATGTTCATCCGTTTTATAAAATCATTTTATGACATTGGATTGAAAATGAAAACAAGGTGTATGCAAAACTCAAGTGGGGATTTAATGACCACCGTAGAAACATTTTTATGGTCACAAAAATTACATACCAGGCTAACTTTTTCATGTTTTCATTTTATCTCATTAGGAATTGTTGATTGATGTCTTAAACCAGTAAATTAACAGGTCTGTTAATAACGAGTTTGATGCCATTGAACATATTTCAATGCCATCGAGGCTATTAAAAATTTAGAATTTTCGACTTCAAGTGTCCTGCTGAACAATTGGAATGGCAAAGAAACGTCAAGATAGAGTTTAAGAATGCTTCAACAATAGGAAATTCTTTTTCCAGTTCTCCATCTGATATGGCCAACCCTCATAGCACCTTAACATAACATTGTCTGTTCTTACTCAACTGAGACCCATCACCTACGGGCAAACCCACCGGGTCGCCGTGTGTCCCACCTGTCTACAGGCATGGCAAGTACCAATCAGCGTCCTGTACCGCCCACTGTCGCAAGTCAGCGCGGATTTCTGACGAGAAAGCCTTTCGCATGAAGTTCCTGTGCAGGATTTTGGGCGAGCTCATTGTAAAATCTAACCTGTCCATCTGTGTTTGGAGCTCATTTTAAGAACTAAGATAAAAAATGAGCAGATCCAAAACTTAAGTGGGCAATAAGAGATAAACGGTAAGGAAATATGAATGTTTATATTCCATCCAAACCGTTTATAAGGTTATTTTCAGTGAGATAAAGTGAAAACAACCAAAACTTACACTGATACAAAACTTTTGTGGATATATAAATGTTTCAACGGTGGTCACTAAATCCCCACTGTTTCCTCTCATGTGGCCCATTTGAGTTTTGGCTCCACCCTATTTTTTGCTCGCATGTCTAAAATGAGCTCGAAATATGGATGAACGGGTTGGATTTCTCAAAAACATCACGGTGGACCCCACCCATAATCCTTGTGCAGGAAATCCGCGTCCCTCACAACGGTACACAAGATATGTCGAACAATCCCCGGTCTCTGATTCATCGACACTGGTTCGTGGAAACAGGACGGTTAGATATCTTTCATTTTCAACCGTCCAATAAATATACACCAATCTCATAAACATATAATTAAATAATTATTTTATTATTGTTGTCTACCTAGAGCGGGTACCACAATTTGAATGTACTTTATGCCACGTGTACATTATTTTCCAAGTAATTTCTGGGTGCCTTCTTATCACCAATCACACTCTTCATATTATTAAAGTTTTTCTCGAGATCTAATCTGAGTACCTATCACTTAAAACTCCACGCCATCTTTTAAATGTGGTCTCCACGTAGTTTATGTGCATCCAAACCGTCCATCACTCGCGTCCTCTCAAGTTACTCTTAGGGCCCAAAAATAAAGCTCTATCCATAACTCAGTAGGGCCCACATGAGTTTCAGTTTGGGTTGATTTTTGGGCCCTAAGGGTAGCATGAATTGAGGTATCTGATGTATGGATCGGATGTCGTGCTCTTTCAACTTGTCCACTGTGCTTTGGCCCACCGAAGTATTGATTTAGGCTGATTTTTTTGCCCTTGATGTACAGATTGAATGTCGTGTATACATAACGTGGGCCCACATATACCAATATAGAAGGTAGGCCCTCCGTGGAGATCTTTCGTCCTAAAAAATCAGGCTCATCTACTCGATGGATGATAATTAACATTGGTTCATCTTCGATCAGATTAATATCTTTCAGCTATGGCTCCATCCCTATCATGTAATCACAGGCATTGGAGTAACATTATCAATTGATAAATCTCTAACTTTAGGTATTTTTTAATTTGATTTAACTGTAAAAGACTACGACGTATATACTAAGGAATAATTGCTTGTATGTGATTTCTTCGCATATACGTTTCTTAAAATTTATTTCATAGAAGGTAAGGATTCGTAAAGTGAATATGAAAGATGATGACCAGAGCATTGAGTGACAGCTAAATGATGAGATGGTTTAATATAATATTTCTGTGTTTTATTATTATTATTATTTTTTTTTTTTCTTTTTAAAATTTTTGAATGGTGGTGACATAATATTTGAATTTGCAGGTGAAGCTTCTAGTGTCAGGTAGAGTTGTTTTAAGGTGCTCACCAAGTTGAAAATGATAAGAAAAAGGATAAAGGAAAGGGACAGAATCAGCGGCCATTTAAAACTTTTTCACCCCACCATGAATGTTTACATTCATAGAGCCCATTTGTAAGGCCCTTCCTACTAGTGCCAGGTGCAGGGAAAATACAAATAGTAGCCTGATGCAAAACAATTGTGGTAGGTTCAATTTCCTGATGTTTCTTGTAGTGTGGCCTACTTGAGTTTTAACTTTATTGATTATTGGGCTCCATGTAGCAATGTAATAGGTGCGTAGAAAATTGAATTGTGAAAGCTAGACTATAGTTAGTAGAACTGGGCAGGACCCAACTCAATCCGGTGGATCCGACTCGTCCGACTCGACCCGAACCGAATGCCAAGGTCGGGTTCGGATCAAGTAGACCCACCCTAATCTGAATCCTGACTGAGTAGAAATCGGGTTATGTAGTAATCCGATCCGACCCGATCTGAATTTTGATCCGGTCGAATCTGATCTGATCCGAAACTCGACTCAGACTGGAATCGGGTACTATATATATAAAACATGAAAATACTCATTCCCCTCTCTACCCTAACCCTAGCAGTCAATCGCCGCACCCAACCTAATCTCGACATCCCCTACTCCGGCACCCATCCAGTTTCAAGCTCCTCCTCCTCCTCCTCTCTCTCTCTCTCTCTCTCTCTCTCTCTCTCTCTCTCTCTCTCTCCTCTCTCTCTCTCTCTCCCACTCGGCCACTCGCCTGAGCTCAACTCAACGTTTGCCCGACTCGTCTTAGCCGTTTGGCATACACTCGGCCACTTACTCGAGCTCTCTCTCTCTCTCTCTCAACATCAACAACAAGGTACTTCTATGGCTCTATCTAATATTTTATATATTATTAATTGAATATTTGATTTGGGAGTTAGGTCGGGTGGCTGGGTTAGATTAGGTGGCTGGGTTGAGTTGGGTGTGGGTTTGGGTCAGAGTCCGACTCGGTTCGAATCAAGTAGACTCGCTGGACTTGGTCCCAAGTCAGATCGAGTTCGCGTCAGGGTTTTCACAATACCGGATTGAGTTAAGTTGGACCTAACTCGGTTCGACTCGACTCGATGCCCACCTCCAATAGTTAATTACATAAAGGAGCGGAATGGAATTTGTCGGTCCTAATCGGTTGAACCGATGGTGATTGTCGGTCTGATTGACGAAATCCAATTCTGTTTTATAATTTTACAAAAATTGAGGTATTTAAGTCTAGTTGTGATTAGTGCTTGATATGACAAGTGTTTTTTTTCTCATAGAGCAAAGAGTTTTGCAAGTTGAGATAATTTTCTACACTTGCAATGGTTTTCTCCAAGGCTAGGGCTTTCCTAGGTTGCACATTTTAATAAGAGATCAAGTTGCATCTGTAATCAGCAAAAGTGAGTGGTGTATCTCTAAAGTTTGGATTATAATAGAGATATATACCATTTTGTGCTGTAGTTTTTTTTTTTCACAAATTGTGTGTTTATATTTACTAAATTGGTTATTACTGTCTATCTAATTGTTCTATATTTTGTTAAACATGCTTACACAAAGCATAAGATTGACAATAATATTAAATCCAAATTTCTAATATATAGGGTTGATTCTAATTTATCGTGACTCCAAATTGTAACATATCCATTCATATCAATAAGGTAAATAAGATATGGTGTCATTTAATAATTAGGTAGCCTACTACCTTTGACATGCAATCACTCGAAACTAGTGCAAGTAGCATATATTAACTCAAATAAATAAAGGAACTTGTGTCATTTGCTAGCGTTAAGTTACAACATAAAATCTAGATTTGGTTTTAACCTTCTGATTCATGGTAACTTTTTTCTTCAAATAAAATCAGTGGAAACTTTTTTTTTTAACTGTCCAATAAATGTCTATCAATCACATGGTCAGAAGGCGTAGTTTTTGCTCATGTGCAGTGGATTTTGAAAGACATGAAAGCTTAATTTTTAAATTTTCTAAGGACTCATATAAATGCTATCAAGTCTTAAAAAAACTATGGTGGATCACACATATGCACTTGTGATCAAAGGGAGAGATGTTTTCTCCTCTTTTTTCCTTTTTTCTTTTCTTCTCTTTCTTCCTCTCATTTTTTAAATGTCTAGATGATATATGCACACGCTAATGTAATACACTTGACAACAGGTGGTCAAAATTCTACCTAAGAAATAAATTAATCCGGATGAAACTGAGTAAACTGGTTAGTGGACAATTGTTCCACTAACAGTCCAATAAATGTCTTTTCATTTTTAACCATCCAATAAATGTCTACCAATCATATAATTGGCTAATTAAATATATGTAATTAATTTTTTTTCATGATATCTAAACTAGGGTCCATAATTTGGACCATCAAATTTGAATTATTTGTATGCAAAATATGTTATTCAAGTAATTTGTAAGTGCATGTGTATTAAGGACAACACTTTGCCAGAGTATCAATGCTAATCTTTAAGTACACTAGGGTCTAAGTGATGGGTTGTACCATTTGAAATTTAGTCCAGGCCAATCCGAGCCTGGTCAATGAGCCTATGTTTTTAGCGTAAGCCTAGCCTTTCGGCCGAGTGTAGACCCAAGCCATTGTCTCTTCAGGGCCGGGTCTGGCAGCCCGGCCTATTGCTACACCTCTGGCGGGCATGGACGCGGATTAGCTACTGACAGGTTGTGTAGCGAGACTAGCTAGTGAAGTGACGTCACCAAGTTCCGAGGGCTCTACTGTGATGTATATTTCGTATCCACACCATCCATCCATTTGGAGAGATCATATTAGAGCGTGATCTAAATGATGAGGCAGATCTAGGTCTGGAGTGGACCCCACCACAGAAAACAGTGGGGAGAGTAACGCCCACCATTAAAAAGTTCTAATGGCCATAAGATTTCTATCAAGCTGATATTTCTGTTTTCCCTTCTTTCGTGTATGAGTCAACACATGAACAGGAGTTAACATATGAACAGGTTAGATCTCAAAGCAACATCATGGTGGACCTTCAGAAGGTTTCAACGTGAGCGGCACCGTCCCCACTGTTTTCTGTGGTGGGGTACACTCCAGCCTTGGATCTGCCTCGTTATTCGGATAATGCCCTGAAATGATCTCTCCAAATGCATGGACGGGTGGCATACGTGGAACGTGGTGGACTTGTAAACGCGTATGAGCTCATCAAAGCTCTCGGTCTTATGACTGGCATTTCCACATTTAGAAGTGCGATTCCCAGCCAAGACAAGTCGCGTCCACGAGAGTCCCTCATCGTGAGTGGGAATGAAACACGTCGAGGCCCGTGCGGAACACGTGGCAGAGATCCAGACCATTCATCAGGTAGAAGGCACTGGGAGCATGCTATGCAACAAAAATTTCCTTTTCCGATGATCAGGTGGTTGAAACTTATACTAGAAAATGGACAGTTAGACAAAAGTGTCGAACGGTCCAAATTCAACATGCATACGTGGCCCACTTGATTAGTGTTCCACCATCGATTTTTTATTTTTTGAAAATTTAGAAGCGTAGGGTACTTGATGAACGGATCGGATTTCAAACATATTTGCCGTATGCCTACATTTCTAACACGCGCTTTTATCTCCTGACGTGAATATTCCTCGCAGTATCACGACCCCTAGGATATACAGGTTGCGTATACGCAAAGGCAAAGGGTAATGGGGGACGAATCCGGATCCAGATTTTGTGCATGGGAATTCTGTTTTTTTCACCGTGATTCGTTCGAGTCATTATTGATTTATCAGCTCAGCTGCATTAAATGCAATGAGTTATGATGTTGGCCAATTAGTTTGCAAAGCATGGTTTCTATGGTTGTGCCGTACATACGGTAGATTTAAAGGTAACATGCCAATGGACCGCCGTTAAAATTTTAGAAAATTTATAAAATGATTTGTTATATTTTGAACTATGTTAGTAGTATATTAGGAATATTGGACAATCAATTACCACGATACCTAAATATTATTTCGACGTCACGCCAGTGCACTCGATGCACGAAAAACTGAATCATAACCGTGTCTAACTTGAAGACTTGCGCCAAATTCTTTGCAAATATTCGATGTGAGAAAGAGCGAGTTGAAAGATTGATTCGAATTTAAAATTTGAAACCAGTGCGTATGCACCCATGCCATAAACATGTTATTAGGTTTTTTGAAAAAGAAATTTTATCATTTTTCAACTCTGTTTTGAAATATGAAATAAGTAACTGTTGCAAATTAAAATTTCAAATGACAGCAAAAAGTATCCATGACCAGCCGGTCGTGGATGTATGATGTGGTTCATGACATAAATTCGAGTTAATAGCATGGAGCCCTCTGAAAGGGGCTGATACCCTATGCAAAATCTTTATTTTATAAATCTAAAATTTTCTTCATACTTATGCAATATGTAACTAAATCCACGCCATCACAAGACACTGCTTTTGTTGCTTTATTAAAAATTTGGAGGAAGTTTTTCTAATAATTTAAAATTATTTATTTATTTATTTTGAAACACCAAAAAATATAACATATAAAACACTTAAGTACCATGGGTCTACCATGTTGTATGGGCGAGTGAAAAATTCTAGACATTGGTGCCTGGATATACCAAGAGATGGACAATCTTAATAAAGGTTCTATGAGGCTTACCTTGATGTATGGCCATCTATCTAATTAGAAAGATCATTTAGACTATGAACCCTAAAATAAGGTAGATTTAAGCCTCAGGAGGACTACATCACAGAAAAGGAGCAGAGATTAAACTCATGTTGTCGAAAACCTCTTTAAAACTATAGAAGTTTTGTATAAGCTGATATCTATGTTTTCCATCCATCCATATATGTGTGACCTTATATTTAGATTGCATGACAAATAAATATCACAGTTGGGCCATGAAGGTTTCATTGGTACGCATCATTGTCTACTCGCGCTTCCGATCTCCCTCCTTTTTTAGCTCATCCCCTAAAATGATACGTAGATAATTCACCATAGTAGGTCCTACGAACCCCCTGCCAGGACGATCCGTCTCTAGCTAGGTCGCAATGGGGGAGTACCCAATCCGCCGACTACACTCAATAATCCGTACGGTGTGGCCCGCATGAGATTTTACCAGGATGATTTTTGTATACTCTCTTCATCCAGTGAGTTACACCGGATTAACGGGTTCGATGAAAGATACACACCATGGTGGCCCAAAACACAAGCCTATGGTTGAAATCCTTTCCCCATTGTTCAATGTGGCTTAGCCCACCTGCATCATCGATCTATCTGATTTTTGGCGCCAAGGACCTATCATCGTATCGAAACCTGATAGACCGACTAGATTATACATACACAGCATGGTGGGTCCCGTGGACATGTTGGAAATAGGTTTTCAGAGAATTCCAGTCCGAACAAAAAAAAAATTGGCCTGCTCGGCAAACGTCATAATCCAAGTGGTTGACGTCTAACGGGCGGCAAAAACAGGAGAGAAACTGTTACTCAGGAGCTGTAACGAATCATAGACAGGCACTGAAAAAATTACTTAGAATTTGTCCACGTGGCAGAAAAGTAAATCAAATTCAACTGTCCAAATTATCATTCCTATTTCAGATGTTTCATGAACTAAATTATGGTTCACAGTATGATTATCTGACTATCGGATCTGTGAACATCTATCGAACGGTTAATAATGAAAACCAATACGTAGCCATGAATCAAAGGTTAGGATCATTTTAACTAATCTGATTCCGGGACTTTGGCCTAGCAGAATCAGGTTCAACCATTTAGTCGGTTGAATTTAAGTTAATGTATGTAATGCACACAACTTTTGAGTGGCCACTTATTAAGCACTATGCTCTTCCAGAGTATAAATAACTCACCGAAAATGGCAAGAGTCCAAAATCAGACGAAACAAAAAATGGCATTAATTCATTTAAGGGATGCGGCCAATCCACAGAGGGCCCCACCCACCGTTTGGCCGGCCGTGACGAGCAATAACATGATCCGCTGGTGGCTTTGGTCCCTACACGTGAGCAATCTAGACCGTTGATCTTTTGCGAGCTCCACCGCTGGATTGTACATTGCCTAAAAATCTCCTCTTTTGGAAAATTTTGACTATTGGTTTTTTGCAATTTATCAACGGCTAAAATTTAACTTTTACAGCGTAGCCCACTCGATGAGTAGACCGGACTGATATTTTCAATTTCAATTGGCAATCTTGCTGGTGGGGCTAACCTATTGAAGGTTTCGATATGCAATTAAAGGCCGAAGTTATTGGTTGGTTGTATCATAAGACCTGCCCTAGGGAGGCCTTTCAGCAGTTTGGGTAGTGACCCCAACACCAGTAAGCTAACTGGTGTAAAAGATTTGTGGGCTCACCATGCTTTGTACTTTATCCCTGTCATCAATTTATTTTTTCAACTCATTTCCAGAGATGAGCCAAAAAAATAAGGTAGATTCAAGTCTTAGGTAGACCATACCATAAGAAACAGTGCAAATTTAACTCTTGCCATCAAAAACTTTTTTGGAGTCAGACATAAGTTTTAAACCCAAAATTTGTGTTTTCCTTCATTCAGGTCTGTGTGACTCTATTAATAGGTTGGATGACGGATAAATATTACAATGGGCTTATGAACGACTCCCCTTAAATGTGCACACGAGTGTGGCGGTGCCCTCACTTTGTTAGCTTTTGTATTGATTTGTTACTGTGTGCGATGTATGTTATTAACTCGGTTGTAAAAATGCATTTGATTTAGAGTCGCCACTAGCCAAATGAAGCATAAAATTTACGGCCAGCTAAGAACCGTATAATCGCTTCGGAGTCAGGGAATCTTACGATTTCCTAATTCAAGTGACTCTCACAGTTGGTCTGCGACCATAGATTCCGAGTAAGGGCCTCGGTGACGTAAAATGAAGGGTTTAAGCACCATTTTACACCCACACAATGTGCAGTAATTGCTCACAAGATTTGTAATTTTTAGATTTAATAGAATTTTGGTATTTTATATTTAACCGTGATTCGCATAACTCATATATGCCGAGCGGGCAAAAATAAGGAAAAAGTTATCCAACCTTATATCGTAGAGCCAAGTGGCCCCGATTAGGCAAATAAATAAAAATGCTAACTAACCTTTCTTTACGGGATTTAAGATCCTGAGCAGGCAAGTAATGTGAAGAATGGAAGATGGAGAATAGTGCATAATGAAATAGAAGGAAATGTGGATATAATTAATACAATTAAAATATATGGAATGGAATGCAAGTTAAATAAAGACGAATTAATTCTTAGCTTTTTGACTCCTTTGATGATCATTTTTGTCTCATGTATTGGGTAGCATGTTGGCACATTGAAAATCTTTAAGGCATTTTGGTTAGCACCTCCATGCAAACTCTAACACTTCAGACCTTCTTTGTATTTTCTCTTTTTCTATTCTCTTTGTTTTCTCACTCTGAGTCTCTGTTTCTTTCTCCTTTCATTTCTCTCCGTTTCTCCGTCTATCTGTTTTAGTATATTTCTCTCTGTCTCGGATGAGTGGTGAAGGGGTCTACTTATAGACCTAGTAGCTGAAATAGGAGCCGCAATTTCTTATGGTTATTGTAAGCGTGGTGGATGTTTTTATATGTTAAAGTATTATATTCCTTTCCTTGCTCTAACATCATGTAGGTATTTATTTTTATGTAATGTAATCGATTACTATATATATATATATATATATATATATATATATATATATATATATATATATATGAACACGGTCATATATTGATTTTTATCCTTTGACACAAAACATTTAAACGCTAGTATTTTGTTTGTTGTTCATGCATTTTCAATAATCTTAATCTCATCGAGAAGATAATCAAATAAGCTTTCTAACAAGATTAAAATCACTTTGATCGGACATCGTTTGATGTGTCGAAAATACGACCATCTAATATCTGAAATCAGTTGTATGTAATTCAACCAATGGTTTGCTTTCGATAATCTCATGATCATTGGAAACATCGCCTAATAAGTTTTTCACTGCAACCGAAATCATTTCAATCAGATTTCGTTTGACTAGTTTAAAGTGTAGCCAAAGTTTTTTCAATTTTAATCGCTCTGCAATGCATTGTTTTGATAAATGGGTCAGATCTTCTTTATCATAACCTAAATTGGAGATAACTTAAGTTTGTTAGGAAAATCATTTGTCCACATTTCCAATGAATCATAAATCATCCTGATCAGTCAGAATTTACCCCCCAATAATACCATGACTGTTTTGTATACAAGGACGACTATACTTTCCTCAATTTTGAATATATGATGTCTCACGCCTCAACACAGCGCTATTCGAAAAGACTTGATCCATGGGTATAGAGGATTAATTTTTATCATTCTTTGCATATCTGTTGCGACACACGAAGAGTTTCAATGGTTTTGGAGTTCGGATGCTCAGCCATGATCGAATCGATATTGGATTTAGTATGAGCTAATCAAGTCCGTTGATCATCTCCGGCATGTGCTGAGTATGCTCCCAGTCTAATTCGTTTGGATTCTCAGTGATTTCTAAGTCAGCATGAGATAATTTGTTGAAGTCAAGTTGAAGCTCAAAGAATGACATGTCCTTGTTTTAGGTGGGGTGTCTATAGGACTCTATGAAAAATTTAAAGGTGGACCTCTAATCAATATTGTTTTCTTGTGGTCTGGTCCACTTGATTTTGGATTTGCTACATTTTTGAACTATGCCTTAAAATGAGTTAGCAAAATGTATGGACGGCATGGATATAACACATACATTATGGTGGCCTTGAACATTGATGTCAGTTGGCTGGCCGGTGTTGGGTCACTGACTAATTAAACCCCATTCCTTTCCGAATGCTAATTTGATTCTTAGAAATTACCATGAGTTTAGATAAAATGAAAAATTATTAATCATTTACATACTTCAGCCTCTCATGAGAAATGATGTGATTATCATCCCTTGTATTTAGGATTGTTTAGATTCAAGGAACGCATGGGGGGAAAATGATGTTGTTTAGGAACCTTATTTTAAAGAAATTATGAAAAATGTTTTTCTTAGTTGTTTTAAACTTGATTTTTCTACAAATTTTGATCTATTTTCAAATTTAATTTTTGGTGTTAAATTACAATATTTTTTTGACAAATTTGCTAAATGGTAGGCAGTCACCAGCATTTAGCAGGTGTCAAATGCTTGAAGACGAATAGTAGTACAGGTGATATACGGGGGGCATGTGGGTGGTTGAGGATGAGTTGTGGCACATGCAATATATGTAAGGTGATTGATGCTATAAGATATCACACATAAATGCTTAAGGATAAGTTGTTGCACGTGTAGGGGCATGTGGGTGGTTGAAGATGAGTTGTGGCACATGCAATATATGTAAGGTGCTTGATGCTCTAACATATCACATATAAATGCTTAAGGATTAGTTGTTGCACATGCAGTACATGTAAGGTGCTCGAAGTTATACAATATCACTTGCAGCACAGGACACTAATTCACATTTGAGGCATGACATTTAAAAGTAGGTGATAACACTTTTGCACATGAGCTCTATTGGCAAATCTAGCATATTTGGAGGTTAAAAAGATAGATGATGACACGTGGTATATCGGCGAATGTAGGTTGCTTTCGACACGTGGGGCGTAAGAGAATATGAATGGTAGTACATAGTGGCGTGTTAACGCATCGGGGCTTTCGAGAAGATGGATGATCTGACATATGTCACATTAGCAAGTGTGGACGCTTTATGCAGGTGAGGTGCAAAATAAATGGATGGTGAACACCTGTTACATTAGCACATTTGACATAGTGACATAGGTGGGGCAATAACCAAAGATGAAAAAGTGGCTCATTTGGCACATTAATACATGCAACACATGTGAGGCGAGTGAAGAATGAAAGTATTGTTTACACCGAGCCAAACGTAGCTTAGATTAACAAGTGCGAAGCTGTCGCGTGCGGACACACTTGTAAGGAAGCAAAAGAGAAACATGCTCAGAGCAAGAAAAGACTACACATGCTTACATGTTGAGGACATATATTCCACCAAGAAGGCTAGGTGTTTAAAGACCCACACATGACTAGAACCCAAAAGACAGTCATCTAACCCATGACACATGACCTGTAGACACACCCACACATGACTAGAACCCAAAAGACAATCATCTAACCCATGACACATGACCCGTAGACACAAGGCACATTCGACCCCTAACGTAAAGAGGAAGTTTCACCAATATTCCATCACTAGATTCCCATTTAACTAGTCACTGTGTGATAAAATTGTCTAGGACTAATTCGAAGAGAGGCTTTCGAAGAACATCCGAAAACCTTTTACAAGTTTAGAAAATCGGAGTAAATAACAGGAAGCCATTCGAATATAAGAAGATCAGCACTCGCAGCGGCATAACACTTGAAATGACTTTAAATCCCAACAAGACACTTACTGAAAAGGCTGCAACCTGATTAGATGACCTCTCACGCAAGTTACAGAATCTTATGCATGACTGCCACTTCTTTAAACCTATAAGGCTGCGCACAGAAAAGAGTTCAGGGCCTCAAGCTAACACAATCTCACACAGGCCTTTCAATTCTATGTTGACTATATCTCTTTCATCCTTCATGGACATTTACTTAAATTAGTTTTAATTATAGTTTACTCCACATATGTCCAAAGCCATACTGCAACAACTCTGTAGGGCTTATTTTGTTGTCGTTGTCCAATGTACAATTATAGTACATCAGTAGATTAGTGTAAGTATCCACTGCTTTGTCATTAGATCCCTCAACTATTGAGTTCTTACTTAGTAATCTCATGGTTGTGATTTGTTGAACATATATTACGATTGCCTCACGACCATTTTACTAGTATAGACTGTCATTGATAATCTCTCTGCTTATTTTCTCTATTAATTTTTTTCCGATTGTATTCCATTATACTTTTATATTAAGAAAATTAACATCAAGTGATTTTTCTAGCTTTTTATTTTTATTAATTTTACTGAGAAACACAACCAAGTTTGTCACCACGGTAAAAAAAAAAAAAAAAAGTCTTTGCTTTTGAGTAAAAAAAGATAAATAATAAAAACTAACTATTACTTTTGTAACTCGCCTAATTACTTTATTAGTGATTAGTGATTGAATAATCTAGCTAATCTTCACAAATTTAGTTCTAATCCAACTGATTCAATGCCTAGAATTAGTAGTGTTCAATTTGATTCAAGCCAAGTACGCCTTTAATATTTCCAACACTTAAACTTATTTGCACACATTTAATTGAAATTGGGTTACTTAGTACACGCGTGACTACGTCGCATCATTTTTCTTCTATTATGGTAAGACGCCCCTTTTAAGGGTGCAGGTGAAAAAATAAATTTCTTTATTTTACACCAGAGATGAAAATAAGAAATTAATATTTTTCATAGATTCCCACACAAAAAAGGGACTTACAAAAGGGTTGGATATGAATTTTGTGGGAAATAATGTTTCCTTTCCTTTTCATGGAATGAAACATTCGATATAAAATAAACGAAAACAAGCTTTAAATACTCATTTTATAAATTGAGGTGTCCTTTAGAAATACTAGTACCATTGTAAATTTGTGGTATACCCGGTAGATGTGGGTCACACATGGTGCATGTATTACATCCAACCAGTTCATCAGATGCATACCCTTGGGCTGTCCAAGGACAAAAAGAAAAAAAGAAAAAAAATAAAAGGAGTTAATTTCAAGGGTGGGCCCTTTAGGCAAATCAAGGGTGGACATCCTCTGTCAACTGGTCCCCTCTGCTGTGGCCCATTTGAATTTCTATTTGTCTAATTTCATAGGCATGGATGTCCCGGCCCAAGCCTTGCCCCAGACTATGCGGCCCTTACCTTGGGGATTGTACGTATTCTACATCCATACCGTCCATTCTTTTCTCAGGTGCAGATCCAAATCTCAGTGGACCATATCGTAGGAAACAGTGGTGATTGGACGGTCCACCGTAAAAAAAATAATCCATGTGGCCCACTGTAATGTTTAATTTTTCATCCAACCTGTTGATAAGGTGTCACAAATCTGGTGGAAGGGGAAAAAACAAATATCAAGTTGATATAGAATAAACACATCAAGGTGGGCCCACGTAAGGGGCGCACCTAATCCATTCCAGCGACCATTTCTCAGACGGCTGTAATCTGTAAGTAACAGGGACGGGGAATAGCTGCTGAACTCGACTTTGCGAGTCTAGCTGAAGTGACGTCATCACATTCTGTGGGCCCCATCATGATGTATATGTTGTATCCACACCGTCCATTCATTTGGAGAGATTATTTTAGGGTATTTAGGAAACAATGAGGCAGATCCATAGCTCAAGTGGACCCCATCACGGAAAAAAGTAGGGATTGAACGTCTACCATTAAAAAATTCTTTGGGCCACACAAGTTTTCGATCAAGATGATATCTGTGTTTTCCCTTATTCGATGTCTTCTTTAACCTATAAACAGATTGGATCTCAAGTAAACATCACGGTGGGCCCTAGGAAGGTTTCAACGGTGGGCGTCACTATCACCACTGTTTTCTACGGTGAGATCCACTTGAACTTTGGATCTACCTAGTTCTTTTAATCATGACGTAAAACGATCTATCCAAGTGGATGGAGGGTGTGGATACAATACATACATCATGATGGGGCCCAAAGAAAGTAGTGACGTCACTTCAGTGGTTCAGTAGCTAATACGCGTCCAAGTAACAGTGGATTGCGTACTGCCCCCGGCAGGACTGAAGATCGGTCAAGCCAGGGCACTGTGGGGTCCACCTTGATGTATTAGTTTCATCTACGCCATTCATGTTTTTTTAGCCCGTAAGCGCAACTAGTTGCATCTCTAGCTAGCTTTATCGTTAGTGGAGCATTTTTTTATTTCTACTTTTACCCTTGAAAAGTATCGAATATTTGCAAGGTCAAATATTCCAGAATAACCCAGACGCGGATTGCATGAAACTCCCAGTTCCAACGTTGCTGCCGGTCGGGCCTTTTTGGGACCTCCTGTGTTTCATCCACGCCATTCATTCATTTTTTTCAGCTCATTTTTGGGAACCTACCTAAAATCGAGACAGATCTAAATCACAGGTGTATCATGCCACAGAAAACAGTGGTGATTGAACGCCCACCACTAAAAACTTCCTATGTTTATTTTCGCTCAATCACCACTGTTTTTTATGGTGTGGTCCAATTATATTTGAATCTGCCTTATATTTTGCCACGTATACTAAAATGAGCTGAAAAAATAAATGGACGGCGTGGATAGAACACAAACATTACGGTGGGCCCCACGGAGCACTGACAGGAGCCACGTTGGTACTCGCGTGTCAATATGCAATCCACATCAGATTTCCTGCTATCGGCTGTGGGACCCACCACGATGTTTGCGTTAATAATGTCCACAGTTGAAACTTTCTTGGGGCTTACAGAAGTTCTCGAATCTGGCCGATATTTGGGAATTCACAGTATGAACGGTTGGATGGCATGTATACTGTCGCGGTGGGCCCTGAAAAGTTTCAACGGTGGACGTTTCCATTCCCACCATTTCCCATGACGTGGCCGACTTGAATTTTGTATCTTCCTCGCTTTTCTGCTCATGTCCAAATATGAGCTGGCGAAACTGACGGACGAGCGACACACGGACATCATGTGGGACCCACAAAGCTAAGGCCTACGGGGACACCTGTATTATTATATATACAGAGACCGTGCATCCACGTCATTCTGAATACGTGGCACAAGGGCGTGGAATCTAAACCATTAATTTTCTATTTCTAGCGTGAATGGGCCACTGTCCAAAAACAGTTCCAGCCCTTGAATTATTGTCCTGCAAATAAACACTAAAAGACAAAACATCAGCGACAACTCTTGCTGAGGAAAGGCCCACTTATTAGATATTTAAGATAGTCCGATCCTAGAGAAATCTACCTAGTGGCCAGTTAACGAATGTGCCAGCATGATGTACGGTCCTGATCATCATACGCACGTGGCACGTGTGTGGAACACAATCTGGAGGCACCAAAATGCAGGCGCGGATTGCCTGTGGCCCACCATGATGTTTGTCAGAAATTTACCCGTTCATCCGTTATTTCAGATCATCATGTTCGGTCATGAGCCTAAAAAACATCATGGTGGGCCCCACCTTTGGTAGGATTGCATGTAAAATGCCGTGCCTCTGGAGGCAGGACGCAAAAGTTAAAAACGCACCATGAAGGCACTAAAAAACAAGCGGGTTACCGCCTACAACCGGTTGCAGGTGTCTGTTCTCTGAAAATGGTTGCAGGATACAACGGACGCGGATCAGCTGCTTACAGGTGAAGTAGCGAGACTCGCTGCTGAAGTGACATCACCAAGTTCTGTGGGTCCCACCATGATGTATGTTTTGTATCTACACCGTTCATCCACTTGGAGAGATCATATTAGGGCATGTGATCCAAGAATGAGTCGGATCCAAAGCTCGAGTGGACCCCACCATAGAAAACAGTTGGGAGAGTGACGCCCACCATTAAAAAGTTATAAGGGCCACAAAGGTTTTCAATCAACCTGATATTTGTGTTTTACCTTCTTTCATGTCTGCGTTAACGTATGAACAGTTTGGATCTCAAAAAAACATCATGGTGGACCTTAGGAAGGTTTCAACGGTAGCGTCACTCTCCCCTCTGTTTTCTGTGGTGGGGTCCACTCTAGTCTTGGATCTGCCTAATTCTTTGTAGCATGCCCAAAAAAGATCTCTCCAAATGAATGTACGGTGTGGATATAACACATACATCATGATGGGCCCCACAAAACTTGGTGACGTCACTTCAGCAGCAAGTCTTGCAATAGCTAATCCGCGTCCGGATACAACCGCTTGTAGGTGATGAGCCAGCACAATTAATTCCCTTCTTTCCTGAATAGTAAAAGGCCAAAAGCCAATTGAAATTCAATGAGAATTTAAAGCCTTTAACCATTGACATTGAATGAAGACGAGATATATGATACTCAGGTTGCGTATGACGCTTGATACGCAGGCACTCAGAAATTATACAAACTGCATGTATTGACTCAAATAAAATCGAGATCGAAGTGTCACAATCCAGATTATATTTAAACAATCCTGACCACTGATTCGTGGACACTTGTTTGTGATAACAAGGCCGTTGGATACTTTTCATTTTAACCGTCCAATAAATACCCACCAATCTGATAGTCAGATAATAAAATAAGCTGTACTTTTCGTTCATGACACATCTATATTCCATACTGGGTACCATAATTTTTAGTGCTTAACTTGACTATTTAATTCCACGTGTTTAATTTATAAGTGCATGCGTATCATCCATCACACTCTGCCAGAGTATCAAAGTTTTTCTCTTGTATTTTTAAGCCTAAAAACGACCGCAAAATTCGAATTTTCGTTAGATTTAAAAACCCCCCTCTCTCTCCTCTCTCTCTCTCTCTAAATCCAAAACCTCCCAGGATCTCTCTCTTTCTCTCATTCTCTGCACCTCTCTCTCTCTCTCTCTCTCTCTCTCTCTCTGAAGATGGGGGTGGTGATCGAGACCGATTTCTGGGAACCCAACACCATCTCCTATCTCTTCCTCTTCTTGTTTTGTCTGTCTTCCCTCCTTCTTCTCCCTTACTTCAAAACGGCCTCCACCAGAATCATACCAGTATTCGATCGCCGTCGCATGTTGCCGACGGCATCCCCATCTGTGCCATTCCTACATTTCCAGATCTGGTTCTTGCTTGTCTACTTTCTTTGTTCAGGTCGGTTTCTTGATTTTCCTGTTTCGCTTTTCGCTTTTGGGTTTCACTTGATTTGCATTACTTGTTTCCTTTTCTTGGTTTCATTTTCGTTCCTGGTTTTCCTTTTTTTGGTGGTTTATTCTATGTGGGTATGTTTGTATTTGTTGATTTCTTGAATTCCTATGCTACATGCTATTTTCTGATTTCAATGCAGTATTTTTCTTCATTTTTGGTCATTTTTGATATGTGATTGTGATTGAATTTCTAGATATCAGTTTAGTTCTTGGTGCTTTGCCATTTTTACTAGTTGGGTTTGATGAGTTTCTTGATTTCAGTTCATTTCTCCACTGCTTTGCCATTTTTAGTTGTTGGGTATGATTGAATTTCTTTATTGCAATTCGTATTTGGGTTTTGATTGAAATTGCACTATAGGTTTCCTTGAAAAAAAATCGGTTCTGTTTTTTTACTTTTCTTTTTGGCATTTTTAGTATGCTGGTATGACTAGATTGGCTGATTTCTTGAATTTATCTGTTATTTACTATTTTCTGCTTGTGTTTATGATTGAATTTTATGGCTGCGATGCAGTTCCCCCCCCCGGTCATTTTTGATACGTGGGTGTGATTGAATTTCTTGATATCTGTTTAGTTCTTTCTGTTTTGCCACTTTTTAATATTTGGGTTTGATTGAATTTCTTGATTCCAGTTCAATTCTCAGCTATTTTGCAGTTTTAGTATGTTGGTATGATTGAATTTCTTGATTCAATTCAGTTCCCCGCTAGCATTCCATCTTCACTATTTGGGTATGACTATTTTTCTTGATTTTAGTTTAGGTCTCCACCATGTTGCCATTTTCAATATTTTGGTATGATTGAATTTCTTTATCTCAGTGCAGTTCTCTGTATTTTGTCATTTTTAGCATGCAGGTATGGTTGAATTTAGAGATTTCCGTTAATTGCTCTACTCTTCCATCTTTACCATATGGGCACGATTGAATTTTATACTTTCTATTTATAATTTCAGTCCATTTCTGTGCTATTTTCGATTTTTAATCTGTGGGTATGACTGAATTTTATGGTTTGAGTTGGTTTATCCACTGTTTTGCAATTTCCAATCTGTGCGTATGGTTAGAATTTATAATTTCGTCCATTTCTTTGCTACTTCACCGTTTTTAATCTGTGGGTATGAAATTTTGTAATTTCAGTCCTTTTCACTTCGTTTTTGCATTTTTAATGTTGGTACGAAATTATAAGTTTATCTGGTATTTTGCCATTTTAATCTGTGAGTGTGAAATTTTATAATTTCAGTCCATCTCCACTACTCTTCCATTTTAAAGTTTCTGTGTGTGATTGAATTTTGTAAGTTCAGTCCACATTTTTCTGTTTCTTTTTTGCCATTTTTCCATGTGGGTGTGGTATAATTTGTTATTTCCGTCCATCTGTCCATTTTTGCCATTTTGAGCATACAGGTATGATTGAATTTCTAGATTTCAGTTGAGTCTTCTGTTTTTCTTATTGACATTTTTATCATGTAGGATGCTTGTATTTCTTGATATCACTTATGGGTCAATGAACAGTTGAGAACCAACACCTTATTGTTAATTTTGCCATTGTTTATATGTGGCCATAATTGAATAATTGAATTTATTGATTTGTGGTATGCTTGAATTTTATAATTTTGGTCCATTTCTTTGTATTTATTTTTTTTTTTTTTTTTCTGTTGCCATTTTTGCTGAGCGGGCATGTATTTTTTCTTGATTTCAGTTCTTTTACACTGTTTTTTTTTTTTTTTTTTAATTTGGCTTTTCTTTTTCTTTTTTAATTACTTGGGTGTGATTAAGTTTATGCACTTCAGTTGAGTTCCCTACTATTTTTCTATTTTACTGTGGTTAGGATTGGATTTTAGAATGTCACTTATCCGGTTCTTTGCCACTTTCATGATGTGGGCATGATAGAATTTCTTGTCTCAATTCTTTGCTCTCTCTCTCTCTCTCTCTCTCTCTCTGGACTTCAGATCATTTTCATGTTGTTTTACCATTTTATTGATATGGTTATGATTGGATTATATTTATATGATTCCAGTCCATTCTCTGCTCTTTTTCTTTTTACCATTTAATGTAGGTGTGATTGAACTTTATGATTCCAATACAGTTGTCCGTTCTCTTTCCATTTGTATTGTGGATATGATTCAATCCATTGATTTTACCTCTTTTTAATCAAATGTCCCTTTCAATAAAAAAGATGTTAATTTGTGTCCACTGCTCCATTTCCTTTTTCCATTATTAGTACTTAGGCACGACTAGATGAGCCCATCCACATGCAAGAATACTTGTCCAGTACAGCACAAGTGTTTGAGATCCAACCTTAATATCTTCTGGCCCAAAATCCTGGTTTTTCTCATATGGGAGCTACTGTACAAAACAAATGGATGGGTAGAAAAGAAATTGTCGTAACTGCCTGTTCGTTCTGTAATTTTGGTCCACCTGGTGAGTGAAACAGCCACATTTTTTAACAGAATTAATCAGTGCATCTCATGCTATGAAAGTCTTGGATATTTGATAGATATGCTTTATCAGCATGCGTGCATGCATGTGGATGGGCAGGCTTCTACACGTGTGTGGGCGTAGTGAACCTTTGATTTCATTTATGGATTTCACTTCAACTATCTTTCTTCTTCTTTTTTTTTTTTTTCCGTATGTTTACATGAAATTTGAAAAGGCTTCATGTAGCTGAACTCCCAATTAGTTGGGATAATGCTTAGATGATGATGATGTTTTCATGAAATAAAATAATGTTAAAAAAAAAAAAAAAAAACTCTCATTACATCCACCTGTTTTATATTTTGCTTTTCTTTTTCAGTAATTGAAGGGCTCGAATACATGTTTGGACAGTTTGAGTATGATCATTATGGTCTTAGCAGGGAGTGGATGGTTGTGGCTCTCACACTGGGATGCGCTGCTTCTCTCCTTGTTGGTACTTTCTTAGGTGTACTTTCCGATGTCATGTAAGTGAAATGGCCTTTCTCATATGAGTTCCTTATATTGAGGGTCATGAGATGAAATTGGCCGATGGTTTCTAAGTGTTATTTATCTTTTTATCTTCCATATTTCTATTACTCATGGGAGCAAACTGTAGGCGTTGTACTTGTACCGGTTCAGGAAATTTCATTATTTAAAGACACCCGAATTGTACTTGAATAAAAACTGTCCACAGGAGTTGTTGGATATTTTGCCACAAATAGCATATTCACATTGTAAGATTGAAGAATGCTACCTATAGTATCTTCGCATTGTAAGATTGAAGAAAACGCCAGGTGATTTACCTATCTATAAGAATAAAGGAGATATACAGAGTTACACTAACTGTTGTGGGATTAAACTAACGAGCCATATTATGAGACTAGGGGAGAGTGATTGAACAAAGATTAAGAAGGCACATGATAATGTATCAAAAAATCAATTTGGTTTCATGCTTGGGAGGTCTACCACTGGATCTATTTTCCCACTTAGAAAATTGATGGAGAAATATAAGGAGATGACTAAAGATCTCCACATGGTCTTTATGACTTAAAGAAAGCATACAATGGGGTCCCGTGAGAGCTAATATGGTGGGTGTTGGGAAAGAAAGGAGTTTCAAGAGGATATATTGGCATGATTAAGGATATATATGAGGTAGTAACGAATGTGAGCACCGCTAGTTAGGAGACAAGTGAATTTACAATTATTGTAGGCTTGCACTAAGGGTTGACATTGACCTTGTAACTTTTCTTGCTGGTTATGGACTAGTTAATGAGGCATTTGTAGGCAGATATCCCAGGGTGTATGTTGTTCATAGATGACATAATTTTAATTGATAAGACAAGGGAGGGTGTAAACACGAAGCTAGATTTATGGAGTGCTCTAGAATCTAAAGGATTTAAAATTAATTGGACTATAATAAACCACATGGAGTGCAATTTTAGTAACAATAGAAGTAAAAACGAGGACTTAGTTAAGATTGTTGACCAAAAGGTTTTCCAAAATTACCACTTTCAATACCTTGGGTCAATAACTCATCAGAGTGGAGAGATTGAGAAGGATATTGCCAAGGCTTTAAAAATCGTTTACGTAATGGCCGTTATGGTTGTTATGTAACGGTAATGGTGGGAACTGTATGCGTTAGGGGGCATAATGGCCATTAAGGAAAATTGGCCCATAACGGCTGTTACTGGGCCTATATAGGTGTATTTATTTTTATTTTTTTAAAAGAGGTAGTAACGTCCATTACAAGCAATGTTGTCAAATTTTTTAAAAGAGGTAGTAACGGCCATTACAAGTAATGTTGTCAAAATTGTTATTGTATACAAGGTATTCCATAATGGTAATAGCGGCCTTAACTGCCACCATTGTTACTGTTATGAAATGGGCTGTAACTGTCGTTATGACCTTCTTTATTTATTTTTTAAATTGTTTTGACCCCGCTACGGGCCATTTTTCTATAACAGTCGTTACGACCCCATAATGTGTAACGGTTAGCACTGTTATCATTATGTAACAACCATTGTAAGGTTATTATTATTATTTTTATTTTAATGATTTTGTTAAAAATTAAAAACAATCTACAAAATATAAATAAATTAGGAAAAAAAAATAGAAGCTCACCAATCATCCATTTCCCATCAACATGCACCAAGTAATACTACCATACCATGATAGTGTTAGAGGATTCTTGTCTTTCCTTTATTTTTTGTCATTTAAAAAATTTACCTTTCTTAAGCGTAGAATCACGTTGGAAAAGCACTTGTGAAAAAAGATATTTTGATTTATAACCATCATTACTACAATACATATGAAGTCAATATGATCGCAACCTTCTATAAAAATTTCTAGGTAAGTCATGTACAAGGTATTAAAAAACGGTTATGTTACAACCGTAACGGATGTTACGTAATGGTAATGGCTGTGAAAGTTACATGATACGGGGTTGTAATGCCCAATTTGAAAAAAAAAGTAACAGCCAATATGGGGCTAGTACAGGGCCGGTACATTTTTTTTCTTGAAAAAAAAATAAAAATCCATTATAGGGTCGTAACGGCCGTTACAACCTTGTATCGTAATGACAAGACAGTTGGTTGTTATGTCCATCATTACTGTTATTGAATATTATATCAAGTTGGTGTTCTGACCAATTAAGAAGTAAGGAATCATAAGAAAATGCAAATGATTTAATGTCGAAGAGAATATCTATCATGTAATATCCTATAAAGAACAAAATAAAGTAATTGACCTCTTCTAAATGATTCTTAAAGCCCCACCAATTTAAAAACATAAAATGAAAGCCAAGTAAAGCTTAAAATAAAAGAGACTACGTATAATTTTAATAATAAATTGTAGGATTCGTCTAAAAAGGGATCCAATGTGTGATTCAAATGATTTTGCTTAAGATTCGACTCAAATTGTAAATTGTAGGATTTTGACAACATTGGGTATGGGGGGACTATTATGGCCGTCTTGGCCTGTATCGTAACAATAACGGTAGTGGCCGTTACGACCATAGTTACTGTTATTGAATACCTTAGATGTTGCCCATAGAATTCAAGTGGGGTGGAAGAAATGGAGATGTGCCTCTAGAGTTTTATGTGATCATTGTTTACCAAACTGCGAAGTGAAATTTTATAGGATGGCTTTATGATCATCCATTATCTATGCTTTTTAGCCACAATGTTGGGCAATTAAGGAACAACATGTTCATAGGATGAGTGTGGTTTTATTGAAGATGTTGCGATGGATGAGTGGCAAGATCAATAGGATTATGAATGAAAGCATTTGAGGGAACTTAGGAGTAGCACCAATAGGTAATAAGATGAGGGAAAGTTGACTTTTAGATGGTTCGATCATGTGCAACAGTGACCAAGAACCACGCTAGTTAGGGGTGAATTGATACGAGTTGAAAGCTCTAAAAGGGCAAGGGGAAGGCCTAAAAGGATGTGGATGGAGGTAGTAAGAAAAGATTTGATGACTTGCAATCTAATTGAAGGTATGGCCCTTGATAACGTGGAATGACGAAACATGATTCATGTAGCCGGCTTGAGTAATTGGGATAAGGCTTACATGGTGATGATGATGAAATAACATCTTAACATCACCAATTCAAACTATATTACTCATAATGAATGCTTTCATATGAAGCTCTTGAATGTATCCAAGGCAATTTTGGATCTTTTGATGGGATTACTAGTTTAAGTGGTAGTTTCCACACATGAAACTACCAATTTCCAAACATAATTGGTAGATTGAAAAACGGAAGTGGAAGAAATGTCTTATTATACCATATTTGTCATGGTAGTTATGGAAATGCATGAAATGTGAAGCACATAATAGAGGCAGTTTGCAAAGGGAAATGAGTTTCCCAGAAACTATGCTTCCACCTTCTAACTTTATACATAATAGGAATACCCAACTTCAAGTAATACTGGTAGTGATTTCTATAGCAGTTTTCTTCACGTAAGCTTGGTGTCACCAGTCTCAGTTTTGTTATGAGAATTTTCTATTACTACGTGATAGTTGACTATACCTATTGAACCGTTTTCATTGTAAATAACCATCCTTGTAAGCATTGAGCTTATAAAGTTTCCATAAGTGTTCATCTTTAGGCATGCATGGGACCTCTTTTATGTGAACCTTTTTTGGATTATTTTATAAAATACTAAGGTTTTCTAGAATGTTGAAGCCTAAAAGCTTGAGCTTAGAACTTTTGTAAAAATTGACTTTTGGAAGGAAAAAAAAATTGAACATTTTGTTTGCAACTGAAAATTAGCTTCACATTGGTTTTGGGAAAGAAAATGGGATGGATGAGGGGGCTATAAATACCTCCTCACATCCTCTCATTTCTCAAGTTTTCCCATCCATGGGAGCCTCTACCTTTTCATTGTGCAATATCTTCATTATTTTTGTCACTGTGTCATAATCATTATTACTGTTATGATGACCATCGTCGTCATTATTGTCATCATCATCATCATCATCATTCATCATATCCTTCTCCAAGCTATTTGTAGCCAACTCTATGAATTATATTTCTCCTAGCTACATCTTCGATAATGGGGGTGGCAATGGCCTAGCCTAGGGTTGGCCCTAGCCCGGGCCTAGTCTCCTAGGCTCTGGCCCTATAGGGCTTAGCTAGGGCCACCCCCGTAAGGAAAGAGTTGAATGATGAAAAGTTGGAAATAGTTCAATCTAAAGAATACTTTAGGGTATCCTCCATCTATGATAAGTCCCGTCATATAAATGGTTCAGATCATTGAAACATGACCTCATATGTAACAAGTGTCTTTAAGCTACACATGTATGTTGAGTGGGGACTGCTTACAAGTGTCCTAAAACCGTCCATTCTTCTTGAATAATGGTCACCACTTGATGATTAGATTGGTCTAGGTCCAGTTTGGACATTGGGCCCAACCCTCGGGCCAAGTTAAGGAGCCCAGGCCCTACCCATTCTGTATCGGGCTGCCTGACCCATTGTCACATCTATTCGACAACTAGGCTTCATACCCTTCTCACCACCTCGATGCAAGTCTTTTAGGCACTCCCCTCGTCCTCCTTTCATACCTTCAACTCTAATAAAAGTTTGTGTCCTTATCGGGGCCATCTCCAATTTTGATAGAACATGAGCGAACCATCTCAATCTACTCCAGCTTATCTTCTTATTAGGGCTACTCATGGGCTGCTTTGAATGCCTCATTCTTGATTTTATCCGTCCTATTCTTCTAACAAATCCATCTTAACATCCTCATCAATGCAATGCTTATTCTTTGCTCATGTTACTTCCAAATTGACCAATCCTCTGCCCCTATAGCATTGCTGGTGGAATATCAATTTTATAATATTTTCACTAAGGTTAATTGGAGTGTGGCGACAACACAACATGTCAACCACCCAACTTTAATTCTATTGGCATCTATCATTTTGAACTATAGAACTAAGGACAAGAAACAGGTCGCTTTGATGAACTTATTGCCATTGATTTTAAGTTTAACTCAAAGCCTCATGACTATAACTATACTTAAAGTTACATGAAGTGTGAAGCGAAGTAGCAACATATTTGGGTGCAAGAGTAGGGGAGCGTTTGCATGTTAGCAAGTATAAACAGCTAGGAAGTGGGAGCAGGAATGCAAGTCAGCAGCACAATTCGAAGCAGGAGTAGCACTTATTTGTAAGGATCGTGATGCAAGACAATTAAGCACTTGCTCTTAAAGCTCGAACTTTTAGAGCAAGTGGTTAATTGTCCTACATCAAAGTGGTATCACAGCAGGAGGTCTCTTGTTCGAGACTCCTCACCAAGGGTGATTAATGCAGGGGCATTTTCACACCGGGGTCGAGTGGGGTGGCCTGTGGGATGCAAGGGCACACTCGGGGTGGGCGGCCCGTGTGAGGCGGTACCCATGTGATGTAGGGCCCACGAGGGGGGTTCGGCCGAGGTCCTAACCCATGGGATGTGGGGCCTGGGCTATGAGATAAAGGGTTTGATTCACCGTGCTCTATCAGTTCGAGCTTTTAGAGCAAGTTGTTAATTGTCTTGCATTAGATTGTGCAATTAAGTAATCCTACTAGTTGCATTCCGAACAATATACTAGTTGTGCTAATTTTTAAACCTCTAAGCTCTGGAGCCATTCTCTAAACTTACATTTTCCCTCGTATCTAGTGTCATTGATGTGCACCACATTACATCATCCACAACCAATGTATAAAATGGGTCATTCCTCAAGACCAACAACTCATTTGTAACAAGTGCAAAAAGTGCAAAATTGGTTTAAGGAAACTTGATGAAGACTCATTACTACAAAGGACTCTTTAGTCTCAATACAACCCATTCTCACTCTTATAAAAGCACCCCCGCACATGTCTTTAATGATGTTGATATATCTTTTGAGGAGCCCTTTATCGTTAGCGCCCACCACCTAACCTCCCTAGGTACTCTCACAAGTTTTCCTTATATCTATTGCCCACATGGCAATTGATATGGTTTTGTTAGAGGGGTTTTGTGATGGTGTCATGATGTCTATGCTATCATGCGATAGTGCTGGAGCTTGGTGTTTGAGCACTCAAGAGGCTGCCAAAGGAAAGGCCCCGGCCCCCCATTGGGATTTTTCTTTCCTTATCTACGTGCGCATAAATGAGTCACCAACATAACATAAATGCATGCACAAACTGAAATCATATTTGGTATGCCCTTTGTTCATAAACTGGCAAAAACCCTATTTGGAGAAAGGTTTCTTGTACAAGCAGTTGGATATGCTGTTTCACTGTCCTAGCCAAACATGTTGGCCACATGGATAAATTCTTGATTTGGTCTCATGATATAAAGAGAGGTGTAGGGGTCTAAATACAACCGCTTGTTGTGTAAGTGCAAGCTTATTTGACCCGAAACCTAGGTCGGAAGACTCAATGGGTACCTGAACCCGATGGGATCCGGGTTTGGGTCGTCAAGAATGAGACCCATATGAGAAGACCCAAACTTGGTTAGCGCGGGTATGGGTACTATAAGAACCAACTTGAATCCAATTTGTTGACAGCCCTCTGTCCTAACTATCAAAACTTGCCACGGTTTGCTAGCTTTTGAAATGTGATTGAGACATGATACTAGGACTTGGTTGCTAGAGCGTTATTGCTTTGTTTCTTGGCCATTTAATGAGATGCCACACATCGTGGGCGTCGTTGTGCCCCTTGTATGATCAATTCATATGATTCTATCTTCAACTATGGCTGACATTGTGATGAGATCTCACATTGTAGTCTTTTTTGGGTATGTGGGCCTCTGCCAAGCCTTGTAATATCGAGGAACCCTTGTGGTAGTGGGCTTCTAGGACCATTGCCTTAGCCCCGGACGTGGATTGCCTGGTGACCTAACTCTGTGGGGCCCACTGTGATGTATGTGTTTTATCCATGCAGTCCATTCATTTTGCCAGCTAATGTTAGGGCTCAAATGTTAGGGCATGGGCCCAAAAAATGAGGCAAATCCAAAGCTTAAGTGGACCACACCACAAGAAACAGTGGGGATTGAACACCTACCGTTGAAAACTTCTCGAGGGCCATAGAAGTTTTGGATCAAGCTGATATTTGTGTTTTCCCTTCATCCAGGTCTATGTGACCTTATGAACAGGTTGGATGGCAAATAAATGTCATGGTGGGCCCTAGGAAGGTTTCAACGGTGGGCGTCATTATCCCCACTGTTTCCTATGGTGTGATCCACTCGAGCTTTTGATCTGTCTCATTTTTGGGCTCATGCCCTAAAATGAGCTGGCAAAACAGATGGACGACGTGGATAAAACGCTTACATCATGGTGGGCCCCACATGGTCGGGTCACCGAGGATATCTCTGCAACCCTTAGTGACTGACTTGAAATACAATTCTATTGAGGTCCTTGGGGAGTAACTTTCCATTGGTTTAAAATCTGATCCTTCTTAGATGAGAACACTCTTTCTTTAGGCTCAAAGCATTTTTCACTTCAAACATCTATAAAACATGTTGACTTCTTCCTCTGTTCCATAATTTGTACAAGTAATCGTAGCCCTGATTGTTGATCTCCTTGGCATGAAGCCGGACCGTTTCTTTGAAATCCTTCTTTCTTGTTTCAGTTGTTGCTCCATCATCCTCTCCCATACAATTGGTGTAATTTCGTGCTTTGTTCGTGTAAATGGTTTCAAGATGCTTCATTGCCAATTTTGTTTTCGACTGTTAGACACATTTGGGTTTCTTTATGAGTGTTAGATAGTCTCCCGACATAGATTCAGGAGATTTCTTTCGTTGATCTCTTGGAGTGGGAACTCTGATTATTGGTGAGCAACCTCATTTTATAAATAGAATTTAGGGATCTAGAGCATGTCTTGCAAATCAGTTTTTGTGTATCAAATCGTTCACTACCAATAAGGGGTCGTATCACCCTATAATATCTATATTGCCCCTGCATCTGGATGTTTCAGGTTGATACAGCCACATTGTTTGACCAGTATTGCACTTGTATTGGGATGTTTCAGGTGTTACGGACCCGTATTGGATGATACGTCAAATCTTGATCTAGAGAGAACACCATGAAGTGATTATGTGTTTTCTTGCACCATAATTTTCTTCATTCTTCCCTTGGCATGCTGCTGGTGGATTGATTCTAATGTTTCTCTAACAAATGTAGATCTTTAGATAGAGATAGAGAGGGAGGGAGGGAGGGAGGGCCCACCTGCACTATTAGAGGGAAATTACCCTCTTAAAGCTAGTAGCATCATTGATTAGCCTTGACTTGCGCTTCATTTGAAAGGAACAAGTAGCTATATGGATGCGCCTTGCTTAGTGCTTCACTTCAAAAGAATAAGTATTCTATAAACGATTATAAAATTCTGGCACACCGTTATCTCTTAGACAAGCTTATCAAACTAATATTCCATATCAGTTTATTCATAGTGCGTTTTGGACAAATAACTAACAGATTCATACATTATGATTCCAACTAAAGTTCGTGGTACTTTGAAACATAAGTGATTCTCATGAATGCCTGGTACTTTCAGAGGTCATAGGAAGGCCTGTATGCTCTTTTGCATCCTCCACATTTTCACGGGTGTCTTGAAGAGTGTGACCAACCACCAAAGTATTTGGGTAGCGAGCATTTGTTTGGGCCTTGCCTCTTCCATATCATCATGCAGCTTCGAAACATGGATGGTAGCTGAACATGAGAAGGTTTGTGTTAGGTAGCATTACTTCTAACTTTTACCTTGCGTAGAGATAGTCCTTTCTATTGATGCATCCATTCTTCCTTTGCAGCTGGGTCATAGGAAGGAGTTACTAAGTGAAACTCTTTGGTTAATGACGTTTTTTGGTGCTGGGTCTGTTGTTGCAAGCCTAGTCCTTACAAATTCACTGGCTAGTTGGAGTGCTGGAAAGGGGATTGTTCTTCCCTCAACTGCAGCTGCTATTTTGGCGATGATTTGCATTGCTTATATTAGTAGAGAATGGAATGGAAGTCCTCCAACTTCTGGCATCAGGGGTTATAAGATGTCTTTTTCAGCATATATCCTCAGTGGTAAGAATTCTGCACCTTTAATGCAGAAATCATTTTGATGGTGTCTGATATATCTGCTTCATTGAGAAGTGCCATTTGATGTAAAGCATGATTTGCAAAATTGCATGTCTTGGGGAACGATACAAGGAGGTGCCTTTCAGATCAAAGGGTGGTGGTATCTCTGATTTCCCCATGTAAATGATGTCTTGGGGAACGATTAGAAGCTGCTGGAATCTGCAATGCATCTCTCTCTCTTTTGGGGGGGTTGCATGCTCTGATGGTACTGATAGCACTGTAAGCTTATGTCAAATGTGTGGCCTAGTGATGTTTTCACAGAATGCACGCTGTCTATAACATGCTTCAGACCGATCCTAAACTCAAATGGGTCACAGCACAGGGAGCATATTGAGAGGAACACCCACTGTTTATTGGCGTGGACGGCCCACAGTGTTGTCTATATGTAACTAAGGCCGGTCAGACCCTTCATCTAGTCCAGATGAAGGGTCAGGCCAAGATTCAGGCTGTTTTGGTGAGTTGGGGGGCCCCTGTGGAATTCAAGAGCGGGCCTTCCCATCCATCTCATTCCATTTTCTGTGGGTTTTAGTTGCTAGAGTTTTTTGAGGCAAACCCATCTAATAAACATGTGGGATGGTGTGGATACATTACATGCACCCCAAATCTTCCCAGTACAGCCATATGCTTATTACGGTGGTACCGGCACCTCTGGAGCGTGCACCTTTTATTTCTAAAATATTCATAGATATTCAATATGTACATTTTTTTTTCCCTTTCTCTTTTCTTTTGACTTATTCATTTTCTTCTTTAAGCAAGTGTCTATGCTTGACAGATAAAAGGATATGGCTATTAGCATGGGTGCAAGCGTGCCTCCACTTTTCTGTGGCCATCTTTTGGATTTTGTGGTCACCAACTATAGTGGTACATTCCTATCTTAAAATTTTAAATGCCTGGAAACTTTCTCATGTTAGGTAATGGATTAAGTCATCATGCCCATGCTGCAAACCGCGAGGAAAATCTTAGACCATCTTCAAGTCTACTTGGAAATAAGAGCTTCTCCAAAACGTTTGTAAAGCTGATGCCTGATGATGTATTCTTGGTTTTTGCTTCTGCCGTAGATGGCCATCACCACACACACCAAGTCAGTTTTGTAGGCCATGGCGATGTGTGGATTGGAACATTCCTATTGCCCTCATGTACTGCCTGGAAATCTCTCTCGCTTTGTACTTCACAATGCTGCAATCTCTATCACGAATAAGAATACTCGATAAACATGAAAAGATCAATGGTGTTCCTTGACCAACATTTAGAATGTCCAGATTACCATGGTTGTATATGGTGTATGGCTGTCCTTGCAAAATGTGAACTGAAAGGATGGGATGAAATTTCTGGTGGATTTTAGTGGCCAACCGTGACGTGTGGATTTGTTTGATGAAATTGTGGAAGAGCGGCAACTCAATAGTTGCCACCATTATATGAAGAATAAATAAACAATCCATCGCATGGTTACTTTGTTTTACTGGTATGCTTGGTATAAGGACAAGTTCATGGCTTGCAGTTGGCTGATATCTGGTAAGTAGAGGCTGATAGGCTAACTTGGTTCATGGCTTGCAATTTGCTGCTTTTAAATAAGGGTGTGTTTGGTTGCACCAAATTTCATGATTTAATGATATTTTGCTTAGACTAATTAATCACAAAATATCATGAAATTTCATATCTGGTGCAACCAATCACACCCTAAATATGGTACTTTAGGGGCTGCTAGGCTAACCAAATGCACCCTAAATCTGGTATTAGGAGCCATGATCCACTACAAAATCTTCTTACTTTATGATGGTGCGAATTCCTATATGGGGACCCACCTTTGGTGATTCAACTCCATGATTGTTTCGGTAGGAATCCACCATACAATACTGTCACGTATTGCCCAGTATTGCGACTGTTTTGGGCTGATACGGGGCCAGTACACCTGTATCGTTCATGGGCGATACTAGTACCGGATGATACACTGGTTTCGGATGATACTTTTAAACCTTGACACAGACTGCACATGAACCAAACTCATCATGACGGGATAATCACAACTCTACAGTAAGTGCATGCAGAATGGATGCTTGGGGTCAAAATGGTATTGCTATATATTTTGCAGGCCCTTATTTGAGTATATTGGAGCCATTTGCAATCCACAGTGAACCTTACCTATCTAGTTGTCCATTGTGATCATGCATGGGCCCACTTGGGCCCTCCATACAAAATTTATGTAGTAAGATACGAAGAATTTGTACTGGATAATGGCTCTATTAACTTATCAGTAAATGATCTAGTAAAACTAGTTGTATTGTGGGTTTATGGTACAACTAGTTTCCTAGGCTATGTGGCATGGTCCAATCATCTATCAGGATTGGCAATTTATTTTGACCCAATCTTGGCAGTTGATGATGCAACCAATTGGATGATCCTCACCAATTGGTCAATAGGTAGTACAATCCCCCATTCAAATGCAGCTGGCCTGGAACGCAATTGGTTTCTAAGATCACTTCCAGGTCTAGGTCTTTTACTAGTTAGTCCCCCAAATGGTGTATTTTTTATTTTTATTTTTTTGAAATGAGACATAAAAACAAATTTATGATGTAGTGAGGTACAGAGAATTTGTACTGTATCATGGCTCTATTAGCTTATCAGGAAATGATCTAATAAAACTAGTTGTATCATGGGCTTATGGTACAACTAGTTTCCTAGGCCATGTGCCACAATCCAATCATCTATAAGGATTGTCAATTTTTTCTAGCCCACTCTTGGCAGTTGATGCAATCAATCGGACAATCCTCACCATCCAGCCAATTGCAAGGACAATCCCCCATTCCAATGCGACTAGTGGCATTGTAAGCCCAGGTACAGCTAGTTGTATAAGATCAATTCCCTAAGCTGCAACTTACATTTTTTTAAAAAAAGGATAACCAGTTTTGAAGGAAATGGAAAAAAAGATTATTTTGTAGTTCTTTGGCAAACCATGCATAAGATGTAATTCTGGTAGTAGTACAAAAATAATCTTGTTGTGCTGGTTCATAGATGATGTTCATGAGAACCAAATCCCGTTTAATCCTAGCTTACATTCCCTACTTGACTGTAACTTATCCGGCTACTGCATCGGAAAACTTATGGGGGAATGGCCTTGGTTATCGACTCTTAAGCTCAATAATCCCTTGATTATGGACGATGATTATTTCAACAGCATCTGATGCACCACAGAATGTTACTTAATTTGGTCCACTCTTTTTATGTCGTTTACAGTTCCACACCGATGATCCATAGATTTCTAATTCCTCATAGAAGCAACGTTGGAGTTAGGGTATACTTTCTTCACCATCTTTTATTATTGCTGCAGGCTGATGGGCGAGAGGTGCATCTGGAGATGATATACCCATGTTTAATGGGCGCAAGTATGCTTGGCAGCACAGCAGTTCCATGGTTAATTGGCGGGCCATTGTCGGTTGCCATGGAGGATTTTTTGATGGGAGCATTCGCCATTGCTGGCTTGGTTTTGTCGATAGTAGCTTTTGATTATCAGGTATGGCTTCCATGAGTAGAGAGAAGAGAAGCTTTACATTTTCAAGACATCTTTATGGTATTTGTGCACCACAACTTTGTTATATGTGCAATGCATCCAAATGGTTGGGCCCATTTTGGGTCGAGCATCGCCAGAAGATTGATTGAACAGCCCAAACCATCCAAATCTGTGGCTCCCAAATAGATGGTTAAAAACAAGCAGCCATGGTCCAAATTCAACGGGAAAAATCAGATGGTTAAGATGGTCCAGTTGGTAGAATTTTTGGTTTATGCTCCACCTGTAAAGGGGCTCCACATTTTGGACAATCCGGATCACAAACATGTACTCCACACAATGGTGGATTGGGAACATTTGGAAATGGGGGTGTGTGCATACTGTAGCATATCCCCTTTAATTAAGAATTTTGGAGCTCAAGCTTTCCAATTTCGATTTGCAGGAGATTGGGGTTCTCGTGACACTCTTCTGCATCTTTCATGCCTGCGTTGGCCTAATTTCACCTTCACTTGCAATATTGAGGACAACGTAAACTTAAAATTCTCGCCTCTTTTACACAGTTATGGTTCTTGCTGGCAACTCTTTTTCCCCACTCTTTTTAATCGCTCTGCATTTGCTGTCTGTGGCAGGTTTGTGCCTATTGAGTTGCGTGCGGGGATGATAAGCCTATCCCATGCACCTGCAAATGCAGCAATTTTGTTTGTTTTGATTGAGGTATGTGTCTGAAAACTTTGGTTTCATTTCATGAAATGGTTGAGATAACTTGGAGCTCTCTAAGCTTCTCTTGTTATGCTTACAATGAATTAGGGCTGAAAGTCGAGTGGGTTCAACCCGACTGACCTGTGACCGACCCGACACTGGGTTGGGCTTGGGCAGGATGTATTGGATTTGGTCTCGGGCTTGGGCTATGCAATCACCAACCCGATAAAACTTGGGTCGGGCTCGGGTTGCCCGACCCAACCCAAACCCGATCGATATATAAGTTACTTATAAATTATAATTGAGTGCGGATTGTCTGTGTTGAAGGCACAGGAAATTCTAGTGTCGTTGGGTTTCATTGGTCCACGTCATTTCCGATGACTCAAGCTAACAAGATATGCCGGATTTATCTCCCCAAAATAGATTGTGTGCTACACAACACGACTTTTAAAGTAGTAGTCCTATATTTTAGCTTGTTTGTTTAGAAAAAATGAAGTTCTTTACGAAAAATAACTAGATATATAATTAATAAAATCATAGGTACAAAAAATAAGACGTGTATTGAAAATATAATAGACTAATGTAATGATGAAAATATTAGCATGTATCAACCCGACCGGGCCTGCTTGGGTTGGGCTTGGGTTGAGAATTCCCAACCCGAGGTTGGGTTGGGTTAAGTTTGAGGTATAGGAACCTTGGGTTGGGCTAGGGTTGAGCACCAACTGGATCCAACCCACTCCACTTTCAGCCCTACAATGAATGACGTGGCTTGCTCTGTCTAACGGGGGGGAAAACTAGAAGCCATTATATTTCTAAAACTCGGTAACTCGACTTAAAACTTGGCCAAGTGACCCAACTCAGCATGATTTTCCATGTCACCATGAAACTTGGTTGTAAGCCTGACTCGGCTTCAACTTGCTGTGACTCATTGAGTCAACTTGCTAACTCGGTCAACTCGACTGGACTTAACACAGCTCGAAGTAAGTCACTAGTTTGAGTTTTTCTTTTCTTTTCTTTTTTTGAAAAAAAGAAGTGAGAAGTGGGTTTCAAATTTTGAATGGGACAAGCTTCCATTCTTGGAAATTTTGCTTGATGTCATTGCATCTTTACCAAGCAAAAAGAACATGGCAGGATTATAGACACTGAAAAAACCGTCTCTACCACTGGATGTCAGCTCATTTCTTTTGATCCGGACTTTTTTATCAATGGGTGCACCTGGGGTGGACCATAGCTCAAAGGACTCACCCATTGGATGAGTTGCATGTCCGACCAATGACCTACCTTCTGACCATGTAAGGTCTACTGACCTTCCTAAAGCAGGCTATTGATCAGGCAAAGTTAACATTGATTCAGATGGCCTGGACCAATGGGCATGCATAACAATCAGCCAGTGGATGTTGTTTATGTACTGGTTTGATTCTATTGATTGGATGAATCAAGCTTGTCTAACTCTTCAATCTTCGATCATGGTTAGGGCGGCTATCATTGTAGTCTTGGAAATGCAACAATTTGGGCACTCTCTACATTTGGGCTGCTAACCTCAGCAGGTTGTATGCATGTATTGAAACGCTGGAGAAAGCAAACTCAAAAGGACCCTCACAGTTTCTAAGTTTCACACAATCTTACTGAAATTAGCTTGGAAGTCCTGCAGCGAGAAGGATTGATTCAGATGGAAATTTCAAGCCGTTGAATCAGCTGAGAAGTCAAGACTTCTCTTGTCCAATCCTTTTATTGGGGAATATCGGTCCATATGAGCTGAAATTCAAGCCATCAAATCCTGGGCCATTAATCGCTGAAGGGGGTTCAATTAATCGATCTGGTGGGCATCTGGGAATTCTTTGACATCCTTGGATTCATTCATTCATTCATCATGTTTTGACTTTTGAGACTGCGAGTTGGAAGGCGGATCTTGATGAATATTGTAACGAATTCTCATTATTGAAAGAATTCACTACTCATGGAAATGGGGAATTTGCAGTTTCTGATTCCATGCGTGGTTGCCCTGCCTGCAAATGGATTGCCCCAACGTGGACACAGTGCACTGAGTGTTGGAATCTGGCATGTTTTTTTTTATTATCAAAAGGGGATTTTAAAAGTCTGATATTCAAATGCATGCTGGGATTCCTGCTAGCTATCTTTGGATGTGGTCATGTATTTCTTTTGGTGGGAGTTATTTGATGGTTGGATATTTTTCATTTTCAACCATCCAAAAAATGTCCAGTCTGATGGTTGGATAATAAATGTCCCATCCACAGCTATATGCCCTACCCAAAAAATATACAGTGCGGACCGACCTATTTTTCTCTTTACCTGGGAACACTGTGGGCCCCACCTGATGACTGTTCCATATGCTTCAGCCAGATTGTTTCAGGCCTGTCCGAAATTAGTGGGGCCTGGGTGCAAGGTCTAATGGGCCTATGCATACATTATTTGTTTTCTTTCCCTTATTCTGTCTTAATATATATAGCTCTGTGGCCATAGAATGGTAGGCGTGTGGTTTTTGTACAGTTCGTCTAATGAACGCTGCAGTTGATTGGTTGTGCCTGAAAGTCACATTTTGATCATGCAATCCTGACCACTGATTGGAGGACCTTTGCCAATTGAGTGTGAACTGCTGATCTGATTTTTATTTATTTATTTATTTATTTATTTTTGTCTGTCCATTTTCAGTCCTCAAACTACTCTAATCCCTATCCCTACCAATTGGGGTTGGTAACGTGAATCCTTTTCTGCCATTCCAGTCTATCAAGCGCTATAATTACAGTTAGTTAGACCATAGGTCATCAAGTGGATCGTCCATCTGCAGTTCAACCTGTAAATGGATGGACGTCTTGAACCCATTAAATGAATGATTTCGATGACTAGTTCTCCTGTCTTAAACCCTTAAACCCTGGCCCTAGCCCTGGCCTCCGCTATAAAGAGTTAAGTGATCAAGCGTTTGAAATAAGTCCATTTTAAGATTTTCCTTTCTGCGGTTTCCTTCAACAACAATAAATCCCATGTATAAATGGTTTTGATCATTAGAGCATTGCCCCAAATCCGATGGTCTTTATACCAGCCATGTACAAGTGTATTTAAAACATTATAACAGTGGCCCACTTAATTCTTGGATCGGGCCATCCCGCTAGGTTGGTCATTCATCTTCGGCGCTGGCCCTGGCCCTGCTGAATCATTGGGCCTAGAACTCAAACCTGGGCATGGACCTTGGGCTAAGTTTAGGGGGCCAAGGGCCACTGGGCTAGGCAATGTGCTGTGCTGATCCTCCGGACATTCTTAGGGCCAATAATAAATCCATCTTGAGACTAAAGGCTATCCACTCATTAGGTGGGCCCGCTCAAGTGGACCACACCACAGAAAGCAGTAGGGACAATGACAACCACTGTCGAAACCTTCCTAAGGTCCATCATGATGTTTATTTGCCGTCCAGATTATGCAGAACTAGATGAAGGGAAAACATTAACACATCTTGATTTTTAATGTTAGGTGTTCAATCCCTATTGCTTTCTGTGATGTGGTTCACTTGAGCTTTTAATCTGTCTTAATTTTTAGGCCAATGCTCTAAAATGATATCAAGAAAAGGATGAACAGTGTGGATATAACACATTATGGTGGGACTCACAAAACTTGGAGATGTCAACACACCCTTGAGGTCAATAGTGAGTGTCAGACCAGGCTTTAGTATAAAAGAATCCCTTGCGTGGACAATACGAAATTGGATTTTGTGCGTAGTTACTCAGTACGTTCTTATCATACCGAGTAAACTCAGTTGAACCTCGTAGAGTTTACTCGGTACACTTAGCATAGTGAGTTACTCAGTACACAATCTGCTTCCCAGTGCATAATCAGATTGCCTGATGAGTTACTTAATACAACTCTTATCTTATTGAGTACTCAGTTGGACCCACCATGAATGTATGTGGCCTATTCATGCCATCCATTCATTTTTTCACCTCATTTAAGGGGTTGGGCTCAAAATTGAAGCATATAAAAAGCTCAAGTGTATCATACCACAGAGGAATAATGATTTCCACCCTTGAAACCATGCTAGACCTTATAATGATGTTTATTTGTCATCTAACCTCTTCATAAGATCATATTGACATAGATGAAGGGAAAATAAAAATATAAACTTGATCCAAAATTTCCATAGCCCCCAAGAATTTTTCAATGGTAGACTTTCAATTCACACTATTTCCCACCGTATGGTTCATTTGAGATTTGAATATAATTCATTTTATATCATAAGCCCTAAAATTATCTGATAAAATAGATGGAAGGAGTGGATAAAATATATAAATAACGGTGGACCCCGCAGCAGTGGGGGTGGCTAACATGGAGGGTCTGTACTGACACGTCTGTACTAACAAGCTAACCCAAAAAAAAGAAAAAAAAGAAAAAGAAAAAGAGTTACTCGTTACGCAATCCGCTTCGTGCACTGCACGAAAGAATAGGTAAAAAGGTGTTTCTAATATCCACGCCGACCTCCATGCAAGTAACCTTCTCTCATTGCCCGGGCTCTTTCAGCTAGTCTAGGTGGAGTCTCACATCAACAACACTCAAATGCCAACATTATCTTACCTGACACTAACACCCAAATTTTCTACTGATGTCATTTGGCTCATGGGAAAGAGATTTTATCAGTAATAGGTTGAATTTGTGTTTGGATCCTGAAAAATGGTAGGACTTAAGTTCGATAAAATCTAATTCGTGTCAGATATGAGACCCACACATATCATATTTGAAAGTTATTTGATCGAACGTATAGTTAATTATTCTCATCCTTGCAACAACCAACCTCTTAATTAAATTCCAGCACATCATGTCAAGAGTGAAGTTGGCAATTGTAGGATACGAAGCATGAGACTTCCCTCCAACATGCTTGTTGGATGCATGGCGTAATTGTTAAATCTACTCCCACCATATGGTGGGAACCCTTATCTCCACCGTACGCACAAAATATCAACCCTATGACAGATGGACTCCACCAGATGGAATAATGTAAATATCAACCCTATGACAGATGGGCTCTACCTCATGACCTACTTTTGAGGTGGGTCTGGGCCAAGCTAGATAAGTAGTATGGATATATCTACATGATGCATGCCTGCTTGCATGTATTTACTTAATTGGGCCGGACTGGGCTATCGTTAGCCCAATGCCCCGTTTTAAAACCAGGCAAGGCTGATGGGGTTGGATCAGTTGGGCCCAACCCTTGGGTTGGTGGGCTTGGGCTTGATGAATTATGGGTCGGGCCACAGGCGTGATGAGTTCAGTCCCGAATTGTTTGTCCTTTTAATAGATTTCCTGAAGTTCCTGCTCTGGGAACTTAGGTGGGGCCCACAGTAATGTTTGAGAGAAAACCACCCCGTCCATCCTTTTTGTGAGCTCATTTTAGGACATGAGAGGAAAGGTGAGAAGGATACAAGACTCAAGTGGGCCGCACTAAAGGAAAATGTGGGTAGGGAAATTCCTACCGTTGAAACCTTCCTAGGGTCGACAGTGATGTTTACCTGCCATCCATACCGTTCATAACGTCATTCCTATTGGGATGAACAGAAGACAGAAATATTAGCCTGATTCAAAATTTTTGTGGCCTTACGAATATTTCAACCGTGGAAGTTCAGTCCTCACGTTTTTGGCCCATTTGAGTATTGTATCCGGTTCAGTTTTTCTCTCATGTTCTAAAATGATCTCACAAAAAGAATGGACGGGGTGGATTTCTCGCAAGCATCATGGTGGCCTCGCCTAGGTTCCAGCTGGAACTTGGAAATCTGCGTCCCTAAAATTAGGCCTAAAACCTCTATATTCACACGCGTGAACTATCTCTTGGATCAGGCTGATTTATTCTGGCGATCCAAGTCTGATGAACGGTTTCGATGAAAGATGCACGCCGTGGTGGTGCCACGTACGGCCAACGGTTGCCTTCCAACCCCAAATTTCTCTGTGATATGGCGCATCTGATTCGTGGATCTAGCGGTTTTCTTAAACCCAGGATCTAGAATGGTGGACCGCCCCATGGACGGAGTGGATGCCACACACACAACATCCACGTAGCTTTGGCTGTAAGCACTGCGGAAAACAGGTACTAAAGAGGATTCCAGTCCATTCGGCGCAGGACTCCCGTGTAAGTTCTCCACCATTTAAAAAAATGGTGGCCTCTTTCACCATTAAAATAACGGCCCATGGTATCCACTAAAGCCGTGTCCGGAAGGAAGGGTAACCCCATCCCTTGTTTGGGAAAGCCCGTTAAGTGAGAAACGGATTGGCTGCCCGCTGCCACCAGCCAGGCTGGTGGTGGTCGGTGTTCCTTCGACATAGCATTCTATGGCTTAATTTAAAAAAATAATAGGGATATAAATCTCAGTTGAAACACACTATATGAAAATAATAGCAATTGAATATTCACCATTAAAATCTTCTTAATGGTCACTGCACTGTTATATGACATCTAATCTATTGATCACGCGGGCTTAGATGAAGAAAAAATCAAAGATCAACTTGATATAAAATTTTTCTTGCCTCCAAGAGGTTTTTAGCCGAAACTCATTCAACACTATTTCCAATAAAATAGTTGACTTGAGATTGATATATAACTCAATTTTTGTATAATATCATAGAATGTTCTGAAATAAATAGATAAACAACATATATGAAACACATACATCATGGTGGGGCCTACGGAACACCGACCACCAGCCATTGCATGGTGGCAGGGGAGTAGCCAATCCGTTTCCCATTAAGTGTGGCCCAACCTCACCCATCACGGTGCACCTTGGGAGATCTAAATCTAATGTAGACCGCACAAGGTGGTGATTAAATGTCCATTATTCAAAACTTTATATGGACCACCAAAATGCCCACCATTAAAAACTTTATGGGGACTACGCAATCCAATCGGAGACTTACACGAAGGTAAAAAGTAAATAATTTTGTGGCCCACAGGAAGCTTTTAATGGTTAATCGCTGCTGTTTCCTGTAGCATGGACCACCCGATATCTAGATCTCCTTCAGTTTTAGCACAGTGCCTTAAAATGATCTGGAAAAACGGATGGACGGTGTGGATATACAAAATATACTGGGTCCCACGCCAGGGCCTCACCTAATTCGCTCCCATTCTTTAAACGGTGCGAAACTAACACAGGGGTACGAAGCCAGTGGCATGGTCGTAAATACATCCTTTTAAATAGCTGCGATTGCGAGACCTTCTCTCCCAAGCAAAATCCCAAATTCCTTGTATTCCCCAACTCCTTCCAGAGGCATCCTCTTTCCCAATCTCGGTTCTTCGCTGCTCCAAGAACCATTCATCATGGTTCTCGAGGTTTGCATCTTTCTCTCCCTCTCTTTCTGACTAGGGTTTTTCATGTAATCGCTGATTGTTTGTGTTTTGATCAGGCGACCATGATCTGCATCGACAATTCGGAATGGATGAGGAACGGCGATTACTCCCCGACCCGATTCCAAGCGCAAGCTGATGCCGTTAATCTCATCTGCGGCGCAAAAACACAGGCAATGGAGATCTCCCCTTCCCTTTTCATCATCTCTCCATATCTCTTTGATTTTGTCGAATTAGGTTTTGAATCACGTTCCTTTCTAGGGTTTCCATTCATATGAAGTATTTTATATGATGCTAGATCGGACAAACCCACGGGCTTGCTTTTCAGTGATCCACAGCGACGGAAAACCCCTACATTAAACTATTCAAGTTGTCTGTCTTGAGTTACATCTGCTGCATAATGAATGTTGGCTATTTGCCTTTTGAATTACTGCATCGCCTGTTGCAGTTAACTCTCCGATGTCTCGGATTGGTTGATGGGGGATTTTTTGGAGCTGGGGCCCACTGAATGGGTGGCCTGGTCGGTGGGAGGTGGGCCCTGCCTGTATTGAAGTGCTGGTTTACATGGGAGCTCCTGTATATCTGGTTGGGCATTCCGTAATAGCTCTTTTCTTTTCCTGGATCTGTTTCTGATGAAAGATGCTGTGTGCAGTCTAATCCAGAGAATACTGTTGGTGTTCTAACAATGGCAGGAAAAGGCGTTCGTGTTTTGGTCACCCCTACAAGTGATCTCGGCAAAATTCTGGCATGCATGCACGGTAAGATTTCTTTCTTTCTTTCTTTCTTTTTCCCCGTTATTGGAGTTAGGAATTCATTTGATGTTTGGGTATTGCTAATTTATTTTAACTGCCACTGTTATCTATTTATCTGTCTTATTTGGTCTTTGTTTTAGCTGTTACTCAATTTTTATGTAATTTTTCTGTTGAAGTTTCTGAACGTTTTTGGTTTGGTGTTCGAAACACTGATTTTTTTAGCTGGCTAGACAAGTGCGCAACTTAAAAAATGGTGGAGACTCCCTCAAGCTATTTGTGGGCAGTGCTTAGCATCCAATTTGCTCATATCCAGTGATGGCAATCTTGAGGAAGGGGCTTCGTACACATATTGGCCATCTGCTAAGAGGGAACAAGCATAGTCTGTCATGAAGAAAATGATAATCAAGCTAAATGTGTTTTGTGTGTGCATGAAAGAGCGTATATGTTGCCATACATGTAGCAGTGACATTATCACAACAAAGAGTAAAAGGGCCAGGAAATGAAATATGAAGATTTTGCAAATGGAAATTTAACGAAGTCAACTCAACGGTTGTAGATGCCATATCATGATAGTCAACTTTAGAGCTAGAACGAGATACATTTGTTTCTTGGCACATGAAGAAATAAGGGTATGATAGAAATGCATATTGCATAGTAGTCAGAGGTATAGACTATAGATTGTTGGTCATCAGGTGATGCAACCCAGTCAACATTGAGGAACAAGCTAGAAGAGTGCAGCAAAGAAATAATAGTTGGCTGGGTAGACTATTGGTCATACAATAATCTTAGCCCAATCGGCATCAGATTTTGCGGTTAAGGAAAGAGAGGAACTTGAACAAATAAAAAAGTGCCCTTCACTAACTAAAGAATTTGCTTCTACAAGATGGAAATGTGATGTAGAAGGCCAAAGAGTAAACTGTTATGTTAAGTTGACAATTTAACTCAATTAGGGTTTGAGATATTGTATTCCCAATTATTGTGGGTAGAAGTAGCCTATGGTTGATGATGATATACTTTAAAGTATGGGATTGACAGGATGAAGGATGTGAAGAACTAATTTGGGAGGAAGCAAAAAGAGAGTTTCATTTGATGTGGAAGTAGAAGAAATAATGAAGTAAGCGGTGGGAGAAAAGCAAGAGTTTGCTGAACTTGTATTTCCCATTGAGATAGAAGAGTAAAGTAACTATCAATGTGTCTTGTCAAACACAACATGATGGAGGACAAGCAGTCACATAGTTTGGGGACAAATACCTCGATAACCTTTGTAATAATCATTAATCTCAAGAAAAACCAATGAAGAAACCTAGGATCGAATTTGGTTCTTGCCTTAGGTCAGATTTGGTAAGCAAAGGTAGCCAAAGACCTATTTTAGGAATAATAGGGAAGTTGATGAAAAAAACAGTAGGAGCAACCATTATTAAGAATAGGAGTAGGAAGACGATTAGCCAGGAGGTGTCTTTAAAAAAAGAAAAGGAAAAAAGAAAAGACAATTAGTGAGGAAGTGGCAGTGTAGAGGTGCTAAAGGATGGATGGAAGTTTACTAAGGAAAGAAGGGTCGATCCCATCTCTGTTTTATGTTAACACTTGCACTAAGAAATTCCATTTGGTTGAGGAACACGAGGATAGGAGACATGAACGAATCCCATGAGTAGATAGATGAGATAAAGGGCGTGGGAGAAAACAACACCTTGAGAAATATGGTAGTTTGGGAGTTAAGTTGATTTTCAACCATGTTCACACGTTTAGAAAAGTAGGAAAGTCTGATTTATGCTTTTGAGGATAAAACCAGGTGTGTTGACTAAAAGCATTAAGTTAAAGTGGCATAGAAGCGAAAACCAAAGTAGACGAATTGGGTGTATGCCTTGAAGGCCAATGCTCAATTATTACAAGAATCTATTCTTTTATTATCAATTGAAAAAGTATTTTCTTATGTGTCAACTTGTGGAAAGGGAGGAAGATTGGGACTTGGGATTGATGTTAAATATATTTCTAGACTGAAGAAGACAATACAAGTAGTAGAAATGACTAAGATGTTGATCCATATGGAGGATGAAGAAATTGATGAAGAAGATGATGCAATAAAAAGAGCAAAATCATACGAGCAAAACACTTAGAAGTCACCGAATCTCATTTCCTGAGCAGCCATTAGATCATTCATTAATAATGCATTAGGAGTGAATTCAAACAATGAAAATCTTTGATGAGTCAAGAGTCATATATGGAATTCTTTGAAGACAATGAACGTCACAACATTGAGTGCAATGAACCTACCACAAATGTTGGGAATGGAAGTTAATCTAGTATGAGAGATGGGAAATTGAGTTCCACTACCAACAATATGAGATGGTAAATCAATGTAAAGTAAGTTGAGAAAACACACTTGGATCGCTGTCACACGAGAAGTAACATTGATGTTAGGGTACCATCCGGATTAGAAAGCAAGATAGATTTTATGAAGTCACAAGTGTATGTGGAAGTTGACTAGACTAAAAGAATGGATCATGGAAGGCAGAATGGGCTTATGGGGTGGGTAGGAGGAAGAAGGCAGACAAGGTGGGTGATGAGATTAATGTTGAGTGAGTAAAATACCGACAAATGATTAGAGGTTGGGAAGGAAGTGGACTAAGAATGTTGTCAATCTGGAAATAGGTCAACTTGCTTCTTTCAATGAAAGATGAACCAACCATGCAAAAACCGCGATCTTCATGGGGTCCTTGTAGGACCACGCCAAGCCCATGCAACTTGCGATGACCAAAGCCTTCGAGGAAGAGAGGTTCGAAGTGGAGACTGAACAGAGAATGCTCTCAACAAAGAATATACAGCCTCCTGGTCAACTGAGTAACCCTGCACATGAGAGAAAAGAGCTAATAATTCATCGAATTATCATCTTTCAGAGTTTTGCTAAATGCGGAGTCCTCACCCCGGTCTAGCCTGAGAAAGAAAAAGAATTTATGATTGGGACATTGATACTCGGAGAAAGCCGGGCCCTGAATGGGAGGGTCTCCACACCATTTGTTGACCTAAAATCTAACCTTGTTACCATTGCCCACCAAGCAGAAATTTTTGAATACAACATAACAATTTTCATTATTTCTTTCCACGAAGTAGAGGCCCTATAGATAGAGGACTTTTTTGTCCTTCAACCCCCATTTTCATACCATACTTTGCCAAAATCACAATCTTCCATAGGAGCATGGTTCCGAATTCGATATTACAATGTCGTGCATTGATATGGGGGCTGTATCGGCCCATATTGGTCATAATTTTTTGAAAGTAAAAAAATATGGAGAAATATTAGAAAAATAGGAAAAAATGAGACATCCAGGAATCTATCTTCTTCTTCTTCTTCTTTTTTTTTTTGTGTTTTGACCATATATTCAATGGTGTATCGGACCATTCTTTGATGACAATGTTGTCTGTCGACTTGGCTTATTGAAGGTCAACTAAATGGGCCCTAATTGAACACAGATCAAGCATGATTTAGTGAATTAGGGCCCATTACATTGAAATTTAACACAGAGAAGATGAAAATATAAAAAAAGAGTGAAGGTTTACCCTTTTCGATTTTTCCCATAATGGTCCACTTCGCTTTGATTTGTTGAATCCCATTCAAATCATTTGTTTTGATCTCAAAATAGGTCTAGATCTAGCCTAAAATGAGTTTCATGGTTTAAATGGAAAAAAGAAGAGTCATGAATGAAATTTTGGAAAAAAATAAAATAAAATCACAATTGGGCTTTTATGGGCGTATATTGGCTTCTATAGGTCCTGTATTGCCCAATACAAGTCCTTTTTTTTTTTTTTTTTTGGGCTGATATGACCCTGTATATCATCTCATACTGATTCAGATGTAATATGGTCGTATCAGCCTATACAACACCAATATTCATATCCATGCATAGGAGGTCCTCGCTTGAGGTGAAACACCATAACCACTTACCTAACAACGCAACCTTAACCAGTGTTCAAATTGTCGGCGAAAAGTCGATAATATCGACGATATTATCGGTGTCGCCAGCCCTGCGACACCGAAAACCCCTTTTTTCGTTTCTCTCCTAGTTGTCGGCGAAATATCGGCGAAATATCGGCGATTTTTTAATATGGGCGATATTATTGAAATACGGGCGATATTATCGGGGCTGTGTGAATAAATCGGAAGAAAAATCGGAATATCGGGGCTGAAATTGTGTGAATACGTAAAAATTAGAGAAAAAAATGAGAGTGATTTACGTACCTGGTTAATCGGAAGTCGGAACAGGAGGATCTTCTCGAATCTCGATCGACAGAGTTGGTACAGATTTAGAGATTTGAAATCTCCCGCAAAACCCTTCGCATCTCATCGTCTCCCCGCAAAACCCTCTTTAGGGTTTTTTTTTTTTTGGTTTTTCCCTCCAGCGAAAAACCCTTTCGTAGTCGCACCGGCGTTTTATAAGGTTTTCGTGGGAAATCGGTTATCGAGTACGCTCTTATCGTACCGACTAAACTCAGTTGGGCCCACCTTGGATGTATGTGGTCTATCTACACCGTCCATCTGTTTTTCCATCCACTTTAAGGGGTTGAGCCCAAAATTGAAGCAAATCCAAAGATCAAGTGGATCATACCATACAAAATGGTGGGTATAATGATTTCAACCGTTGAAACCTTTCTAGGCCCCACCATGATGTATGTACTTTATCCATTCTGTTCTTCCATTTTTACGGATCATTTTAGGGCTTTATCCCAAATTCTAGAGGGATACGAATCGCAGGTGGACCACACCACAAGAAAATAATAGTGATTGGATATCCACCATTTAAATCCTCCTAAGGCCCACTGTACTGTTTATTTGACATCCAATCTGTTAATTAGGCCATACAGACCCAGATGAAGGGAAAAAACAAAGATCAGCTTGATCCAAAACTTTTATGGCCGCCAAAAAGTTTTTAATGGTCTAAGTTCATTCAACATTGTTTCCTATAATGTGGTCCAATTGATATTAGTATATACCTCATTTTTTTTCTCATGTCATAAAATGATCTATAAAAATAGATAGACGGTATGGATGAAACACATAAATCGTGGTGGGGCCCACAGAGCACCGACCACCAGCCATCCGCCAGTTTCAGCGAATGGGCGCACGGATCAGGTACCACCCGGTCCGTTCGGAGTTGGGTGCAGGGGGAAGATCCAAGGGCCACTGAGGGATCACCGTGATGTATGAATCTTATCCACACCGTCCGTCCATCTTTTCATATCATTCTAGAATATTGGACCAAAAATAAATCATAATAAAGGCTCAAGTGGACCACACCATAGGAAGCAATGATACTAAGGACGCCCACCATTGAAACCTTCCTAGGGCCCACTGTATTTTTTTTTTTTTTTACATAACCCTTTAATATGATAATATACACCTGGATGGAGAGAAAAAAACAAATATAATCTTGTTCTAAAATTTCTGTGGCCCCGAAGAATTTTTCAATGGTTTTAATTTAATTACCACCGTGTGGCCCATTTGAGATTTAGATATTATATATTTGTTGCATAATGTTTTAAAATAATATGAAGAAATGAATGAACGGTGCGGATAAATTTCATACATCACGGTGGCCTTTCAGTGGCCATCGGATCCTCCGCGCGTGGGATACGGTGATATCCCGGACTCGGATGAAAGCGGATTGCATATTGAGTTACTTAGTACCCTCTTATGGTACTAAGTAAACTCTGTTGGGCCCACTGTGAATTCATATGGTTTATCCACACCGTCCATACATTTTTACATATCATTTTAGGGGTTGAGGCCAAAATTGAAGTATATCAAAAGCTCAAGTGGACCATGCCACAGGAAACAGTGGAAGTATTGATTTCCACTGTTAAAACCTTTTTGAGGCTCTCAATGATGTTTATTTTTCATCCAAACCGTTAATAACATCAAAATTATATGGATGAAAGGAAAACACAAATATCATCTTTATGTAAAACTTATGTAGCCATGAAGAACTTTTCAACGGTAGAATTCAATTCACACTGTTTCGGATGGTGTGTTCCACTTGAGATTTGGATATTCTTAATATATGTTTTAAAGATATAAATTTATATGATAAAACAGATGGACGGCGTTGATACCGTGCATGAATGACGGTGGGCCCCACAGAGTTTATTCAGTATGCCTAGCGTACTAAGTTACTCGGTACGCAATCCGCTTCCGAAGTGAATTGGCTGGTGTAACACAAACCAGGGCGTTGACGTCACCAGTTCTGTGGTCCAATCATGAGGTATGAGTTATATCCAAACCGTCCTTCCACTTGGTGAGCTCTTCCTAAGTCTTGATCTGAAAAATAAGACAGATCCGAAAATCAAGTGGACCACACTGCACAAAGCAGTGGAGGATTGAACGCCCTACCATTGATACCTCTTTGGGGTTCACATAAATTTTGATGTGGGAGAGTTTTGGTGCATGAAGCATCGGTGCTAAGGCCCATCATATAAACAGTTTGGATCACCGAATCATGGGACACCATACAATTACAAGCTAAAAGAAAAATAAAATAAAATCTGAAAATTGGACAAAAGTACAAATTCAACGGGCAAAATCAAACAGTTAAGATCAACTGGATTTATGCACTTCCATCTGTAATTTGTGTACATTAAGGAGCTCAAATGGCACTATATGTACCAGCATGGCAAATTAAGATGAGATCCAATCCATCCATCATGTGGTCCACTTGAGCTTTGGACATCCTTTTGGCCCCTATTAAATGGAAATTTATCATTTAATGCATTCTTTTTGTAATATTTTTATTACTCAATATGTAAATATGTGTATTCAGGCATGTCCTGAAGTTCCACTGAAAAATTCCACCATTTTCTCCATGTTTCCATTATTTTCCCTGCATTTCCGGTTATCGGCGATATTATCGGCGATAACGATATTATATCTTTATCTCTGCCCAGCGAAACTTGTAGCGATACCGACAACTCGAACACTGACCTTAACTAGGTCGGGACGTGTAATACTTGCCTCACCCTCCATCGTTGGTTTACCAACCTCGTTCCAATTGAGCAGAAGGTTTTTTTTTATTTTTTATTTTTATGTTTTTTTATTTGGATCCTACCTGCCAAAGAAAGTTTCTACAAAGCTTGTCAACTTTTAGGATTACAGATTTAGGGCATCTAAACAACGACACAAAATAAAGAGGAAGGTTAGAGAGTGAATCCTTGATCAACATAATCCTTCCACCTTGAGATAGGAGGTTACTCTTCCATGGAGAGAGTTTCCTCTCCATCCTTTCCAACAAATTATCCCACAAATGCAGAGTTGGCTTTCCCACATACAAGGAGACCTAAGTAGGAAGAAGGGAGGGAGTCCGCTTTACAACCAATGGTTGAAGCCCAAATATCGACTTTGTGAGGGGACATATGGATCCCAAAACATTCGCTCTTAGCACGATTAACTCTAACACCTAATATGACTTCAAGCCAGCATACAGTCATGGCTGGACAATCAACCATGGCCTCCGAAGGCTCACAGAAACGAAGAGTATCATCAGCAAATTTTAGATGATTAATCTGCTGTTGGGAAATTTTCCACAGAAAAGTCACGGAACAAGCCTACTTCCTAGCTCCTGGACATCATTCTGCTTAAGGGGGAGGAAGTGGGGCAAGCCTCATGTAATTGATGGGACGAAGTGCAAAAATCAAAAGCCGGTAGGCAGATTGGCATGGGAAGAATAAGAGAAAAGAATTGGGCTCCTCTCAAGTGATGGTGGCATTTCGGGCACAACTAAGTTGCTTTATGTGGAGAGCTTATTGCTAGCAAATATGGGTAAAGGAGGTAGGATGAAATTTGAGTGGTTTTATTAGTGGAAGAAGCTTCTACATTTGGACGGTGATATCTAAATTTGGAGATGCCTCAATAGGTGTACGTATGGCTTTTGAAGATTGAGTGCATTATTTGGTGTATGTATGGCTTTAGAAGATGGAATGCATTATTTGGTGGGATATGGGGAAGGTTGGTTCACAAGGAATTTGTGGGACCAGCTGTCTTGTGTCTTTAGATGGTTGAAGAAATTCTTGAACTCCTCAATGGCTTGTTTCTTACTTAGTGAGAGCATGACAGGGCTTGTATGGATCCCTTTGTCAAATGGAGCCTTTTCTTCTACAAAATACTTCAAGTTGCTTTGCTTGATGAGCTTGACTATGATGCATCAACCCAAATTATGGGGATCCCTTGCTCCTTAAGTTATTGGTTAGGTGTGACAAACAAATCCTTGCTCAAAATGGTTTGAAGAAGCAGAATCAGGTGCTTTTGAATGTGTATTTTGTGCAAAAATAAATAAATAACAAAGAGACAGTTGGCCATCTTTTCTTCCATTGTAAAATGGCTTGAAGCATCTTTAGTCATTTTTGTATATGCTGGATGATGCCAGGGTGCTTGGAGGATCTTTTTAATAGTTCAGTAGTAGGCCCCTTCAAGTTGCACATGAAACTCTTGCGGGGAATGCTCCCTCATGCTATTTTATGGGACATTTGGAAGGAAAGAAGCAGAAATATTTTCAATGACAAGCGATTCCTGACCAATAAGTTGATTGAGACCGTCAAACTCTTTAGTCAAGAAGCAAAAGAATTTAAGGGTTATTAATGTAGGGGCATTTTCACACCGGGCTCGAGTGGGGTGGCCCGTGGGATGTAGGGTCACACTCGGGGTGGGTGCTCGTGTGAAGTGGAACCCATGTGAAGCGGGGCCCACTAGGGGTGTTCGGCCGAGGTCGTAACCCATGAGATGTGGGGCTTAAGCTATGAGATAAAAGTGATTGATTCACCATGCTCTATCAGTTCGAGCTTTTAGAGCAAGTAGTTAATTGTCTTGCATTAGTGTTCCTTCCACGGAATTGTTTAGATGTTGGGACCATGGAATCAATGATGGTAGCAAGCTAATACCACCACTAGTAGGATGATGGAAGCTGAATGTCAATGTTAGTTTGATGGAAACTCAGGGATGATAGAAGTAGAATAAAGCTTCTCTTCATCCCACTTTGGGATGGTGACTTAAATCTAGTGTAATTAGAAGCTGTTGAGGTTGGTTTGAAGCTTATTAAAAATATTGAATTCCACATAGGGATGATTATCGAGTATGAGTCCAAGAGTGTTATATGGCTTGGGTTTTTGGGTCTAAAATGGCTTCCTAGAAGCGATAATTCATTGTCAAAGAAATCAAAGGTTGATGTCTTTGTATTCAATTTCTTTCAATTTCATACCCAGAGAAGCCAATTCTATGGTTGATTGTTTGGTCGAGTAAGGAGTGGGTTGGGATTCCTTTTATCATCATCATCATCGTCTAAGACATCCCAACTGATTGGGGTCCACTGTACCCTACATGACTAATTTTCTGCCATTCCATTCTATTAATATTAAGGTTTTGGAATGTCATATTGTTCGGTTTCGTATTGGAAGTCATGACATAAGTTTGATGTTGGCTACCAACCTGATGCAACCCTCCTTTATTTGGGCTGGGGATTGGCAATGAGAGCACACATGCGCTGATTACAATCAAGAGCTATCTAGTAGTTTGTTACATAAGCTGATTAAAATCAACAAGTTGTTTACAATCGACGAGTTGCTGGGATTCTTTGTTACAATCGACAAGTTGTTTACAACCTTAGTTAAATTTATCCATTGTGCAATGGATAATGGCCCTTCTTTGTCTAATGGAAGTTGCATTGTTGCTTATCAAATAAAAAAGAATGATTTTATTTTACCTTAAAAAATAGGAGTGATTCCCCCCAACACCCCCCCCCCCCCCCCAATAAGGTTGTTTATTTCTATGGAAACTAAAAGTGGAAATGGACAACTATGGTTTCCAACTTGTTGTTTTGGAGTATTTTTTGCATAGAAAATCTTAGAGAAGGAAATTGGAAAAAGAAGGCACTATCGGCTTGCTTTCTTCCCTTGCCGCAGAAATCGATCTAACACCTTTTTTGGGCAACATTAGTTTCCAAATTTTCTAAAAAAAATTGGAGAAGGAAACGATTTGAAAGATGTCTTTTCCCAAGTGGGGAAAACAATGATTGCTTTGAAATTGATTTCATTTCTAAGGTATCACACCAAAACGAGCACCACCTAAATGAAATAGATTGATATTTTGAAAGAGAGGAGATTAGGCAAGAAGAGAGTAATTGAATATGTTTCTTAACCAGTGTTTGGGAACGTTGTATACCTTGGAAATGAAAATGGTTTCCTAGGAATCCTTACTTTCCCTTGTTAATGAAAAATAATGGCATGGAATTTGTCTTCCTTTTACAACATTGTCTGAAAAAATTCTGTATGTCATTGTTGCCCATAAAGGGCGTTAAATTGATTTCCGAGGCAAGGAAAGAAAGTGAGCTGACCACACCTTCTCATTTTGGTTTCCTTTCAATGGTTTTCCATGAAAAATTACACTTTGAGACAGCATAGTTACTGTTGGAATCCACAGTTTTCATTTCCATAGAAATCCTTCTAAGTCCTCCTTATCCACATTTTAGTTTTCTCCATCCAAACACAACCTTAGGAGATAAGGGGAAGAATGTGAACTATGGGGACATGCTTAACAGGTGACATCATTGGAGAGGCAAATTGTGGACACTAGATGGAGGGAGTTCGATCAGCCGCAAAAATAAAGAAGAGAGTTAGAGAAGATCACTCACTTTGATACCATGATGATATTAATTTTTAATGGCTTTTGAAGAGAGAATGAAAACGAGGATCTTTCCAAACAAGAGAATGAACACAAGGGTCTTCATTCTATGCTTCCCAGAACTATCTAGGAAGATCTAAAGTCTAGACACATATCAAGAGAGATTCATAAGATATTGTGAAGCCAATAGGTTATAGGATTTACATTGATCACAAGAATCCATTCTCATGTATAAACTATTAGACCACCTATATGTAGAAATTACAACACTATTTCCAAAAATAACACAATGAAATTACACCACAATGGATTTGTTGTTTGCTCAAGTGTCGGGAACAATAATTATTTGGATAAATTCAAAGAACTAATTGTGTGATTTGGGCCCAAATGCTTAGTCATGTTCTATGTGACGCAAACATTTCATTTTATAAAATCTTGTACCAGATTTATAGATTTTTTATACCATCTACAATGGAAGTATTGAATTGACATCAGAATGGACAAGCGAAGGGACTTTTTGTTTTTGACTTCAACATGTATGCTTCTATGTTGAATAGGCCTATCTGCCAAATGGACAAGCGAAGGGACTTTTTAAGATGCTTCATGGATGTTCTTGGGTTTTGCATTAACATAAGAGTGGGAGGCACCCTCCTCTTGGGTGCAAAACACATAATTTTGACAGTTCATCTTGTGGTAATGCCAGCCCATATGGTATGGGAGGGTTGGGTCCTTCATGACAACAAGGCCAACATCAACTTCTCTTATTTTAGTCTGGCCGAAATCAGTGGAAGTGTCAAAGACTCAGGCTATTGTGCTGCGTAAAGGGTTGAGACATCTTGCTTGGGAGCATGAAGTTCTGGTTATCAGGGAAGGAAACTCTGAAAGTGCAATTAAGTGGGCTTCCATTAACCACCTGGAACCATGTAGCTTTTGTATATGGTCGATGACATAGATTTTTTCTTTGCAGCTAAACATTTTTGTTTATCCACGTTGTTAGTGAGGTGAATTTTCTTGATGGTAGTCTTGTTAGAGGATCTGGCCCTTGATAGAATGGAATGGCAGAATAGGATTCATGTAGCCAACCCCAATTAATTGGAATATGGTGTAGATGATGATGATGATGAGTCTTGCTAGAGGATCGCCGCTAGATAATCTGATTGAATCGGTTTTGGTTCCCATCCTTGATGGCTTAGTGCTGGTTCAAATGGGATCATTTCAGTATTGTCATTAGCGAAAAAAGCCGTTTAGATTATGGTAGAAGTGACTCGCTATCCTTTCCAAAGATCTGGAATGTTCACTGTGCATTTGAAGGTGAAAGCCTTCGGTTGGGTGGCATGCCTTGAGAAGATCCTGACAGTTGATAATCTAAAGATGGCACAGCCTGCATTAAATTAATTATTTCTAACTTCTGACTTGTGGTTTTTTAACTTTATACTTAAGGGGCTGCTCTGCTTCATCTAAGCAATAAGCAACAGGTGCTTGCCCAAATGGTGCTGTGCTCTTGTTAGGCAACAAGGCAACGAAATGATCTTAGATTGGTGTGCGTTTTCTCTTGCCTGGTTGTCAGTTTGCCACTCTTCTTTTTGTTGATTCCGTTTAGAAGGTCAAATCCATTATCATGCAAATCTGGATTCATGCATCTCTATTTTCTTGTTCCTTCATGCAAATTCATGGGACAAATCTGAGATGGATCCTCGTTTTGATTGCAAGTATCTTCTGTATTTGCACGCTTGTTAACCTTCTGGTTTGCTGTGGTTTGTCTCAAGGTCGTGCAAGCCTGATTTCTGTTCATTCCCGGGTGTAGTTTCTGTTGCTAGGAACTATAACCCTCAAAATTGAGCTTGCAGTTGTGTTTAGTGTGACAATGAATTGGTGCTACTGGCAGCAGATTATTCTTCTTCTTTTATTTTTGATTAATAGTTTATTGCTTTTTATTTTAAATACCCGGTGGGCCTAATACCTTCAGCAATTCTGTTTCTCTATACTCTATCTTGCTAAGCTTATGTATTTACAATGATGAACCGGTTCTAGTGGTTTTGTCGAGCATAATCTAAAGTTATTGTTATCTGTAAAATTTCCATATCTTTTTTTTTTTTGAATGGTAAGGTATGTATTATTGCTTCTTTGTTTCCTATTGGACATCTCAACATTGTAAATTCCTGTTAACTTTCTGTACAACATATATGAGTGAAAATGGGAGATGATTAAGACTGAGCATATTTTTACTCTGTTGTTCCAGATCATTTGCGTCTAAATTATTAGCAGAACCTTTTTGGTGGATATTGGTGTCCCATTAACAAAATTTAATGTGTTGTACTGATGCCTGTATGCATATCCATTGCCTTAATGGATTACTGTCTCCTTTTTCCTTTCTTTTAAAAAAATGGTTATTGATAAGATTTTCATGTGCTGTGATATTTTTATATGCTGAAGACCCTTTGGTTTCTGCATGTAGGTCTAGAAATTGGTGGTGAGATGAACATGACTGCTGGGATCCAGGTAGCTCAATTGGCTCTTAAACATCGCCAAAACAAAAAGCAGCAACAAAGGATTATAGTTTTTGCTGGAAGGTCCTTCCCTTTATTCTTTTTCTGGTTTTTGGGATCGATGAGTTAGATAGTTTTACATCTTACCTCTGAAAGAGAAAAAAAGGAAAGATAGAAAGTTTTACGTCTCAATGTTCACTTGAATGATCACCTATTAAAGTTGCAATTTCATTGGTATCTTTTATGTTTATCAGTCCTATCAAATATGACAAGAAGGTACTTGAGACAATAGGAAGAAAGTTGAAAAAGAACAGTGTTGCTCTTGATATTGTTGATTTTGGTGAAGAAGATGATGGGAAACCGGAAAAGCTGGAGGCCCTTCTTTCTTCTGTAAACAATAATGACAGCAGTCACATTGTTCATGTTCCTCCTGGTCCCAGTGCTCTTTCAGATGTTCTTATCAGGTGATTATTCTTTGAATATTCTTTTATAACCTTCTTTGTAGCTTATTTTATTTCCAAATAAATCTATTGGTTGCATTTGTAATGATATGGATGTTATATCATTTCAGTACGCCCATATTCACTGGAGATGGGGAAGGAGGAAGCGGTTTTGCTGCAGCTGCTGCAGCTGCAGCTGCAGCAGGCGGTGTGTCTGGATTTGATTTTGGCGTGGATCCTAACTTGGATCCCGAGCTGGCTCTTGCCCTCCGGGTTTCAATGGAAGAGGAGAGGGCAAGGCAAGAAGCTGCTGCTAAGAAAGCTTCAGAGGATGCTGCTAAACAAGAAAAAGGAGGGGAGCAGGCATCTAGTTCTCAAGATGCAACTATGGCTGAACCTGTAAGCAGTTCAGGTCCTGGGGCTGATAACAAAAGAGCTGATCTCACGGTTAGTCTACTGCTTTAGCTTTTAGCTTTATTTAGAGAGTGTGTTTTACAAGTACAATGGTATAGCTAATGTGTAAGTTCTGTCTGTAAAAAAGATGGTTTAGAAGCCCGACTATTTGTTGTTAATTAAAATACATTCATCCTGCATGTAACGAGACACAATATGGATGAGTTATTCCGCTTGAAGCCGAACATAGTACATAGCTTGAAAATCTAGTTTGATTTTCCATTGATTGACCACTGACCTAAAATTGTCTGGATTGGACTATCCTAACCATCTACAAAATGATTTTTTTTTTTCATCTGATAAAAAACCATGTCCATGAGAACACAAATGAACTTTTTTCTTACTAACTATGAGCCATTGTTCCCCTTTTCTTGTAGTGTAAATTCACAAACTTCTGGTTTAAGGGTTTGGAATAGTCCAAACAGTGTTATTTTGGCGATGGCCCATTTACAAACAACATAGAACAAACAACAAAAAGGGATGACAAGGGATCATCTCACAACATCCAATACAAAAGGAAATACACTCTCCAAGCCCTCGACAATGCTTCCCTTTATAGCCCTGGGACAAACCAACAACCCAATCAATTATCCGACTTCCAGCCCTATGAAATACCACCTCAAAGGACTCCAATCTATTATTGAAAATTCTGTTATTGCGCTCCTTACACTGAACAAATCACAGGAGCAAATGGGCATGCTTCTTTTTCCATGCACTCCCCCATTCCAAGCCTGGATGAAATCGTCGGTTGCATTGTGGAAACCCATGCCATGTCAAACAAGGCCACCACCTCGTTCCAAATCCCGTAGATGAATTCACAATGGATAAAGAGGTGACAGTGTCCTCTACGCACAACGGACACTTGTTCGTGATCACCAGGCAATCTGTTGCAAAGGTATTCTATGGTTGGAATTTTATCTTTTGCCACTAACCATCTAAACCCAACCACATTGGGGTGGGGATAGTGCTAAAGAAAATCTGGCAACATGGCGAATGTTCCCATTATTGCAATTGAGAAAGTGGTAGAATGATCGTACTAAAATAAAATTTCCCAGCTAGGTCGGGCTTTTAAGGAATTTGCCATGGATGAATCAGGAAGAACTACTTGAGTACTGCATCCTGACAAACTCGTCAATTTCTTTGTTTTAGAGGTTCCCTGCTAGCGAAATGTTATGCTGTGGAGACCAAGGTAGCCATCATGAAGAGGAACCTCCCCACACCATTTATCTTCCCAAAATCTGATGTAAGCACCATTCGCTTTACAAATGAATCACTTGAGAGAACTTGTTAGCTTTCCCCCCTCATTGGTTTCCATACCTCCTATGATGAGAGGAATCAAGGGTAAATCGATCTCCACCTTGCTTGCTATATTTATTCTCAATTATGCCTTTCATAGGCTGTCGACCTCTGGCTTGAATCTCCAAAGCCATTTTCCAAGCCGCATCTGATTCTTGGTTCTTAAATCCTTGATTCCTATGCCCATTCTTTTGGTTTACAGACCTCTTTCCCTCATAATGGAGTGGGGGAAAAAAACAATTTCATAGTGGTGGGGAATACAAAGACAATGATCATGTAGGAAAGACATGATCTTGATAGTAAAGCAAAAGACAGTGAACTGTTTGCTTAAGGATAGCCAAAGAACGATGTCTTATATATGGAAAGAAACAGAGGGAAGAGGAAATCAATTGGTGACAATGGTAGAGAGCCTGAAAGAGGGTGACAAAAATACAATGCTCTTCCACGGGATTGCGAACGTGAGAAGGTAGAACCAAATCTAGTCTTGAGATGGATGGGCGCATCGTGGATGGAAGATGGGAGATAAGTAGCGCTGTGTAGATTTCTACACTAGCTTGTTGTCAGATGAGGGTTGATCAGGATCCAAGGTGGAGAACCTCCAATTTGACCGTATTAGCAAGGAGGATGCAACTAGTTGGAAACACCAATGGTTGAGGAAGAGGTGAAGCGAACAGTTTGGGATTTCGATAGCAATAAGGCCATTGGCCTGGATGGCTTCCCATTGCTTTCTTCCAAATCTTCTGGGAGGTGGTGAAAGGTGATAAGTTGGACTTCGTATTAATTTTTTTTTATATGAAGTCTCTCCTAGGAACTAGGTGCCGCATCTATATTCCATTATCTCTAGAAAAGACAACGGAGTGCTGAAATGACTTTTGGCCATTAAGTTTGATTCACAGCCTCATAAAATCTTGGCCAATCTTGGTTGGAAGGCCTAGGAATGTGCTGGGGGTGGTGATTTCCAAAGTCGAAGTGCTTTTCTTTTCTGACAACAAAGTCTAGATGGAGCTGTTGTTGCTCAGGGACCAAGGAGTCATCTACAAAGTAGACATGAAGAAAGTGTATGGTTATGCCCATTGGGATTTCCTTTAATACAAGTTTAGAAGGATGGGGTTTGAGATGAGATGGAGAAGATAGATAGCTGAATGCATTGAGCAAATGCATTACTTCATTTTCGTAAGTGGATCCTCTAAAAGCTTCTTTATGGAGTTGAGATGCATAAAGTAGAAGGATCCACTGTCCTTATGCAAGCCAAATATGGGCATGTATTCTTATAAAATTCAACTTGACTTGGTCCATGCCTTTTGATGTAGGAGATCTATTTGTGGCTTGGCATGGGGTGGCTCTTCGCAAAAAACTTACAAGTCTCTTGAGGCTCTGTCTTCTCGCCTTTTTATTGTAGATATGGGGAGAAAGGAATGGAAGATGCTTCCGCAACGTAAGCAGAAGTGTCGCGTGGGTTGCTAGTATTGCTTGTCTTCTCATTGTCGAGTGGGCTGGGAGAAAGAGTCGTTTGGAAAAGATGTAATTTTTCTTTGTTGCTCTTTGTAGCTGTGCTTTATGCCACCTCAGCACCTTTTTAATGGAAGCTGTTCTTATCTCTCTAAAAGAAGAATGGCAAGGGAGCTCTTGGCTTGGAAAGATAGATGTTCAGCGCTAGGTGGTTGGATCATGCTCATCAACGCTGCACTGTTTGATCTTCTTCTCCACTACATCTACTTGTGCCAATGTCCCAATACTTTTATACACCAGATAGAAAATTGTAAAGGGACTTCCTATGGGAAGGCATGACCACAAGGATTCGAACATCATGACGTTTGGTTTTTGTCATATAAACTGGGTTGTATGCTTTAAACTCTCACGAAGTTGAGTCATTTAACTGATGTTTGGAATCAGATCAATCTCGGCAGAGACTTGATTATTGGAATTGTCAATTGTGAATCACATAAGCAATGGTATTTCATTTTTCAAAAACGAAGAATTGTTTGGTCATATGATTTCTTTTAATTTTAGTTGCCTACAAAATTATCGGCAACCAGATGATCAAATGACTTTGCTGTATCATTAACAATTTAGCATTGCTAGTTAGGGCCCCACTTTTTTACTTATGTTGGCATATTCATTAAAAAATATATATATATTAAGGGCCCTCTTTTCCTTAAGGTGGGCAATGGTTCGGATCTGGAGGGAAGTTGATAAGTTGCACTGCAATACATTGTTATTGGTTACCAAACAACATCAGCAGTCAATCTAATTATTTTATATTGTATTTGACAGTTCTAGTTGGGTTTTTGGTATTCTTAAGTTCTAATTGGCGCGTAATATACTCTCACGGTCTCACACTCAGGTTTTTTTTTTTTTGAGAGAGAGAACCAAATTTTATTAAAAAAAATCACAAAAGTGAAAAAAGAATACAAGCCCAACACACCACCAAACAAACTAAAGAGGAAGGGCAGCTGCGGCTGCCTTAACAAAAACTGCCCATTCTGACACTAGCTGTTTGACCTTTAAAATTACCTCGTTCACTCGTTTAATAACATTACGAAAACAACAACCATTCCTGGATCCCCATATAACCCAAAGAACTACCATGATTAGAAGCCGCCATATAGCTTTCCGAGCCTTACCTCCACTGCCATGCCAAGCCCTTAATAAATCACTCTAAGTTATAACAGTGCTCATAATTCATTCCACATGAAATGTGCGCTATTGTGATGTCGAGTTTGTTTGACGGGAGAAAACGCTGTCCACTTAATATGGAATGCTTTCTGTATCTCCTAAATGCTGCCTTCAAACTATGGGCGGGCTTAAAATTCCTCGGAACATTTTCTGTTCGCTTCTCCTAACTGCAGTTGCACAAAGTGTTAAGGGAAGTGGCAACAGATTGGAATGTGGGAGCTCGAAGAATTTCTTGCAAAATGTTAATGAGTATAAACAATGTTGTCAAATCCCATAAGCAATCACGTGTGGCAGCAGGGGGCTGTGCATATGCAATAGCATAATTGCACGTGACATTGCACGGCCCCATTTTTTATGTTTTTGAAAAAATAAAAAATCAGAAAATTCAAGGACAATTGAAAAAATATGTAAAAATGCTACAAGTGCAGGGAATTGTTTTATTAGCAACTTCATTGAAGTTTTGTTATATTTATTTCATCTTTCAGACTATTAAAATGAAAATGATGTGAAAAAAATGAATGCATAATTGCATATACTCAAATGAATTCAAGCATCAACTGATCAAATGAATACTCCCTAGTATTAGACTATTCACATTTGATAGTTGTTGGTTGTTACTTGTGTAGGGAATCTTTAATGAAAATTCCCCCAAGTATTAGATTGATTAAAGCTACTCAAATGAATGCATAACTGCATATACTAAAAAATGCGACAGTGAGAGTGATGAGAGTATTAAGAGAGTAAGAGAGTTAAGACTGAAGAGAGATTATGACAGTATTAGAATGATGAGAAAGAGAGTAAGTGAGGGAGTTAAGCGAGGATAAGAATATGACAGTATTAGAGTGATTAGAGAGTAAGGGTTAAGAGGGATTGAGAGAATGAGTGTATTAGAGTGAGAGAGAGCATGCGATGGCATAACTGCATAAGCCCTAACGGTCCAAAAACTGCATATGCTACTCTGGGATATGCGGTCCAAGTACCCAAAATGGCATATGCGATCGCATATGACAATGCCAAGTATAAACAGCTGGGAGCCCAAATGCAATGTGCAATTTGAAAAGGGTGTGGCACTTGTGTAGAATGTCTGTGCAACTAAGTTCCAAAGGCACCCTAACTTGGTTCAACTATATTGAGTGCATTTCTGTAACAGCTTGCTTTTTAATCTTTCTCATCTTTTCAATTAGAGAGAATACTTAAATTGTCCTCATGGGAAAAATTAAACATTCTTGTTCGCTTTGCCTGTCTCACCACCTTGATTGTAAGATGAGTTTGTACTAGAAAGGAGGAGATGACAGCTACCTTGTCCACCCTTCAGTAAATGGATATTGTTATGTTATTCATCCCCTCTCTGTGTGTGAGACTGCATGCTTCTGCTAATGCTCGGCAAAGAGGCATTATTCCGCATGGAAGATTTCGTTTTTTGACATTTAATGGTAACTTCATTCAAAATTCCAAAAGAAAAGAGTAAGAGTGGAGACCAAAGGGCCTGATGGCTCCCTCTTTAGAAAGAGGGTGAACAATCTTATTTTCTTCTTTGCATGCATGACAGAAGGAAATAATCTATTGCCTGCTAGTCTTGGATTTGGTTACAATAAAATGAAGAAGCGGTGGCCTAGCCTACCTAATGGCATTGCTTGAGTTGTCTCCGATGATCAATTCTCCTCTGGAAGATGCTGAGAAAATATGCGGCCTTCATGAGTGCTGCCCTTCTGGCCGCATTAAATACTTTGAAACCAAGTTAACCAGAAGGCTCCATTTTGATCTTACCTAAAATCATTAAGATACCTCCTTCACCATACATACCAGAAAAACCATTATTCTACTTGCAATTTAGTTTCTAATTGGATATGCATCTTTTTATATTACGGTTGCTTCATAGTTATGTTTTGACAATATTTTGTCAGCACCAAATGAATTGGGGAAAGGGAGATTATCTTTAGTTATCTATTGATGATGCTGCAGTTAAGGTGATATAAAATTTTCATTGCTTAGTATGGACACTACTAGTGCACAAACTTTTATACTGCATATCTCCAGCCATTTGTTTTATGTATTGAAAAGAACTTATGGTGTACATGAAATGTTGACAGGAGGATGAGACTGCCTTGCTTGAGCAAGCCCTAGCAATGTCAATGGACGATCCTAGATCTAGTCAATCTGGTGGTGTGTCTGTGGGAGATACAGATATGTCAGAGGCAACTACAGAGGACCAAGAGTTGGCTTTTGGTTAGTTTTTATGTTCAACTAACATTTCCATTCTTTTTTATGGTTAGAGCAATGCATCATTCTTTCGTATATCAATGCATTCGTTGCCCAAAACTGCCGATCAACCAAAAAGCTAAGCGGTCACTGTCTGATTTTTTTGGTACATCCAGTTGTTTGTTTCATTCATTTAAAACTTCATTGTCTTAAGCTAACTCATCACTAATGCCATGCTAGCATACTTTTTTCACTTGATCTAATCCTTTACCACAACCTTTAGGCCCTTTGGTGATAAAGAGCATGTTTTTCAGAATCAGCATTTGCTTCTATCATTTTTCTTCCCTTCTCATCTCTTAGAAGCAACATATGAATATTATTACTAAGACTGAAAGTGATTGATACTATCGGATCTAAGCATGCACCAGTTCACATTCTTGATTACAACTTGTGAGAAGTTTAGAAAAATCCTCCTGTCTTCTATTTATCTTTTTTTTTTTTTTTTGAAAAACCTTCAACATCTTTTGGGCCAAAAAAAAAGGCGAGTATTTTCTGAATATTGTAAAGAGCATGTTTTTTAGAATCAGCAGTTGCTTCTATCATTTTTCTTCCTTTCTAATACAAGGGCATTTTCACACTGGGCACGAGTGGGGTCGCCTGTGGGATGCAGGGGCACACTCAGGGTAGACGGGGCCCACGGGGGAGGTCTCGTGTTCGAGACTCCTCACTAGGGGTGATTAATGCGCATTTCACACCAGGCTCGAGTGGGGTAGCCTGTGGGATGCAGGGGCACACTCGGGGTGGGCGGCCCGTGTAAGGCGGTACCCATGTGATTTAGGGCCTGCGAGGGGGGTTTGGCCGAGGTCCTAACCCACGAGATGTGGGGCCTGGGCTATGAGATAAAGGGATTAATTCGCCATGCTCTAACAGTTCGAGCTTTTAGAGCAAGTGGTTAATTGTCCTGCATCACCTTCTCATCTCTTAGAAGCAACAAATGAATATTACTAAGACTGAAAGTAATTGATGCTATCGGATCTAAGCATGCATCAGTTCACATTCTTGATTACAACCTGTGAGAAGTTCAAAAAAATCCTCCTGTTTCCTATCTATCTTTAAATAATAATAAAAAAAACCTTCAACATCTCTCGGGCCAAAAAAAAAGAAAAAAAAAGAGGGTGTTTTCTGAATATTGTAATTCTTGCCGCAAGTTTCTCAACAAGAGATTATTGGACTGTCATTCTTTGAATTTTGCGAATGGAAAAAAGACAGGAAAGCAAAGGCACATTGAGAATATCTGACAAGGTCGCAGAATAATAGGGTCCGAGTTGAATACCGGATGGCAGAAAAAAACCACCTGAAAGAAGGTAAAAAAGAAGAAGAAAACTAATGTTCAGCCATAAAAGAATTCCATCAACAAAAACCACCTCTGAAGAGAAATCATACCCAACTGATTAAAAAGAATTGCACGAGATCCAAATGTATTGACAGATCTCTAGGCGTCCTGAAGGAGTTTTGGACGACACCTCAACAGAACCCCCAAATCTAATCCACGGACAGATCAGCCTTCGTAGATGCATGGAACAGGGAAAAAGATCGCCATGGGAGAGCAGTAAGATGCAGATCGCAATTGAGGAGAAAAATCAACGGCCAACATTGAAAATATTGCAGGTTTTTCAGAAACCATATTTTGGACTGGCTTAGCCCGATAATGCCAAAAAATCCTGAAAGAAATGGGCAAAAGTTTGGGAAAAACAGCTTAATTGTAATCAGCCTTCGAACATCATCTTCAATCACCATTGGTGGGCCCCACAGCAATCAACACGGTCTTCTACCCAAGAGAATTTACGAAGATGCACACACAGAGAACACTATCTGATACCATGTTGTAGGATCTCGGGACATGCTAATGGAGAGAAAAAGGGAGGAGAAGAAATAGAGTCGAGGTAAAAATGGTTGAAATGCATTTCTCGTGGTGCGAGAACACCTCATATACAACCTCAAAAACATATATTTACAGCTATGGGTATCTAAATATGGATGATGTTAATCTATAAAATATAAAGTATGATATGGTACATAAAAGGGGAAACATTGCCCTGTAGGAGTATTCTTCTCAAATAATAACCAAGCACATCATTAAAACAACTGCCTTTTGCACTTCATATTGTTTAGACCCAAATATAATATGGTTACCTTACCTATTTTGAAGTATCTGGGTGTTAATATGAATGATTTGTCACTTGTACTTGTCCTTATGATTATTTACAACATGTACTGTTTAGATATTAAATGAGGCAGGCCCGATGCTCACAAAGAGGCAAAAGAAATGTAAGAGAATACTAGGTATGGGAATTTGTGGGTTTCCTGTTCTATTCTGGTGAATCTATTTTTACCAAATCATAAAAGCTCAATTGTGTTCGACCATAACTATTTGCTAGTGACTCGGAACCATAAACTGAGAGGTGTTTCCTCAATTACCTCTCATGAAACACATTTTAACAACCAGTAGAAACAGATTTAACATGGAAAAGAAATCAGTGTGCCATTTGATCATTTGCTAGAGTTTTATTTTTCATAGCCATCACATGAAAGCTGTGTTTCTCAGTCAGAAGACTCCATTTACCAAGGTAGGGCCATAGAGGGTTGGGTCAATGATAATGAAATTGCAAAGTACTGACAAAAAGGATCCACTGGACTACAAAACACAAAAAAGGCCTTGTCATGAGCGCCATGATGGAAGAAGCATACTTATAATATTAGCTCAAGGGATAATAATTCACATGAGGCATAATTAGATACATTCTCATGTATTGGGTGATCAAATTACTGTTCACGCTGGATTTTTCCAAGTAATTACAGAGTTGGGCCATTGGATCTAGAGTATTTTATTCTGTATTTGTTGTCATTCTGGCTCATGCACCTGCCCCAGCCTCCTCCAGCATTGATAGCTGAGTTCCAGAGCTCTCCCAAAACTGAGGGCAGAGCCTATAAGCCAGCGTTTGTCTCCATGCACCAGTTGTTTTCCCAAAGAACATGTGCAGTGTGCATACTTCCAGCCAAAAACTCTTTTTCATCATTTTTACCTGCTATATTGGTTGACAGATTTTGATGTTGCATTGTAGTTTTTGCAGTGTAGGAAACCACACAAAGCTGTGTTCTTTCTACTATTGTGGTCACGTGTATGTTTGTGCCCAGGTTTTTTGCGCACTTGTGTGTATGCATTTTTTTTGCTGGTAGCCATGTGTGCTCTATTGTGTAGGGATGTTGAACTGCTGCTTACCGTGATCTTTTTCACTGTGTTAATTATTTCGATAAAATGACTAGGCCTAATGCTGTTGACATGGCGACGGCCTGTTTCTTTTTCTTTGATTGCTGACTCCTCTCTGCGGCTATATGCAGCCCTTCAAATGTCTGTGCAGGACAGTGCAAAAGATACAGCTAGCCAGAATGACATGAGCAAGGTGCTTGGTGACCAATCTTTCATGTCATCTATTCTTGCTTCGGTATGTGTTCTGACCTGTAATCATCGTTTCAATGGTCATCGGTTTCAAGCTTGTTATTGATTACATGATCCAATATTTGCCCTTTCAGCTTCCTGGAGTTGACCCTAATGATCCTTCAGTTAAGGATTTGCTGGCATCTCTTCAAGGTCAAACAGAGGTGAGTGCATGTGATACTAAGTGAGTCGCCTGTATATACCTGAATCTTACATTATGTGTTGTTCCCAATTGGTTTTTCCACAAAACTAAATTTGTTGCTCTATGGCCACTTTGCCATGAATATTTGTCTCCCAACTTATTAACTTTTCTTATTGGAATGGATATCCCATGTTAACCTGGCTGTAATATGGCCTCTTGTTTCTAAAACTGATGATTCCGAATATGATTTGAGCCTGTTTTGCTGGTATATATTACGGCTTGAGAATATCATTCAATCTATATATCAAGGATGATCCATATATTGCAAAGGGGCATCTAGCAGGAATTTTTTTTCATCTTTTCGTTTAATGTTTGCAGGCATCTTTAAAGCCACACTTCTCGAGTTCATAGTCATTAAATGAGATCTCATCTGTGAAAATACATTTATTCCTCCCATATCATCTTAGGCTGATTGGTCTATAGTTGGTGCCAACTTACAAGAGTCTATATTACGATAGAAAACTCACTTTTAGTTCTGTTATATTTATGAAACACAATACTGGTCCATTCAATTGTGGAGAACAGTTGGTTCCCAGAAGAATTAATCATCGTCATCATCTAAGCCTCCTCCCAATTAATTGAGGTTGGCTACATTGAATCCTGTTCCACCATTCCACTCTTTCAAGGGATGGATTCATGTTGGAAGTTATGGCATAAGTTCAACATCGGCTGCCAAATTGACACAACCCTCCTTGCTTGGGCTTGGGACTCGCAATGAGAGCACAAAACTCCTACGGGTACAATGTTGTAGACAATACGTCACAAAATTCACAGAAGAAATTTAATTAGAACTACATGGGACTCCTCCAATTCATTGTTTTTCAAGCAATGGTATTTTTACATTTGAGCTTTATTCGGAGCCTTTGCCATGCATCAAATAGAACTAAAGGGACTCCTTCAATTCATTGTTTTATTATAGTCACAAAGCGAGACGAGCCGTTTTACCAGCCTTAAGGTGCTGATATGTGAGCCTCATGATTTTGGGTCATTTTATGAGTGGAAAATAGAAAATTGTAAAGTATTAAATATTATATAGGGTAAACTAAGTAAAAGCAAGAGAAATATTTAAAAAAAAGATATGAATAACAACGATATTTTGTTTGTATTTGCGTATTAGCAAGTGAAACATTAACATGAATCATCACAAACTACATAAAGCCAAAACCAGCAACCAAAATGAGTCTCTTTACCATCCTTACATAAGAGCAACCTTTGTATGCATATCACCTCTACTGTAAAAGGTGACTAGTCCCTTCGATAGGTGGGATGAAGTTGCTTCTTGTAAAATCGTCTCCATGTTTGAACCATTCATTACACTGAATGTACACGGGCACCATTATCCAAAGCCTCATCAGAATAGCTTCTTAGTAGGGGCACTTGTTTCCTCAATTTTTAGAACTGTGGGCATTGATGATCCAAGGGATGGTGGGTGATAATTTGTATAAAAGAAAGGCATGGGCATGTAAAAGGAGAAAGTGCTTGCCCTTGTACCACATTTCATCTGTTTCCATATGTGATCAAAGTCTTCAAGGCCATCACAGAGCCCATTCTTGATTTTGTTCTTGTGATAAGCCTAGTTTTCAGAGTTCTGGAGATCCTGGCAACTATTTGGTTATCCCACAGTTCATGATTTAGGCCTAGAAATCAATTTCGTGCTATTGCATTGGAGAAGTTGATCATCAAGGTGGTACATATTCAATTCGATTCAACTCTAGTTCAGTTCTTTCAATTGTGTTACATCAAGCAGGAAGCAAAGTCGTCCAAGGCCTAGTTTTATGAACTCAAATGTCATGGATGGTTCCATGCGATTGTTCTGTGCCAAGGACAGCATTTATTCCTATCCTTTTTGCCCCATACTAAGCTTGTGACAGCACTATTCAAGGCTTCAAAGAATGGAATTGGTCAACGTATCGGCTTGGCCCGAAAACGATACGATACAGGGTTTAGTGGACCCGTATACAACAATGCAGGACCTTATTGGCCAGAAAATCCTTTGCCCAAATTTTTTTGAAAAATCATCAAGAAAATAGGTAATTAACAAAATGCAAAACAAAATATGTTTTTTAACATGTATGCAATGGTGTATCAGACTGCTCTTTGATAAGAATGTTGTCTGTTGGCTTGACCTGCTGAAAATGAAATAAGCCCTAATCGAATACAAATCAAGCATGGTTTTATAGATTAGGGCCCATTATATCGAAATACAACAAAAAGAAATGAAAATAACAAACAGAGAGAGAGGGGAGAGAGTTTTGATCCCAAAAATAAGCCTAGATAAAATGTGTTTTTAAGTTTCCTCAGTGGGTTGCAAATTTTGAAATGGGCCCTTTATTGGCTGTATTGGCCCAGTATAGCTGCAGATATGGGGTGTAGCAGCTGATACAGGCTGATATGCCCCACTTTCTTTCTGGAAACGAACTGGTTCACCTATGGGCTGTATCAGCCTGTATCAGCTGATATGTGCCCGTTTCTTTTTGGAAATGGACCGGTTCACCCTGCATTGTGTGATGGGAGGTGGCCGATGTAATTTAGGTATGGCCATTACATACAGCCTTATTGTGACTGATTTTTGTAACAATGGCAATATTTCCTCTGTAATGATGTTACATAAATTTTATGTCATCACTTTGACCCTTTTTTTATTGTGTTATATTTGTCCATAGTTTGTACTGATTGTATGTAACTGTTGTGCATTTGTTTGATTTTTTCTAACTCACAGCAAAAGAAAGATGAAGATAAGCCACCAAGCGAGGGCGAAAAGTGATGGTGCTCTGTAAGCTGTCCATGCCTCCACATGCTCTCCAAAGGTGAGATCCAAACTCTTGAACCCAATTCATGAACCCCACTTGCAGAATGTAAATACATGCTTTTATGGTTCCATGCATGCATAAGATAGAAATGGCACAGCTGTCAGTCTATTACAGCAAAAACTGCTTCTTGACTGTGGGTATCAAAGCAAGGTTTATATCTGTGCATCCTCAGAATCGATCGCAGAATACGATCAGTTATCACCCTATATCTGAATATTCAGACCATTCATCAGTTGGGACCACTGACTAATATTGTGGATTGCAAAGCTCTAACCATTCTATTGTCGGAACTGTCCTGTTCAAAGCTCAACTTTGCCAATATTGTTCTACTGGTGCACCTGTCCAAAGAACGACCAGGGTCACGGACCATCGTGCCGCGGATCTATTTTTTGTGGGAACTCATGGAATTGAACACCAGTGCTTGGTGCAGCAAATAGATGATCTCCTTGGATATTGTGTTTGATATCATGGTATTTATTTGTTTATTTGTATGTTTTTTATCCCCTGGAAATTTTTATTTCATTCCTCGGTATGGTGTTTGTAAGCTGACACTACAAGGGAGGGATACCATCTTCCCATCCTCCCTGTCTGCCACCAGCGTGGCAGTTAGGTAGAATGTCCAGGCCGGCCAACTTGGGGGGCAGTGTTAGAAATAGGTGGTGAGCTAGGAAATTTCAGCCAAGTTTTCTTCAGTCCTACATTTGTTCATAAACTGCATATCACTTGGTTACAGACTGACCTTATCTTCTTTGGCCTGGGCATATGCATGGTCAATCCTGATGAGAGATGGATGGGACTAGGAGCCTCGTGCCTGTCCCATGCTAGTACATGTGGTGTCATATGCATGAACTGTCTTGTCTGCCAACTTCAAGAATTCGAAAACTGGACGTGACTCAATGTCCAGCTGGATTGAGTTAAACCAGTCTTTACTCATATTGACTTGATATTTCATAAATAAACTACAAGATGTAGAATCGATATACAAATGTATAAATGAAGGCAAGATAAACAAGTGCCTGTTGCTGATTCTGTTGGTGGAATGCTTCAGCTCATTGCTTGGAGATCTTGAGCTGTGTCCGCCCTCTTTTCTTTTACTAAAACAAATACACTCAACTTTGAGTCATGCCAAGTCACATCAAGTTGATAGAGTCATTGGGCCAGCCCAATGTGTCTTGCCGAACCAAAGTCAAGTAATGGTTAGTAGTGAGTTCCCTTGTCAGTCAGCTGGAGCTCACGTCAAGTCGAGTTGACTCGGCCGAGTTTTGGGTCCGAGTCACCAAAATTTGAACCGACTTGTATCAATTGTGAATGGAACCCAGCTGGGCGTTCATTAAAATATTGTCTAACTTGAGCCTGACCCAGCTGGTTGTTTGTGGAGCTTGGAACGCTGCCCCTGGACATGGACCCTAATATTATGCCTAATTGTTCTAAGAAAACCTGTTCATTTTTTTCTCCCTTTCTTTTGGCAGGTCAGGTTTGTGATATACATACAGAAGGTTCCTAGGAAAGTTTGTGAGAAGTAGACGTCTCTTTTCAACCATGAATGAATTTGATTTAAACAGTTTCAATGTTTCCAAATTATGATGACTTGAAGTGAAGCTCGTGGTGCAAGTTGTTCTTGTTTGGGACTTTGATGGTGGCGGCAGCAGCAGCAGCAGTCAGGGAGGTTATTTGTGCATTCAATTAGAGGCCTTGGTAAATTCCTCCTAGTTTGAATTAATCAAACAACCACCTATTGTAGGTTATTTATTTCCAAAGCACTGGTTTAAAATGGATGCATGCCTGCCATCGAATTCTGTGACACAGACCATGCAAACACGCCATCAAATTCTGAGGTTTTGCACATCTCCGTCGTGCAGGTGGTACACATGGCTTATGTTTTTTATGACTGTTGATTTGGGAGGCCACTGAGTTTTATGGCCATGCCCCCAAATTAAGGGTGTCAGATCTGTGTGGCTATCCGATCTGTGGTTTGATGGACAGATGACAGCCTATCCAAGTAGGGAAACTTGCAACTGGATGGGCAGTGGTTTTGTAATGTCACCCATCCAGGTCGTGGTTTCTACCCAGCGCCACTACACTCTTCATGTAAGGTGAGCCACCGTTGCCCGATTCACTAGCAAGTATAAAGTCGCTTCATATTGGAGGCTGAGCTTAACGTCCTGGCTTAGCTAAGCGAGATTTGTGACTACCGTTTTTCCAGCATACACTGGTGTCTCGGTAATCTGAACCATTCATTTGATTGGGCAATTGTTTTCGGAATAACTGGACATTTCATTGGGCCATTTTATTTTTGGCTATGCTTGCAGGGATGCATGAATGAATGCCATTTAGATCAATGAGCATGAATTGCAAGTGGGCCAAGTGATTGGGTTGGGCCCCAAGTAATGATGGGCAAAACAAGCCTTTGATTGGTACATTTATTTTTACATAATTTGGCTTAGCCATGGGGTCCATAGGCCGTAGAATACACTGAATTTGGAACTCAATTCAACCCGTCACCCATTTTGAACGGTCGAGAAACTGTTAGTGCAACAGTCAAGACTGCGACGTTTTTACCACATGCCCGTCATAATGTGGCCTTTCAGTTAATTTTTAGCTTGATCGATGCATCTGCCTAACCTGAGGTGCTGTTAAGTGGCAATGGACGCATTCTGGATCCGGCGTCTTAAAGTGTTCACATGCCTATTGCTTCATTGTAGCATGTGTACATCTTAAACTTCGCATTTTTCTACCCTACTCGTGTAAATGATGTATAGGTCGCTGGTGATTTTCCAACTATCCATTATCTGGAAGCGGATTCACCCGGCCATCTATAGCAAGGCACGGGCAGATCTGTTTTTTTTTTTTTTTTTTGGTGGGGGGATTCTTTGGTGGGCGGGGGACGCGTTCATGTATTTGTTTATCCACACTGTCCATCCCTTCTCTCAGATCATTTTGAGGTACGAGCCCACAAATGAGGCAGATCCAACGCTGGAATGGACTACACCAGAGATGACTCTTGCTTTTAATGCTTCGTGCATTTTATGTAGCCCGAGCTTAGTATTTGGTGCGGTCCACTTTAGCACCTTAAAATGATCTGAGAGAAGGGATGGACGGCGTGGATAAACAGATAGATCACTTGGATCAGCAGAATTCTCAAACTCTGTTGGCTTGTAGGGAAGGAGGAATAAAGTCGCACACTCTGTTGACTTGTTAAAATCTCTTCGATCTCTTGTTTGGACGCGGATTAGCTACTGAACCCAACAGTAGCGACTCGGCTACTGAAGTGACCTCACTACGTTATGTGGGCCCCACTATGATGAATGTGTTGTATCCACACCGGCCATCCATTTGGAGATATCATTTTAAGGCATTATACAAAGAACGAGGAAGATACAAAGTTCAAGTGGACCCCACAGAAAACAGTGGGGACCGTGATGCCACCATTGAAACCTTCCCAGGGCCTACCATGATTTTTATTTGAAATCTAACTTGTTTATAACTTAAAAAAAATATATGGAGTAGCCCAAAGAAATTTTTAATGGTATGTGTTCAATCCTTACTTTTTTTGTGGTAGGGTCCATTTGAACTTTGGATGTCACGCTCCAAACTCGGAAACCAGACTCACAAAATTTTCAATGGTTGAATTTGGCGCCGACAGCTTCTGTAGTACTCCATTCTCGGCTTCTGACACCCATATACCAGGTTCCGATATTGGGATCTTACAATGAGGATTTTCAACAAGAATTTGATTCGTAATAAGCGTAACCATAAGCACAACCCACGAACAATAACTAAGACACCATTACAAAATTCACTATGATAAAAAATTTTTAAAGTACAATGCATAAAAGAAAATACAATAACGATATCAGAATCCTTAGAAGTTTGTCGCACGCTCCAATCTCAAGGCTGCTTAACGTCTTAGCGTCACCTGCACACAACGTTCGTGCGTAAGCTTACGAAAAGCTTAGAGGGTAGTGTAAGTATGTGCACAGGGCAAGTATCAAGTATGCAATATCAGAGTAATGCGGAAATATGCTGATAAGTCCATGAATACTATCAGTCATACCAAGGCTATGCGATGCAAGGCATGAATGTTGTCGACCATATCAAGGTCATGCGATGCAATACATGAATGATGTCGGCTATACCAAGGCCATGCGATGCGAGGCCTGTGTAGCCGAATGTCATATGCGAGATGCAACGCAGGCAGGTCAGTCCTCATCTGAATCCACATAACGATACAGCTCATCGCTAGAGCATCAAATATCAGTACATATCTCACTCTGGACAATCACTGGGGTCTAGTATACTCTACGTGCGCTTGCCGCCCCTATTTGAACACACAACTGGGTAAGTGAAAGAGATCTCACTATTCGCTTGCCAATATCGGGCCCGGCTCGTCGATAGCGGACCCATTTCTCAAGCTGGTCAAACTCAATCTAGATATTGCTCCCTCACTTATGCGGGTAAAGTCACACCCCTTTCCAACCGACCACGACACAGTGGAAGATGTGGCCTACTGGTATACAGCCCTCGTGCGCTCATGTATCCAGTCGGTCTCGACGTTGGAGTCGTCTTCTGGTACCATCAGGTTTAGGGATCTTCACCCAAGGACATTTATGGTGCCCCAATGCTAATAACAGTATTTCCAGTATCTAATCCAGCCCTCCACGATGTGCCTGTTAAGGCCACAGCCCTGATGTTATTAGGGCGTATAGTAACCACATCACACAATGCAAGGTGCATGAATCATACAATCTAGTCATGCATCAATCCTACGCGTACCGTGCGCTCATGAGGGACAACACCGCCTATCAGTGAGTCTCATAAACAACTTGTCCGAAGGTATATGCGATGGTCAACCACGTCTCATCACAAGCATGCAGATGATGCGTATGGGCATGTATCATGATACTATACTAAGCATGCTCGTAATCGGTATCGATAACCGGCCTATTGACTGAGCGGGGTCCACAGGAGAACCATGAATCTGATTTATAATGGTATACTCTCCCCATATCAAGGTTGACCCTAGGTGGCCTACCTATAAACTTAAGGATCCGGAAAAGGTTCCTTCTCTATTTTATCATATAGCTCGCTAGATTCCCTAAGAGGTCCAAATAGGTCCTAGATGGACTTCAAAATAAAAGAAATAACCCTGCTAACGACCAATGGGGGCCCAACATCTTGGGTTATTCCAACAAACAGATGGATCATGCAATATCAATGGGGCCCAATGATTTGGTTTGACCCAGAATAATAAGAATGAGCCTAACAAAGGCCTAAGGGACGGTCACAATGTGGACATTTAACTATCATCGCCCATCAATGTGGACATTTAACTAACATTGCTCCCAAGAAGTGGCCCACATAGAGCCAAACGTATAGTGGGCCCATGGCCTCACACAAGGGCCTAATATACATTACCATGGGCCTCACTCGAGGGCCTAATACACATCACGATGGGCCTCACTCATGGGCCACATATGCATCACATTGGGTCTCACTCATGGGCCTCATATACATCACATCGGGCCTCATCATATGAGCCTTATATACATCATATTGGGCCTCACCGAATGGGCCACATATACATCACAATGAGCCTCACTCATACGAGCCTCATATACATCACAATGGGCCGCAATACAAGGACCTCATATACATCAAATGGGCCGCAATATATGGGCCTCATATACAACAAATGGGCCGCAATACATGGGCCTCATATACATCAAATGGGGCGCAACACATGGGCCGCAACAATGGGCCTTATATACATCAAGTAAGACCTATCGTCCTAATTGGACTATCTACACCATTCATCTATTTTAGAGATCATTTGGAGCATTACCCAAAAAAATGAAAAATGAATCTTATCGAAAAATCATCTGGACCACACCACAAATAATAGTGGAGATAATAATTTTCACTGTTAAACAAATCACAGGGCGCACCATAACGTTTATTTTCCATCTAATCTGTTCATGAGGTCACAAGGACCTGAATTAAGAGGAAAAACAGAGTTTATATTGATCCAGAACTTCTATGACCTCAAACGGTTCCAATGGTAGACATTCAATCCTCCACTGATTTGCAGTGTGGTTCGTCTGATAGACGGTTTGGATCTAACACACATATCACGGTGGGTCCCATCCAGATGGACGACTAAGATGAAACAAATATATCAGGCGGGACCCACAGAACTTGTTGACGTCCTTACAAATGGACGGTTGGGATATAACACATATATCATGATGGCCCACAGACCTTGCTGATGTCAGACAATAGCTATCTGTTGTTGGCAGCAGATGAACGGTTTGGATATACAATATATACATTCAAGGTGGGTCCCACGTCGATGGACGGAGTGGATTAAAACCCATACATCATGGTGGAATCCCATCATCCAACAGATTGGACGGTGGGGATACAGAATACATGCATCTGTAGGGTCCACGTTCCTAGATGGTGGTGACCCCCACACATGCAAAGTGGGTCCCACTGTCCCAGGGATAGATGGTGTGGATGTAACATATATATATATATATATATATATATATATATCAGGTGGGTCCCACATGTATGGCCCACCTAATAAGATAAAGTTGTTATTTGTGTTTTCCTATGCTGTCCAGGCGTGTTGAACGTCCTCTGGACGGACGACTTGGATGGACACTAGCGTTTGGTGGGTCCCACATGTACGTGGCCCACCTTAGTTTGTATCAAACTGATATTTGTATCTTCCCTTTATCAGGGTCTGTCCAAAACGGACGGCCAGGGCGGGCCGGTCCGCTAGACGTCAACAAGGAGGGCTCGATCGTGGACAGCGTAGATAAAATTCATGCATCATGGTGGGCCGGAAACAGGGAAGAGAGAGAGAGAGAGAGACGGCATAGTGAAGGGACCCCGCCACTATGGGCCTCTCTTTGTTTACAACATATACATCAAAACGGGTCCCTTCACAAGTGGGTCTTATATCAAAATCAAGATCTAATGATATGAACACCCACCGATTTCGCTCCTTCTTGGCTCCTTGGAATGCTAAGCTTCTAAGCTCTCTCTTTGATAGAGGTTGATGAAGTATAGATGGCTAAGATAGGAGATTGGGTGGTAGGGAGTAGGCCACACTTAGCTTTCTTTGGGAAGAGCTTGGACGATTGATCTCTCTTGGTTTGCTTGGGAAATGGATTGAGAGAGAGAGAGAGAGAGAGGTGATGGGATGAAAGGGAATGGGTGAGTGATTTGTGAGTGATGGGTGGAGTGGTGTTGTGTGAGAGATGGGATGGAAAGGTATGGGTGTTGTTGACTTTTAGGTGAGAGAGGGATGGGTAAGGTATGGGTTGATACTTGACTTATGATGGGATGTATACTTGATTGATTGATAGATTGATCTGATAGATGGTAGAGATTCTCTCGAAATTCGCAATGTGCGGCGTTTTCCTAAAGATGAACGCGAACCCATAACTCCTGGCCTGGGTATCGCATCGGTGCATAAGTCGCGGCGTTGGAACCGCGGCGACAACGCGGTCACTAGGGTATAAGTCTCGAGTCGAGTCAACTCTGGTATACGAGATGCAACTTAAGGTCGCACGCAAACGTTGATTATAGATTGCGGGTTGCCAGAATTCGACGAAAAGAATCGCGGAAGTTTACGAAATGGTACAGTCTAATATACGAATCTTACATTGAATCTGCCTCATTCCTTGGATCATGCCCTAAAATGGTCTCTCCAAATGTATGAACGGTATGGATACAATACATACTTCATGGTGGGGCCAACAGAACGTGGTGATGTCACTTCAGTAGCGATACTCGTTGTTATCAAGTTCAGTAGCGAATCCGCGTCCCTCTTGTTTTGGAGAAATAAGTGGCTCACGAGGAATGGGCCTGCATACAGATCTAGAGACAGTGGAGGCCGGACACAATCCGCTTCCCCATTTTCCACACATTAGTCTGGCCCATATGATGGATGAATTAACCCGATTTCATCATGAAAGTACGGATTTCGTACGGAGTAACTCAATACCCTTAGCGTACTAAGTAAACTCTGTGGGGTCCACCGTTATTTATTTATTTTATCCACTCCGTTCATCCATATTAACAGGTAATTTTAGGGCTCTAGCCCAAAACGGAAGCATGTACAAATCTCAAGTGGACCACACCACTGGAAAGAGTGTGATTGAACCTCTACCATCGAAAAATTCTTGGAGGCCACAGAAGTTTTGGATCAAGCTGATGTTTGTGGTTTCTCTTCATTCATGTCTTTGTGATCTTATGAACAGGTTGGATGACAATTAAATATTACTGTGGGCCCTAGGAAGGTTTCAACAGTGGAAATCATTATTCCACGCTGTTTCCTGTGGCATGGTCCACTTGAGCTTTGGATTTACTTCAATTTTGGGATCAACCCTTAAAATTAGCAGAAAAAAAATGGATGGATGGATGGTGTGGATAAACCACATACATTCACAGTGGACCCAACTGAGTTTACTCAGTACGATAAAAGAGTACTGAGTAACTCAGTACGCAATCTGATTTCATTATATAGCTAGCTTCGCTGGATGATTGTGAGGCCACAAGCATGTGTATGAATCAACCTGATTTTATTAGTCAAGGGATGCACGCGGATTAGCTATTGACGGTCTCAGTAGTTATCTTGCTGCTGAAGTGATGTTACCGAGTTCTGTGGGGGCCACCATATGTTTATCCACACCGTCCGTCCATTTGGAGAGATTATTTTAGGACATGTGCCAAAGAATGTGGCAGATCCAAAGCTCAATTGAACCCACCACCAAAAAAAGAAAAAAGAAAAAACAGAAGTGAGGATTGAATGCCAACATTAAAAGTTCTTGGGGGCCACACAAGTTTTCGATCAAGCTGATATTTTTATTTTCCTTTCTTTCATGGTGGGCCTTTGGAAGGTTTCAACGTGGGCATCACTGTCCCACTTTTTTCTGTAATGCGTCCACTTGAGCTTTGGATCTGTTTCAAATAGATGGACAGTGTGTATATGACACATACATCATGATGGGGCCCAAAGAATTTGGTGAGGATCCCACAGGCCCATATCATTTGGTGCGTTAGGTCTCAGGTATCTTATTGCGTCGTGTGTGTTTTGGCATTGCTCTTCCTAGTTTTTTAATGGTGGAATTATATTTAGTCAAATGTGCTATTATTAGAGTTGGCACAGTTGGACGTGGATTTGTGAACACCAACCGGAAAGCGGTGGTTTGTTGATGTGTTGGATGCTTCGGGCCTCAATCTGATATACGTATTTTATATCCAAACCATCCATCTATTTTGCCCCCCTAAAGTGAGTGCATGAATCTAAAAATGAAGCAGATCCAAAGCTTAAGTGAACCACACCACAGGAAACAGTGATGATTGAATGCCCGCCGTTAAAAAGGTCTGCATCATCTTATCAATAAGTTGGATGACAAATAAACATTAAGGTTGGCCCTAAAAAGGTTTCAATGTTGGTGTCGTTATCCCACTGTTTTCTGTAGTGTGGTCCACTTGAGATTTAGATCTGCTTCAATTTTGGTTTCTGTAGCATGGATGTAAACACATACATCACGATTGGGCCCACTGTGCCCAACACATCAACCCAGCCCCTCATTTCTGGCACATATTCAACAACTTTCACACATGTTTTTTGTCTCCAGCTGGGAACGGGCAGCAGCTTTGAGTGGCCACCTTGAAGTATGGGTCTTATCCACACTGTCCATCCATTTTTTTCGTATCATTTTAGGGTAGTGGACTAAAAATGAGGCAGATCTAAGGGTCCACCGGAAGCAGTGGTGATAATGATTCTCACCGTTGAAACTTTTTTACTGCCCACCGTGATGTTTATTTGCCATACAACCTATTTATAAAGTTACGTAGACCTGGATGAAGAGAAAACACAAATATCAGCTCCATCCAAAACTTTTGTGCTCCAAAAGAAGTTTTCAACGATAAGAGTTTAATCCCCGTTGTGTAGTCCACTTGGGCCCTGGATCCTCATTTTTGGGCTTATGCCTTAAAATTATAGGAAAAAATTGGATAGAAGGTGTGGAAAAGACCCATCAAGGTGCTCCTTGCCCAGCTGGAGACGGCCGGAGGTAGGACGCAATCCGCGTCCTATGTCGTCCCATCTCTAATAATGACACATGGTCAAATCAAATCCCGCCACATCCCAATACCACCTAGGATGTGGTGACTCCACCAGGCTGTCGCCATCCCTCCATGGCACCCGCGCAGGTGGTTTGGTGGCTCATCTCACATGTGCAGCCCAAAACTGAGGCCGGTCTTCTCATCAGGTGTGCCAGGTAAACAACACGAAAGGCCCACGTCTATATATTCAATGCACACGTGGCTCACCTGATGATTTTCGCCAGGCATTTTCACATCCTCCTCACCACGTGCAAACGCACGCTGGTTGTGATGGAATAATGATGGGCTCCACTTCCAAATAAATACGGTTAGGATCGACTAGCAACGTGCTCATGTGGTTAAAGTTATCTAAAAGAGCCCAGCATGGAAATAGACATGGTTACTATCAGTTTCCAGAAAAAGGGCACCACCAAATTACCGATTCAGAGGCATTTTATCAGTGTTTGGTTTTATGGCTCAATGGTAGATAGATTGAGTCTCAACACTAAAATCATGGGTTTGAGTGACCATGTGGTGTAGATGTGAGTGTGTTAAAAAAAAGAAAAAAGAAAAAAGAAAAAAAAGGAAGAGAGAGAGAGGAGAAGAAGAAGAAAGGGGATTTTGCCTCTCCTGGTTAAAATCTAAATTTTCACCTCTTTAGCATTTTGCCCACTTTTGAAGTTTAAAATCTAGGTAAGAGTTCTAAATGCCCATCCTAGACGCATTTTTTTCCATTTGTCAAGTTAAAATTTTTAGTGATGCCATAAAGTAAATCCTTAAGACAATTCACCCAAGTTAATGCCTTGAGGCCATTTGCCTGGTTCTCAAGTTGATTATCTAGGCAGGAGTACAAAAACGACAACTATCGAGTCATTTTTGCCAGCTTTTTATGTTCAAAATTTGAGTAAGTTCACAAAAATGTCAATCTTTGAAGTATTTTATCTACTTTCTCAAGCTAAAACTCTTTATAAGGACATTTATGTACCCATAGTTGAGATATTGTCTACTTTCTAAAATAAAAAATCTTAGTAAAGTCACTCAAATATCTTTATTTGAGGCATTCCGCCTACTTTCTAAAAAAAATTAGATACCAATACTTAAATGCGTATCTTTAAAGCGTTGTCCACTTTTCAAGTTAAAATCTGAATAAAGACACCAAAATGCCTTCTTCTTTTTTTCTTTTTTCTTTTTGTAGGTATTTTGCCCAGTGTTCCAAAATGAACTCATGCAGCTTTTGTATAGAGCCACACTTTAATTTAATGCCTAAAAATAAAAAATCTTCTGTCATATACTGATTTTTGTTTGACCTTGCACAAGTAGATCACTAGCATTAGAAGTGCAGTATAATACATGTGAGGAGATTGAAAAGGCAGGCTGTGGCACATGTTTGGAATTCAAGCCACCACTCACATTGGTACATCATCAACGTACCCTAGCCCCAAAGTTAAGGCTGGTCCGCTCATCAAGTGGGCCGCACGTGCACGAGAAAATGGATATTAGAAGGAAGATTGTTTGGATATTTCAAAAAAAAAAAAAAATGAAAATAAAAAAGCCAAAAGCAAAGTGTTTCTTCACCTGAGATATTCCACCTTTGATGGACCATGCCTCAAAAATATCCTTGATACGATGATCTCAACCTTTCAATTTATGGTATATAGGTAGGTATTTAAGATGAGAAATATGTCAATGGTCTATAGTCAACTGATAAAGGTCCTAAATTGATCCCTGAGATATTCCAATCTTGGCAATTTTGAGCATTCTCCATCTAAGGTGAAGTGAAGAGACTAATGGAGTGATTGTTGAACTCAACAGACCTATGGTTTGGTGATTTACACCATTTCTGTTGTGTCCCACCTTGTATGGACCATGCCTCAAAAATATCATTTACAGGATGATCCTAACCTTTCAATGGATTCATAAAAGAAATCCCAACACTACACTTGAATCCATCTGTTGTGCATTATTCCAATGGGAATATTTGCACACGGTTAAGATCTCTACCATGCATGTCAGACAAACTCACCAAGCACGATGTGCTAATCAAATAATAGAGGTGACACAATTCATTAGCAAAAACAAAAGCAGTGGTGTATTACATGGCAATGCACAACAACATTAACAAAATCCATATTTCACCTCTCTTTGAAAACTGAGCTTACTTCACAAGTTTGGCTCACCATTAGTCCTTGGAGGTTATGGCTAGCAAGCCTAAAGCACCAATCAGCAGATACTGCAACACAAATACCACATGTTAATAAACACTAACATGGCTTTTTAAGAGGGGTTAGAAGGGCCACCTTATCTTTCTATAACTGTTAAAAAATATATTACATGGTTTTTCTTAGGATTTCCCCAAACACAAAAGGGAATTAGCCATGGTAGGAAAGTTCTGTCACCATTGATTATATGGCGGCAACCCATCCACATACGCAGGCATGCGTGTAATGATATCAATAAAGACGGTCCAACGTTGGACATGTTGTCATTGTTGCATATCCTGGAAGTGAAAATGATAGGACAACTTAACTATCTGATTCATTTATTGAGCTCAGACAGCTGGCTGTTCTCCTCTCAACCATCCATTTTATGGCCACCAATTGAACTGTTAGAATTTTTCCAATTTAGTGTATCTTCAGGTTGTGCTCCATCCATGATGGGGCACATGACTTGACAGTCTGGATTAATTTGTATGTGGCCAATATTAAGTCGATTAGTTGCCATTTGTAGCACAGGCTCGATAAACATTGACTGACCAAAAGAAACACTAGAATAGGGCTGCAACTTGGGTTTGGGTGATTGACCCAACTCGAGCTTGGCTCAGGTTGGGTCAGGTTATCAAGGTCCCTGAGTTGGGTTTGGGTCGGAAAACACCAACCTGATTTGTCTTCAGGTTGGGTTCGAGCTGAACAAATTCAGGTTAGGTTATGTCAGGTTGGGGATAATCACGTGTATGTGGGTTGGGCTGAGTCAGGTTGAGTTGGGTTGAGCATAGAGGACGTCGGGCTAGGCACCTCAGGTTGGAATCCATGTTGGGTCAGATTGCGGGTTGGGCCTGGGCTGACCCTCAACCTGAATCAACCCCGTCCGAGTTCCTCCCCTAACCCTGGCAGGTTGGAAGGCGACCAGATGATATTAACCAGTTTTTGACAAATTTCTGTGCTTTCTAAATAAAGAAACAATCAGATTTAAAAGGTTCAATCAAAACATCAAAATGCATAATATTGAATCGAAAGTGCATCGCAATAAGTTGTAATATCATGAAAATTATATATTGTGACATGGCATTGTATTGAGATGTATTGCTTGCATCGGTTTTATATTTCCAATTCATTCTGATAGAAATGCATTGGAAGGTGTCGCTGATAAATGTATAGTCAATAAATTCCTCCCCAAATAATTTTAACAACATCATAGGATGTATTGGGAATTTGGGATTGTGTCATGATAAGTTCATAAGCCAATACCAAACGATATTTTGAACCTCGCCAATTTCAGGCAGGTTGAAACCACCAGCCAGTGTGCACCAGTTCTTTCAGACACTGAAATAGTCAGTTCTCTCCTTTTCGCCTCTGTCAACTAAAAAAATTTTGCCAAAAGACTGACTCATTGAGTCCGGAGTTGAGTCAGGACTTGATTGGGTCAAGTTGAGCCAAGTCACCCTCTATTCCTCAACTTGATTTGTGGTGGCAAACTGGATCAGACTCAACCGAATCCAAGTCAACTCAGATGGGTCACCAATCCATGCTTGTAATTGCGCATGATTTATAAATAAAAGCAGCAAACAGACAGAGATGCCCACATATAGCCAATGCATAACTGCAGGAATGAGAATTCTCAAGTAAGCAAACCTTGATAACGGGCTTTTCAGTCATAATAATGGTTGCCCAACCAACATATGGTAGAAACCTGCACCAGATTTTACGTAGTTCTCAATATTAGACAAAAAATAACAAGAAAAAGGAAACTCAAGAGAAAGGCATAGGTCAGTGTATTAACAGCAGGAACAAGCTGTGCCGAAGAAGGTGCATCTCTCAACTGGATTGGTTTGGGGCCCAGATTTTGAACGGTAAGGCTAGCCTGTTGCTCTAGGCCTGTCCAATATTTTGATTTTGATTGGCCCCAGGGCTGGATCATTGAGTGGCCTATTACTTGGAACTTGAGATAAAACATCAGCATTTCACTAAATTGAGGATGTTAGCACCCTGTTTCGAACAAGGCAGTAATACAATGATAACAGGCCCCAACCCTTCACAATCACATTCCCATTTTGTTGTGGTTTTTGTGGACAGAAGCATTTAGTACATTCCACCATCTGCATTGTGCAGGATGTGTTAAATTCCTCTCTGCATGAAGCAGCTGGGCGAGGCCAGGCCTCATTCTACTGCATTCTCATTCTGGGGATCATCCTAGCAGGCCCTAGGACTCTTACCCTATAGTTCTCCCTATGATATGATGCCGTTGAACCCATAGCTGGCCATTGGTGTAAACACCATTCCTGTCATCTTTGTCATTATTGTCCCCTGAATAACAGAAACAACCACAAATCCTTACATCCTGAAAGTACATCATGCACAAAGGTGTTTGAAAAGAAAGGAATCAAAGCATTATACAATGATAAGCCAGCTGCATGAAATGTCATCCTAACATAAATGAGTCTACAAAAGTGTCTACAAAAATTACAGGAAGAACCACACGCATGAAGGATACAGGTAGGGGTAGCAACAGGTCAGGCCGGACTCCAAAATTGGCCCATTCCCAGCTCATTTACTTGCCTTCAATACCAGGCCCAACAAATCATCGAGGTACAGACCTGTTCCTGGGCTTCGGTGGGATCAATTGAATTTTGCAGATCAAGGCCCGAGCCCAACCCATTTATCAATCAGGTCTCACAATCAGGCCCGAGCCAATCCGTATCAGCCTGGGATTTGAAACCCAATGGACCAAGCTGGTGTGTTGCCAGCCTGAGATACAGCATAGCACCCCCAAACACGAAGATATGAGCAACTGTACATATACACTATGAAGAGAAAGTACTAAACATGTTGCTTGTATAATGCATACAAAATGAACATGTAACATGTATGACATGCATTTAGAATAGATTTTATGCAGATATACGATAGATATTTTCGTATAAATATATAACTAGATGTCCAGACAGTGGAACCTAATTATTTTGGAACAGTTCCCCGCAGCAGTGAAAAGTACACATATAAATGTCTTGTTTTGACACAGGTACAATGACGCAACACACAATCAGCACTCTTATTAACAACACATCCAGTCACTTATGACTCAGCTCAGCTCAGTAATATCTTAATCCGTTTCACAGATGAGAAAAGTGTCTAGAAGGACAAGGTAACACCGAAAATGCAACCAAAGAGCTATGGTCCTGTATAAAGAACGAAGACATGCCTGCCAATCTAAATTACTTGCACTTCAGATTGGGCCAAACTGATATCTTTAATCAGAGATCTCATTTACTTCTAGAAACTCTGGCTCACTGAGTAACCCCTTCTTCTGACAGGTAAGAATTAAGGACCCTTACAGTATAACTCAACAAAAACATACTGGTCAGTCGAGCTTTGCTAAGCCCAGACGTATATAAGTTAACTAATGCACACACCACTACATACGTCAGCATGACACAAGGGAGATATCCAAGCCATCCATCAAGTGGACGTCACTGTGTAGATTCTACTGCCAAAGATAAAGTTGGTCCACTTAGTTATTAGAAATAAGTGGAAGGGTCAGAAAACTTCGGCTGATTTTTTTCACAACCATACACTTTTAGTTAACTGTGGCCCACCTGACAAGTGGAACAACTTGATTCTTAGGCTAGGGAATCTACATAGCAGTAACCTTCTGATGGACGGCTTGGATATTGCACCTGTCAACACATTGGCATATGCAATGGCATGTGCATTAGCTGACTTGTACAGGCACGTGGATTGGAAAAGCTCCTGGTCACTCAGACTTAGGTATAATTGGATGCACTAATGACTCGAATTGCAATGATGGGTTCAAAGAGAGGAAATGGCCCGATTGTAATTACCTTCCTTAGCAATAACATTGAGTGATTGGACTTAAAATTGCAATTGCTTAACTCAACTGGGACTCAAAAAGGAATGTGACTGCATTTTGGGGGTTCTTCCTCATCACAAAAACCAGGAAACACCACTACAATTTGGCCATTTCCTCTCTATCGAATTATTTACTGCAGTCCAATTCAACAGTTCAGCCCAAATAGCAAACACATACACAAGTGAACATTCAAATTGAAATGCTTACTGAGTGAAAACCTGATAGATTCCCCATGTAAACAGAGGCTCAGAATAAGTTGCAGACCCTCAAAATTGAAAGAATTAAGGCGATAGAGTTTTATCCGGAAACACTAGGCTTCACAATGAAATTGACCTCCTCTTCAATCAGATTTCACTCATCAAGTTTTGTTTGATCCTGCCCCTTTCAGAACTCCACGATATTCATCTATTTGGGATTAATGGCCTCAAAGGTCAATTGATTACTCACTAGCCTCTCAGTTATGAGATGGCAGAATGGAATAGCAATGAGAACCTTGATTGCTGCTGAGTGCTGACCTCATTTGATTTTTTCGAGAACCGCAGTTGCTGCTACCTCATCTGATTTTTATTGGTAATGGAACAAACTGATAATGCTAACCCCAATGGGGCGCACGCACACACAGAGAGATACATACACTTGTGTGAGATGAAAGGCATAAGACTCTCTATGAAAAGAATGCTCATGTGCACGCATACACAGAGAGATACATACACTTGTGTGAGATGAAAGGCATGGGGCACATGCACACACACACAGAGATACATGCACACACAGAGAGAGACATGCACTTGTGTGAGATGAAAGGCATATGACTCTCTACGAAAAGAATGCCACAGAGAGATACATTCACACACAGAGATACATACACTTGGGTGAGATGAAAGGCATGTGACTCCCTCTCTCCCCCTCTCACACACAGAGTTACATATATTTGTGTGAGATGAAAGGCACGCACATGCGCTCGCACACACACACAGATATATTTATATATATTATATTTCTGTGAGATGAAAGGCATATCTCACACACACACTTGTCCAAAGACACACATACCACCAACTTGAAGCAGCTCTACTCATTTTCTTTTGGAAGAATCTAGATCATGATGGTCCAAAAACATATTCTCCCACTAACTTCTCAATGCAAGTTTCATATTGAAGAAAGCCCCTAGCCCCCCATGGTAATGCATCCAGTTCGAGGATGGATACATTGACCCGCTTACAGTAGGCATCATGATTAGAGCTAGGCATCGGTCCGGATCGGATCGGATTGGGTCCAACTCAATCCGATCCGTAATTTCAATGGCTTGATCCGAATTCAATCCGATCCGTGACCGAGTCTGGGTCACCTGACTCGGACCGATCCGACGCATGGTTGGCCTGGCCCGAACTGAGTCCGACTCAGTCGGGGAAACCGAGTCGGATCGGGTTGGGTGCGATTCGGATTATATGATTTAATTCAACAGTTTCATGTGGTGTAGTCCACTTCAGCCTTTAATATACCGTCTTTTTATGTTCAAGGCTTAAAATGATATGTCAAAATGGATGAACGGCTTAGATAAAACATATACATCAAGGTGGGCCTCACATGGCTTTGAAAGAACATTCTATCCACCGTAATCATGTTTTTACCAAACTATTGACGTGCACTGCACGAAATGGCACATTATGGCAGTGAGCTTTTCACGCAAGCACAGCTCGACGTTGGCGAGTTATGTGGGTCTGATCATGGGGTATGTGTTATATCCAAACTGTCCATTCATTTGGCGAGCTCGTCTTAAGGCTTGAGACGAAAAATAAGACAGATCTAACTATCAAGTGGACCACATGAATTGTTTAACAGTAAAAATCATTCTCTGCTGCTATTTGTGGTGTGGTCCAAATGATCTTTGGATATTATTCATTTTTTGGATAATGCTCTATAATGATCTCTAAAAATATATGAACAGTGTAGATATAATAAATACATCACTATGGGGCCCATATAACTTTGATCTTCTTTGAACTGTTTGTACAACTCGGAGCTCGAGGAGCGCCAGATGCCAGTAAATTGGCTACTCCCCCTGCCACCAGCCAATGGCTGGTGGTCGGTGCTTTGTGGGCCCCACCATGATGTATGTGTTTCATCCATGCCCTCCATCTATTTTTATAGATCATTTTACGTTATGGAAAAAAAGAAAAAAAGAAAAGAAAGAGATATATCAAAATCTCAAGTAGACCACATTATAGGAAATAGTGTTTAATGAACGTTGACCATTAAAAACGTTTTGGAGGCCATAAAAGTTTTTTATCAAGCTGATATTTATTGTTTCCCTTAATCTGGGTCCTTATGACGTAATCAACAGATTAGATGTCAAATAAATAGTACATTAGGCCTTAGGAGGATTATAATGGTGGATATCCAATCATTATTGTTTTCCTGTGGTGTGGTCCACCTGAGATTTGTATCCCTATCTTCTTCTTTTTTGTATAAAGCCCTAAAATGATCTGTAAAATGGATGAACGGAATGGATGAAACACATACATCATAGTGGGGCCCATAGAGCACCGACCAGGGGGAGTAGCCAATCCGTCTCCGCCAACATCTTCCCACACAACACGTACCTACGGCAGCTATATATCTTGTGTGTGGTACACCAGCAAATCCACTTCTGCTTCTGGTACTGAGTAAACTCTGTTGGGGCCCACCGTGAAAATGCATGTAGGTTATCCACTCCTGACCGGATCGGATCGGATCGGATCGGATCCAATTGGATCGGTCCGGGTAGGTATGGATTCGAACCCGACCCGAAAAGCTTTCGGATCTTAACTGTCCTACTCGATCCGCACCGATCCAAGCCGTCGGATTGGTTCAGATCGGGTCGGATCCACCGGATCGAGTCAAGATTGCCTAGCTCTAATCATGATCTTGTAGAGGAAGCCATGACAAATTACTATCTAATACTAGGATGCCAATCACTTGAAAACCCCGTCATCTGCAACTGGCATAACGCTTTCGTTTTAAACATTTTAAGACCAGATACCATTTCTAGGAACCTATGCATGCTAGCAAACATGCATCTTCATTGGATAAGAAAACTGTTACATGTAATTCCTTTACCTTTTGTGAGAACTTTAATTTCACCCTCAGTACCTAGTTTTTCATGGACCTACAAAATGAATAGAGCAATGAACTTATAGGAAGGCTACAGGAAAGAATGCATCATCAGCCATATTCAAATTAAATTGGGCAAAGTCAATTGAAAAGGTGTTGGCATAGCTAATAAAAACCTTTCTGAAGGAAGCCTGAGTATGAAGAAATATTTACCATTATGATGGAATCCTTCACTAACATAGATTTACATGAATGCCAATCCTCGTCAACGATAGGGTTTTCTTGTCTTACATTCAGTGAAGAATAAGATAACAAGTCCATAGCTTTTATTTCAACAAAAGGTGACATATAGGAAGGCTACGGGAAAGAATGCATCATCAGCCATATTCAAATTAAATTGGGCAAAGTCAATTGAAAAGGTGTTGGCATAGCTAATAAAAACCTTTCTGAAGGAAGCCTGAGTATGAAGAAATATTTACCATTATGATGGAATCCTTCACTAACATAGATTTACATGAATGCCAATCCTCGTCAACGATAGGGTTTTCTTGTCTTACATTCAGTGAAGAATAAGATAACAAGTCCATAGCTTTTATTTCAACAAAAGGTGACATATAGGAAGGCTACGGGAAAGAATGCATCATCAGCCATATTCAAATTAAATTGGGCAAAGTCAATTGAAAAGGTGTTGGCATAGCTAATAAAAACCTTTCTGAAGGAAGCCTGAGTATGAAGAAATATTTACCATTATGATGGAATCCTTCACTAACATAGATTTACATGAATGCCAATCCTCGTCAACGATAGGGTTTTCTTGTCTTACATTCAGTGAAGAATAAGATAACAAGTCCATAGCTTTTATTTCAACAAAAGGTGACAAAAATGATAGCAGAACTGTAAAGATTTGCCAGGTTCTTTTTTCTTTTAAACTTCCAAAACTTTTTACTTCTAAAATTGTCATCAATCAATTTGGCATTCTTGTGCTAGAAAAGTGATGTAGGGAAGAGAAAAACATTGATACTCTCATGGAACACAATGAACCATATATAAGTACATGTTACGACATGAGCCCTCTCCGATGGAACACAATGACCCATATATAAGTACATGCTACGACATGAGCCCTACAAATTGTGGACCGCGTCATAGCTGGGGAGTAGCTCCAAAATAGACTGAGTGGACTATCCTAACCCTCGATTAGTATCCATCTATTCATCTTTGGATTATGTCCTGTTCAAGAATGACCCATGAAATACAAGCATGCCACATTTACAGTCACTATGTACATGCAGATGGATATTCATACACTGCCAACACATCAAATAACTCTATTGGAAAATGAGGAATTCTTCTTCTACTTCTTGATAAGCAAAGTGCTACAATCATCTTGGACAAACTGCAATCTCCAGCTCAGAACAGACACACCCAACATGTGTGGAAGTGGCATGCGTGTGAGATCCACATTGTTCATCGCGTGGGCCTCAGAATGAATGTGTCCTAGCAAGCCGGCCCACTTATTAACACCTGCAAATTGAACATGGACCATTGGTTATCCATTCTTGTGCATGTCTACCTGACGTGTGCACCTGTCTGATTTTGAGCCAAAGTAAACATTTGGGGCTCATCTGATGAACAGCACAAATCTGTTACATCATTGCTTCTCTGGCTCATGTAAGACACTAGTGTTTGGCGCTTGTAAATGCCTAAATGCAAGAAGCAGTCCCTGATCGTCCTCACCAAGGAATGAAATGTAGTTACTCACTTGAGAAGGACACAGCGCGGAACAACTGCATGATATCCAGGAGTTTCATCTGATTCAGTGCACCATGAATATGACCTGGCCAAAAACCAGGCTGGTCCACTCATCATGCAGGCCACATGGAGATACTGAGTACAAGCGGTCAATTTCTTTAATCATCCATTTCTTTGTACATGTATGGCCCATTACGAGTCAGATTACTGAACCAAGAAGTCTGCGGATGAGCGGCTTGGATGTCACCCATGTTTGAGGCAAAGGCCAAAGAAGTATACTGCTCTTGTTCACAAGCATTCCTCATCCAGAAGAACAGTTGTATAATAAAGAAAAAAATGTTGGTAGAGTTGTCCAAGAACCACATAATTGATTTATGGAAGTTCTCTAAATTTAAGAAATTAAGAAGCTTTTTTTTTTTTTTTACACACACACTCACACCCCACACACACCCACGCAATCACACCACAATGGGTACTCAAACCCATGACCTCGTGTTGAATCTCTAAGGCATGAGTAAGGACCCAAGAAATTAGGAAGCTTAAAACGACAAAAGTTGGTCCAATATTTACAGTTTCGTATCATGCAGGGTACCTATTGTCCAAACAAAATTTAGGAACTTGGGAACTCATGTTTCACTGCATCTAAGACAAGAACTTCAAACATATATTTATGTAAGGGTTTTGCTTACGTCCCCACCTTCATGGGGATGTTAGCAACAACCCCAAACCTTTTAAATGGCACACAGTGACCTATTGTCAATCTAACCACCCTTCATTCATTCATACAAATAGGAGCAAGCCACGGTGCAAGACTCACGGCAATCGGATGATCCTAACCCTTTGAATGGGGCCAACTTGTTACAACCATCTATTGTTTATGTTAGACAGGCTCACATGCCTTGTATACCTTGTATAGTTCGTTTCCATAGGTAGAGGATTCTGATTTTATTATTTTCCTTGTATAGATGACTGTAATCTTTATATATTCAACCCATTTGGGTTGTCTCAAATATGAAAAATATTTCAGCTCCTCTCTGTTTTTGCATTGTTTACATGGTATCAGAGCTTCACTGATCCAAAACTGGCACCACCTGTTAGATCAAACCATCCCTGCGTCCAGCCCCCATCCCTGCTGCATCCGGCCACCATCCCTACTCGTCCGGCCGCCCCTACTGCATCGTCCGACCATCATTGCGTCGTCCGACTACCTCTACAGCGTCGTCCAACTGCACCTGCTCATCTAACCACCCCTACAGCGTCACCCCTACTCGTCCGACCACCCCTATTGCACGCCCGTTTGCTCTCCGATCTGTTGTTGTTGCCGAACTTCGTTTAAGATCCAACAACCCCTGTTGCTGTTCCAGATGTAGATTTTTCAGATCTAGCGACCCCTGTTGCTGTTGCTATTACGCTAGATCCAGCAACTGCAATCCCTTGGGTATCTCCTGCTACAAGGTACATCTAAAACCTTCTTCTGCTGCGACTCTTTGCGTGTTTCACATTACTTCAGATCAACGGACAAGGACTCATCACGTACAAAGGCCCCACGTTGTTGTTTTGATGGTACCAACTATTCTCTATGGGCCATCCATTTTCAGAACTTCCTCAGGGTCGTAGTTTGTGGGGACTAATTGATGGATCTGTTACTATCCCCACTTCTACAGATGCCGACAAATTAGCTGATTGGGAAATGAACAATGGATGGATTATTACCTGGATTCTCGATTCGGTCGATCGGTCCATTGTTGTTGGCCTCACACCTCATTGCACTGCTAAGGCAATGTGGGAGCATCTCCAGATAATTTATCAACAGAGTAATACAGCCCGTTATACCGCCTGGAACAGGATCTCGTTAACCTTACTCAGGGTGACGACAGTCTTCAATCATTTTATTCCAAAATTGCCACAATTTGGACAGAGATGGCTATGATGGATCCAACATTTCCTCATGACTTTAAGTTATTCCAAACTATGCGCGAGAGTGCACAAGTTCGACAGTTTCTTATGAAGCTGCGTCCGAAATTTGAGCATTGTCAGGCTGCTGTCTTGAACTGTAGCCCTACTCCATTGAATTTGGTTATTAATGATTTATTGGCCGAGGAACAACGACTGAAAGTTCTCTCTCTTCATTCCTCAACTCCGGGATCATCTGATATAGTGCTTGCTGTGTCCACCACTACACCAACACGTGGTTCCACTCCTTTGACTTGTCGCAGCTGTCACAAGGTGGGTCATGTTGTCACTCACTGCAAAGAATGGTGCGCTTATTGTCGACAGACTGGTCATGGTATTCAGCACTGCCGTACACGTGCCTATGCATCTTCTTCCGGCCGTGGTCGTGCTCTTTCTGCTACTGCTACCACTATTTCTTCCGAGTCATCTGTTAGTGATACTACATCTACCGTTTCTGTTGAAGGTCTTTCATTTCCTTTGACTCCTATGATGCTCTAGCAAATCGTTCAAGCCCTTTCTGCAGCCGGTATGTCAGGTATATCCCCATCTTCTACATGATTATTCGATTCCGGAGCTTCCAATCATATGACTGGTACTGTATCCCTATCTTCGTGACATTCGTCCCTACACCGGAAATCAGGATATTTCTACTACGGATGGCACTAGACTACCCATTCAGTCCGTTGGATCATTGACTCTCTCCTTCTGCCTATCGTCAGTTCACCCTTCGTGATATGTTTCATGTCCCTAACCTCTCTTCCAATTTAATTTCAGTTGGTCAACTCACATCCAATAACCGCTTAGTCATATTTCTTCCCAACTGTTGTTTTATGCAGGATCTGGAAACGGGGAAGGTACTTGGGATGGGTAGGCGGCATGGTCGTCTATACGTGCTAGACTTTGATCCATCTGTCACTTCGGCTCATTGTTTCTTTTCTACATCTTCATCAGATATTTGTTCGGCAAATAAATTGTGGAAACTGTGACACTTTCGCCTAGGTCATCCACATTCCAATCGGTTAATTCAGTTATTTTCTTATGGCATGTTAGGGAACGTTTGTCTTAATAAAAAAGATTTGGATTATTCTTGTTCTTCTTGTTGTCTTTCAAAAAGTAAGTATATTCATTTTCCTCCAAGTACTACAAAATCATTTTCTATGTTTGAACTAGTGCATACGGATGTCTGGGTTCCTTCACCAATTATGTCTCTCTCTGGGTTACGATACTATGTTATATTTATTGATGATTTCACATGTTACACCTGGATTTACTTTCTGCACTCGAAGTCACAGGTTTTTGAAAAATTCAAGATATTTCACTCTATGGTGGAGACTCAATTTTGGGTTTCAGTTCAAACTCTCTGCTTTGACTCAGGAGGGGAATATCTCTCAACAGATTTTCGTACATTTCTTTAGGGTCATGGGATTATTCATCAGACCACCTATTCTGATACTCCACAACAGAACGGGGTGGCTGAACGAAAAAATCGTCATATTGTTGAAACTGTTAACACCCTGATGACAACTATGAGTGTTTCTCGTTCTTTCTGGGCGGAAGCAATGTTACATTCAGTCTACTTGATTAACCGGATGCCAACCAATGTTTTGAACAGTAAATCTCCATACCTTATTCTCACCGGCTTACCTCCTGCATATTTCACATTTTGTGTTTTTAGTTGTGTCTGTTATGTTCGCCTGGCTTCACGTGAGTGTAACAAACTATCTCCAAAATCGATCAAATGTATGTACTTGGGATTTAAAGAAACTCAGAAGGGTTTTCAATGTTATGATCTAGTTTCTCGTCGTGTTCGGGTTTCACGACATGTTGTTTTTCTTGAACATATTGCCTTTCATTCATCTCTTCTTCCTCCGCACGCCCCAAAATCTCCTTGTCTAACCACCTTTCCTGATATTCCTTTTGCCTCAAGTACTCTCCTTCGTCCGTTGCAGGTTTACTCGCGTCGACCACGTACAGATCCACCACCTATTACTCAACCCGAACCTACTGTACCTGTTGCAGATCCTGAACTACCTCGATACATCATTCCGCTCGTGTACATTGAGCGCCTGATCGCTTGATATATTTTATGTCTGCCATGAATGCGACTCTGGATACTGTCTCTATTCCTACTTTATATACTTAGGCAGCCACTTATGATTGTTAGAAGAAAGCTATGGCAGAAGAACTTGCGGCATTGGATGATAATCATACGTGGGACATTGTCACTCGACCCACTAACCAACAACTAATTGGTAGTAAATGGATTTATTCTGTCAAGCTCAAGTCTGATGGATCATTGGATCGATACAAGGCTCGGCTTGTCGCTCAGGGATACAAACAAGAATACGGAATTGATTATGATGAGACATTCGCTCCCGTGGCCAAGATGAAAACTGTTCGTACTCTTCCGGCAATATCTTCCGTTCGCTCTTGGCCACTTGCTCAGATGGATGTGAAAAATGCTTTTCTTCATGTAGACCTCCAAGAAACAGTATATTTGAAACCTCCTCCTAGCTCTGTAATCCCTGACAATAAGGTATGTCGCCTAAAGAAAGCCCTGTATGGCCTCAAACAGGCACCTCGGGCATGGTTTCAACGCTTTCACGATATTGTTACAGGTATTGGCTTTACTCAAAGTAGTCATGACCCATCCTCATTTTTGCGCACCACTGCTCGCGGAATTGTCATTGTTCTCGTCTATGTTGATGACCTACTTCTGACTGGTAGCGATGCTTCTGGCATCTCAGCTTTAAAGGAAGTTCTGCAATCATCCTTCAAGATGAAAGACCTCGGCCATCTAACATACTTTCTTGGGCTTGAAATTTCACGTTCTAAACGTGGGATCCTAGTCAGCTAGCGTAAACATACCAAGGATCTTCTCGCCTTGGCATCATTGATGGATCAGAAGACAGTTCAGACTCCCTTAGAACTTAACGTTCAATATGGCCGTGACGATGGTGATCTCCTTGTGCAGCTCGACTTATACCGCCGTTTGGTTGAGAATCTAGTTTACTTAACTATGACTTGCCCTGATATTGCATACGCTGTCCAAGTCGTCAGTCAGTTTGTTTCTGCTCCTCGGACCCTTCATATGACTGCGGTGTTGCACATCCTACGATACCTACGTGGAACTCTAGATCGATCACTGTTCTTCTCCTCCACGACGACTCTGAACCTTCGTGCTTATTCGGATGCTGATTGGGCCGGTTGCGCTCTCACACGAAGATCTACCACTGGCTACTATGTTTTTCTCGGCACTTCTCTCATCTCTTAGAAGTGTAAGAAGCAGACCACTGTTTCCAAATCGAGCACAGAAGCCGAGTATCGGGCGATGTCCGCTGCGTGTAGTGAGCTTGTCAGGTTACGTAGACTTCTTTCCGACTTGGGCATTCCTCTGCAAAATCCTACTCCACTCCATGTCGATAATCTAAATGCCATTCAGATTGCCTCTAACCCGATTTTTCATGAACGGACGAAGTATATTGAAGTTGACTGTCACTTTATCCGCGAGAAATTTCAGTCTGGGCTCATTTCTCTTCCACATGTTGCATCCCATGATCAGATTGCCAACATTCTCACCAAGTCCCTCACTTCTGCACGTCACTCATTTCTAGTTGGCAAACTATTACTTGTCGATGACTAGCATTAGTTTGAGGGGGGATGTCAGACAGGCTCACATGCCTTGTATACCTTGTATAGTTCGTTTCCATAGGTAGAGGATTCTGATTTTATTATTTTCCTTGTATAGATGACTGTAATCTCTATATATTCAACCCATTTGGGTTGTCTCAAATACAGAAAATCTTTCAGTTCCTCTCTGTTTTTTCACTGTTTACAGTTTATGGGCCATTAATCATATGGTTAAAATCATCAAATCAAAGTGTTACTTTAGAATCATAAGAAATAAAAAGTCAGATCTATCTGGTAGATGTTTCAAGATGATGACTGGACCTATTCTGTTTCCCCAGTCAACCTTGACTGTCCGTTTTCATGCTATCGATCAAAAGCTTAGGATCACCTGATTGGCATGATTTTTGCACCATGGCTAGCTCCTAGTTGTATGAATGAATGAACCGTTTAGATTGACAATAGATCACCCTATGTGCCAAGTAAAAGGCTTGAGGACGTTTTCAGAACCCTATTAAATGCTCTTCGTGATATTCTATTCTAAAGGAAGACAAATAGAGAGCCTTCATGTAGTCTCGGATGACATGATAGCTCTGTGGGAAATATGTGCAGGCGTTGAAAGTTTATTTCCAGTTTTCATATATTCATCCTCAGTTCACAAGGCCCATCCTCAATGGGAAGTTTCAAGTGTCATAAGTGTTGGTGATGCAGTCAGTCTTATGGGTTAACATCCTGATTGATTGCAATGTCAGATCCAGTTGTATTGGAAGGATCCACAATGAGTTTTAACAACAAGATCTCATATATCAAATAAATTATTTAACAAAATCAGCAATTAAATTGAATTTACGGCATCCAAAATCCAAATTCCACCACCTAGATCAAATTTCCAATAAATTGGCAGGATTTCAGCAAAGAAAACATATTTCCATCAATAAACACAATTTTCTGTTAGTACAAGTAGATGTCCAGCAATCCATATCAAATTAAACACGGGAGATTAACTTGTGTGATGGATAAGAGGGGAGAATCTCTTCAATTATGATGAATATGGCTCCAAAATGCCCAAAAATATCCAAATGTACCCCATGTTTTATCTTCTAGAAAGAAAAGTGGTGCAATTTTTCATAAAATTCTCTCCATAAGGTTGAATAACAGCCTTTTCTCTCTATCTAAACCTAAAGCAAGCTTATATCTCCACCTTAGATTACGATATCTCAGACACTAAACCTGAAACTAAAGATTTCTAAATGGAGCAATAAATCATCATATCATCATATAAGCCCTGTCCCTACTAATGGGGGTTAGTGACATGATTCATTTTCCGCCATTCCACTCTAGTTTGGAATGTCATATTGCCTGGATTCATGATGAAGTTAAGGCAAAAGTTTGACGCTGGCTGCGACCTAACGCAGCCCCCCTTTATCCAGGCTTGGGACTGCAATAAGAGTGCAAAACTCCCACAGGTGCTTTGTAATAGACTATTACATAGGTTGATCACAATCAAGCACTATCTATTATTAGTATATTACATAGGTTGAATACAAATCAATGAGTTAAAATGGAGTAATAATGCATCCCTAAATAACCAACTGACAGCTCTCTAAAATCCTCATAGATTTCAACAACTTTTAGAGGCTTAAACTCAAATGGAAAAGTCTAAATATCTGCTGCAAGAAGCCTTTTTTTTCTAACAGGCTTGCTGACATTAACATGGCATCAGAAAATTGCTTAGCTTGCTAAACTAACATGTTTATGGGTTTCCTGCAACTATTTTCAATGCTCAAATTTGAACCATACATGGTACAATCCTAGAACTCTTGCTGGTGCTGTTTTTAGGACTGTTTGGGTCTTTTCTGAATCTCGGTTTGTTCAGGATTGCCACTTCCACCTGCATCTACTATATGTGGATCTCATGTTCTTAATTGCATCAATCTTCCTCAGTTGGATAGAATTCAACCTCGAATTTGGGACTTCGCTGCATACATCTTTTTCATGCATAGGCTTTAGAAGAACACCTGCTATTCTTTTCGTACATGAATGATCACATATTGCTTCTTCCATGGAGTAGCACATGTCATGTAGCAATCAGGAATACCCCTAAGTAGGAGACAATGTAAGGTGAGGTTTCCCAAGGATCTCTAGAGTTGTTGCTTGCTTGGTTTATCATTCCAATCTCTCTATAGTCTATAGGATGGCTCAAGTCAGAAAGATTCGTGCCCGGTGCTTTAGCCAAGTGGGGGAGGATGTTGAGTCAAACCTGACTTTTAGAAGAAATTTTAGGGACAAGGAGATTCCTCCTTCAGAAAGCTTATTGTATCCTCCTATTTTTATTGTGTGACCTAGAAAGCCAATAATGATTGCTATGATCATGTACATAAATGACCAAACTGATGGGGACACCACGCGCACTCACGCCCCCCCCCCCCCCCCAATGCACGTACGCCAGAAGGAGGGCCCCACCGTCAATCTAGATCGATAACGACGTCCAAGGAGGGCCTCCTACCTAGAAGACGAAGTTTTGTTTCAAAAGAGTGGGCCCTTTAGTCAAGAAAAGCCCATCCTGAGATCTCATGATCGTGGCCCACTAGTCAGATTGATTTCATATTTTAGGTTTTGCTTATTAATGTTATTTAGAACATCATGGACGCTTTAGATTTCTTTGATTAGTTTTTATTTTGGTTTACTTCATCGCTAAGTAATAGGTTGCGCACATGGCGCGAGTTTTGGGGTATAGGGTTTTCTTATAAATAGGCACCCCTTGTAGCTTTTTTTTAATTGATTGAAGATTAATAAAAATTCTGTGCTTTCCTACTCTCTGAGTTGTGAAGCCTAATTGGGTGCGAAGCCCTCCCTTCATCGAAGGGTTAACTACTGTGGTACGAAGCCACATCTATCCCAATTCACCCTCATCCATCGCCATCTCTACTACCCATATTCTACTATCCCTTCTTCTCATCACACCCCATCATCTACACTTCGAATCAATTATCTATTGCAGCAATTCTCATTCCCACAACAGAATTTCAGAATCTGGCCCTACAGGAGGGCTGAAACTTCGGCGGAACACCACGCACAAACCGTATATCGGATCGAGTTGAGATTTGGGGGTTTTGGAGTCTATCCCTGGCCGACCAGGGCCAAGGTGGCCTTTTTCTAAATAGTAGGCTCCACACACGTGCGGCCGAGCTCACACGCATGTGCGTCTGGGCCATTGTTGTTGTCCACACGTGCGGTACTTCTCTGGTTCGTTTCTCTCCTCTCTTTCACTCCTCTTTCACCCAAAATCCCTAAACCTAACTCTAAATTACTCGAATCTCCAATTTTATGCCCATTTTCTTACCCTAGGGTTCCTTGATTTGAAATTGGTGAATCCCTTAGATTAGGGACTGATTACTATGCATGTGTGGATGATTATTTCTTATCTTTGAGTATCGTTTGGTTCATAATTTTTATTGATCCAGCCCTATCATGTGTAGGCCTGGACCCGCATAGATTCCCCTTAATTGAATGTTTGGACTTTCATGTGGGATATGGAATTTGTGTAATTGTTTTTGAACTAACGTGATCTTAAGCCTGAAATCTCGCATATCATATTTAATTTTCATGTCCTGCATCAAATTGGTATCAGAGCAGGAGGTCTCGTGTTCGAGACTCCTCACTGGGGGTGATTAATGCAGAGGCATTTTCACTCTGGGCTCGAGTAGGGTCACTTGTGGGATGCAAGGGCACACTTGGGGTGGGTGCGGCCCATGGAGGAGATTTCGTGTTCGAGACTCCTTACCATGGGTGATTAATGGGCATTTCACACCAGGCTTGAGTGGGGTAGCCCATGGGATGCGGGGACACACTCGGGGTGGGCAGCCCATGTGATTTGGGGCCCACGAAGGGAGTTCGACCGAGGTCCTAACCCATGTGATGTGGGGCCTGGGCTATGAGATAAAGGGATTAATTCGTCATACTCTAATAGTTCGAGCTTTTAGAGCAAGTGGTTAATTGTCCTGCATCAAATTTGGTACAGAGCCTAGGGTTCTTGTAGGGGAATTCATTACATGTTTAGGGTTTAGTTGTTTATGTCCATTACGCATCAATTCTCATCATATATGGATGTTTAGAGGTCCATAAACCCTAACATAAGCTGCTGAAATTTTCTGTTTCCCCTTCTTTGAATTATTTTAGAAATTAACTAAGTTTTCTATTTCTAGGTTTAGAAACTTTCCTTTTCTGTTTTTTAGAAACTTTCTTAATCTGTTTTTAGAAACTAATTTCCTTTCCTTTTTCTTTTTTAGAAACTAGTTTACTTTCCTTTTTCTTTTTTAGAAACTAACTTACTTTCTATTTTTAGAAACTTTCCTTTTTCTTTTTCTTTAGAAACTAGGTTGCTTTTTTTAAGAAACTTTTTAATTTGTTTTTTTTTTTTTAGAAACTTTCCTAATTTGTTTTTTTTAGAAACTTTCCTAATTTGTTTTTTATAGAAACTTTCCTAATTTGTTTTTCTTAGAAACTTTCTTTTTTCGTTTTTAGAAACTACGTTGTTTTTTTTTAGAAACTTTCCTATTTCATTTTTAGAAACTAGGTTGTTTCTTAAAAAAAAAAAAAAAAAAATTCTTATATTTTGACAACTATATTGCTGAATTTTGGTTGGCACCCTAAACTAAACATGGAACAATTGCAAAAGTCACTAAACAAGCTGTATCAAAAGTTGGAGTTTATGATTAAGCGCTTGGAAATGGACCAATACTTAGAACAACTTGACGTGCGCATTACCCAACTAAAGACCATCACCAAGACAAACCCCACCATTAGGGTGGATGTCCCATCTCAGGTAAATAGTCTGGTGGATAAACCAATGAATGGAGTTGGTGAAGGAATCAATTATGGGTGTGCACCCATGCACCTACCCCATGAGAGACATCAAGACCATTATTTTGAGAGGTACGACATGTGCGGCCTTGTGGCTGGAGAGAGTGCACCAAACGCTAGTGTAGAGTTACCCACTGAGGCCATTCCGATAATGGATGAGTTACGTGATGTCTTTTCTGATGATCTACTGGATGAGTCTCCCCCTAGGAGGGATATAGAGCACACCAGAACATGGGTCACCGTAATTCCTACAACCGAGTTTGCGTTTAATAGTTCTGTCGATAGGTCCACATGTCTCAGTCCTTATGAAGTCGTTACTATTTATAAACCTGAGAAACCTATTGATCTTATCTCTATGTCACTGTCCCATAGGGTGTCAGAGCCTACAGAGTCTTTCGCGCATCACATTCATTCATGGCATCAAGAAATCAAGCAGAAGATCACTACTAGTAATGAACATTACAAATTTTCTACAAACCAACATAAACATTTCAAAGAATTCAATATTGGGGACTCTGTGATAGTTCGCATCTGGCCCGAACGGTACCCTCCGGGGGCCGTTCGTAAGTTACACGCACATAGCGCTGGACCCTTCAAAATTATAAAACAAAATAATCTCAATGCGTATGAGGTAGATCTTCCACCTTCTATGGGAATTAGTTTCACATTTAACGTGGAGGATCTAGTTACTTTTCAAGGGACCACTAATACTTTGTCCGGCCCTTCGTCTACCCGTCCTCATTCCCCATATTTATCCCTTGAACCATGGCCCCTTCCCGACCCATTTTCTCAGCCTCTACCTCTCATACCCACTCTTCCTGACCTTTCTTCCCAGCCTCTAGCTCCCATACCTACCCTTCCCGACCCATTTTCCCAGCCTTTACGTCTCATACCTACCCGTCCCGACCCATTTTCCAAGCCTCTACCTCCCGTACCTACCCGTCCCGACCCATTTTCCCAGCCTCTATGTCTCATACCTACCCTTCCCAACCCATTTTTCCAGCCTCTACCTCCGATACCTATCCTTCCCGACCCATTTTCTCAGCCTCTACCTCCCATACCTAACCTTCACACACCCAAAAAGGAAATAGAGGATATCCTGAACCATCAGATAGTTTCAACGTCGGATGGCGGGTTTCAAAAGTACCTGGTTAAATGGAAGTCACGCCAGCTTCAGACAGCACGTGGCTCACTGAGGAGGAGCTTCAGAGACTTGATCCTGATATCCTGGAGCGGTTCAGGAGTTTTATTTCGCCAGTGGCGAAATCTTCGCAGCCGGGGAGAATTGATAGGGACATCACACGCGCACTCACACCCCCCCCCCCCCACACACACACACACGTACGCCAGAAGGAGGGCCCCACCGTCGATCTGGATCGATAACGACGTCCAAGGATGGCCTCCTACGTAGAAGACGAAGTTTTGATTCAAAAAAGTGGGCCCATTAGTCAAGAAAAGTCCATCATGGGATCTCATGATCGTGGCCCACTAGTCAGATTTATTTCATATTTTAGGTTTTGCTTATTAATATTATTTAGAACATCATGGACGCTTTAAATTTCTTTGATTAGTTTTTATTTTGGTTTACTTCATCGCCAAGTAATAGGTTGCGCACATGGCGCGAGTTTTGGGGTATAGGATTTTCTTATAAATAAGCACCCCTTGTAGCTTTTTTTTAATTGATTGAAGATTAATAAAAATTCTGCATTTTCCTACTCTCTAAGTTGTGAAGCCTAATTGGGTGCGAAGCCCTCCCTTCATCAAAGGGTTAACTACCGTGCTGCAAAGCCACATCTATCCCAATTCACCCCCATCCATCGCCATCTCTACTACCCATCTTCTACCATCCCTTCTTCTCATCTCACCCCATCATCTACACTTCGAATCAATCATCTATTGCAGCAATTCTCCTCCCCACAGCAGAATTTCATAATCTGGCCCTACAGGAGGGCTGAAACTTCAGCGGAGCACCAAGCACAAACCGTACATCGGATCTAGTTGAGATTTGGGGGTTTTGGAGTCCATCCCTGGCTGACCAGGGTCAAGGTGGCCTTTTTCTGAATAGTGGGCTCCACGCACGTGCTGCCGAGATCACACGCATGTGCGTCTGGGCCATTGTTGTTGTCCACGCGTGCGGTACTTCTTTGGTTCGTCTCTCTCCTTTCTTTCACTCCGCTTTCACCCAAAATCCCTAAACCTAACCCTAAATTACTCGAATCTCCAATTTTATGCCATTTTTCTTACCCTAGGGTTCCTTAATTTGAAATTGGTGAATCCCTTGGATTAGGGACTGATTACTATGCATGTGTGGATGATTATTTCTTATCTTTGAGTATCGTTTGGTTCATAATTTTTATTGATCCAGCCCTATCATGTTTAGGCCTGGACCTGCATAGATTCCCCTTAATTGAATGTTTGGACTTTCATGTGGGATATGGAATTTGTGTAATTGTTTCTGAACTAACGTGATCTTAAGCCTGAAATCTCGCATATCATATTTAATTTTCAGGTCCTGCATCACAAACATGTTTGGTCTTACCATGGATGACATAACTAAATCTATGGGAAACCTCAAATATCTATTGATTAATCGGTTAAAGGGAGGTTTCATCCAATTTTCCTAGGGAAGGCGAGTTTGGAGAGAACAACTACAAGCTAAGGGAGAGTTGTGTTTCATAGATCTCAATACCCTAAATTCCATGACCACGATTGTGGGATTGGACAATCTATTAAAGGTTAATTGATCATCCTATACAAGGGAATCGCCAACTATTTGGGATGAAAGGTCTCCACCATTGGGAAAATCGTGCCATGGCCTTACCCCCATACAGAAGTGTGAGTGTTCATGGAATGCAGATTGTTGTGTTTAAAGCTAGTTGAGCACTTGCATTGGAGATCGCATCAAGTTTCTGGTTTGGTAGACCGATAATGCACAGATCGAATCATCTCAATCATGCACTAGCTTTTACTAATCCTTAAGGATGTATGTGGCGTACGAGGTCCTAGTGTTGTGTGCTTTTGTCTCACACTGGGAGGTTATATTAGTGGCTGACATATGGGTGTGGTTGGGTACATGAATCAAGCGTGTGGTCGTGGTACATATGTTCCAACAAGGGATCCATTGGTTACCTCAAGGAACTCGTTTGTAACTTAGATCTTAGTTATCCAGTCGCTCATCAAGTGGTTTTCTAGTTGGGCACAACACTTAAAAGGTTTTAAATGTTTAATGAAAGGTTTTTAACCGTTGATCTTTTGTTTAACCGTTAAAGGTGCTTTATCATGCTTGATGAACATCTAATGGTTGGGATCTTGTGATCCACCCCTCATACTGGCATGGATTTTGGAAAAGAGTGGATGCCACTAGACAATGGAGGAATTGGATCAAGTTGGATGCATGAATAAGGAAGGTACACAGACTTTTGATGGTGCAAGGCATACCAAGTCTGTAGGAGTCAAGTGCATCGTAACTAGTGTTCCCTCTAAAACCCTAACTCCTTATAAATAAATCATGTCCCAAGGGAGATGGAGAACAAGTGAGCCTTGGACATCCATACTTCCTCAGGGACATTTGGAAAAAGTGAGAAAGGAAAGAGAATTAATAAAGAGAAGAAGAGAGAGGAACACCTCCCCCTAGGGGCAACTCTTAAGTGCTCATGCGCAAGCCTACCCTAGGGGTCTAAGCAGCTCTCTGCTCTCATCTTTTTTGAGATATATCAGGGAGAGACTCCCTACGTTGGAAGACCAAAATCGGACTACTACAGCGATCACTTGGCACAAATCTAAGGTAAGATCCTGACCATTGCTTTGTGTAATTTTTGGAACTTGATATATATCTAGATAGTGTTCTTGGGGTTTCTAAAATCTGGAATTTTTGCATAAGTTCTACAGTTTTGTGTCTTTCAAAAAATCACTAACACCTTCGTGGTGTGTTCATCCCACAGGACTCCGGTTTTTAGAGAATGTTGGATTAGGTCATGGGAAGTTGCTTTTTTCATGTCCCTTTATGCCTTCCTTGTAGGAGTTATGGAGGCTTCCCAAACAACAAGGATATGAATGATCCCAGGTACTCACAGGTAGTTGGCTTTTTGTTTAGGAGTAGGCCTTGATATAGTGCTCACTATCAACCATCACTGGAACAAACAAATGATAATCCTCAATTATTGATTTATGTGCTTACAGGATGTGGAGTTGGTGGATCACCTCTATATGTTCATTTCCCTTTTGCTGCCATGGTGTTGCACAGCCTCTAATCTTTCTTTGGTGTTTTTTGGATGATACCCAGGCCCATTCTCCCTCTTGGAGGTTTGAAGGTTAAGGTTCCACAAGCCTAAAAGGCTTACTTTGTGGATCTTTCTTTGTCAAATGAGACAATCTCAAAACAGGGCAATTGGAAGTGGTTGATGAAGGTGAGTGAAGAGTAGAAAGATATTAGAGGATGGCCTAGCCTTGGTTGTTAAGTTAAAGCTTAATTTTGATGGAAACTCTTCGGGATTCTGCACCAATCAGGAGTGATGGCATCACTAGCGACAAGCATAGAAGGATCAAAAGGGTCTCGTAAGCCCATTTTGCTCTTACAGTTTCAGCGAGGATGAGGAGACTAGGGCTTTACAGACTGGGCTCAAAACTCGCATTTGAAATCTCTCGAGTTTGATTTTTTTTTTTTTCGGGGGGGGGGGGTGTTCTTTATCAAATGTCCTTTTATATCATTAAAAATTCCAAGAATAATGAAGCAGTTGATCAACTTTACAAGATCTCAAGGAGCAATTACTCCATTTCTTCAAATAATATAAAATTACTCGATTAGAAATTTAAGTTCCCCTGAATTATGTAGTGCCTCAAGAATCAAGACATAACAGTCAATGCAAGATTGAGAATTTTATTGATATCCAAGCAACTAAAAAAAATAAAATCAAAGGAGCCTAAAAGGCATCAATCAGAAGAATGATATGGATGAAACCATTAAAAAAAAAAAAAAAGCCATTACCGTAATTACACGATGAACAATTGGGATGTCCTTTCCCTGAAAGGAATTTAAATAGGAATATTAAGCATATATATAAAAAAATTAAAAATTAAAAATTTGCATTTGGTAGCAAAACTGAATAGCAACATGGATAAGAAATAGAAGATTAAACACTAGGCTTAAAAAACATGTGGCACATTTAGGGGGTGTTTGGATCTTAAGTTACTTAAGATAAGCTATTTATGCCTCAGGTAACTTATCTTGGTTTCTACTTATTAAACTGAAGTGATTAAGTAACTTTAAGTAAAAAAGTTACTTATAATTGATCTTAAACCAAACTTACTTATCTACTGCTGTAAGTAGAAAAAGTAACTTATTTGGTGGTATCCAAACAGGCCCTTAACATCTAACAAAAGATGCATCCCAGTCTCTAGGTGACATTCATGAACATCGGCATATTACTAAAATTCAAAATGCACCAACGACAAGTATCTTGAAAACACCAAGATGAGCATATTCTTCTATTAAAATTTTATTGGTCATCGTCGTCATAGCCTGGTTGCAGCTATTTAGATTTGGCACTATGAAAATTCAAACGTCATCATCAAAATAATTTATTCCCATTTTTAGAAAAGTTACATTTCCCCGCAAATGAATTAATAATTGAAAATCAATATGCATTTTGATAGAAAATCATTAACTATGAAATTGAGTTGTATACACTTGATACGATGAATAGCAACACTACATATTAAAAATTCACAGAAATTATAGCAACTAAACGTGGTTCTTGAGGACGTCTTGACTGACCGTATTCTGGCAGTTGCTCACATCCGTTACACCTAATTTTAGGTCAAATGGGTGACCTTAATTCCATTATTGTTTCACAAAAGTTTGATGGAAAAATTTATCTCCTTCGGTCCTATGCCATTGAGTTGTATCTTGGTGAGAAGAGACTTTGGGGCTTTGAGGATAGCACTTTTTCTCATCCTAATAGCGATTATCAAAAGTTTGTTGAGAAGATCTCGAGTGGAAAAGTTACAACCAACTCGTAATGTCGTGACTCCTAAATTCTATTGAACCAAAAATTGTTCGCAACCTTAAGTTTAGGTTCACCGACTAAGAAACATGAGACCACCTAGCAGGACTTTACTTAAGGAAATACAGCCAAAATCTTCCAACTGGAATCTGAGATTAGACGTTTGCAGCAAGGTAGTCTCTCAATCTATGAGTACTACAATAAGTTGGAAGTTTATCTGGGAAGAAATCATGCATTACTCTCCATCTTTTAATGCACCTGAAATTATGTTTGTGGGCAACGAAAAAGAAGCATCCATTACACCAAACAACAATGCATGTCTCAATTGTTGGCTGGATTGAGATCTAAGTTTGATGTAATTAAGCTTTATGTTCTCAAAAATACTTACTTGTGGCAGTCTAGACTTGGACATGCCCCATTTTCCATCATTCCTCTAAGTCAAACTATGAGCTCGATTCCTTTTGAAATGGTTAATACTGATTTGTGGAATCCAACACCTGTTGTCTCAGTTTATGGATATAAATATTCCCTTTAATTTATTGATGATTAATCCCACTTTACTTGGATCAATCTTTTAAAGTTAAGGAATGAGGTTTCATATGTATTCAAGATATTTCATCAAATGTTACTAACCCAATTTAATTCCTACACAAAATGTTTATGGTCCAATAATGTTGGAGAATACGTATCAACGGAACTATTGTCTTATTTCCAAGAAAATGGAATCAATCCCAATACTCTTGTTCTTATCTTGCTTTTTTAAAAAAATTTATAAAAAAAAAAAAAAAAAAAGGGATGGCTGAATAAGGGGGAAAAAGACATTCTTGAAGTTACTCGGTCCCTTCCTACTAGTATGCATATCCCAAAACAGTTTTGTCTGATGTCATGCTTACTGCTTATTACTTGATAAATAGATTAACTTCTCGGGCTATTTTTGAAAATTCTCCTTCTTCTTCTTCTTTTGTTTACCGCCTCGTACATTTGATTGTGCAGTGTTTGTCCATGATGTTTTTCCCAACTGAGATAAACTTAATAATAGGTCCATTAAGTGTATCTTTCTTAGGTATGTTGCAGGGAAAAAAAGGGGTTATACATGCTGCTGCCCTGCCAATGGAGTTAAGATTTTCATTTCTAAGGAAGTTACATCCTTTGAGATGACCTCCTTTTATTCTATTCTCCTGAGGTGGAGGAGGAGGTAGCCTTGTCTTTGCCACTTCCTAAGGTCATAAATGGCCTTCCTTTAGTGTCTGAGTCCAATTTCTCAAAAGGGAGAGAGTGCCCGCTAAGCATGTTACTAAGTAAAAAAACCTAGAGCAGATTCTGCTCAAGTTTAGAGGCCTCACTATTATGAGGAGGTTTATACTCGAAGGAACAAGAAGGGACAACCCACCTCTCCACATACTTTTCATTGAGAGTCCACTCAGAACACAAGTATTCCCTTGTCTTGCGTCGTCTCCTTTTCTCTGTCACAGAGAGTAATTTGCCTATTGCTCCTAGAAAAGGGAAGAGGACACCTAATATGCCTACTAAATTTGCTCATTGTTCTACCATCCCATGAATCAATTTGTCACCTATCATTCATTGTTTCCTCCATACAAGGCATTTGTATCTACCATCACCCCTCTTTGGGTACCGACTACTTTATCTAAAGCAATAACAAATCCAAAGTGGAGATGTGCTATAGAGGAAGACATGGAAGCTCTACACGGAAACGAGACATGGGAACCTATCAATATTCCTAACGGGAAACATGTAGTTGGATGCAAGTGGGTTTATATAGTAAAGTGCAAACCCGATAGGACCATTGAAAGATATAAAACTAAGCTAGTTGCCAAGGTCTATACTCAGATGCATGGCATCAACTATGACAAAATCTCCACCCAAATTGCCAAGATGAACACTAATAAGTTGGCCTATCCATCACCTAGATGTGATAATTGCCTTTTAAGTGGCATTTTACATGAAGTCTGTCTCCTCCACCAAGGTGTGTTTGTGAGGAGGGTAAAGGAAGGGTTTGTAAACTCAAGAAGGCTATTTATGACCAGAAGCAGTCCCCAAGAGTGTGGTTCGGTGTTTCTAAGAAGGAGAGAGAAGAGCACCATGATTCCACTGGTATATGTAGATGATATTGTCCTTGTAGGAAATGATGAAGAATCATTCATGCAATGAAGTCTTATTTGACTGCAGAGTCTAACATTAATGCCTTGGGTCCTTTAAAATACTTCCTCAAAATCAAGGTGGCTCATTCCAAGGAAGACATTTCTATTTACTAGAGAAAACAAATTTTGAACCAGAAAAGCTTGGTGCTTAACCGTCAAGAGTCCTATGGATATCAATCATCATCTTCGTGTGGATTAAGGAAGCCTTTTGAGTGATCCATGTTCTTATCAGGGGTTGGTAGGAAATTTGATATATTTAACAACTACACAGCGGTATCTCTCCTACACAGTCAGAGTGATCAGCCAGTTTATGCAATCTCCTACAGCACCCCATATGGAGGTCGTTCCTTCAATACCTCAAGGCTTCTCCTGGAAAAGGGAATCATTTTTCCAATTAGGTGATGTCTGTGCTTATTATGATGCCGACTAGGCAAGGTCTCCTAGTGATAGAAGATTAACTGCAGGATACTGCACATATGTGGGTGGTAACTTGGTTGCTTGGAAGAGCAAGAACCAAACTGTCATTGCTTGATAAAGTGTTGAAGCCGAATATCATGCCATGGCACATACACTTGTGAGTTATCTTGGTTGAAGAACTTGTTTATTGAACTTGATCTTTCTCGTCAGAAGTCTATGGAGATGTATTACCATAGTCAAGCAGCAATTCACATCTCTATAACTGTGAATGGACAAAGCAAATAGAAGTTTATTGTCCCTTTGTCAGTGAAAAAGTTGCATCCAAGGAGATAACGCTGTCATTCATGAATTCAAGGAGATAACACTGTCATTCATGAATTCTGGGTAGTAGACGACTGGTTTTTTTTTATATATTTTTTGAGAAATGACAATTTCTTTATTAGAAAGTAGCCCGGGGCTCAAATTTACTATATTGCTAGGATCGACCCATCATTTGGGACAAAATTCTTTAAACAAGAAATCCACCCAATTACTTTCAGATTTTGCCCTTCCAATTCACTTGTATCTTGGAAGAGATCATTGAAAAAACATTGTTAACAAGCTGAGCATGGTTGACATACATGCACCAGCTTAAGGGGGTGTGTTTGAAGTGTTGATTAGTTGTTTGAGTATATATTCTTCTTATAGTGGTTATATTATTATTGTAAATTCCTTACAGTGTTGCTTTTGGCCTATTATTGAGAAGTAATAGGATTACTTTCTTGTCTCCTGAAAATGAGGGTTTTTTTTATGAGAATGAGTAGAAAATTAAATTTTTTAATTTCAAGCACACCCTAGAAGGTTCTTTGTTGGAGGCAATAATGTGAATGTGTTTTTCCAGAAACTCATAGCATTTCTTTGAAATTGGAGGTAGCTTAACTCTCATCTTTCCTGAATTCATTCCATTTGGATTGAATATTCGAACTTTTGTAGATCTTACTTAAATCATATAACAGCACGGTCGCCAACCCTCTTTTTTTTCCCTTTTTCCTCCTCTTCTGATATGGCTTCCTTTCAATTTTTCATGGTAAGCAATATCCAAGTGTAATTTATTTTGCATTCATCTCTTTTGGAGTTTGGAAAGTTCTTTTTATAGATTTTAAGTTGTTGGAAAAACAGGCAAGTTTGATGTTTTCCACGAAACCCAAATCAAGGCTTGGGTTGGTCTTTTTTGGTTTTGTTTTCAGTTATCTTCTTTTTTTTAATTTCTTTCTCTTTTTTATTTCTTTTTTTTTTTTCAGTTATCTGTCACTAACTGAAGAACACATACACACCCTGAACTTATGACAGGAAAATGCCAAGTATGAATTGTACAATTCAAGCACTTTCATCTAAGAACGATGCCTCAATTTTTAATGTTCAAATTCAACCTACCTTTTCACTTCAAAACTTTGCATTGGAAAATAAATAAATAGACATGATTGCTGCCTTTTGGAGACCTCCATCTTTCACTTCTCTTATGGGCAATAATATAATACAAAAATAGCAGGAAATTGAAGAATATATACCTCGACATGAAATACAACAATTTCCCCAGTGCGGATGGGTGCTTCATTCATGTGTAGGAACAGTATATCGCCCTACAAGAACGACGAGTATAAACAAGCTGAAATGAGACAGAGAAATTTTTAAAAGAAATGAAAACCAATAAAGAACCAATAGTAGAGAGTCAGATGAATGTCGAAGATCCCTAGTTTTTGTAAAAGTCAACTTGATCATACTTAAATTCATCAATAAGCACAGACCAAATTCAGTCCCATTTTTTGTTCATGACTTTCTTGATAAACAGGTTTTTTTTTAAAGGCATATCAACCCTCTAACCAAACTCACAAAAACTTCATTTCCCAAATCCCATCATACTGTTAAAAATGCCCCTTCTGCATTTTAACTTCCGAGCAATGTCCAATACAGGATGCATCTCTTGAACATCTTCATATCTGCGTAGTAGAAGTAATGGTATCCGTTGCTTAAGCAGAGAAGTAACGAAGTGCAGAAATGCTTCTTGTCTGCTCTTAAGAAAACTCTTTTCGACGTGAACGCATCATCCCTATATCACAAGGATCCTCTATTTCAGAGGGATAACGATGTAAACCTTTGTAATCACCCAATTATGTAAAAACATGCTCATGCATACAGTAAAAAAAATCGAGCAATAGTTGCAAAATGATGAAAGGTAGCAGCAAATTTAATGCCAATGCCTTCTTCCTTCATTCATTTTATAAGCGGTAGCTTCCGCGCCAGAAAAAAAGGCCTCCTAAAGTTTTGGTGTGGAAGAGGGGAAGCATCTATTTTAAAATGTTAGTAAGTATAAACAACAAGGAAGTTGGGGCGCTAAAGAGTGATTCGAACTGGGAGCATCACCCAAGTGGAAGGTTTGTGCAACTAAGTGTCAAAGCACAAAATGCAGCGTACTCATCCAAATATGGATTAGAAACATGTTTGCATACACATGTAAATACATGTATGTGCAGTTGCATATCATGAAAGTACATCAATAGCATTGTAACTAATATGGAAGTGTAAGGATGGTAAAGTAAGAAAAGGCAACATGAAAGAAGTATTGACATCATGGATTTCGGTTTGTAAATGAAAAGTGACTCGATCCTAACCTAGGAAACACAATTTCACAATTGAACCATGAGAAGGAGATTCATGAGAAGCAGACTGAAGAGCATCTTCATGGCACAAATACCAACATGAGCCACATCACATGTGCAAGAGATCTGAAATTTCACCAGATGGGACCCACTCTGATACCAATACAACATAGATACCAACGTGAGCCACAAGTGCAAGAGATCCGAACCATCACCAGGTGGGGCCCACTCTGACAATGCCCTGGCCCAAAAGTAGGCCCATGATCCATCCACTCATCCAGTGGGCTACAAGTCATATAAGACTACGATTGTCATTTTTCAAACACTTTGATTTCCCTCATACATGTAGATCCCACCAGATGATGGGACAAGCACAGCTTATGGGCCAGGGCATGTAGTAAGCCCCACCTAATGAATGATCAAATCTAACACAAAAGTTCCATGTTAGCATATGTGACTCAAAGATCCCCCTTCATGCATTTTCCCTTTGCATTTCACAATTGGAAAGATGTTAACATAACTCCATACAGTGCAGCAATCAAATCATACAGCAGCTTTCATGTGAAAGAAGAACAGAATGCTATTCACAGCTTAACCATTTTGAGATTGAGACCTTTTAAACTGACTAGAGGGGAGGAAATGTTATATGAAAGGAACTCACCCTTTTAAAGCCCGGTTCCATACTTTCAGAAAGTACAACTACAATAGGCGATTCACTTCCACTTATACATATCAATAGCTTCCATATCATCAATGCAGATGAAACAATCATTCCTAAAACATGAGTACATGACCAACAGAAAGAGGGGGAAAAAAAGGGTGTCAAAGCGTCAATTAAATACAATTCATTAAAGAAGCATAACTAGACTATCCATTTAAAAAATGATGATAATAATAAGAAGAAGAAGAAGAGAAAAGGATCAGTCTATTGAGAGACAGACAAAAAAAAAGCCCCAAAAACCAAAGGTTGCAGAGGTTGGTCTAGAGCAAAAACACAGAACCGAAAACAATATTTCAACTGAAAAGCAATTGCTTGACTCATAACTGGATGTATCTAATATCAAAAATGTAATGAGCCATGCAGCCATGTCTATTCTTCACCCTGATAAGATCTGAACATTCATTTTGGCATTTTACTACCAAGAGGAATCCAATACATCTCACTGCATCGTTGATGTGGTGAACCACCCGACAATATTTGGGGCACACCTTGATTGATCAGGCCACTCCGCCCCGTGGCTCTGGTGCAAATAAATATCTAATTGGACAATGCCTACTGCCTGAGCACATCCTGCACATGGATGGCCCGAAAAATATACATAGGCAACAGTCGACATCCAAATAATCATTGATCAAACGATTAGATTGTCCGATGAGGACAATTTTTAAGACATTCCAATCTGCGGTGGGGCCAGCAAGTGGATCTCGGATGGGCACCAAATGATATTTTGATGAGATGAAGACGCTCTAGAACATCTCTCTTTATTTTATATTTCCAATTCTCACAGGAATTGTTATTAACATCAAAAGAAGGCATTCACTACATTTAATTTTCACTAGCAATTCTTGCAGATATGAATCATTTTGTGGGGAAAAAAAAAAAGGAAAAAAAATTAATTCTAAATTTTCAATAGCCATTTTTCTATCCTCTTTGGCTGTGTGAAGAGCATGGGGCCCATGATTTAGAGATCCATGCGGTTGATCTCGTGGAACCCGCCTGGATTGGTGGAAGCCCCGAAAGTCCCCAATTTGGAAGAGCATAGCCTTTCGATCTTTTAGTTAAATTACGACTATTGCTGTATTTTGCCTACAGGTCACCAAATGAGAACTGAATGCATACAGCCATTTTTCTCTTGCCAACATGCAACATGTAGAATACCCTTACTGTACAAAAGGCGGGCCACAGCATGATGATCACCTGGTATGAAGATCAGGCCGGACCATGTAAGAATTCTATAAGGTGGGCCTTATTGATCAACGATCTGGATTATCCTAAGTGTTGGATAGTGTGATCGGGTGTACCAGTGGACCCCACTGAGTTGTGATGCATCTAAAATTGTGTAAGGGGTGGTGTACTGCAGCTGTGATACATACACAGTGTTTTAGTGGGATTGGGATTACCAAATTTGTGTGGAGCCTAAGGGAGAAAGTTTTGATGGGTTCCAAACTCCTCAACCCTCTGCAACTATAAAACAGGGCTAGGTCCCCAATCCAACACATAGAATTCCCATCAGAGCTCATCTGATCACCATATTCGATGCACAACACGGTCCTTTTGCAATTCCTACAGACCACATATAGAGAGGGACACCACGTCAATTTCAATGGACAGCCAATGGTAAGACTTAGTGTAGTGGTGTGGCCCACTGAATCAGTGGATCAGCCCGATTTCCATAGCAGGCAATCATCATGGTGCTTCCCACGTCTTGCCGATAGAATAATCTGGATGTGACTTGCCTGTGACCCGGGGTCACTAGAATCCCTTGCACCACAAGCTCCATCAGCCCACCATGGTGTTCATGTTACATCCACACGCCCATCCGTTTCGCCAGCTCATTCTAAGACATGAGCTCGAGTGTGAGGGAGATCCAAAACTCAAGTAAGCCACACCACAGGAACCAGCGGGGATGGAAAACGCCTGCTATTGAAACCATCTTGGGGCCCACCGTAGTGGTTATATGCCATCCAGCCCGTTCATGAGAAGGTTCCCACTTGGATGAAGGGAAAACACAAATATCAGACTGATCCAAGACTTCCTTGGCCCCAATAAGGTTTCAATGGTGTGCGTTCAACTCCAACTGTTTTTTTTTTCGGGGTATGGCCCCCTTGAGATTCGGATCTCCCTCATGTTCAGGCTCATGTCTCAAATGAGCTGGCGAAACGGATGGACAGAGTCGACATGAACATCACATTGGGCCCCACAGAACTTGGGGTTGCAGTTGATCCCAATGACCCAGGATTACAGGCAAGTCGCGTCCGGAGATTCTGCATATCTTCTTACATTGGTGGGGAAAAAATGGTTGCATTGTAACTAATGATACAGCCGCTGTGCTGATCGTTTCTCATTCTAGAAAAAATCAATATTGAGAGAGAGAGAGTTGGTACCAAGATTGATGAATTGATTTGTGAAGCGTCTGAAGGATTCCATGATTTCTCACGACGCTTCCTTTTTCTTCTATGTTATGTTGTCTTCTCTGACATGAGAAGAGGAGGTTTTGGGTTTATGATGCGAAAATGGTTGGAGTTTTAAATGTTCCAAGTGGAAGAGAAGAGGGTAGGTGATTTCGTGAGGAAGAAGGAAGTTGTGGAGATACATCGGACTCGGCATCACTCGTTGATTATTCTTCCGGTCTCGTCCTGGGATTACCGAAGACTTTGACATGCGAGCTTGGAAGGGGAAGTAAATTGCCCTGATCAGCGGTCGATTGGCACTGGGTAGATGGAATTCATGTGAATAGACTGGCATCTACAAATTGTCACGCCCACAATGGAAGTTTACGTGAAATCCACCTCGCTCGCTCAGTCTATTTTAACCGTGGGCCCAAAAAAAAAGCCTAATCCAAGATTTAGGTGGATCATGCAGTTGGAAACCATATACGACGGCCGTCTCATTCCCAACTATTTCCCTTCATATGGCCCATGTAAATCATGGACTAAGCTGATTTTTGGGCCTAGAATGGGTGACGCATGCCGGGTGGATTTCAACTCTATTCCATTCAGCTTGATGTCCACATCTACCTGCCGTGGCTGCGTGGCCCATGGAAAAAGCGACACATGCTTGCATCAAATGCGGCTTTTAATGTGGAAACAGCTATATAATTATTTCATATAATCAGTCACACGTAATATGCTAGTGTGGCGGCACATTTTCACTGTGCCACCTGAGGTTGGAAGGGCCCCTTAAACCCTGACATAGCCCAGTGAGAAAGTGTCACATGTGGATGTCATATGTAGGGCTTTCAATGAAAATACAAAAATTATTGGCACAATCCAAATGTATATTTTTAATATTGGCACAGGCAATTAGTCAATCATCAATGTATGCTAAGTCATACAATTCATTTTCATTTTTTGCCCAATTAAAACATTCATCTTTTAAATATACTATACCCATTAATCTTTAATGTTGGCTTAACCTAATCATTGATCTTGAACTACAATTCATTAAAATTATTCATTTAAAATTCCCAACCCAATGGAACCATTGATCTTTGATATTAGTTTGATTGGGCTATTTGATTTTGAGCAAATCGGACCATTGATCTATAACATCACTTGAATCAAATTGTAGAACAACATACTTGTTACAGTAGTATGGCACTGTAGCGGTATTGTAGTAGACATAATGTAACGCCCTGAAATTCGGGGGTCGAGCATAACTCAGCTCCCGAATTCCAAAACATCACTTATGCAACATATTTACTAATGGATGTATGTTGTCTGTATTAATGCATAAAACATGGAATAGATTAAGCCAAAACACAGATATAATTCAGGGATAAGTGAATAAAGCAAGCGGAAGACTTATAGAAATGTATGTGTATGAGTGTAAATCCCTGAACTACATATACAAACCAGGTCGTATGAAAGTGTTACTTAACAAAATTATAAGTATCAAATTACATCATTTAAATTCTCAAAAATAATCCCAGCATCCCGCGCATCAGAACAAGCTCGCTAGAACCCGTCTGAAAACTGAATATAAGAGAAAGCAGCCTCATCATCATCCATCTCCCGCTCTGCCTCAGAAGTCGCATCAACATCTGCAACATCAGAACCTAAGACAGAGTCGGTGGGTGTTTAACACCGCCCCAGAACGTGGGAGTGAGTGATCAACTCAGTGGAACAATAAGGCACTGGTTAACATGTTATCAGTTCAATCAAGCAGTAATGATAAAGCAGAACATTTAAATAAATCCTAAGTACTCTTGTTAATGCAAGGATGTATGCAAAATGATGCGTGCCCTCACGCGTACACCCTCAGCATCTTCATCTTACGTTACGCATGACATCACCTCAAAGTGCGCCACATCTACAAAGCACATGCAAATGCGGTGTATGAATATGATTACCAAGTTGTTATTAGTCATTTTTATACAGCAGGATTGGGAAGCTAAGATACCTTCCTCATATCATCATCCAAACAGTGATCCATACTAGGGTCGTCAGTCCTAGACATCTCATACGATCATATATTTGAGGTCGTAGCAAAGGGCTCGTCACAAATCAATGCACGTCTTTCATACCCTTATTACCACAGTTCGGCTCGTCACCTCATTGCGGTATCCAGGTATGCTCGAGGTCACTACAAAGGGCTCGTCACCAATCAATGTAGGCCGATAGCACGAATATAGTGTCCCATGCCACCATAATCAGCTCACGAGATTTGTTGCTCACTGGTCACTACAGGGAGGCTTGTCACCCCAGCGTAAGCTGACAGCTCGACCACGGTGTCCCATACCATCATGTCCGGCTCATGAGTCTTAGCGGATCAAGGTACCATGGTTATTAGGATTTCATTGGTAAGTTCGGTACCCTAGATTCAAGCAGTAGCGTCCATACATAGTGAACATACATCGGACAATCGGGTTACTTGACGAACTCGACTACCACGAGCGCACGTTGGGTTGAACGACATAGAGTGCGCAAACACTCCGCGTGGCCAAACCACTGCCGCCAACTCTAATACGGCTCGGGTTTGTCTAATTACGTCCTACGTGGCGAAAGCAACCTCAGCCACGATCATAAAGCAGATTACCGATTTCCTGGACTAATGCATAGTCCCACACACATTATACTACGACAGATATTCATATTAAATGTAAAACAGTAATGGAACAACAACTTAATTCAAGTGGTACTCAAGCATCTGAAGAATATCAACTTAACATAAATGTAAGCATAGTAATGCTTGAAATTAAATAACATGGAATGTAACTTGCATAAAGGAAATCATGCACATCAATAGGAGTGTTGAGAATCACTTCTTAACGCCCGCAATCATGTAATAAATTACACTTTAGATCATTCATGCATTTCTACAAACACTTAGAATACATGGTACAACATACATGACGTATGTTGAAAAACAAGCATTTGGACAATTCCTTTTACTAAGGAGTTGTCATACACACATCTAGTATGCATACATGACAAATAATCATGGCAAACACAAGTGCATAATTTATACGTATACGATACTTTATACATACATATAGAATACACAAATCTCAATATAACGCATGCATATCAGGAACGCAACATAAACATAACATTTGGCATGTGAAATCTCATTCATAACAAGAATAAATCATTAACTAGCATTGAAAGCCTTGAAAACCATAACCTATACACTTAAAGTCCGCACCTTAAGTAAGGAAAGAAACACCGAACTGATTTAGACGAGTTGTCTTCGTCAACGGCGACAGATTACCCTAAAACAATGATAGAAATGAGATACAACAACACCAATACTATTCTAAGCTCTAATACAGATTAGTGTTAGGTTAACTTATCCCAAGATGAACTCAGAACCGTCAGAATAACAATTCAAAGTGAAGGTTCAAAGATGAAGAAGAACAGGAAAGAATCCAAGATGATTCACCAACTTCTCTCTCACTTTCTCTCTCTTTTCCACTCTCTCTCCAAGCTAGGGTTAGAGAAATTCGTATGGAAAAGAGAGCTAGGGTTTAAGGACTATAAATAGGCCTATATTGATGAAAATAACCCCAGGGACAAGGTATACTTAGGTTATAACCAAAGCAAGCCTCTCTTGATCCAACGAAGCACTTCTGGTGGGCCTATAACCATGAAAGGTCGGACTTAAGCTCACTGACCATGGATCTAGGTCAGGCTGAGTTTTCGTACCGACCGGCTCTTCAGATCAGCCGTGGTGGACCACACTCAATTCAACGGTCACGGAATCTCGATCAGGTCCACAAGCACAAAGATATGCCTGGGCCACCTTCCCTAATCAGAGGGTGAAATTGGCTCAGAATCCAACGGTCAAATAGCTTAAAATCATCGCGCAAGCGACACGACTCAGATTTCATAAAAGCTTATTAAATTTCCAACCGTTCTCACACTCTTCACTTCGAACTCAATCAAATTGACCCAGAACATCACATGGACTTGATTTTTGAGGTGATGGTCAAGCCCAACTCGGTGACCGCAACAGCCTAAGATCATCGCAATTGGACTTTCGACGCGCGGTTCAGGTCTGATCCAGAACTTCCAAAAATTTTCCAGAACAACTGGTTTTAGCGATGGATCCCAGATTTCAGAGTAACATAGCGCTAACTAATTTACAAGTTTAGAGCCATGCAGATACAATTTAAAGTGATTGATGCGAATTTCACAAGCAATCGAGTATAGCGCTAATTACCCCAAAAATAACTACTTAAGGAAAGATTAACACAAAAATTTCCAAGGTCGTTACACATAATGTAGCACGTAAAGAGAGAGAGAGAGAGAGAGAGAGAGAGTATGTGTGTGTTAGACGGAGAGAGAGTAAGAAAGGTTTTGTTGGACTTCTCCACTTCTTCCCTCCCCTCGATTTATGTTAATAAAGAGTTAAAATACATTTAGTAGGAGAAGCAAAATTTTCACATCTATTTTTAATACGAATTATAATAACACATAAACAATGAACCAATCTAAAATCCTAATTTGACTTTAATAAATATATAAAAGAATTGATAGATTGGGTCATATAGTTGTACGGGTCATATTTCAACCCATATATACATCTAGACAACCCATATTTTGTGCCCCCCCCCCCCCAAAAAAAAGGGTATAATTTCGATGTTACCGATGCCAAGCCTGTAATATATATGTAAGTTGATCATAGGAAAGAGCCTCGGTGAATATATCTATAAGTTAATCATATAACCAGACATATAATGTAGATATATTTTCCACGTGAAAAGTCATATAACCATACATATAATGTAGATATATTTTCCACGTGAGAAGTTATCTACCCAAAATGTTTAGTTCTTTCATGATAGTTTGACTAATTTACAACGCAACCTGATTGTTGCAAAACAATTGTTTAGTAGATTCACTATAAACTTCTTTTCTTACTACAATTTCTCGATCGGCATCAACTCACAAGTAGTATAAATTGTTGCTCTATATTATACTTCGGCACCTGATCGCCACAACACTTTGATTCTATTTTCTTCATAAACGCACGGTACCTAATAATAGATCACTTGCCTTCCAAAGAGTCGACCCAACCGACATTAGAGTATCTAATGACCTAAAGATGGTAGTTTTGTCTAGATAAAAACCCCTGACCTAGTGTTCTTTTCAAGTATCGCATGATTCAAACGATTGTATCTATGTGCATGTAACATCCTGAATTTTTGATATTTTAGATTACTAAAAATCTTTTTTTAAAAAAATTATATAACTAGCCCACGCCGTCACTTACCAACCCTTGACGCTCGAGATGAGCCTATACATAGGTGATACCAGTAAAAAACCGTACAAATTCAATTAACCAACCGTATGAAGCTAACGAATCCGCCTGATCACCTAAACCTCAAGTATAGTCTGGTGAAATGTTCATCTATGACCCAAATCTAACCGACGTATCATTGACTAATCAAGACAACCGTAACTAAATTGAAGATCTACCCAAAGTCGAGCCAACTATAGCCCGGATCGTAATTAATGGACCAAGTTAACTTATTTACTTATTTAACTTAAGAACCAACGGTTTAGAGTGATCATGACCAAATCACCATATTCGCTAATTTCGAATAGGCCACACTGTGAACTTAGTTAATCCAGACCCTAACAACTACACCGAAGAAATCTCCCTACCCAATTCATTAAAAAAATGTCTCGATTATCCGAACAAGCTCCAGACCATTCCTTAGTGAGCCACTAGTTCCGAAATTATCTAATAATATCTGTCTCACTGGGCTTGACATCCATCATAGGTGGCGAACCAAGAAAATGCTCAGAATTGAACTTAGGCCAGAAGCCAACTGCCTGAAACACGCAAATCCTCTATGCTGAAATTTGAAAACTTAAGTGAAATAGACATTCCGCTCTTTCGCGAAGTTGTGACTTTCCGACCATTAAATTGTAACCAAACTCGATGCTTGAGTTAAGAATATTTCCCTACTCATATCCGTATAACTGTGGGCCCAATCGATCATCATTGACCGTTGATCGCAAATCAGGCCCTCCCGGCCAATCGGGTCATCGTTTGCCGCCAAATTTGAACCAACCACTCATCAAACAATGGGGCACCTGCCCCATGACACGGATGGGCCAGGGGGCCACTGGAATGGCCCTATGGGCCAAAATCCAACCCATTAAGGGCATGCATGTTAGAAAAATTCAAACTATATAAGCCTGAAAATCACACTCCCTCACTCCCATACGAATTTTTCTGTTACAAGGGAGAGAGGGAGTGGAGAGAGTAGAGGAAGGGAGCCCCTAAGGAGCTGGATTTGTATAAATTTTTCTTCCTACCATAGCTCGCATTAGAGCCCACGACTCTGCCGCCGTAGAAGCGACTCACCGGCAATAGAGAGGTAATCAAACCAGCCCCTTTCCAAATTTGCTAACTAGTGACTAATCCTTATGCCTATTATCATCCATAAAGTGAAATTTTTGTTTATGGTTGCTAATTATTGATTGCATGCTAGAATAGACCAGATACACTGAAATTCAATGCCCACATGTTCCATATTTTTCCCTGATACATGCACCTAATTAGCTATTTGTGGTAAATTGTGCAATGATTGAATAGTGCACTTACATGCCCATTTGTTTGCCCATATTGGCTAGAATATTCTGAAATACTGTTTAGTTGGTTGCCTATTCCTAAATAGAATTGATTGTGGCATGTTGTAAAATATTAGTCTATTGGTAATTGGGTTGGCCAGCAAACTGGAAAAATTCACAAGGGCAGCCTTACTGGATCGGCTACCTTGGGTCAATCCGACCGATTCAGGCCAAAGATGGACGATCAACAATAGTTAGACTACACGGAATGCTTATACCCAGTGTCGGTTGCGCCGTAGTTCCCTTAAGTCAGCCGAATTAGTCCACTAGTTAGCCAACCATGTATGGTCATGCTTGCTGGATCTGAAGCACCTCATACCTTTGAGAGGTCTACTGATAACCATTAGTGATACGATCCCACTAAGACTCATGAGTCGGGCATGGTGGAATGGGACACTGTGTCCGATCTGTCAGCTTATGCTGGGGTGACGAGCCTCCCAGTAGTGACCAGTGAGCAACCAAGTCTCAGGAGATGGGCATGGTGGAGTGGGACATTGTGTCTATGCTGTCAGCCTACGTTAGGGTGACGAGCCTCCCTGTAGTGACTAGTGAGTAAAGGAGGTGAAAGATCCTTGTTCGAACGACCCCCGTCAAATTACTCGGCCGATGGTTCCATGTCAGGGTACCATTTAAACGACTCGGGCATGAATAGAATTGGGTGACGAACCCTTCCCTATGGTGATTTGGTTATGTGACAAGCCCGCATCTCGAAACTGAGTGATCATACTCGGTGTTTGAGTAATGACTCATACTGAGTTGATCCTTATACCTTCGGGTATCATGCCTTACCTTTGAAATTATTAATTTGTAACATAGATGGATGATACCTAAATTTGGATCGTGGATCACAGGCTCAGATCCGCTATAGCCGCCCTGGGCTAGGTGATCTGGATAAAGTCATTGATTAAATGAAGGTGTTTCAATTTTTCCAATCTCGCTAGATGAACGGACTTGATTAAATACTCATCTAACATGAATATTCATGGCATTACATTAGCATAGGTTGGCGACTCGGCAGTCGAGGTCTCATTGAGGGAGTGTTGGTCATATATGAACGTATAGATGGAGTCGCTCGAGGAAGTGTTGGCGAGGGCATGCATCATATCATATTACCATGCATGTGCATTAACAAGAGTGTCTAGGAACTATATGCTTACTTTGTCTTTCATTAATTGTGCATGTAAATTTAATAGCTTATGTAACTTAATGTTAATGGAACCACTGAGTTGATCACTCACTCCCACTCTGGGACGGTATTTTAAAACACCAACCAGCTCTTATCTTAGATGCAGGTACCATGGAGACTAACGATCTGGATGAGGCAACCATTACATAGTCTATTTTAATTTCAGGAATTGCTCAATGTCAAGTTAAATGAACTATAAAACCCCGCTTCCGCGAAGCATAAGTGGCACCCAGGATATCGGAGTCGAGTATCTATTCGGTCCATGAAATCCGAGATGTTAAGTGTAATACGTCTAAAGAGCTCATAAACTGACTCACCACAGTCACAACGTAAGAATACAAAAGTAAAAAAAAAAAATCACCTCTATCCTAAATAGGAATTGTAATCAGACAAAAATAATGAATCAATCTATAATTTTATTTTAATTTTAATAAATAGATAAAAGAATGGCTAGACCCATATCCATAATCCAAGTGGTCATGCAGTTGTGCAGGCCATATCCCTAGATGGCATTTACATGTGTATGGCCCATATTTCTTATACTAACGCTCCCCCCTCGTGCTAATGCATAGATGTTGTCGATGTCAGGCTTATAATATATATACGTAGACCAACCATGGGGAGGAATCTTGGTGAATGTATCTATAAGTTAATCATATGACCAGACATACAGTATGGAGACTTTGCCACTGGATACCTTCTCACGTATGAAGTGGCTATCTGCCTAATATGTTTAGTATTTTGCGACAGTCTAAATTACTTGCAATGCAACTAAATTGTCGCAAAACAATTATTGGTAAATACACCATAAACCCTACTTCGTGTAGCAGTTGGTTTCTTGATACACATTAACTCACGGGTAGTATGAACTATTACTCTATATTGTACTCCGTCACTTGATCACCACAACACTTTGTTTCAAGTTCCTCTCATAAATGCATAATATCCAATAACATATTGTTTGTCTTTCAAAAGAGTCGACCCAACCAGCATCGAAGTATCTTGTGATATGAAGATGATTATTTTGTTTGTACAAAAAACCCTTGATGTAGTGCTCTTTTAAAGTATCGCATAATTCGAGCGATTGCATCCATGTGCAATATCCCTAAGTAGCTCATGAGTTGACTCACCACAATCATAATACAAGAAATATATGGCCGAGTAATGGTCAAATAAATGAGTTTACCAACCAATATGTGATACCTCTTATGGATGTTAGATCTGCGAGATGAGGTGGGTCGCGCTCATGTATGCCTTTTAAGGAAGGTGTGTATGATTTGATTGAAATGTTGAAATAATATACTTGACTTAAGTCACTACTAACCAGTTACTCCAAATTTACAGTCGGATAGACTCTATAAAAACGTTATGAGAGAGAATCCGAAGGTCTCTCTATCATAAAATGACTCATTGATCTGCAGCCAAAAACTCAGGCAAGGTACCACGGTTACAATGAGAGAGTGTTAGGCACCATTTTTTGCCCGTATAGACACACGATCTTTAGTCTGCGGGATTAAAAGAACTATTAGGGATTAAAGTCAACTCTTGTGTACTGAGGACGTGCAAATGTGTGGAATATTCTGTTAGTGTACCATTACCACCAAACAGTAGCCCGGGCTAGTTAAATCTTCCTTAACTCACTCAATTGTCAAAAGCGGAAATATGACCGGTCAACTTGAGCTTTTGATGGGGCATGATCCAATAACTCAGCAAGCCACAATGCATGCACTCAAATTGATTAGGTGAAAGTGCAATGTATGAGATGCTATGTTGATGATGAGCAGAGGAGTTAAGAAGGGTTCGGGTATTGCATAATGCTTAATGTAGTTTGGATAAAGCTAACTAAGTTAGGTGGTAAGATGGACAATTGTTTCACATGGGTCGGATTGAGTGGTTGAGATCTAGGTCTTGATTACTCAGGTGGCTAGATGATGTGTCAAACTAGGTTGACCTAGGTTGGACTTATTTCTTTCTACTCTCTCTTCTCCTTGGTGGAGGGATAGAAGCTCTCTTGGGATAACATATAAGTGCTTAGAAATCTAAGGGATTAAATAATGACTTGAAATGAAAAGGGAGGAGGCTATTTATAACCTCGTAGTTTGGTTTCGTGGTAATTGTTGGGAACTCTGAGGTTAAAAAAGCTTCAATTGTTTGGATTTAAGATTGTCATGTAACAAGATCTCAATAGTTAGATGGGGTGATAAGATTGTAAATTTGATTTCGAGGAAGGACATCAGAGTCATTTACCATTTTTGCACGATTACAACTAGATTCAGGGTAACTTCGCATGCTTTACACCCTCTCCTTTCGAGGCAGGAAAGCTGCCACATGGCGGGCGGTAGCTTGGGCGTCGCTGGCCACATGGCTTGCTCCCTGCTTTGGCAGGGAGGCTACTGGCATGGGATGCAGCCCCTTGGTCCTCCCAGGGTTTATTTTAAAGGGGGTCTTGTTTGATTGGGATTAACTGGTTGAATGGACCGGATTTGACTAGTTGAGTTGATTGTTTGAGTGGACTGGGTTTGACTAGCTTGTCAGCCTTAGGTGGGGTGTCTACACCTCTCTAGGTTTTCAAGTACCTCATTTTAATCACTAGTAAGTTCATGATTCAGATGTATGTATGTATATACTTGCTTAGTACTAAGAATACCAGTTTCAATTATTAAATCCATGACATATTTTTGTTGAGATGGATTGATCATATAGAGTTGGTAGGTTTATGTGTAGTATATGTGTATTTTTACTTTTGGGTGTATGCATGTGCATCGTGCTAGATTATCTTGAGGAGTATGTGTAACATCCCGGATTTTTGCCAACTTGGAGATATACGTCCTTAGGCAATGAGTCGATCATAACACCTTATTAACTTCTCAGAACTCAATCCTAAAGTCTAAAATCCCTTTTTTAACTCATTTCCTTCAAAATCTCACCTTTCACCACCTTATTCTTTAAATTTTTCTAAGTACTTTCACATTAGACACTAATCCTAAAGTTTAAATGATGAGGAACAATACTTAAACTAAAACTTACTGTAAACAGTAAATACATAAATAAAATGGGCTTTTAACCATTAACCTTTTTGGAATCTCATGATATAAATAGGTTATTTGGATAGATCAGCTTCTCCTACCCCAAAATTATATATTGCACGTCACGTAACTTATTCCATATTGAAAGATGCACCCGTTTTAAGTATCGGGTGGCAAAACCACATCAAGCGGACTCGGAGGGTCAAACGACGCAAATCGGGGGGACCCGAGGTGGGTCCCGCACATTTTCGGCACCTGGAGGGGGGATAGCATCGCCCCTAGGGCAAGCCATCACCCCAGGGTCCAGCGAGCGGCGATGCCCTTGCCGACCAGCGGGCCGAGCGGGCCACAGCGGGCTGGGCAGCCCATTTTCTGCACATTTTCTGCAATTTTTATCCTACTTCAAAAATTTATATTTCCCTCATCATAACTCCAATTTAGGTGATTCAAAAGATAAATTGAAGCTTGATAAGTCTAGTTTCATATAAAAATAAGTAAAATATAATAAAAATTTTAATATAGTTAAATATAGGTCATTGTGACAACTGTCGAAAAATCATTAGTTTGGACAGCTGCTGCTTCTAGAATTTTTAGAATTTTTCTAGAATGCGAAATCTAATGAAATTTGGTAGAGATGAAGTAGACTTGATGAAGAACTAGTAAAAAAATTAAAATAATATACTAATTGAAAGTGCCAGAAAGGGGCGTAGAACTGCCCTAGGACCATATTCTGTCATAATTAGGACATAATTTAGTTAAGTACTAAACTGAATAATCAGTAGAATTAGCTTGAACCACTTTATATACAAACTACAAGATTCAAAACCTTTAAAATCACTAACCCAACATTACTTAAAAACCTAGGGGCAATCTCAAAACCCAGTTGCTCTCGGGAGCATATTGAAACTCCGTATCGGACCTGGACCGCGCGTAAAAAGTCCGATGACAGCAAAACTATACGGTTATGATCACCTAACTGGGCTTGACAATTATCTCAGAAATTGAGTCCTAATAGTATTTAGAAATACACAACTTGAGCCCGGAGCGAAGTGTATGAGAAACGCGAATACCTTTAGACAGTGAACTGAAACTTAAGTAAATTGAGTCGTTCGCTTGCAGGCCAAATCTAAGGATTCAAACCGTCAGATTTTGACCCAACTACACCCTCGAATCAGAAAAAATTTCCAACACAAGTTAGTGTACTTGTGGTCCTGATTGAGCGACGATAGTCATTGAACTAAAACTGGTCCCCCATGGTCGATCCGCTGATTCGATCGGACCGAAATCTTAACCTGACCTAGATCTGATGTCAGGGAACTTGCCCATGACCGTGTGCAGGTAAAGGACCTCCAGATGAGCTCTGTTGGCCCGAAACAGGTGCCTTTTGGTTATAACTTAAGTATACTATAGCCTTGGGGCCATTACCATCAGTTCTGGGCCTATATAAGGGCCTAAACCCACCTCTCTCTCTCTCCCATACGAATTTCTCCAAACCCTGGGAGAGAAAAGGGAGAGAAGAGGAGAAAAAGGTGAGGAGAAGTGAGAGAGAGTGAGGGATAGATGTCGGGATTCGTTCCTGCCACTCCACGAGCTGAATCCCTTTTCCTGTGTTGCTATACCGATGAATCCGAATCCATTTATGGGTAAGAAATCCTAACCCTAATCTGTTTTAGGTATCCAAATAGGTAGATCGGCAAAATAGCTAGCCTATTTCGTGATTCAGGTAGCCGTTGTGCCGTAGACAAAGACGTAGTGTTCAAACTGAGCTCGATACGGGTTTACTGGCGAAAGGTGCGGACTATAAACGCTTATGTTATGGTTTTGAAGGCTTTCAATGTCAGGAATGATTTATGTCAGACTTAATTGCCACCATATGACCTTAGTTACGATGTATTCTATGAGTTATATCTGTGTGTGAACTATGTGAATGCAAATGCATTCTATGTGTTTGTTGAAATATTTGAATGAATGAAAATTTTTTATTTGTATTTAATATGTTTTCTAATCTTAGATACTTGTATGTTATATACTTTATAACAATTGTTGTGAAATGAATTGTCGCAATTCATGTCGTAACAAGCCTAGTTTACATATTTGGAAATGTGTAGTCTAAGTGTTTGTCAAAATGCCTAAATGAGTTTTTGGTTGTGGATTGTATTTATTAAGTGTATTAAGACAGGACTTCTTAGTCCTTAGTCATATGAATAAATTTCTTCATGTATTGTAAATCATCATTATATGATTCATATACAACATGCCTATGTATGATAACATGTTCTATGTGTTTTGATAAAATGCTCGAATGATTATCTTATTTAAATTGGTTGTCAAATGTTGTTATGATCATCACATGTGTTTATTTACTGCAAATGAGTATGTTTGGGACTACCACCTAGTCCAGTCAATCGGTAACAGTTCCCGTTTAAGTGGCCGAACTAGTTTCTCCACGCTGGATACGTTCAACGAATCCGAGTCGTACATTGATTGTCGATAGTGGTTAGGCCACGATGAGTGCATATGCGCTCCATGTCGATAAATTCAACGTACACTCGTACCAGTCGAGCTTGTCAAGTAACCCGATTGACCCAATGTATGTTCACCATGTATGGACGCTACTGCTTGAACCTAAGGTACTAAACTTACCAGTGAAAAGCCCGTTTAACCTTGGTATCTCGATCTGCTAAGACTCATGAGCTGGGCATGGTGGTATGGGACACCATGGTCAAGCTGTCGGCCTACGCTGGGGCGACGAGCCTCCCCGTAGTGACCAGTGAGCAACCCAAACTCGTGAGCCGAATACGGTGGTATGAGACATTATATTCGAGCTGTCGGCCTACACTCGCGCAGCCTGGCTGTGGTCCCCAATTGGGTTGGTGACGAGCCTTCGAAAATAGACTGCCAGTTGGTAGAGTGTTGGTGGAGTGACCTGGAGTATACACTAGGACTACGCTAAGGTGACGAGCCTTTCCGTAGTGACCTTGAGTATAACTAGGCCTACGTTGACGGTGACGAGCCTCTCCGTAGTGACTTAGAACTACTATCGTATGTGATTAACTAGGACTGACGACCCTAGATGGATCATTGTTTGGGTAAATGATACAAAGGGAGGTACCTTAGCTTCCCAATTGTTGTATGAATAAGCCTAATTAAGAACTTGACTAATCACGTACATGCACCGTATTTGCATGTGCCTTTGGCGTTGGTGTTGAGCACAGAGGAAGGGGTGCATGCCGCGATTGTAAGATGTTGTCGCAAGAGGGAGTGCAGGTGAGGGTATGCATCATTATAGCATATCATTCCTGCATTAACAAGAATACTTAGGACTTGATTGTTGTACTACTTTATCATTACTGCTTGAATGAATTGATAACATGTTAACCTTTGCTTTATAGTTCCATTGAATTAGCTACTCATTCCTACCTGTGGCGGTGTTTTTAAAACACCACCCAGACTCTAGTTTAGATGCAGGTAATGGAAGAGTCTATGCACCTGAAATGGACTTCATGGATGAGGAGGAAGAATTCTTCTGCGTTTAGCTCTCAGGCGGGTCTATGTAGACCTCGTGCTGATTTGGCGGGATTACAGGGACTTATGATTTAGTCAAACACCTTACATTGGATAATTTCCCTATTTTAAACCAATACATGTATATATTCAGCCTGGTAACATACTCATACTCTGGAGATTATGAAACACTTATATCATTTATATAATTATCTCAGTCCTCCCCTTGCCTACTTACATTAACTCTGGAGTATGATATGTTGTTTTAGTATAATCCCACTCATGTTTAAATGCATTAATATGAACAACATTTAAACATCATTATTTATGTTGCATAAGTGATGTTCTGAACCTCGGGAGTTGAGATTTGCTCGACCTCTGATTTTCAGGGCGTTACAGTATGTATGTGCTATGGCATTATAATAAGAGATGTCTTAAGGATTTCCAACCCAAAACACACATAAAATACTTTTATATAAAACTCTTTCTTCTTCTTCTTCTTCTTCTTCTCTCTCTCTCTCTCTCTCTCTCTCTCTCTCTCTCTCTCTCACTTTCCCTTCTTAGAATCTCACCGAAGATCATTTGTAACGCCCTAAAAATCGGGGGTCGAGTAGGTACCCAACTCCCGAGTTCCAACGCATCACTTATGCAACATAAATAATAATGATTTGATGTTGTCCGTGTTAGTGCATAAAACATGAATGAGATTAAACTAAATCAGCAAATCATACTCTAGGGGCAGTTGAATTTATGCAAGCGGAAGACTGTGATAAGAGTATAAGACATATAAACCATTGTAGGTCCCCAAAGTATGAGCTCATTGCCAGGTCAAATAGTTACAAGTATTGTTTTAAAATATAAAATATCAAAAGTGATGGTCCACTACAAATATAAGCCCTAAAGCCCCGCCGATCAGAACGGTCTATAGAAACCCGCCTGAATACTGCATATATGAGAATGCCTCCTCGTCATCCTCAAAGTTCGGCTCCGCCTCGCAGGCTGCGCCATCATCTGAAACTACAACATGGTCTGGTTTGTGTTTAAAACACCGTCCCGTAACGTGGTAGTGAGTGATCAACTCAATGGAACAATAAAGCAAAGGTTAACATGTTATCAATTCAGTCAAGCAGTAATGATAACGCAATACAGCAATCAGGTCTTAAATACTCTTGTTAATGCAAGAATGATATGAAATAATGATGCATGCCCTCGCCTGCGCTCCCAGAGCGACTTCATCTCACGATCGCGGCATGAAACACTTCCTTAGTGTTTGACCTGCTGCGTCAAAAGCACACGTAATGCGGTGCATGCACGTGATTAGCTAAGTTGCTTACTTAGGTTTATTCATACAGTAGGATTGAGAAACTAAGGTACCTTCCTTATATCATTTCCCAAATGATGATCCATTATAGGGTTGTCAGTCTTAGCCAGTCTCATACGATGTTGCGGTTACAGGTCACTACAAAGGGCTCGTCACCTCGATGTATGCCTGGTTTATACTCTTGTTTACTACGGCGAGGCTCGTCACCTCAGCGCAATCTTAGAGTATGCTCGAGGTCACTACGAATGACTCGTCACCTAGACGTAGGCTGACAACTCGAATACAATGTCCCATATCACCGTATTCGGCTCACGGGTTTAGATTGCTCACTGGTCACTACGGGGAGGCTCATCACCCCAGCGTAGGCTGACAGTTCCACCACGGTGTCCCATACCACCATGTCCGGCTCGTGAGTCTTAGTGGATCGAGGTACCAAGGTTAAAGGGGTTTCCACTGGTGAGTTTGGTACCTTAGGTTCAAGCAGTAGCGTTCATACATAGTGAACATTCATCGGGTCAATCGGGTTACTTGACGAGCTCGATTGGTACGAGCGCACATTAACTTGATCGACATGGAGTGCGTAAGCATTCCGCGTGGCCTAACCACTGCCGTCAAACGACGTACGACTCGGATTCGTCGAACATATCCATCGTGGCTAAATCAATTCAGCCACCTGTCGTAAACCATTACCGATTTCCTGGACTACATCGTAGCCCCACTTACATTCCAGACAACACTCACATATAATAATCCAAAACAGCATGTGACAACCAGTGTAAATATAAATTTTACTTAAGCATTTAAACAACCACATCATACACATGTTATCACACATAAGCATTTCATCTATAATCACATAGTAGTAAGATAGGCTTCACACAGGAAACTGTAACTACGTATGAGGGGATCGAAAATCCCATCTCAACACCCTTATTAGATACATTATATTAAGCATTTTCTCATTCAGGCATTTTATTAAACACTTAGACTACACATATTACATACATGTAATATATTAGTTATAACACATATTATAACAAATCCTTCCATATAGGAGTTGCCATATATACAACAATCAAGTATTTCCAATCAGAAATCATGGCAAGCACAAATCATAATTCCATACTCATTCAGACATTTCAACAAACACATGGAATGCATTTAAAATCAACCTAGTTCACATATATGTGTATTATATGGAAACCCTTGTATCTAAGCACATGTGATAGCAATAAAGGCAGTCATAAATCATTATTAACATTGAAAGCCTTAAAAACCATAACCTAAACATTTATAGTCCGCACCTTTCACTGGTAAACAAGTATCGAACTCAGTTTGTATATCGAGTCTTTGTCTGCGGCACAACGACAACCAACAGTATAAAATAAGTTAGCTATTTCATCACTTACACGATTTGAAACCCTAAAACAGGTTAGGGTTAGGTTTTTCTTACCTAAGAACGGAATCAGAATTGCCCGTATGGCGATACGGGAATGGTAGTTAAGCATATGGAGCGTCAGGGAAAGATCCCGACAACTAACTCCAACTCACTCATTTCTCCTCACTTTCTCCTTCTCTTTTCTCTCTCTTTCTTCCTAGGGTTTGGAAATTCGTATGTGGTGAGAGAGAAGTATGTTTAGGCCTTTATATAGGCCCAGGTCTGATGGAAATGGCCCCAGGGCCAAGGTATACTTGGGTTATATCCAAAGGGCACCTGTTTCAGTCTAACGGAGCACTTCTGGAGGCCCTTTTTTACGTGCGGTTGGACTTAAGCTCCCTGGCATTGGATGTAGGTCAAGCCGAGTTTTTGGTCCGATCGGATTTACAGATCGATCGTGGCGGACTAGTTTCAGTTCGACGGTCACTGGTATTTGAACAGAGTCACCAGTGCACTGACATATGTTGGACATTTTCCCTGATCTGAGGGTGTAATTGGATCAGATTCTGATGGTTTGAATCCTTATATTTGGACCTGCAAGTGAACGACTCAGTTTACTTAAGTTTGGATTTATTCCTTAAAGGTATTCGCGTTTCTTACACACTTCGCTTCAAGGTCAAGTTGTGCGTTTCTGTATACTATTAGGACTTGATTTCCAGGATGGTTGTCAAGTCCAATAAGGCGGTTACATTCGTATAGTTTCGTAGTTATCGGACTTTCGACGTGCGGTCTAGGTCTGATACGGAGATTCAATGTGCTCCCGAAAGCACCCGGGTTTAGAGACTGATTCTAGATTTCAGGGTAAGGTAGCGTCAATGATTCTACGAGTTTTAGGTCTTGCAGATCGTATTCAAAGTGATTAGTGCTAATTTCACAAATAATCTAGTTTAGCACTAGTTAATTCTCACATAATTTCTAAAGGATTTGGTCCTGTGTGATTTCTGTCTGAGGTGATACTCGGGCCTTTGTACGGATTTTTCCAAGACGCTACATCATTCAATCTCAACTCATCTAACCTCACCTTGGTATCAGAGCAGTGTTCGAGCTGATCATAGCCACATGTGACTTGCTAATGTTAACAACTATATGGTTGACGTCAACAATGTATAGTCTATGCGAACTGTTTTCGAACAAGAATAACATGGTCTGATGCATCTCGATTTTAAAAGATTTATGGTGATCTTGTGGGATTTTTGGAAGCCATCTGAGGTATGTTTGAGCCATTTTTCTCATCTGACAAAAAACCCATAATCTTCAAATTTCAGCGATCTTATTAACTCTTCGTAGTTTATGTCCATGTGGCATTGTCGTATGTGACATCCATCCTTATCTAGATTAAAACTTTTATTTACTTCAATGTATGCAAATAAACCCATATGTTGTGAGACTTGTAAATTTTCCAAACATCATTGAGCCGTGTTTTCTTGTGGTTTATCTCAGAGGAAATTCAAACCATATGAACTTATTCATTCTAATGTTTTGGGGCCCTGCGCATGTTATTTATCTTTTTGATATAAATATTTGATCACCCTCATTGATGATTGTTTTCGAATGATTTGGACTTATCTTCTCAAATCTAAACATGATATGTTTGATATGTTCAAAATTTATTACAATAAAGTATTTACTCAGTTTTAATGTCGTGTTAAAATTTCACATTTAAATAATGGGGGAGTATATATCGATCGTTTTTGTCCTTCTTACATGACCATGGTATATTATCCCATACTTCATGTCCGTGAATTATCAACATAATGATGTGGCTGGGTGAAAGAACCACCATATTCTTTAAGTAACATGTGCCTTCTTACTTTATAAGAATCTTACTAAACAATTTTGGGACGATGCTTTGCTTACTTCTATATTTTTATTAATCGCATACCACCCTAAATATTGTGACATAAATCTTCATTTGAAATTTTGCACCCGTAAGATAAACGTCTTCCTCTACCTACAAAAGTCTTTGGGTATGAGTGTTATATATTAAACCCTTGATGGGAGTAATGACAAGTTAAGTCCTCGAGATATAAAATGTGTATTCCTAGGGTACTCTCGATCTCATAAGGGGTATAAATGTTATAATCCTATGACTGGTAAGGGATATGTTTCAACGGATGTGACCCTTCTTGAAGATATTCATTATTTTTATAATGAAGGGCGTGTTTTAATTAAAAATATGTTTCATATATTGGAATATCTATATTCTAAATTAATAAAAAAACCTGGATAAAAGAACGCTCATTATCAATCATTTTATTAATTTAAATTATTATTATAATTCTCATGTTGCCCTTGATTCTAAAATAAAGTATGTTAATTGTGACAATTAAAAATAGTTCAACATCAAATTTGATAGCATTTCAACTTACAGAGCGTCCGTCGCAATGACGGAAGAGTTATATGAGTTTAAAACTCATGCGCCAATACACGAGTTAAAAGACTGAAATCGGTGATTCGTAAACACAACGATGTAGATAAAGCTGAATAAGATGCGTGTAACTTTAGTTGCGCAGGGTCCCTGTTGCGTGGTCGTGCAACACGGCTCTGTTTCATGGTCGCACAATATGCTTGATCCTTGGCGCTGCTTCACCTTCATCCTCCTTCATGCACCGCAAAGCTCTTGATACATGAATTTTGTGAGTCTTTTACTCCCAAAGCTCTTCAATATTTCTAAGTGTCTAAATGAGAAGAATTGATGGGTATTTGCAGGCATCTGCATGTGTGAAGCCCCAAATTCGCGTAACATAACTCTATTATGCAGGCGCACAATACTTTTTGGTTGTACGATATTCATGTTGTGTGATCGCACTATTGATCTTCCAATCTCGTCATGCTTCTTCATCATATTGAGACATAACATTTTCTGTCTTCTTTATTTGTTGCACGGTTGTGCAACACATCCTTATTGCGTGGGTGTGTAATTGATTTTTGTGTTCTAGCAGTCATTTGAAAATAATAAAGTGAACTCAAAGAAAGTGACACTTGTGCACACAAATTATCTTTCAAGTGAAGGGCTATGGCAATAATATGAACTTTTTGTTCAAGAGTATCCGGGGAAGACCCACGTGATGGTTATAAGATGCAATTCATCATTGCTTAAGTCCAATTGGTGAATAAAACATATCTAAAGACTCTATAAGGCAAGGAGAACCGTGAGCATTTGGGTAGGTGGGTGTATTTCAAATCCAAATAGTTAGTTTTTACGTTTAACAACCTCGAATTTATGGGTACATGGAATTGAAGGTATTTCAAATACACCCTTTTAGTGTGTTTTGAAATCTTAGTAAAATGTTGGGATTCTAGTGTAATCCAAAGGAAGTGCCTCTTTGCCTCATTTTTAAGGGCCACAAAGTCACACATCTAACAAATGTGTCTATAGATTACTAATCCATTGGACACATAACACGCTTCTGATATTTCAACACAATCTAATCATTGGCTGCAATACTAAAATCATATCAATAGAATGATTTGAACCATCAAATACATTTAAATAGATGAATAAAAAATGCAATTGAGACACTAATTTGTGATCCTTGCATTTGTGGCCCACCCAAGGCTTGAAATTTCCATTCTTTTGGCCAACATGTATATTTTGATGGGCTTATTGCAATCGTTCTATCAAATAACACACACACACACACACATTATAATATGAAAGCTGATTTAGTCAATCAAATCTAAGTCTTGTGAATATATCAAATAATTCCAATGCCCTTCAAATATAAGCTCCTAAATGGAAGATTTAGATTCCAGTGCATTTCAACCAAACACAAATGAGAATTTGGAATTACTTTTGATTCCAATGTCATTATGACTTAGATTCCCATGCATTCCGAATCCAATCTCCCAAACTAGCCCAAGAGCATTTGATTCATCAAGAATCACACCTAATAATTATATCACTTTCAAAGCATTTGGAAACATTCATGTAAAGTAATAAGCCCCGAGTTAGATCTAGTAAGAAGGACTAGACCTAAATCAATTATCCAAGCCGCACCCACACATACTAAGATGGGCCATGTAGTTGTACAGGCTACATCCACACATCCCTAGATGGGTCATACAGCTGTACGACTCACATGAAACAGCTGTAAGACTTATATTTCATATAACTAGACTTTGATACCAATACAACTGGATTGGTCATGTTCCATATCAGCCCAATTGAACCATTGACCATTAAATTCACCCAATTAGATAATTCATCCCAAACATTGGCCAAACCAGACCACCTGTCTTTGAAGTTGATCTACCGTAACAAGTGATATTCAGTAGTCTTGAATATCACCCCAAACAAACCATTCATTTTCAAATTTGACCAATCATTGGTCTGTACCATCCGCCTTATTGTGGCCACGAATCCTTCCCCAAAAATCACTTTTTTGATGTAATGATCACCAACCATCCATTAAATAGTAGAGGGACAAGCAATCAAAGGTGGGTCCTATTAAGGATTCCAGGAATATCTGGGTATGGCTTGCAATGACTAATAAAAAGAAGAAATAACCACACACACACATATATATAACTACTGTGAATATAATACTAAGGAGGATAGCTAAGCAACTCAGTATTGCATTTGAAACAGGAATGCATTATCTCCTCACACACATAATGAGATAATGCATTATAGATGTAATAAATTTTTATTTTTTTTTCAAAATTAAGTTGCGTATAATGATTTATACCATCTACAATGCCAGCAGTTATTTATTTATTTATGATTTTGCCTGCATGATTACTTTTTATGAGAGTTCTTAACTTTTAGATTTGAAAGGACAGATGAGAAATTTCAAACATAAGCAGGAGTATTTAGGGCATTTATAAAAAATCAGCTCATTTTGTCACTTCAAAAGGCCTCTGGCACCTAACGTCGTCTGTCATTTCTCTCTCCCCAGTGTATCAAATAAGAGTTGGGTCGTGTTGTATGAGGCTTCGACCCCAACCAAAGCCCATCCATACACCAGATCCCATTAAGGCCTGTTTGAATGGCTGACTTCCACGGTAATGTGGTGTAAACGGGTAATGATATCATTACCAAAGCAGTCCAGTTCGAAGTAAAGCCGCCTGAATACTAGTACCAACTAGCAGCTTCAATTTTTGAATATGTATGTAATATACTTGTGTGATTAGATATATGTGGATATAACTTGCCTAGTATGTGCTATGTCCACCCCGTTTATCCATTTTGCAATAATATTTAAGGCGTGACCTAAATATCAGCTTCATCCAACACTTTTGTAGGCCATAAGAAGTTTTTAATGGCCGGCGCTAAATCCCAATTGCTTTAGTGACATGGTCAATTTTCATTTCGAACATGCCTCGTGTTTTGCCTCTTTTCATAAAATGATCTTACAAGATGAATGGACAATGTGGATACAACACATACATCATAGTAGTGGGCCCCAAAAAACTATGCCATGTCAATGCAAGTCTGCCCATCCAAGTTGGTGGTGATTAAGAGCCATTACTGTGATTTGACAGTTTTTTTTTTTTTTGAAAGATCCCGGAATTTATATTAAAAGACTAAAAGGGGAAATAACAAAGATAGCAGGGCCACTGAGGAAGCAGACCACCTAAGCACCAAGAAAGAAAAAATTATAATTATTTAGATTGTCTACATTTGAAGCCCACTCTACCATTAATTGCTTCACTCTACGATCCATGGATTCTACCAAATTGGAAACATCCCTGAAGCATCTCTCATTTCTTTCTTCCCTTACTGCTTGCTTTATCCATTTGGTTACAAGGAGTAATAATGTGATTTTTATGCCCCTTAGGGATTTTCAGCCGAGCCCAAACCAACAAAAATTTCAAGTTGGGTTGGAGCACCCTTCTCACTTGGACAGCCCTTTGTAGTACAATTTTTCAAGAAAGATGATCTAGGCAAGCACATCTTAGGTAAGCTGGAAATAAAGAATCTGCTTCTTAAGGGTTTTTCAAGGATCAAAGCTAGTTTTCCCGTTTAAGAGACATTGCATTGGCTCAAGAATGGTAAACCCATGTCTCGGTGCAAATACGTGATCTCAAATATGTGATTCAATGGCTACCTGGACCCGCCAGTACCCAATGGACCCAACCCCATGTTAATGACTCCAGTTCCCATTTTTATGGACCCGTGAAGAAAGCTGGTCTACTTAAAGCACGACCTCTTGGACCCGGTTAGAACTTGAAGTCGAGTCTAATCGCGTTAATATTAGGTCCTTGTGATGGACTCGGTAAGTCGATGGCTTGGCCAATTAGTTTTAATAGTGAATTACATATTTTCGATACATGTTGATTATTATAGCATATGTTTGTGCGATATAATCCATCTATTGGTTGGCTCAACCATGCATATGCACTTATTTATACTAAATTCAAACTGAAATCTAGATGCAAAGACCCGATGGGTCCTGACAAGTGCTTGAACCCTATTCGTTCACAATATCGATGAATTTTAAAATATCATGTTTTCATTGCAATAATATCACGATATTAACTCCGAACCAGTAAACAAATTAAGCAACTTGTTATATATAAACATATTTAAGTTTTAATTTAATTTAATAATTCACAATAAATATTTCTATTTTGGAGAGATTTTCTGAATAATATTCCTAGAAAAGCCTCAAAATTTGAAAATACCCTAGAAATGGCCGAGAACGAGATTCATCAATATACCCTAATTCTCATTTGTCTTCCAAGACTAGGGGTGTCAATGGGCCAGGTTGGCCCACGGGCTTTTGGGCCTGGCCCGTCTCAAGGGCTGGGGGTCTAGGCTTGAGGGTCGGGCTCAGGCTCAAATCTGTAGCCCGTTCCCTAGTCGGAGCTTGAACTAAGGCACCCAAAAGCCGGACAGCCAAGCCCATATGTTTTAAATAATATTTTAAAATTTAAACTTTAAAATTGTCGTTTCCTCCTTTCCCAGAAGACAGCAGAGCAGGGAAAAGTTATTTCTCCCAGGAAAATAGTTCCAGCTCAAGTGGGCCCCATCTCAATGTTTATATAAAATCCACCTTGACCATCGGTTGTGTCACCCCATTTTAGAACCAGATACAGAAAACTAGCCTCTTCCGTGTTTCAAGTGGACCACACACTTGGAAACAATGTACATGAACCACTCAACTTCCAAACTATTTCCCTTCATGGGCCCACATGAATAATGGATGGGCCCTTTTAATTGGGCTCCAGGCCTAAATCTTAGTGTAGTATTTAATTATTAGATTGGTTTTTGATATAATAATCAAGGTGGACCATATAATATCAAGAGCTAGACGTCTCTCCCAACTGTTTTATTTGACGTGGCCTACCTAAATCACTACTTAACTTGTTTTTTGGCAATAGCCATAACTTGGTATTGCACATCTAATGATCATAGCATATCTCAAATTATCATGGTGATGGGTGCTTAAAAACTAAATGGGGGTTGTCCTAGGAAAGTTATTTGGGGTGGCTTGGAGAAAAAATAATTTATATGACTTTATTAAAGTGAGTCGAAACTTGGTTGGTCTAACCTTGGTGTTGACATGAAATCCACCCGGCCATTAGGTGTGTCATACCATGTTAGGCCATGACCCCAAAAGCAGCCCCATTCCACACTACTAGAAAAAGTATCCAAAACAATGATTACCCTCCAAAGTGTTTGTACTTTTTGCATACAAATTAGTATGAAATCTAATAGTTAGAGTGGATTTTATTGAGTATCATGACAATGATGTCTGTAACCATTTCAATTGGTGTGGCCCATCTAAATCATAGATCAATCCAATTTTTTTATGCCGAGCTAGTGTTGGATTACACATCTAACAGTCGGAATAGATCTTACATAAAACTTAAGTTGGCCCCATGAAATTTTATTAAATTTAGAAAACTCTAACCAGTTAGGAGAGGTCAGCCATTTATTTTGAATAGGGCCCACCTTAATTAGTTAGATAAAATCTACCTCGACCGTTAGATTTTTAATACTAACTTATGCTTATGGCAAAAAAAAGAAGCAAGCTGATTAGTTATTCAGGTGTTCCACGCTAAGGGAACTAGTTGGGAGAGAGACGTCCACCCTCGAAATTTATATGGCCATTGTAAATATTAAATAAATTCCACTCTAGGCATTAGATACCAAACCAGAAATTATGATTGGGTCCCAAATATCAGGTCTATACATTATTTAGGTGGTGGGGCTATAACAAGGGAAATAGTTTAGAGGGTGAGTATTGCCTATGCACTGTTCCCAAACATGCGGTCCACCTGAAATATAACATGGGGTGATTTTTGGGACCTGGGTCTAACAAGAGGTGACACACTAGGTGGCCAGGGTGGATTTTACACAAACACTATGGTGGAGATTACTTGAGTTAGCAAACGCGCTGAAAAAAAAACTTAGAAGCTCAAATACTAGTCTCATTGCCACTCATCTCCCTCTCTCCCATCTGCAGCCCACTGCATGTTTCACCTCCAACCCACTCCATCTGCATCTACGCTCCAACCGGCCAAGCTTTCATCACTGCGATGGGGCGTTCGCCGTTGTAGCAGCGGCGTCCTGGCTGCCAAGCCTTTGTCACCACAACTGGGACTTTCCATTGTAGCAACTGTGTCTTGGCAACTGCAACAGATTTGACTGTCTTTATCTCTGTTGACAGTGGGGTCTACCAAAGCATGGATCAGATTGCATAAGCCAAAGGTTGGGAGCCCACAGTTATTTTTATTTATTATTTCTAAAACCTTTTTAGACACGAGTCAATCCCTATTTTAACATTTTGGTCTGGGCTCAAACTTAACTATCCTGGCCCATCATAAGCCCAGGTCGGGCTTAGAATTACTTCAAAAAATATAGGCCAGGCTTGGACAGAGCCTGGTCCGGACCTAAACAGGGCGTGACACACGTGTGACTGGTGATTCAAACACCTGGTGTGCTCTGTCATGATGCATGTGTTTTCATCTATCCATTTTTTCAGGTTCATTTTAAAGCATGAGCTTAACAAAATAGCAATGCAAAGATCAAGCGGACCACACCGTTATCATTGAAAACTTCTTTCAACCCATATAAGTTGTTTTTTTTTTTTTTAAAATTCTTTCATTTAGGTTTGTGTGACTTTATAAACAGTTCGATGACAAATAAATATGACTGCAAACCCTTACAAGGTTTTAATGGTGGACATCATTATCCCCAATGTTTCCTACCATAGGTTTGCCTGAGCTATGGATCTACCTCATTTTTAGGATAATGACATAAAATGACCTGAAAAAAATGGATGAACGGGACTGATTAAATACATCAGCTAGCTGGGTGGTGTTGCGGGTGACCCGCCAAACCGTGTCCCGTCTCGAAAATGTGGTCACCGTTGCCTCTAAAATTCCATAAAAAACCCGAGTATACTGTGCTGCGGAGGCCGAGGACTTGTAAGTCTTACTAACGGCTGCTCAAAACCCTTCCTCAAAAACCCCTTCCAAAATCCCTTCTCCCTCTTTAAACCCTTCCGTTTTCCTCTCTTCAGCATCAGAAACTGCCGATGGATGGAGCCTTCGAATTCGATGCAGCCAGCTCTGATGAAGAGATAGAGAGGGAAGGAGAGAGAGAGGAGGCTCAGTCGCCATGGGAGTTCGCCTCCTACTCAGAGTCCGTGGCCGAGGAACATGCCCGCAAGAGCACCACCTCCATCGATTCGAAGATCTCCAGAGTTCGTCAGGAGCGCTCCGTTCCTTTGCCCGACAATGACGACAACGACGATGAGGAAGACGACAGTGACCGCCGTGCATCTCAACCGGTCAAGCGAGTAAGAATCGCCCTTGCTTTTCGGTATCTGTTTTTTTTTTTTTTTAAATTATTATTATTATTTTTTAAATTATTATTATTATTATTATTATTATTTGATAGTAATGGAGAATTTCATATGGAAATGCTGAGGCGGGAGAAGTGCCAAGGTGGTTTGCCAGAGGCATGCTGATGTGATCCATGTCACTCATCAGGCAGGGCCATTTTAAACATGCAATGGCCTAAAATTCTAGAGGGTTCCCTCGTTTGGTGGGGCACAAGCATTGATGAATATAGGTCGTTGGTTGCTTCTTATTTTCTTTTTCTTTTTATATATAGACCTCCATTTTTTCTTACACATGTGGCCCATCTGATAATTGGATTGGACTGGCGTTACTTCTGCATCAGGGCATGTTGATGGTGGAACTCACCCAATAGATGGTGTTGTTTGCACGTATATAAGTGTGCAGTGTGCAGTTTGATAGTTTCATGGCCCTTTTCATGGAAAGAAGAAGGTACTTCTAAAAATATGGAAAGCAAGAAATAACAGAATTTTCAAGCAAGACTCCGGTGCAGACATTGCTTGAGAAAATAAAGGAAGCATCATCACCTGGTTCCTCAACTCCCCAAATTTCAATGGCATCTCTGAATAGGAAGTCTATTAGGAGCAGTCTCCTGTGGTTTCAAGTGTGCTGCCTCGGGGAAGTTTTGGTGCGAGATCAGTGCCGCCTTCTTACAGTGTCTGGATACTAAAGTTGGATGGTGCTTATGTTATTAATCCTAGGCCCTTCGGTAGTGGGGGTGTGCTTAGGGATGAGAAATGTTGTATTCACATAGCTGGCTTAGGTTCAATTCCTTTGGTGTGGGCACGTGTTGAAGGTGCTCTCTTTAAGGGATGCTCTTAAAATGTTCAATAGCAGATTAATTGGAAGGGTGAAAGAGGGGGTCTTAGTGCCATGGGAATTGGGGTTTTGTCTCCAACAAGATATGTTCTACACATTTTGTTAACCACGCAGGCTGAGAGGCTAACCCTGTTGCAATGTGTTAGCCAAGGAGGGTGTGAGCCATTCTTCTCGTCGTATGGGGGACCCATTCCCCTTAGGATTCATTTGGGGGCATGGATTTCATACCCTAGTTTTGAAATCCTGGATTTAAAACCCTAGATTTTCAGCTGTATTTGGTAGCTTAGATTTTCAAAATCATGGAATTCAGAAATTGTTTTTGGCAGCTTGGATTTCAACTTCAAGGATTATTGGAATTGTGTATGTTCATAGGATAATGAATGTGATAAGGTAAATTATTTCAAATATTCTAACATGCATGTTTGCAACATGCAAGACAATCATTGTGTTGAGTCCATTGTAAGATTGCATGGGCCCATAAAGTAATTCAAAACATCAGGCGACTCACAAAAGTGGGCCCACTAATTTAACAATCAAAATAAAATATGATATTTTTTCCTGGTGGTTGTCAAAATTTTTCAATGGTGTGACCCACATTAATGATCACACAGGCCTGATTTTTGTTGCATCCTTTCATCATTGCATGAATGTAAGTGAAAATATTCAACGGCCTAAATGATCGTGAATATCTTAAAGAGAGGAGGAGAGGGTAGTTATGAAAGTTGGAGAGAATTGAAACTCTAGGATTTTGCAACTTCGCTCTTTTTCAGGTTTTAAAAAAGGGTACTTCTCATGGATTTGAAATCCAGGTTGAAGCCCAAGATTTTTAGGGGTGCTGAACATGATCCGCTTTCAAATCTTGGATTTCAATTTCCAACTGCCCAAATCTTGGATTTCAGGTGCCAAATGACCCCTTAGATTAAAGTTTCTGGCTTAATAAAGTTATTGTTATTTACTCCAAAGAAAAATCACATGCATGTGCCACAACATTTGTGATGCTTCACTGTCTCATAAATCTCTCACTTGAATCAACCTAGCAATTCTCAATTTCTGCTCTAAATTCAGTTTGCATGCCTTTTGGTGAATGAGGACTGCATGTTTGCTTGATCGGATGATTTGAAATAATCCATCTGGTGGGTCTCACCATGGATGAATCTAGATATCTAGTTGATGAACTTGACCATCCAACAGGTGGCGTCATATAGGTAGTTGAAGTAATAACCAAAAAGAAAAAAAGAAAAAAAGAAGTCAAGTCTCTAAATTGCTTTGATCTGTAACACCAATTTATCAAGGCTTGAAAATGAAAGTTACCATGAAGGGAGTAGGGTTGGCCTCTTGAGTCTTAACACCTTCCATGCTAAAACATTGAGTTCCCTTGGCAATTGGAGAAGGAATATAAATAACTCTACTGACACCCTTAGCCTCTTCAACCCAAGTATCCAACCGCAGGGGTACTTTTTTCTCCTTTAGAGTCCAACCTATGGAGTGCTTCCTTTAATCTATTTCTACCCAACATCACTACTGACCAACCCTGTTATGAGGCTGTCTAGCTCGACTCCCTTCCCTTGAACTCTTTGCATACAATATACAGAGAAAATTTTTAAATCAATGCGATTCTTGGACAATGACCATTTGCCATGCGGCCCACCGTGTGGATGGTTTGGATCATTTAATCACGCAGTCACGTCAGCTCCACTTGGTGGTACCAGCGTGAAAGACGAACTCGTGAATTTACGAATTGATTGACCTTTAGTTCTCAAGTGAGGTCATAGACTCATAGTATTCAGAGCCCTGAATGCAGATTGCCATTTCAGCCTTTCAAGGGTATCTTTGTAATGGGTATTTGGCTGTAAGTTTGGTCCAGGGTGGTGCATTTATTTATTGAATTGTTTATGAAATGCCAATGATAAAAAAATAAAATAAAATTGATGGAATTTTCTAAAATGGGTCAAGGGCAGTTGTAAACCATACAAGGTTGTAGAGTTGCTACTTGGAATATTTCAATAATCAGCTGTTGCACATGTTAGTATGTGAAGTTGATGTATGCAAATGGGTTCCAAACCTGTTTCTTCGAGTTTTGAAGCATGTCCATTGGCACCCCTCTTGTAAAATCAATATGAAACAGGAATGTCATAAGTTCTTCAAATTTAATAAATTCGAGCATTATCATTTCATTTTCATTTTGAGAGGATAGTGTGCTAGATGTAAACTTGGTTGATGAGTTGTTGCCTAATTGGCCCACATTTTTCGATAACTGAACTAGTAGGAACCTTGAGTTCCTTGCTCTAAACTGCACCAAGTTGTTCTTGTGTGGAAAATCTTGCAAGGTTCTAGTATTGTGTATATTTTTTGTTGCTATTTCTTGGTGCTTTTCACATTTAATGAAGGGAAGTAGGGATAACTTTGTGGAGTCACGCCGTGCAAAACTTAAGGCAATCTCACCCAAAGGTTGTCTAGAAACATCTCATAACCAGACCATGTTTCCAATCACAAGAAACTCACAAGTTAGCGAATTGTCAGTTGGACTCCTACTTAAAGTGAAGAACCCAAGGCTAAAAGCCTATTTGGTCCAAACGAGTAACCTTTCGTGAATTGTCTTATCTTGCAATAAAAGAGAGATACTATAGGAAAGAAAAATAACAGAGTAAACGTCTCATAAGACTCCCTATATATCATTGTATGAGCTATATATACTGTATACACAATCTTATGGTATGTATAGTCTGCAGGCCCCACAGTCCAATTGGGCCATAAATTGTGGCCTGATTTGGCAATGTGTTCCCTGCTGACCCAGTTTGGGTGACAGCAAATGGGTTATGAGTAGAAGTTCCTCTGTGTTTCTTGTATTCTGTAGTATATCTGTTTTTGGTCTCTTGATTCATATTTAAGCATGAAATCGCTGCTAGCGTGTAACTAAGGTCAGGGTCTTATGAATCATGTTATCTGTTGACAGGAAAGTAACAAAGCAGAGGATGCTGATGGGGTAATCGCGCCTGGAGGCACCACTGCATTTTTTGCATCATCAGAAGGAGCGTCTTTTTCAGCAAATTCATTCATTGAACTTAATCTTTCTCGTCCTTTACTCAGAGCTTGTGAAGCCCTGGGATATCATAAACCAACACCAATACAGGTTTCTGATTTTTCATCTTGTTTTTCATACTTGTTTCATTGTTTTACTGTTGGTTTAATTTTATTAACTTTTAATGAATGTAAAATATATGATCACATGGATAATTGAAATTGACTTTCCAAATTGCAGCGATGGTTAAATAAAGTTGATTGTGCTGGTATATATTCTTAGCTTCATTTCTTTGGAGGGCCACCTTGGTGGGCATGGCCTCGATGAATGGTTTGATAGCAAGCCATTGTTTTCCATTTCCCAAATGGAAATAGTAATATTTTATAAAACCATTTGACTTTCCTCTTATATACAAACCATCATTTGGTTATCATTATTAAAATCTATTGAAAAATTGCATTGTAGAAGGTACTTTTTATTGCATGCCTCTCATTTCATGTTCTGTTTTTAACTTTTCCCGTCTGGTGTATATCATGTCTTTTGGGTATTGGGGTAAATGGTAGTTGTTAACGCATGAGGATGTGGGCTATTCCACCGTACGATCCACCTAGCTTTTATCTCTTTTATATTTAGTATTTAGGACGGTTTGGAATATGAACATTACTAGCGAGGGTATTTTGTACTTTTTAGAACATTATTAGAAAGATGCTGGATCAAAGAAATGGTTGACTCCGATGTGCAGCCTAGTAATGTGTTTAAAGTTGCAACTGTATGCTGGTAACATGATCTGGAGTTGTGTTCTTGAGGTATATTATACTAAGCCATAAGCTTAGAGTGATGTATGTATATGGAGTAGTAACATATCCTAGACGAGGAGGAACCCATTAATATTGCCTTGCTGCACCTCCTCAACCACATCAGTTGAATCAGACTAGGAGGAACCTGCAAATTCGAGAGATCTTCCTTCCTCGGGTGGTTGTAGCTTTGAGGACATGGTTAGGGACAAGTGGTGTAGAAAGGAGAGGTGAAAGGGGTTTCTTGTGAAGGGAAAGGGAAAGAAAGGATGGTCAAAGAAGAACCGGAGCTGCAGGACGAGGATGGGTGGACCTTGTCGTCTAGGAAGAAGGCCGGAACTAATCGAAACAAAAGGGTCGATCGTTGCCGGATTATCTGACACTCTTAGCGTTTTCAATCATTGTGGTAGAGTCATGGATTTTGTGATTCCTATGGACATGAAGATGGACCTCTAGGTTTTGCCTTTGTCTGCGTGTAGACAATGGAGGAGCTGGACAGTGCTGTAGCTGCGTTTCTTGGTAAAGCCTTCAAAGGTAGGGAGCTTATTGTGTAGAAAGCTCACTATGGGCTGGAGTCTAGGGTTGACATAAGGGGTTATCAAGGTGAAGCGACTCAGGGCAGAGATGAGGCATAAAATAAAGGGAGGGAAAGTGAAATCATAAGATCATGAGAGCAAAGATTCTAAAGATGAGATGAGGAGAAAATTGGGGGTAAAAAGGGAGAGAAGAAAAAAGAATTAAGGGGTAAAGGTAAGGAGATCCGGGTAGCCAAATCCTTCGTCGAAGGGTGGATGGGAAGGAGTTTGGGAAGATCGGAGAGAGGAAGGATCCACGAATTATGGAGGATAATCAAGAGGGGATCGTCTGGGCTTGGAAGTAAGAGGAGGAAGGGGTTCTGGTGGTGAAGATCAATCCGGAAATTCTCAAGAGAACCCAACCACAGTTGTAGAACTCCCTGATTGTCATTGCCAGAGAGGGAGCTTCGCTGAAGGAGATCGAGACTTGGTTCGAGTCTTGTTGTGAGTTACATGAAGCAAGGTTTTTCGCATCATTTTCGGCAGATGTATCACACCTTTAGGATATGAAAATATATTGGTTATCGCATGGGAAATATCGAGTGTATCACGTAATGTATTGTTGTTTTTGGGAAACATAGGAAAACATCGGGAAATTGGTCGAATTTTTTAATGAAACTTTAGAGATTATTAAAAAAGACATCAATATACACTTAGAAATAAAAGCATCATAAAAAAGTGCACATAATAGGTTTCCTTTGTATGGGATCTTAATTTATGTGTTGCCTGACTAAAGTGATGCAATTATATTCAAAGTGATGCAAGTATATTCAAAGTTAATTCATATAATTTATAAATGTAAGAAGACATGTATGGAAACACAATACATTCAAAAGAAAAAGAAGTAGAAATTTAGAAATATACCTGTGGATGATGTGTGTGGTTGTGGCTCATACCCACAGCTGCGTGGTGGCTCCAAAATAATCTCTATCTCGAAGGGTCCAGGCATACTATTGCGTCTTCACAAACTAACAATACTGTTCTCAAGTCATATTAGAATGATACAATGAGGATACTCTTTGATACAACATCGGTACTTATCGTCTCTAAACTAGACCGGTATGCCCATTCGTGGGTATTGCGTAATCATCACAATATGTGGCTGATGTGGATTTGGAGCTGGATATGGGGTGGGTATATATGAAGCTCCTGAATAGCCATATTCCTGCCCATAGCCATATTGTAAATATTCTTGCCTGTATGCGGAGGTGTTCTCTTGCTTGTAGTTGAAAAACTGGCCGTAATTGCTGAAGTCACACAAATCCACTAGGTCCATAGTCACCATATGATTCATATCAATACCGCTCCTGTGGCATAGAAGTGGAGTTATTCTATTTATGATAATCACCAATGTCGATGGACCCCATACTCCGTGTTAAGAGATCCTCCTCAAACCAATTAGTTGTCGGGTCTGCTTCTTCTTCCTAAGAACACGATGAGTGAATGCCTTATTTTGGATGATGTGGGGTTGCGGTTCCTATGGACGAGAACCATGGTCTTTGTCCTCGGTGCTGTGATCATAATCACTCCCTAGTGAACAGGCTAAGAGGCATCTGAGTCTGACTCCCAACCTGAGTCTGACTTTGACTCAGAGGTTGAGTCTCACTCTCGCCACCACCATCCCCATCATTACCGCGGTCATCACCATTGTCATCATCTAATGCAGGACGGATGGTCTAACTTAGGATGATGTATTGAAGCTAAATAACAGATTAATTAAAGCAATCAAACGCAAAATAAACTACTCCATCACAAAGTTAAAGAATCTAAGTAACAAAACATGTTCTAGTTCAAAGCCGTAAACAATCCCACAATGTAGATCTAACAAAATATGAATCGATTAGGAACTATGTAAGGTAGAACTTCCATCTAGCACAAGGATTCACTTGGTTTTAGGGTTTCGGCTAAACTAGGTTTAAGTTTAGGGTTTTTTGGATTTTGGGAATTAGGAATTAGGGTTTTAGGTTTTGGGAATTGACGGTTTAGGTTTATGGATTGGGGATTTAGGGTTTTAGGAATTAGGATTTTGGGGAACTAGGGTTTTGGGGCTTGGAGTAATGGTTAAGAGGAAGAGAGAAATGAGGGAGATGGAACGAGAGGGCCAAGGAACAAGGGGGCCGTCCGTAGGGATAGCTGTACACATGTGCTTGTACGACTGTACAGACTCGGGCTCGGGTCGGTGTAGGTTTGGGTTGGGGTTGGATGGGTTACGACTTGTTTGGTTGAGGTTTAAATGGATTAGGGTTTGATTAGGGTGTGGTTTTTAGGAAGACGAAAGGAAAATAAAGAAAAGAGACCTAGTTTGGGTTTGACATGGAGGAGTAGGTAAATCTGGTAAGGTTGTAGGTAAATCTGGTAAGGTTGTATCGAGGTTGCTCATTTTGGCGATATTTTGGACATTGTGGGGTGCTAGGAATGGGCGTTGTTTTAGGAATGAGTGTATGGGGGTGGACGGTGTCATTTATAAAGTGGAAAGTTCAGTGACTAGTTGGTTCTCCCTTCTTCTGTTGTCTGGTGGAAGCCTTCCTTTTTGATTGGGCTGGTTGCTTGGTGTTGTATTCTTTGTTTGCTTCGGCGGCTTCTTAATAAATTGCTGTTACCTTTTAAAAAAAAAGAAGACGAGAGAAATAGAGAGAGATTGAGGGAAGTAGAGAGAGAAAAGAAAAAAGGGAGATAATACGTTGAAGAAGAAGAGAATAAGAGAGATAGATAAGTGGAATCACTCCACGGCTTCACACCATCTCCATTCACAGGAGGTTTTCTTGTTGCTAAAAAAGCAAAAGAGAGAAATTTCATTCAATGCATAATTTCCTCTAGGCTTCACACGCCCACCCCTTTATAGAATAATTGGGGTGCTTTTACAAAAACACGCTTATTACTTTAAAAATATCCAAAATACCCCCTAACTCAACTAAAATGTAAAACAACCCACAAAATAAATAAACTAAGAAAATCACTAAACTAATGTCCCATGTTGTCCCCGACCAAGATGACCCAACAATCAACATGGGCCAACGGGCTGAATGATCTAACGTGTGAAATCCAACGGTTCGATGAAAGCGTCCACTCAATCCAACAATTTAGATGTGTTCCATAAGCTCTTATGTGTAACTCACATGCTTCTTCCTAGTGTGGGGTCTTCAAAGATGCATAAACATGCATTGGGGTCTTCTAGGTGTCTATGTACTTGATCCGGGCCCCATATAATGATCATCTAACCATAGAGATGTTGGAACTGGGGCCAAAGCTCTCCTCCTCCTTTGGTATACTTTGAATGGTGCTCGGATGTCCTTGCCACCTTTGTCGCTCTTAGCATTGGATAGGGTGTGGCCATCACTTGTCCTATGTGACAACGACTGTTGCGGGTTGCTTTCCTCATTCTTCATTAATGGGTTGAAGGCTTCAGGGGGAGATTTAGCCTTCTCTACATGAGCGTCAACATTAATGCCCTGTGAAACTACCTCCTTTGCTACATGCAACTCTGGTTGGCCATTCGCTCGATCTAGGCCATCTTACTTAATCCACTCTTAAAGTGGGTCCTCTGTATCATCATTAACATATGCATGTTGACCGATTGTTATCAAGTTCAACAGGTCCTATGCTTTTTCTTCTTCCTTCTTCATGTAGCAGCTTCTCTTGTATCTTCATGTTGTAATGGCAGTAGACTAACTTTTGAAGCCTCTCATAACTTTATCTGTTTCGCTTATTGTTGTGAATTAGAGAGAAGGTGCTCCAATTTCTTTTACATGGTCATAAGGACACCGTCTGTGCGAGCATACAGATAACTAGTCGTTGTAATGTCTTGTAGTTGCTCCCATACATGGCCACCATTCGCTTGCGAAATTGATCATTTACTCTTAGTTCCACATGTAGTATTAAAACATCAAAACCAACTTTTAATTTTAGCAGATAACTAATGCAACGACTCACATGGCATCATCGTCTTCCTCAACAATCTCGTGGCCTCATACCCAAATTTACCCTTTGCATCAGGGAAGGCAACAATCTGTTTATGATGTTTAATATTAATTGTGAGTATAAAGCGTTGGAGGAATTTAGACGAGCTAAGTGCATAACATGTTTACCTCATTGTTGAAATTGGCTTTCCCCAGAGAGTTTGGGAATAGCTTCTTATATACTTCATGCAGTGCCTTCTTCAAGCTATTATCCTCGGTGTGTCTATGGCTATAATGATACTTGGGATTTAGGAAGTATGCTGAAACCCAACATGGAGCACATATTTACATATTAATATAAGAAAAGAACCATACATACTATGCAAAGAACTGGTAAAGTATTGAAACACATGGAAAATTAAATATAACTCATGTAACTACTCATCAGCCTTATGAAGTGGGTTCGCAAGAGCCCTTTCCTAGAGGTTGTCAATTATTTCATGCACCCATTTATATGAGTTAGGGGCTTTAGCCTTGATGGTATCTTTCATTAACCAATGGACTCATACAAGGAACCCATTGATGGATATGTCTTGTCATCCATCTAACACTCGGTCCTAGAAGGAGCTGCTTAAAACGAGCTCCTTGATCATCCATGCTACTCTCTTGCTACTGATTCCAATTGGAATGCTCCCCAGAGCTAAAGAGCTCACTCAATCCCTACTATGTTTTAAGTGGCTGTTTATGGCGACGAAATTTGTGGTGAGCCATGTTGCCCTAGGCCACACTATATCCCCACCACACCTCTCCTGCTTCTCGGCTAGTAGTCAGGTGTGGTTGTAGATGAAATTGGTGATCACCCGATCATCATTAATCACATTCTTCATTAAAGGCCTATCCACGATCGCCCTGAGCATGAGATCTATGCAATGGGCTAGGCACGGGGTCCAACACAAATTGTACTTCGTTAAGTCCTTCCCTGCCTTTACAAATGCGCTCCTATTGTCTGTGATGAACTGCACGATGTTCTTCTTTTCAGCTTCTTTCATGACATCATGCATTAACCCATAGATGTAATTCGATTTATAATCTCATTATTAACGTCTATGGAATTTAAGAATATGATCCTCCCCTTACATCAGACTATGAAATTCAATAGGTCAGTGACGCCATATGTCTTCCATGACGGCCTTAACTCGTTAAAATATCGCTCCATGTCAGCAACGTCATCATCTAAATATTTTTGCATAATCTCACGTGGTGTAGGTGGTATTTGTCAAAGGAAATATCAATCTATACAGCAGATTTACAGCTTTGCAGATTTACAGATTTACAGCTTTACAGATTTACAGATTTACAGATTTACAGCTTTGCAGATTTACAGATTTACAGCAGATTTACAGCTAATATCTACAGCAGATTTACAGCTAATAGCAGATTTACAGCTAATATCTACAGCTTTGACTGATATGACAGTTATACAGATTTATTCCTTCCTTAATTAGGATATATTAGCTGTACAGTATATTTAGATAGATGTATATATGGTAGGGGCTGAAGATCAGCTTGTATTTTCTTCCCTAAATAGCCTGTAATCTACCTATATAATGGGCAATTGTCAATGAAGAAAGGTAGACTTTTTCAAAAGGACTCTAAACTGTCATGGTATCAGAGCTATAGCTCTAAATTTCCATTTGTCTCGTGCTCTCAAGTTTCTTAGTCTCGGTTATTCTTGTTCTAGTTCTGTTGACCTCATGTCTTTCGATAAGTCTGATGTTTCTTTGATTCGTTTCAATGGCAAGAACTACTCTGCTTGGGCGTTTCATTTCAGGATTTTCGTCAAAGGTAAGGAGCTGTGGGGACATGTTGATGGCAGTAACCTAGCTCCTGACAAAGACAAAGACAAAGACCGACACGCCAAGTGGGAAGTCAAGGACGCACAAGTTATGGCATGGATTTTGGGATCCGTTGAACCCAACATCATCTTGAACCTTCGATCTTCTCAGACTGCAGCTCAGATGTGGACATACCTGAAGAAGGTCTACAGTCAACAAAACACTGCTCGTCGTTTCCAGCTTGAACATGAATTGGCCACTCTCCAACAGGATAGTCTTTCTATCTCTGATTTTTACTCTAGATTCACTAATCTTTGGGCTGAATACACTGATATAGTTTATGCTGACTTACCATCCGAAGGTCTTAGTTCTGTTCAATCTGTCCATGAAACTACTCAGAGGGATCAATTTCTAATGAAACTAAGGTTTGAATTTGAAGGCACCAGATCCAATCTTATGAACCGAGAATCTGTCCCCTCCTTGGATACATGCCTAAATGATCTTCTTCGCGAGGAACAGCGCCTTCTCACTCAAACGACCATGGAACAATGACGATCTACATCTGTTCCTGTAGCCTATGCAGCACAAGGCAGGCCACGAAGTAGGGATATGAGCACTGTTCAGTGCTTCTGTTGCAAGAGATTTGGTCATTATGCTGCAAACTGTCCCCGAAAATTCTGCAACTATTGCAAAAAGGATGGCCATATCATCAAGGAATGCCCAACTCGACCCCCCAAGAAATCGGAGACAGCATATACTGTCTCAGTTGGCTCTTCTAGTGCGGGTAGTTTGGTGAATACAACACAAAGTGCTCCTGCTCCTGCTCCCGTTTCAGTCCAACCCGTGACCCCTGACATGATTCAACAAATGATCATTTCTGCATTTTCAGTTTTAGGACTCTCAGGTAAACCCTTCACTACATCATCTCCTTGGTACTTTGATTCCGGGGCTTCCCATCATATGACAAACAATGCTGCTTCTCTTACCAATGTAAACAAATATTTTGGAAATCTCAAAATTCATACTGTTGATGGCAATCATTTACCTATCACGGCCACTGGTGATGTTTCCTCCTCTCTCACTGATGTCTTCATATCTCCCGGTCTTACCACCAATCTTGTGTCTGTCGGTCAGTTAGTTGATAATGATTGTAAAGTAGAGTTTTCTAAATCTGGTTGTGTTGTGCAGGATCAACAGTCAGGGCGGATGATCGCGAGGGGGCCTAAAGTGGGACGTCCTTTTCCTCTTCAATTTCCTTTGTCTTCTTTTTCTTTGCCTTTTGTCGCTTGTAATTCTGCTCATGTTGATTACCGAGCGTGGCATAAACGTCTTGGACATCCAAACTCTAATGTACTTCATGCTTTATTGAAATCTGGTTTTCTTGGGAATAATGAAACACCATCTCTTAGTGTTGTTCAGTTTGATTGCAGTTCTTGCAGACTTGGCAAAAGTAAAACTCTACCCTTTCCTTTTCACACACCGCATGTTGTCAAACCTTTCGATCTGATACATAGTGATGTGTGGGGTATGGCACCAGTCACTTCGCATGCTAATTACAAATACTTTGTCACTTTTATTGACGACTATAGTCGTTTCACATGGATTTATTTCCTTCATTCCAAAGACGAAGTATTTTCTGTTTTTAAGATTTTTCATGCATATATTCAGACACAATTTTCGGCCCATGTCAAAATCCTTCGTTCTGACAATGGGGGTGAGTATATGTCTCATTTGTTTCAGGACTTCCTACAGAATCATGGCATCATCTCTCAACGGTCTTGCCCTTCGACACCTCAACAAAATGGAGTGGCTGAAAGGAAGAACCGTCACCTTCTTGATGTGGTTCGCACTCTTCTGTTAGAATCTTCCACGCCCTCTCGATTTTGGTGTGAAGCTCTTTCCACTGTTGTCCATCTCATTAACAGATTGCCTTCTCCCACATTGAACCATGACTCACCTTTCACCAAGTTATTTGGTCACCCTCCAACTTATTCTAACCTTCGTACCTTTGGTTGTGTCTGTTATGTTCATCTTCCTGCACATGAACGCACAAAACTTACGGCTCAATCAATTAAATGTGCTTTTCTAGGATATTCAGTACAGCAGAAAGGTTTTCTTTGCTATGATCCAAATCTGTGTCGCATTCGAGTTTCTAGAAATGTGATTTTTTTCGAAAATCAATATTTCTTTTCTACCCATCAGGATCATGTTTCTCCTTCATTTTCTGTTTTGCCTATGTTTCCTAACTCTCTTGCAGATCCAGTCCCTTCTAAACCTCTCCTAGTGTATCGACGACGCTCCACCGCCACTTCCCACCAACCTTCAGCACCTCCTGAGCCCCCTCAAGCTTCTTCCCCGATTGCTGCTTTTAGCACCTGCACCTCCCTCTCTCCGACTCAGTACTCGGGTTCGTAGACCCCCAGATAGGTTTGGTTTCTCTTCTCCTTCATCCTTCACAGCCACTTTGTCGTCTATTTCTCTTCCTTCATCTTATAAACAGGCAATGGAGTATGAGTGTTGGCGAAAAGCAATTGAAACCGAACTTCTCGCACTTGAAGAAAACCAAACATGGGATGTTGTTCCATGTCCCTCCTCCGTGAAACCCCTTGGCAGTAAGTTCGTGTTTTCTATCAAGCTTAATTCCGATGGGTCCATAGATCGTTACAAAGCTCGGTTAGTGGCACTTGGCAACAAACAAGAATATGGTCTCGACTATGATGAGACCTTTGCACCGGTCGCCAAAATGACCATTGTCCGAACTATACTCGCTCTTGCTGCATCCCAATTCTGGCCCTTACATCAAATGGATGTTAAGAACTCATTTCTCCACGGTGATCTCAAGGAAGACGTTTACTTGAAACTTCCCTCTGGTATGCCCACTTCCTCACCTACTGATGTTTGCAAACTGAAACGTTCTTTGTATGGTTTGAAGCAGGCACCAAGAGTATGGTTTGAGAAGTTTCGATCCACTTTGCTTAGTTTTTCTTTCACTCAAAGTCAGTATGACTCCTCTCTTTTTCTACAAAGGACATCCACACCTCCTTGTTTATGTGGACGATATCGTCATCACTGGCTCTGACTTGGAGGCAATCTCTGCGGTTCAGACTTTGTTGAATTCTACATTTCACATGAAAGATCTTGGCCAGCTCACCTATTTCTTGGGTTTAGTGGTGCATCATCAGCCGCACGGTCTCCTCTTGCATCAGCACAAGTATAGTCAAGATCTGGTTCAGCTAGCCGGTCTCACCAACGCTACTTCGGTTGACACCCCCATGGAACTTAATGTGAAATATCGACGTGACGAAGGGGAGCTTCTTGAGGATCCTACTACCTATCGGAAGTTGGTTGGTAGTCTTATCTATCTAACCATTACCCGACCAGACATCTCTTATGCTGTTCATACCGTCAGCAAATTCATGCAAGCACCGAGGCATCTCCATCTATCTGCAGTCCGCTGCATCATTCGCTACATTCTTGGGACATCTACTCGTGGCTTATTCTTCCCTTCCGGTTCTTCACTTCAGCTACAAGCCTATAGTGACGCTGACTGGGCTGGCTGCCCAGACACCAGGAAATCTACTACCGGCTGGTGTATGTTTCTTGGTGATGCCCTTATCTCTTGGAAATGCAAGAAGCAGGACCACGTCTCCAAATCATCTACTGAGGCCGAGTACCGAGCCATGTCTGCAACATGCTCCGAAATCATTTGGCTGCGTGGTCTCCTCACAGAGCTCAGTTTCATTCCCGTACATCCTACTCCACTCCATGCTGACAACACTAGTGCCATCCAAATTGCCGCAAACCCAGTCTATCACGAACGCACCAAGCACATCGAGGTTGACTGTCACTCAATCAGGGAAGCCTATGATCATCAAGTCATCACTCTTCCACATATCTCCACAACTTTGCAGATCGCCGATATCTTCACAAAATCCATGCCTCGTCAGCGCCATCATTTTCTCGTTAGCAAATTGATGCTTGTCGATTTACCAGCATTAATTTGAGGGGGGATGTCAAAGGAAATATCAATCTATACAGCAGATTTACAGCTTTACAGATTTACAGATTTACAGATTTACAGCTTTACAGCTAATATCTACAGCTTTGACTGATATGACAGTTATACAGATTTATTCCTTCCTTAATTAGGATATATTAGCTGTACAGTATATTTAGATAGATGTATATATGGTAGGGGCTGAAGATCAGCTTGTATTTTCTTCCCTAAATAGCTTGTAATCTACCTATATAATGGGCAATTGTCAATGAAGAAAGACAGACTTTTTCAAAAGGACTCTAAACTGTCAGTATTACACTCCCCTACATTGCACTTCTACAGTTATGTTTTTGAAGTGCAGGCTCATCGATGCATTCGTTGGGATGCGATCATAAAAAAGAGATGAACTTACTCACCCTTTTCTTCACATACCATCCACTAAATATTTCCTTCATTCTTTTCTGCTTTCGTCCCTCCTCTTTATATATCGCTGGATCTGGAGGTACATTTGGCACCCTCATGCTACTACTGCACTGCAGCCCCACAACCCTCCTCTCCTACTACCCCTTGCTCCAATCTCTTGACTACTATTGATGCAGGGCAATTAACCACTTGCTCTAAAAGCTCGAATCGATAGAGCATAACGAATCAATCCCTTTATCTCATAGCCCAGGTGATGCGGACATCAGGCCATTCAAAGTATATCAACGCAGGAGGTGTGCATTACCCATGTCAATGTGGTTAAAAGACGGATACGAGTCGGGTCTCTAGAGGTTGAAGACCTTACACATGTGTTCGTGACATGTGTAAGTTGTTTAAAGTAGACATTTGGATCGTTGGATTGCGAGGATGGTGTGATGGGACCGTTGGATCGTCACAGCCCACCTTCATTACGCTACCTTCACGGCGCTATCATCAGGGCCCATCGGGCATCTTAAATTTGAATTTAGTTTATGAACATTTGGTTTATTTAAGTTTTGAGACAGTTTATGCACAATTTTTTTCAAAAAAAACTTTTTTTTAGTAGGGGTATTTTGGTAATTTCATGTAATTACGAATTTATAAAGGTTGCCCTAAGCCTAAAGCATGTTATGTTATGTTTATGAAAGAAAAAGAGAGCTTTTTTGCTTTTGACAATTTCGTCTTCGACTTCCAATGATTGGAAGAGAGCGTGAGGGCTGGGGATGTGATTTCTCGTCCCCTACTTCTTTCTCATTCTTTCTTTTTTCAAGGTACTCCTTTTCTTTAACCCTATTCTCTTCCTTTTCTCCTAAAATCTTTAGATCTAGAAGCTGATCTTATTTCTTTTTATCTAAATCCTTAGATTTCAAAAGATTTTCATCCCCACATAAAATCCACCACCCAAATCTAAATTTGAAGAACCACCAATTCTTTTCTGAATTTTCCAGATTTTCCAATCCAGGAAATTCCTATTTTTCTGGATTAGAAAATCCACTTGGATCGTTAGACGGACCTATTTCAAGACAAAAGTTCTATCTTTCTTTGGATCCAACTAAATTCAGATTTTAAGATTCAATACTTCGTGTTTGTGATGGATGACCATAATCAATGCTATATTAACCTTATTTCTTTCTTGTGTTTATAATGTATAAGGTAGGCTGATATTTTATTCATTTTTTAAAGATTGCATGAATCTGTCCCTTTCAAATACCATGCTCATTTAAGGTTGGATTAGGCTGTCCTACATCACCAAGCCCCACATCCCATGGGTTAGGACCTCGACTGAACCCCCCTCGTGGGCCCCGCTTCACATGGGTTCTGCTTCACATGAGCCACCCGCTTCACATGAGCCACTCGCCTCACACGGGTCGCCCACCTCAAGTGTGCCCCTACATCCCACAGGCCACCTCACTCGAGCCCAGTGTGAAAATGCCCTTGCATTAACTACCCCTCACTTTACTTCCTCCATTAGCCTCTCATGCAGATCCCTCAAAAGTAGGCATATTCAGTTCTCACTGCCTCTCTTGATCTTTATCTCACACATTTTGTAATGACTCCTCAACAACGCATTTATACTCAGGATCATCCTCCTCGTCCCCTCCACTACATCCTCAAGGCTTGCGCTAACCACTCTGACCACTTTAACTCCTCACTAATCTTCCTCTCACGCACAACAAGTTCGTTTCTATTCTTTAGTCGTGCTCTCTCACCTCCCTTGGAGCTTTTAGGCAATTGACAACATTTCGATGCCCTCTCGCTAAGTGTTCCTTCAATCGGATCACACTTCTACTCTTCTATAGATGGCCACAATAATTGCATTGGGACTTGAATCGATTATCGGGAAGAGGGGTTTCGTGCCGCCATCCAATATCAAGTTGTCTCCCTTTTTCTTCTGACATTTTTTATGTACAAAACAACATTAAGCAAAAGATCATGTTAACATATTCAATGTACTACATCTATAAATATTAAGTGTAATTAACTGCAAATTTTTTGAAGGATAATTAACCCCCAATCACGTTGGATTTTTTTATTTTTTTGTGGAAAAAAATCATTTTTATTATTTTTTAATTAATAAATTAATTACTTTTCCAATAAATCCCCAAACCACCATAAATTTGTAGATCAACCTCCAACATGTTCAGTTTCAACTTTTCATAGTTTAATTCGAATTTAATTGGGTGGAAATTTGGCCAAAATTTCCCAAATCCCCAAATTAGAGCGTATTTGATGATGTTTTCATCAAACACTCCTAAAGACTAAAATGGGGGCCAAGTCACCGCTGATTGAAATAGATTTTCTAATTTTTTTAATAACTATTTTTTTTCCGAAAAATCCCCAAACCACCAATAATTTGTAGGTCAAGTAACCAACATGTTTGATTTCATATTTGTCTACTTAGATTGCAACTGATTTGGGTAAATTTTGAAAATTTCCCAATTTCCCCCAATTCAATGTATTTTCCTCAAATCCCTAAATTAGAGTGTATTTGATGATGTTTTCATCAAATACTCATAAACACTCTCAAATGGGGGTCAATTCATCATTGACCGAAGTGAATTTGTTGAAAAAAAAATATTTTAATTATAAAATTATTCTTTCCCAAAAATCCTCCAAACCACCAATAATCTGTAGATCAAGTGACAAACATGTTTGATTTCATGTTGGATACTCAGATTGCAACCGATTTGGGAAACAAATTGGAGAAAATTTGAATTTCCCCAATTTCCCCCAAACCGATTATCCTAGGAAGAGGTGGGAAGATTGGTAGAGGTGTTTGGGTGTGGTGTGAATCATTTCCTTCATAGTATCTTGGTCTTCCTTTTTTGCATCGACAAATCAACGAAACATCTCTGTGACAAGGTGATTGAAAGAGTCGAGTGGAAACTATCAAGATGGAAGAGCCGACATCTGTGCTTGGGTAGGAGATTGACGTTATAAAACGCATCATTATGTAACTTGCCGATTGACATTTCAATTGTCCCAAGTTCGTTTGTATAGGTTGGATAGTTTAAGACGGGACTTTTTGTGGCAAGGTTTCAATGAAACTCACAAGTTCCACCTATTGAAATCGGAAGAAAGAAGCCACTTTTGTGTTTGTGTTGGGGGGTGATTAGGTGAGAATCCGCTTTAGTTGGAATTCCCAAAGCTTGCTCGTATTTCCCCCCAAAAAATATATTCTTGTGGCTTGATGCTTCTCTATTTGTGGTGAAGTCATGGTTTGGTCCCCACTTTGTCGTAGGAATTTATTGGATGAGGAAGCGACCAATTTTATAAAGCTTCTGGATCGTCTTCATTGTTGTTCCCCATCTTCGAGGAAAAGGGACATGATGGAGTAGAATAGAGAAAGGTCGGGTCATTTCTCAGTTTGATCATTCTATAAGCTGTTGAGGGGAGTTACGATGGCAGAGAATCGTGGTTTCACATCCTTTACTTGGAATTACCCCCCAGGTTGCGGTATTTGTATGGCTTGTAGGGAGAAAAATGGTGCTTATAGTTGACAACTTGCAAAGAAGGTCAAAGGACCTGAATATGTTATTAATCTAAGAGAGAGAAATAAAAGTAGTTGTAAATGATGAAACACAATCTATTTCATGCTTATGCAGTTCTTGCACTCCATGGTGGATTCTGGATCGCTCCTTCAACTAATTTTCTAACTTGGTCTTTGACCGTGTTTGGTACTTGGGTTGTTTAACTACTTGAATTTGGGCGCATCAAAGTAAACTTTGCAAAATAGGATCGAGTTCAGAAACTTGCTTGGTGTTTCCATCTGTGTGGATGTCAGAGGTTATTTTGCAATTACATTATTTGAATGTATCCAATTGAAATTTGTAAAATAGAGTTGTGTTCAGGATTTGCTTTCATTTTCCATCTATACGTGGTGGGAAATATAAATGTTTTTTTTTTCCCCCTCGTGATTGCCATTCCACAATTATGCGTTACTTTCTTTATTCTCATGTAAGAAGTATTTCTTTTTTGACTTGTTTTGCTTTTGAACCATGGGATCCAGGTTGATGCATAATACTCTTCCAATAACAAAGCTATTTATAAACACTGAGCTTGCTTAAACCCACACTTCTCTCTCCACACATACCTCTTCACTTGGCATGTTTGTGGGACGTTTAAGCTATGCATCTGCAAGACCCACTCTGTAGGTGACATGGATCCAGAGTTATAGTGGTTCACTCATTAGCAGTGTTTGAAATATTAGTATCACGTTATGTATCGTACCCTTGGGATATGGATATGTATTGGTTTTCGCATGGGATATGTCGGTTATATCACATAATATGTGTCATTGTTGTGGGAAACATGGGGAAACATTGGGAAATTGGTAGAATTTTTCAATGAAACTTCAGTGATTGGTAAAAAAGACATCAATAAACACTTAAAAATCAAAACATTACAAAAAAAAACAAGTGTACATAATAGGTTTTCTTTGTATGGGGTCCTAATCTATGCGCCGTCTAACTGAATTGATGCAAGTATATTCAAACTCTATTCATATAATTTATAAATGTAAAAAGACTTGTGGAAATACAAGCAATACATTCAAAAGCGAAAGAAGAATCATTAGATTAGGTTGCATACATGTTTGGACACAGATTGCAACCGATTTACAAGAAATAAGGAAATTTTGATTTTTTTTTTTTTTTTTGATTTTCCACAACTCGGCCCATCTCCTCCAAATCTTGAAATCGAAGCTTCCAATCCATGATTTTTCATGCAAAACATGAAAAATAATAGATTTGTAACAATTTGACATTTATTTAATATGATTTATAGAAAAAAAGGATTGAAAATCGAAAGTGCTCACCGGATCGAACAAGTGGGATATATCCCAGTACTTGTGCGTTTCATATCGCACAGGTGGGATACAAGATATATTGTGGGATATATCGGCCGATATCGTTGATATTTAAAACATTGCTCATTAGACAGACCACAAGCATATGTCGAATGAGGTCTGTCGGTAATTTCTTTTAAACCTTCATTTTTTTAGATGTGTGGCCCACTTTCGGGCCTGATCATGTGCACAGTGGGGCCCACCTGATGCAGGTCTTAGAGGTTCCACGTACATGCCAGGTTTGCACAGTGGTGATGTGTGGAGGGGTGCATTTAAACATGTATACTCTTTATAGGGAGTTAGCCTTCTGGATATTTTCTTACCTTCTAATCATGGATTATATCTTTGTTTCCTGCAGGCAGCATGCATTCCCTTAGCATTAACTGGACGTGATATCTGTGGCAGTGCGATAACTGGTTCTGGAAAGGTACATGCACAGCACCATACTTTTATTGAGTGGTGTTGCTTGTTTGGGTGGAAATATTACTTAGTCTTAAATTTTGGGGTTTTCCATCATACAGACAGCTGCCTTCACATTACCTGTGCTGGAGAGGTTACTGTTCCGTCCAAAGCGTATACATGCAATCAGGGTGCTAGTTCTTACACCAACCAGGGAATTGGCTGTACAGTAAGTTTTGTTTTTATTTTTTCTACCCTCCTTATGCTTTACTTTCTTATCTACATGCACTATACCTTTGTTGTGCTACCGCATTGTATTTGAGATGCTTCTAGTATCAGTGAACACGGCATTTAGAATCTGAAAACTTACTTTTCTGTTAGTTTCTTTTGATTGTCCATCAACTACATTGTCCATACAGTATGCTACAACTAATTATTGTTCAAACTGCTGCCAATTCTTGTTTTCAGCTTTATGTTTTGTATTTTCTAGCATAATATCTTAGAAACATTTTTTAAAATCTGGAATCAAGTTCAAAATTTGGTGGCTGTTTTGATTAAGGGCGAATGCTGATTTCTATGGATTTCGTATCCAAAAGGTTTTGAATCCTAATAAGGGGTCAATGCTGACTTCTTTGGATTTCTTAACCAAAAGGTTTTGAATTCTAAAGAGTCAGGCATTTTGGTTTCAGCCAAAATATCCCCTAATGAAGCGGAAACATGCAAAAGATGCTCTTATCCAATTCATTTTGATTTCTCTCATGCACGAAATGATACCTATTTCATTTGGCCCGTCCGGTATGCAAGCAGGCACACAAGGATGTATACCGTACTTGCAACCGTTCACCAAAAGGTTTTTTCTTGGGGAGCTAAACGGGGTTTGAGGCCAGGGGATCTGCTATCGCCAATTTTTTGGTGGTTGTGGCTGAATCCTTGACTGAGTGGATAAAGATGGAATGGAAGTAGAGGGTTTTAAGCGAGTCAGTGGACCTCAATATATCTCACCTGTAGATCGCAGACTATACTTTGATCCTTTGTGGTGCAAGTTCTCAGCAGGCAGCTAATCCGAAGTGCATATTGAGATGCTTCAAGGCTATCTCGACTCTAAAGATTAACTTTTCAAAAAGTGATTTCTCAAGTGTCAATATGGAACACAAGCAGAGTTGGCGAATGTGCTGGGGTGTAATTGTGTGAACCTGTCAGAAGGCCTTGGGGGCTTGTCATTGAAAGGTGTTGTAAATCATGTAGAAAAGGGAGAAAAAGAGGAGAGATGTGAGAAATAAAGAGGACAACAATAGCCTCTCACACCCCCCCAACCCCAATCTCTATATTATATTAAGTTAGGGCTCCACTAAAAGATGTAAAATGGCAAGCATACCCCTCTCACTTAAAGTTATTAAAACACAGTCGCCAAGTTATTAAAATACAGTAGCCCATGGGCCTAAAAATTAAACCCAAACACATGTTTAGGCCCAGAAACAAAGCCCAAGCATACAAGAACCAAGAATGGTTCACACGGCCATGCAGGTGACACGTGCAAACCCCAAAAAGGCCAGCTACACTCTCCCTCAAGCTAGAGCACATATATCATGGATGCCCAATTTGACAAAGACTCAATCTAGATGCGCATCACTGAAAGACTTTGTAAACATGTTCACCACTTGATCTTATGACTTGACGAATGGCATCTATATATTTTTACCAGCAACCTTCTCTCTGATGAAGTGACCGTCTACTTCAACGTGCTTAGTTCATTCATGGTAGATTGAATTGTTTGCAATGTGAGTTGCAGCTTGATTATTATAGTATAATTTTATTTGGTTATCAACCATGAAACTGAGCCTGCACATTAATCTCTCGGCTAAACGAGTTCAAATTTTGTATGGGCTATTGCTCTGTATTTTGCCTCTGTGGTTGACCGTGCCACTACTCTTTTCTTTTCGCTTTTCCATGTAACTAAATTGCCTCTAACAAAGGTACTATAACCTGTGGTAGGCCACCTCTTAGAAGGGGAGGCAACCCAATATGCACTTGAATACTCTTTCTACTTGGAGACAATCCATTCTGTTTGTAAAGAATACCGCAGCCACATGCTCCCTTTTAATATTTGAGGATGCAAAGTACATGCTCCATATGGGAAGTGCGGGGAGTCTGCGTGAATTGATTAATTACACTGACTGCATAAGTACAAGACCCTTCTCCATGGATGAAGTTATGTCTGGCATGATAAGGAGAGCAATAGTACCTTCTTCGAATAGTAATGATCGTGATTCCTTTGAGAAGTATGGAGCATGTTCAAAGAACGCAACATCAACTGATACATAACATCCACAAGTAACGAGATTATAACATTTGTAACCCCGCTGAGTACAAGAATAACAGAAGAAAACCCACTTCACAACTTTTGGTTCAAATTTGTCAAAACATGGTCAAACTGATACACAACACACACAATCGAATACCTTAGGAGGAATTGAAAATTTTGATGTTGAGGATATATAGCGGAAAAAGGAGAGTTTCCACTTAAGACTGATGAAGGCATCTGATTTATCAAACAACATGCAGTTAAAACTGCATCACTCCAATGTTTTTTTTTTTTTTTTCAAAACCTTCATATCTAAAAACAATGCCTTAGTTACCTCAAGCAAATGATGATTTTTACGCTCTACTACATTCTGTTGTGGTGTGTGAGCACACGAAATTTGGTGAATGATGCCATAGGATATGAGAAAGGAGTTAAAGTTAGGGGTGTCAACGGGTCGAGTTCAGGCCAGGTTGGGCCAACCTCTGTCCAAGCCAGGTCTGCAATATTCTACATAGGCTTGAACTCGGCCTGGGCCTGGGCCTGTAATTGGCCAAAAAAATCCAGCCCGAGCCTAGCTTGACATGTTTACGCTAGGACCGAGCCCAAGCCCTTTCCATTGTGGGGAGAGAGAGAGAGAGAGAGAGAGAGAGAGAGAGAGAGAGATGGGTTTTTGAGGAGAAGATTTAAAGATAAAGAGATAGGTTTTTGAGGAGAAGATTTGAAGAGAGAGAGAGAGAGAGAGAGAGAGAGAGAGAGAGAGAGAGAGAGAGATGGGTTTCTGAGGAAAGGATTTGAAGAGAGAGAGATGGGTTTTTGAGGAGAAGATTTAAAGATAAAGAGATAGGTTTTTGAGGAGAAGATTTGAAGAGAGAGAGAGAGAGAGAGAGAGAGAGAGAGAGAGAGAGAGAGAGAGAGAGAGAGATGGGTTTCTGAGGAAAGGATTTGAAGAGAGAGAGATGGGTTTTTGAGGAGAAGATTTAAAGATAAAGAGATAGGTTTTTGAGGAGAAGATTTGAAGAGAGAGAGAGAGAGAGAGAGAGAGAGAGAGAGAGAGAGAGAGAGAGAGAGATGGGTTTCTGAGGAAAGGATTTGAAGAGAGAGAGATGGGTTTTTGAGGAGAAGATTTAAAGATAAAGAGATAGGTTTTTGAGGAGAAGATTTAGAGAGAGAGAGAGAGAGAGAGAGAGAGAGAGAGAGAGAGAGAGAGAGAGAGAGAGAGAGAGCTAGTTGCTAATGGGGGAGTATTCATATTTCATAAGCTTCTAACCCTAATGGGTGGGCCGGGCTAACGGGCTATTGTATTTGGCTCAAGCCCTGACCATTTAAAAAATGGGCTTCAGATTTAGGCCCGAGCCCAACCTCGACCCATTGACAACCCTACTTAAAGTCATGTGATACATATTCCCTAGCATTGTGTGACCTCAGAATACACACGTTAACATTAAACTAAGTTTGTAGTTGCATATGAAATTCCTTAAAACAAGTGAACACCTCAGAAGGATCCTTGATCAAATATAATTATGTCATTCTAGAGTAATCATTCATAAAGATAATATAATTTAAGATTAGACAAATTTTAAATATGCACTAGAACCAAACATTAGAATGCATCAAGTAGAACAATTTATTACTTACTTTATCCTCATGAGGGAGGAATGACACACTATGATGCTTGCTTAACTCACAAGCTTCACACTCTAGCCTAGACACATAAGACAACAAGGGAGACTCTTTATACTAGTTAAGGAAGAATGACCAACCGTGGAATGCCACTGATGAGGAGAGACTTTAGCCTGCAATGCAGTTCAACCCCATATATTCTATTGTCGAGGTACTAAAGCTCATTTACTTCATGTCCTCCAACCTTCCTCCCTGTCTTTAGATCCTGAAATTCACAACATGTAGGATTCAATTTGATAGAACAATTTAAAGATTTGGTTAGTTTACTTACCAACAATAAAGCTCATTTACTTCATGTTCTCCACCAACCATCCTCCCTGCCTTTAGATCTTGAAATTCACAATAGGAGGGATACAATTTGACATAACAATTTAAAGATTTGGTTAGTTCACTTAGACAAAACTTAGGAATGTACAATACCGATGATAATGAAAGAGTTGGAGTAGGATGAACGGTACCGCCCGAGATACATGGGTTGGAGTGCTAGGAACTAAAGTTATGGAAGAAATAGGTGAAGATTGGACTAACAGAGATAACACCTTGTGCTTACCATTCATGTGATCAAACGCACTAGAATCAATAACCCAAGGAACATACTCAAAAGTAGTGAAATAAGCAATCCATGACCGGGCAAAAGTTGTTGCGGAGGATGAGGAATGAGTGGAGTGATCTTTTATAAGCTTGGCATAATCTTCTTCTGACATATTAATTGTGTCACCTGAGGTACTTGGCTTAGAATGGGTGAGGTAGACTTCGAGACATAACCCTCAGAACCATCATCTGATGGGTGAACCTGATTTTCTCATGCTAGTCTTCCAACAAGATTCCAACATGTGTCAATTGTATGATTAGTGAGGTCTCAATGTGTACACTATCGATTATCACGACTGGGGCAATGCCCACCGCTAAAGTCTGTGCCATGACCAGTGTTCAAATTGTCAGCGAAAAATCGATAATATCGCCGATATTATCGGTGTCGCCAACGCGACCTCCCCATAATTTTTACCACCACACCATCTGCTATGACCATGGCCACCTTGGCTCCCCCCATCTCGTCTCCTAGACATATAAATAAATGTAAATTGATCAGATGAGGATGAACATTGCAAATTCATACTTGCTGTATGTTGAACTCTGGTGAATGCCTCTATGACGAGTGGAATTTCACTACCTCCAAGGCTATGAGCTCTTACAGGCTCAAACTTAGAGCGAAGGTGCAAGAGGAATTTAACCACATGAAATTCCTCTTTGCCATCACATTGTCTCATAATCCATCGACAAAGGCTAATATACATTTAGTTCTTCCCATATGCCTCGCAAGGTAGAGTAGTATTCTCCCACACTCTTATCTCTCATTTTGGAGTAATTCATAAATACGGGTCAAGTTCTTCTCACACGAATGCATTTCATTCAAGTTTTCGCAGACTTCTTGTGCACTTTTGTAGAAGATAATTGTTGCACTAATATGCAGTTCCATACTATTCTAGAATGACACCCTAATCTGAGAATCTTCAGTCGCCCAATCTTCATAATCTGTTGAAGTTTCTGTTGGTTTGGGAGAGGTTAAATACTTAAAATTTGTCTTTCTCGAAAGAAAGACTTCTACAGATGTGGCCCCACTATAGGTCATAAGTTCCAAGTTTCATTATTGTGATTTGCAGAGTCAACTCAGATAGAGACATGATATTATTTTTTGTCTCACTCTTGGCATCCATATTTTGTAAAATAAGAAACTTAAACACACAAAGGGAAGAACTTTCAACTTAATCTTACCACAAACAAACTTCTAGGATGATATGTATCCATGAACACGATCAATTAGAACTTTTATTTTCTTTATGGCTTTCATTTGTGCACTCGATCTTCAATCGTGGCCATGAAAAAAACTTCACTCACAACTCCATATTCAAATCCGACCTTTTCCTTCAAACCAGACCGTAAATCCAACTCTTGATGATTGATGGTCTACTTTGACCTATCACAGTGGTAGAATATAACACAGGACCTTACACGCCTTCATAGAACATGACTACACAACCCATGAAGTGGTGGTACAACAAGGGGTGGATTTAACTTAGATTAGCCCCAAACATGTTAGAGTTTCATCACAAGAGGAAGAAAGAAGAGAAGAAACAAGAAGAATGAAGGAGAGAAACAAGATATCGGTTAATCACACTCTGAATCTCTGATACCATGATGTAAATCATGTAGAAAAGGGCGAGAGGAGATGTGAGAAACAAAGAGGAAAAGTAGAGTGGATAGCGATAGCCTCTCATGCTCCCTTCTCTATATAATATTAAGTTAGGGCTCCACCCAAATGTAAAATGACAAGCATACCCCTCTCACTTAAAGTTATTACAATATAATAGCCCATGGGCCTAAAACTAAACCTAAATACATGTTTAGGCCCAGAAATAAAACCCAAGAATATGAGAACCAAGAATGGTTCACATGGCCATACAAATGACACGTGTGGACCCTAGAAAGGCCATCAACAAAAGGGTTCAGTGTAAATTATTGGCTTAGAAAGGGAAACATATTTTCTTTTAAAAGTGACATAATTTATTAAGAGACAATGAGAGAAAACAGACCACATCAGCCAATACAACATGACTCTCTCGTCATTCCAACCACGAACAAACCAAAGCGGAACAAACATCCATAAAAAGAGAGGAACAACGAAAGCAATGGGAACCCAAAGCCGTGGGTTTATGCCGATCTACTTTACGCTATTGTTCCAATGTCTCATGGCCGTAATCAATTAACCGGAGAGATTGCAGGAGGAGTTATTCTTGCAAGGATTGGAGGAAAGTTGAAAATACTATTTTCTAGAATGGAAAGGGGTCTGCAAACTGACTGTTAAAGGGGGGTAAGGATAAAATTGCTTAAGATAATGAACTAAGCAACTTGGTGTACTGTAATGGTACCGGTGGGTATTTGTGCCAATACCATTACGCATGATGGCCGTTACAGGGGGTGTAACAGATGTTGCGCCCCTCTAACGATCACATTTTTTATTTTTATTTTTTGTAAAAAAATATGGAAAAAATTTCAAATTTTAGCATGAATGCAAAACTAATAATGGGGCACTTAATTATTTACATTTTGTAAACCAAAAATACATTTTATGTAGATTTTTCTTGACATTCACCATTCATCTGAAAATCAGCCAAAAGTAAAAAAGTTGAAAAAAGGAATAAATGACTAATTTAAGTTATGAATTTGTACATCCTTTTATCCTACATCTATTCCAACCATTTTCAATCAAGATATTAAATAAAAAAACAATTTTTTTTTTTTTTGGAATTTATCTTGATAGTCACTATTCATAAAAAATAAGCTGAAAATAAAAAATACAAAATGGGGTTTTAATGGCTAATCTAGGGCATGAATTTGTACATGCATTTATCCTACATCTAGTCCAACCATTTACAATCAATAGTAGAAAAAAAACACTTTTGGGAGAATTTTCTTGACAATCCTTGTTCATCCGAGTGTGATGAGGAGGCCATTAATGTGATCCCGTTTAGTAGAATTCATGGGCCAGCCCTTAACCTGAAGAGTGGTACCCCTGTAGTTCCATAGAGTGTATATCATAGATCCATTATCACAGTGAAGAATGACAAATAGTTTGGAAAGGTATTTTCATTTCATTCTTCAAAAGTGAGAGAGGTTTCATGTCTGCTGTCATTCTGCCTTTGGGATCAAGAATTTAATCTGCAACCTGGAATGTTGAAGTCCGCGAAAAGAGGATTAGAGGCATGAGTATCAGCAAGATTGAAGGAGAATAAGGTCTTCTCACGAACAGCTTCCATAATCACCTGCAGCTAAACGTACTTGGGGTGGGATTTCCCATAGAGAACTTCAAGGAATTACACATGATAACAGAGAGCAGCTGGTTCCTATAGTGGTGAAAAAAATCAGATCTTGTGCTACCTTTTGGGCAATCGCCCTTAAGGAATACATGGGGTACTGTTCTATAGGTATATGGAGGGAACTGGGTAGAATGTCTTCGTAATATTCCCGCAGACAATTGCCTCACACTGGTGTGTTGTCTTCTTTGGGCTTTCAATAAAATTGCTCTAATCAAGCAAAAAAAAAAAAGAAGAAGAAGAAAAAAAAGACCAGTTGGATTTAGCACAAACTGCAATATTTCCACTCATGTTGTCACATCTTTTGATTTCTCTTTGGAGTTCCTTCACAGAGTTAATTAGGTAGTCTTGTAAATCATTTATATTTTTGCAAAATGTTTCCTTTTCTAATAATACTTTGTATCAGTGCAACTAAATGATGAGGATCTTTGACAGGGTTCATAGCATGATTGAGAAACTTGCACAATTTACTGATATCAGATGTTGCCTTGTGGTTGGTGGGCTTTCAACCAAGGTATATATATGCAGCCTTTTTTTTTTTCCATACACCTGAGATTGGTTGGTACTAGAGTTTTGTCTTGTTGATTAAATCCTGTTTGAGTTAATATATTGAAAGTACATCTTGATGATGGGCAATTATTGTTGTTTAAGGGCATCTGATATGCAATGTTAATTGGCCGATATTATCGAAATCGTACCTCAGCGATATGAACCCCTAGGAAGTACTTTACTTTTTGGTGTCAGTGATATATCAATGATATACGTATTGTATTGATGATATCACTGATACAATGCGATATATTGGGATGTATCAACGATACGATAGGGAGGTTTCGTGTATAGAGAGAGAGAGAGAGAGAGCTCTGCGATTCTTCTCCTCCATCTCATTCTCCTCCTCCTCCCCCTCCCTCCGCCACGTCTCTCTCTCTCTCTCTCTCTCTCTCTCTCTCTCTCTCAGTTTCATTTTTCCAAGAAGAAGAAGAAGAAGAGAATGGAAAAAAATGCTGTAATTCTTCCTCTTCCTCCCCTCCCTCTAGTACATCTCTCTCATGATGTCCTACGACTGCAACCTACAACTAATATTTTGAAAATGAAAAGGCTGCCACGGCCATGTGTCCAGCCTTTTATCATGTATTTAAAAGGTGGGCCCCACCGAGATGTTTATGCGAAATCCACACCAACCACCAGGTGCATCATCGTGTTAGGCCCAGGCTGATGAGGACATCACATCATGCACACCCTTACATACTTATCAAAGGAGGAGACGGGCCGCGCCGATTTCCCAGTGGCTAGGCGAGTACCTGTGATTGTGCTGAAGGCCCCATGTGCATGTGCGAGCATCTAGAAGACCCCACACTGGGAAGATGCACATGGGCTGCTTTATGGAGTGATCTAGACCGTTGGATTGGAGGGACGCGACAATCAGGCCATTGGATCACATGAATCACATGATTGGGCCATTGATCGTTGATCGTCCACTTTAGTTTTATACTTTATCATATTTTAGGATTTACTTATTGATTATTTTATATTTGGACACATTATGAGTGTTTTAATTCATATTATTTAGACTAAGGTTATTTTTGTTAAAGTTCATAAGACAGGGATTTTTGTAATTTTTGAAACTTCTTGGATCTATAAAAAGAGGGGGGGGGGGGGGGGATGTGACATCTCTCCCATTGAAATTTGTAATTAAAAAAGAAGAAGAGAGAAGCTATTGCTTTCTTTTCCCATTTCCATGTGATTTGAAGATACTTCCATGCGATTTGGAACGAAGATTGGTGTGAGGCTAATCTTCATCAACGGAGGTGCGAAGTCTCCATTTATCCCTATCTCGTCTATTTTCTTCCACATCCGGGTATTTTCTTCAGATTCTTAATTCTCTCATCCCAACTCTTCGTCTTCTCCAAAACCTAACTTTTCCATACCCATCAACAATCCAAACCCTAACTGACCTAAACCCATCATTTCACGCCACACGTGTGACCGTACGGCCACATGTGTGAAACCCACTTGCCCCTTTTGGTTTCCCACCATCATTATACCAAAACCCCTTTTTTCATCCCCAAAATCCTAACCCTAACCCTAAATCTCCTAAATTACCAAAACCCTAATTTTCACCCTAGGTTGTATTAAGTTTCCTATTTTGAAATAGACTATATCCTATGCTAATTGGATGTTCCTATGTCCATTAGATCCTAGTTTCTTTTTATTTAATGATCTTGAGTTACAATGATGGTAGCTTAGGCTAGGATTATGCATAGTTTTCTTTTGATTTTTATGATATTTGTGATGATTATAGCGATGTTTGTGTTTTTTTTTTTTTTTAAATTATTAAATATCTTAATTCGGCTATTTGATCTCACATGTTACTCAGTTCATGCATCGGTCTCACATCACAAGCCCCAAAAATCAGTCCAATTCGTTAATCAGGTGGACTACACGATTGGAAGCAGTATATAGGGCAACACTAACCCTTAAAACTATTTCTTTTGGTATGGCTCACTTGAATCACATTTGGGCCCCGTGCCTAAATTGTATTGTGGCATCTAATGGTAAGAGGGGATTTCATATAATCATCATTGTGGGCCTTGTAAAAATCAAGGGTGGATGTCTCTCTAAACTATTTCCTTTGGTGTGGCCCACTTGAATCACAAGTCATCTTGATTTTGTCCTAAATGAGATTAAACTTCTAATGGTCGGAGTGAATTTCATGTACCGTATCATGGTGGGCCCATAAAAAATCAAGGGTGGGTGTCCCTTGTTTCAAAGGCTAATATATTTTTAAAAAATTGATGGACACACCTTTGATTTTTCATGGGGCCCACCTTGATTTATATGTGAGATCCACTCCAACCATTAGATGTGTAATCCCACGTTAGGCCTAGGTCCAAAAGATCAAGCTGACTCGTGACTCAGGTGGGCCACACCAAGGGAAACAGTTTGGAGAGTGTGTTGAACTGTACACTGTTTAGTGTTTACAATTGCATGGTCCACCTGAATCATGGATAGGGCTAATTTTTGGGCCTTGGGCCTAACATGGGGTGATGCACCTAGTAGCGGGGGTAGATTTTGCATAAACATCACAGACGGCCCACCTGAGCTGACAAGATTCTCTTAGATACTATACACATGTCATATATCATCTCAAATTAAAACCAATTAAATTGTGGAACCCAATGTCCCTAAGTCACCATAAAAAGGATCCTTACCTTTGATTTACGGACACTTGTTTGTTAAACAAGACTGCTGGATTTTTTATTTTTCATTCTTAACTGTCCACTAAAGGAGTGTTTGTTTTTTACATTTCCTTCGTAAATATATGCAAGTAGTTAATTATTAGCTTTTACCTTTGTTTGACAAAAACAAAGTATTTCTTCCTTGAAAAGCCATTTGAAAAGGATCGACTTAGATTCATGAGCCCCACCCTGATGTCTGTGACATATCCATGCTGTCCATCCATTTTACCAGAACATTTTAGGGCATTAGCCCAAAAAATGAGGCAGATTCGAAGCTCAAGTGGCCCACACCATAGGAAATCGTCATTGTAAAAGGTTTTTAACGATAAGCCTTGAACCCACTGTTTCGTGTGGCGTGGTCCACTTGAGCTTTGGATCTGTCTCAATTTTGGGCTCATGCCTTAAAATCAGCCTGCAAAATGGACGGACGGTGTGGATAAGCCACATATCATGGTGGACCCCTCATGAAATTTGCACCCTCGATTTAAGTATCCAAGAAGCCAGCCGTCATTGTCAGCATAGAAAAAGGTGCAGGAATTACATTAGTAATTACTCATTACCCATTTACATGCATTTCCATGGGGAATTGAAAAACAAACACCCCCTAAATGTCCACCAATGTCATTTGGACAAGGAAATAAACCTAATTTTTGGTCATGAGACATAATTTGGACAATTTACTTTCAATTACTCGTATGCCATGTGTGTAATTAAAAAAATGGTTGTGTTTTCATACATGTCTTCTATGATTTATGAAATATATGAATTGATTTTGAATATAGTTGCATCAGTTTGTCAAACAACGCATGGTTTAAGACCCTATAAAAAGGAAACTTATTATGTGCTCTTGTGATTATTATTATTATTATTTTAAATTTCTAAGTGTGAAATGATGTCTTTTTTTAACATCCCCTTGAAGCTTCATTGAAAACTTTGACCAATTTCCCAATGTATCCCAAAAATAGTGAAGCATTACGCGATACATCCGATATTTCCGTGCAATGACTGATATGTTTCCATATCCCATGATTGCGATACATCCGTCGTTACCAATATGTAAGCATTGCTGATATGTTCTTGTAGATACTAATTGGTAATTACAGCTCCCTTTAGCTTTCATTTTGACCTAAATTGCAACACAACTAGGCTATTTTGCATTTTTTCTGGCGTTCTTGAATTTTCGATGGTTTGAAGTGTTAGATATATTTGAATGACTTCTAGGAGATGTAAATAGTGGAAGGTATCTTTTATTTATTTATTTTTAATTTTTTAATGCAGCTCATCACCATTGTTTATAACATTTTAGAATCTCCAAAACTATCCTGGTGAATGTAAATATGTGTACGAAATTTGTTGTCTAATTGGATGTTAAATTCTCTAGTTTCTCTTGCTTCACAGTCAATTTCCTGCAGCTGTTTTGCTTGGGAGATTCCCTCGCTTTCATTCTTTTTTTCTTTCAACTTTATGCTGTTTCTTTCTTTCTTTCTTTGTTTGTTTTGTTTTTTGTTTTTTGTTTTTTTTCGAAGGTAACTTTATGCTCTTTGTTTCTATTAGAATTATGAAACTGATATCATGTTTGGTTCAGATGCAAGAGGCAGCCTTAAGATCCATGCCAGATATTGTCGTGGCCACTCCAGGGAGGATGATAGATCATTTACGCAATTCTCAGTCAGTGGGGTTAGAAGATCTTGCAGTTTTGATCCTTGATGAGGCAGACCGCCTTCTAGAACTTGGTTTTAGTGCTGAAATAAATGAGCTGGTATTTCTTGACACTTGTTTATTTCATCTGTTTAAGATAAGATTGCAGATGTATTTTTGATCTCCATGCATGCTTGGAAGTCCTTTCTTCTTGACTTCTTGTTGGGTTTTATGTTCATAATATCTTTCAGATATCTGGATTTCAGCTACACTTTTCTCATTTTTGCTGAAAGAATTGAGAGAGTTGTTTGCAATACAAGTTGTGCCAGTATTTCCTGAGCTCTATAGGTTAATTGAACTGGAGGTTCAATAAAAATTTATAGTTCCTACATCCTACACACTTTTTTTTTTGAATTCACATGCAATTAGAGTTGTTTGATTCTTACCTTTTCTTTTGCATCTTGTAACACTTTGCAGATCTATTTCTGATGCAGGCATTCTTTTTTGGAGTCCCTTTTTATAAATTAAAAAAAATAAAAAAAATTTAAAATTTAAAGATTCCCATTTTCTCCCAAATAAGCTGAGTTATATAAATACCCTTTCATATGCAAGCTAGAAAGGGAGGAAGTCTTTTGATGTTGTGTTTTGACTAGTATAATTAGTTAAACTATGATTTGATTTGTGTTTTGATTAGTGTGATTAGTTAAATTATGATTAGTACATCTGGAGATCCAGTAGCATGATGTTTCATCAGTGGAAATGATGGCTTTTGACGGAGTGCGTGTATAATTCTTTTCTTTCTTTCTTTCTTTTTTTTTTTTTTTCTTTTCAAAATGGTTGTTTGAAATGTTGCTACTAGGGTGGTAGGAGTAATTAGAGATGAGGCAGGCCTGTTAAGAGCTGTTTTTTTGGGGCTGTACAGGAATAGTGATGCTATCCAAGTGCAATTGATCATCATTGAAGTATTAGGGGTTGGCTACACGAATCTTGTTCCGCCATTCTCACTAATTGGAAACAATGACCATATCTCTAGTTAAACCATAAGCAAGGTGTTCCATAATGGTAACAGTGGCCATAATGGCCACCGCCGTCACCGTTACGATACGGGCCATAATGGGCATTACGACATTTTTTATTTTTATTTTTGAAAAAACCTATTACAGGCTATTACATGCAGTTTTTCCTATAACGGCTGTTACGGCCCTGTAACACGTAACGGTTATGACCGTTACGTAACCGTTTTTGTATACCTTGACCATAAGTCATCAAATCTTTTCTTACAACCTCCACCCATGTCCTTTTGGGCTTTCCTCCTGCCCTTTTAGGGACTTGAACCAACTCACTCTTGTTGCACGTGGCAAAGCCATATGAGTCTACTTCCCTCATTTTATTACCTATTGGCACCACTCTAAATTCCCATGAATGTGTTCATTTCTTATTCTATCTTTCCTCGTCTCGCTACTCATCCATCTTGACATTCTCATTTCAGCTGCACTCATCCTATGAGCATGTTGTTCCTTGACTGTTCAACATTCTGTCCTGTAAAGCATGGCTGGTCTTATAGCTATCCTATAAAATCCCTCCTTAAGTTTGATTGGTATGCAGTGATCATGTAAAATTCCAGAGGCACATCTCCACTTCATCCACCCACCTCTTAATTCTATGGGCAACATCCTTTGGAACCTCTCTGCTTCCAAGATTTATTGACGCAAGATAGAAAAAATCATCATTTTGGGGTACTTTTAGGTGAACAATCTTAGCAATTCCTTGTTTCCACTCCTGTTGTTACTAAAATTGCATTCCATATAAAACCTTTAGATTCTAAAGCATCCCTCTACTGTTCTTGCTTTGCGTTTACCCCGTCGCTCATTCTTTTCGATCAAAACTATGTCATCTACATACAACACATACCACAAATATGTTCCTGTAAATGCTTCGTTAGTACACCCATAACCAATGCAAAAAGATACAGGCCCATTGCCAATCCCTGGTGTAAGCCTAGGGTAATTTAAAACTCACTTGTCTCTCCACTGGTGGTCCTCACATTTGTTACCTCCCCCCTCTTACGTATCCTCAATTATGTTAATATATCCTCTTTGAGACCTCCTCTCTTTCCCAACACCCATCAGATTGGTTCTCTAAGGACCCTATCACATGCTTTTTCTAAGTTAATAAAGACCTTGTGGAGATCCTTCCTCTCCCTGTATTTTCTGTCAGGTAAGTAGGAAAAGAGCCTCAATGGTTGACTTTTCTGGCATAAATCCGAACTGATTTATTGATTCATTTGTCTCATGCCTTGATATTTGCTCAATCACTCACAAAGTTTCATAGTATGACTCATAAGTTTAATCCCATGATAGTTAGTGGTGTCCTTTATTCTTTCAACTACCACGGTACTTCTCCATTCCTCTAGCATTTTCTTCGATCTAACAATATTGTTGAACAACTTCTTTCAAGAACCTTGACAATCCAAGTGCATTCGAAAACCATAAGTGTCAAGATGTTTTTTGGCTCTTTCAATGGCCCTCTAATTCTGGAGGGAGATTCAAAGACCGTTTCTTGGGCAGACAGTTCAAAATCTGTGGTGTGAAAGTGTGCCTTTACCATAAATGGATTTAAGGCATTAACTGTTTGTAAGTAGGCTCTTCCAGGTGTCTAAAGATGCTAATTCTATTCTCTTGCAAAGGTCTCCTGGCCTGCCCTCTTCTAGGAACTCCCATCCATTGTCTTTATAGACACGAGCTCCTTTCTTCTTAATAAAATCTGTTGCTGCTTGACTCAGAAATAGCTGTTTCGGAATGTGAGTCCTTGATGTTTACATATTTTGTGTAAACATTGTCTTGGGTTGATTTCTATCATAGATTGTGCTGATTGTGGTATTTTTCATTTTTTATATGTATTTTCTGTTGCAGCTTTAGTCTTTATTTCTTATTAATGTAAGTTGAGAACATTTGCAAGCTAATCTAATACTTGGCCTTTAGATATGAGTTTTTGCTGGGATTTTTCGAAAGATGGATGCGTGAAGGTTTTCAAAAATCCAATTTTAAATGACTAGGATCTACTTCCCATCTAGATGAAATCAAATTTTCAGGAGATACGAATCAATGGTTAAGATCATACCTATCATTGTTTCTTCTAATCGTGTAGATACTCAATGTCGATCCTTCAACGTAGAAGGTCTCTCCTTGATCTATCTTTAATAAGGATTGACTCGAATGCCTTCTCGCAGCCTCACTATATGGCTATTGATGTGAGAAACAATGTGAGATGTCCACTAGGTGGACTGCACGAGAGATGGAGGAAGAGAGCGAGACATCTCTCTCTCTCTCTCTCTCTCTCTCTCTCTCTCAAGCTTGATGTCGGAGGGGAGGGGGGGTTCAAAGTCTTTTCTGAGCAATCCCTGATGGGGATAAGATCTATTAATAGGAATTTGGGGTTTTTAGAGAGTTCCACCATATGGTGGGGTTACTTTTGCTATTGTCCTACATCATAAAAAAATCTGTGTTCCTGCCTATTCTTGTGCCCAAATTGACCCAAATCTGTCTGTATGGTGTTTGTAATCGGCCCAAAATCCCATGTAAGTAGAAGAGGTGGACCACCTAAAGATCCAACCATCAACTATCCGTCAAGTTTAACCAAAACACTCCCAACGGTGAAATCAAAAGATCTAATGGTTGAAAATGTCCAAAGGCCTTTCGAAAATATTTGAGAGTGCCGGCCAGCTATAAAACACTTGATGGATGGTCTGATGGCAGGATCACAATTAACTCTCAGAAGACTAGTGGATCCCATGTTGATGTATGTAAGGTTTCAACTGCATCCTAGCGTGTGAACCCAACAACACTCTGTCGGCCACCAATTTGATCCAAAAAAGTGTGTCGAGGCCCATGATACTAGTACCATGAAGTCCTTCCATGACTTTAGGGCTTAAGGGTGAGCTGAAGGTAGCATGCGATCAAATTATTCTAATCCAAGCATGATGGGCCTCTCAGTTAGGACTAGGAGACATGCGATCCTCCAATGCTAATTTCCAATCGAGTCTTCACAACCACTTGTAAACTAGTGAACGTTCACACTCCCATGTGGTGAAGGGTACAAGAAACAAGATGCTCGATGGTGGAGATCCATAGCAGCCTGGAGTTGGTTTCTCGTCACACAGGATAACCATGAAACTGATCCTGGATTGCCCAAACCCGATGGAGTGGTTATGTAATTTAGGGTATTCGAGAACCATGATGCCACAACCCTCTCTTAGCCATGCAAGTTGTTGTGTCTAGTTCATCCTTTTTCCCCATGGACCTTGAGAGAGATTCCATAAGGGCCTGTTTGATTTTCCAAATTCAGTGTGAATGCCCTGTAAATAGCAAATTATTACAATTTCACCTGTTTGAAAATATGATGCTATTCTTGCTTCGAAAAACAGTCCAAATTGACCGGCTTAAATTTGTGGGCCCCACCGTCATGTATACGACATATCCGCGTCATCCATCCATTTCACTGGAACATTTTGAGGCATGAGCCGAAAAACGAGGCAAATCTAACGTTCAAGTGGCCCACACCAAAGTAAACAGTGGCCTCATGAAGTTTTTAACGGTGAGTGTTCAATTCCATTTTTACTGTGGTGTGGTCCACTTGAACTTTGAATCTACCTAATTTTTTGGCTCATGCCCTAAATTCAGTTGGCATGACGGATGGATGGTGTGGATAATCCACATACATCATGGTGGGCCCCACATATATTTGGCAACATCCTCCATTTTAGTATCAGAAAAAGTAAGAGTCAAATCAACCATAGGGAACGGTGCGGTAATTACCAATGAAATAATTATTACCTATTTCAAATGCATTTACCTTTACTCTAAAACATCAAACATACCCTAAGGGAATCCCTATAACCTACTAAACATGCAATGCATGAGTTCCACACACAATTAATAGTGAAAATAAAACACATTCCATTTAACCTAAGTGATCATGAATAAACAAGTTCTCCAGGGCACACACATCTAACAATTTTGAGGTTCATACTCGAAGGGCCGTTTGAAGTACACTGAAACCGTGTTTTTAGTGTATATGGGGTAGGACATCTGTGATAAAAAAGGGATGGTGTTTGCACATAAACTAATATGCCCATCCACATTAGGTAGGCTATTGCTTTATGTTGTTTCTGTCCAAAATTAATATTTCTGTCCATGAAACGAGTGGTGTGAATTTCAGCACAAAACTCCATGTAACTATATTCTTAAGGCCCCTAACATATTAAACAAACTAAACAAAGAAAAAAAACACACGTGATCTATATAGAAATACCAATGTTCGAAATATTGGTATCACGTTATGTATTGCACCCTTGGGATATGGATATGTATCGGTTATCGCGTGGGATATATTGATTGTATCGCGTAATGTATCGTTGTTGTCGGAGACATTGGGGAACATTGGGAAATTGGTAGAATTTTTCAATGAAACTTCAGTAATTGTTAAAAAAAGACACCAATACACACTTATATATCAAAACATTAGAAAAACAAGTGCACATAATAGGTTTTCTTTGTATGGGGTCCTAATCTATGCATTGTCTAACTGAATTGATGCAAGTATATTCAAAGTCTATTCATATAATTTATAAATATAAGAAGACGTGTAGGAACACAAGTAATACATTCAAAAACAAAAGAATAATCACTAGATCAGGTTACATACATGTTTTATTTTATGTTTGGATACAAAGATTGCAACCGATTTGCGAGAAATTGATTTTTTTTTTCCAACAACTTGGCCCATCTCCTCCAAATCTCGAAATTGAAGCTCCCAATCCATGATTTTTCATGCAAAACATGAAAAATCATGGATTTGTAACAATTTGACACTAATTTAACATGATTTATAGAAAAAATGATCGAAAATCGAAAATGTTCACCAGATCGAACATGTGGGATATATCGCACTACTTGTGTGTTTCGTATCGCACATGTGGGATATAAGATATGTCGTGGGATATATTGGCTGATATCATTGATACTTAAAACACCGGAAAGGACTAGGGCACTCTTATTAGATTAGAGCTCCTAGGTGTGCAGGATGCTACTTCGCTTATGGGATTTGAAAGGAGAGAAACCACACGATGTTTGAGGAGAATTTCGCTTCAGGTGCAAGCATGAAAATGAGTATATTGGCCATGACTTGGGCCCTAATGCGGTCCAAGTTTTGTGGCTGTTCATTTTTTGGCCTCTTGTGGGATGGGGATGGAGACTAGAGATTCCAATTAGTATCGGGGGTGAAGAATTCTGTATCCTTTTTCTATTCTGTTTTTTTTTTTGGCTGTATTTTGCATTTATTTCTCCCATGGACGGTGACGAGAGGGTCACCTCATGATTTGGTTTTAGCTCATTTCCTTTAGCTCATTTCTGATTCGATGAATATTTGTCATCTTTCACAAAAGAAGTAGCATTGGTTACACATTCCACTCACAAGACTAGATGACTTGAGCCCCTTTATATAGATGGGAGTTACAACCCATTCCTCCACATGTATCCGATGTGGGACTAAACTCACAAGACAATAGACACAAAACACGTGATAATAAAAATTGAGTCTGTACTCTCAATATAGCACACCCATACTCTTATTTTATACAAATAGATCATGCCAAAATGTGACCCTTAGCATATGTTTTCTACGATATCACTTCTATCACCACTAACGTATGCAGATGTGTATTTTATTTCAGTTTTTGACAATTTCAAACTTAGCAAGGTACTTGGACTTGTAAAGCTCGTATGGTTCTTTTGTTGCTGGCAGTAAACCAGCAACCAGTTCCTAAATCACACTTGCTGATCTATTGAAACTCACACACACACACACACACACACACACACACACATATATATATATTCAGTAAACAGAAAAGAGGACCATGTGAAACAGTTGCCCCATTATGCTTGATGTGATTATTTCTATTCAGATAATGAAATCCTACGCTTCTTGATAACCATCTAAAATTGTTTAACTTTGCCCTTTTCAATATTTAAATTTTATTTTGCAGATTCGCGTTTGTCCAAAACGGAGACAAACCATGCTTTTTTCAGCCACAATGACTGAAGAAGTTGACGAATTAATCAAGCTTTCTCTGAGCAGGCCCATGCGTCTTTCAGCTGATCCATCTACAAAACGGCCAGCAACATTGACTGAGGAGTAATTTCCTTTTTTACTTTCTATACACAGGGTTTTAGGTGTAATTGATATTCATATTTGTGATAGATTTGTCTTCAAGTTGTATATATATTAGATGAATGATTGGACTAGTTTCTTCATAATATTTTTAAGGAGTCTGCTGTTTGTTATGATTGTTGACTTTACTGTTCAAAACTCTAAGCCTTTATCCCATGATGCTCTTTAGCTTAATTGTTTACCCTCTGTAGTATTCCTGATTGTTATCTACTACAACTCAATTGTTTTTCGAAGCAGGGTTGCATAAGTCCTCATTTGGCTAGAGAAAGCCTTGCTTTCAAACTGATCTTAAATTCTTTTGTTTTCATGAAGTTTTTTGATTCTGTACCAGTTCTATTTGCAGAAGACAGTCAAGCTCAGAACTGTTATAGCTTTTTAATGAATGTAGATGCTCTGTGGGGTGAGGAATCTGCGACCTCTTGGAACAAGGTTATGGGGAACTCGTTGTTGCATGTGGTCACAATGCACTGTCATGGTTTACACATGGGTTAAACTTGTTTTTATTGAGGGTTAATGCTATCCTAGGTTTTCTCCCCAAGGAATGCGATCCTAACTTCACCATTGGAACTAAATCCCTGATCTTGAAGGACTTTTTCCCATTGATACAATTCGGTAAATCCGAATGTTAAGGGCTTTTGAGAAAGCTATAAATGGAGGTCTGGCAAATATGCTATGACTTGTTGAAATTTTTATGATTAATAGCCACACATCTGACAATTTACACTTGACTTACTGCATTTTTTTTTTTCTTTGATATTAGAGTTTCAGGCTCTTAACTGATCTTGTTACCCACACTATGACTTCATCAGATTCCACTTTTATCATTCCATTGGCTTCCAACTTCAGTCCTTGGAGGTCAAGATCTTGCCACATTTATTGTTGTTGTCAGCATTGGTATCGATCACTTGTCATTAGCTTCCGTTGCTATCGTTTGTTGTGTAGGATTTTGGAAAATCTCATTTTTTTTTTCCCTCTTCACAGATTGTGTATCACTGACTTGTCAATCACGCAGGCTCCATCCTTCGTAGCCATTTTTCAATCCTCTTGGTGGTTTCCATTGTCGGTCATCATCAATGTGTTCTCTTAATCCCCTTTTGTAGAAAGGAAATGTTGCCTTTTCCAAGATTGCATTTGTGTTAAAGAAGGAATCTTGGAATATTCTTTGACACTTGTCTTTGGTTTTGTGTTTCTTTTATGTGGTTGCGAGTTATGGGAAAATGAAGTCCTCTACTGGTTTTAGCTCAATCAAAGGCTCCAACATACTTCAAGGCCAAAAACCCATTGCCTTTTCGGGATGCCTAATTCTAGACTCAGTTTAACGAGGACAGATGTTGGATGTTATTATGCAAATAGTTTTTGCCAAACGGATGTCAATCATTGCTCTTCTGGTGTATACATGCGTTCGGTGGCTAGGATTTCAATTGTTTCTCTCTCGATACCCCTAGATGTTCCGATAACAAAGGAAAAAAAAAAAGGCTTGGCCATAAGGCCAACCAAGGCAACGGGGTTTAGTCCGTACACCCGGCATAAAAACAAGTCCGATCCACAACGCCCGGCACAAGAACAAGTCAGGTGTCCATAACACTCGATACGGTTAAAATAAATCAAACCACGTTGGAAACTAAATCAAACTCGAAATTGGCCTTTGCAACCCAATCTAAAAAAATTGGAGCCCACTGAGTCGAAGATAAAAGAAAATCTATCTCCTTTGTTTTTAAATCCGCCGAATCCAACCCAACCCCCCCAATTGAGGGAAAAAAAAAATGACCAACCCAGATCACACAATCAGGAAAAGACCCAGATGGAAGGACAACAAAAACCGCATAAGAGAAACCCTTGAAAAATCAACTACCTGTTTATTTTCGTTGTCAGAAAGAATAGATTTGTTGGCGACAAGATCTAGGACAATGATTTTGCGCATCTAGTAGGTATAAGAAGCGGTGGCAATGGAGGATCCGATGGTGATTCCGGATTTGTGATGGCCAAAGGCGGTGACAATGATGGTAAGAGGTGGTGATGGTAGCAGATGGGGTCAACTACTGGGTTCAAGCAAGTGACTAACAGCAAGATTGTGGGCAAGGAAAGGTTCTGGCTCCACAGTTGATGTTGGAGAAGAGGGTTGGTAGTGTAATCATTGTCGAAAAGAACTCTGGTATGATCAAAGACCAACGACGAAGTGGGATGTGGGTGTCAGGCCTAAAGATGATGGATTCAACATCTGGGTAGATATTGTGATTTGTGATCTACCATAGAGAGCCGATGGGTGCCGAGGACGGTTTGATGTGATTGAGAAAAAGGAATTTCAGGTGGTGGTGCAGAGGTCCAATATGCGAGAAGACAGATTCGATTAAGGGATCGGGTGACGGAGAGAACATGGGTTCTAGTGATTGTGAGATGAAGGGTAGCATGTGCTGTTGGGTGGGATGGATATTCAGTTGCAGGTGACAGTTTGTGAATGAGAATGGCATGACTAATGCGCCTCTCGTGTCTCTGAGATCTAAAACACCAGTAAACATTCAAACAACCACCCCATCTCCTCTGAACCATAGCTTGCTGGACTCGATTTTCGGTAGTGACTATCATAGTTGTGGCAAAATTTATCATCTTGATGCTGTTGTTCACGGAGATGATGAGATCATATTACTGGAGATGATGATGGGTTTTGGGCATATCCAAATTTGGTAGGGTTTGTAAGATGGGGTAGCCTGCAATGGTGGCGGGTGGCTCTTCAACGACGAGTTCAATGTCTAACGAAATACAACATAGGAGGACTGGCTATTCTGTGGTGTGCTGGAGGTGATGAATGGTGAGGATTAGGCCTTAGATCAGCGGCTCTGAATGGTGAATCCAGGTTGGCAATGAGTCTAGTTGATGATTTTGGCTGTAGAGGAAGATGTGTAGAGATGATAGATTTGTCGCTCATGTAGGGCAAAGAGACTTGATGGGGACTTGTGTGCATAATGGCAAAAAGGCTGCAAGCAGTTGAGATGAGGTTGCCGGAATCAATGGCAAATGGTCAATGGTAGATGGGATGTTGATCAATGGCCAAGATAATCTCATGCCTTTGGCACCATGTTAAAACACAAGACACTAGATTGTGGAAGTATAATTCGTTTATGTTATTGAGAATAACAGAAATATATAGAAGAGGTGGATGATCTGTAGAGATCTGTATAGATACACATCTCAACAAAAAAGGAAATATCCTGATCTAGGAAGATTGCCCTAATCTACTCTATCAGAAAGGCAATTTTCCTTTTCCAAGATCTCATTTGCATTAAATAGGGAACTTGGAATATTCTTAGATATTTTCTTTGGTTTTGCGTCTTTTAGGTGGGCTCGAGTTATGGGAAATTGAAATCCTATACCGGCTCTTTGGTTTTATATCTTTTTGGTAGGCGCTACTTATGGGGAATCGAAATCCTAATTAACTCTAATAGAAAGGAAATATTGCCTTTTCCAAGATCACATTTGCATTAAAGAAGGAATCTTGGAATATTCTTAGATATTGTCTTTGGTTTTGTGCCTTTAGGTGGACACGAATTATGGGAAATTGAAATCTTATACTGGCTCTTACTCAATCAAATGCTTCAACATACTCCAAGGCTTGAAACCCATTGCTTTTTTGTATGCGTAATTGTATGCTCAATTTTCTGAGGATGAACACTGGAGATTCTCATGCAAATGAGTTTTGTTCCTACTCATGCTTAGTGTCATAAGCTGAAATCCCTATGAGCATAAAGATTCACATACATGAATTTTCCAATACCTACACGACACAAATATTCATCCTCTTTTCATTGTGTTCAGTTTCTTTCAAAATTGAGTAGAAGTTATTTTTTCTTTTTCTTTTTTTGAGAGTCGCAAAAGTTATTTATTTCTATCCGGTGAATCAGATGTGATCCATCAAGTTAGCATTGTGTCTACATTATTGTCACTTTTGTGAAGCATTTTAAGCGATTTTCAGTTTTGATAGCTCGAAAGTTAATATTTTCCTAAACTAGCTTAAAATGGTTGGCCCCATCATAAATATCACCGAGCGCAAAAATCAAGCCAATTCACTCATTAGGTGGGCCACACATGTATTATGGATGAGATTGGCAGTGGTCCATTGTTTTATTTGGTCTGGCGAACACGATGAGTGGATCAGTTGAATTTTTGCACCATGTGTTTGTGATGGTGACCCAACCTTTAGGGTGGGTTGAATGTCGTGCACACTTGACACATTGGCATTTAGGAGCTAGTTGGATGAGAACACTATTTTCCAAGTTGTGTGTGAGATCTCCTCCATACACACATCTACCCAATGTTTTAAGTAGCGACGATATCAGCCAATGTATCCCACAATATATCTTGTATCCCACCTGTGCAATACGAAACGCACAGGTAGTGCCGATATATTCCACACGTTTGATCTGGTGAGCATTTTCAATTTCGATCCCTTTTTTGTTGAAATTATGTTAAATCAGTGTCAAATGTCACAAATCCATTGGTTCTTCATGTTTTGCATGAAAAATCATGAAGTTGGAGCTTTGATTTCAATATCCATTGGTTCTTCATGTTCTTCGTGTTTTTTTTCAAAATTTTCCTTCAACTAGCTGTCAATCGAGACTAATTTCGAAGTATTTAGGAGTATTTAATGAAATGATCATCACATACACTCTAATTTCGAAATTTGAGTGTAGGTGGCCCGATTTTGGGAAAATTCAAAAATTTCCCAATTTCTCTCAAATTGCTTGCAATGTTGCATTCCAAATATGAAATCAAGCATGTATGAGGGTTAATCTACTGATTTGTTAAGTCGTTGTCAATTTCCGGAAAACAAGAATCATTTTTAATTATAAATTATTAAAATATTTTTTTTTTCAAAATTTTCCTTCAACAAGCTGTCAATTGAGACTAATTTCGAAGGATTTAGGAGTGTTAATGAAATGATCATTACATACACTAAATATTATGCATTCAATTTGAATATAGTTGCATTAGTTCAATTGGACAATGCATAGCTTAGGTCCCTATACAAAGGAAACCTATTATGTGCACTTCTTTTTGAAATGTTATGATTTTAAAGTGTGTATTAAGGTCTTTTTAAACAATCCCAAAAGTTTCATTGAAAAATTTAACCATTTCCCCAATGTTTCCCCATGTTTTCCAAAAAGTGTGATAAATTACCCGATACAAATGATATATCCCGTTTGATAACCAACACGTATCTATATCCCAAGGATGCGATACATAACACGATACCGATATTTCTAACACTCCATCTACCTATCTGTATATATGTATCTATATGGGCATGCTAGCAAACTCCACTGATTGGAGTTTTTTATGCTCATTGTTGGTCCCAAGCCCAGATAGAGGAGGTTATGTTAGGCTGGTAGCCGGCATCAAACTTCCCCCACAACTTTTTCTCATGAATCCCAACAATCTGGCATAGGGAGAGGAGGAAGGATCTCCACATGGTCTTTGTTGACTTAGAGAAAGCATAAGATAAGGTCCCTAGAGAGTTAATTTGGCAGAGGGAGAGGAGAATCTCTACATGGTCTTTATTGACTTAGAGAAAGCATATAAGATAGGGTCCCTAGAGAGTTAATTTGGTGGATGTTGGAAAAGAAATGGATCTGAAGAGGATACATTGACATGATTAAAGATACTTATTAGAGAGCGACAATAAATGAGCTGATGGAGATGGTACAGTGTGTCTAAGCGATCTAGGGTTTAATCCCTGATTTGGTTACATTTCAGAAGAAAAAAGGTGAGTACCACTAATGGAGTGACAAGTGAGTTTCCAATTGTGGTTAGGAATAGGCCTGTATCTTTTTGCATTGGTCGTGTATGAGTTAACGAGGTCATTTACAGTAAGAGGTGCCGTGGTGTATGTTGGTTGCAGATGACATAGTTTTGATTGACGAGATGAGGGAGGGGGTGAACACAAAGCTAAAACTATGGAGAGATGCTTTAGTTTGGTTGTACTAAAATAGAGTATGTCACGCAAATTTATTTTTTTTTGAAAGATGATTGAATTGAAGAGGAAAGAAACTGAAACACAGGGAAAGAAAAACAAAAGAACAGAAAAACTGAAAAACTGAGGATGAAAGATCCGCTGACATAGCAGATCAGAACAGCTCAACTCAAACCCCTAAAAACAACAGATTAGCGTTCTTCAATGCATCAACCTGCGCGGCCCATTCTATCAAGGCCTTCTTCACCTTAGAGGACACATATTGCGCTGTATGGGCAACACCCCTGAAACATCTATTGTTATGTTCTTCCCAAACAAACCACCAGATGGCAAGAACCGCCATCCTCCAGATCTTGGTTCTCTCTTTGCCCATATGCACTCCATGCCACGCTTGCAGGAAAGAATCCGCCCTCTCAGGGAAGCAGGAACTGATGTTGAAACAACAAAGGAAATCGGCCCATATGGAATAAATAAAGGAGCAATTCACCAACAAGTGATCAGCTATTTCCTCCTGCCGCATACAGCACAAGCAGATGTTAGGAATGATCATCCCTTTTTTCTGCAAATTGTCGATGGTCAAGATCTTCCTTTTCCTGGCCAGCTAGCCAAAAGCCACAATTCTGGGAGGGGCAGCGTATTTCCATAAAAAGGCCTCCCCTCTGAGCTGATTTTGGAATCTGTTGGAAGTAATGAAACTGTACAAAGAGGACACCGAGAAGCATCCCATCTTACAAAGCTTCGAAACCAGACTGTTGGGAGCCGATTGGTCAGGAGAGAAAACAGAGATGCACTCCAGCAACTCAGCGAATTCCGAAACTTCCCAATCTTGTAAATTTCGCCTGCAAACGATACTCCACAATATTACTGCCAGATATCTCTTAACAGTCCGCCATGGATACTGATTTGGCTGGAGCAAGGGCGAAACTCTGCGGGAATCTATCTTTAAGAAGGCCGTCCCCCACCCAGTTATCTTCCCAAAACCGAATATTAGCCCCATTGCCAAGCTTGAAACTGATACCGCTGAGCACCTCCGTTTTTGTTTTTAGAATATCCTTCCAGATAGCTGACGCCCTATAAGTGGAGGACTCTTTAGTCCACCAGCCCCCGCTCGCTTTCCCGTATTTATGCTTGATAACATCATTCCAAAAACTGCTGTTTTCAGCCCCTAATCTCTAGATCCATTTACCTAGCAGGGCCTGATTCATAGCCTTGAGTTCCCTTATTCCAGCCCCTCCATCTGCCGCACGCAATTTTAGTAACAATAGGAGTGAAAACGAGGAATTAACTAAGATTGTCGACCAAGAAGTTACCCAAAATGACCATTTTTGGTATCTTGGATTGATAATTCATGAGAGCAGAGAAGGAATGCTCTTATCTCAATCCTTTTGGGTGATTTGGTTAGAACGCAATGCTTGAACTTTTGTCAATATGATGGTGGAACTAGACTAGGTGGCCCACAAGGCTAGGTGGTTTGTTGTGGAATGGGCACAAGCTACCAATGTGCTCTAGGGTAGCCCATTGGAGTTGGTCGGGGGCTCTTCTCTTTGTATTAGCTAGATGATTCCTCATCATTCTTTTTGTATCGTTTCTCTTTCATTTTTAACTAAAATTTGAGTTGGCCTTAAAAAAAATTCATGGGAGCAGAGAGATTGATGTTGCTAATAGAATTCAATCTTGGTGGAAGAAGCAGAGATGGGCCTTTGGAGTTTTATGTGATAGCTATAAGACCAGCCATGCTTTATGGGACAAAAGTTGGGCAATTAAGGAACAACATGTTCACAAGATGGGCGTGGCTGTAATTAAGTTGTTAGAAGGATGAGTGGCAAGATGAGGAAGGATAGAATAAGAAATGAATGTATTCTGGGGAATTTAGTAGTGCCAATAAGTAATAAAGTGGGGGAAAGTAAACTTAGATGGTTTAGCCATGTGCAATGGAAACCAAGAAATGCACAAGTTAGGAATGAGTTGGTTAAGTTGATGATGCTAACCACATGATCTATGGCTTGCAAAAATTGGATGATTGTAACAAAATGGTCCACATTCAGAGGGCTTGGATCATCTGTTTAGCATGATGTTTTGAACATAGTTTACACTTAGATGTATGAATGAATGGATGTTCCGATTGGCGATTGACTGTCCCATGTGCCATTCATAAGCTTTGCAGATGTTGTTAACGTCCCAAGAATTTCATAAAAAAGCTTGCTTTTAAAAAGGTTATAAATATGGTAAAAAGCCAGACTTTGACTAATGACTGTCATGGAACTCCATCTATTGTGTTAAAAAAAGACGATCATGCCCTCTTAAAACTTTGTTCCTTGCACAAGGCACGTGGTATCCACTTTGGTGGTGGACTTTGTCCTGGGGCCCATGATGATGCATTTATTTGATCTATGCCGCCCTTCCTTCGTTGATTATGATTTCAAGGCATACACCCCAAAATAAAAAAGATCAGATCTCATGTGGACCCCACAAGAGTTAACAGTGGCAATTAAATCCTACCATTAAAAAATGCTAGAGCCTACTGTAAATTTTTTTTGGCCATCCAACCTGTTGATTAGGTAATGTGGACCTAAATTAAGGGCTTATTATAATTCTTTTTTTCCATCCAACGTGTTTGGCCCCCCAAGAAGTTATCAAGGGTAGGCGTTTAATCATATTCATGTTTCCTATGGTGTGGTCCACTTGAGATTTCGATCTGCCTCGTATTTGGGCCAATGCCCTAAAATGACCTGACAAAATGGATGGACAGTGTGGATGTACCACATACATCATGATGGGTCTGCAACTTTTGAATCTCTAACGGGAAAGGTGGTGCTAGAGGAGCACCGCCTGGCTGTGACCCAGAACTAGCGAAATTGGATTTCTTACTAAGTAGCTTGGTACGCTTTTATCATACCGAGTAAACTCTGTTAGTCCCACCGTGAATGTATGTGGTTTGTCCACGTTGTCCATACGTTTTTCCAGCTCATTTTAAGGGTTGAGCCCAAAATTGAAGCATATCCAAAGCTCAACTGGACCACACAACATGGAAAACTGGGAATATTGATTTCCACCCTTAAAACCTTCCAAGGGTCCATAGTGATGTTTATTTGTTGTCCAAATTGTTCATAAGATCACACAGGCATGAATGAAGGGAAAACAAAAATATCAAGTTGATCTAGAACTTCTGTGGCCCCTGAGAATTTTTCCACGACAGAGATTCAATTCACATTGTTTCCTATGGTGTCGTCCACTTGAGCTTTGGATATGCTTAATTTTTGGGATCTAAGCCATAAAATTATCAAGTAAAATGGATGGACGGAGTGGATAAAATACATAAATCACGACAGGGCCCATAGAGCTTACTCGATACGATACGCAGTCCACTTCTGGAACCAGCAGACGCAGATTTCTTGCAAAAGGGATCCGGGTTTCTTGCAAAAGCCTTTGGCACTGCGCTGGAAAGATAGGTGGAGCCCATCGTGATGTCTGTGAGTAATCCACCTCGTCCATCCCTTTTGAGAGCTTATTTTAGGACATGCAACCAAAAATGAGCCGTATCCAAGACTCAAGTTGGCCACACGAGAGGGAGAACTGGGAAATGAAATTCCTATCGTTGAAACCTTCTTGGGCTACACCTTGATGGTATATGCCATCCAAACCGTTTATAAGGTCATTCCCACTGGGATGAATTGAAAACACAAAAAACTTATCTTGATACAAAACTTGTGGCAATACGAATATTTTAATGGTGGCCGTTCAATTCCCATTGTTTCCTCTCGTGTGGCCTACTTTAATCTTGGATTTGGCTTACTTTTTGTCGCATATCTTAAAATGAACTAAAAAAACGGACGGATGGGGTGGATTTCTCACAAACATCACGGTGGGTCCCATCTAATTTCCTTGCCTAGAAGCTTCTTGCCAAAGCCTTCTGCAGGGAAACAGATTGCGTGGTGTGCCACACACCACTAACCTCTGTGGTGCTAACATCACCGAGTTTTGTGGGGCCCACCATGATGTATGTGTTATATCCACATCCTTCATCCATTTTACGAAAGCATTTGAGGTCATGAGCCCAAAAATGAGACATCCAAATCTTAAGTGGACCACACCACAAAAATTAGTGGGTACAATGATTCCTACTGTTGAAACCTTCTTAGGGCCCACCATGATGTTTATTTGTCATCCAACTTGTTCATGAGGTCACACGAACCTGGATGAAGGGAGGAAATAAATATCAGATTGATCCAAAACTTCTGTGGTCCCAAGAACTTTTCAATGGTAGACATTCAATCCCCAATGCTTTCTGTGGTGTGGTCCATTTGAGCTTTGGATCTACCTCATACTTGGGCCCATTCCCTAAAATGCTCTCATAAAATGGATGGACAGCTTGGATATTACACATACATCATGGTGGGTCCCACAGAACTTGGTGACGTCAACACACCATGGAGGTTGTAGGTGTGTGGCACAACATGCTATCCGTTGCCATTCGGATCCAGCGATGTGGGTGGGACCAGTGTTCGAATTATCTCTGATATTATCTGTCTCCGGCTCAATGATACCGATAATACTAGTAGTGATACCGATAATGCTGGTAGTACTAGAAATTCTAGGTATTAGCAATGTATCACTAAGTATCGCCAACGTATCAATATTGCTAATGTAATTGCCAATTTTTCCAACTATGTGAATTTTAGGCGTCGCTTGTATTGCTAATGCATCAATATCACCAATATATCGCCAATATTGTTTACTATGTAAATTCTAGGTCTAGGTAATGCTTGTATCATAAGTGTATCGACGATATTTTAATAATATCACCAATGTAATGATATCATCAAAATTTTGTGTTTATTAGAAAATTTTTTATTTCAATTTTTTTTTTCATGGGCACATGGTTGTATGTGGTGTTCAGTCTCTTATTTATAATATTGATAATATCTCGATATTATCGATATTGCAACACGCACGATATTGAGACCACAATTTTCGTTTCCTTTCCAATTGTCGATGATTTCTTGGTGAAATATAATGTGTTGATATTTTGCAATATTGATGGATGTTTGGATGGTTCGACCGATTTCTTACAACAACACATGCTTTTAAGGCCCTATTAAATGGAAAACTTGTTATGTTGCTTCTTCTTCTTCTTCTTCTTCTTCTTTTTTATTTTATTTTTTTATTTATAATAATAATTATTATAATTTATAAATATGCAAAAATGTACGTTTTAACTTCTCCTAAAGTTTTGCTGAAAATTCCACCAAATTTCCCATGTTTCCCCACATTTCCGTTTATCAACGGTATTATCGGCGATATCGATATTGTTTCCATATCCCTGGCCAGTAAAACTTGTAGTGATACCGATACTTCGAACACTGGGTGGGATTGACCGTAGGGCCCGCCTTGCTGTATACATTGTATATCCATGCGGTTGTGAAGGTTTCAATGGGTGGTGGTGGTGTGGCCTGGGAAGGTTTCGACGGTGGGTGGTGGTGTGGCCCTTAGAAGGTTTCAAAGGAGGGTAGTGATGTGGCCAAGATTTTAGGGGGGTTGGGGGAGGGAGAGAGAGAGAGAATTGTGTTTTTTTTTTTTTTCAAGGGTTGGCTTCAAAGGTTAAAACTTAATTTTAAAAAGCAAGCTTTAGGAAACAATTTAAAAGCAAGCTTTAAAAAAAATAAACAATTTAAAAAAACGCACACCGTCTCATCTTGTTATGTATTCCAGGAGAGTTCCCAAATATGGATCAAATATTTAACACAGACCCCCTGGAACCTGAGAATTTACTTTATACCAAAATAGATACCACATTGTATTGAAATTTAAACTATAGGTTCTTTCTAATACACAGTTGTGGGTGTGCACACCCACACTATTTAAACACAGCCTTCAATGGCTTGTAACTGTTTTTTTTTCTTTTTCTTTTTCCCCTCATTCTTGAATGGATAATTTTGTTAATTGTTTGGGGTGTGTTTGGATGGTGGAGTTCCACAGAAATGTGGTGTGGTCCACTGTAAATGGGTAATGATTATCACTACCACAGTAGTCCGAAGTAAAGCCGTATATAATACGAATATCACTCTTGGTAGCTTTAATTTTTTGATATGCATGTAATCTACTCATGTGATTAGATTCATGTTGATATAACTTGCCTAATATGTGTTATATCCATACTGTCCATCCATTTTGCAATATCATTTTATGTCATGACCCCAAATATCAGCTTCATCCAACACTTCTGTGGGCTGCAGGAAGTTTTTAATGGCAGGCGTTCAATCCTGAATGTGTCTGTGGTGTGGTCAATTTCTGTTTTGGATCTGGCTCATTTTTTGTTTATTTCCATAAAATGATCTCATAAGATGAATGGATGGTGTGGATATAACACATACATCATGGTGGGTCCTACAAAACTATGCCATGTAAACGCACCTCTGCCCATCCAAGTTGGTGGGTATTCCAACAGATTACTATGATTTGACAGCTTGTTTTATCCAATTGGCTACAAGGAGTAATGATGTGAGTTTTACACCACATTACCGTGGAAAACACGCCCTTATGCATTGGCGCTCGTCTGACTTCATAACTGTGTTCACTCTTGTGCAGAGTTATTCGGATACGCCGTATGCGTGAAGCAAATCAGGAGGCAGTTCTTCTTGCGCTTTGTTCAAAGACCTTCACCAAGAAAGTGATCATTTTCAGGTTCTTATTATAACAAATAACCAGCAAAGTGATTGGTTTTTAATTATCACATTATTGTTAGCCAACTTTTTGAAACTATGCTTAACATTGAAATCTTTAGTTCACTTTTGAGTTTAATGGTCTCAGTCTTCACTGAATTTAAAAAGAATCAGCCAGGTCAATGATAACATTACTCATGTTTTTGCTGACATAGTCCAGACTCTGTACATGGAGTTGAACTAAACCAAGTTGTCTTGGCCGCGGCCTGAGTCGATCAACCAGTTCTCAATCATTTATTGAGAGCATATTTCTGGCACCCTTCTTGCTTTTGCATATATGTACTTGGATCTGTAGTTATATAAGAGATCAAACCAGAAATGGTAATGTTTCATCATCATCATCTAAACCTTGTCCTTTTCCTCTATTCCACTCTATCAAGGGCCATAATTTCAGTTGACCATTAATGATCAAGGGTTTTCTTACTACCTTCTACCACATCCTTTTGGGCTTTCCCCTTGCCCTTTTTTAGCCTTCAAGTTGCACCGATTCAATCCTTCTAACCGGTATAGTTCTTGGTCTCCGTTGCACATGACCAAGCCATCTAAATCTACTTTCCCTCATCTTATTACCTATCGGTGCTACTCATAAGTTTCCTTGGATGTTTTCATATCTAATTTTATTCTTCCTCATCTTTGCACTCATCCATCTCAACATCCTCATTTATGCTACACATCCTATGAACATGTTCTTTAACTACCTAACATTCTGTCCCATAAAGCATGGTTGTTCTTATAGCTATCCTACAAAAATTTTCCTTCAGTTTGATTGGTACACAAGTCACGTAAAACTCTAAAGGCACATCTCCATTCTTATGCCCAGCTTGAATTCTATGGACAACATCTTTCTTAATCTCTCCACTCTCATGAATTACTTACCCAAGATATCAAAAGTAGTCATTCTGGGAAACTTCGGTCAACAATCTTAACTAATTCCTTGTTTCCACTCCTTTTGTTAGTAAAATCACACTCCATATGCTCTGTTTTAGTGTGACTAATTTTAAATCCTTTAGATTCTTAAGCACTCCATAAATCCAGATTTGTATCTATGCCCTCTCTCATCTTATCAATCGAAATGATGTCATTTGCAAACAACATAGACTGTGGGTTCTCTTCCTGCAAATGCCTTGTTACCTTGTCCATAACCAATATGCAAAGGTACAGGCTCAATGCCAGCCCTTGGTGCAAGCTTATAGTTATTGGAAACTCAATGGTCTTGCCACTAGTGGTCCGCACATTTGTCACTGCTCCCTCATGCACATCTTTAATCATGTCAATAAATCCTTTTGAAACTCCATTTCTTAGGGCCCACCAAATTAATATGGACGCTATCATATGCTTTCTCTAATTCAATAAAGACCACGTGGAGATCCTTCCTCCCCTCTCTATATTTCTACATCAATTGTCTAAGTACTAAAATAGCTTCAGTGTTAGATCTCCCCTAGCATGAAATCAAAACTGATTTTTCTGATACATTCATCTCATGCCCTAGTCTTTGTTCAATCCCTCTCTTCCCAAATTTCACAGCATTCTCATAAATTTAATCCATCAGTTGTTAGCGCAGCTCTGTATGTCTACTTTGTTCTTATAAATAGGTATCACGGTACTTTTGCTCCATTCATTTGTCATTTTCTTCGATCTAGCAATCTTGTTGAACAACATTGTCAGCCAAAATAACCTAGTATCTCCCATGCACTTACAAACCTCTATTGGTATACCATATGGTCTGAGGGCCTTTCTCAACCATGTGTGATTTCCTATATATATATATATATATAAAGTTATTGCCCTTGATTAGAGAGGAATGGCGGAGAAGGATTTGTGTAGCTTAACCAATTAGTTGGGATAAGGCGTAGATGATGATGATGATGATGATGATGATTTGAGGCTTTTAAACCTGCTATGAATTTGTGCATTGCCAGTTTGTAACATCATATTGATGCAAAGTTTCTATGGCAGTGGAACAAAACAGGCTGCACATAGGTTGAAGATTTTGTTTGGGCTGGCAGGATTTAAAGCTGCTGAACTTCATGGCAATCTTACCCAGGCTCAGCGCCTTGATGTGAGTTTGATCAATATGATCTATTATTAGAGAATGAATTTCGCATGCTCTGTAATTATCATAATGTTAAAATGTGCATTTTGAAAATTTGATAACCTAATGCGGTATTGGAGGGGGTGATGATTTTAAGCATCTGTCTATGATTTATTATTGCCTTTATGGATATCTTCAATTGTACTTGCGTAAATATCTTGTGCACAAGTTCTCTGGTGAATGTTTATTTTTTCAGAATGTCACTTATTTCTTTTCTATTTTCATAATAATGCTATCTTGTTTCTTTGGTTGTCCTTTCTAGGCATTGGAACTTTTCAGGAAGCAGCAAGTGGATTTTCTCATTGCAACTGATGTTGCTGCTCGTGTAAGTAGAAATGTTTTATGCTGTTTCAACGAAGTTCCATTTTCTAATTTTACACATAATACATGCACACTCATCCACTTGCATGTTTTTTTTTGTGTATGTGCATGGTATGGTATGTGCATTTGTAGATGCATATGAGTATACATAACCAAACACCTCTCAGTGCATGCGCACATATCATGTGCATCCAGACACTCAGATTTCTCTCCCTCCCTCTCTCTCTCTCTCTCTCTCTCTCTCACACACACACACACACACACACACACAGTAATAGAGGCCCATTTCATATCTTAGTTGTAGGATCCTTCTAACCAGTGCCACTCCCACTTCGACTTGCCATTCGGACTCTCGCTTCTGCGCCTGCTTCCCTACCTACTTATACTTGTTTACATTTTTAAATAGATGCTTCCCCATGCCCATGGGTAACTATAATTCATATATGTTGCTATTTTTATTTATTTTTTCGTTGAATGGTAACTGAAGTGCTCGGTTTGATTTTTCATAATTGAAGTTTTGGACCTGGTTTACTCAAGCACATCCAAGTGAGCAGCTGCTTTGTCGCTAGGCATCAAGGTATTCGGTAACAGTAATGGCTGGCACTACAGCCATTAAGTTACGGGCCATAACTGCCTTTATGACCCTTGTAACAGGCTCTAACATTCAAATATTTTTTAGAAGGAAAAATGTAAAAGAAATAAAGGAAAATTCAGAAAAATGTGAGGATTTCAAATGTGTTTTCTTTTCTAGTTTTCAACATACATTTAGGGCGTGTTTGATTTTCCAATTCCCTGGGAAATGCCCTGTAAATGGTAATAATTATCTCCTTATGTAATTGCCGCACTCTTCCCCGTATTTGATTTGACCGCCTACTTTTCGAATGCAAAAATGGAGTACTGTAAAATATTTGTGGGTCCCACATTATGCATGTCACTTATCCACACCGCTCATCCATTATGTCAGAAAATTTTACGCTATGAGCCAAAAAATGAGGCATATCCAAAGCTCAAGTGGACCACGCTACAGAAAAAAGTGAATCAAATACTTACCGTTAAAAACTTCTTGGGGCCACTGTTTCTTTTGGTATGGGCCACTTGAGTGTTGGATCTACCTCATTTTTTATCTAATGTCTCAAAATGTTGTGGTAAAACAGATGGGCGGAATAGATATGTCATATACATCACCGTGGGGTTCAAAATTTTAAACTAGCTCTTTTGAACTGGTTTCCAAGACGGAAATTCCCATGCATATTCAAACAGGTGAAACGGTAATAATTACCCATTTCCAGGGTATTTACACCACCACTGAAAAATCAAACAGGACGTTAACGTTCTTTCGTAAGAATGCTGTCTAGGGCTCCCTGACACTATTAACCTAAGACTTTTAATACATTATAACTCTTATCTTTAGGCTTCTAAATATCTAGTATCAATATATAATTAAGATTATGTCTGCTATTAGTTGATGACACAATTATAGGCCGTTATGTAATAGCTATATTCAGGCTTTGAACACAAGTCAAGCAGATTTAGTGCATTAGGGTCCATTACACACAAGTACAACAAACGAAGATGGAAAAATGAAAACAAAAAGTATTAATTTTACCCCTTCCAATATTTCCCTATGTGGTCCACTATGCTTCGATTCATCCAATCCTACTCAATTTCCTGTTTTGATCCTCAAAATAGTCTCTCATCTAGTTCAAACTTAGTTTCTACGTTTCCTAAACAAGAGAAATTTTGAAAATGAAAATTTTCAAAATGGGGCCTTTATGGTCGTATCAGCCTCTAACAGGCGTACCAGCCTGTATCGACTGATATGGACCCCCTTTTTTTCATAGCGGACTGATTCACCCCCATATCACATAACGGGGGTGACTGTTTCCTTTATGTAATGGCCTTTATGGATGCAGCACAACTGTTTTTTAATACCAAGCTAGGCATCTGCTTATGTAACCCCTGAGGTTTCGGAGGTTCTTTCTTTTTGACAAAGAACAAATAACCACCATATTCATAAAATCAGATGCATCAAGTTCCACCTTTTTCCACAAAACCTGACTTTGTTTCTACTATTATGCAGGGACTTGACATAATTGGTGTTCGAACTGTTATAAATTTCGCATGCCCTCGTGACATTACGAGGTGAATATGATGTCTTTTCTCTCCTTGCTGATGACAACTATACATTTGTAATAGATAGTTCATTGGTTCTTCTAATACATGAATGTTATGTCCTCTACTTCCACCATATAAAAATTTAATTATTTGGTTACATGTGCTCTTTATGATGACACAAGCCTCCATATTGTAGATTTTTGGTCCTCTTTTATTTTGACTCATTGTTGCCTCTTGTTTATTAAATGAGAACCAGTGTTCGCAGTATTGCTATTGGTGCATGTATTGTACCCGTGGGATATGGAAACACATCAATATTTCATGTATCGGGGAATGTATAACCGTCTGAGGAATGGAAAATGATGGAATTTTGCAATGGAACTTCAGGAGATGTTAAAGGAGAGTGATTACACACTTAGAACTCAAAACATCACACACACACACACACACCAAAAAAAAAAAAAAGAAGCAAAAAAGAAAAAAAGAAACATGCAAAAGAAGTTAATTTTGTATAGGGTCCTAAACTATGCGTTATCCAACAAAAGTTATGCAATCATATCAAAATTAGTTTATATTATTCATAAATCATACAATGTACGGATCAAAACACAATCAATACATCTAAAAGTTAAAAAAGAAGAAGCAAAAATACATCTGTGCCCACTTCCCACTACATCTATGCTCAGACCCATATAGAGTTATGAGGCGGCGCAAAGTCATTGTCTCTGTCTCCACTAGGGCAGCCATAATACTGTTACTCGTCGAACTGACAATATTGTGTCCATGTCATGTTGGAATGGTACCAACTCAGGTACTCAAGTATCACTGGTACTCATCCTCTCCAAATTGGATGGGTACGCCCATTCGTGGGTAGTGCATAATCGTCACCATCCATGGTTGATAGGATTTGGAGTTGGAAACGGAATGGGTATGTATGTCACTCATGAAAATATTTTCCCATAGCCATAGCATGTTGTCTGTATCCGTACACATACTCCTATCTGTATTCATAGTTAGGTCATTGTGACTATGTCCCATAGCTGTTGGGGTCGCTTCTTCCATCGTTCCATATTTATAGGAACATAACTATATATGTATGATCCATATCTATGCTGTGGCATAGAATTGGAGCTACCCTAACCACCAGCTACGTTTATGGACCTTATGTTATGCGTTAATGACTCAGCTGTTTCTTACTACAACAATCGTACTTATTCTTCAGTTGGGAAGCTCGTGCTGTTACAAGACGAGAACCATAGTCTTCGTCCTAGGTGGCATGATCAAACTCTTTCGCCAATGAATGGGCTAAGATGCATTGAACTTTGACTTGGACCATCACCACTGCCTTCACCGCCATCACCACTGTCGTTGTACGCATTGGTATCACTAAGAGTCTGACCACTTGTGCCATGCGATCCTGATGGCTGGCTGTCTCGTCTTGTCAATAGGTCAAAAGAAATCGTGCTTCTGGGGAGATGCCTCTTATTTTTGAATAAATGTTTTCCATGCCTTTCAAACTCAAGCTCCTCCTTTCAGAGTACCTTGAGTTTGAGGGGGGTGGTAGAGTATAGGATATCTATGCACAACTGTACATACTATAAATAGGTATAAGGATGATTTGGAGTGGATACATTTAGATCTATTAAGATCTCTATAGATCTCCCATCTCATCTATATGTTCTGTTAACTCTCAATGGAATACACACACAACCATTCTCTGCACTGTACTCCCTAAAAGATATCAAGCCATAAACCTCAATTTAGCTATGGGAGTAGCACTGAGTATTTTCTTCTGCCTTGCCCTGAGGCGTTAAGCATTTACTAACAGATTCTCTTTTATGGACAGCTGTGTTGTTTTAATTTAATATAGATGAGGTACTGTGAAACTGATGTGTAATATCGTATCGTAAATTTGCAATAACTTCTCATACTAGTTCCTTCCCTAGCGTGTAAACAAGGGGTTATTGATCGGTTTAATACTTCTCAATATGCACTTTTGAATCATTTCTAGTGCGTTTTCACCATGCCCTGGATGACTTAATGTTGTTTCAGTGAGTTATAATATCCGTCAGGCTACATCATATTGTTATCCATAGTCCACATTTATGATAATTTGGGTTAGTTTGGCATTTCCTTTGAGGGCTTTTGCTGAAGCAAAGAAAATGGCATCATACAGTTTCTTGATGGCAATGGTGTATTTTTGTCCCTAGTTCACACTTTCAATAAATTTGGAAAGAGAACTGAACACTGACAGCTAGCATTAGCATTCTAAGCATGCAGCTGCATTTTTCCTGCCAAAACTATTGCTTGTGTAGGACATCCAAGTGATGTTAATCGTGGCCTCAACACGGAGATAACCTGTCTTGAAAATCATGCCCATCCACTCATTACATCAGCAACACCTGTACGCTGAGTCAGATCATCAGCCATCCATTGATTTCGACAGTGTGTCCTGGCTGATGAGTGGACCGATTTCGTGCCAGGTGATCTTCATGGTGTGGCCCAGCACTTACATTGGTTGGATGTTCTACACGTGATGTGTAGGCAGGAAATATGGGCTGTATGCTAACTTAGCATGCAGCCAGCTGTAGGTGATCAATTCTTATTGTAATGATCTGAACAGCGTCATTTTTGTAAATTCAGGTTAATGGTTAACCATGAGCCAATCTTTATATTTCTCCTTTGCTGTGTTGATTTTCTGATTTTTGAAGCATCATTCTGTGCCTGAGGTAACAATGATGATAACTTTGAATTATATTCTCATTTCTAGTAACGAAAGTTAATGGCCCTGCACTCCTGAATGAAGTTCAAGTGTTGTTTGTTTACTTAATGAGAATGTGACTATGGATCAAATGCTTCCCATGTTTGCCATTTGAATTGCCTAAGGGTTCTTTTTTCCCGCTCTCTGATGGAAGTTCCTCTGCTGGTTTTAATACTTATCTTCATTATTTTATTGATGCTCATCTTGTTATTGCTCTTTTATCAGTTATGTTCATCGAGTAGGTCGTACAGCAAGAGCTGGTAGAGAAGGGTATGCTGTTACATTTGTTACTGATAATGACCGATCTCTCTTAATGGCCATTGTGAGTAAAGAAATATGTCCTTCTCCATGGATGTGATACAGTTTATTTCTGCATCTGTTTTTTTTTTTTTTTTTTTCCAGAAGTTGATTATCAATGCTATACAGACACTTCCAAAATTAACTCTAGTGACCGTAAGGTACAAATGGTTGTCCAGTGATTCACCAATATCATGTTCTGATAGATTCATGCATTCAAAGAATCTTGCAAAAGAGGGCCCAGAGATCCTCTCGTATAGGGGATCTTTATCCATTGCCTTTGTAGGCATGTATTTGTATGGAATCGTGGTCCACATAGGTTATATTGTATATGTTAGGCACTTAGTCTCTTATTCTGAAATGTTTATTAGAGGAAAACAGAAGTACGGATGTATTGATGGAAGTACATTGGAGCCTTGTAAGATTGATTACTTGGAGATTGGAAATCCAACAATTTGTTAGTTGTGTTCTTGCTTAAGGATTCTATAGAACTAAAAGTTAGTGAAGGATTGTTTCTGTTGTCTACTATGCATGAGATTTGGTTGATTGCGTATGAATTGTATATTGATTAGAATAATATGGCTTGAATTTACAATATTTATGAGGAGATTAGTAATTTGAGATGGAGTGAGTGATAGGTATTTGATTATTATGCCAAGATGCGTAGGTTGTGGCAGGATTTGTCTTTCTTGGATGATATTTAATTTGTTCATGCTACGCATGTCGAGGCATATGAAAGAAGGGTGTTGAGAAGAAAATGATATTTAAATTGCTGATAGGTCTTAATTCTGAGTTTGAACTTGTTCGAGCTCAAATTATTGACCTTCACTTAACATATTTGCCTTACTTCTAAGAGATGAAAAGCGTCATATAGATATGAGATCAACTATAGTTGAGAAATTTGCTCTTTTAACAATAAAAAAAATTGATGGTGTTCATGTTGGCCGAGGTAGAGGTAAAGGGAGAGGAGGTCGTGATGGTGTCCTAGGTCGTGGTCTTGACCGTGGTTATGGTATGGATCGTCTGCGCACTCATTGTGGTCAATATGAACAATATTAATTATTTTCTATGTTCTTCATGGTAGACTTTAGGCCAAGTTGCTAACTCTGGAACTACAGATGGTAAGAATTCTCATAATATTGTTGAGGATGTTTTGCCTTCGGCAAGTTCTCATGTGATTCTACCAGTTGTTGATGTGGTCCATATCTCTAAAAGTGAGTATGATGCCTTATTAAGGGATACCATTTACAACAAGGCATGTTTGTCTACATCTTTGGTTCATATAGGCAGTGTTCGAAATGTTGGTATCACGTTATGTATTGCACCCTTAGGATACGGATATATCAGTTGTATCGCGTAATGTATCATTGTTGTTGGAGACATGGGGAAACATTGGGAAATTGGTCCAATTTTTCAATGCAGCTTCAGTAATTGTTAAAGAGACACCAATACATACTTATAAATCAAAACATTAGAAAAAAAAAAAAGTGCACATAATAGGTTTTCTTTGTATGGGGTCCTAATCTATGCGTTGCCCAACTGAATTGATGCAAGTATATTCAAAGCCTATTCATATAATTTATAAATGTAAGAAGACGTGTGAAAACACAAGCAATACATTCAAAAGAATAAGAATAATCACTAGATTAGGTTACATACATGTTTGATTTTATGTTTGGACACAGATTGTAATCGATTTGCAAGAAATTGGAAATTTTTCAGTAAAAGTGAGTTATTGGGGGTTGGTGTTTCAAGGGAGGAGGTGGATCTTTTTGTGATTGTATTCGGCTGCAAGGCAGGTTCCTTTCTGTTATTATATTTTGGTCGCCCTTTATGTATAGGAAGGCTGACTAAGCATCTTTGGGATAAGTTTGTAGAGAGATTTGAAAGCAAGTTATCTCAATGGAAGAGTAGTCACTTATCTTTAGGAGGAAGGCTAACTCTTATCAAGGAGGTGGTGTCTAACGTTCTGATTTATTTTGTCTTTATTTGAGTGCCCAAAATCAGTTTTGGTCAAATTAAAAAAGAAAAAGAAAAATAGTTTTTTTGGTGTGTGTGTGTGTGTGTGTGTGTGTGGAAGGGAGTGGAAGAAAAGCACTAGTCCAACTTATGAAGTGGGAAGATGTTTGTAAACAATGAGATAGAGGGGTGCTGGTCTTAAGAAATTAGAGGTAATGTATTTAGCATTATTAAGCAAATGGGTTTGGAGATTTAGGGTGGAATAGGGTAGCTTGTGGAGATAGATGGTGGGTACGAAATATGGGGTGGAAGAAGGGGATGGGTGGATTGTTCTTCTTCATTGTATAGGGCTTCATATCTTTGGAAGTCGGTGGTGTTATTAAAAAAATATAGTGTGGGAAGGGATTGGTTTTCCCTTGGGTAATGGAAAGAAGATTGGGTTTTAGGAGGATATTTGGGTGGGGGAGCAAAAGTTGAGTGTTCTTTTTCCTCGTTTGGCGAGGATTTTGTCAGGGAAAATTTTTATTGGTTGAGAGTTGTTTTAGTGTGTAAGGTGAGAGAAAATTTTATTGCTTGAGTAATTTGTAAGCTTTGTCTCTTGTTATCAGAAGGGGACTCCATGGTTTGGTTGAAGAAAAATCTGGAAGATTCTCAGTGAAGTCATTCGAGATGCTTAGTGTTGGTGATAGAAGTGAAGGAGGTTAGTCAATCAACTTATGTGTGGTGCTATGGTGCTACTCCAAAGGTTGCTGCTCTAGCTTGGCTTGTGGATTGTAATAAGATACAAATATTGGACAACCTTCGAAAGAGAAAGATGATACTTTCAAATATTTGTTTGATGTGTTATCATGATGAGGAATCAGGGGATCACCTTTTTATCCATTGCTCATTCACAAAAAGTTTGTGGAATTGCTTCTTCAATTTGTTCGGGTCAATTTGGGTCATGTTGAGTTCTATTGATCAATTTTTCTTAATGTGACATGGCGATGGCATAGGGAAGGTGGGGAAACAAGTTTGGCATCTTTCTCTATCTTTTGGGATCTTGTTTCTTTGGTTGGAAAGGAATAATTGTTGCTTTAGGAATCAGTCGGGGCAAGCATCGAAGGTCTTCAGTTGGGGCTAAAATGCATGTAATGGACTAGGCAATTTCATCAAAGTTGTAGCTGTTTCCTCTTTCGTTTGTATTCTTTTGGTTGCAACCTTCTTTTAATAAAATTCATCGACGTTTAAAAAGAAAAATTAAAATTTTTTTTTTTAAAAAAAAAGGAAGAAAGAAAAAAGGCCTCTGGCATTCGGAAAGTGATGATGGGTGTCTCAAGACTTTATCAAAGGCATCTCCTTCATACTAGGAGACTACTCGGATCAAATTCTGGGAAGATGCTTAGCTTAATGATAGGTGATTGCATCAGAAGATGCAAGACTCTACTGCATTTGAAATCAAGGGGACTTTATCTCCGGTTGTTTTGAAATGGATGGAAATGTGACAATCAAGTCTCTTGTATTTCGTAGAAGCCTTATTGAAGAGGGCATGTGAATTTCTAAGGCTCCAAGGTAAAATCCAGGCAGATGTGGTCTCTTTAGGGATTTCAGATAGGTGAAGGTGGAAGAGGAAGACAAACAAGTTAGGTTTACTACAATTTGCTTAAACTGGCAAGAGGATGAGCCAAGTTGTCCCATTTGCTCATGTTTGGTGCTAACTCAACCCCTCTAAAGTGGTTGTTAGGACGGCTAGCCACTGACTATAAGACCCTGATTATTGATCATTGTAGGAGGAATATGATCATCACAAATGCTTGTTCGTTATGTCTCAATAATGTGGAATTGGTGAATCATATCTTTATTCTCCACAAGGTTGCCTTCCTATGGGGAAGATTTATGGTCCTCTTTGACTTGTGGTGGGTTATTCTGAGGTCAATAGAAGATTTGTTCCTTTCATGGAGGTGGGTTCCCTTTGTGAAAAGGAAGAACTTCTGGGACGCTTGTCTCTATTGGCTGGCCTTCGTCCTTGTGGTATGAACATGATAACAGAATTTTCAACAACAAACTAGCCTGAAATGAGATTCCACAGGGCTAAATGTAGAATAATTGTATGGGTGTCAGGGGTTCCATGGTTCTAGGGGGTGTAATTTGGAGGAATTTGGAGGAGATTTTGGATTTGTTGGAGGTTCCTTCCCCTCTTCCCCTCCCCTTCGTTTCTATTCTTTCTTTCTTTTCTTTTTTTTCCCTTCCTTTTTTGGTATTTTATGTTTTGGGTGTTTTGGGTGCCACTAAGAATGGATTTTAACGAAAATTTCTCCTGGCAACAGCTGGATTGAGCTTCAGATTATCGCCCACTGACATGCATGCAAATTGCCTGCAACCTAACGCGCCATGTGCAGCTATTAGATGTGGGGCCTATAGTGAAAGGGCAAAACCATGGTTTCACCTAGAGGAATCTTTGCTTTTCGCTGCGTGGTCCAAATTTGACACATCACTTGAGTCTCTTTCGTTGGGCCCCACCTACTAACATGTCCAATTGGCCTGAAATTTCAGAAGAATGGTTTTTCATGATTCCAAGTTTGATGAGCAGCTTGGATTCTCAGACACATAGGGCATATGAAAAATGTGAGAGAGTCAATTCTTGCCTTGCTAACTTCATTTTTTTGATAAAGCCAGGTCAACATATTCCTGACAAATGCCAGTTCCACAGATTTAATGAGAGACAAAAATGGGTGGCATCCAAACACAACCTTACTGTTTCATTTAACTTTTGTGTTGCCATAAAATAATAATAATAATTTAAAAAAAAACATCTTTTCACTTGGATGCAATATGAATTAATCCAAAGTGCATATGAGCTTGCAGTTTATTCTATGTTGCCAGAATATGTTAACTGTAGGAAACTTGGAAATGGACCTCTCAAGAAACAAGTAAAACATCCTTCTGATGGAAAGTGATTTTAATTCACAAAGCATATTTACATTACAGGCTAAGAGAGCTGGTTCGACACTGAAGAATCGAATAGTTGCAGAGCAATCTATATTGCAGTGGTCTCAAATGATTGAACAAATGGAAGATCAAGTTGCTTCTATTCTTCAAGAAGAAAGGTTTCTTATTAGATCTTATCTACAAATTTGTTCCCACCTGTAATCTTTCTGTAGGCTTACTTATAAACCTGAACATTGTGCAGGGAAGAGAGAGTATTAAGGAAAGCCGAAATGGAAGCAATAAAGGTTTTGTGACTTCTCCATGACATGATCATACCTGTTTTTTCATTCTCTCGGAGATTTTTAGTTTTTATTCATTTATTTTAAAAGGGATTTCTCCTTTCTTTGGTCCAAATGACCCAAGGTCCTGTTTGGATTGAGAATTACATCAGTAATTTGTTTTACAAGTACAATGATTACAAATTACAATACCTGTCGTCTGAAAATAGGTAACTTGACCAACAATTCCCATGTTTGAATAGGCGTGGTAAAATCATAAGGATGATACTTTTACATTACTTCAATATCAAATTAAAGAGAAAAAAAAACACTGATGTATGTGTTGAGATAGGAGATTTCCATTGTCATACAATGTAAAATAGTAATGCCTACAAATTCCTTTACCCATCTCTTATTGTATCTGCATTTGACCACCGATTTACGTGTTTAAACAAACGTTGTAAAATTATAATAATGGTGCTTTTACAATACATTACTGATGTAATTTGCAACCCAAACATGCCCCAAATGTAAGAGACAAACTATGGAAGGAATTGAATGATGTTTCTAAGGAAAGGCATCTCCCTTTGTGTGTGGGTGTGTCATGGTTCTAAAAATCGGTATTGTATCAGCCGATATAGGTGTATCGTATCCGTATCAGCTCGATATAATATGTGATACGGGGCTGTATCGCAATCTGTTGGACTGTATTGGCCCGTATCAGTCGATACAACCCATATTGGTGCCGATACAGGGCCGATACGCCCATGGAACTCCAATTTTGATTTTTTTTTCAAAAATTCACTCATGTCTTCTCTTGTTTTCATTTAAACCATTGAAGAATCTTAAAAACTCATTTTAGGCTAGATCTAGACCTATTTTAAGATCAAAACAAATGATTTGAATGGGATTTAACAAATCGAAGCGAAGTGGACCATTATGTAAAATCAGAAAGACGGGTAAACCTTCACTTTCTTTTTTATATTTTCATCTTCTTTTTGTTGTATTTCCAATTTAATGGGCTATTGTTCACCAAATCATTTTTAATTTGTGTTCAATTAATGTTCATTTAATTGACCTTCAATAAGTCAAATCGACAGACAATATTCTCATCAAAGAATGGTCCATACACCATTGAATACATGGTCAAAAGACAAAAAAATGATAGATTCGTGAATATCTCATTTTTTTCCTATTTTTCTGATATTTTTTTGCTTAAAAAAAAATTCTGATTGATATGGGCCGATGCAGCCCCGATTCCAATGCGTGATGCCGTATCGTATTGGCACTTCTCTCAGGGCATTTGTTTCGAATTTGGGGATGGTGAGATTCTCTGATGATTGGACCCAGTGACAACCCGCTTCTTTGCAACAGCAATTCTCTCTTTCGAGTGGTGTGCCACCCTTAGGATAAGGTGGGATTGGCGTCAGATTGTCTAGTCTCCATCTTTCAGGCGGAATCTAGGAGAGGAAGAATCATATGACTCTGTTGAAGTCCTTTGTATCATTGCGAAAATAGGAATTGATCAAGAATTTGAGGAGGGAAAAAATGGCACTTCTCGGTTAAATCCTTCTACAACCACATTCGGGTTGTTGGGAGAGATGTGATTGTTTCTCCTCCATGGCTTGGATATGGAAGTCAAATGCTCTGCCTAGAGTCATTGCTTTTTTGTGGCTAGTGGGCTGGGATAAAATCCTAACCATTGACCATCTGCAGAATGGGGATAAAAATTATCGTCAATGGTTGTTGCTTGTGCTGAAGGGATGGGAAATATGTGAATCATCTGTTTGTCCGTTGCTTGTCTGCATCCGCAATATGGCATTGTTGGCTTTTGCAGTATGGAGTCAGTTGGACTCCGCTAAATTCTATTGCAGCCCTTCTCATGGCTTGGAGAGGGGCACATTTTCAGGGCAAAGGAAGGAAATTGAACTTTGCTTCTTGGCCATTTTGCAGGCCATTGGAAAAGGGATAGTTGGATTATTGTCGATTGCTTGCATCTACCATCAAAGGTGGTGGAATCAATCAAGTTTAATGTTTCCTATTGGGCTTGCTCCCTCAAAGTTGTCACTCGGTATAATCTCATGTAAATGTGTGGATTGAAGTGAGGAGATAGCTTTGTATCTTTGGAAGCTTGTACCGCCTGCGTTTTTTTCCCCCTTTTAGGAGTCTTTTAATTCCATTGTTTTACTGATTAAAAAAATACTTGTATGATGCTTTTGGATTTCCCTTATTTTGCAGGCAGAAAATATGATTGAGCATAAGGATGATATTTATTCGCGCCCTAAAAGAACCTGGTTCGCTACAGAACGGGAGAAGAAACTTATAGCTAAGGCTGCAAAGGTAAATTCTGTTGCATAATGGTTGTTCATGTTAAATACTTGCCAGGAAATTTTTGGTGACAAAGAATGGACTCTGCTTGAATTGGTTCAATTGTTGAAGTGATCTATGAGGATGTCTATATACACACACACTCTCGGTTGAATATTGTTAGGAATACAATATTTACTAAGGTTATCATGGTTACATGTAGTGGTAGTTGGTGAACTAGAAACCATATGCTTCATTCTTTTACAAAAATGTTATCCTGCAGTTCAATATGCTATTAAGACTTCTTCGTTGCTGATAGCATTATATCAGTTGCATATGTCACTTGTGATATGCAAGATCAAGTTGATATCCACTTTTTTTTTTTTTTTTTGTGAGTTTGATATCCACGTTGCTGGGGCTTGTTTCAATCAGATCTACGAGAGTCTGATGTTCTTGTTCTCTGGTTGTTGTTATTATAAAACATATTGTTCATTTGCAGGCAAAGAATTTTATGTGGTGGTCATGTTTTTTACATTGCTGATATCTACCGATTACTCTGGATTCTGGAAAGGTTGCATGTTATTTTCGGCTGCATACTCCAGTTTGTGAAATAAACAAGAGTAGCAATATCTTAACCTATCTAAATTTGAAAATCAAATGTGTGTGGTCCATTGAAGATGAATTCATTTGTTATTTCTATATTTTCTCATGACAGTTTTTTTCTCCACTTCTCTCTCATGTATGGCACTAAATATCATCACCATTTTTGGCCATGACAATGTGATATGGACTTGCAAATTGCCAGGTCAAAATAGGAAGCCAAAAATCTCATTCTATATACTTTAAGAGCATTAACTGTGTGGTTAGTTCACATTAAGTACTGTTCAAACATTATGATGTTTTCCCATTTTTCGCTGATTATGTTTTTTCTGGAACTAAAAGTAATCATGTTGTATGACTCATATCGCATCCCAATGCGTCCTGGGTCTCATAACCAACTTTTTGAAATAATTTTCAATTATGTTGATTAATTATTTGTTATTTTTTGCCACACACTCCAATGATCAAGTCTCAGAGCCAACTGGTATGTGGTCAGTGACTGATTTTTCTCACTTTCAGTAATGACATGAATCAATGAATCTGATGATAATACTGCTTATGTTATTCTGCTTCTCCAAAGTCTTTTCATTTGAAATCTTAATTTCCTTTGTTGTAATAGTATCATATTGGCTTAATGATTTTATTTTTTTTTTCATTTATCATTTATTATGCAATTATCTGCAAACCGATCAAAACCTTCCAAAAGGATGTCCAACTGTGTTGAAAAGATGTACCCAACTAATATCAAGAGCACCCTAACTCTGTATTGAAGCGTTTTAAAACACAAAAAATATACCCAACATGTTTAAGAATGCATCTTGACCTACTCAAAACATTTTCATACATGTGTACCGTGCACCATCCTGGTACCCAATGTCAGTTGCAAGTATTTGTTCTTATTAGCAGTTATCATGTTGCCTGGAGTCATCTGTGTATTTTAACTTACTCGGATCACACCAACATGCCATGGGTCACAACTATTCTTCTATGGGCAGTCAGTTTTTACATATTTTGTTGTAGGATATCTTTAAAGCTCACACCAGAGTGTTATGTTTAAGATTGTAATTCAGTTCTGCTGGAAGATGCAGTTTCAATTGAAATGTTGTGCTGTAAAATTGTATGCTGGTCATATCAACACCCCTCTTTTGTTGGAAATCATGCCTCTGTATTCTCATTTATAGCATTTTTTGTTATCTTTATTTGAATAACTCTGTGTAACATCTTTGAGTACTTCTTTTTGGTGTACATTACTTCTTTTGACAGGAATCAAAGGAGAAAGGTCAGGGTGGCAAAAATGAGGTCATGAGTGCGCAGCAGGCAGAGGACTTGAAAACAAAGGAAAAGAGACGGAAGGAGCGTGAGGTCATTTTATTTTTTCTCTTGCTATTGCAATTATTTGTTTGTCTGTTTAAGTTACTTTAAGCATATGGGTCTTGGATATTCTTTGCTGATTCCTATTAAACAGAAACATATGCCACGAAAGAAACGCCGAAGATTGGAAGCAGCTCGGGAGATGATGGAAGATGAAGGTCAAACTGGCAATTCAGAGCAGGTATGTTCAAATATCTGCACGCATTTGTATAAATACAAAAACATGATACACAAATCTGTTGCAATAACTTGGCTGTAAAGTTCACACTAAGCTGCTCCATCTGCTATCCCTTCCTGCAATTTGATATGCATTTCCAGTGTATTTCTCCAGAACTAAAGTGTCGGGGGTGTGAATGAGTGGTGTTGATGCTAGATTGGGGTCAGCATCAGCCTGGCATATTTATTTCTTGAGCCTTGAATCCCAGCCTGTTTATTGATAGGGCCTAAAAGTCAGGCTTCTGCTGGGCCATGGCGGCTGTCAACAGGGCTGGATGTTCTGGGTAGACCTTGGATAGAAAAAGTGGTCAAACTTGGGCCCACTTGCATCCTGTTTATTTTTCATCAATAAAGATTGGGCCTACGCCCAATACACGGGGTCTGAAAATCAGGTCCAAGGTGGTAGGCCAGGCAATAGAAACCCGATGGACCAGCCTGGTCCATTGACAGGCTGGTTCAAACGTGCTTTCTAAGGGAACACCCATTTTCTTAATCACAATCAATAGGGGCATTCATGTCCAGCTTTTTAAATAGCATTAGCGCATAGCATCGTGTTCACCCCTATACAGTGTATACTAGTATTTTTTAATTAAAATAATAAGGAAAATATTTAAATAGAAAAAATAGAAAGAAAAAAAAAAAAACCTAGAAAAAATATGCTTCCTTTTTCGAGTAAAAGCATGTTCAAAACAAGTTATCAAAAGCCAGCCTAGTTATATTCAGTCCGAAAAAAATCACATTAAGTCATTAACAAGTTAGAAAGCAAACAAATATACACAACTCTCTTCTGCAGCTTTAGTGAAAAAGAGAGAGAGAGAGAGAGAGAGAGAGAGAGAGAGAGAGAGAGAGAGAGAGAGAGGTAGCCAAGTATCAATAAATAACTAAACACATAAAAGTTGTGTAACTATGTGACTGGATGGGTTGGATACCAACCCCCCCCCCCCCAAAAAAAAAAAAAAAAAAAAACACCGAAACGAAAGAAAGGACATCCACCACAGAGAAAAAAAGTTAGGCCTATGACTATCCAACCTTCACGTGGGCCACAACATAGAAAACAATACACTAGTGTTTCAAATAGCGCTTGTAGGGTACGCTATGGTAGCTAAATAGTGTTCGTAGCGTATGCTACAGCTACGTAGCGTGTAGTGTCTGTAGCATAAGCTAGATTTATTTTTATTTTTATTTTATTTTTGAAGTTGTTTATTAAAAATTATGTAAAACTCGCATTAAAAAATAAAAATAAATAAAAACTTAAAACCAAACCTTTCTTTGTCTATTTTCGCTTAAAATGATGATGATCCTTTGTTAAGGTTGGCGTGAAACTCATATGCTAAAAAACCTTCAAAACTAAACTTAAAAGAAGAAGGGTTTTTGAAAACTCCTCTTTGTTTAGATGACATTTGTATTGTACTTCATACTCTTAACCGGTGGGATTTTTATTTCTTTTCATTCCTGTAAGTTGTGACTTGTGGTTTTTAATTAATTAAAGTAGTTTGGTTAGAAAGTTGTTGATGTGATAATTATTTGATTTGGTTTATGACTTTATATATGTGGATTGGCTTTTGATAAATGATAATTAATAACTTGTTTGAACATGCTTATACATGAAAAAATGAATCATCTTTTAGGCATATATATATATATAGATAGGCGTATCGTGTAGCTTTAGGGTATTTTGGCATGCTTTTTCATTTTTCTTCTTTTTTGGGAGATAAGATCCAATACAACATCATACAATAAGCTTGTTCTACAACCATTTGTTATGCGGGGCCTATTGTGGTGCATATGGCATACCACCCAACTTGTCCAGTCCATCATGTGGGCCACCATGCTACAGTGGTGGTTTTTGAGTGGTTGCTGCACTGCGGTGTTTAAATAGCAGTAGCATTCAGTCCTCTGTAGTGTGTAGCGTAAGCTACACGATACGCCTATCTATATATCCTGTAGGCGTATCGTGTAGCTTACGCTACACACTACAGAGGACTGAATGCTACTGCTATTTAAACACCGCAGTGCAGCAACCACTCAAAAACCACAGGCGTATCGTGTAGCTTACGCTACACACTACAGAGGACTGAATGCTACTGCTATTTAAACACCGCAGTGCAGCAACCACTCAAAAACCACCACTGTAGCATGGTGGCCCACATGATGGACTGGACAAGTTGGGTGGTATGCCATATGCACCACAATAGGCCCCGCATAACAAATGGTTGTAGAACAAGCTTATTGTATGATGTTGTATTGGATCTTATCTCCCAAAAAAGAAGAAAAATGAAAAAGCATGCCAAAATACCCTAAATCTACATACAAAATGAAATAAGATTCGTTACCAAAGATCAAGGGGAAGGACATACCTCTTTTTAGCTTTAAAAACAAAAAACAGAAAACTCGAGCTCCACAGCAGTACAAATTTTAAAAGGGGGAAAATTGATCTTCTCCTTTGTTTGGGCTCCAATGCTCCTCAAAATTTAGCCAAAAGATGTTCACATGGGGCCAATTGGTAAGGATTGAGAAAACCAAAAGAGGGCTTTCAAAAGAGTGAATAGGGATTTTGGTGAGAGAGGGAATAGCTGCTTTCGAAGGAGGGAAATAAAAAAAAGTCTTTGATTTTATGTGTTAGTTTTAGTAACTCTTCAACCATTCACTTGGCAGAGTTGTTACAGTTGCCTGATAAATATGATTCTAGGATATGTTTCATCCCCAATAGGACCTGAATTTGGATGGTCTGGATAGCTGTAAATAATGCCATGAGGAGAATGAGTCACCAACAATTTTCAAATTGTGCTTTACTAACATAAAAAGTATTAAAATATAACTTTTTGAGTTTTTAGGCTTTAAAATGCACTTCCACAGTAGCATATGCTGCTATGCCATATGCTACATTGCGTATAGCATTCACCGCTGTAGCTACACTACGTTACGTAGTGTATGCTACTATATTTTATGTCCATTGTAGCAGTTTGCAATAATTTAAAAGAAAAGAGAAAACCATGCATGCACATCCTACACAACCTGACTTTGAGTTTCAATAGTGTAATAATCTATTTCCACTGCAGGGGAATGGAAAAGGGAGCAAGGAGAAAGCAGGAAAGTCACTTGTTGATCTGGGTTATCAACGTGCCAAATCAGTGAAGGCGATACAGAAGTCACGCGAAGCTGGAAAGACCTTGCGAAAGGTGGGTAAACCATCAAAACGTCCTTTGCAAAGAACTCAAGGCAGAACAGAAGAGATGCAAGAATTGTTCCAGACTGATATGAGCGATAGGAAACAGATGCGTGGCTCAAAGAGAAGCATTAGTGGAGGAGCAAAGAAAAAATCTAAGCATTCTTTCAAGAGCAAATCACGGTAAGGAGTGCATTCCAGATTACAGATCCTTCTAGCTACAGTTTTCATGTATCCAGGTTCATTAATTGTGATGCATGTGTAGGCTGTGATAAGTTTGGGTACAAAAATCTCAAATTCTGTTTTGTGTTATATTAATGATGCGCTTGGATGCACTACTGGATCTAGCTGCAGTTGTTAGTCTAATTAAGCGGAAAGAATTAAATTGGAATTTCCCTAGTGTGCATATCGAGGGACAAATATGAGGGAACATCACTAATTTGTGCCATTTCCTCTTAATTAAACTGAATGCCTGATATTCAGTTTGCTTCACATCCAAATGCAACCTTCAATGAAATAGAATTGCAATTATTCAATCCAATAAAGTGGAAATAACCAAAATGGGCATGCCATTTTTTGTTCACAGCGACAACCAAACCCCTAATTGGAATTCCATGTGTTTCAAGTTTTACCTTGTAAGAATCTTAATGATGGTTTGGAGGCTAGACTTCATGAATGAAGTGGGATTAACCCAGCATTCTTTGTTGCTGTTTATTGATGTAGCTCAGTTCATTTTTTTGAGCATCAAAGTGAAATCTTAAATTGTTTTTGGCTTTTCTATGATGTTAAAACAATCCACTTCTTTGCATGACATTTTCTTTCAGTAAAATTTGTTCCCATAACATATTTTGAAGTACCAAGGGGTCTCATAAGACATACTCTGCTTTATCCATTCAAAATATTGGTCAGCCCCTCCAGTGGTACCAGTACCTTGATAAGCTACTAATGTCCCAGGCAGATGTAGGGTCCATTTGCTGTGTGAACAACATCCAAGCAATCAATCAGATTCTTTTCATCCCAAAATACCCCAAGGGCCTAATAATTATACCGATCCAAAATTCAGATGGGCCACAGCAGAGAGAATGAGGGATGGGGCGTCTACCCTTTATTTGGATGGGGTGCCCACAGTGTTGTGTATATGGAATCAAGGCCGCGAAGATTCCCTTGGTGTTCTCTGCCACCTTGTAACCCGTTCTGTCTCACCTGACTTTTGGATCAAACTGATTTTTGGGACCTGGAGGGATATTGAGGTGATGCATTAATGGATGGATGGGTTGGTTGTCACGCATGGCCCCAGGTGCCTGGTAGCACTGTAAGCTTACAGGGTCACTGTTGCTACTGGAGTGCACCTCTTCTATTAAGCTCATTCCAAGCATACACTAATCTTGCCTCAAAATCTGACTAGAGAGGAATTTTGAGTCGCATTTTGCTTTCAATGTATTCCAGTTCTATCTTATTTTGGTCTCCTGTATGTGGTTTTTAGGTTACCTTGTTATTGGTAAGTGGATATGACAGTGCCAATCTATACCTTTCAGAGGATGTGTGGATATGAAGGGCATGTACGTGCCTGGCCTGTCTGCCACCTAATGCATGGATTGGATGTCCAATCATGCCAGACTGGCTGTTTTGGTATGCAGACTTAGAAAGTCTCATTAGATGACACGTATTATTTAATATATTCTGCATGTGTCTGCCATTTTTATTTGTATATCTAGCACAGATTGTTAGTATGTTTCAAAAAAAAAAAAAAAAACACAGATTGTTGGTGCTACAATCATGTATTATATGCCATAAGGAATTTAAGGATTTCTGATTTATTTGTCATGCCATCAAGTGTGATGGAAATGTGCATATCTGAATGCATGCTTGTGTTACAATTATGTATTATATGCTATTAGGAACATGGTTTATTCAAGATGACCATGTTCCAAGCCTTGCGGAGCCCACATTTCATGAACATTCCAAACAGCACCTTATTCTAGATTTTGATTTTGGAATTTTCTGATTGCCCCTTGGAACTCTCCTTGCAGGTATAAGCGCAAAAGATAGGATCAAATTGATTGTTGGAGTCACCATCGAGGGAGGGGACTTGAGAGTAGAGTCACTGGAATCCATGACAGCAAGCTCTTCAAATCAGATGCTCATTTTTGTGCAAATGTCATCCTTTTTTTCTAAGAGGAGCAGACTCTTAAGCATTGGCCCAAAATGTGTCGCTTAGGCTGCATAATTTTCTCTTGTGCAAGTCTAGGAATTTTATTTATTAGTGGCGGGATGGATGTATGTACATTTTTAGATCCTCCATTGAAAATACGATATCCTTTGTTTATTTAGAATCCTATCGGATAACAATTTCAGTTCTACAATCATTTTGTATGATCTCTGGTAAGGCCACACACATCTTACTCGTGGTCACACATTCGAACCTGGCATGATCGAGATACCCTAGCCATGCATTAGGTGGGACACTAGCCGTTTGGATGACGTGGACAGAATCAGGTGCTTCAACTCATCAGCTTGGTGTCAAAATTCTATTATCAGGAATTATGTGATCCTTGCTATTAAGATATTATAGTGTCCTTTGGTTTTCAGTTTGTGTGAGTGGACCAAACATTTACAAAATAATAATAATAATAACAAAATACTGTTAACCTGTTGAGCCCCACCAATGATGGACATCTCTCAGTTTGGAAGATATATTTTTATTTTTTATTTTTTTTGGCGCATGATCTTTCTTCACTGAGGCCCACCAGATCAAAGGGCGTATCAAAATTCAACAGGTTCAAGGCCAGAGAGTGCTGATAAACACTTTTAAGTCTGTCTCCCAACCGAGCATTTGTCCATATAAATTGAAGGCGACGGGGTCAGATCTCCGTGGTTCAGCTATCCTACTATATGCTGCTGCCCCCTTCATTTTCATGTATATTCATTGCTGTGCCTTTTGGATGGGTCATTGTGCAGGGTTTCACAACAATTGGATAATCCTAGCACACTGAATTTTTTCCTTTTTAACATCCGTACCACACGCTGTTAATGCCATTGTGCCGGGGCCAGGCCTCTTTACCAAAAGGCTACCCCATATGGTTAGTAGAGTGCCTGAAGAGCCTTACCCAACATGATTGGCCTACAAGTGACTAAACCCAAGCAGGTGTTACCATGCTTTGCATTGGGTCCCAAGGTACAATCTGTTTTAGCAACCACAAAATGGCTATTATAGCTTTATAGTGCTTGATTATGACAATCGTAACAGGTGGGACCTTTGAAATTGCACCTAGCAGAGTGGGTCCAAGGCCAAACCCAGAAAGAACCAATTGGACTCCAGGCCTGACTTGGACCTGTCTGAAAATTGATCAAGCAGGCTCCACATGTACAAAGATAATACATTTAGAAGAACGGAAACCAACACAATATTGCATATGATTGAAATTTATAATAGAACACAAGTACAGGAGAAGTCAGGATGGGGTCAGCCTAGAATGCCCTAAAAGCCCATGATCGCCCCAAAAATTAATGGGCCAGACATGCCATGCCTAAGCTAGCCCATGGGCACGGCATAGCATGCATGTCATGATGTCAACAAGTCTAGCCCATGAACTAGGGCTGGTAAATGGGTCAATATTACTCCCTAGGCATCTTTGATTTTTGAGAGTATTTCCATCTCGAAAATCAGTCCCAAAAAGGACTGACTTCAATTTGTGGGCCCCACCATGATGTATGTGAAATATCCATGCCAGTTATCTGTTTTAACGGAACATTTTAGTGTATGAGCCCAAAAATAAGGCAGATCCAATGCTCAAGTGGACCACACCACAAGAAAACAGTGTTCGTAAAACTACTACCATTGAAACGTTTTTTCCTCATTAGGCCGTAAAGACTTTGTTTGTCATCTAACCTGTCCATAAGGTCACGTGGACATGGATAAGGGGAAAAACACAAATATCAGTTTGATCCAAAACTTCTGGGGCCCTCAAAAAGTTTTCTTCGATATGCCTTTAATTCCCTCCCACTGTTACCCGTGATATGGTCCACTTGAGCTTTGGATCTGCCTCATTTTTGGGCTCATGCCCTAAAATCAGCTAACAAAATGGATGGACAGATGAGCCATATATATGTATATATACATCATAGTAGGCCCCACATGAAATTCATATTCCACATTGATTGTAGCGTTCAAAAAGCAAAACGCCAACTCTGCCTTTAAGAATGGTGTTGGAATTACGGTGGGAAATAATTAATACCTATTTCAGGTATTTAGGAGAGTGAATTAGAAAATGAAATAATTAATACCTATTTCCAGGTATTTAGGAGAGTGAATTAGAAAATAAACAGCCCCAAAGGAGATTAGTTACGCACACACCACAAGTGGGGCGGAGGTATAAGCCTTACCTTCCAAATAGAATCCACCTAAGCAGTATTTAGAATATTTCTGCGACTTGTAGGGTTGCGTTACCCAGAACAGGCACTCATTTTATGCAAAAGACTCGATTCCATTTTGTGTGTTAGAATACTTTATGAGAGATATACAGGATACGTGTACCCACCCCTCTCCCTCCCAGCTTTTCACCTGCTGCTGCTGCTACAAATGACCCCTTCTTTGAAACACCAAAAACAATTAAAACTACAATCAATCTCATCATATATCTTTCTTTTTTATCAATTAATCTACCCGACCTTATTCACTTCTTTTCTTCTTCTTTAAAAAAAAAAAAAAAAAAAAAAACAAGTCCCTTCTCACAATGCCAATGGGCCCACCACCATCTTCATCTGCTGGGCCGGCCAAATGAATGTCTTCGATCATTCCATGACCCAAGTTGCCTTGAGAGAAAAAGGAAATGTCCCGAATAGAAACTAATGCCACGGCATCTCCTGTTTGTAACTGATCAGGTTCAGCTCCCACCCGCATTCTGGTTCCTTCCGTTTCAGTGACATTCCCGTGCTAGCTGGCTGCAAACCGCCATGACTGAACAGCTGTCTCATGGCCCCCATGTCCCTACTCTCACCATCCATCGACACCAGACCGGAGTTCAAATCAAGACCTGTCTGTGAGACCCCGAACCCATTAAGACCAGACTGCGAACCCGTCAGGTTCATGAGAAGGGGTTGCCGGGATAAGGGATGAACAGCAGACGACTGGCCTAGTACCTGAGGCATACCAGTGGCTCCTCTTGAATCAAACATGTAAGGGAGGGACCCAGCAGGTCCATACAACTGTGGGGACAGAGACATGGTGGTGGGCCCCATTGTGAGGCTGTTGTAGCTGAATGCATGAGGTGGCATAGGTGCATGACCTATCGCAGGCTGTGCACCATAACCGCCACCAGCTCTTGCCAGGCTCATACCCATGGATGACGGACTGTTTGCCAGAAACAAATGAGTTCTGTCAGCGAATTCTTTCCTGTCAAAGGCCATTCTTGAACCCATGCTTGAAACAACGGGATCATCGAGTTTCAAACTTCCATAAGCTTTTGTGTCCTGCAATGATGATTTTTGGAGGCCATGATGATGAACAAGGGAACTGCGTGTTTCATAGAATGATGGGTGGTCATTCAAATCGAAGTCTCTCATGGAAGGGTGCTTTGACGATGAGGATGAAGCAGGAGATGGGCTGTGATTACCATTTTGGTGGTGACGGAAATGTCCATCCACTCTCCAATCCGACGGCGGAAATGGGCAAGCATCATCATTATCCCCAATGCAGTTGAGGTCCAACTTGAACCTCTCTGCTCTTCTTGAACTGACTTCCATGGAGGAATCGCCTGAAGGTAGGCCAGGTGATGCCGGAATGGGTTTCACAGTTACCAGATCGATAGCGGCATCACTGTCACGCTCAGCCACATTCAGATCAAATTCAAGGAAGTTCTGTCTCGGCTTCGAATTCTTGCTGCTAGACTCAACCAAAGATGTCTTCTCACCATCCGGAGTTCTTCGAGGAGACGCTGGGCGGAAGGCACTTGTTGCTGCAGACCCCCTCCATCCCAGTTCTCCTTCGAAGTGGAGAGGGGTGGTGGGCAATGAGGGAGCTCCTTTCGAAGCAGCTACAACAGCAATGGGTGCAGACAACGTGTTCGCCTGATTAGGGATGGGAACCAACAGGCTTTCAATTTCCTCCGTGCAAACATCCTCATTCAAATCAAAATCGCATCTGCTTTTATCAACATGACCACCTGATTCTTGAACCACCGCAGACCGAGGTGATTCTGAGTCATGTTTTCGACCTTCTGGTTCAGTATTGCCGCTGTTAGAAATTCTTAAGCGCTTTGCCTTGGGAGAGGAGCCACCACCAGGACTATCTTGCTCCATTGGAGTTTCATTGTCATTGAGTTGTTCCATCATTAGTTCATCCTGCTTGCCTTCCACAGAATCAGGGCTACCAGGCCGTTCCTCTTCCAAATTTTTCTCAGTAGAGGAGCTGCAGAAAGGTTCTCTATAATCGACAACTTCACGCTCTACTTGTCTAGCAACTAGCCGAGCAACTTCCAATGCATCGTCCTCCCCATATTCCAGTTCCATTTCTGACATTCTCTTGTCAACCTCTTTTGAGTCTCTAACACCCATCACTGGTTTCAAGATGGTGGTGACAACAGAATCCGCTGCTTTGCTCGCCTTCGATTTTGACTTGCTGGAAAGCTCTTCAGCATTTGTAACTGCTATGGAAGCATCCTTCCTGCAAGAGGAAGACTCTAGAACCGACTTTTCTGGGATACACCCATTTCTACCTAAATCAGGCAAAGCCTTAGCATAAGATTCACCACCATGCCCTGCAGATCTGAGATCTATTTTGTTTCTCGAATATTTTGGCATCACAGCATCAACCACCCCACTCTTTGGCTGCGACTCCAGTAGGCCACTGCCAAGATCAGCAGATGCAGTCTTTCTTAGATGGGTTTTGCTCTCTTTAGCATCCATATCACATGACAGATCAGGTTCCACCACAGAAGTTTGAGCATTCACATGATCATTGTGTCCGGAAGACGTAGAAACAGCACATGTTTCTTTTTTGATAAATCTAGAAGCGCTACCTTCCTTAAGATTCATCTCCATCTCTTTCTTAACACCAGTGATATCTTCCAACTCAGAAGCACCAGATGACCTGACGTCAACATTTTGATCCTTCGTAATTGGAGAACTGCATGCATCCATGGAGGTTACACTAGGAATAATAGAGGACAGCTCAGCTACAGGCAAGCTTTCCTGACAAGTGTTTGAAACGGGTGAGGAGCCTGCTGGATCATGGTTTGAAGTCGTTGATGGCATTTCTTGATTAGATGTAGCATTTTTCACTTCCTCACAGGTCTCAGCCTGGGAAGCATCTGAGGTTCTTGTGGCATCTGAATGCTGGAACCCACTCCCAGCAGGCTTTTCATCAGCACTCCCTCTGGAAGGAGATTCAACAACTGGAGACTTTGTGCACCCGTCCTCGGAGGTTGCTTTCACATCAGCTGATGTCTTGGGATCATCATCACAGCATGTCTCTCCTTTCCTAACAACATTGCCTTTCATATCTTTATCACCCATCTGGTTCCAGCTATCAAACAGAGCTCTTGCCTCTTCCTGGATTTTAGAGCTCTTGTGACTGAAAAGATGCTTGAGAGTTGCCACAATCTGAGAAACAATGGACTGTTCCTTATCTATCGGCAGCTTCTCAAGAGCTCTTACCACAGCGCTGATTGATGCTTCCACAGGGCTATCGTCTGTGTCACTACTATGTTTTTGAGCAACCTGAAGCCATTGATCGAGAAATCGAAGTCCTCCTAAGTGAATAAAATGATTAAGACAATCCTCGTTGCCAGTGGCTGCTAAGATGCTTGCAACAGTTGACCATTGCCTGGCTGCATCACCTAAATTCTTCGTATCATACTCAGCTGTCTGCATAACAGCAACCAGCTCTTCAACTCTAGCAAGGGTCGCGAGCCCATCTTTCATCTCAGTCAGGGTAAAGAAGTCTTCCAGTGGCATGCTGCTTCTATACGCCGGCTAGGTACTTCCAAGCTTCAGTTGGGCACTCCTCGTGACATGCAAATACTCCTGTCATCAGCCTTACCTGCAAAATGCAAGAAATTTGACGAGGTGTTTATAGATAACCAAAATGATTGAAGATAACGTTTCTTAAGACATCAATAAGGTAAGCAACAAGTCTATGAAACAGTATGTTCTTTTGAATACTGTTCTTACAAACCAAACACACTACAGAATTCATGAAAGAATGTACCACATAAGTGCAAGATGAGGAGGAGTTGAAATAAGAAACCACGATCACTATGTGCAGTTGTAAAAACTCAGTACCACATGAAGCATGTTCTGTTTTTCTGGGTATTTTCCCCCTTTCCTTCTTTCTTTTTGAAAACTAATGCAAAAATTTAGTTATTCATAATTGAGATACATCAGGATGGAATGGGCTCCCAATATAACAGTAAGACCAGGACACTTCATTCCTTTCGCTAACCCATCAGCAGCAACATTCGCCTCTCTACCCATGTTTGCAGATGTAACGTTTAGCCTAAAAGGCAATTTGGCGAATTTCCTCCTATGCAGAGGACAGCTTTCACAGCTAGGAATTGTGTTTTCACACCCAATTTAAGACATTCAAGGAGTAACCTCTACAATGACAGGACAGGAGATTTCATTAGCAAACAACAAAAGGCCTCTCGGGGCCATAGCCTCCATCATCAATTACTCCTTCAGGGCCCAAGAAGGCGAAGGAAATTGAAACATTACTGTCTCTCACACCACTAGCCCCACTCCAGTCGCGGCTTGAATGGAGAAACCCATGAAATTTGCTCTTACACCAACTACTAGGTGGACCATACCAATGGGAGGGTATTTTAGGTTTGAAGTCCTCAGTATTCACTGCATGGACCAATCAATCATGAAGAGATGAACCAAAATTCTGGAAGAACAAAGCACCAAGCTTTTCTTGGAACATCCACACCACCCACAAGTTTCGACCCAAAATCTTCACACCACAACAATGAATAAACAAAATGGGGACGCATTTCCTCTTCCTTTCCACACATCAAACAAATATTGGAAAGTAGTGTTCTAGGTGTTTCGATGATCAAAAGTTAGAATCTTGTCGAATACCAGTAAACGAGAAGGTGCTTCCACTCTTATGGAGGCCAACAATGACCAAACAGGAGCACTAGGGGGGTTTCCTCCAACTTTAGACAAGGCATGCGAAGGAACAGGAGCACTAGGGGGATTTCCTCCAACTTTAGACAAAGCATGCAAAAGAGCCAGAGGAAAAACAACACACTGTCCCCTGTCAATTTCCACATGCGCTCATCCTCCCCGCACTGTGCTATAAGCACCCTGCTAAGAGTGTTCCCCAACAAAGCAAAATCCTCTCCCTATCTGCCACATGAAGTTGTTTATTAACATTTCCTTCCTTCTTTCTTTTTTTTTTCCAATAAGAAAAAAATTTATTGAGAGAAAAAAGCAGCAGCCAGAATAAATACAAAACAGAAAAAACTATACAACACCCCCAAAGGGTCGTTATAGCTCGGCCCAAATATCCGGAAAACGAACAACGGCCTTCAAGGCTTTCCATTTTGCATAAAGTTTCAATTATACATAAGGGCCCATTAAGGGTTGGTAAACTTAGTGATTTTAAGCATTTGTAATTCTTAAAACATTAAACATGCTTTGCCAGCCTTAATATTCATTTAATTAATAATTAAGAACAAATTTCCCACAAGCATTTTTTTCCCTAAATGGTGAAGGGGTGTTTCCCATCTCCAAAAACAATTTCACCTTGGGTATGCAACCTCACACAGTGAATCGTACCTCACATTTACCAGAAACTATCAAAAAGTGTATACAACACACATGTCAGAGATCTGCATCATTCATCAAGTAGGGCACGCTGTGAACAAATGCCATATACCCAAAAATCAGGTAAGGTACTCATCAAAGTGAGCCATACTTTTCCATGCCACCTGATAAGCAGACCAACATTATTTTTGGTTCATGGCATTTTTACAGTGTATCCAACCGGATTGGAGGACCAAGGCATTTGATGTTCACAGTGAGGGTACCTTGACAGTTGGACATGCCACGTGGATGGTTGGATGTGGCGTGTCTGCCACCATGGCACATGTAATAGCATGTGGATGGTATGCCTTGCACACACATGGATTTATAGCAAACCTCCAACTATTTGATAGGATCTAACAGGCCTATTTTATAAGATTTTAGGAAACATTCTACACAATAAAAATCCTACAAGGGTAGACTCCTATGTTAGTTTTTCACCATTTAAAAAATGGTGGTGAGTCAGTACAGGTAGAGGTGCACACGAGTCGAACCGAGTCGAGCTTGGCACAGCTCGACTCGGCCCAGCCACTAGCTGACCCCAGCTCGAACTCGGCTCAGCTCGGTCCTCGAGCTTGACTGGCCAGCTCAGCTTGGTTCGGTCAGCAGCTTGGGCTAGTTCAAGCCAAGTTCGAGCCAAGATCGAGCCTGTGCAGCATTTTCGCAAACACATGAAGTGCATTTTCAATTTCTTACTGTATGTAAAACAGCAGCAACTGTTTACAGGTATTTCATCGAACACCTTGTAGGAAATATCAAAATCAAGAAAAAATGGTATTTGTTTCATATACAGAGCTGGGCATGTCTGACCCGATCCGAACCGAACCGACGGCCTGGATCGGTGCAGATCGAGTAGGGTCATTCAGATTCGATAGTTTTTCGCATCAAGTTCGGATTGTGGTCAATCCAGACTGATCTGATCCGGGATCCGATCCGATCTGACTCGGTTGGCTCCTATATGAGAAATAAAGGGATGGGGTTAAACCATTTCCCCAAAAAAGGTGACGTGAGGGTAGTGGGTGACACATTGATGAGGCCTAGGTTGGGCAGGCAGCCAGATGTGGTGGGCGAGTACTCAATATGCTTTTATTATACCAAGTAAGCTCTGTTGGCCCACCTTGAATTTATGTGATTTATCCACGCCGCCCATCCGTTTTTTATCTTATTTTAGCCGTTGGGCCAAAAATTGAAACATATCCAAAGCTCAAGTGGGCCATACCACAAAAAACAATGGGAATAATTATTCCCACCATTGAAACCTTCCTAGGGTCCACATTAACGTTTATTTGTCATCCTACCTGTTCGTAAGATCACAAGAACAAGGATGAAGGGAAAAAACAAATATCAGCTTGATACAAAAAGTCTATCCACCTAAAGAATTTTAAAATGGTAGATGTTCAATTCATATTGTTCCCTGTGGTGTGGTCCACTCGAGCTTTGGATATTCTTTATTTTTTGTCCCATTTATTAAAATTAAATTATAATATGTATGTACGGAGTGGATAAAATAAACACATCATGTTGGGCCCCACATAGTTTACTCAGTATGCACGCAATCCGCCTCTCTCCTCTGCCCAAATCTCACCACTGCCTAGAGTCCCTACCAAGTAGGTTGGAAACGAATCGACTACTCCCCCTTCCACTAGCCAATGGCAAATGGTCAGTGCTCTATGGGCACCATCATGATGTATGTGTTTCATCCATGCCGTCCATATTTTTTTATTTTTTAAAATTTTTCAAAAAAAAGAAGACTCGATCCAAACCGTACCCAACCCGATCCGACTCGGTTTCCCTAACCGAGTCGGACTCGGTTCGGGTCAGGCTAGTGATGCATCGGATCGGATCGAGTCAGCGGACCCGAACTCGGTCCCAAATCAGATCGAGTTCGGATCAATTATTGAAAAATTCGGATTAAGTCAAGTTGGACCCAATCCGGTCCAACTCAACTCGATGCCCACCTCTACATATACATACCTTCCTTGCCACCAGCCGACACTTCGTTGAGTCATTTCATCAAACACTTGGTGAGCAACATCAATATCAAAGTAACCGAGTCACCGAACTGGTTCGATCCGAGTCGAGTTGAGCTTGGGCAAGCTTTAACTCAGTTCGAAATTTTTTCGAGCTCAAAAAATCAGCTTGACTCGGCTTGAACTCAGTTTCGAACCGAGCTTTTTCGAGTCGAGTTGAGCGAGCTAACTGATCTAGCTCGGTTCGTGTACAGCCCTAAGTACAGGAAATGTTTGGGTTTAATTCAGGTAATGACTTCAAATAAAATGGTCATTTCAGTTAAAGATATGAGCCAAAAAGAAGGGAAGTGAAAATTTTGGGTGTGATAAGGGTTTAACTCATAAAAACATATTTTTTTTAATTTTTAAAGGTCGTGAAATTTTATCAAAGAAACAGAATTTTATATATATATATATATATATATATGAAACAATATATATACATATATAGTGAAATGCTCACATGCGCACCTTCTTAGGTAAGCACCCGTGCTCACCTTTGCACGCATGTCATCGGCACAAAATCCGAACAATCCATGTGATGTGGCATCCCATGAAACCCCCAAGGCCCAACTTTCAGCCTGATCCAAAACTTCGTGGACCATGGCAAAAGGAAACAGTTTCCTCCCTTCATTTGCCTCTCTCTTTGCTATGGCCCACCAGAGTTTTGGATCAGGCTGAAAGTAGGGCCCTAGAGATTTCATGGGATGCCGCATCACATGGACCGTTAAATATATGTCACATAGGCAATTTTGAGTGCCATACGTTATAAAAATATTACATAAATTCCACAAGTTGAATTTGTAAGTAAATTTTGAACATCTGTTCATCTACAAAATCCTAGTGGAATAAGCTTATTCTAAAGTGTGTTTTTTTAACGACATGCTTATTCTAAAGGTTAATCAATTGTGTGTAAAAATCTGCAAGTTAATCACCTGCTTGTATGAATCTATTCATGTACCTGTAAGAGGTAGTATTCACCAGCCAATTCAGCTATTCATACACCTACCTATACACTATTGCGAGGGTGGGGCCCATCGTATCATGTTTATCCCATCCAACCCATGCACTAACTGAAGTACACAATGACAATGGGATTTGCCAAAAATCAGGCCTATCCAATCATTATGTGGACTACGACATAGAAAGCAATTGACGACCACCAATAATTTTATAAAAAAAAAACTGCCAAATTCATGTAGTGCCATCATGATGGTTGAGTAGGCTTGATTTTTGCAGTGTCCAACTTTCATGATGGGGCAACCTTTCTAGACAGGTTGGATTTGATATACACACCAGGAAAGGCGCAAGCGCAACCCTTGTGGAAGGGAGCTTATTCTGCCATGAATTGTAGAAGAACTGGTGTCAGCAAACTCCCATATTAATAAGGGGAGTTAATTGATACTCTGGAAGCATATGACGCTTGATATGCATGCACCCATAAAATATATACTTGGAATGAATCAAGTCAAAATAAACCAACTGAATTGGGTAACCCATTGTCACTGACTCAGTCCTAAAATCAGTCTTCTTGACCACATGTTGAAATTGGATTTTTAGATATTTTTAAATTTTAACTGTCCAAATTAATGCCCAACAATCTGATATTCATACAATAAAATAATATTAGCTTTTGGTTCTTGATACATCTAAACTGCCAACCATAATTTGAATGGTTTAATCTGTATTAATTGTATTCCAGGTATGCATATTAAGTGTCCGCATCAATTGTATTCAAGGAATGAGAGGTGTTTCATAAATCAAAAAAGGCAAGTCATGGAAGTATTCAAAAGGGCTAAATCTAATGTAATAGAGTGGGGCAAAAGCTTCTAAGCTCATTATTCAGTTTCCAGAAAGTTGGTGTGAGTCATAATATTATTTCGGTTCTGTTCTTGTAAATTCAGGCTTTGGCCTTTCATCAATAAATTATCAATGTTCAAAAAAAAAAAATTTATTTAGTGTCTGCATGTCATCCATCACACTTAGATGAAGTATATAAGCTTTACTATAGAAAAGTGGTGAGCAGATCTCAGAATTTAGCAAGCAGCAGCTGATGAGAGGATGGAATATGCGTCCATGCATATGACACACTTGTCATAGATCCAGACAATTCAACTCTAGATATCGAAGGTTAGGATTATCATTATAGTATGATAAAGGATACTAGATTACTTATGTTAGCAACAATATATTGGACAGTTGAAATCATTAGACCGTCTTAGCATGTGGGCCCCATGGGTGGCGACACACACTGGATGTTGCCTGGTGACAGAGGCAAAACGGACTTTAAAAATAAAATATTAACAACAACAAAAAGAGAATCATTTCTTCTTCTGCACAGGGAGGTTTTTACAGTCACCATCAACCAAGGAACTCAGGGGGAGAGCTTCTGATGCTGGCTTTTTTCCGATCTTAAATGATTTTCATTTAATTCGTGTCGTAATCAAATCCACACTGCTAAAAAAGGCATTTTAACCGAATCCACAAAAAAATCGTGTTTTTTTTCCATCATTTTGAAAGATATGCCATTTTATACGGTTAAGGATTTCAACACATACTTTTGATAAATACACAGTATAAACAGCGTGTTGCTAACTACGATCTTTCCCGACCATCTGAACTGCGGGTCCTATTGTGGACGGAGCATATCTCTGAAAGTACACTGATCAAGCAATCCTAACCATCCAATGAATGGCTATCAAATGGATGGTTAAAAGTAAAATAGTGAGTGGTCCAAATTATAATATGATCTTCTCAGTCCAGTATTTTTACGATGCTCCATCCACATTTGGGTCAGCAACTGAAATGGTCTAGAGTGCCTTACAACTGCGCCATGCAAATGTTAGAAGAGTCGCCACTGATCTTTTGATGTTGCAAAACTAAAATAGGAATCTAGCCCATCCTACAAAATATAGTAGGATTTTAGGATCTGTGTTGTTTTAGAATATGTTGGGACCAAAGTGCCATTTGATCTCAGATCATGTTTCAATGATCCAACCCATTTATATGAGGGTCCCCGAAATTGGATATTGGATTCCATTCAATGATCCGAGACATGATCCGATGCATTTATATGATGGGCCACCACAGATACCATAAACCCTTTGATCATTTAAATCTTTTATTTTAAGTATGGTAGATACATCATATTAATTTTTGGACTGTCTTGGATTGCTGTATAACTACGCCATGATAGATGGCTTAGATCCATTGAAATATTAACCATCTCATTTTATTGTAGGAATTTGGACAACTCCCTACTTTGCTTTTAACCATTCATTTGATAACCATCCTACAAGGGAAAAAATAAAAATAAAAATTCTTTCATGCATATTTATCGAACACATTTATTTTTGCAGAAGCCCTTCTTAGTAAGCAATTATAAAGATTTCTTTGTTTCTTAAGAAATTTACAATTCTAGAGAATTAGCAAACAATTTAGAATTGTTTATAGTGAATCAATTCTTCACTTCCTTGACACAACAACAAACAGTCCTAAATCATGCAAGAAAGATTGCATATATCATATAAATCATATGATTGCATACATCATACATCACATGAGGCTGGAAAGATCTTCTAAAAACCAGAATGAATCAGTATTCTGAATAGGTGCAACGTGAACCAGATACCTAAGTATCTCGAATTCATTTTATTGTAGGAATTTGGACAACTCCCTACTTTGCTTTTAACCATTCATTTGATAACCATCCTACAAGGGGAAAAAAAAAAATTTCTTTCATGCATATTTATCAAACATGTTTATTTTTGCAGAAGCACTTCTTAGTAAGCAATTCTAAAGATTTCTTTGTTTCTTAAGAAATTGACAATTCTAGAGAATTAGCAAACAATTTAGAATTGTTTATAGTGAATCAATTCTTCACTTCCTTGACACAACAACAAACGGGCCTAAATCATGCAAGAAAGATTGCATATATCATATAAATCATATGATTGCATCATCATACATCACATGAGGCTGGAACGATCTTCTAAAAACCAGAATGAATCAGTATTCTGAATAGGTGCAACGTGAACCAGATACCTAAGTATCTCGAATTCATACCAAATCACCGACAGGATCAATACCAGTCAAATTTCCAAAACCGATCAAAACCTGTGAAAACCAGCCTGACCAAATGCTACTTCCATTTTTTTCTGAAACAACATGGCCTAGTGATAAACAGTAACTAACATAACTTTTTTCTATTATTAATTATTAAGCCTAATAGATGCCTTACAGCTAGAAAAAGCTCATAGTTGCCTTAAATTTGTTGTACTTCTGTATCACTAAACACTAAGCATTTTATATATTAAGTTTTATGCCATATCTTTTTCTTTTCTTTTTTTTTTCAATCCTTCTTTTTCTATCTCTTTAACATGGTTATTTTTATGCATATTTTAAATTATTTTCTATATTCTATATTTTTAAATATTTCAATAGTCAATTGGTTCAACTATTGGCCCTAATCAATTGAAATGGTGACGCGGGACCAGTGATCAAAGTATCGGTATCGCTACAAGTTTCGCTAGCCAAGGATATGGAAACAATCGATATCACCGATAATATCGCTAATAACCGAAAATGCGGGGAAACATGGGGAAAACGGTGGAATTTTTAGTAAAACTTCATGAGATGTTAAAATGTACATATTTGCATATTTAGAAATAAAAATTTTGTAAAAAGAATGCATACATAACAAGTATCCATTTAATGGGGCCTTAAAAGCATGTGTTGTTGTAAGAAATCAATCCAACCATCCCATCCAGCCTATTTAACCATCCAACCTTCCATCTAAACATCCTTCGACATTGCAAAATATCAACAACACATGATATTTCACCAAGAAATCATCAACAAATGGAAAGGTAACGGAAGATTGTGGTCTCAATATCACGCATGTTACGATATCGATCATATCAAGATATTATCAATATTATCAATGTTATCAATGACAAATTGAACACTACATACAACCATGAACCTGTGAAAAAAAAAAATTGAAATAATTTTTTTCCTAATAAACAAATTTTTAATGATATAAATTCGTTGGCGATATTATTGAAATATCGTTGATACACTTATGATACAAGCATTACCTAGAATTTACATAGTCGAAAATATTGGTGATACTAGTGTTTTAAATATCGACGATATCGGCCGATATATCCCATGATGTTTCTTGTATCCCACCTGTGTGATACGAAACGCACAAATAGTAGAGATATATCCCACACGTTCAATCCGATGAGAACTTTTTTATTTTCGATCTTTTTTCTGTAAATCATGTTAAATCAGTGTCAAATTGTTACAAATCCATGTTTTTTCATGTTTTGCATTAAAAATCATGGATTGGGAGCTTCAATTTTGAGATTTGGAGGAGAAGGACCAAGTTGTGGAAATTTGAAGAAAAAAATTCCCAATTTCTCGCAAATCAGTTGCAATCTGTGTCCAAACATAAAATCAAAATGTAACCTGATTTAGTGATTCTTCTTTTGCTTTGGAATGTATTGCTTGTGTTTCCACATGTCTTCTTGCATTTATAAATTATATGTATAAACTTTGAATATACTTGCATCAATTCAGTTAGACAACGCATGGATTAGGACCCTATAAAAAGAAAAGATATTATGTGCACTTGTTTTTTGTAATGTTTTGATTTGTGTGTATTGATGTCTTGTTTAACAATCACTGAAATGTCATTGAAAAATTCAAACAATTTCCAATGTTTCCCCATGTTTCCAACAATAGCAATACATTACGCGATACAACCGATATTATCCCATGCAACAATCGATACGTATCCATATCCCAAGGGTGCGATACATAACGCGATACCAATATTTCGAACACTGGGTGATAGATTGGCGATATTGATGCATTGGTAATACAAGCGACACCTAGAATTTACATAGTTGAAAATATTGACGATTACATTAGCGATATTGATACGTTGGTGATACTTAGCAACACATTGCTAGTACCTAGAATTTTTAATACTACCAGCGTTATCGGTATCGCTACCAGTGTTATCGGTATTGCTGAGTTAGAGATAAAGATAATATCGGAGATATTTCAATAATATCAAATATATTTCAAACACTGCGCAGAACAAATAACCACTTGCTCTAAAAGCTCGAACTGATAGAGCGTGAAGAATCAATCCCTTCTATCTCATAGCTTAAGTCCCACTCCCCATAAGTTAGGTCATCGCCTGAACCTTCCTCATGCGCCGCACATCACATGGGTCTCGCCTTACATGAGTCACCCACCTCACATGGGTCGCCCACCCTGAGTGTATCCCTGCATCCTACAGGCCACCCCACTCAAGCCCGATGTGAAAATGCCCCTACATTAATCACCCCCAATGAGAGGTCTCAAACACGAGACCTCCCACTCTGATACCATTTGACGCATGACAACTAACCACTAGCTCTAAAAGCTTTAATTGATAGATCATGGCGAATCAATCCCTTTATCTCATAGCCCAAGCCTCACTTCCCATGGGTTAAGACCTTGGCCAAACCCTCCTCGTAGACCCCGCATCACATAGGTCTCGCCTCACACGAATCACCCGCCTCAACAAGCCGCCCACTCCGAGTGTGCCCCTACATCCCACAAGCCACCCAACTCGAGCCCAATGTGAAAATGCCCCTACATTAAATGGCCCTTGATCAAGTGGAATGGCGTAACAGGATTTGCATAGCTGAACCAATTAGTTGGGATATGGCCTAGATGATGATGATGATCATGAATTGGTTTGACCAATTGGACCAGCAGTTGGACTCCCAAAAAAGAAAAGACCAATATGAAAACATTTCCAGTTCAGTGGCTGGTTCGGCTTTACAATGTTGGGCTAGAGTGGACTATCCAGTCAGAGAGTTTGTGCCGAAAGGAAACTCAACTTGCTATATAGGACTAGGCATACAAGTCAATTCTTTATAACATAGTAAGGTAGAAACTAATCAATGCTACTTTTTTTTCCCTTTTTCTTTTCAAACAGGTAAGCTAGGGCAAAACATGAGACCTTAGTGTAGAAAGACAGGCCGTCTACCATTGAGCTACACAGGCTTACCTTGTATTTAGAAATGGTAAAAAAAAAAAAAAAAAGGTTCATAGTCCTGGCCTTTCATTTTAATTATAGGATTAAGGAGCTATGCGGACCCTACAAGAGCACTAGGAAGAGGAGAAAATTATGACCTTGAATGCGGTGTATATATCCTCATTCAGAAAGAAATTGTTGGGTTAAAAGGACTGATAGGACTGGAATCAGAGCCTCATGACCCTTCTTTATAGCTGTCAGCAGGCTGGTACTGGGTTGATTTGGGCCTTGAACTGGTTAGTTGGCCAATTTGAAAATATTAATTTTGTTCAACAGGACCCAGCTCATTGAAAACCCTACCCTTCTTCACAAGGAGGTCAACGGCCCAATTCCACTCATTCCAGGATGGTGACTGCCTCAGCAAGATCAAAAATGAAAGAAGGGTTCTTATGTTGCCTTGCGGACAGAACATAAATTAATCCTATATATAACATATAAAGTGACTGAAGGGTTCTGGCCTTGCTTCTAGACAGAAAAGATATTAATCCCATATATCATATAAATTGACTCTAGTTATGACTATTTGATAGCAAACTAAGACGGACCTGATAAAGCATGCAAATTTCTTAAACCAAAACGTAATAAATCTACCTTGACCCAATAAGTTAGAGAGGCGAAATTTGCAATGTGTAAGTTGCTCAATGCATTACATGGGGGGGTTAGAAGCACTCATGCGGACTCTTGAAAATAATGAGAAAAAATCAGCTCATGGAAGCTTGAATGTTGATACTAACTCACCTGAGGGGTCAAGACTGCAAGTAAGGTCCAAAATATTGGGGAAGTTAGTTTGTGAAATTGAAATATGATTTGGACCGCTACCACCTTGCCTACAAAGATCTGAATCAAACAGAAAGCTAGGAAATAACATACTTACCAAAATTAATGTGGTAAATAAATCCTAGGAAAAAAGAAAAAGAAAAAAGTGGAAATGAACTTTTATGAAAAGACTTTGACCAAAATGTGGCTCTAGTTGGTTGGATATCTGCTAAGGCCCAATAGTAGCCACAAGGTATCTGGATGACCCTCCTCAAAGTAGGGGTGAAGTGCATTGGAATTGAGTTTGCTAGAAAGAACTGTTGTTAGGTAGGTTTCCTCTATTGTGGCTGGATATAATAAAGTTGTGGTGGATGCTACAAAAGTAGCTGGGTAAAGTGAGTGTGGAAGGGCATTCATTTGTGACGAGGCTCGATGATCTCTTGTTACACAGCTCTATCATGAGGCTCTATAACCTCTCGTAGGAGATTCTTAAGATTGTATGGAGGTCTATCATTAAATTTTAAAAAAAAAAAAAACATTTGTAAGGTCTTTATGAACCCCCAAAAGAGCCGCCATACAATGGACATGATTTAGATTCATTATGAGTTAGTTTCTTTTATGCAAATGAGAATCTCTTCTTCTGCAAATTCTAGCTTAGAGGGGAGAGCAGTTGGATTATCCCATAGTACCTTTTTCTGGCCTAAATATGAATTTTGAGTGTTCACAGAGAATTTGATCATTTTGAAGTGGTATACATTCAATTTCCTTCAAGTTTGCTACTTCAGCATGACTCCTTCAATATCACCCAGCATACAACATGCAGTTGGTGAACATTTTTTTCATAGATACTAATTGAGATGATATTGCTAAATCAGGTCGAGATCTGCCAGAGTAATGACTTCAGCCTTTCATCTGCAATCAATTGGTTCATTTAAAATCAATAGATACTAACTTAACATATGACTTTTACAAAGAAAAAAACATAAAATCATATGACTTCTATGAAATACAAAAGGGAAAGGGAATCTATAAAAATAAAATAAATCTTTGAAAGATAACTGAATTTTATTAGAAGGGCATAAGATGAAAAACGACTTTTAGAAAGGGATGGAAACATAGCATAACATAGAAGAGCAATAATGTCAAGAAAATAAGCAAAACAAAAAAACTTGCCATCTTAATAAAGCAAAAGAAAATTAAAATATAGAAAAATATGTAATATCAAAAGCATTAGGAAAAATATGAAAAACAACAGCAAAAACCCAAAAGGGCAATATGAACATAGCAGAGACTGAAGTAATATAAAATTTACTAAGATTGCCCAAAAATTGAAATCTTTGCGAAAAAAGACCCTCAGTTTGAATAAGAAAAATCTATGATCATAGAGCATTCTTAATGCAAGGGGTATCGGCCAACGCATCAAAAGCTCCGGAGTTGTTGGGGAAGCTCCAATTTATCCCTTTATCTTGGGCCTTCCCAGACAAACCCAAGCGAGACCTCCCCATGAGCAACCCCCCGCATCGCATGAGTCCCCAAGTCCGCATGGTCCCACAGTGGGGTCCACCATTCCGTGGCCAATCCCGCATCGCACGGGCACCACCCTCTGGGCCACCCCACCCCAGTGTGGAGATGCACAACATCCTTGAAGTTCGCACCAAGATGCTCCTACATCAATTCCTACCAACAAGCAAAATTCTGAAAGCCCCATGTAGAATGTACAAGAAAAAGAAATGCACCATTAACTATTTTTCATCAGACACAGGGATTGGATAAACATAATAGGTAATAGACTAGCCAGTGATGGGATCAATAGGGTCACTTTGTTGGCTATGGACTCTCTTAGCTTTGCTTGTTCTTTAGCCTGATGGGGTTTGTCTTTTGTTTTGTCTTCTTTTTTAATAGAATTTATCGCCCTCGATAGGCAATAGGAAAGGGAGTATGAAGACCAATAATTTCCACGAGGGGGTTCAAATGTTAGCAAACCTCAAGCCTCAAGGGAACCTACTACAAATATCTAAGGCAGGGTTATCTATAAATGCTAGAGAAGTTAGGGTTATATACAAACTTCTTGAAAAATAAAGGGCATCTTCAGACTCTAGCTGATAGGAGGCACAACTAATCACATCAGTGCCCCCCCCCCCCCCCCCCCCAAAATCAAGGATTTGGAAAGATTTTTTCAGAAAAATCATCAACCCTTGATAAGAAAAATGGCTTCCACAACAATCGCTTCTCCCCAGGTGTTAGACCGAATAAGTTTTATGGACAAAGCTTCTCATCTCTAATCGCCCAACAATAACACATTGTCACACACCCACGAGAGGAGCCATCAAAATTCAATTTCCACATCCCATCAAGCAGCCTTTTCCACCAGGATAAAGGTTTGAGCCTTGAGACCCTTACCATTAAGCAACCAAATCCAATATCCAATCCCAAAGGATTCCTGAAGTTGTTACCACAAGGAATTCCCATCACACTAGAGTTCATTGAGTGATGCTAGATGGTCTTCTTGTCAATCATCTCAACCAGCATTGAGATTCTCAAAGTTGCAATTAGAATAAATCTCCACAAAACCCTTCATCTCTTCTTGAAAGGACCCCGACTCCTAATTTTGGAAGAAGCATCCACATAGAAGCACAGCGAAGTCAACATCTGGTCATCTTTCCACTTTTTTAATCAAAATGAAAACAACAAGAAGCAACAGAATATCATAGTGACAACAAATGGAAAATATCACGATGCTAAGAGATCCCCGAACAATAGTAGATTGTTCCTCCAATCTCGTTCAATATCTTCTTTACAATGCCAACAGAAGTTTCTAAACTAATAACCAACATACCGGCTCCCTTTGATTGTCGAAAACCTTATCCGATGTGTCACCTTATTATTAAATTTTATGCCATCTCATTCCTTCCATATAGCCCATGACACAGTAATATGAACAGCATCGCTAAGTCCTTATTAGAGCAAAAGCACGACAAGGAAGATGAAAACCACAAGCTCTGCAATCAGAACTTTTATCATGAATACTCTATTGAAGAAACTACAAAACATCCATATAGCCCACGACACCGGTAACATGGACTGCCTCCATAAAGTATATATATTGAAGCAAAAGCAAAACATAAAGCTCTGCAATCACAACTTTTATCGTGAATGCTTTGTTGAATAAAATATAAAAACAACAGTGACCTCATATATATAGTGATCACCTCTAGATATCAAATAACGACAATTTACACCATAGTTGCATGAATCAGATGGAGTGCATATTCAAGTAGTGGGGAAGTGATGGTTCTGAAAAATTGATGCCAGAGTACCTAGCAAGCACATATTCAAAAAAACATAAGAAAAACAAAAATATGCAGTTATATTTGCTAAAATATAGAAATTAATCTATTAAGAGAGCTTTAGAAGCTTAAAATATTTTTAGATTCCCAAGCTACAGAAAACAATTGATTTTGGGTTAAAGGTGGTTTTAGTGGAATCACAGTAGCAATACTTAGTTGTAGGAGATCCAAGGGGCTTCAAAGCAGCAGCTGGACTACTGGTACAACGATCCTGCAACTGTGAATTATACATTGGGGGGGGGATTTGCCAAAGAAAAAAAAAAGTTGTAATTCTACAGATGCCTTCTCCCACTAAATGAAAGCCCTACCCCATATCGTGTCATGGACTTCCTGTGATTTCTCTTTGCAGCACCATCCATGATTTCGTCCTCGGGATTGTGTACACTTCATTGGGTAAGACTTAAGAGGGCATTTACATCAACATTCATTGACGCGTTTATGTAAGAAAACAAATCAATGAGAACTTCCACATCATTAATCATCCATATTGAACTAACAGCACATCAAGCTCCTTACTTCAATGTCCCAAAGCCCCTGTCAGTTTATCGATTCACGCAAATCAAGTTGCAGCACCCAGGTGGTAACACCAATGTCAAAAACCCTTAAACTTGATTAGGGTAGATTCCTAGAGACTTCATTGGCCATCAAAAGTCACAAATCAGTCTTCCAAGACTTCAACCTGACCACATTAACTCCTTAATTTCTCCAAGTCCGAAATCCCTATCAATTCATTAGCATTTAAAACCCACAAATCGATCTGGATCACCCAAGTACAACCAAGGTTGTTTGAGTTGGATTTTTCCTTGCAAAGAAAGACTCCATTAATTCTCAAAGTTCATGAAACAAAGTTCACTACTCAATAATGGCTAGGCAATATGCTAAGTAAACAAAATCCTGTGAAGGATATCCAAGTTCCTCACGAATCTTACCCAAATAAGGGTGCCTATGGCTGTGCTTGTTTGGCTCCAATTATTATTTGGGTAATCCCAAATAGGTGAAATAATATTCACAGCCAAAATAAATGGCAGAAGTTAATTGATTTATCTCAAACACAAGTCCTTAAATCAACTTTGAGTTTAAAACGGAAATCTAGGCCTGGGGAACCAAGGCCACCACAAAACAAATTACTGAACAGCCTGACCATTTTTGGAGATAACATCAAGAACTCACGCTAGGCAGGCTATGGGCACTGTTTGGGCTGGGACCCAATGTTTATAGTTGTTACCAATCTCCTTAGGGAGCAATATAGGAATGCTCCATGATTGATTCCACCTTGCAACTGCATGACATTGGCTATTTAGATTGCCTTAGATGGCCAAGCTCAACGGTGACATTGTGGCTTCTCCTGATCTCATTATCTCTGATTTTTATAAGAGTGACCCAATAAGCCCACTTAATTTATTGAATGATATCCAGCAAAGACTTCCAGTAGAATATAACTCAATTCCAGAAGATAAACAGTCATATTCTTGTAAAGGGGCCCATCATGTAAATCAACAAAGACTATTAATAAAAATATAAGAACCATCAAATATGGCAAAAACGCCCATTACCAATCAAACTTGCTAAATGTGAATGCCGTTTCATAGGAATTCATATTCAGCTCTCAAGCAACATCTAACTCACAATAAATATCATGAATTATCCAATCTCTAACAGTCAATTCTACTCGCGAGTATCTTTCATTAAAAAAGGTAAGAATTAATTGCAAACAGCTCAAACCACACAAGTAAAGCGACATCGAGCAAGTAACGATAATTGTGCACCAGTTGCCAGTGAAACATGTGGGCAAATGCATACAAGATCCTGACCGTTCACCTGGCAGGCCCCACAATGTATGGGTCCCTGCACAAAACTCAGCCCAACAACAATATGATCCTAACAGCCCGATCAGACACGTCCCACAAAATAAGCACAGTAATTTTCCCCTCAAATCTAGTTATTAGGAGTGCCTGATCAGACCAGAATTTTGGGAAATGACCCATCAACGGTGGGACCCACAAGGTGATCGGTCTGAATTTGTCCATGTCCACCGCGTCTCCCACGTGACCTCTTGCAGAGCAAGAACAAAACCCTCTGTAACATTCTTACAGCTGAATTACTCAGAAAAATTAGACAAATTAACAGAAAATAATCGCGCAGTTTCAGTACATCAAAGTCAAGACAAAAATGAAGACGTCAGCATCATTTCAAAGAGTTTGATGAACGCCAAGACCACGAATAAAACCCCTTAATTGGAGAAACCGGTGCGAGATCTCTCCAAAAGAAATTCCAAGAAACTAATCGAGATGGAGAAACTGCAGGAAACACGAGCCGTTTGAAATCGAATAACAAACCCTAGAATTCAAGAAACGAAATCAATAGAAACAGAAAAAGAAAACCGGCAAAGCCCCAAAAAACAAAACAAAACAAACCAAAAAACCCTAGCGCGACTTCCATTTTGATGGCGACGGATTCCTCAACGAAATAGGAAAACTAAAGGAAATGAAATGGGAAATTCTAAGGTGCGCAGGGGGCGTACGTTACCGGGCGTCGGTGCAATGCCAGAAACCCCAGGCGATGATGGTGCGCACGAGCTTAACCTTCACCCCTTAAGACTTATCCTTCACCACCTAATGAAATCTCTCTCTCCCTCCCTCTCTCTCTCTCTCTCACCAGAGCGCAACCTTCTTTCTTCTCACCGTCTTCCTTTTTTCACATTTTCTTAATTTTTTATTTCTTCTCACGGAACAGAATTAGTAGTCCGCGGGACTATCTTAATTCGTGATCTGCAGGATCTCAGCCGTTGGAATCGATCGTCATGTTTCCCCATTCTAATTTCTAACAGGAAACGGATTGGCTACTCCCCCTGAAACCAGCCCTGGAGCTGGTGGTCGGTGCTCTGTGGGCCCATCATGATGTATGTGTTTCATCCATTCCGTCTATCTATTTTTCTAGATCAATTTATGGTAATACACAAAAAATGAGATATATCCCAATCTCAAGTGGACCACATTACAGGAAACAGTGTTGAATGAACTTCGACCGTTAAAAAATTTTTGGGGGCCATAAAAGTATTGGATCAAGTTGATCTTTGTTTTCTCCCTTCATCTGGGTCTTTATGACCTAATAAACGGATTGGATTTCAAATAAACAGTACATTAGGCGTTAGGAGGATTTAAATGATAGATATCCAATCACTATTTTTTTCCTGCGGTGTGATCCATTTGAGATTAATATCCCTATCATTTTTGGGATAAAGACATAAAATGATATTTTAAAATGGATGAACGGAATGGATGAAACACATACATCATGGTGGGGCCCACAGAGCACCGACCACCAGCTCCGGGGCTGGTGTCAGGGGGAGTAGCCAATCCGTTTCCTTTCTAACAGCCAATCGATGGATTTTGGACCGTTGAACGTGAATATTCCGCTTTACATATTTTAAGCAACCATCCACTAACATACCATGGTGGGACCCATTCTACTTACATCTGAGAGACAGACATTTTGGTGATGGAATGTGAGTCGTTGGACTTTACGTGTGGCCGACCATATTGTGAATCCGAATCCTCCATCCATCATTCATGGTGATCAAACAAACGGTTGAAGAAGCCTATCCATTTGACCCTTCCAGGATCTTCCACGGTTAGAAAAATCCACAGATTAGACTATCAAAGGGAAGACCCACCAACTGAACGGATAGGATCACTCAGGATGGGCCCCACATATGCTGAATGTGAACGTTTGGTCCTTGAGTTATAATTAACCATCCCATCATAAGCCATGGCGGGACCCATTGTACTTTTCAGTGGTGAAATGTAAATCTGGCCTTCCATCTTAATCCCGAAAAGCATTAGATCATCCATGGTGTACAAACAAACGGTTTGAATAAGCCCATCCATTTGACCTTTTGGAGATCTTTTAAAGTTCAAGTAGACCATCCAAGGAATGGCCCACCAAATGAACGGAAAGGATCACTCAGATTGGGCCCCATATTCATACAACGTTGATCAGGCGAAGTACCAACTTTCAGTAGTCCTCTGTAATACACATCCTCTTTTCCATCTTTATTTATTTATTTTTGCTTATTCTCTTGTTCAAGTCACGTGTGCCGCGCGTGCTGACGCACCATTTGACCAGGGCTCGACGGTTTTCCGTGGTCGGTTTGATGGCGACCGGCCAAACCGGTCGCTTTCCTCCAATAGCCGGTCTACAGCAGTGTGAGAGCAGCGGCAGCCCGGTTCAAAGTCATGTGTTTGTTTTGTTGCGGTGGATTCAAAGTTCAAAAGGCTTTCAAAAGAGGGAATGATGATATGCTCTTCTTTGTTCTTTCCTCTAATTATCTAGCCATGCCTGTCACGTGCCACGCACGCGCCCTAAAAGGCGAATGAGGTGGCCCCCATGCTACACTGCTGGCCCACGCGGATTAGGTGTTACCCGGGTTGCACGTTATTGGGTGTTCCTCTGACCGTGGGTCCCACCTTGATACGTGTGTTGTATATCCATGCCGTCCATTAGTTTTTGCAGCTGATTTTTAAGGTGTGGTACTAAAAATAAAGTAGATATAATTCTCTGGTGGGCCACATCTTAGGGATTGAATGTCTACCATTAAAAGCTTATCAAGGACTATAAAAGTTTTGGGTCAAGCTGATATTTGTGGTTTCCCTTCATAACAGGTTGGACGGTAAATAATCATTATGGAGGGCCTTAGGAAGATTTTAATGGTGGGAGTTCATCTTAACCGTCGGATTTTGTCTGCTAAATTTGGACTGATGTGTATTTTATTTTCAGCCATTGTTTATAGCCAATAGTTGGACGACTTGCGTCGTTTGATCAGTGTCGTTCTAGGGGTATGATCTATCCACAGTCGTCCCATAGATTTGGAGAATCAGGATTTTCATACACGTATTTGCCACGTGGCACCATTTTGCAAAGGGTCGTGATCCATGGGACCCAGATTTCCTGTGCTGGAATGCCAGGTGGGGCATGCTTGTCAGGAATCTACTCCGTACAAGCTCATTTTAAGACATGCTAACAAAAATTAGTCAGAATCGAAAACTCAAGTTCGCCATTTGGGAGAAAGAAATGACTAGAGTTGAAACTTTTATAGGCGCCATCTTGATGCTTATATGTCATCCAAACCGTTTATAAGGTTATTTTCAATGAGATTAAGTGAAAATAAGAAAAACTTATCATGATATAAAACTTTTGTGACCAAATGAATGTGTCAACGGTGTTTATTGAATTCCCATTGTTTCCTCTTGTGTGGCCCATTTGAGTTTTGTACTCATCTCATTTTTGGTCACATGCCCTAAGATTAGCTCGCAAAAAGGATGAACGGAGTAGATTTATGGCAAACATCATAGATAGCCCCACCTAACATCCCGCTACAGGAACTTTTAACAGGAAATTCGCGTCCGTGATCCAAGTGCACGACTCGGCTGGTAACCAGCGATGTAGGTGGCACCCTGTCCGCGGGACCCACATAGACATGTAATACATAATCTACGTCGACCATCCCTTTTTTTCAACTCATTCAATGGCATCAACCCAAAATCAGTCGAATAAAAATCTCATGTCACCACAGGAAATAGCGGTCATTGAACGTCCCCTATTAAAACCTTTCTATGGCCCATTGTAATGTTTATTTTCCATCAACCTATTGATAAGTTGAAACAGATATGTATGGAATGGAAACAAAAATATCAACTGAATCCAAAACTTTTGTGGCCCACAAAAAGTTTTAATAATCATTCGCCACTAGTTTGTGGAAGTGTGGTCCACCTGAAATTCATGCCTGGTTAATTTTTTGGATTATACCATAAAATGAGTTGGAAAACGGATGGGGGGCATACATATACAACACATGTATCAATGTGGGCCCCACGGTCAGGTAACCACCCACACCGCCGGATCAGGGTACCAGCCAAGTCACAGTCGAGATCCATCAGTCTAGTCTTTCCAAGCGAAAGACTATGGCTGTGCACGAACCAATTTAGCTTGGTTAACTTGCCCAATTTAACTAAAAAAAATTCGATTCAACTTAGTTTGGAACTGTGTTCGAGCTGAGTCACACTGTTTTTTTAGCGTGAAAAAGTTTTAAACTGAATTTGAGCTTAGCCAAGCTTGACTCAATTCGATTCGAACTTGGATCGGTGACTCATTTACCTTGATATCATTGTTGCTCACCAAGTGGTTGATGAAATGACTCAACCAAGTGTTGACCGGTGACAAGGAAGGTGTGTATATGAAATAAATATTTTTTTTCTTAATTTTAAAACTGCCTACAAGGTGTTTTAATGAAATACCCATAAAACCATTCTTGCCGTTTTACATATAATAAGATTTAGAATGTGCAGTTCTTAAGTTTGTGAAAATGTTGCACAGATAAACTTGGCTCAATCTTGGCTCAAACTGGCAAACTCAGCTCAATCTTGGCTTGAACTAGCCCGAACGGCTAACCAAGTTGAGCTGAGTTGGCCAATCAGGCTTGACAGCCGAGCCGAGCTGAGTTTAAGCTAGGGTCAGCATAGTGTGAGCGCCAAGCTCAACTCGGCTCGACCCGTGTACAGAAAGACAATAGAACGCATCTGGTGCTCTTACTCCCTTTTCGGTAAACATCAACCACTTCATCTATCCGCATGCGAGGGATCCGGACCATCCATTTCGTGCCTCCTATTGTAGATGGTCGGTGACAGAAACCACACCAGCTGTAATATGATCATAGCCATCAATTGGATGATTGTGATGATTGGAAATGGACAGTTACCAAAAAGTCCGACTAACTGTCAACTTTCTGTAGTAAAAAATCCTGAAATTGCCGATGGGATTTTCCAACCACTGTGATTGGGATGTAAGGACGCAGATTGCGAGGTGACCGGACGCGGATTGCAAACTGACCGACATCAACGTCGCTTCTGGTCAATGCTATGTGGGCCCACCGTGATGTATGCGTTTTATCATTGCCGTCCATTCATTTTGAGCTTTAGTGCATGAAACTAAAAAATGAGGCAGATCCAAATCTCCACGGTAAAACAGTTTATTTTTCATCCAACCTGCTGATTAAGTCACACAGACCTGGACGAAAGAATAACACAAAATCAGCTTGATCCAAAACTTTTGGGGTCCAGGGAAGTCATTAACGGTGGTCCTTCAATCACCACTGTTGCATGTGGTGTGGTCGACCTGAGATTTGGGCGTGCCTTATTTTTGGGCTCATGCCCTAAAATGATCTGGAAAAATGGATGGACGGCATGGATAAATTACATAAATCATGGTGGAGCCCACATAGCACCGACCGACTGGGTACTAGCAGGGTCAGCATGCAGTCCGCGTCCGTGGTGATCGTGCCACCACCGACCTCCGTGGCGGCAGAACTCTGTGGGGCCCACTGTGATGTATGTGTTATATCGTCCATCCGTTTTTCGAGCTCGTTTTAGTCCATGATCCCAAAATTGAAAACTTCTTGGGGCCAAGGAAGTTTAAGATCAATCTGATATTAGTGTTTACCCTTCATCCATGTCCGTGTGGCCTTATGAACAGGTTGGATGACTAATAAACATTACTGTGGTCCCTAGGAAGGTTTCAACCGTGGAACTCATTGTCCCCACTGTTTCTTGTGGTGTGGTCCACTTGAACTTTGGATATGCTTCGGTTTTAGAGCAAATGACTAAAATGAGCTGCAAAAATGAATGAACGGCATGGATACAATAAATACATCACGGTGGACCCCACAGAGTCCTGCCACCGCGGAGGTCGGTGATAGCAGGGTCACGACGCGTTGGCTGGGCTTGAACTGAGCCCGAGGCCCGCAGGTCGGGGCCAGAGACGGAGATTTTACCAGGAGCTATGTTAAGCGCACAAGCGTGTGCAATAAAGCTCATGTACATGCCACCACATGTGCCAGCATGGCCATAGGTGCGAGATCCAATCCATCCATCAGGTTGGTCAGACCTTCTACATGTTTCCCAAAAATAAATCTGGTCCAGTTTGTATGTGAGCCCCAAGATTAAAAGCTGGTGGATGGGTTAGAAAAACTAAACAAGTTTTCCACTTTTGCACACTGTGGCCCGTCTGACCAGTAGATCAACCTGATTCTTGGAACAGGGCATCAATATAGTTATGCACTTCTAATGCATGGATTGGATCTTTGACCTATCACAACATGCTGGAAGACGTATGGCATGTACATGTACAAAGCTCTTGACCCAGTAACGTGTGGCAATGAGTCGGACCAGCCCAAGCCCAACCCTTTCAATAAACAGGCCAACAATTCTAGCCCTTAGTCGATTACTTTGTAACCTCACCCAGCCACCTAAAACTCATCAAGATAAAACTCATTTTAGGGCCTGTTTGGACGTATCTTCTGCAAAAAAGGTTTCACAAATCTCATTTTCTTAGTTGACATCTTTAGCAAGTAAAGATTTCAGAATTCATGAGGGGGCTTGTAAAAGTGCATCCAAACACAAATGACAAAATAAAGTACAGCTCAAAATGGCATTTAAAAAACCCCTTTTGGGGTGCGTTCCAAAGGGCCCTTAAAGAAGGGAATATGGGACAAGGCATCTCAGACTACCCAATTATTAACATGCATTACATACAGCATAATGTATTCAATTCAATAAGGTGACAGTAATGTTATATTATTTACTTGTTTCTCTTATATTAAGATGGATGAGCTGCAAGTCAAAGACAGAATTATAAATGAATCCATTCAAATAATTTTTTTAAAAAGGCCTAATTATTGTCACATACCAACTTCGCTTGCAAATCCAGTTTTTGAATGTTCTAAACCAGACCTTCGTCCTCTCGAATTCTGCCTGAGATACCATACAGGCCCGGGTTTTCAAGGGTGGACCAATCAAAATTCAACATGTATACATGTGACCACCTGATCAATGCACCTGCCTGATTTTTGTGCCAGGACATCAACATGTTGGGGAAAATTTTGTGGCTTGGATGTGCCCGGCACATGCCAGGCAGCCAAGTACAGGGAGGTGCATGTATACTTAGCAAAACTCTCAACTCTATCAGGACATTGTCTGAAAACTGAGTCAAGAATCCCAACCCAGACTCTCCCAGTCGCTGAAACATCACCCATTGTTTACATGCATTTACAAAATGAAAGGCAGCGAATCCATTAGCCCAGACAAATTCCAGCATGCCATTTGCGGAATCTGATCATAACAGTTCTAATAATTCCTTTACAGAAATTGACCCATCATCAGATTTTTGTAGTTCTCAAACCAATAGGACAGTAAAAAGAAAGAATATTAGAACAAGAACATGCTAGGCTGCCTGAGGATTCATGCCACATTTCCAGAGCAACAGCATGAATATGCTTACCAATCTTCTATTTCATCCCCTTCGCTTTCCGCTGAACTTTCGGCCTTTAATTCATCTAGAACCATCTGATTGGAGTAATCGCTTTCTGCCTTTCTGCCTTTAATTGGCTTCTTGTGGACTTGAGGATCTTCAGAAGCTCTAAATCTGAGCCATTTAAGGGCGGGCTTGTACTCCGTAGCCATTACAGACAATCCAGATGAGCCAAAGCTATTGTAAGCTTCCAATCTAGCTACCACCATTTGATTCTGCACCCATCAGCATAAACAAATAAAACAAAATACACGGGAATACTACAGAAAAGGGGATGTTCCTGTAAGGTTGAGGTCGAGCTATGTGAGCCGCACCATGATGTGTATGTGGCATCTGAACCGTGCATCTGGTGACTCCCCTCTAAAACATGGTGGGGCCCACAGACAATCAGGAAGATTTTAATGGGTTGACTTCGACTTTCAACTTTTTCCTGTGCTGCAGCCCACCAAAGTCATGGATCAGGCAACATTTTGGGCTCCGGGCCTAACAGAAGAAACACATCTGATGGACAGGGTGGATTGTTGACGCATGGTGGGGCCCATAGAGCTCAACCTTAACACAACTTAAGGTAAGAACGACCCTATAGGAATATTTCCCACAGAAAAACAGAAGTGGATAAAAGGATGGAGATAGGGGAACTGATATCTACATTCCATGTCTTTTACATAGCACCTTTTCCTTTTGTTCTCTTTTACTTTTTATTTTCTTGGCAAAAGCAGAAAAACTACAAAGAAAAGAGGTGCATGTATCAATTGAGAACATGAGATGTAGATATCACTACCCCAAATCATTTCTAAGATTCTCTCTTTCATGTATTTCCCTGTAATTTTGTTGACATTGATCCATATCCCATTTAACTACAGACATTTAGGTGCTTTTTGGACATGGGAATCCTAACTAATAAGATTTTTTATCCAAAAGGATTTTGTTTCATTCGAAACATTCCTGACCTAGGCAGAAACGTGTTAAAAGATTGTAACTCTCTCACACAACTTGTTCCATCTCCCACTCAAAAACTGGAGCGGATAGGGCTATCCTATATCTGATGGAGGTAGCATACAGGCTGACTTAACCTAGTGATTGAGTTGACTTATCCCAGTCAAGGTCTAGTAATGAGTGGTTGGTCTGCAATCAGATCTAAAGTGACATTTTCCTTTTTCCTTTTTTTTCCCCCTTTTTGCCTGCATTGGCATCAAGAAAATTTAATGATGAAGAAAACGAAACAAATGCAATATGGAGACCTACATTCCATCAATTTCATAAATTGTGGCAACTCCCTTAAATGTAGCGGCATATGCCTGTGCATCAATCCTACTGTACCAGTGAACAGAGCATTGCCCCAAAATCACACTGCCTAACCAATCATAACCAGTATCTGGCATTGCCTGCTGAATTTGGACTCTGGCCATTGTCTTTCAATTACCGAATGAATATCCACCATGTGGATGTTTGTAATTGCCTGATTGGTGTAACATCATAGCTAGGCTCCATCAGAAATGGTGCCTACAATTCGTACCATCAGATTGGTATGCAGGTACACATGTACAGTGGATGAGCTGCCATATTTTGACTCCCTACAATTAGCCTGGAGACCCAACTAATCTATTTAGTATTTGCATAACTAAATGTATCATGTGCTGATGCAATCTCTTTGGGATGTGGACCATGTGGTGACCGAAAGTTGTCGGGTTGGAAAAGTCGGTATCTGCCCTTGGGAGGTAAAATTACATTGATCAAGTCAGCCCTTGCTAGCATGCATGTCTTACTAATGTCACTCTTCCAATGCCTAACTAGCGTAATTCATAGGTTTGAAAAAAAAAAAAAATTTATCAAGGGACTTCCTTAGCAAGGTGCAGAAGTGGAAACAAAATTCATTTGATACAGTGGGAGGGCCAAAGAAACAAGGTGGCTTGGGAATTAGAAATCTTAAGTTCTTCAATTTGGCTCTTCTGGGTAAATGGCCTTGGAAATTTGGGGAGGAGAATGTTCATCTGTGGCATTGGGTGGCCTCTTGTAAATATCGAGCTGAGGAAGGTGGGTGGTTCCCAATTCCCAAGGTCCTCGGTTCAATTCAGAGCATCAGGTATTTCGACGGTGGTGTTTGAAGTAGTGAAATCCTTCAAGAATCAAGAGGGAGCTCGGTTTTAGACCAGGAGAAGGGTTGAGAGTCTGATTCCACGTGGATTACTAGTGTAGAGATAATGCCTATCCCTAGTATTTCCCTCAATATTCAGATTGGCTCAGGAGAATGGCCCGATCTGTGAAACTTGGCTATGGTGAGGGAGGTAACATTGCTTGGTGTCCTCCGTCCATAAAAACTTCATGAAGAAGAGATAAAAGATGTGGTCCACTCATGTGCCTTCTCCAGCACTCAAGTCTGGATTTGGAGGAACCCGATCAATGGTTGTGTAACATGGATAAATCGGGCCCAAAGGTCCTCCTGGTGTCCTTGCCTTCTCGTGGCTTGTGGCTGAAAACAAGTTGATCAAGAGTGCTAACCTCAAAAAAAGAAGCCTTCCTTTTATTAAAGGATGTCCTTTGTGTCTTTGGGAGGCAGAATCTGTGTGTCATTCTGCATTGTTCGTTCATCCAAGTTGTTTGCTGGAAAGTCCTTTCTTACTCCAGGTCAAGTGGGTGATTCCTAATCTATTGGGAAGTTGTTCTGAACCTGGCATGGTGTGGCCATGGAATGCAAGAGAAGGAAGGTGCTGTGGTGGATTTTCATGCTTCCCGTGTAATGTCAGTATGGTTCAAGCACAACAAATGGATTTTTAGCAATTCGAGATATCACTTTGATCTGGTCTTTCTCAATGGTAAGTTATCTTGTATTGGAATGGAGGAAAGCCATATTTGATTCAGGGGATTGGTGTAGGGCTGAAAGTCAGGCGGGTTGGTACTCAACCCTAGCCCAACCCAAGGTTCCTGTACCTCAACCCTAACCTAACCCAACCCAACCTCGGGTTGGAAATTCTCAACCCAAGCGGGCTCGGTTGGCTTGGCTAATGCTCTAAAATGATCTCTCCAAATGGATGGACGGCGTGTATACAACACATACATCATGGTGGGGCCCACAGAACTTGGTGACATCACTTCGTAGGAGTAAGTTTTAATATAACATTCTCTTTGGAAGCGGAATCGATGGACGGTTGGATGCGGATTTCCTACAAAAAAGTAAGCAGATCCAAGCATATTTGGTGTGTGGCCTTTGGTGAGCCCACCTTGATAAATGTGTTTCATATCCACACCACCCATCCGTTTTTTCAGATCATTTAATGACGTTATCCTAAAAATTAAGTAGATCCAAACCTCTATTGGACCAACACTAAAGTATAATAACATTATAATGAGTGCGGATAATCTGTGTTGAAGGCACAAGAAAATTCAGTGTCGTGGCTTCTCATTGTTCCACTTCATCACCGATGACTCCAACTAACAAGATATGTTGGATTTCTCTCTCCCAAATAGATTGCCTGCTACACAACACGGTTTTTAGCGTGTGGAACTTGTTGGGGCCCCATGGTGATTTATGTTTTAGATCCGCACCGTCCATCAATTTTTACAGATCATTTTGGAGCATGAGCCCAAAAATGAGGCATATCCAAAGCTCAAGTGGACCACACCATAGAAAGCAGCAGGGATTAAATGACTACTGTTGAAACCTTCCTAGGGTCCACTATAAGGTTTATTTGCCATCTAACCTCTTCATAAGGTCACATAGACCAGGATGAAGAGAAAACACAAATATCATCTTGATCAATGCCTCTTGTGGCCTTAAGAAGTTTTCAACCGTAGGCATCCAATACCTATTGTTTATGTAGTGTGGCCTACTTGAGCCTTGGATTTGCCTTGTTTTCTATCCCATTCCCTACAATGGTATGGAAAATGGATGGACGGTGTGGATCTGATACATACATCATGATAGGGCCCACAAAAGTTCCACATGTCAACACTTCTAGTTTTCTTCTCTCGACATGGAATGTGATGCGCCAAGGGAGCAGATTAGGTGAGACCTTGGCCTCACCCAAGACGGTGCGGCCCTGACCATGGTGGTCACCATGATGTGTGTATTCCTTATCCACCCCATCCATCCTTTTTCCCAGATCATTTTAGGGTATTATGCAAAAAATGAAGCAAATTGAATTATCAGGTGAACCATACCACAGGAAATAGTGGTGATTGACCATTAATGGGCCACAAAAGTTTTGGATCAAGCTTATATTTGTTTTTTTCCTTCATCTAGGCTTACGTGAACTCATCGACAAATTGGATGGCAAATAAAATCTACGGAAACATTAACTTGCGCCCCAAGAAGTTTTTAATGGTAGGGTGTTCAATCACCACTAGTCCAGGTGATAATTGGATCTTATTTTTTGGGATCATGCTTCTAAAATGATCTGAAAAAATGGATGGATTGAGTGGATACAAAATATGCACAGTAAGGGCTGCAAAGTCTTGGGTAAGGGCGGGGTGTCCCGTATCGGTATCGGTTGGCGTAACGGTGACCTCCAAAACCGATACGGATACGGGGGCGTAACGGTGATACGGGGGCGTAACGGCCCGTAACGGTGCAAAATTTTTTTTTTTGCCAAAAAAATATGAAAAAATATGGATTAAATCCGGAATATTCTAAGCATTCCAAATATGCATTCATTTATAAATTGGAACATGTTTATGGTGGTGTAACGGTCCACTCTTTGGTGAGAAGTTGTATCGGATTGTCTGATGAATTTATGAACCAGATAACCTGAATTTGACTACAAAATTCATATCAATGATAGATATATTAGAATGAATGTAATATGAAAATATCTTACATTTAGGTGTTTGCAATTATTTTTGAGGGCCAAAATTCATGCGTAAATAGAAAAAAATATATAAAAAAGATATAAAATGGCACCCCAAATATGTAAAATGCACATTAACATGTTCTACTATGATTAACACATCATATGACATCATTAAAACAGCAAAAGAATCATTAAAAAATGATTTTTTGAATTTTCAAAAAACGGGCCGAAATAAATGCGTAAATAGAAAAAAATATAAAAAAAAATATAAAATGGCACCCCAAATATGTAAAATGCACATTAACATGTTCTACTATGATTAACACATCATATGACATCATTAAAACAGCAAAAGAATCATTAAAAAATGATTTTTCGAATTTTCAAAAAAAGGGCCGAAATAAATGCGTAAATAGAAAAAAATATAAAAAAATATAAAATGGCACCCCAAATCTGTAAAATGCATATTAACATGTTCTACTATGATTAACACATCATATGGCATCATTAAAACAGCAAAAGAATCATTAAAAAATGATTTTTCGAATTTTCAAAAAAAGGGCCAAAATAAATGCGTAAATAGAAAAAAATATAAAAAATATATAAAATGGCACCCCAAATCTGTAAAATGCACATTAACATGTTCTACTATGATTAACACATCATATGACGTCATTAAAACAGCAAAAGAATCATTAAAAAATGATTTTTCGAATTTTCAAAAAAAGGGCCAAAATAAATGCGTAAATAGAAAAAAATATAAAATGGCACCCCAAATCTGTAAAATGCACATTAACATGTTTTACTATGATTAACACATCAAATGGCATGATTAAAACAGCAAAACAACCATTAAAATTTGATTTTTCGATTTTTAAAAAAAAGGGCCAAAATTCATGCGTAAATAGAAAAAAATATTAAAAAATTATTAAATGGCACCCCAAATCTGTAAAATGTACATTAACATGTTCTACTATGATTAACACATCATATGACAATGATTGGTAGGCTTCCCTCTTGAAACCATTATCCACTTTATGTCCCAATGTAACCTGTTCGAGCAGCGTGTCGAAAAGAACTTGATCCAATTCTCTAGTCCATTTGATTTTAGCCGCTCAAGCCAGGCTCAGTGAGGGATGTCACGGTCTTCCCACGTGGAGAACATCGAGTTGGCACCACAAGTGTCTTAACAAGTGATTGCATCGGTGTCGATGTTTCATTGGATCTACGTAACCGATTTGGCACAGGCTAGGGTCTCACCAAATCCACTCCCTTACACCACATAGCAAGCAATGGAATTTCTTGATGTGTTAAATTTACATGGGTATCATGATAATGTATTTCTTAAATCCAAACCGTCCATCTAAATTTTTAGATCATTCTAGGATATGAGCCCAAAAAAATGCAAATCCAAATCTAAAGTGGACCACACCACTAAAAACAGTAGGAATTGATGCTACCGTCGAAAACTTTTTGGGGCTACAGAAGGCTATGATCAAGTTGATATTTGTATTTTAACTTCCTCCAGGTATGTGTGATCTTATGAACAGATCAGATGGAAAATAAGACTCACAGTTGGCCCTAGGAAAGTTTCAATGGTAGTTTGTTCAATCCTTACTTTTTGTGGTGTGGTCCACTTGAGCTTTGAATGTGCCTCATTTTTGAGGTCATGCTCTAGAATGATCTGTAAAAATTGATGGATGGTGTGGATCTAAAAAACAAATTATTGTGGGGCCCAGAGAAGTTCCGCATGTTAAAAGTCGTGTTGTGTAGCACGAAGTCTATTTGGGAGAGAAATTCAGCGTATCTTGTTAGCTTAAGTCATCGGAAATGACGTGGACTAATGAGACGCGACAGCACTGGAACTTCTTGTGTCTTCAACATAGACGATCCGCACTCAATTATAATTTATAAGTAACTTGGATATCGATCAGGTTCGGGTTGGGTCGGGCAACCCAAGCCCGACCAAAATTTTATCGTGATAGTGTTTACATGGCCCAAGCCCGAGACTGAACTCGATATATCCTACCCGAGCCTAACCCAATGTCGGGTCGGTCACAGGTCGGTCGGGTTGAACCTGCCCGACTTTCAGCCCTAGATTGGTGGGGCTTTTTGTCAGGTTTTTGGGTTTCTTGTATACTAGATGATGGCATGTCATCCTTTCTTTCTTTCTTTCTTTTCTTCTTTTTTTTTTTCTTTTTTTTTTTTTGCAATAAAACTTTGGAATCCTTCACACAAAAAGTCTTGATGCAACCATTACTTGTGAGAACATAAAGGAAACTTTGAAATCAAACTCACCTTATTATGACGATAGGACTGCTCAACCTGCCAAAGCTTCGGGCTACGGATGGAGTGCCACCTGCTTTATCGCAATATTTGGGATAACAGAAATCATCTTTGGAATTCACTGTTTTGCACATTAGATAAACCACACGCCTATAAAAATAAAAATAAAAATAAAAATAAAAATAAAATCAGACCTGGATGGTGAGGGATGTGAATTTCCAAACATCACCCCCCGCACAGCAACTGAAGCAGCAACTAGTTCTGCAACATTTTCGAGCTGGTCATATGTGCCAGTTATCATCCGCGAGATGGGCCGATGCAAAGTAGCATTGAGAAAGCAGTCAGCATCACTTAGATAAGAGGCAACACTCCATGCATCGTCAATTGCTTCCTCACTTAAAAAATCTAGCACTGCATGAAAAGATGCATACTGTTGGAGGCAAGATGGTAGTCTGTACATCAAATACTAAATTTAGTGGATCTGGTCCCATGACTTATGCCTAAGTCCGTCATCAAGCACTAAATCTTTGTACATGTGGCACACGTACAAGATCAAACTGTTCATTGACCACAGAAAAAAGAGAGAAAAAAAGAACAAATAAAAAGAAAAAGAGCAATGCCTAGATGCCTACTGAATTTATTTATTTTTTCTCAATTCAATGTTGACAGTGGGACTTTCTTCTCACATCTATTTGCAATCATCAAAGATCTATGATCAGTGGCTAGGATAATCAGAGTGGTGGGATTCTTGGGTACAGCCCATTAATGATAGGCTGAGCAAATGAATAGTCAGATTCCATATAAATGTGCCACATGTACAGATATAGGGTGCTTGATAACTAGCTTAGATGCGAGTGACCACACCAGCTAATTTTCCTATTTTTATAATACATCTTTCATGAAGCAGGTACATTTCAGAAAATAGGATGATCACCATTTTCATGAAGAAAATCAGCAATCCGCCTTGCTTGTCCATGTGCTTGACTAAGAACTTTCTCTGGAGCATCCATTTTTAGCGGAAACCTCACAAACCTCTCCTGTAGAAGAAATGGATCTTGCCAACAGAAGTGAAGAATAAGATCAGCTTCAAGACAAGGATCATGCAACAACTCCATAAAAGATTCTTCAAGATAAAAGATCTTATTGGCAGTTAGCTTCCTCTAATGAAAAATTAAGACAGAAGAATTTTCAATGAAATCTCTCTCTAATGATTTTCGACTTCTTCTATTACGCCTGAGAATGACATAAAAATTGAGAGGCCTGACTTCATTCTCATGCCCTAAACAAATAAATATCCAACCATGGCCAAAGCGCATTATCCCGAATAGAGAATGACAGCAAGTTCAACCATATTGTTTCACTGGGATTACTAGAACAAAAGGTGGAGATGTTCTATAGAATGCCAAATGGGAAGGCTCAACATCGATATTCCAGCTAACAGGCACACTCCAATGGTACCGGTACCGCCATAAGCTACAGCGATGCTAGGCATATGTGAGGCTCATGTTACCTCTAGGGCCCAAAAGTTAGGCTTGATCCATAAATCAGGTGGGCCATTCCACAGGGAACAAGTTGAGAGGAGATGCCCACCCTTGACTTATGCGGGGGTCTCACTGTGTTGTTAATATGGAATCCAGGCCACTCATACCTTTCATCTGGCATTGATAAAGGTTCAGACTAAAACAATCAGTCTCGCCTTAAAAAAGGGGTTGGGTCACCTTGTCGTCATCAAAAAAAAAAAACTCAGGCTGGTTTGCAACTCAGCTCAGCCACGGTGCAAATCAAGGGTGGAAATTCCCTTGCAACTCGTTCCTATAGATCTAATTCTCAGGACCCGGGGGTAACGTGATGTCACGCTTGGATGTGCTGAATACATCACATGGACCCCACATCTGCTACCACCATAAGCTTATGGTGGTACTGGTACCACTGAAGCACACCCCTCCATCTAAATGTTTCACAACAACTTGAAGATAACGCCTCAGAAATTCATCAACTGCTAGGGTTTCATGTAGAAAGAATAAAAAGAAATAAATTCTATTAATAAATAACAGAAAGTTGCAATTCAAATACTTCACACCCTCATCAGAAAACCAACCAGCAACTCCTAATTGACAGGGAACTGAAAATAGTTGCACAGAGCGTGAATTTGGAAGCAGTAGGGGATTCGGGTGCAAGATTGGGAAGCATTTATTTCAATGTGTTAGCAAGTATAAATGGCTAAGGAGCAAGAGAGGAAGTGGGATTCCAAAGCAGGAGCAGCACATCGGAAGAAGGTTCCTGCAACTAAGAAACTAATTAAATTTAAAACTAAAACAAAGAGGCTAACTCTCAATAAAATAAGAAACTGTCGTTAACTAATAGAAAGTCCTAAAGTAGGAAACAAGAATGGAAGTGTGTCATGGGTTTTGGGTGCAAGATAGGGAAGCGTTTGTTTCAAAGTGATAGCAAATATAAACAGCCAAGAAGCCCTAAACTATGTTTGAACAAAAAATTTTGTAGAATTTCACTGAAACGTAGCTCTCGTTGAGTAGAAAAATAACCCACACACGCTTGTGAGTAAGAACATGCACAAGAGAGAGAGAGAGAGAGAGAGAGAGAGAGAGAGAGAGAGTTCCTGCAAAACTTCATTGAAACAAAGCTCCACACTCTTATGAGTAACATCACACCCAGTGTTTGAAATATTGGTATCACGTTACATATCACACCCTTGGGATACAGATACGTATCAGTTATCTCAAGGGATATATTGTATTGGGTAATTTATTGCACTTTTTGTGAAACATGGGAAAACATTGGAAAGTGATTGAATTTTTCAATGAAACTTCAGTAATTGTTAAAAAAGACCTCAATACATACTTTTAAATCATAGCATCTCAAAAAAGAAGTGCACATAATAAGTTTCCTTTGTATAGGGTCCTAAGTTATGTGTTGCCTGAACTAATGCAACTATATTCAAATTGAATGCATACATTTAGAGTGTGCATATGATGATCATTTTATCAAACACTCCTAAATACTTCGAAATTAGTCTCAATTGACCGTTATTTGAAGGTAAGTTTCGAAAAAAATAATATTTTAATCATTTTTTATTAATTTTTAATTAACAAATGATTTTATTTTCCGAAAATTGACGAGGACTTAACAAATTAACATATCAGCCCTCATTCATGCTTGATTTCATGTTTGGAGTGCAACATTGCAAGCAATTTGGGAGAAATTGGAGGAATTTCAAATTTTTCCCAAATTGGACCACCTATGCTCAAATTTCAAAATTAGAGTGTATATGATGATCATTTCATCAAATACTCCTAAATATTTCAAAATTAGTCTCAATTGATAGCTGATTGAAGGAAATTTTCGAAGGGAAAAAAAAAACATGGAGAACATGAAGAACCAATGGATATCGAAATCAAAGCTCCAACTCCATGATTTTTCATGTAAAACATGAACAAACAATGAATTTGTAACCATTTGACATTGATTTAACATACTTTCAGCAAAGACGAGGGGAGGATTAGAAATTGAAGGTGCTCACCAAATCGAACATGTGGGATATATCGGCACTACCTGTGCGTTTCGTATCGCACAGGTGGGATACAAGATATATTGTGGGAAATATCGGCCAAAATCATTCATATTTAAAACATTGATCACACCCATGCATGTGCGCGTGCACACACCGAATGAGGGAGAGAATATCAGTCAGTAATAAAGTAATTAAGTATCAATCAGCAATGAAGTAACACAGCAAGCCTTCACTACTTTTAGAGGTTTGAGAATCCAAGTTGCACATCACTTGAAAGTGTTAAAACCTCTGATAAACTTGCAAGTTGCCTTTACGTACCTGAACCAGCAGCAGATACAGTCTCTCTCTTGTTGTGCAGAAACTTCCCCAAAGCATGAAACAGAGAAAGCGTTTCATCTCTGCCAAATGGTAACAGAAATTTGTCATCCAAATCCGCCTCACAACCAGCACTTGGAAATTGTAACGAATTGATCACGTCTTCTTTTCCCTTTGAATGAGTGATTGACAGAGCAGATAAAGGTAAAGAAAGCATCAGATCTGGTCTCAGACAGAAGTATTGTAGAGATGTTATCGCGTGTCTGATGTCACCTCCACTGGATTTTGCTATCTGATCTACACATTCGCCAGACACATTACACTGCTCCTCTCCGCATATTCTAGAAAGACTCTTTTTAATGGAATTTACAGTAAGAGGATTGAAAGCCACCTGCAATGAGTTTCCCAGAAGCAATTTGAAATAGTTGGAAATACAATGTGAAATGGACATTGCATGGCTACTCGCAAGAGCAGGAATCTGCACCCTGAACTCTCCATGGGTACCAATCTAGCACATTTGTAAGATTGAGTAGTTTGTCTGGTAGGCCCCAGCATGTATGCATTGTGGCCCTAAAATCATGCCAGTCCAACCATTGGGGACATAAGTGTACCAAGAAATGGACCCTTTACAGAAAATTTACTGTAAATGTGCAGTCCACTTGATCACCAGACTGGCCTGATTTTAGAACCACAACACATACACAGTTGGGCCAACTCTCTTACTGATGTCAACAAGCCAGCTCAGGATCAACCTGAGCAAAATCAGAAATACAAGGTCTGAGGCCAACGTGAACATGACTTGAACGTACAAGCCCAAGTCTGACCCAAAAAAACAAAGCCCAAGCCTCACCCTGAGCCAACACAAAACTACAAAGGTTGAGCCCAAAAACAGGCTGAAATTCTTAGGCCCGAGCTCAGCCCAATTAAAAGTCTGTAAAGCCCGAGTCCAGCCTGTTATGCAATCTGGACATGTATGTTAATGGTCTGTAATACATATCTACAGATTGTTATCATGGCTCAAGATGGCCCCACCGGCCTTAATCAATAAAGCAATGACCTTGACCTGAGCCACGCCCAATGGTTAATCAGGCCTGAACTTTTAGACCTAACCCAACATGGCAGACTTGAGAGTCTCATGCCTAAGCCCAACCCATAATGGTCCAGGCCTGAAGACCCAACAGGCTGGCCAAACCCGTAGACACCCCCATATCTTGCCCATTTCCAGACTGGGAGCCATGGGAAGAGAAGGATTAGAAATCCTACTCTCATGAGTAGCCAGAGAAGGCGTCAGTGTCAAAATTATAGTTTCCTAGTTACCTTGGAAGCACCAGCTCTCTCAAGAGATGATTGAAGTTCCTCCAAATAATTTGTACTGTCACCAGAGTCAACTTTACAATACTCCGTGATCGATATAACTGTCGGAATCTGAGTTGATTGAGCAAGAAAATGCAAGCATTTGCTAAGTCTCCCATAAGCAACTCTTCCATTTGTCACAGGAAGATCATCAATTAAGAGTATAATTGATTTTTTTGATCCTCCCGTGTAGGCCAACGGAAGCAATGAATACTTCCGTATTCTCTCCACGAATGTTTCAAACTCATCCAACTTCGACATGTAGCGCAATCCTAGAAAAAAAAAAAAATCAATGTCAGTTAAAAAATTGAACAAGGTAAACTACTGTGAAGGTAAATTATTCTTGTTTTCGTGTTTCATTTCATGCCAGAAGTAAAAAATTCACAGAAGCCATCCTCTACTGAGCTGCAACTTGGCGCATATATTGAATAACTTCAACATAAAAAAGTTGAATGGGTGAAAGCAATACTATAAAGGATTTTTTTTCTTTTTGGAAAGATAACTATAAAGGATTATTATACTCATTTATTATTTCAGTAATGATCGTGATCTATTTCAAATACCTGAATTCGTGTTATATAAATGTTCCTGCCAAAGGGTGGGCGTAGGAGTCCTCCATTCACACAATTCAGCTCCAAGTTGGGATGCTATAACATGAATAGTTGCCTGCAAGATGGATGACACCCTCATACACACCATAGACTGATGATAAGTTGTGATGCTATTACATGAATAGTTGCCTGCAAGTTGTGATGCTATTACATGAATAGTTGCCTGCAGGATGCATAGCACCCTCATACACACCGTAGAATGCTTATAAAGTTTAGCAGAGACTGGATTTACACAATCATTTAGAATGGCCCCATAACAATTCCCAGAAGGAAAAAAAAAAGTATATCATAGCCTCTGAATACAAGGTTGATGCAACCACCAAAACTAGTTCGCTACTGAGAATGGGTCTACTCAGAAATCTTTTCTTCTTCCAGCATGAAAAAAATTCATAAAGAAGCAAATAACTGGAAGCCAAAAGCAAGGAATCCCTGTTGTGATCTAAAACATCTAGGCAGAATGGAAGATATTGGTCTCACTAATACCATGACAAATAATTTTATTACTTTCTGAGTATCTTCTGTTCACAAATTGACACTTGAATAAGTAACTGGATTGAAATGAGCTTCAGAAGCAACAAAATGAAGGTATGACAAATAGTTCGCATAACCATCCACTTAAATACATGATTTTCTGACTGGTAAACTCATCTCATGTTTCATAAATTCAGTGTGACCCAATGTTGTCAAAATCCTACGATTTATGATTTACAATTTTAGTCAAACCTTAAGCAAAACGATTTGAAACCCTTTTTATGTGAATCCTACAATTTTATGATTTGAATCCTACGAATCGTATCCTGATTTACGATTTAAATTATACTTGTTCTCTTTTATTTTGAGCTTCACGTGGCTTTCATTTTATGTTTTAAAATTGGTGGGGGCTTTAAGAATCATTTAGAGAAAAAAAAAAAAAACTTTCAAAAAAAAAAAAGGAATCATTTAGAAAAGGTAAATTATTTTATTTTATTCTTTATAAGAGATTAAATGATATATATTCTATTCAATGTTAAATCATAGAGCCTTTTTTTTATGATTTCTTACTTCTTAACTGGTCCAAATACCAAATTGATGTATGACTTATCTGGAATTTTTCACGGATGGTTACAAAACTTACAATCATGTTGACTTATATGTATTACAGAGTGATGGCTAGAAATTAATATATCTTTTTCATTGGTCTCCCTAATCAAATGCCACTATTCCAACGTGATCCTACATTCAAGAAAGTTAAAAAGAACATAAATTATTAGAAGATCCTTGTATGTTTTTTTAGGAAATTTTCTTGAAAGACTAAAAAAAGAAAAAAGAGAAGATGAGAATCATTTAACACTATCATGACATCGTATTACCTGGTAGTGGTACATATTGATGGCAAAAGGATGATTGCTGATTTTTTTTTCCCTAATTTATTTATATTTCTCATATTTTAAAGAAAATCATTTTAAAAAAATCTTACGATTTGCAATTCGATATGATTCAACCCCTATTACAATTTGCAATACGATAACAATTTTAACAACATTGGTGTGACCTACAAACCTCTTATACTGCAAAGAGAGATTATTTGTTGATTACATTATTGGTTATAATCACTTTCGTTTTCTTAAGGTGTCAAGAAAAACTGCCCTCTCCCGACAGATCACATCATTTTGACGGTTCTTGATGCAGAGACAACTATAATGAACTTAATCTTGATCGCTTATCTAGGATAACATAAGCAACAACGAGTAAAATGACAATAACAGCAGACGTAGAATTAGTAACTTTGTTAACTTATGCAACTATCACTGTTTGGCAACCTTGTCACTAGCCCTGAAAACAGCATCATTGTATTTTGTAGATAATACTCTGGAATTTATTATTGATTTGTCTTTGCAGCTCCAGTTAAAACTCTGTGACACTGATGTGCCAAGTGCTAATAACAAGCGTGTCGAGGTATTTATCCAGAATTACTATCAATGTCAACAATTTAGAGAGACAAGGTACCTTGTACATTTTCTAAAGAACAAAATATGAAGGTGCCCGCAGAAGTCACAGAAGATGGAGCCCACCAAAGTTCAGAACGAATTGGCTCAAATAATGCCTCTTCCTTGGTTTTTCAATGAACCCCGTTAATCTTTCAAAAAAAAAAAACAATGCCTCCCCAACAATTCAAGCCTACTCAGCATAGTATTAAAATATGGTTACGTTACGGCTGTAAAGGCTGTTACATAAAGGAAATGGTCATACTCGCTACACAATATGGGGGTCAATAAGTCCATTATGAAAAAAGTGGGCCATATTGGCAAATATTACAGACGATACGACCATAAGAGGGCCCATTTTGGAAGAAAAAAAAATTTATTTCCAATTTTTCTCTCATTTGTCTACTTGTTTATTCATCTCAACCATGAAGAAAGCTTAAAAACAAAGTTTAAACTAGATGTAGAACTATCTTGAAGATCAAACCACAAAATTTAAGTGGAATTCGAGGAACCAAAGCAGAGTGGACTATTTTGGGAAAAAATATCGGAAGGGGTAAACTATCTTCTTTTTTTTTCCATTTTTCCGTCTTCATTTTGTAGTACTTGAATGTAACGGGCCCCAATCCACCAAATTATGCTGGACTTGTGTACAATTAGGGCCTATTTGGTCGACTTTCAACAGGTCAAGTTAACACTACCAGATAGACAGCTTTCTTATGAAAGAATGACCCATTACCCCATCAAATACATGTTGAATACCAAACAAGAAACACATATATGGATCCTCACTTCTTTTAGAATTTTACGAATATTTTTTTCAATTTTTTCAAAAGAGAATTTCTGCAATTATAGAACCTTACTTGGCTAATTCCGCCTGTTATCTTATCAACCAGTAAGTTGACGGATACACCGACTGTTACCAATTGGCCACATTTTATACATGAAATTAGATATAAAGCAAGTCCTGAATCAATTGGCCACATTTTATTTTTCATTTTCCTTTATATGAACAACTGTCCATTGTTTCACAGCAACAGATCTTTAAAATGCATGCATTGACAGACTCATTTTTTATGCAGGATGGATGATCTAACCTAGAATGATGCAAAGAAATTAAATAACCGATTAATTAAGGCAATGAAAACACAAGGTAAAGCTGATCTATCATAAATTTATATAACAATAAAAAATCAGCTAGGTAACATGTTCGAGTTCAAGCCATCTGACAGTCCCACAATGTAGATTCAACAAAATATCAATTAAACAGGATCTATGGAAGGTAGAACTTCCATCTAGGCATAGGGGTTGTTCTCTACTCAAAGGGTTTCACTTGGTTTGTGAGGATTTTGGTAGGTTAGGGTTAGGACTTTAGGGTTTTGGAATCAGATTTTGGATATTAGGATTTGGAATTAGGGTTATGGGGATTTAGGGTTGTGGGAATTAGGATCTTGAGCATTACGGTTTGTGACTTAGGGTTTTAGGAAATTAGGATAGAAAATTGGGTTTTAGGCAATGTTCGAAATATCGGTATCGCACAATGTATCGCACCCTTGGGATATAGATACGTATCGGTTATCGCACAGGATATATCATTTGTATCGCATAGTTTATCGCACTTTTTGGGAAACAGGGGGAAACATTAGGAAAATGGTTGAATTTTTTAATGAAACTTTGGGGATTGTTAAAAAAGACCTCCATACACACTTTTAAATCATAAAATCTCAAAAAAGAATGGCACATAATAGGTTTCCTTTGTAGAGGGTCCTAAGCTCTGCGTTGTCCGATTGAACTAAGACAACTATATCCAGTATCCAACCCGTCTATCTGCTTTTCTATATCATTTTAGGACATTATGCAAAAAATTAAGCAGATCCAATAATCAGGTAGACCATATCATAGGAAACAATGGTGATTGACCATTAGTGGGCCACTTGAACTTTGGATATGCTTCACTTTTTGGGCTAAAATCATAAAATTATATGGTAAAATGGATGGATGGAGCGGATAAAATACATGAATTATAGTGGCCCCACAGAGTTTACTCACTACGTCGTTCCCACCCTAGACGCACGCGGATTTCCTGCGAAAACCTTTCGCAGGGAGTTCCTGCGCTGGGAACCCAGATGGGGCCCACTGTGATGTTTGTGAGAAATCCTCCCCTTCCATCAGTTTTGTGAGTTCATTTCGGGACAATATGCCAAAAATGAACCAAGCTCGAGTGGGCCGTGCTAAAGGAAAATGTAATTAGGGAAGTTCCTACCGTTGAAACCTACCTGAGTTCGACAGTGATGTTTACGTGCCATCCATACCATTAATAACTTCATTCCTATAGGGATGAAATGAAATCACAAATATTAGCATGATTCAAAACTTTCATGGCCCATGAATATTTCAACTGTGGACATTCAATTATCATGTTTTCGGCCCACTTGAGCTTTGGAAACGGTTCATTTTTGGCATCGTGTCCTAAAATAAACTCACAAAACGGATGAACGGATAGGATTTCTCACAAACATCACAATGGGCCCCAACTGAGTTCCCAACGCAGGAACTTAATGCGAAAGTCTTTCGCAGGAAATCCGCGTCCGTCGCAGGCGCTCCTCCCGCTCAGGTTGTCTAAACGGTTCAAAGTGAAATGGGGCCCACAGTAATGTATTTATTATATCTATACCGTTCATGCATCTGGAGAGATCATTTTAGATCAAATGAGTAATATCCAAAGCTCAAGTGGACCACACCACAAATAGTTGTGGGGACTGACTCTCACCGTTAAAACATTTGTAGGACCCACCATAACGCCCACCATAACGTTTATTTTTCATCCAATCCATTCATTAGGTCACACAAATCTGGATGAGGAGGAAAAACAAATATCATATCGATCCAAAAATTTTGTGACCCCAAAAGGGTTTCAATGGTAGACCTTTAATCTTCCACTGCTTTTTTCAGTGTGGTCCACTTGATCTATGGATCTGTCTTGATTTTTGGCTCAAGTCTTACAACGAGCTCGCCAAATGGACGAACGGTTTGGATAAAAACGCATACCTCATGATGGGACCCACAGAACTGGGTGACGACGTCAACACACCAGTCGGTGGTGTGTGGTACGGAAGCGGATTGCGTACTGAGTAAACTCTGTGGGGCCCACCATCATTCATGCATTGTATCAACTCCGTACACCCGCTTTATTATATAAATTTAGGGCTTTAAACCAAAATTTAATTATATACAAAGTTTAAGTGGACCACACCACTTGAAATGGTGTGAATTGAAGTCTACCGTCGAAAAGTTCTTGGGGGCTCACAGAAGTTTTAGATCAAGATGATTTTTGTGTTTTCCATTCATCCATGTCTACGTGATCTTATGAACAGTTTGGATGACAAACAAACATCACTGGGGCCTTAGAAATGTTTCAACGGTGGAAATCAATACTTCCATTGTTTCCTTTGGTAAGTTCTACTTGAGCTTTTGATATACTTCAGTTTTGGGCTCAACCCCTAAAATGATCCGGAAAAACATATGGACGGCGTGGATAGACCACATACATTCAAGGTGGGCCCAACTGAGATAAGAGTGTACTGAGTAACTCAGTACGCAATCCGATTTCGTGCGGTACGCCACCCTATTCAAAAAACAGGGCCGGACACACTTTTTTTCTAAGCAGAGAGGGTTCCGGCCCCAAAATCTCCCAAATCTTCAGATTCCGGCCCCCAAATCTCCCAAATCTTCGGATTCCGGGGAAGATTCTCCATATTTCGACGAGGATTTACCCCGATGTCGCCCAAATACCCGGATTTCTTCGGATTTTGACGGATTTCTCTCCCAAATCGAAGATTTTGCTTGCACTAACTTACGAAAGAAGCTTCGATTGAAATGGCCCACCAAATGGAAGCTTTCGATGATGACGATCTCTTGTATAGGTACCGAAATCCAGTTTCTTGTTTTTTTTTTCGATTTTTTCGGATAATTATAGTTTCGATTTTTTTTTTCCGATTTTTTCGAGGAAATCGCGCGATATCGTCGAAAGATTGTGCGATATCGACGATATATCCGCCGACATCTAAATTTGGGATTTTTTGGTTTCTTCCGGAGGTTATCGGGGGTGTATCGTCTCGCATAGGTGCGATAACGATAATATTGGCCGATATATCGGCCGATAGTATCGATATTTCGAACACTGGTTTTAGGGAATAGGGTTAAATAGGAGAAGCAAAAGGATGAGAGAGAGGGTAAGACTGATGGGGACGGCCAGATATGGCTGTACGGTCAAATGGGACGGGCCAAGTGGAGTTTGAGTTGGGTTAGGTTGTTGATGTAAGGATAGGAAGGTAAAAGGATGAAGGTAGGGTTTGTTTGTTGATGGAGAAAGAAGAAAAGAAAACTAGAAAGAGAAAGAGAGAAGTGAAGAAATACCTTTTGATTGAAGAGAATGAGAGAGAAGAATAACTTGGAATCACTCCATGGCATCACACCAAATCACTCCAATCGCATGAGGTTTTACTTCATCACAAAGTAAAGAGATAGTTTTTTTTTTTTTTTCATATGCAATAATGGCTGGGGTGGGGACGTCCAACCCTTGAATAGTCACAAGAAAGACTTTACAAAAAGACGTTCTCAAATAAAAAGTTTCACATAAAGACACTCAATACAATAAAATTTGTTCATAAATCCCTAAACTCAGAAAAAATATCAGCTAAACCAAAAAATAACAAACATATAAGCAACTAAATAAACTAAACTATTTCATGGCCCACTACCAAGATGTCCAATGACGATGATGCAAGCGATGGTCCAACTCAGTAATCCATATGCATCTTCCTAGTGTAGGACCTTCAAAGATACATAATCATGCATGTGGGGTCTTCAACGGGCTAGGCACTCGAATTAGGCCCCGCATATGCATCACCTAGACATAAAAAAAATAAGAGCTCTTGTCCTCCGCAAGTATAATCTGACTAGTGCTCGGATGTCCTCATCAATTTTAGGTAATAACAAGAATATTCATGCAATGTTTATTTAGCCAATCTCTCACTGTTCATGGAAAATGAAGACCGAAGAGTTGCTATTGTGATTATTGTTTAACTGCATTGTTGGCAAGAAGGCAGCAAGTAAATCTGAATACGGATTCCATGATCTCCATCCGAGACAATGCGTCCCACCCACAACATAAAAATAACATAAGTTATTTTCCATGAAGGTCATTCATCAAAATTGGCGAAAAACTTACTGATTCCATTTTACATTGCGTAGTAATATGAGAATATATTTGCGATTTCTGATTGTATCAATTTGATCACTAAAGTATGTCATCACAAGACTGAATTCATAATTCCAATATAAAACTTCTCAGTTTCTAATTGTGTGGTATCAGGTATGGGCCATATGGCTTGCCCATTTCTCTGCAGGTAAGTGTTTCCAACCTAAAAAAAGTAACTCTGTCATTACATAAAATACAAGTAATCATGCTTGACGTAAGGTGTGTTTGGAACTTTCCACTTTTGGTAGTGGATGGGATGCGCTCCACACAAATGACAAGTAAAATAAGAATGGATCACCTCACTTGTGAATTTGGGCAAAGACAAGGAAACCAAACCTGCCTAATGGGGTTTCTATTTGCCAAGCTGCCCCAAACAATAGTAGCTCAGTTTGATCAAAAAAGTAGAAGCAATACCAATGTGTGTGGACGGGAACATGCAAAGAGGGACTTAAAGATATCTGTTCACAGTGGAAGCAATTCTATGAATTTCTAGCAACCATCTGACTGAAAACTAACAGGCATATCTAAGACTTGATTATAGAGACGTCAAAGGAGATCTCATTATAACAACTCTTATATCTCAGAAGTACAAAAGATTTTAACATAATGATTAGCTCAAAAGTCCATAATTTAATTTTCAGAAGGGAACTTGACATGTGAAAGTCGATGGCAAGCACTCAGTTACCATGTTAAGCAAGGCAATACTTGAATACTAGGCATAATAGGGAATCATCATCTTAGAATAGTATGAACAGGATGAAAGCTAATCTGTGAAAGGTCAGCAGAACGTACAGATTTCCCAACTCCAGCTTGCCCAGTGAGAACAAGAGCATAATTACGAAATGCATCCTGTAATTAGAGGAACAAGTTGTGAGAGTTTATATGAGTGAACAAAAGGAAAAAAACATACCAATTACCAAACACAAAATTAAATCTTAGACATAGCAGAACATTAGAAAGAATTAGTAAAAATTGAATATTTGAATAGCAGCGCATATAAACATTATTCCGGAACACAGGCACTTAAAAGGAGACTTCAAACAGACTGAAGGCTACCATCAGAAATGGGTTTTAGCAGCAGAACCTCAAACGAGAGTGAAAAATGAAATAAAGGGGGGGGGCGGGGGCGCATAACACACAGAAGGACATAATCTTATTTTCCCAAAACAAGGGGTACATAGCAGAAGTGTTACAAACAGAGACCGCAGAACCATGATTTTGTGACACTTTGACCATGCGGCTAACACTATGAGATAAGTTTACCAATGCTCCTTCAGAAATGTTTTTTAACCTCTCTTTCTGCAGAATGGGTTTGAGCTTTAACATTGCTTCCGTGTATGTCTGGCTTGCACAATGACTGTTGTGATATGTCTGCATGTTTCCTTCACCATCATCATCATCAAAGACTTATCCAGCTATTGGGTCAGATTTATGAACACAAACCAATCCAAGGAACTATTGTCGGTAAGTAACCAAGCCCACATATCCCTTCTTGCCAACTCAATCCAAGTCCTTTCAGGCCTTCCTCTTGTCCTCTTCAGGCTCTTCACTAATCAATTATTCCTCCTTACAACAAGCGCCCCTGGACTTCATTGCACATTACCAAACCATCTCAATCTGCTCTCTATCATTTTATCTCTTATTATAGGACTCCTAAGTTGCTTCGGACAACCTCATTCTCAATTCTCCCCTTCCTAGACACATCCATCTCAACATCCTTCTCTCTGCAACACTCAATATCTGCACATGTTGCTTTGTAACTGCAACACTCTACACCATATAGCATGGCCAGTCGAATGGTTTTCTTTTAAAACTTTCTGTTTAAGTTTCATAGGCATGTGGTGGTCACATGACACTCCATAGGCACATCTCCACTTTACCAGCCAAACTCTAATTCCATTGGGAATATCCTCCTCAATCTCCCTTTCCTCTTAAATACCAGAGCCAAGGTGACAAAACTCCTCACTTTGAGAAATCTCTTTATGATCGAGTTTAACTAAACTCTTTACCTCTATAATTGTTTTTGCTAAAGTTGAATTCTAAATAATCTGTCATAATTCAAACCTCTTTTTTTTTTTTTTACCAGAACCCATAGAGTGACAAGACTCAATCTTGATTCTTCCCTCTGGAAGAGAGCATGCACTCCCAGCTAAACTCCCGAGTTGGATGCTTCTTTTAGACATTATGATGCTTCTCTACTCATCTGGCATTTTCTCCGTCAATAAAATTTATTGAAAAGGTTAATTCAATTTGACCAATCTTTCACACTTCTATTGGTATATCATCCATCCCTAGTCTCTCTTCATCCTTGTTAGGCTGCATTTACTTTCCCTACCTGAATTCGACATGGATGCACATGCGCTCTCAACCTCCCAAGGTCCAAGGCCTTCTAGTACAATCCTTGTGCCAGCATCTTCATTTAGCAACCTCTAAAAGTAGCCTCTCAATCTCTCCCTAATCTCACCAAATTTCACCAAGGCCCTGTGGTCCTCACCATTGATTTTTTCTTTTATTTTCTAGACAATTGATGATTTAAAAAAGGCCCAAAACACAATTGACCTTCTCATCACTCATGATGGGCCATCCATGAGATACATGGACAAAAAAAAAAAAAAATCCAAAAAAGAAGCAAACATTACAAGAAGCTGAAATTAGCCTACAGACATTTACGATTTTTCAAAGGTTTGCCTTGATGCATCCTTTGAATTCTTGTCTTGCAAGGGCCCAATCAGTGTTTTAAATAGCGGTAGCGTGATGCGTAGCGCTCAACCCTCTATAGCGTGTAGCATAAAAACGTAGCGTGAAGCGTAAGCTACAAGATACTTCTATTTTTTAATTTAAAAATAGGACAAATATAATAAATAGTGGAAAAAAAAAAAAGGAGGAAAAAATATAAAAATGCCTAAAAGATCATGTTAAAAAAAGTTATTAGTTATCATTTATCAAAAGTCAATCCACATATATAAGCCAAATCAAATAATTATCACTTCAACAACTTTCTAAGCAAACCACTTTAATTAATAATGTCTAATTGAAACCACAAGTCACAATTATGAAAAGAAATAAAAAACCCATAGGTTAAAAGTATCAAGTACAATACAAGTGTCACATTCCTCAACATTAGAAACAAAGAAAACGTGGAAAAAAATAAAATAGTAAAAAAATGTGCTACGTAGCTGTAGCATGCGCTACAACCCTTGTAGCCTACGCTACAGGGGATTTACGCTATTTGGGACGCTACATAGCGCTACGGCCATGCTACGCTACATAGCGTACGCTACGGGCGCTATTCGAAACACCGGGCCCAATTGATGATCATATGAAGGATCCTCCTATTTAAAATTGCAATTTATGAGCTTTTCTCAAACATTCATGCATTCCTTTACTGCCACAAACCCCAGAAAAGCACATCTTCCAAAGTGTCTCCTTACAGTCCTGAACAGGCTGCCTGGCCATTCCACCACGACACTTTCAATTGAATTGCTGAAGCACAGAGAAACCCGCAAAGAGATGAGAATAATGACTGCACCTCTCTAGCCACTACATAATGAAAGAACAAGTGATTCACCAATTCCCCATCATTCCTACACATGATGCACATATTGGAGAAAGCGATGTTTTGCTTCTCTAGCTTATCTAGCATGAGTATCTTGCTTGCCATTGCTACCCAGACAGAAGCTTTGAGTCTCGGGGGACAGGGGCCTTCCATACCTCTGAACACAGAGGAGATACTCCTTCCCGAGCCATAAGCACAGAGAAAAACGATTTAACCAAGAGTTCCCAATTGTCCGACCATTTCCATACCTTTCTATCCTTTGTTGAAGCATACGTATGCGCTCATTCAGTTTATAAGAAGACTAGCATATATATCTGCTACGGAGTCCGATAAATTCCTCAATCTGACATTTCCAAACACAGCTCTCCTACTAACTGAAAACAATCCCGCATCTTTTCCTCCTTATCGATAGCTACCTCAAAGAGTTCCTGATGGGACAATTCTACAGGTTCATCATCCGGCCAAGCATCCTTCTAGAAGCAAATTGTGTCACCTTTACCAACCAAAAAGTGAATAACATTTTCAAATTCCTTTCTGACAGTAAATGATATTGGCCCTATTCTAATCTGGCCGCCAGAATGTTTACCCACCTTTTATGTCCGATCCTCGCCCTTGATGGATCTAACATGGTTTGTCTCTACTTCTCTCCCTCGCTTTTGCAAATTTCTAGATATTGCCTCCCTCTCTAGTGTATCATCTACTTTGTTGACAAACAGATGCTTTTTCCCTAATTAACAAATTATGTCATTTATTAATGTTTGATAATGATGATATTTATTGTTAAAAAAGGAACTAGTACAACTAATCAATGGTAAAATTGCACTATATATGATGTTCTAACTACTTTTGCAATGCTATAAGCCATTATGTCGGCCTCTCTCTTTTCTTTTTGGCAGGTAATTGGGCTCCAACCCAAGACCTCAATGTTGAAGAAAAGACCACCTGCCATTGAACTATAGACTCAAATCCATTGGCCTCTCTAGTGAGAAAACAAAATCACCTTTGAAGTTCCAAGCCTTTCTTCCAGCCACACTTTGACTTCTTCAATCTGCATTACAAAATGATGGAAATATCAGTATCAAATTCATGTCCTGCAAAACACAACTAAAGAAATAAAGCTCTTTCAAATACCTAAAGTAAAATAAAACAAAACCAAAAGAAAAAAATTTGTGATATGAGCAGGAGAGAGCTAATGGTAGGTCAGTTCATCAACAATTCAAACGCTTACAAAACAGCCTTTCATGATAATCACTACTGAATAAGTTGAACTTCTAAGATATGCACAGAAAAAAAAGTGCTGTGTGAGATCAAGTTCATATGTATTATATTTATCTAGTCCCATCTGTACCCCTTGTGAAAATAAAAAGATTGAAAAAGCTGTGTTCCTTGCTACTTCCGGTGGAAAAGCTGAAAATGTGAGCTTTACTTAGCGAAGGAAATGTCTACTAACATAACCATGTCTCTGCTTCTCCTGTCAAAGGATTAAGAGTACTGAAATTGTCACAAAAAATAGTTTGGCTTTCACTGAATTCACCTAAAACCAGCATGGCCAATGACCAAACCAAGAACCTGATTTTCTATAAAAGCAATGGAACCTTATTGGATCTAAAACTAAGTTCTACATATTTTTCTTCTTTTTTTCTTTCACAAACAGTTCTTTTTTCCTCAGAAGATTCTGCTACCAATCGAAGACTTCAGTGAATACAAAATCCAGGTATGGATCACCTCATTAGTGCAACACGAAACCAGAATAATTAATATTTTTTAACGAATGTGCAAGACATTTTATTTCAGAGGAATTCTAAATCATTTTTTCTGAAAGATAACTTAAACTTTATTAAAAACAAAGCAAAACAAAATACAAGGGGCACCAAGAGGGCGACCCAAACTTAAAGAAGAAAATTGATACAACAATCCCCCCTGAGGTTAGAGTAAGAAGCCCATTCAATAAGTAATGCTCTCGCCCTTGAAGATATGGCAGTCGCTGGTTTGGAGATGTTGTTGAAGCATCTTGCATTCCTTTCTTCCCACAAAGCCCACCAAACCACAACTAAGGCCATCTTCCACAGTCTAGTCTTGTTCTTTCCTATCCCCACTCCATGCCAAGCCAAAAGCAGGCCTCCATTGAATCCGGAAGAGCCCACAAAACTTGGAAATGGGAGAAGATATCTGCCCACACTGACCCCGCAATAGGGCAATGCACAAAGAGGAGTTCTAGATCATATTTGCTTGGAAATAAGAACCATATTCTAAGTTGAGAAGGAGCTATTCTATTCATTTAAAAAGGGGACAAAAAAGAAAAGAAAACATTCTTTAGTCCTTTAACATTGCTGCTACTTTTATAGCTTAGTAGATTTTTAAACAAAGACAGTAGAACACCTATTTCTAACAACATCTGCTGTCTCTACCACTTAAGCAGCTGAGCGTACTCAAACTACTACATAATTCAACTTCAGACCATTTCCGGAAGGGAGCACAACCACCAAACTCAGAACCAAATCTCTTTGTAACTACTGCCATAATGCGAATGCATATACCACCAAAATAATAATAATAATTTTAAAAAAAAAAAAAAAATGCAACCCATCAACACATGAGTAAGAAATACCAATTAGAAACTCAAGTATCAAATGAGACCGATAAGGAGAAACATAACAGACATGCTAAGTAGGACGTGACAGCCATAACTTAGAAAACCTTTTTTTTGTGAACTGCAAGCTCTGCCAAGGAACGGGGTCTATACTTATCAACCCATAGCTCCTTTGTGTCCCTCCATCCAGAATCTGGTCCATCTTTTCTTTTCCTCTCAGCTAGAAACAATTAAAAGGATAAAAATAAGCTCCGGTCTCCCAGAGCAACCATGCAATGCAAAAGGTAAGTTGGCAATCCATGTTTGTAGTTACAAAAGGCAAAAGGTAAATTTTTCCAATATAACCATTGCTTCATTAAAATCTGAGATGAGATCGTGCAATGGTAATGTAAATCAGAAGAAAATAAGGGAAAAGTAGCCAAATTGACATAATAAAAAGTAATAGAAAATAAAAACAATGGTCAGCAGCCCTAATCAAATGCATCAGTTGCCTCCTTAGCAAGAGATTAGTGATGAAAGGAAATACATCAAGAATTGCTACTCTTCACGGAACTGAATGAGCCATGATCCCCCATATGATCCCAGTCAAAGAATCACTTCCACCATCAATGGAATGGAGAAAAAATATAAAAAGATAGAGAATTCCATGCAAGAAGGTCATTGCCTCAGCTTTGTGATGCAGCTACGAATAGACTTCCACTGAAGACTACCACTAAAATACATTGAAGGTTTGTTGGGTGAAAATTATGAACATAATAAATATAACTACATTGTAGCATTTCACTTAAGCGTCTACTCTTTACTAGAAATTAGGGACACTTTGTCAATTTACTATTTTTACAAATTAGAAGTTTTTCTTTTAGTTTTTGTTTTTTTTTTTTTTTGAAGAAATCTTTCTTTTTTATTGTTTCAGTTTTTCAAATCGTTCCATTTTTAGGTTTAAATGTTACTTCCGCATTTTATTACGGATTCTTACTTCCTTAGTTTTAGATAACCCCAAATAGCTGGGACAAGGCAGAGATGATGATGATGATGATGATGAATCAGTTTCAAATTCAGTTGGAGTTAAAATCCTTATTTCGGTTTTAATCAGTTCCTTGATTTGTTTAAAATTTGGGAGTTGGGTTTTCTTCTAATAAAAGTATGGAGTGTAATTGCAACCATTACTCTTCAAAAAAGAAGTATATGCAACTACTAATTATCAATTAATAGAGCTTGTTCCAGTGCTCCAACATCAAACATTTGTTACCGAGAGATCTCTCCCCTGCTACATCAAGTCCTAAGTGACCTTGACACTGACAAGACCCAAAAAAAAATTGCCACTTTCAGCACTTCCCTGTTTATGTTACTTGCATACAGGAATGGATATCAAGTGCGGCAAGGATCCTGAACATCAGATCCTCTAATCTCCAAATTCTCAGAGTATGAGTATACTAATGATTGACTATGATCTATGAGTATACTCATGGCCCAAGTTGGGATTGGGCTAATTGGTGCCAACGTGCCATCAATTCTAAGCACATAATTAAGGTTCCAGACCACCAAGTACAAGGTTATCCACTCATCTTCTACTTGTATTGTGAAAAAAAAAAATAATAAGATTGTGACAACATCAACACACTCATCTTCAGATTCGCTCTAACCACCGCCTGCAATCCAGGTCACAGAATCAATGGAAAGTGAAGTACCCGATTGACCATAATTATCTTTCCCGATGTATGGAGGTAGACATGTCAAATACCAAGGTTTTAAAAGAAACTGCCAGCAGTGTCAAAGCAAATACAATTTATTGAGAAAACATAAATTTAAACCACAGAATACCAGGGTCCCCGTTGAACCCATGAAGATCTTCACAAAAATCTTCAAAAAGCGTGTCGAAGTTATCCTGCATTGAAGCAATTAAAACGTGAGAAAAGCCAGCACGTTGTAAAAAAAAGCAATTGAAGACAGAGAACCAACCCAATTTCATAAGATATCCCTAGTTCTCATAAAAATTCAGTACTTCCATTCATATTTTAAAACTCGAAAACTCAACTTGAATCAGAAGTCAGTTGAGTGGAGTAACTCGACTTGAATCAGAAGTCAGTTGAGTGGAGTAACGCTGCTGAGCTTTTTTAAATTTTTGGGTACCAGGATTCAGTAATCGAGTAGATTTTTCCAGTTTTGCCGAATCAAATCAAATCAACTCGACTGAGCCAACCGAATCTTCAACGACTCTTTAACTGAGTCGTGACAAAATCAAGTTATTTTCAGAACCTGATGAAATCAGATCAAGTTGAGTTGAGTCAGCCGAGTCGAGTTTTCAAAAAGAAATTCAACTAGAAACACAAATCCCCAGACTGAAAGCAAATTTTTAGCACCACAAGTACTTCTCTTCTGTCAGCTACAGAAGTAAGGTAATCCATGTAGGCAACTAGACCAAGAAGCCACCTAGGCTTTTATAGACCCAAGCAGTCTCCACTGTACATGTGGCTTTCATGTACAATGATTGGAACTATCTAGTGGGCCTTTAGTTCTTGCGCTATAGTTAAAATATTGTGGTAATCAGACAATCCCAACAGTCCGATCAATCAATTAAATTGCTATCATAGTCCAATCGCCTTTATTTTTTGACCCATCCCCATGATGGGCTACGAAATTTATGGTCTCCAATCCCAATCACCGATTTACATATCATAATGAAGTAGAGATTCTTTGATTGCCCACTTCATGGAACTCCGATGGAGCACAATCTATAAAAGCATCCATCATATCTATTTCATAAAGCATTAACAATAATGACAAGAACCTTATTCAGTGTAAAATCACAGAGGCACTGAATATAAATGCTGTGCAGCCTTTTGGGCAAGTGCTCTTAAGGAATTCAATAGGTGCAGTGCTAATGGTGTTTGGAGAGCTGACAATGTCTAATTGTATTGTAGGATTCAGTGTGTGCTTTGAGCTTTTGTATTCTTCACCGAGGGCTCTTAACAAAACTTCTTTTCCAATTAATTGAGAGAGAGAGAGAGAGAGAGAGAGTAAATAGAGGTATTCAATGAGTGTCTGTGTTACTATATCCTTCTGAAAGCAAGTTGTTATTTTCTAGACACCCTTCTTATGACCACCTAGGTGACCTAGTGTCAGTTGCCTAAGCTATTTCAACCATTTTGACAACCATGTTTCCAACATGTTTTGAAGTAATCAATTTCTCCCAATATGACAGGATGCTTGTTCTAACCAAGGATCCTTTTTTTAATGGTTATATCAACTTTATTAGAATTTAGAACCAAGCAAAAGAAAAAAAGTCGAAGCAGCCAAACAAAATACGCTGATGATGAGAGATCATCTGGAGAATGGAGAGAAAGACATTACACACCCCACCCAATAACAATCAATACCCTATTATAACCAGTAAACTCCTTTTGCCCCAGCTGCTAGCTCACAGTTCCATTCATAATGTTTCGAAAGACAGCTTCATAAGAATCGGCTTTGTTGCAGAATGTTCTGTTTTCACACACCTTTCATATCGAACATATTAATAGAAATTAATGCCAAAGGGGTTTTTTTTCTTTCTTCGTTTCGGCCCTCCCATCGAAGCTTGGAAGATAACTTGAATTGAACCTGGCATCATCCAATATATCTGAAACCCATCAAATGTTCAGAGAGAATCTACAATGAACGAAAAGGTGGTTCACTGTTTCTTCAAACCCAAGGCACAAGATACACACATCGGGAATGATGATATTTCTTGTCCTCGAATGGTCATGGTAAAGGTTTTTTTTTTTAGGAGTAACAGTCTTATCACTTAGTCCAAGACACCCATCAAAAGGTCCCCACCAGTGGCAGACCCAGCATTCCACATGTGCACTGTTAGGAAGATCAACTGAGACCCTTTCCTCTTCTAAGCATATTGTACAAAGATTTGACTGAAAAACCCACCACCCCACTCCAAAACCCACCAACATTTATCGACAACAGAGAGGGAAGAGAATTCAACCTCTCCACCATGCTAACATAATAAACTATCTCCTAATCTGTAGATTTATTCTAAATTCTGAAACCAGCCTGTCTGAACCCCCACTTCTACGTAGATTTCACAGACATAATTCAAAAGAACAAACACAGAAATAATATGCAAGAATTAGGTTGACAACCAGTGCCATGAACATAAGAATGGCCTAATGGTGGTGCTTAAAACAGATTGACTCTTTTTACATAGTACTGGGGGTTTATACTTTATCACACCTCAAGCCATTGAAGTTCAATCATCAAATTGCAAAACAGGAACAGGCAAGCCAACTTATCTATAAATATTGAAGAAGAGCAGAACAGTAAGAAAATTGTTGAGAGACCTAGAACACAGAAACACAGAAGGGAAGGAGAGGGGGGGGGGGGAATATACCTTTTCTACTTTACGGGATCTTTTATATGATCGATCATTTGAGTCAATCACCTTTGAACTTTTACATTTCTTCTGACTAACTGATGTGACCAATTTTGATTTGAAAGAGCTGCAAGTTGCACTCCCTGAACGATCTCCATCCTCATCATCCGATGAAGAGACAATGACAACATGCCTCTTTCCCATGGACCCAAAATTGAATACCCAACTATGGCTATAAATATTTTGCAGCCACTTAATCACTTAACCAAGGTCGAACCTCCACATCCCATATTTACAACTGTACGAGTTCGGACAGCAAATGAGCTCGGAAATAGCTGAATCGCCATGATATTGCTGTATCCTATGATAAATTTGAATAAACCAATCAGTCCATAATTCTTCATAAATAACCAAATAAATAAAGGTTTGCTGTTTCAGCATTTTCCTCAGTGGGCATGAACAGGATAGAACCTGCATCCATGATTTCCAAAAAAGTAGGAAAAAAAAAGGGTAAATAAAACAAAAGCCTTTGTTTTGGTTTCCTTAACTGGCTCTTTTTTTACAATGGTAGGTTTCCTTAACTAGCTTGAGTAGGAATAGGATCAAACCAGCACCCATAATTTTCATAAGAAACTAATTTGTTTTTTATGAGAAACCAATGCACAACCACTGAAGCATCTATCACGGTCCACCAATGGACCCCAATGTTGGTGAAGGGAAGATAAAGCCAAGATCCAAGTCCAGTTGGACTTTTTTACTTTTTCATTGGCACCGCCATCCAATTGGACTGTGGACCCATAAATCCAATCAGATGGTTAAAAAAGTGAACCAATTGGACTGGAGATGGGGATGCAGAAGTTCAATAGGAAGCCATTTATGCCTTTATACAACCCATATGAAATCTTTTGAGCTTTTGCATAAGCCATATGGGCCATACATACCACACAGCATACATTTGCAGTTGATGCAAAGAAAGCATTACTGGTAAGTGAACTCTTTGCTTTAATTCCTTGTTTGTTTAGTCCCTTGTGGCAAATCTGAGTCAACTTTGGAGAATTTTATTAATTGACCGATAGGCTTTTAGCCTTGGCTTCTTTGGCTCTTTTTAGGATTTGTATTATGGCTATAAAGAACCATGAGCATGGAATTTGAGAGATACACCATTAACCAATTTGATTGGACAAAATTTCCTTTTTAGTTTCCAGAGATGGGACTCTAAACCATAGGAAATAGATTCTTCCATATAACTTTTTGGTGGGACTTCTCTGGTTCAAATCTTGTGGAGAGAAAACACAATATATCCCCATTTCCCTATCTTTTTCTTGATTCTTTCTATAACCTACTTGTTGAATGTGAGTTGTGGAACTTGGAGAACTTAGTTAAAGATGATTCTCTAAAATAAGCCAACGCGATGTTATTGAAACAAAGCAGGCACAACGCCACACAAAACCACACCAATAGAACCCAACAAGATATATATATATACATATATATATATATATATATATATATATATATATACATATATATATATATATATATATATATATATATATATATATATATATATATATTACAACACACAAAAGACTTTAGCACTAAAGCCCAAGACAGCATATCTATCTCTGACTTCTTAAACAACTAATCTGGATTGCAAATCTTGTTATTAAAATGCATATTTTTCTGCTCTTTCAAAATAGACCAGAAACCTGACAAGAGACAACCGCCAAAGAAATTTCCGTTTTTTTCCCAGCATCACCCCCATTCGGAGCCATAAAGAACAGGCCAATCAATGAAGGCATCACCGAAGAATCCTGAACGAAGTCGAGGAAATGCAACACGCTAGCCTGAGAAAGATGCATTGCAAGAACAAATCGTCAACTAATTCCGCATCCTAAAGACATAAGAAGCACATGTACATGATAATCATTTGCCTTTTACGGAGAGTATCCACTGTAAGGATCCTATTTTTCCAACAAACCAACCGCATGCCATTCCCCAGGTAGGACTTCATACAACCAAATGAATTCAGTCGTATCACCAAAGGCATTACAACTCGGAATCTGAAGCACCTTGTAGGAGGATCTAATGATGAAACTTCCCGAACCTTCAAACTTCCATTCCCAGGAGTCCCTCATAAGGAAATCTGGAAGCTTGTTCTGTATGTCGCTAATTTCCAAAGATAGAGAAGCAACTAGAAGTCGTGCCCTCCTTATCCGGCGTGGAAGACTAGGGAATAGGGAACATCCAACGAAGATGGTGCTCCAAGCACCAAACATCTTCCTAAAAGAAGATGCGAGAGTCATCTCCCAATTGAACCTTATCCCCTTCATGAAAGGCCCAAGGCCTCTTTTTAACACTACAAATGCAAAAGGATGTTTGATAAACCACCCTCCCGCCAAAACCCCAATTTTAGTCACGATGACCCCCCTCCATTCAAGCAATTGGAATCTGGAAACAGAAAAAAGGAACATGATGCAGGACAATTAACCATTTGCTTTAAAAGCTCGAATTGATAGAGCGTGACGAATTAATCCCTTTATCTCATAGCCCGGGCCTCACATCTCATGGGTTAGGACCTCGGCCGAACCCGCCTTGTGGGCCCCACATCACATGAGTAGTGGGTACCGCCTCACACCAGCCACCCGCCTCACATGGGCTACCCACCCGGAGTGTGCCCCTGCATCCCACAGGCAACCCCACTCGAGCCCGGTGTGAAAATGTTCATGCATTAATCACTCCCAATTAACCACTTGCTCTAAAAGCTCGAACTGATAGAGCATGGCGAATTAATCCATTTATCTGATAGCCCAAGCCTTACATCTCATGGGTTAGGCCCTCAGCCAAACCCCCCTCGTGGGCCCCACATCACACGAGCCACCCGCCTCACACGGGTGGGGGCTGCCTCACATGGGCCACCCACCCCAAGTGTGCCCCTGCATCCCACAAGCAACCACACTCGAGCCCGGTGTGAAAATGCCCTTGCATTAGAACGCCTCCTACCCTAGTCTTGGATTGAATCAAATCTAGATTGCAAATTCAGCTTTAATACTCCATAAATATACAAGGGAATTTTACAAACAAACAAAAAAATCTAATTAATATATAATTTACATTCCGGTACCTTTTTCAATAAGCTACCTCATTAATTTAAGTAATTATCATCCCAATACCTTCCGTTAGCACCCTATGTTAAGCCCAAGACCCAAAACTCAACCCCACCCATGATTCAGTTGGACCACACAATTGGAAACAATGTATAGGGCAACGCCCACCCTCCAAACTATTTCCTTTGGTATGACCCACCTAAATCACAAATGGGGCTGATTTTTGGGTCGTGGCCCTAAATTTTAGTGTGGCATCTAATGGTTGGAGCGGATTTTATATAATCATCACGGTGGGACATGTAAAAATCGAGGGTGTACATTTCTCTCCCAACTATTTCCTTTGGTGTGACCCACCTAAATCACAAGTCACCCTTTTCTACTGCTTCTTCTTCTTCTTCTTCTTCTTCTTCTTCTTTGGCTCTAAGCCTAATGGGGGGATTACATGCCTAATGGTCAATGTAGATCTCACATACACACCATGGTGGGGGCCCGTGAAAAATCAAGGGTGGGTATCCGATAAAATTCCATTTTTTAAATATAAATCTCGATTTTTTTAACAGTTGGGAGACAGACGCTTGCCCTTAATTTTTGGCAAGGCCCACCATGATGTGTATGTAAAATCTACTCTAACCATTAGATGTGTAATCCCACGTTATTCCCATGGCCAAAACATCAAGCCGACTTGTGATTCTAGTGGAACACACCAAAGGAAGCAATTGGGGGGAACATCCACCGTTGATTTTTACAAGGCCAACCATGATGATTTTGTGAAATCCACTCCAACCATCAAATGCTGTAAAAAAAAAAAAAAAAAATTAGGTTTGGGCCCAAAAATCACGCCCATCCGTGATTCAAGTGGGTTGCACCAAGGGAAATAGTTTGAAGGGTAAGCATTACCTTGTGCACTGTTTCCAATTGTTTGGTCCACCTGAATCACAAATGGGGCTGATTTTTGAGCCTTATGCCTAACATGGCATGAAGCACCTGGTGGTCGAAGTGGATTTCATATAAACATCATAGTGGGGCCTAGTCAAGCCTCCAACCCATTTGGTTACACGGCATTAGGGTTGTACATCGAGCAGAATCAAGTAGAGGTGGGTCAAAATTGGCTTGACTCGTCCGTGCTCTCCTCGAGTTCGAGCTCGAGTCAACCTCGGCCTCGAGCTTACCATTGGAGCTTGGCTTATTTGACAAACCTTTCGAGTTGAGCTCGAGGCGAGCTAGTGGCTTGAGTCGAGTCGAGCCTACTCCCAACCCGACGTAACCCAGGCTACCCAGCACCCAACTGCACCCGACCCAACCCAGCAACTCGACCCAACCCACACCCAATTCAACCCAACCACCTGACCCAACCTAGCCACCCAACCCGCATCCGACCCAACTCTCAAATCAAATATTCAATTAATAATATATATATATATATATATTAGATAAAGCCATAAAGGTACCTTGTTGTTGATGCTGAGAGAAAAACTGTGGAGCTCAGGCGCGGCGAGTTGGGTAAGGAAGGGAAAGGGTAAGAAAGGGATGGACGAGTAGGGTAGAGTTTTAAGTTTTAACTTTTTTCTAAATTTTTTAAATATTATATATATATATTAATATTAATATATAATATATATTCGAGTCGAGCCAAGCTTCGAGTCGAGCCGAGTTCGACTCAAGTCGAGTCAAGATCCACAATGATCAAACTCGGTTCATTTTCAAAACGAGTTGGGTTATATGAAGCTTGGGTCGCCTCGAGTCATCGTTCAAGCCAAGTTAGATCGAGCTGAGCCAAGCGAGCTTTTCGAGCTAGCTTGGCTCATGTACAACCCTACACGGCATGCATTAAGAAAGGTAACAGAAGGTGGTGGGATGCCGATTATGTAGATTAATGAGGTAATTTATTGAAAACCTTTTTGAAAAAGGTACTGGAATTTAATTACATAGTTTTTTTTGTAAAATTCCCAATATACAATGTTCAATCAAGTAACTTGTCTGCCCAGCAAGACGTACATGTGGGCTATCCTATTGTTGATCAAATTGTTCATGTAGTGCGACACATCAAGGATGCTAGATGTCCATGAAATCTCCGCCATCAAATGATCTTAACGTTACCTTGCCCTTTAGATATTGACAAATGCTTGCAATTGTCCATTTGTATGCAACCAATCAAAAGATGAGGATCATTTTATTGGGAGGTTTTGGGGCATGCCCATCCAATAATGGGATCTGCAAATGAATGGCTTAGAAGTGGCCCACCAAAACCATTGGTACGTCAAACAAAAGAAAAACACTTCCTTGGACTGAGCATCATATAATACCTCTTACATTTGAGATTCAACCAACCATGATTCTCCATACGAATAAGCAAACATACAGAATCAAACCAAAACCCATCATCCTCCAAGAATAATTAACCACGAATAAATAAAGCCTTTTAGTTGCCAGGTTTCCATAGGTCGATTCATGATTCTCCATAAACTAAGAAAATAATAATCATAATAATAATAATAATAAAGGCTATTTGTTTATATATTTTGTCAATTTACTCGGGCGGGACCCTACCAACAACCTTGCGTGGTAGCTTCCATCTGTCAACCATGACACACTAGGATAATATACTAATTGGCTACTATCATAACAACACAAGAAATGCTAAGATGATTCACATGGAGAGATTGAAAAGGCAATTCAAAGCCCACCCACCAATGTGGCACATGCGGGCAGCATCTAGACCAATCATCAAGTGGGACCCATCATTAGAATACCCTAGCCCAAATATAAAGAGGCTTCACTCATTAGGTAATCCCAAGGCACTAAATAATTGTAACGGTAGCCATAACCACCCCCACCATTACAGTTATGATACAAGCCATGACAGACTAACAGCCACTACAGGCCATTTTTTCCCTTAACAGTACACGTAACAATCCACCATTACTACAGCCATTACGTAACCGTTTTTAATACCTTGGGTAGGCCATACAATATTTTGTGCTATTGTAGACAGATTGCAATTTTGCAAGCTTCGTAACATCATTAACATAATTGTTGAAAATGATTCGCAAGTAATGGTTGGACAGATAAATTGGAATACCCTTAGCTTGTGGCCTTTGCAGCATTGGTGGGTGGACCTTCAACAACTAACTCTCAGTTTAATGTCATTTTTGTAGCAGACGGTCTAACAAAATGGGAAGGCAACCAACAGCCAGACCTCTTTTCTTTTAATATTTCCAAGCTGCCATTGTTAGTTAAAACGAAATTGTTTTAAGATTCCACAAGGCTGCCTTTTATTAGAAGTTGAATTTTAGTTCGATCATAGTTGGTTTAAGGAGGTGAGGTTGGATGTTCCTCTCCCTTCTTTGTAACGTTTTCTCATTCATCTAATAGATTTCAGCACCCCCACTTGCGTGAGGAATATGGACTGATAGACTGGTCATCTAACAATCCATTTTCCTCGTGCAAGTGTGCCGTGCCTGATGAATGAACCAGCCTATGTTTGGGACAAGGCATCTTTCCAGTGGCACTAGCTGATGAATGGCCCAAACCTCACACACGTGTGTTACAATTAGCCCTAGCACTTCTCTGCCTATCTAGCTATGTGCATGAGCTGCCTTGTACACGCACGTGGACATGGCAAAGCTCAAGCAGGAAATGTGTGTGTGTGTGTGAGAGAGTGTGTGGAGAAGATGAAGACGATCCATCTCTTCTGCATCTTTTAAACTTTCAATGCATGAGCGATGGAACAGAAAAGCTTCCCCTGGAAAAACCACATGCCGCACATTTCAAAAGAGTAAAAAAAATCGACTGCTATAGCAGAATTTCTTTCCAGCGAGAAAGCATCGCTTCTCGATTCCCTGCATCCCCCACTTACCGAATCCGTTTCCGCAAGCAGGCATTTCCACACGAGCAAGCGACACCTTAGGGCGCGTTTGGATATCCCTACAAAATCAGATTCAAGCAGAATGCTTATACGCCAAATTCAATGCCACTGACCTGAAAATCCGTCGATCTTGAATCGAGGCAGAAAACACATAAAAATGGTACTGTTTCCTATTATCGTGCTGCCACGAGCTCACAGAATCTCAAACCGATTGCGATTTTAGGCACATCCAAACGCGCCCATTAGCAGATAAGTAGGAGGAACGACGTAAGCCTGAGGATAAAATGGTAATTCTTACCTTACACGCAGAGGCGGGTGGGGAAGAAGAGGAATTGGCGGGCTTTGCAATGGAAGCGTGTAAAGGAAGCCCCGAACGAAAGGAAATATGAGGGGAGAGCTACACGTGCGAATCTGAACCACGCGTGAATCTGACTCAAGTGCACGAAATCACGGCCGTTTATTTCCGGGTGAAATGGTAAATACCGTGATAAAAAAAAAAAAAAAAAAAAAAATTCCGAATGCATTTATATCATACCTGATTTGACTATTTACTTTTGGACACAGAAACTAAGAATATTGCAAAATTCCGTGGGTCCCACTGTGATGCATTTTGCTTATCCACACCATTCATCCATTATTCCAGTTGAATTTAAAGCATGAGTAAAAAAATGAGGCATATCTAAATCTCAAGTAGACCACGTCATACGAAAAAAAATTTAAATACTGACCGTTAAAACTTTGTGGGCCATTCTTTCTTTTGGCGTGGGCTACTTGAGTATTGGATCTACTTCATCTTTTGTTTCATGCTTCAAAATATTGTAGTAAAACAGATGAACGGAATGGATATATCATATGCATCATCATGAGGTTCAAAAATTAAAGTTTCTTCTTTAGAACCAATTTCAAAGAAACGATTCAATTTCTAAACACGTGAAATAGGAGAATTATCGTTTACCGTGTATTTACCATCTCTTTGGAAAAACAAAAAGGCCCTCAAGGAGTGGATCAGGTGAGACCCCGGATCCACCGGACGCGGATTGCGTCCTGCCCCCGCCTGGACAAATTACGGTCCAACATATTTGTGGAGGGGCCCACCGTGATGTATCTGTTTATCCCCTCGGTCGTCCCATTCTAAGATCAATTTAACTATGATCTAAAGAATGAGGTAGATCTAATGCTCAAGTGTACCACACAGAATAATAAGCCTGGGTTGCATTAAAAGCATGAAGCATTGGAGGCATGGTCCACTTGAGTGTTGGTAGGGCTTTACACCAACCGAGTTAGCTCGGTTAGCTAGCTTGACTTGACTCAAAAAAGCCTGATTGGACTCGGTTTGAAACTGAGTTCAGCCAAGTTGGGTTTTCGAACCAAGTTCGAGCTTGCCCAAGCATGACTCGGGATCAAACGCGACTTGGATCGAACTCAGATCGAACCAGTTCAGTGACTTGGTTACTTTTATATTGATATTGCTCACCAAGTGTTTGATGAAATAACTCAACGAAATGTGGCCGATGGCAAAAAAGGTATGTATAAGAAACTTTTTTCTTGATCTTTATACTACTTATAAGGTATTTAATGAAATATTTATAAAACCACTGTTGCCATTTTACATATAGTGAAATTTTGAAGGTGCATTGTATGTATTTGTGACAATGCTACACAAGCTAGCTCGGCTCAAACCGGCTCAAGCTAAGGTCAGTAAGTAGCCAAGCCGAGTCGAATTGTGCCAGCTGAACCCGGTTCGACTTGTGTACACATCTAAGTGTTGGATCTTTCTCAATCTTGGGCCCATGCATTAAAAATATGTTAGAAAATAGGTGGGCGAATCTGAGAAACAGATACATCACCGTGGGCCCACCAAGGTGGGTGGGACCCCTTACTGTGGGGGCCTGGCGTATGTGACTGCATCCATGCCAACCGTCGGTATTAAAAGCCCAGTTTAGGACATGATCCAAAAAAACAGTTCCGAAACGAAAATGGACTGTAGCATGGGAAGCAGCGGTGATTGATTGTTAAAAACTTCGTGTAGGCGGCAAAAGCTTTGGATCATATTTGTGTAGTCTCTCATCTAGGTGTACCTTATCTATAGGTTGGGTGGCAAATAAACATTCCTTAGAATTCAAAGAGTTTTTAATGGTGGGGATTCAATTGTGATTGTTTACTTTGGCGTGGTCCACCTATGATTTAGGTCAGCTTTATCTTATTGCATCATGCCCTAAAATGAGATTTCAAAATGGTTGGACGGTGTGGATTTAAGGCACATACATCAGTGTGAGCCCCACAGTCAGGTGTCCCACCCACCCTGGTGGGTCCCAGGTCTTAGCTAATCCACTCCCGTTTATTCAACCTACCATGCCTGTTATATGCATAGTGTAAAATACCCAAACTCCGTGGGGACCACCATGTTGTACACGCAGAATCTACTCCATCCATCATGTGAGAATTATTATATTTAGCAGTATGTACGCAAGATGTGCTACATTGGCAACTCTCATATGCTACAAAGATGATCAATTTGTAAAATTGATCGCCTGCTAGTTTCCCATGGTGTGGCCTCATTCAGTTTTTTATCAGGATGATTAGTATGTTTTCTCTTCATCCTGGTGAACTACACCTGATTACCGGGTTTTAATGAAAATGGTGACCCCACTCATAAGCCTATGCCGCCATCCCATCCCTATCGATTCATTTGGTATTGGACTACCTGAGTCATTCGTAGCACACTCCTACTCTCAGGCGGGGTCAGGGGCAAGGCATAAACTGACGTCAAAATCAGCTCCCAGTAGTGGGTAATGTACATCATGATCCAAGCCAGGCCCTCTACGGAAGATGACATAATTTTCATGAGCTAATTAATATCCAAATATGTTTCATGAACTAATTGATATCCAAATATGTGTCACACGCAATTATGTTAGTTATGGTCTAACAAGGCATTAAAACCTATGAACTACAAATCTCCCAAGTTAATGACTGTCATGTCCAATCTTAAGTTTCCCAAGGCTACTAGAATAATCACTCATCAGCAAACCTAATAGACATAGTATTAAAGTAACACTAAATCTAAGGCATGTCATCTGTCCATTATAGGACCCATGGTTACTATGTTCAGCGGCTAAGATTTGCCCAGTCATAATCATGTGGCTAATGGATTTGGGCGCATATAGTTTTTAGGGCATTGAATCCAACACATTCAACCATCCCTTTTATTCAAAAATGTGTTTGGTTTTCTCTTTTCATTCTCACATCTCAAATCAATCTACGCTTCACTCCATAAATCCCAATACACTTGCAAAGCTCTCTCTCTCTCTCACACACACATACACGCTTTTCACTTTTATCTACTCTATTATTCTCTTTGTTTTTTGTCTACCCAGGGTTCTGATACCCCGTGAGGTATGGATTAATGTAGTAATATCGAAGCTTCATTGAATCCCAAAAAACAAAAAAAAACAAAAAAAAAACCCTCATGAAATAGAGAACGCACGTCGTACATGCGAAAATTGGTGCCTAACCATTTCCTTTTCTGTAACTGAGGCCTCATTCAGAATTTATAGTGTGTATCAACCACAAGCGCCACGTAAAAAGGAGAGCCCGACAACTCTCCAATATACAAGCGATTTTGTTGTTTCTAATTAGCCATAAATTATAAAGTTTTATTTAGCTAGTGGTGACTCATATCTAAACTAACCTAGTAACATATTCAATATCATACCACATTCACCTAACCAAACGATCAAGTGCAAAAGGAAAAGGTTGGGCACGCACTTCCTGCCGCATTCATAGGTAGGCAACGAATTCGGTGGTAACCCTAACACCACCCAACTAAGTAGCGTTGTGTGTTGTGAGACTCACCATGAGTGGACACTAGAGGGAGCGCGATTCCTCGAGGGTACAGGAGATCTACTTTCTTCTCTTCCACTAGTTGCCTCACTCAGGGGCTTTTGTGATAGAGGTAGAGGGTGTTATATTTGACCAGAGTCACCATTAACCAATTATTATGATTATACGGTCGGTTAAAACTAGTATAAACGCTTAAGATTAGAGACATGAATATTCTTAACTGTAAAATAACTCGTGAGTTTACGTTCTAGAGATTGTGAGTAAGGGATCGCGATTACATAAAGGGGAAGGTGTTAGGCACCCACTATGCCTTTACAGATGTACGATCTTTACTTTCTAAGATTTGACTAATTTATAAAGAACATGGGTAGTTCTCGCGTGCTGTAAATGTAATGCGATATTATAGTAAATGTGTTTGATCAATCCAAATTTTGGATGGGTAGGATCTAGTTATATCGGCAATATGTAGAGCATACTTTCAAAATGATCACATGCAGGGTACAAATGATAATTGATGTTATATGGATGCTTATGATAAAATGAGGTCAACCGACTAAAGTTTTTGGTGGACCTACTGCAATAATATTAGCAAGTCTCAGAGCATACGTCCGCTAGTTAGATACGATGAGAAACGATGAGATGCAATGTATATGCTCAAATAATGTCTAACTGCTAAGGTTTCTAATGAGCAAGATCCGATTATATCGGTAGGCCACGAAGCACACGTTCGCCAATCAAATGCGATGAAAATGCACTATGATGGTCATGTACACGAGGAGCGTGGAGGTTGAGAATGGAATTAATGTTACACGATGCTAGTGCGTTAATCCAATGAAATAGATATATGCTTGAATGGTATGGTGAACGGTTGTGTCGCAAGGCTAAGTTGAGTGGCTCATATTTAAGCTTGGATGGCTCATGAGGATTGGGCTCTGACTAGGCTAGGCTAGACCAGACCAGGGATGGACTCTCTCTCTCTCACTCTCCTTGGTAGAGGAATGACTAAGTGGCTAACGCGCTCTCTCTCTCTCTCTGAAATGATAAAGGATTTGAAATAGGAGAGGATGCTCGAAATGAGAAGGGGAGTTTTTTTTTTTTTAACTCACGCACACACCCCCACACACACGCCGTAGTGGAATTTCACCACTTATGGATGCTCGAACCCTTGACCGGGTGTTGAAACTCCTTAGAGTCTACCACCGGAGCAAGAGTATATTTATAGTCTCCCAACTTGATTTTCCTACAATTCTTGGTGATCCTAAAGGCGTAATATAGTTGAATGGTTGGGATTGGAGATTGCCACATGGCATCATCTCATAGGTTAAATGATTTGGTAAAATGGTAACTTTGGATAAGGAGATAGGCGTTGAAATAAATGGCACCTCAACCGCATACTTAAGGTTTAAAAAATGAGCAATTCACGTACTTGAGAGATGCTACCGGAAAGAGAGAGAGTACCACGTGACTGGTGGCATCCTAGCTACCGCAGTCCCCTCTTGGACTCCTGTTTTGGCAGGCAGTAACCTCCAAGCATGTGACGGCTATGCTGTGAGGGTTGGTGCTTTAAGGTTTCAGTTGTTTCTTTGACTGGGCTTAGTTCTAGGATTGGGTCCGAGCTTGGTTTAGGGCTTGACTAGGTGAGTTGTCTGGGTTACGGGTTTGGGTAGGCTAATCGGGTGAGTTGACTCGCCGAGTTGACTCAATGCTATAGGATTTTGGGTTCCTAGGATTTTAGGATAGGTTGACCAGGTTGACTAGGTTGGATAGGCTGAATTTATGGTTTATGACCGAATTTCTTAGGGTCTATTAGGCTTATAGGGTTATAGTTTATGATCGGGGTTCAGTTGGGATTGAGGTTCACAGGGTTTAGGATTATAGGGTTATGATTTAGTATTATTGGGACTGAGGTTCCTAAGGTTTAGGTTTACAGGGTTAGGGTTTAGGATCAAGGTGTGGTGGTTCATCAATCCATTCAAAACTCTATCAACTTATCGACCTGATGTGGAGTGTCAACACCATGATGTACATGTTTGATATCCTTATCACCCATCCATTTTGCTAGTTCATTTTAATGCATGAGTCATAAATAAAGCAATACGAAGTTCAAATGGACCATACCAATGGGGATGACGACAAATTGTGGGGATAATGATAAACACCCACAGTTGAAACCTTTCCAGGGCCCACCCTAATGTTTACTTTCCAACTAACTTGGTGATAAGGTCACAGAGACCTGGATGAAGAGAACACACAGATATCAGGTTGATCCAAAACTTTGATGGCCCTTGAGAAGTTTTTAATGGTGAGCATTCAATCATTGTTGCTTCCTTTAGTGTGGTCCTATAACCTCCAACACCATCTAGCTAGGGCGAGATCACTCACCACCCAATCCACTTCCAACATGGTGTGACATGTTGTGCCACGTTGTGGCATGTATCAAATAAGAATACGACGGCTCATGTTTGATGTGGAGTGGATAAACTAAATATAGACTGGGTACTACACCGACATTGATATAGGCATGACATGACAAGAATTTATTAGACAACATACCATTATCGGAGATGACAAGTGATCGATTATATACTTACATAACAACTTTCAAACAAAGCTTTATGTGGGCTCCATTTTTTACAACAACGTGCCAACTAAGCAAATCCTACCATGTCAGGTGGGGGCAATGCCCAATCCACATCGAGATAAGCTTGCCATCGAATAAGCCCATTTTCGTTTATCAAAATCTCACATGTCATTTTATTTACAATAACATTGGAAGCTTCCTTGGGGTTTGTTGCAATATTCGTGTCACATCCACTTTGTTTGCCAGTTTTTCCGACTCATTTTAGGACTTGAGCCTAAAAATGAGGTAGACTAAGTGGGCCACACTATGGGAAATCAAGGGGATTGAATACCCACCACTAAAACCTTCGCCAAGGCCTCAAAAGTTTCGGACTAAGATAATATTTGTGCTTTTTATTCATCTAGATAGGGATGAGTTTATGAATAATTTAGATGGCATATAAACATCACGGTGGTCCCCATAAAAGTTTCGATGGTGGGTGTTTCCCATCTCCTATGTTTTGTGTGGCATGGGCCACTTGATCTTGGATCTACTTGATTTGTTGGTCTATTGGTTAAACATAAGTTGCTTGACTTGATAGATGAAGTGGACGCCTTACACACATTGCAATGGACCACGTAGAGCTTTCTTCCGCGAGCATCCTTCGAGGTCATGGGAATGTTGCATGCCCCGCCTAGCTACATTGGCTTTTTTCTGACCTTTCGGCTCTACACCATCCAAAATGCTCGCACAACCACACACTATTGCTAAGTGGATGGAGGACTTATTGTGGACAAGATACACTATCTTTGAAAATCAGGTCAAATCAAAACTTAGGTATGTTGCATCATTGAGAACAATTAACGTGGGAAGTCCCACCACTAAATTGTCCAAATTTTTTATGTGCCCAACAGGGTGATCATGTACCATCCAATTGACTCATGACACACCATACTGGGATAAATAGATTTATTGATAATTCATGGCATTTTAAGACTTGCGTGGGCTACGTCGTATGAATTTATAGTTTTTAGTCATTATTTTACACCATTCCATGTGTTGTGGCTCACCTAATTTTTTTATTGGACTATTATTTAGGATGGATGGTGAAAATAGGTGGTGCACTTGATGGATAGAGTGGACTAGACACACATTCTCTCTTGCGTGATACTTGGTTAGTTGTGGGCATCCTATCTCATTGTTCCATGTGTTGTGGCACATCTGTACATGTGTTTGATTGATTTTTTGCCCTAAGGTCTACCATTGAGGAGTGTACCTAATGGACGGTGGACGAAATGGATGTTAAACCCGTGGACACCTCACCCTGCAAAGGATGACCAAATGCAACAAGATCCGAACCATTGATGACTTGTAAAATCTGGAATTCGTCCATCATAAAAAATCCACACCAAGCCTAATTGTTTCGTACTTGCCCACATTGTTTGTATAATTGAACACCAGACGCCTAAAAATAGGAATTGGAACGTCATCAGGGGAGTAGATAATTGCTTATGCTCCACTCCACTTTGAATTAGTTGTTCCGTCGAGGGAGATGGTCAATTCTCATTCCTTTCTCTCTTCTTATTCCTTAGAAGAAGTATGCCCTCGTTGGGGAAGAAGGTCTTCAAATGTTGTTAATCGAAAAAGGCATATGCTGTTAGGTAGTTGACCAATGCTTGCCCCCTAATTGCCTCGTGGGTAACACAGGTCATGTCGAACTTAGAGAGTAGCAATTACAACTTCATGATTATTTATGTTATTGTTGGCTTCATGAACATGTACTTTAATGGATCCATGTAGACGAGCAAAATGATTGGATATGCGATCATGTATTGACGAAGACATTGAGTTGCCCAGACGAGAGCAAGGCATGTTTTCTCTAACATTGAATACCTAGACTCGTAGTTGATAAATCTCCGGCATAAGTAATAAATCACATGTTCTTTCCTTCCAAAGTCTTATGTTGGCCAAGAACACACCTGATTGCTTCCACCACGACCGCCACGTAAACCAACAATTGCCTGCCAGATGTAAGCGCCATTAATGCTAGTAGATTTTGTAGGTACCTATTGATTTTGTCAAAGACAACTTGACAATCATTGTTCAAAATTTTTTAGTGAGTTGTTCCTTAAGAGCTTGAATATAGGCTCACAAATGAGGGTATGCTAAGTAATGAAATGGCTGATGTACTGAATATGGCCGAGAAATCCTCGGATTTCTTTCTCACTATTTAGAGGAGGCATATCAATGATAGCTTGTCTTAATTTCATTGACCCAAATACTATCATTGCTGATGATGAAACCGTGATTTATGATGAACAAGAAAAATTTTCAAATAGATATTTATAACTTAAAGATGCTTAGGAGATCTAGATGATAGTAGTGTAGTGAGGTAAAAGGATGGAGCACATTATATTGACAAACTTTGGAAGATGATTAATTCTTAAGCTAATAAGAGGTATGGCACATGCCACAAATATGGAGAGAGGAATGTAGAAATTAGGTGGGAAGGCTGTGGCTATTGTAGGTTACATGTAGGAAGAGAAGGAGAGAACCACCATCGGATTTCAATAGTCGAAATTGTTGTATTTTGTTTCAAAAAAATATTAAAAATTTGATTTTTCAAAATTTTCGGTTTCCCTCCACATTTGGAATTTTCGGTGCTTTTGAGTTGTGGGTTTTGTACCACATCGAATTTGACAAAGAAAATCATCTTGTATATAGGATAGGTTTTTTGCCTTGCGCTTGAGCCTCATTCAAGGGGCATGTGAATTTGGTCTTGGGGGTGGTATACCAATAGCTCTAAGCTATGCCATTGACCACACGCGCGCGAGCGGAGCCTGGTCCGAGTATGTGTGCGCGTGCACATGCACGACACGACGCGACTCGACGGGTTGGGCCTGGGAGAGGGTGCGGGTGCGGTGTGAGTGTACTCGCGTGGGGGTGTGTGTGTGTGTGGATACTCGTGGGACTTTATTTGCTAGAGTGTACTCACACTTGCGCATTTTCGCTTTAAACCAGAGAGATGTATCCGTTCCGGTTGGCCGCACCTGTTGGGTTTAAACCCAAGAGACTCAACCCTTTATAAAGGGTGCTTATGCACCACTTCGGAGTCTATATAAAGACTTCCGATTCATATTTCAAAATACGAAAATTCATTTTCTCATATAAAACTCTCTCTAATATTTCATTTTTAAGAACTTTGATTGTTGAGTCAACTTTCACTTTCAGGCTCGAGCCCACGTACAGTGAGTGCACCCTGTGACCGGGTTATAGTTGTTGTATCTTGGAGGTCGATTGCTATGGAGACCTATTGCACTTGGGACACTGTTTAAGGGGAGCAAATTCGATTTCAAGCCGTGTGACTCAGTCACACCTCGACTAAATTCAATAAGTCCTCTTTCTCAAAATTATTTTTTTTTGTTGTTGATTTTAATAGTCTATTTAATTCAACCAAGTATTCCAACAATCTTGAAATTGAATTTGTTGAATTACTTAGATTATAGCTACAATAACAGTAAATGCTTCTGCTGAGTTAGCCAAAATCGAACCGTTCGCTGGACAATGCTTTAAACGGTGGAAACAGAAACTGATGTTCGCACTGACCACCCTTCAAGTTTCATATATTTTATCTGAATCATTTACTATAGATCTAGCAAATCAAACCGAAGTAACAGATGAAAATAATTGTAAAAATTATATTTTAAACTCTTTATCCAACGAACTATATGACGTGTATGTTTCTTACGTATCTGCTAAAGACATATGCACTGTTTTGGAAAAGAAATACATATTGGAAGATGCAGGAAGAAACACGCAATTGCTAATTTCCTTCATTATAATATGACAAACGATAAGCCTGTTACAAATCAGATTCATGATTTTTAAAATTTAGTTCACGGACTATCAACTGAAGGAATTAAGTTGGATGAAGTGTTTTTGTCAAGAGCGGTAATAGAAAAGCTACCGCCCTCCTGTAAGGAATATAAGAAGAGAATGAAACATAAAAAGAACGGTGTTTCTTTGGAAGCCACTATCGTACACATACGAATAGAGGAGACCAATAAAATCAAGAACCAGAAAGAAAATGGAAATGAGATAGATTCAAAGACGAATCTTGTAGAATCTAGTTGGGAAAATAAATTTTAAAAAAATGCAAATGTCATAACTGTGGCAAACCTGGACATTATGCAAATGAATGCAAGCTCAAAAAGAAGAATGCGAACAATCAATTCAATAAAAAAAGGAAATTGCTACAACTGTGGAAAACCTGGGCACCACATTAAAACCTACAGGCTTAAGAAAAATAAAGATAAGCCGCATGCTAATCTTACAGAAACAGATAATGAATCTGACATGGTAGTAGCTGTGGTGTCAGAAGTCTTCCTTATAAACAACTTGGAGTGGATATTAGACACCGATGCAACTAGGCACGTGTGCAAGGATCGTAGCATGTTTACCTCCTACTAAGTATCAGGAGATGATGAACAGGTATTCATGGGTAATGCTAGAACGTCTCCAGTTATAGAGAAATGGAAAGTACTTCTGAAACTCACTTCTGGAAAGACTTTAATGTTGAATGATATCCTACATGTGTCTAACATTAGAAGAAACTTGGTCTCTTGTTCGCTCCTCGATAAGGCTGGTGTTAAGTTAGTATTTGATTCAGATAAGCTTGTAATAACTAATAATGGAACTTTTGTTGGTAAGGGATACTGTAGTGATGGTTTATTTATTGTAAATATATCCAATGATAATAATAAGAAGACATCCAATTCTGTTTATATCGTTGAACCCTTTTATCTATGGCATAGTATATTAGGTCATGTGAATATAGTGTCTTTAAAGAAAATTAAAGGATCAGGTTTATTACCTAATATATCTAATGAAGAATTTAAAAAAATGTAAAACATGTGTAGAATCAAAATTCATTAGAAAACTTTTTAAATAAATAGAAAGATCACATGTTCTATTAGAGTTGATACACAATGACTTAGGTGATTTTATGAATCACATGTCTAGAGGTGAAAAAATATATTATATATCTTTTGTAGATGACTATTCTAGGTTCGCAAGAGTTTATCTGTTAAAGAACAAAGATGAAGCTTTAGATGTTTTTTCTAAGTATAAAATTGAAGTTGAAAATCAGCTAAATATATAAAAATAAAAAGACTTAGAATAGATACATGAGATGAATATAAATATTCTCAATTTAGAGAATTATGTGAAAAGAGTAGAATAACTTACGAAACTACAACTTCTTATATATCAAAACAGAATGGAATAGTAGAACGTGAGAATAGAACTTTAAATGAGATGATGAATGCTATGTTAAATAGTTCAGGTTTACCCTCAAATATGTGGGGAGAAACAATTTTGTCTGCTTATTATATCCCAAATAGAATTCCTTCTAAATATTCTGAACAAATACCTTATGAACTTTGAAAGAATCATGTTCCTAATTATAAATATATTATAGTGTGGGGGTGTCTTGCTAATGTAGGATTACCTGAAATTAAGAAAAGAAAATTAGGTCTTAAAACAACTGACTGTGTATTTATAGGGTACGCATAAAACAGTGCAGCCTACAGGTTTCTAGTTTTAAAAACTAAAGATAATATTCTAAATCCTAACACAATTATAAAAGTTAGGGATGCAGAATTCTTTGAGAACATATTGCCTATGAAATATAAATCTATAGAATAGAGAAAGTTAACGAATCAGATATCGTATCTACCGGTAAAAGTTCTTGCGAGCAGATAGTAGGAGAGATACAACCAAGAAAAAATACTAAAGTTAAAAGAGAAACTAACCCAGGAGATGATTTTTTCACCTTCTTAGTAGAAGATGATCCTACAACTCATACAGAGGCGATTAATTCTCCATATACAACCTTTTAGAATGAAGCAATAAATAATGAATTGAAATCTATAATATCTAATAACACCTGGAAACTTGTAAACCTACCACCTGTAAACAAAACCAATAGGCTGTAAATGGGTGTTTAGAAAGAAACTAAAACCAAGTGTGACTATTGATAAGTTTAAGGTTAGGTTAGTAACAAAAAACTTTAAACAAAAGAAAATAATAGATTACTTTGATACATATTCCCCTGTAACTAGGATTACAATTATTAGAATTTTAATAGCGATGACCTCTATATATAAACTGGTGATATATCAGATAGACGTTAAGACGGCTTTTCTAAATGGAGATTTAGAAGAATAAATATATATGGAGCAACCTGAATGTTATAAGATATCGGGTAAAGAAAATAAAGTATGTAGACTAATTAAATCACTATATGGTTTAAAACCAGTGTTCGAAATATCAATACTATTGGCCGATATTATCGTTATCACACCACTGCCAGACGATACACTCGCGATAACTCCTGGAAGATACCCAAAAATCCAAAATCCAGATATTGGTCGATATATCATCAATATCGCACAAAAAAACTCAAATATTGGCCGATATATCGTCGATATCGCATCAAAAAACTCAAAAAATTGAATTAGAAAAAAAAAAGATATTAGAGAGTACCTGGCTGTAGCGGTGATCGGAGGTGGGTTATTCGACAAGTAAGTATGATTTTTTTGTCATTTTCTTCTCTTTCTCAAAGATTCCGGTGAGGAATCAAGCCATATCGACGAACCATTCCTTCCGGAACGAGATTTGAGGGGTTGCATGCGTGAAAGATGGATCGAACTGCGTGGATGGGGGTAAAAATGGAGAGGGAAAGTGAAAGAGGGGCGCGGGTGGGGAAATCAGAGAAACTATTAGAGGAACGGACAAGTCCGTACGATGCCTTTTTTATTTTCGATGGTCAAAGCGACTTATTAGGGTTTAGAAGTTGCTATTTTGACCAAAATACCCTTTGACTGTTAGGGTAAGCAGCTGTAGAAGGAGGGGTATTTTGGTCTCAGTAAACTCACTTGGGCCCACCTTTAATGTATGTGGTCCGTCCACACCGTCAATAGGTTTTTCCATCTTATTTTAACGGCTGAGCCCAAAATTTAATCGTACCGAAAGATCTAGTGAACCATACCATAGGAAATAGTTGGAATAATGATTTCCACCGTTGAAACCTTTTTAGGGCCCACAATCATGTTTACATGCCATCTATGCCGTTAATAATGTCATTCTTACTGGGATGAACTGAAAACACAAATATTAGTATAATTCAAAACTTCTGTTGGCCCAGGAATATTTCAATTGTGGACATTCAATTATCCCATTTTCGGCCTACTTGGGTATTGGATACGGTTCAATTTTGGCCTCATATCCTAAAATGTACTCACAAAACAAATGGATGGAGAGGATTTCTCACAAACATCACAGTGGACCCCACCTGGGTTCCCAGCACAGGAACTTCTTGCGAAAGGCTTTTGCAAGAAATCCACGTTTGAAATGGATTGGTTACTCCCACGGGCACCGGCCAATGGCTCGTGGTTGGTGCTCTGTGGGCCCCACCACGATGTATGTGTTTTATCCTTTATGTCCACCTATTTTTATAGATCATTTTATGTTATGAGAGAAAAAGTTAGGTATATCAAAATATAATCGGGACCACATTATAGAAACCGTGTTGAATGAATGTTGACTATTAAAAATGTTTCGACAGTGTCGAGGGAGTTCTCCCGTGTAGGACACGGATTAGATACGGATTAGATATTGACATGTTGCGTAGCCGGGCTGGCTATTGAATTGACGTCACCAAGTTCTGTGGGGCCCACCATGATGTATGTGTTGTATCTACACCGTTCATCCATTTTGCTAGATAATTTTAAGGCATGAGACAAATAATGAGTCAGATCCATATCTGGAGTGGACCCCACCACATAAACAGTGGGGAGAGGGACGCCCACCATCCATCCATTTCTCAAAATTTACTTCTTCAGTACTTCTTTTGCTTTTTAATGAATTTATTGTGTTTTCATATATGCCTATGATATATCTATAAATATCATGCATCCAATTTAAATATAGTTGTATTAATTCAGTTAAACATCGCATAGCTTAGGACCCTATACAAAGGAAACTTATTATGCGCATATTATTTTTTTTAGATGTTATGATTTAAAAGTGTGTATTAAAGACTTTTTTAACAATCCTCAAAGTTTCATTAAAAAATTCAACCATTTTCTCAATGTTTCCCATGTTTTCTAAAAAGTGCGATAAATTATGCGATATAAATGATATATCCCGTGTGATAACCGATATGTATCTGTATCCCAAGGATGCGATACATAGTGTGATACCGATATTTCGAACACTGTTTAAAACAGGCTGCTAAACAATGGTATGCAAATTTTGATGGTGTTTTAAAATCAAATGGTTATCATATAAATGATGTTGATAGATGTGTATATAGTAAAATTTATAGAAATGATTATGTTATTATATACCTTTATGTTAATGACATGTTTATTTTTGGAGTTAATATTAAATTAGTTATTGCGACTAAGAAATTCTTGTCATCTAAATTTGACATGAAAGACTTATGAGAGGCTAGTGTAATCTTGGGTATTTAAGTAACCAGGAAAGATGGTGTTGTTGTATTATCATAATCTCATTACGTTGAGAAGTTATTGAGAAAGTTCAACCATTTTGACTGTTTACCTGCTAGTACTCCTTATGGTTACAGTGTAACTCTTATGAAGAATATAGGAAATAGTATGTCTCGATTAGAGTATTCCAGAATAATTGGTAGCTTCGTGTATCTAACAAACTGCACTAGATGAGACATAACCTTTGTAGTATGAAGGCTAGGTAGATATACACATAACCCCGGAAAAGAGCATTTGAATGCTTTGTCTAGGATTTTGAAATACCTAAAAGGCAGTATGACTTATGGTTTACATTATAATGATTTTTCTGTTGTATTAAAAGGATACAGTGATGCTAACTGAATCAGTGATTTAGATGAGACAAAATCCACTAGCGGATATGTCTTTACTTTAGGTAGAGGAGCAATCTCTTAGAAGTCTACCAAGCAGACATGTATCGCTCGGTCAACTATGGAATTCGAGTTTATTGCTTTAAAAAATGCTGGATCAGAAGCCGAGTGGCTTAAAAATCTCTTAGCTAATATAGTATTGTGGCCAAAGCCTGTATCGACCGTGTCTATTCATTCTGACTGTTAAACAACTATAGCAAAAGCAAAGAGTAAAATATATAATGGAAAGAATAAACATATTAGACTCAGACACAACATAGTGAAACATATGTTGCGTGATGGAGTCATATCCATTGACTTTGTGAGGTCAGAAAAGAATTTGGCAGATCCTCTAACCAAAGGACTATCTAAAAAGTTAGTCGATGATACATCGAAGGGAATGGGGCTGAGCCTAATATATGAGCTGCCAGTGTTGGCAACCCAACCTATACAAGTGGAGATCTCATGAGATAGGTTCAATGGATAAACAACAAGACACAAGGTAAATGATTACACTGAGTTATATGAGCCCCTTCTACGGTGTATAGTGCAAGCAACAATGCAGAAGGATGAGTTTTTATAACTCTTAATGGATCCATATTCATATATTTTGTGGTGTATACAGTTGCTGCATACACTTGATGGAATTCACCTATATGGGTGTGGAGGTGGAGGCCGCTTTCCATGAGAATCTAGGTGAATTATCTATAACAAATACGAAATCCAAGTAATGATGTATGACCGAAACGCACCGAACCACAGAATCACTTACAGAGGAAGAGTTGTGTGAGTGGCATGTACTCACGATTTACATTAAAAGCAGGTTCAAGAATATGGTGTCACTTGATTCCTGTAAACCTGTCTTGCTTACTCTAATATCGGTTTAAGTCTATGGTGACACCGACACCATTGCACAACTATCACGCTTTAACCCGAAAGAGTTTTTATTTTGAAACATGTGGGGGATTGTTGTATTTTGTTTCAAAATAAATATTAAAAATTTGATTTTTCAAAATTTTCGGTTTTCCTCCACATTTGAAATTTTTTATGCTTTTGAGTTGTGGGTTTTGTCTCACATCGGATTTGATAAAGAAAATCCTCCTGTATATAAGATAGGCATTTTGCCTTGGACTTGAGCCCTATTTAGGGGGCATATGAGTTTGATCCTGTTGAGGGGTATGCAAATAATTATAATTTATGCCATTGACCACACACGCGCGCGCCGAGTCCTAGTTCGAGTCCGCGTTCGCGTGCACGACGCGACGCGACACGATGGGCTGGCCGTGGGTGTGGGTACGGTGTGAGTGTACTCGCGTGGGTGTGTATGTATGGGTACTCGTGGGACTTTATTTGCGAGAGTGTACTCGCACCTGCGGCTTTTCGTTTTAAACCAGAGAAATGTATCCGTTTCGGTTGGTCGCACCTGTTGGGTTTGAACCCAACGGATCTAACCCCTCGTAAAGGGTGCTTATGTACCACTTCGGAGTCTATATAAAGACTTCCGATTCACATTTCAAAATACGAAAATCTCTCATATAAAACTCTCTTTGATATTCCGTTTTTAATAATTTTGATTGCTGAGTCAACTCAGCACTTTCGGGTTAAACTACAAGTCGCTTGAGCTTGCATATAGCGAGTGCATCGCTGGGACCGGGTCATAGTCATTGCATCTTGGAGGTCGATTGCTCTGAAAACCTGTTGCACTTGGGATGCTGTCTAAGAGGAGCAAATTCGATTTCAAGCCGAGTGACTCAGTCACACCTCGACTCAATTCAACAAGTCTTCTTTCTAAAATTTTATTATCTTTTTTAGTTCTCAATTTTAATAGTCTATTTAATTCAACCAAATATTCCAACGGACACCCCATCTCATTATTTTTTGTGGTCGAGACCACTTTGAGTTAAAAAATGTGTTGATTTCAGACGCACAACATAACACAAGTTGCTGCAACTAATGGATGGAGTGGATTTCATGGAGACATCTCAATACCTCATGTTTTTATAGTTATAAGGATCCATGTTATGGGAGTTGCTGAAGTATTTCAAATAAAATAAATATATGAAGAAATAGAAACGAAAAAAAAAATCAGGAAAAGAAAACTAAGCCCGGTTTATCTCTTCTAGTAATTTTTTTAAAGTCAGTAATCACACATGAGATGGTAATAGAGAGTTAAATAGTTACAAATCAATCATCTCTCATACCTTTGCAAATTAATGCATTATTATACACCAGTCATGTGCATAAAATGTCAAATTAATGAAAAAACTGGCTCAAAAAGCAAAAACTGAGCTACTTTTGATGAGGCTTACTAAAGTCTATATTATTTTTATTGTGAGAAACGTGTCTTACAATTATTACACCCATCATTGTAATAATAAAAAAAACAAAAACAAAATAACCTATTCCCTAAGTCTATATATAGGTTGGTTGATTGGGTTCAAATTGGGAATAAACATACATTACCCTAATCCATAGCTCAAGTGGTAGACCGAGTGAAAGATACCTCATTTCAACACTGAGGTCTTGGTATTGATTCCTTAGTGGGGGTGGTTAACAGTGATGTGTGAACCGATGGTGGGGTGTACTAACAAGCTAACCAAAAAAGATATCTCATTTCAATACTGAGGTCTTGGTATCGATCCCTAGTGGAGGTGGCTAACAGTGAAATGGGAACTGACAGTGGGGTGTACTAACAAGCTAACAAAAAAAATAAAAAAGCTAACCAACAATCAAAAACAAAATAAAATCGGAAATAAACATACATTGGGTATTGTATCATGGAGATAGTGCATTAAAAGTCCATTATAATACTAATAAAAACTATCTCAAAAATAATAATTATGCCTTGCTCCAATAATAATTTCTAACTCTTACTACTTTTACAACTATTTTAAACAAATATAAATTTGTAATACACACTGTTTTATTCTTCTTACATCTTATTTCTCTTATGAAAAAGATGAAAATAACCACAATACGGGGGATAAAACCATCGTGCGTCCACGTGCAAATGAGTTCCGTAATTTGTATTCAAACCATTGATATGATCGGAACCATGGTGTCTGTAATTCTATAGAAAATTTTAGGTTTGATGATCAGAGGCCTCTACCAGTGGCCCACAAATTGAAGGGCAGGAAAAAGAGAAATGACCTAGAAATAGAAAAAGAAAGAGATTCCAAACTAGGGCTATTCATGAGTCAAGCTAGCTCGAAAAGCTTGCTCGACTAAGTTTGAGTCAGTTCGGATTGACTTGGCTTGAATGGCTGATTCGGACTAAGTCAAGTTAATTATTTGAAGCTCGAGTTGAGTTCGAGCCGAGTTCGTTCAGGGGGCATTTTAACTCGACTCGACTTGAAGCTTGAACTCGAGCTCGACTCGGCTCGATTAATAAATATATTAAATATTATATATTATATATTATATATATAATATATATTATATTAATTTTATACATTTTAAGTTTTTACTATTTAAAAAAAAAAGCCTAGAGTCTTCACTCGATCACACGCACCCCCTTTCCATTTCCCTTTCCCTTTCCTCTCTTTCTCTACCTACTGCCAGCTGCACGCCCGCCCAAACCACCACCACCAGTTTTCATTTTAACTCCGCAATAGTATGATTTTAATCTCTTGAGATCTACTTATTGGGCGAGAAATCCAAGAAATCCGAGATGGATTCTTTTTAAATTTGTTAGAGCTTCAAGGAAATCCAATAATCTGATTGGCTAGAGCTCTTTACTTGGATTTCTAATATGTGTTTTGCTCTGTTTCTTTTTTAGTACTTGGATTTCTGCTGGTGAAAGAAAATTAAGAACAGATTGGTTCTTATAAGTTTTTTCATCTGATTCGAAGCTTTGTTTGGTTTTTTCATCAGATTTGGCTTTGATTCTTTTAAGATTTTTGAATTTTTCATCAATGGAGGAGGATAAAGAATAGAATCCATTACTCTCTCACCCAACAAGCTCGAGCTTGACCCAAGGTAAACTCGACTCGACTTGAACCACTAGCTTGATTAGATTTGACCGCTTTAGCAAACAAGCCAAGCTTCAATGTTGAGCTTGAGGCCGAGCTCGAGCTCGAGCACAGCATAAACAAGCTGAGCCGAGCTTGGCCCACCCTGACTCTACTGGGCTCGATGCCCACCTCTAATCCCAACTGATAGATTTTGTGGTATCTACCATCTACCGTGGCTATCATCCGACTCAGCTGATGCATAAAGACAGTTTAGTACATAAAAGGAGAAATGGAGTGGAAGATTCCATTCCAATCAATTTTGGGAAATTCGAATTTTCAAAATCCCAATTCAAAATGCCTGGAGATTCTCACCGAAGTCGTGATCGCAAAAATAGCCAAGTTTTTGCACGTGTAAAACAACAGGTATTATATAATCCTCGGGCCGAGTGTCTTGTGCCGCGGAAAGATTCCAAGGGTAAATCCAGAAAATTCAAAAGGTGGCTGATTGTGGTAAAGAGGTGCAACATCCAAGCCGTCCATCAGGCGGGTTTGCCCGTGCAGATGTTCTTACATGAAAATAAATCTGGTCCATTCAGAAAGTGGGCCGTGATTTTGGAAGCAGTTGGGCGTATACGCAAACTTCTTCAGGCAGAAGTTTTTGATTTGTATATTTGCTTCGGAAATTATGGTCCACCTCACGAGTGGACGTACCTGATTCTTTCGCAGGAACATCTACGTAGTGGTACCCGTCGAATGAATGGACTGGATCTCACATTAACATAGCACGCTGGCAGATTGAGGCGTTTACATGAGCTGCCTTGTACAAGCGCGGGCTCAGCAAAGCACGTGTGGTTATGATCTTCAAGATTGAGGCCCGTCGCATCAACGGCTCGGATCACTTCCTGGGATCCACATTGATGTTTATATGCTATACAAACCGTTTGTAAGGTGAGTCGGGATCCTCTGTCATCAAGTCATCGAGTCAACATAGAATTCCTGTTACCCTAAAGGCCTGTTTGGGAGCGTGGATTTGGAACCCCCTGGATTCGCAACCCCCAGGATTGGAAACCCCCTGATTGGCAATCCTCTTGGTGTGTTTGGTACCCTTGAGTGTGAATCAACTTTAATTCAAAAATACCTATACATGGTATATTCACGGGGGTTTGAATTTAATTACTAAATCAACTTTAATATCCCCAATTAGTGAGATATATAATTTTTGACACTATGGTTGTGATAATCTCGCTAAAATATATGTTTTGTATAAAAGTGATGAAATTCCAAGTCTTAGATAGACCGCAAGCACAAGATCATGTTTGAGTGACTAACCAACGATTTTTAATCATTGATTGATATGGACAATGTTTGGACAGTGCTGGACAATATTTGGATGGTGTTGATTTACATGAACAATGTTTGGATGGTGCTGATCACCGTTAGTGGGCCATGTGCCCAGTAGAATGATAGTGTACAGTGACATACATTTATACATGCAACTATTCAAATGATTTTAGGTGTAATCCAAGCTCTCACCTTGGATTACAAACCCCCTCAAAGAGGGGATTGGAAACCCCCTGGATTCGCAATCCCCAATTGCTTTATGCTGCCAAACAACCTTGGGATTTGAAACCCCCTCTAATCCTCTCCAATCCCCTCCAATCCAAGGTGCCAAACGACTCCTAATGGTTCGGCGTCCGAAGCTGTTTTTAATATTTTTTATTTTTTTAGTGAGTGGTGACGTGGACCAATGAGGATTAGGGTATCAGGAAATCTCTATTGACCTGATAACAGAGGATCCGGACTCTTGTAAGGTCGCTGCAATTGGGATGAACTGAAAACCCAAACTTTTAGCCTCGTACAAAACTTTTGTTGCCAGGCGAATGTTTCAACGGTGGTCATTCAATTATCATTGTTTCCTCTAGTGTGGCTCAATTGAATATTGGATCCCAATCATTTTTGGTCACATGTCCTAACATGATCTCTAAAAACGGATGGACGGCGTGGATTTATTCCAAACATCGTAGTGGGCCTCTTAGCTTCCCGAACTTCTTGAGAAAGGCTTTGGCAAGAAATCCGCGGCCCAAGCATCGTGCAATAATCGCAGAGAACTGTTCACCTACAGCCTGCTGTATGCTAACGTGTCAGGCGTCCATATTTTCCGCCAACATGCTTACTGTGCTAAACCATCAAAACTGTAGGCCCCACCAAGAAGACCCCAATACAGAAAAATTAGAAGCCGGTCCCCTCATCAGGTCACCACAACATTCTTATCAAGATACAGCCGACGGTATATTCATCATAAAGTGTGGCCCAGATAGCGACTCGATCATTCTGATTTTCACTGAAAGTGGTCTTCATTACTATATATATCTTTTTAATGGTTTGGATATCCTAAAAAATGGATGCTTGGCTGAAAATATTGGGCTGTATGAAAACTCAGCATGCACCGGGATGGATGTGATCATTTCTAGTCCCTCCACCCGCCCGCCCTCACCAACCACCACCATCATCCTACTTCTCCTCCTCCATAGCTACTACCCATGGCAGGAGTTGTAATTATAAAGAAGTAGAGACCCAAATCCACAAACCCAGCAGACCCTCTTCTCTCTCTCAAACCCTAACCATAGTAATCCATGGCTTCTTCTTCTTCCTCCTCTGCAATCTCTGCATCTCTCAGCTTCTCTTCCAAGCCTTCCTCCTCCTTCTTCATTCGCAGCTCCAATCTCCATTTCTCCTCCTTCAAATCCTCTGATTCGTTCCTCTCTCTCAAGAACCGGATCTGGACCCGTTCTGTCTCGAAATCCGACCGGAATCGGTTGAAAATCTCGGCGAATTCCGCTCAGATAATGGATCAGGAACAGAAGCAGCAAAAGAGCACGATCTCGAGGGTGTCGACGATCGTGGACGTTGATCTCGGGAACCGCAGCTACCCGATTTACATTGGATCCGGTCTGCTCCAAGAACCTGGTCTTCTTCAGAGGTACTATCGTATGAATTTTCTGTGAGAATTTTGTTCCTTGTGGTTTGATCCATCGAATAGATCCATGTTACATATGCTGTGATCTGGACTGTCCAACTTGTTTGAGTTTTCATCCATCAAATGTGGACCACTGATGGATTATTGTGTAATTTTGTTTCGGAAATTTTTTCCAGCAGTCATGGTTGAATTCTGTTGATTGGGCATTCATAGTGGGGCCCGCATGGTTGAATGACCGGATGATCAGGACCATCCGTCTGGTTATACCTATAGTGGTGGACCTGCTGGTCTAAAAGTCGTGTGGACCAGAATATCCTCAACAACTGAATTAATACCATTCAAATGGGCAGTTAAAAACCAAAAGGGAGCTATCTGCATTTTACAGGAAAGACTGTTGATTGGTTGATACAATTCCTGGTTCAATATGATTTTTTTGTTTCCCGGCCTATCCATTTTGGTTTCCACCAGATCAACTGTCTGGATTTCCAACCATGCAGCCAGGTGGGACCCATCCATGCACAGCGCAATTAACGAACCTTGAGTCTGTTTAATTTGAAATAACAACTTCATTTTGACCATCCATTTATTGGTCATTTTCTGGGCTCTAGTTAGGATAGTCTGATTGGTGTGACCTTCCATGGTGGGATCCATATGGAGACATAGGATGATGTTATATCTGTTCCTGGCCTAAGGTGGAAATAGAGCATATGCAATCAATAAAAATCAACTCCAAAAGAAAGGGTCATGATGTCAGGAAGCATGTTTTGAGAGCTGTGGGAATTTCAGAACTTCTTTCGATGATTTCTCATTCGTGCTAAGCAAAAAGTCTGATATTAGTTTGGGGTTTTCCTTCTTAAAGCGTACATGATTGATAAAAAGCAATTCCAAAAGAAAGGTCACTGTGGCGGGGAGCATGTTTTGAGAGTTTGGGAAATTTGAAATTGCGTTAGATGATTTCTTGTTTGTGGATTTATATATTGTGTTCTTCAATCATGCTAAGCAAAATAATCTGATATTTGTTTGGGGTTTTCTTTCTTAAAATTTCCCAGGCATGTTCACGGGAAGAAAGTTCTTGTGGTGACGAATACCACAGTTGCACCACTATACCTTGATAAAGTCATCAATGCTCTAACTCATGGAAACTCTAGCATTTCTGTTGAAGCTGTGATTTTACCAGATGGCGAGAAGTATAAGGAGATGGTTGGTATTTGAAATTTGTACTTCTCTCCCCCTCTTTCTGTTTACCATAGCAGACCTGAATATTTTCTATGAGGATTTTGTAGGGTACTCTAATGAAGGTCTTTGACAAGGCAATTGAGTCTCGGTTGGATCGTCGCTGTACATTTATTGCCCTTGGAGGCGGCGTTATTGGTGATATGTGTGGCTTTGCTGCAGCTGCATTTCTTCGTGGTGTCAATTTCATTCAGATCCCCACAACTCTCATGGCCCAGGTTCTGTGTTTGGCCATTAGATAGTTTTGCTCTACTATTTCTGAAATCCCTTCTACTGATATAACACTCAAGATACTTTCTTCAGGTGGATTCTTCTGTTGGAGGAAAAACGGGGATAAACCACCCTCTAGGGAAAAACTTGATTGGCGCTTTCTACCAACCCCAAAGCGTACTGATAGACACAGACACGTTAAATACATTGCCTGAGAGGGAACTAGCTTCAGGAATTTCTGAAGTTGTTAAGTATGGGCTTATCAGGGATGCTGAGTTTTTTGAGTGGCAAGAGAAGAATATGGATGCACTATTAGCAAGGTAGTTAACATTTTTTATTATCTTTTATTCTACTTTTTACAATTGTGAATTATGTTGTAACGATCTTTTGGGTAATTTCTGGATATTGTAGGTTGACTTTTCTTAATGATTATTGCATTTATAATTCAGGGACCCAAGCGCATTGGCGTATGCTATCAAGCGGTCTTGTGAAAACAAAGCTGAAGTTGTCTCCTTGGATGAGAGGGAAGGTGGAGTGAGGGCAACATTGAACTTGGGTCATACTTTTGGCCATGTAAGTTTCAAGTTTCCTTATTGGTTATTTTCTTTGATGCATGTATAAACGCGTGTTGCTATTTTATAAGCATTTGTGAGAAACCACCAGAGCTAAAAATTGATATCTGAATTTGTTGGTTTTGTCAGCATGCTGATCTTGGTAAAGTTTGTTCTTTATGTTGACTTGATAGTTATTAGGAGATTATGCATTTTTGACAAACTTGGACAAGGGAAGGTGATGGAACGAATTGAAGAACTTGTACTTAATTGAATAGATCTGAAAATATGTACCCAATTCTAGAGGCCAAATCATGCAACGGTTGCTACCAAATTAATATTCAAGCAGTATTGAAGGACCCTGGGTTGGTCCCAAATGACTCACAGAACAGAAAAATCATAACTTTCATTCATAAATTCAAGAGTACATGTAATTTATGGCCCAGTAGGCCTATATATAGGTTCTTATCCACCCCAGCAAGTTTCTTGACAGAAACCTCTGGAAGATTTTTATCTGGCTTACTATTGGTCCACATGTGACCTGAAATAACTTGATTAAAATCTTTCCAATGCATGCGAATAAAGAAAAAAGAATCCAGACTCAATAAGGAAGCTGTTTGGAAAGCTAAACTCTTGCTAGTCAAATAGGTCCGTATGGACTGTTGAGCTGTGCGGATTGTACAACACAACTAGGATTCTATGGCTTATTTGCACACACATTCACACACAGCTTATGAAGGAGTATGGTTGGACTAATAGGCCCCACAGTCCAACCGATTGGCATATAGAGCCATCCTATTGGATTCATGGCCCTGTGGTCCAATCAATTAGCATATAGAGCCAGATTTGTGGGCCCAACTCCATTTGGATGTCTGGTATGGACATGCCCAAGCCCAAATGGGGTTCACATTCGCCCTTCTTTGAAACAGATGTGATGTGTGCCTAGATGCACCTTTCACCCAAAACTTGGAAGAATTCAACCCCTGTCAAGTAAATGGAATGTACTCCTCGTATGGCTCTAGGTTGATGCACCTTCCTTGTTCTTGGTGTGCCCAATGGGGTAGGTAATGATACCGATGAAGTCGTGACAGACTAGAAGCAAAGCAAAGGTTATTGCATTTCCTTTCGATCTATGTAAAAGAGGCTTATTCTGCTGCAGTGTTTTCTAATTGCTGCTTTTATGGCTTGCCTTGCAGCCTGGTCTTCCCTGTGGAACAGTGCATGCTTCTTTTATGGATTTAGTTCATGTGTCTTACCCTTCACAGGAAATTGTTTGAGATGCTTACCTTGGTTAACTTGGGTAAGCTGTAAATACGTTGGTCAGTTGAGAACTATGGTGCAAGCACTCTCATGCAGTAACATGTCACTTACGACATTCAACTAGCATTACATTGACCCATCTTTACATCATTGTGGAGTGTACTGGGGTCATTGATTAGCTGCAACACCAATACAGACCTATAACACAGTGCGTGTGTTGCGTAAATAAAAGAAAGACAACGGTTGAAAGAAGAGAAAGCTTATTGGTAGAACATTAGGTTATGTTTGAATGCACAATTTGTTGGATTGGCACAGATAAATGGGCAAGGACTTGGAAGAAATTATTGCAGGGGCATTTTCACACTGGGCTTGAGTGGGGTCGCCTGTTGGATGCAGGGGCACACTTGGGGTGGGTGACCCATGCGATTTGGGGCCCACGGGGGAGGTCTCGTGTTCGAGACTCCTCACCGGGGGTGATTAATTCGCATTTCACACCGCGCTCGAGTGGGGTAGCTCGTGGGATGCGGGGACACCTTCGGGGTGGGCGGTCCATGTGATTTGGGGCCCACAAAGGGGGTTCGGCCGAGGTCCTAACCCATGAGATGTGGGGCCTGGGCTATGGGATAAATGGATTAATTCACCATGCTCTGACAGTTCGAGCTTTTAGAGTAAGTGGTTAATTGTCTTACGTCAGAAATTCAGATGGATTTATAGACATTAGACAACTTACACAAGCTCAATATACACCAAAGTGCAAAACACAGACTATAGGTGCATTTAAATTTCAAACACAAAATGCAGATTCATCGTCACCATCACCATCAAAGCCTTATCTGAACTAGCTGGGGTCTGCTACATGAATCCTTTTTTGCCATTCCACTCTATCAAGGTTCAAGGACCATATTTTGAGTAAAGCTATCAAATCTTTTTTTACTACTGCTACTCCTATCGCCTTCGACTTTGCTTTTGCCTTTTGTTTTTTTGTTTTTTTTTTTAAATTATATATATATATATATAAAGGTGACTGAACTTTTATTAAAAGAAGCACTGAGCCGTACAAAAGCTACAACTGAAGTAAAAATGAAAAATTACAATCCTTTAGCGATTTTATACAAGATGCCCAATCCACAACAAAAAACTTAGCCTTACAAAAAGCCTCCATTGTCGATCTAGATCCATTTTGAAAACATCTCCCATTTCTTTCCCCCCAAATTGCCCAGAGGGTGGTGATGAGGACATCACTTCATGTACACCTTTGCGTACATATCAGAGGAGGAGGCAGGCTGCACCAATTTCCCTATGGCTAGGCTAGTACCTGTGATCGTGATGAAGGCCCCATGTGTATATGCGAGCATCTGGAAGACCCCATACTGGAAAGATGCACATGAGCTGCTATATGGAGTGATCTAAATCGTTGGATTGGAGGGACGTGACAATCGGGCCGTTGGATCTCATGGATCACATAATCGGGCCATTCATCATGGATCATCCACATTAATTTTTAGATTTTATCATCTTTTAGGATTTAGTTTTGATTATTTTATGATTGGACACCTTTATGAGTGATTTTAGTAAATTCTCTTTAGAGTAGGGCCATTTTTATTAAAATTCATAAGACATGGTGTTATTTGTAATTTTTGAAACTTCTTGGAGCTATTGGGGGGGTTGCGGGGGGGCATTATTTTGAAAAAAAAAAAAAGAAGCTGTGTTTTCTCTTCTTAATGTGATTTGAAGAATACTTTATATGATTTGGAGCTTGGATGTAGTGTGATTCCATTCCCCATTCAACGGAGGTACGGGGTTTCCATCGATCATCTTCCTTCTCTATTCATTTTTATCCAAAGGAGGTCTTTTCCAAAAAACTTCACCTCTCCTTTTCCCTTCCTATCCAAGACTATTCAAATTATCTTTTTCTTCAACTTTTCACAATCCAATTTCAACCCCAACCGAAATCAACCATTGATGATCCAAAAATCCTAGCCAATGAACCACACGTTCGAGCCCCTAGGCTAACAGTATTGACGACCGTTCAATCATTTGATTTTCCTCTGCTTCCTCATTAAAACCCTTTAATTCCCCATCCATAATCCTACCTTAAACCCCAGATCCCCAATTTCCTAGATCTCCCTAATTTTCCTAAACCGAATTACTTTATGGACTCTTTCATTAAACCCTTCACCCAATTTGATTCCATGAACCCTAATTCCCATGTTTCCCTAATTTCCTAAAACCCTAATTTCACCCTAGGGTAGTATTAGGTTTTCTACTCTGAGATAGGCTTTCCCTATGTTAATTGGATGTCCCTACATCCATTAGATCCTTGTTTCCTTTGCTTAATGATCTTGCATAACGATGCTTAGTAACTTAGGCTAGGATTGTGAATGATCTTTTTTGGTTTTCTTTGATATTTGTGATGATTATAGCAAGTGTTATGTTTTTTTTGTTAATTACTTTAGTCTTGCTACTTGATCTCACCAATATTTAAGTTCATGCATCAGTCCTGCATCAGGTGGCCAACAAAACCAAATAGCACTTGTCTCCCAAACTCCACACTGTGCCAAGCTAAAAAGAGATCTCCAATTGAACTTACCATCACCCATGGCACTTTATATAGCCTAACGAAGCCACTCCACACCCTCTGCGCTGTTGTGCAGTGAATAAAAAGATAATCAACTGATTCCACATCTGCCATACACGTCACACACACGTTAGTGAGCACCAATGATCTTCTTTGATGGTTGTCAATGTGTCAGCACCCTCTTCCTTCTGACCAGCCAACTGAAAGCCTCAACTTCATGGGAGCACCATGGTGCTACACGTGAGTCAAGTATGCACAAGACTCATCCCCAGGCTGAGACCGGAGTATATCGTAAAAGGACCTGACAGAAAAGCGACCCGACCTATCCTTCAACAAGACCATCCTGTCCCGATCATCTCTCACACTCCTAAAGCCTTGGACTTGACCAACACTCTCCTAAAAGGTGCAGGTGTGCAGTCCTTGGCCTCTGATAAACATAGCCAAACCATCTTAGTCTACTTTTCCTCATCTTATTACCTATTGGGACTACTATGTTCTACTAAATGTGTTTATTTCTAATTTATCCATCCTTGTCTTGCCACTCATCCATTTCAACATCCTCATTTTAGCTATATTCATCCTATGAACATGTTGTTCCTTCGACTGCTCAACTCTGACCATAAAGCATGGCTGGTCATAGCTATCCTATGAAATCTCTCCCTCAATTTGATTGGTAAGTGGCGATCATGTAAAACTCTGGACGTACATCTTTACTTCATCCACGCAGCTCTAATTCTATGATCAACGTCCTTCTCAAAATCTTTGTTTTCATGCATTATTGACCCAAGATATCAAAAGTGGTCATTTTGGGGTTCTTCTTGGTCATCAATCTTAATTAATTCCTCGTTTCTGTTCCTACTATTGCTAAAATTGCATGTTTTGTTCTGGCCAATTTTAAAACCTTTGGATTCTAAAGCATACCTTCATAGTATTAGCTTTGCCTCCCTTGTCTTGTTAATGGTGATTATGTCATCTACAAACACATACACCACGGGACCTCTTCTTGTAGATGTTTTGTTAAATCGTCCATAAGCAATCCAAAAAGATAGGGACTCAATGTCGACCCTTGGTGTAGGCCTACTGTAATTGGAAATTCACTAGTCTCTCCACTAGTGCTCCTTGCATTAGTTACCTCTCCCTCGTACATGTCCTCTACCATTTCACCATATTCTCTTAAGACTCTTTCCCAACACCTACTAGATTATCTCTCCAGGGACCCCTATCATATGCTCTCTCTAAGTCAATAAAGACTACGTGGAGATCCTTTCTCCTCTCCTTGAACTCTTCCATCAACTGTCCATGTAAGAAAGTAGCATTGATGATTGACCTCCTTGGCAAAATCCGAGCTGATTTATAATACATTTGTCTCATATCTTAATTTTGCTCAATAACTCTCCCAAAGTCTCATAATATGACTAATAAATTTATTCTCACAATAGTTAGTGCAGCTCGTTTGACTCCCCTCCCCAGCATTACCACGTGGTTGTGTGCATCCGTAGGGAATAGTCTCGCCTCAAATATGGGGCGGGGACACCCTGTGTTGTGAAAAAAACAAGAAGAGTTGGTGCAGCTCTGTCTCATTTATTCACGCAAAATGGTACCATGGTAATTTTCCTCCATTCATCTGAATTTTCTTCGTTCTTAAATTCCACCACCTTGTTCATTTGCACCTATTAACTTACACTCCCTGTTTTCTATCTTTTGATCAATACCAAAGGGGGCTGCATCTCCATCTCCGTCTCCATCTGTACGAGCCTGGCCCAGGCTTTTGATGGGTCAAATCCCATAAGCCCGAGCCCATCTATAGATATTTATTCGAGGCCCGAGCTCAATCCCGACCCTAGACCAAGCCCGCCCCTATGTGGTACTCATTTACATTTAATGGCTATTAAATTGCTATTAAGTGCATAGTTCTAAAGCTCACTGACTTGACTTGAAACTTGGCTGAGTCAACTTGACTCGGTGAGATTTTGAGCCGAATCATCATGAAACTCAAATCTGATGGGGACTCAGCCGGGTCACAGCAAGACTCATCGAGTCAACTCATTCTAACCCGGGCTGAGCCAGTCGTCTCATCAGATTTTTTAATTTGTAAAAGGGAAAAAGTACATGGTCAGGATTTGAACCCACACCCTCTCTTGGAGAGGCAAGAGCACTATACCACTGAGCTATGCAGGAATTGCTCCTTCACTCTCTTATTTTATAATAGTTATATAAAGAATAATTAATAAAATATTTCTTACTCTTCCTACTATTTTTAATTTATAGTTATTAACTACCGAGTTGAGTCAGGTTGAGTCTTTGAGTTGACCCAACCCAACCCTACCTGAATGAACTTGGAGTCGAGTTTTCGGGCTTTTAAACTATGATTAAATGGATTGAAATGACTATTAAATGGATGGTTAGAGGTAAAACAGTGAGTGTCCAGATTAGAAGGGAAAATCAGATGGTTAGAATAATCTTATCAGTTAAAATTTTTCTGTTTTGCTTGATCCATAGTTGGATCACCAGTCTAGATGGTTTAGATTTCTGTACACCTATGGCACGCGTACATTTGAAGCATCATCACCATTCCAACACGGGAGTCAGACCCCACAAATAGCTTTTGGTTTTCAATAGTCAGATAGGACCAGTATACCTTGCAACTTGGTGTTGTTGTAGGAAGAGTGTGGAACATTCAAGCTTTGTGGGGCCTGCTGTGATGTTTTTCTGACCTCCACTCAGTGGGCCACACCACTGGAAAAACATAAATCACAACCAAAATCTCTAAATTCATGCCATGTGACCCACCTGAATTTTGAATTAGTCTTTGTTTTGCGATGACTGCTTGTAATGTTGGAGCTCACTTGATGAACGGTTGGATGGAATATAAACAACACAGCAGGCCCAAAGAAGGTTCATATGGTGGCCGTCTCCATCACTATTCTTCCCTCTGGTGTTGCCCGCTTAAGTTCCGGATTGCCCTGATTATTGGTCTCAGGCCCTAACATGAGGTGCCACAACTGATGGATGGAGTGGGCGTTACGCAAACATCATAGAGGCCTATAGAGTTTTGGGTGTCGCTCATATCCTAGATATACCTCTGTATTATAGAGATTCCAAAGTGGGCCATGCCTGAAAGGTTGACAGGCAGCCCCATTGACAACCCTAGTGTAAACTTTGCACTTTGAAAAATGGACCATTGCTCCATTTTTCCACTGAACCTCTTTTTACCATCAATTTTCTAGCCACTAATGCAGCGGCTAAAATAGGCCAGTTATAATTTCTTTTATCTATAGGTTCTTCGCATCATCACCAAATCAATGGTCCTAATTGTTGTTGAAATGCAGCACGTGTCACTGTCGAGGATCGAAATCCATTTTGGAGTACTGTATCAATCACCACCAAAACTAGGTCGTATCGCACGGCATTGGTCCATTTCTGGCTGATAAAGCTGTATCATTTATGATTGCCATACTGGTTATGGACAATACTTCAAACCTTGCTCACTGTAGATGCTATTGACTAGGAAGTAGCAAGCATCCCTGGCAAACCTTAAAAATCCCATTTCTGATGTAGTCTTGGAATGTGAAATTGATCTGCAGCTTCTTTTGAATCATTGAACGTCTCTAATTGTAGTAATAGCAATACTTAATAGTTCTCTTTTTTAATTATAGGGTGTATAAATCATGAATTTACTTCTTGTTTCTTTCATATCTCAATCATCATTCAATTGATTAAATCATTACAATTTCACTTCTTTGTTGTTCCCTATTCTTTAATATGAATTGGGGCTCTTGAAACATTGGTTCTTGTTAATAGTGTACTTCCCTCATGTTGTAGTTTTAGAGCATTTGGGTGGTCTGTGGCCACTTGCATGTAGGCGTGTGATTCTCATGTTGTTGGATGTCTTTTTCAGGCTATAGAAACTGGTTCTGGATATGGTCAGTGGCTCCATGGAGAAGCGGTTGCAGCTGGCATGGTATTCCTTCTGCTGCTCTTTCATTCCATCTTTTTTCCTTCTTTTTTCTTTTTGAAGTGGTCCTGAGGCCACTGTCATAAAAAAGATCTTGGGTCCTGCTCTTCCTGCATGTACCAATGTGTACAAGATCCTTGGTACATCATGTGGGCCCCACTGTATATTTGCTGTGGCTGAAAATGAGGCCAGTCTGGTCATTAGGTGGGCCACGTGTGCATGTCAAAACGGATTGTCTGTCAAATTCTATTCGATCACCCTTTGGGCAATGTGATGACTGAACTGGCCTGAATCTTGGGCCATAAAACATTCGCGATGGGGCATCTGATGAATGGCCCGGAGATTCGGATTTTGACATCTCACTCTTGCTAGTAGTAGCCTTCACATTTTCTTTCTTAATGGCTAGTTGAAGAAGCTATAATCAATGAATTGACAGGTCATGGCCGTTGACATGTCATACCGCCTTGGCTGGATTGATGAGTCAATTGTAAAGCGGGTCTTTAGTATTTTACAGCATGCAAAGCTCCCAACTACCCCACCCGACATCATGACTGTGGAGAAGTTCAAGGCAATCATGGCGGTAAGAAGAAAAGCCATCCTGCATCTGCAACTTGAAACTCATTTCTATCCTCATGTTTGCTTGAAAATCTGAAACGCAGGTTGACAAAAAGGTAGCCGATGGACTTTTGAGGCTTATCCTTCTGAAAGGGTCCCTTGGCAATTGTGTTTTCACTGGAGATTATGATTGGAAGGCCCTTGATGAAACCCTTCATGCCTTCTGCAAGAGTTGATTGGTCCTGGCATGATGTGCATTAGTTTCTACCTGTTTTTCCGTATGGCAGGGTATGTACCAGCATTCCTTCCCCTGCATTTGTTTGGATGGCTAAGGCTATTAGATTCTGAAAAAGCAAGCTCATTTTGAAGCCTTCTTTATTTTGATATTCTGTACACTAAGTAGGTCTAATACTCTGCACTCTATCATTATTTTTGTGTGTGTACATATGCTTCTCCATCCATCGAAATAAAAGGTAGCAATGTAAGAGAGCGTGGATGAGTATGCATTGGAGTGCATATGAACTTTGAATAACTCCATTGCACTGGTTTTCAGTGAAGCCTGATATTTCCAATCTCCTGGCCTCCATCCTTCACCTGTTTGTGAGTGTGCCAATCTCGAGGCTTTGACGAGGAGAAAAGTATGTGCCAGATTAAAGGACCTGATGTAGTGGTACAGGTTTGGAGTTATCCCTTTTCATTTTGCTGTTGCTGGCAATGGATTGTCATCGAGGAAAAAAAGAAAAGAAAAGAAAGATAATTGGTCAGATGCTGAATCGGAAAATGTCCACTTTTTGTATGCCTAATGCCTAGGAATGCACAATGAGTATGATCTCTAGTGATGGTCCATTGATGATGAATGGTGTGGGATAACATCAGGTTGGTCTTTATCCAAAAGCCCCTAGGGACGATGCTGATGTTCATCTTAGCATGTCTGTTGCAGTAAAAAAAGATGAAGAATTCTGTTGCAGTAGAAAAAGAAAGAAAGAAGGAAAGAAAGAAAATCATGGACACAGCCATTTGAGAAGTTTGTATTCCCGTTGCCGGAGTTGAGTGTGTGATCCTGGCTTGCTTATAAGGTGGCCCATGACATTATTCATATAATCCCAACCACCTGAATTGCCGCCTTTAGCCCCTGTATCCCATGCGTCAGTGAATTTGAAATTTGGGTATGCACTCAGAAGTTACTCTCATTAGTAACATGGTACGTAGGCATTTTCAGTTTCTGCAAGTGGGCCATGGTTCCATGATCCATAGCATTTATTCTATGGGCTCATCATGGATTAACCATGGCCTGAAAGTTTCTCTGACTGATATCCTAGCCAATCCTATGTTTGTCATTTTTTACACTTAATTCCTGTTTGGAATACTGGATTAAATGGTATGGAACTAGGATCCTTACTATTGCTCGGGTGGTAGACTCTCAGGAGTTTCAACACCCGGTCAAGGGTTCCAGTATCCATAGGTGGTGAAATTCCACCTAGGCATGAGTGTGTGGGTGTGTGTGTGTGCGTGTGTAAAAAATAAAAATAAAAATGGTATGGAACTTCATTAGATGGAATTAACACTATTGTTGTACAATGATTGCATGTCCGGAAATATTATGGTATTTTGACTGTCTAGCCCCATGTTTGGAATTAAATTCAAACCTGTATTCAATGGACCATGGAACTATAATCAACAGACCAGATTACACAACTGATATAGGTCACCTGTATACATACACAACTCAATTGTTGCATGTAAATGGCATCATAAAACACATGCATCAACGTAGGCCTGGATGTAGTGGATTTGGAAATCCACCAGAAATCCTGCAGTATCTTCTCTTTGGAGTGGATCATATGATACTGGATTAATCCGATCCTTCCCTAAGTTTTCAAAGGCTGGATGGAATTTGCATCGAACCAAATGCAATTTCCTGCCACCTAATCTCACCTAATCCCACATTCCAAGTAGGCTCTAAAGTACCTTGTCCTTCACTTCAAATGTTCTCTGAAAATCCAAAGGTATTTTCACTGGGGAAACTAATTGCATAGGCATAATCATCAAAAAGCTGCTCCTATTACCAGGGGTTTAATATTATTATTATTATTATTTAAATTTTAACACATCCCTACACACACCATAGTGGGATTTCACCACCTACGAGTACTCGAACCCTTGATTTGGTGTTGAAACTCTTGTGAGTCTACCACCGGAGCAAGAGTAAGGATTTTGAGAGAGATTTCTATGGTGGTGGTGGATGACCCATGCACAACTTTTCCTATATTGGTAATGACTAGAGCTTTATATCTAGCTTGTTTTTAAGTCTACATCCTAACATTAGCCAGCAATACAAATGTACGGAGTGGATGTTGCAGATTCATTATGGTAGCTCTGCAAAGACTTTATCCTAAGGCTCCATAATGCTATACCTTTAATGTGGCTCCACACAATGCAGGCTAATCCTATAAATGAGTTGAAATGACAAAAATGCCTTTAATTTAAAGTGGTATGCAAAGAAAAAAGGAAAGCTCTATTCCCTCCCAACGACTAATTGCAAGGACAGAAATGTCCGAAAGCTACTTGCATGATATTAATATATAACATAAAAGTATAGATATGAATATAGAGCAGCAGGTATGGCACGTCCACATGCAACAATGCGAATAAAATCATCCGACGCTGCCATTGCTATTAGACATTCCTTGCACAGTGACAACAGGCTGGCTAGCATGAGCATGCACAATGCTTATGGATGGGTTGCTTGCATGTAGATTGGTAGGGCTCTACACGTAGGTGGGGCTTACTAACCTAGTTGCTCTACCTATCATTCCCAATGTTTTAGTCCATTATGCTTGATGGGGCCGCCCATGTATGATGAGCGGCTCACATTTCAGATCAATAACCTTAGGACCCACCTATATGAACTCAAGGCATGAGGACAAAATCATATAATCTTCACTTACGCAAGAAAGAAGTGTAGTGTCCTCAACATCTCACCTACAAAGTCTCATAATATATACTCATCTATCTGCATGTCTACCCATCCATAGTAAGTAGAGCTGTACATACAGATGTACCTAGGGCTGTAAATGGCCGCGTTGGCCTGTTGTTCACTTGGCCCAATTAGGGCTTGGACCGTGTACAAGAGCCCATCAGCACAACCCGATTCCAGCCCGGATCGCCCATTCGAGTTTGCAAGAGCAATTTTGTAATATACATAACAAGTAAAAATCCTTATTTAATCAGTATATGTTGCTACTCCGACCCACGCCCCCATCTCTCTCCTCCATTTCGGGCTAAGGCTAGGCTGAACTATTTTGGCTCGTCACGGGTATGTTGAACAATGCGGGCTTGTTGTTGAACTGGGTCTAGGTATGGGATCCTACACCCGTGGATCGAATCAGGCCATCAGTTGTCCGTTAATTTTCAGAGTGTAGGCTGCCTGATGAATGGATCCTTCCTTGTTCCCGCTCTACGTGATCTTGATCACTTGGCCCAGCTTATGCATGGTTGAGATCTTTTACACAATTGACACGCTGGCAGGAAAGAGCGTACCATCAGAAAGCAAAAGGCCATCTGATTAGTGTGGTTTTCCGCATCGACACATACGTAGTGTGGCCCACCAAATGAACGGTTCCATTGGTGAAGGCAAGCCACGTGGATGATGGATCTTTGACTAATTGGAGGATTAAACTGAGAAACAGGAAACGATCCATATTCAACAAACAAATTTCCATTAATCAATGGTTAGGATCATCCAATCAATCTGATTTTTGGGTACTAACCTATCTAGGGTGGGCCTTACAATTTGGACGTTGTGAACTGCATATAGAGCTGTACACGAGCAGAGTAAGCTCGGTTACTCACTCGACTTGAGTTGGAATTACTCGACTCGTCATGAGTTTGAGCCGAGCATGAGCGGTTTTTTAATACTCATTTTGATTTCGAGTAGAGTACGAGCTGGGCAGTACTCGACTTGATACTCGACTCGTGTACTCGACTTGTACTCAACTCGGTACTCAACTCATACTCGAGGGTATATATACTCACAAAAAAAAAACAAATCCTACTCGATCGACCCCAGTCGTTTTTAACAGCCCGCCGTAACCCAAAATCCCTTTCCTTTCCATCCCAGCGCCTGTTCGAAAAAAACTCTCTCTCTCTCTCTCTCTCTCTCTCTCTCTCCTCTCATTCCCTTGTCTGGTGTTGTCCGCCGTCCGACCTGTTCTTATTCTTCCCTCTCTCTCTCTCTCACTCCCTTGACCGGCAGTGCTAGACCCTGCCGCTAGCCCCTGTGGCCTGCTCGGTGCCCCTATCCAGTGCCGCAGCTCGCTCGGTAATCTGTGGTGTTGATTTATTATTATTATTATTTTATAAATTATTAATATATGTCAGAAATTGATTTATTATTATTTTTTAAAATATTGTGTAGTGTTGATTTATTATTATTATTATTATTTTTGTATAAACTGTTAATATATGTCAGAAATTGTTAATATAGAAATATGTTAATATGTTAATATATGTTAATATATGTTAAAATTGTTAATATAGCTAATATATGTTAATATAGAATTGTTAATATAGAAATATGTTAATATATTAATTATTGTCCTTTACTATTCAAGTCTTATGCCCTAATAGTTATTTTTTCCATGTTTCTTAATTTACTTTATAAATGACAGTTTACTTGTTACTTTGTTAGTGTTGAATACTACCACTTTAAGATGCCTTTGATTTTTCATTTTTCATTTTGTTATTAGTTAGCTAGATGATGAATGTCAATTTCAGTCTGCTCTTTTGTTTGCATAGATATAAATTATTTGTATTGTGCTAGTTGTACTATAGGATAATCAGTTGCCCATTTGAGGATTTCTATGTTACCAGACATAGATTCAGTGTGTTATTTGATGCATATAAATTCTCAAATTGTCCCTTTTTTGACAGTTCAGGGTTAGATAGATTGTAATGTTTTCATTTATTCCAATTTAAATGCATATGTCTGTTCTGCTTTCGTCTCTTATTTTTCTATCTGTATATATTTCATGTATTTATTTTCGTCGTCAAATGTCCATACTTTGTATTGATGATTGACGTGGGAATCAAATACAAGATTAATATATTTTGGAGAGATAAGGGGAGATGCTGCCGGAATTTCGGCGTAGCATTTAAATTAGAAAATGAAGGCATTACAATCTATCTAACCTTGAATGAGTGACTAATTTAGACATTTAAGTAAGTATGCCCGTCTAGCGGTCTAGCCGTATAACATATCGAGAACTTTATTTTATAAATGACTAGTCAAGACGAAAGTCCAAATACCCCTGGAATAGGTGCATCAGCCACATCTCCTCTAATCGTAGAGGGAGACACAAATACGTCGACTGCATGTAAAGGGAAGAAGAAGAGATCAACAGTGTGGGATGATTTCAAAGATGTGACAATTAACGGTGTACAGAAGATAAAATGTAATAACTGCAAAGGGTTATACAGTAAGATTCCAGGAGGATCTACGACACATCTAAATATATATTTGAAGACGTGTCCTAAGAGACTAAGACTCCCTTCTCCCGGTCAATAGTTGCTGTCATTTACGAAGTTAGAAGGGGACGACTCCCAAGGGGTAGTGTCCACTCATAAGTTTGACAAAGAAAAGTTGAATGAGTGGTATGCTAGATTAGTGATTATGGAAGAAAAACCTTTCAGAATGATAGAAAGTAAAAGGGTTTAGGGTTTTCTGTCAATTCCTTAACCCTCGAGCCGAGAATGTCTCCCACGTCACAATGCAGAGAGAGTGCATGAAAATGTACGCAAAAGAGAATATGAAATTGAAAGAAGTTTTGGCTTCAGTGTCCAGAATAGCTTTGACGTCTGATTTATGGACAGCGTCCAATAAAAGAAAATGATACATTTCATTAACCGCTCACTATGTTGATAAGGATTGGAAACTATGCAAGAGAATTTTGAACTTCCGTAACTTTCATCATCTACATACTGGTTTACTTATTTCATATTGCATCTACAGTTGTCTAGAAGGCTGGGGTATTGAGAAGAAAATTTCAGCAATAGCTTTATACAATGCTTCAGCAAATGATAGTGTCATTTCATGCTTACGTAACCAGTTCAGGGCTACAAGAAATTTATTTTTTGAAGGAAAAATATTTCAGGTCATATGTTGTGCCCATATTGTAAATTTGATTGTACAAGAATGACTGAAAGAAATTGACAACACTATAGAGAACATAAGAGAAAGTGTGAAATATATAAGGGGGTCCCATTGAGACTGAGTGTATGGAATGACATTATCCAATGTTTGAATGTGCCATCTAAAAAAATATTGAAGTTGGATGTGTGTACACGTTGGAATCAACCTATGAAATGTTAGATACGATAATGGAATTACAGCTTGCATTTTCTGAATACGCGGTGTGTGACAGAACGTATTCTTGGTTGCTGGGCACAAATGATTGGGCCAAAGTAAAACAAGTTCGCACATTTCTTAAAGTTTTCTACGATTGCACAAAGATTTTTTCTGGGAATCAGTATCCAACCGCGAATCTGTTTCTTTCGTGTCTTTGGAAGATTAAGGATGCTCTACAGAAAAATGCCAGTGCGGGTCCAGATTTCATACGTCAGAAGACAGTTGGTATGAAGACGAAGTTTGATAAATTCTAAGACGAATGTCATCTGTTGATGTCCTTGACAGTTGTTCTTGATCGTCATTGTAATATGGGGTTGGTTAGCTTTATTTTCATGAAGTTTTATCCTACTGAAAGAGCGGCAACAGAAATGTCCAAGGTTCATCAAGCCCTTGAAGATTTGTACAAATCGTATGTTAGTACTTTACCTGCAGCGGGTGTTAAAGAAAGTAGAGATGCGAATATTTCTGTACTTGGTAATTCGGATGTGCTAAATGAATACATATCATACTTGGTATAAGCACGAATGAGAGTTGATACTAATGAATCAGAGCTAGAAATGTACCTAAATGAGCCAATCATAGTGCGATCTGAATTTGATGTGTTGGAATGGTGGAAGATGAGGGTAAGTGAATCAAAATACCCTACATTATTTGTAATGACACGAGACATATTATCAATACCAATTTCAATAGTGGTTTCAGAATCCGCATTCAGCACAGGGAATAGGGTTGTGAGTAAGTATTGAAGCTCACTTTCACCAAATACAGTTGAAGTGTTGATTTGTACGGAAGATTGGTTGTGCCTGATATGGGGAGGAGATATGAATGATGATGATGAAGAAGAGGAGATTGAGATTCGTAATAGTCTCTACCTGTAGATCAATAATTATTTTCAGTTTTTCAATTCTTTTTTGTTGAAAGTTGAATGATCTGTAATATTATTTCACTGCAACTGCAAACATGAAAGTGTTGGAATGTGGTTTGGAAGACTTTGAATCTTTGATATTTATTTACATATACATGTTCATTTGCTTTTATTTTTGATACATTTATATTGCTTTATTTTGTTCTTATATCAAGTTCAAATTATTTATCAATATTCGAATTTTTTTTATTAAAAATTGAGTGTAGATTGACCCATTGACAAACATTTAGGACTATGCTTCCCTAGTTGAATCATCACCAAAGTCTGGAAAAATAAAGATTAAGTGTGGTTTGTGTTGCGCAAAGTTTATGAACAAGACTAATTAGCTTCGGTTACACTTGTCATGTCAAGGTGATGATACCAAACCATGCCCCAATGCCTCTAAGAATGTCCAAATTCTTTTTCAAACCCTGTTAGATTCGAATAGAAAACCTTCCACTCCATCCAAACCTTCTGCTTCTGGATCTAGTACACGAATGACATTCACAAAAGATGTAGAGGGGGAAGCCAGATTACAAGCTTTGGAGGAAGAACAATTCCAACTCGCCTTAAAACGCAGTATGGAAGAAGTTTATAGACTTCAGTGATATTCGAGTCAAAGACAACACGATGTTGAAGTAGGATCGAGTACGACAAACAAGAAGAAGAAAAAGAGTAACAGATTCAAATTCTTGACCTGTCTCGATGAATTTTATAAGGCATTGGGTATTACATACAATTCTTCACATAAAGAAAGTTTAAAAAATCTAGTTCAAAGTGTAAAAGAGTACGAAGGAAATATCTCTTCGCCTTCTGACTCAGAGGAAATGAACCAATATGTATATAAAAAAATAGATAGCAGTTCCGATGGATCAGATGACAATACACGAAGGCACTCCTCTTATGGAGGTTATTAGTTATAAATTGTCATTTTGAACAATGCAATGTAAATATGTAATTATCGAAGTTTTTTAATCATAAATTATATGCATTTTATATATTTTATTGTTTTGTTCAACTTCAAATTTTAATTGACTCAATTTATAACTCGAACTTGGCTCAAAGCTCGAACTCGTTGCTTAAGAACTCTGCTTGAATTAGGCTCAAATTTGAATTCAGACTTGAACTCGACTCGACTCGATTTCTGCTCGTACTCGAACGAGTATAGCACAAGCAGAGAATTTATGCTCAATGCCCGAGCAAAGCCGAGTACAAGTAGAACTCAGGCAGTGCGAGCCAAGCATGAGCTGGGCAATACTCGGCTCGACTCGACTCGTATACAGCTCTAACTGCGTATCATGTATGCCACGTGTACTCGGTGCACTCGCATCGTTATCATCCCACCGTATCCAATAACTTCCCATGTCCTAATTATGAGATCCCAATCCCATCGGTGAAAATGACTGACCATCCATTTCAGTGGGCCCCACTACTCGGAAGGTTTAGACTGAGTTACATGCATGCCATGCGCACGGTAGCAGAGTGCATGTGCGTGGCTGTCATACTCTACCAGAGCATTCTACAACTCTCCCATTCCCAATTAAATTAAATGGCAGGTAGACCCGTTGGGCTTCGGGTCCTGGCGCGATGTAGGCCATTGGATTGGATTGACTCGTTTCTGTGGCCCGATTGATAGATAGGTGGACCCGGGAATGATTTTGCTTAATTTTCTATTGAGGCATGGGACGCGGATTGCCTACGGACACTGCCAGTAGCGAGGTCGCTACTAGACAGTGCTCTGTGGGCCCCACCATGATACATGTCTTTTATCCATGCTGTCCATTTATTTTTCTAGATCATTTTAGGGCATGAACCAGAAAATGAGACAGATCTAAATCTCAAGTGGACCACACTACAAGAAAACAGTGGTGATTGAAACCACCATTAAAAACTTCCTAGGGCCAACTGTAATGTTTACTTTCCATCCAACCCGTTGATTAGGTCAAAGTGACCTGGATGAAGGTAAAACACAAATATCAGCTTCATCCAGAACTTTTGTGTCCCCCAAGAAATTTTTACTGGTGAGCGTTCAATCACCACTGCTTCCAGTGGTGTGGTCCAAATGATAGTTGGATCTGCCTCAATTTTGGGATAATTCCCTAAAATGATATGGAAAAATGGATGGACGGCGTGGATAAAACATATACATCATTGTAGGGCCCACACAGCACTGTGACAGCGTCAGTAGGCAATATGCATCTTTAGGTATAACTGGGCCGGTAGTGGGCCCCCTTCTGACTTTATGGGCGGGTTTTATTCTCAAATTGAAATATCCGATTAATAAACGGGCCTCGCTTCGAACCCGGCCCACTACCTCCACTGCCATGCAATGAATTGTTGGGTCCCATCCCTCGACGAGTGAATCCTATCGTAGCCACGTAAGGCCAAGTAAATGGGTGGTCCTTATGAATCCCATACAAGAACTGGTACTAGCCACGTCAAACGCTGCTCTGGATCTCAATGGAGAGTCATACGAATACTCGGGCAAATGACTCTTGATACACAGGCACTCAGAAGCTGTACACGTGGCTTAATGAAATCAAATTAAACCGAAGAAATTGTGGAACCCACTACTTCTAAGTTCTAACTCAAATCCTGGAATTGAACAATCATAATGTCTGATTTGTGGACACTTAGTTGTTGAAATATGACCATTGGATATTTTCATTTTAACCGTCCAATAAATGTCCATCAATCCGATATGGAGATAATCAGGTGAGTTTGATTTTTGGTTCATGATACATAAAATGGGAAAAATAAAATTTGAAAGTTTAACTTAATCAAATGCATCCCAAGAATGCAAGTTCTAAGTGCCAGTGTATCATCCATCACATTTTCCAGAGTATAAAAGGTTTTCTCCTGTCCATCTGGATGCATTCATTTCGAACAAAATTGGACAGCCGCGTCATTAATTAATCCAGCAGTTCAGCCGCAGCTTTCTTGGGGGACAAAAAGATGCAATGGACAGTGACTGGTACGTTGCAGATGTACGGGACGAAATGAAGGCCGTCGAAATTGATGGGCCGATTTTGTGATGGAGCATCACAGCCATTATTAACCATTCGTTTTCCTTCCGGTTGAATTTGGACCACTTGTTTTACTTTTAGCCGTTGGTTCGATAGCCACTAAGCGGATGGTCAGGATTGCTAGATCAGTGCAATTTTCTAGATATGCACCATCCACTAAGTGCCCCACAATGTGGATGGCCTGGATAGCAGTATATGTGTGCTACATGTAAGGAAGATAATGGTGGTGCACTAACAGGGGTCGATGCATAGGTTGTATGCATCTCCCTTCCCATGGTCCACGTGGCTGATATTTATGTGATCATGCCTGTTGATATGGTGGCCACCATGTGGATGGACTATACGGTGAAATTCTTAGTGATTGGGTGAATCTGACCATCCAGATGTAGTTACCTTTTTCTGGATGAATTAGGACCGTTCTTCTAACCGTTACTTCTTCACAGAAATTGATTAGATTTTTTATACAAGCTATTCACATTGTTCTCGATTAGAGCAACAGTTCTAATCGGACGCGGATTTCCTGCGAAAGCGGAAGGATGCTGTGTGGGGCCCACCACCATGTTTTTGGGAAATGTACTCCGTTCATCCGTTTGGGGAGCTCATTTTAGGAAAAGCGACCGAAAACGAAGTGGATCCAAAGCTAAAGTGGACCACACGAGAGGGAAAATTGGGGAAAGAAATACTTACCGTTGAAACCTTCCTGGGCTCTGCCTTGATGTGTATGTGGCATCCAAACCGTTTATAAGGTTATTAACACAGGGATGAATGAAAATTAAAAAATTTAGCCTGAAACAAAGCTTTTATGGTCATAAAAATGTTTCAACGGTTCTAACTGAATTCCTACTGTTTCCTCTCGTGTGGCCCACTTGAGTCTTGGATCCACCTCGTTTTTAGCATATTATCGTAAAATTATCTTGCAAAACAGATGAACGGAGTATATTTCCCAAAAACTATGGTGGTGGCCCCACCCAGCATCCTTGCGCAGGAACTTCGAAATCCGCGTCCGTTCTAATCATCAGAAACCTTTCCACG